>NC_092459.1:9132558-11874153 GCF_047495875.1 Pithys albifrons albifrons
TGTAGTTCCAGGTGAATAGCCATTATTATTGCTGTTACTGCTAGTCACAGAATCTAGGAATCTTGGTTGAGCAGCATTTGGATAACACCTAAAGTTCAACATGTAGAAAGAGGAAAAGACAACACTAGGAGCTTGGAAGACCTTTCTTTGTGACTTGAATCCAAAGGATTTTCCCAAGGGTGAAAAGAAGAGAGGAATGGCACAACCCATTGTGTCACCTTCTGAGAATTAAAAAGATATGTGGGCAGGTCTAGAAAAAACCACAGGTATTCAAACAGTGATAGTTCTCAGGTATGCTGTCTCCTTGGCTAATAGCCTGACAGAGCAGTTCCACTAAGGGGAAGGAATTTTGAACAAAGACTTCCAAATTATGGAATTATTTCAATTATGGAATTAGGTGAAGGAGCTTTACACTCTTCTTCCTTGTCTAAAATAGTGCAAGAAGGCAAAGTCCTCATCACACACAACTTATTTTTCCCATCAGTTATGTTCTTTGTTATCTGTAGACAGAGATGTAGAAAACCTCCCCATGGCCATATGGATAACTGCCTTCACATGGAGATGCCACCTCCCTGGATATGCTGCTGCTGTGCTGGTACTCACTGTGCTCAGCCAGTGGAGACAAAATGTGGATACTGATACTAGTGATACTCACTACTAGACAGTTCCCAAAGGTGTCTCCTTTCTATGCAACTGGTCAGCTAAAGAAGACAGTATCATTTCATAGAGTACAGCTTTTCCCTGACTTCATCCCAATCAACTCTAATCAACTCCTGAGGGATGCAATTTCTGTGAGATTACATAAACTGGATCTTTGGACAGGGAAAATTACCCAGAGATTCCTTTTCCTCACTAATGTAACTTTGGATTATTACCTCCCAGTGGGATTCTGTGGGTTTATTCATTCTTCCAGGTATCAGACATGATCACCAGGGCTCATTTTAGGGAAATCTGTAAACTTATTAGTATGAACTGAAACATGCTATTTACTGACTTAGGGCATTGCAAGCGAGAGGCAAGATTGCCTCCTCTCCTGCATTTGCCTGCTGAAGTAACTTTAAATCCTTCAGTACATGGTAACTTTGAATTTCAGTGCCTTTTTGCCATGATTAAACCACCACTGAAGCAAAAAGCTACAATTGGTGGAGCAGCCTCTTCTCTTACAGAAAAGTCAACTGGCTGTGAGCTTACCTGACACTTGGTTCCTTTAAGATCTTGTAATTTTTTGTGGACATAGTCTGCAAAAGACTTAACACTACAATGCAGCGAGACCATACAAAGGGATAGTACAAAAAAAACCACAATAAAATCTGCAGAGAATGAGTTACCTTTGATTAAAAATTATCTTCATCTAAGAAGTGGAAAAACTATACTCACAAAAATGTAATCAATATGCATGCTTAAAAGAAAGCTACTGCCCATGCTCGCTCTTCCAGCACCAGGATATCTCATTGCATGCACTATTTGCCATTGTTACAAGCCTAGCCATACATACACACAGTGATGGAAGTTTCAATGACATAATTAGGAGTCAGCTGAAAGGAAGACACAACAAAAAGCACTTAAGCAATACACTTCTCTAATGTTGATTCTTTCCTGCTTTATTTATCACAGAAGCTTAATGTAGCTACACGTTGTCATTTGGATTAAGTTTCCCTCTGTGCAGCAGACCAGCAGAAGATACTCACACCACTTTAGTTGTGCATAAAATTCTGAGCTTGACAAATGTAAAACTGACTTCTTCACTGCGGTGGTGAATGCAATTGCATTTCACAATCCCCTCAGCTATAACAAAAATCTCTAAAAACCTGAAAGTCTAAGTCCATTTGCAAGCAGGAAAATACAAGGTCTATTTATAGACAGAGTAAACCATAACTAGAGGGATGTATCAAAATCAATCTTTCCTATTAATAAACATTACCTCAAAAACATGCTAAAAATGCAGAATGATGCAATTTGAACTGCCCAGCAGTGTAATTATGGTAACTCTCTCACACTGGGGAACAACCGCTACTTTTCCACGCTGAGTAATGAATATGAGGAATAGATTTGACTTCCCCCCCCCCCAAGTATTCTGGTAAACATGTTAAATAAATCAGGTTATAGGCTTTCATGAATACACAACAACAGCTACTCAGTTCTTAGAAAGCACACAAGATACAGTAACAATAACAGTGGCAAAAAAGGAGTTCAGTATTGGGGTGAGAATTCAAAGGAGGACTGATTAGTCATATGTGCCTTTGGAGAAGTTCACTCTCTTATGTTGTGAGAGCAGCACATTGCATCATCTTAATATTCTTGTACCCCAGAGTCAATAAAGATGATTAAAAAGCCCTATAGACATTAATGGCGAAATAATAAACCATATAATCATGACCTCACTATTACACTACCAACTGCTTTCCAAAAGGCTGCTGGTTTATGCTTGCTAAGAGGGAGCTTCCCAGGAACACTGTTCCTGGTGATGTCAGATCCCAGTGTGCTTTTAAAGTTTATAGCTGGGTGATGCAGCCCAGTTCCTGACATCCACAAGTTCTTTCCTATCTCCTCCATGAGCTGACCACATATAATGCTCTCTAGAGACAAGTTGTTTCTACAGGAACAGTAATGCAATATATTTCACACTTGTTGTTTTTCTCACTTTTCATACTAGACGTAATTAAGGATAAAAAATAATAAGCTAATTCTAGTAAGATGTTAAATTCTTAAACAAAAAATATCAAAACCAAATCCCAAGAAGATGAGAATTAAACAAGAAAGCATTCCCTCAATTGTTTACTATTACCACAGAAGAAACAGGTAGGCCTTTTCTGCAGTGTAGGGGCTTTTCTGAATTTTCTCTCCTATTGCATTTCTTTCTCAACACACTCCTGGTTTAGTGTCTTCTTGATGGTCAAAGGATTTTAGAGGTCAAAGCCTCTAAACACTCAATAATCCATCTGCAAGGGGCATTCAATGAACAACCACTCTCTTAAGGCAGTTGTCTCTAGAATGTAACTGGTTTCACAGAGACACCAGGTGGCATCTTATTTAAAAATATATGACAGAGTTGACATTTCATCTGTTTTAGAGTTCATGTTCTTATAAAAATAGGGCAGTCTCCCCCTTTTCATACCATGAAATCTTTATGGAGAAGCAACAGCACCTTCACAAGTAAAATTACAACCAGATTTCCTCGTAACGAAATCTCAAGATAGATTTGCATCTTTCCTCAGTGACATCCAAATACCTAAGAGTGAAACACTACCCAGGAAATGACCTTCAACAAACCAGTCAGGGAATTCAGTCTCTGAGGAAGTAACAAATACTTATTGAACAAGAAACACGGAAGAGTTGTATTTAGTCCCTGTTAAAAAATATGTGAGGAGAAACTTGAAATACAGACAGGACATGTCTAAAGAAAAACAACAGCCTACCAAGCTAATGGGTGCCAATGCTTTTTAGTGCTGTCAAAATACAAAGAAGCTTATCTTCCAGGCTGGGCTGTAGGGTCCAACTAGGAAACATAACACTGGCATTTCTTGCTGTACCTGGGATGGAGCCCAGAGGATACCTAGCCCAGCTGCCAGGACAGATTTAGCACCATCATCTGCTATGACCCTGGGCACAGACAACCCATGAGAAACAAAACAAAATCCTAAACTACAGCTCCAGAGCTCCCAAATTCACCATTTTAGCACTTGCCCAAGAAGACACCATTAGCAGTAAGGAGCAGTATTTTTGGTTGTACAAGTACATGGGAAAGAGAATTCTGAAAGCACCAAAATCTATGAAGGTCAATTAGAGATTGCTTTCTGAGGTAGCTCTGCTCTTCCTTCCTTACACAAGCCTTGGCAAGAGAATGAACCTGCAGTGGCTCAGCCTCTCCTGCTGGAGTATGAGCAGACCTCCTACTTTTTGGAAGCTCCCAGACCTGAATGATATTTTCACAGAAATCTGCCAGCTGGAGAGTCCTTGTGTCAAGGTTTTGGCTCTTATCATTTGGAAAACAGTGAGAGTATACTCAAAGCAAGCACAGAAAAAGGTAGATTTTTCAGAGTTGTCCAGGTTATTTATAAAGAAAATTGTCTAAATTCAATCTAAATAAAACTCTGCTGGCAGAGAGAGAAGGTCTTAAATTTAATCATTTCTACCTGCTGTCAGCATCAATACTTCTTCCAGCCCTATCTCAAAAAATGTTTAGATCTGACTTCTCTTATTCACTAGATTTCTGACACTATCAACTGTGGACAGCTGTGATATCCAATTGGTAGCACAGGACCTACACCTGTCATCTGTGAATATATTGTCTTTTTCTGGTAGCACTGCTTGCTGAAAAAATATTTTTGCGAGCTGATGTGTTTAAATGGTCTGTCACGTGTAGTTTAACAGGTAGCCTGACAAACAGCAATTCAATGTTCATTACTCAGTGGAGAGGGATGCTGCATCTTGATGGGTGACAAATCCCAAGAGAGGCCATATATCCCAACAGGCATGACCTGACTCCCATTCCAGGTGAGAACTTTGTGATTTCTTTGGGTTATGAAAGACTGCATGAATACATGAATATCTCAGTGAAGAGTAAGATTTTCTCAACTGAAAAATAAAGTGCCACTTCCTCATCGTCTTAAACTGATGACATACCTACAACCCTTCCAGATTTACCAGTGAACAAGACAGTCCTGTTGTATTTCCAGTAACATGCATAATTACGCTGCAATCTACAACCAGCTATTCCAACTGCTGATGTGAAATGACAGGGAGAGAAAGGGATGGTGTGGCGCTGTAGCTTGAATGCGATGCAAATTTGAGGTCACCCTATCATGTGTTTGAGACCTGTCATGAAGCTGAAATACCAGTGAAGCTGTCAGAGATACAGTGACAGCACAGTTCAGCATGCTGATGAAGTGACTAAAATCCAGGATGACTGCAGAGCCAAGGGGAAAAAATAATAATAAAAAAAAGCCGTTTCTTTTTTCCTACCTTGTGTACATAAATAGGAAAGATTTGGTTGCATTATCTTGTGAGCACACTGTCTGATATGTCAGTCTAAAGCAACAACTGACCTGTACTATAATTACAGAGTGGCAGAATATGTTGACTTTTCAGCTGAAATACATCCTTGGCTGTTTTTATTGCTGCAGAGGAGCTGTGTTTTCACAAGAGGGCAATATATATTTTCTACTCACAGCAAAGTAGTTTGTTCTTTTCCCCTGACAGATATCAATGCTTCCATTGTCTCAGGAGAGGCAACAATCTGTAGATGTAGCCAGCTATGCCAATTTGTAAGATGTGTGCTTAATAACAGGTTTTCAATTTAAAAAAGAGCTGTTTTCACACCTACAGATCCCTGAGTGATCCCAAGTGCTTTGCTAGCATCAGTCTAATCCCACAACCTACCCCCACACGTGGACACCAGAGAATCAGCAAAGCCAAGCAACAGAACAAATGAACTTGTGACATCACACATAAATAAGCCATAAACCTAGTCTGGCACTTTTATACCTGACCTGTCACATTATTACTTTGTGGGTCCATCTGCTTGGGACTTTCAGATGAAAACCAGCATGGAATTTGTTTTTAGCAGCCTTTAAGAAAACTCAGATTCCCTGATAAAGGACCACGCTGCATTTGCAGACTGAGTCCCCAGTGAGGCACAGCATGTATAACATGCACCAGAAGCACCAGAGTGCCTGCCCACGCATTGAGGAGTCAAACAGCACATGTGCAACGTGCCCAGGGCTGATGCCAGAAGGTGCAAAGCTCATTGTTTCAGTGCAAACCAGTTATACAACATACAGACACTAGTTACACAACATACAGACATTGGGAGGAGACAACCTGCTATTCACACTGCATGGCGTGGAAGCACATAATTCTCCTCAGGAAGGCTACCAGGAATTCCAGGCACAACTACAAGAAACAGCATTTTTTGAATTTTGGATATTGGAAAGAACTAGCACATCTGAATCATCTACAGCTCTCGAGCCATGAAAGCAAATCGCACACTACACTACTGAGAGGGCAGGCAGATTTCTGGCTGCTCCAAAAAGCCCAGGAATTACAGTTTCCATGTAAAGCAGGTGAGATCTTGGTTTCTAAATACCATGGATCGTGAATCTCGTCTTCTTCCAAATTCTCCATGGAAAGATTGGTTTTTGATTTTAGGCATTAGAAACAAATGCCAAGGCTGGCCAATGAGCTAAGATGTGGCTTTTATGTCTGTGTTATGTTTCTGAACAAGTCCTAGCCACTTACTTAGTCATTTACATTTGAATACTGCATCATTCATCGCTTTCCACTGCACAGTTTCATGCCAGGTTTTCAGCTTTACTGAAGGATTGTCCAAAGCTGAGAGAGAGTATGAAGCATGAAGGACCTAGCAGGCGCTTCCACAGTGGGGGGCCTCAGTGTGCAAGGCTGCTTAGCACTTCTGGGCTGATAAAAACTAGGCAGCATCCCAAGAACCTTCAGGAAATTAGCAGATCTCCAGGGCCCTGAAAATAGTGACCATTTTCACTGTGAACAGTTATGGCAGGAAGGAAGACTCCCTCATGTTCCTTAGCTTGTATTAAAATCCTGTAGGCATGTCTTCCCTCACCTGGTGAGTGGATGCAAGGAGGCCACAGCACTGCTGTGCCTCCATAATCCCCTTCCACCATCATCTTTTTTCAGTTTAACTTGAAAAGATAAAAGCAATTTAATCTGTCCTGCCTTCGACTTGAAGGTTTTGTTCTAAATATATTTTGACAGCAGAAATAAAGACGAAGTTTTAATAGAACTAACTGAACCACAAACTGAATTATGTATTTCCATTTCAGGAGACAATCTCACTGCTAATAACATCACTCTCCTTTCAAAAGCATGTATAACAAAACTCAAAGCATTTCTCTGTTCTTTCACAGTACTGGGTGTCTGGCAGCAGCTGTGCAGCACACAGAGCTGCCTCTTACACGTGTATGTGTCATGTGTCTCACTCGCTTTGTCCAGGAGCTGGGGTGGGACCATCTGAATTGCTGAACCAGTCTGTCTGGAAAATTTGTATCCTAGCGGATTGAAATGCAGACTGAACCCTGGCAACATCCCTGCTCTGGATCTCTGCCTAGAATCTTTATTTCTTCATATTCAGTGTTCTCTGGAAACATGTAGCAGCTGCAGGCCTTCTGTAGGACCCCCACACCAGCAATCTTCCCCCAGAATGGAAGCACATGGCAAGGCCAGGTCTAAACGGTACTGACAGCCTGGAACATCTCAATTTTCCAACAGTGGATTCTTTATGTGGTTCCCATCTTAGAGAAACAACTGCAGTCACCAAGCAGCTTACTAAACAGGGGTCAAATCCTGAATAGATGCCTTGCTCACAGATTTGTTCTTAATTAGCCAAATACCCTCTGAAGACACCAGAAGTGCCCATCAAACAAAGGCACATTTTATTTCCCTTAAGGAAAGGGATTGAAAGAATTTACATCGGCTGCTAAACATATGCTCTAATGACCACCACTGGATTATTAGTAGTGACCTAGATGTAAAAAGCTTTGATCTTCTTACTCCTGGGTTATTATCCAGTTTCTAGATCTCTTAAGGTCAGCCACAGTGAACAAAAATTAGGATGGGTAAAAATTGTGTGCGATCCAAGAAAGAGGACCATAAAATGCTGATCCCAGACATTTCACTGACTAAATCCGGCAGACACCAGTAAACATGATTAATAAAAGCAAGCCAGAAAACAGCATTACATTTCAAAGAAATCTAGGGGTGAATAGCTTGAGGAAATGAGATACAAAGTCTTTCACATGTAGGTCACCAGTTTTAATCCAGCTCTGGTCATAGCAAACTCCAGTCATTAATATCTGACAGAGGTCTGACAACCACATAGAATGAGATGGTGGTCTTTGTTTAATTGCTAGTGGTATCTGCAAAATGTAACATACCAACAGAACTGCAATGCTGCTAAAAGTCTAAGCAGGAAGGTCAAGAACTGACTGGGCACTGACAGAGGATCTCTACCCCCCTTACCAAAAAGCTTCATTGTCTATTAGTGTCAACCTGATATATCTCAAGGGTAATAAATCTTTGTGATGGAACAGAGGATGAAGAAAGTAAAAGGCAGTTCAAAGAGAGCTGTGGTAACTTTGCCACCTTGAACTCAGACCAAGGGCCAGCTCCCCAGCTGGTTCTTCCACTGAAGTGCCAGCATGACACGAGTCCACACTGGCCCGGAGCTGCTCCCTGATCCTTCCAACGAGAGCAGCACAAAGCCAGGACCTGCACATGCGAGGGCAGACATACGGAGCTGTGGAGCCAGGAAAGGAAGGCAGAGAGCAGACCACAGTCATAAAAAAGACAGAAGGAAGAAGGTGCTGCAAACAAACTTAGAGGATGACAGTACAGAAGATGACCTTAGCATGTCTTTCCCCACATGGAGCTGGTTTCATGCCTTGGTCAGTAGGAGTTTATGATGAGCACTGTTGGTCCCACTGCTGTCTCTGGGGCAGGTCACAGCAGACACCAGGGACTGCAGAACAGCCCACACAGTCACGTGTCCCTAACCCACCCCTCAGCCCAGGGAAACTCTCCAGAGTGACACAAATATGCCATCTGAGAGGCACAGTACAGGGAGAGGAGAGAGGAATAAAGGGTCCACCCAGAAGTGATGAATAAATAGAACCCCTTACTGCTGCCTTTTCAAAGCCTTTTCTTTACAGTAGGAGAAAGGCCCGAATTTCCAAAGCCCATGTGAAATACCTAACATTCACCTCAGGAAATGAGAGACTATTTTTTAACTTACACGACAGATCCTCTCAATTGCACATTAGAGCAGAAAGCTCTGATTTAACTAAAAGAATTTTTATTTTTTTTTAAAGTAAAGGCCAAGTTTAAAATTTCAACTTTGATTCATAAGACCAAATGGTGACACACACACCCCCCCCCCCCCCCCTTTTCCTCTAGTAACTGTGCCTTTCCTTTTTTGGACAAAATTTATCTCACTTTATCTGTCCCAAACTCAGGTTTTCCATCTCAGCTAGTTATCAAGGTTCCCTCAACAGTGATGGAAGAGAAGCAGACACCTCCAAGAGGAGACTAGGAGGAAGCTTGAAGAAGTAGGATGAAATCTCTCAGGAGGTGGTTGCTGGAGATGCCCAATGTGTAACTAGTTTAGACTCCAACATGGCAAAATTAAGTGAGTTGAACATAATCTTTAGTAACCTAGCATGACTCTTCAATCATTTTATGGACATTCTTGTGGATATTTTGGTTTCTGTCTTGAACAATGTGCTCTTGATGCTATTATAGAAAGTATTTTTACATGTAATAGTCAAATTATCTGAAGATTGTTTGCAAAAATGACGAATCAAATATATGTCTAAAAAGAATAGCATAGAGTTAAAAATTATGGGTTTAAATACTGCACCACAACTACCAGTACTTATTTTTGTTTTGCAGTTTTTACCTTTTAAAACTCCTCCACTTGCTTTTGGAACTGTGTATGTGACAGGTAAGCATCACATTTCCAAGTATTTTGCATTCAGCAACATCTTATAAAAAGCCATGCTCTTTCATATTGCATTTTAGATTCTATACTCATCATTCACGTGGCCTCTCCAGCAGTTACAGAGGGACAGACTTACCAACAGAATTATTTTTTCTTTGAATGCTTTTACTAAGTAAACAAATAAATGATACAAAAATGCATTGAGGTGCAATAGGCCAGGGTGAGGGTTTTCCCAATTTCCAGGATAATTCTGCATAGTTCTTTCCAAACAGCTATCCATCAAGCTGGAAGGTAACTACCACTAGATGGTGGTGGTGGATGTCACACATGGGATACCTGGCACTTTTTGCTTGGCTTTCTCACAGATCTCCAGGAAGGAGAAACACTTGGGCACACTCTACACACCTACACTGTGGTGCAAGTCAAACACTCCTGGATCCTTCCCAAGCAAGAGCCAAGTGCTTTAACTTGCTACAGGCTATTTTATCACTGTCAAAAGCTGCAGAATGGAAAGTCTTAAACTTTGGGAAAATGTCACGTCCCATGTGATACAACTGAGTACTGCAGGACATTGATGTAAACAAAAACGAGGAATATGGGAGTTTCTCTAGATTTCATTTAAAATAATTTTGCCCATTTACGCTACAGCTGCCTTTGTCAAATTTAGCTCCATTAACTGGCAGTGGAAACCTTCTGCATTCTCTCTTACAGCATTTACATGTTCTGCTGCTCTTCCTTCAAGCAATGTAATTAAAAATCCTGCTTAGCATAATTAATTTGCAAACAGGTTGGATGAAATGGGATTGTATCCCAAAGGCTTTTTCAGCATTAAGTGAAACTACTTCTTCAAGTGTACTGTCATCTACAGTCTCCTGTATATCAACTTCTTGCATTTTGCAGTTCTGACTTGTGCTGCTGATGTGGAGCTACATGATACAGCTCATTCTGCAAATCATGTCCCCAGAGTATGTCCCCTGAACAGAGGGAGGTTGTGTAGTCGAGAGCTCCTCCATGTTGAAGAGATGTTGCTGAAACCAATTTATCTTCCTCAAAAATCCTCAACCCAACCTGATCTGAAACAACAACATGGCATTTTAGATAATAAAGGGAATATTACAATCAGTCCTGCATACCCAGTCAGAGGAATGCTGAAGGAACAGGGAGGGAGGAACACATTCCCAGAGGGAGCAGCTGGAACCTCTTCTCTTGTGCCACCAGTCTGATCAGCTACAGTCATTCCCACCAAGAGCTTTTCTCCCGCCAGCACCAAGACCCGGCATTATTCCTCCTTCACATGTAGGCTGTGTGTAAGGACAAGGACGTAGAAGGGGCCCTTTAGTGCATTCCCCTCACTGGCACCTGATCCACCTGAGCAGTTGAGACATCACCTCGTGCAAAGTGCACCCACAGGACCCTCCTGCCCCCTCCCCTGACTGCGGGCAGGCTGCAAAGGCACCCCCAGAGCCCTAGACCTTCTGAGGGCTCCATACAATTAGCAGCTTGTTAACTGTGACATCCACACTTAGCTTTACTTTACCTTTCTTTTTTTTTTATAATTTTCATTTTTTTTAAAGTGGGAACCTGTCTGCTTTGGTCTGTAGTGGAGAGATTTCTGCTCCCTCCCACGACAAACTCATTTCCAAAGAGTGATAATAAATCAATCATTTATGGCATTAACAGCTTAGCTCCAGAGGCTTTTAATTCCAATACAATCATCACTACCTGATAACAACAGGCAAATGGAAAGCCCTGCCCCCCAAACCTCATTTAAAACTGATCATCCCAGATTAGAAAGAAAGAAGATTATCTCAATGATCTAACCTGAGAAAAGATCATTTGGGTAGTTTTACAAAAAGGGAAGAATATTTATGATGTGATAGTGATGGACAAGTGATACAGAAAACAGTCCAGTGTCTCCTTCAGCAAAATGTTTTAACCACTTAAATTCATGTGGGGACTAACAGAGTTGATGTCTGGCAGTGCAAGGGATAAGGATTATTCTCTACTAAAAGATGGATGTGTCGTAATGAAGCACCTATTAAACTCAGCTATCATGCAAACAAAAGTAATTTAGCAAGCTCATGGTTTCTACTGATTACATAATATTGCCTGCTAACATTATTTCTACTTAAACCTTAATTATACTGCTTTTACAAACAGTTATTTCTATAATTGTATTATTGTGTTTCTAATGTTGTATTATTTCTAATACAAGATATCAAGTAGTGAAGTGGGTGATGCTGTTCAAGATACCACCAATGGAGACCTCTTGGGAGAATTTCATCTGTTGATTCATGACTGGAAGGAATCAACACACATGATGCTGTCTGATGCACTGAACTGGTGATTCTCCAAAAATCAAACATGAATTCCAAACAAATGTCAATCTAAGAATGCTTCTAGAATGTAGGCATTTCAGCAAATTCAGTTATTAAAAAGAGCTACTATCTTTATTAATGAATTTCTTTTCCACACATAATCACTGTATCACATCACTGGAGAGTTATGGAATATATCACAACTAAAAAGCATGAAAATAGTCTGCAGTGCATACCTGAAGCCTTGATTTAAAAACTTGTAATAGACATAGAGGTTTATCAAGACCTGTATGTAAGACTATTAATTACAATCTACTGTGGTTTAAGCAATAAATTTAAAATCATAATGGTAAGACAAAAAAAATGTAATACATTTTATCTTATTTTAAATTATTAAGAGAATGGGAGATGAACAAGAATTTGAATGCTTCTATAGGCTTTATAATCTTAATTGGTTAATATCAAATACTTCCCTGAAATAATTAATATTTCATTATTAAGTATAATATTGAACAAGCTCTTAAACTTGCTAAACAGGGAACAGATAACCTCTTAAGCATCAAACTCAGAGAAATTCATCATTACATCTCAAAATTGAGTGCCCATGTGAATTATGTGATATACCAGAAGGTTTCAGTGCATGTTGGTGTCTTTCCTCTATGAGGGTATTATGGCTTTATGTGGATATTTTCTTATAAAACTTATAAAAGGATTTTTTTTTGCATTGAGGCTCTTATTCCTCTGCCCAAGTTTTATGAATCAGGGATACAGATTCAAAACTCATTAGGAGAAGTCAGAAAGACAGATGCAAACATCCACACAGCTCAATCACATAATCTTTATTTCCTAAAGAAAGAAGACAGCAAAATTGCCCAGACAGACATGACTGACTAACTCCAAGACCAAAGAGTGACCTCGAACAGCAGGTCTGATATAGGACAGACCAGCACTGCTCCATTTATTCAGCATAATGTGGAAGAAGTTGAGGGAGATTGACAAAGCCACATTAATACCACGTGTCAAGGGAACCGTAATGGGAGTTTAGAAAACTAAACTTTAATAATACTCTCAAGCACCTCAACCCCCAGTGTACTTTAAGGCACTACTTTAAGGGCTGTAAAGGAGACAGAAACACTACTTTTGTGGAAAGATTTGAATTTGCTTTGGTGCCCTGCTCCAGAAGGGTTCTCCACTCTGCTCTCCACTCTGCAAATCAAGAACTGAGGGACACAGCCATCTTCAGCCCAGGTAATGATGAGTATTTCCTACTGAATCTGTCCAGTTAGGTTAATTGTCTGGGTTTTTGTTTCTTTAACACCTATATTATGCCAGTACATCCAGGATCTCTTGTGCACCTGCTGTTCGCACAAACTCTTCCAAACAGTCTCTTCATCTACGCAAAATGTTCACATTCCTTTTCCCAAATCAGACCACTAGAGCAATTTGCAGCTCTTGCTTTGGAAGTCCTTCATTTCCTTGAGACAGACTGTTAGCACCTGGATTTTACTTCTCAAGCCAGAGTATAACATAGGGATGCTTAAGACAGACTGTAGCATGGAATCATCCATCCCAGATCCTTTCTTTGCAAAGGCAGACAAAGAATGATGTTCTCTCATGCTGGCACAGAGAAAAACTGATCAAACCCAAGCAAACATGCTGTAATCAACTGGACTCTGACTTGTAAAAGACAAGGCTTGGCATGCAGAATAGCAACTGCTCACACAGTTTATTGATTACACACAGCACATGTCGAGCTCCACTAGCAATAGTAATGAAAATAACTACACTTTCTTGGTTGCATAACAAGGTGGAGGGATGGATCGCTGGCATCAGTAAACCATCCTGCCAGAAAAGTGCTTTTATATACAAAAGGAACACACTCTTTAAAGACTAAGCAAATGAGAGGAAGGCATGTCTCTAATGAGTTAAAAAATTGCCTTGCAAGACTAGCCAATCATTTATTTCTTCTTAATTTAGTGATATGCAGTTCTTCAGAGGAATTAAAGACTGTTTTGACACCTGAATGAAACCATCTCAGCTTTTGGACTCTTATCTTTCCTCCTATCAGTTATTACCGGAACTGTCCATCTGACTCTGACTTCTCCCTCTATTAGAAGTTCCTATTTCACCAGCAGACTATTTTAGCAGGAGATTTTATGTAGGTGAAACAGCATTTCCAGCTTCACAGCACTGTTTCTTACTCCTTCAACACAGAATAACAACTTGCAAGGACACTTTGGAGTGACAATTTGAAGAGAACAGAAAAAAAGACTACCTGCTTTTTCTGGATCCCCCCTATGGTTCCAGCTTCAAAAACCACAGGTTCAGGAGTGATAACATAATCCCTGTGCCCAGAGGAGTCTCACCTGGGGTCACAGTGGGCACAGCTGCCAGCACAACCATTGGCAAACACAACCTCACACTTCAGAGCAGCTGCAATAGAAACTCTGCTCTCATCCAAAATCAGTGGGATTGATGGATTCATGCTCTCGGATAGTTAAACTGGGGACACAGTTCCTCCATTGTCAACAGGGCTACTGGAAAGATTAGTCTTTGGTTTAATTTGATGTCATCCAGGTTTATCTTTTATAGAATCATAGCATCATTTACGTTGGGAAAGACTCTTAGGATCATCAAGTCCAACCACGACTGCAAGACCCTGACTAAATCAAGTACCCAAGTACCACATCTACATGTCTGTCGTTTGGCTGGTTTGTGTTTATTTTACTTAAAACTTTTATTTGTGAGTCAGGATGCTATTTAGCCTTAGCCCCATCTTGTATTTCAACTTCTCTCTGGATACATTAGCTCAAATGCCTTCAGTTAAGTTAAAACATGTGAGCGCAGGTGAGAGCTTTAATTGGAAGTGCTAGCATGAGGAGTAATCAAATTGTTAGGGGTTTATTTTTCTTCCCATGGTTTTTCTCCACTGGTGCTGATGACACAAACTCTTTATTCCAAGCAGTTCAGGTTGGTGCCTTCAGGCACTGCCATTCAAGAAATAATATGATACTCCTTTATGAATCATAATACATTTGAGAAAAGAAAAAGGCAGCTATGCTCTGTGAGATATCAATTACTGCTCTGAGAACAGCAGCAAGATTTTCAAATGAGATAACCATTGCTTCTCCTTACAGCTTTACATATATTCCCAGAAGAAAAGATGGCTAACACTGAGAATACACTGCCCTTCAAAACAGCATTAACATATTACAGTCAACAAAAATAATGAATCCAGAAAATCCATTTAAAGGCCCCATACGGATATTAAAATGAGCAGTTGAAAGGCTTGGGTTTTCTGAGGTGTACCTATTTTTCAAAGGTCCTTTGTACTTAATAGAGAGTATTCTTGTTCTAAAAGATTCCAAGGAGAATTTTTATCTCTTTTCTGTAACTTTTCTATAAAAAACCTAGGAGACACTCATTTCAATCTGGTGAAGGGATTTGCTAAATTCTTTGCAAAGTCAAGTAAATGGTATCAACTGGATTATCTTTACACACATGCCCAGCCACCCCAACAAATACTTCCAAGAAGTAAGGAAAGAATACATGGTGTTGACTCTTCCCCAGAAGACAGTGGTGGGTTGACCCCGGCTGGATGCCAGGTACCCACTAAAGCCACTCTCTCCCTCCCCTCTGCAACTGGATAGAGGAGAATAAAAAAACACAGTGAAGGATTCATGAGTTGAGGTAAGAGCTGGTAGAGGACACTTACTGATCACCATCATGGGCAAAAGAGACTCAAAGTGGGGATTTTAATTAAATTTATTACTAACAGGATCTGGGCAAAAGAGTTCTACCTCCTCCTCTCCAGCAGTGCAGGGAGACAGGGAATGGAAGTCACAGTCAGTTGTTTCTGCCACTGTCAGGGAAAGGAGTCCTTCCCCTGCTTCCCATGGGGTCCCTCCCAGAGCAGACAGTACTTTGCAAACCTTTCAGGCATGAGTCCATCCCATGGACAACAATTTCTTCACAGAACTTCTGTCCCGTGGGTCACTTCTCCATGGGAATCAGTCCTTCAGGCACAGGCTGCTCCAGCTTAGGGCCCTCACAGAGCCACAAGTCCTACCAGGGAAAACCTGTTCCAGCATGAGCTCCTCTCCCCACAGGCTGTGGGTCCTGCCAGGACCCTGTTCCAGCATGGGGCTTCCCACAGGGTCACAGCCTCCTTCAGGAGGCATCCACCCATTCCAGTGTGGGCTCCTCTATGGGCTGCAGGTGGATCTCTGCACCCCAGTGGTCCTCCATGGGCTGCAGGGGCACAGCTGCTCCATGGGCTGCACCACGAGCTGCAGGGGAACCTCAGCACTGGAGCCTGAAGCACCTCCTGCCCCTCCACTGACCTTGGTGTTTACACTGTTCAATGTTCTCACTCTGCTCGTCCCCTGCTGCAAGTTTTAACTGTGCAGTAACTTTCTTTCCATTCTTAACTATGTTGTGACAGAGGCCTTACTCTAATTCCTGATGGGCTCAACCCTGGCCAGTGGTGGGAAGCCCATCCTGGAGCTGCCTGGCATTGGCTCCACCACACATGGGGGAAACTTCTGGCAGATTCTAACCAAAGCCACCCCTGTAGCCGCCCCCCTACCAGAGACCTGGCCATAGTAAATACATAAGTAGCAATGCATAAATTTCAGCCTTCATACCAGTGATGATGACAGGGGAAATATAACTAAATTGGACATAGTTACCCAAGTGATGAAATAAAATAATGTTCAGACTGAACCACTGATTTAATCGGATTTTTTGTATGTCACTTTTTCCATGTCACTTGCCATTTTTCCCCTAAATATATAGTGCAGTTTTATTACAAAAAGATAAACTAATCCTAATTCTTTTTTTAAAAATTTTGTTACAAATCTAGTTGTTCTGTTATTTTGCAGAACTATAAATATGTCAGGATCATTTCTTTATGCGTAGCATTTTGTTTCTTTTTTTTTTTACAGTCTAAATATTTTGCTCCAAATGTCACAACAGTTTTGTTGCCTCATTTCAACAGTTTTGTCAGCAAAACAGTGTGCACCAAAGTACAAGCAATACCTGTGAAAATGCTTTGTCTCTTACAACTGTGTTGTTAAGGAATTGCATGTATACACAGTGGTTCCAAGACAATGAGGGGAACCAAAGAATTAGGAATTTACTGCATAAACTGCCTGGCTAAAATGACATTTTATGATGTTATATTCTCATCAGACTGTGCCTTGAAGAGCGGAAAAGAGTAACCACTTGGTAGAAAGCTTCTCTTAAATGCTTTAATAAAGAGTTAAATGTATTACCTGGCATATAGGGTTATTCTAAGGGAGGGAATGCCTTAAAGAATTTTAAAATGCCTTCAAAACTAGGGACAAATATGCACAAACTTCAGAGGAGAATAAAGAACATTTGTTTTTGTTGTTCATGATGAAAATCTGACATTTTCTCAGTCCAAAGTTTGAGCTTGCTGATTGACAACTTTCTCTGTCCTACAAAAATTTGTCTTCCACTGTTAACATCGCTGTTAACAACACTGTTAACATCTGCACTGCTGCAGCATTCATTTACCTGTCCTGTCTCCACCTGCAGCCTTCATGGTACCTCTTTCTTCACTGAACCAAGGCATGAATGCAGACTGGGTCTTCACTTCAAGCAGTGATGTTGCCTGTAACTATCTACAGTTTCATAGCAAGCAGCATTATATATTCTTCCCACTTATCCTGCCCACTGCAGGGTATTTTCTCCTCTTCAAAATGTCCTCTTGAATTCTGTCTGTCGCTACCCAAGGCTTGACAGTAGTCATCTGGTTTTTGGATTGTGATTTCTGGGGCTCTTGGTATTGTTTCACTATTCACATTTATTCTCATGGTCCATCTCCCTGCCATGTACCACCTTCTGCGTAAATGCAGACAATGAGGTGTGAAAGACAAAGACCCTCTTTATGCCTTGTGTTGGTACAACATTCCTGATCATGCACCCTTAGATTTGAATGCTAATGCCATAAAATGCAACAGCATTTCTAACATCCATTTCTTAGAAACAGCCCCACCCAGTCAAACTAAAGGCATGAGACCAAAAGCACCAACAGAAAAGAAAGTCAATTAAGGCTTGGAAAAGCACTTAAGACTGACACCTTTCTTATCCAAATACAACTATATTTGTCTCTAAAAAAGAAGCAAGATCACTATACAAAATACTATGAATCAGACTTGGTTGGAACTAGATGATCTTTAAGGTCCCATTTAACCCAGACTACTATATGATTCTATGATTTTGAAATACTGTATGTATTCAATTAAATTTTCTTCTTGATGTTCTCTCTACTCCTTACTCCCCATGTAACACCGCATGTATACCTATCACTTCTTGGTAAGGTTTGGCAAAGCAAAAACAATCTGACAACAGTGTGTTTTCAAGAACAATTCACCAAAATATAACCAGTTGATTGACTTTCTCAAATTTCTCTAACATATTATATCACCCTTAGTCACAATGGAGTTATATTCCTCTTATCCCTCCACATTTCTACATATTTCCAAAACCACATTCCTCACTTGTTATTTTAAGTATATTACACATCCATATTTCTATCCATCCTTTTTACAGACCTGGGATTTAAATCCAAGCTTTGGCAGGTAGTTCAGCCCTGTTGCCTAGCAGCAGCTGAGCCACATGATGGAAATTCTCGTGGTTACAAAAGAGGAAAGCCCTTGCCTGCTTCAAACTGATGTTTATAAATCGGCTGGGAGCAGAGTAAGTGGCACTATTAGATCAGAAAAATTCTTTCCAAACAAAATACAGTTTTGAATACAAATCCAACCATCCTGACACAACCTAATAGAGACTGAGGTTCAAAAAGCAAGAGTCAATATTTAATTATGATTGGTTTTATGTATTGATTACACCAGTGTCCTAACCATCATATCATTACCAGTAAAACAGGCCATTCTTCATTTCATTTAATGAGTGAAATAATACATTCTTGAAAGTCAACTGCAAAATTTTCACCACCTTTATAGCACTGGGATTTCTTATTATCTAAATTTGCTTTCATTAAAACTTATTTTTAAAAGCACTTATCCAAGTGTCAAGGTGGATCCAAAGCCAACTGCTTAGCACTCCATCTCTGCTTAAAAAAATACCTGTTTTAATCTGTATTTGATGGGTCCATATGCTCACAGAAATATATAGATTACAAGAGAAGCTTCTTAATTCTACACTACCATCAGCAGTAAGGAACTTAAAATGGTTTCCAAATGGAAACAAATGAACTTGAGAATGACCCCAGCCAATAATTAGATCTGTCCCTTCCTACGTATACTTCAGTATCTTCTGCGTTGCTGGTGTGTAGCATGTTGAGGGACAAGCCCATACTCATCATGAGATTTACCTCAGGCATCAAATTTGTCTAAGTCTAAAACACAGCTACGAAACTTGAGAATCCCTCTATCGTGACAGGAGAATGGTGTTTCCATAATATCATTAATTTCTTTGAAAAATAAATATTCACAGACAGATTAATTCCTTTGAGAACTCTACTTTGGTCCACCAGCCATTGCAGAAACAAAGGTGGTTTTGTATAAGGCAGACATAATGAATAGTCCTATGGAAATATCTCTTTCCTTCCACTGACTCTAGTGCATCCTAAATAATGAACTAGCCTTCAGAGGGCAAAATTAATCCCAACCCTTGACTGTGCTGAAGCTCAATGGCAGACATGAGGGAGACTTAATAAAAATGATCTAGTGGAGTACATGCTGTAGCTGGGTATCATCCCCAAAGGTGCTAATAATCCCTTGAAAATTATCTTATGTCCACTTCCACCTCCAACCCAGACTGACTCTTACATATTGTAACACAGTTATTTTGATACCCAGATCTTGTTTGGGACTTCTTGACCTAAACATAATTTGAAACCTCCTGTTTTGGTTTTAGTCTACAGTGCCACATTCCCCAAGTTCTAACTTCTTTTGTTGTTTACACATTGCATATTTATACATGGCACAAGGGTTTTTTTCTTCACTGAACTCTGTACATCAACAGGAAGAAATATTCCTTCCTATTCTAAATATTTTGACTACAGGTTTTATTTATTCCAACCGAACACTCTTTATTTGTGATTTTTTCTCTCTTCTAAGTATGATGGTTTGTTAGCTTCTGATGCTCATTCTCTATTAATTTCTATCAGCTATATCTCTGGCTCCCATGAGAACACTTCAATTTTGTTGCATGGCCCAGAAATATGATAATCAACAAATATTTCCAGGCCAAATCCACAGTGTCAGCGTGCTCATGTGAAATAGTGATGCAATTAAACACTGATTTGCCACTCCACCTCACAGCAAGACAGAAATAAAGTACAAAGTACAGTTTGGTTATATAGATCTTTTTAAATCATCCCCTTTAAAAACCTTATGAAAGATAATTGGTTATACTGAAGGACTGAAACAGAAAAAATGCTTGATACTTTTATGGTGATTTGCATTTTACTGCTGTACAAGCATTAACTAATTAAGCCTCACAATACCCAAGTGAGGAATGGAAGGAAGCATTATTATGGTTATGTATTATAGTTATACTGACTCATTTAGAATTTCTTGGGTTTTGACTTTTAAAGTAATTATTTAATTATCACAAAACTAATAAAAAGTCAGAAACAATCTTTTTTTTTCCCCCACTATGAATAACCTCTAAGCTAAGCACATAAAAAGTTTACAAATGCCTAAAACCCCCCTCTTTTTCACGTATCTCAGCTTCTGTTTTCCCTTTGTCCATCTGAGTCCACAGGACTGGATCTTATTTCCACTGAAGGGGAAGAAAACCTTGTCAAGGACCACGATAGATCCTTGAATTACCAACACTAAAAAGATAAAGAGTGTGTTGAGATTATCTCCATTTTTTTACCATTAGCTAAGAAAACATTCTGAGATCTTGATACAAAACATGCTTATATGTTCCAAACAACATTATAAAGTCTGTATTATATTTTGCAATTGGGATTAATTTTTAAGTATTATTATGCAAAATTGCTTTTCTCTCAAATACCTCTCTCCAAGGTCTAAATTCCTCTTCCCAGTTCTAGCCCTCTAACAGCTCACTGGCACCCTTTACATACATGTAGCTAGGTTATTTCCAGGAATGACTTTGGTCATGTCTCTCATACATCTTGTAATGACATGATTTCCTAATGGAAATGCCTTTGCTCTACATTAGTAACAAAGTCCCATACATTTCTCCTATAATACTGTAATTTTTGAGGTCTATAGGGACAAGATCCATTTTATTAACTATACAAAAGTGTCATACAACTTTAATGTCCAACTGCCTCCATCGAATAGTCACTGCAAATTCTTAGGAGTTAATCACAGCTGGATCATCCTCTGGGAGAAGCTTCCTTAGAAGGTAATAATCAACTGAATGACAATCTGGAAAAGGATCTCAGACAGTTTCTTTTTAGCTGGAAGAACAGCAGGTGTGGTAATTTCCTTCCTTTTTTTAAAAAAATTATGTAGTATAAAACTAATGATACTAATGTATGTACAGTGGATCCAGCAGAAGAGAAGAAAGAGAAGTATTCTAATGAACCCAAAATACACGCAATACTCTCTTACTGGCAGGTGGTGGAGAAATAAACAAATAAATAAGTGTCTGGTAATATATCAAGCAGGTCAGGGCAAGATTAATAGAAGACACAACAGAAGGATGGGATGTCATCCAGAGGGACCTGGGCAAACCTGCAAAGTGGGACCACAAGAACCTCATGGAGTTCAACAAGGCCAAGTGCAAGGTATTGCACATGGGTTGGGGCAATCCCAAGTACAAATTGGGAGAAGAATTCATTGAGATCAGCCCTGTAGAGAAGGATTTAGGGATTTCGTGGATGAAAAGCTGGATGTGAGCCAATAGTGTGTGCTCACATCCCAGAAAGTCAAGTGTATCCTGGACTGCATCAGAAGCAGTATGGGCAGGAGGTGAAGGGAGGGGATTCTGCTCCTCTGCTCTGCTCTGGTGAGACCCCACCTGGAGTGCAGCATCCAGCCCTGGAGTTGTCAATGCAAGAGGGACATGGACCTGTTACAGTGAGTCTAGGAGACCACAAAGATGATTAGAGGGCTGGAGCACCTCTCTTGTGGTGGAGACAGGCTGAGAAAGCTGGTGCTGTTCAGCCAGGAGAAGAGAAGGCTCCTGAGAGACCTTTTAGCAGCCTTTCAGTACCTTCAAGGAGGCTCATAAAAAGGAGGGAGATGGATTTTTTGTATGAGCAGATAGTGACAGGACAAGGGACAATGGTTTTAAATTGAAAAAGGACCGTTTTAGATTGAATATTAGGAAGAAATCCTTTACTTTAAGGGTGGTGAAGCACTGGAGCAGGTTGTCCAGGGAAGCTGTGGATACCCCACCCCTGGAAGTGTTCAAGGCCAGGTTGGATGGGCATTTGAGCAACCTGGTCTAGTGAAAGGCATCCCTTCCCAAGGCAGAGAGGTTGGAACTAGATGATCTTTAAGATTCCTTCCATTCTATGATTCTATGACTCTAATATTAATAGATTAATGTTCCTAGTTTGCAGACCAACCACAGCACTGCTCGGTTTCATAGGCTGCCACCTACTCCGTGCATACCCAAACCATAGCTGGAGATGTTGCTCAGTTCATCTGACTATTAGAAAGGAAATTGTTGTCAAATGCCATCACCAGGGGTTTTCTGCAACGTAATTCCTTTTCTGCAGCAAGTTGCCAATGCAATCCTTGCGCTAGTTGTAGATAGTATTTTGACTGCACTTGCCTCATGACAAAAACCATCTGGCTAAACAGATGTGGTAATCTGATTTGTTTGGCCAATGAACTGAAAAAAACCACAATGGCTTGAATGGGAGTTCCCAGGAGTGCACAGTCCAGCATCCTCTCTGTGCGTCCAGATACTATGTTTGTCATTTCGAGAACAGATTTGTAATGGTTTATTTGCTTGTGGAAGTTACCAAGACAGAATGAATTTCCATACGAAAACCAAAAAGAGGTGAACAAATTTTCATTTAAAAAAAATAGTCATAAGGACACCTGCCATTCTTTTGCAGAGTGTATCATATGTTAGAAAACAAGAAACTGGTAAAATGCAAGCCAAGCCTTGGTCCCACCGAAGGTGTCAAATCTCCCATGGACTTGAGCAGGATCATTGGCTCTTCAATCTGTTTATAATTTTAGGCTCTTTATAATTTTAGGTCTTCTCAGAACCATGTGTTTTATTATAGATATGTAACCTTAAATATGGAATGGATTGTCTAGACAATGACCCCCTGCCAACATTCTCTTCATCATCTGCCTTAAATCTTAAACCCCTTAGGTTTATAAAAATATATGTACTTTTAAATCTTCCAAGACCTATGGCAAGTTTACACTCACCCAGCCTCAATGTCTTCTCGTTTAAACTTTCATTCCTCAAACCTGTACTGTTTGCAACACCACACATATAACTTGCATTACTGCAAAAAAAATAAATTAAAAAATAAAAAATTTACAGAGAACAACCCCCTAACTTTTGGCATAGTGCATTATAAATTTATAGTTTTAAAGATTAAACGGAAGATACTTCAAAACTCTTTCTGGAGATATTTCATTTTAGTTCAAGTAAAAGAGTCTGGAGTCTGGAGTTCCATTTCTTGAAGCGTTTTCACAATGAATAACAAACACTTAACTATGCTTCTTCCTTTTGCTTTGCAATGCAGCATCTTGCCAGAGCTTGTAGATTTGTATTTTAGAGTTTTCAGCTGTAATTTTCTCCTTTGTATGAAGAATGGGGCTGGCTTTCTGATGCTGGACTACCCTGGTCTTGAAGTAAAGAGAGAGACAAATTAAATGAGCAAGCCCCCGTCACAGGCTGAACGAGCACAACCAACAGCAAGCTCCTCCTTATGCTGAGGTCACAAGGCAAGGTTTGCAGAAACTTGAAAGCTGGAGAACAAAAGGACGAAGGTATACAGACATCACATCAGGCTTCACCACTTATCTAGTCAGTGCTCTGGGGAAGAAGGAGATGAGCTTGGTGAGAAGAAAAGCACATTATGGTTAAGAAAAACATGGGGATGTAGCTCAAGATTGTGTATGCCTGACAACTACGATTGTGCAGGAGTTTGGAGATGTCAAGGTTGCATCTTTCTGCACTCCTGGAGGAAGGAGGGTACTTTGCTCCTTGGGGAAGAACATTATATTGCTTTCTGTGAATGTACCCAGTGATAGCAAGAATTGAGGGCTCAGTACAATAAATAAGTTTAACATTTAAAAAAGCACATTTTCAGTTCATCATGGACTATAAAAAAGAAATTTGCTCACTTTGGTCATTCACCCTCCACCATAATGCTTCCACTTAACTGTACATGTGGCATGCACTGTTACCACTCCCTTTTGTTATACAGTAAAATATCTACACAGTAATCAGGGATTGCATTTCTTGTAAAGAGTTTCTTTTCCCCTCTGTTTTTCTTTTGGCTCCAAGACATCCTGTTTGCATAGCAACACAACTTTAGCTGTCCCCTGACCCAGCTATCACACCAAAGTGCTGGCAATAAAACCTGCGTGAGACTTCTTCAACCAGTGAGCTACGTGGACTCACTCATACCACCCATATAAAGGACTTCCATGGAATTTTTATATCATGTCTACACAAAAGGGAAGGAGAAAAGATGTATTTTTGCCCACTGGTGTACTTTCCAGTGACATGGGCCATTCCACAGAAATCAGTGGTCCTCTTAGGACTACATACTGGCTTTCATAGGATTATATGTAGAACAATATTTCTATGAATCTGGAAATGTAAATATAGCCCAAAGTACTCTAGCAACATGTAAACTGTGTGTGCATGAGCCCAGAATAGATGAGAGCAAAGAAAATGATTGAGATGAACAATCACGTGGAAATAAAAACACTGGGTACATGTATAGAAAATGGAAACAAATAACTGAAACTGCCTGAAAGCAAGTACTACTGGTGATAATCCAGGGATAATGTTTTCATAGGGATTAACTGTTCTGGAGCACTTTTCCCATGTGTAAAGCACAACATACTTTTTTATTCAGATAGGTTGATCTGGCAGTCTCTTTATTTCTAGCAGAAACTATTTAATGTGCCTGTGCAGGAAAAATTCCACCCTTGGATAGTTGGAATGTAGGGTTTTTTCTCTCTCATTGACAATTGCCTGCTGGATAGAGCTCAAGAGCTAATTTCCCACAGATAGTCCACTTCTATAGGATCATTAGAAGTTTGTGTGCCAAACTAATAATTTTCAAAAGTCTTTAATAAATTTGGCTACATGTTATAGTAATTTTTATACTGAATGTGTTGAATTTATTCTTTTAGAAACAGATTTCATTTCTTTGGCAAAATGTCATTATTTTTACCGAGAGCTAACGAAGAGGTACATCATTTTAAAAGAAATTGCTGGATACAAAGACCAGCATTTCTCTTCTCTTAGCAGGATTTTTTTTACTCAGTTTTATTGCTCTGGACATGCTGGTGATTTTCTGTATGAGCAACTAAATTTTCTAAGAATGAACACAGGGTTTCTTTAAAGGTTGTTTCAGAGCATGTGCTCTTTTTCATGATTTTTCATGCTTCAAAAACACCCCAGGGTAGTAGATACAAGAAGCATAAATATCCTTATTCTCCCAACTCTTGGTCATATATTAGAATAACCCCAGCATTTATGTCTCTGTGAAAGTAACATCAGATCCATTAAACACAATTCTCCTGCTCTACAGAAAAACTCCAGGGGGAAAGAATCTTAAAAATAAATGAGTGGATAGACTAATACACCATGGAGGTTAATTTGTGGCACTGAGTTAGCAATTCTAATGCAAGGCTTCCCTTGTCATATACTGTATTTAATTGCAGCAAGAACTAATTCATAGATAAATAATTGCTTCTTCAAGCCAAGACTAATATAGCACCCCTACAATTAAAAATTATTATTATTATAACTTCCCATTTTCAGAATCCTCTTTGATATAGCAGCATTTCTTTCAACTCAGAATTTAAAAAAAAAGAAAAAAAGACATCAGATATGCTTTAAATAGATGTTTTACACTTTAACCACAGTTTTCTTGCTGGACATTTAAGAACCACAATATAGTAGAACACAGAAAATGTGTCTTTCTCAGGCCAACTGCTGTCTGAAGTGCTACATTCTGTTAAAAAATACAAGCAACTAAACCAATGTCATGTATGGGAGTTATGGTTAAAAATAAATAAATGTCTAAAATATTTTTGAAAATCAAATATTGGGAAGTTTGACTTCCAAAAGTAATAAAGCCAGTGTTAAGACATCCCTGTTCTGCACAAATGTGAAGCAGGAGATGAAAATGATGTGTTCAATATCATTACTCTGAAGCTGATGCTTAGCTGTACCTTTCTGTGGCTTTACAAATATATGAGACAATATGATTGTATTCTTCCAAGAAAACTGTGGGATTTGGTCACCACTAAGCAACTGTGAGCTCAGAAGGGTGGATTGGCACCTAAATCACTTGTCCTAATCAAAAAACATAATGTGCACATATAATGTTTGTACTGAGCTTACTGACCACATGTAATATGACTCAATGTGCTGAAGATGCTTTGTACTGAAATGTAGAAGTTGGACCCTGAGGAAAGGAGATGTGCTTTACTCCTGAATAAAGGAGGAGTGTTAATAGAGTACAGGGAATGGTACCTCATCTGTTCAAGTGCAGGTGAGAGGGTAAGTGTGAAGCAGTGATTTTACAGAAGAAACAACTCCTTTCCTGCCAGGGCATGTGTGTGTGGATAGCAAGGCTCTTGAGGGGGATCTAAGGACATCTGCATTTCACCAGGACCACATTCAAAGAGCATCACCTTCCAGAGATCAGAGTTTAGCAGCTGGCTGGAGTTTATTCTGGTGAAAACAGATCCATGTTAGGAGGAAATACATCTCCTAAAGTCATCTGCATCCCTTTGGTGTACCATGAGGCTTTCACAACACATTTTCTTGTTTTGGTTGATCCATTCTTAGACAACTCCATCATTCAGTTAAATGTTTTAAGTAATAATTATCTGCACTGACACATATTATAAAATTAGGCATTGTAATTGCTACATTAACAAACACCAACACAATTAAGAGTTTTCCAGAACCAAAAAGGTATTTAGAAGAGGGGCACAGATAGTGTTAACATGGACACATGTAGTAGTAGCTGGAGCCTGCAAATACAAAGGAGAATTCAAGGACTGTTTTTGGGTTTTTTTATCAGTTCCTGTGTATTTGGTATTAGCACTACAGACAGGCACTACAGAGCCAAAACTCATGTATCTTGGCATAGGGCTTTAACCATCCCCTCTAGCCTGATTGGTTTGACAGGGAGGAGCAAACTAGTGAGTATTTGTCAAAAAAAGCTGTGAAGAGTCATAAATATGATTATAGGTGTGTAATTTCCTAATAAGGGGTAACAGCAATCCTAGGGCATACCCCTCCAAATAAAAGGGGACCTTTAGAGGCATGTAGAAATAAATTTGGAATATACTTCTGCTGAAAGCTGCTGACAATGTCCATATAAAATCTTATTTCAATTAATGACATAGGAATTTTTAAATCTTTTTTTTAATAGCTTTGTTAACATGGAAATAATCTTCAGCTGACTTTGATATTCACTTTGAAGTGGACTGCTGTGTTGGTTTACATTTCTGTATATACTGCTCTTTTTCTGGACTACAGGGAGATTTTATATAGAGACGCATGTTCAGTTCTGGGCTATCCATGCAACCAGACAGTCAAACTTCACAACTTAAACTGGTGGATTTCACACGAAACTCTTCTGAGAACACTTCATATGTATTTCAGTAAAATGGCAACATCTACTCCTGTCTGATTTTCCTTGTGTTGATTACTTTATCTTCCAAACCATATGTTTTTCTCATTTTGATTTGTTTGTGATTAAAATTAAGATAGCTACCTAATTCGCATGCCAGGTAGCAGTAAATCCTCTCAATTCAGCAATCATTAGGTTTCTCAGTGCAAATAGTCTATTCCTATGAGCCTTAATTAAACATGAAAAGATGGAAATTTACTCTCGTTGAAGAAAAAGAAAACTGATATCCCAAGGTACAAGAAACGTTCACACTATGATTAGCAGAAACCCGACTGGAATGTCAACTAATGTCTACAGGATAATAAAAACTGTGTTTAACTTGGCAACTAAGTGAGCTCCCAAATGCCTCTCCAACCCACAGTACCCTGAAAAAGCACTTGATGTTTTAATACCTGCATGGCTGTAACTTCCCACAGCAGCATTCACTGCAGGGATAATGGTGATTTGCCATGTCAATGCACCATAAGCAGAAGGAGCAGGCTGAGATGAATGCCTGGCTGCAAAGCACCACGGTCCAGACTAACGTGTCCCCTTCCATTTTGGGGATATTCATACCCAGCTACAGTGACTCACAGCTGTCCATCTGGGAAGTTCTGGAAGTATGTATAAGTAAGTGAAATTAATTTTCTGCAGGACTAATGAGTTTCCTGGGAGGAGCAGGGGAGGACAAGCTGCAGTGTGGAGTCAGAGGACACATCAGGGTGAAGAGACTCAGTTCAGAGCACCAAGTTCCCATTTATACCTTAAGAAATACGAATGCTGTTTGCAGCCCCAGACCTTGTGTAAGAGTGAGATATTGAAAGCAGACTTTGATATTGGCAAGAAAAAGAAGTACCAAACACTTGACTTTTTCAACAGATAGTGTAAAGGTTACGAACCACTGATCAGTTTGATAGCTGTTGTGAGGACTACTTAACAGTGGTGAAATAAGCATGGTTACAGCAAACAGTAGATCTGAACGCTGTAACAGCTGTTGACTTGGTGCTGACAGTTCATTGTTTTTTTTACTTTGAGATCTTTCATACTTTGTATTAGCAGTGGCTCTCTCTGTCCAAGCTGCAGCACTCCTTATTACCCTTCAGATAACTGTAATACTGAATTCAGTGTATTGCTACCAAAATAATCACAGCATCCCAAATTCATTGCTTTGATTTCTCAGAGGAATCCAACACAGATCAAAGGTGAGCTGTAAAGGAACAAGGTCCCTTATAAAAATACATGACAGTTTTGGGAACTGGTGAGCTTCCTTCAAAACAAAAAATGAAGTGAAAGTAATTTGCATGTTTTTGTTGGAAAATTTACCCAGCCTGCATACTTCTATCAGACTATGGTGGAAATTAGGGCAGGCATGTAAATGGTGGTATTTTTAAGCATTCCAAGCTGGATCGTCTTGTGCTGGTTGGACATATTCTCTTCAATGCATTGGACCTGAATTAGTTTAGAGTGCCTCCAAGAATCACATATAACCACAGAATTACAGATCTATTCAATACTTAGTATTAATCAGAAGTTTGGACTAAACCTTTGCATTCCCACACATCTGCTGACTTGAAGCCCTAGAGATGCCTTTGGACAGTTGGACTGCTTTATGGATTCATGTGACCATGATTCCTGCCTCTCACAGACTGTCAGCATATGTTACTGATTTGTTCAAGCATTAGGGAGAGTCATTCCACTAGCCTGGATACTCCACAAGCTACTATTTGGAGCAATTAAGGTTTAGATGCTTAGATTTCCTCTCAGAACTATCTGACTTCTTTGTTTTCTAGATTTAGACTCCAGGGGAGATTGTCTGGAAGATATGGGCCATTATATTCTCTGCAACAGAAGAAAAAAAGAATGTACTTTAGCCTTTACAATTAGCCACTAGCCATAATATTAAAAGGACTTGTCCTTCTTTGCCTCTGAAACAAATATTTTACTAACTTCAGGACCGTTCCTTTCACCCCTTACCCACAGAGACTTGGTTTTTAAACAACTGCTGCCTTTAAATGACATCCAGCAATGTGTACTCCTTCACACATGATGAAGGGCTCTCCAGATTAGATACAGCTTGTAGGACTGGACACTAACAGTTAATGGTACTTGCACCAGACTTCACAGCACTCAGGTCTCACAATGATAAACAATTTTGGGAACTCAGTACAGTCCTAAGCGCTTAAGTAAGGATCAGGAATGAAAACTCCCATTAGCTTCACTGAGATTAGGATTTCAATCTAAACGGACTCCATTCCACATTGTTAAAGGCTCTTACCACCCAGCGTTGTGATTTACAGCTGTATTTTCAGAACTGTTTGCTACCCAGAGTGCTGCTCCTTTTCTGGAAATTACTGTTTTCAATTTACTTTGCAGCTTAAACGAGAATCCGTATTTATTTACAGTATATTGTTTTTCAATACAGTTGCTGATCTTTAAAGCTCTGTTTACTAAAGACAAATTTTAAAAGCTCTTCCACAAAACTATATTAAGTTCAGACATTATTTTTCCTGGGATCAGCACAGAGACAGAAATGTAGCAGAAGGGCACATTACCAGTATCCTCCCTTTCCCTGAATTGCTCAAAGTCAGCCTCAAAGTTAACCCTGCCTTTGGGGTTTCTTTGATTTTGGTTTTATATGTAAGAAGCATTCTAGCCCTTTGTTTTAAAATTCATGCAGCACAATCTCAGCTTCTGTTTGAAAATGTAAGCCTCTTATGTGGTTTTGTAGTAGACCTGCATTTTGGCACAGCACCTGTCTATTCATGTGTATATGGAGATGGGAAAAAAAGCAGTTTTGCATGGAAAACATCCAGACAACAAGACCATGTCTTTTTTTTTTTTAGCCAAGTCCTGTATGAAAAGTAATTGCAATCTCTTTTGTTTTTGAAGTTATCAGAACCCAGTTTTAGTGCAGCTTTGAAGCACCAAACACATTGCTCATCCTGAAAAGCACTGCCCCATGATACTGCTGGACCACAAGCACAGTTGCTTTTCAGCATAGTGCCTTTTGGATTCTGCTACAATGATTTTCCTTTCATAAGAACTTTACTGTACTTCTGCTGAAAGGTTTACTCTTTAGGACCGTTTGTTTCTAATGATTTACTGTAACTGTCTCAAATGTGCGGATTTGTATGAAGAGCTTAAGGAAACCATTATGAATTTTACCTCACCGACTGTTTTAATACTCTGCACAAGCAAAACTTCCACTGATGCCAATAACGTTACTGTCATTCCTTTTTAGCCTCTATTTGCTTACCTACATATGCACTGCTTCTTTATAGAGCCACCTGTAAGGTACCCAGATTCCCTTGCTTTATTTTTTTGCATCAAAAATTTCTAAGAGAACTGTAATTATTTTGTATCAATTTGAAAATTCAATAACACAGCAGTAATATTAACCAGTGAAAGGATTTTTTCTAGAATCATGTTTATAAATAGCTATGTACGATGTTTTCTGTGTTGCTGTTAAATTTAGGTGGTACATCCAACAAACATCCTGTCATATTGCCCAGGAAGACTGCTGGTGCACCAGATGTGATCTTCTGAAAGGCAGCAACAGCATGGGCTAAAATCATTGTGTAAGCAGATAGATCAGTGTTTCTTATGTATTATTTTAAAACATGCTGTAGTTCTATAGCAATACAGGATTGGCATAATAAGCTACATATATTAATTATTTTAGGCCTAATATATATAACATCAGTATAATGTACCTTAAAAGTACTTCTGTTACAAGAACTTAAGTGGCCAAACCACACTCGTAAAACCTGTACACCTCTACCAGTTAAAAGGGATGATCCCAGAAAAATCAGTTTCTGCCAGTACAACTGCATCTGTGTTTGGGACATCTGCAAAAACACAGCTGTGCTGTTCTGGAATCCTACTTTTTTACAGCCACTGAAAGCCTGAAATGCAGCTCTAACCTAACATTTTGAGGAGCTCTGTGCCATCTTTAGAAAGATGCTAGTCTGTCTTGAAAATCTGGATAGAGAAAAAGAGGCTGCAAATACACCCACTTAAATTTCAATAGATTTTTGAGATTCTTTTGTTCTACACATATTAAAATGAAGAACTAGAAATCAATTCCCTTCAAGGCCGGAAATGTGAGAGAGAAGCCAAAAATATGACAAACCATTTGACTGTAATTAATCAAATAGCTCTACTTTTTCTTCATTTTAAAAAAAATTTAAATGTTATCTATAAAACTCTGGAACATAGCTAAATACATGGGTGCCATAAATTCACAAAATAAATTATTTATTTAACAGTAGCATTATAACATGATGCCTCCTAACCCTACCCTTCCAGTTAAAGGACCATTGGTGCTTGTTTCGGATATTAATTCAGAGGATATGCTTTTCATGTTCAGTGACCCAGTTCCAAGAAGTATCACAATATAGAAGCCTATTTTCCACTTAATAAACATGCATAATTCCTGTGAACATTAGCAGTAATTATGCACACTTATACACTCTAGGGCATATTCATCTAAACCCAATGAATTCAAAAGATCAGAAGGAAAATGTATTTGGCCCTCTAGACTGCAAGAAACCCTAAAGAATGATAGGAACACTCCAGAATTTTTCATTGGTATATTTTATTTTAATGACAGTTTTGTATATTAATTCCTTTGCTATCTGCCCACAGCGCTAATGAAGTTTTATGTAAGATAAAAGAATTAAGGACTTTCAAGAAAGAAAAAAAGAAAAATGAAGAAAGCCAGGAAGGATTAAGTGTAACAGTTAAGAAGGCATTCTCTTTCAAGAGGGAAATTCTAGGTTTCAGCCTGTCTGATGCTATTTCCTGCAGAAAAAGAGGTTAATTGTGATATTGTCAGCAGCCCAAAAGGTCATGTCTCATCACAGACAGATAAATAGAGGGTGAGCAGTGCTGATTCAAACAGGAACAAGATAATTCACAAAATGGGTAAGGATGGAAGGAAACACAGTCGGTCATCTAGTCCAACCACCCTGCCCTAGCAGGGTCAGCCTGGAGCCCATGGCACAGGATTGCATCCAGACAGTGCTTCAGTATCTCCAGTGAGGGAGACTCCACCACCTCTCTGGGCAATCTGTCCCAGTGCTCGGCCACCCACACAGGAAAGATTTTCTTTCTCATATTCAGGTGGAACTTCCTGTGCATCAGTTTCTGCCCATTATCTCTTGTCCTACTGCTGGGCACCACCACCAAGAGCCTGGCTCCCACCTCTTAAACCCTCCCTCCAGATACTGATAGACATTCATGAGGTCCACTCTCAGTTGTCTCTTCTCAAGGCTCTGCCTTTCCTCGTAAAAGACATGCTCCAGCCCCCCGGCCATCTTTGCTGCCCACAATGGACTAGCTCCAGGAGCTCCATGTCTCTCTTGTCCTGAGGTGCCCAGAACTGGACACAGCACTCCAGATGCAGCCTCGCTAGGGCTGAGTAAAAGGGCAGGATCACCTCTTTTGACCTGCTGGCAATCCTTGTCCCCAAACAGATTTGGTTTTCTACACCTTAAGGAGTATTTAAACCTCTGTGATAAAGGTAAGGCAATCACATTATCTTTATCACTTAAGAGAGAAAACAAAAGGACTCCAGTCAGTTGTTTTTGCTTTGACTTCTAATGTCCTAGATGGTTCTCTGCAGGAGAGGTTTGAAAGATACAACTCCCATATGCAAACAGATACATATACCCTGGAGAAATGTAGAATTTAATACCAATTCCTGTCCTGTGGTTTTGTACATTTGTTTACAACATGTTGACTTCAGTTTTAGATTCTTCACAACATAAATCCACAGATTTCTTCCCCTCTTATTCTCTGTTCGAACAGCTAAGTCAGTGTTTCAGCACTGGGCTCTGGGCTCAGGCTTGCAGTATATAACCAATTCTTCAAAAAACTATTTCAAAAACTGGTGAAGCATTCATGTCATTAAGCACCATGGAGAGAAAAATGAGCCCTAACAGCCTGCCACAGATTTTGGATCCCAAGAAGAATCTATCTACCCAAAAATGAACATAGTATTTTTAATCAATCTGTTATATTGCAGAAGATGATAAATATGCAACAGTATAAAGTATGTTTCTGCCTATTAGCTGCTTATTTAAGAGGTGTTCTTGACTAAATGTTTTTTATAGATATTTACACTAAAAGTGCTGTAAATAATTTTTGTGTAGAGTCTATTTGTGTAACTATTTATTTTAAGCGCTGGATGATTGGTATTCATAATGGAAACTTCAATAGCAAATGTTTCCAAACCAAAATAGAGTAATTCCGCCTTTAATCAATACAGTCTTCATTTACATCAGTAAACAGCACAGTACAGTAGATGCAAATACACAGAGTTGGAAGAGTTCATGTGGAGGACCTGACATCCACATATCACATGTTGTGGATGTTTAGTTTCAGACCTAGTCTTATTAGCAGGCATTAGACACAATGACACATTAAGTGTGATCCCAACACACCTCTAGTTACATTTAAAAAATTAGAAAGAAAAGCAGCTTCTGTGCTTCAAGATTGTAGACCCCACTCTGCAATTATGATAGAAGAGAAGTGGAGATAACCAGGAAATTCACCTCAAAATACTGCTCCTGATATAATATAAAATGTTTTGGCTCTTTAAGCTGAAGATATTTTCTACTGTGTGTGAGTAAAAAAATAATAAAAAACAAAGCTTTCTTTGCATCTTAGTTAGATGGCCAACACCTTTATATCAATACACATGACAGTGCACCACACAACTCTCATGAACAAAGAAACAATGTCATCTTGAGTAAATATGAATCTGAAATGAAGGTAAATCTTGTATTGCTTTTCAAAACATACCGATCTATGGAAATCTTCTTCAATAAAATCCAGATCAGACCAACACGTAAATGTCATCTCTTCCAACTACACATTTGTGCAGGGGAATTACAAATCAACACATGCTTCATGCATTTCCACCCTGAATATATCTTAAGCGAACTGAAATACTGTAAATATAACCATAATGATTTGGGTCTCCTGCTGGTGGCTCCTTATAGAAAGATCAGATTTTGCATCTGGAGTTTTGTCTGCAGCCAGCAGCCAGGGCAGGCAGAATGTCCTACACAGAAGTCGCCACCACGGCCAACACTCAGACTATTAGGTCGTCAGAGACATTATTCTACAAACATTTCTGCAGCAGAAAGAGAAGTAAAGCTCTGGATTTACTACAGCTAATCATATTTCTCCTCTGCAAAATTAGTATTTTGCCCTGTATAGACGTTATATATAGGATGGCAATAAACTGGACTAAATATATGACAGTGCCATTACAGAGCAAAACTCAAAACCCACAAGTACCAAAGCAAGGGAGACAATCGCATGTGATGTGCATATCCAAAGATGTATGAGGCCATAAAACTAAAAAGCCAGATATTGCAGTTTAGTAAGATTATAAAGTTGTCTTCAAACTTCAATAGTGAAACACTGCTTGTGCTCTTCATTTTATTTTTTGCACTACCATTGCTGTAAACATGGTATTAAATTTCCTCTCTGGTATGTCTTCATGAGTAAAGTATCTTGTGAAAGAGCTATGAACACCTCAAACACCCCTTTGAAAGAAGGAAGTCCTGACAGTTTTCAGCTTTTTTCAAAGACTTTTTTTCTCACAGCACACAAAAATCGTAAAAAAACCCAAATAAACCCTTTGCTGTGATTTGCCCAAAAGAAAATAATGATTTCTAAAGAGTTGACATACTTTAGTAGGAATTTTGTAAAGACCATTTGCTTTTCTCATAAACATGTATAAGAAATTACTAGATGTCTGCTGTTGCTGGAAGTGCACTGAGTAGTGTTTAAAATGGAAGTTATAAATTATCAGTCAATAACATGCACAATACCTGAGGCTGTAAAAATTCTTTCATCTGAAAATAACATTTATTACAAAGTCATTCATTTCTTAAGAAAAGGATTGCGAGGCAACATCTTGAGTCATAAATATTAAAATATGAAGATAGAAGCTTATTTATGAAAGCTGGAGTTAGTAGGTTTTGCTAGACCATTCATTAGAAAGAAATAGGGGCTAGGTAATAATTTTCAGAGTGATGTGGTTCAAGACTGAAGAAATTTAGGAAAGAACTGTAGCATGCATCTCAGGGAAAAGACAGTCCCAGTTGTCTGAAGAAGTTGTCAGTGTGCTCAGTATTAACTACTTTCATTTGAAAGGCTTTTTTATTTTTATTCAGCCTCACATTGTATTTATGAGCTGTTCTGATCTCACTGTTCATCACTGCCATCCAATATTTCTCCTAATTAACATTACTTTGAAGTCTTTGACCTTTAGGCAGACACTCAATTCTGAATTAAAATATAATTTTCTTTGTAACATGAATATAATTCTTATGCTACTCCCATTCTCTTCTTGTTACAGAATAAATATGTAACAAATGTAAGGAAAAAACTAAATTCCACTTGATAAAATAATGAAAAATAAGAAGACAATAAACAGATTACCCTGCTTTTCCCTTCCAATAGAATGAGGACAAAGTGATAGTAGGGGAAAAAAATGAAGGCAATGCTTCAAATTTATAGAAGGAAATCCTTTGTGCACAGTGTCTAATTTATCTGCAGGTTTTACTGCCATAAAACTTTACCACTCTTATATAAGTATGTCCAGCAATCACATGGTTTATATTCAACAGGACCACATCCATCCCTTGAGGGTGAAAAAGTCCCATGAATTACAGAGCACGGAGAATATATTTCTTGTTAGGAAATCACAGCCTATTTTCTAAACTTTTGGTTGTAGTCAGTATCGTTACATGAATCACTGGTGGGATGAGGGTAGCACTTCCCATTTCTCTCATCACCATTGCTTCTCCCAGCAAAGTTAATCCGTAGTCTAAATGACCAGCAGGTCTTGACCATGTATTTGCTTTACATTTATTCATAACTTTTTCTGCAGTCAAATAGTAGGAACTTTGTTAAAGAACTTACTTTTACGTAGAGCTGCTGAAACTCCTCAAGGTTCAGTCTACCACTTGGACAGTCCTTTAGAAATCCTTTGTACCACTGTTTTAGCTCGTGTTCATTGAACTCCGTGCTCTTCACCAGATCCTCCATCACCTCAGGGGCCAGCTTGCTATTTTGTTTCCCCATTTTGCCTTAAGAAATAAATGAATACAATTAGCCAAATGTGAACAATTTAAACTGGAATTAACCATAAAACTTGAACCTAACACCTGTTTCGTACTCACTGCTGCTTTCAGTCAAACACAACTTCCCAGGGTTAGCAAGTGAACATGAACCTTAGTTACGCTGCAATACTGGAGGCTGAAAATATTGAAAAAGACAACACTCTTCTTTCATTAAGAAATCTCAAGGCCTGGAGACAGACTACCCATCTGCCTTAAAAATAGGCAATTTATAGCTTTTTTTTACACTAACATTGAAAAAGATTAATTAATTTCTTCTTTGAACTCAATTAAAAAAAAATCACAGATTCAGGGATGGTCACAGAATTCCTCTTTATCCTTGTCTTGAAAATCTCTTCTGATATGAAACCCACATTAGTAGCTATTTCTCATAGGTCCAAGGCTGTGGACAGACAGGCTTATAACCTACAGCACTAGGTTTTCTACTGAGAGGAAGCAATGCAAGAGTCCACACACTTGGTCTCAAAAAATGATGCAACCAAACTGGAAAAATAAATATTTAATGCACAGCTGATACACATTAGCTGGTTTATATTTCATCACTATTAACTCTGAAGATATTCAATGCGTTTGTAATATGCATGTAGTATACATACTTATAAATATTAAACATAAAATGGGCAGAAATACAAAATATGTGCATGTGTGTATAGATAAATACAGTAGTTTCAATAATACTCATGTTGGCCCTTTGAAATACCTCTTTGACATTTGACCAAAGATGTCCTTTGAGAGAACTTTAGAGAAATTGTTTTCCTTCATTTTTTCCCATTCTGCTACAGTTTGCTTCATGACAGATGTCTTTTAGTTATTTTTTAAACAGATGACAGACAGCACTTAACTTGTTCTATACAGAACTGCAAAGCAATGAATTTCTTTCCTGAGCCGAGCTTTGCATTTCCATTTTTATCTCCAGTATAGCATCTATCTCTAATGACTGCACCACACTGAATGTCTTATTTCTAGTCCGTATCACTGCTCGTTCCTGATATTAATCAATTGCTTTTGGCATATTCTCCTGTTTCAAAGGGGAAGAAACATCTTTCTCCTCGAAAGGACATACTTTGTTCTATTCCAACAAATCAATATATTTACATAATTTTCTTTATTGGACTCTTCCTTGAGCAGGTGCAAAGTTAATCATTCCTCCTGCATCTTTCTGAACTACAAGAACCTGATGCAAGTGCAGCTGTTAACTCAGGGCAGCACTAAACTTACTTTGAAGCTTTGCCAATCTCCCGTTCACACATTTTCATAAACTTAGAACAAATACGTGAGAATTCAACCTTTCAGTTAATTGCCACAGGAATATCTGTAGACATGGATGTCCAGAAATCAGCAGTTTTGACTAAATCGTTTGTTTGCAATTCATACTACTTAGAACAATTGCCCAAGCCTTATCTCTGAAGTCCCCATCTTCTCATGTTCAACACTGATCTAATTTGGCAAAATCTGAATTTAAATCCCATGGAGACTACTGTATACTAACAGTTATTTCTCTAGCCCCAGCTCAGATAGCTTTCACATGAAACAATGACTGGTTTATTTATTTTTTAGTCTTTATGGGGCCTGTTTATTTCACCTTTTCGTTTTCTTATTTTAAATTCTGTTACCCTTTGCAGTCATGATGTGCCTTGCTGAAGACTCAGAAGACCCCTGAAGACTCTCAGCAATTACAGTAACTACCTTAGGTAGCCAAGTTTTTTTTTTACTTGATTCTTCACCTGGAGTCTTATCCTCATTAATATTTAACTCAACAACACCTATAGATGAAAAAAACAATCTTCAATGGTTTTGACAGACAATTTTTCTGTAGTAACAACTTTTTAATCTTTATTGTGTTAGCTTTGCAGCCCTTGGACCTCACGCTACACAGAGATGGAAAGAGACAGAACTGTGAACCTCAGATCCATCTTCCACAGTTACCTGTATTGTTTTCAGTACTGTGAACATTAAACACTATAGAACACCTACAGAACACGGAGTGTAAGTATGTAAGAATACATAAAGACACACATATCCACACGTAACCTTTTCTGTCATCAGAGAAACAAGACACCAGCTTTCTGCTTCTGTGATACAAGTCCCTAATTTTGGTCAGCTGTTTCTCTGCCACAGGTAGTCCAGTAAGTCCCAAACACCTTGAAGACATCTCTGATGTACTTCACCATAGAATATCCTCTAGTAAATGGAAACCACGGCTGACATTGTGATAAACAGTCTCAGACACTATTTTTTCCGCAGAACCAAACCAGTATTTGAGAAAGGTACAGTTTGGAACTGCTGGGTTCCATAGTCTTTGCTGCTCTAGAACAGCGTGGTTTGAGACATGCTGACCCAGCTCAGCACAATGCCTTCCTGGAATTAGAGGCACTCATTCTTTTTTCATGTTTTAAAGCTCTTTTCTTATGGAATTGAATTACAATCTGCAAGAAAGCCCAAGAGTCTCATATAATCATAAAATATAAACTTACACTTCTGGCTCTGGGAGATCCATCTTATTTGGGAATAAAAACTCAAATACATAGATTATCCTGTTAATCATAACCTAACATCTTCTAGAGCTTCACTGAATCTCTTATTATTGAAAAAATACAGTCACTCAATAGCAATAAGTATGCTACTGCCAAAACATATAGTTTTCTAAAATGAAAACTATGTTTAATTAACTTATAATCACGATTTCCTAGGCATGTTTTTTCCTTCGAAAAAGTCTACGAATATGTATTAGGAAAAGACAGGAGAGAACAGCTGCACAATCACTAAGTTTTCAAGAAGAGGAAAGATCACTCTGCAAGTATTTCTTTCTTTAGTAAATGTTATCATTTTAAACTATAGATTTGCTTCCAACTTCCATACTTCCAACCAGGCAATGTGACAATCCAAGCATAGTTATTCATCTTCTGTTGTGTTTTCTGGCAAAAAACATGAAAGGGAAAAAAAAAACCAGCAAGATGCTTCAATTTCAAAGCATTGTGGGGGAGATTCATGATAAACAAGAAACCAGGTATGTGGGTGTCACATGGCTTCAATAAAGGTGCCAAATCTGTTCCCAGTGAGATTACTCTGACAGAAGAATGCTTATTAATACTAACAAGGGCAACACAATGCAAATTAGACATCAAGAAAAACACTAAAACTTTACTGTTGTGTAACAAGTAGCGATAGCAATGAAGGTTGAGTTTAGAAGTACATCCTTTTTCTGAGATGCCTGAAGAGGCCATCAGCTACCCAGAGAAAACAGCCTTACAGAAATCCTTTGTAGACTAGTATGCTGGTACTTCATTAAGTAACACCTTAATTGCTGCTTTTACAGCTCTATAGGAAGATTAGATTTGAAAGATGGAATTTTATTCAACAGCCAATCCCCAACTTGATGCAGTCTGAGCTCTGCCTACAGCAGGCAGGTGCAATAAGAGGATGTACCTGCCTGCTCTTTGCCCTGCTGGACCTCAAGAGGCCCACACCAGCCAGCTTGGGAAGTAGGAAAGGGCTTCAGCAGCAGCTGGAACTTACTGGAAAATGGTTCAGTAGCACTGGTTAGCAAATATTTTATATGATTTACATGGGGCTTTAGAGGAAATGGGCATTAAGTCACATGTAGAAAGAGGAAGACAGTTCCTTCAATTTTAAGACCTGCTATCACTTGTTTAATGTATTTCCTGCAATGCTATCATGTGTTCCACACACACTTGTGCTGTTTCAAAAGCTCTCCACTCAATCACGATGCAAACCTTCTCGCCAGGGGCAAAGTTTTTTCCCTAGAATATTTTACAGCAATTCCTGCATGGGTTTTTCAGGTCTGCATCTCCCACTTGGCTTCCCAGTACCAAACTGCTAGTGTGAGCAGTTTTCCAAACCAAAATTTTACTGAAGACCTAAGGGAAAAAAAAAGCTTAATTTCAATATCAAAACATGACTTATGGAACCTTGTTTGCTGTTTAATGATTTCAAACAACCCCCCGAACAGTGGCTAACACAGGTCCAATCCCACTGTCTTCTTCTTTCCCCTCCTCTCCTTCCCATTTGGCCTCCTCAGCAAGTGCTCAAAGGGAACAAATGCAAACAAATAGAACTCCGTCTGTCCTTAAGGCAGAATAAAAGTGAATTGTGACAAAGATCTAATATTTGTTCTAAAAAAGGACCCAAATTCCACTGAGAAGACAGCACAATGTCCAGCCATGTCCCTAAACCCCAGTTCTGTGCTGTTTTGCCTATTTCCCTTGAACGTACTTACATATAAAACTATTTTCTTTTCAAGTTACTTTAGAAAAGGTGTTGCCAGGAGGTTTAGGGAGGTGATCCTTCCTCTTTCCTCAGCACTGGTGAGACCCGTCACTGGTCCACCAAGACACCGGGTCCAGTGCTGTACTGGACAAACATGGACTTACTGGAGCTAGTCCAGCAAAGGGCCACAAATGTGGTGAGCATTGGTCACACAAAGGAAGTTTGAGAGGGCTGGAGATGTCCAAACATCCCCAGGGATGAAGGGAAGGCTTGGGGGTCTTGTCAATATATGTCTAAATACCCAGAGAGGGGAACAAAGACAGCAGAACCAGCCTCCTCTCGCGGCCACCCAGAGAGAAAAGGGGCAATGGCCAAAAAATGAAGTTCAGGGAACTCTGTTTTAATCTAAAAAAATGCTTCTTTTACTGTGTAGGTGACCAAATACTGGAAGGGGTTACACAGAAAAGTTGTGGACTCTGCAACCTTGAAAGTCCTAAAGCCCAACTGGACACAGTTCTGAGAAATCATCTCTAGCTGACCCTGCTTAAGCAGGAACTTGGACTTGGGCATCTTTGGAGGCCCCCTCCAGTCTTGGTGATTTTGTCATTCTGTGAAACAGTTAGGGGCAAATAGGGCAGTCATACCACCTGTTTTGGGTATCCACACTAGCTGCCTAATTTCACTAAATTCCCTCATGGATAGCTGAGAAAAAAAGTACTCAGCCAAAGGATCATTTGCAGAAGAGGTGCTTGTGACTCAAGTCGCTTTCCTCCCCTCACTGATTCCAGGAGTGCAGATTCAGCTTATATCCCTGGGCACAACCACCTAACTGATTGGGCCTGCCCCAACTAATCCATGTCTACTTTGGCTGCTTTGACACCAGCCCATGCTTTCCCAGTAATTCTGCATGAGCTGAAGTGGTTGGTAGTCAACCAGCACCTCTGCAGCCTCATGAGTCTGTGCATTTGATGAATTTCCTTGTATGGTGCATGTTTTTCTTTCTCTTCCCTGGCTTTGGGAAATGGGAATGAGTCGTGTGGACTACGCCAGAAGCAAATGACAACACTAACTTTGCCAGCTCAGCTGTGCTGGCAGGCACTCATTAGGCTGGAGGGAAAACTGTGGCTCATCCCCATCCCTCTGCCCACTCCCAGCCCACAAGCTCCCACAGGAACGTGCTGACTCCTGGGGACTACATGTGAAATCCAGGCACTGAGCAAGCAAGCATGGTGGGTGTCTTTGCAATCATTGGCACAATACAGGTCTAAAAATGGCACATCAAACACTGTATAGACTTCAATAAATAAACACATATAGCAGCAACAAATCCCAAATAATTAATGCTAGGGAAAGCAGAGAACTGTGTCTATAATCTATAATAACAGAATAATTTTTAAGCAGGCTGTTTATCAAATTTCCAGCTCTGAGCAGATAAAAACTCTAACTCCTGAAAACTTCCAACATCATTCCTTTCTCTTCAGGCTACTTCAGACACTGCCTTTTCTTTACAACATCAGTATGAAGGATAGATAGCAGGTGATCAAGACACACAGAGGCTTCATTCCTTCAAATACACTTATTGTTCCATGAAAGAAGAAATTTGGATCTGTAGTGTGTCTTTCACACACAAAACAAGGACCTCATTGCCAAAACCCCACAGAAATGAGTACCCAAGGAACTGTATTGTGTGGAAAAGAAGAGGAATTCTTTCATCCTCATGAAGAAAGACTCTTCACCAGAGGTTGTAGTGAAAAGGAAAAGGGATAATGATTTTAAATTGAAAGAAGGTAGATTTACATTGGATGTAAGAAAGACATTTTTTACAAAAGGGTGATGAGGCAATGGAACAGGTTGCTCAAAGAAGCTGCTGATGCCCCATCCCTGGACGTGTGTAAGGCCTGGTTGGATGGGGTCCTGGGCAGCCTGGTCTAGTGGAAGGTGTCCCTGTTCCTGACAGAAGGTTGGAGCTACATGACCTTTTAGGTCCCTTCCAACCCAAACCATTCTATAATTCTATTCTCCCTAGGCATTTTGTGAAGCAGCCCTTCACATCAGTTGTCAACACAGTTTCTAGGTCAGCTTGCATAAAAGAGGGATGATGCTGAGTCCTATACTTTGCATAGTAGAGCCACACTAGAGAAAGCCCTTTTTTCTCCTAAAACATTAAGGGGTCAGTGATATTAGAAGCAACAAGTGGTAGCAGCAGTTGTTTTTCTCCCTTCACTGTCTCTCCTGTAAGCCAGCCAGCTGGGTCTTTTTCAGTGACCAGGAACCTTTATTTCATAATGTTATGGCACCTGTGGCTCTCCCACAGATGGGTCTGAGCCCCATGAGTCAAAAACTCCCTCACTTGTCCCAGTGCCATCTTCCTACTCCTTTCTCAGAACCCCTGGATCCAAGCACACAGCAGCTCCACGCCTGCACTTTGCAAGAGAGAAAGGCTGCAACAACCTGTTGGAATGGAAGATGAAAGTGATCCAACTCCAGGTGTTTGCTGTCAGGACAGAAAAGCCAGGAAAGAAACACCACATCAGACATTGCCAGGGGCACCAGGGGCAGAGAGTACCTGACACGGGGCTGGGCACTGCCAAGCACTGTGGACCTGCTCTAGCTGACCCTGCTGAGCAGGGCTGAGTGTTGCACAGTCTTCAGGGGTCCCTGACAGCCACCACAGCTCTGTGCTTCAAGAACTGCAGACATCCTTCCAGTTGTTACTGTGGCAGAAACCCATGAGCAGTATAGGGAAATACACCCTCATCTTGCTATATTGCCAATCAATGACCTCAGGACCGTGTTGTTCCCCTACTCAGAAGCAAAACCAAGTCTGAAGTAACAACTTCTCCTTCACACAAAACTTAAAGAGCTCGTAAGTTTGTAACCAACCATGACTGAAAAATAAGAATTTAAATCTGTGTATGAAGAAGAACTTCCTTACTGTGCAGGTGACTGAGCACTGGAACAGATTGCCCACAGCGGGTGTGGAGTCTCCCTCACTGGAGATAGTCAAGAACTGTCTGGATGCAAACCTGTGCCATGTGCTCCAGAATGACTCCACTTGAGCAGGGAGGTTAGACCAGATGCCCCAGCGTGGTTCCTTCCAACCTTACCCATTCTGTGATTCTGTGTTTGTGTAACACCATACTGAAATTAGAAGCAGGAATGATTTACTGCTGATGACATAAACCTCAAACTATGGGTAAAATAGGCTAGGTTCAGATTTACATCACACTACAGTAAAAACTGGAATAAGTCCAGTGATTTCAGATTACTTTACTGGCTTTACCAAATATCAGATTCAAGTCTGTAATCTCTTCATGCAAAAGAAATGGGGGAAAATAGAGAGTAATTACATTAAGGAATGCAATTATCCAACCAAATTGAAAAATAAATGGATAAAAGAGGTTTAACCAAAAGAAGAGAGATATATTTTTAAATTTTATTTGAAATGAGATGGATATTCAATTAGATTCAAGCAATAAACATTTGAAAGGGTAAAAGCTGGGCAGGAGGATGCTCTAACATAACAATGACTGGTATGTAGGGCTTTTATTCTCTGGGTGACTAGGAAGCTAAAATTTGATTTATTTCATTAAAAGTGTGGACTTGTTTTCTTTTGAGTCTGGAATAAAGCAAAATGGAGTTCTTTACATTTTCAACATGAAAATCAAGGGCAGTATCAGACTCCCCAGTAGCTCCACTGTTGATGCACCCCTGTGAGTCATAGTGGGGCTCCACTCAAAGCCCAGTGCTGAAGCTGGCAGCTTGGGTACAAACTAACCTGGTCTGAAGAACATGGCAGGATCTTATTTCTGCCCCTTTTTCTTATTTGGACTGGGAAATTGCTTACAGACAACCATAGCTGGCTTTTCTCCTTTGTGACTGGATATAGATGGCAGGACATAGCATAAAACTAAGACTTACTTGAGTTGTTCAACAAGGCGCAAGTGCTCCAGAAGAACTTCCATGCTCTATCACAGCTTTGGATTTGGAAAGACAGGAACAAAATCTCTCTTCTGTTTGTTCTTTCCCTCAGGCTCATCTAGACCACTAGAAGGAGAGTGTCCACATTTCTACAGAAAGCTTTGACTCCAAATGATCAGTTGTCCTTAAGAAAATTTTTACTTCTTACCTTCATAATTTGGCTTTGACACCTGCCATAACTCAGACTTGTCATTTTTTTCCCGGGTCTACTTTTTTTCCAATATTTCAATAGAATTTAGTGATTAATTTCTGAACAGAACAATATGCTTGTTAATGCTGAGTGTCAGACATACGTAAGTCTGTTGCCATAGTTTCATTTTGCTATTGGCCCAGTGTCTGTTGACGTTGGTGATCAGCAAGTAACAGGAAGGTGTGAATTGAGCCTCATTCTTCAGCAGTGGAATGAGTATTTAGTTGACTGCTGTCTTCAATTTAGTCCTCGTAAACAATAATCTTAAGATGCCTCCAGAACACTTACTGTACCATTCTCTACTAACTCATATGTTGAATTACCATTGCAATCATGTAATTATCCCAGAATGCTCCAAACATCTGAGCCTTGATTACTGTGACAAGATTGTTTTGTACCTTCTACAGAATGTAAGAGTTTTTGATTGCTTTCTCTGAGGTTTTATTCTAGAATAGTTTCCAGTAGGCTTTCCCTCATGAGACATGAAATCTAGAACCTCCTGGACATCATTACATCAGAGTGGCCACTCCAACAAGCTACAAGTCAGCACTGATGGTCACTTTCTGAGCCCTGTATTTCAAAAGATTGGTTTGTACAAACTCAGATACTTCAGAGATTTATCCAGTACTCAGTACTCCATCTTTTCTGGGATAATTTCTGCAAACATCTCTTTTTTAAGGGAAGACTGACAGGGCATGCATGAACATTGTAGTTTCTTCAGGTAGGCTCCAGTCTTACTCTGGAACCATGGGACAACATCTGTGTTGACAGTAAACATCCATCTAGTTCTGTTATGTCAAACTATATTAACATTTCCTCTGTCTGAGATACAGAATTCTTGTCAATTTCTAGAGACTAGTATCAATTAAAATGCTGCTTTGAGGTAAAGATTATCAAAGGTTCATGCTTGGGGTAAGGTTTTTAGACTTCAGCCATTGCCTTGACCACATTTACATATATGCACATTTTTTTCTTAGTTTACATTTGTTTGTAAATATTCATTTATTCTGTTGTAATGTTATAGAAAAGTAATCTGTGCTTTCTCTCCACTTGTATTACATTCTTATTTGCTATCAGTATGCTATATTGTTATTTTGAAATGTCACTATACTCCTGTTTATTATGTGCAAAGCCAAATTCCCTACGTTGGTATGCTTACCAAGAAGTACTTTTGCTGTTCACCTTCCAGCCTTATTTTGAGTCTGAAACCATCTGATGACTTTCTGAACTGCATCTCTGACTCATAAGTCATCGGACTTAACTTAATGGTACAAGATTCACTCTTCATTTATATCCATATTCCTCATTACAACTGTTTCTGCAAAGGTGGATTAATTGAATCAAATGTTTACTGCTTAAAAAGTCAGTTGTCTTTGGTCCTTCTGCAGTCAATGGAGATGGACAGAAATTTCAGAGTGATTCACCCCATGCAGAGAGAGAAGTCTGAAAGAGGCAGGATGAATATATACATGTATTTTAAGACAGAATGAATCACCAAGTGTCTCTTTCTTTCTGCTGTTTGTAGAGGCAGTATTGTAAACTTACCTAGATCTGAAACTGGAATTCTAAATGCTTAAAATGACGCAAGAAAAATTCTACCTTGCTCACTGACAGTGGATAACCTAATGCTGTTCCTGATCTCACTAGGTAATACATACATTTGCCAAAGTTGATAGTTATTCCTATGCATCTCAACACTTATTCAGGTGTGATTAATGTCATGACAAGTGCAACATGCTGGTTACCAAATACAGGCAGACCTTTCCAAAATGCTACTTACTTCCGTCAAAGACATGGAAAAACTATTTTCCACCCTTTTCCAGGCCCCCTCAAACCAAAATAATTTTAAGTAGCTGAACTGCAAGGATCAAGTTGTTCAGGATTGTTTCATTATGCCCTTGTCATTCCCTGATTTTTCTTAGCCAAGCAAAGTTTGACCTCAGAGAGTAAAAAAAAATAATTTATTAATATTAAATACAATATTCGATTGTAACAAATTTCGCTTTGACCATCTAAATGCTATATTACATTCTCCAACCCACCTCTAATATCCAACTTCCTTTACCCAACATAGTCACTTTAGCAGCCCTGTCCAGAAGTGCAAGACTGTCTTATTGCTCTCAAGTCACAGGGAGAAGCAGGGATGGCGAGCACTGTGTGGCCCTCCTCTGTTGTCTGCTGGAATCAACGGCAGCCAAGATCAGTGCTCAGACTGTTTTCTTTCTGTTCCCATCGCACACAGCAGTGACAGGGTCTCTTTTTCGTCTTGTTCATGCTCCTGTGTCCTGTAAGAACTATGACTGACAAAGAATGGAGTAAAACTCTGAGTAGTGATATGAGCATGTGGTCTATAAATACAATTGATACAATTCAGTGATAACTGAAATAAATAGAAGTTAACACATACAGATACACTGTAAATCTGCTTCCATTCCATTTCTGCCTGAAAAGGAGCAGCCCAAACTCTGCAGTTAGTTGGCTTTTGCACACCCATCTATCTATGACTGCTGTGAATGAGCTGATTTCAATGGATTGTTTTGACCTAAGGGCTGAACAACTACATTACTAAAACCCACACGGCTGTATTATGGCAGATATTAACAGAAGTGGTTAGCAGGAAAGGAGACTACAGCTTTTTATTTTACTAAAAACCTTTCAAAGTCAAAATAAAATGTTTACATCATTGTGGCTAGTGATCCACTGGTGCAACGCTCACCCCAAATTCATTATAAATGAATCGTCAGAACTATCCCTTGTGACTGCTTCAGATGGAGCATGATTAAATGCAGAGGAAAGATATTACTGAGAAGATGAATCATAATTCTGCAGAATGAAATCAATGGCTTTACACTTTTCAGTTGGACATTGAGGGGTGATCAAAAATGTTACTCATACAAACAAGTGAGCAAAATGAATCACGTACACAGCTTGAACAGGAAAAATATACTTTAAAATTCTACTAGCAGTACCACTGACTATCAAAGAAACACAGAAGAAAATCTAAAAATGTTTTCCTAAGGTAGAATTTTCAAACAAAAATCCTTTCTTTCCATACTATGAAATGAAAAGTTTTTCCATCACTTGATATTATGGTTTGGAATAAATGTAATCATTTTACTTAGAGTGGTTGGATGGCACATTTGAAATAACATTTTAGTTCCTTCAATCTAGCTCTAAGCAGGCAGGTTGGTAACCACCTCACAGCAACAAGGATGAGATGCCCTAATGAGCACCCACTGGCATAACTTAAGCCACTTCAGTCACCTGAGCTGCCTAGACAAAGGGCTCATATTGATGTCTCAGACACCTTGGGCCCTTTCAGATGGCACTAGGCACCTCTGCTTAAACAGCTGGATCAAATGAATGAGATCTTGCCCTCCTAACTTAAGAGAGCTAACTTAGAATCATCGAATCCTTTAGTTTAGAAAAAACCTTCTAAGATCATCAGTCCAACCATTAACCCAGCACCACCATGTTCACCCCCTAAACCATGTCCCCAGGTGCCACATCCACATGCTTTTTGAACACTTAAGAGATGGTGATACCCCCACTGCCATGGGCAGCCTATTTCCATGCCAGACCACTCTTTGAGTGAAGAAATTTTCCCTAATATCCAACCTAAACCTCACCTGATGCAACTTGATGTCATTATCTCTCAACCATTTACTTGTTACCTGGGTGGAGACCAACCTTCACCAGCAACTTCAACCTAACAAATCAGTTAAGCATCACAGTGCCCTGTGAGAAAAGCCATCAAAGGAAAACCCTGCACACCGAAATCAATCCATCAGACTTCTATCTAGAGGCTCTCTCTCTGGAGTCCATGAAAAATGCTTTCATTCCCACTTAGGCTATGTATCTGAAGGTTGGATGGAAAATAAGATGTTTCTGATCTCACTTAACAGGCTGATGTGGTTGTGCTATGCTGTGTGAGAAAACAAGCTGTCAGCCATCCTGTCCACTCGAGCCAACACACCCACAACCAGCAAAGAGCACACGTGGAGCCAGCTGTCATGTCAGCAGTGCCCAAGGCTGCCAGGCTCACCTGTTCTTTGTGCCTGTGCAGAGACTCAAGCACAGAATCAGAGAATCGTTCAGGTTGGAAAAGATCTTTAGGAACATTGAGTCAACTATTAATCCAGCACTGCCAAGTCCACCACTATATTATTCTCTTTGCTGTTTCACAGAATAATGCACAGGAGGTCCTAATCACAGTTGATCTCCAAGTCATTTTTCACCCTTGACCAGTACCCTTAATGAATATTGTAGCAAAAAGGCCAAAGCTGGGAATGTGTGAAACTGAACTGGTCCTACCAGGACTGAATTTAGAAGTATTCACTGTGCTTCCTCCTTTAGGAGATTCCCTTTCTAGAGCTGCCAATCCAATTTCTGTCATAATGCACATAATTGATTAAAAATGTAAAAGTGGCTTTAATTCAGACTGAAAACATGAGTTCTTTAGTACGGAGTACCTCTGTTACATAAGCAAACCCAGCATCAAAAAGTAGTAATGCATGTAACCATTACCTAGTGTTTCCTCATTAATTAGCACATTAGTAACACTGCTGTCTGAATTCACTGACAGATAATATAGATAAGCCTCACAAACCTTTCTTCCTGGAAAAAATACAAGTATTTTATGGATGACAGAGTTGCTAGCAAGGTTATATATTGAGGGCAAAAAAGAATGCACTCATTAATATTGATAGAAATTGCAAAATGAGTAAAAAGGACAAAGCAAAAGAAATGCTGGCTGTCTCAGAGGAGACTCTATGTCCCCAGTACAGGAACCTCATTATTATTTCATGACCTTAATGGCAAGCCTCTGAGCTTCATGTACGTCCTTCATAACTAAAAATTAATTACAAACACAATCCAGCAAATCTCGGCAGTTCAGCAATGAAAGCCGTCAGCAATTTCTTCTAGCTTTGACTTCATTTATACAGTACAATAGTTCTGCAACACAGCAAGGTAAAACATACAACTGTCCATGAGTCTCAAATATAAATCACAGCATATGGTCTTTCTGTTAAAAGATAAGCCAGAGAGAGGCAGGCAGGGAGAGAGAGAAAGCCTCTCATACTAAAGGACTGTACAATTTTATCATTTCATATATGAAAAATAATTAGAAAAATTTCTTCCAACTGTTTTTCTATGAGGACCCTACTGGAATAATGTTTTATAAAAACTGGCTACGGTTGCTGTGCTAATAAAACTGATAAATTGCTCAGCTGAATCCACGTGTGTGTACACATGCTTTTTTTTGTAAAATAGTAAAAGGTATTAAAAAAAAGAGAGACACACAGTCTAAATTTCAGTAGCATTTACCATGGCCAATAATAATAAAATCTATACTGAATAAAGAGGCAAACCCAGACGAGACCTATACAACACACCATACACTTGTAGTGCCACATCATCTGTGAGAACTTCAGTGTCTCATCCTGCAAAGGACAACAGGCAAGGTACACAAGTCTATTGTGTATTGGGCTTTTTTAATTCACAGAGATGCCTGCTTTCCAGATCACTTTCTTAAATGCTTGTTTTTCTAGGACACAATTCAGGAGTTATATTTTTGATGATGACAAATAAGCAACATTTTTGATTTGGAAACTAGGACAGGCAGAACATCTCCAGCAAAGTACACAGAAAAACTGTTACAAAGGAGCAGCTCTGGGACAGGCCATACTAATACACTGGACAAAATTACTGGACAAAAAAAGGGTATAGCGATGCAGATAAAAATATGAAAGAAAATGAAAGCTATAGAAGCATTTAAATTAATAAAAAATACTATCTGAATTCCTTCAGTCTATCAACCACCAGGATAAAGAAACTGATAGAGGTTGCTAAGCCCAGACAAGCTGACTCAGAAATCTTTTCAAAGGTCTCAAAACTGCAAATCTAAAATATTATCCTGCAGTTCCATTAAATTGTCTAGGAAAATAAAATTTTGTTCTGATTCACTGTCCACCTTTGGTAGATAAGGACCCCCTGGGGAAACTATTTTAGAGCACCTAGCAAGAAAAATACATTATTGTAAGGCTATGTATCCTGGAAAGAACTGCATATAACTCTAATTCTCAAGGGGCAGGATGTTTTTTCCTAACTTAGGGCTGTCTGTTGTTGAAATGGCCATGGGAATAGTTGAGATTTACAGAAGCAAACTACAAAGGTGCTGGATTAAAAAAAAAAGTAACCATAAAAAGATGTGATCATTTTAAAGCAGAGTTGCACTTGCAGAGGCAATCTTGAGACTCTTCTCGAAGTTGATCAGGGAGGATGTTTCCAAATTGAGGGGGAACTGTTGGAGATAAGAGGCAAGGACAAAGAGGCGGGGCAGCCTTTACACCGCTGTGCCTTTTCACAGCAACTGCTACTCCCAGGTGACAAGAGACAGCAGTGGGTGAAATATTTTTATTTCCAACCATGATACTAAGCAGCTGCAACTGCACTGGCAGCTACTCTGGAACTATTTAAGTCTGTAGAATCTGCAAAGCTAGAAATATCATGCCTTCCTTGGCACTACCTCATGATTACTTCACTCATCACTGGAGAATGTGGAGCCAAAAAGGTTTATGATAAAAATGGATGTTGCTCTTTCTAATGATTCCAGAGTCTGAGAGTGACTTTGGGGATGATATATTCTCTTTCACATTTCTTATACTTCTGCAATAAGGTGCATAGATTAAACTGCTGCTAAGAAAGAAAAAAAAAATCTTAGTGACAGATAGAAAAATATCCTTTCTGTGTAAACAAACACCCTCTTCACCCACAGCTTTTTTAATTGCAAAAATGCCCCACATCTTTAGTATAGGAAAATAACATCTACAGTGGTATTTAAATGACCTTGCTTTAATGTTTCCAGATTCTGGTGTCTATACTATGCTAAGGTGATCATTTAGACCAACAAAGGTATCTCCAGATAGCGATTCAGCAAGCTGACCTAAGACACTTCTCCTAGGATGGGATGAGTCATACTTTGGAGGTGCTGTTCTCTCTCCATTGACTCTCCAGACTATCATGTCTAATAATCACTGATTAAATTAGCTTTCCTGAATTTGTCTGATCCCTTTTTGGCCACATTTATATCTTGGTCTCCACAACATCCTGTGGAAATCAGTTTCATAATTTAATTAAACGTTATACTATAATTTCATTGGTGACCCTCATTTTTGCACTGTGAGAAACACTGACTATTTCTTATTCACCTGCTCCTCATCAGGCATGAAACAGCCAGACTCTTTCTAGACTGTGCTCCACATTCCTAACAAATTTTACTCAGTTTTTCTAGGCTTCTAAAAAATTTACTAATTCTTTATCATACAAGTCACTGTAATTACAGATAGGATTCTCCACGTGCTTATGCAATAGAATATGTTTCTACTGTCCTAGTATTTCCTAGCCATTTTAACTGTTATTTGACATAAACTGGTAATTTCCAAGATCTGTCTTCATGAATGTCCAGTACCTCTCCTGATTTCTATTATTTAATCTATAGTCATCAATGTATTTATCTCACAGGCATTACCTTCCTCTTACTGCAAACAAATTCACCTGATATTTTATCTTCCCAATATTCAGTATTACATAATTATGCTGCAGCAATTTATAGTCATATTTAAATTCAGCTGTTATGGGTAATCTCAAATCATACACAAATCTTCTCACTTCACTAGTCAGCTCCACAAGTCATTTATGAATGCACTTAATTTTTTCTCCCGCTTTCCATAGATTGCAAAAATGTGTAATAACTGTTTTTATGTCTACTATCTTTTACTGTATTATGGCTATGTAAGTACTACAAATGAATGACATAGAAAATCAACACTATAGAGAAGATGGCTTAAACATGTTTTTACCATTAAAGGCTAAAATCTTGATTAAATATTTCATATAGTCCTGTATTTTAACAACCTAGGGAAGAAGTGTCATCATCGTTTAGGACAGAAGAAGTACAATTTCACACACAAATTGCTGGTTCATCTCCAATCTTTGTTATTGAACAAGAGTACAGTATTTGGTCAGGCACCTGGTCTTGACTCAAAGCTTGAAAACAACAATCTACCAGGTCTGTAATTGGATCAGGCCCTGCTTACACTAAATGCTGCACTGGTGGAGCTGTTAATTCTCTCTGGTGTGTGACAACACAGGTGAAAAGTTAAAGGAAATTAAGACTGCAACTTAGGAATAAATTAAACAGTGGAATAAAATATAATAACAACAAAAAATCCCCACATCCCCTGAACTCAGCATCATGAAACAGAGTAATGTTAAAACATATTGTGGCACTTGCCAAGAGTTTGGAACATCTATTAAATTAAATCAGAAGATGTAATATAAGAACTTCTGCCTGCCAGAAGGCAAAGAACTGTTTGAGCTGGTTATACTCGTAGCACTTCTTCCCCCCGCTCCCCCCTCAACTACTCCCAAAAGACTCAGTATGAAAAGAACCTGTTACACAATGCCCTCTGGAAGTGAACAAGACTCCAAATGATCAGCTTCTGGTAGCGATATTTTTTGATCTCCAAGACAAAGGAGACGACAGAACACATGATATTCATGATACCTGCTTTTTCGTGGTGGAAAAATTCCTTTATCTTTCCTGATCAGAGAAGTACTTGTTACTAAGGCCACTCAAAAAGGGAGGGGTTGAGACTGTCAACAGATTCAAGAAAAAGCATCAAAAATCTTTTCTTACTTATAAAAATCTCTATTATTTTTGTGAGAACATGTACATATCTCAGAACTGAAAAATGTAGACTTCAGGGCAAATGGTACAAGGAGCCAGCTTTACAAAGACATGTAAGTGCTTCTATGGGTCTCGACTACTGGCTAATGTAGACGGTGCTGTCTAAATGCCTTGGTTCATTTCTGTTCAAGTCAAGGTAATCTTCAGTATAAATCAAGCATCTCTCCAGCAGCTTGAGTGCTCTTAGAAATCTCACCAAGTACCTAAATAGCTATGCAAATCTCATCTCAAGTATTTAGTTGCTGTATTCCCTGCTCAAAATGCAACTTAAACTCTGTCACCTTTACTTTCTAAGGATATGACACCAGCATACAAAGCAGTCCAGAGGCTAAACTTCATAAGACCAGCCTGTGCATCCATGCCTTGCCTTATATAACCGGTATCACCTCTTAACGTTTTTAAGGTCCCAATTTCTCACACACTGCCACTGTGAAACATTCAGGATAGCATTTGATTCTTCATAAAAATAGCCAGGCTAATAAATAATCCCACGTCATATTAATATTAGTCCTGGGGAACTGTGAGTGCCAAACTGTAAGCACACATTAACAGAGTGGTGTATGGAATGTGCCATCAGGCACCTGAACAGCCCAGTGAAACAACTGGCTATAGTGCTGTTGAGAAACAACAACATGTATATAGATGTAGACACACAATACATATAGGCTAAGCTGGTTTTATTATGCAGACATGCTCAGCATTAAGAATGCCTACACAGTATTACCATTGCTCTGCTGTCAGACAGACACAGGTCACAGCAAATCAATTGTAAATCTCAGGACCATGTTGTCCCTCTTCCTCTTTCTTGTCCAATCTCTTCCGTGTACTTTTGGCTCCCTGGAGCACACTGGCCAAGCCAGTCCTATTAAACCTATACCGGCCCATCTTGACTCTTTCTCCAGTTTTCCTTCCCTCCTTCCTTCCTACTTGTTCTTATTCCCTACCCAACACCAATTCTCATCACCCCTGGTGTTTTATCTGCACTTTGTCCTTCCCTTTTCTGGCCTTTCATCAGCAAAAGCAGTGAGAGCAGTGATGTTCAGAGCGTGCAAGGTGGATGCATAAGGGAAAAAAACCAACAGAGGTAGGTTTGTTTAAGCTTCAGAGGAGTTCAGCTGGGCAACATCTTATTGACATTTAAACAGCCTTGGCATCTTCAGACACAAAAATAACACAGTCACTCCCAAAGAGCAGAGAGGGCTTGATGCCCAGGCTGCCAGCAGGGCTGTCAGCATTTGTGAGAGGCAGTGGCTGAACAGGAGGGACAGTGGCAGGACTCAGCCTGTCTAAACAATGCTGAACACTATACAATATTGGAGAATATTTTATATTAAAAAACAGGTTGTAAGGTCTGAGTGAATTATGCAGCATATAATTATGTTGTACAAAGCATAAACAACCCAAGGCAGCCATCAAAGAAACACCATGATTTACAGGTGTCAGGTGCAGATGCAGGGGAGAAGGCAAGACTGATACAAATGTTTCCCTCACATGTGGGCAAACGTGTGGGGTTTGACTGAACATGCATATGAACTCCTCTGGCTACCCTAAATCACCACAGGCTGGTTGGAGGAGGAAACATGGAGAAAGCCGAGGTTTGTCAGTAGAGGCTTAAACTGGGTTTGTTTGTTTTTTCCAGAACAAATGCAGAAATGAACCTGACTGTTGCTGCTGCCAGTCTGCCTTGATGAAAGGATAAAATGAAAATAGAAAAGGCATTAGGGTCACAGATGTCACTAGCATTTGTACTTTCTCCTTTAAAATCCAGCTATACTTCTCAAAAAATCCTTTTCAAACATCTAGGAAAAATCTTGTTTAAGGTTAAGAGGAACATTCAATTTATTCCTCTGCTCTGCTTGCCATATAACTATTTCCAAAAAAAAAAAAGGAAAAAAAAGAAATGAAATTAAGGAAAAAATCTTGGCTCTGACAGGATGGGAAAGCCCTGAGGATCTGCAATCTCCTAAACAACCAAACAATTACTGTCTTGAAATTTCCATCCAATTAGTCCTTGTCACCAAATAAAGCCATTTGACAGTCTGCGTGTTATTTGCTGATGTCATACTTCCACCCTCTTCCACTATCAGTGGTTCAAACTTTCTTAGAAACATTTTTTTCTTTAACTTGAAAGGAGTTACACTGATTTATGACTCCAAGAACATGGCCAGAATCCATAAAAACATCCAACTGCTAGTTTTTAACTTAATCTGTTCCATCAAGAAAATGAACTTAAATGTTCTTCTTTTTATTAAAGATTACAGTAAATAACAAAAATGTCTCAATTTTTAAAACTTTCATATGACTGAGAACAACAGAAAACTGCACAATTGTACCATTAATACCAAACCATTTGAAATTATTACAAAGAAAACCAAGAGAAGACTCTTTTTTAACACAACGTCTACAAATCATGTACAGAACAGGCAAGTTATTATAGTCAGTGGCAGGTCACTTGATTAATCCAGATTATTTCTACCTAGGTGGTAGCCATTAGAAACTGGATATCTAATCTAAACTAGTCATCAAGGCTCCAATGCGCAATGGAGAGAAACAGGGACCCAATTCACCAAAAGGCAATTCATCCCATACTAAATGTATATATACAAGGTAAGTGCAATTAATTGCTCTCTGGAAATACCTACTCTTGTTTGACTAACAAAAAAGCCTACACAATCAGTTTAGACTAAACATTTGTAACTCCTAGACAGCTACAATGGCATGAAAAAAATTCTATCCCTAGAGGTCAGGCTGAGTTTCCTCTCCCAGTTCAGGCACAACTGCAGAGCCTACACCCAAACTGTGCTTCAAGCCTTGTGCCCCAAACCTTGGCACTACCTTGTTGGTGAAGTCCAGTGAGGAGGCAGTGACTTTTGTTGAACTTATGGAACAAAATACCAGCTTGACGTTACAGTAGCCCATGCACAGACTTTTCCCAAGAAATTCTCTTTGCCAATACAGTTACCAACCTGTTTCAAACAGCAGATTTACTAACAAATATCACACAGCTTTGTGTTCTCTAATTTCTCTAAACCTTGTCATACAGTCATTCAGTTAACAAGCTTGTTTTGGATGAAAAATGGGGACTATGTTAACTTAATTACTTTTAAAGGTATTTTGATAGCTTGGAGAGGGTAGTACCATTGTTGACACTTCCATGGGGAATGGCTTAGTATCAGCTGGCTCCAGTCCTTGGTAATTAATCAACAGGAAAGAACACAAACTTTTCTACAGTACTATATTTTCATAATTCTATAAAGGAGTTCTGTATAAATGTATCAGTAAAAGTTGAAAATAGCATCTATCTGGTGTTAAATAAATTAGTTGTAATATCCCCACTGCATCTACAATGCTGAGTTTGAAGCACCCAGAGATAGGCAGCTATTCTGAAAGTCCTACTTCTCCAAACAGCACAGGTCATTTTGGCATTTTTTTAAGAGGACAAACTCACTAGGCATCTAAGTGTAAATTAATTAAATGGGTTGAAGCAAATCCAGTCATAGCCAAGTGTCCCAGTTCAGGTATCATGTAACCCTCTTTACTTCCAGGTCTCATGACATGTTTCTCTAGATTCTTGTTTTTCTTAAAAGAATTGTCTTCTGAATACAGAACTGGCATACAATCATCACTAACTTCAGCCTTACTTAGGCTTCTTTGATTTGCTTTCAACCATGACATATACTCACTTTGTCCTTGCTTTTGTTCTCTAAAGCAGTTTATAAAACTTGAAAAAAAGATTGCTTTGTATAATATGGAAAATAACTGTGCTGTAAGGAACAATACCAAGGCTGAAAAGCCTAAAATTAGACTTGTAAGCTTTGCTTTCATTGGCAGCAATGTGTGAACATTCATATTGTCCCAATCCCACATTCTACCTCTTCTATTCTTGCTAAACACACTACCTTCTGAAAAACACTGAAGTTTAAAATTAGCAAACCTGTCTGATTCAAGGGTATGCTGACCTTGGTGATGGGCTATTTTGATCACCTTTAGGCTTTAGCAGTGAATTACAAGATCAGTTATTTTCAAAAGAAGTGAAGAAAGAGCATTTGCAGAACAAAAAGCTGAACATCTCTGAAATGGTGCCTGGAATAATCCTGTAATTTCTAGGTTGCTCTTTTTTTTCCCTCCTAAGAAAACTCAAATGCAAATCCAGCAGCTGTGTTTTTGTACTCTGAAGGCAAGCTGGTGAGAAGATATGCAGTGTATAAAGTCACTGGTTCTGGGCAACATGGGACTAACAGGGATAATTCAGTCACAACAGGTTGGCATCTATGATATATCCATTCCCTTCTCAGCTATACTCATTCAGTTCCTACTGCAGTCAGCAGGGGGAATAAATAAGAGCAAAATGTATTCAAAAGGTCAAACTTCACAAGTTTTCAACTGAAGAAAGCCACAGAGAGGCTAAAGGGAAACTGATGCTTGCTACTGCCTTAAAGATAATTGAAGCGGTTGCTAGTGTACTGTTTATTTTGAGTGTCTCCTTCTGGAATTTCAGGATAAAATATGAGATTGGCTGCGAGCCTGAAGGGGGTATAGTGAGAGCAGTCCAATTTCAACAGACTATCAAGATGAACTGTTGGGAGTTATTTTACAGGTTTATGGCTATAGCTCACTCTGAAGCACAGTGTTACTAATATTTGTAGAGCACTCTGATATAAATAGCAACACTACATCCACCACCTAGACACCTGCGGTACGCTCTGACAGAGCACTTTTTAGATAATGAAATACCATTAAATGCACCACACATGCTATACTTGAGTTATGATATTAGATACAAATGTAATGCAACAGATATTTATCCATCAAAAACGCTGATGTGGATCTTTAATGCAACACTAATGTTAGCAGCCTTCGGCACTAAATCAGGGGTGATTTTTCTGTCAGAAAACAGAATTAATTCTAGCACTGTTACAGCAAACAAGGAGCCAAATAGTTTCTTGGGAGCCAGGACCAGGGGAAGCCTAGATAAAGCTGGTCCTGAACGATATTCATTGTTTCCCACTGGAAAATCTGTGGCCATAAAAAGTAATGTTTTCAAAGTAAGACAAAGAGCAGCTGGACAATACTATTTATTTCATCACACTGATCTTGTCAATATTTCCCAATGTTTCCTACACCCTGGAAATAGCGTAGGCATTTCTTCAAGCTTCTCTTACCAAGCAGCAAGCTCCACAGGTCACACAGTGGCATTTCAGACAATGTTGAGCTTTTGGAAAAAGAACTGAGGCTGATTGCACCACTGAGACAAAATGGAGATGTTAACCACCCATTGCCTCATGAGGAGGTTGTCATGGCATGGAAACTCTGGGAAAGGCAAACATACCTTTCTCTGGATCAGGAAGTTTTGTCCTAGTTCCAGCCTCAGGATGAGGTAATTTCTTCCTGGGACAGCCTTTCTTTTGTGCCTAATAAAGCCAGGTAATTGCCTCCTGGATTTTGTGGGTAGGAACATGATGTGCAGTAAGACCATTTATGGAGCTGTGGTTTCAGTCTCAAGCTCAGATTTCTATTCCTACATATAGAGAACTGCTTTTACTGCCTTGGTAACTGCCATTTTTCAGGTTTCTGTAATTCTTTCAAACACTTGTAATCATTCAATCACTATGAACATGTCTATACTTGAATAATAGTTCAAATTAAAATTGGCAATGAACTACAAAAGGTATTCCTGAGAAATTCAAGGTGATAACATTCTCGTTCCTTTCTTATTCTTCAGAAAAGCATCTCATTTATACAGTTATGTTTCCAGTGAATTCCCTAGACTAAGAGTATTTATACATAATGATTCTGGAATAGCTTTTCCCAAAGAACTTCAAAAACTCCTCTTTACTATTCACATTGTTACGAAAATGTGAGTTCTCATTTTACATAAAACCGTAGAATCTGGGTTGGAAGTTCCAACCTCCCCACCAGGGGCAGGGACACATTCCACTAGACTGGGTTGCTCAAAGCCCCATCCAACCTTTACATTTCCTGGGATATGGCATCCACAAGTTCTCTAGGCAACCCATTACAGTGTCACATCATGTCCATTGTGAAAAATTTCTTCTGAATATCTAATCTAAACCTGCTCTCTTTCAGTTTAAAGACATCACCCCTTGTCCTATTACTCCATGCCCTTGTAAAAACTTCCTCTTTGATACTGGAAAACTGCTATAAGGTCTTCCTAGAGCCTTATACATAAAAGGTGTAAGATCCATGGACCTATACACTAACAGAAAGTAATTTCCTATTATTTATTAATTACAAAAATCAACAATCAATACCAGAATTTTTTACTGTGAGGGTGGGGAAGCACTGAAACTTCTTCCAGAGAAGCTATGGATGCCCTGTTCCCAGAATAGTTCAAGAGCAGGCTGGATGGGGCTTTCAGTAACCTTGTCTAGTGGAAAGATCGATTCCAACCCAGACCATTCTATGATTTTATGGTATGTGTACTGGAAAGAGAATTACCACATAAAAATAACCAAAACTGTTAAAAAGATTCAACAGTAAGCTGTAGAATACTTTTTAAAATATTTAAATGAAATTAAATCTATTAATTAAATCCCCACACAGCCTATGCACACTTGTGCTAAATACTTTATAAAATTTATATATTTCATACTATACCATATGGAGGTTCTGCACAGAGGCAGGAGGTAGATTTGCAATTTTTTTCATGAATAAAGTAGGTAACTGTCAGTTAGGCTCTCGTGGAGATGACTTACAGAGCAGAAGTAATGGCACGATATCCTGGGTCTGTGTGTGAACCAAACAAGTAAGAAACTTTTCCTCCAAGGTTCACACACAACTTGGGGAAATGCAAGGTCAAACTTGTGACCTGGGCATAACTGATGTGGGATGTTTATATCTTAGGAAAAAATAGGTTATCATTCAAGCTGTCTGTGTTGTCTTCAGGTTTTTATTCTCTTGGAGTATCTTCATGGTAGAAGGCAGTTGTCACTGAACTGGTGGGTGCTGAGAAGAGTTGTGCACTGGACTTCTGAACTGCCCCAGCTCCTGGGTGTGTCCCTGGGATGGCTCTTCCCAATGCCCAAGACAGACACTGATGCTAGCTGACTGTGCCCACACCAGATGCAGAAGCAGGACCTCAGCAGCATCCTCTGTGCTTCACTTCATACCACTTATTTCCCAGCCAAGGAAGTATTTATTTAAGTTCAAAGCAGTCTAGACATAAGCTAATATATACAATGCAGAAGCACAGGAGATTATTACCTGACATAAAACCAGAAGAAACCGTCTGATAAGAGAAAAAAATTGAGACAGGTTAAGCTTGATGCTGGTGAATATATTCTTATCATAATCTTTTTGAACAGCTACTTCATCTGCTCACCACAGGAAGGACTGCTTGCCGCTTCCCACTAGCGATATTCCGCCTTTCCACTATTTGGTGCTTATTTTGATTTTGGCTGAGGGGAAGAGAGATATGGAGAAATCCTTGCAGGAATGGCAGAGCACAGCGGGCTGCTTTGGCTAAAATCAGTGCATGCCACCTGGGAAGAGGGGCAGGATGATAATTTTCTTCCTGCTTGTTCACCTGCTCCCCTGGGAACAAGTTCCACTGCAGTGGCACATTAAGGCATGTGCTGTCAGAGTGCTTCTGACAAAAAAAAAATAAAGGAAGTATCAAGTGACTGATCCCTTTCAGCTAGCCATGAGATGCAGGACTCTTCAAGCCAAAGCAAAGTCCCACTAAAGTCCCACATATCTTTAAAATTTTTCATTTAGAGAGATAAAAAGTCCCATTGAATTGTCTGAGGCTACAGGAGCAGAACAAAACTGGCAAGTTCTTTTGTTGAAAAGCAACCTGGCTGAAGTTCTACCTTTAGAATACACACCTAAGCTGGCAAGTTTGCCGTATGAGCTAGTCTTGATGTGCTTAAAAAAAAAGTGCAACCAATTCTAATATATGGCAGGTTTTCTTGTCTTCCATAACACGGACTTGGCTGACAGTACTCAATAAGAACTTAATGGATCCAAATAGAGTTGAATTGGCTTATGTGATTGGTGTTCAAATGACACCACTTTTAAATATTTAGCCACAATAATAAATGGGAAGTAATGATCACCCATAAATGGTGAAAGAAATGAGAAATTTTTCAAAGGAAAAATGGGGAGCACGCAACTTCTGGACCATTCCACACAAAATACATACCTTTCATTTTCTCCTGCTCTAGTACTTTCAAAAAAATTACTTTTACCCGATCTTTGTCTTTACATTGTCACACCCATTCACCTCTGAAACAAGCAATATAACAGCCACTCCTGCCAACTCTTTGTGCAGTGACAAATCTCGGGCACAACCCATAGATTAGCAGAATTTAACTGGTTATGCCTGTTCACAGCACTGTGCTGAGAAATCTGCACATTTCTGTTCATTCAGTCAAACCGATTTCCAGGTAATGCTTCACATGTCCAAGGGAAAAAGCTAAAAAGCCTGTTTAAAGTGGAATTTGTCTATACATTATAGAAAAGCCCTTCCATTTAGCTGTATGGTATAAAGCATAAAGCACTTTCTTGCTTTTTTCTAAAGGGTAACTTCAAATCCAAATGAACAACTAGTCCGATCTCACTTTTTAGTAGTACTTTGACAATCATGTGTGCATGGGCAATGAGCATGCTGACACCTGTATTTTATTGAGTAAAAGCCTAAGAAGGAAAAAAATGTCAAGGACTACAGCTAAACTAAGAATTAAAACTGATGTAAGAATTGTACGTAAATGCAATATAATGATCCAATTAATCCATTGTAATTAAAACCCCAAGATAACAGACATGCACCTGCTCACTATCTACTAAGAGCCCAGTCCATGCTCTGCAGCTCACTCCTCATCAGCTTTAGTGTAAATGGATCATGATTATCACAACACCACCCAACAGATCTCAGCAGCAAAACCCAGGAGAGATGTAAATACCTGCTTATTTCCACTTTATATATATATACCAAAATTAGACTACTTCTAGTTCATTGTTACTTTTGATATTTTTTAGTTCATCAAGTCCACACAAGTGCTTGCTCCTCTAATAATTTGTAAAATTAGCCAATATTACTAAACTGAAGTTTATCTTCCTAACAAGTACCTCAGGCAGCCAAGAAGACAAGTCTCAGGAACAGGTCACAGGCAGACAATGATAACACCTCTATACTGGTCCCACTGCACCATGAGAGGATGATTACACAGTGATTTTAATATGACATAATCCAGTTCTCCTTCCAAAAAAGGTTATACTCTTCAAAGAACCATATTTATTAATGGAAATAACTCCTTGCATAATGCTTTGTGTATCTCCTAGGATTTGTAGGGCCATGTGCAAGGTAGGATAAGAAAAAACTGGTCATGTCACTCCACACTAAGAAGAAAATAAGGGTCATTTGAGTGAGCTAATCCACAAAGAAACAGAGAAGGGTAATAAGAAAGTAACCCAACAGGGAAAGCTTCCCTTTTTAGCAGAAATGACCATACAGCCCTGCCAGGAAAGGCTGGGTTGGGCTGGATGGAAAGCTCAGCTCAAGTTGGTATCACAGTTCATTGTCGCATTGTCAGGAATGTAGATCACCTGGTACTGGGGTAATCCGACATTTGTTTCACTCAGGACTGACCAGTGTAACACCAAAGTCCAATGGGACACAGCTTTCAGCCAAATTTCTAGGTCTGCATCTTCAGTCTTTTAAAACCCCAGGTGTGGTCACTCCACCAGCAGTTCTTGTACTATTTGTCTCACTACCAGATGCAGAAGACAATCATCAATACAGGAACGACACCTGAACTGCATGAGCAACTCTTCTGAGGAAGAGATTGGCCTTTACTGATGTACAGCACTGAAATACTTGTAGCTTCTAGGTGAAAAATTTACACAATGCCAAACGTGTTTCTACCTTGACTTGGAACAACTACAAAATTTTCAAGATTTTGTCCACCTCTTTCAATTTATCAATGCAAACTGAGCTCCTCCCATGATAGGAACCGTCATTATAGCACTGTGATCAAGCACATACATAAAACAAAGTCTACAATTCACCAAGCGAATCAAGGGTTTGGATTCTGTCCTCTGCTTTGCCATTAATTTTCTAAAAGCTCTTGGACAAGGCATGTTTCTGTCTTCTGCACCATCATGTAATACAACGTAAATGAAATCATGTTAAATTCTATAAATTTGCCAATACTGTAGATGTCATATCACATTCAAAACTGACATCAGCAGTGAAAAACTACATGGCACATAAACACAAATGAAAAACAATGAGCAACTTGTCACATAAATTCTTCAAAATCAAGGCTCCAAACAGGTTTCTACTGCAGAAAAGCAGGATTTTTAAAAGCAACTGTTCAGTCATAAGATCAATGAATCATATGATGAGAGAACATATAAAGTCTTATGCAAATACTTCACATTTTATTTTTCAGTCCTTCTCTCCACTTCAGTTTCCTGTCCAAAATGCCTCTAGATGAGCAAGTTCCCCTGCACCCACACAGAGCTCACTGTCAGAGAGAGTCTGCACTGGAAATGTTTTTCTCTGGTCATTTTTAGAACTTCCTTGTATGTGCCTTTAAACCATCTCCACTCTCCTTCTTCTTCCCCAACAGCTACATCTATGATCCATCTGACACACAATATAAGAAAAGTTACCACAGCTCAGCTAGTTCCTGACATCTCAGTAAGGCTTATCTTCGAGCACTTAACTCAGATGCCTCTGCCCAAGCACAGTTCTCATACAGCTTGTCTATCACTACATCTGAATAAGCAGTTCAGAGAAAAGTGTCAAGAATCCACTGGATTTATCACTAAATTCAATGTTTCCTGCAAATTCAAATTTTCCCTGTAAAGTTTTCTAACAACATATAAAAATCGTGAAAAGTGGTGAATCTGTCAGTAATTTTCACGTTAATTGCCCTTTTTGTGAGAGACTCTCCACTCCTCAGTCTTTTCTAGATGGTGACACCTTTGCCTTACACTATCCTTAAATGCTATTCTACTCCTTTTCTCACTCCTCCCTTCCTTTTGGATTCATTTAAAATGAATCTTCCAAGCACTGAAATCTTTGCAGATCTGATCCAGCCTACATCTCTGACATGATTCATAATCACAACTTCTCCTTTTCCCCAAGTCTCATCTCCTTAAGGCTATGAGCTTGCTAACACTTACACCTACATTTCTAGTCAACTCTGTGTGTTCAAAGCAACAGATTTCCCCATGTATTTAAATCTAATCACTCACAGCAGCATTCAGGATGTACTTTGCACTATTCAAATTCATTCCTTGATTCAATTTTTTTCCCTGAAGGGATCAGATCAGCAGCTCCTTACATTTGTATGGCCTTGGACTTTGGCCCAGGTACTTCAGGATAGGATTGATTTAGAAATCTCCACTTCACGTTTAGCTCTATGGAAATTTTTAATAATGAAGCACCATCAAGCCATCTTTCCATGTGTTCCTAAAGATTTCCCAAGGTCAGTACATGTAAATGGTGCTGCTAATGCTCACTGATGGCATACATTTCTTTTCACTGTACAACCACAGCTAACTCACTTTTACTGTAATTTGCATTTTTGAAACACGGCAAATTATCGTAGCATAGTGGACAAATGGTGACCTTGCCCCTAAAACTTGTGTGAAATTACTGCCCTGTTGGGTTTTTTTGTTGTTTATTCTCACAGATCCAATATTTATAAAAGAGTATCTCATTAGTTAAGTGTCCAGAGTGATACCACAAACTGTCCATGCAGAACAAATGAAAACCTTCAATTTCTGTGGAATTCTTGGAAGATATTTTCAAAGGAAAACAGAAGTACAAGACTGATATGGCAATAAGCTGCTGTGTAGGTCTTACTAGAATTGGGAATCTCATAAATTACTGAGTGACAAAACGCAGAGTTGCAAAAATAAGGGAATATGTTCGTCGTCTCTCAGAGCTTTGGATGCTGAAGCCCTTCTGAATATATCAATTCTGTCAACAGTACATGGTTGGGATTACTGCTATCTCAGTTACATTTACCACCAGAACAACCTTGAACGTTTCATGAACTCCTTCTTTTATCTGGAGATGAGCTGACATTGATATATTGTTATTGGTCTTCACTAATACACCCCTGTTGGCAACAGGGAGATGCAAGCAGCTGAACATATTGCAAGACCTTGCAATTTATACAGAAGAAAGTGCAATTTTAAAAATATCCTTCTTCTCAGCCAACTGTGCAATGCAAGACACCCACTAAAACTCAAGCTGTAGTCAGACACAGTTATGTTTCATGTATTTGAAGTGCATGAAGTTGTAGCTTTTTTTTATTTTAAATTAACTAGCTGCATTTCACCAACATTACATCAGCAATACAAAGTCATGATAGGACTGTTTGATGCTGAAACAAATATTACTCTAATACTTTATATTTACCATGGATTTCTCATGCAACAATTCAGAACCTTGTTACACCGTTTTTAGTTATAGTGGCACATTTTGAAGAAATCTAAATTTGATTACAAATGCTTGAAGGAGGCAATAATGCAAAATAATGTATTCCACAAATAACAATAGGTACAAAACAGTTCTCCAGCTCATTCTCCTATAAAGAAAGCAAACTGCTTTGTTTGAAGAACTTGCATTAATAGATTTTTTGAAGGTAATTGACAATGTAGATGTTACTGCATTAGGTGGTAGGTACATACCAATAGGAGAACATTTAGAACAACACGTAGAAATAAAAAACAGAGTACACTATGCTTAAGTGTTGCAACATTTTCAGGTTTCTACCTCAACATTCCACAACCTAGAAAAAGAAAAAAACCAAACACATAGGCTGTGTTTCTACTATGGGGATTTACAAGAACATCTTGGGCCTTGCTCTATAATATGGAGTTAAGGCACTGAAGAGAGTGATTCCATAGACAAAGCAGACAGACACACAGAAAGAACACAGCTGCACTCAACATCTGTTCACCCTGTACTATGACTTCCTAGAGACCTCTCTTTGAAACTACCAGACACCTGGTATGTATCTAGAGATACTTGGATACAAACCCAGATGTTCAGGACATATTCTAGGGTGCATCTACAGTACAGCCCAACAGCTGGAGAAGAGTGTGTGCCTCAGTCAGCTTCCAACTTGCTGGCTTTGCCCCAGCAAACAGCCTCACCAGGGCCAAGCAGAACATGGTGTAACTTGCTCAAGGGCAGGATGAAGACCTGAGTGTATCAGCCATGCTAAGCATGGCACCACTATATCTGGCTTGCTGCAGGTACATCATATATTGGGTTTAGAGCTACTCTGATTATGTCAGCATATTTCTTACACAAACTAGGGACTGCAGTATAAATGTATCCTAATTAGCTGAGCAGGAGACAAACTCAGTCGCTGCTATCAGGCATGGACTGGGGTAAAAGTCACTCCATGCAATCCCTGAATGTGCACCTTATCTTTCTACACAGGCTACAGGTACAGTATATCTTATATTTTGTTAAAATTTTAACACGAATGTTTATCCTCACAGCACTGTAAATACAGCTGCACTTTCTAGATCATATATAAAAGCCAGATCCCTGTTTTATAAAGCTCATAGTTTAAAAAACCCCACAAAACTACAGTTAAAAGGCAAGACGAAGGAGGCATCCACCATGATGAAACATACACAGCCAGGTATTGCCAAGTAGAGGGAGACTCTTAGGCAACAGGAGACCTTTGGAACATAATCAAAGAAGACATGAAGCAGATCCAGAGAGTGAGGAAAAAAGGGATCAGTAAAAGCTAAGGACGAGAAAAGACATGAGGCAGGGTTAGTATGTGCTGACACTTCAGGATTACGTTATCTTGTAACAGAGTGGGAAGCCTGATTGAGTAATGTTCACCTCTTAAATCACACAGAAACAAGTGTTACTTACTGATCTATGTTCCAGTAGCACCTCTTTGTGGTATGACACTTCAGAAAAATATAAAAGCATCATAACCCCTTCCAACCCTCCTGTTTTTCCAAACAGAAATCAAGATAAACAACAGCCATTGAACTAAATAGCTAAGCACTCATCCAGTGTGAGGAACAACTCTTGTAAATGAAACTTGTTAATGAAGAATGATAAAGGCTACTTTGTGATCTTTTACCATACTGGATGAGGAACATGGATCCTTAGAAGCTACTTCTCTTGAGCACTTTGGCATTTCAGTAATACAGCTGTATTGTTAGAATTTCACAGACAGAAGGAGGCAAACATATTTTATATACTTTTATGTATATGGGAAAAACAGTTCGTGATACTTTGATTCTCTATGTAAGGATGCATGACACAGAAGTTTTAACAAGGTAAAACATGTAAGACACTGACTTCAAGGCCAAAAAGCACACTAATCTTACAAATTTTCCCATTCTGCATGGATGCCAAGGACCAGATTCCAAGTCAACTGGATCTCATTGTAGAGCATCCTTTGATCTTACAATGTGGTTGATGTTACATATCCAAGTGAGATGCAAAAATACCCCAAAAACCTCAGGTGAAAAATACAGATCAAACTTTGTTAGGCATTTGAAGAAACAGTCCTTTTGTATAAATCAGTCAGGTTTGCCAAAATTGCCAGTATGATCAGATGTTTTATGCATCCAACTAAAATTCCTTTACAGGTTATCATATTTTCAAACTGAAAGCCTTTTATGCCATTCAAAGCAGGCATTTCAAGACCATTCCTGAATGTTGGTAGTCCTTGGTATAATTTGAAAAACAACAACAAAAAGAATATTTAAAAGGAAAAATGAGTGCTTAAAAATATATTATATATATTCTGTTGTAATGAAAGAATGCCAGGTATAAAGAAATTGACTGGATATGTGCTGGACATTAACAGTACCTGCCCAAGTAACTTTTTGCAGCATTATGCATCATATAAGTTGGTTTTATTTTCAGCGCTAAGACCTTGTACAAATGTTCGCTTTAACTAACTTGAAATTTTTTCTTCTCTACAGATACCAACTTCTACTAAAAACCAAAAGCATTTTAATTCTAACGACTATCTCAAATTCATTCTCTAAGAGTCTTCAGTTACTTTGTATTTCTAAATATAGCAGATAAGAGCACAGAGAAATATGCTGTATTGTAAGAGCTTTTATAAACAAGATTTTCTAATTTTAGAAGACTCCATTCTGAATAAACTCTAATGAAACCACATATACCCTACAATGCAGTCCACAAAAAGCGTAATAGTCAGCTCCCATCACTTCTATTTGATTCCACCTCACAGTGAACCATTCAGTATCTACTTGTGAGTCAAAATGTTTTCTCTGAAGTGGAACACTAATATTTCATTAAAAAATAAATTCTAGTAACATACTGCTTTTGTGAAATTATTTTTAGATATTAAAATCAACTCATAACTACTTTACACACACTTGGCTCAACAGCTGACTTATTTAAGATTAATATTCTCTCAACTGCTTTGAGGATTGATTGGTTCAAAAACTCATAATGAAGTCCAGAACCAAGACATGAGGTGTACATTTTAACTCTAAGAATAATCAATTAATGAAAAAGCTTAGAGAGAACTGACATAAATTTTCCATTTGTCATGGTCTTTAAATGAAGACTGATTTTTTGGGCTTGGGTTTTTTGTTTCTTTGTTTTGTTTTGTTTTTTTTAAATGTATGTATTTCATGAACAGGAGTCTAGATAGAGGCGTTGCTGAGTCAAATGCTATGGACTTTGCTCGACATGGTTAAAATGTTCGTTATTCTCCCTTCTGGAATTAAACATTTATGAATCTAAAAGCTTTTTCTTCTAGAACTCAACTTCTCATTTGGCTACAAATTACTAATTAAAGTCATTTTCATCAAAAGGTTTAGAGCCTTATATTTATTAGTCTAAAAGCTCTGTAAATTACTGTCACAGCTTGTTTTCTTCCTGAGTATACATTCTGACTCGTACAGTTAGTTTGAACAACCAAGGTAATCCCACTGGCTGTTATTACACTGGTTGATTCAACTCATTGGGAGTTAAAATTATACTATATTTTTATGCCTAACTATGGTAAGAAAATACTTCAATAGGACCAAAACTTACAATGCCACTTGCAAGTCTTATAATTATGGATCTCAGTTTTCACAGCTTTTCATAAATGAACTTAGAGAAACTCCAAGTTAGTGAACAAGAAATAACGTAAAATCATTTTTCCTGGTATTTAGTAGTGCTGAATAAAAACGATGATGCTTTTCTGAAATCACTGACTATTTAAAATTAAATCTGCTCTAAACCAAAAGTGATTAAAGCGCAATTTAAGAAAAAAAGTTTAGTACCTCATATATATAAGTGTAAAAGCTATAAAAATCACCAAATCACCATCACAGCTTGTTTTCTCCTGCATATCAATTCATTCTCTTGTGATGCTGATTATGTAGACAAAATTCTTCAAATGGCTTTGTGATGATAAAGTGATTTAAAAATTCTTTCTCTTCCTAGTAGGAAATGATTTTATTATCTTAAAATATCTTGGTCACCTCAAATTATCATTTCTCATTACTTCAAAACCTGTAGGTTGTTGACAAAAAGAATGTAGCAAAACATATGTTTTTTTGAAACAGTGAAACTGGGGAAGTTATATGTTCTGTTAAATTATGACAGTCTGGGATTGAAAATGTGACTTCACGGAGTTTATATCAGGGAGAAAATCTTCAATTATATCTGTAATGTTTATTCCTTTGTCCTTGAGATCAGAAATCTAGAATACATCCTGCTTAGATCAATGTAAGATGCAGTTGTCCTTTCACTCCCAATGAGCACTGCTTATTTCAATTAACTGTGGTTTTACAGGTTATTTTACAAAGCATATTCTGTTCCTTAGCCTCCTCAGGGGAATAATCACAAAGAAAAACAGCTTGATATTTTATAAACACATCAGTGAATTTGACTGTCAAGTGATTTTTATCTTTTCCTCTCCTCCAACTGCCTTCTTGAAACTACTTACTTTTTACAACTCTCAGCTATAAGACCATCTCTAACACTCTGCCTTAATTTCCCACATGTGTATTACTGTCCTTTGAGTCACATTCACATCCAAATGTAGAAAAGGTCTTGAAAGCAGAGACCCTGTGGAAGATGTCCACATAATAAAAATAAAAATTGTAAAAAAATGAAAAAAATTCATGTGTATTCTTAGCAATTTATAACTTAAAAAGCAACATGGATGTGTAGCACTACCCCGAGATTTTGTATTTCACAAACTAGTACCCTTTTTTATCATCTGCTTTATTATCTTTGAAGAGGTTTATAGTTATCACTCTCAGAGCAATAGTATAAAAATCAAAAGATAAAATTCTCTCTTTCTATGAAAAAGGACAGGAGTTGGAGCTGAGGTAGGAAAGCGCCGCCCTGCGATGGGAGCCCATCTGGCTCCTCACATCTCACAGCACTGCATATGCTCGCAGCCTCCCCTGTTCCTGCTGCATTCCTGTACCACACAATGCGCTCAGCGGTGTCGTACAGAGAAGCTGTAGAGTAAGGCATGGTCTTTCCCAATAAAGAAACAAACGGGGAAGAGGATAATTGGTGAGGAGGAAAGCTATCCAAAGATGCAATGAAAGTACAGAGAAAGAAGAAATAAAATTACACTCCAAAAGAAGAAAGAAAAAGGCCAGGGATGTAGAGAACGGCAAAAGGTGTGCAAATGCAAGTAATGGACACCCACAAGAAAATGGGGACAGATGAAATTATACAGGCTCCTTAGAGTGAAGTCTGAGTCAAAATTAGGCATGAGGAATAATGCCAGAAGATCGCTGCTTTTCTCTATTAAAGACAAAATTAAAGGAAAGTGCAGAATACATGGGCAGTCAAAACCACTTGGAAACAAGCTTCTTTATAGACAACTTTAAAGACAAAGCCCCAATACACACTAGTAAAACAATACCTATTAAAAACAAAAGGATGAAACAATGTTTAACATCACAAACAAGGAGAACAGTTGCTCAGGGTAAGTGTTATGTGTTTCAATTCCAAGTACTTTAAAAACAAATTTGTCTACCATAATTTAAATTTTCTAACTCTAACTTCAATCAGCATACGTTGCTGTTTGATTCACAATTAGAGGATAAGCCAGCACTACTTGACCAACTGGCATAAAATTCTGGAAATGCAAGGGAATCTGCAAAACTGAACACCTAAAATAGGAGCCTGAGGCACAGATATCATACAAAAACAACTAGGAATGCATAGTGAAGACAGACATAACATTAGAATTCCAGAACTGAAAAAAGAACCAGAACAACAACTTGAAATGTAAACAATTTTGGAATCATCCACAACAAAGTCCACCACACTCATGAGTTAAAGGAATCTGTATTCTTAGGTTTAGATCTTTCCTGCAGCTATATTGAGCGTATAGATGGAAAGAAAAGTCAGCTCTACCACCTCAACACGCTGAAAAGAGAAGAAATGGAGCTGCAGGAGCACGGTGCTGCAGCCCTCAAGCAGGACGGTGCTGCAGGCACATCGGGATCTCCCCACACCCCAGACACACTGCAGTCAGCAGGATGTCACACCCTGGGACACACGCAATGCCTTTTCCACACAGCACCAAATGCAGCTTCATTGCACCGCTTCCATCCCACACAGCCAACCTGATACCTTCTGCTCTGATCTGCCCTGCCCTACCCTGACCCATCACCTCCTGGTTAGGCTTCACCTTATCATTCTGGGCAGAGCATAAGTTTCCTTCTGGCTGGTGCTGTAGTGTGGTATCAGCTATGACTCTTGTGGTGTAATACATCAGGGGAGTGTACAACGGGACCGACAGCAGTGGAGACATCTCTGGCATTTGCTCTATGGTTGTGAGTTACATAACGCTGTGATACTCCAAAAGAGATGTTGTTTGATGACAGAGCTGATGTGCTGGCAATAGCTGGACGTTCCAAAACAAGAAGCATGTTGAAAGATCAGTGGTGTAATGCCCTGTGCAGGTATATTTTTGAATGGGCCAAGAAGACTGGGCAACCTAAAAAATGATTAAATATTGTAGGTCTATGTCATAAAAGTTTGTGGATAAATAAAAAGATAAGGATTCAGTCCTTAATTAAAAGGCAGGAATAATACATAACAAAGACAAAGAACATGATTCCTTCGTTTTCCTTGACATCAACATTAACCCAGACTACTTCATGCTTTGTTTAAAGTTTTAATTAGAATTGATTGCAGTCCACAAACTGAAATGGATTGTGCTGTTCGAACATTGAGATGGAAGATCTTTCAAGTAAACTGATGCTCTCAAATGAACTTTTCTTTAAAATGGAAAGGCATTCTGTCAAGTAATAGGGTTGTAGTGAAAACTAATGACTCTGAAAATGTGTCACAAAAACAAATGCTAGTAAGCACATATTCTGAAAGGGGCAGTGATTATGTATTTTACAAAGACTGAGTTTTCTCACACTTATTTGTCCCGGTAATTAATCTGTTTCATATCATATTCCAATTATAAAATATGTACATATTTTTATTTTTTATAAAGAGGTGGTGATACCTCTGAGATCTGAACTTGAGGAAGAGAATGCCTATCCAGAGACACACTGATAAGTAACAAAATAGCGCTAAAAAATATTTTGTCAGCTAGGTTAGGTGAAGTATATGTATCTCTTAAACCCATCTGTTACATTAACATCTTCTGTACAAGAACACGAAATTTATTCATACATTTGGCCTTTAGGTAATTAGCCAAGGCTCTAATGTCCAAGTAATCACCTTTCAATTTTAATGAAAAGGTCTGCTGTTTTCATCACCCTGTTATCCGCACGTTTCCTTGTCAGCCGAAAAGCCTGGCGGTGCAGGTAACCCCGCTCCCTCCCCCGGGCGGTGCGGGATTTGGGAGCGCGGTACCTCCGCAGCGGCAGGAGCTCCGCACGGCCCGGCCAGAGCTGTCCCCCCGCCCGAGGAAGGCGAAGAACCCTGGCCCACCTCTGAAAAGCTCCTGAACAGGCTTCTCCAGGGGCGGGAAACTGGGGGGTCTGCAGTTGCATAAGATCAGCCCCGCCGCTCCCCTTTCCCTCCCAATGTCCGACGGTTTATCCGCACGCCGGAGGCCGGAGCAGCCACCCCGGACCAAGGCAAGTCAAGGAGGTGCCTGGGGCGGAACAGCCAGCAAGGGAAGGGCTCATGGCATTGAGGGCACGGTGCAGAGTTGGGGTGCGGGTAACCTTGCAGGTGGTTTCGTGCAGGGAGGGGACCGTCGACTTTGGGGGGCGGAGGGGGCGTTCCCTGATGGGGGCAGTGGGGAGAGCGGAGGACTCCGGGAGATGCGGGCAGCCCCGGGGGGCCGGGGGAAGCCTCGAACCTGGAGAGCTGGCGGCACGGGCAGCCCTGCGGAGGGCACCGAGCGGCGGGGCACGGAGGGACTCGCGGTGCCCGCTGGAGCCGGCGCCGGGAAGCCCGCAGCGCCCCGCAGCGCGCAGAGCCCCCGTGTCCGGCGCCCCGGGTGCGGGAGCAGCGTCCCCGCCGCAGCTCAACGCGCTCTCCCCTCACCGCGCGGCCGGGATCCGGCCCTTCGCGGCGGGGGCTGGAAAAGGAGCGAGAAGAAGCCCTTGGGGCATCGGCAGGCGTTCCTCCCCTCGCCCCCCACACACCCAGCACGTCTCCCCGGAGGCGAGCAGCTCATTTCTGAGCGATGACCGGCGCGCAAAGTTGCGCCGTCCGGGCAGCCCCCGCTCGCGTTCCCTCCCTCCGCGGCCGCGCATATCCCGGCCCCCGCAGAGCCCCCGCACTCGGCTCCGCTCAGGTCAGCGAGGAAAACGCCTCCCTCGCTTTCCGCCCCGGCAGCTCACGATCTGCCTCAACCTGCTCCTGTTTTTGTTTTGATCTTTGGAAATAAAATTCTCTCTCCTGCTGTCTCCTTTCCCTCCTCCTTCTCACGCCTTCGTGTGGGAGATGCCCAGGCTCTCACACCAGCTTTTGTTATCTCCTCCCACCTCCATCTTCACTCCGACTGATGCCCTAGTAAATAGCAGGAGCGCGGCACCTCCGCCCCGCACCTACCCGGCGCCCACCTGCAAACACCTCGCGTGTTAAATAAATTAAATTATAAAATAAAAACAGCCCTTACAGGCAGTAAGAAAAGCGATAGAGCGATCGCATGGATCGGGGAGCACTTCTGCCTTCCCCGTGGTGTGACCTTGCGAGGGCTGCTTTGGTACTTGGTTTCGCACGGTCTTTTTTTCCCCCCTTTCTTTTTCTTTCCCTACTGGAAAAAAAATCACGCCCTTCTCGCTATCGCTTTTCAAAAGAACACGAACGACAAAGACTCCCACTTCCACCAAAGCGTTTCCAAGCACAAATTATTACGCGCAGCTCAGCTCTTCCTTCTAATTCTGTTGTGTTTATATCCGGATCGGCGCGGGATTCGGTCCCTTATCGCTCAGCAGTTCACGGCAAATCGCTGCGGGTGCGATTTCCCTCCATCTCGCCACTGGAACAACAAACTCCCGCACGCGGAGCGGGCGAGCACAGACCAACTTTCCCGACGAGGATGATCACAGCCCCCGTCTCAGCCCCGCCGCGCCTCCATCCCGCCGCCTCCCCGAGAGGAAAAGCCCCGCGCGGGGCACCCGGACCCACCGCCGGTACCCCCGGCAGAGCTCCCGCCGCCACCTCGCGCGGGGGGGCGCGGAGCGCGGATCTCCCCCCACACCGCCCGCCCCTCCCCGGCGCATCCCCGCACTCACTGCGGGCGCGGGGTCTGCCGGCGGTGCGGAGGAGGGCGCTGGCCCGCGGGGTCCCGCCGGGGTGCTGGGGCCGGAGGGACACGCGGCGCCGCCCGTGTGCGCGCCCGCCGCCGCTCGCGCCGCAGCTCCAGTGCGCGCCCCCGCCCCGCCCCGCGCGCCGCCCGCCGCCGCCCCGCACTGCAGGACGGCCGAGCATGCGCGGGCAGGGGGAGCGCGGGAGGGCAGGGAAAGGAGGGAAGGGAGAGGGAGGGTAGGGAAGGGAGAGGGAGCGTAGGGATGGGGGAAGCCCCGGGGCGCCGGGAACGGGGGGCTCGGGAACCCGCAAGCAGTGCGGGGAGAGAGGGCAAAACCCCTGTGGAGGTCGCGGCTCCAGCGACGCTCGCGCTGCCCGTGCGGTGCCCCGCGTACAATGCGGCCGGCGCGGGGTCGTCACGGAGTCACCAGAATCACTCAGGTTGGCAAAGACCTCTGGGATCATCGAGATGAATCTGTGTCCCAACACTACCATGTCAACTAGACCTTGGCAATGCATGTCACGTCCAGTCTTTCCCTGAACACCTCTAGGAACAGAGATCCCATCACCTCACTGGGCAGCGCATTCCAATGTCTAATCATCCCTTCTGTGAAGAATTTCCTCCTAATGTCCAACCTACACCGCCTCTGGCGCAGCTCAAGGCTGGGTCCTCTTATCGCTGGTTGCCTGGGAGAAGGGGCGACCCCCATCTGACCACAACCTCCTTCCAGGTGCGAGGTGGTGGCGCGGGTGGCCCATGCGCGGAGCCGCCTGTAGCTGTCAAACGCGTGTGTGGGTGACACTTTCCATTGCAAGCCACGCTTCCACTGTGGCTCTTGTCCACAATTTTCTTATACAACCGTGGAAGTTAATTTTGGTTTACCTTTATAATATTGTTATGTAAAATTCAACTGATCTTGCCCTTCAGTGTAAAACCCGACTGATGCTTCCCTGCCCTCGCTGTTCTCCCCGTCGTTGTTGTAGTTGCTGTTGTGGTAGGAGGAAAAGATCAAGGCTCCTTCACTAAACACTGCACAGCATATAAGTAATAATAGGCCCCTTCTAATGCAAAGACATATATGAATGTTTACTTTCATGCATGGCAAGTTCTGTCACTGACTGCTTACATAAATTAAGCATTTTAGCATGTCTTAAGCACAACACTAGAGAAAGCAGATGGATGCAACAGGGAGGTGAAAGGAAGGCAAAATAATGAGAAATATAAAAAAGAGTAAATTACACCATTCCTGTTTTTAACTAGCTACTCATTATTTCAGGAAAAAGGATAAAAGCATGAAGATTGTGTAATATGTGATACATGGAAATAATTCTTATTGTTGAAATGGCCAAAATTCAATTATAACACAAGCTGATGTGTACAAAAGTACAGGAAGGGACAGTATTTTCAGTTTACTAATGCAGACAATTGAATTTATAAGTTATCTTTTTGTGATAGGCAGAAGTCACCAATCTAACACCCAGAACACGTTTTTGTGTGTAAGACCATAATTTTATGATTTTATGCTTTTGTTTTTTAATCTTCCAGTGTACCTCTTTTCTGCAGTATGTTTTGACTTTCTAGATGTACAAAAGTGCAGCCTGAAAATGCTAAAATTTTAGGTTCATTCCAGGCTTGGCAAAAGCAGTTAGGAGGTGATGCACTTCACTGGGTATCTCTGAAATTCATGTTTTATTTGTTCTGATTAATTTAAATTATTTTCTGTCATATTCATATTTTGCTACCTCATTGCTTGCTTGGCTTGTCAGATCATTAATAATCATCTCTAGCATAATGAAAGTTAGAGTGCTGTAGCATCTGCTTCTGAGTTTTAACCACACTTTCTCCCCATATTTTCTGTCTCTTGTTCTGTTCTTTATAAGTTTGTTTTTTATGACCACAGAGCAACATTAATTCTGTGTGACCTATTTTGACTGTGTCCATATTGCAGTTACTGCATGACTTCATCTCATCTTCATAACTCTTCTAGTGGCAGCAGTGTAGCTATGGGAGTGCAGAGCTCTGTTTTGGTTCTAAACTCAGGTATTTACTTGGTATCTTAAGTTGGGGTTTGCTGCCATTTTTTTCTTCCACATCTACTGAGGTAGAAATATCTCAGACAGGTGGTTGAAAACTGGCTTAGGATTAGTTGCCTGATGGGTGACCGGCACTTAGACCTGATGTACATTTTTTCCATGATTGGGGGTCATCCTTCGCACAAAGGTGCTGAACATTTACTTACCCTCCAAAAGCAAAAATCATAGGTTGAATTTAAAAAACTTTGTGACTAAAGCACATTTTAATAAGAATTTTCATGTCATAATATTTTTTCATCTAATTCAGTGACATAATTCCCATCTGCTACAAAAAAGTGTAGATTAAGCAGAAGATACTACATAGTGTTTTCATGTCAGACCTTCCCCGTACATTTAGATTGTTCTGTATAAAATCATGTTACTTAGACTGTGTTTTGAATGCATTTGAAAACATGATGCTCATTCAAAAAAAGAGGTACTCAATGGTATTATTCTAGAAAACTGGCTTATTTTTTCATGTACTACATCACAGAAACAATGCAATACAAAATCCTATTTAGAAAGTAATAGACCTATAAACCTCTCCACATGGATTATTAGTGCTTAGTCCAAAATGCCCATGAACAAGATTCCTTTTGCTGTAAATCAACAATTTAATATGTTAATTATTATTCTATGCATGGGGTTATCATTAGAAAGATAATAATGACATATCAACAAGTGTGTGATTATGACACATCTTACACTCTACTGTCCTACATTGCATGCAATCACTGAAGGCTTTTGTAATTTGGGTGTAAGTGTTTACCAGTTCAGATAGTTGGCATTTTCAGCCACTTACCATTCATTTTTAACCTATGCAAATGATATTGTATTTTAGAAGGTGGAGAATTATATCCACTGCACATGCTTCTCAAGACAGGTAATGGTAAAATTTTTCATTTTCTTGCTATGCAGTTCTTTGGATTTTGCAAACTTAGTTGTTGTCATTTAGCAGCTTCAGATGGTTTTTAAACCTAAATAACATGGTGCTCATAATGAAACTACAGCAATTCAAACAGAGTCATGATCTGACCCAAAGTTTTTTATTTAGAGTATATTTTTTTAATTTTAACATTTAGGAATTCTTATCTTATGAATGAATAGCATAAAAATGTGGGTACCTGCTCCTTTTACAGTCTTCCATGGCTTACATAGATCTTCTTTAGGCTTTGAATCTCCTAAACCTTCTGCTTATGCCTTTGAAAGAAGCCAAGTGATGCCCTAAGCCTCTGATCTTGTCAGGGAAGATAGATAGGTGTCTCCAGAGGGAAATTCAAAATCTAATGAAATCGAGGATCCTCCTCGCCTTTTTTCTCTTCCTTCTTTCCTCCAGAGTAGGCAATTCAATATTAAAAGACACAGTAGTCTCTGAGAGGACTCGCTATCTCAGCAGGTGGGTTACTGGTAATGAGATTTTTTTTTTTAATTTAGCATAGTCTCCTGTTTTGCAGACACCAATTTAAATGCAGAACATCATTTCAGGGTTTGTATTTCCCCCTCTCTTTTCTATGTTTAACACTCGCTAGGAATATATTTGTGTATATACTTTATGAGAGTCAACAGCAGAAAAAAATATAATGAGAAGGAATTTGAGCCTATATCTACATCTCTAGATGTGTGCTTTGTGTTCTGCAAGGCCTTTTGAAGGAATAATTTCCCTTCTTCCTTCTGTGTTCCCTTGGTGCTGTTTCTGCACGCTGAGATGTACTTGTCTGTTAGATGGGGAGCTGAAAGCAGCAATGCGGCTGCAAGGATTGGCAGAAGGGAGCTGCTTCAAGCTCTGTGATTAAATGAAGCTGCTGCAACACACTGCAGTTGGAAAAGGGTGAGATTCTTTATACTCAACAGCAAACAATGAGTGTGACCGAGATTATCAGATTCAAAATGACTATAGATTGTCTTCTTTCTTTAATGTGCTATATGCAATATGTAATTATATGAAATTAAGTTTTTAGATATGTATTATCTTTCATGTCTCATTCATTTTTTGAATAATGTCCCTAAGAATATAGATAAACAAAAATGCACTTGCTTTACTAATAAATCCATTTTTTCTTTTTTATGAAATGTAATGATTTCATGTTTGCAGATCACCTTTGTATGTGTCAAACCAAATAACTTATAATTCAGACTTTTATTAATGAGACCATTCATTAGTCTTCAATTTCTCAGACTCATGGAATGAAATGCAAAGAAAATACCATTTATGTAACATCATCTCTGATGTTGTATAATACAGTCACAACTGGGGAGTGTGTGCAATGCTTAACTTTAGATCCCTACATTTGATAGCTAAATACTTGCCTATTCACTTGCATTGCCTCTCATGTCAATGAAAATACAAAGATGTGATAGGGTGCTTCAGGCTGGGAACCTGGCTAGCAAGAGTCAAGAAAAAAATATATTGAAGTTTAGGCACCTAAATGAAATGTCGAAAGATAAATGACATGAGTCCAGGTTTCACTCCAGCAGGCTGCTTCCCACAGAAGCTGTTCCAGTTGTTCTTCTTAAGTGAAGCATTTGCTCAAGCGGAAATAAAAGGTTGACATTCTGGAGCTGAGAAATATAACTTTCAAGTAAATAATGGGTCTTTAGAGGCATAGGAATGACAAAACTTAGAAGCATTTATTTTTCTACAAATGTCCTAAACATAGCACCGTGCTTTCCTCAGCCATTTAGCTCAAGGCAGAACTCTTACATATACAAAATAATTCTTGAAAAAGTCATGATGGTCATGTGCTCTTGAGATGTTCCCAACAGGGCTTTTTTTTGCTTATTTTATCTGAGAGCGATTATGCTTAGCTAAAATATTATAATGGTGACATGTAAAAATTGGAATGCCACTGTAGATATAATAGCAAATAATAAAATAAAAATAGAGGAAAAAGGCCACAAATTGCAGTTAGGTTAGCAGATTTATTAATAATGACATGCCTGGTTTTACCAACACACATCAAAACAAAAAAGATGCTACCCAAACTTTTTTTTTTGACACCAGGTTATCTTACTCAGTTTGTCATTTTTTTCATTATTTTTATTATTAATGTTTGTCATACAGATCTGTATGATTAATAATACACTTCAATGATGTGATATGAGTGTACTTTCTAGTAAAAAATGATGGGAAAGTAGATGAAGAATAAAAGTTGCAGCAGACTGTTTACTTGCTTATGGACAAAATGTACTCAAAACTTGGTGGATACGTGTAGTTATCTTTGTATAATTAAACTGCACTGTGAGACACAGTGACTTCTCCTAATAGTCTTTACTTTAGAGGTAATACTTTTTAATACAATTTTGTTTGAAAAAACAGCAGTGAATCAGCACACTCGGACCATAATCGCAAAAGCAGGATGTACTGCTAAGAGCGGAGAGACATCGCAGAAAGTAGGCTACTGGACATAAAATCAGTTCAGAACCAACAGACAGAAAAGAACCATCAGTGAAAAGAAATGTTAAACAAATGTAGTGGGTTGACCCTGGCTGGATGCCAGACATTCACTAAAGCCACTCTCTCACTTTCCTCTGCAAATGGACAGAGGACAGAAAATCTAACAAAGGGTTTGTGAATTAAGGGCCAAGAGAGATCACTCACTGATCACCATCACAGGCAAAACAGACTCAGATGGGGGTATTAATTAAATCTATTGCTAGCACAATCAGAGCAGGAGAATGAGAAATAATATAAATCTTAAAAACACCTTCCCCCCACCCCTCTCTCCTTTCACATTCTAATTCCTCCCTCCCAGTGCTGCAGGGAGATGGGAATGAGGGTCAGGGTCAGTTGTTGCTTCTGCCGCTGCTCAGAGAGAGGAGTCCTTCCCCTGCTCCCCGTGGGGTCCCTCCCATGAGAGACAATCCTTCATGAACTTCTCTAGTATGAGTCCATCCCACAGGCAAGTTCTTCATAAACTGCTGCCTCATGGGCCATTTTTCCATAGGATGCAGTTCTTCAGGCACAGCCTGCTCCAGCACAGGTCTCTCATAGGGTTAGAAGTCCTACCAGGAAAATCTGCTCCAGTGTGGGCTCCTCTAGCCATGGGACAGCAGGTTCCTGACAGGACCCCGCTCCAGCCTCCCACAGGGTCACAGTCTTCTTTGGGCACCCACCTGCTCTGGCATGGGCTCCTCCCCAGGTTTCAAATGGATCTCTGCACCCTTGTGGTTCTCCATGGGCTGCAATGGCACAGCTGCTCCATGGTCTGCAGCACAGGCTGCAGGTGAACCTCAGCTCCAGTACCTGGAGCACCTCCTGCCTGTCCTTCTGCACTCACCTTAGTGCAGAAGTATCTTAAGAGTTGCTCACATATTCTCATTCTGCTGTTCTCTGGCTGCAATTTTCACCTGCAAAATAACTTTTTTTCCTTCTTAAATATGTTATCGCAGACATGTTATTTTCATTCCTAATGGGCTCAGCCTTGGCCAGTGGCAGGTCCATCCTGTAGCTGGCTGGCATTGGCTCCTCAGGGCAGAGAGGAAGGTTCTAGCAGTTTCTCAGAGAAGCCACCCCTGTAGCCTCCCCTGCTACCAAAATCCGGCCACAAAACCCCAATATAATGAAAAATTATTTCATGATTCCATTTGCAATGAAATCTTTCCACCTCTAATATTAGGTGATCTTTTTCTGCATCTGTTAACCACTAACATAAGTGCCAGTCTTCTGCACATACCTTTCTAATTGCCAACATGTCTGTTTGTCAAAATCATGCTGCTAATTCTCTCCCCAAAATAAATCGCCCAGCAGTTACACAATGTTTCTTTTACGAGAGCATCACTCTAGTAGATTCAGGTTCAGGAACACACAGAGCTGTAGTACCCATTTGGATCAGGATACTTAACAGGCACTAAGGAATACGTTGTAAATCAGTTTTTCATTATAAAGGAATTTATATCTGTGTTTCTGTAACTTCCTGTTACAGTGAGTTCTACAGTTAAACAACTTTTAGACATATGAAAAAAATGTTTACCCATTCCATACCATTAATATAGTCTCCTTTTTTCACATTCAGTGGTGAAAAATCTAGTGTCACACTGAAAACCGTCTGTGCAATATCAGCATATTAATTTTATGTAACTTTGAAGATACTAATTTATAAAAATATTTGTTAAAATACACAATGTAAAAAGATATTAATACTGAGGTAGCTTTACTGATTCTTTTCCATCTGATAAAAAAGAAAAAAATATTTCTAAACAAGTGTTCTGTAACATATCCTATCACCATGTATGCTTGGTGCAGAATTCCTGGGCCTTTCCCCAAAGTCAGGCCTCAGGGAGTGTCTGGATTATTTTATTTGATATGTGAGGATGAAGAGGGTAAGATGAGCAGGGCAGAAGTTCTCAGAACCTACCTCCTAAAACACTATGAACTTGAAAATCATTTACCTGTACAAAGCATCCTAGGTGATTTACACAGACATCAAACACTGTTCTGAAGTGTTTCTTCTTCCCTGAGCCTCCCTGAATAACTTCCATCCCTTTTGAAGCCCTGTGAGTTGACCTTGTTAAATATCCAACCATTCTGACTTCTATATTGGGGTCCCTCTCTGACCATGATACATCGCTGTTCACTCCTTCATCCCTGGAACCTCCTGTGCTCTCTGCTGCACTGAGCAGCCCATTACCAGAGCCACAAGCCCTCTTCCAGAATGTCTGGTTACTCCCAGAGGAGGGTTCTACCAAAAAGTAAGAAATGCTAGCTGGGTGCATATTATTATATTCTAAATTTTAAACATGTCTTATTATCTTATGTAAGAGAAAGAGAATTCAATATTTTTACTCACGCTTGTGATTTGTTTAGCATTAATGGAAAAGTAAACAAAGCGAAAGGGAGAACAGTCTGGTGTGGCTATCATAAACAAATGAATATGTAGCAGCCAGAACAGTTTAAACAAATGCAGCAGATACTTTGCAAAACTGTTGTCTCAAATAGGCATTCTAAACTTCTCTAGCTATATTTATTAGTCTCTGGTTGCCTGAGATATCTCTGTGTCTGGAGAATAATGAAAAATATTCTTACATTTGCTAGCTTATCCAAATTATGTATAATATAGCAATAAAAAATGTTTGCTGAGCACATAATTTTTTTTAATTTTTAACATAGATTTTTATTTCTTTTTAACCATTTGATAGTTTATTTCTTGGTTTACAGCACTGTACACTGTACGAATAATATTCCTCCAATTTTCAGATTCTTTATGACCATGACTTTTGTTCCCATAAATATTTTCTACATGATGTCTAAAGTACTGGTCAGCATACTTCAGGTCATTTCCAGGTGCTGTTTAGTTCAATAGTGAGGCCATCAGTGTCTGTAATTTGGGAGGTGAACCAAAAATCATAGAGTTAGTTATGCTGGTTTAAAATCAACTCACTGTGAAAAAAAGATTGCCCCTGGCTCTTTATTGTGTGACTGCAGGTTGCTGCTAACTGGGTAGTATATTGAAACACCACACTGTACCCCAGCATGAACAGCAAAGAATTGAAAGCAATATTGAGTTGGATGAATTTTAATAAATCCAGAGACTAATAAAGACCTTAGACTAGATATTTTAATTTACATTATTTATATCTTTATAATAGTTTTAATAGCATCTAGGGAAATGCTGAGTATATTTTACTTCAGGTAATCATAGAATCATAGAATGTTCGGATTTGAAGGGACCTTACAGGTCATCCAATTCCGACCACCCTGTCATAGGCAGAGACACCTTCCACTAGACCAGGTTGCTCAAAGATCAATCCAACCTTGCCTTGAACACTGCCAGGGATAGGGAGTCCACAATTTCTCAGGACAACCCATTCCAGTGCTCACCACCATCAAAGTGAAGAATTTCTTGCTTATAACTAATGAAAATGTGCCCTCTTTCAGTTTAAAGCCATTTCACTTTATCCTATCACTACATGCCCTTGTAAAAAGTCCCTATTCGACTCCTTAGCAGGCCCCTCTTGGGTACTGGAAGGTGCTGTAAGGTTTCCCTGGAGCCTTCTCTTCTCCAGGCTGAACTGCTCCAACTCTCTAAGTTTGTCTTCACAGAAGAAGTGCTCCAGATCTCTGATCACCTTTGTGGCCTCCTCTGGACTCACTCCAACAAGTTCATGTCCTTCTTGTGTTGGCCACCCCAGAACTGGACACAATACTCCAGGTGCACTCACAGGAGCATAGCTGAGGAGCAGAATCACCTTTCTCAACCTGCTAGTCAAGCTGCTGTTGATGCTGCCCTGTACACAGTTGGCTTTCTGGGCTGCAAGTGCACATTGCTGCATCATGTGAAACTTCTCAAGCACCAACACTCTCAAGTCCTTCCATCAGAGCTGTTCTCAACCTATTCTCCTCCCAGCCTGCACTTGTCCTTGGGATTGCCCCGACCCAGGGGTGGGACTTTGCACTTGTCCTTGTTGAACTTCATGTGGTTTGCACAGGTCCACCCCTCAAGCCTGTCTAGGTCTCTCAGTGACATCCCTTCCTTACAGTGTGTCAACTGCACCACACAGCTTGGTATCATTGGCCAACTGGCTGAGGGTGCATTCCATCTCACTGTCCATGTTGCTGACAAAGATGTGCCGATCCCAACTCCAGTCCCTGGGGAACAGCACTTATCAGTGGTCTCCACTTGGACACCAAGCCACTGACAACAACCCTTGTAGTGTGACCATCCAACCAGTTCCTTATCCACCAAGTAGTCTGTCCCTCAAAATCATGTCTGTCAAAGTTAGAGACAACTATGTCAAATACTTTGCTCTTGCCAGGCACCAAGTTGAAGTTGACTGACTCAGGTGCTGGTGCCTTCCTTTTATTCCTCCTTTTTTAAAATAGGGTTTATGAGTTCCCTTTCCCAGTTAGTGGATGTGGGAATTGGTTTACAATATCTAGCATGGAGAAAGTCCTGCCAGAAATGGATTTGTGAAGAAGGTCAACAAGCCACTGATAATGCTTTAACAACTGATGTTTTTAATGATGTTTGAATGTACAAAATGTTTGTTAAAATGTCTTTTTGCAAAGTCACTGCTTCTCCTTCCCAGAATACCTTAGGGTACCTGGTATCTCAGGGGTCTGGAGGAAGGTTGCGACGTGTCTGCTATCTGAACCCCCTCCTACTGAATGTAAATCCCCCTACTCTCATTGGCTCAGAGCCAAACCCTCTCTTGTTTCCTATTGGTGGGTTTGAATCCCTCCAAAGTCCATATAAACCCCTGACCAGAACAATAAACTCTCTTCTCCTCCCTCTCAGGTGGTCTCTTTGTGTCCTTCTCAGGGGCTCTCGGGGACCACGTGGTCAGGGAAAGTGGGGAGCACATTTTCTTCTAGGTAATGGACTAAACTCCAGGACCAGGAGAACCACCATACTGTTGCAGATTGCATCCCTGCAACAGACAGCACCAGCGAGGCAGAAAGAACCCCCAAAAGGACAAGTGGGAACTTCACTGAACTTCCATCACTTCTCAAATATGATGCTTAGCCACTTCAGTCACCAGTTCTCTCAGGATCTGTGGATGCACCTCATCAGGTGTCATGGCCTTGTGCATTTTCAGGTTCTTAGCCATTGAGCTTTTCAGAAACTGATTGCAGCATACAATTCCTGTGCTATTAACTAGTCTTATGAAGGCACAAGACAGGGGAAGGGGAAGGGGAGGGGGAAGGATGGTGTGGGGAGGGGGAAGGATGGTGTGGGAAGGGGAGGAGAGGGGAGGAGAGGAGAGGGGAGGAGAGGAGAGGAGAGGAGAGGAGAGGAGAGGAGAGGAGAGGAGAGGAGAGGAGAGGAGAGGAGAGGAGAGGAGAGGAGAGGAGAGGAGAGGAGAGGAGAGGAGAGGAGAGGAGAGGAGAGGAGAGGAGAGGAGAGGAGAGGAGAGGAGAGGAGAGGAGAGGAGAGGAGAGGAGAGGAGAGGAGAGGAGAGGAGAGGAGAGGAGAGGAGAGGAGAGGAGAGGAGAGGAGGTCATTGTGAGTGTCTAGTACTGAAAAGAGACTTATGAAAAAGATGGAGAGACTTTTTACATAGGCAAATAGTGATAGGACAAGGGAGAAAAGTCTTGAACTAAAAGAGAAAAGATTTATATCAGATATTAGGAAGAAATTCTTTTCTCTGAAGGTGGTGAGGTACTGATGCAGGTTACCCAGAGAAACTGTGGATGCCTCATCCCTGGAAGTGTTCAAAGCCAGGTTAGATGCAGCCCTGAGCAACCTGGGCTAGTGAAAGGTGTCTGCCCGTGGCAGAGAGGTTGAAACCAGGTGATCTTTTAGGTCTTTTCCAGCACAAACCATTCTATTGTTCTGTGAAGACATATCTGTGCTTCAATATGCTATTCCAGCTAGATATGTGTAATCCTGAATGAACTTATTTAGGTTCCAGCAAAATGATAGTCATGCAAATGCATTCCTAAGTCCAGATTTATTTACTTTGTAGTCCAACAGCTTCCTATATGAAAAATATTTAAAAGTTCATGATCTTGCATTCTGCAAAGCAGTTTGTTACACAACCTTTTCTCCCATTATTTTCTCTCCAGCCTTTTCTGAAGCAATACTTTACTAGCTTCTCAAATGATTAGCCCCTAATTGCAAATACATTGGCTAAGATTCACTTAACTGTATTAAGACATTGGAGTAGTCCTCTATATTTCAGGTAGCCACAATGTGCTCCCAGTATAGTCTGTTTAAATAAACAGGAATTTTTAATCTTTCATCTCAACCTGAACATCTGAAACACTTGATATTTAATGTCAGCCCAGAAGTGCCTATTTTTTCCCCACTGTCTATAAAGGGAAGTTTGAGTGGTTAGCTCAGATGGCGATGGCCTAAATTAGGTTACATGAGAAGCACCCCTGTAGTTTTCAGACTGACGAGAAAATCGTTAATTGTAAAAATGGCAGTCCTGGTGCTCAGATCTGTGGCATCTACACCACTGACCCAGTTGCTTCACTGTTGAGTTTGCATTAATTTAGATTATATTTCATCTTTACAGACTTAATGTGTTTTAGAACACATAGGGAGATCCAGTCCGTGTGCCATCATTTGAGTCTAATAATCTCTTAATCAGTACTCTGGTTTTAATCAACTTTTAGATAAGTTCAGTAAGAAAAAGATAATAGGACAAATGCAGATTTGCCTCGTGGACCTACAGCATGTTATTTCAGAAGTTTAGGTAGAAATAATGGTACTTAATTCAGTCTTTATTATGAAGAAATTGCCATTACTGCAAATTATTTTATACTCTCTCTGTAGCTGGGATTAGACCAACATATCTTTTCTGTCTTGGAGTCACCACACTGATGAGAATCTCCCACACTGGACAGTTAACATTTAAATTACAGAAATGAGGTGATAATTAGCTACACAGTGAAAGGGCCCAGAGTTTAGTGCTCATTTCCTTATTACCAGGATGATCCCTTTCAGATGTAATATCTGAAGAAAGCAGTGGGTTAGGTTTTAATGTCATATTGTGCTCTAAATTCTTTTTCTTTGCAACACAGATAGTAATTCATGATCCTTAACTCTGATGCAATTTCAAACTTGTGGTAGACTTACAAGTGTTTGTCCCCTTTATATTGATATGAGCAGTAGCGTAGCTGAGATTCTGCTGTTTCTCTTAAGAAATTTATCTTATGGTCTACATGAGTTGTTGAAATGTGAGTTAGTGTATATATGTAGTTTGTGTGTGCAGGTGCAACTACATACACACAATGTTAAATCTACATTATTTACTGCCAAATTTCATGTGTTAAATGATTTACTGTCTTTACAAAATTTGTTTATCAATTTTTCATGTGTTTACTTACTTGACTCTTAGTTGTTCTTTAGATAGCTGGGTAATGTGGGGATTTTTTATCCTTATGGATTGTTCTCTTTTACCAATTTTTTTATGTTTACGACATCTGAGCTATTTCATAGATTCTTATTGGGGCATCTGAACTGTTTCATAGATATTTAATCAACTTTCTTTCCTCATATTGAGTCTATTCTAAATCTCTATCCATAGTTGAAATAGGTGTTGAATGCAGAAGTTTTCTAAAGACCTACTGAAGTGTCATTTTTGGTCTATACCTGTGTTTACACATAAGAATGGCTCTTACATAAAATTATATAAAGGTGCATAACTATGATATACAATAATACATACAATAATATTATACAGGTATAAAAACAATATATATGTAATTTATCAATCTTTTATGTGAGAACAATGCTGATCAGTTTGCAAGATACTTTAGAATAATGCCCTCGGTCTTTCTCATGTTGATGGTTGACCATGTTTAAGATTGAGCAAAGCAGGAGCCAGAAGATATCTCATTTTGGAATTCTTCAGCATGAACTTCAAGAAGAAGGTCAGTGTTCTTAAAAAAAAATTTATCTCCTAAGGCTTTTATTAAGCATAAATTTCTGGTTCATATTCTTTAAAAAAGAACATTAATTTCTTCCTGTATTTATGCACCCAATATTTGTTTAATTTCTTGTTTAATTTTTTTTTCCTCTATCCATAATTTTTTTCCTAAGACTAAGAAAAACATTTAAAAGGGAGAGTCTATTTAAAATAATTAATTGATCTCCATTCGTGCCATGAGTATTACTGAAATTCCATATCACTTTCGAACTAGCAACACCTGAATAGATTAAAATAGATTTGAAAGAATAATTGCTGAATTTAAAAGCTAACTGCTTATTAAATCACCATAGCATAGCAGTTGTTTTAGCAGGCAGTCAGTGTGGAAACCATTTACCAGTTGCTAGGATGTCTCATTTATCGTGTTGACCTTCAGCTGTATCAAATCACTACATGCTGTGAAATAGTGGAAAGGAATAACCCACCTACCTGTATGCTCTGCCCGGTTCCTGGGGCTCGCTGCAGACAGACACAATGCTCTTACAATATACAGTAGTGCCAGGAAACCCCGGGATCACAGGAAAATGTACTCCCATCAGAAAATAAACTCCCATTCAGCACACTCAACAGGATGAGCAGAAATGAGTGGTGTTGAATGGACGTTTTATCCCTGTATTTGTCTACTTTACCACTTTTTCTTTCTTGCAGTGTTTTTCTGTGTCCATGGAGAAGATTTTTGTAAATAAACTATATATATATTGTGTATATAAATATAAATTAAATTAACACTGTAGCTACACTGTGACTTCATGGTATAGATGAGAAAGTATTTTCTACATGAAAATAAAGGGCTGCTATTTTTTCAAGATAATAAGAAAGAGGCAGTGTTGGTTTTTTTTTTTTTTTTTTTTTAATAATAGCCTGTTGTCTGGCTGCTTTAAAGAAATAAAACTGAAAAATTATAGATTGCTTTTATGTTGTATAACCAGTATTGTACATGGTTCCCTCCCTAAAAATGAAAATAGATTTGATTTATTTTTATTTATTTTGTGTTTGTTTCGAACACGTAGAGGATTGTTCATATTAATTGTCATGCAGCACTATTTATCATTGCTCCCATTTCTTAAGGTATGCCAGTATTATAGCCAGGTGGGGGCTGGTGTCTTCTCCCAGGCACTCAGCAATAGGACAAGGGGGCACGGGCTTAAGCTCTGCCAGGGGAAATTTAAGTTGGATATCAGAAAAAATTCTTTACAGAGAGAGTAATCAGGCATTGGAATGGGCTGCCCAGAGAGGTGGTGGATTCACCATCCCTAGAGATTTTTAAACGCAGATTGGACGTGGCGCTGAGTGCCATGATCTAGTAAATGGACTGGAGTTGGACCAAGGGTTGGACTCGATGATCTTGGAGGTCTTTTCCAACCCAATCGATTCTATGATTCTATGATTCTATTAATTTTTCCTGGACTTTGAAGTCCTGTATGCTAACAAATTAAAATATTTGTTTTCATCTACCATACTTTATATATGTTATTATAATTAGAGAATCTCAGTCATACCAAGATAACTTGAAAAGATGCTAGGAGAAAAGTGCTATCCACTTTTTTAAAAATTTATTTGGATAAAACATTTTAGATTTATTTGGTTTCACCTTACAAATACTGCACAGGAAGTCAAAGTGTTAATATTATTGACAGATAGTTACAGATTATTTTGAATTGTGCTTTCACAGGAAAAAATATTTGAATTTTGATTACCAGCCATTTAGAGTATTTCATCATTATAACCTACAGTTTCCTCAAATACTATCAACATTATTCCGGCTTTTGTGATTCTCTGTAAAGTGAGTTTCAACTTTGTCAGTTTTGTTTGCATCATTCATCTTTTAGTCATCATTTTTAATATAGAAGGTAATTTATTCACAATAAACCATAATCTACTCCTAATGGTTCCGTATTAAATGCATGAAAAGATGCACTTTACTGAACAAATGTGCTTTACGCCCACATTTTCAGCCCACAACTAGGACTCTATATTAGATCTGGATAGTAAGGGAGAATAAAAAAAAACAACAATGCATCTATCAGTTAAAATGGGCCTATTCACTTACAATGTAAGCAATACATTTTTTTTCTTGGTATTTAAGTCTTGTTTTGTGTTTGGCAAATATGCTACAATCACATTAAACTAAAGAATTCAGAAAATATTTTTCATTGCTATGTATAGGAACAGAGGAACATGTGTCTGGAGGAAAGCTTTGGTCATGGACTGCATATGTGAATAATTGGGAGTAGAGATGTCTTCAGTTGTAATCCCATTACAGGAAACAGTTTCTGAAGTCCAAATAAGAGATTTTAATTTTGAAGAATTTATGAGATGTTAATATGTAATGAAATCTGCCTCTGAAACATTTGCCATGGAGTAATGTGCTCTTCAAATTCCTGTCAATTGCTCTCAAAGTCAAAACTTTCTATCATTAGAACAAAATGTACCATTATGCTCTTCTGTCTGCTGAAAGATCAACATTTCTTTTTTTTATTATCACTAGAGAGATACATTTTTGAAAACATTTCAAACAGGAATAATCAAAAAATCAAGGAAGAATTCATTCAAAAATCTTTAACAGATTTAAAGAGGGATAAATATTCAACCTATATAATAGGCATTGAGTTTGTAAGACCAGTGATTTATTATTTCATTAATATTTAGGCCTGATTACCTTTCATTAGTAGCACACTTCAGCATACAGTATCCTCTGAATATGTAAAAATACTGCACATTTTTAAAACATTAATAGAAATCTGAAATATGTATGTAATTAAAGCAAAATCCCCAAAAGGTAAAAACGGCCACATAGGATCAGTTGGTTATGTTTTCTCTGTACAGAGATGGCACAGTATGTGGTCTCCAGCACTCATCAGTGTCTGATGTTTACATAAAGTGTAAAAGAAATTATGCAAATATAAAATAATCCTTCACTTAGTACATTCTAGCTACTGACAATCAATATTTTGCAATTTTTTGAATTTGAATTTGCATCCAAAAACAATCTGGAAAGAGGAATGCATAATGAGGTGACAAAGTTTGCTGATGGTACTGACTTATTTGGAGGAGTAAAAATGAGAACCACAAGTGAAGAACTGTAGAAAGACCTTGTGAGATGAGGCAATAAACTGGCAGTTGAAATTTCATTTGGAGTAATGTAAATGGCTGCAGTAGGAAAAAAACAGTCCCCACTTCACACTTCAAATGATGGGCTCTGAAGAGACCCTTTCTGCAGAGGAGCCATCTCTTCAAGTTATGATAAACAGTTCACTGAAAATGTCAGTGATCAGCAGCAGTCAAGGAAGCAGGCCAAAATTTTAAAATTACTGAGAAAGGAATAAACTCAAAATCAAATAATATTAATATGCTACTGCTTAAATATATGAAGCACCTGCAACTTGACCATTATGTTCACTTCTGATTCCTCATCTTGTAGAGGATATGGTAGAATTTAAAAGGCTCACAGAAGGGTCTACATCCACTCTCCCTGCCATGGGCAGGGACACCTTCTACTAGTCCAGGTTGCTCAAAGACCCATCCAATGTGGCCTTCAACATTTGTAGGAATGAGGCATCCACAACTTCTCTGGGCAACCTCCTCCAGTGACTCATCCCATCAAAGTGAGGAATTTCTTGCTTATAACTGATGTAAATGTGCCCTCTTTCAGTTTAAAACCATTTCACTTTATTCTATCACTACCTGCCCATGTAAAAAGTCCCTCTCCATCTCTCTTGTAGACTCTTGTCAGGTGCTGAAATGGCTCAATAAGGTCATCCCAGAGCCTTCTCTTCTCCAGGCTGAATAACTCAACCTTCTATTTCTATCTTTATATCTCTCTATTGAGTATAGAAAAGAAATCCATGGAAATCCTAATTATGTGGACAGTGACCAAACTAGATATGTTTGCAGATTGAGGCTTCTTAGGAGAGGCACATGTTTTATCCCAGGCTTGCCCTCTTTACTTGAGCCTGACATTTTTGTTGCTGTCAGGGTGCTGGGCTGGACTGACCTGAACGTGACTCAATATGACCACACTTCAGTTGCTATGAATACTCCTTTTCTTGCTTCCAGTTTTATACTACCAAATTTTGTATAGACTCATATCTTGTTCATTGTTAATGATCTCCTTTCTTCAGTTAAAAGTCCCAGTATATATACTTTTTTTCCATCTGAAAGTTCTTTTACATTGATCATCATTGTTTCTTTTACTTCATTTTCCAGTTTTATGCATTTAGGTTTTTTTCAGGTGGGATGACTGAGTTCCACTCACTGTTAAAGGTCTGGACATACTGTAGACTACAGAAATATAATTTTCCGAGTAATTTCTTACTTTTTGTAATTTTTTCATTGCTTGTGAATATTGAATTACTGTTTTCAGAGATTTTCTGTAGATGCTTCCATATTTTTTTACAGAGTAGTAGTAGCTACTAAATATATACTAAATGTACCTGTACAGATAGGGTTATATTTCTTTTACATATTAAGTATCATTTATCAATAATTAAATTGTTTGACAGAATTATTACGCAGTCATTTAGCATTGCAGGATGATTCTGGAATTCTTTGCAACCAGCTATAACTTTGAGTTCCTCTGATAACTGTGATCTTTCTTACATAGTAAGTAATTTATGAGTATGTCAAACAGCATAGTTCTCAGCACAGGTTTTTCAGAAATAAAAATAGAACAAATAAAGGCTTTGTCAAGCTCATCAGTTTGTTTTCATATGAAGTTTGATGCTCAAAGGTAAGATAAAGACAACTACTCAAAAGTGCACCTCATTTTTTTTTATATATTTGGCTTCAAAAGGCACTTTCATCTTGCACACTTAATTTTCATCTGTTCTTGCAAATGAAACAGGCATTATAATCTGGATAATTTTAAGAAACTAGATGGGAAGTAGCTGAGCAAGACCTTAAAATTCCCCAGAGAGGAGAAATGGAAGAGCTTATTATTTTCCTGTTTCTGATGCATCCCCAAAGTATCATGAAATGATGCATCATGCACTTTTGCCAAATAGCTCTGTGTGAAAGTTCAGGGACCCAAATCATTAACCTTTTTTTTGCTTTAAGGCAGTAGAGAACCTGTGCTAGTTCTCCTTTTCTTATATGGAGTGCAGTGGATATGGGGAAAACTACCTTGTGAAACTTGTCAGCTGTGCCATGGATATTTTGCACTGTGATTATATGCTTTGAAGGAATGTTCTGTGGGTGCAGCTTACACTCAGCTTTTACACTGTGCAGACCTCCCAGTATAAACTGGGACTTTCTGCAATACTTTATCCCCTCTTAAATGGCTCCACTTGTCTGAGAAGCTGCTTGAGCAGGTAAGCCCTGCAACTTCTACAATATATTCAGTTAGTAATAGCAGAAGGGGTGCTGTGTTTGTTGTTAACAAGACTTATTTCCAAGGACATAAAAAACTACTGATAAGTAGACATGGCTAATACTTAGCTTTACTATTTGACTCTGAAACAACTTCTTAGCTGTAAACAGTACTCAAGAAGAAAATAAGTGCAGATATTTTTTGTTTTCATGATATGTGCTTAAAGAAGAAAGTTTCTAAAACATAATCTGTTATTCTTAAGTAACTTTTAATCTGAAATATATAAGTGAATATAAGTGAAGTGCTATATGTGTTACCCATTAATTACACATGGTTTAGTCAGTCCTTATGTGACCAGCACAGAGACTAGAACAAGACAGCAACAGCAGAAAAGGGAAGATGGAAATTTTGTGGTATAACTAGCTTTTTGTAGCAAGCACTCCAGAGGCACTGGGGAATCTCTAACCTTAGAGATATTCAGAGCTTAACTGTAAAAGCCCGAAGGAGCCTGATCAAGGACTGAATTAGATGCAACTTGAAACCTGGCTCTGCTCTGAGCAGAGAGGTCCAGATGATCTCCAGAGGTCCCTTCCAAACTATTTTTTTTCTGTGGCTCTATGAAGTAACCTGTATGTTCTATGCAGTATCTAGAGCAAAACAAGATCAGGGATCATATGGACTAAATTAATTGCCCTGCTAGCATGAAAACAAAAACACTGCATCTGAGTTCCTTTGGATGCATGTGACCTGAATTCAGCAGCACTGCAGACTTTCAACAAAGAGGTTTTGAACTGTCTGGCAGGCAGAACTATTTTCACTGCCCTTTACAAAGAAGATGGATAGTAACAGATAAAATTTGATGCAGATCCTTTGTAGCTCTGTGTTTAGTGCTCTGTATACAAATGGCCTTTTTAGCTGCTTCTCTTTTGGAATTAAGCTGCAAACAAGGTATTTCAGCTGGAAAATGAGAACATTTTTGAGGTTGTACAGGGATTTAATATAGAAAGAATGATATGGTGACAGCAATGGAGCGGTATGATCAAGCAGTGTACCAGGTGATAAGAAGACAATGTGTCCAAAGTATCAAGTCTAATAAACAGCAGTTTTTATTCAAAGTGACAGCTGTCAAATGTGTAGGACAAGGCAGTCAAGCAGTGACTTCATTGCAGTGGACAAAATCAAGGGGCCATGGAGTGGTATCGTTCGCTCCACATTTAAACAGGACTGGCTCAAGTTCTTAATCACCTCTTGAGCCTGTTCTTTCATATCTCTCAAGTTGTAATAGAACTCCCTTTGAAAATAACAGAAAAGTTTCTTACCAGTGGAAATCAGAGCTGGTCATTGTGCTAGTCAGGCACCAGCAACAGACCAGTGCAGGGAGAAGATGGTGTGGGTCCCTTTCCCGAAAGCTAAAGAGGAGGCTTTGTCTTGTACTTTCTCAGCTTTAGACTCAATGCCTTCTGAATCTCTCCCAGTGAATCTTCGCACACTTTGTTCCATAATTTATTTATATTGTTAGAGTACTATATTTTGGTTTTATTGAGTTTCTGGAATGGTAATGTTAGTTTATGGCACAGTTCTGGTCCTGAAAGGAATTTGACAAATCCGAAAATTACGTGGAAAGGGGAATGCATAGCAAGGTGACAAAGTTTGCTGGTGATACTGACTTATTTAGAGTCATAAAAATGAGAACAACATGTAATGAACTGTAGAAAGACCTTGTGAGATGGGGCAATAAACTGACAGTTGAAATTCAAGTGGAATAATGTAAAATACTGCAGAGGGGAAAATATAGTCCTAGCATAACATTTAAAATCATATTTTACATAATTTTAAACACTCTTTGTTTTACAGTTCTTTTCTTTCAATTTAGCTCAGTGTGGGGCTGCAAGAGAAAAAAATGATTTATGGAACAGCTTCTTTTATGAGACCTCCTTTGCATTCATCATAAAAGACCTTATAAAGGCAGAAACAAAAAGAAAAATGGGAAGAAATATTAAAATAACAGCACCTCAAGAAAGGGTACTGAGCAGTTAGTAAACTTGTACTAAATCGTTTTTCAGAGTCTGTGGTTTTAAGCACAGTTGTATTCCAGGCTGAGCTTTGAAGGACTAACCTATCACTGAATCCCTCCATGACTATTTCTTGCATACACATGTGCGTTCTGCATGATGTTTTTTCTTTGTTAATCAGTACAGATACTCTGCTGGGAATATGGAATTAATACATGCAATGCATACAGGGAAACATTAGCTTCCTTATGATTTAAAGTACATTGGGTAAAGTTGAAGTTGTATCTTTATTAAACCAAATAAAAAGTTTATTACTAATAAATAAGCTTATAAGTATTATTTATTGAGGATGATATGGAATACTCTGGAGTAAAGGGAGGGATTGAAGTTTTTATTTAACTTATTTCAAAATTGCATGGTTACACAGGAAGCATGAGCATTAGGGCTGCAGATAAAGCAGTTGTGATAGGAAGTACTGAATGGATTTTTACACCCCAACTCTGTTATGAATACTTTTAATGATGGCACGGTTTTGTGACGTGTTTCAGTAAGATGACCAAAAAGGTAATTTAAAAAATACAGTTTCATAAGGTTAGTGACTAACATCCTGTTCATAAGACTAGTATCAAAATGAGCATTTTCCTAGTAAAGCAGTAAATTCCCTCTGCAATATTGATTATGACCTTTGATGAATCAGTGTTACAAGGTGAGCTGCCTTCAGAGTGGGATTTTTAGCATTACAGTGCATGATACAGACATGATGAATTACAACAGTCAGTCCTTCAGCATTGAAATTTCACATTCTGAAAAGGCAGTTTGCTTACAATGAATTCTAAGGACAAGGCTGAAGTCATTAAGATGGCACAGCTAAATTGAGACAAAGGACCTGAGCCAAATTGTACTGTTTCACTTGACAAATCAAGATTGTCAGATTTTAGTGTCTTATGGATCATGTTGAGTACCATAATTGGTTTTGGTGCTGTCTTTGCTGATATTTAACTTAATTTAACAAAATGTATTCCTGACCTTTCTTTTAAATATTTTGCAGTGTTTTTCTTTTCCAGTTTTCAACAAAAATGAAAAAGAAATGAGAATTTCTTGTTACATCAGTACCCAAAACTTCTTTGATGACTTTATCAAGAAACTGCTCTGCAACCCACTTCAACAACTCCCAAAGTATAATAATAGCTGCATAGTAGTACCTGATAGCTGTGATGGAGATGTAACCAACTGACAGAAAGTAACAATTTGAAATTAGCCACATTCTACAATGAAAGTGGGGTGTTTGCATCCTATTAAAACAATATTGAACCGAGTAGCAGGGAAAGAAAGTATGTCTTTTTTTCTACTCCATTACCAAAAATATGCTGTATTCAATTTGTACTGTCAGTAAACAAATGGTATGAATAAATCTTTTTCATCAGTTGCAAATTAGAAGTGCAGAGCATGCAGGACATACTCCAGTGGAAGCCTGTCAGTTTATGCTGGATACCTACATTATGTACAGCAAAGTTCTCCATGGATGTGGAACAGCTGGATGGGGTTTAATAAACAATCTTGATTTATAGCTGTGTAGTTGCGAGAAAAGGCAGTTTTCTTTATTTTTCATGTAATTCTCATTGGTTTAACTGGTCAAATACGTGAATAATTTTAAACTGACTCCTATTTACTTGCAACCCACCAAGCATACTAAGGGACTGTGAGGGCAGGCAAGGGAAGGAATAGTCTGTTCAGAATATGTTAGAATGCCTACAGCATTTCCACTTCAGAAAAATACAATATTTTGCTTCAGAAATACCTTCTAGATGCTATTCCAACACAGAGCATAAGTGTTGTGGTAAATCTCTCTCACAAGCCTTAAAATCCTATTTCTAGTGTATGTGATGACCTTCATTCCATATGGTATTTTAAATATTTTAAGATTTAGATGTGATCTCCTGGATTTCATTTTTTATTTGTTGCTTAAAATTAAATAGGAACTGTATCTTGTTAACTAAAGATTGATTTAATTAATAATAGTTTTAAGCATTAGAAGCAGTTATTTAACCAACTTTGCTTAGAAAAGCAGAAATATTGAAAAGAAAGCTATTTTAGGGCTCAGTTCCATACAATTCCTGTGTGGAATGTTCACTGCCAGGAACAATGGATCTGTTGGGCTTCAGTGGATTTGTTCACTACAGTATGGACAACAAACCTTAAAAAAATACATATTTGCAGCATGAGACCCTCTGAATGTTTCTGTTTTTACTGCCCATCCATAACACTATTACAGCGACCTGCTAGTTTAGCACAAACTTTGAAACTTTCTGGGCATTTCATCGGCGAGAGAGGAAATCTGTTTCAAAGGCGTGGAGCTGTATGGATGGATCCTGGTTATTTTTGGAATAAAGTTCTTGGCTGGATCAGCACTTGCTACTGTGAAAAGAAAGATCAGGGAAACAATGTCTGCTCTGCCGCTTGTTAGAGCAGAGGGTGGAAAAGGAACAAGGACATAACCTTTTGCTCATACAGCATCTCATACTTTTGGAATTAGGGAGTTTGGAAAGAAACCCCCACAATCCCGCTTGTGGAAATAACCGTCGGCAGGATGCTTGGCTCTGCACCGTCACCCAACAAATAAAGGATTTTCCAACCAAACTGCGGCCTCCCGGCAGCCACGCTCCTCGACGCAGAAATCCCGACTGGTCGCTCTCGCTCGGGGTGGGGTGAGGAGAAGCCACCCGGCCTCTTTGTTGTGGCGAAGGGACACAGATCCCGCGGGGGAGGTGCCGCCCCTGCCCCGCGCGGTGCTGCGGCCCCGGCGCGCGGAGGGGTTTCCCAGCGCGGGGGCTGTTCCCGCCGCAGCCCCCGAGGGCGGCAGGTCCGGCCCCGCCGCTCCCCCCGCGCCTGGAGCCGCCCCGTGCCCAGGGCACAGCCAGCGCTGGGAAGGCCCAGCCCCGCCCGGCGACAAGCCCTGGAGACGCTGGAGGAGGAGGGGAGGGGGCAAGTTGGCTGTGGGGGATCCCCTCTGCCCTGAGGGATGCTCCGCCGGGAATCACCACAGGGCGGGGTCGTGGCTCCTGGAGCGGCAGAGGGGAAGCACAATCGCTTTGGAAGACTTTAAAAGAAAAGCTTACAAAAGGTTACAGAAGTATAACCTCTCACGAAGGTGCGAGGCGCCTTCCCTCGCACGTAATTCCTGGGGGAGGGTGGGTGTCTGGCAAGCGGGAAAGCACCACAGGGACGGGACAGGTCCTGACACCTGAGGCGGGGGGAAGCCCCTGAGGGAGCGGCAGAGCCGCCCTGAGGGAGGCGGGAAAGCCACGAGCGTGAGGATCCATCCCCTCTGCATCGCACAGGTATATCCCGCACCACAGGACTGTTCCTTGCCAAAATGGATTTTCCTGTGCCGTTAAAGAAGTAAACCTGTCAAATTAGGGATAGTACTTGACTGTTGAATCGTGCAGTCCTGGTTAAGAAAATTAATTCTCTTAATTACATACTTGATGAAAGGGTTTGAACACGTTCCTGTGGGCTCTCTGGGCGATGACTGGGTTGTTCAGAGACACGAGGCTGTTACAAGGATAATAAATTATCTCGATGAGTGTATAGAGTTTAATTTTATTCAAATTATGTTCTTCACACTAGGTAGATAACTTCTTAAATGAAGCTGCTGAGTGCATTTAGCTTGGAGAAACACACACTCAAACATCACCAGCACCGGTGCACTTGACAACCTGGATTTATACCCACACCACCACTGTCTCTTACATGAAGATAAAACCTGGTGCAGTGTTTTGGCATACCTGAGGGCTTTTGATAAACTTTCCTACAGCTCCACATTAGAAATTATCACACAGTGAAGACAAGACTGGCAATTTCTTTTCACAAATAAAATTTTAACAATTTTAAAGAATCCACTCCCAGATTCAGAGGAGTTCATAAGTTGATGTTGCTTTCTTGATATCTGTTCTAAGTATTCAGGTTTTCTTGCCAAATATACTGTGTAACAAATGCACGAAAAATGCAATTAATCTCCTTAACTTGCTAACACATAAAAATTCTCACCCATTCTATTTTTGAAAATGTTTGCAACTTTAGTAAACAACTCCCATTTTAAATTCTAGAAATTGGCTTTAAATGTTCAGTGGTTCTGCCTTTATTTCAGGTCTGTAATGTACACAGAGCAAATATCAATGTGGTGATCTGTAGATGATAGAATTACTGATTTTGTTTCCTATATAGTTTGGAAATTGTTAAGAGATCATCTATGCCTAAAACTTTAATATTTCTTAAACTTCCAGGACTGTCTCAGCAAAAGTAAAACTTATTTTTGTGAGCATGAAAAGTACATGTTCCAAAAGATTTTTATCTGCATCACCAGATGACACTGAGTGGTACCTGTATGCAAAGCAGAGTAAAATAGAAAGTGATCAAAAAAGCAGAGAGAAAGAGGAGCAGCCAAAGCTACAGCGAAGCACAGAGTGTGGGAACAGGAACCAAACATCACCACATACACACCACGTACATCACCCCCTGTACTTATCAGAATTACAAAATCACCTGTTGTTAGAAAAGCAAAGCTGTGATACAGCAACAAAAACTTTCTGTTCTCAAAGATGTAGCAATGGAGGGTTATCATGTAGAATAACAGAAAATGAACTGCCCACCAAAAAATGGAGTCCTGAAAATGGAGACCAGAATACCACAGAAGATGATATTTCATTGAGTGTACATGGACAGCTTCTTGAAACAGAGTTGCTTGGTGTGTCGAGTGCTGCTGACTCGTGTCAAAATCTACAGGTACTAAACCCACCCGAAGTGCAACAGAACAACAGTATAGAACAAAATAATAAAAGAAATGAGGATAATGAGATCAAACAAATTTCTCCAGTTACATCCTTAAAAAGACATTCATTTCAGATGGAATTGTTGAGGCAAAAGTCTCTTTCTGATAAAAGGTGGCAGCAATACCAGCTTTTGCAAGTTCCATTTTTGTGTGGTACCAGTTCTGTGTTTTCACACACAGAAAATAAGAAAAATAATTTTCTGAAAAATGTATGCTCTGCAGAAGATAAAAATTGTTCCAGTAACAGTAAGGAAAATAGTGCAGAAAGAGGTAATAAAGAAAAAAATAATTCATTGTATATAATTCCAACATTGAAACCTTTTAAAAGTATGCAAGAACTGAAAATTCCAAATTTTCAACTTCCTACCATTTCAAATAAAATAAATAGTAAAACATCATCAACCAACTTGAGTGGGACAGATTTGAAGAGTTCCGAGGGCCAGCCATCTTTGTTGCAATCTAAACAAATACATGGTGGGCAAAAAGTATCTGAGACAGGAAAACAAAAATTGCAAAATGATAAAAATGGTGTCAGAGCCTTAACTGTTGGTTCTGAATTTAAAGAAAAGAATAACTCACCAATTAAGAAACCAGAGCACAGTAATTTGGCAGCAAAAGAAGTATCTGGAATTTATTTCAGAGGCGACAGCACTGACATTGAATGTAATAAAATATTTGCTGAAAATGACTTGGAAGATAAAATGCTGGAGAATTCAGCGGGTGATGATGACCAGAAGTCAAAGATGCTCATTTACATTAGTGCTAAAAATGTTCAGAATGAGAAATGTGTCAGCTGTAATGATCTTCTGCAGAGAATGGGGAGGAAGAGCAGTAATGAGAATACGGGAACATTTCATGTACAGACGAGTATTCCGGTAACAACAGAAGAATTAGAGGAAAATAAGTTAGACCTACACTGTGATGTGCGTAATTCCAACAGTAATATGAGTTTGTATGAAGTGGAACCAAAACTCTCCACAAAGGAAATACTTGACTTCCAAAGATATGCAACAAAAAGTATTATATCTGAAAGAAGTTGTCCTCGCATTATTGTGCAGAATTTTCCAGATAAGAGAGTGAGTCGCAATATATTTAGGGCGAAGGAACTGTTCAAATCAAAGTTTTCTTTTCAAAACATTTTGTTTGGGTTGATCAGGACATGGACTGAGTCTTTCCATGAAGATCTGTCCACATGTCAGGATTGGTTTAATTGTTGTGACACATTAAATGAGCGGTGTGATGCTCAAGAGCTGGTAAAGAGCACTGTAAACAGGAACCACAATGATAAAATATTCATTTGTTTGCTGGCTGTTATTTCAAATCATCTGAAAGGGGAGCTACTTAAGACAATTCTTTCTTCCTTTTCCAGTAGCACAGATACTTTATTGGCGGCTGAGGGCAAGTCTGTGCGAGTGGAGAAACAGCCTTTACGTGGCAGAAAAGAAAATCAGTTGAACTCATGCACAGATGATACTTCGAGGCAAACCACAAAATTTCTTAAAGAAAATTATACTTATCCAGGCTTTGTAAGTTCCAAATTTACGGAAAACATTGCTCTGGAATTACAGAATGAATGCCAGAGAAGATGCTTTTCTAGACCTTTAGGTGATGAAGAGTACACTTGCCTACAGATAGGAGCCCTCTTTCATAACCAAAAAAGCAGATTGTGTAAGGGAAGACATGTCAGGAAGCACCACCTTTTATCCAGAAAGAATGAAGCTTTTAGTGCTTATTTGAGGTCAGTCAGTCACAAAACCAGTATGAAAAAGCAGATTTTAAGTGCTAAATGCCTAATCCTGCTGCAGGGCACTCCTGATTGTTCTTCACTAGACAAGATGTATTGCTGCAATATCACAAAAATACAGTATCTGATGGGAGCCAATCTTAGATTTTGGAGATCCTTTCCTGCACATTCAAAACTGGAATTTAAAAAGTTGAATAGTAAATCTATAAATGAGGAAATATTGGCAACTACTGTAAAGCAGGAGAAGGAGAAACCAAACACAATGCTTAGAAGTTCTTTTCATGTAGAAAGATTTAAAGCTTTCTCCTTTGTTTTATGTGAAAACAAGAAACACAAAACTTCTGGATATAGAAATTGCTTAACTTCTACAGATGAAGTCACTAATAGTGAAGTCACATATACCATGAAAGAATATGCGGGTGCTTCTAGTTGTATAAATGCTGATGGAGAAGAACGTGCTAATTCAAAAGAGTTGCAAATAAATTATCCCAATTTTTTTTCTAAAAAATCTTATTCTATTTTTGATACATATGAAAAAATTCACCTTCCTACTGAAGACTTTGACCAGATCCCAGCTATAAACGAAGACAGTTGCATGAAAAAAGAGCTGTATGAAGAAAGTGCAGTCATTAGTCCAAAGGAGGTTCATTGTTTGCCTGTTAAATCAAATGATGTGTCGATGCTACTTGAACAGTCAAAAGCAACTACAGAAAAATACAATTCTCTCCTGCTACTAGATAGACAAACAAAAAAACATGAGTATTGTAAAGAATTGTGCACTTATAGCCCACATTTAGCAAACAAAAAAGTAGAAGACCAAAATACTTATTTAAAATCTGAAAATTTACTTCCTAGTTCCTCAGATGTTTGTCAGTCTGTCACTTTGTCATTGGATAGCAGCTCTTTGGTCAACAGAGGAGTAAGTGGTGATGGACATGGCAGGAGTTCCTCAAGTGCAGGCAAACTAAAAGAAACAATTCCTGCCATGGTACAGTATCCATCCACGGGAAGGCCTTCGATGACAGATACATGCTTGCAATTACAGGCCAAAGAAACAGCTCAATTTTCTTTACAGGGGCAAGAACGGACAAATAAGACCGGCAGTTTAGAGCCGGCAACTTTGAAAGAGCATCCTGAATATGTAAAAGAACAGGAAGAGAGAAATGATGAACAAATGCATGTAACTAATGAAAGTCAATGTGAGACTGTAATGAAAGACTTGATTATGTCACATTCAGAAGACGAATCTCAAACATTCATTGCTGGAGAAGAGGAATTAAAAATGCATTTATCCGTGATGAACAATGGATGTCTGGAAGATGTAAAAAATAAGTATTTACCTTTAGAAAATAAACTCACACATGAATTTGAACTGAAGAGAAAATTCGATTTAGTGCTAGAAGAGCTACATATGTTTCACAAAATTAGCAATGAAAATGAAAACAACTTATCTAGTTTGGAAACAAACTCGCTTGACAATTATTGGGAATTAAATAATTCTGAGGAGATAGATGAAAATGTGACAAGTGTTTCTCAAAAGAAAATATGTATTTCTTCTCCAATTCGTGGTACCATAGAGAAGCAAAACATAACAGATAGTAATGAAAATTCATTAAATGAAGAGATACTAAATGAAAAGAAAGACCAGGAAGTATCTAAGGAATATTTTATTTCAAGACTTTCAAGTGAAGTATTGCTATATTCACCTGTTGCAGAAGGTAAGCACATAGAACTATTGACTATTATGTTAAGAAGAAAATCTAAATTTTCTGCAATATTTGATTTGTTTTAAAGGTGTGTTTTGCAACGCAACCAATTCCATAACAATAACTGAGTTTTTATGGAATTGTACAAGGTTTGTTGGACAAAAGTACTTCCTATGAGTAGCCAAATGCAAAACCCCCCCACACTACTACAGATACCTGCACACTGTGCTGTATCAGGTGTAGCTCAGAATTCAGTCAGTCGGTTTCAGGCTTGCTCAAACCTGTGTTAATGCACATTCTGTCCAATTATTGTGTTTGATTTTATCATAAGGAGCCCTGAAATCTCTCTAAGAGTCAAAACGTCAATGAGATGCACATTCACAGAGAGAAAACTACCAATTAAAACATAATACAATGTTTACAAGGCAGACAACTGTTTTCTCACAACTGATGTCATGGAATAAAAAGAGTTTGGGTTGAAAGGGAACTTGACAGGTCATCAAGTTCAACTCCTTGAAATGACCAGGGACATCTGCAACGAGATCAGGTTGCTCAGAGCCCCATAAAACCTGACCTTGAAAATAACTCTATAACACAAATATGTAACCATAGTTAGGTTTGTTCAAGGTTTAGATTCTGCTGTTATTTTATTTTTCCTTAAAGAGCCACAATCCCCACTTCAAACAGTAAGTGGAAAATCTGCTTTGTAAACTCTAAGACTCTTACCCCACTTGCTGCAGAATCAAGAGGTATCTCATGAGCAAAGCAAGGACACCAAGAAGAAACACAGTTGAATGCTGTGCCTTCTTTTACAAAGAGCTTTTATGTGATAAGTAAATTACTCAGATGGGCGGTCCCCTGGTGTAAAGGAGAGCACTCTGGACTCCGAATCCCAAAGACCTGAGTTCGAGTCTCAGTGGGAACCGTCCCCTGGCAGTTCAATGCCTCCCTGCCATCTGACCCCATCAGATCTGGGATGCCAAGCAGGGTCTGCCCCGGTCAGTACCTGGTGCTGGAGACAGTCCCGAGGACTTCACTGTCACTGCCCAAGCTCACTTGGCCATGGCAAATGGACCTTAGGAATTAAAGAGTGGGGCCACACAGTGCCCTCACCTAAAAAATCCACTGCACAGGCTGGAAGGGCACACCCACGTGGGGAGAGCCCTTCCCAAATCTTTGTTTGTGAAGTTGGGCCATACATACATGCAAATTACTCAGATACTTTTCAAACAGTGTATTTATCAGATTGTGTGCATGAAATTCAGTTTGCAGAAGTGATGAGTTCTCACAGCTGCAAATGAAATCAGTAAGGGGTATTCTTAGGTCATATTTGGTAAATCATCTGATGAAAATGCAACCATCTCAAAATTGGCATATGAAATCAATTTCTCAAGGACTTGTCACTAAATTTATAAAGTGAAAAATGCAGGGGATTTATGAAGGTAATTAGTGTTTTGGAAGAATCTGGGGAAGTGACACAGAAAAGCCTCAGAGGGAATTGTTTTCAATAGAGTTTTAACAGCACAACTTGAGGCAAGTTATACCTGAATGCTTTGCCCCAGAGAATGAAAACCTATCAGATACTGGGTAAATGGCTCAGTAAGTGATGGCTTTACTGCCTCAGCCTGGAATAAGATCCAAGTGGAGAAAATTATATGTCATCAGAGGATTCAAAACTGCATTATTGCATCCATGCAAAGAGGAACTTCATGAGGTGTAGAATTAGCTTTTGTCAAGCCTCTGAGAGTGAGATTTTGTAGTTTCATTAATATTTCCTGTAGTATGCACATACAGGTTTTCATCACATCAAGAACCACAAATCACTAACTAGATGAAACAAACTTGGTTATTTTTTTAATCAAAATCAATTAAAATATTAAAGGTATTATGTTTCTGTTTCAAGACTATTTAGGTGCACCTTATAGAAATCCATACACATGGGACCCTGCTTTTTTACCCTGCACATTTTTTAAGGAGCAAAGCTATAATTTGCAGAAAGAAGGAGGTAAGAGTAATATTATTCTCTAATTTATACCACAAATACTAGTACTAATAGACGTATTTCTCAAACATTTCTATTTGTTTTCTTCCCTTTTTATTTTTCTCTCTATAGAAATTACATTTAGTTTAGTTGTAGGTTACTAGAAAAGTGTCCTGTCTTTGGCTTGGTTCACAGAACAAGTCAAGCTGATGATCATTTTTGTTCTTTGGATAGAAAAAAAGAACTCTTACAATATGAGGTTTCCTTTGTTGCTTGTTTTGGAGCCATTTGGAACAAACATCTTTGAGTCTACAATCATTGCAATATAGCCAGGATATACTGCAAGGAGAATATGTTTTGATATACTTTTTTTTGGAAGATTGGCAGTTTTGTATACATTGTGGAAGGAAATTCATGAGGATATTGTCAAGAGATCTATTAGGATTTACACTGAATGTTGCCTTAGAGGTTATTCTGAAACAAGGGCTGCATCCAGTTTTGTCACTGGGAATGCTGTATTTGCTGTACTGATAGGAGTTCATGTCAGATGTTTTCCTGATGTGTGAGTGTCTCCCCCTATTTTTAGTGGGATTCTAAGCCATCACATGTCACAGAAACGGTGGCTGCTTTGGGAAGGAGATGTCTAGGTGGGACAAGAAGATTTATACTTCAGCAGTTTTATAGTGTAGCATGACTAACAACCATGATTTACTGGCTACATATAAACCCATAACTCTTGACTGACTTTTAGTGCCTGCTGTTCCTCTTCCAACTGGCTCTTATGAGTCTTAGAAAAGACATGGCAGCACTACTGTCTCATCATTGATTTAAGAATGGGGCTTTGTTTCTCATCCCATCTTAGAGAATTTTTCCCCTCCCTTTAGTAGGATACCATCCAAATACCTAAGGCTCTGATGAGCTCACTATTTGATGTCCCAGCTAATTGCTCAGTGCTTCATCATTTTATAGAATAATGTAAAATAGAACAGAAAAGATCTTGAAAAAATTTGACACCTTCTCGCAGATGAGTTATTGTCATAATCTCTAGTTAACAACCTCATGGTCTTCTGTTCTGCCCCAGTGAGTATATTATTTTATGCAAAAGAGAACTGCTTCTAAAGGATGACTGAATTATACTTCTAAATAATAAAACCTTAGTAGACTGCTAGATCCTACCTTCAGAATACCAGATACTTTACCTAATAGATCATGAAACAGAAAACAGATATTCTTCTATCCTGCTTTCTGTAAAATGAGTGGCTCAAGAAAGGGCATCATGATTATTGTCACTGGTAGAGAGGTGCCTGGTTCTGTAGTTTTGATTTTTACACCTAAACCCCTCAGACTAGTGGTAAGTATTAAAGTGTACTCCCCTCAACATGTCCCTTCTGTCCTGAAATGTTAACTTGTATCAAATTATATGTCTTTGCCAGTTTCTTAAGAAAGTTACGTAATGTTGGGTTGAGGATCCTTCTAATCAGAGGGAATCTGCATGTCACCAGCTGTTTGCATTTCCTTTTCAGCCCAAACAATCTGTCAGGTGCTCTAGAGGCAAACACAATGGAGGTGGGATAGGATGTAGTATAGGGCTGATTAATTAATATTGGTCTAATTTACTTATCTTGTCAGTATGCAATTCTTGTGTATATCATATGGAATTCTGATATTTTTTCACTTCTTATTCTTTCTTTTAAACACAGGATACTTTCTGTCTCGTGACATTATCAGAGTACAGCCTCTAAAAACATGCAAGGGCCCCATCAGGATTGGGCTGTCAAGAAGAGCTCGTCCCAAGCAGCTTCATCCTTATCTGAAATGATTTACTGAATTCTTTTACCAGTCTCCACATCTGGGATCACTCTACTTGAAAACTGTTGAAATGTTTCAATGTTAAGTTTTTCTGTTGATACTTTGATCTTTGCAGATTGAGGGTTTTTTAGATTAATATTGCAGTATTTGCTAGTGATTTATTTAGCAATACTCCTGTGAATACTTGATAGCAAAGGGATTTATAATGAATGTTTACTAGTAGAAGTTTTAATGGAAGGATGAAATCCTTTTAAAGTTTATGTAATATTAATAAAATCTGTCATGTATTTTTAATCTATTAAAATATACTGTGAAAATTTTCTGTCACACTCACATTCTTAGAATCCTCTGTGTGTTTTTATAGTTTTAAAAACTCAATATTTTTAAAGAGCTTTGTTACAAATGTTTAGAGTGATGAAGAAAAGAATTTCAGGAAGCTAAATTTAGATTGCTAAAAGGAAGATCATGTTTTAGGCTTCAAAGATTGTTTTCTCTGACGTACTTTTAGTTCCTTGTACTTGTCCCATCAGACAAGAGTTGGAAAGGAAGAAATGTAAGGTATAAACGTACAGACAGATTGTACCATTGTGAGGGCACTGATTTCATTGCATACAACATGTAGGCAAAATATCAATACATAAATTCCAGAGATTATGTATCTTGAAAAATGGGAACACTTGGGCTGCTCTGAGGCATGAAGATCCAGATTGGGGACATCTGTTAATAATTGTTAATATACTGATATTTTTGTTGTAAAGAATAGGGAGAGTTTCAACTGAATTAAAGCACAAGAAGAAACAAACATGGGTGAAGTCTGTAAAAAAACCCAAGTTTCAGAACAAGGGTGATTCAATAACAAGAATTCAGAAGAAAGCTCTAAACCATCTTTGATAGCATGAAGTGTTTTAGAAAGAGTGTATTTGACATTGCAAAGGATGAGAGGGAATTCCAGTATAAAAAGTGTTACAGAACAATGATGGAATGATGATAAACCCTGGAACAAATAATAACACATGGTTGCAGCTGACACAGGGAAACTGAGCAAGCTGACTTGATAGGGAAATACATTTGTAGATTAATTATTCTACAGAATTTATAGCAACAGTGCAAAAATAAAGTCACTACACAATTTAGATTCTTTATGAGTGACCTTCAGAATGTGTCATATATAATAGCAAACATATCAGTATGATTATCCTATGAAGACCTAAATAAGGAAAGGAAATTCAGTCCACAATATTGAGAGAAATCAATGAGGCAATAAAATTAAAAAAACCCCAGTTATAATTTTGTTCCTAATTCCTGTTACATGAAATAGCAAATATGTCAGATGAACATTTCTTTCTAGGAACATCTGATTCATAAATAAGGTTGTCTAAATTGATCTGTTGAAATCTTAAGCATATGTTGTCCAAAAGGTGTGCACCATTTAAATAACAAAATTTACTAACTTTCCCACTAAAAATTTGATGATGCAAGTATAAAACCATCCATGCTAATGGAAAGTATATTTCTAGAAGTCACACAGGACAAGAAATTATCTTTCATTTATCTGTATGCCTAATTTATGGAAAAGTTTGAAAGGGCAAATGAACAAATAGAAAACGTTCAGAAGCAGCTTTTAGGAGGACAGGGTCATTAGTCAACTCCCTTGGGAATATGCAAATGAGACAGAGATATCCAGTCAGGCAGTTGAACAGGGATGAATGGACTAGACTTTGTTGCACCTTCACCATCAGCAACAGACTTCTCTGTCTCAGAGAGGGTAACTTGGCATTATGTGTCAGGTCGGGGTGGCAGCGTGAAGCAGCTTGAGGACCTGCGGTTGGTAGTAACAACTAACTGAGCTGAAGGTCACTAAAGGGATGCTGGTTTCTCAGTGCTCTGTAAGAAGTATCTGCTCAAATTTCTCTGGACCCCAAGAAGAAGCAACTGATCATAATTCTTTAACTAAGTGTTTTTTATTGTGTACCAGGACAGAGTAAGGAGGGCTGGTCTGTAGGCATCTGAATGTGCCTCTGGAGTTTTGTTCTCACAGCTGGGCAAACAGTTTCTTGAGTGCTGCCAACATACACTCGTTGTCAGGAATGATATTTTATCCATAGCTTCTGTTCATATTTGCAAAGGTTGATGTCTATAATAGGAGGATTTCTTAAAATTTGGTAGTGATACTTCTGTATTTATAAAACATTCTCTGAATTGTCCAGGAAAGCCTCTCTCTGTGTGATTCCCGATCCTACAGTTCTGGTGGAAAAAGATATCTTTACTCCACACAGCCATTTTCCCATATCCTCTTTCTCCATTGGCCTGTGATCTTTACTGATGAAGGGAATACAATTAAAACAGTGCATTAAGAATAATTATGAGTCACTTCTGATGACCATGGCTTGGAAATAGGTATGTCATATGTGTCCTAGCACAACTGGGCAACCCCGCTGTTCAGAGTATGGTGATACCTGGTCTCAGCCACCTTAAAAAATCACCAATCACAGAACTTTATAGATCAGGGCAAGGACAGCAACCAGTGCACGTGTCTACCAGCAGTTCCATGGCACAGACTGATCTGAGTTTGTGATGTCCAGGGGTCAAGGCCTTAAATGTCTAGTATCGAGGTTTCATGACTGGTTCCTAGCTATTAGTCTTCAACAGTAACCATAAAAAAGTAGCCTTTGTCATTCTGAAATCAGTTACATCAACAAAAGTCATATATGGAGGTGATGTGACCCCACTAAAGGGTATTTGTAATGCATAATAAACTGTTCCTTGCAATATCTTGGTAATTTAGTTCTGCCTTACACTAAACTCTGGAAACTCAGATTAGTCTAAAATCTGCAGGGATGTGTCCCATGGAAAGATTCCATGAAAAAACCTCAGCACTGTTTATACACTGAATCATACTTCCACTAAACAACTTTGCTGTCTAGTAAAAAGATACAAATGGTCTGATATGTGATAAGAAATATCTTCAGAATATCCAAGAGTTAGGCAGCAACTGCCTATGTTGTATTCAACTTTAGGGTTTAAAAAAATGCCTATTTTTAATTCTGTGAACTCAGCTGTTTTCAAAATATGTCTCTTTGTCTGACGTTTTTATGTGAAAATACCGCAATGCTCTTGTGTGCAGAAGACGAAGGTATATAGGCTACTTTTTTCAGGACAGGAGATAAAACTTTAAATCACTGAGTTTATACTCAGTAGTAAACATCCTTGTGTTTAATGCTGCAGAATTTGTTCAAGAATGCCCCCAAATATCCTGGAAAACACCCAAACACAAACCCCCCAATCAGTCGACTAAAAGAACAAAAATTGGAGACTATGGAGACAAATAGAATAGTCCAGCTGAGGTGTTATGTAAACTTTATGTCTGACTGCTCATTCAGCTGGAGAGAGCTGCTCACAACATGTCCTCATCTTAAATAACAGAGGGAGGGTTGGCACTGGGAATGCTGGCTGGCCTTCTGCCAACTTCATCTTCCCCAGTCCCCTTCAGCTGGAAAAGCTCAGGTACCTCCTTATGCCGGAGAGCAGCACAAGAGTGCTCAGCTGTGTAAGGCAGTGATGGAAGCTGGCACCATTCCATGGACTTTGGGAGCTGTGTGGGTATATGCCAAGCAAAGATCCTGCCATATGTCCTTGCATATCTGATCGAAGCAATGTGTATAGATTTTGAATATTTTTCATTACAGACACAGTATCTGGTGATGTTTTTGAATTAGTTAAGCCTGCTAATGCTGACTGTTACAGAAATGCAGATGTTAAGCATCATTATACTTTAATAATTATGCAGAAAATCTTAAATATAATTTCTGAATCATTTTGTATCAGCTGCTAGAACAATACACATAGCTGAGGCTTGTTTAGTACAAAAGGATTCAATTATACCCTACTGAAAGCCTTGAATTCCATTTTATCCACCGATACATGTGATTTTTTAATAAATAATAATTGAATGTATTTTTTTTGTCTGCCTTTCAAATGACTGGATGCAAAGCTAAAGCTGCTTTTCTTAGTGTATTTTGAATAAATGTGGGTGACTAATGAGTGAACAAATGCAAGATTGTTAAAATCCAGTTTAATGCCAGCACCTGTATAGTTATTGTCTCTTTCATGGAATTGAATTGAAACACATAATGAAGTCCTGTTACTCCTTCTACTGTGGGAAGACAGTTTCTAAACCAGAACAGATGACCAGCATTTCAGGGACAGCTTTGAAGAAAGGGCTGGAATGACCATGTATGATAAAAAGTTCATCATTAGGGAAAATGATGTCAGAGCATTTTGTGAATGTGTTACCAAGAAGCTTCATTTTGTTAAGGATGAGCTCCACTTTTGCTCTAACAGTTCACATCCAGTTTTGATTTTGATGCTCTGCTCCCAAATGTACATCCCACCAAGTTATTCCCTCACACCACTGGAGAATGTACCTGCTGTTGTTCCCTAGCCAAGCCACTGAGTTCACTTTACCTGCTTGTGCTCCTGGTGAGCCACTGATGGAGCATTTCTAGACAGAATGTCAGGTAAACTTGAAGCATATGTTAAAAGTGTCTAGGAAAAGAAAAAGCTGATTTTGTTCAAAATTATTTCTGTTAAGTATGATTCAAGTAAAAATGTAAATAATGACACTAGTTTTGACACTTGTCCATTGATGGTTTGGGTGGCAGATGAAAGGCTGACAGCTGTCTTTATGAAATGCAGCAATTTAACATAAACAAGTTATAGTTAAATAAAAGTAAAGAGGTGGTCATTTTATAGAATATATGCTACCATTAGATATTTGATCTGAGTCAATGCTTTGATAGAACTATTGATTGCTAAAAAGATGTGTGTCCTCCATTATTTAACCCCCACAAGACCCCTTGCATTATAAAAATATTTTTAGCTAGAAGTCATAATGAAAATTCAATAGAAATTATACTTAGTGTATGTACTAAGAAAGGTGCCTGGACTAATTCTTGTTAAAACACTTTCTGTCAAAGCTTACATAGGCAAAAATATGCAAAGCTTACCAAAGGAATGTGAAAAATTGCTGAAACTGCATCAGCATGGAGATAGAGATATAGATATGTACATAAATAACCTACCATGTTTAAGGTGTAGTCACAATGTATTCTCATTACCAATGACATCTTGGAGCCTTTGGTGTAACACACTGGCAATGATTGATTTCACAAATTGTAACTGAGGTTATGGCCGTGTGTGGAGATATGGGAAACAGATTAAACTGACTGGGAAACCCCTGTCAATACTGTAAGGTAGGCCCTAAGGCGACCTGAATTACCTTTGGGACACAACTGTCTCTCTCCATTGATTAGTGAGGAGACATAGGGAAAGCTTGTACCACAGACAGTTATCTCAACAGACAGCAAGAGTTGAAATACCTTTTTTATCTGTTACTTGTAGCTAAGAGTGAAAGAGATAGATTTTTAAAGTGGTTTCCAGCATTGAAATTCTGTTATTCTAAGGTTTGTATTCCAAAAGTATCCAGGACCTCTGATCACAAAATCACTATTTACTGCAAAATCCTGCAACACAGATTTGGTTACTGTCCTGGAGGTTTTGCAATTCCTTTTTTCAGTTTGTCAATGTACCTTTAGTTCTTGTTAGTTATTTAATAAAGGCAAATCACCAAAAAAATTTTTAAAGAGAGCAATCTTTTACTGCTACACTGTAGATATAAGACTATTTTGCAAAATTAAAATTATATCTGGGTTTTTTTGAGGAGTATGTTGATGAATCTTGAGTATTATTTTTCTCATCTGTTCCAAACATTTGCACCCTTTTTGGAGCAGACTTTTCCTTGTTAAAATGAATAATGTTCTATGTGCCATTTGGACCAGCTCTTTGTGCATCTTATCCAACATACCAACTTGCTCTTCCTTCTGTCTCACTTTCTTCCCTCCCCACAGCTTCTTTATGCTGGACTTTGCTGAGATTCTGCCAGCATTGTGGAAAGCAAATAGAGCTGGACTTTCCCACAATCAGTCTAAGCTACAGAAAAACTTACCTGCCTGGGCTTGCCAAACTTCACCTTGTGAACTTGCTTGTGCCACAGATGTACATAACCAACCAGATGTGGTGAACTACTGGTCATGTCCAATATTTTCCCTGTGAAAGGGGTTCCTTGGCCATGGGTGGGTGCTGAACTGTCTCAGTGTGCCTCCCTCACCGCAGTGCCTATGTTAACACTGCCAGTGCCGAATTGCCCAACTTTGAGACTTGTGTGTAGGAATGGTTCTAAAAATCAGCAGTGTTAGAAATCTTCATTTCTCAGAGACCTATAAGTTGCCTATAAGGGAACATGCATATGGTGTTGATTTTGGAACCAATGTCATAAGGAGAGTTCTGTGAGAGCTAAAATATAACTCTGCTTTTGCTCCCTATGAAAAAAAGTATTTGTGAATAGTCCTATGCTCATCTTTTCTGTGTGTATGTTACAATTTAACATGTATATTTTATTATTTGTTTCTTAAAAAAACCCTGTCATTATCAACATATCAGCAAAAAACCTTTGGGATGGGGGAAAGCTGTGGAAAATTATGTTTTGGCATATTTTCAGAAGAGGATTTCTACTGACATTTTTCAGAAGAGGATCTTGTTTAAAAGATGATGAAGGCTGGAATTATGCTTGTATGCCACACTACACTGCTGTTCTTTTATCCCACGTATTTAGTATGTTATTGCTTGAAAATGATTATAGGGTATAAAGATTGAAGCCATGAGAAATGAACATCTGAAAAAAGATTACAAGACTGCTCACAAAACTGGAGGCACAGCATTCGACATGTTCATCCTTGTGAAAATTCTTCCTTTGTAAGTACTGCCAAGGTCAATGTCAGCTTGAATTCCTTAATACATACTGTAAGTGCAAGCCATGCAGATTAGATATGCCCAGAGCTATTCTTATTTGTTCATCCAGCTTTTAAAATACGTGTTTGTGCTCTTTTATTAAAATAATTTCCACTAAAATAATCAGCAGTCCAAGCTTGTATCAGGTCTTTCATTATATTCATTCTCCACCTACTTTTTATTTTGCCCCAGAAATATGTACAAACAAGTTTTCATCTGCACACAGCTGAATGTATATTCACATTCAATAACAACAGCATGATGTATTCCCTGCATTTTCCAGATAAGTTAATGAAATTAGATTATGCAGGGAATAAAAATAGTTCAATGTTACGACTCATTATGGGAATCTTAATGTTTACTAAAATGCTGAACTAATAATATTGAACATGGAATTGTATTTGTAATTGCTTTTATCTCTAGAATGAATCTTTACCTGCATGAACTATGTCATTAAGTGCACAAAGTAATCCAAAGTACAGCAATATTTCATGTAGTCCCACTTATTCTATTAAAGCTCCTATTTTTCTGAAGCTTCCAAGGAAAGAGAGGAGGGGGAGAAAGAGAGAGAAATTAGTCCTTTTTTGATAATCTTTTTTCAATTGTGAAGTAAAATGTGAGATTGTTTGGATATCAACACATCTTGTAGTGGTTTTTTTTTTGTATCAAACTGTTTTTCTCTGGCAAAGAAAATATTGGGAAATACTCGAATTCAGCCTGATTCTTAGGCATGGTCCTTAAGGATTCCTGGAGATACTTGTCTATTTGACAGGGAGATATGTGATGTTTCCTGAGCAACCACAAATAGAAGTCTGTCAGTCTTTGCATCTAGAATCTACAATTTGTGGTTTTGCAAAAAAACTCTCAGCGGTCTCTTCCAAATAGCTCAGGAATATCTCTGTAACAGCCAATGGACACTTTGGGACAATACTGGTGTAGAAATCTGTCATGAATATTAGCAACTTCCTCAGAATAGGCCAAGGTTGTGGTATCAGAGATTTTCTATCATTATCAATTATTCTGGACTACCAGAGGTGCTCATTGGGTTTCAAGAAAGTGATAATTGCTTTCTCAAGTTGATAACAATTTATATCATTTCACTGGCACTGAGACATCTGAACTTCAGGGGGTGATGACCTTACAAATATCACTTTTGATTCCCGTGTTAGCAAGCAGCTTGCTATCTCCCAGCTTTACTCTGAAGAAAAGTGTGGTTTTAGAAATTTAAACTACTGTTTTCTTCTGTTTCCTGCTCACTCATCTATCCTTGCTGTGCTTCTCATTGCTGGCTGCTGCTGGGCTGCTGACAGTTTGTCAAGCTGACCCTGCCATAGCCTGTTGACATTGCCAGGCTGTTCATAGTGGCACTGACTTTGGATCCATGGCAAGACACTGAGTCTGTTGTTGGCACACTTGTCCCCTCTGTACTGTTGCAGTTCTTACTGTGCTTCTGTGAGTTACTGACAATTCATGTCGTGCTGGCTCCTTATACAAAAAATTATCTCTCTTAAGACTGTGCAATAGGGTTTTTTTAAAATTTGTTTGTTTGTGTGATTGTTTTGTAGTTGAGCCAAACATGAAAAGTAATGCCTGAACTAGAGTGTTTGGGTTTGATTTTGCTGGGTTTTTTAAAGATTTTTTTAAAGAATTTTTAAAAAAGTTTTTCTCATAGCAATGAATGACTAAAAGATAGTCATTCTGGATCAAGGAAACATTTAGCTCAACATCAAGCATAACATTTTGTTTCCAGTGTAGATTCTTCTAACTAAAGTAAATTATAGAAGTACAGCACTAAATTTTTAGCACCAGTTGTAAAACTGGCCAGGAATATTGTCCTCAGTGAGTAGTGAGGATGTTTACATAATATATGGGACACATGTTCAAATCCTCCCCGAAGAAACATCACTTCTTCACCTTCTGCCTGTCTGATGCATGTTCTACATGTCATACTGTGTGGGTGTATCTTTACTCAGTCAGATGTTCTGCTTTGTGTCATTATTTTAACAGGAACTGACAGCTGCTTGTTCTACCTTCTCAATAAGTGTGTGAGTGTGTAACCTGTTGCATCATTCTGATCTCCTCCCTCATGAATACTTGCACAAGATGGAAGAAGAAATTGGAACAACTTATGCTAGAATGCATTACAATCACTGCAATGGTTCTGATATACTGTTTCTGAGATCCCTATTCTTAAATGCACACTGCAAAACTGCTATTATCTCTGTGTCACCTTGTTGAACATAATTCCAAACGGTTTTGTTTGTAAATAAAGAATTTTTTATATTCCTATGTCACAGAGCTGTGAACTCTGCAGAGAGTACAGTGACTTCTGAAAAGGAGCTGTGTATGTACCAAGAGAATTTGTTCTCTGTCTCAATCTCAGCTTAGTATTAGTTCCTGAAAGAGGATCAGTCTCTGAAATGACATTAGTAATGAGCTGTGACTCTTGAAGAACAAAGTGACTCCTTACTGACAGTTTCATCACTTCTGTTTCTACATGATTGTGAGTTGAAGCATATGAAACTAAGTACTCAATCTTGGTTTCACTGAAATCCACTCCATAGAGAAGCCAAATGCAAGAATATCTACTTAGAAAAGTTATGATTTTGGGGCCATAATAGTACATAACTTTTTGAAAAGCTCTCAACCAATTCTTATCTAACAAGTCTCCAAAACGTTTTCCTTGTTTCAATCTGCTAGTACAAAAATGAATAAATGCTCTTAAGCTTAGCTGCAACTAAACTGGGGGTGTTATTCTGGGCCATCCTATTTCTGCTTACACTCAAGATATCACTGTATTCATTGAGGTCTTTTGCCCAAATTGCTTCTACTGTTTCTCTTGTCAACCCAAGACCTGGGACAAATCTGTGTCTGGCCTTTGTCATGCCCAACAGTTATTCACTGCTCAAACCACAGTTCTCTTCCAGCACCATCCCACCCATCCAAGTGAGTGAGTAAGGTGACTCAGAGTCCACTGAACAAATCCCATTATGAAGCATTATTTTCTTTTCAGTGACAGAAAAGATCTTAGAATTGAAAGGCAAGTCCTTTAGTCTTGAGTGCTTTGAAGCAGAGGTGCAACTCTTCTTTATGCTGCACCTCTCGTGAGCTGAGCTATCTGGAGAAGTAAGAGGTTCTCTTTATGAACATATTTATTTAAGAAATATCAGGTGATAAACCACATCATTTAGGATTATATCTCTCTATAAAATCATACTAACTGAGTCTGTTGGAAGCTTTCTCCGTTGCACTCCCTTCATATTTAGTTAATTTAGAAAATTGCCTTCAGCTTCTTTTCTCCCTTCCTTGTATTTCTTACTTCATGTTATCATTTTTATGCAAAAGGATGTTATTTTTTTAATTTCACTTTTATTGTAAGATTTTTAATGTTTTTTATTCCTTTTGCCTGTGTCAAATGCTTTTGTATACAGAGCTGAATGCTATGCCTAATTTGAACTGGTCTTGTGAAAACTGCAGAAATTGTTATAATTTATTTATTACCAGATGGAAAGTCATGTCTCCGACAATTTTGTTTATTATGAAGACTCAAATTAAATTGATTTGGTTGTCAAGGTCCGTACTGTCAATCTTTTCAACCACTAGGAACCTTCTGTGCCATTTTCTTACTTAGTAAACCCCTTCTAGGAGAGTTGCCAGGTTATCATCCAGGTGAAAGAGGCAACAAATGCAGTTCCTGCAGCACTTCCTAACCACACTGACATGTCTTTATAAGCACTTTCAGAGTCTGAATCCTTCCTTAGAAACTGAGGGACATGGATCATTTAATTTATTTTCTCTTTTTTTTTTGTCTTGTATAGTGTCTATTTGTGAAATAAGACACTTCAGCAGAAAATGTTCTCTTCTATAAAGACAAGGAATTCATGATGTCCATTTAATGAGCCCCAAAGTATTGACAGTTATCATTTTTACTGATGTCCTCAGTCTTTTGCTGAAGCACAGTAAGGTGGATAATTGTGGACTTTGCCCTGGCAGTACTGGGCACCTTCCAAGGCCTTGTGCTGAATGATGATCATCCTTCCTTGCAAAGAAACATAAGAAAAAATGATTTGAAACATTACTTTTTACAGATAACCTTTACATAACATTATCTAAGGAACCTACATCAAAGTGAACTCTCAGAAGATCCAACCTAACTTGTATTTCCTTAGGCTGCTGAACTCCCTGTATTATTATTATTACTTGTTCTCATATCAGGTACGAAATTGCTGCCAAGAGTAATGACATTATGCAAAAATTAGGAGTAACAAGATGATAAGGTCTGGGAATTGCACAAGCAATCTGAAAAAAAAGAAGTGGGGCAAAATAAATATCAGGTAAATATGATTTCAAAATATGGGCTCTTATTAATCATTTCTGAAGAGTAAAACTCGACATATTTGCACAAACTTCTAAAAAATATGTATTTTCTGTGAATGTACTAGTTGGCTAAAGAGAGCAGTGCCTCTGCCTGACCATCAGGCTGTGCCTCCCAACTGAGAGGAAATGTGAAACTGCTTAAGACATTTGGAATATTTTTTGCATAACAGTGAAACCCAGCAAAACAGAAGAATATTTTGCAATTGTTCATCTGTTCACAGATCTGCAATCAGCAGAAGTCAATCACATGAACCTATATGTTTATAATAAGAAAATAACACTAGTAGATGAAAGTAACTGATATCATCCACAGGGTTATTTTACCAAAATTTTCACCTGAGATGTCATAGAATATTCTTGAATTTAAGATGAAAGTATTTTTTTTTCCAATTTCATATAGATTGGTGACTAGCCTACATGTTATTTTAAGGTAGATTAGAAAGCCTGGTTTTCTTTTCAGGCATGATACTCTAATGCAATCTACTTTATAAGAATAAATTTAGTTTTGATCCTTCAAAGTATTATGAAGGTTGAGAACCTGAAATTGTTCTGAGAGGATATGAGGATACACAAACAAATGCCTTGAAAATGGGTCTTATCAGTACAGTCAGTGTATATAATTATTTTGTTTGGAGCACTGCCATTCTGCAACTACAGTGTTTCTGCTCTTTTTAAACACACAGAAAATTCTTGTAAAATGGCTTTAAATTCTACACTTTCTCCATGTGACATAGGCAAATTTATTTCAATTTTAAAGATTTTTTTTCCAAAATTAACAAAATAAAACAACCAGAATGGTTCTGCTAGCATAGGCATGCAACTCATCAGCATGTTAGTCTGCCAAATTCCTTGGCATTGTTTGACTTTTCTGTAACCATCTAAACGTGTTTTAAATGCTATTTCTTGATTCTGCAACTGATTTGGCTATTCTTTCCCAATTGTGATTGATGTTATTGATTGTCTTCCCAAGGCTCCTTGAAGTCGGTAGGAGACAATTAATTTAGTCTGTGTACTTTGGATCAGTCCTGACATGTAATCAGAATACCTGATGTTTCCTTCTAGACTGTCCTTCACTGCCTCTGATTTTTTAACAGAGCAAAACCAGCATTAGTTGTGTTTAAACTGTAATCTCTTAGTTCTTCTTGTAATTAAGACATAAGTAATATATAAGGAAAATATGACAGAAATTATTAGTGAAAATCCCTACTTAAACAACAGTAGTACACAATCACCTAATAATATCTGGAGGGAAAGATTATTTGGGGCTATTGTGATTTTGATTTTATGAGTGATAAAAGGAAACTAATATTAGAAATTATAAGGATCATAGGGTACTATATTCATAAACCAAATGAAATCTAATTGGGGTTTGAATGAAATATTTTTAATGTATTTTAAAAATAACTTGTTTCAATTTGAAGCTCCCAATTTAGCATGATCTGTAACAAAAATCCCACTATAATATGTTAACATTAAACGTACATTTGTGTTTTTACTGAAAAATTTAGCAGATAGGTTTATTAGGTAACTAGGAATTAGCTTTCCATTGGCCCAAATACTGTTTTAAGTAGGATTTTTCTCATTAATTTTTTTTTATGCTGGAGATTCATTAATATTCATTCACCAAAATCTTGCAAAGGTCAGTCAAAAGGTAATTGTGTGAGGACTGAATACTTTTCCTTAGAACTTTCTGTACATTTTAAAGCTGTTTTTTTCTTCTACTTCTATAAAACTAATTTGCAGTAGGATTTACTGGCTCTGTCAGACCTCTCTTACTCCAAGGCAACCTTTTAGATGTTCTGCCTGCTGCAGGCACACACACACACACACACATTCTCACAAGAGTGTTGTAAATTTACACTGCTGTGGGGAATTACCAGCATCCCTGGAGAGCAGCTCTCTGTGAACCACAGTGGGAGAGCCCCAAGCAGCAGTTGGGGACAGCAAGGAATCACTCTGTGTCACAAAGAAACTCCAGTTGAGTCAGTCAGAATTTTCCAAGTCCCAAATTGGTGCTTGGCCAGGAGACTGCAGCTAAACCTTTACTTTTAAAGGAGTAGCACTTGAGCATTAAGGAATTAATGAATGAACTAAGGAATTGAAGAACATTAGGGAATAGAGGTGTGCTGACTTCACATTTCAGCCTAAAAGTAAAACCTCTGCACATAAAGGACATGTCACCATTATATTATGAGGAATGGCCTCAACTCTGGCTCCAAATAATAGCAAATTGTTATTTATTACAAACAACTAGCTGATTTTAAGCTTGTCTTAAAAGTTCAAGTTTAACCATAGGGGACAATTACAGATTGCCAACTCAAGCTGGTGTCTCATCACTATTTCAACCCTAGAGCAATGGATAGTATTTTACTTTATGTTGAAGTTTTATTCTAGGTGTAGTTTCTGCTCTGGCACCATGGCAGTGTCTGGGCAGCAGGGGAGACCCCAGCTCACCTTTGTGTGGTTCTCACCATTAGGAGGGGCTCCCTAGACAGGTCACATCTCTCTTTCCTGGGGAGATATTGAGCATTTGTGGAAGGGAGAAACTCCTGGAGCTGAAGGAGGAAGAGGCAGAGACCGTATTGTGAGCAATTCTGCCACAGCAGAAGATGGGAGATTCCTTAGACGAGCACATGATCAGGCCTGAAGATGCTGTCAAAGAGACTTTCCTAAAACTGCACAGGGTTTTCTCATGCCAAATACACTGAAAACAAGGATAAGAAAGACATAAAGAACAGGAGAAAATTTTACTTTTATTTTAATCAGTCTTGCTGAGGAGACCTGTGTCCTGCACCTAGAAAGTGATTTTGTCAATGTTCATTTGGATTAACAGCAACTGAGATTCAGAGCTTCCTCATATCTTTGATGACCTTCTCTAGGAAAACACGAGGTGATTGTATCTGTCAGTCAGGCTAACTTGAAGCTTATGAATCAGCTTATTCAGACTTACCTTTTTTCTGTAAGTGCTGTGGAAATGCTAACCAAACTAATCAACTGCCAGGAGCTGCCCAGCTGAACTGGCAATAATTCCTGCAATCTCCCTGTGCCACAGGGACATTGCATGCTGCTGAATGTATTCTCCCTATGTTAATTTTGATGGAAGAAATTTAACGTAGATAAGTAAAAGTGTTTACAAGTTAGCTGTTACAAAACCCCATCATATTCTCTCACCAAAACTTTTTTTGTGGGCTTGCAGAGGGCCTGGTCAAACTTTAAAGCTCGTACCAAAAAGAGAGTTTTTAAATCTTTCTTTCAGAGAAACTCTAATTTTTTGTCAAATATTACATCAGAACAAATCCAAAACAGTTACGATGCTGAGCAAAACCACTTAGAGCTGGAGGGGAAAAGCTGACAACAAGGGCACCTCTTAGGTGTTGTTCCTCTCTTTTTGATCTCAGACATCTCCACATGGGTTTACAGAACATCTTTGTCCTTTTTGCTCCATAGTCTGAGAGGAGATGCTCATGCTTTCTTTCTGGAAGCAACTGCGTGGGAAATATTTTATCTACACAAGTAGTCAGCACGGCTGACAGAGGAAAGGTACAACTCTTGACTGCTGACATGGTGTATGGACAGAATTCCACAAACCAACTCTGACCTTCCTCGCAGCTCAACAAATGTACACTGGAATGCGGTGCCATATACCTTTGCATATACACACCTACGTAAATAGAGCATTCATAAATAGATAACTGAGATAATTGGAGCATTTCCATTTGCTGCTTTGCCTTAGATTTAAACCAACTTTTCTAATGTCGTTTGATAGTATCATGACACTGAGGGTTTCCCAGCCTTGAGGAGCTCATTCTTATGTGTCAGAAGGTAGGTCCCTCAGAGCTCACTGGGCCTGAAAGGAAGGGTTTATAATGGCTATTTTTAAAACAACCTGACTAGCAGGCACTCAGCTAAAAATGACCTCTTGATGGTTTTTTTTCCAGTTCCAGTTCCTATAATCAATTTATATTTAATTAAAAATGCGTTGATAGTTTTATGGTAGTAAATCAGGACACAAATCTATTTTTTCAAGTGAATGCACTAAATATAATTTTACTTAATGTTATTGACACTGTGTTCCAGAGAAATTCGAATGAGTTTCTCATAGTGAGACTGTTTCAGAAGGGAAGAGTAGAACATCATCCTCCATCCTCATTTTACCTTTAGGAATAGCTACCAGTTGTGGTTAGGAGATGGAGATTTGACCTTGAAAGTCTGAAAAGAGCATTCATCCCACTTCAAGCAGAAGTGGCAGTGTAAAAGGTAGATAGTACTGTCAAAACTGTGTCCTGCAGGGTTTTTGCTTCTGTCAGCATCTGATATGGTCTGAGAAACTTTGCAGATCAAATCCCAGAAGCACTTTGGGGAGACATTTGTTCAATCTGAGACCTTGGCCTGAGATATCCACTTACTCACAGGAGGGTGGCTTGACAAGCACAGAGATGCCCTTTTTAGCACTTTGAGGTTGTTTAAAAAAAAAAAACAACAAAAAAAAAGAGAAAAAGAAGAGAGATTAGATTTAGCCAGCTGCTTACAGTGGATTTTTGAACTTGCATTTTGCCCCATATATCTGACATGAGTCAGGTGCTACTTACATTATGTGTGGAAGAGACTTTTGTGGTCACTTAAGAATTAGATGCATCTGAAGAAAAATAATGTATTCTGCATGGTCTACTGGAAAAGAAAATTAAAATGTATGTGCCTGCTCTTATGGAAAGAATTAGGCTGATCAGTCTGATTTGGTTTCACATGCTGAGAGACATCAGGCTTCCCACATTGCTCATTTCTTCAAGGATAAACAGACTCTAAAAAGAAGACTGTGAATAAATGAAACTGTTCTTTTGAGTTTAATTCAAGGTAAAGCAGGGGTCCAGCACAAGTATTTGTAGTACTTTACCTTGCAAATTATTTTTACTGGGTTTTTAAAAGGTACAACTATAGCTGCTGCCAATGGTTTTCCTAATAGAAGATAGGACCAGTCACAGCAGACCCCCAAGAAAATGGCTAAAACTAGGCTGATCACCCCAAAAGGTTGAAAGTGTTGAAATTTTAAACATCAAACTAATTAAAATGCAGAATTCTTCACTACTAGGCATAACTTATCATATTATTAAGAAACTGTTTCATGTGAAACTGGCTAACAATGATAACAAAAACTGATGCAACAACAAGAGTACAATAAAGAAGAATAGTGTGTTTTCTGATATTACTGCTAACATAAAAGTTGTTCTTCCTGTATTTATGTATGTAGAGATGTTATGATAAATATCTTGCAGGGAATGGATGGCATTTCTCTAATTTATACCGGGAACTAAGGTAAACGAATCCACCAGCATCAGTTAAAATCAGTATGATCTACAGCAATTTTCTGCAATGCTGAGGATACAGGGGTGGGCATTTAAAGACTGCCAGGGGTAAATAAACCCATTGTACACTAATGCTTGAATACAGATCTAAAAACAAAAGAAAAAAAAAAGAACAACCCTCCTGTAGGCCAAAGCTGTCCCCAGACAGCATGCATTTTCAGTATGGAGCAGATAGCAGTGACCAAGTGTCATTCCAGGAACAACAGTGACATAAGAATTAGCAGCTGTTAGACAAGCTTTGAACAGTAACAAATACTTCTACATGAAGTCATCAAGTTATCTTGTTTCAGTGCCAGTTAAAGTATTAAGGGGTAATTTAAAATGAAGGTCTCACTCTACCAGTCATAATAGAATTTTATTTTATCTGTTTCACATTTTTGCTAAGGATAATTAAAAATGAAATACATACTAAACTCCCATTTGTCTCAGGGCCTATCACTGCAGTAGGAATGCCTTCTCCTGTGAACTGAAATCCAACGATTTAACATCATACATCACGCTGATATAAGGCAGACTCTTTTGCCTAAAGGACATTCTAATGGTACACTCTCTGTAGTTAAAGTTGCAAATGATTTCTGTTTGAGCCTGGCTTTTAATCTTGACATTTAAAAGGGCCAAAATGAAATTAATGGTGCTGATATATTTGTTTGTTCTAGAAAATGAAAAGCTTGGTGAGAAGCTGATAAGCAAATTGCATTAGTAAGATATGGCAGCTTTAATAAACTTCCTTCAGTAAACTTCTGACTTTCTTTCTTTTTTTTAATGATCATTATGTCTCAAAAACTTCTGAACTATAGTGGCACCACACATCTCAAATTTCTATTGATCTCAAAATTCAAAGTGAAACCTCTGAGTATTTTAAGTTTGTAAAGTTGTTACTATTTAAATAATCTCAAACATATTTTGAGAATTAAGTTATGCTTTTTTAATGGAATCTGCAGATTTACTATAACATTTTGTTCCTGACATGAACGAAGAGAGGCTAAACTAAGGTGCTTCTCATATGGTACTTATTAATGTTGTTATTAAGTATCCACATCATGTCTAGGAATCCACAAGTGTTAAATTCCCAGGAACTCTGTCACAGAGATGGATCCATGGTCCAAGGAAGGTTCTAGGTAACACCATGGTAAGGAAATCAGATGTAGGCTGCGCTGGAGGGGTAGGGTTGCCTACAGCCAATGGGGATCAGATAAAACAATCTTAATAATCATAATTCAGTTGCTTTCATTACTGACAAATTTGAAAGGAGAAGTAAATAAAAATCAGGCCAATACCTTGGTCTGACTTTTTGGCCAATACCACTACTAATTTACTTAGAAGCTGTGATTGACAGCACTTCTGAGCAAAGTTTTTATATTCTTACATATTTTTGGGACTTCTGTTGAGTACATATGTACTAGAGAACTCCAGATTAAGCTTGGAATTGCTTAGATTCAGAACAACTCTTCATATGTCTAACCTTATTTCCAGTATGATGAAGTTATACAGCTTTTTTCTTTGCCTCAAAACTAGTCAGAAACCTTGCTCTTCAGGCCAGGCAAGAAAACATCTTCATATCATCTAAGCCACAGATTCCTTGTTACTATATGATTTCACTGCACGTTTCCTGGAATCTCTCATACTTATGTACATGGATTAGTCTGAATTCATTCTCTTAAACTGTTGCCATTCTTAAGATTGTGATCAATCCCCAAAATAATAAGAGACAAACATGAAGTAGCAAAACTGGTTAGTGCAGAATGTTTGACTGAATATTTCTAAGCTTAAAGAGTTAAGATATTTTGATGGAGCTTGAGTCTGACTTCAAATCCAAGTCAAGAAGAAATGCAAATGCCTTTTTGAAATATGGGGCAATTCAATATTTATTTGATGAGCATCAACAAGTGTAGAGAAATCCCTCTGCCCATATGTTAATTGGATATTGAAAGTCAAAAAGGAAACTGTTCCCATTTGACTATGTGATTGTTTCTGCAAATTCAGATATTAAATAAGTCCACCCTGCAAAACTTCATATTGATTTTTCAATTAATATTCTGATTCAGCTGAGTGCTTTGGAGCTTTTGGAGGAAAGTGCTACCATGTCCCAAAGCAATAGTAGTAACATACTAATGCTTAAGATCACAAATTATTTGGCATTCTGTATAAATTCAGTGACATATTTCAGTCACATATTATGTTATTTAACTGTTAGACTTGAAATGCCTGGCACTAGACCTCAAGACTCCTGGAAGTAATAGCACAGGCAGGCCTCTCCAATTTGGCTCTGCTGAATAAGTGATCCAGAAGGCCCTTTTAAAAGATGCTCTAAGCCCATTTAAAATCAATAGACCCAATGGCTGCTGGGATCACTACTGACTTCATTGGGCTCAGTTTTTGTATTACTACTCTTCTGGTGCCAAAAAGATAAGCGAAATTACATTACTCTTTTTTTTTTTTTTTTACTGGTCTGAAAACTGAATCAGGGCATGAGTGCCTCACTTTCCTCATCTGACTGCAGGAAAAGTTTCTAATTTGGTTAGTGTAACCAAAATACCTTCATAAATGCAAAATGTTTTATAAACAGTGACTGCTGCTCCTGTACTTTGAATATTTATCCTGGTAAATCTGAAAGAAGTGCTCTGAGGGTGATAGGTGCACCTCTTGCTTAATGGTAGCTGCTGAATCTGGGAGGGGGGTATTACACCCCTTTTGCTAGGTGGGACATGCAGAATTTTTCATTCAGTTGTCCAAAGAGTTACACATTTCATTGCCTGAATAAAAAAGAAGTTGTTAGCATGAGTCAAATCCCAACCAGGTTGAAGTCATCATAGAAAGGTTTGAGGTGTTGCATAATGAACACAATACTCTAACGAATGGGAATTCATTAGAGACAGAAATTGAACAGACGACAGAAGAAGCATGTAGCAAAAGGACTCAAAACTACTGTCACATTAACAGTCATTTAACAGTGACTTTGTGCCCCTGCAAACATCAAAAACATTTCAGTGGATGTTGCTCATAGCCTTTGAAGAAATTTCTCTAGGATATAGGTGAAGCACCAAGTCCATGCTGGACGTATTTTTTGTCTTTCTTCAGTATCTTCACTCTACAAAGTGTGGTTTTAACACAAGGAGCAGAGGACAAATGCTATCCACTAAAGTGTATCATCTCCCTGTTAGCTGAGGTGCCCTCCCTATAGGGGATAAAGAAAAGAGTGCTTGAGGGACTGTTGCAAATCCCTGTCCCTGAGGAAGGGCAGTTTTCCAGGTCCCCACACGGAGCGGGCATCCAGGCTTCAGTCCAAGTGCACTGAAGCCAGAAGTATAACTTGCCTAAATAATGGTGATCTTTCTTAGAGTCACAGAACAGTCTGTGTTAAAAAGGACCTTTAGAGATTGTTCAGTCCAACACCCATGCTGTGAGACATCTTTCAGTGAATCAGGTTTCTCAGGGGCCCATCCAACCTGGTCTTGAACACTTCCAGGGATGTGGCATCTGTAACTTCTCTGGGCAACCTGTTGCAGTTCCAGTGCTTCAACACCTTCAACATTAAAGAAATGTCTTCCTTATGTCCAGTGCTTCAACACCATCATTAAAGAAATGTCTTCCTCATGTCCAATCTAAATCTAACTTCTTTCTGTGTAAAAATGTTGCCCCTTGTCCTGTCACTACAGGCCCTGGTAAAAAGTCTCTCTGTCATTCTTATAAGCCCCCTTTGTACACTGAGAGGAGGCAATAAAGTTTCCCTGGAACCATCTCTGCACACTAACCCACCTCTCTCAGCCTGTTTTCCTGGGGGGGGTGGGGGGTGGGGGGTGGTGTTCTAGCCTTCTGATCACCTTCATGGCCTTCTCTGGACCCACTCCAACAGGGACTATCTTTGAATTGATGTGTCCATGTGGGCTAGAGCATAACACTTCATACACATGAACATAGTAATGAGAGTATTTTCCCATCACCAAAACAATGCATCTTCCTTCTCATACAGGAAGTTACAAATGAGGACTACTGAATTTGTGAGGAAGGAGAATTAGCAGCTGGTCACTCTCTGCCTTGCCATGACAGCAAAGAAAGGCCTTGATTTCCTCCCCCCCTCCTCTATTTATGATACATGACTCATAGAGATACACAAACAATTTTTTAATCTCATTCTTATATATATATTGCAAATAGATTCATTTTTTTAGCTCATCCCGTCAACTTCTTGAAAGCATTGGCAATAATTAAACTTCATTTTATGATGCCTGGAAATGCTATCTCACCATCTGCTTAGGTGTTGACATAGTAAATACCAAGATACATGTTTATTCTGACATAAAATTAAAGTTGGTTCAGAAGAATTCTTTGCTTTGAGGTGTGTTCAGCTCTTCCACATAAGGGAAGCTTTAGTTCCAAACTGCAGCTTCATCATTAAACTCTCTGATCCGAATGCAGCCTTGTCATTACCCTCACTGGATTTTATAAGTGGCTTTACAATAGGCAGTGGTGTTTGGGATAGAACCAACACAGAGTTTTGTGGCCTCAGGACAATTTATCTTTTTATTGATGAATATATAAACTATATTTATATTTTTTGAGCACTCAGCACAACCTTCTAGTTCTTAGCTGTCAGCCAATGGTCCCCACGGACATTTACACTGTGCATTTCCCTGGGTCCTAGTAGGATGATACAACTTCTCATGCTCTTGCACAGACAGCACTTGAAGCTTGTAAAATGGTGTCCCTTTATAGGCAGAGTGTTGAAACTATAACTGGATACAGAAGGAATCAATGCTGGACTTTTGGGCTCTGTCATTATGGGTCAAGTAGCTGGTTTACACTAATGTGTTTAACTTGAAGTAGAGCAGAGGAGGAAAAAAGTTCCTGCTTTACTTGGCAGCGGCAGAGGAGATGAGTCCTCCTGATGCTCAGGAGAGACCTGATAGCTGTGTGTCTCCTATTTCACTCTTCCACAGCTGAAATCTACTTGATTTTCCACCACTAGACCAAATACATATTTGCAGAACAAACTCTTGGGAATGACAAGTATTGGTTCTGCTTCTCTGCTGAAACCACTGTGATTTTAAATTAAACTAATTGCACTATAACAGAGCAGAAAAAAAATGAAAACCTTGTCTCAGCTGGGAAATTAGGAGCTCACTTGAGAAATGTATCCTAATTCAGGCTCAGAGCCAAATCACACTTGCTCTTGAGTGCTATGATATTGCTGCTTGCAAGCACTTTTTTTGGTTCAGGCTCTTCTGCATAGTGTCACATTCTTGACTTCAGGAATGAACAAGAGCCTGAGCTGTGTGAGAGGGTCTGATTTCCAGGATGAGGTGACAAGTGAACTTATCATGCATGAGTGCTCCAAATACAATGAAGTTATCATAATAAAAGCCCCTAGGTCTTAGCTTTTTCTTTGGATTTTGTTTGGTTTAGTAGCCATACAGTAAGTTTTGAGACCATAATTATTGAATATATGTGTTAAATGTGCTCTAAACAAGGCATAGTCATGTTTCCTGCACTACAGCACAGCAGAAAAACATCTAGTTCTGAATCAGCCCTGGGAAGTAAACAGAACTTGCTTAGAGTTCTAACATTCTGGATACATGCAAAACGTTAACAAAAATGGGAGATGCCTGCTATGTTTTGTATCTAGTTTGGGATAGGTGGCAGCTGACAAAGTCTGGTGAAACATTGCAATTAAATACAATTAGTTTTGAATGCAAGATATATTAGACATATTACTCCCTCATTTAATTTTCTAGGCATAAAAACTGATTTCTGTAGCTGAAATCATCAGTCCAATAGTGAAATCACATATCTTTATTATTTATATGAATAGTTCAGTGATTTTTATGTCCTTGCAGGTCATTTGGCACAAGAATTAGCAGCTAATTTCTTGCTAACTTTAGTCAGCAGAGTTACTGTTGAGACCCAAGGACAACGTGGAGGTGAGAAAGAGTGGGGAAGTCAAAAACTGAGTTAGGGGGGCTCTGCTGTTTCATTTACTTCTTTCCCCTACAAACTTGCCAATCAGGACATCAAACAGTCTCTAAAATCCAGATTCATCGTATTTAGACACCACCTTATTTAGACATTGAATCAGGAATGGGTCTCCAGAGTTGATTTGTTTCCAGTGATGCCCATCTTTCCCTGTTGACTTCAGGATATATGTAAGGCTTTCAAACGTCTAACTAGAACACTAAACCAGCTGAGATGAATAGTGTCTAACTCATATATGTTATCAATTACTTGGATTTCTTAGGCAATGGGCTGCATAACACAATGGGCACATGTATAGATTAATTGCCTATATCAAGGAGTAGACAAGCTCTCACAGAAGATTTATAGAGTTTAGTTGAAAACTTTGCAATTGATGAGGTGATATTTACATAAATAAGGGTTTGGCAAGCTTTGATATAGACAACCCTTTATTGCTTGGGCTTGAATGGAGAGCCTGCTTAGCTGCCACTGATCATTTTTCCCAGGAACAGAGCATAACAAGGAAGGGGCAGAAGAGGCAACAAGAAAATAAAACCTACTGTTCTTATTGACTATTTATTTATCTATTACATTACATACAGAGCCAAATGGGGCAGAAAGAAAAGAGCCATAGAGGTTCTTTAGAGAAAGACAGTGGATACAATGGGATGGTAAATGAATTTGAAGCACTTAGAGGCGAGGATTATACCAAATAGGTCACTGGATTGTTTTAAGGCTGAAAAACGTCTGAAATGGATAGTGATTCACTCTCATCATGAAATTTGTGTCTTCACATCATGCATTTTCACTAAGTTACAAATATTAAGCCCTCTCATTTTGCATGATCCCTTTTTGTAATGAATTTGGTACCAAACAAGGTATCATGAGTATTAAAAGAATTACTTCAAAAACAGATTCTTAACTAGATGATTTTTAATTTTTCCTTCTGAGAAATTAGTAAATTTAAGGTTCTGAATCCTCTGGTTTCAAAGACACAAACCTGCTTTTATTTCTCAAAGAATAGTCTGGAAAAGTAATTTAAAATTGAAAGGGAAAAACATCCAAATGATCACTAAAGAAAGGGTAATGTAACAGCTCACTCTTCCTAGGAGAGCTTTGATGCCTCAAGTGAAAAAGGAAGCAGAATATCCAGCTAGTAAATGTACAGTACAGCAGTTCCTGGCTGGGTGGGTTAAAAAATTAAATTTCTTTAAAAGGACATCAGAAGTAGGTAGGGATATAACTAAAAACCTTTTTCTATAGGCAGAAACCCTTCCTTTTGCTTTTCTCCTCAGAAAAGGCCTTGAAATAATGTGTGAAACCCATCATCTTGTGTTTGTAGATAAATGAAGTTTGGATGCTTGAAACAAAAGGAAAATTCCTAAGCACGCACTGCTGTCTTTTTCAGATTACATTCACTGTGATTCATGCTGCTATCCTTCATTTTCTTGTCCTGTACTCTTGGGACTGCTAGAAGATTGCAAAGGAATGAATGAACATTACTTTGAGAAAATGGTAAAAGACATATATATCATAACTTGGTTTTTTTGATCAGATAATTTGTGAAGAGGTTGTAGTAGTAGTTAAGAGACAGATGATGTTTTTTTTTCCTTTTGAAGTTAAGGACAAACTTTTTCTAGGTTACACTTTGCAATTAAGTGCAAATGGCAAAAATACCAATTCATCTGAAAGAAAAGACACTCCATGCTAATGTGCCATGTGATGTAATCAGATGGGCATTGAATGATGTTCTTAAGGGACAGGCACATAGAAGCAGCACTTTTGCTGAACCGCTGTTTCCAAGAACTTCTCTGACATACATTTCTGTCTAATAAAGGAATCCTAGAATATAAGATGTGCCAATTACCAGTGAGTCAGGAGAAAGTTGTAACAACGTTAATGTGTGTGTAGGTGGCAGAAGTCTTCTGACTGCTTCCTGTGCTGTTTTCTGCTCAAATTTGTTTCTCTTCTGTTTCCCCTCAGAGTTTTGGAGGAGAATCTTTGCAAAGAAATGCAGCGCTGACTGTCAAAGAGCACCCATTGGCATGGAACACTCATCCACTGGGGTTTTGTTTTCACCATCAGCAGAGGTCCTGAGGATGACTGGAACACAGAAATCACATCTCTGCAAACAAGTCAAACAATGCCCTGGGTCTGGGCACTGGGGTTGGGAAAGTATTGTCTGGATGGCCTAACAACCACTACATGGTAATTCTTCACCCAATTCAGTAAATAAAATGCACAGAAAAGATATATACTGAAGCTGTTAGAATTAAAAAGTATTTTCCCCGTTCATTTATCTAGATATTTAATTTCTATAGTGAGGCAGCTCAGGTGCACAAAAAGTTGGTCAAATAATTATTCAGTTGTCTATCTACTCTAATCTCTTGAATTTTAGAATCCTAAAAATGGAAAATAAAAATTTTTGGTTGAACATTTATAGCAAACATTTACACTTTGTAGATATTGGAATTCTGAGGCTGCATTCCCAGTGCAAACAACTTCCATGTTGTACCAGTGGAAATCTTCTCTGATGCAAAGGTACAAGAAAAACCTCATCAATGTTTGTCTGAATCAAGCTGGAAGTGTACAATGTTCTCCATTTGACTGTGAATATATGTAAAATGTAGACTCTCAAATCTAAAGCTTTTTTTCACTCTCTGGAGTCAGAAAGAGCATTAAGTTCCCAATGAGCTTCCTATCTTACAAGGACTATAAACACGCTACATGGATGAAGGGAATGAGAAACTTATCCTCCCCTAATATACATATTCTCCATGTTGATATGTGTATTTTCATAGTACCATTAATTTGCTCTTAAAAACTTGTCATGTTGCTTTTTGGCCTTCGTTAAAAACAGTCTGGTAAAATATTTGCATTTCAAAAAGGAGTCCTGTTTGGCACCATGACTAAATCAAGGTTATTTTCATTCTTTGGTATGGGGAAAGAATCCTCTTTTATGTAGGTGTAACATCAGTTGGTCAAAGGGAATCTAGGCAGAATTTCCAAAAAGTGTTCAAATAAATCAAAACTTAAGTGATGGGTAGGTTTTCATATTGTGAGCTGTGTTATTTATTTATTTATTGATTGATTGACTGATTGATTGTGAAAATTGTTCCAATAAAAGGACTGTGAAAGATTACACACTGGCAAAAAAGTTTCAGCTCCAATAAACCAGTATGTTCTGGTAAAAAGACCCCAGACTTTTAAAAACTGCTTTGTGATTTAATGTATCTTAAAATGCAAGAACAAACCCACAATTTACTTACACAGTTTGATATATTTTTTTCCATGATGTGAGTCTGTGTGAGCACACTGATCTCGTCTAGAATTCGAACAGCAAAATTAAAGTAAACTTTGGTTAGATTTTGGTGAATTAAGTTAAATTACAGCAGGTTATAATTTGATCCTGTATATCTGCTAAAATTTAGTATTTCATGCAAAAATAAAATTGTACACGAGACATTTAAAATATGTCTTACAACAATGCAAGGAACTTTCTTAGTGTATGAGAAATTATTCACTCAAAGAGTTTATAGGAATCAATGAGCCTGGCTTTTGGCTAACTCCAGTGCAACCCAGAACTCCCTTTCTAAACTCCAGAGAACTAACGTTAATGCTCAGCCAGTGCAAGTGGAAGAGAAAACCTTGATGGTCCTCTTAAAACAGAAGGGAAATGTAGTAGAACCGTGTTTATGGACTGTATTGTTCTGTGTTTTGCAAAAGTAAGAGGAACTGGAACCACAGCCTCTGTCCTTAGGAATTTACAGTCTGATAAGAGTCATTTAGGGAAAGACTGATTCAGACAAATAAATGATGCTGATACATTCTTGTTATTTATATTCTGTTTTGGCAAGATATATGTAAATATTAACTACTTCTTAAATGTCATGCATGCCTTTTTGAAATGAGAAAATTTGTACCTGGCTGCCAAAATTTTTTTCTGTCTATAAATTTGCATTTCAGAGATGCAATCAATAGTAATGCCTTAATTCCAATCTTAGCATCCTGAAATTCAAGTAGTTTTCATTTGTAGTAAAACACAGTGCAAAACTCCCAAGTTGACTGTAAGAATTTGTTAGTCTTGTTGTTTGTTTTCTGACATTTCTAACAGAAGAGAATGCTTCAGAAATATCCCTGTAGCTGTTGGGCTTGCAGTTGCTTATCAGCTCACCTGGAAAATGAGTAACTGTAGAAAAAACTTCACAGAGAATTAATGGCGATGCCAGCGGTGATGGTGATGCAGCTGCCAGTTATCCACTGTAAACATAATGTATTTAAATCAAACTATTATTGATAAGCAATTAATGTGCATGACTGGTAGAAAGTTTAATAGATTTAGATAATTCAGTGTTTTTATCCTTAAAGGCAATACCTGTGCTTGTGAAAGGCTGACAGGCACTAGCAGTGAACTCTTCTGTTTCTCCCTTGAATGGAGGCTGCATGATGGGGCCAGGTCTGACTTAACCCTGCAAGGGCCTCATTCCTGTCCTTGAAGGCTCACTACACCAATAAAACATAAATCCTTTTGCTTAGAGTTGCAAGTGAAACTGCTGAAGGGTAATCAGTGTCATGTTCTTTCTGTGCATCTGAGCCAAGTCCAAACATGCTTTTTATTGTATTCATTATTATTTACTACTTCCCAAACTAGTCAATGGCCTGGCTCAGACACACTTGATTAATGTGAAGGTAGTTGGAGTCAATATTGTTGGGTATCACCATAGCACACTTTGGAGTAGATTAAATGCTATGCTACTGTTGGTTCCATCACTTGGAAAATATAGGGATAATACAAAACCTACTTTGCTTCTTCTTTTCTTTGTGCAAGCAAAAACTCAAGGATGAGAAATCAGAACCACAAAGGACAGGTGAGTGCCTCACAACCAGATGAATGGCACAAAATTGTGACTCTGCCTCTCAGTGAGAGAGGCTTATAAAAAAGGAGAGGAAATTTGTACATGAATAGATAATGATACGGCAAGAGGGAGTGGCTTTAATCTGAAAGAGGAGATATTTAGATCAAATATTAGGAAGAAATTATTTATTCAGAGGGTGGTGAGGCATTGGAACAGGTTGCCCAGAGAAGCTGTGGATGCCTCATCTTTTCAAGGCCAGGTTGGATGGGGCTCTGAGCAACCTGATCTAGTAAATGGCATCCCTTTCCATGGCTGGAAGGTTGGAACTAGACGATCTGTAAGATCCATTCCAAAAGAAACCATTTTGATTCTGTTAATTCCTCTAGATATAAATACAACTTCTCTCTTCTTGTCACAAAGGTTCAGCTCAACTCTCCCAGTTGCAGGTCTCATTAATGTCAATAGGAATCCACACAACTGGATTTTAGTATCTGGATTTATATCTCAGCACCAAAGAAGGTATGTTTGCTTTAACTACTTAAATATTTTAAATATAATGTGTGGAATATACACAAAATAAGCAAAATAAACTCCTCTCACTGAAATTTTGGGTGGAGAAATTCAGACTTGGAAAAATGCATACATTTTAACAGGGATGGTCTGTAAGTCATAACTAGGACAATCTGCATGGTATTAGATTATTGTTCACCAGCAATGTAAGTTTGCTGCTAAAGAATTTAAAATCATAAGAGTTTAGATCAATGAAGTACTATTAGAGGCCTTTGAAATCTTTATTACATGAAACTCCCTATTACAGCCTTTTAAAGAATTACAAAATTTTAAGATATTTTTGTAGTTGTTTAGCCATATTACATTTTCTAAGTCCAGAAAAAAACAAATGAGAAAAAATCACTAAAAGCATTAAGGATTACTTAATATGACAATGCAAATCTCATCTATTATTACTAGCACATGTATTATAAATGCTGTCAATGCTTATCGATATTATGTGCCTTATTTAAGAAAAATATGAAAAGAACATAAGCTGTTTTCAGATTTATCTTGTTCCACACAAGTTTTACCCATAACCTGATTAATTTGCTCAGTAACACCCTTCCTGAAAATAGCAATCGAGCTACTTCTGGTTCATACTCACTCAACTGTTTTAAGAAAATTCATCACAGTGAGGTGGACACAGATGAGTCCACGATTCAAGACTATTTTAAACAAGTAAGGCACATTTTGACAACTTTCAGAAAAGATTTTGAATGAGAAGGAAGGGGTTAAAAGAAAAGTGAAATAACTACCCAGCTATGTAGCTGTGGAAAGGGAGGACAAGAACCAGATCTTGTGGCTACAACATTAGTTGATTAGGATATTAAACAAGTATGAGACCCTTCTGTAGCACACAATAGCCCATGTCTGTACTATTAAACCATTTTATTCTGAAAAGCATTTTAGGTAAGATTAAAGCTATTGCATCAAATAGAAGAGAGATATTTTGTGGCTACTGGAGGTTAAAGACTTTCCTTTACATAATCTAACACGTGGCTGTTGGTCCCCCCTTCCCAGCCCCAGATTATAAAACCCTCATTGTTAAGTAACAACTGTCAGTGTTCACTAACCCAGTGCTCCAGCTCTGGGCTGGAGCGTGACATCCCAAAGTGACCCAAGCTCTAGCTTGATGTGACTGCCTTTTCACACCCAATTATCCTCAGAGTTTGGAGCTGTGTTCCAAAGTATGTGGTTGAGGATACCTGGATAACCAAATTTTTCCAGTGAGCTTGTAAAGCAGATTTCTTTCCATGGTTTGCTAGAGCTGATTGGAAAGATGTGTACAGCTGGGTCTGGCTGGATTACAAGGGAAATACAGTATCTCTCCAGATATTTTTTTTTATCCCAGTTTTTGTTCTCTTGCTCTTTCTGCTTTTCCTTTTTAATACTACTTATTTCAAAATGTATCTAAGATTTGGCTGCTGAAATGAGGCGATTCCCATGTACACAGGAATAATTTTGGGATCAATATTAAAAGTAAACACTGGGGTTTACACTGATAGGTATAAATTCCCCTCAATAGATAACTATGAAAAAAACAAGCTGAAGCTAAAAGTAGGTTTCCACCTTTCAAACAGAGGTAAACAAATTGAATCAAAACCCATCTAAATATGCTCTGATTTCTTTTATTTTAACTGAATTTAGAGGTAAGAGAGATAATCTTCAATATAAAAGTCTTTGACCAAAGGAATGGATTTCTTCTCATATAAGGTTCAAACTTCATGTGAGCCTCTTAGGAAATTTCAGTCTGATTCTTAACATAGCTGTGATCTGACTTTAATGTTACAACATATATTGTTGCAATCCAGAAGCAAAATTTATTTCCACAGACCACCTCTATTATCTATGTGTATATATATTTATACACACACACATATATATATACATATATATATATATATATATATATATACACACATATACACATATATATACACATACATATATATATATACATGCATACATACATACATATATATGTATATTTTAACAAGAGAAACCTCTGGGTTGATGTTTATGTAACACTGACATTGATGAACAAGGGCTTACCTATATTTGTAAGAAATAAGCAAGAGTGTCAGCACTCGAAGGACTGCCAAGACCATATTCATCTCTGCTCATCATTCTGAGAAAGAAGATTAACGTTGACATGAATGGAAGAACCTGTCAGAGCATGAAAAGTTTTCAGGAAGATGGGATGCTTGAGAAAACAGTTTGGTTATCAGCTACTCCTAGGTACCAAAGTAGATATTTCAGGTTCAGCTTTCACAAAAGTGTTCCTGAGCTATATACACAAAACTGCAATTACAAAACCAGGAGAAGAATATGCCACAGAATTCAAGAGCATGTAATTCAATTCTTTTAGCAATGACTCTTCTTCCAAATAACCCTAAAATAAATTATGAAAGTATACATTTACAGAACAACACTGAATGCCATTTTAAATTTTTTACATGTTGTTAATTCAATCGGTAAGCCTGCTCTGAATTGAGATGTAAAATAAAATGCCTTTAAACTAATGTGACAGTGCCCTTGCTCACTGACTACTTCTATATTCATTTTATTCATAATTGAAAAATGTAAGCTTAGAAATTAATTTTAGCACTTAGTATGTAAATTGCTTGTAGCAAGAAGCCCCTTTATCTTCTGTGTTATCTTTTGTTGTGGCATTAGTGATACTTACATAAAAAGATCTTAATTTTCAAGAAAATTTTTCTGAAAGCAGCTGTTCTCCCAGACTCCTCTCTAAATGGTATCATCAAAACATCATAGTATCCAAATATGTTTCCCTGGTTAGCATTTATCACTGAATTCTTTCAATGCATATTTTTCATCTGTGTTGCTGTTATTTTAATGACAACCCCTAATTAGGGTTGACATTTCACTAGCCTTATTTCCAAATTCAGTTCATTCTGACCTCAGACAAGTTATTTAAAGCTGTTGGAGGTTCACCTTTTATCAAAAATGGTTGTGCAGTTTTACTTTTCCAGGCTTCTGTTTGAAGTCTCTCTCCCTTTCACAGTATTACTGTTCCACTGAACTCAGTGTGTTAAGACAACATCCAGCATCCATCATGATAATAATATGCCACACTTGCTTCAGCTACACACAAAAGCAATTTATAACACCAATAGACTGACCATGCCAGACTGTGATCACCCAGTGGCCTACAGTGATGTTTATGGAAAGAAAACTAATAATTTGGGGGAATGAGCAAGTGGGGTTGTCTCAGCCTGGAGAGCAGAAGGCTGACTGGGGATCTGTCCTTCTTGCCCACTGTGACTGATACACAAGAGATATTTCTGGGCTTACATGTAGCAGGACTGGGAAGGAAATGCATAGCAAGGGAATTGGCTTTATTTCAGCCTCACATCCTATGTGTCATATTAAAAAATGGGGGAAGTATCAGAAAACATCCCACACATTTTTAATGCATGTCTCTGAAGTAAGGAAACCTCTTCCTGCATGAGCCATGTAGCAGAGCATGAAGTTTAAGAGAGATGGGAATTTCTTCCACTTAACTCTACCATTGTAGGGGACCAGATCAAACAGGGGCAAAAAACCCAAAGATTTCCCTAAAACATCCAATTTTTTGAGCTATGTCATGTTCTGAGAGAGGACTATCATTTCAAGGGGGAGACATACTCTGATGCTTATGGAAAGGTCCTATATTCATCTATATGAGTCATAGAATCATAGGATCGTACAATGTTCTGAGTTGGAAGGAACTCATAAAGGTCATCAAATTCCCTGCACAGGAAAGCCCCAGGAATCACACCACGTATGTGAGTGTGTTGTCCACTTTTTGAATTCTGACAGGCTTTGTGCTGTGGCCACTTTCTTGGGAAGGCAGTTCTACAATCTGGATGAAGAACCAGAAAGAAGGCACAAAATATGGAGAATGGAATTGCTCATGCTTGGATTTTGGCAGTAGATTTTTTTGATATGGAATGATGAAAATTTTGCACTTTGAAAGAAAGTATTGAAGTAATAAAAATCAATAAGTATAGCTATCTGGGTTTCATTACATGACTTATTATACAAAATAATGTAATTCTGAAGGAGCTAAATCTTTGTTATTCGCATGGATGGAAGGTAACAAAAACTTGGAGGATTAGTTGGAGTGGAAATGTTAACAATAAATATGTTGTTTACAGTTCTGCCTTTCATTGCAGCACTGAGCTGTAGCAGCTTAAACAGCTTATGAACAAATATCTGCAAAGAAACATCAAAGGTTAATTTCAATAGCTTAATGCTCTGGAAAGTGTAGCAACTTATCTGCAGTGAAAATATGGTGTCTACAGTGAGTTCCTCAGATCAGGAGTGATGATTTTTCTTTTCTGTCAATGTGACATAAACCATCATCCCACCTGGCAATCCTATGAGAAAGAATTGTGCTGAAAATCTGTATTCAAATGAAGATGGTTTTGCTTACTTCTCATAGCATTTGACAAGTGTTTTTTGCATAAGTTTCTATGCTTGTATGCAATGTGCATTCACACATTTGACGCCAAATCAAAGGATTAGCTTTAGAAATGTGAATGCTGTGACTACTCATAGTAGTGAAAAGTCCATTCTGTGGCAGAAATGTAGAAATGGAACACTAAAATCACCAAGTGATGCACCTTTCCAAAAAGATTTCCTGCAGATCTATTTTTGAGTTGCAAATGCTCAGCTACAAACATCTTTGTACCAAAACCCTAGCTGTTGTATGGCCCTTGAGCACAAATATATTTTATTTTGCCTTTTTCCCCTGTCTGTATTTTGGAGTTTTCCCCCTGTGTGCTGATCTTGGCTGGAATAGATTTAATTTTCTTCACGGTAGATAGTATGGGGCTGTGTTTTAGCTTTGTACTGAACACAAGCTTGATGATATAGAGATGTTATTGTCATTGCTGAACAGTGCTTAAACAAAGCCAAGGGCTTTTTTTGATACTGCAACACTGTCAGGGTGGCTGGGGATGCAGGGGAAGTTAAGAGAGGGCAGCTGACCCCAAATGACCAAGGGGATATTCCATAGCATGTGGTATCATGCTCAGTATATAAAGTGGGAGGGTAGAGGGGGTAAACAAAGGAGAGGACATTTGGATTGACATTTGGTGTTTGTCTTCCCAAGTTCCTCTCCTGGAGCCCTTGGGAAGTGATGAAAGAATTCCCTGTTTTGCTTTGCTTACACATAATGGCTTTTTCTTTCCCTATTAAGCTGGTTTTATGTCATCCCACAAGTTTTCTAGCTTTTACTCTTCTGATTCTTTCCTCCAGTTCCCACTGCTAGGGGAGTGAGCAAGTGGCTGCGTAGTACTTTGTTGCTAGCTGCAGTTAAACCAGAATGCTGTAATTTTTTTAAGGTAGTGTTCTGGTTTCTTGTGTCCTCTCCAGCACAGTCCTATTTGAAGGAGCAGTGAATGAGCTAGTGCCCCTAGTCTTCAGGACAATCTCAAAGAGAAGAATAATGCAAGATACCATTTGCTTGAAAAAAGAGTGTGGAAGGGATGAGTTCCATGAAATAAGCATTCTTTCTTCCTCCATATTTTCTCATGACTATGGAAATAACTCCACTGAACATCTGTCTCCTAGAGCATTTGTATACATCTGTTGAGCTCTAAAAGCTCTGTCTGGAGTCTATGTTTTAACAGACAGAGCTTGTAGGAAGTCAAAACTTTATTAGAGCACCGAAAGCCAACGTTTGTCTGCTTCCTTTGCATCTCTAAGTCTTGCATATCTGAAAGCTTTTTTTGCTTTTTCTGAGCATACCTGTAAATCTAGTTAAAAATATTAGGTCTAACTAAAATATTTATTTTATCCTGTGGCACTACAGATAGAGCAACAGAATCAAGGAATTGTTTGGACCTTAATTGTTTGACCTTAAAGACCATGTAATTCCAACCCTGCTGCTGTGGGCAGAGACACCTCCCACAGCCTGACCTTGAACACCTCCAGGCATGAGGTATCCACAGCTTCTCTGAACAACCTGTTCCAGAGCCTCATCATTCTCACAGCAAATAATTTCTTCCTAATATATAATCTAAGACAGGTAAATGCTACCCTGACGCCCAATCCCATCAGATCTCAGAAGTTAAGCAGGGTCAGACCCAGTTAGAACTTGGATAGGAAACCTCCTGGGAATACCGGGAGCTGTAGGTTCTAGTCCTGAGGACTTCACTGTCACCATCCAAGCTCACTCGGCTGTGGCAGATGAACCTTACGAGTTAAAGGGTGGAGCCAGTTCTGTGCATGCTGTGCCTCACTTAAAACAAGTAAACCAAAAATACTCCCCTGCAAAGGCTCAAAGGACACATCCACATGGGTTTGCGAAGCTTAGCCATGATGATGATGAATATATAACCTAAATTTCTCTTTCAGTTTAAAGCCACTCCCCCTTGTGTTATCACTGCCAGCACTTGTCCAAAGTCGCTCTATATCATGGCTATAACACAGCTATAACACAGCTATAGCCACTTACAAAGGCAGGTGTCCATACTCTTCAACTTATTATTTCCTCTTTACTTATACTGCATATTTTGCAGTACTTTTCTTTCTCAAGTATAGTGTTTCTTCATGCTTTATTTTTACATTTAGAATTATTTTAGAAATATGAAAAGGTTCCGAATTGTTGTAATCTAATAGTAATAATGCTTCATCATTCCCATTTTCATATATAATTCAGTGGGACTTCATCACACAAAGGATGCTGTGTATTATAAGCTGAAATGTAGCCCATTTTATGATCCCTAGTGTCTAATATTGGACTTTATATAAAAGAAATATGCAAAAGATTGTATGTTAATTTTCTCTCTCTCAAAAAGAAAGGACATTGCAAAAATGAGAAGTAAAAAGGCAAAATAAATCAAGAATATTAGGCAGCTCTTTTTACAGTGATTAACTCTTTAGTCTGACCTAAACTGCATAATCTTTCAGTCCAAAAGACTGAGTGCCTTTTGGAATTAAAGACATACAGAAGAGATAGCAAAAAGCTACTTCATCTCCCATTTCTATGTCATATGTGGTTTGTAAATCTCTGTCATACACTCCTAGATAGTTTCTTTTGAGGTTTGAAGACTCCCAGACTACTCCACCGTTCCACATATGGAAACTCTTCCACCCTGTTGACCATACCTCTTTTTCTTTTTCTGAAAATTTTCAAGCTTGAATATGTCATTCCTTAGACAAACAAGCCAGAAATGCATACAGTGTTTGTGGATAAGTGAACAATGGATTTGTATAATGGCATAATGGTATTTGTTCTCTTATCTTTTATTGTTCTACTAATAATTCTGAGCAACTGGGGGAGGTTTGGGGTTTTCTGCTCTGCGCCTTTGAGGCATTTTTTTACGATTACTGAGTCCTTAGATGGTGGTTTCAAGGCACTATCTGTCATCACCCCAAGGTCTCACTCCAGAGCAGTAATGCTCAGCATAAAGCCTGTCAATTTCCCTGAGAGTTCAGGATTGTTTTCCATCATTTTCAGTGCTTTATGTTTGTGTACACTGAATTTCATTTGCCATCTAATTGTACAGGTACCAAATCTTGTGAAAGCCTCTGTATTTCTTCACAATTTCACCCTGTTCTTCTTAGGATGAATAACTTTACAACATCACAAAATTTTTCACGACACAGCTCATTTGTTTTCCCATTTTTAAAAAATAAAACTAGTAAAACAGCACATCCTTCTACTACTGTTGATCTCTCTCCACTAGTAGGAAACCTTAACTGTTTCTTATTTTTTAGCCAAATATTTAGCCGTATTAAATAGTTAACACATTTTCTCTTCTGCTACCAAATATTCACTGTGGTTGTGACCACTTTATTTTTTTTAAAGATTTTGATGAGAGACTTTATCAAAAGGATGAAGGAAATTCAGATAATTCCTCTTTATCAATGTGCCACCTCAACTGCCTCATTCAAAGAACAGTAAAAGGTTTGCAAGGCCAGTTCCCCCTTTATACGTGACTCTTCTCAGAGCTTGTTTTTCACTCATGATGATGATGATTATTATAGCTTCTACTGCTCCATGTTGTTCAGTTCTTATCTAACATGCCTGTAGTTTTCCAAGCCTTTTCAGAATTTTTTTGTTAAGATTGGCCTCATGTTTTCTCACCTCAGTTTTTAGTTAACAAGGAAGTTTCAGGTGGCAGTTTACACACTGCTCTTAGTGGTACATCTTTTCCATCCTTCAGACCTTTTTGACTACTTTAATGAATTTTCTGTGGTTTTGGTGAATTGTTTGAAATTATTTCGTCTACTTGTACCATAACCACTTCCTCTGTTCCTTCAGTTTCACAGAAATTCACTGCTCAGTCCTGCCATCCCCCACAAGGTTTCTCAGATGGAAACCTACCTAATTTCTGCAGCAAAACCAGACGGAATTCTTTGCAATGTTTCTGTCATCTCTCATAGTTCCTTTTATGCCCTGGGCATCAGTGCTATCCAGTTAAACAAAGGAACTTGGTCACCTTTAAACCATTAGTGTCTGGTTGGTTTTGACAGTCAGACAGGTAGCAAGTCCCACAGTTTCAAGCATCAGCTGGAAAGTAACACAGTACAGGAACTGTTCTCTGCATTTTGGAGGCAGTTACCCTGCTTTAAGTGGGAAGATACTGTATGAGTATGATCATGCTGGAGCAGGATGGCAAAGGACTCTTGTCCTCGTGCAGCTGTGTTTATCAGAAGAGATGCAGATTGGTTCTGTGCTCACAGTCCTGTGTTAGTCAGAACAGGTCTGCCCAGATCTTACATTCAGTCTCCAATGTAAAGATTTTCTTTTTCTTCTGAATAACTGGCAAGAGACAACTGTCTCTAGGTTTTATTCTGGCAAAGCATTTTCTTCCTGCCCCCTTCAGTCAACTCTTGACATTACTAATGTGAAGGGATTCTTGTTTTCAAAATTTAAAAGATAGAAATTAAATTAGAATTACAGATGTAAAGCAATTAAAAAAACCCAAAACAAAAACCAACCAAACAGAAGAAAACAGAAATGCTGGAACATGACTACAAATATGGCTTAAAAACATATTTCAGTGTGAAATAGATACCCAGAGAGGGACACAGGTGCCTGGATGTTGGCTTCTAGGACTATTTGAGATGTTCTGTGTTATCTTACCTGGTTTTCGTCTACTGCTCAAGGATAACAGTGGTGTCTTGTAGATACTTTGTCATATTTGACAGCTTAGAGACAATGTGTCTCAGGTTACTTAGAGTGTCTAAAATAGCATTCAGTACCTATGTTTTAGTCAACTGAATTAAGCTTCTTGTCAGCTGAATTTCTCTCTGGGCTCCACTGACAATACTAATTCAATTCATTGTCTATAACGGGAGCTCAGACACCTACCTCATATTCGTGAGGAACAGGTATTTAGGCAGATTCTATTGACAACAATAATTTGATTTAAACGTTACTGGAATAAGATGTATTGGGGAGACACTAGGAAGAAACAGAAAGAATAAAGTCAGCAGGGATTTGTAGTACGTTTAGGGAGTTTGCAGGAGAAGTGGAAAAGGAGCCCATTTGGAGAGTCAAACAGCAAACTGTGTCTGAATTGTCTTAAATACGTCTGTTCAGTGAGAAGGAATGCACTGATTAAAAACGAAAGGTTGGATTCATGTTTGATCTATGGTGCTGTATAAGGGGACATAATGGCAGGTATGATATCTCAACCTTATTACAGCAATGTGAAAAGTCTCACTGTAACTAAAATCAATCCTAGATATGTAACTGGCACTGCTGAGTTCAGATTTAGTCTCTCTCAAGAAAAAATACCTGGCAAAGGACAAAAACCCCTACCCAGGAACCCTCAAGGTCTTAATAACTGCCATGAATAAAAGCTTCATCTGGGATATGAGAATTGCCTTGGATATGTATGAGCTTGTTCAGTGCCATTGATAATCAACATTTAGCAGAATTTATGCATATCTGTCCTATTCTGTGTAGCAAAAGAAATAATGGAGATCCTCATTAAGGTATCTTCACAGCTTATTCCTAGAGTCATCGCAGTCAACATCTAAAGGTCAGCTTCAGCCTTTGGTCTCACACATGTATGACAGCAAAAATCTGAAGAAACAGATTTTGTTAAAATATGTCATCAACTTACACAATGGAGATGTGTGGAAATGATTATTCCATTAAGAGTTGTTTTATTTAAGTTCAGTGAATGGAAATAAAAATGTTTTGCTCTGAAGAGTTTAAAGCCACAGTGTCCCTCTGGCCTTGTAGTTGTGCTGTATTTTCTCACATCTGATGTTATTACCTCAACATCCCACTTGCAGCACAGAGAGTTTGTAGCACATAATTGTATCTATTTGACTACCAAGTGTGTTGTGATGAGAAGGACACTTGTGTGATTGGTGAGGCAGCTGGAACAGAAGTAGAGGCTAAAGAAAGGGCAGACACCCTAAAAGCATATTGCACAGACTTCTGATAGCTCCTCTGTTACAATCTACAGTTACCACAAGCCTTTCTGCTATAATAGCCTGAATACATTGGGCAGTTTCTCCTAGACACATTAAGCACCAATATATTCATTTCATACCTTCTGACTCTGACCTTTTTTATGCTAATTTTGATAAAATGCAGCTCCATTCCCCTTGAGTTATTCCTGGATCACATCAAAGGAAATGGGAGGAGAAGCAATCACTGGAATACTCATTTTGAGTCCTCCATTTTAATTCAAAATGTTTTCTTTCAAGTTCTGAAGTTTAGCTTTTAATGCATTAAAAAGTGAGGTATAGCTTGAATCTTTCATCATTCTTGGTGTACTTTAAAAATACAAAAATGTGAGATACAAAAAAAAAAAACAGAAGAAAGGAGGTAAGCTAGAAAGATTTTACTTTGATTCATCTCTTTTATAGCAAAAAAATATTGGCAGAATAAAGTTCTGAACAGGGATGAATGAGCACACAAGCAGGGTGGAGGGAAGCCTCCAGATCCTGATCCCTCTTTCTACTTCTCCTCTATATCTGAGTAGAGTGTGTTCCCCATGAGCTCTGTATCAAGCTGTAGCAATGCAGAAGCTAAATGCTTTGAAAAGTTATTTTGGCTTTGACTTGCTCACTGTTTGTGTGCCCAGTACTGTCTGAGAGTTAAATGTATGGCTGTTCTGCTCAGAGTAGGCAAACAAAGCAATGCTCAAAGCTTTGGGAATTTCTTTTTGGAAAGTCACCAAAACTCAGTGCAAAGAGGTTTTCTGCATCTGCTTACTAATGAGTGTTTTGTTTTGAAATGATAACGGCTGGGGTTTCTTCTGAGGTAAGAACATTTCCTTGCTTTCACCTGGAAGCCAAATCAGCAAAGCTGTCAGGCAGCATGGGCTCATCGCTCAGGAAAATCAGGGAGCAGTGTTTTTGTGTAGCATCAGCTAAAATTACCACGCAGTCCCATCTGTTCTTTGTGATCACAGAGCTGGCTGGGAATTTTTTTTACTGTTATCTCTAAAGAATTGTTTCAGGAGACACATTTAAAGACATGACTTTCTAGAACAGAGTATCAATATATCTATATTTCTAGCTCATCAGAGACCACTTCTTTTTTGTGATATTTCTTTCTCTGGTGTTTCTTCTGGAAGACCATGACCAAAAACCCCTCACATATTCAGAGTTTTGACAAGTTTTATTTGTGTTGAGAGACTGTGTATCTTAGCATTACAGGACGGTTTGGGATTTTTCTTAGATTTATTTTTAATGGTATTCCCATTCCATTCATATTTCCTCATGGCTCAGGTATTAGTACACAGATTTTTTTGTTTATCAGAGTTTCACAAACTGCTTTTGCTTTACGTATGTATATATGGCCAAACTTCGCGAACGAAGATTTGGGCAGGGCTGTCCCCACGTGGGTGTGCCCTTCCAGCCTGCGCAGTGGATTTTAGGTGAGGCTCAGCGTGCGCAGAACTGGCCCCACCGTTTAAGTCCTGAGGTTCATCTGCCATGGCCTAGTGAGCTTGGACAGTGACAGTGAAGTCCTCAGGACTAGAACCTACAGCACCCGGCATTTCCCAGGAGGTCTCCCATCCAAGTACTAATCTGGGGCTGACCCTGCTTAAGCTTCTGAGATCTGACGGGATTGGATGTCAGGGAGGCATTTAACTGCCCTTTTGCTTTATAGTCTGTAGGGAACTCGAATTCACAGTGTATCTGAAGACTAATCTGCAAAGGAACTTTAGCATTACAGAGCCCAGAGTTGAAATGCTTAGCCCTCGAGTGTTCTGCTCCGTACATACATTGATGTATAGCATCCAATGTCTGATACTTCTAGGGAAAAGTCTAGGCAAAATAAAAGCAACAAAATGAGTGAAAATTTGCCAGAATTGCTTAGTGCTGCTGTTCCAGAGTCTTCTGGAGTTCAATGTTTGAAGCAGGGAAAACAAAAACAACAACAGAAAACACAAAAAAAACCCCTTTCCTCAGGCAAAATCTGTACACAGCTTGTGTTGAGGGAGTTCAGGATGGGTGGGAAGAAACCTCTGCACATTATGGCCAGATATTCTAGAGATCTGAGAAGAGGCTATGTAAGGAAGTGCTGTAAGTGCAGAGGGGCACAAAACTCACTAACTGGGTGGAAATTGCTCTGCTTTGGATATTTCATTAATCCCTGGAACAGGGACTTGAACCTGACTCTTTTTTTTTTCTTCAGTTCTCATGGTACTTCTAGCCCAAGAGCCTTAAAAGCCAATCTTACTCTTTGGATCTATCAGTAATTAAAGAAATTCACTGAAATATTGTAAAAATGAAAGATGCAGGGTAATTTTCACAGAAAACAGGAACTTGGAGAACTAGAAACCTGTTCTGGAGTGTCTGGCCAAGTCTGCTTTGAAACTACCAGGGAGAAAAGGAATAAAAACCTACCAGCCAGGTAAGTGCTCAAGCAATTAGGTAAAACGGACACAGCTGTCGTCCTGGAAGGTCAGTCATCCTGACCTTTTGCATAAAGTTTAGTCTGAGAAGTATTTAAAAACTCAATTCATCTGTCTTCTCAGGGGAATAGGATAGGGAGAATCCAGAATGAGGATTAATCCTGTCTGTGATTATAGCACAGTCACAGATACCAGGAGGACTTGGGGAAGTTGCAAGTAAAAGGTTACACTGGGGTGAAAATTTTGAAGTACATTTTTTTCTATATCAGGTATGTGCCTAAAAGTCCTGTTGAACTTAACCTTTTGAGACTAATCCTGGTTATCCTACAGGTGTATTTTACTGACTTAAAAAAGTTGTCCTTACTGGAGAATCCTCTGATAACATCAAACTCAAGTTTAAAAGCCACTTTGTTCCTGAGAAAAAGTGAATTTACTTAGTGAGGAGTTAGATACAATTTCTATCCCTAGGAGTAACCATCAGGCCTGTACTTAAACCTCTGAGAGAACAAATGTGTCTGGAAAGGTCTGTCCAACTTTCAAAATGGCTGGTTAAAGGATGGGTCATTGATGTGGCACAGAATGCAGCTAATATTTGTGATGAGATATCTTTATGTAACATTTAAGTAATATGGCACAAATTAGTCTGATCTAATGTTAGGCACAGCAATGCACTACTTAGGCTAGAAGTGTGGTTATCTGTGTCTCCCTCTATAGTCAGTGGGGAGAAAAAATCACTTCAAGATGTCATTTCACACCACATAAGGTCTGATGCTTTGGAAACCTCTCTTTGCTGCATGTGCATTTTGATTAGGTGGAATACACCCAGATATTTGCATGGAAATATTGCAGAGCATGAGGTGAGGAGACAGAGATCTTGATACAAACTGGGAACAGATTGCCAGTTTTTAGTATCAGGACTGTCCTTAATGAATAAGGATTTGGAACTCTGCTCTGCAGAGGGAACAAATAACTTTTGATGTTTAACACGTGGTTGGAGAGTGTGACAGACTGAAACGCAGAGACCAGGGAACTTACAAGAAGACCTGGGAGTGACCATAAATAGATCACGGGGATTTTCCAAAGACTGCAGAATGGACTGTATCACATTTGTTGCAGGTAAAAATGCCTCCAAAAATTGCTATGCTCAAGACAATACTCAAGAAACAGACAACAACTTCCAAGGATGTAGAGAGGAGATTTGTTTTCAAAATTTTTTCTTTTAGTCCATCCCACTTTGGCTTTTTTCCCTTTAAAAAGTCATAAATTATGACTTAATAATTCATAACTCTCTTTTTATTTTTGGTGTTCACTTAAAAAGAACAGCAAAACCCTTCAAAGATGTGGCTGGTTTGAATGTCCTGGCTCCCCACGCTAGAGAGTTGTGGAGTGTTTTTTCCTGGTTACAGAAACTGAAGCTTCTGAAGAAGACAGATGCTATCTTTCTCATTTGCCTCTGGGCTTCTAAATTCCACTCCACTGAGCAAGGAATAAGATTCTTGTCATCCAGTTGCTTTATAGAAATATATTTTCTTCTTGAACCTTTGCAGCAAAGCTAAGGGACAGTTTGTGGAACCACCTTCCTCTCCCTCTCTCTCCCTGCGTACCCCCTGACTCAGTTTTTAGCAGGCAGAGACATGGGCTCTCTAAGACGTTTTCTGTCTCCACTGCAGAGAAATGTATCTTTCTGAGTGGAAGTGGTTATACACTTTCTTTGAGCCCTGCAGCATCCTCTGCAGCCATTTGGCTGCTTTTGTGTTATAAGCAATACCAGAGGGCATTGACACCCTTGGGGACAATCCACCTGCTCAGACTGGCAGGAGCTCAACGTGGCAGAGACCAGGAATAACCAGTTTTTAACCTCTTTAACATATGGCCTTGTTCATGAGAGAGAACCCTGGGATAATCAGAAAGACTTTAAGATCAACTGGATTTTCTATAAGCAGAATTTGTAGTCCAGCCCAATGCAGAAGCTATTATTCATTTTAAAATTCTGCAGGAACACATTTGCAGAGGCTGTTTCCCATCTCACATTAATTAATGTCTGGGTCTTAAGGGAGCAATATACAAGTAGCAACTGGGCTTGACTAGTTCTTTTCTCCTGTTTCCTTTTATTGCCTGTTGTGTGGCTAAGTTTTGAGAGAAATTTCTAACACTATTTTTGTGGTTAATGCAACAAACATGCTGTTCATTTTGTGACATATTAACAAACCTTTTGCTTTTAAAAAAATTCTCTTGAAAAGAGGTTCTTTTTTTTTTCGTTTCCTTGGGTCTGCTAGTAATTCAAGTAGAATTATTGCCAAGTGAATTTCAGTCACACACTTGCAAATGAATGTAGCCCCTGAATTGCAAATGCAGGTTGAGTTTTGAGAGCTTTTTGAAAATATCTTTTTGAACTTTAAAGCATGGATTCTCTTCTCTTCATTTGAGTCACTTCAGGTTCTAGTCTGTCATCATCTCTGCCTCTCCAGTCAGTGGGAGGAGCAGGTACCACGAGATGCACAGTAGGGTTTATGTGGGCTGGGTTGGCCTCTTGAGACACGAGTCTTTGCTGAGTGTGGGAGGCTGCTGGTGCTGCTGGAGCTCAGCAGAGCTCTGACACCTCAGCTGGCTGTGCTTGCAGAGACATAAAAATGTGGCAATAAGGAGGGAAGAAAAAGGGTTGCTTTTATTTTATTTTTTCTTTGGCTACATGAACTGAATAAAACCTAAGGAAGGTAATAGTCCTGCTGCACAGCTTCATTAGCGCTTTTCAGGCAGCCCCATAAGCCATCTCAAGACTTTCCCTGAGAGCTCTTCTTAAAAACATAGATCAGCATTCTCTATCCTTGTACTACATGGTACCAAACTACCGAATTGTTTCCACTGTAATTCACATAATTTTTTGCAGAATAAGTAGTTACTGACTAGAAATATCAGGAGTCCAAACCGAGCTCCTAGATGAAAAGCCATCTGTGGTGGTAAAAACCACAGGCTTCTCAAATATATATATTTCTGCTTATCACAAGAGAAGAAAAAGCTTCAGTTGTTCTGATATTTAATGAGTGACCTTTTGTGTTGGGACAGAGATCAAAGAGAACAAAAATCAAAGGGTATTGCAGCTGGAACTGGACACAGTATGACCCTTTTCCCCACTGGAACATTAAAAAAACCAAATAAGCGTCAACCAGTCCCCAGATAACTATTTTATTGAGTTATGAGAAGCTTTATAATTTTTCCCCAAGTCCTAGATAGATGGCAAAGGGGGTCAGAAGACCACCATTATAGATGCATCACTCACTGAAAAGCCACACCATATCATAGTTACTCCTTTGATTTTGTTCAGCCTGTGCTTCAGAGAGCTGTAGGATACACATTACTGAGTAGGAACAGTTGGTCAAACTAGAAACTGCAGCGTAGGAGGCAGAAGAGGAGATTGGATCATGTAACATCTGCATAGCTATAAAAATGCACGCTATGGCTTTGTGAAGCTGAGCCAAAAAGAATAAAAGTAGAACTCAAAATGCAGATACCATAGACGGGGGAAAAGAACCCAACTTCACAGTTGGTCCAAAATGATGAGCACTGAGAGGCATGTGAAATACAACTTAAACCATGACAGAATTCCAGAGGACACCTTCAGCAGCATAGGGCTTGATAAAAACCTGCTGGAGCTGGCTGGCTTAGCACTGAGAAATGCACATCTTCTTGCTCAGTCTGTGACAAACACTCTTGCAGAAAATGGGCTCCTTGTTCTTTCACTGAGGTGGCTGATTATGCCTCACTGCTCAGCTGGACTGAAGGGTTTTTAAGTAGGCTAACTCCTTTGCAGAGAAAAGGAATGGACTGGCAGCCTGCTCTCTTGAGGATGTACATCACCACACAGAAATGGACTGGAAATGCTGCATTTCTCACTGACTTTAATGGAGTTAACCTAAGTGGTAGGAACCTGATGTTGTTCTGATGTTTGAGGGAAACTTAAGTGAAAAAAGCCCATGGACTGTATTCAAACAGAGATATAGGCCTTGCTGCAAAGTCTGCAGACTTGAGAGCTAGGAGCTCTGGAAGCAGAATTCGTAGTGCTGAAGTAGGTAGTGAGGCTACAACAGCTGACAAGCATTACAGGACTGTGGGCAGACACACAATTGTCTGCTGGACTTGGGCACTGACCAGCAGCCAGGCACCAGGGGCTTACAGGAAAGTAGGATTCACAGCTTGAACTTCCATAGACACCTGTAAGGTGGTGACAGCCACCTGGAGGTTGTGCAGCCTGCTATTGAAAGCACTTACTGGAATGTGAGACCTCATTTTAGGTCTGTCTGAGATAGAGAACTTGCAGGACGGGAATTCAAAGTGCTCCTTTTAGAGATGAGCACATTAACCACTAGGATTAGAATGGATTGTTCTCTCTCCATCTGTTTAAAGTGGGTCAGTGGCAACCCAAATGCAAGCTAATGTAAGCAACAGGCTCCTCTCCTTCAGAGAGATTGGCAGAACAAGCGAAGGAGAGAAATGGGAAAGGAGAGATCCCAATGTTCAGGGAATGCCCATGTATTCTGTGTTCTGAAGAATACAAGTGTACTCTAAAGATATGTATCAGACATTGCAAATTCCTCTGGTCAGCACAGAAGTGTTGTTTCATTAGCCAGTAGTTCAACTCAGCTTCTTGTCATAATTACTAGCAATTATATATCTGTTTCAGTAATTCTATGCATATGATATTAAGCTGTTCTCTCTGATACTCACAAAGTACTGTGGACTTTAACTAATCTAACACAATTAGGGGAAAAGAAACCCCTATGTTAAAAACTCCATGGCAGTATTGAGAATCTCTGCAAGACTTATCCTGTAATTGGTTCTTTGCCTCATATGCAAAAATAATTTTTCACTACTTAAAAGAAAACATGAATGTCCTAGAGAAAGTAAAAGTCTTCAGAAATATCTCTGTATGTAATATCTTTTTGTGAGTTGCCTAGGAAATTGTTTATCTGCATATAGGGTAGATATCATTTTTAGTCTGAGACAGAATATTTATCATAGCTTTTTAAATACTTTTGTGCAAGAAGGTAAGAAACAGGTTCTTTAATCTTATTGAACAAGAAGCAAGTCACTGCATATCCAAAAGGCAGCTCAAGTCTGTACTAGGCTGTATTCAAAAGGAGCAGATCTTTCTTATGTATGTAAATTGAAATGACCAAATCTCATTCTATTAAGAAATATTCACTGAATGCTCTGGGAAAGTAATTTTCCAGATATTATTTTGGAAATAACAGGAAATGGCAATCTTTGCAAGAGAGCCATTCACTTTTCATTTAGGATTAGAATCTGCCAGGTACTTGAGTGTGTTACAGAAATAGCAAAGCTGGGATGAATCCACTGTCCTTTCATAACTTACATAAGACAGGGAGATATTGCACATCCTGCAACTGAGAACACAATATTACATCATCCCAGCCTCATGGCTTTTGGTGCCCTGAATAATGCAGGGGCAGGACATGGACTTGTGATGATACAGTCCCACGTGAACCTGCTCTGTTTCTAAAGCTCTAGGATAAATAGTGATTCAGATAAACCTACGGCATGGCAGGCAAAAAAACCCCAACAAAACCAAACAAAACAGTTTCTGACTCTGTTTTGTACATAAGCTTCTCAACAGAATCGTTCAGCTGTTCAAGAAAGCATAAGAACATAAGGAATTACCTCTAATGTGATGCCAGTGCTCCATCTATCCTGTTCCCAGAATTGACTATTGGAGATGCTGTTTGGGAAGAGAAGATGAGTAACCCCACTCTCTACAGGCCATCACCCTTACTGTTTCCCAAAATTAGATTAGGGATATTACAGGCTCCATTGCTGCATACAACCTGGTTATGCATCTATTGTCCATAAATTTGTCATGGATAAATTTGAACATGCTTAAACGATCAGCCTCCATAACCCATCTTAAAAGAAATTCTCATCACTCTGTATGTAAAAAAAGGACTTTCTTTTATCTGTTTTTGACTTATTGTAAATCAGTTTCAGTGCTCTTTATTTGTGATATTACTGGGCTTGTTGAATGCCAGTTCTATTCTCACCTAATTTACAATGTTCCAAATTTGAAGTTGCCCTGCTTGGAGTTGAAGATAGGATTAGATGTGTTCCTGAGGTCAGAAGATAGCCTTCATAGGTCTCCTGTGTAGTTAATATTCCACCTTAAATTTTTGTACTATTCATGAGTTTTGTAAATCCTGACTGTATAACTCTCCAGAACTGAAGTTTCAGTTTTTCTTGTCTCTTCACAAAGGCAGATGCTTAATCATTTTAGATGCCCTTCTCTATAGTTTCTATAACTCTACTCTGTCTTTCTTGAGGGAACACAAAAAATAAAAAAAGAAACAGAACTACATAACATAATCAATATATGGGCCTCCCAAAATTTTATTCAATATATGTTTTTATCTCAGTAGTCTTCCTTGCACTGCTGTCTACTCTATTGTCCAACTCCAACTGTTGCTGCATATAGATTCAATGATTTTGGGACCTGACACTGATAACTCTTCCTGAGCTGTGGATGTTAGATTCCCAAAAGCTACATGGCGTGGCTTTCTGTGTTTCATGCCTGTATGACAATCCAATTTTTACATTTTGGCTTCCACTTGTGTCCTTAATAAACTTCAGATTTCCTGCTTGACATTTGTAACACAGCACAGAAACAGGAATATGATGCAACTGTAGTGATTTCATGTGATTATCTCAGGGGAAAAAAAAAATTAAGGAAAAAGAATGGATAAAGACAACACCAGCTCCAAGGCTTCAACATGACCGACCAATATGAAGTGACAAGTTTACTGTGTTCCAGTAATTGTGATGCTGTCAGATTGTAACACGGATCTATTTATCTGATCAAATGTTATGCAATCTCTGTGCTGTGCTTACTATTATAGTGACTTTGCTTCTCTTTATACAGGGTTGCTCTGATTTTTTCAACCAAGAGCAACATTCAATGTCTTCACTATCCACATGAAGTGCAGTAACATCCTCCAAACTACTGCTCTTGTACTTTGAAAACAATAGAATTTTAGAGATTGCATAAATATGTTTGCTAATTCATCTACAAATCAAATTTAATTAAAAATACCTTCTCAAAAGAATCATCATATACAGGACTCCTTTAGATCTTTATAATTGACTAACATGGATTGTTCAAACATTCCTGAGTTTCAGTTATTAGTTTCAATTAAGATACTTGTGACTGTCACATACAATTGTTATTGGTGAATAGTAGATGAAACCAAGTCAGCAACTCATATTTTCCAAGGTATGATGTGACATGTAGGCATGATCTTTAACATCATTCTGATATGAGAGATGGTGCAAATGTTCATTATCCTCTCTCACTACATCATTTGTATTCTGCTGCTTTCTTTTTGTAATGAATCCTCAATGAAAGTTGCTTCTTGAGTCAAGAACTCATATAATTATCAATAAATTAATTTATTTCAGTGAAATTGCACTCTTTTTTTTTTTTTTTTTTTGCGTGGGGTTCTCACTTCCTGAACTAAAGCCAGTTTAGCCTATTTTCATATTTTAGAGAACTATATGAACAATGAAACATTGGTGAGTTTGAAAGAGCAATCTGATATCATTAAGCAGGTGAGTGGCAGGGCATTCACAGCTTCTCCATGGGAAATGTGCTGGTGAAGGATTGGACCTCACATGCCTTTGCCTGCGTAGTCAGAAGGATGCTGCCTGGGGAGTGCTGATGCAGGTTACAGGAACAGATGGCTTTTCTAAGCATGAGTCTCACCTGCTGCCAGCTATTTCTTGCTGCTCAGGGTGGTCCTTGTACAACATGTGCCATCAGCTTCTAAAAAAAGTACCTTCAAGGAACATGGTGAACACGCATCCTATGGCACAACACGTTGTGTCACCAAGTTGCAGAAAGAATTTCTTACAACTATCTGTAGAGACATTACAGACTGAGATCATAGCTCTAATACTTTAATTTCTAAGGATTTACTTTTATCCACAGAGTTCTGCTAATTCCCCTCTTATTCTTTCCGTGTCTGGATTGTGATTTCCTGGCTCTGCAATATTCCTTGTTAAATTCTGATTTGAGAACCTCAGCCAGAAATCCACAGGACCTTGGAACAAGCCAACAGTAAAACAGTGCTCAGGAGGAGGATGTATGAAATGAATGCTTACCAACAAAGGTGAATCAGAAGATCAATGCCAAGTTTTGCTAAGAATGTATCTAGTAATTTATTAAATTGAAAGTAATATCATCATTGAAGTTTACAGCAGTTTACAGTGGAGATTGGACTGCATAGCAAAGAAGGAAAAGGATGTTTCTAATTGGCCATGTATCTTCTCCAGACTGTTTTGTCAAGTTACTTATGATGTATACTGCATTGGGTTTATATGGCAGGGGTTTGGTATCAGAAGATTCCCCATGCCCAACAGAGCCAATGCCAGCCAGCCAAGATGGACCTGCTGCTGGCCAAGGCTGAGCCCATCAGCCATGGTGGTAGCCCCTCTGGGATAAGAGTTAAGAAGGAGGACCACCCCCCTCCCACCCCCCCTCTCCCACCCCACCCCCATGCAACTGCAAAAGCAGAGACCCTGCAGACACCAAAGTGAGTGCAGAATGAGAGGGAGGAGGTGCTTCATGCACAGGAGCTGAGATTCCCCTGCAGCTGTGGTGCAGACCTTGGTGAGGCAGCTGTGCCCCTGCAGCCCATGGAGGTCAGCAGAGGTTCAGAGATCCACCTGCAGCCCAGGGAGGACCCCACACCAGAGCAGGAGGCTTCCCGATGGAGGCAGTGACCCTGTGGGAAGCCCTCGCTGGAGCAGGCTCCTGGCAGGACCTGCAGTCCCATGGGGAGAGGAGCCCAGACCGGGGCAAGTTTGCTGGCAGGACTTGTGACCCAGCAGGGGAACCCATGCTGGACCAGCCTGTTCCTGAAGGACAGCATCCAGTAGAAGGGATCCATGCTGGAGCAAGGGAAAAAGTCTGAGGGGTCCTCTCCTGAGGAGAAAGGAGCAGCTGAGGCAACGTGTGATGAACTGACCATGGCCCCCATTCCTTCATCCCCCTGTGCTGCCTGGGGAGAGAAGGGATAGAAAATTGGGAGTGAAGCTGAGGCCAAGAAAAAAGAAGTGTTGGAGGAAAGGTGTTTTAAGATTTGGGGTTTGTTTCTTGTTACCCTTCCCTGATGTGATTGGTAATAAATTAAATTAATTTTCTGAAGTTGACTCCAGTAATCTCTCCCTGCCCTTATCTTTACCCATGACTGTTTTGTTGTATTTGCTCTCCCTTGTCCAGCTGAGGAGGGCAGTGTCAGAGCAGCTTTGATGGGCACCTGGTGTTCAGCCAGGGTCAACTGATCACATAGGTCAATGTGTGTATACTCTCTGAGAACAGGATGACTTGGTAGATGTTTGAGGACAAAATTTCTTTTAGAAAGACAGTTTAAAAGCAATGTTTTATGTTAAAATGCAACTTCATCCAGTTTCATTTCCCCCTTCCACCTGTATATTAATCAAAGATTAATTCTTATCTCATCCCAGTTTAATTACAAAAAATAAAGAGAAAAAAGTTTTGTGAACTTTATTTTAAACATTATAAGAATATCTAAAGCTTTTCTGTAGTAATGTTTAGATGCTCAGACTAGGCAATCTAATCATGATCAGCATTGTTGCCCTAATGACACGTACTTATGACCTAAGAAGCAACATTTTCCAGGCTGCAAGAACCATCCAATTTTCCTTCTGGTTTGAGAAAACAATAAGGAATTAAATCAATAGGACACAGTGGAAATAAAAACATGAAATCTATACAAACTAACTCAGGGAGACTCCATGCTAGTCCATGTAGTAACATCAGATTAGACAGATGACACTATGATCTGATCTGAAAAAGTTTAGTCTTCATACACAGTTCTTTACATTGTCCCGCTCAGAGGGGTCTCCTCTCCTGAAAGACTTTTCAGAGGACAAATAATCTACAAAATTAATTCTCTAAACAGAAAGTGCTTAACTTGGGTATTGTGAATTCTATGTTTTGAAAAGATAAAAACTCTAGAGCATCAGACCTAGAGAGGTGTTTTGCCTGGTACAGCCCACATCTTAATACACCAATTCTTAAAACAATTTCCACATTAATGGTTCATGGTAGAAGATAATGGGGGCTTTGTTATTGATGTAGAATATTGTGCCAGGTCCTGAACTGAAATAGTAAAGGCAAAATCCAAAGTGTCATTTTGTTTTGTTTTGTTTTCTTTTTGTTTAAGTGTGGTCAAAACATTCACGGTTGCATCTGCTGTGTTAAATGACACATATCCTCAAAGCAGATAATCTCACAGGTCAACTGAAGAGATATTTATATCACAGTAATGGTGCAGAAGTATACAAATTTATTGCTTAGAAATCAGAAGTGGTAAAGCAAGGGGCAGTGTTCTTGAAGTTCCTTTCATAATACTCATTTCTCAAAATCTCCAATGCCACTTAAGTTTACTATTTTTATCTTTTTTAAGTTGTTCATCCCCATTTTGAGTATGAGACCTCACTTTATGCTGTATGAAGGGAGAGTTTGCAGGAATAAATGCTTCATTACCTCAGCCCAGTTGTGTTTCTGTGAATTTGCCTCTTACTAAGTTTGAAGGCAGAGGGTGGTTTTGCCCTGTAGTTATACTTCTCAACAAATTTAAGAAGTCTTGCTCAGAACAGCTTTAAACATTTGCTTAATCACAATTGGCTACACTGTTAGGTTGTGTTATGGTATTACTGGGAGTCCTGGACATCTTCTCAGCCAACTGGATCCTTCCTAGATGAACTCCCTCTGGCTAACACAGTGAATGCTCTTCTCAGGGTATGAGAAGGAGAAAGGAAGAGACATTACAGGAGTTGGTAGTCAGGACTTACCCAGCACAGACCATGAATGGAAATATTTCTGAGTTTAGGAATAGCCATTTTGGAGCTTTTTACATCCTGGCACACAATTCTTTAAACTATTGTATGTTGTGTATTTAAATTAATTCTGAAAGATTTTTATTCGGGAACAGGGTAGTCAGGAATACAAATAATCATTATTTCCCAGGAGGGAATTAAAGGGAGTAGAAGACCACCTGTGTTAAATGTTGTTGCTCCCACCTAGCATGAGATCAGACCTTGAGTCACTTTTTATTTCCTTTCAGATTCCCAGCAGTTTTCTCTGATCTGCTCACTTGCATCATGGAGGCAACTGATGAGATACCATCTAGACTTTTTTTTCAACATCAGCATGGGGTTGAATTGGACCAGATCCAGTAGTGGGACCTGTAAGATGGAACTGTACTCATAATCTTCATAGAATTTTAAGGAACAGCCTAATGTCATTGTGTTAAGTAATTATATTTGTGGGAAATTATTGGTGAATCAGTAGAGTTAATGAACTTCTGAGAAGAAATTCAGCTAGAGTTGACCTGAGTGAGAGAGTTTAGCCTGGAATTTAATTAACTTGACTTGGCTATTCTTTGAAAGAACAAGCAGTTCCTATCAAGCCATTCAAGTCTCTTGGGCAAATATGTAATAAAGAATTTTTTTCTAATATAGGTGAGAAATCAGAACAAGGGAAACAAATTAGTAAAAAGTTACATTCTTTTTAAAGTATTTTCTCTTTCATTACAGAAAAATATTCCTAATTAAAATTCATATTATCTGTTTAGTGTTCATAAAAGTGCGTAACTTAGATGTGCTAATAGTAGGCTATTTTTAAATTGCAATGTATTTAAATTTATATTATGCAATTAGTGTTTTTTAATGTGCACTGTTTACTCCAAAGACTTAACCAACTACAAAATATTTAAGGTCATTAAAGTACCACACAAATCTTCTCTGAGAAACTCATGTGCCACTCTGTCACCACCAGCAGTGAGCACAGTGTGGATGGTGTAAAGTAAACCAAGTCCCTTGCCCTTGTATGTGGAGGATGAAATGCATACCACTGCTGCTGGTGAAAGTGTGCCCATGTTTGCTTAATCTGAATAGGTTCTTATACTCTCCTTCAGCCCTATAGCATCTAAGCACTTCCTAGTACTCATTTAAAGGACTTGACTAACACCTGATATTCTTCCTTACATTCTCCTCCAGGGAGCCACAGCCAAAGGCAGCTGGTGAAAGCAAAGTTTTGAGAGGGCAAACACGACAAATTTGAGTTTTTATACGTGGTATAAGTATAAACACTTTAAGGGAGAAACTGTGCTAAGGACCAGTGTTGAGTTCATGTGCAGTGGAAATAAATGGGCTCTGGTAGCCTGCAGCTTGTGAGCTGTAGTTGGCAGCAAGGCAGGGAAATGAAGGTGCTGGAGGAAAGGGTAATAAGGGAAAAGAAGAGCTGACAGCAGACAGTCTGCTTAGATTTAGAGGAAAGTGAGTGCTACCAGAGCTGTGCTACATGAACATACCTGGAGAAAAGGTTAATAAACCAAACAGAGAGTCTTTAACATACTGGGGAGGAAAAAAAAAGAAAAAAAGGAAAAAAAGAATGGAATAGATTCATATTTATTCACTGTGAAGAGAAATTTAAGTCCATTTCATTATGTCTAGGTTTGAGCATAGTGTCACTCCCATATTTTGTTCTGTTTTCTACAAATTGATCCAATTAGCAGCAGTGGATGATTCCAGGCAGGAATCATGCATCTTAATATGAAAAGAGAGAGATCCATTGACACAAAATATGAGAGCTCAGAGCTGTGCAATAACCCTGAACCACTGCCAGATTTTTCTAAATAACTGTTTTTCTTCAGGTTCTTGAGGATTTCAGCAGCAGCTGCAGCCACATCACATACCCAGCATACCCATGGTCCTGCAGCAGCAGCCACAGTTCAGCTTTGGGGTGTGTGAGAGCAGCACTTGCATCACCTGCATCTTCATCTTCCTGAGATGTCCTTACAGTTACTGGGGCCACAGTAGCAGAGGTTTCTGCATTTCCTCAAGGTCACACTTAGTAGATACTTCTGGCACTGTACTGGCAGGAAGGATTTTAGAAAATGTGCAGATTAAAGCAAGTGCTTCTACCTGCTTTTGATTATTTTTCCTTTGCTATAGACCTGCTGTATATTAGTCACAATCTTGTTGCTATTAATTACCCTTATTTTTTCACATTAAATATCAATCTTTGTATTTGAAGCAAACATGAATATTTGTATGGATGGCTAATTTAACAATATTGGGAGCTGTGATCTTAGCCAGAACATTCAAAATATGATAAAAAGAATATGAAATATGCCCTGAAGATAGTTTTTATGGGGAATTTGGAAATAATTAAAATGCCTGAAAGATCAATGCTCTCAAAACCTGAATTTTACATTCATGGCTAGAATGCACAAATGTAATCACTATTATGTTCGTTCCTCATAAAAACTCCTGATCTACTGTACTGAAAAACAAAAAGAATATCAATTATCATTCTTGTGAAATTTCATCAGAAAATTGTATTTATCATATATCAGCAACATTATATAGTACAAAACATAGTCACAGTTAGGAGTAGCTATTGAAAAGGGTTCAGGTAAGTGGAACCTCATGATTAAAAAAGTGCTATAGAAAGATCAACTAGAATCAAAAACACTTATGCACATGTGAGGCCACATGTGGAGTCCTGTGTCCAGTTCTGGGCTCCTCAGGACAGGAAAGACTTGTTGCTCCTGCAGTGGGGTGGGGAGAGTTATGAAGGTGATTAAGGGACTGGAGCATCTCTTTTATGAGGAAAGGCTGAGGGAGCTGGACTTGTTAAGCCTGGAGAAGAGACACCTGAGAGGGAACTGCATCAAAGTCTACTAGTATCTGAAGCGAGGGTGTCAAGAGGTTGCAGTCAGACTTCTTGGTGGTGCCAGGTAAGGATAAGAGACAATGGGCAGAAACAGATGCACAGAAAGTTCCACTTGAATATGAGGAAGAACTTCTTTGCTGTCTAGGTGACCAGAACAGATTCCCTAGAGGTGGTGGAGTCTTCATCAATGGAGATATTCAAGAACCATCTGGATGCAGTTCTGTGCAATGTGCTCTAGAATTACCATGATTGAGCATAGAGGTTGGACCACCCACTGTGATCCCTTCCACCTTACCTGTTCCATGATTATATAGGCATAAAATGCATTTGCAGTGTAGACAGACTGCTAAGGAGTTGCATGTTACCATTCATGACAAGATATCAATCTGCTATTATTAAATGTAATTTTCTTTGTGTTATTATTTGCTGTTTAACATTGAAGGAGAAATGATTGTGCTTTACTTATTCAACCTGTCATGTCAAATCTAAAGATTTGTGGCAATTTTTTTTGCTTCATTTTTTCCTAACCAACATCAGTGACAGCTGGGCACATGGTTATAACCCCTCACACTCAAATTCAAGCATGTCTGTAGAGAAAAGAGTGAAAAGGAGGAGCAGCTGTGGTTAAGCTTCTGCAGTGGGCTGATTGCTCTGCAGAGGTCCCACATGGATTACGAGTAAGTTTTGAAGAACCTTTTGTGACTCTAGGATTCAGTGTGAAAATACACCATTACTAGGCACTTCCCTGCACCAGGCTGGAAATTAAAATATTTGTGTTAAGTGCCTAAAATCCATTTATGGAAACTAGATTTATCTGGGTTCTCTGGGTGAGGATACACCACTGTAGAGTGGGAGGATATTTAAACCTGCAAACAGTAAATGAAAAAGGGAGGTGTTTCTGAAAGCTCTTCTCTTTCTTGCATTTCACAGGGGCTAAAACACTAGCCCAAGAAGTACAGAAACTGAGTTTTAGGTCTTACCTTCAAAGGACTCGACCTTGCATATTTTTATTTAGAAAAAAACAAAGCCTGTGCCATAAATGACCAAAATAGGGCCATAAGCAAAGCTATAGGGCTCTAAAGCTAAGTGCAAATATGAATGTTCACCATCCATCCTACTGAACTGAGCCTTCCCACTGAAGGGCAGGGAGGGTGTGCAGAGGGCAAAATCAAAAGTTAACTGACTTCACAGCCAACTGGAAGGAAAAGCAAAAAGTTTTAGCTATGGAAGCATAGTGGGATTTGCTAATGTAATCTAGATGGAAGTTGACGTGCTTGGGGATAGACGATCAAAGAGAACCAAGATTGTGTGCACTCAAAACTCAGTAGAAAGTAAATGTATTTTGAACAACTAATTCAAGATCAAAAGATCAAAGGTACCAAAATACTGGAAAACAATTTCCTGAGTATAAAAGATAGGGACAGGACTTTTAGTAGAATGGCAAAACACTTCTTCCAAATAGATCTGCTTGAGGAATGAGATCTTCACTAGAAATGCAATGTGTGAACATCGCAGAGTAATTATGTAACTTTTGCATAGCTTTGAATGTGGGATTGTGAGTAGAGAAAAATGTGTGGAATTTACATGGCAAGAACCTTTTCCACACATGTCATTTAGCCCTAGGCAGTCCAACAACTCTTTCAGCTCTTCTCTGTTTTCATTTCACATAGTCATTTGGGGATCTTAGATACCTCTTCTGTTTAAGCCAAGAGAAAGTTGTAAAATTATGAAAAAAATCACCAAAGATTTTCATTAAACATAACCCTCTATACACAATAATACAGTTTTTCAGAAGTAGCAAACTGTATTGTACTTGTGTCTTTCCATTTTCCAGTTCATAAGTATTGTTTTTAGTGTCTTTCAATACTCATTTGGCATTTTTGCACATTGCAGATTCTGTGATGTTTCCCAGTGCCAGTACAACCAAAGCAATACAAAAAAAATCCAGCCTGTTTCATAGTCATGACCAAATCACTTTTACTTTTTTACTCACAAAATGTGTAAATAAACAACTGTCTGAGAACTGAGCTGGACAAATACTTGTGGGTTGGTTGTTATCACTTACAATAGAAGTCACTTAGAGCAATTTACTGACTTACTTCCAAAGCAGATATTTATTGAGAATAGAAATATTTGGATTTTAAATTTAAGTTGGTAATCAATAATTTATAATAATAAACACATTTTCTATTTCTAGCACAATGTTTTACATCTTTAGGTCTCAAAGTACTTTACATGGTACTAATTTTGTCTGTTTTCCTCTCAGTCTGGAGAATTCAGCAACAGGACAGTGACAGAGCCAGGGCTTGATCTTTGTGAATTTCTGTCATGCAAGTGAAGTTTTAGGTTGTCCTTGAGATGTAAACAATGCATATTCCATAATACAGTCCTGCTACCTGTATCTGTTGCTCATGCATTGCCACAAAACTGCTAGACCAAGCTTCAAAGTGGCTCACTCAGAGACCACCCAGTGGATCCCGTCTGGCAGGCAGGTAAGTACTGAGCTGCACTACTGCCAGTACCTGAGCCATCTTCAGCACCATGAGCAGGTTTTGCAGTCCCAGAAGCAAATGTGGTTGTTGTTTTGTTCCCATGTTTTGGCAGACACCGCTGAAATTCACAAAGGAGACTGTCTTAAAACATACTGGTATTGATTTTAACTCCACTTGATGCTCTCCTGAGGCTTAGTGCCACCCACAGCAAGACTGTTCCCTTGTGTAATAATTCAAATATATATTTCCCACTTGGTGCTAGCCAGAAACAGTTCAGTGAGAGAAATCAGGTTATTTGTCAAGCATTCAAAGTAGACGACCTTCATAGATAGAAAGTAGGAAAAACAGGCCAGTCAAGTTGTCTGTGGAGGGATACAAACCTCTCCCAGTCAAAAGCTTCCAAAGCATTGGGATATGTGCTGGGACTCTTCTGAACCCCCAGGATTTGTGCACATTGGAGCACAGAAGGAGATCTGAACACTGGAAAAGAAAACAGTCTATAGTAGTTTCTCCTTAGTTTCTAAATAAATTTTATTTCTCTTGTGCTTTCTCTGGTGTCCCATTTGCAGTGTGGAGATAAAGAGATCCATGCTGGTTCACTGGGGAAGGGAGAGGATTTGCTGCCAAAGGAAGACAGTAAAAGAATATCTTTTTATTTCTCAGTTCCAAACTTGCTGATTTTTATTCCGAAATAAGAGTAAATCTTTCATAGTTTTATACCACCTGTGGGTATCGTTAAATCTGTGTTCCATACATAGTAAAACAGGCCAAGCAAGGTCTTTTCATATATCTTCTTGCTAGAATGGTAATCACAGATGTCTTTTTTCCTACCTTTCCTTCCAAATCTGTTGTTCACACATTTCTGTTTTACTTCACACTGGCATACAGCTTGGCAGCCACTCAGTTGTTGCTAGAGTTGTGTTCTTGTGTGGTTTTGGCTACCTTCCTCTACCTCCCAAATGCCTTTTTAATTGACTTCATTTTATTATTGAAAATTAATTTGAACATTGTAAGCACAACCTTTAGAACCATTTTCTCTCATTTACCAAAGCTCTTTCATGACCCAAAGTAGGGCATCATAATTATGCATACTTGGCATAACTCCATTTTCTCTTTTCACAATTTACTGTTTATATAACAGTGAGTTATGCCTTTGCTTGAATCCAGCAAATCTCTGTACAGGCGCTGAACGGAGGAGCAATGGAGAAGAGAGTTTACAAGTGTGTCCACTGGAAGCACATTGATTATATTTGGCTTTTTGAAGTTTGAAAATGCTGTCAATCTGCCTTCTGACTATTTCCTGTTGTAAGGTTTTCAAAAATAGTTTGTGATTTACATAAGCATTGAATTATTTATAATTAAATGGAAGGATTATTTTGAGACTGATGAAACATAGTTTATTCCTTTATTTTGAATAGAAATTAATCATTAATTGATAGGTCAGTGTAATACATTATTTATTGTCAATCTTCATTGATGCAGCCTGTCTGAATAATATATGAATTATATGAGTAGAGCTGAATTAACAACCTTTTTCAAAGGAAAATGGGAAACCTATGGTCTTTGAATTTTGTGTCTGAAGATTTTGGAGTCTTTGTTGTTAATAAGGAATTGTGATCTAAAGGAACAAAAGTTCCTTTGCTTGTCAAGCCCAAACTGCTTTTCTAAACACCTGTGTAGAATATTTAAACCCTGCTGTAGTTATTTAGAAACCATTTACAGTGACTTCTTATTCTTGTCAGTGCAAAAAAGCCTACATGACTCTTGACTTAAAACCTCATCAGTTACCCAACCCAGGCCATTTGCTCTCATTCCACCTGTGGGGCTCTGTAGAATAGTGGTCTTCAGGCCGCAGCTGACAAATATCCAACCAAAGAGGTTGAAATAATATTTTGGAGATTGTCTGGGTATGCATCATGTTGGAAATACAAGGGTTGAAGGGCTGAGGCTTTGGGTTTGGGAAACTGTTTTTTATATCTCTGTGCTTGGACCTGAATTTTATTTCACAAGCTCCTGGTACTGCACTGACTTTAGAGTTCCTGTCTTCCTACTTTCATAAGAAGGGTCTGATTTAACTCAGGCAACTAACTCCAGGAGATCAGTGGTTAAAGTAAGCAACTTCAGTGTACCATTCCTGCCCGACAGAAATTGAATCCCAGCGAATACATTAGAAAACCAGCCCAGTTCTCTTTGGCAACAGAACGTCGGCAGAGCTTGAAAAGTTCATTCATTTTGTATTTCCCACTCTGTGCAAAGGAAACTATGAATGAAGCCTGCTGGGCTACTCTTCTTTACTGAACATCTAAGGGAATCCTTCAACATTAATGATAATGCAGAGGACTGGAGAAGTTACCTCCAAGGATGGATTTCCATTGGCTCACTTTCTGACTTTCACATAAGCATGGAGTCTGATCCCTATCCATGCCTGATTTGAATGCCCAAGGCTCTAAAGCAGTCCATTATTGTAAGCTGTACTTGCTGTTCTACCACCAATAGAGTGAAACATCACACCATTGTCTTCATCTGCTGACCTCAGAGGTTTCTGCTGCCATCTAAAAATATTTCATAAGTTGACATGTTGAGTCCCCTTCTCAATTCATGCAAGCTCAAAGTTTTTTGAAAAAACTTGCATCTAAGAATGCATCTGTGAGCATCACAGCACTGCCCAGCTATATCTGAACCCTGACTCACACCATCATCCTGGTGGCAACCATGTCACAGTCAGGGCTGGGATTACAGTGAAGTCCCAGTAAAGTACATCCACACTTTAAAGCTCTACCAAACAGCTGTTACTTAGGATACAGCAGAATTGCAAACTTGTTACTTTATTCTGCTTTCTCTTCCCACAGTAGTAAGGCCGAATCACTACTTCTGGGATGTCCATCTATCATTGAGTAAAGATCCCTTTTCCTAATAGGCATCTTAAAAAGTAACTTTAAGCACATACGTATGTATGTACAAGGCATAGTTAAACACTTCATGATACTCCTGTAATATGTTGAGTCTTTAATATCATTCAAGATATATTTTATTTATACCTATAAATCTCTGCCAAGATCATGGCTTAGAAACTACCTGCTTTTCGGAAGTAGTCAGTTCCTAGGCCATCTGGCCAACTTGCCACACAGCAAGATTAAAGGCATCTGAGATTGAAACAGAAATTAAGAGTAATTTCTCATGACTGATTCCCTTTGGTGGCACAACAGACATCAACACATCAACTTTCAAGTGCTAAAAAACCCCCCACAAATATGAGGCACTATTGAGCCAGGCATATGATGAGTGATGGGGGGGTTGTGAGTCTTTATGACATACAGATAATGTACTGGATCTTTTGTATATAATATTATATTATTCTCTTTCTGAGTTTAGGACAAAAACTCTCCCCTTCCCCCCTTTGTCCCCTCAAATCATAATTTACCTTTCACATGGATGCATGCACTATATTTAATATAAAACCAAGACTGTGGTTCTATTCTCTTGCTGAAAGCTGACTTCTCATGAACTGTGTACTGAGCATAAGACTGAGGAAGAAAAAGCTGAAAAATGTAAGAAAAAATATTTCAACATGATAAAATGTATTAAGTACCTGGTAGACTGAATCATAGCTGATTTTAACAGCCAGGTGAAAATGGTACTTAAAAATAGCCAGCAAGACACCACTTTTGGACTTTGGACAAATACCTTATTTTTAGATTTTTGTAACTGGGGTGGTCCCGTGGTGTAATGGAGAGCACCCCAGACTCCAAATCCCAAGGTTGTGAGTTCGAGTCTCAGTGGGGACCGTCCCCTGGCACTTCAATGCCTTCCTGCCATCCCATCCCGTCAGATCTCAGATGCTGAGCAGGGTCAGCCCCAGTTAGTACACGGTGCTGTAGATAGTCCCGAGGACTTCACTGTCACTGTCCAAGCTCGCTTGGCCATGGCAAATGGACTTCAGGACTTAAACAGTGGGGCCAGTTCTGTGCACGCTGTGCCTCACCTAAAAAATCCACTGCACAGGCTGGAAGGGCACCACCCACGTGGGGAGAGCCCTTCCCAAATCTTCGTTTTCCAAGTTTGGCCATACATACATACAGATATTTGTAACATATAAAAGAAATTCTATAAAGTTCTGATTTTGAAAATAAACTATTACTGTATGAATAGAGATGATCTTATTTTGAAAGATTTTGTTTCCAGACAGAAGGTTATAATGTTATCCTTGTATTGCTTTTACAGATATTTAAACCAACACTGTAAGTCTGCTTCAAGCTAACATTGTCTGCATGTGGGTTTGACAAATACCAAACCAAGATAATTAATTTTGATTAGGTATTTAACTTCTAAAGAGCTAGAACTAGAAGAATTGAGTCCTTTTTAAACTGTTCTGATGTTGGGAGATGAATAATGAATGTTGAAATGCATCCATCAAAAACATAAGAAAAGTTACTATCGGTCTAAAAATTTTTTTTGTTATTTTTCAGACTAAAATTCTTAAAAATTTTTTTTTTGTTATTTTTCAGACTAAAATTCTTCTATAGACTTCTAACTAATGTTGGTCTCTTATAAAACCAATAACCACTCTACACTTTCAGTTACTACTGTGTAGAAGCACTTTTTTCTTCTTATATTTTGAATACGCAGTTAGATATTTAAGGAAATTTCTCTGCAGTCATTCATTTAAGAATAAAACCTTGATCAATTTTTAATGTAGAAAATTTTCCCTTTTGTATTTGGACTTTTTCCTCTACAAAAAGGACAAGAAAACAAACAAAAAATAGTCAGTGTGAACATTTTGAAACATTTGCAATGAGTGAACTCAAAGTGAAGGCTAATAATTTGTAAACAGTGAAATCAAAGCAAGTACAATTGTATTCCCTGAAAATAACTTCCTGTTTTTTGGCACTTTAAGTTCTTATTTTAGAAATGTTCCTCTCTGTTTTTCCCTTTTCCTGGGGTGAAAAGCCTCATACATCAAGAGAAGTTTGCTTCAGTGGTATAAATGACCTTGAGCATGTAAGAGCTATAAAAAAATTGTGGGCTATAAAAAATTATGAAAACAGAGAACAATTATTCTGATAGGTTTTTTAGTTGGTTGGTTGGGTGTTTTTGTGTGTGGTTTTTTTTTGTTGTTGTTGTTTTTGTTTCTTTTGGGTTTTTTTGTTTGTTTGTTTGTTTTTTTATGTAGCCACTTACACCAATGAGTGCTCTAGACTTTTGGGGCTATCCTGGACCTCAAGAGGTCTTCTAGTTCAGTCTCTGGTGGAGGACTACTGGGGCTATTTTCACTGACTGTTTATAGAAACTCTACCTATAAATTTATCACAGTAATATTCTATAACCTGATTCATTAATCTGTTCTACATCTTAATTATGCTTATCACCATGATAAATTGCAAGCAGAGTTCAGATCTTCTTGTTGAAGAATGGGAAAGAACATTTGTTCATGGGTGCAATCTACTTGTATTTAGGGATTGAGATCTTATTGGATAAGATGAGTATTGAATAAGAAGGAAAAAAAAATTATTCCATGCAGAGTAATGAGTTGCCTGGGTCCATAACAAAATATGATACAGACCTATTTATATAATGAAAGGTCAATACAGCTGCATGGTGAAGGGCCCACTGCTGAGAAACCTTGTAAAGAAAAAAAAATGTTGTTTTCATGCAATAGTTTCAGCAGCTAATTAGTGCAAGCTCATCTTTACAGATCTATTAGAATTGAGATGAATTGAAAAAAATCTGCCTATATTGGAAATCTTTTTCTACAACTTCATTTGTGTTGAAATGTCCAGGAAAATTTTTATTTAAAATCAATTTTGGAAAAAATTCAATCAGCTCTAACCATCTGTTGTCTTACTGAAAATTCTATGTGTGAATGGAGTTATCTGTATTTAAACATGGTGATTCAAATAATTTAACTCTTTATCAACATTCTGCATAATTTTTTACTTCTATATAAGTGGATAAACTTGTAAGCTGAGTGCTCCACATCATCTCCTTCACTTAGTTTTCTCTGCACAGAGAGGCAAATGACATGAGCAGTTTGCCCCTGTAACAATGGGCATGAATTTTACCAGCTTGCTAGAGGGCATCTTTCCAGCAGAATTGTTTACACTGCACTGCCAACTCCATATTCTCAGCACTCACAATTATAGCTGGTTTTTTAAAAAATTACATCAAAAAATAGTACCTGTGTTTGCCCTTTTTGAGTTCAGATCATTAATTTGGTCTTCCTGAACAAGTTTTTTTGATTAGCACTAAGTCCTCTGCTACTTAAAGCCCATTTTGGAAATGAACACTTAGATGTTGCCTGAGAGCTCCTGATAGGGATCCAGGAGCTGGTACTGTGAGAAACCCAACACGTACAGTGACATGCACAAGAGTCTTGTGACTGATAACACTATGTGCAGTGTGTTTTCTATGGTTTTCTAATTTGATTTGTGGGTAGAATATTCTAGTCTAACACCTCCCAGCTTGTTCCCTGATAGACAGCCTACTTTTTCCTTCCATCCTAATTATAGCCCCATATATTACCCTAAGTATTTTCCCCAGTTAGCAACAACTTACATTTTACATCTCTTTCCCTTTTAACTTCAGAGTCCATTCAGCTCTGTGCCTGGAGAGACTAAGATATCAAAGTCAACCACAGGTTCCACATTTTGGATGGAAAATAAATTATCAGTATCCAACATGAAGGCAACTTTTATTATCTTTGCCACCACTGGTCCTTTCTGCCTTTTCCACTTTGTTCACCCACACTGTTCCCACTCTTTTCCCAGGGCATCTCAGAGAAAAGATGGTTATAGTATCCACACCTATTAAAGAATGAAAAATGTGCTGTATTTGTACAGATGCATAACACAGCCTTTACAGAGGAAAGCCATTCCCTGTCTTCCTGAGTAGTGGAGATCTGTTGTTCTGTTGGTCAGAAATGGAAACATGATAGATGCAGGAGGAAATAGTTCATGATTATTATTCTTTGAGAATTTTTACCACTCTCCATTTAATCAATTTGAATATTCACTTATTTATTTATTTTAAATCAGGCAGCAGCAGACTTTAGAGAGCATCTGGCAATACTTTATATCTCTTCAGAGGAAAATTCTTGCTTGAGGCTTAGAGTTTTTCAGTTGATATTTTTAAAAAATGTCTTTTATTCCTCAGAGAAATAATGTATTTTTGCAGAGAAAGGTTACATAGGTTATCCTATGGCTACAAACTTCGGAGTTCAGCTGAATCTCCAGAAATAAGAAGGTGTTTGGCTAGAGGGGAATTTATGTGGATGCATGTGTGTGAGGAACATGCAAAGCTCACAGAATACAGTTCAAATCATTATGCTTCTATTCATTGTTTTCCTAGGAAATAAAAATCTCAGGGACTAGATCTTATTTTCTGGGAGTAGCCAAGATACCTATTTCTTCCTCCCTGACTATGTCTTTTTGCTGCAAATCTTTTCATATCTACCTAAACACTCTTTATACCTACGCGAGAAACAACTGGCATCTCTGTCTCCTTCCTGGCACTGCAACAACCCTAAATCTAAATCTACCTCTCCAGTATAATTTGTGGAAATCCCAAAAACTTCAAAAATTGTTTGACTTGCAATAGTTCCACCCCCACAAGACCATCTCCACCTGACACAGTGGGGCCAGGCTGATTTCTCCATGCATAGCCCATGCATCATAGAGGCTGTTAAAACAGCAAGTGGAGATTGAACATGACTGCAGGATGAGCACTTTGCAAACATTTCAAAATATCCTGGTAAAAAATCCAAGATATCTCTTGGTCTAGTCATATGGCTTTGTGAATGCTCACTTGTGCTTTTCTTTACCAGAAATATGCTTTCTGCAGTACAACATACATTATGCTCAGTACTACACTGCAGACAAGTGAGCTGTTAATTCTCCAGCTTTCTAGTGGATGAAAAGAAAAATAGAAAGTCACTTCTAATACAAAAAAGGAGCTACAGAAAAACAGTAAAATCTTTAGAGAACCTTTCCCTGCTTTGCTACAGATCTTCTTCCTAGAACTTATTAGCTGCTCCCTATCCTGATTTCTTTCACTGTTCCTGGGGAAATACCACCTTTAATGGAGTTTATTAGAAAAATCCCCAGATGATATTAGAAATAAATATACCTTGGCCCTTTCAGTGCTGTTTAATTTCTGCTATTTTAAAATTTCTCTTTTATTTTTTAAACAAGGGAAATGAAAGACATTTCTGCTACAGATGCATTTGGAACAGAGATCAAGGATTAAGGAAAGAAAAAGTTAAACCAATCACACTCTTTTTATATTATTTCACTGCAGCATCCAATTTATTCCTATTTCTTATATGCCTGGTAAAATAATACTTCTGAAGTACCTTACTTTCTTATATAGGCAGAGAAAGTCTCATCTGTTGCAGCTAAACTTTGTCAAGAGAATCTCTTCTATTACAAAAAAACAGGTTCTCTTCATAGACTACCAGGGCACACTGACTTTAGGGTGATTGTTAAGAAGGTAGTTGACCCCGATGCGGGCAGAAGGAATCTCATCTCCTGTATTTCTCCGGGGCACTTTCAAAAGAATTCTCATTGGGAATGGTTCTGCCATTCTGAACTGTGGGTAAGCAGAACAAAAGAGAAAGCAAATTATTTTCCAGATGAGATGAAGAATTATACCTCAGTATGTTATAGATGAAAACCATGCAAAAGTGAGATTTTTATGTGTAATTATAAAACCCATAATTTTTGTTATGAGTACCTTTGATACCTATAAAATGAGAAAAGCTGTTGAGCTTAGATATTTTGAAACTGAAGAATACTTTTGGCCTATAACATAAGAGGTATATTTTCAAAAGAGGCTTTGACACAGACAAAATGGTAAAGATAACAATCATAACTTCTAATCAAACAACATTACACTGCCATTTCCTTCTATTTATCATGATTAATCTTTATGCTCTTTCCAGGAACAGAGAAACCATCCAAACTGGTGCTAACAGGGAAAGCTGTTGGTATTTTAAATGTCAATAGCATTTCAATAACTCTTTAAAATTATTGCAGAGAAAACTGAATCTGGACTGCTAGTGGTGCTTTTGCCAAATCTTTTTACCAAGGTTAAAAAGCTTTAATAGAATGCTGCAGTGGGAGAGCTGATACCACTTTTGTGTTTCCAGGTCTGCAGCTTGTTCCTACTGTCGTGTTGCTTGTGTTACCTGGTTTGGTAACAGTATTAGATTTTTATTAGTAGAGGCAATAGGAGCACAGTTTGAGCACCCGGTTGCTGCTGCTCCTGGTGTTTTGCTGGAAGAACTGCATATGGCTGCCTGTGACCACACTGATTACGGGGACACATCTCTTTTAGTAGTTTGGTTTGTAATACTGGCTGCTGTCAACTGCAATTGAAGAAAAACCTCCATAGGATGGATGTTCTTTTGTGTATTCATGGCCAGAATATTCAATTTGCTAATGCATATAGAGCAGGGTTGTAATTGCTTTTGCCCTTGTGATAGCAAACTTTCTATCAGTATCTTTAAGGTTAGTTTCATTTTCTTTTTTATGCAATCCTTTTCCTCAAGTGTCTTTTCAGCCCTTGAAGGGAGAATTAGAAACTGAAATTTTTTTTAGATGTGATTAAAAAGTCAAAGAAGCCAAAGAAAGACAAAAGAAAGCATATTTTGTTCTCTAACAAAAGTCTAGATATTTAGGAAGCTGTCTTAAGTGACACCTCTGATTTTTTTTTGTGTAATTTTTATAATTCATTCTTCAAATGGGAACAGTATGATATGAAATGTTGACTATTTATTTGTCATGGCATATTTCTCGTAACTCTAATAATAACCAATGATTTGTTGCTAACATATTTTTGTAGCAACATTTTTTACTTGATCCCTTACAGAAAGTAAATGACTGGGGGTGGGAAATATTTTGCTCCTAGTCACAAGGAAAATGATCTCAACAGAACTCAGCAGTCATGGCTTTCCTATATCTCTGCCTCTGTGACCTTCATTCTTCCTGAGGATCTCATGTTTAATCAGTCCTGGAAAGCCTCTGTACTCATTTCAGAAAACAAAAGAAACAACTATTTAATTGCAAACTTATACTGCTTAATTCTGATTTTTTTTAAGAAAAATTACTTCCCAATTGAAATGCAAATGCTTTAATCCAGAGCCACTTCCTGAAAAATAACATTTTCTTGAGGAAACTGGTATGCAAGTAAAGATCCAGAAATCAATACAAGATGGTTTGCTTGGAATTTCAATTCTGTTTATTAAATATAATTATTATTTATTGTAAATTTATTAAATATAAATGTAGTAGGTTACTTCCACACAATTATTCCCAATGAGATTCCTTCACATCATGAAGATTTTTAATTCATCTGCAGTAACTAGATCTAAGATACGTTTGTAAAACTGCAGTGACTATATCTTCTATTTTTTTTCATTTTTATGTTTGTAACTGCCTGCTTTTCTGTGTAAAACGCTTTTCTGAAGGAACTTAAGAGGAGGAAAAAATAGCAGAAAGGGAGGGATGGCACTTAACAATGTGGCAACCCAGTGATGAGGGCAGTTGCTTGGAGACTGCATATGAATCACATTTCTTCTTTAAGGAGGGATTGAGCACAAATCTTCCTTTATAACTTAGTTGTCTACTGCATCATTCAAATATCATATGTGAAGAATAAGTGTCTTCTATGGACTTTCTGAAAAAAAAAAGAAATTATTCAGCAATATCATTCTTGGAACCCCTCCTGTGCTGTGAACAGTGTTTATTCCGTGTATCACAGTGCTTTCTTCAGATTGCTTCACCTTTTATCTCGTTTGGGTTTAGTAGTCCAGACAAGAGCAGAACTGAAACAAAGCTGTGATGCATTTCAGCTTGTGCTTGGTTGTAGTCAGTATGTTCCCCTCTAAAGTATTCAGGCACTGAGCAGGTGTTTTCTGAATCATGACTGGACAGAAGCAGCCAAAGTTTGTTTTATCTTCTTTTTTTTTTTTTTTTAGCTGCAGAACCATTGTTGGTTTGGTTTGGTTTTGGTGTAGTTTGGTGTGGTTTCATTTGTTTGTTGTGGTTTGGTTTGGTTTTTCCCACACCCAACCATTAAGTTAATGAAATGTGTAATACCAAATCCCTGAATTTAGACAATATTAAAGGGGAAGTTGAAGCTGCCTGTATGATGCAGAGAGGTCTCTGGAAGGCAAATCAGGGTTCCTAAATTTGACAGAAGTTAGGTCTCAAATTTAGATGGTCCAATTGCTGTGTGGAAACACACACTTCTCTCTGCTGACTGTAGAGGGAACCTGGGCACCAAAGGTAGGTGCTTGCAGAGGTGGTATCAGACTCCTTCACTGTCTGCAAGCATTCCATACAGGAGTGGCAATTAAAAGATACAGTGTGTGTTCATCTCCTGAGTTACTCTACAGTATGCAGGAATAAGATCTTTCTTGTACCTTTTCACCTCAGTTTACTTTAGAAATAGAATTTGCATTGCACACAAAGAGGTATATACATGAGCTCATAATTTGCAAAATTTAATATGGAACATTCATCTTTAAAGTCAATTACTAGGTTTATGTTTTAATAGTGGAAATTACTATAGCTTCTCTGTCTGCAAGTTTGGAAGGTTTAGCCCTTTTTGTAAGTGGCAATAGAAATCATGTGTTTCTTAGTTTACATGTTTACAGAGCAAAATCATGCAAAATTTAAAAAAAAAAGAAAAAGAAAATAAAAGAAAAAAGAAAAAAGAAAAGAAAAGAAAAAAGAAAAAAGAAAAGAATAAAGAAAAGAAAAGAAAAGAATAAAGAAAAGAAAAGAAAAGAAAAAAAAAGAAAAGAAAAGAAAAGAAAAGAAAAGAAAAGAAAAGAAAAGAAAAGAAAAGAAAAGAAAAGAAAAGAAAAGAAAAGAAAAGAAAAGAAAAGAAAAAATTAACAGCATTCAAAAAGACTGGCCTGACACTCTTTTTATACTGTTACAGCTACAAAAACTTTACATAATATATTCATATCATTAATATGACTGTGGTGAAGAAGCAGAAAAACAGTAAATTTTCCTTTACCACTGACCTTGGAATTTATTTATTGGCTGCATGTGAATGTGGATTTGCCAAGATTTTTGTCGACAGATTTTTTTTTTTTGCTATTTACACATATTCTTTCCTATCTTCTACTTTTATGTGCATAACATTCAACCAAAATGGGTGAATTCGAGTCTCATTCCCCTAGATTTAGTCAGATTTGTTCCTTTAGTGCATCTCTTCCCAGTTTATTTTCTTTGGCTCCAGCAATATTTTCCAGACCAAAGTTAGCTTGCTTTGCTTACACGTTAAGCCACCTGGAGTCCGTAAAACACCAGTAGTGTTGCACTGCACTGGAGCTAACGAACCCCACAGCTCAGCAGGATTGATTTTGTCTGAGGAGTTTGGCTCAGCTGTAGTCTTTGTCGAGTCAGCAGGAGGGAACCAGAAAAAGAATAAGCCTGTGAACCTTAAGACATTTTTCTGAATTTTGTGCAGCAACTCTCAAGTTGGCACAGTGTGTTTGCCCCATGGTTAACTGAGAGAATCTTCACCCTTGGAGATACTAAAAATCCATCTAGATGTAGTCTTGAGCAGCTGGCTTTAGGTGGCCCTGCTTGAATAGGGAGGTTGGACTAGACGACCTTCAAAGGTCCCTTCCAACCTTTAATATTCTGTGATTCTGTGAATTTCATGCCAGTGCATTTATGGCTTTTTTTTCATAGCATGAAAGGTTTATTTTCTTGAAAGGTAGAGTGTAATAGTAACAGAAAAGGTGCCTTAATTATTTGCTAGGGAAATTAATTATACATGATGCCTATATCTTGACCTTTGCTGAGAGCTACAGCAGCTTGTACCTGGGGCGAAAGGACATTTGCATTTAGCATCACAAATAACAGCATCAGATAAAATGGGGAAATAAATCTTAATAATGCTTCAAATAATCAACACCATGCACTTGTTTTGCTTTTCTCTTACTTGTTCTTTCACAATTACTAAAGAGCCATCTGAGAAATCTCCAGGTTCCCAACTATCTCTAAATAACTGATGGGACATAAAATGATTTGAATAAGAATTGTCATACTCAATTAATCTGACATGGCTTATATACAATGTAATACAACAAAAAACATTTGTAGCATCTGCCAGATATTCACCTAAAAGAGATGCTTTACACAGAACTTCCTGGAGGGATGAGAGTTTGTCCTTCCTCTTGTAGTCTTTCCAGTCTGCTTGTTTCAAAGCACAATTCTGAGTGGATCTGAATGCGACACCTTTGATGGGTGCAGCAAAAACTTTCCAGGCACCAAGAACATGAAAGGATCTTTTGAATTTTAGGCAGTCACACAAGAGAATAGTTTCATGAAGGGGATTAAAAGAGTTGTGATACATTTCTGCAGATTCAAGAGAGGAGCTTATGGAGAAGGAGCAAAGAAATGCTATAATTATTGAGGGAGGAGGAAGGGTTGAATGAACAATGACATATAGTGGATTATACAGGTGCATAGTTGTTTTCGTGTTACAAGCTTGCAGAAGTTTTGGTGAGATTCAGCTCCAGACTCAGCCAGCCAAATACAGGGATCAAGATGCAAGCATTCACATGTAATCTGCTCATTCACCTGCAGTGACAGTGAATTTAATCTCTACTGACTCTCCAGGTTGCACCACTGTGCTCACAGATATGTTTAGCTTCAAACTTCAAACTGAGATATTTCCCTTTGTCTCTGAGAAGCAGATGTCCCTAGTGCTGGGAGAGGACAACTGTATTTTGGTGGTTGCTAGGGACTGTCCTCATGCATCATGCATCTGTTGGCCCTTTCTCCAGTATCTCCATATGTAACCTGACATGAAGTGCACAGTGTTGTCTGCAAGAGTCAATTGCAGCATCCTTTGAAGTGCTGACTGCCATAATTTCTCTGTTTCTGACAGCCCACCTCTTTTGCCCTGATTCAGTGTGCTCCAGCTGATGGTCTCTCTGCCAGATCTGCTTCAGGGGAGGTTTCTCTCTGTCCTGCGGCATCCTCTTGGATGGCTTTGCATGGGAACAGAAGGGAAAGGACAGCATTGAGCCTTTGGTCCCTTAGTGGTTCATGGTTTCTTAAAGAAATGATCCTCACTGGGTAGCTCAGCTGTGGTGAGGTGTCACCCTGCCCTCAAGAGAGGAGGGCATGGGAGTCCTCAAGAGCACCTTGTGGCAGCTTGAAGGCTGAAGTCTGCCCAAAGCTTGTGTGTGACCCTCAACACTGAAAAGGTTATTCCTGCTGGGTTTTTTTCCATAAAATTCCCTTGAAGATGATGGCTGATATGCAAATAGAAAGTAATAAAATAGCATTATAGTATAATTATATAGTATAATTAGTTATTATTGCGTCAGATGGCTAAGATTTGGATTCTTAATCCATCCTGCTGCAATTTATTACAGAATAGGAAAATACAGGGAAGGAGACAGTGCCACCGTTTATCTAATCTTTCCAAAAATAATCAGAACTTGAGTGAGCACCAAGCCAGGCACACCAGCAATGGCCAAGACCACGCAGAAGTGACTTTGGGATTAAACTGTGTTAACAAACATACAAATTAATTCAACAGTTTCTATCCAATTCTTCAGAGGCTTCACCACCTCACTTTGAACTCATTATGTAAACTAGTTTTATTTTGTTTTCCAAAACAGAGTGAAAGCAACTTTATTTGTTACAACAAGGAAGAAATCTAATATGATTTTGATTGGTTTCTTCATTGCTTCCTTTGGGCTGCTAATTGTGGCTGTAACCAAGAGCAGATCGTCAGTGAGGCTTGTTGCTCCCTGTTTGAGACCAGAACTGGAAGAAGGCACTTGTCCCATTGAAATGCTTGTACCTTGGCACGTTTCTTTATGTTGGCATCTTGTGTCTCACTGCTTGATGCCTGATACTGGAACAGCTTTAAAGCAGGTTGCTATTTAAAGGATGGAGGATTATTCATTTGGCAGATTTTTTTGAATGAGCACCATGTTATGGCCCATTAATTCTCACTCTGCTCACATACATCAAAATGCAAAGTGCACTTGTGAGATGTAGTTCTCCTTCCATTGTTACCAATTCTAAAGGTAAAAATTTTATTGGCCCTGTTGGAAAAGGTTTGAGACAATTAAAATTTAAACTCTTCATACTATGATCATACAATGAACAAAGTCACATTAGAGGTTTATAATCTCAATATGAAGATGAGTTCACCTGATGCTGAGTGGAGTATTTTTCTGCATATTATAAAATCTTTGAATGTGGTGGGCAGCATGTGTTTCAGTATGTGGTTAATTGGGTAGAAAAATGTCAAATACTAAACTATCATAACTTATTTCAGTTTTCACTCCATATGCCTACATGATGCCCAGACAGATGCATGACTCTGTATGGACAGGGGCTGAAAATGTATCACAATCTCAAAGAAGTCATATCTACCAGTGTGTGTGGTAGTTCCTGCAAGGAGAGCTGAACAGTGAAATTCTGCCATCTTTAGGGAAAGCTGAGGACAATCCATGTGAGAGCTGTTTAAGAAAATGCTTAATTTTTTTTCCTGTGCCCCAGTTTCCCATTAAGTCTTTTGAAGGGAGAGAGTCTCCTTTTCCTGTTCTCATGCATTAAGTGTTTACTTTCTGAAGTGTTGCTATGATGCTTCAGAGAAGTTGTAGCTGTCACTGTTGGCCTCTTTGGGGGTTAACTCAAGGTGCAGTGACTTGTACCCTGACCAGTCCTGGTGCTCTGCAGAAAGGGCATGAGGTGACAACTTCATGATTCCTGTCTGAGCTGAACTGCACTGAAGTACCATAATACTCCACAGCTAACCTAATTCAATTTTCATCTCATTTTTATTTTGTAAGATAAAAAATATTTTTTTTCTTTTCTATAAAAGATTGTTTGTAAAAGACCTGTAATTTGATGGAAAATTTTCAACAGTCATTTGAAACTCTCATGGCACCAGGCCTGAATTATTTCCAGTACTATCTTTGTCTTGCCTTCTGAGTAACCAGATTTATTAAATTGCTGTATTTTTAGGAGCGTAATAGCAAGTTACCAGTGATTCAACATCTGTGTGAATTATGTAAGTAATTCTCATAGCTCACCTGTTTCTGATCTTTCACAGACCACATCCTTTTTCTCAAAAATCCTTGTTCTTTGGGAGCATTATGTACACAGTTTGACCTGAGTAACTAATCCTGCATTGTCTTGGGTGCTGATTTTATTCTGAACTTATTATATGAATCAGATGAAGACCAATATTTCATTCTTAGTATTTTTAAAAAAATGCATATTAGATAGTGCAGGTTTATACACAGAATGACATAACAGCATTGGTGTATATCAGTGGAAAAAAACTGGTCGTCCAATGACAAATTAAAATTAAAATCAATACAGCCGAGCATTTATTTAGTGTTGCTTTTATTCTCTCTTCATGTAAAAAATATTGTTAACCATATTATGGAACTAGAATATGAAAGGAAGAACACAATGTAAAGGAGGAAAATGAAGATGTAGAGAAGAGGGAAGCACGATTTTTTGAGAAGAGAGCTAACAAATCAATGAACATGTGGGATGAAGGAAGGTACCTCCAAATGTCAGGAGCTGCACTGACCTGTTTGAATGATGAATTGCAGCACAGGGAACATTATGACACAGGGCATGTAACAATATGCCAGTGCAAAAAAGGTTGCAGAAATGTCGCCTGTCAACAACATTGCACACCTTTATTACTGGAGTCATTCAGTATCATGACCATTTTGTATTCAGTGTTAGCCACTGTGATGAAAGCACACACTTAACAGATGTGTTATGGTAAATATTCACCCCTGAAAACATTATTTTAACACAACAAATACAGTGACAAAGTTATAGAACAAATGATCCTGAAGTCTCTGAGCAGACTGAGGGAGTATGATGTGGAAGTAAAACCCATGGTTTTGTTCATATTCTCTTCAAAATGTCAGTTTGGGGAAGCTGAGGGGTTTGGCACCACTGAAAAGATTTCTTTATGTTTTTAAATAACATTCTCATAATCTTAGCATTGCATGGCATTTCAAGTTGGCAGCATTTCACCTGAGTGATGCTGGAGCTTCTTCAGGTGTGACAGAGTCTGAGGAAGGGGGCAGGTAACATATGTGGTACACACAGCTCCAGGAACCCATTTGCTCAGCACAATCACAAAGTTATTTTGAGAAGTGGTTAAAGTCTCACCAGGAAAAGTCTCAGGAGTCTCACTGGAAAGGTTGTGTCAACATTTCAAATTAATTTTGCCATGTAACGGAAGCAGAAAGTCAGTAATAACCAATTTGTTGAAAAAAATCTGGCAAAGTTAAACAAATTGACAATTTTTATTTATCTATGTAGTGCCCATGGAGCATGTTCAGGGTTTTTTGTGGACAAGCCCCTCTGGTTGCAAGTGAAGGGCAGAAGAGTTTTCTGCTTCCTTTACTTTTCTACCCTTGTGACTGTTGTCTTTGAAATCTAGTAGATTTAGTCTGTGAAGAGAAGCTAGGCTAGAAACATAAAGCTCCTGATACCCTCCTACCAGCACTCTGTCAGACAGCAGAGTATGAGCAGCTGTGTTTGGAGATGCCAGGAGAACATTCCATTGGATGAGGGGACACAGAGCAAACTGATGAGCAGTAATGCTTCCTGAAAAGCATGAAAGTATCTGTTTACAGATGACAGTCTTACACCAACCAGGGGTTTTATTTTATCATTTTAAATTGAATCCCCACCTAGGGAAGGGAGTAAATATTTACACTCTATCATGCTCCACTAAGGGATAAAAATTATCAAATAACCACCTCTGAAGCAAGTTGCCTTCACAGCTCGGTACCCTTTTCTGCTTTATCTGCAGTTTCCCCCACACTTCTATGGGTAATGTTGAAAAATTCACCCTCATCATGTCAGGTATGGGAGGCACCCACAACTATTGCATGGGAAGATGCACAAAATTTGATTAAAGTGACAAAGATTTCTTGACCAGTGTAAGACATACAGACTAGATACCTGAAAAGGCCATATGCTTTCCTCTTTGCCCAGAGCAGCTTTTAAACTGTCATTATTTCCTTTTCTCAAACAGCTGTTTATGATACTCTTTAGACCCCTATCTGAGGTGGAGCTTCTGAAAAGTGATAGGCTGGAGTGTGTCGATGTCTTTAGGGACCCTGGTGTTATTACTTACAGAGCTGTATAAGCTGGCAAGTACAAAGAGAGCTTTGCACTGCAGGTACCTCTGCAGAACAATTTAAGTACAGTCATGAACATAAATCACACAACCTCAAGAATACTCCTGGGAAGCATAACTCAGACAATAGGTGACATTATATGTAAGAGTAGTTTTCTGTGAGTTCCTTCTTGCTTTCAAGGGGTAATGTTATACTTGAAATAGCAGAAGAATTGCTAAACAATTCCCATCAAACATGTACTAAATTACACTTGTACAGCCTAGCCTTGCTGTTTGCTTTAGGGGTCTGTTCCTGGCAAGTTTTAACAGGAATCAGAACAAAGATCCAGGTAATACTATTGGATGTGTAAGCAGCATGGTTACTTTCCTGTGCAGACCTCACAGAGACTAGTAGATCTCATTCTGACATGCTGAGGCTTTCTCAGGAATGGAAAACAGCCAAGTATCTAATTCAAAATCCACAAAATATTTTAGCTTCTTTTTTTTTCCTCTCTGAATCTCTGAAAAACAGGCTTACTTTGAGATGGAAGTTATGCCTTGGAATAAAGAAAAATAAAAACACCTTTCCATTTTCATTTTGATAGAAAAAAGCAAGTCTTGGTCCGTACTTGCTGTTCATCTCTATCCTTTCCATCTCCACTTATCTCTGCTTACACTTTACTTCTTACTTTTAAACAGAAATCTTATCCAGAATGTGATATCAAGGAAGTTATCTATTGTGTTTAAACCTCTACTTCATCAGATTCATTGACAGTTCAGTTCAGGAAGCTTTTATTTATGGCCAGCTAACCCTGTATGCCTTATTTGCAGTGTGTTAATTTGTCACTTCCTGCTCAGAACACACAGTTACCAGGTCCAGGCTTGTGAAAAAGAATAAGCCGAAAGACCAAAGTGGGAGAAGGTGTTATTCTTTCAGAGCTTTTATATCCTAATCTGATCTGTGGGTTAGTGAGTTTTTGCAGGTATGCAATTGAAATCTTTGCTAGTAAGGATAAAAAGAAAGGACAGTTATTGTATGTATTTAAAGCATCAACCTCCCCTTGAATTCAGTAGACATCGCTGCATTAAACTTTTGGATGTCTAGACCAGGGACTGCTGCAGAGATCTTCATTCAGTGTTTGCAAATAAATGTGTGTTTTGGTAGATCTGAAACTTGGGTCCCACAGCATCAGGGCTGGTTTGGAAGTGAAACTGAGCAGCTTTGTTTGATGAAGGGAACAACTTTGTCCTTTAGTCCTGTTTTCAGTTTGAGAAGAATTTGAACTTCCTCTGTCTCGTTTATGTTTCCATGTTCTGTTTTCCAATATTGACTAATTTCAAACCAAGGGTGATGAGACAGGAAAACAACACCAAAATTTAATCTTTTTTTTTTTTTTAAACATGTGGTTTGATAATCCAACAATTACTGGATCCCCAGAATGGCTGGATAACCCCTTATAGTGTAGGTACAACACTTCATCAAATTTAATACCACTAGAAACTTAAAACAAAGAGGAGAAAAGTCAATTTATATGCTGTTTAATTTTATCATCAATAAGATGGAGACTATACAGCATGATGGCAGAAGAACATAATAAAGGAGCTGTTTTATAAGAGTAGACATGCTGTTATGACAGTGCATAATGTCAGAGAATATCTTGAGTTTGTAAAGTGCCTTGTATTGACAGAATATATTACTTCTAATAAGTAGAAGTAATAGTAAGAAGAGAAGCATTTTGTATACAGATCAAGCAGCAACTAAGAGTTTTCAGTAGAAGCATCTGAAATAGCTGCACATATTTGAGCTGCTGCTGGCTACTAACAAACAGCCTAGATGCTTTCAAACCTGCAAGACAATAAAGAGGTACTGAAAGCACACAGCCGCCAACAGATGATGTCCTAAGAAGTCATTCACCTTTAAATATGATGCTGCAGACTCTGAGTCCTTGGAAGAAATGTAGCTGATGGAAGAAAAGGATGGCATGAGATAGCTGCAGCCTGCAAAGTGACAGAAAACACACAGAGCAGACATTTATATATTCAGTAAACTTTCCCGAGTCTCTGAGGGGAGAGCTGTTTCCTAGACTTTGTGCTTATTTTTTTTGTGAAGATATTTGGTTTAACCAGTCCACAATATTGAAACTGCAATGTTAATGTCATATTTGCAAATACTTACATTCAAACTAAGTTTTAAGGGTTTGAATCCTAACTGTCATGAGTAGTTAAGTGATTTGGTAGCCATAGGTCATAAAAACCCTAAGCCTGATGAAAATCAGGGCCCATCTTCTAATTTCACAGTTCACAAATTTATCTGGGCAAAATCCAGTTTTCAGGCAAAAATTGGTCCAGTCTGGATAAAGGTGGAAGGTGGGGATTTATCCACTGATGCAGCAAAGAGGGATGATCGGAGGAGGAAAACTCATTTTGGATGAACAAGGGAGTTTGAATACCTGATCACCTACTGGCTTTCCACAGCACTGCATTTCTTACTGACCACTGTGGAAGAGCAGAGTACCTGCCTATCCACAGGACAGTTTCTGCTTGTCAGGACCTGCACCAGGCCACCTTCCATTGCTGAAAGGTCATGCCATTCCTCTACCAGCATTCTGCCTAACTCCTTTCTTCTGGGATAAAGTTGAAGGCCTGGGACACCTCTATTTAGAAAATGCTGCTAATGCTTGTGGACTCATCTGGATATTACTGACTGGGATTCTGACATTCCCAAGGGCTATTGCCAGAGCAAGTTAAAGGAACCTGATATCCTTCCTCTAAGCAAGAATCTGCCCAACAATTCCATGACTAATATTAAGTCAAATTGAAACTTTTTTAATGGAGAAAAGGAGACCAGAAGGTGTTGTGGACAATATATTTGGTGATTTTTTGATCAGAAAGAAAAGAGTGGTTCAAGAAGAACATTGTGAAAGGAAAGAATAAAGTTCACAAGAGTGTTTTCCTTTATTCTTGTAGAGTTCCATGTTTGGTACTCGAGGAAACCACCACTCACTCTGATTTGTTTCATACAGTTACCACATATGTGAAAAAAGATGATGACAGACATCTGAGGTGAGAAGAGCACAGTTCCTATAATTAGTGTTTGTGAATACATCACTCTGGTGTCCCTGATAAAAGGAGTCTTCTGTCCCAGTTATACATCAGCATCTAAAACCTTGCAGAGCTGTAATCTCATTTCTTTGCTACTACTGTTTGAGCCCCCAAAAAATAATATTGTTGATGCAACTCAAAGATTAACTGATGACTATTGGAGTCTGCCTATACCTTGTAACAGGATAAGATGCATACTTTTGATTGATGCTCATTCAGAATGCAAGCAAATTATCTGGCAGAGGGCAAAATTATCCAGTGACCTAATGTCCTGTCACTGATACACAAATAATTATACGAGCACTGATCCACATAACATCCGTTATGTGAATTTGAATGCCCATCTGTTCACTCCAGATTAATTGTGACACTGATAGCTCCACATTACGAAACTGTTATTTTTTTAAAGCCTTCCATGAAAAGCAAACCCCCCCTTTCCATTCCCCCAACTCCAAACAAAACAAAATCTCAAACCTAACAGAACCAAAAAATGATCACTTTTCCAAAAAAGAACAGGCTTACAAGTTCAAGTATTCCCTTCACTGCCAGATAAAGCACTCCAGGACCCAAGGGAATAGGTCATAGCATAAAACATGCTTAGAAGTTAGAAAGAAGATACTATTCTTCATCCAACCTTTTGATCCTAAGTAAGGTTTAAAACAATACTGAAAGGTTCAATTTATCTTGTTTAACATTAGATGTCCGCAATGTGGATGCTTGTGTCTGAGCTAATGACCCTTTTGGATGTCTACTTTAGGACAAGACAAATCTGCACCAGGAATGTTTATTTGTGTCTTCTTCTCCAGCTTCCTAAGGGACCTCAGTAGACAAAATCTGATATGGATACTATACTGTAGATGTGTATATTTGGTGAGATCAATTGCACTCTCAACTAATTTGTTTAAATTGATTAATTTTGCATGTCATATCACTTTTAACTGCATTTTCTTTTTGGTGACACCTAATTCTTCTCAGATATTTTGATTTTTTTATCTTTTAACAGTTCTCCACTAATCTATGCAATTACAATTTTTGCTAGCTCTGTCTTTCTGTTGAGGCAAACTTAAAAATTAACATCACTTAGCATTTGTACCACTATAAGTGATCCCACTTGTATCATCTGTTTCAACAACATTTTTAGTGGACTCCACTAGCAAATGTCTCCCAGATCTTACAGGTGTACTCTTAAATGCATGTTTAATTTTATGATATTTTGCAATGTAGCTATTAATTTTGAGTCGGGCACTTCTAAAATAGTGCCATTAATTTTTGCATGTACATAAATATATATGTACTTGTGTTTTAAATGTCTTTTGTGTAACAAATTAAGGAACATGTTTTGATCCACTAGTTACTTGTGTGAAGTCTATTAGTTATAGAAGCAATTATACCATTTTGTTTCCATTGCTAAATTCCACTAACAAGTGCTCAAACTTGATGAATTAAATCTGTGGAGTCGTATCAAGGATGCACCTTGCTTTTGCTAAGAGTAAAACCAGAAACTGCACTGTTTCATAACAAGAATTCATAGTGTTATGTATTGTTGCTATTATTTCCAAGGATCCTAGTATTTATGCATGAAATATGAAGTGTCTGTTCTCTGGACTATAATGCACAGTTCATTATTTTTACAATGGACAGTAAGGAAAAGCTTTAATTCTTTCTTTGGCAAGAATATATTGACAATATCACACTTTGTATAAGAAGTTTAGGTAGCTGGACATACAGTTAAGGTAATGTCCTTACATGGAGGCTTACATTTTAGTTGTAATTTCATAATATAACAATTTTTGGGTGTTCCTTTGCATATTAAGGCTGGGATTTAATTTACCTAATTGAAGAACTGAAGAATTAGGCCAAATCCAGACACCCAATCAGGTGATAGCTGTCTCCCAATCCGCATAGATTCTCTGAGCCTGCTAATTTGAGGCCTAGCTAAAACCACTACACCAAATTTTAGTATTCTTGTATTTGTGCCACTGAAGTCTAGATGCTTAAAATGCAGAGGTTTTTTCCATCTGGCCTAGTCATTCAATACTTGTGAAGAGAAATTGGTTGTTCTGTAGAACAATCCATCTCATTCTAACTCAGATATCAACAACAGATGATATGAATTATGCACTTGATGCATTAATTTCTGCACTGACCATGGTGGGGTTCCATTTCTAATGAATTGATTTGCCAGAAGTAAGTACTTAATACCTTGTGTAATAACCGAGAGGAGTAGTCGTATTTGTCAGTTTTTTCAGGATCTACACAGTGTAGAACTTATCTGAGTGTAGCTATACATCTGGTTTGAGTGTGCAGAAACTCTGGGAATACATGGTGTTTGCAGAAGACTAACTATGCAGCAGCAGTCATAGAGATCTTAGGAGACAGAGGAGGAACTTCACTGCCTGGCCTTAAAATGGAATCTAGTTCTATATGCAATGCAACCTGTTTATATATGGACCAAATACAATGCAAAAATCTTGAAGTAACTCAATTAAGGACTCCATTCATGATTATAGTAAGGAGCCAGCCATTATGGATGCAATGAATCTCTGTCGTGTACAATATTGAAAGGTCACCCATTAACCTAGTTGTCTTTCTAATTGTTATGGGTTTAACCAAGTAGGCCAAGAAGTTAAGTTTTAAAGTTCAGCTAGGCCTAGGATTGTCAGCTGATTTAAGCTGGGCTGAGCTGACAGCTGACTTCTTCCAGCCAATAATATTGTATTCCATACCATACTACATCATCTCAAAGGGTGTAAAATCCAGTGTGTGGGAGTGGCTTGGTTAGTTCCATCATGGCTGCACTAAGAGGAAGACATCCAGCAGCTCCTCTACTATGCTATGCCCTGCTCCTGTTGCCTGTGCTTGCATTTTGTTTGCATTCAGGGAAGTAGAAATATTTTGTTGCTATATTTTCTCTTTCTTGCTGAGTGTCTTTTGGAGTGCTTATGAATTTAGAGTAATGGGCTTTGTATTAATTGGGGAGTGGGAGGTTATTTCTTGTTATACATAACTTGTGTAAGTGTGTGTTATATTGTAGTTTCCTCTTACTTTTCTCTTTTCTGTATAAATACATGTAGTTAGTTTCAGCATAAACCTGCTTTGAGGGTTTTTTTTCCTCTCCCTTTTCTTTTCCCCTTAGCTGGTTAGGGGGAGGAGGAACACTTTTCACCCTGTCCTGGACAGTTGGCGTTTTGCCAGCTCAACCCATGACACTAATTAACCAAGAAAGGAAGGCACATCTCTGTCCACTTAAGCTTTTCTGCAATTCTTGTGGCCTTTTTAAATACCTACTTTAGCATAAAAGAAGCCATTCTCTAGAAGCCCATTTACCTCCTGTGCACCTCAGACACGGAGGTTTACATTAGCAACTTCTACAGTAGATCCAGTGAATGCCACCCATTTCCTCCCTGGAGAAAGATGTCTCAGATTGCAAAAAATGTATAATTTTAATGTTGTTCAAAAAATCTGAACTTCACTTAAGGACCAGTGAAGTATGCCAGGAAAGTACAATTGAGCTTCATTGACTTCAGAACTGAGAAAAGAAGTTGCCCCAAAATATCCTAGGTCACAGAACATCATTTCTTGCATGCTTACAAAGATTTCCTTGGTGTGATCTGATCACTCTGTTCACAAAACAATTCCACTTCCAGAAAACTGATATAATTTTGAAATTAGCTGGAAATCTTAGCACATAGCTTGTTTTTTAGCCTAACACACAGGAAGAGATCTCAGTTTGACTTCCATAGTTTGTGCAGACCATATGGTCTCATGACGTTGCCTGTCATGTTGCCTCTGTTTTTCCTTTAGACATCTATATTCTTTGACAAGGTGAAATAACAGCAAATCAATAGCCAAAATTAGATTATTTTACAGATAAGAACCTGCATACTAATCTTTTTTTGCAGGCACTAGAAAGACGGGTTATGGCAACATTTTTTCAGAAAACTTGAGTAATGGAAAGCTTAATATTGCTGCAATATTAAACAATAAACGTGTGCTTTCTTCCAAGTGTACCTCGTATCATCTTGGGGGTCTGTGATATAATGTACCCAGACATTATTTTGGGTTGTGGCTCTTTTTTTCTGAGTACTGTTAGGACATTTTTACTCAAGAAATAATCAGTATTTATACATAATAAGTATACTTCATTCAGTGAGGGTGCTTCTTAACTGCCATTGACATTATCTACCTCCTATTTAAAATTGTATGCAATAAAGTCAATCAGTTATTGATACAAGGGATTAAACTGGGGAAATTAAAGTATTATTTTTGCATGGTATTTTCTGAAAAAACTCCCATCCCAAACATAGAAGATGATGAAGATAAATTTTTCCTGTGTTTATGACTCCATTAAATATAAAACAACCTATTCCCTATTGACACTTTAACAGCATTGTGTTCTTAATGAATTTCTATGCCATAATTTATTACTGCAGAAAGTTATAGTGCTTAATTTCTTACATAACTGAAGTTCTGTATTTAATTCATTTTCTCTGTCTTTGAAGGATTATTCAATTTACATAAAGATAGAGCTCAACACTTCAGCAGGAAATCTGATTGTGGGAACACAAATTAAAACAGCAATTTTAGGAGATTAGATAGAAAGTGCACATGGCAAGTAGCTTATGTTGTCACGTGTAAAGTTGAAAGTGTAAGAACTGTTTCTTAAAATGAATTTAAAGGAACACTAAAAAGTATTGATATAACATTGTTTAAAATTGCCCTTTATTGGTACCTCTCAGAAAAAGCAAAGGAACACCACTGTCATAACAAAGTGTAGTTTAAGACATAATATGATTTATTCTTGAAATTCATATTTTGAAATGTATACAAAATTACTGATTAGAAGACTTTTATTCAAATTTAAGCTGATGAAAATTTTCACCAGTAAATTTCACAAACTGCATGTGTAGGCTGAAAACCAATTTAAGTGCTAATAAAATCCATCTGAATTGGGGCTCAAACAACATCTTTGCAGGTATACAAATAACCAATGTATGGCAACCATTAAATCAAAAATCTCTGTAAGTGTAAAGTAGTATAAGAAAATTGTAAGAAATGTTGCTATAATTAAATCCTGACATTTCTAACAAAAATGGCGATTTTTTATTGTGATCATTATCTCAGCCAACCTGAAAAATCATGTCATTAAAATTTTGTGAAATGGCCTACAGTCATCTTGCACCTCAAGCCGATTATTTTTATTATACTGTGCAGTATGTTAATAAATGCAAGGCTGAAATTATCATATAGAGGGGTATAAAGATCAAAAGATGAAAACTGCCTTCCACAATAGATTTTCTGAATGGCTTTGGCAATGATTCTGTCAACTACTCACAAGATTTCAGATCAGGTGGTGATGTAAACCTTAAGTTCACTGAATTTAGATGGAATAACTTTCATTAAAAAAAAAAATTCAACTCCAAGAGTACGAATTGTATTTTGGTTTCAATAAAATATGTAACTAAAGAAATATTAATTAAAAAAAATGAATAGAGTATTTTACTTAAGTTAGATTTGCTTCAATCCGTGATAATTGGAACTAGGTTAGTTTTAATATTTCTCATTAAAAAAAAATCAAAAATTATTCTTTAATCAATACTTAGCATAATATCTCCCTTATAAAAGTAACAAATGTTTCATCTTTTTGGAGTGGCCTGAATAGCTTAGAAAAATCTGACAAATTCAATTATTAGTTCTGAATTATTTAGTTATATTAGTTCTTTCTGTGTGTAGGAGTTTATGAATAACCAAGTTGATGGAGAGCTAAAATAAAATACAGAATAAAATCATATAATGTAAGCCTAATGCACCAATCAAATGAATGAGAATGGCGATAATAAAAAACAGATATTTAAAAATAATCCTACCTACTCAGAAAACATAAATCCAAGGCAGGATTTCACAAGCTGTACTTGTGATGAAAAGGACACAATTACCTAAACATTGTTTATCAGGGGCCTTTTTAGGTGCTATGGAAGATTGGATGTGGCCTTCGGCTGACCCTCGAGAGGCACAGAGCTGGCACAGGCTGTAGCCTCTCTGCAAGCCCTGTGGTGATTGTGCAAAGGGATCTTGTCTGTGGGCAACTGGAGGGAGGCCCTTTTATCCAACAGGCTGAGCTGAGCAGCCGCTTAACACTGTTAAATGCACTGTCTAGATGTCTGCAGGCTGTAATGGGAGCTGGAATTGTTACTGCCTTGGCAGGTAACAGAAATGGAGATGGTTAACAATGGAGCTGAATTCTGCTGTGTGTCTTCTGCCCTGTGCTGTGTGTGGTGCAGGAGGCAGGACTGTAAATGTAGGGGTAATCACCATTGAGGATGCACCAGGACACACCTCTGGCTAAGGCAGGAGATATGGGAGACCTGTTCTCGGGATTGGTAGCTGGAGGCCTTGCAGGTACAATAGGGTGTCACTTGAGAGATGGCACAAAAGAACCATATTCAGGAATCTGAATTTTTCCTACAAATTGCAGAGTCTTCAACTCAGTCTTTTTCTGTGTATTCCATGCTTGATACATACCATGGTACAATGGTGCACAAGTGTCCAGTGGCTCATTACTTCTTTTAGACATTGTTGTTGTACAAACATATATTAATTATCCATTTCTATATTTAAAAATATGTCAGATTTTCATCTTATGAAGCTAGGTAAGCAATACCCAAGTAATTAAAAATGTTGTTTTTCTTAAATGCAGGATTAGTACCAGGAAACACAAAACTATATATACAAAATTGTGTCCTAGGGCCTTCTAGAAAATTCTTCACCTATGGAAGCTCTTTGTGAATACCTCACCTGTCACATTTGTAGGCTGTGACATTTTATTCACTAACATCCTAGGGGAAAAAAAATACCTGTAGTCCTTAGCTATGGTACACTATAGCACCTAACACAATATATCAACCATTAAGATCATTCTGCAAATGACAAATTGTATAATTTTCTTTATTTGAATCCACCAAGTGATAGAAACTTGGATCATCCACTTGAGTTATATTGTTTACACAACTATTAAGCTGCAAGTGTAATCACTGTTTGTTTTCTATACCTTTTGGGTTGACAAGGGAAAAGTACTTTAATCAGGAGAATAAAATGATAGTGCTTGCTATTGCTGATTACAATTTTTCTAATCAAATGTATTTCAGGAAGACAAATCCAGTTTTCTCAGAACCTTGTACATACCAGGAGAAGGTGGAAAAGAGGGACAGAGCTCACACCTGAAGAACAATTTAGGCACTACCTAAGGAAGGTGTTTTTATCAAATAAATATGGGGCCAGAGGGGTCTTCCCAAGGGTGCTGAAAGCACTGGTGGACATAATTTTTCAGCCTTTGACTGCGCAAAATCCTTGAGACTGATGGAAGTCCCTTGAGGACTGTGACATGAACAAGGGAAGATTATAGTTTAGCTGTGCATTTGACACTGTCCTCCACCCCTACTGTGTTCAAGTTTGGAAGCTGAGGAATTAGATAGATAGATAGATAGATAGATAGATAGATAGATAGATAGATAGATAGATAGATAGATAAAAAATTGCCTGAACAGCTAGACTCCAAGGACATCAATCCATGACTAGACATCCTCTGGAAGTTGCTAACAAGAAGAGCATCCCAATGGTTTGTACTGGGCTCAGTGTTGTTCAGTAAATTCATGAATGTTCCCTATGATGAGACAGACCATCCCTCAGTGGATTTAGAGGGTGAATTTCACATCAAAGAGTAGGGCTTCAATTCAGAGGTTTCTTGAGAAACTTTAGTAGTTGGTTCAAGAGGAAAAATATTTCATTTGTGGAGAAAAAGCCGCATATATTAAAAATTGAGATGAGTAGAATCCTGCTGAAAAGCACCTGGAGGTTACAATGAAGTTACTATGAAGTTAAACTTTTGTTAAAAGTGTGCTTTCACCACAATAATGTCAAAATGCATTCTGGGATTTACTAGGAAACCATAGCAGGTAAGACAGGAGATGATACTCTGTGTCCTCAAGTGTTGGTGAAATCACAGCTGGAGATCTGTGTCTACCTTTTGGTCACCACAGCTCAGGAGTGACTTGGAGCAATTCGGAAGAGTACAGAATTTGAGGTTCACCTGGAAGATGAAGTCTACTGAAACAGGACCTATATTGCTGGGGGTGGGCTGCCTATATCAAGTCAGGTGAAGATGAGGTTAAGGATAAAGCTATTACCAGCTAGTAGCTATTTGAAAGTACTTCTTGGTAGTGACAGATCACACAGCATCCACTGAATCTAGCTAGCCTATGGCATGTAAACTCAGTGATCTGAACCTGCCACTGAGTTTCTTCATTGGAAAATGTATCAGGCAGTATTTGTTGTCCTCCAGCTGTTCCAGTTTTCTTCTCACTTGGCGAAGTTTTCTCTCTTGAGAGGAATTGGTATGAAGTCAGCAAAATTTTAATTGAAAATACAATTTCCATTATAACAATGACAGTAATTTTACAATGAGTGTAAGTAAACATTTGTACATATTCCCAGAAGACATACATTTCATTTGAAATCTTTATAATTCAATGCTTGTCTATAAGAAATGCTCTAGTTTAATTAGGAGCAGCAGGTCAAATTCAGAGATTGACCACGTGAAGTCTGTGATTTTTTCTATAGTCATGTTAAATGATCATCATCATTGCAGCTGGTCCAAAATGGAAGATTGAGTCAATTTTAGAAAAAGTCCTTTTTCAACACTGTCACTGTGCAAAGTAGTCTTAAAATGAAGACATGAGGCTCTGAACATAAGCAAATAGGCAACACTTGTCAGCACATGTAGAAAAATCAGCATTTTTAGGCTATCAAGTTTCAAAATTTCTTACTGTGTTTCAGTCTGAGGTTCAATTTATAGTGCAAAGGTATCATAGTCTTCTAGGAAGTGAAGTTTATTAGGAAATGCAGAAGATGAAAAAATAGTAAAGGAATGTGGAAAAAAGTTTTGTTTAGGAGAGATATTATTAAGTAAAGCAAAAGAAGCAAGCATGCAAACAAACAAAAACTAAAAAAAGATCAATGCAAAGGATATGCAATTCAAAAATACTTATTTCCCTTGTGGCTAGTCTTCCAATGCTTTGAGGAATAATAAAGAAGAGTTATGAGATTTATTTTCTTCAGCCTAGAAAAAAGAATTGGGAGGAAAATGTTGTCAAATTGAATATAATAAATATCTGGTAAATAAGCAGTGTCAAATATCTGTATAGATTGGAAGAAGCACATTGATTGACTCCTTAAACATGCTGTTCAGTGTAAACAGTCTGGCTATGCAAAAATGTTATGATGTCTGGCAGGGTCATGAACAATGTAAGTCCCCAGCAAAAACCCCTGATGTCCTTCCCCAAAGGGTTCTTTGAATCAGACTGAAATGACACACGGGTGCAGGAGCATTTCTGGGGGCATTCATAATATGCTGCCACTGGTGCAGAGGAGGGCATTTAAGTGAAAGGGTGTTCTGAGAACACAAGTGCATTAGTCAGCCCAGAGCAAACACTACCCCTGCAAACTGCAAGCCATGAGAATGACATAAATAGTTGGGATTACAAATAATCTACTGAAATCACACTCAGAGTGTGTAATTATATTATCTACTTATATGTATATCCAAACATATATACAAATATGTATGTAATCAATCTGCAGCAAAAATACTGCTGATCAAAATCTCTGTTGCCAAAATACTTTGAAACTGTGATGGAGAAGTAAAAGCCAGTGTTTGGAGCAATTATTTGCAAACTATTAATATTCAAGTGATGCAATTTGTTTTCTGAATTAGAATTTAAAAGAGAGAACTTGGAAGTTTTACAGCAGTTATTTAGTTTAGATGATGAAGTTCAACTCTGAAGCTTTCCTTAAGTATGTGAAAAATACAAAATACTTCTAAAACTGTTTTACAGAAAATGCAGAACCCTGATGTGTTCTGTCAGTTAAACACTATGCAAAGCCAGGAAAATACCACCTTCCTGGGATAGAGACTGTTCTTTCTGAATAACACAACAGAGAGTTACCTAAGGATGCTGAGCAATGTTTACTTTTGTTCAGTATCTAACTGCAATTTTAGAGAACATAGGTGGAAAGTGGAAATTACCATTAAAATGATACCCTGTCTTTCCTTCTTTCCTTCTCTCATTCCAGGAGAAGTATTGCTGGTTTGGTTTTTTTGTTTGTTTGTTTTTGGTTTTGGTTTTTGTTTTTTGTGGTTGGTTTTGGTCGTTTTTTTTGTTGGTTGATTTGTTTATTTGTTATAGAGTGGACTCAAGGCACTACACAAGAGGCATAGGATGATTGCCAGAAAACTTTCATACTGATACTTCCTCTAGGACCTCACCCCAGACTCCAAGAATTGGGCCTCTTCTACATTTCTGGCGCTTAAATGAAGAAACATATTTCTTATATGCTGTAAGATGTTATAAGATATGTAAGATACATAAAATGCAGGTATGAATTTTCACCCAGAGGATGGAAGGAATTTCTGGATATGAATTTGAAATTTTAGACTCAGTTTTATGTTGTAATTTGTAAAGCCATTTAAGTAGAGCATTGTTCACAAATGAGGTTGATCCTCATAAACCCACATTTCTGGGCCTTGTTTGCTGTGACCTTAGTTCTTAATAATTTTAATTCATCAAAACCTAGCTCTGTTAGCAAATACCAAATATACTAACCATTACTATCTAAGAGCTTGTGCAGCCTGTTGCTTCCTTCTTCCGTCTCACTGTTAACAAGATTGTAACCCCTAAAGATTAAAAAACCTTCTACAGCACTTGCATAATAGTCTGATACAATGATGTCTTTTAAGCATGGTTATATTGAATAATTAATTTAATTTAAGTAGTCTAAATAAACTGGAATTTTTTAATAATGCATTGATTAGAATAGATGATCCAAATCTGCATTTGCTTGTCTCTTTTGTTCTATAAAGTACTGTAAACATTTAAAATAATATTTATAGAGCTTCTCTGACTTGCCTCATCACTTTAATTTCTTACACAACTCTCTCCTTCCCTCCCCAGTACCTAATAACCATAGTCAGTATGAGACCTAATGAAGGGAGAGTAAATTCAGATGGTGGTTAGAGTCTGCAAAACTTGGCATATAAGGGCAAAAAGATTATGAATTGTGGTTTGTTTTACTCAAAATGAGAATCTGCAGTGGCTCCCTTCATTAATGTGATCTTCTGAAAAGAACCCACAATATGATTTTATAATTATACTAAAAGGCATAAGGAAAGGTTGAGGGAGTTGGGGCTGTTCAGACTGAAGAAGTGAAGGCTCCAGGGAGACCTTATTGTGGTCTTTAAATATATAAGGAGGCCCATAAGAAAGATGAGGCTAAATCTTTTAGCAGGGTATTACTATCATACAACAAGTAATGGCTTTAAACTAAAAAAAAAGAGTAGATTCAGATTAGATATAATAGAAAAGCTTTTTACGATGAGGGAAGTGAAACAACATTGGTTGGACGAGGTGACCTTTAAAGGTCCCTTCCAAACCACTCTATTTTATGATTCTATGTTTTTATGCTACATCAACAGTATTCTACAACAATGGTTAACCTGCCATTGTGCTGAGACTACGTTCTGTCCTGCTGAAAAATATTGTCTCCTTCTGCCTGAACTGAATGTTTTTAACCCCTCTCAACTGCCTCTGGGTTCAGAGAACTTCTATAAGAATGCAGGCCTGCTATGTAGTCATGGCTCTTAGAGCAGTAATGCAAGTTGTCACCACAGAATGAGGTAAGTATTCATCTTCAGTGAATCACCACTGGACGAAGAGGAATGAATTTGTCTTGACATAGTTCATTGTTTAAATGAAGATAATTGAGACAAACAGCATAGGAATGATGACAATTACCCTTAATCATGGTAAGTAAGTCTGTAAGAAATTCTGGGTTGCATCTACTTAGAATTGTCCTTTGGGTCAGAAATGTGACTCTAAAGTGAGTGTATTATCATGCATAGGCTGGCATCAAAAAGTGGTCTCAGAGGGCATGATCAGAATTTATTTCAGGTGAAATGAAACCAGGAATGGCACTTCTGAGATGCACTTGAACTCTTAATGGACACTTAGTTCATGTGACCAAAGTACCTGCAGTCTGATGTGTAAGACTTCCAAACCTCACACACTGTGGATGCTGAGTCCTCACAACTCTTTCACTCTGAAGACTTACTGCTATTGAGAAATGGCATTTTTTAATATATATATAGTTCAGATTGCAAAAAATCTTGATAAACATTAGTGACATCTATGGACATGAAACAAGAGCTAGAGAAACTTCTAGCCTTGCTACTGAGACATTTAAAAGATAAATAGGAATTGAATATACCTAAGTAAGTTTGTCAATGACACTAAACTAGGAGGAGCTGTAGATGCCCTTAAGGGTTGAGATGCCTTAAAGAGAGATCTGGATAAATTAGAGATCTGTGCAATCACTAACCATATGAAATTTAACAGGAAAAAGTGTCTGATTCTCAGCCTGGGACAGGGTTATCTCAGTTATATATGTACAAATTGGGGAACGGAAGGCTGGAGAGCAGTCCTGTGGAAAGAGATCTGGTGTTTTTAGTGCCTGGCAAGTGGAACGAGTTGGGTGTGCCCTGGCAGCCAGGAGGGCCAACCCTGCCCTGGAGTGCATCAGGCAAAGCATCACCAGCTGGTCGAGGGACTCTACAATGTGCTGGTGCAGTCCCACCTTGAGAACAGAGCACAGTTTAAGAAGGACATCACACTTTTAGAGTGTGTGCAGATCAGGGCAACCAAGATGGTGAAAGGCCTTCAGGGCTTATGAGGGACAGCTGAAATCTCTTGGTTTGTTCAGCTTGAAGAAGTGAGGGCTGAGGAGTTACCTCATGGCAGTCTACAGGTTCCTCAAGGGCTGAAGCAGAGAGGGAGATGCTGATCTCTGTTTGGCGACCAGCAATAGGGTACAAGAAAATTGATTGCAGCTGCATCAGGAAAAGCCCAGACTAGACATTAGAAAAATGTTCTGTACTAAGGGATTGGTTAGGCATTGGAACAGGCTTCCCAGGGAAGTGGTTATGGCACCAAGCTTGTCAGAACTCAAGGAGTGTCTGGACAATGCTCTAGTCACATGGTTTAGTTTTAAGTAGTAATGCAGGAGCAGAGACTTGGACTCAGTGGTCTCCATGGGACACTTTCAACTTGAGAAATTCTATGGTTGTATGATTCTATAATTTTGGTTTAAAACATGCTGCTTCTCCCTGTCCTTATTCCTAACCTGAGAGAGTCGCATGATTCGTATAAATCAAGTATCTTCAGAAAATGGATGGTTTTTTATTCATTCACGTGTTCTGGCAATATATGTGTAAGTTTAATATCAACTCCTTGCAAAAAAAGGAGGGCTAGGTTAACAACAGAATTAAGGATTTTTATCTTTCAACACCTACAATTTTTAGGTTAATGGCAGAATTTAAGGATTTCTAGTGTCTAACACCTACAGTTTTTCATTCAGAGTCAAATCAATGAACAGAGATGACCTCTCTTAGTTAACTGCATTCTTGCCACATTTCTCTTTCCTTCCATCTATGCATTTATATATTGGTTTTTTCCACTATGATATCCTTGGTTCACCTATAAAACAGGGAGAACAACAGTAGCAATACTTGAGTTTGCTGTATTTCAGTTCTAATTTGAAAGAACTGACTTCCAAAAGATGAACATATTGTATGGGCTGTAAATAATTTCAATTCTTGGCATCATTCCTACTTTTGTATGCATATGGATTTATGTGATTCTAAAGTCACTGTAGGTATCCATGTAGATATAAATGGAAATAAGAAGCCCTAGTCCCTTTCACTTTAAAATTGATCATCTGGAAAGTTTTTCCAGAGCAGATGCTGTATTTCTTTTAAATTACCATATTAATTACTGTGTGATCAAAGAACTGTCCTGAAAAAAAAAAGTGTAGTATTTATATGAGTCTATAACATGGTTATACAGTAATATTACTTTTTATATACAGCCATCCACTAGTCTATTGATTTTAATTCACAGTCCATTCACATTTTGTTTAACTTTTTGTTGTCCTTTCAAGGGCTTTATTCAAGGTGAGTTTGTTGTCCTTTTATCCCATTGATTTCTCCCTTCAAAGCACTTCAAGAAAACAAATCAAAAGCTTACAAAGAAATTCCCACAGCACTTATGTCTTTTGTTCAATGAGTATTTTCTTTCCAAAATGAGACAAGAAGGAATAGTTCCTTGTCTGAACAGGAAATTTTTATGCTTACCGATATGTGCATCTGAAGCCTTACATTTTCAAAACCCCTATTCCTGAAAAGGGGGCATAACACTAGATTTAATATTCATTGTGGTGCAATATGTGTCTATAAACATGTATGACCTTCACTGACCTCACCTTGGGTACAAATGCTCCCAAGAACTCTTTCCCAAGAGGGTCAGTTATCAGTCAGGGCAAGCTGGAAATCTTACAGATTGCAGCTTGGCTCATGGGCAGATTCAGTGTAGGACTGACAAGCAATAGCAGTAGAAACTAATTACCAGGCCCCTATGACATAATCTTTTCTTCTTTTGGATCTTGAACCCATGGGAACTGAATATTTGCATTTTTCTTCATTATTCATCTCATGATAGCTAAAATATGATATATGTGAAACATCTTTTGCTTATGATGGGGTTTTCTTGTGGGTTTTTTTTTTGTTGCTTTATTTTTTTTTTAATTTTTGTTCTAACTTGACCCAAATACTGTGGACTGGAAAGAAAATACAAACTACTTTAAAATTATGATTAAACTTTTTCTGTTGGAAATAATAGTACAGAGATTAGGAATCTTTTTGACAGTGAGATAAAGTCAGAAAGAGACTGCAAATCCCCACAGCACCTATCACAAGTATCACAAGTACAGTAGAAGTCAGACTCATGGAGGATTGTGTAACAGATACAATAGTTTTTTCCAACATATAGAATCATAAAGTCATGTAATCATTAAGGCTGGAAAAGACCATTGAGTCCAACCTTTGACAGCACATCGCCATACCAACCAAACCACAGCACTAGGTGCTACATCCGTTTCTTGAACACTTTCAGGGAGAGTGAGTCTACCAATTCCCCAGGCAGCCCCTTCCAGTGCTTGACAACCTTTCAGTGAAGAAATTCTTCCTGAAGTCCAACTTGGACCTTTGCTAGCACAGCTTGAATCTATATCTTCTTGTCCTGTAACTAGTTGTCCAGGAGAAGAGGCTGACCCCCACCTTCTACAACCTGCTACAAAAGCCCTGAGAGAGCTTCAGCATGACATATATGGATGTGGATTGGTTCATTTCAAATATAACTAATGGCAAAGAACTGAGTGATGGATGCAAGGCATGTATTTTAATAGGTGTTTATGAAGAAATGTCCTGGGTGTAAGAGAGTGGTGGATGGTGGTTCTGTCCCTTGGTATGTGCTATGGAAATTGGACAGCACATTCATTTTATTGTTCTGGTGCTGTCATTCCTGTATTTCCTAACTACAGCCATAATTCCCTGATGCCCGACCTCGTCTGATCTCGTAAGCTGAGCAGGGTCAGTCCCGGTTAGTACTTGGATCGGAGACATTCAATACCAGGTGCTGCTGGTTCTAGTGCTGAGGACTTCACTGTCACCATCCAAGCTCACTCGGCTATGGCAGATGAACCTCAGGAGTTAAAGGGTGGGGCCAGTTCTGCGCACGCTGTGACTCATCTAAAAAATCCATGGCACAGGCTGGAAGGGCACACCCACGTGGGGAGAGCCCTTCCCAAACCTTCGTCCATGAAGCCTAGCTTCGTCCATGATGATGAGTGCATTTCCTTATTTGAACATAAAATTCCAGGGGTAAATCCAGATGCACTATTGACTAAAAAATTAAAAAAGATATCTGATAATTGGAAAAGCTGGAAACAGGATATCCATCATCCTTTTGATACAGATGGAGTAAATAAATAGAATCTGTTCTGCCAAAAGTCTTTTGCTGCAGCATTTATTCATAAATGAACCCTTTTGAGTAAATAAAACTTGCATAAATGAATGGTTTCATGAATGTTTTTGCTGTCACACTTAGATTTCCCAAGCCTCCTGAGGGCACAGACCTTCCTTAGTCCATGGAAATCCACTGGCTCTACTGTTTTCCAGCAGCAGAGAGGAAACCTTTCCAGACTGGCTGCTTTTCTCATCATCTGTGAAATGAAGAAATACTGTCATTCTCTGCGAAGTTTGAAATAAAATCTTTTTTTACAGTCAATCAGGAAAGTATCCAAAAGCTCCTGGCTATTTCACTCTTCCTGGCTTCTGATATTGTATTTTCAAGGTCTTTGGATACATCCCAATATTTCCATCCTCAGATCCTACACAGTACTTGTGCCCCTGTTAAAATGAGGCGGGGATAAAGTCCATGTGGAAGTTCTCCAAGCCCTGTTATGTTGTTTAGGCAGGCTGTTGCAGAGAGGATTTGTAGCTAAATGTCATTTCTGTTTAAAAGTACCAAGGGGTTAAAGCTGGTATTATAAATGTCATTAGCAGTAGAAGCATGCCAGATAAATGCTAATCTGCTCCTTAAGCACTTTCCAGTGATTTTCTGTAAGCGCTCTTCAAAGAGTAAAAAATAAAAATATTCTGGTACAATGTAGGAATTGCAGTGCAGACACTCCAGCCAGTGTGGTTGTAAATCTCCTGGCCTGAAGCTATGAAAAGCAAGGAAGTCCCTGCAACCCTCTATGAATAAACAGAAGAAAGGACAGATTCTGAGAAGTTCTTTCTGCCTAGAAATCCTTCAAATAACATTTTAAGAAGCTGACAAAATTTTTCGTAAGCATGGAAATAGTGGTGAATCTGAAGTAAAGAGAGAGAAAGACTTACCTAGGCAGAAGGTACTGCTTAGTCTCACTGAGGCTTTCACAGAAATATGTTATAGGCATGTTTTTTTCTTGAAAGAGAGTTCTCATGTGGCTCTTTACTGAAGCTACAAATGGTAGCTAAATAGAACTCAGAGATGTTAGATGAAGTCTCCTTCATATCAGAGCCCCATGAGAGGGAAATTAATTGGGTAGCTGGTTTATGGATGCAGCAAAAGTTGAAGTTTTCAGAAAACAGTAGATACTGTTTCCCACAAGAGAAGACACATTAGCACTCAACTCTACCAGAGGACTATGAGTCTCTGCTGCTCACTAACAATTTCATGTTGAATTAAGTATTTGTTTGAAGCCCCTGTCCTACTTTTCCCTGTTCGTCATCTGTGGCCAGCATATCAAAACAGGATAGGGAATTCAGTTGTACCTGGAAATGAAAGGAAGCCTTGAGTGTCTCGTTGCATGCCACAACTCTCTCAACACCCTCCTAATTTTTAAAGTGCTTTTTCTATTATAAATAAATACAATGGAAATATGAGAGGTGATGAAACAGTGCTACTGAGGGTTTTGTGTACTGCACCACAGCTGTTGTCCTGTAATAGTCCATGGGAAAGCAATTTCTTTTGTTGCAGATTCCAGGACAACCCTCCTATTCACAGGTACATGTCCCTCATGTCATCTCCATGTCCCTCAGGAGTCCCACATTACAATTACATGAATCCAGCACACCAAGCAGTTCAGTGTGCCACAGACTCCTGAATAGGAACAGGAGCTGGATTGCTTCTGAAGAGCCAAGAACTCCCACTCTGGAACCTGGTCTTGGAAAAGCCCTATGAGAAGTGGCAGAATCACCATTCCTGGAAGTGTTCAAGAAAGAAGTAGCTGTGGCACTTTGTGTTATGGTTTAGTGGGCATGGTGGTATGCAGTCAAAGGATGGACTTGATCCTGAAGTTCTTTTCCAACCTTAATGATTCTATGATTCTGTGACTCTAAAACATCCATTCTTTGGCTTAGAGACCTGATGTCTATTATATGAATGGACGTTTTGCCATATAACACAATGTCAACACCCCTCCTTATCATATGGTGAACCACTATTTATTATTTCGAAATGGGTAGAGGAAGGATAAACAAGACAAATGTTGAAAGAACACTTGGTAGCTTCTAGTTTGTATGAGTAGATCAGGAGTAGACAGATTTCTCTCTTCATAGAGGATTAAATGTTACTCCATCACTCATGAAGTAGTTTATGGTGTAGTAGTCAAAGTCACAGCTTTGATGGAGGGAAAGAGTTGCCTTGTCAAAATTGCCTGGACTTTTAGACAGAGGTTTGTGCTGGAAACATCTGTGAATTTTTACAGATACCTTAACTATTTGAACTAAGCAGTTGCCACAGTTGAAATCACCTGCCTTCTGCAATAACAAGGGCAAGAAATCATGGCTGAAGACAAACTGTAAATGATAAGTTTTGCTGAACTGCCTGCCCATTCCTGCAACCTCCATTAACCTAAACCTCCTTTGAGGATGATTGGATTTATCAGTCTGTTGTGATGTTACTTTCATTATAACATCAGATGCCTGGTTCTTTCCCTGACATGCCTAGATGAGTCTTGACCTTGCCTGATCCAAACCAAAGCACTGAGTTTGCACAGAAGAACGTCAATAATCCAGCAAAGCATCAATATCCACCTTGGAAAACAGAATTCCTTTAGTCACTAGCAGGATACTGTTCACCAGCAGTTCTGTACTCCAGTCAGTGCTAGAGGGTAAAATCCAGAAGCACTTCAAGGCAAGCACATCTGAAGGTTCACTTACATGAAGGAAATATTATCTCCTCTTTATAGGAGTTAGATATCTAGCTATATAAAGCTGATTACAAGAGTTTCTGAACAGCCAAAATAAAAAAAAAACAACCTATATTTCTAAAGAAGGTAATTTAGCCTAATGCAAGCTGAAATAGCCCTTGCTTTATGAGAGATCCTGTCCTCAAAGACAGAACTTAGTATACAGACCTCTGCTCTAGACAAGTAGAAACTTGCTCAGCGCAACTGAAGAAGTTACAGTTCATGGAGTTATACAGCTCTTGCTTCTTTTTTCTTAGCCACAGAATGGCTTGGTGGTAACATGCAAATAAATGGCTTTTGTATGTCTGTTAGCCTTATGTATCTGAAAATGTGCTTATACTTTCTTAAATTAGTTTATTGTTTTCACTCTCTGTCAATTTCTGTGACTATATTGTCCTTTTGATTTTTTTTGTCTCATGGTTTTGTAAGAATTGTTAAAATTCTCAAGGTTATAGGAAAAATGTTCCTATGTTGAAGAGAAGAAAGACAAAACTTTCAGATGTGTTCAGCAGAGAGAACAGGAGAATTTGAGTTGCTCAGTTAAAACATTTTGTTTTGATTGTTTTGAACAATCTTGTTTTGATTTTAAGTTGTTTTGTTTTCTTTTTAGTTTTTTTCTAGTTTGCAATATTTTAAGTAGAAAAGTCATTTAAGAGAAAAACTTTATTTTTAAATTTTATTTTTAAAGTATGGATTCAGGCTGTTTGAAGAATTTGAAGCTTTTAAAACATTTGGTATTCAGTATTTTTAGAATTTTTAGAATTTTCTAACTGTTCATAGAAAACAGCACTTTCTTACAAACAGTTTTGTTTTGAGGAATCTCTCTTTTTCAGTAAAAAAGAAAATATTATTTAAGAGCAATTGCTAATTTATTTTTGTATATGCGTCTTAAATTCGCTTTGTAAATTTTTAATTGGTTTTGAAATACATCCATCTTTCCATAAATGCCTTTTCCCATATATTGATTGAGAAAAAACGTTGCCTAAAGGTGAAAACTTTATTGATAAAAATATACTAAATTTGAATTATCACTCTGTTTCTTAAGTATTTTATTAAGTTAAAATATTTGTTTTGTTTCAAAATATCCATGGTAAGTGATTAAAGAAAAATGTATTGCCATCATAAGCTGTAAAAAAGTTTCCACAATTATGTTGACAAAAAGATAAAGAAGAAAGAAACTGAGAAAAATAATTGGAACAAATGACATTTAAAAAGAAATTAGCCTATTGTTTGTTAAATGTACAAATAGCTCTTGGCAGCTTATTCATGGATAAATATAGATTCCATCAAATTAAGAAAGAATAGAATATATATAAAGGATAACTCCACAAAGAAACATATTTAATTAATCTTTAAGAGTTTACTGGTTTTATAAAGAGTAGCAATTACAATTCTTCAGTCTTACATTGAAAACCACCATAAATAGTGACTTCAACTTACAGCATTAAGGGATTTTATAACCACAAGCAATAAAACTTTAGTGAGGATTTGCATGCCATCTCACCTAGGGTAAGATAAGTCAAGTGCTCAGGTGAACAGGAAGACAGAGAAGAAACAGGAGGGACATTTTGGGTAAAACTAATGTATTTCACAGAATATAATATAAAGTTACTTTATTACCTTTTTTTATCAGATTCCAGACATAATTCCATGGCTTCACACACTGGATGATATGCAAGGAAACATCAGTAATGTAGTGCATCTGCTCCTCAAGAGACAAGCGAGAACAGGAGGTAGATAACATATATGGGAAGTCCTGCAGCTGTGCCTGGAACTCTACTCTTGGTAAGTAAGGACGATTAAATACTAAGAGATTATTAAAATGAGAAACACTTCAAGGATATGTGATTTTTTATGACCTGAAATTTTATATTGATCTCATCTAACTTTAGACTGATGCAGTGTAGCTACCTACAACTTTGTTGGTATCTAGGCTGCCTATATGGTCAATAATAATAAGCACACCTATTTATGGCATATTTCATTGTAATTCTCTAGTTTGGACTTTTTAAGATGGGATGATATGTTTATTTGGAGAGTGTTTCTTCTCCATTTAACAGAGCTAAGGACAACTAGATCAGGTATAAAAGTCTTTGACAAGATGAATCCCATCAAAAGCAGATGATGACCTTAAATTTTTGAAAGTCTCATAATAAATTTGTACTTTCATATAGAAGTACTCATTTTTTTGCATTTCAAGGCATATTCATGTACTCATTACATTAGTCATGCACCTTCCAGGGCTTGGAATCATTCTCTGGTGGCACTTGCTGAATTTTTGGTCAGATTAGAAAATTTTCCTCATCCTGGGCACTTTGATTTGGACTGTGGGTGACAGAGACAGGCTAAAGAAATCAGAGTGCCTTGTGAGTGTGTAACTATTCTCTAACTTACATGCATGTGCAATAGGTGAGGTTTTGACAGAAAACATTGCTTATTTCACTCATATTCTCCTGTCTACTTTTTCACATGGATGGAGTAAATGAGATGAAATGCTATTCTTGACTAGTGTCTGTAATTTTTTTTTTCTGTAAGTGACTTTCTTGCATAAATTTGTTGCTAAAAATGTTCTCAGTAGTCTTGATTTATATCTGCACTGGAAATGAACAAAGAAAGATGAAGATGGAAAAAAAAACAAAGAGAACATCTCATAAAGAGCTTCTAAATAACACAGGGAAAATAGTTTTTGTGTAACCACGGGAAAAAAGGGTATCAGCAAGGAAGAAAAAAAGGGAATAAGAAAGAGATTTCACTCAAAACTTTGCTGAATTCATATTATCCCATTTAAAACCAGAAGCAGAGCCCTACCATCTAAGACCTGTATAATAAACTAAAGAAACAGGCACAAAGCCTTGATAAAACTTGGTTTTAGTCTCCCCACCCAACTGGAGATAACTGTAATTAAGGATGACCTCTTTTCTTCAGCTATTACCTCTCCTAGTTCCTTCACCATTTGTTTTTGCAAATATATTTACATATATCGTGTCTCTTAATTTGTGAAATAGAGCACAGCAGAGAACAGAGTCTCATGGAGTGCACTGATGAATGAATAATAATAAAATTACAGATGCAAATCAGACATGTTCAAGCTGGTTTTTTCTCCTACAGAGGGAAGCAGAGAGCTTCTGTTACTGCTCTGCTTTGGGGCTTGCACATACTCATCTTCCCCTCAATTTGGACGCTCCCTTGTCATCTTCCTTTTCTCTGTGTTTGGCTATTGACCATCTATAGACTGTTTTTGTAGTTAACTCTTTGAGACATATGTCTGCACATTAGCCTGTAAATGTTTAACAAAATAAGTCTTCTATTAATAAAATGGGTAATTTGTTCATTGAAAAGTAGGTCTGCTAGAAACTTCAGGACATCAGCTAATCATATCTCCACTGTATGGCTGGGTGTGATGTCAAAGCACACAAATAGCAACAAAATATTATCAGCAATTGTCTTATATGAGCGCTTTTGTTGGACCTGGTATAACATGCAAATCTCGTGTTTCCTAATATTTACCTATGCATATGTGTACATTATAAACACCATAGGCATGTGAGAACATGCCTAGTCAGCAACTAAAGCACTGATTTTTTTTTCCATACAGCATCTATATAAAAATCAAGTAATTCTGAGCAGTGAAAAAGCACCACAAAAACTTTCTTGGCTGTTATTATTAGTATAAAGTAGCAACTTAAATAACTGATATGTAACCTTTTCTCTTTATGTAATCCCCATATTAGCATTGGTGTTGCCACCTACCTTCACCGACCCTTTCCTTTACAAAGGAATTGGAATGACTAATTTCTCTATTATCCCTTGTGAAGCTTAAACTCTATTTTATTTCTCCAACTGTGCTATTTTTTGCACAAAACCTTTCTAAATCTTCTTTTCAAAGTACAGGAAACCTTACAAAAACATGAGCTATCACAAACATTTGGACTGTATGCTGCCGTCTCTGGGTCTGTAGCAACTTAGCACTGTCCTTCATTTCTAGGAGAGTAAACAAAATACTGCATTGCAGCAAATCTAATTTAAAGAGACACAATAGGGCAGAGGTCTGGATATGTAAGGCTCAGTTTTCTTTACCTCCTAGCAAAATATTAAAGGAAACAAGAGACACAGAAAAGCAGCCTATTTGTTCTTTACTTTCTTTTTTAGTAATTGAAACTTAAATAGATCCTGTTAGGCATATCATATTTCAGCTGAGGAAGTCTGCAATATGAATTGTTGGAGGAATATCACAATGCTGCCATTAATATTGGTATTGTGAATACAGAAGGTATGAAAAACAGAGATATATATTAAAAATGTAATAATTTGTAACTGCTGCTTAAAGGCTATTTTCTTAAAAAATTCAGAAGGCTTTAATAGTTAAAGAGTAAGCAATATTTTCCATTTCAAAGAAGTGCACTGGAAATTAGGTGGATCATAGATATCATATGAGAACTCTGGACAAACATATAGAGACTACTTTAAAATTGAGGGATTTATTGTGTTTTATGAAGTACTCAGAAGCAGCATACACATTACCAGGGCAGCGAAAACACACCAAAAAAATAAGTTAAATGAGAAGTTTCTCTGCCTCAAGTTTGCAACAGCTGATGTCCAGTGGACCTAGGGCATGATGTAAAATTAACAAATTGTTCTTCTCACATGGATCTTAGCTCTGTCTGATTTTCTGCCTCTTTTTCTCAGCAGAAAATGCAGAAAATGTGCTTTGGACTGATAGCTTCTCTGTAGAGGCAACCATCCTGCTACTGTGTGCCACGATGGGATCTCCCTCCGAGACCTGCTACTGGTTTTGGGTCACACAAGGCAAGGTTTGGGTCCAGGAAAGCACACCATTTGAAACTAACACAAGAACCAAAAGGGATATCTTGGTCTATGTTTTTCCAACACAGTTTCCACACAACAAACCTTGGAGCAGCTAAGCAATTAGAGTCCCTGGTAACTATCTCAACAGCACTGTGTTCTCCTTCATCCCTCAGCCTTTCTGCTTCTGTTAACCTCAGCATAACATTGCATGGTGGTATCACCAAGGCACCTGCAGACCCCATCATCCAATCCACATCCTCAAAATGCCTGATTAGATGTGAGCTGCTGCTGTCTCTCATATTTAGAAACTGTCTGTGCTTTTAACTCACAGGCTGAAAGTTTAATACCTAGTATGGATCTTGTTCCTTAGGAACTCATATTTCTTTCCAAAAGCAAGCAACTTGTTGTGAAACCTCTTTCCTTTTACTGCTCTATTCACACAGAAAATACATAAATGAGCAGTGTCCCCATCTGCACTCTAATGTGCTCAGACCCTCACTGCAGATGCGCTATTAGAAGAACCTAATGCACTTGAGTCAGAACTCTCCTATCAGTACAAGGCAACAGACCGAGGGCAGTCAGATGGACATTCCCATCCTTGTATGTCACTCTGCAGGCTGAATAATCTTTTTCCAGTAACACAGAAAATGAACTGAAGCTTCTTAAATGGAAGTTCAGAATATTGTCCTTGAAATGGAAGTGGCATTTAACCACATGCTATTCTGTTTGCATACCATGGACCTTCATATCTGTATAGCCTAATGCATAGATCTTTTTTACATCAATTTCTTAAAGGTAATCACTTTACAATTATATTATTGCTTTAAAGGCTTTCTATGCCTTTTGGAGAACAGGCCTGCAGAGAGCTGAACTCTCTTCTCCCATGGGATTATGTTGAGCATAAGATGGAAGTTACCTAATTTATTAGCTTTGCACATGGCAGTTATGTTTCTTGAAAAGCATGTTGTGCTTTGCTAATCTAAATCCTGATCTGTAAATATAGCCTACACACTGTACTGACAGTTATGTTGTTTTCTTGGTAGGGACTAAATAAAATTCTTTTTGATGCTAGTATGCTGAATATCAGCTATTCAAGCAGTCCAAATGTAAAAAAAAAATTCCTTTATGTAACAGAGGTTTACAAAACTGTAAGAGAAGCTGCCCAAAATACAAACTGCAGTGGGAGTTAAGCCAAGTGTTGTCTCTGGAGTCTAAGCCAAGTGAGTGTTTATTTTTTCAGACCATAACCCTCTAAAATATATTTGCCTAAAGTTGAAGGACAAGAAGTAATGATTCTATAGCATTTCTCCACTTTGACAGGGGTGAGTCTCCTCATGTACTAGGATGCAGATGGGGCCACTAAGCTTATGTCTAAACCTGTGGGTATCAGGTACCAGAACAAAATCAAATCCCATTTAAGCAGTCAGCCTGTTTATAGCTTATATCTTCCTTCCATCAACTAAGCTTTCTTGCTTCCAGATAGAGCACAGAAAGAACTTTGTCTCTTCTAATGCATTTGTAGGCAGACATTCACTCTTTCTTTTCTGAAGAAGTTCATATCCTGAAGTGATGTGCTCCGGATTTTGCTTCCCTATTGACACATATACAACTTCAGTATGAACCACTGGACACAAAAGATTAGAAACCCCCCAAATTACTCTCTTGAAATCATGTGTAAACTTCTGAAACAGCACAAAGATATGACCAAAGAAATTTTTTCGATGGCAAAATGAAAAAAAGTAATTTGCACAGAATTGTATAAATAAGACACAGTTAAAAGGGTGAATTTTCTTATTGTTTATTCTTATGATAAGAAAGGAACTGCTTCTTTAAATGGTAAGTACAGTGTTTGAGGCCACTGAGGTCAACTTGTATTTAGAAATATCTTGAGGTGTTATGGGTTCACCTAGGTGGGCCTAGATTTGGGCCCTGAAGTGTGGACCAGGCCGAAGCTGTCAGCTGACTTGAGCTGGGCTGAGCCAACAGCTGACCTCTTCTAGCCAGTAATTTTGTATTCCATACCACATTATGACATCATCTCCAGGGAAGGAGGAACCAGTGTGGGAGTGGTTAAGGCAGTGGCTTCTCAGCCCTCCTCTTGGGAGGACGCACGATGCTGTCCCAGGGGGGATGGAGAGGACCAGGCCCACCACTGGCTCACAGGGTATCTCAGGAAAGTAAAATGTGTTCTTCTGGGTCTCTTCTTTCTGCTTGAGTTTGTCTCCCTGGGGAATAAGCTTCTTCTTAAGTAATGTGTAGTTAAGACAGTAGAATTTGTGTGTTTGTTATGAAGTTGAGGTGGGGAACTTGTTGTTGGAGACTTGTGTGAGTGTATATTTGTACTCTCTTCTAATTGTCTCTTTCTTTCTGTGAAAAATATATGTAGATTTAGTATAAATGCGGTTTGAAGTGTTTTTTTTCCTTTCCCCTCTCTTTTCCTCCCTTTGCCTGGTGTTAGGAGGGAGGCTTTTCTCTCTGTGCTTGGGGGGGTTGGCAGTTGCTTATCTCAAACCAAGACATGAGGTTTTCTACTAGACTGGGAATATATTTCTTGGTTTTATGATTGATTTTCACAATCTTAAGAGAGCTTTAATGTATTGAATGTTCTTGCAAGAGTTGTTACAACTTTTTGATGTAATTCTTGTTAGAGATGATTCAAAAAGCTTTCTAATATGCTTTGTAAATTGCAAATTATAAAAATGTTTTTAATTCCAGAGCAAAGGAGGAAAAGAAATTGGTTGAATGGAGATGAAATCATTGGTTGGTTAGGTGAAACTGTAATAATTCCTTTCATTCTAAGGTGCAACAGTAGCAGGATTTGTAGTGAAAGGTGTCTTCCTATAGTGGCTTTTTTATCTCTTTTTGTTGTTATTTTTTGTTTTGTCTTATGAATGCTTCAAAATTGTATGTATTTGTGCAGAGAGGGATAGATAATGTGTCACAAGGGAAGGTGGCACTCAGGGGGCAATGAAAGCACAATGATGAAGATGCTTTCCTGGGACCAATTTCTTTTTTTTTTTTTGCACAAATTTCAGCATACTCTTACTTTGAGCAAGACATTTCAGTCTATGCTCATAAAAGTAGGTTTTGGTGCAAATGGTTGTTGCTTAAATCCAAAATACTGGTCTTCAAAATTGTGCTGCTAACTGCAGAGCCACATAGATTTTCTGGGTCCCTGTAAGTAATATCAGTAGATTCCCTCTCCTCTCAAAGCTGATATACACAGCTGAATATGGAAATAATCTTTGAGCCAAAGGGTGAGCAGAAGACTGCTTGTACAGTCTGATGGTTCCAGCCCCATTTGAAGATGTTGATTTTAGTTTCCATAGTCATGAGTTTAATATTTACAGGAACCTGAACAGCTTCAATAGCAAACTGAGGAAGTTACTCTTTGTCACCAATTAGGTTTCATGGTCCAAAGGTATGAAGAGTCATGTGGGACATGAGAAAGAGATATCTGAAGTATTTTTGCAGACCCAGCTGGTGTGGAAGTAATGTTCTTGTCATGAAAACTGAAGGAAACAGAAGAGGGAGAGTGTTCTGTCTTATCTGCAGATGGGACAAATTCATCTCTGACAGTTCCAGTTTCACCTCCCAACTAAAAAAAAGATTAAGCTAGCCCAGGAACCTAGGTTTTGTGTGAATGACATTAGGTAAACCCTTTTTCCTCATTCTGGGAAACCATATGCTTTGTGAGTTGCACAATAAGATGCCCACGGTTTCTCACTGTGAGGTGTACATGGGCTTTTTAACAAGAACATCAATGGGTCTGATAAAAAGTTATGTCAAACCTTGTCTCTCTTGTATTCTGGCTTGTTATGCTATCGTGACAGTACAAGAAAGTCTTCCCACCCCCTGTGCAGGGAAGCAGCCTACCTAAACCAGGGCTGGAGATTCCTACAGATGTCTGGGTAATCAAGAGTTTGGTGCTTCAATGACTAATGTATGCACTTAGATCCCTGGTTGTTCACCTGACAAATGAGAGTAGTTACATTCCTCTAAGGGATGCTGTGACCTATGGGGACAAACATTTTAATGACTATGAGACACTCTCATATTAGGGCATTGTGAGCCTCATGAGTATGTTTAGAACTGAAGTGTTAGTAAATCAGGACATTTGCTTTTATTATTTTGGAGGAAGATTAATATATTCTTAGAGTGGTTCTTATAACTTTTTTTTAAAATAAAATATGCATTAAAACATAGAAGAGATTTTCCTCTTGAGTTTGAAAGCAGAAAATATACTTTGAAACAGAAAGTCAAGGTAACATAGTTCAGAAGGTACAGCTGGACTACAGAGTTGATAAATAATGATTTGTTTTACTCCTAAATGTTTTTGAAGTGAGCTGTTTGAGGTTGAAAGATCTTACAAAGACATACCAAAACAAAAATTTCAGGTTTTTGTGTTTGCAAACTGATATTCTATAAAATTGCAATTAAGTGGGGTATTCACTAAATGTTTTCCTAGTTATGTTTAAACGAGAAGTTTTGGTTGACAAATATTGGGCCTTTAAAAACACACTGTCTCTAGTATAGGATTTTAAACCTTGACTAGTATTTGTTAAGAGGAAATAGTAAAAACAGAACAAAAAGGCGTATTTGGCATTGACTAAAGCTACTCAGTTGTCTTACACTTTTGAGAGATGTATGTGGAATTTCTGAGGACTAATCTTGATTTCCATGAGAGGAAATATTTAAGGTTCAGTTTTATACAGAGGTAAGTATACAATACAAATCATCCTGTCAGTGTTACTTCTTTCATACTGTCCAGTAGCATCACAGTCTAGGGTGTTTAAGCTATAATGGGCTATCTCCACAAAACTCTGTATCAATATCAATGCACACATTCGCCATTTCTCATTGCTCCTCTTCCAGCAAGGTCGCTGATGTCATGGTCCGTACTAAGTGCAGGAAGTTAAAGTGTGAAAATGGGATATTCTAAGCAGCTTGTAATGGCAGCCATAAAATTGCTCACTGAATAGTAAACTTCTTACAGGAATACTAACAAGGATGTCTTGATATCTCAGAGATATCAAAGGCAAAGGGACTGGAAGGAGCTCAGACAGTCCTACTTCTTTCCTCTGTCCTAGTGAGCTACACCCTAACATGTTTGACTCATTGAAAGACAAGGGCCCCCATTCTAGCCCAAGGGGTATCAAGAACATTTCATAATTTCCCCCTTTCTAGAAACAATTAACATATTTGGATCTCAGAGTCATGGAATAGTTGGGGTTGGAAGGGACCTCTGGAGATCATCTAGTCCAGTTCACCTGCTAAAGCAGGTTCACCTAGAGCATGATTGTGTCCGGGTAGGTTTTGAATATCTCAAGAGAAGACTCCACAACCTCACTGAGCAGTCTTTCATCTCCTTTCCTCTTTATTTGACTTTCTCAATGTAATGTTTTCAGGATCTCTTCTCACTTTTGCTTTTTTTTCCCTGGATACTCCAATGCCTGAATAGTTTTTCCCTAGTATCCATTTCTGTTAATGGTTCCTCTGTTATTTCATTCAATTGCCTTGAATTACATCATATTTTTCTTTTACATTTTTCAGCTTAGTAAGATGATTTTGAAATTAAATCCTGCCTTCCAGAGAGACAGCCCTTCCTCTAAACTCAAAACTTCAATATCATGAAGCTTATGCAGTAAAATACCATGTGGTCCCGCATCTGGGACAGACACATGTCATATTCCTTTTGTTACCTTCCTCCATTTTGTCAATAAACAAATTATATCTCCTTGTCAAGGAGTGTTTTGAAGCCATTTGCATGTTGACCTTAGAGCTCTCTCACCCACACTCCAGTGCTTTTGTTCTCTTATGCAAATGTCATGTCAGACAGTGTCAAAAGCTTTACTGAAGTCATGATATGTGACATCCTCTGCTCTTCTCCTATTCATGAGACCTCTTACCCTGTCATAGAAAGAAATTAGGTTGTTTTGACATGGTTTGCTCCAGACAATTTCATGTTAGCTTTTAGCAGGTCCATACAAATAGACTGTTTGATAACTCTGTAGAGACACCCAGGCTGCATGAATTAACTTTAATCAAGAAGAGCAGGAAAAAGAAGACTTCTCACACAGGCTGCCACATCCAGAAATAGTGTAACAAATAGGTGGTATTGTCTTGTGGTCCGAAACTTCACATCTCTTGTCACTCTGAGAAATAGATTTTGAAGGGCTATAGGAAGGATAAAAGCTGAGGTTGGCCCTGTGTTGTTATCTGCTTTAGCTCATGCCTTTGATCACCTGAGGTAAAAGTGATTTCTGGACTACTCTGAGGATAACTAGAAAATGTGTGGTTTTTTACTGCCTAAGAACTATGCATCTGTTCTAATTGAAACCATATTCTTATTTTTGTTTCTCTTCTTCTTCAGCTATTTGTTCTAGATTCCTTGAGGGCAGGGTCTTAGTATGTATTTGACAATACCTTTTCCAGTGCATACTCAGTCCTGTAGCTAGATACTCCTTACCTTTTCCACAAAGCACTGTCAGTATTAAGAACTCTAAATGTCTTTCAAAATCAAGAAAATAATCTACAGTTTGTGGGATTTATATACATATAATATATACTTATACGTAATCATACTTTGGGCTTGGTTTTGTTTTGTTTGGGTGTTTTTTTCAAGTTTTAACCTTTAAAACATAAGGCTTTCAACTTATTCATATTTCTTTATTTTCTAGTCAAGTGAATGCTGAAAGAAGTATTCTCAAGTCCTGGAAGATTCTGTTTCTGATTAAGACATGAGAGCTATTGATACTGGGTTGCAATGGTACAGTACAAAAGAGCTTTGCTTTTACCTTGGACATTTATGCACACAAAACATCTAAAAATTAGATATTTTCAGTCATTAAGGAATGAAATATAAATTTTTAGTCAAGGTATACACACCAGATTTTGGATGGCCAACTCTCAAGCACAAACTGCTGGTTTTGGGATCCAGAGAACAGTTGAAAAAACATGAGGAAAACATTTATTTCCTGCATATTGCAATGGATATTTAGTGTCTTCCAAAATGTAAATGAGTATTTACAGCACCTACAGTCTGTTCAGAAGTCTATATCTTCTAGCTTATAAACTGGGAATGATGCCCATTTATGATAATATAAACTGGAAACCTTCATTCCTGCTTTCATAGCTAAGTATATTTGACTTCTTTTTCTGATGTGAGGATGAGTGATATAATGGACTTTATCAAAGAGAGTAACAAAAGAGAGAATAGGTCTTATGGTTCAAATATTCCATGGAGAAAAACATATCAATAAATTCAGAAAATGTGAGGGGTTTTGTCTGTGCATTGGAGAACTCTTCCCTTACTGTCAGCAAATTCAGTGGAGAACGGAGTAAATGCCCCTTAAAATCTCTCCTAAAAATGGGATCTCAGTTTCTTACGCTTCCTAAGGTAAAGAAATACATATTCTAAGAGACTTATTATTTTAAGAATATTTTACCAAAACATGTTGTCTCCCTTTCCAATGACATTAAATAACTTTTGCTGAGCCCCAGAGCTGCACTATCCAGCATACACAATGTCATCCCTTCCTAGAATCCCAAAGACCTCAGAAAGAAAGATTGCAAGACTTTCTTGAGACTACAGTCTGTAAGGCTCGGAAAACTATCCTACCATCTTTTTTTACATATTCATCCACAGATTTCAGAGGAAGAACAATTCTTTTGCTTCCATTCCTAATAAAACCCCAAGCCAATGAAGACAAACCAAAACCCCTTACGTTATACTAAACATTCACTAATATTGAAATATTTTTCCCCTCCCTTCTGCATAAAAAAAGTCTTAGGCTTTCAACTGAACAGCATCAAGGCAATATTTGGAAATCTTTAAGTTCTCAACATTTTGTAGAAAAGGATAAAAATATCTTTAATCGCATTATCCCTGTCCTTAAAAACTTGATCCTGAAAAATCCATGATGTGTCCTAAAATCCCAAACTGTTATGTCTATAAAGCTGTGCAATAAATTATCTTTAGCAGAGATGTGGCTATGCATTCCCTACACAGGAATTTAATGTGTCTTAATTAAACACACATGTTTGAGGAAAAAATCATGTCTCAAAACAAACATTGAAAGAGAAACATGAGGAGCTTTTAGTTTGTGGATAACTAGACTTGCATTTAGTTCAACAGAAAATAGATTAGTCTGATTTCTTTAGGCAGAGGTTTGCAAATATGCATTTTCTGAGTTATGTCAGTAAAGACAACCTCATCATTCTAAAAAAGAGGTCTGACAATACAGTACATTAGATCTTATGATCTTGACCTTGTAATTTCAGAAACAACAAATGAGGGATGAGCCTAAACAGCAAAAACTACCAGAACTCCACGTTCTCTTTGGTCCTGCAGCAGATGCTGAACATTTACCTTTAGATGACTCCTGCTTAGACCTGGATTGTCAGGTTTAATGGATGGTGCATGATTGTGGTTTTTCAGGTATGCTTGAGGTGCATTACCTACAGGCCATTTTTGTGGATTCAGTTTGACTAATTTCCAACACCACACTGAATAGATTTTTTTTAATCAGTCTACCTTGCTGATTAAATGCAACCAAGCAAATTTCAGGTAGATATAACAGTGATTGCTGGAGACAAAAGAACTAAACCTGTCATGAATTGCAGAGGCAGTTTCTTCAAACTTCAGAAAATTCAGGAAGTATGAAAGGTCATGAAGAGGTTCTGTACTCAGAAAAGAGAGTACCAGCTTGCACTGCAAAGCCAGGCAAACTGGGACACTTAGTCTTTTTATGCCCTTGAACTGGGACAGTGTGTTTCAACTAAGGATTTGTCATCAGTGGCTTTCTATTATATGACATCTATATTTAAGAAAGACTTTGGAATAGAGTTTTTGGTTTGTTTTATATTTGAAAAAATAAGGAACAGCCAATCTGCATTAAAAATGTAGGAAACAAACAGATAAAATACTATAATGATACACTGATCACAAGCTTGTGAAACTTTAAAAGATGCAGGATTTAAACTGCTCAATAACTTGCTTGTAAAACTCTATAACAATATTACAACCTTTGATAGTATATATTATTTTGTGTTCTTCTGTGAAGAAAGTCCTACACTGTGTAATGCCAATGTGTGTAACAAACTTGAGATACACATAAATATTTAACAAACTGTAAAATTGTAATTAAAAAAGGAGAGGAGTGTACATACAAAGTTAGGGGAAGGTGGTTGAACACTGAAACTAGGCTACCTGAAAATGTTCTGTCATTAATCTACCGCTATAAATTATGTTTTTACATTTCTAAACCAAAGTACATTTTTGAGCTGTGAAGGATTATGCAGATGAAAAAGAATTTTTTTGTTTAATTTCCTCAGAAAATTGGAAGTTCTATTTATTATAAAAATAGTGGGTGGCTTAGGGCTACCTAGACCCAAAAGGCAATCTTTATTACTCAGGAAGGGAGAGGAACAGAACCAGAAATACATTGAAATCTGTTACAGATAGAAACAAACAAAATAAGGCTGGTGATGAAAGCAAAGTGGTGTCATACGAAAAACTAAGAGTTAGTCTGAGAAGTGAACATTGCATAGCACATGGAACAGGAAAGCTCTGCCAGGAGTTGCTGTCTGGGTGTGGGAGAATTGTGCCAGAATCCCAGGGACAGATGCTGGGGCAAGTGTAATTTTTCAGAAGTTGCTTTGAAAACGGTAACACATTCTCCTTCATGCACAGGAGGGCTAGAAAGGAATATTGTGAATCATCTTCAGCACACTTATGTTCATGATTCGTTGCAAGACCTGTCAAACTATGTTTTTTTACACAACTCGTGGGATAAATCGAGTGTAAAAACTGTTCCAGCAGAACTGCTTGAATTCCCCTGGGACAGGGGGTCTCAACCCTGGGGACAGACATAAGAAAGTAGTTTTCATGCTTGCAGACCTCCAGTTTGAGTGCTGAATATCAAACACTAACGGTGTTTTGAAATGAATTTAGAAGCACATTGATAAATGCCATGTGGAAGGGAGGCTTGAGAAGAAAGAAAGGCTTTCTGTCTGGTTCTGGAGGAAACCAAGCCCTCTATTCCTAACAGCCCTCTCCATCCCACCAACTTAAAAACTCTCAGTCATTCCTTGAACTCCAGGAGACTGCTAGCAAAGAGGGTAAAAAGAATTCTCAGCTGACAGGATGCAAGCTGTGGAGCCCTGTGAAGCATTAAAATGTGAGCAAGGACCAAAGCTTTTTTCATTAGACCTTTTTTTGTCTCTTATAATAGAATCCTTCCCTTGGAAGAGTAGTGAGGTCTTGTTTCTGTGCCTTATCCCATGTGTTAGAAGTGATAAAGAAAATGAAACACATGAAAAATATTGAAAAATATTAAAAAATGCAGATCTTTCAGGCTTTTAGTTACAAAATAGGAATGAGAATTTTTTGTGGTGGGACTTCTTCCTATGTATTTGTAGGCCATCTGGCAAAATTATTTTCTTGAAGCATAATAAGTAAGATGAATCTACCTATCTTGGGCTGAACACACCTGGTTGCAGTACCTCTGTGCCAAAAAAGGCCCTTCCTCTTGGCAGTTTCTCATACTAAAACAGTACAAAGTTTACATTGCTACTATGTAACTACACTGCTTAAGAGAAAATATAGGCAGAAAATCTCTGGAAAGGTTGCATAAACTCCAGCTTTATGCCCTATTAAGTCTTCAGACACAGGTGCCATTTGTTTTTGTTTTTTTTTAAACCTAAAATGAACAGACATGGCCCAAATTCCTTCATCACTTCCTTCAGGATTAGGACTGACAGGATTCTTTATAAAACTGGATTTGTATTTTTATGAATCCTTTCACTCTTTTTAGTAAGAAGAACAGTTTCTGCAGTGAGCTCAAAGGTCCTTTAAGAGGAATAAAAAAAAAGATGGGAGAAAGGTAATGAAACTATAGATATGATATACATCTATAAACCATTTTTCAACATTAAAGGAAGAGACATTCCTTTCAATAGGTTATTTATGATCCTGCTTTTTATACTCAAGGAAAGCAGATCTGTTTTTCTAAGCTGGTGTCTGGGGGAGGGGAATTAAGTTGCAGTTATTTATTTGTGTCTTTGCTATGGTGGGAAAGCACCTTTTGTACCAAGCGCAGGCGTTCCCTCTAGTCTCCAGATGAGTTCAAAGATAATTTGTTTTCTACAGAGCCAGAATTCATCAGGGAAGAGGAGGGAGAAGTGATTATAGCACTTACTGCAAAATAATTTATGCTCAATGTACATCTACCTATAGCTTAGGACTACAGCTAGAAATTGCAATTGAATTATAGGCAAAGAAATAGGCTAACTGTTCTCTTTGTCTGACAGACCCTGGGTAGAAAAGAGGACAGGAGGCTGTGGCAGCAGTACTCCTGGGGCATTTTCCCAGAGGTCCTGGAATAAATCTGTCTGAAAGCCTTCCTGGGACCATCAGCAGGCTGTGACTGTGAATGCCTGATATTGCCTTTCTTGTTTCAGCTTCTTTTCTCCATGTTGTAGCTGCCTTTGCAACTCTGCCTGGAGAGGATGGGAAGGAAAAGTGCAACAGTGTTTTTATCCACTCCTTGGCTTTATGGATCGTGGAGCATCAAGTTATTGGCAGCTTTTCTCTGGATTGTAAAAGCATAAATACAGTTTCAGTAGAGGTGCTTTCTCAAGGTCAACCTTATCAAGGAGATCTGAGACTTTGGAAATGGCAAGCTGAGAGTAGTAACCAGCCAGAGCTGTGACTGTTTACAAGTGGAGGACAATATTTTTGCTTACAAGTGTGTCACAGGGTTTTACATAAAAGCTCATGGTTTGTGGTGGCCCTCTGAGAAAGAAACACTAAGAATCTACATGGTGATTGACTTCTGTATGATGAAAACTTTGTGCTCAAGGTGTGATGAAATGTAACTGTGGGTGTGCATGAGACAGAGCTCTTGGCAGCAAACTGTGAACTGCCAGTGAGGGAATGACATTGCTTTTGCTTTGGGCAGTGGGTGGAACAAGAGGAAAATATGACATATCACTTATGCCTTTAATAATACTTAGGGGGCATCATTGCAGTTTTTAAAACTCCTTCCTGACCAAATGGGCAAACTCAGCCTAGGGCTGTAACTCCTGTTCTGAGCAGATTGACTCTGACAATGGCGGTGAGCCCACTGAGGCCACCAGTCCTCATGGATATGTTCCCTTATGTTGACCTGACTTCAACAGCTGGTATAGAAGAGAGGGCAACCTTGGCTTTTGGGAAGGGGTGTTGAATAATATCTGTGACTTTTTTTAATGTTTTATGACAGTGATTATACACGGCACTGACACAATGCCTGTCTGGGATAGGGACAGTGTTTAAAAATGTCTTCCAACCCTTGCTTTTCAAGATTTGGTCACTAATACTAGATTAAGCAGTGGCAGGGAGTTTTTCCAACTTGCTTTTTCAACTTGGCACAGAAACACTGAGTTCTTAGAACTTATTGCCATCTTTACTCATTCCAGATCAGCTCATTTCTGCTTACAAATGCTGCTATTTAGCTTCCTGATGACTGTGTCTATTACTGCTGGTGAAATTGGCTTGTGGAACTGGTTGGCTGAAGGCAAAATGAATGAAGAAAAAGAAAATAAATTTTATTTATGTAAACTTTCCTTATTGATGATTATTTTTTGTAAGTCTGCTATGTTTACACTCATTTAGAAATATAGAATCAATGAGAGCCACCAATGGTTCAGTCTTTGAGAGCAGATTGGTTTCAGGACACAGCAAAATGCAGTCTCAGTCTGTGAAGCAGGCATTTATTTAGGCCCTGGGTTTTGTAGTGGTCTGCAGTTATACAATAAGTGCTTGATGGAATGAAGAATTTCTTCAAAGCATCATTTTCCCTGTTCAAAAGGCACCTCTCTGGCTAAAAATAAATACATGAACCAGACATTTTTTAAATAACTCAAAAATAACATTCTTCCATTTCTTCCAAGCAGAAAAATTATGTAAGAGCATTGCAACTGAAATAACGTATTTGTATCATGTAATAGGGGCCCGGTGGATGTCAGATGCCACAGTGATAAAGGCCATATAAGAATATAAATAGAACATTATAGAGACTGCTCTAAAGCTCTGGAAGAAGAGTTCCCTAGTCTTAGAGGATTTGAAAATAGCAAGATGATGAAGTAGTAGTAGGGCAACACTTTTGTTACACTTTGCAATTATCCAGGAAATTTAATGGACAGGTTTTTGATGAAAAAATTATTAAACAAATGGTGATCATTCAGAGCTATGTTACTGATTTAATGTGTCAATATTAATAAAACTCATGCTTTAATAGAGAGGAAAGATGTATCTTAAGAAACCACAAAAAGAAAATTCTGGGGTCTACAAAAAATAAAATTTCCTGGCCAGAAATGAAAATTTTATATTTGAAAATTATTAAACTGAGCTAGAACCAGCTCTCTGCTGTGCTACAAATTCTGATATATACTGAGGTCTCAATGTGCTACATCCACACCTGACAGCTTTTCCTACTTTAAATACTTCTTTCCGAAAGATTCCCTCACAGTTGTTTTATATCATGGCAGCATCATGACATAAATGAAATCTCACAGCATCTCTTTCAGGCCTAATGCACCCCAATTCACTTTCTAAATATTCTTGTAAAAGTATACAAGGATGTGATGTGTCTGCTGTGTTTTCCTATCTGCAAATCCTTTCTCTGTTGTCTCCCATCTTGCAGCAGAAATTCAGCACAGCTCTCAAAAATATTGCTGTCATGTTCCCTGTCTGACATGCACATGGAGCTCAAGGATTTAATTAACTCATAGAACTTAAATGCCACCTTACTTCATTATGCTGTGCTCTCATCCAAACTGAGCATGCCCCATGTAATTAGAAGTTAAACTGTTGCACACACCAGAATGCCAGAATCAGTGCACTGTGCAGGTGGCAAATAGATGACTATTTTGTATTTTTCCTGCAAATAAATCTTAAAAATGGCTGCACTATTGCACTTTAAATATTCAGTCAAGGCACTGTTTTATTTTCAATGTCTATCTGATTAACACTTTCACAGTGTCAAGAACAGGAGGCTGAAACGAAATACACACAATATTACTAACTACATAATACAATTCCACTTATGAACATCCTTTTTTCTATTTATATTCTTCTACATAAATTCCTTGAAGGGACTTAAATGATTCTTTAAATGGTTTGCTGCTTTTCTGCCAAGTGTCATATTAAGTTAACTGTATGTCAGCAAATCTGTGTCTCAAATGGGAATAATGCAGTAGCCTTCCCATGCATTTCTACACTATTTCTTCACATGAAGGTCTACTTAAGTGACAGTTTGGATTCCCTCTATTTACTGTTTAAAGCAGTTTGTCATTAAAATTCCATTTCCTCATGTGCCTCACTGCACAGAATGAATAAATGCTTTAAGACATTTTCCTGTAGCCACATTGATTCATTTTATGTAGTAAAAAGTAGATTCATTTATGTAGTATTTAAATATGGACAGCCTACATTAATAAGCATCAATATATATTGGACATTTGCTTTAAAATTAACTGATTCTTGAGCTTACCTTATTTTAAATAAGGTTTTTCTTAAGAGTCAGAAAGAGGTAGAAAGAGGTTAAGGCAGAGAACAGATATTTAAGATGTAGTAATGATTTTTTAAAAATGTTATAAATAGGAGCCACTTAGAGTTCCATAAATAAATTCCATCCCTCTCCCTGTTTGGTTAAATGCTGAAGAGGAGACCTTTTAAAAATGGGAAAACACAGAACAATTCCAGACAGTTACTACTCAGAAATGCCTGCCAAAATTATAGGTAAACTTTGACATTTTCCTTGGTTGAGTTAGATTCATGAAAAAACCTGATTTTTTTCTTTGCAGAAATAATATATACTGTGAATAATGCTGTTCTGCATTCTCAGCCAACCATTTTTACAAAAGCAGGAAGGGCAACATTACTTCATTTGATGTTTTGATGAGGAGTCTTCTGCCTGCAGGGGGAAAAAAAAAAAGAGAGAGAGAGGGAAAAAAATCTGAGCTATTAAATAAGATGTCATCTGGTTGTTTTCAGAACAGTCCAATTATATCTTCAATAGATCTTTAATAAGATTTCGATTTTTTTTAATCTATGATTTTTAATGGGCTCCCATGGTTTCTAGAAATTTATAGTCAATAGGCTGTGTGCTCAGTGGTTTTGTGATCCTTTCTATTTTTTCTTAAAGATCTTGGTTTTTTCCATTTTCTTTGGCAGTGTCCTTGCATGACCTCACAGAGAAAGAAAGATATATCCGTCTTTTAGATCTGCCTACTCGCAGTTGTGCTGTCAATGCACATCTCAAGCTCTTCCAGCCGCAGTTTGATTTTATGCTTTCCTTTTGTTAGCTACTGAATTTTCATTTGCACTCTGACTCTGCACAGCTTGAGTGACTTATGTATTCTTTTCCCGTGTAAGTTTTTTTTCACCTGTGCCTACTCGTATTAATTACCAAAATTGTGTTTTCATGCTCCAATTACTTGATTTTTTTCCTCTAGAACCTTTCATCTTCTTTATTGTGCTATCCAATTTCTTCCTCCTGGCATTTATTTGTACATTTTTCATAAGCTAAACCACTAGCTACAGAGTTATTTCTTTTTCTGCATCACACCTGATATGTTGTTGATATTTTTATTTTATTTTTAAAATCTGTACACTTATGGACTGTATTTTCCTATATTTATTTTAGTTGTGGATACCTAACAGACCACAATCTGTATTTCAGTTCTTTAAAAGCTGCTTACCATAAATAGTAAATAATGACTGCTATTAATTAAATTGTTGCTTCCAGCCCCTTGAGACACATATTCAAGTTTTTCTGTAGCATCCTATTCCTAAGATGGTCCAGATTTACATGTTGGAGAACCACTGCCTTCCCCCATCCCCAGATATGCCAATGGGACGCTCTCCTTACTTTATCTTCAGGTCTGGACTGCCCTCATAGTGATGTATTCTTTCCTAATATTCAATATAAAGATACCCCCTCCAGTGTAAACCTGCCCTCTTTATAGCAATTTCCCCTTGCCCTGTCACTCTTGCCCTTCTAAAAAGTCCCTCTCCAGTTCTCTTGTAGCCTGTTTTGGTACTACAAGGTGCCATAAGGTCTTCCTGGAGCCTTCTCTCCAGGATGAACAGCCTGTTTACTGACAGAGGAGCCCTGCAGCAGAGGTGCTCCATCCTCTGATCATATTTGTGGCAACCTCTACACTCATTCCAATAGGTCCACATCTTTCATGTGCTGGGCACCCCAGAGTTGGATGTAGGACTCCAGATGGGATCTCCCAAAGCAGAATAGAAGGGTAGAATTCCCTTGCTTGATCTGCTGGCCACCCTGCTGTTGATGTAGACCAGGACACATTTGACTTTCTGAGCTGCAAGCTCACATTACTGAGCCATATTGAGCTTCTCATCCACCAACACCTTCAAGTCTTTCTCCTCAGGGCTACTCTCAATCCATTATTCTCCTAGACTTTATCTGTACTTGGGATTACCCTGACCAAGGATCGCCTTGAACTTGGCCTTGTTGAACTGTGTTAGATTGACACAGACCCACTTCGCAAGCCTATCAGGGACCTTGTGGATGACCCCCCTGCCCCTCAGTGTGTCGACCACACCACACAGCTTGGTGTCATTGGCAAACTGTTTGGAGGTGCACTCAGTCCTACTGTCCATGTTGCTGACAGAAATGTTAACCACCACTGGTCTCTATACCAACCCAAGGAACACCACTCATCACTGGTGTCCACTTGGACATTGAGTCATTGACAACAACTCTTGGAGTGCATCCAGTTCCAGCCAATTCCTTATCCACGAAGTGGTTCATCCATCAAATCCATACCTCTCAAGTTTGGAGGCAAGGAATTCACACAGGACACTTAAATGCTATTGAAGAAGGAACTACTGTAAAGACATATTTTTTTAATGTCTCTGATCATAAAGAAATTTAATGTAGACCAGTAGAGAATAAATCTTCTAGGAAATTAAAAATTACCTCTGAAATTATCAGGGTATTCAGGTTATGCAAACATTTTATTAAATATTACAAATATGAGGCTACTACAAAGACAAGAAGTGATGGGTAATGACAGGGTACTGTGGAGTTTGATATCTCACTATGTCTCATTACCACTAAACAGGCCATTAAGAGAAAACAGGGACTACTCTTCCAGGTGGCTCCAAAGCTGGCAGATGTGCTTTCTTTAATAAGTAGGAAAAATGAATTTTGCTATTCAGAAAATTAGAAATACAAAAAGGAGCCTTTTTGCTGCTAGAGTTAAGATACTTTTGTATTACAGAGTCCACTAAAGGCAAGGAAGAAAGTATTTGTTGATGCAAAGCAGAGGCAGTTGAGTTCTGGCTGCAGGGCATGTGTGTGTTAGCCATGAGAGACAGTGCATCTGAAAGAGCAGTCAGAAATGTGAAAACAGAAGGAAAAGGGGAAAAAGCAGACAGAGGAGGTGATGAAAAGAGACTGCAGTCACTTTTCAGAGAAAAAGTAAAAAATGAAGCCATGAAGGGGAATGAACAATATACCATCTTTTAAACTCAGAAATGTTGCTCAGTGCCTCAGATACCTTAGATTACCTTTGTAATTCTAGGGCACTTTTAGCTGCAGTCTGTAGCCTGCCTTTGCCTTGAAGCTCTGCAGTGTTTCACCCAGGCATCTGTGGCAGTGGTTTTCCCTTATTGCTCTCATGATGCTGTTCTTGTGCTGTTATTCTCAAGGCCTTTTTCCTGCAAGTCCTGGCAGAACTGCTACAGTGGATTCTCCCGAGGAAGAATTTCTTCCAAAATAAAATCACCCTTTTCTCTTTCCTTTCCCTGCCCTTTGGTTTTAGCTTTTCAGGTATGCTTATGTTCTTGTTATATTGCTATGTTATGTTATGTTTCATGTTATGTTATGTTGACCCAATAATACACAAGAATATACTTTATCAATGACCTAGTCTGCAGCTCCAGCCCCAGGTGAAAGTGTGCTCCAGCCAGCAGTAATAGCACCAGAAGTGAAATTCTGTAGGACGGTTGTGTGGGTCATGATGAAAATGACATAATTCCTATGGAAAAATGTTGATGAGGTTTGCCTGCTGTGCTAGAGAGGAGCTCAGGGAATGTGCTTATTGAGAATTTAAATTGCTTCTTTTTCCATTTTTTTTTGCTTTCTTTCTCCCCTTAGTTTTTATTTTTCCTTGAAACAAACTTTGCCATAGAGTTGATGTATGCTATCAGCTCAGCACCCTACTAGTAAATCTTCATACATGGAAGTCTATCTCATGATACAAGGCCAATATATACTTAAAGATATTTTTTAAAGGTACACAACATTGGTATATTTTTAAAGACAAAATGTGAGACATTTCAAACACCATTTAAAATCTCTCTGAATAAGAGCATCTTCTAGCAAGGCAGGCAAAACAGTGTTTTAGTGCTCTTTAAAATCTGAAACCTTTAGTATCATTAGAGTTTGTTTGTTTGCTGTTATTCATAGCAGAACTACTATCAGAGACTGGAATATTAATAACTCGAATAATTGGCAGGGTCCTTCGCTGATGATGCACAAAGTAACCACCCAAATGCAGGGAGGATGCACACCCATCCCAGAGACTACAGGCTGGGTGTTGAACAAAATAAGGGAAGAGGCTGATAGGAGGCAAATCCTTCGAGGTGGTACAGTGCTTTTTAGCATGCCAAAGTCCTTACATAAGTGGCACAGCTGTGAAAACTTCCCTTCAGGGAAGTACTGAGACATTTGTGCATAGGTCTGAAGGTATTCATACCATCTGATGGGCCACGATTGGCTCAACTACACTGATGTGAGGGGCAGCTGTAATGCCTCAGAAGGTGTCACAAACCATCAAAAACTACCAAAGGGTCTGGTGATCCGCAGCGTTATATCATATGGTGCAAAACTCCCCATCCCAGGAGAGGTACCCGGGTGTTTCCACCAAGCCTGAGCATAATATTAACTACCTGGACTTTGTATTTCATGGGTTTCTCCCATCACTGATGTATCAAGACTGTGACCATCACTTTGACCAATGGACACTGAAATCATAACAACCAAGTCTTATCACTGGACCCACAGGTGGTGACTATATATCTTTCTACGCTTATCCTTTCTCTCCCTCTTTTTATTTCCCTTATATATTTTCTGTTACTTTTAGGCTTTTATATTGCTATATTACTATAGATAATAATAACCAAAATGTCTACATACCTTCTTTCAATTGCAACCAAATTGCTCTAAAATAAGCCCTACATATATATATTTACAAACATCATTCAGTGTTGTTTTACTCTAATCCACCCCAAGGGATCTATTAACAAGGACCTGGGTTACTGTCGCCTTCACAGCCAGGTTGTAACAGCAGCCCATTCCACTGTGTTATTTTGAAAGTGTTATTTATGGTAGTTGGTCTGGGTAACACGAAGATGCCAAAAAGTGATGTCCACCTCTGTGTCCATGCTTGGACGTGAATACCAAGGTACTTGACAAGGTGCTGCCAACTTTGGTACCATTCAGCACCTATCTGACTTTTACAATCTTCTTTATGTTCTTTCAGCCATTTGTATGAGGAAGGCCAGACTCCATCCTCCTTACTGAAGAAGGATAGCTCAAATGTCCTTTCTGAGTTTCTTCCTAGTTCCAGCTTCTGATTCTTTATTTCAGCTCTAATGTGTTCAAAAGTAACCACAGAGTTGAGGTCATGTTAAAAATTCTAAATTTTCATAATTTCTCAAAAAATCAAAGCTCTTTGTCTTGTTTTGGTAAAAGTCTTATGCTATGCTAGAAATGAGGCTGTTAAAAAGAATGGAAAAATTTCATCCCTGTAGAACTGTTTTCTGTTATTCACATAAACCAATATATATTAAACTGCAAACATTGACAGCAGCCTCATATTTTTTTTCTTTATAGGAATAAAATATGGAGAAAAAAATTTTCCATTATAATTTTGAAGAGTGAGATGTAAGAAACCTGGTAAATGCTGAACAGTTTCATAAAATTATTGAATAACTGCTGAAAAACAGGTCTGGAAAACTAAGATAAATATGTGCAATCATGTAAGATAGAGATCTATAAAATGAAAATTAGGTTCCATCACAGGAAAGGCAATTTTAGTGATAAAATTAAGCAGTACTACTAAACCTCCATAGAATGCCATAAAATTATATGTCAAGGCACACTTAGCAATGGAGAAATAAACTATTTTACAGGAAAACATTCAATTTTTTATATTTTTTTCTCTTTACTAAAGTATGTGTCAGAGGATCTTAATGTGATATTTTCTGGGCATTCCTTGGAATCCTTTCCCTGTTATTAACTCCAGCAACAGCTGGTGAAAGCTGATGGTCCAGTACATCTTTAAGCTTTTTTTGCAAGCCAGTATAGTCATTCCCAATCTCTTTACTGACAGTGAATTAAAGAACTGCTGCAGAAGAACAATAACTTTATGTCTCATATCTGGGGCTGCCTGCTCATAATCTGACTTTCTGACATTAGTGAGTTGCTGCTTCTGTCTGTGCTGTCCGTGTACCACTGACAAATGGAAGAAAACATCTACTGGCTCTGATGCTGTTCGTCCTATGTATCTATAAAGCATAGGGATTAAAAGTGTTGCCCATATACAAAGAATGAGCCTGAAATAAAATTTGAGATGACAATATGCACCTTATTTTTTCTCAGTTTTACTGCTCTGATAACAGTGAGATTCATGTAAAAGCATACACAGCAGAAGTAGGAACTTGCTAGTTCATTTAGTAGACTGAAAAAACAAACTGTTTTTCACTGCTGTTCTATGAACAATTTCACATTTTATTTTTGACGTCAGTTCAACTACATATGCCCAGATGGGATTCCACTTGTTCATCAATACACTTTTGGATTTCTCAGCTACTTTAAAATAAGAATTTGAGTACTAATTTAGTGCTTATCATCATAGGATAATTTTGTAAAGATGACTTAATGAGTCTTCGCATGACCCTCTGAGGTTGACACTAAACTCATAGAATCAGAACCATTAAGGCTGGAAAAGATCTCCAAGATCGAGTGCAACCTTTGACCGAACACTGCCTAGAATTTGTTTGCGATGTCCAACCTGAACCACAGCTTTGAGGCCATTTCCTCTTGTCCTGTTGCTGAAAAGCGGTAGATCACAGAGGTTCTGGTGACATTCCTAAAAGTTATCAGCTCTCTGCCTACCAGCTTCTCACTGCATTCTCCAGACTTTATATCCAAAGGTATCAGTGAAAATAAAACCTCATGGAAAGAGAATATGTATTCATCACATTTCTGGCTCTGAAAATGAAATGTCAGAGGGAGTTCAGTGGAAATGTCAAGAACATATGAGAAAAATTTCAGTGTGCTAAGATCTTGCATCCCCTTGTCTTAGTTTATTTGAATAGCTCAAACTCGAATGCTGTGCCCAGAACTCAGCCCCTGTTCCAGCTGGTGGGAATACTGGAATTTCTATGGTGAAACCCTTAATACCATGAACACAAGCCTGGGAATAGCCACACTGAAGCCAATGTTTCTCCTACAAGTATGCACTGGTGGTAAGTAATCAGTATTTGAATACTTGCCAAATCCCAGTGTGAATCTTTGCAAAATGCTTTAAAGCAGGCTTTGAACTGGGCAGAAAGTACCTCAATGATTTAACTATTTTAGTGGTATGCCATAATTTACAAAAATTATGAAATAATGCAATCTGCCAACCAATGTAAAAAGGTGAAGTAATACAAACTTAACTATGTGAACAGGACAAGGAGTAATAAAGAAAAGAAAATGAAAAAAAAATCACAAAAACAACAGAAGTCTGATTGCACCATTTTGTCATGTCAAGTCTAAAAACCACCTTAAAAACATCTACTGCCAAAAAGACAGGATAAATAATATATTCATGACATCATTATATTAAAAATGGAAATTTCTCAGTAAACAGAAGAGTCACAAAATACATCCATTCCTATACAGCATACATAGAAAAAGAGTGTGCTTTAGCGATATGAGAATGGTTTCTGTGGCTATCAGGTGAATTTCCCTCTAATTTTTTTCCTCTGGAGCTACATTCCTCAAGCTGAGGATCAAAATTCTTGCACTTTTTTCCCACTGTTGAAACCCAGAGGAACTAATCATCCTGTGCCTGACTTGGCAGATATAGGAGAACATCTTTAGTCCTAATTTCATACAAAGGAGGTATGAAAGCCTGACCTAGTACCTTTCTGCCACATGCCCTCTTTTATATACAGGAATGTGATGCCCACATGAGATCCAAAGATTCGGATGTTGGTGGACCAAGAATCTCAGCTGCGGACTAACATGTATTTTCTTCACTGAAAGATTGGTCAGATGTTGGAAAAAGCTGCCTGCAGAAATGGTGGAATCACCATCCCTGGAAGTATTAAAAGAATGTGGCAGTTGGGGACATGGTTTAGTGCTAAGATGGTGATGCTGGGTTAATGGTTGAACTTGATTTTCTTAGAGGTCTTTTCCAACCTTCAGGATTCTATGATTCTGTGATTCTATATATGCAGGTCAGTTAATACAAAGATTTGACACCTGGTCTCAGGCCTCCCAATATAAGTAAGTGTTGAACAGCCAGTGGTCCCCAAACTAATTTACTCACAAGACTTGGAAGTGACAAAAGCATTTTCAAAAGAAAGATTAATTATCTTCCAATTTATAGCATTACAGTATGTACAGGAAAGAATAACTAGAATAAAAATACTAAGTACTTGTTCTACTCTTGATCTAGTCTATAAGGCAAATGCAAAATCCTGTGTGCTAAAGAAAATAGAAGTTCTGATTTGAGAAGGCATGCTTTAATACCAAGAAAAAAAGTCTTGTTTTGGTTTATTTGAACTTTATACTTTTTAACTTCCTGAGTACCAGCAGTTCTTTCCAGCATCAGAATGAAGGTGAAGGATTCCTCCTCATCTTGTTTTTCACAAGCCTGAAAACTGAAATCGTATTGGGTTGGTAGAATTTCAGTTGGGACTTTTTGCAGCTATTGTTCCTGTTTTATTCCCTAAGAAAATTGTTATTGGTTTGTCTTTTCCAGAAGTGACCTCTAAGTTCTGGGAATCAGGCAGTACACCAGAACATGAGTATCAGGAGAGTCTTACAGAAAGGCTTTCCTTACTCAAAAGGAAAGATAAATGTTTTGCCTTAGATATAATCTTTACTGTCCCATACAGCTGTCATGAGCTCTGATAAAGGACATACTTTAATATGGATATTGAAGCTGTGCAATTAAAAGAAGAGAAGAAAAACATGTCTATTTTTGGTGCAGTGTAGTAGTCAAGTGACAGACTTTATATGAAGCAGAAAGAACCACTAAGGCAAGAAATATTTTGAGTTTTCCGAAGGGCAGTTCCAACCAATGGCATGGAAGCAAAACACACAGGAATAAATGCAGAAATAAAACTTGCTTGAACCTCATATGGGACTATTTCAATTATACAACTGACTCTCGGAGATTCAGTCTTTGAGGAGGAACAGGCAGACAGTTGAGCTTGGATAGCCATTTAGTTCCAATGTGGTGAGAGCAAAGTGTTATCTGATAAGAGGATGAAGTTCTATACTTGCTCATTATACACTTACAAAACAACCTATTCCAAACCTCACAAAAGGCAATGGAAGTCTTTGCACTGATTGTGATTTTGATATGTCCTCAGACATCAGTTCAACAAAATTCATAAGCACATGCCAAGCTGCCTTTAACATCACTTGAGACTGACAGGTTTTAAAGAAGTCCCTAAGCTTGAGAATAGTCTGCTTGCACTGAGGCAAAGCTTAAACTCTCCGACTCCAGGAGTACACAAAACTCTTGTTTTTTCTACCTCTTACACATTCCCACTTACAATTTAATACTTTTTTATCAGCAAAATACTTGATCTCGTGCCATGCAGTTCAGATCACAATCTTCAGAAGCCCAAATTATAGGACTAATAAGCTAGATACACTACTCTTTTCTGAACTATATGCAATTCTAAGTCAAAATACAGCAATGAGGGAAGAGTGAATTCAGCTATACTCAATTTTATTAAGGATTCATTCTTGTTTGGAAGTGTAGGAACAATCCTAGAAAAGTCCACCAAATAGACTGCTTGCTGACAATTGCATTTTATTCCATATGTTTTAATTTTCTGATTTTATTGGGAGAATTTTGGATTTAATTTGCTCTGGGTATTTAAGAAAAAGGTCAGTGATGCTGAGTTGGAAAAAGTTTTAAAATTTCATATTAATTTGTACAAGTTTTTTCTTGTGTCATTGTTGTCCACCTCTGTGACTATTTTTTTTTCTAGGGTCTGAGCAGCTGATGTTCCTTATGTTTTACTTTTCTCTAGCCGGTGAAGTCAAGCAGAGCAACATTTAGCCAGAGTGCTGAGGTGTAAACCTCATGTAATAAGCTCCATCTCCTTCAGTTTTAGGTTTCCCTACTCTATGTGTTTTACATGTTTCTGTAGAAGTGACGGAGCTTCCACCTCTGTTACTTCCCCAGGAACACTTCTGAGCAGCCCTAGTGCAACCTTTGCACCTACAGCAGCAAAGAAGGCAGAAGGGTAGAGGTGATTTGAAACAGTCTGAAAGGTGCTAGGAATGTCTTTCCTTGTTTCTGAAAATAGATGCTCTGTCTTGGGTAGAATAACGCAGTGATACAATCCTTGTCTGGGCAAGGTTGCCACTTCTCTAGATCTACTTTAAGGTTCATTTGGCCCCTAAGGTCTGTTTGCTTGCTTTTTCCCTCTAGGTATGGTATAATTAGATATAGTCTGATCTCTCCAGAATAAAACATTCCTTAGTATAGTGATAAGTAGACTCATTAATATGTTGCTCTTACATTTCTTGAGGAAAAAAGTGTCATCATATCTTACCAATGAAATCAGTAGGGAAGGAACAAACTAGCCATATTTAGACAGGCATTTTCTACTTGACTTCAATGGGAACACTTAACTGTTGTTCTAAAAAGGTCTTACAATTTTTTATCATTTTTCACTTTTTATCCTCTTTCATGTTTTGTGTTACCCAGGTTACTGATTCTAAGCTTTTGTTTATCACTGTACAAGGGGGAAAAGAAAAGGAAGTAATTTGTTAACACCCTAGTTCTCCTTTTAAAGGATTTGCTGGCCAGTGAGTCAGCAAAACAGCTGTGTTCATTCTTCCTTCCTTTCTAAGTGTAATTTCACTCTTCCACCCCAGTATGACTTAGGTGTTTGTTCCAGACTGTTAACCATTCAAACAAGATTTTCAGGAAGGAACAAAAAATCTTTACAACAAAAGGAAATTAGGTGTTACTGGCATTTAGTGATGAGCCAAAGTAAAAAATCAGTGTTCTTATACTGCTGTCTAAATAGCCTTCCTGACTGAAAAGTAAATAGATGGTGAGAAAAAAAAAGAAGCCAGAAAACCCGGGCATTGATCTTGTCATTAGGATGACTGTAGTTACTATAAATAGCCAAAATACCCATATGAGGATTAAAAGACTAATGGTGAGTTCTTGCACTTAGTAACGCTGTCTTCTATATAGGTGCAGACTCACTGAGCTTCAAAATTTTTATTAATGTCTAATTCATTTTAGTTTGGCACATAGGTCCAGAGTCAATGTTATAGATAATACTCAGGTACCTGAAGCACATTTTTTTCTTTTTTTGAGTAAAAGGCATAAAGTAGAACAGAATTCCAAAAGGTAATATTAAAACCCACACACTATTTTCAGCCAAGGAACTGGATAAGTAGGTAACCAGCCAGCCCAGTCACCTGTATACTTGCTTTTCTAATATTCCAGCCCTTCAATGAGGATAGAGGGAAACTGTCAGAAAGACCACATAGATGAGCTAGTCACAATGTTTTGAATCAGGTGCTCCTTGTGGGTTTTTGGTTTTGGTTTTGGTTCCCATGGAATATTTACATTATTTTATCTTTTCTTATTTCTGAAAAAAAAAAAGGCTCATCTGAAAAAGAAGAATAAAAATGTTTCATCTGTTGTCAATGTTTCTATGTAAACTAGCAATTTGCACCATGTAGGAAATTAGCACCTTTCACAGCTCTAAATCATGCATCCAGAGAGTAATATTTCCTATATTTGTAGACTGGTAAATTTTTAGTGGCTTTTTTTTTGACATTTAGATGGTCACTGAGAAGACTTACATATATTGCTGAGAAGCTCTATAAAATGTTTGTGTAAAAGCCAACTATCTTTGATTTTAATTGACGCACTTCATCTGTAATACTCCAGTGTTCACTAAGTGAAGCTGTGTGCTCAGCACAAAAAAAATGGATTTCTAACACTGTAGACAGAGCAATTTTTAACTTTTATTGTGAACATTTCCACTGATTTCAATTTCTGCAATTCACAGGACCAAAGAACAAGTCCCTGCTGCATTTCCAGCAGAATTGTGAACATCTGATTATGAACTTGCCTTGATCCAAGCTGATTGACACAAAAATACCCCCTGGTACCATCTTTAGCTGAACCTGGAGAATAAGATAGGGTACACGTCTGAAGTGTGGACAGGGATTCACAGCCATGGGCAGCCCCTTGGATTTCCACTTAGGTGTTCCAGGCAGACTCAGGTGGCAGACCAGCTGGCTGGGACCCTTCCTTGATGAGGTCCCCTCATGTGCAGAAAGACAATTTGAAGGCAAAACCTCCCATCTGTCACAGACTATCTGAGCTGTCAGCTTAGTCCATGGCAGATGGAGATCTTGCCTTCACCCTCTCCCTCACATATGTTCCTATGAAAAGAATGGCTGTAACTGTAGCATCAAATGAGGTTGCTTTTTGATTCCTTCTCCAGTCAGATCCCTCCTTCCAGACAGTCTTGCTGAACTTAATGGAACCCACTCATCTTGTATGTCACTGCAGTGTAAGGGAATGAGAATACTGAAAACAGGAATAACCAAATCATCTTGCTGTTCTCAATTAGCAAATACATAAAACAGTGTTGTGGGTTGAATTAGCTGACCACTAGGTGCCCACCAAACTACTCTATCCCTCACCCTCTCAAGAGAACAGTGGGAGAAAACACAATTAAAAGCTCATGGGTCAAGATAAGGACAGGGAGATCCCTTACTGGTTATGGGCAAAACAGGCTCAGCTTGAGGAAACTAATTTAATTTATTGTCAATTTAAACAGAATAAACCAGTGAGGAACATGAACAAAATTTTTACTGCCTTCCCCCAACACCTCCTTTCTTCCCAGGCTCAACTTCCCCTCTGACTCCTCTACCTCTTGCTCCTGAGCAGTTCAGGGGGATGGGCAATGGGGGTTCATGACACTTAATTCTCTGCTCCTTCCGTCTCACACTGATCCCCAGCTCCAGCATGGGGTGTCTTCCAACAGGTACAGTATTTCAAGAAGTGCCATTGCATGAATCATTTACACATGGTACAGTCCTTCCGGAACAGACTGCTCCATTGTGGGGCCTGCCAGAAGCCTGTTCCAGCACAGGCTTCCATGAAATCACAATTTCTTTCAGGGCATCTCACCTGGTGTGGGGTTCTCCAGGGACTGCAGGTGGATCTCTGTGGACCTCCACAAGCTGCAGGGGGACAGCCTGTCCCACCACAGTCTTCACTATGGCCTGCAGGGGAAACTCTTCTCTGGTGCTTGGAGCACCTCCTGTCCCTCCTTCTGCACTGACCTTGGTGTTTGCAGAGCTGTTTCTCTCACATATTCTCACTCGTCTTTCCTAGATGTTGAATAGCACTTTTCCTGCTTTGCTAAATATATTATCACAAAGTTGCTACCTATATTGATTGGTTCAGGTTCAGGTTTGGGCAGTGGCAGGTCCATCTTGGGGGTGTCTGGAAACATCTCTGTCCAGCATGGGAGCAACTTCTGGCATTTTCTCGCAGAACTAACCTACAACATTTCTGCTACCAAAATCTTGCCAAAAAACCCAGTTCAGATGGTCATGGATAACATATGGCTGAGTGCTAAACATCACAGCAGGATGTTCATCAGAGCCCTATGGTTTAGCACATATGCAGCTTCATCTCTTGCTATGCTGTCCCCCCAGCTTTGCCTGCTCTGCTCTTTGCAGTGCTTTGTGAGTCCTATTGGAGCATCACTGTCTTATTCCTTTCTAGCCTGTACCATTTCATATTACCCTTTGTAAAATGCATCCTTTCTGTAATGGTGTTTGTGTTTCCCTGCTTTTTATTGGTGTAATACCTGAAGTTTGATTATCTCTTGAATGGATGAACTTTGTCAGCTGAGACCTTTCCTTTGGGCAAAATGCTCATTTGAGTTGACTCAAACAGTCTCTCAGTTAATGTAAGTATTTCAACTGGAAAAAAATGTTTTCATGTCACAGCATGTTAGTTGAAAAAACATTTTTTAAAAAGATATTTCAATACTAATTTACATAAGTTTGATTTAATAAAGACTAAAAATGAATAACTTGTGTTTCTTTGATAGAAACCATTCTGTACAAGCAATTTCAATAATCTTTTATTTCCGATATCTAGACCAAACAAAAATTAATTTCAAGTCAGTCTGAATATATTTATTCTGTGATGTGACCATTAAAAACAAGTGTATTACAGTTTTCTAATTGCAACTTCAATGGCCAAGAGTCCTGTTAGTGGTATCACAGAAGATGCTTCCTATAGTATTACACTTTAAAACTTATAATAGCTGCAAGAGGTCTGTTTTGAGAAAGGAAAACTTTCTTTACTGTCAGGAGCCAATTAACAATGAAGACTCCACCTTGTGTGCTTCATCATATACAGGTGGAGGAGGGAGCATCATCATGTCTGAGGTCCCCAGTATTCCAGTCACCAGGTAATAGTCACCAGTTCAGGAGTATCCATGCCACCAACAACCACAGTGTTATGTTTTAACCCCAGCTGGCAACTCAGACCCAAACAGCTTCTTGCTCACTTTCCCCTCAGTGGGAGGGGGGGGGGAGAATCAGAAGGGTAAAAAGAAGAAAACTTTTGGGTCTAGAAAGACAGTTCCATAGGTAAAGTAAAAGAACACGCATGCAGCTAAAAGAAAAACAAGGAATAAATTCACCACTTACTATGGGCACACAGGTATTCGGACATCCCCAGGAAAGCAGGGTTTCCTCATGAGTGATGGTGACTTTGAAAGACAAATAGTATCACTCTGAAAGTACCCTCTATCTTTCTTTTCCCCCAGCCCTACATGCTAAGTGTGATACCATGTGTTCTGGGATATCCCTTGGGTGAATTGGGGTCAGCTGTCTGGACCGTCTCTCCTCCCAACTTCTTTTACACCCCACATCCATACTGGTGGGGTGAAGAGCAGAAAAAACCTGGTGAAGTAGTAACTACACTGCTCAGTAGTAAGAAAAATATCCCCGTATTATCAAAACTATTTCCAGCACATATCCAAACCATAGTTCCATAATAGCTATCATGAAGAAGATTAACTCTATCCCAGCCAAAAGCAGCACACACACAGAGGCACACTCTTCACAAGGCAGTTTCCTGAGGTACCTTAAGAGCCAACATTAGCAAAGTCTTCAATATCCTGCTGGAAGACAGAAATTAAGGTAAATACAATTCAGTAAGTTCTGTTCTCCCTTTGCAAATCAGTCCAGTTCCCTGAACTTTTAAAAAGCCACAACAGGTATAATCAAGGTCCCTGTAGGTAAATAAAAGCAGGCTTGTAGGTGTGTTTGACTGTTTATGAATTTATATAGTAAAAACATTCACCAAGATGATATATCAGCTAGTGGTCCTTTGCATAATTATTTCTCTCCATTATATCTGTCTACCACAGTTTGTGTTGTTTGTCTACACTACCCTGATCCACATGGAATTAGGTGATATCACAACACTATAGTAAAGATGTGGTTGCTTTTACCACTATTATTCTATTTGTATTCATAGACATCCTTGTACATGTTTTGTGCATTGCAAGACATCATTTGAAGTATTTAACAAAGAAAAGCTATTCTTGTGTCCTCACTAAACCAGTTTGTTGATAACAAACAGATTTTAACTAACATTTGGACTATCCATGATTTCAAACACACAGATGGAATCAATAACTGTTACACAGCACACATAGCTGTTTGCTGTGTAACAGAATATGTCAAACATAACAAATATGCCCAGAATGTAAAACAACAAGAGAAAGTAAAGAATACAGAAAATGAACTTGAATGAGTCAGATAATAATGTTTACATACCACTATGTGGTTATGTTAGTCTTTGTATTAAAAACCCACACATTTCCATGAGAAAAGAATTCCACATAAATGAGGTAAACTAATTCTCAAAGTCAGCTAAAAAAAGTCATGATAACATAGGTATGATACCTTTAAAATAAGCATCTGTGGATCCCTGTTTGTTCAATTTCAAAGAAACAAACAAACAAAACCCTAAACCACAAAACCACTCGGTTTTGAACAAAGTATATAAATAAATATAAAGGCCTATCAACAAGTTTACAGAAAAATTTCTTAGCTTTCAAACTTTCTTGAATTTCTTATTATATTTTGGCACACTTGTTTGTAAGGTGATAGTATCCTCTAGACCCAAGGCTAGTCTACATGTTTGGAATAGCTGAACCCTCTGGAGTCTGATTTCAGTGTTGAAGGAACTCTTCACTTTGACCTTTTACTGTAAGTGGGCAAAATTCAATTAAATGAATCTGAACTTGTCCCAGTACTCAAAAGCTCTGGGATTGAAGTGTTCTGATTTCACTAACATGTACGAACAGGTCTAGTTTTACAGGGACTTGGGGATTTCTCTTTTTGGCCATTCATATAAATGAATATTTCACATGAGGATTGTGTTCAAGAATTTGACTTTTGTTTGTTGAAGAATTCATAGAAATAATAAAAAAGGGCAACTAAGTTTTTGTAAAAGTGTCTTTTCCACAGGAAGAACTAACATCTTTACAGTTTAATATGACCCCTCTGCAGTTTAACAAATGCCAAGACAAGAGATGGCAATGCAGGATTAAGCACATTTTTCCAGTGTCTTGTCTTTCAGGCATAAGAAATCATAGTTTTCTTATATTGGTTATTGTAAGCAGAGAGAAATCTTGAAAGTGAACTTTTAAGGGCATTGAAAATGTATTTTAATGGTTTCATTTTGAAGTGATGTTCATATTTAATATATAGAAAGAAGGAAACTGGGGTTTAATGATCCCTTTCTCCAACAAAATTAGTCTCTTTTGGCACAATTTTCTAGTGAAGAAAAAATATTTAAAATAATAGATACGTAACATTTGTAAAGATGTGGAAATGCAGATGTTTAAAATTTTGGAGATGGACTACAGTGGAATTCAGTTTTTACTTTCAGATTTAAATATCTACTCAGCCTAACCATGTAAGTTTGAGAAAACTTTCTAGTAGATATTCAAATAGGAAAATTCCAGAAGCCTGCTTCTTTCACTTCTCTGTCTTCTCTTAGTAATTTCAGATATAAAGAATTAATATATGTACAAGAGATTAAAATAACTTGAGAAAAAAATACAGGACTGAATCCATTCATATAATAATCATGTGCCATAATTTGTAGTACTACGTAATTTGTGGGACTACTCATGATATAAAAATTTAGTCAAATTTGTCACAGGGTAATTTTCTTTGCTCCCACAGTAGTTTAAAAACTCTTCCATCTTCCTGGTCTAGGGGAGAGAAAAAAAATCATATTTACTCTGTCTTTAAAACAGCAACATCCTTTGTCAGTTTCAAAATTAAATACACTACATAGCAAAGTATGTAGAATTAAAATATTAAAAACTGATGAAACTTGATTTTTTTAAAGCATATTTTCTACAGTCTACTACTGAAGGGTTGCAACCTTCCTTTCTTTCTAGGCACAAGAATTCCTTTCCTTGCTGTTTTCTGCTCAGGGAAAGAGGAATACATGTTTTCAATTTAAGCACTTCAGCAGTTACTGAAGTTTGGAAAAAATTTCCAAAAAAGTCAGTTATTTCCCTCAGATACCAGGCTCATCAGTACTGCAGTCAGTGTCTGGGCTAAAGGCAAGGGGTGAGCTTTAAAGCTGCACAGCTGAACCACAAACCTGGATCTAGCTCAGTGCAACAAGACCTGAACCCTCACCTGAACACCATCTCATCCTCATCATCATGGCTAGGCTTTGCGAATGAAGATTATGAAGGGCACTACCCACACTTGCTGCAAGAGTGCTGGTGGCTGAAAAGGATGACACGGGATAGGCAAATCCAGTCACAAAAGGCACAGTGGAACATCTCCTTTGGCGATATTGACAAGGCATAGTTCTTTCTGCATTGTCTTTTCTCCTCTAGACTGACTGTGCATTCTCAAAGGAAGCAGCAGCATCTTGAATGGTGTGTCTCCATGAATCCTGATTGGAGGCCAGAGTGGACCATTGGTGGCAGTCAATATGGCCAAGGCTGAGGCATTGTTTCAGTGAGTCCTTGTATCTCTTCTTCGGGGCTCCTCTCTTGCGGCAGCCGGTAGCAAGTTCACCATAGAGCACAATCTTCGGAAGGCTTGTTATGGGTTCACCCAGGTGGGCCTAGATTTGGGCTCTGAAGTGTGGACTAGGCCGAAGCTGTCAGCTGACTTGAGCTGGGCTGAGCCAACAGCTGACCTCTTCTAGCCAGTAATTTTGTATTCCATACCACATTATGACATCATCTCCAGGGAAGTAGGAACCAGTGTGGGAGTGGTTAAGGCAGTCGCTTCTCAGCCCTCCTCTTGGGAGGATGCACGATGCTGTCCCAGGGGGGATTGAGAGGACCAGGCCCACCACTGGCTCACAGGGTACCTCAGGAAAGTAAAATGTGTTGTTCTGGGTCTTTCCTTTCTGCTTGGGTTTGTCTCCCTGGGGAATAAGCTTCTTCTTAAGTAATGTGTAGTTAGGACAGTAGAATTTGTGTGTTCGTTAAGAAGTTGAGGTGGGGAACTTGTTGTTGTAGACTTGTGTGAGTGTATATTTGTACTCTCTTCTAATTGTCTCTTTCTTTCTGTGAAAAATATATGTAGATTTAGTATAAATGCAGTTTGAAGTGTTTTTTTTTCTTTCCCCTCTCTTTTCCTCCCTTTCCCTGGTGTTAGGAGGGAGGCTTTTCTCTCTGTGCTTGGGGGGGTTGGCAGTTGCTTATTTCAAACCAAGACAAGGCTCCATCCTGGAGACATGCCCTGCCCAGCGCAGCTGCGTTCTCATCAGCATGGCCTCGATACTGCTGACCCCTGCCTGTTCAAGAACAGACACATTGGTCACGTAATCAGACCAGTGGATGTTTAGGATTGAACGGAGGCAGCGCTGATGGAAGTGTTTGAGAAGCCGCAGGTTGTGGCGATAGATGACCCAGGATTCAGACCCATATAAAAGAGTAGACAGTACAATGGCTCTGTAGACACTGATCTTTGTATTTTTCTTCAGATGTTTATTGGACCAGACTCTTTTATGGAGTTTTCCAAAGGCTCTGTATGCCTTTGCTAACCTCTTGTCTATCTTTGTCGATCTTACCGTCTGAGGAAATGATACTTCCCAGACAGGTGATCTGCTGGACTGATTTAAGCTCTCATTCACCTGTGGTGATGTGGGGATGATGGAAGACTTCCTGAAGTGCAGGTTGGTAGGAAACTTCTGTCTTCTTCAAGCTGACTTCCAGCCCAAAAAGCTCAACAGCCTCTGCAAAGCAGGATGTTAAGCACTCAATCTCATGAGGGCACGCAAGCTTCTCCCCCATGACAAGGGGTTGTCCCCGGAGAAGATACCATCTACATTGTTAGATAAACCTCACAATCTCCAGAGAAGCCCTGGTACCCCTTGCACTCTGCTTCTGCAGCACCAAGGCAGTGATTACGTGATTAACCAAGACAGCCCTAAAGAATCGGCTTCATTTCCAAGAGCTAAACTTTGTCATTTAGGAGCCAGAGGTTTAAACTAAACAGTGCGATAAGGTAGACCAAGGGAATGACACATTTTTTGGTTCAGAAGTTGAGTATATATTTGAATATACTGATGGACTGAAGGTGAATGAGAGATGGTTTTTTCCTGCTGGAAATTGCTTGGCATTGCTTCCTATTCTTTCTTCTTCAGTATCTCCAAAACTATATTACTGGTCTCTTTAAAGAGTTTCAGGATTTAGAAGAAAAAAGGAATCTACATAAAAGAGTACTGCAGGTTTCGAGTTTTTTTGCCTTGTTTAATATTTTGGCCTTAACAGAGACCCCAAAAACACTGATTTTTTTTTTTTAAAAGTGTCACTAAACTGCAATAAGACCTTTTTAAGATTAAACTTGAAATTACTAAAAATGACCTTTCTTTTTCATATATTAATTTTATTACCATTTTTATGATGCCATAAGCCCATACAAAAGGCTGTAAAGTTATGCTAATTTAGTAGGTACCTCTCTTGATACTCTTAATTATATTATTTTGCTATTGTAATGTAATATTTTAAGCTTTCATAACATTAAAATATGTTAAAGGACTACTTTCAGATGTCACTATGACCTTTAAAAATACCTAATCTAGCTATTTAGAAGCTTCATAACTCATAGGCTTATTTTAAAAGGAGTGTGGGAGGATAATCAAATAAAGTATTTTTGTACTGAGAGAAAAGAGAAGTGCAGTAATTCTATGTTAGTAAGCACCCTTATAGAAAGTTGTCCTTCAGTACAATAGAATACCTCTGAATATTGTGGTGCCACAATACCACTTGAGTGTTCTTCAGGGTATCTTTTTGGTTAGACATCCATTCAAAGTTCCTTCCATAAGATTATTATTTTTGAGTTATTTTTGTGATGAACATACACATTTCCATCTGCAACTTTCTTTTCCTGACTATGCAAAATATATGGCTGGTCTTGGTAGCTTTTTCTGCATCTATGCGGTAAAAGATACCCATTAGACAATGTACATTGTTTGGACCTTGTGTGTTATATCCATGGGACCCACATAGCTGCATGACTCACAGAGACACACACAGGTGTCCTGTGTAAAAACATTTGTCTAATGGACTTCAGATCAGACCAGACTTGGAAATGTGTTGATTTAATAACAAAATAATTAACTTGCAATTAGTGTACCATGCGTTCAGGAGCTGTTTGATGTTAAACCAGAAAAATTACAACATGAGAAACAAGACTTAGACAAACAGCTGCAGATTTTGAAATACCTGATGTAACTTATCACACAGCATTTAAATCACATACACTTTCCCTCACAGGCTGGCTTTCAGGCACACAAACCTCTCTGGGCAGCCCCTACTTGCACCCTCCTCCCATGGGAGACGTGGGTACTCCAGTGCTGTGTTTGCCTAGGATGCTCCCTGCTGCACCCAAGCACAAGCAGGGGCAAAATGCCCCTGAGACAGCACTTGGGGTTCCTGCTGGTTCCCGAGCCATGCCTCATTCACTGGGTGCCTGCTCCCTGTGCTGCCCCAGGGAAGAAGGCTCAGTCTAGCCTGGGCATGGTGTTATGAATTTTCATGCTGCTGTCTGTCTGTTACCGGAAGTTTTCACTTTCTATGGTATGTCTAAAGTCCAATTAAGAACCCTGTAAAATGTTTGCACTGACTGTGAACTCTGTCTATCCTGTGCAGATTCACAAAGTGTAAGAACAAGAGTCTGATGAACCATAAATATTGGAAACTCTTGGGTTTTGCCTTATTATTGCCTCTAAAATTCAATAACATCAGTGTGAAAAAAAATATAGTGGCCCAAGAGGTATATGATATTGCTGTGAAGACAGCAAGAGATGGAGAGTTGATAGCTCCTCAAAAGCTTGTTTTCACCATGCATACATATACATATTCAAGTATATGTACATATATATATATGTGTGTGTGTGTGTGTGTGTGTGTGTGTGTGTGTGTGTGTGTGTGTGTATACCCTCCAGTATTATGTGTTATATTCTTCAGCACTTGAACATTTTAGCATTACAAAGGCACTCATCACTGGAAACCTGAGCTAAGTGCCATACTAGGAGGCAGTTTCTTATATAATCCAATCATTTTCACACATTCTTTTCTGTATTTTTTCCTGGTTTTGTTTTATCAATGCTATAATGAGAAAGATTACCTTCTGGATCTTATTTGATTTTCTTTCGGTTTTGTACGATTGCACTACACCTTTAAATCACAAAAGTGCAGTGCAGGCTCATTCTGAATTGCCCACTAAATATACAAATCCTTTTCCCAGTAGTTGTTTTACAAAGTGTCACGGGTAAGACAAAGTAAGCCACACTTTGAAGTGGGCCTGAATGCTGGCATTTATTTAAAAATCAATAAGATTAATGCTTTTCACATGTTTTAGTTTTAGGTAATCCTATAAGAAGCTTGTGTGTGTGTGTGTGTGTGTGTGTGTGTGTGTGTGTGTGTGTGTGTGTGTGTGTGTGTGTGTGACCAAACTTCGCGAAGGAAGATTTGGGAAGGGCTCTCCCCCAGGTGGGGGTCTGCCCTTCGAGCCTGCACAGTGGATTTTTTAGGTGAGGCACAGCGTACTGACATCCGATCTCGTCAGATCTCAGAAGCTAAGCAAGGTCAGCCCCGGATTAGTACTTGGATGGGAGACCTCCTGGGAAATGCCGAGTGCTGTAGGTTCTAGTCCTGAGGACTTCACTGGCACCGTCCAAGCTCGCTCGGCCATGGCAGATGAACCTCAGGACTTTAACGGTGGGACCAGTTCTGTGCATGCTGAGCCTCACCTAAAACCCACTGCGCAGGCTGGAAGGGCACACCCACGTGGGGACAGCCCTTCCCAAATCTTTGTTCACGAAGTTTGGCCATACATACATAAGAAGCAGGGAGTTGGACTTGAAGGTCCATATGGGTCCCTTTCAACTTGAGATATTCTATGATTCTGTTCACTCATTCCTTCCCACAGCACTGGGAAGGTCAGGCAGAAAATTTTATCAGTTCCTGCTGTGCAGCTGGTAAGAGTTTCCTGTTTGAGATGTTAGCTAAAATACCTGGGCATTCCCAGCATTTGGCTCCATCCATCTCTATCTTTCCTCCAGCTGGTATCTTCATCTTTCATGGCTTTCTAAGACTATCTCTTCAGGAACCTTTCCAGTACTGCCTCTTCCTTTCAGACTCCAACTACCCAATTTCCTGAGTTTACATGGAAAAAACTTTGCAGAAGGAAATGTCTGATCAGTCTCATAATTGATCAGTAGTTCTGTTCCATGAATCTTCATTAGATAGTGCAAAAGCTTGGTTTTGAACATTCACCCAGTTACACACTTATACCCAAATATATGTTGTCTGATAGCATTTACCATTTCAGCTATTTCTATAACTACAAAAAAAAGCAGTGCCTATACTGATCATGCAGAATGTATGGCTTGTGATCCTATTAGATATCTAAATTTGCTATTGATTGTCTTTAAATTTCATTTTGTTTAAATGAGTGAGTTTCCCAATGCAATTCAATTCATGGTACGTGATCCATCCCACCGAGTTTTAGCCTTTTTAAAAAAAGTGACAGTTCAATTGAGACTGTACCTTTCTGTTCCCATATATGTGTTCATAGGCAAATCATGTGCCTAAGCCCTTATTATAATTTATAAAAATCTAGTCAAAGTCTCTGGAAACCAGACAAGTATTCATCACACCACTGTTGACACCTTCAGTTGGACAGCTGAATCTGCTTAGACCATCATGTTTCTGTTGATTATATCTTCATTGACTGTACTGAGAGCCTAGACAGCTTTTATGCTTTTGGACAAACTAAATTTAGTCTGGCAAGCTAATTTATGTGGACATCTAAATTTAAATGTCTTGAATCGAATCCTGTCCAACCAGCCTATTCTATGTTTATTATGTCTCATGCTTCTCTATTCTGGGTAGGAAGAGGTACCTCCAGAGAGTGATTCATCTGGCATGCCGAAGGATGAAGACACCATTCCCTCTTCCTTTCTTCTAATTGCAGACAATCTGAAATAATTATCTGAAGCTATACAGTAAATTCTTAGATAACTGAATTAGGTGAGATGGGTTCCACTCCTTTCTGAAAGCTTTGTCCTGACAATTATTTCCTGAGTTCTTTTTTTTTTCTTGTATTATTATCAAATTAGTTGGCCCTAATTTACATACATATTGGTATGGATATTTCTGTATTTTTAAATTCTATATTTTCAATATGATTTTTTTTTCTTATTCAAATTCTAATAGCTAGTAAAAATGTAAATGTAGGCAGAAGGTAGGTTACATAGGCCTGAAAGACTTCCTAATGAAAACACACTCATCCGGTAGATTATACTCTTGACAAGCATACTTTGCCCAAAGGGATTTATCAGGAAGTCTACAAATGGTTACAGTACAAATCCATAGCAATGCTGGTTTTCCATCTTATATGATATCCTGATACTAGAAGCCATGTGGATTTTAATTCATTGGACTGGTGAAATATATACTTGAAAATGTCCCTCAAATAATCCTGGATTACATGTAGAAACTGCTACTAATTTTGCCAATTTTTGTTTGTTCTGGTTGTAGTTTGGTTTTAAGGCTGATAATTAAGGTTATTAATTTTGACACTTTATTATATCTTTTTTTTCTTAATAGACTTTCTAGTGGGCAACTTTGTTATTTACAGCAACTCTCATAATAAAGCAGGATATAGAAAAGAAAGCAAGCCAAATTAAATGGTCAAAAAATCTGAACAATAGCCCTTAAATAGGCATCTCTAAATTGTAAGTTTATGTCTTTAAATTCAGACTGAAATTTAGTTTGAGTGCTGTTCTTACAGAAGCAAGCAATGTCATCTTAGTTTCTGCTTCATATTTGTCTAGGACTCCAAGCTGACATATTTCATTTTAATTAGGTATTCTATATCTGCTCTCCTTACTTAAAGAAACATCAGTCTTCTATGTATCCAGACAATCTCTTCAGGTTACCTCGAGGTTAGCACCATAAATATAGCAAGGGAAGAGCCACGACCTACATACAGAGTGGGCTCGCTGATGACAGCACTGCAAGCAAAACAGTTCAGCAAAACTGAGCAGTGCTGCTTCAGGGATGAGGGTCCACAGGATAAAGAAGAGGAGTGATACACAGATGGGCCAGGAACAGGGTTGAGGGGAGAAGGGAAGTCCTGCAGAGGCTTAGTTCTTTCTTTTGGTAGGTAAATTGAGATACAGTGACTATATTGTGTGGAATGCCACTAGGTCTTATTCCCGCTTTAAACAGCAACAATTAGTCTCAGTTGTGCTGCAGCCTTATCTTTTGGTGTACACCATAACCTGCTGATCAAGGTGACTGTTAACTCCACGTCTTTGGAATTGGCCCTGCCAGAGTCTACATAGCTATCATGGGGGCTAACCATATTACAAGTCACAAACAAAATGCAGTCTTTTGTTGGTACTGAGAAATGAAATGTGAACAATTCAGGTCTATATGGACCTTGTGAGACTGAAAGCAGCTTCCAGCTGGGAATTAATAAAGCCACAGCTGCTGTGGACCAGTAAAGGGGAAATCACTCCCTATGAATTCTTAGCAACTGCCCATAAGTTTCTCATGAGAACTCCTCAGGTTTCCCACAGGACACTGGAGATGTTTCTGAAATCAGTCAGAATGATTTCACCAAAACACTGGACTTGTGAGATATGGATTATAACCAATTGGGATTTGTAGCTTGATGGTGTGAGATTCAATTTACCCAATAGAATGTAGCCTTAACCATATATAAACCATATGCAGTGTGTAATAAATGGCATTTTCTTGATCACATTGGTCTGGTGCATGATGTCCTTATTCCTCTGTGTCATAATTGTTTACTTTTGTCTTCAGAGTTTTAACTTCATTTATGCAATATCACATTGTATCGTAGGAATGCAAAGTTAAAGCAAAATAGTTCCCAAGGAGATTATTTCAATTTGGGAGCAGGTTCTAGGCAGGATGAAACAAATATTTTTGGTTTTCCATGCCTGTATGTTTTAAAGTGGTCATAACTAGATCTGAAACCCAAAACCAAATATCAGTTTGCTGGGTTTTGAAATAATTTCTACAATAAAAAGTAATAATAAAACTATTAAAAGTTTTCCAGAAATCAAATATTCAGAAATACAGAATTGTGATTGGTCTTTTGAAATTATCCTGTCTGTTGCAAACACAATTTTAAATAACGTTGAATTGCAAAGAAGAATAAATATTATGCTATGAATCTAAATCATATAATATAATTTTAGGACTAGATAGCAAATGGAGTTCAAGAAACAATGGGAATAATTTGAACCAGAAGGAGTTCATGCTTTTAAAGTAAAGTGAAAGTTGAAAAGTTTTTGCTCTGGAGGAATGTCAAGGGGTGGAACATCTTTCCCAAGGAGGTTATGGCATCAGCAGCTTTGGAATGGGAATGAAACTAATGCCTTGAGAGACAGCAGAAAACTGGACTCTGAGCCAGGTTAATGTGGAATGAGATAAAACGGTAGATCTTTTAATGTCCAGGCCTAAGTCCTTCAGGAATACATGATGATGTGCACCTGAACCCTGGTTTCCACGGGTTTTATAATATTGTTCACCCAATCCCTTCTTTACACATCTCCTCGGTCCAGCCTCGTCCTGCCCCAGCATATCCCATCAGGAATTGAGTCTGGAGGAGAGTGGGACACTCTTTTCATCATCCTTCTCTTCCTCATAGCATGCAGGGATACTTGGAGGTCTTCCAGTGTTCTGGCTTCAAGGTCACTCTGCCACAGTTTATGTCTCGTAGCACTGGTCTTAAGATACTGTTCAGTCTTCTACCTTGAAAATAAGACTAAATAACTACTGGAATTTGAGGCATTGATATGGGGCATGAGCTGGCATGTATAAACTTTGAAAATGCTAACACATTAAAGTCTGCATTTACACAACAATTGCAATTACTTCTAAATTCTACAAAAATTAGAAAATCAGAAAAAAAATCAAAAACCTTGTGAGGGATCAAAACCTTAAACAACCCAGTCTGACTCCCTTGTTAAGCCTGCTTTGAGCAGAGCTGGTTGCACTATCCTCTTCCAGAGGTCCTTTCCCACCTGAGTCATCTCATGACCCTGTGTACTCATGGCTGTGTTTTCTGTGGCCATAGTTGTACATTTATGGTTACCCTGCTGATTTAAGTATGTTATCATCATTTGTGTCTATGGCAAAAAGTGTCCAAATCTACAATAAACGTATAGTTGTAAGAGGAGGTTGAAACTCATTTCTTATTTGCATGATAGTTGTCAATGTTTCCACTTAAAGGACCTGAGGAAGGGGTAAAATGTAGTCCAGTGTTTCCAAATATAAATAAAGATAGTGATGCCTCTGCAGTCTTTAAAACAACAGTAGTGACTCTGACAGATTTAATATGTTCTAGATGAGGTTAACTAACTTCCTGGAGGAAAAATTCATTGTGTTTACTAAACTCATAGAAATCATCTCCATTTTGTTAAAATCCCTGTGCTATAAAAACAGAGACTGGTAAAATATTAGAGAAAAGGTGTGCTAGCTTTGTGTTCATACACAACAAAAGTCTTCCTTAGTCAACTTTTGGAGTTGGGATAGACTCTTAATCTGAATCAGGCCATTCTAATAATCATGTTCTAAATAATGAGTCAAGATCCTGAAGGATCTCAGGTTTTGCCACACACAGGCTGAAAATACTAGTAGAAATGGTACTATCACTCAATATTATTTCACTTCAAGCTTGCTTAGTTTCATTCTGAATATATTATGGACAGAATCCAGATCAGAGTATTTAGTGTTCCTAGTCTGACTATTTGAAAACCCAAAATGAATACATACTTGTCCAAATTCTAATATGTTTGGACTTAAATCATTATAGTAAATTAAAACTGAGCAAGCCGTATGGCATGTAAGAGTATCAAAGTTAAAGTCCATTTACAGTAAAATGGCTGTGAGACATGGAAAGCAGGAAAATTAAAACTTCAGCTCTCTAAAACAAAGTCAGCTCTTTTGGCTTTAGCTTAGCAATTGCCAAAAAACAAATTTCATCCTCCACTACTAACACTCTTAAGTATAAACTGTAGAGTGTTTGAATTCCATTGGGTTATTGGAACTGTGATAGTTCACAAATTGGTCATAATTAAAGTATAATAAAGGGAAAAGAGATTTTCAGCACAGAATGTACAAATTCAAAGGAGAACTGCAGAATTAATATTATACAGTAATGAGACAATTTTTCCAAAGCTAACAGGGCAGACTAAAGCTAGGTTTATATTGGATATGTCAAGTAACCATCTATGAAGGTACTATAGGGCATAAACAAAGCTTTCTTTTTATGAAATACTGCTTTCCCTTCTGTGTTTCTAATGGGCACTGATTTTCTCAAAGATTTTGATTCAAAAAGTCATTATTTGCGAAGTAATTTACATGATTACTTGAGAACAGTGTTAATGAGGCTCACGGACCTATTTCAAAGCATTAGCATACAGTTAGTTTTCAGTTCTGCAGTGCAGAAATCCAGCCAGCAATGGACTGAATGATAGTCTCTGACTAAGTAGCAACAATTTTTAAAAAAATCAGCAAGATATGTACAGTACAACCCTTCATGAGAAGGTTTTCTTTCTTGGTTGGTTGGGTTTTTCTGTTTTGCTGTTATTTTTTCCCCTTCCAGACTATTCCTCTGAAGTACATAGAAAGTAATAAACAGGAGAAACTATTTTATTGGTACACACATGTCCCTTTTGGCTCTTTACACTTTGCCATGGAGACATGTAAATTCTTCAGGCTGGAAATGTAGATCAGATTTTTGCTTTGACAATTGTATCCCAAACATGAATTGTAAATAATTTTCTGTTAGGGTATCTTATCCAAATGCCTATATTTTTCAGTTGCAGCTGTGTGTGTGTGTGGCTCGGCTTCGCGAATGAAGATTTGGAAAGGGCTGTCCCCACGTGGGTGTGCCCTTCCAGCCTGCGCAGTGGATATTAGGTGAGGCTCAGCGTGCACAGAACTGGCCCCACCATTTAAGTCCTGAGGTTCCTCTGCCACAGCCGAGCGAGCTTGGACAGTGCCAGTGAAGTCCTCAGGACTAGAACCTACAGCACCCGGCATTTCCCAGGAGGTCTCCCATTCAAGTACTAATCCGGGGCTGACCCTGCTGAGCTTCCGAGATCTGACGGGATTGGATGTCAGGGAGACATTTAACTGTTGCAGATGTAAGCCAGTGCTGAATATCTTGAATGGACTTCTTTTATAAGTGTAGTTTCATTAAATTCTGCTAGTTGCCTTAAACTTTGGATTGTTGAATATTTTTCTTTCAGAGATTGACTACTTTCCCTGAAGGAAAAGGTGATCTGGACTAAAATAGAATATTGAAGAGCAACAAATCACCTGATTATGTTGCACACCTGAATAATTTGCAGATAATACTAGCAATAAATATAGTCTTGGATATCACATTTTGTACTTATCTTCAAGAAATACCTTAGGGCTAGTTTGTGTACTGTGGACCTATAGCTCATGGTGGTTGGTATTATGGAATATGACAACAGGTTTGAAGATAAGACCTTCCTCAAATGGAACTGAATGTGTGAGTTACATCTCGGTTAACGTTTTCTGTCTTGAAATTACATGGCTAGGCTAAACTTGTTATCTGTGTTTCATAGTTAATTATGAGAAGTTGGAACTACATCCCCTTTCAGGTCCCTTCCAATCCAGTCCATTCTGTGATTCTACGATCTGTTGTCTATGAAAGGATGCGAGGACTTCCAAAGCACAACCCAGGGTTTCTTCAGATATGTAGGCTGAATTGCTATGTAGAGGTTCTTGTGCCTTCCAAAGCACCCAGATGAAATGTATTGTAAACCAGACATCTAATTTTTTAAATGGTTAAAGCTAAATGAAGTGAACCTGACTGTAAGGTACCTTATTCTCTGAGGAATATTTGACAATTCTTCCAAAAATATGAAAGGCTTTAAGATATTCCATTGTATTTTGTAGTTTGTCTAATCAGCACATCTGCTTGAGGTTAAAATAAACCTTTTTCATGTTGTTTGAAAAGATGGAAGTATGCTTTAAAGTTTTGCATGTACCTGTGAACTGAGAATCATGAGGTTTCTTACATCAGCTTTTCCATATTGAGAAATTCATCTTACACATATGTGTATTTGAAGTAGAGTTGTTGGATTTTTTTTAATAACTATAACATTTCTTAGACCAGAGGGACTAAAAACCACCATGCAAACAGTCTCCTAGTCAAGAAGCTAAGCCCACCTCCAGAGCCTTATTCTGTTTAAAGAGCTGATTCCAGTTAGAGACCAATTTTGCTGTTAATCTGATGGTATTACTGCTCATAAACCTGCATAGCAAATCTCAAAGTACCATGCACTATGACTTCACAAACATGAATGTCAATTTGCACCTTATATATGTAAATTCTACACCTGCTGAAAAATACATACTGTGCTTATGATACGTTTGGGCAATCAAGGAGATGAAAGTGTCACCATAAGGTGTCTTCGTTTTTGAACTTGGAAATTCAGAGACATTTTTCTGAATATGTACAGTGCCAAAGAAACATGGTGGGGCTCAGGGCACATGGGTTTTTTGGACATTTATTGGTAATTATTCATGTCTTTCTCAACATAGGGAGTACACAACTAAGAACACCTTCAGCATCTCTCAAAGGAGATGATTCACTGTATGCAGAGATGATTCACTTGAGATAAAGACCTACACAGTATCAGTAGGAGTTGTGGAATCAGGCCTGAAACATCTCATTTTACTCAGCAGGCAAATGAATAGCAAGTCCTATGTCTGCAGCTCTTGGGACACCTGTATGTTTTTACCACAAATACCTTCATTAAAGATTAATCATATCTTGTAGCAAAACTGCAGGTCTCTGGCTCTTATCACATGAGAATTTGCCAGTGGCATTAGAGGAAACTGTGCTGTAAATGTATGCATAATCTCTAGGTGATATTTTTCAAGTATTTTCATTTATTTTACACTTTGACATTTTCAGCCTAAAGCCAGTTTGTAACTTTTATGTAGAAATGTTCTTATGCCTCTGAATTTCTGGAAACAAGTAGAGTAATTTAGTATAAAGCAACTTAATAAGAAAGAGAGCATATACACACTGCAAATGATTTAACTATACCTATACTCTTTTATTTACAATCATTAGTTATATCTTCTCTGAGCCTACTGAGGTCAGAGCAATGAATGTTGTTGCCTCCAGCAGACTGTGACTAAACAAATGCAGTGTAAGGCAGAAGAAAATACTGCTAAAAGTACTCAAATCCTTTGAATCATATAAAAGGACTTCTTAGTTAAAAATTCCACAAAATGCAAAATCTGTAAATGAGTCACTTGGACCTTCAAAATGTGAAGATGCTTTATTTGGATGCCTCTGCCCCCCATGTTTGTGCCTTCCCATCTGCTTTAATCCTCTGCTACTAGTATTGGATCTGCAAGTATGTAGCTGCTTTAGTCATCCCAGTACTGATTATATTACAGTAAGAGAGCCAATGGTGATTGTGAGCAGCGGGAAAGCCGTTACTGAGCAGTTTTGGAGGATATGCACCTAAGTCAGACCCAATTTATGTACCTCAGCTTAGTCTTACTGCACAATGTAGATGGCTGTAGGAGACCATTTCAGCAGAAATGAGCTCTAAGGAAAAAGAAGGTTGTCCCGAAGAGCAGAAATCTGTATTTCTGGAAGCTCCCAACATTTTCCCATTGACTGAATATGGACACTGACAACTATGGATTTCAGGGGTTATGTAATACTTGGAAATGAACATTATGAGTTGTTCCAAGGGTTGAAACTTAAACAGATGATTTACTTTAATCTTATTATTTCTGTATGTCAGATGTCAATAATACCACCAGATAATTAAAAATGCAGCCCAAGAACCTGTGCTGTTCAGTGCCCTGCTGCAATGACCAACACATATTGCAAGGATGTCTGGTAGAGCAGGCAAATCCCTACCAAGACATTGTATAGCTGTAGACTCCAAGTTGTCTTGATATATACTGGATTAAATTACATACAGAGGGGTATTATTTCCTTTATATAATGTTTTTCAAGATTACTATATGAGTAATGTTTACAGAAAGGCACAATCCTATTTGAACCTTCACTAATTAATAACTTGGGAATCATTAACCATTTTAATGAGACATAATCCACTGCTATCTGCAGAATGGACACAGATGGCAAGGCTGTGAGAAGAGGTGTGGAAGAAGTAGTGTTGTGTAGCCATGGAAACAATGTCTCTCTGCTTCCGCCCTTCTCCCTTTTTAGGTTCAGCAATGCTGCACATCATTAGGGTGTCTGCCCCTCCTGACAACGGCAACTTTGCAGTGTCAGTCAGTAAATCTTTGCACCCATTCATACTGTCAGCACTAAGTGATAAAAAGCCAGGGGAAGAAGTGAGGTGCATACCAAAGAGGCTCCTGCACTGTAACAGCCTAGTCACGTATTCTTATGCAACTGTCAATTTTGAGGCTCAATTCAATAAAAAAGAGCAAAATGGAACAGGCCTGGCTAGACTGTGTTCTGTTAGTGTGGTTTCTAAAGTTCATTTCAGTGCTCATGTAAGTAAAAATGCTGAAAAAAGAGACTTGACTGTGTGAGTACATAGATGAGCATGTTGCACAAATGGAATAAGGCTGTGGAGGAGCTCTAGTTAGAAGGTGTTTTGTTAATCCACTGCAATTAGACCTTAGTGTAGATGTTTAATTGTGCTAAACTGGGCGGGATATACTTTTGAAGTGATAGCAAAAAAGAAAATGTTAAAATCCTTGAATGTCAGTTATTCTCAAATTCAGTTGCTCCCATGTGTACCAAGAACACTTATTTATGCCTAGGAAAAAGTGCCATAATTATAAGAAGCTGAAGCAGAAAAAAAAAAAAGCCTGAGTAAAAATAGCAATTTAGTTTAAAAGCACAGAAAAATTTCAACTTGATCTCTATCCTTACATTTTTTCTCTCAGTTTAGCAGTAATGAAATCACTTCTAAATGGCTTATTTAACTTATTTGGAGTTAGACATGCCACAAAGGAATGGAAAGGCATGCATTTATGGATCTGCCAAATGGAAAGGAGTAAATAACATACTTTTACCACAGGTATGTGCTTCTTAAACCTTTTAGTCCCATTGAAGCATGTGGCACAAATGATGTGATCATGAGGCAAGCATCAGAGCAGTTACCAGCTATTCTAACAGAAGAAAGGGAAAGAAACCAAAATGTGGCGTAATTCACACAGGCAAATTCAGAAATGCATCCCCTCCATGGTCTGTATGTACTATCTACATTGTGCATTGGGGAAACGTGATTTCTGCAGAACTTATCTCTGCATCTTCCCCTCTGTACAGGAGACAGTCCTGTTAGGAAGGGGTGTGCTCCTGTGGGGGAGTGTTCCTCGGACCCAGGAGGATGCTGATGAGACAATGTCTGAGTCACTGTCTGCTTTCTGATCAACTTCTGGGTCAGAACAAAAACACACAACTTAGCAACTCCAGAAGCACTGATTTATCCATAATCTGAAATAAGGCACAGGACACTTCTCATAGATCAAACTACCCTGCTTTTCTGACCTCATGAGTCACAGCTCTATGCAGGTTGGACTCAATGATCTTGGAGGTCTTTTCCAACCTTAAAAGATCCATGATTCTGTGATCTTCTCCCAGCCAAGGACCAATGGGAATGGTACATGTTGTGGATCTTCAAAGAATAGCCATGATCCAGGATCAGCTCCTGCCGGGCAATGACAACAAGCAGCTCCACGGATATGGAGTACAGGCTTCTGAGGATCTCAACATATGTGTTCTGATATGATCAGTGATATTTGCCTGAGCTGTCCCTGCCGACTTTCCCATTGAGATTTGGATTACAAAACAGGAGTGTAACCCACACGGACCAGCATTTTGGAGTTCTTGCTCGAAATGAATGTCTAATAGGGCAACATGCAGCTCACAAAGGGATCTCTGCATCTAGACTTTATTGTTGGACACTCAGAACCAGTCAGAAAACATGAACTACCAGAAAAATTGTGATGATGTCCTTCATTTAGAAGTTCTCTTGGATTGAAAAAAAAGAAAGCCCAAAACAGCCAGCCTATAGTTTAATATATGTGCATTGTCCTTAGTATATTTATTAAAAGAGAAGATCAATAAAATGCAGAATTTAGAAACACTTGTGTGTTACATCTTTAGTTTACATGAGCAAACATGCTTCCAACTTATTTTAATTTCTCAAATACTATGATCGCTTGCCTTTGGGAATCACACTTATCCCTGCTGTGCTTGTGCCAATCGCAATGGACATTTTATATTTAGAATACTCTATGTTCATGCCTGTTTTTAATTCAAGAGATGCTTCACTTAGCTATTGAAACATCATTTAATTATTAAATGGTTTTGACAATTGAAATTCACACTCTGGGTACTACACTTTGATATACTCAATTGTAACACCCCTTTTATATTTTGAAGTATGGGAGCTTTATCCTACCTGACTATTTTCATGTCTGGTCAAACTTTGAGAACTGACAAACAGCAGGGTGTATGAACAGATGGTCAAACTGCAATTTAGAAGCTCCAAGTTCTAGAGCTTTTTTTCATTAAAAAATTCTTCAATTTTTTCAGATTTGTGCAAAACATAAATGCTATCAGGTTGAAAACTAAGAAGCTTGCAAACTAACAAACATGATTTTCTTCTTTTTTTCTCAGTTCAAACATTATCTGTGTTGAGGGTGTTTTGTGGGTTTTTTTGTTGTTTTGTTGCTCTTTGTTTTGTTTTTTGTTCTTTTCCTAGGCATGATCACAGAATCACAGAACCATTAAGGCTCGAAAAGACTTCCAGACCATCACATCCAATCTTTGTCCAAACACCACCATGTCAACTAAACTGTACCACAAAGTGCCACATCCAGTTGTTTCTTGAACACTTCCAGTGTTGGTGACTCCATCACTTGGCTGGAAAGCCCATTCCAATGTCTGACCACCCTTTCAGTGGAGAAATTTCCTCCTGATGTCTGACCTGAACCTCTCCAGGTACAGCTTGAAGCCATGGCCTCTCGTCCTGTCACTGGTTTCTTGGGAGAAGAGTCTGGCCCCCCCTGTGCTAAAAATTCTTTTCAAAGAGTTGTAGAGAACAGTAAGGTCACACCTGAGCTTTCTCTTCTCCAGGGTAAACACCCTCAGCTCCCTCAGCTGCTTCTCATATGACTTGCTCTCCAGACCCTCCACCAGGTTAGCTTTAGACCATAAAATCCCAAACCAACCAACTCTGAAAAATTGCTTTGCAGGTGAATATTTTAATTGTAAATGCATCCTGTGACAGTTCAGAAATTTTTCAAATGAAAAATTAAAGTTCCCTGTAATCTGAACATGATGACCTTGCAAGACAGTCACTATGTGAGGAAAGAGGGACAGCCTTGTGATTAAAGCATTGGACTGAGACTTAGAGGAATGGGTTCAATTCTTGCATGTGTTGTAGTCTTCTTAATTTGTTTATATTAAGGAAGTTTTCACAGACTACTTGTGCAGGTAACAAGGCAAAAATTATGGCGGAGCCAAGCACGCCAACAATTTTCAAATATGTAGAAACTTCCAATAAAGAGGAGATGAATAATTTGTTTTCCATCTGCATGATGGAAAGAAATATAGATTTGAATATGATAATGACTCAGTTTGCAGATTACAAAAGTAGGGACAGTAACAGAAATCAGGAATAATACAAGCCAATGGAAACTATAGAGTTATTAGGAATATATTAAACATACTCTGCCAGAAATCATCTAGATATAGTTGGTCCCACTCTAAAAGAAGGAATGGCTTAGGCAATGTCTTAAGTGACCCCAGAATCTTCTCTGGTTATGTCCACGTAAGGAACTGCTTTGGTACAGTAAGAGCAGATTGGAAAAGTGAGGCAGCAGGACTCTTCTGTTTGAACATATTAAAACTGCTATGCTAACTGAATTAATATAAAATAAAGGTGATTGGCTTCCGATCCTTGCTACTATTCCAAACCAAAATTCTGATGTGTGTGCAGCCTTTTATCTGGAAGGAGATTATCTGGCCTGTACATTAGTCAGGAGTTGCCCTCACTCAATACCCTGGGCAAGGCACAGTGTCAGAGAGGGCTGTGCACAATGATGATTAAAAGGATACCTCTTTGTACTTTTTTCAAAGCTGAATATACTGAACAAATGCTTATAGCATAATTAGCATATCAATTAACCATAATTTTGCCTTTTTCGGAGTTATCTCCTTTTTTTTTCCTGACAGTTACATCTGCCATTTGTAAAATGAAGATAACAATAACTCTTGCCTCTGTATTCAATATCACAAATATAAACTATTCAGATTTCATTCTTATATTTATACAAGCATAGGATAGTCAGAGAATCATAGAATCACTAAGGTTGGAAAAGGCCAACAAGATCACCAAGTCCAATGTTTGACTGAATACCACCATGCCCACTAAATGATAACATGAAGTGACACATCTACTTATTTGTTGAACACTCCCAGGAATGGTGACTCTACCACTTCCCTGGGGAGCCTCTTCTGATGCTTAACCACTTTTTCAGTCAAGAAAGTTTTCCCTTTTTTTCAACACAGGATTTTTTGTATAAAGACACCAGTTTTCTGAAATGAACAAAATTTGGATGTAATGAGAACATCAGGATTATGAGCATTTCTCCATGTCTATGAATATTTCTTCAAGTCATGAAGCCGCAGTGGTGAGATTAAAGTGAGAAGAAGGAATGTGACAGTAAACCGTAACTGAGCCAAGTTATTGTAGCACCAAATGCCATTGGCAATACATCTGTCCAACTCTCCCAAAGTTGTGCTGGGACCAGCACAGAGCAGAGAGCACCAGGCAGCCTCTATGAGCAATTTTCAGGTGCTATATTTTGCTCTTTTAAATGTTGATAATGGAGATTTTCTCTGAGGTGCAGTTAAGTCCCCATCACCTTTGTCAGTCAATTATTCTTAATTTGATTTCAGATATTTGAGAAAGAAATAAAATCAAGTCCTTCAAGAGAGCTAAGAAAAGGCACTAATCTGTCCACTTTATTGATTTCTTCCTAGTAGATAAAGAAATGCCTTTATTACAGAGAAAAAAGAGACAAAGAACCATGCTGAAATTGGAAGATTGAGTCTGAAGTCAAGACTTACACACATAAAACCATCATAAACAGTTCTTAGCATAGTGTCACAGACATTAAAGCCTAACAGAGTTAGTGTAATTTTCTCAAACTATGCCGAAACTTTGGTGGGAACAAAAAATCTTGGGCAGGTTACAACACATGTAGTCTTGAATACATCGTCCTGCAATGACAACCTCAAGGAGCATTTCCTTATGAGTCTCCTTATAGTTAAAAGTCACTCTATTACTTTTGTCTAATACAGTTTTAAATTTAAATTGATAATAATTGTTCAAGATTTTCTGTGTTTTTATGTAGGAGTTATCTGTGATGACATGTTAGTAATTATCATATTCAATAATAACAATAAAAAGACCTGGGAAACTTTAGGCTGTAGCTTCAGTATTCTAAATAAAATATTAAATCATGACATATTCTATAATAGTCTGATGCAAATAGAAGTATGTTATACATTTTGATCTAAAACCTTTGGCCTTAGATCAAAATGAAATTTCAGAAACTTCTCCAAGTGAAACAACATTGTTTTAATAGAAATAAACTCTTCTGGAATATATTCTTTCACTAAAATATTCTGGGGTTTCTGCTTTACTTCAGGATCCAAAAGAAATAGTTATTTTAGCTCCAAGAATATCCCTGGGGATATGCTTTGTTTCTGGAGGATTCTAACTCATGAGTGTTAGCTTTTTCTGATCAGAGATAGCTTTTGGTTTCTTCTTGTAATAATAGCAATAAACGTTAGGTTACTGAGGAAACCATTATTTTACATGTTTAAATTCTCCAATATTTTATATTTTCTGCTAAAAAGTGCCTATAAACTTTTTTTGGTTTTCAGAAAGTGGAACAGAAAAGAGAGAAGAAAAAAAGGATAGTAAATCCATCTTTTTACTCTCATGAAAATATAAAAATTTCTAAAGTTATTAATCAAATTTAAGTTTTTTTATAGCAACTCTGCATTTTAGGTACAGATTTAAATATTTATCAGATCAGAAATATGAGAGTGAATAAAACTTCAGAGCAAATTTCTGGTCTCTGGACTCAGCTATTCCTTGGTGGTATAAAAGTATACCCAAAATCCTATGATTTTTTTTCATGAAATGATAATTCTCTTTTTATAATTGTAGAAACTTTCTCTAGATAGGAAAACAATTCTGTACATAGTTTTGGTACATTTAAATGCCCAGAATAAAACAACTCACAGATAAGAATCACCACAGAGAAGATGTGGAAATGGATTTACAAGATCACTCTAGTTCTTTGAAACAACCAATAAATGACAAAACTATGTCCAATCCATTTCTGTTTTCTGACATTATACTATCACTTTTCTCTAGAGCAATATTTTATTTGAGAGATGTAAGACAGGAAAATGTGATGGATTCTGATTTGTAAATATGCTCTGTTCTGAGCTGTACCTGCTGAACCACAGGTCATGATGGCAGGATAAATCCCTAGGGTACCTGAGGCATGATCATTTCAGTAATTTCTGTTTCTATGTGGTCCATGAACCAGTCATGTCTGCTACATTGTATGTTTGTCCTTTGTCATCTTTCTCCAGAACTTCATAATATTAGGAAACTAAATTTCACAGTGGAAAGCAGTTCATACTGATGTGTATCTGATGGGGATCTTATAAAATGTGAATGGATCTTGGAAAAACTGGGTTTTTGCAAAGTGATGCAATCATAATAGCAAGAAATGAAAAGCTGAAAGAGAAACAATGCCTGAAAGGGTTCGAGCTGTGGGAGACTTGCCATCAGGGCAAAGGGCACATTGCTGCAGATGGAAACAATACGTTAGAAGAGCTGAAATTAGTAGTAACCAGGAGTGGAAGAATGGAGTGGGAAAGGAGGAAGGGAGGAAGGAAGGGAGGGAGGAAGGAATGAAATGTTTCAGAGAAAATGCTGCACCTGGGTCTTACAGATTTATGTGAATGCAAATGAGGGATGCCAGAAAATTATGAAGTCAGCGTCATCATGTAATCATCCTTGTGTGACAGAGCTGAGAACTACACACTTCAGAGCCACCATCAGCTTACAGGAGTCATGGGACATCACATAGTCAGCCTGCTCCAAGCTCTCCTCTTTGCTACCTGTCTCCGCAGGCTGTTTCTGTCTGCAGAGAAAGGGAGAGAACCTACTGTTGCTAAGGCATCCTCCTAGTTGTGTTGGATTTATACAGGAAGCAAAGACAAGGAACAATAGGTATTACATCCCTAGCTCTCAATGAAAATGTAGCCTGGGTTATCATTATCATTTCAGGGTTCCCTGTTCTAGGGCTGAGAGGTACCTGAACATTTCACTTATCAATACAAATTAATAGCATCAGATGAGTGAGTCAAGCAACAATTCATAAATCTGTATCCTGTTAAATGACATTCTAATTCATCAAATCAAGGGCCAATGGAAAATAACTAGCCTTTGAGTTGCAGCTCACTACATCTCCACCAAAAGTGAGGCTGTCTCCTAAGGCTTCTGATGTCTTAAACATACAGATTTGTATTTAAGTCAGCACCTTTTCTGATACTATTGATGAGTGGGTTTCACAAACTTTTTTCAGCTTTTTCCTCTCATCTAAACAAAGCATTGGGTGTTTAAAAATCAATGCAGAATGCAGACTGTTGCTTTCCTGAATACCACTTGATTTCTCATCCTTCTGACAACAAAGACAGCGATTGAGCACGAGCGCAGTCAGCACAGAGCGTCTCTCAGGTGGGTGTAGCTCAGTCTTGTACTGCAGACAGTCATGAGCAAGGAGAAGAGCTGTTTGTGATCTAAAACTCAACTGCCTTTCCAGCAGGGCTCCTGAATTACTCACAAGAAGTGATGTTACCATACAAGTAACTGAAGGATTGACTACTTCAGCAAGGGGTTGGGAATCAAATGAGATTAGCTTATGTGAAGCTACCAGCACACCAATAGCCTGTGGCAGTCCATGTTTTAATAAAATGAGGATAACTAATCCATTATTATCTTGGGGGAGATGTAAGTACAAAAGCAGCCATGGCTTAGAAGAAAGTTACAGTCTTCCCAAAGCAGTTAGACCTACTTTTCCTCAAGCTGTAACAGTCCGACAACATGTTTTAAGACCTTGGGATCTTTGGTCTTGAACTAACTGCTAGATGCAGCCCTTCACTCACCGGTTACCTTTAGTTGTGATGCTCAGGATTTTTAGTTTTTCAGAAGCTGCAAGGAGATAAGATTTCTGAGAGAGTTAAAAATATTGTACTTCAGAGAAATCAAGGTTCAGGATGTATTAAGTGGAGGATAACAGGCTTTCTGTTACTCTGCTGTAATTCCAGAGAGATCAAACTGAATTCAATAGAACCACAAATAATTTACACTGGGGACAATGACAGAAAAGTTGTATACTAGTAGCTACAGCAGTAGAAAACATGACTTTATTTGACTCCCGTTTGAATGCAAGTCATTTATAGTATTTGTTGGCTAGTTTTTCAGTGTCCCTGTGGAATAACATGAAATTCATTTTGTGAAACAGGAGACTCTGTCAAACAATCCACAATCTTGTGAAAGAGGGGGAAAGGTAGTGCAGAGAATGCTACACTCCCAAAGGTGTATGGGTTAAATATAACCAGTGGAAAACTGGTTGATGTTTCTTACAAGGTGGATGATAAGTCAAAGCCATTGTATTACTATGCTGAAATGATTTTTTTTTGTCTTTCTAGCACTCAGGAGTAATTGAAAAACAAAGAAATTATAAATTGAAAGCAATTTCAAGACAAGATAATTTTTATTAATCACAATAGTGAACAAATATGAACGGCCTGATTTTCTGAATTCCCCATTACAAGCCACAAAACAAATGGTATTTTACTTGAATATTTCAATGCAAAGGGCAAGTCCCTGAGCTGACAAATATAAGCTACAGTTCCTTTTTTTCATCTTGATTTTCCACTAATATCACACTTGCCTACCTAATTTTGCCTGACTGAAAAACAATTACATATCCTGTTAACTTCAGGCTGATGCTCTGTTCACCTTATCCTGAAATACTGTTCAGTGATTTCATAAGGAATTTATCAATCCAGAGATTATGTTACCATCCTCTCCATCCCTGCTGTGTATGTTATGCTGGCTCCTCAAAGTGTTGAAGTCCACTGGGTTCTTTCAGCTTTTTCCAGTGCCAAGAATCAAACTGTGTTGTGATATTTGTTGTTGTTTTCAATTCACAGTGAATCTATTTACTGTTCACCCTCAAATTCTTCACTGTAAAATCTATGGATATTTCATAACTTTCATAGCATCAGACAGTTTCCTTTTACTTTTGAGCATCACTTGCTAATTTTTCTGCACGAGAAGTTCTACATTTTATTTGGATTTTTGTTTGTTTGTTTTTGTGTGTGTGGGTTTGGTTTTTTTTTTCTTTAGCGTATATTCTATTTCACTCACTAGTCTGTTTTTTTCTCTTTCCAAATCTCAATTACATTTCCATTAAAAGGTCTAAGTTGACATGTGACTGGAGAATTCTAATTAAAAGAAAAAGCCATTATGAACCAAAATGAGCCATTGTGATGTATATTTCTTCCTTAAATGCTCTCTTCTCTAATGATTTTTATTTTATGTATTTTTAAAGATTCAGTTACTTGTTTCATTATTAACAATCATAACAGTCAAGGACTCAGTAAGTACTTCCAAACTGCAAAATTTATAAAATTATAAGCATTTCAAACTGCTAACTTCTAAAAACCCTTTAGGGATAGTGAGAAAATAAAGAGAACACGGACAATACTGATCTGAGAGGTCTCAGCCCAGTCCCAGGCATCTTTCCAGGATGCAGATCTGTGTGTTCATAAGGCTGACTGTCCAGCAAGCCTCATGACCAGAGAATTGTCTCTGTCTTATTTTACCCAGTAACCAGTGAAGCTGGAAAACTGACTGCCATGGCACAGTACTTAACCCAAAAGACTTGCTTCATAATGCTCACAGTAACCTCCAAAATAACTATTCATTTCATGGATTCTGACAGAAAGTGAAAAAGTTATTGAAAGCTATTTGAAGATGTGCTAAAGGGCTTTGCAAGTTCCTCACATGAATGACAGATTTAGGGCAAAATAATATTTTGGAGCCTGAAGTCCTTGATGAGTGTGAAAACTCCTAATAATAAGGCAGATGTTTGGATATGAACCTTTTCCTAGCCATTCTCTGAAAGTAACCTACAGTATTTTATAATAACATTTTCTCCCACCAGCATTTTTTCATTCTCTTTTTCTGTCTTTTTGTTCAATTTCATAAATCATGGAATTATTTGTGATGGAAGAGACCTTAAAGACCTTAAAAATAGTCTGTTTCAACCCCAGCCACAGTCAGGGACACTTTTCACTAGACCAGGTTGTTCAGATCTCCATCCTGGCCTTAACCTCTTGCAGGGATGGATAATTCACAATTCCTCTCAACAACCTGTTCCATTGTTTCATCATTCTCGCAGTAAATAATTTCTTCCCCATACCCAATGTAAATCGACCCATTCACTTTGATGACATTCCCCCTTGTCCTCTCCCTCTCTTGTAGGTCCTTTAGGTACCTGAAGGTGTTAAAATGTCTCCTTTGAACCTTCTTTTCTCCAGGCTGAACAACCCCAACTGTCTCAGCCTGTCTGCATTGGAGAGCTGCACCAGCAGACCTGATCATCATAAACCTCTACTGAACTTGTTCCAACAAGTCCATGTATTTCTAATGTTGGGGGCCCCAGGCTTGGACACAGCACTCTAGGAGGGGTCTTATGATAGCAGAGTAGATGTTATGTCCTCATGATATTTGAGCACTCCCTATCCATTATAAGAAGTGAAAATGACATTCTTTTTCATGTGCTTTATTCTTCTGCTTTTGTTCTTCAAATATGACTTTTGGAGACATAAAAATGTTGCCTTGAGTTGGGTTATTTGAATTGTATAATTTAATTTAAAATAGGCAACAATGACATTGTGGGAAATAATTTTAAGATTGGAGTTAGTGTCAGACAAATTTCTCATGTAGGTTCAGATTTTGGTTCAGAAGTAAGAACTCAAGACATTGATAATTATTGCCAAGGGCTCCAGAATAAGAAAGTATGATATTTTTTCTGTATTTTATGATTTATTTTATATTTAAGATGCTTTAGGATTTTTTAATATTTGGTGTTCAGAGTGAATTCTGACAGAATACAAGTGAAAAAGAAGGTTGTTAAATGTCCAACACTAAGAAGTCTGCTCATAAACTGGAGGTTCTCCTCAGCAACCATACTCAAATTTCTGTTATTACTAACCCATCCAAAACTAAATACTTATATTCTTAAGCTTATAGATACTGAAGAAGTTCCAATATATTCAGGAAAATAACATATATGAGGAAAGGATGACCCTGTCTAATTAGATCAATCTCTACGAACTTCTGACTTGGCAAGTTCCTAGAGAAAAGTGATTTGATGATATTTTGGAAGAATCAAATTTTTAAAAATGGAGAGTTCCCCTCAATACAGTAGAAATTACTCTTCCTTTCTCTGTGTCCCCAGTATTAGAGAGAAAGGTTTGGCAAAGCCATCTTTTAAATAAGCTATTTCACATCAACCGTTTTCATCATTTTAGAGGCAGATAAATAAAAATGTTTTGAATTCAAACAGCTATGAATTCTAAAATCATCCAGCTCAGCAGGGAGCTCAGCTGAATTTCTGTGTATCAAAAAGCAGTAACAGAGCAGTCTCACTCCTATCTTGCCATGTGTTTAAAACAGTCCTATGAGACATACAGCTTTAATCTTGGAGGCCAAATGTGATTAACCAAGGTACATTTGTGGATACAAATGTACTGACATTTGTGCTACAGAACATTTGTAGGTGCTGCTGATGAACTGCTGATTATGAATTGAAATTCAGGTGCATAAAGTCCCTTCACTGATTTTTTATTAAATTTCAGCTAATCAGTGTTTCCCACACCATTTTAATTACCATAAAGATTGCTTTCCACTCCCACATTTATTAGGCCGATGTCTTCTGGTTGTTGGACCCACCAAATTCACATCTTCATTTATTTAGGTTTACATATTCACATTGTCTAGTAGTCTATGTTGCAAATCAGACTACTGTTCCATTAGCCCGTATTAAAATACAGTTTGAAAAGATGATTTCTATCTCAAAGAGAAGAAAACTAGAATTAGCACCATACAGTTACTAAAATCTAACAGACTTTGTAAGAAATGCCTAACCTCAGGATTGGGACTATAATAATTTCTAAACAGTGAGTATAATATATATCAGTAAAAATGAGAAGATATGATTCAGTTGTCTTGAATTGGTTTATTAATATTAATCAAGTTCTTGTAACTTCTGACTGGATTTTGAAACTTGGTGCTTCATGCAGACCAAAACCTCATAGGAATTCAGTCTAAATCATGCAGCTAAAGGGATCTTAGTTTTAGCTTTATTTTTGTTGAGTTGTGCCTGTCAGATTAAATATGGGGATAGTAGAATGTGCTGTCCAAAACATGGTAGGTGTTTGAGCAAGAACCTCTGATCACTAGGATGGTGTGAAGTGGGATGCAGTTGCAGATCAGTCAATGTCAAAGACAAAACAACATTTGGAGACTGTTGTTAGAGAATTGTTTCTACAAGCACAAGTAAAACATGACAGATTCTGGGAGAAATATTATGGTTGGATGCTTCTGCTATTCAGGAAAGTGGCTTTACTTTGGTACTAGAAAATCTGTATTTTGCTGCTGAGAAACAAACAATTTTATGAATGCTTGCAAACCTGAGGTGACAAAGAGCAAATTCTGCTGTTATCGTATTGTGCTGATCTAGATATAAAAAACAAGGCAGATGATGACAAATTGCAAATAAGGGGTCACATGGAAACAAACTAATATTATTAGCATGGAATTGTGGTGGGCTGCAATTGTATTGCAGCCACGATTTTGGAAGCACAAAAGAGGAGAGGGATTTAAGTGAATATATCTATTGTTTTTATGGTGAGTTAGAAGTTCCACCTTGTTATGGATTCACCCAGGTGGGCCTAGATTTGGGCTCTGAAGTCTGGACTAGGCCGAAGCTGTCAGCTGACTTGAGCTGGGCTGAGCTAACAGCTGACCTCTTCTAGCCAGTAATTTTGTATTCCATACCACATTATGACATCATCTCCAGGGAAGTAGGAACCAGTGTGGGAGTGGTTAAGGCAGTGGCTTCTCAGCCTTCCTCTTGGGAGGACGCACGATGCTGTCCCAGGGGGGATGGAGAGGACCAGGCCCACCACTGGCTCACAGGGTATCTCAGGAAAGTAAAATGTGTTCTTCTGGGTCTCTTCTTTCTGCTTGAGTTTGTCTCCCTGGGGAATAAGCTTCTTCTTAAGTAATGTGTAGTTAAGACAGTAGAATTTGTGTGATCGTTAAGAAATTGAGGTGGGGAACTTGTTGTTGCAGACTTGTGTGAGTGTATATTTGTACTCTCTTCTAATTGTCTCTTTCTTTCTGTGAAAAATATATGTAGATTTAGTATAAATGCAGTTTGAAGTTTTTTTTCTTTCCCCTCTCTTTTCCTCCCTTTGCCTGGTGTTAGGAGGGAGGCTTTTCTCTCTGTGCTTGGGGGGGTTGGCAGTTGCTTATCTCAAACCAAGACACACCTGCACTTGAAGACTAAACTGAATAATGTGGGAAAATTTGCTTGAAAATTCAGCAACTAGGGCATGTTGATATGAAAAACAGTGAAGATTTAATATGAGCTTGAGAAAAGTTAAGTGTCTAATTAAAAGAACAAATGATGCTCATGAAATGTAAACCCAGTATGGAGTCTTTTAACAAAAGTCACTAGGAAAAGTTGTGAATTTATCCTAGCTTTCTGGTTCTGTACATTCTGGAGAAGCAATGAGGAGAATGTATGCATGGATACAATACTGCTGATTTGGTCATCAGTTAATTTTAAGAAAAATTTACTGATTTTGCTTGTTATGAGGCTTATGCCTGTTATGTCATACTGATTTCTGTTATCAGCACAGACTCCTGGAATGCTCTGGGATTGGAAATTTTGTAAAAGTAAGATTTTGTGAGTGTTATAAATTTCATCAGTGATCTTAGAGGCTAGAGATTTTCTGCTGCAGAGCTGAACCACAATGTTTGTATTGAATATAGAATCTCTCAGTTATGGAAAATCATAATTTGAGTGCTGCCCAGATCAAAGAAAATGCTTTCACCATTGACAATCTCTGACAGCATGTGTATCTTGATTTGTTTTTTTGTTGGGTTTTTTTTTGTTGTTGTCTTTTGGGTTTTTTTTTGAAAGGACTATCCAGTGAAAAAAGAGATGAACAAAATGTCATAGAACATGATATAAAATCCTACTCTAGAATTACATCCTGAATGCTTCTGAGCTTCAGGAAAAAATTTTCTGCCCAATTCTGGAAAAGGAACAACAACCACAATGAAAATGAAAAGTCATGGAGCAGAATCCCAAAATCTTCATTTTTATTTCAGTTTTAAGAAAGTAACAGCTTCACTTTTACTTTTAGCCTTATTTATTTTTTAATTTCCTCTGTACATAAGTGTGAGGGTTTATGGGGACAGCCTATTTTACAGCATTCTGCTTATTTTGAGAAATCTGTCTTCATCTTAGGTATTTGACTTTTCTGGGCCATAGTATTATTTGGAAAGTTCTGTTTTGTCTGGGTGTAAAACTTACCATCTGTGTTTAGTAAATGCAGTGAGCCTATGTTATTAAGTGAAGTGAGCAAATAAGAACAACAAACTAATAATGCATGATAACAATAAGATTTGGAGGTGAAACATTTTACTGGATTCACTGTAGGTACTCAGATTGTTCTCCTTCCTGCAGGTAAATCAAGCTGTGATTATGACCTGTTTGGGGAATTTAGCTTCACTTGCAAAATCAGCAGACTGTTTTGTGATTTGTGTTGTTCTGGGTTTCATGAAGTAAACAGAATGACTACAGTAATATGGTGTGTGCTTAGCTAAGTAGACATTTCATCATGGTTATGCACCTCTTTACCTCTTTATTTGAATGAAGGAAATGAACTCCAAAACCACTACCTTTTCTTATTACAAGAGGATCCTGAATGTAGAATACAGGTCTTAGGGCAGTGTCACTGCCACCAGAAACCCTTGCAGAGCAAGCTGCTGAAGAATGCAAGTGAGATGTTTCAGTGCTTAGTCTAGATTTTCTCACTCCTGGGCTAATTCACATTAATTGATGAAGGACGCTGTTAAGGATTTCTCATCAACTAATACACCAGGGGTTTTGTTTGTTTTTTTAATTGCTCTTTTGTTTGGGGGTATTTTTGTTTGTTTTGGTTTGGTGTTTTGTTTTGTTTTGTTTTGTTTTTTTCAGTATTATACCAAGTGCATTTGAGTAAAGAGGTTTTCTTCCTCTGGGATTTTGAGATGCAGCAAATGTCAGCCTTCACAAATATTCTGCGGAGGTTTTGTCCAAGTCTACAGGTTCCAGGGTTCCACAGGCATATTAAAATCAAAACTATGCTTTAAATGACTGAAATTTTCACTTGTTGACAGGTTCTGAGTTCTGAAGTATAACAGTGCTCTCAGACCACATCAGAAAAATCAGCGAAAATGTGGGAATTCATGACTACAGTGAGACTGAAATATTACTGCTGTTTTAGACAGTGTACTGTGTGTTGCATTTCAAACAGATTTTATGTAAAGTGAGAGAACCTAATGTACTAGACTAAATGACCTTGCAAATGGTGTTTCTGAACCTTAACTGAATACACATACCCTCTAAAGTGAATGCATAAAGTATAGCATGGACCATGGACCATTCCCACAAAGTAATTTAAATTTAGTGATTGTAGTACTTGGGCAAGGTGAGAAAGTTAAGCTGTGAGAAGCAAGCAGCAGTCAAAATGAGTTGGAATCGGTTGAAACTACTTTTATATGTAACCTAGTGACTAGGAAACCTTAGAAATCTTGGTTTTATTCCACTTTGCTAAGACTGAAGCCATATTTGGTCTTTCTTACATACCTCTTACTCTTTAAACATCTTTAGTTCAATATTTTATTAAGAAAAATTTCTGTTGGAGATACCAGAAAACAAGTCTCCGGAAGTGGGTTATGGCCAGTAAGATAACTAGAAAAGTGGATTCTGATTGTGTTATTGTGAAGAATAAATGTAGACAGTGATATTTGCTTTATTGTTTTATACTTTTCTCTTTTAAAATTAAGAAATAGGACATACATTAGCCAGACTATATTAATTATCAAATAAAAGCTTGGTTGGAAAGGACCTTTAAGGATTATCTGATCCAAGTGCCAAATAGGATCAGTGCCAAATTTGCAGTTACATCAAGTTTTAAAGTTAGATCAGGTCACCCAGGGACTAGTGAAATTCAGTTTTGAATATCAGTCAGGGTGGAGACTTACAAAAACATTACATGGCTGCCCTTCTTCTTTTTCTTCCAGGACAACTGTTCAAGAAGTGCTTAGACTGTTATCCTGGACCATTGTCAGCCTATGGAAAAAAAAAAAAGGCTGTAGTTATTTGGGTAATTGCAATTGAGACCATGACAGTTGCTGTTGAAATGGACTATTATGATCTTCTGATACCACTAGACAAAGTATTAATTGTCTCATAATTCCTGCATTGTAATTGTGATAGACTAAGAATATACGAGACAGAATGTTTGCACAAAGAGAGAGGTAGATCAACAGAGGATTGCAGTGTGTGTGTGTAGGTATACAAAAAGAGATGCAAACCCAAAAATCTTTCTTCTCATTTTCAGAAAGTCAAAAAAATTCCAGTATCACTGCCATGGGAATATGGCACCCCAAACCCTAATCCTAACACAAAAGAGAACCCTAAAAGTAACCCTAATCCTAAACCTAACCCTCATCCTAACAGTAACTCTAACAGTAACCCTAACCTAGGAGTTGGGAGTGGAGAGAGGAGGGGGTCTGGCAAAATAGAGAGAAATAGGCCAGCCCTTTGTGGACTGGCACCTTTCCTCTACGATTCCTTTTCGAAGAGGAATCTTTGTCTGTCTTAAATTCTTGGCTGATAAATGGCAATTTCCCAGCCCCACTGGTGCCAAGGAAGGACTGAGCTTTTTGCCAAGAGAAAAGGTGGCAGCCTTGGGCTCTTAGGAGCCAGTGATGCTGCGCCATTAACACTAAAAAAACACCCAAAGCCTAATCCTAACACAAAAGAGAAGCCTAACCCTAACCCTAACCCTAACCGTAACTCTAAGAGTAACCCTAACCCAGGAGTCGGGAGTGGAGAGAGGAGGGGGTCTGGCAAAACAGAGAGAAATAGGCCAGCCCACAAAGGGCTGGCACCTTTCCTCTTTGATTCCATTATGAAGAGGAATCTTCCTCCATCTTCAATTCTTCACTGAAAACTGGCAATTTCCCAGCCCCACTGTTGCCAAGGAAGGACTGAACTTTGCGTCAAGGAGAAACGGTGTGTCTTGGTTTGAGATAAGCAACTGCCAACCCCCCCAAGCACAGAGAGAAAAGCCTCCCTCCTAACACCAGGCAAAGGGAGGAAAAGAGAGGGGAAAGGAAAAAAACTTCAAACCGCATTTATACTAAAACTACATATATTTTTCACAGAAAGAAAGAGACAATTAGAAGAGAGTACAAATATACACTCACACAAGTCTGCAACAACAAATTCCCCACTTCTTAACGATCACACAAATTCTACTGTCTTAACTACACATTACTTAAGAAAAGACTTATTCCCCAGGGAGACAAACTCAAGCAGGAAGGAGAGACCCAGAAGAACAACACATTTTACTTTCCTGAGATACCCTGTGAGCCAGTGGTGGGCCTGGTCCTCTTCATCCCCCCTGGGACAGCATCGTGCATCCTCCCAAGAGGAGGGCTGAGAAGTGACTGCCTTAACCACTCCCACACTGGTTCCTACTTCCCTGGAGATGATGTCATAATGTGGTATGGAATACAAGATTACTGGCTAGGAGAGGTCAGCTGTTAGCTCAGCCCAGCTCAAGTCAGCTGACAGCTTCGGCCTAGTCCAAACTTCAGAGCCCAAATCTAGGCCCACCTAGGTGAACCCATAACAGGGTGGCAAACTTGGGCTCTGAAATGCCAATGATGCTGCACCATTAACAATAAAAAAACACCCAAACCCTAATTCTAACACAAAAGAGAAGCCTAACCCTAAACCTATGCCTAAACCTAAGCCTAACCCTAATCCTAACTGTAACTCTAACAGTAACCCTAACCCAGGAGTCAGGAGTGGAGAGAGGAGGGGGTCTGGCAGAATAGAGAGAAATAGGCCAGCCCTTTGTGGACTGGCACCTTTGCTCTTTGATTCCTTTTCAAAGATGAATCTTCGTCCGTCTTCAGTTCTTGGCTGAAAAATGGCAATTTCCCAGCCCCACTAGTGCCAAGGAAGGACTGAGCTTTGTGCCAAGAGAAAAGGTGGCAGCCTTGGGCTCTTAGGAGCCAATGATGCTGCGCCATTAACATTAAAAAAACACCCAAAGCCTAATCCTAACACAAAAGAGAAGCCTAACCCTAACCCTAGCCCTAACCCTAAACCTGACCATAACCCTAATCCTAACAGTAACTCTAACAGTAACCCTAGCCCCGGAGTCAGGAGTGGAGAGAGGAGGGGGTCAGCAAAACAGAGAGAAATAGGCCAGCCCACAAAGGGCTGGCACCTTTCCTCTTTGATTCGTTTATGAAGAGGAATCTTCGTCCGTCTTCAATTCTTGGCTGAAAAAAGGCATAGGAGAATAACAGTAGAGAAAGTCCCATAAAAACCAGCACTATTTAAAAAATAAGCCAAAATAAAATCCAACAAAAAAATAGTCCATAGTAGTTCCCATATGTTATAACCTATACAATTGTGTGAGCTTCATCAAGTAAGGAGACTCCATATTCCTACTAGGAATGCCTTTCAGAAACAAGACCATCTGAAATATACATGCATCTTTGCACAGAAAAATGATTGATGCCTTTTGCATTTTCTGGTATTTTTTAATAGTGCAAGACTGAATTTATTCTGTATTGAATAAATTTTAAGGATTCATCCCTTATGAAAATATCACATTAGCTCTGTAGATCTCTATGAAGGACTCAGTAGAGGTTGAACGGGATTTTAGAAAGCTGTTAAATATCAGACACACCTTTTTTTTTGTGTTCCTTATATGTATAAATTAGAAAAAACATCTCATATATACTGTCGATCAGAAAAAAATAATGTATTTGTGTCTTTCTGCAAATATTTTGAGATTTTTGAGCTTAATTCCTACTAATAAGCTCTTAGAGGCCAATGAACTGAAGTCTAGCTGGGAGCTTTGACGATGCCATCAATAGGAAAGCAGGGACATACCCACATCAGCCATGAGTAAAAAATTCCTGTTGTTTCAATTAAGCTCAAAGAGTAACAATATGTTATATTTCACTGAAACGTTTGCTTATATATTATGCTTTTTTTAAAGTCATTTGCCTCTGTATTGAGACAAGAAATTATTTTTTCTCCTCAATGTCACTCAATAACCAATTCTTCCCTCTAGCAGGCGTTTCTCATAAAATGTTGTCTAACCCAAATTTATATTTGGATCCCAATGGATGAATTCAAGTTCATGCAATTTAACTGAGTTTTGATTGACTTTCTGTTTTGTTGAAATTATGCAGACTTCTGAGTCACAAACTCTTAATGATGGGAGATTTACCTACAACCCTCAACATCTCAGACTGTGCCACATCTGGTTTCCATATGTGCTAGAGCAGACAGGCCATATCCTAAGGTGCTTGCAACAAGCTGTATCATTTCTTTATGAATTTACAGAAATGTGGAATGGAAAAGAAGGGAAAAAAATCACTTCAAAATATTTTATAGCTTTTACTCTTCTTGTTTCTTCCCTCCATACCCTACTGTCGTACAGTTTCTGCATCTCCAGTATTTTCTATTGATTTTTGTCACATCACCTTTACTGTGTGGTTCTTTTTGGTCCCCATTTTTTCCTGCTTTGCTTAATTTTTTCTTTCCCATAGCATTTTTTGTCTCTTTCCTCAGCTTTATAACACTACAATAGAATGTCATAGATGCCATAAAAAGGATTACGAACTTTTACGTAAGAAAACCACTGTTAAGAAGATATCTAGTGATGTAAAGGTGATGGAATGAAAGTTCTTTGCTACATAATCATTGGACAGCATCAGATTCACTGGTCAGATCCACTTCCATTAACCAGCCAATCTACACCAGAGATGTGGTGGTGGTTGAACAGGAGGAAGGACATTTATTCAATATGGGGGGAATTCATGATGTATTTACCTCCATATAGGAGCCCTCACTGTCTAAGCAGTGTGTAGTATTTTCCAGGCCTGTGATTGATGCAGTACCAGCATGGAGGAGGGAAGGCAAAGCTTGCTGGACAAAGAAGGAGCAGGATTTGTGACAATGTGTGATCACGCAGATTCTCCAGGGAACTCTGGGACAGGTGGGAGGGCGTCCTGGGTTTTCTGTTGGGAGTTACACAGTTTGGATAAAGGGCTTTTCAGCAAAACAAATTAGCATTAAAAAAGAGACCAGGTCTTGCTCATAAAACTTTCCTGTTTGTGGTTATTCCCATTAGCCTGTTTCTTCTTGGGAAGTCTGTATGTTCTCTCCACCTAGACAGTGGGGGAAGAAAATATTCATTTGTGGTTTTTTACTGACATTATTTTTATAATATTAATGTCATATTTATGCAGAGAATCTCCATCTGTGCCAAGGAGTGCGCAGCCTAAGGAAAAACTAGAGGTCATAACTCAAATTGATAAAGCTAACTAATAAAAATACAGAAGCAGAATAGCTTTTCAAATGGGTTAGAGGGGCTCTCAGAAATATAGAACTATTGAAATGTTTTTCAGCTTCACTATCTTAATGGTATATTTTTCCTTGCCACTTCCTATGGAAATGATAATTATTTTTAATACATTTTCTAAAACTTCTGCTTAACTGAAAAAGCTAATATATCTGAGAAAAACTAGTTATATATTAGAAACATTTTTTCAGAGAGCAATCAAAAATGTTTTTAAATCACTGCTCTTTTTTTAAAGAAAGATTTATTTCTGTGTAATGCATGTTAATATCATATCAAGTATGTGTGTAATAATGGTAGGAATTAATATATATACATATAACATTTATTTCAAAGGTTAAATTAATAAACTGAGCAATTGTTTTTTTAGAAGAGGGAATAAAACCACCTTTAATTTAGAAATTCAATAGCTATAAAATTAAATCTAGAAATCATTCATTTGTTGTATCATGACATAAATTATATCATGCTTTTCAGAAGAGCAAATCTCACTAAAAACTTCTTAAATGCTTAGGTCCTTCCAAAAACAAACAAGAAACCCCTGAATCTGTGAGAACCCTCCAATGTCATATTTGCTGAATTTCTACATTCAGACAAAAGGCTGACTTTGAAATAGAATAACCAAATGTGTTGAGAAAAAGTAGGACAGGTGCCTTTTCGGTGGCACTGTTTTCCTTTGTCATCTTTTAAAAAATAAAAATTAAACATAAGCAAACAAATTCTGTCTCCTTTCAAAGTGAATTGTATTTTACTTAAGCGTTTTTTTCTTGATTGACAATTGTATTGTAAAAAACATAACATAGCAATGAAATTTATGAGCAAATCTCTTGTCACCGAATAACTCCCCTTGTCTGAATGGTGATATTGCTTTGGAGTGACTGTGCTGTTCAGAGTTATGAAGTCACTGTGTCGTGCTTGAGGGTGAGAAGAAATTTCAGGAGATACTTTCAGCACCTGAGAGGAGAACAAATGTCCAATGTGCTTTTGTTGTTGGGAAGTTAGTCAGTGTAATAGGGGAGGACTAACAGCTAGATAGCTAACTTGAGGTATTCTCTGTGTAGATGTCCACATTAGAGGTAGTCCTGCCAGTCTTCAGGGAAGATCTTAATCTGATCCAGTCTGGATGTCCACCTTTTAGAGTGAAGAACTTTCTTTTGATGTACCAATCACTTGAAATGGCTGCTGTTATTTACAAGGCTAACATAATGTAATGGAACCAGTGGGATGATGCAGAATTTGACCATGAGACTGTGTATGACTCATCCCTGGAAGATTCCAAGGCCAGGTTGGATGGGGCTTTGAGCAACATGGTCTATCAAGGTGTTCCCATCCTTGGCAGAGGGGTTGAAACTAGATGATCTTTAAGGTCCCATCCAGCACAAACAATTCTCTGATTCTATGATGTCTCCAAATAGGTATCAGACCTCTCATCTATGTTGTATGTGCACCCATGAAAGGATCTTTCCAGTCCTGTATGACTGTGACTAAGAAATAGCAGTTTACATTTGATATTTGACAATCAAGTCCACGGAGTAAGGATGAGATCTAGCTAACTAAACTTGTCTCAAGGAGATTTTGTGATACCTAGAATAATTTATTCTGCATCTAGTTCCCATTTGGGAAACACATGGATGTCTTGAGGCATTAAAGTTCTGAAGCATGTCACCCAAGCAGGGTGATGAAGCTACTGAAGGGTCTAGAGAATATGTCTTATAAGAAGCAGCTGAGGAAATTGGGATTATTTAGTCTGGACAAAAGTAGGCTCAGGGGAGACATTGTCCCTCTCCACAGGTACCTGAAAGGAGGTTGTAACAAGATGTGTGTCTTTTTTTTTTCAAAACAAATGATGAGAGGAGACAGACTCAAATTATGTCAGCAGAAGTTTACACTGGATAGTAGGAAAAAATATTTACTGAAAGGTCCTCAAGCATCGGAACAGGCTGCCCAGGGAAGCTGTTAAATCACCATCTATGGAAACATTCAGAAGATGTGTAGACATGGTTTAGTGCTGGTTTAGCATGGCAGTACTGGGTTAATGGTTGGACTCAAGGATCTTTAGGGTCTTTTCCAACCTAAGTGATATTTTGATTCTTAAAAGTGCCTTGACACATCTGCCAGCCCTTTGTGTTCTTCTTGATGTATGTTACAAATGTGGCAAACCACAAAGTAAAACAAACACTAGTTATTTAATAAAGCATTTTTTTCTCCTAATTTTCCAAAGGGATATTGCTGTAGTATGACAGTCAATACACACATTCTATGGATACTCCTCTGGTTTCCTTTGGCTGTTATAACAGGGTTTTATAAAGTATTGTGCTTAGCTGTGCTTAGCTGAGTTTAGCTGCCCTTGTGACACTTGAAACAAGATTTTCTAAAAGTTAAGTGTGTACTAAAAGATTGTTTCAGCTGGAAGGGACTGTGGTGGTGTGATCCCTCCCTCCCTTTGCTGCTTGAGAAAGAGCCACCAGTGGTGATCATGACAGCTGCATCTGGCTTACATATAATAGCACAATATTTAAGGACCATAAGTCTAGCTCAACAGCTAGTCTGGGACTAAGTCTGGATGCAGACACACCTAAAGCCCCCTTGGAAAAGAGTTTGGAAAACAAGAGAGTCTTTTCTGAATGTCATGAGTCAGTGGAAGACAATTTTTTCTGACCCTGACCTTTATGCAGTAAATAGTCTAGTTGTTGTGACAAGAGGCAGAAAAGTCTTGGTGATCTCCTTGCTGTGTGAAAGCCCCAGGATACCTGAGGTGCTGTGTCAGAAGGGAAGTGTTGGTTTCATAGGCAATAAGCTCCACCGCAGGTTGTAAATAATTTTTCAGAAACGATAATTGTTATTTCTACTCCTCTTACTCTAAGTAGAGTCCAGACTTCATCCTCAAGGCATCATGAGTTAATTTTCCTCGTACAGTCAAGAAAACAGATGGTTCAGGACAATTCATGCACTAGAAAACCCAGCAAAATAACTCCTACTAGAGATGCTTTTCTCAACGCACTCTCTGTGTACCCTCTCAGCTGTGCTACTCTAAGAGAATCAATCAGCTTTGTGGGAAAGGGCCAAGTGGAACTAAATATATCTGAAATAGGTATAATGATACCAAAATCAATAGTGAAAAGTTCCCTTCACTAAGTGTTATTTTTTTTCATTGTTTTGGCTTATTAAGAAAGGAATTATTTTGCTGCTAAAGAAATTTCACTTCCTTAGCAAGTTGACTGAGAAACTAAAATTTCAAGGAACATAGTATTATAATCATATATTGTTCAATAAAAATCGTGTGGAAAATTGTTATTTGGTTTTTGTTTTTCTTTTAATTATAGTTACATGTTATGAACTGGGCATTTCAGGGTATATAGAAGAGTTACAAAAGCTTGTCTGTGAAAATAATTCAAAATCCTGTGATAAAACAGCTTCTTGGAACATTTGAACTCCACAATACTGGTTTTAATGAGATTGTTTAGAAAGCCAATGTTTCCACCACATAATTTAGCCTTCTAGCTTTATGAAACCTAGATTTAGTTTTATTAAACTATTTTTCTGAGGAATCTCAGAAAAAAATTTAGAACTAAAAATCTGCCCTAAAATGCTTAGAAGCCCCATCTGCAAGGAAGACAACCTTGTGCAGATGGCCAATGTCCAGAGCAACGTGAGTGAATATTTCCTAGAAATGCATTGTAAAATTGTTGATGTTATATCTTTATTATAAAGCAGTACCTCAATTGTGTTTAGATACTACCACAGATCCTACAGTATCTAGTAATAGGAAGAAGGTGCAGAACTGGGCATATGCATCTGTAACTGATTCTAGAAGACCGTAGCAGGGCCACAGTTCTACTTTTGCATCTGTCCTACTGTTTGTCATTAGGCCATTCAGTTTTAAAAACAATCTTGTAAGATCACTTAAACATTTTGAAACTTCTATAAAACTCTAGGTAAGCCATTTTCCACTGATGTCAAGTGTTGATTTCTGTTGTAAGAAGAACTACATAACAATGCTGTCTGGTCCTGTAAACTAAAAGATGCTTTGAAGTTAGTGAATGTCTCACTAAATAAACAAGCTGTGGACCTAGGCTGTTTGGTCAGAAAAGGATTTTCTTCACCCCTACCAAGACTTTTAGTATGCTCATAAGACTTTAAAAGTCCTCAATTGCTCTTTAAATTAAGACTATTTATACTTACTTTACACAGAATTGACTTGAGACAAAGGGATCTGCGGTTACATGCAGAAACTATGCTGGAAGGTTAAGATTCATGTCATTTAAGATAAGAAATCTAAAAATTATACCTCTACTTTAAGCTCTTAGATCTTCCTATCATCAGTGGAAAGAGCTGGAAGCTTCAGAGAGTGATTCATCTCAGCTGTCCTTGACATCTGTCATGGTGAGATGAACTGCACTCTGAAGGTGCCTGTTCTCACCTGTGACTACAAATAAATCAAAGTGTGACTAAATCAGACTTAAAAACTTGGAGATAAAACTTATTTTTGATACCTGACTGGAAGTAGATGAATCCTACTTCAAGTGCCTTTTTACTTTAACTGATTTTCAATATAAAGAAAGTAAACCATATCAATCTACTCTTTCAAAGAACACAACTGTCATCAGAGGGAAAGGAACAATGATTATAGACAAAGCACTTTTTATAGATATTTATTGGTATTGTTAAACTACAGATAATTATTTTCCAAAGTATAATATATCTTTTTTGCAGTTTCAGTCAAAGTTTGGACTGGATGATTGTGAAGGCATTTTCCAACCTTAATGATTCTATGATTTCATAATGGAAAATTAATACAATGAATAGAACTTGGAAATTATTAACAGCTGTGCATTTTCAGTATAATGTACTATAATTTATTTCCTGTTGAGCTCTTGATTAGATTCATGCGGGATAACTTCACCAAAACTAAAAGTTACCTGACCAAACCTTAGAGACCTCTAAGTTAAAATATTTATGTAGACCCTAGTGAGAGTCACAGTGGAAATGGAAGCAACTCTAGGTTATTTAACAAGCCATTCTAACATCTATATCCAGAGCAGGCAGAATAAGTTGTCATTTCTATGAGAACTCCAGAGAGAGTTTAAATAACTAGATTAGGATGGATTATCAGGAAGAGGAGGTAGCTGAAGCCTTTTTGAGGTAGCTGGAGAAAGCCTCATACCTGTAGGCATCTTTAACCACATCAACACTTGCTGGAAGAGCAAAAATTCTGGACACAAACAATGCAGAAGATATTTGAAATATATTAACAGAATTTCCTAATAAAGATGATCAATAAACTGAATAGTGAGGGTGCTCTGTGGGACCCTGTTTAGCAGGGAGGTTGGACTAAATGACTTCCAGTGGTCTCTTCTAGATATATTTTCCATTCTGTGATTCTGTGGCAGTCAATAGTGATTCAATCAGTACAATTGAGCCTACTGAGCCATCTCTTGATATTGAATTCTGATGTGCAGAGGTCCAGGGTGTAAGGACACAACACATTGCACAGAGGAGTATAATACCCAAAAACTTGCTCAAAAAGCTGGCTATCTACAAGCAGGAGCTGGAAACCCGTTCCTGTCATGATTAGAGATTCAGATAAGTGAACTAAATAAACAAAATCACCTGTTATGAAATAAGAAACAGAGGGTTCAGACTATTATTAGTCATCTTCAGAGATTTATAATCTTGTGTTATGACTTTAGAATACCAGTTCAATGAAAATATAACTATGGTAACAGAGAAAAGGCTTTACTGCCCTTTCCTGTATTTAGACAGGTATAAATTTCATATTTAGATATTTTAATCACTTTAGGATCAGTGCCAAAATAAACTCAAAGTATAATTGAATTAAATTTGAATTAAACCTTACAAATCTAACATTTTGAACTGAGATTTCAGGCACAGGTTCAAGGACAGTTCAAAGTTTGAAAAGAGATAGAAAAGATTAGGTTAACTGGAAATCAATAACTAAATGGACAGAAATATTTTTTAAAAAAACCATCTTTATAAGGTTGGACACTTTGGCATTTTTATACCTCAACAAAACATTCCTACAATGGGATCCCTCTGCTTTTAAAGCTCTAACCTTGTGTACTTTCAAGTGTGATCACATGGGATCTAGTTGCTAAGTCTTTTCATGTAAAATAACATAATCTTAGGGAACTCGGTACTTTCTGACCAGTTAGGCTGTGGCATATTCCTCCCAGTCCTGTCCCACTCATGATCAATATCAGGAACTCAGATTTTACTCCTTTCTGGTCTTTCTAGAATTTTTGCTTTTCTCAAAAATCTTTAGTTGTACCTTTAAAAATGCTTCTTTAATGGAAGTCCTCATAAGAGCTATTAAGTCTCATTTCTACCCATGCTTGTGCCCAGTTGGGTTTTGAGTATCAGCAAGGACAGAGGATCCACAGTGTCATGTGAAAGGGAGGAGGGAGACAGAAATGCAGATTCCTAGTCTTAACTGTATTAATAAGAAATTACTAGCAATAAACGCTTCCAGACAATCAGATCCTTATGTCCCCAACACTGCCTATCAACTACGGACAGCACACAGGTTGGAAGGGTTTCTGACCTCTGATATGAAGCCAACACTTAAGTTGGGGAGAACTCATCAGCTAAATAAACGCTTCCAGAAAATTAGAGCCTTATGAACCCAGCACTGCCTGCCAAACTGCTGGACAGAACACAGGCTGGAAGGATTTGTAACCTCTGCTTTTGAAGCCAACTTAATAGCTAGAAAAGAACTTTTCCCACAACAGCTCCTGAAATAACATGTATAATTACAAGTATGTGACAGTTATTGTGGGTTCTACTTTGCCCATGATAACGTTTAGCTGCAGGATTGTATTTAATTGATGATAAAAGACCCCAAAAAGAAATCAGCACAAAACACATTCTACAGAGACAAACACACCAAACTCAAGTTACAATACAACAGTGTGTCTGTGTCCCATTTTCACAACAGACAAAAACTAGCAGAAAAGAACTAACTAAAAACACAGCCACCTAAAACACTTATCTAGACACTCTTTCAATAACATAGGACATTAAAATAACATGCACACCACTCTCTCTGTAACACAAAGGAAAAGGAAAGAACAGAGCTGCTTATCAACACACATGTTGAACAAGCAACTGCACATTGCAAAAGAAAGCAATAACTAATATGAAGTAGCAAAGTGTAAAGCAAGTTACTGTTATTAGTATTAGGTACCAAAACACAGTTAGTAAAGGAGGTGCTTATAAAGTAAGAATCAAAGTAGCTGTTAGCATAAGATGTACGATAGAATGTATAAAGGAATAAGCTTTGTAAGATAGTAAAGTTAAGAAAGTAAAATATAGGAAAAAAAGAAAGCACATGGTCTCCTTGCCCCTACATTGCTCCAGGAGGTAGGAGGAGGCAGGACAAACTGCCAGCAGCTACCTCATCAGAGACGATAGCATTTCCCCTCTCTCCTGCAGTTAAAACAGCATCTCTTTTTATGCCTTTTTTTTTTCTTCAGGTGGTTTTGTGACTAAAGTCAATCTTTTGGGGGGGTGATACAGATGCCTGAAGGTGGTGGCTCCTTGAGTGGTTATAGAAGATATCACAAAGGGGGGGCATGTCATTTTTAACACTCCATCCTTTGTTAATCTCATCAGTTTGAAAGTTTTTGTCCTCAGTTGGGAGCACCCCTCCAAGGGACTGAGGCGTTTCCCTCAACCCACCCAGGTTTATCAGGGCCATCACTCCACATACAGTCTTTCACATAAGCTGTTTCAGTGTCTGACCACCCTCACAGTAAGTTTTTATGTGTAAATGGAATCTCTTGTGTTTTAGTTTGTTCCCATTGGCTGTTCTCCTGCCACCAGGCACCACTGAGAAGAGTCTAGGCTCCACCTTCTTCATTTCTCCCATTTTGTATACATACAAGTATATATAGATTGACAAGATTCTATCTGAGCCTTCACTTCTACAGTGGAAGCAGGTACTCTTCAGCCTGTCATCATGGGACAGACAGTTCAATTTGTTAATCACTTTCATGACTTAGTTGGATTCCCTTCAATATACCAGTTGTGCTCAGGAGGCCAGAACCACATTTAGTCCTCCAGATGTGACTCATCACTGACAAGCAGAGGGGAAGGATCACATCTTCTAACTTGTGAATGGTGCTCCACTTCATGAAGTGTGGACTGGTATTCTTTTTTTCTTTTTTCTTTTTGATTTTTTTCCCCAGAGAGGTGCACAGAGAGCTCCTGTTTACCTTGTTGACCATCAGATCATTCTCTGTGTAGGTGCTGTCAATGTGGTTGATCCCCAGCTTATAGAAGTATATGGGTCTATTCCTGCCCATACACAGCACTTTGCATTGCCCTTTATTGAATTTCATGGCATTCCTGTTAACCTCGTTCTTCAACCTGATGAGACATATCCACACAACAGTGCAATCAGGTGATGCAGCAACCTATCAAGGACACCTCCAAGTTTTGTATCATCTGTAAAATGCTGAGGGTGTATTTTGTTGCAGATCTCCACTTATCTAATCAGTACTTTCTCAGTTTGTCTGTGAGAAAGAAATCTTGAAAGCCTTACTCAAACTGAAATAAACGGTATCTCCTGCTCTCCTCTAACCCATCAAGTCATTCATCTTGTAGAAGGCTATCAGGTTGGTCAAAAACTATTACTCCTGTGTAAATCCATTCTGATGACTTCCAATCACCTTAATGTCTGTCCTTCATATGTTTTGAAATTATTTTTCAAGATTATTTACTGCATCTACTTCCCAAGGCTGGTTTTCCTCAACCCTGTTTTATGGTTTTCAAAGTCTCTCCTCTCTGCATCAACTTATGTCTCTTGCTTGCTAACTTGGTCCAGTACTTTCTCACTTGGCTTTATGTCATCATGACCCTCATGCATTGTTCCTAGTTTAAATCTGTCTTTACCAGGTTGGCCACTTTTTCAGTAATTATTCTTCTGCCTTTTATGGTCAAGTGGTTCCCACTTCTTTTTAGCAGTCTTTGATCCTCAAAGAGGACTCCATGTTTGTAAAACCTGAATTCCTCTTGTTAACACCATTTTTGCAAACATTTCCAATTAATAGTAATCAGTTTCAACTAATTTATAGATTTTTCATCATCCTATGCAGTGCCTTGTTGATATGAGGATCAGCTTACTTTCCAAGAAGAGACTTCACAGTAAAAATGGTATAAACATGGAAGAGTTTTATTCTTGTAACTGGCAGTTTACATCAGCTGTGCAATATTTCTAGGAAATTCATGAGACTTTCCCAGAGGTCAATGTTCCTTTAATACAACAGGAAAAGAAAGAAAGAAAAAAAGTCTTTAAAAGCCAAACTAACAAGTGTGTGCTTCCCACTGGGCTTGTGAATGCTTTGCCTGCTGTACCTTGTTAAATGTAAATTTAAAATAAGTCAGGTAGATACCTGCTGAGAAACGTGTAGTTTCACTGTCTAACTGGGTCATATCCAAATCTGAAACAAAGGCCATAACTGCTAAGTAATGTAAAAAAAAAATGTTCTTGATAAATCCTCTTTTTATAAAGAGATTTTCTGACCCTGAGTTTCCCAGCAAAGCCTCACCATGGTGGTTAGAAGGCATCAGAAAGGCTGAGTTCAACCTTTATAAAGAAGGGAAGGGGATTTATCTCTGATGAGCATATTTATCTCTTCTAAATTTAGTAGAACTCAGCTGAAGGTTAAGATACCTGCATTTTGATACCTGTATGTCACTGCATTAGTGGAATTATAGCTGTCTAAACTCTTTGCCAAAGGAAATCATAGCTGTACTATTAATGGATTTTAGGAGATTATTCATCCAACCAAAACCCCAATCAATTATTCCATTTCCTTGGCTATGCAGGTACCTAACCTGCTCAGAGCTGCGTAAACGCAGAAGGTTGGCGGTTATGGCACAGGGAATATATCAGAGCTGTGTCCTGCAACGGCAGCTGGAAGCTGGGACTGTCACATACAAGTATCCTGGAATTATGATGAGGTTAAGGAGAGCTGGCTAATTTTCCTGCCCAAACTTGATTAGAGTGAATGGCTGCCAGAATATTGTTTCACTGATGACTTATTCTATTTCTTTCTTACAGAACTTTTGTTTCTATTGGCAACACACAACTCCAGTCTTTTTTGTCTGCCATATAGCAGAAACTGCCCTGAAATAACCAGCAGATACCTACAGCTTTCTCCTCATCCCTGCAAACCTTCCTTTGCTAAGCATGCATAAATGGATAAAAGCAGGGCTCAGCATTTCATTTTGTACTGGTAGCTTTCAAGCCCTGCAAACTTTGATCCATTCTTAAGCCTGTTAATTATTTTATAGTGTATATCATTATTATTAGCAAGGGCACATTCAGATATTTCCATTCCATTGTGAAAATTATTGCATTTATTCTGAACAGTGTAAAACAAACAAAATTAAATTTTCTGTTAAATATGATCTACTTGAGCAACACTTTATTGACTGACCTAAAAGAAGTGAGTACTAAATTCACAATCATAAGTCAGTGGTTCTATTTGAATATTAAAATCACTGGTATTACAATTACAATGACTTTCCTTATGTAAAATCATGATCAAGCAAAATACTTCCATCTATTCAGCTAAGTGAAATTTCAGATAGCAGTTATTCGTAACTTTATTCACTGCTTCACATCAGTTGTCTTAAGTAAGCCTTGCAATCTAGTGTGTGGAAACCTATTAATATCATTATGGAGTTAATGAAATGTAGGAAGAAATTATTTCATTTGCCATAGGTGCAAGTGGAGTTACTTTAAAACTGGGAGTTCTTGAAAAGCTGAATAAATAATTATATGAATGTGGAAGTAGAGCAACTGTAATATATTTTCCAGTGGCTATGTATGTCAAATGCTCCTACAACACTTTGGTTAAAAAGTATTTTCAAAAACTTTTCTAAAGTACTAAAATTTAACCATACTTTTACACATATGCAGAGTACTCAGGGCACCTACAAACTTAGTTTAGGGTTTTGTTGTTTTTTTTTCTAAATTCCATCAGTCCATGGAATCTTTCCTTCATTTATGTTATTTGAGAATGAAAGAGTGAGGTAATGGAGTGTCTTATCTTTCAGGTTACTGATATAACCAAAACGATTAGGGTGGCACAAAGGTCTTCAGTGATCTATTCTGCACCAAACACATAAAATTCCACTGTTCACAAAGGCAGAATTGTTGAGCTTCTCAGAAATACACAAACATTGTTAAAACATAGTTTTCATAAACTAAAGGGATGTATTTGACAAATCAGTGTTTTTCAGCATGCCCTGCATCTCTTGACTCTGACTTTTGTGTCATATTTTGCATTCTCCTTCTTGGCTGGTGAATTGCTCCAGTGTGCTTAAAGGAAAAATTGACATATTTTGGGTTGTTAAATAATAAATAAGAATAATTTAGCTTTGCAACACAAAATATCTCACAGTATATGAGTTCTGTCCCTCCTCCATCAAGGAAACTGTAGGCTAGGGTTTAAGCAATGGGTAGCTGTAGACTCACTTGAAATGTAAAACCTGTTCCAGATTAAACCTATGGGAAATAATATTAACAGAAAAGTGGGAGTGCCTGACACATCAACTGATGCTGGGCCTCCAATTTGCCAGATTTTCTAAGCTCCCTGGAGATGTCTTGGGTTCTTTACGGTATGTCAAACGGCAACAATCTCTTTCCTTAGACACCTGAATTCTGCTTTCAAATCTAGTAGATTTAATCCCTCTGGACACCCCTGACTACATGAATTCAATGTCAATCGGTTGCACTGGAGATGTAAAAGCATAGACCACTATGTTTTGCTGTCTTTTTCTCAAGGGAATCTCCCTTTCTTCATCCTCTCACCACCCTTTACTTGGGGTATAAAAAGACTAGGGGAATATGATTATAAGAGATTACACTCCATTGACATCTAGATAAGATGACTGCCAGAGGTAGCATGGGCAGCAAAAGTCCCTTAGAATTACAGTAAAATGAGGCCAAGCAGTTTGTCATAGGAAACCTGAGACAGCATGACATCCTTACAGTCTCAACATGGAGTGTTCACCACAAAGTCACCCATCCTCTTAAATGAAAACACCAGTCAGAAGCATAATTAATTAGCAAAGTAAAATTTGGCTATGCTGAAAGATAAGGTAAGCTGCTATCCATCTCTTTTCAAATAGCAGTGGGAAGGGGCTAGGGTTTGTCTTCCTGGAAGTAGAAATCATGCTGGCATATTCTTATCCATCTGGTAAGCTGAGCATGCAAATTCAGTTCCTGAAAACTGGAAAAATGGCAGTGACTCAAAACTAGAAATTTCTTTCTTCCACATACAGTGTTTCTGGTGTGGCTGTAGCTAAAGAATATCACAAAAGGAACTTCCATGTAACAACTTTTCAAAGCAATAATATGCATTCTAGCAATATCTAATATGAAAGCAAAAGGGAAATGTTTGTTTTCAAGTAGTTATTTGGGGACTGCATACCAAAAATATAATATATAAATATATAATATTCTAGGTTGATTTCATGATATTACTAAAATGGAAAAGCCTATATTGGACTAAATAATAATCCTCTTTGCAAAATGCAGATCAAGTGAATGATCTTTACCATTCTTTGCATTTTAGTTCAATACAGGCTTTTTCTTAACAGCGATCTTGTCATTTTTTACCAGTAGACTTTTATAAGACTTTATAATTCACCCATAGCAACATTTATCTTGCTCTGTTTTGTTATTGTACCTTGTCCATTGATGTGTATTCTGAACTCAAGTTATGTGGTCTAGCTGAATTATTTTTAACTTCATTTTGATTTCAGGTTTTCAAACTCTGTTGTTTTGCTCAAATTCAATATTCTTGTAACCATGACAACAAGAAGATGTGCATACTCTGTCTTAAATATTATCTACCAAACACCCCAGCACTTTAAATGGAAAGCACTTTGCATGTCAGAACTTCACAGAAGTTCTGATAGACAATTATGAACAAGAAATGAAATGTTTAGTGACTTTACTGCTGGATGTACTGTAATTACAACTCTGCTTCATAATGTACTTTTATGGCTCAAGTTTCTTCAAAATGAAAAACAGTGCTGCATCTTTATTTATTAAATGCTAATGGATTCCTAACTGAAAGACTTTACAAATCTTTAAAAATTATGCAGAATGCACTAAAGTGCTCTCAGTTTAATCAGTTTGTTTTCATCTTTTTTATTTTAATTTTCCCTGAAATTCAACAGCAAGAGATTGGTCTTAAAAACACAGGGATAGCAATCAGGACTTTTTATAAAGACTCCAACTCACCTCAAAGTTTTTGTGAACCAGAACAGTAAACACCATTACAGGCAGTGAAAATCGCTCCTTCAGTGTGATCTTCCTACCCAAAGTAAGTCCCTAAATTTAATTTAAAAAAAAAAAAAACAGCTTTAGGAAGAATTTCTGACATATAACCAGTCATTGCAAACAAACTTAATAACTTTCTTTATGAGCATTGTTTCCTGGGATTCTAAAGAGTACTTAGAAGATGGGTGCACAAAACAAAGGTATGAAAACAAAGGCTGAAACCCAAACTGCAACTTCCAGAATAGGTCAGATAGGCCAATTCTGTATCAATGGCTAATGTCCAAATATCTTCAAGAAGAGTTACGACAGTCATCAAAGTTCAAAATCTCCATGAACAAAAATGTCACGCTGATTTTTCTTTCTTATGTAAGAGCAGTAAAAGAGAGAATAAGTCTTCAGGTGTGAATAGCTCTTAAAAAGATTGTCAGAATTTTTTGAGGTAAAACATATTCTGAGATGAAGAAGAATTTAAGTGAAAACTGCAGGGAATTGTCTATATTGAATTTTTAAGGGAAAACACAGGAAAACATGCAGCACTTAGAGTCTGTTGCATATCAGAATCCCTGTTTAGGGAACATACAGTTCTTCAGCAATGCTTCTATCTGAATAAACCAACTGCAAGATTTGAACAAGTCTTTGATATTTTTGCTTTCTGATGATGTATTAGAATGGAGGTACTTTTCTTTCTTTCTTTCTTGGATCTCAAATATTCTTCACACAGACTTTGCAATGCATTATGGTTTTTTTTCCTTGATGCATAAGCCAAGAAACAATTCTAGAAATTGGACTGAAATTGTTTGAGTGTAAAGATTCTCTTTATTATCTTGTGATGTTATTTTTGTCTGTAACTAGTAGCAAAACTTTTCATAGTCCAAACCACTTACAAATATATAGGTAAAATGTTAGTAAATGCATGAGGCAGCCTGGTCTGAAATTTAATAGCTGAGACATTTGTGTATTTCTTGCAATTTACTCAGTTATATGGAGTCAGCCTTTCTTATCCATATCCATTTGATGTCTAGTAAAAGCAAGTATACTGTAATTTCTCAATTGCAAAAAATAATTTTAATTTAAGTATAAATAACCTCATCTTTCAAATAAACCCATGCCTCAGTAGTAAAGATTAGAAATAAAAAAAAAGTCGCTTTAAAAAAGTGATATGATTTTAATGGTTATTGCTAGTTAGGAAAAAACCAGCAACACGGAAATGGAAGTTATTGAATATGAAGAGACTCACAGACCAAATTCCATTGTAATTAAGCTGTTTTACAGACCCATTGCTTTGGCCACAGATTTTTTGGATGTAATTGTATGGAGGGAAACATTAATCAGAATTTAGGATTTCTTTCAACTTGTGCTTAACATGAAAGGTTAAGTTCTGATCCAGGAAAGTCATCAAGGTTTTCTGAAATGTGTGAGAAGGGTCAGTCAACTCCTTTGTATGTGTAGAGAGGGCTAGAGACCATTTAGGCCTTTCCCTGTGAATGAGCTAAATTTTTCTCTTAATGATGATTCTGTGAATAAATGCTTAACTTCAGATTATCTCTTGCCATTGTATTCAAATAATTGTCAAAATCTGAAAAATCTCAACTTTTAACAGACCTTCAAAGTGTTCACTGTGCAGGGAAGTCACTTACAGACTCCAGGGAGGTCTGATCTTTGACCTGTGCTGCTCAACATATTTATGAATATTATGATTATTTTTAATAATACCTGCGACTCTTAACAATGACAAAATTCATTTATGAAACTTGATTAACTGGGGTAACAAAACTGATGGCTAATGGAGGTAAACTGCAGATGTTTGCAATATTGATTGACTAGGCAACAGATTGCTGACAAAACTCAAATGTAAGAAGTCGCATAGGGAAAAACCATATTTTATTATTTATTATTTTATTTAATTATTTAATTATTTTATTTTATTTTATTTTATTTTTATTTTATTTTATTATTTCCAGAGATGACTTCTGAGTCAACTATTACTGTCCAGAGATGAGACTTCAGCTAGAGTGAGATAGCTGACAAGGAATTTGATAGACAAATTGCAGGAGGAAGATAAATAAGTATTGATTGTCAACTGTCCTTTCCACAGAAAGCAGAATAAAACAAACATAATTCACAGAATATGGACTCAAAACAATCAGAAGGAGAAATTTCTAACAGGCATGGCTACATTACAAAAATTCTCTTTGGTGTGAGAGCTTAATATAGGTTCAAACCATGTTTATGAATTATAGAAGCAAAAGACATGAGAAAGCACTAAATAAAAATACAGCAGCTAAGGATTAGGGAGCTTTTGAGGCACAGTCTGCTGCATGAGAGAATGTACTAGGAAGTCTCATGTTGTGCTTTCTTGGTTGTAATCCTTCTCAGCATCTGCTACTTGTCCAGCGCCAGGAACAAGATACTTTTCTAGATGTTCTGTTATTTCTATTATTTTGACTACTCATATCTTATTTCCCTACTATGATCATCTAGAGTGTATTTTGAGTCTGGAAAGTTTCCATAGTTTCATTAGATATGACTTCTGTGATTTAAAAAATAAATGAAGAAATTTTTTTAGCTGAAAAAGCCATTCTCATTTTATTTCTCTTCTTGTTGTTTCACATTAAGTTTTATGTGTCTTACAGAATACCGAGTTTAGAGGATAAAACTGTTGCAAGTTTATTGCTTGAGATATAGTTAGTGATTAGCTGTGGAATGAAGTTTGACTTACTCATGCTCTCCACATGCAGTACTTATGCAGGGTTCTGTACATTAGCAGATTTACTGACTTCAGAAAACTGGGTAATGTGTTTAATTTCTTTTAACTAAAATTGGACTATCAGGTTATGTTGTATATACAAATATCCCACATTAGAACATTTTTTCCTGTAAATAATTTAGAATAAAATTCAAGAGATAAATTATTTGTTTCTTATATAGAACAAGTAATGTATTTTGTGCCTGCTTTGGACAGTACAATAGACTTTTCATGTGTTCACGTGATTATGCCATGTTCTCATATACAATAAATAAATAAATTTTAGACATAATTGGAGTCAATTTCAGGTAAGTATTTGTAGGATTATTTTGGATCCAGTCCCTATTACCTGTTTAATCTGTAATACTGTAGCTTAGAAATATTATTTCTCAAACTAATAGCAGACATTGGCATGGGTGAAGCAAGACGAGCTGCGTGACATGGTACCAAATATTCTTTCAATTTTCATCTCATAATATAATTTTAAATTCAGTTTCAAATTTAATTTCCATTTAATTTCAAGTGAACTAAGTCTCTAACTCTCTAATTCTCATTATCTGTCAATTCTGCTTAATCATCATCCTTTATTGTGGAAAATGAATTAACTCCACAAATAATCCCTCAGGATCTCTGGTTTCTGGAGGAATTCTCTCTACTTCTCCATGTATTGTTATCCCATCTGTTCATTCACTGCTTTTGCACAATAATGTCACATTTGCAGGAAACAAGTGTAATCCTGCAGTGTGAAATGTATAATAGAATCTACACCAATAAATCCCTGCTGCAGTGCATGGTGTCCTATTTAGAAACAGTGTCAGGCTTTGAGGGAATAAGTGAAGGAATTTTATTGCAATAACCTCTTTTTGGGAGTGCATGGGCAAAACAAAGTCAATAAAAGCCTTCTATCTTTGAATTGTTCATATCTTCTCCCTTCTGGCTCATTGCTCTACCTACTAGGCTGTGTCCACAGTCTCTTCTTTACTTTCCTTCTGTGCTCTTGTATTCTTGGTTGCAGAGTCCCTTAGACTCAGACAGAAGGATGAAGAATAGCTTTCCTGTCCCTTCCACCTTTATACAACAGGCTTTGAAGATTAGGTGAACAGGGATTTGAATTTATTTTAATTGTAGATGTATTTGATCCATAGTGGATGAGTGCTGTTGGCCTTGAGCTCTTTCACAGGCTGTTCTGCTGTTCCCTCTCTGTGTATCCATGTGCTTTTTGAAGAGGACCTGACACTGCAAACTCAGTGATGGAGGTAAACTGTTATGTGGCCATATTTTTTACTGTAAAGGGAGAAATTGATGAGACAGATTTTTATATATCTCATCAGCCAGACTTAAACACTGTTCTTAATGATTATCAGTCTGCAACCAAAGTCTCTCCAAGGACTGTGCAGGGAACTTAACTGGTCATTTAGGTAATTCACTTTGAATCACATGACTAGTTCAGATACCTATTTTTGGTTCACTGCATCACCTAAGTTGATTGATTGAAGAAGATGGTCTGACCATCCTCCATAACTCTGTGCTTGCCAACCTCACTACATAGTGAGAGACTGTAACACTTTAATTTTATTTAAAAGTGTTCTATAACCAAAATAATCACACTATTTACTATGCAGTTAAGCATCTGTGAAAAGTAAAAAATACTGGTGTTGAGCGGTATCTATAATTAACTGCTCTTCTAATGCCCTCCATAGTCACAAAATGGTTTCTCCTGCACATTCCTCTGCTGAATGTCATTGAATGGAAAGTTTCAAGCACTCTATAGGGTTCATTTAATATATGTAAACAGAAATAATAACTTCATTGAATTACTTCGTTCTGGTAACTTGTTTTTAATATTTAGTTCTTAGAGCACAAACTAGTTGGAACAAATGCATGGGCTTGTGTTTTTCTTTTTTTCTAAAGCAATGCAGATGATAACATTCTCAAGAAAGAAACTATCATCTTTTACAATAGTGTTACTATAATCAGAGTCAGTATATTCCATAAATTGACAAAACTGAAAGACTTATGTTCATAAATCATTTGCATTTCTACAATACAAAAGACTAGTGGGGTTTCCACTTTGTAAAATAACTTTTCATCATTTGGGGTCAAGAACTATTTCACATGCTGTGCCATGAGAAAACACCCTGAAATGGTTCATTTGAGGGTATGATATGAATAATATGAATCTCAAAACTGCTCTGCCTTCAGTGGATACTTTCTGTCAAAACTGATTATCTGATCCATTTAGTGTACTAATGTATTTAATGTCTCTAGACATTTATTAACAACCAACACCTCTAAATTATACTCTAGAGAGAATGTTAGAAACATTTTCCACATATATATGGAAATGTGCTGGGATTTAAAAGAAATGTTAAGAAAATTGCAGTCAAGTGAAAATGACTCCTACTGCATTGCAGATCCCAAGCAACTACTTCATGAAAAACAACAGACTGCGATGAGCAGCACTGAAACAGGCAGCATTCAAACATTAACCAGCACTCTGTTAAATTGGATTTCATAAATGATCCCTGCCTGCTATGTTTTGTGTGTTTTACATACAGGACACTATACAACTTCATCAGTTTTGGGATTGCACTGTGCAAATATTCAAAGAAGATCATCCAAGGTAACCCAGTAGACGTATGGCATAATTGAGGTAAATCAAATGAGGAATGTAACAGTGAAAGATGCTGGTGTTTGAAGGAAACATAGTTAGTTTCTCTAACTGTAAAGAGTATTATGTCCAAATGATGCAGACAATAAGAAAACCTAAAATATTCTAAAGGAAAATATAAAATCGGATGTTTCTTTCTTTTATTGAATAGGTTAGGCAGAAAGATATATCTGGGATGTTTTGCTAGAATTAGCTGGCCTTTCGGCTGTGTGATCTATAGTGAAATGAAAAATTCAATCTCACACTCCATAATTATCTGAAGTTGTTTAATAGACATGGAAAAAATTCTATTTCTTTCACATTTCAGATAGAAATTTTACATATGCAACCTTAGAATGCAGCTTATTTTTCAGTACTGGAAGTTTTTTGTAACATTATCAGTGACAAGTAAGGTCATCAAAGTTACGGTAACAAACCAAAATCTAACTGTGAATGGATGTTTCTCTTATAGGTGCTTCCAAAACTGTCCATCATTGGATAGCTTGGTGCCTGCAAGCACACTGTGCTGGGGAAAATATATCCTAGTTTGGGGTCAGGATCCAACCTGATTGCAGGCCTGACAGAGGACCTGTTCCCAGCCCTTGTTCTTCTTGGGAATCAAGTCCTCCCTGAGCACAGAGCAGCAAGTGGGGAGTTCTGTGCTCTTGCTCCATCTTCAGAAAATATTAGCTCTTTGTATTATTTATTCTGAACAGCTTTAGGGAACTCAGGTAAGGACCTGGCCTGTGTGAGGACAATGTATGTGGAAAAGACCAATGAAGCCTCAATGTAAGAATGGTTGGAGAGTGAAAACCAAATCTGATACAGTGTAAAAAATATCATAGGCCTATAGCTGATCAGTAGTGAGAGTTTCTAGTTTATCATTACCAAAGTTGCTCCAGGATAATTCCCACTGTCCTCCCACTACTTTCATAAGCCATGTGTCTTTGCAAGTTTTGTGTCAAGCCCCATAAAATTGTTCCAGATAGCTTAGGTCACATCAGAAAACAAGCACTGCAGTGCTTGGGCTGCAAAATCTCATTTTTGGTGTTATTCTTGCTTCTAGCAATGTCTATGAATATTATAGAAGTTTTTCTTATGTGGAAACGGTGAGTAAGAAGCAAAAGCAGAATGTGAGAGGCTGAGAGTTTTCCATCTTTCCAGAGTAAAGGTTGAATGTTGATGTTTCATCCCTCTAATTGAAATGTCAGAGGTACAAGATGCCTCACAGAAATGACATATCATATCTGGGGAAGTGAATTAAGTCTTATTTTTTGAATAACCACAGAACAAGCTGGACAGGGCAAAGTGTCAGGAGCTGGCAGGTGTGATAGGAAATGAAATAGCCAGAGGGATTGTTTTCCAATGCAGTTGTTCTCTGCAAACAATAGAAATTTGCTTGTTTGATTAAACAAAAGACAGATACAACTCACCAGAGCTTCATTGCTATAATTGCCTTTGCTCTGGTATGTTTGAGAGCTTCAGCAAAGACAAACTGAAAACAACCAATGAAAACAATATCCCTGGCTTTGCAAGTCTGCCGAAACAAAACATGTTCTATGAGTCCCCATACGTCTTCCTGCTCCACTGGGAGAAACTGAACCATTTTACAGCAAGGGACATTGATTCCACACAAATCTGGAACTTGCCAAGGGACAGGCACTGTGAAAATAAATTGAAAGAGGGATTTAGATCTTGGCATTCTCAGGGATTAAAGAGAAATATCCATAATAATAACACTTTAGGGTACTGTTGATCTGAGGAAAAGCATAAATGGCTTGTTGAGAGATTGTTACTTGTACAGAATAAGTGTTTTGCTTACACTTTGTAAGGTCTCTCCCCCAAAGGGCTGACTCTGTGGAAGAAAGCATCTGCGTTAGTTTTGCCAGTTCAAAATTGACTGGTGCTATAATATCAGCAGTAGTTTCTTACAGAAAACAACACTTTTGGTAATATGATACATTTGTATACAGCTGCCAGTCAAACCCTAACCAAAATAAACTACTCCTGTCATGATTTTAAAGGGAATTTACTCATGAGTAGCAGCTGATAGAAGCCAGACACATTTCAGAAACCTTTATATGGAGAGTCCAAGTCCCAAACAGGCCTTCATATATTCATGAGTTCATGATCATCACCTACCTTGCTGGCTGTCAACCTGTTTCAAACATGGTAATTATTCTTTCTAACTCTAGATAGTCTGTATCTGGGAAAGTCATCTGTTCTCTCTTGATAATCAAGGCACAAGCATTTTACTTATCTGTAATGAGATAGCTATGCCCTAAGACATGGTTTATTAATGGCTATAACAATTTTCCAACTCAGAATAGTTAAATGATTGTTCATCTCTATAGGTACATATAACTAAAGTGTAAATGTATGGCACAACTGAGTACCTTTTCAACCACAGAATAAATCGAGTTCCATCTGTAACAGAGTCTCAGAGAACATAAAAAGGTGGGCCCCTCTCTGAAATGACACCAAGGGCTGCCCCTATGTCAGACACAGTCAGCTCCAGCTGGATCCTCCCATGGAGTGCCATGCTGGAGCTGGTATCCATACTGCAACCCATGGAGGACTGCACACTGGAGCGAGAGAATATTCCCTGGAGGAAGCTGCATCTCTTGGAGGGACAATGCAGAAGTAGGCTCCTGGCAGAGCTGTAGCCTGTGTAAAGAAGCCTACACAGGAGCAGGTTTCCTGGCAGGACCTGTGGCCCATTGGGACCCTGGCCTGGCGTGGTCTGTTCCTGATGGACTGGCTCCCACGGAAAGGATCAATGCTGCAGCAGTTCTTGAAGAACTGAAACTCATGGGAGGCATTCACTTCAGAGAAGTTTGCTAAGAACTGTAGCTTGTGGTTGGACATGAAAATGGAACAGAGGAAAAGTGTGAGAAGGAAGAAGAAACAGCAGACATGAAGTGTTATAGACTGCCCACAACCCCCATTTCCTAGTCCTGTTTGCTACTTAGAGGGAAAGGCTTAGAAGAATTAAGAGAGAAGTTAAGTCTGGGAAGGAAGAATTGTGAGGGGAAGTTTTTTAAGCTTAATTTTAGTTTTCAGTTTTAGCCCAAAATCTGGAATGCAGGTGTGATGTCTAAGGTGTATAGTGACTACTGCTCACAGTTATCATAGATCTTTTCACAGGATGTCTGTACTGTTATGCTTATTTGTAAGGCAAAAATTGAGATTAATTATGGAAAGGTAACTGCATGAGCAGGTCCAGGAGTGAGACTCAAATATCCTTGGTTTTATCTTCTTTTAAAATATGCTCACATATAGTGAAAAACATTAATGCTATAAAAATTACAGTAAAGGTTATTCATCAATATTGTAAACAGGGTACCTTCAATCTAAACCACTGTAATATTAGATTGCATTATCATGGTTAAAAACACACTGTACACTAAACCTGGCAGGCAGGAATAGGATCCAGCCTAGAACATGAAAAGCAGAGAGATATGGAGGTGATTTTAGTTTCCTTATTGACAGAAACCAGTTCATTCACACTCATCAAAATCAATGGGAGAAGCACAAAGAAATGATGAGTCATTTTATCATGAAGTTTTTGCAGGCAGAGCCTGCCCTTGTTCAGCACAGCTCTCAGCCCTCACCCTCACACAACACGAGCATACTGCAGTGCAGGTCTGGTGAGAGCTCCCAGTGGTTCTGCATGCCATTACACACATCAAAACTAAATCAAAATGAGTTTAAAGGGGGAACAAATGATTCAAAATATTCAGAAGAAAAACATCTATTTTTATTTATTTTTCATGAGCTCTTTCAAAGAGAACTTTCAGCTGCTTAACTTAGGTGCTTATTTGTAACATTAGAGCCAGAAACAAGCTCCAGGAGGGGTAAGAAAGCCCCAGTGTAGATTTACAAGACACCTTTTGAACTGAAAGTAGTCATGTTTTTCCTTCCTGCAGATCTAGAAGTCCAGAAGCAAGTCAGACAATAACATGTTACACTGAGTTAGGTTCTTTGCAGTCCTCAGCAATCCTAACTACAATCTCTGTAAGATTTAATGTGTATTTAGCTTTTTGCAGTATCAAGCAATGCCCTTAAATCAGCCCTTTACTTATTTTGAGCAATATACATTAAAAATGAAGTTGAGGAATATTTTATTTTGTTTTGTTTTGTTTTTTTCCTCCAAAGGGAAGACTACCTTTAGCCAGGAAATGGTGCTTCTTTTTTTTAAAATAGAATATTTTACAGCAATTAATCAATTACTGTAAGCCTTCTATGATAGAGTGATTTAGTTTAGAATAAAATTCCCTGATTCTACAGTCATTTCCATTTTTTTTTCTTATTGAGGTCAGATATACAAAGTTTAATACAATAACTGCAAGAATAGATTTATTAAGCAATTAAAATAATATGTCTGCTTAAAAGTTTCATCCAAAAGTGAAGTGGTTTGACACACACAACACTGGAGGAAATGCATTAAATTTTTGAGGTATCAATGCTGTAAAGTAGCATGAAGTTAGTCACTTGTAACAATAGCCTCTTTTCTGTTCCTTTCAAGATGAGCTCTTAATAATGGTACAAGAACTTGCCATAGAAGGCAACCTAAAGAAAGCATATCTTTTGTGCCCTTTAAGATTCCTTTACATTAATGTCATTATAAACTTGAAAACCAGACATAAACATTGAGAGAAACTGCACATTCCTCATGCTCTTTTACTTTAAAGACTTCCTTTGATCTCTTTGTCTAAGCTTTGATAGCTTCCCCACAGAACAGACCATTGTATAACATGCGCAACATTCAAAATTAATAAATTAGTGTGAAAGATAAGCCACTGGCATCAAACATGTCTATGGCTTTGATGCTGGATTTGTGTTGCTAAGACCCTTGTTGGAGTTTTGCAAATAATTTTCCCTTTTTTTCTTTTTTTTTTTTTTTTTTTTTTTTAATTAGCACCTGCTCTTTTCCCATGGAGACAAATATCTTCATCCTCCAAATGTGAAATGCTGGAAAACACTGGAGAGGCTTGAATCCCCAAATGATATCTAGGATGTTAGTTGTGCTTTGCTCGCTTCTGCCTCTCTGGCTGATTTACTCTCTAGTTGATAAACTGATAGACATGATCAGAGATCTGCCTTTCAGACCTACCTCTATATTCAAGTGGGTGGACTGTGTATCCTCTTTGCAATGTTTAGATCTCAGTTTCATCTACACAGCAGATCCTCAATCACTGGACTGACTAAACACAGACTTTAATTGTGGCAATCAGAATTCCTGCTCATGTACATGACAACTAATCTCAGTTGCATGAATATTTGCAGAGAGTGACCAAGGATTTGAAGAAAACCACTGCAATTACACTTAATCAGAAATGAAGAAATCTTTATTTTAGTCCAAATACTAACACTGTGGAAGGCTCAATCTTGAAACACTGTCCTTGTAGATCAAGTTCAAGCTGTATTACCTAAATTTTTGCAAAACATAATCATTCACATGCATAAATATTAATAGGTTTAACTCATAACAAAGGATGAATGTCTTTGATCCCTATAATTTCTCCTTTTTTTAAATGATAATATACTCCTCAAAATTGCACTGAAAGATCCTCTAACACTTTGGATATGGGTTTTCTCACTTAACCTAGGTTGATTAATATCAACTGACCAATGAGACTCTCTCTCTCTCTAAGAGCAACAGCAAGAGATGGGACCAGCTTTAAAAATGTGTATCAAAATAACTGGAAGAAGTTACTGTGTAGAGACTTAATTGTCTACAGAGGGGTGACTTGTAAAACTTGAGATAACCTGGGATTTACAAAGCAACCACATGTGACCACAGTATCTGAAAGCATTAAACCAGTCAAACCATGATGTTCTAAGACACTCAAAAGATATTAGATATCTCTATTTAAGAAACTGAACTGAGTCCTATTTCTGCATTTCTGCACACTCTGTCAGTGGGTCCCAGATGATGGTATTTGTTGAAATGTTTAAATTTCTACAGTTAGAAAAATCTAATTCCATCTCTTACATCACTCTAAATCTGTCTTCTTCACTCTCAAAACAAGGGAAAATAAAATTTTGACACTTCTTGCTCTTAATAAAAAGTCAAAATTAACCTCTGAACACTTTGAAAAACAAGTGTTGCTTCACAAGAGGTACCTACCTGCTAAATGTCACAGAACCATTTACTGTAATCATAAGTAACATTCCTGTCTTCTATATTCTCAAAATAATGTTTTTTTTTAATAAGACTCACTTCTTTGACTATAAGAATTAAAAATATCGTAGTACATACTATAGCTATAATATTGGCTGTGAAGAAAGTATGATTGTCATCTCACAGGCTCCACCAAATTTTTAACTTCCCATATAATGGTGCTTTAGAGCTTCACTATTGAATTCATTCTGAGCCCTTTGCTCACCCACATGGCATGGAGTTATTGCTCCAGGACAGCTTTGTCTTCTGAGAAGATGGCAAAATTCACTCAAAGTAAATAAAAATGAACATTCTTTCACAGTAATATGATAAGTGGGGGGAAAGCTGAACATATTTTGGAGTAAATTATAAACCAATAGGAGAAAAACATGTATGCACAATACAAAAGGGGATATACATTATAAGCTGTACTTGAACTGAACAGCAAAGCAAAAGGTTTTAACATGTTTAACATTACATTTTTTGCAGAATGGTTTAACAGTGTATTGTATCCTTTTAGATGTCTTTATATGATGCAGGTAACTACAAGTCAGCATTCACAAACACAGACTAGCACTAATGGGCTGATTTGGCACTGGTAACCACATTGGAATTGAAAACTGAATGATTAGATCATCTCAAGGAGGTTTTGACCTGACCAGAAGTGCAGTGTGTTTATAAACTGATCAATTGTTAAAACATTGCTAATTTTACAACCTAAAATTTAGTTGTCATTAATGCTTTCCACCACAACTGAATATGTTATTTATGATTTAAATAACTATCTTGAATATCACTAAAATAAGAATTTTGAAGAGGAAATCTTTGCTCCTTAAGTAAGATGAGAGGTTTCCTGCAACCATAATGTCACTTGGGCAGAACCTCAAGAGAGGTGAGTTTGTGCTGTGCAGTCCTTTGCAAGGATGGGCAATTAAAATAAGGTGTCTCTTAAGCTGTCAGCCTGATTTCTCTGTAGCTCATGGGAGAGAAAGGCATCTTCAGTGAGTAGCTGATCCATCTATCTTGAGAAGTCTGTCATCAGATGACAAGAATTGTCTCTCAGGAGATTTTGTCTGTTCATTGAGTCAGAACAGCTAATTGCCTAAGACCTGAGTGTGTTGATTAGAGGAAGGACACTTTTCCATACTGAAAATCACTGAATGCCACTGGGAGTGTCATGCTGCCAACAAGACAAAGTCATGGTCTAAGACAAGGTAACAAAAATTCAGTGGTAAGGTCTGGAGCCTCTTGTCTGACTTTTAATTAAGACTAACACATTAGTTGCCATGAAAAAGCTTGTATCAGCCCACAGGTACCACTCATCTATTCTTGGCCAAAGTTCTGTTATTGGAAATATCAGTGAGTGATGAATGCAGTTAAAACCTGACCTTTCAAGATGTCTTACATTATCCCATGAAACAGCTTCTCAAATAGTAATAGGATTAAATATTCTGGAATCCTCCCTTTGAAAAATTTTTGGTAATGATCCGGTAAACGGCTACTTTTAGAAAAGATTGTCTTATCTTCATTGAGTTCCATAAAATAACCCACATGAAACTTCACTTTATTTTTTTTTTAATTTCAAAGTATTTAAGACAATTTAATTATTTTTTCTCTATTTTCACTTAGGCTTTTACAACATGAACAATTACATTGCAAAATGAGGAAGAAGAATTCAAATAATAAATTAAATTACTGCCTTTTTCAATATCACTTTTCCTGTAATTTTTAAATCCAATTTTGTAAATAGCTTTTGCTTATCTGAAATGATAATTTTCCAGGCATCTTCTTTGTTGAAAATATTGATGGCCGTGCTGTCATTTTTGGACTTTGAAGGACCCCTGCATGGCCTAGAAAATTGTAGAACATTTTAACATAGACTGATGGTGGAGGGAATAACAGAAATGTAAAATATTGCAATCATTAGTTTTTATAACAATCTTAGTTAATATAATTATGAGATAACCCTTAAAGGATTAATTAAGAGCTGAAATGAATGTTAAGGTAAGTGACAGAATGTAAGTTAGTCAATGATAGATCTGGTTAAATAGCACCCAATGAATAATGTATATGACTTGAACTCTCTTGAATGCATAATGCAGGGAATATTCTATTGAATTATTTATCCTGTCAGAAAACAGATACATGTGCCAAATCTGCATCAGTGCTCTGAAAGGATTCAGACTCCTGGGGAACAAGGTGATTTCTCACTGGAAAACTAGTGAGCAGACTATCAAGAGGTTGATGTGCTGAGGTGTTTTAGGAAGGAAAGTCTCATATAAGCACCATTGGAGATAAAACCTGAGAGTAAGGATCTAAGAGATAATATAAAGCCAAGTGTTCTCCATCCATTAGAATGTGTTCTTGGGATAGAGGCCACATAACCTAATGATGCCTTCAAGTATCAGAGGAAAGGCTTCTGCAGTAAGATCTGTTTCAATATTGGAGCATGAAAAACATATATAAATCTGACTTCATTTTATTATGTAAACAAAGACATCTGACCCTTTTTAAAAAAAATGTAAACTTATGTTGAAAATTTTAGGAAAATACACTGATATTTAGGTCACTTCAAATACTGATGAAATTTGGATGCTTCAATTCTCTAACATTTCAAAATAAATTTTTATTTCCCAAATTAGCATCAGTGTCCATTAGGTATCCAAATAATGGCATGATCCTTTGAAATCCCAGTTCCACAGTGATTTCATTAGGCACTGTTGAATGTTTGGTTCCTATTGCAGATGTTTGAAAGCTAATGAGATTTGGGGTCTACAGATCCCATTCAGAAACTCCCCCTGCTATACAATTTTAGCTTACTTTCTAGCACACACATCCCTCCTACACAGGAAAATCTGAACAGATATTTAATGATCAAAAGAATAATCACTTTGCTTTGCCAAGACTGATTGTAAGACACCAAGCAATGTCTGTGTAAACTGCTTCAAGATTTGGTCTATCAAGTTAAGGCCAAATATGATTCAGCAACCAAAAAGGCAAAAGCTGTGTCGCAATGGCCTGAGAAGGATGGCAGGAAAGTCATCGTTCTTGCAGGGCAAGTTAACAAAGGCTAATTAAATATTACCCTCTACATGGAAAAGTAAGTTTCAGTTAAGCACAGCTTTTCACAGGCAAAAACATTATCAGCACTTGGAATTATTTATAGTTGTTTGCATAGGTAAAAATAATCACAGGCATAGAAAAGTTTCATTCATCAGAACCTCCTGAGAACTGAAGAAGTCTGACTTAAAATTCTGGATGTTAATTACATTTTACAACAATTAAGGGAAAATTTAAATGCAGCTACTCCAGATTCACTCCGCTTCTACTGCATCTAAAGTCAGCTCACTGAGGGATGCATTTCTGTGGTATCTTTCCATTATTAATCTCATTGCAGAAAGGTATGGGTTTGAGTTGTACTGTATATACAATCCTCCAAACTAAATAAAATGACCAAAAGAAGTATTGCCGATGATTCCTGAGATAGCAATCACATCACAAATAAATAATTTGACTTACAGCCAGCATGGTGTTGGGAAATCACAAACACTTGGGTTGTGCTGTTGGTGCTGGAATAGCTTCTGGTGTGCTTGGTAGAATTTACTTCAAAATCCACAGTGAAAGTATTTCTACAGCCCCTCTTGAAAAGCCTTCCTTCAGTTATGTTTTCCTCCTCACGTTGTCTTCCCAATAGCCATAGAAAAAGCAGATAAACTTCAAAATGGCCCCATCATTCTTACCTAAGCATTATGCAGTTACATTTTTAATAGCTGAAACAGTATTTTTATTGATTTTAGGGTTTCTTGGGATTTAGATTTGCCACTGGAGGACTCTAGAAAGACGATAGAGTTTGCAAAGTGCTGCAAAACTTCCCTTTATGACTGGTGTTATAGTTTGAGCCTACTACAACTGGTGTTTTACTTTTCCATCGTAACTTCTCTGTGGGTGTGTGTATAGTGAAAAAAAATCAAAAACAAAACCAAAATCAAACATATAAGAAATTGCTTCTACTTTCTGCTTAATAATTTACCTCTTCCAAGACTCTAAAGCAGTTTAAAACCCCCTTAAATTTACATTATCTGGCAGATATGAGCTTAAGGCTCACATTTCAGTATCTGAGGGATTTTTATACTATTGCAAAGGGAAGGATTTTGACTTTCCAAAATAAAAAACAGATTAACTACTTCAGCTCTGGTGAGTAGGCTTGCTCAGAACAGCATTTGGGTTTGCCTGCCAAATGGAAGCCAATCGTGTTATTCCCAGAGGTGCCTGATGCAACACAAAAATAGACTTAGGACCCTGAACTGACAAATGGAATCTGGAAAACTCCTATACCCACTGCAGTGGAGGGTCCTACAATCCAGTCCTTGTAGGAACTATCTTTGTGGTATGTTTTGTTGAGTTTATCCAGCAGTTCTCATTCATCCACTACTGAGAAAAAGAGCTGACATAGTGGAGAGGTGGAGAGTTTCAGTAAATCCCTGAGAGGGTGCTAGGTTATGGTTCAATGATTTCATTTTTGTTGAGGCAAGATAGGGTTGGAATTCATGGAATGATACTTTAGCTGAATTAGTTGGCCCTGTAAATATCCTTACTGGACATAGTTTAATAGTGTGACTTTGAACTGACATGCCCTCATACCTGATGCTTTTTAATACTATCAAGTTAGGTATACACCAAAATATTAATGGATAAAATCTTGTACAGGATAAATACTAGGAAATACATTAGAGAGAGTTAAATAAATATTTCAAGGCAACTTTTTTTTTTTTAAACCATGGTTCTGAAAGATTTTGTTGATATCAGAGGAAGCTGTTAACATAGGGTGTCTCAGGATTTTTAAACAATCAGCTTGAGAGAAGTCTCTTGGAAACATTATTTCAAGGTGTTCCACATTCCACAAATGTCCCAGTTTTTATCCTAGTATCACAGAGAACAAAATGGGAATTGAGATTGTTGTGAGTGTGGTGGAAAGAATTAGGGACGATGACAATTTGTTGATGAATTTATATTTTGAGAAGAAATTTAAACATGAATATAATTAGAACACTGTAGTCTTTCCTCAAACTAACCATAAGCTGAATTTGTTTGCCTAGCACATAAAGGTTTCCATTAGGATTTTGTACAACAAAATGGGTTCAGCTACTCAGCCTGTCACACCAGTGCTTTCCCCACTGAAGTCCATGCCTGTCTGCAGTAGCCACAAGCTCAGCCTCTGGAGCAGGCATGGATATACCATGTGCTACCTGTCTGGTGATGAATCCTCAATGGTGCAACATCTCAAGGCTCTTTCTGTCTCAACAAGTCAGTCTAGAAATAAGGCATGCTTCTACTCTGCATTAATTCCAGGCAAAGAAAGGCAAGGGCAGAATAACATTTTTATGACTTGACAAATCATCTTTGATGCAGAAAATATTCGTTACGGAAGGGTATCCTAAATGAAATACTTAATGAAATTACTTTTTTCTTCATTATTTAAAAAAAAAATAAAAAGGAAGCAGAATGCCTCCAGTAAATGTTAAAATGAAATGTCATTTGAGTTGAGGCTGTTCCTCACATTTGTTTTTCATTTTAATGATGGCTCTCTTCTTTTTTTTTCTTTCTTTTCTTTTTTCCTTTTTTTTTTTTATTTTTTTATTACAAGGGAAAGCAAGGAGGATAACATTTGTAAAATCTTCCAAAAGTTTTGGGTAAGTATGGGGGAAAGTATATTTTCTAGTTTCTAGGGTTTGATTCTGGCTATAGATGAAGTTTTCCTCTGTTTCACTTGAATACCAAACACAGCATGTGTGTCTACATCACCTACTGGTGTGGCACAAGGATGGGAGGAAAGAGCTTGAGTTTGCTGTGATACATTATGGTGTCTGCATTGTGGATGTGTCCTTGCCAACAGTGAAGTTCTTTCCAGTCCTCAGAGAAAGGGAACTGTTTGCAAGGGGGTTGCATTGCCATTGAAAATGGGAAGTCCTTGATGGCACCTCCATGCGTAAATTCATCCATGGTTACACCATGAAGGAAAAAGCATTCCATGAGACTGAGCATGTGCATGAGGCAGTCATGCCTAAACTCAACACTTCAGGGCACTAAATGAGAAATATAGGCACACCCAAAGTTGAAAAGTACCATCTTGAGTTTTTATGAAGTGCTTTTTCATGATGTTAGACAAACTGAGCATGTCACAGAAATGTTTAAAATTCTCCGAAAGGTGTATCAGGATGAGTCGATTATTATTAGATACACTGGAACTGGTCTTTCTAGACCCTGTGGCTCAGCTGTAGCTGATTCCTTGGTAAGTCTATGCTATCTATTTGTACAGCAACAGTAACTGTGTGCTAATACAACTTCTGAGACAGTTAAGGAGTTGTGAGACAATTTTGCAAATTTATTTGAAAGACACTGCTCAGGTGAAAACTTGGAGCAGCACTACTGCTGACTTAATTTCCTCTGAGGAAAGGACAGGCTCTTTGATAAGGCAGTGTTAGAATAGGTTGCTAGGGAACACAGCGCTGTAGTGAAATAAAGTAGGATATTCAAACTAATTAGGCTAGGAAGAATGTGTGGTTTTTTAAAAGTCATAAGTAGGCAGTTACAAATAAAAAGATGACAGTCAATTTTGTTTAAAAAGATCACTAATGTTCAGAGAGGGGTCAGATTCTCTCAAAATAAAAAGGGCTTTGAAAGTAACTTGAACTGAAAATGAGCTGAAGTCCTTTGAAAAAGAATTAAAAAGGTAAATTCATCTCATCTAACTTCAACAACTAAGTTGGAGGCCAAGAGTAAGTTATCTGTCTGAGTTGCTTGTATAGTCTATAGAGACAGACAGATATTTCCACAGGACATAGGATCATAGAATGGCTAGAATTGGAGGCGACTTTAAAGACCATCTAGTTCCTTCTCCCCTGTCACCTTTCACTAGAACATGTAATTTAAAGCCCCATCCAACTCTCAAACACGTCTAGATGTGGGGCATCCACATCTCTGGACAACCTGTTCCACTGTCTGACCACTTTGCTATTTCTTCCTAATATTTAATCTAACTTATTCTCTTCCAGTTTAAAGACATTCCCCTTTTTTCCTGTCACTTTGTGCTGTTGTAAATATCCTGATCTTTCTTGTAGGCTCCTTTTAGGTCCTAGAAGGCTGTAATAAGGTCACCCTAGAGCCTTCTCTAAGATGAACAAACCCAGTTCTCACTGCCTTTCTTCACAGGAGAGGTGCTCCATCCCTCTAATCATGTGTATGGCTCTCCTCTGGACTTGGTCCAACAGGTCCACGTCTTTTCCATGCTGATGACCGTCCATGCCGGATACAGCACTGCAGATGGGTCTCACAAGAGCAGAGTAGAGGAGGGGAGGAATCCCCTCCCTTGACCTGCTGCCCATGCTGCTTTAGAGGCAGCCCAAGACACGATTGTTTGTCTGGCCTGTGAGTGCACATTGCTGGCTCATGTCCAGCCTCTCATCCACCAGCACCCCCAAGCCCTTCTCATGAGGGCTGTTCTTGAACTCTTCATCCCCAGCCTCTATTGATACTGAGTGTTGCCCTGACCCAGGTGTAACACATTGCACTTTGTCTTGTTCAGCTACAGAAAATTCTCATGGGCCCTCTTCATGAGTTTGTTTCAGTCCCTCTGGATGGCATCCCATCATTCAGGTGTGTCAGCAGCACCACTCAGCTCAGTGTCATTTGCAAATTCACTGAGAGTGCACTGGATCCCTTTGTCTATGTCATTAAGGAAGATACTAAGTAACACTGATCCCACTACAGACCACTGGGGGACACCACTTAGCACTGCTGTCCATTGGGACTCTGAGACAGATAAACAAACAAACAAACAAATCTGTAGACCTTTCCTTGTCCATTGATGTATTTGGTCCATCACTCAGGCCACTAGGTTTGTCAGGCAGGACTTGGTCTTGGTGAAACCATGCTGGCAACAGCAAATCACCTCCCTGATCTCCATTACCTTAGTACAGCTTCTGGAAGGATCTGTTTCATGAACTTTCTAGGCACAGAGGTGAGACTGACAAGTTGGGAATTTCCAGAGACCTCTTTTCTACCCTTTTTAAAGATGGATACAATATTTCCCTATTTCCAGTTACCTGGGACTTAACCAGACTGCTGTCACTTTTTCAATACCATGGAGTGTGGCTTAGAAACTACACCAGCTAATGCCCTCAGGATTCTGGGATCTCACTGGGTCCAATAGACTTAAGTACATTCAGGTTCCTCAGCTGATCATTAACCTGATCATTGCTTACAGTGGGAGTGACTTTACTCTCTTAATCCCCATTAGCTTGCTTATACTGGTGACCATCAGATCCAGAATGATTCACTCCATTCTATCTTATTTATTTAAGGATGCCAGTATCTTTCTAAAGTTAGGTGATGGGAATACTCAGAGAAAGTCTTCTAAGAAAGGTGCTTCCATACTTATCTGTAGAACTTCTGCAGTTTTATTTTTTGTTACTTATAGGTATCCTACTGCTATTATGCTTGGGAAATTCAGAAGTAAATTTTTCACCTATTGCCATCCCTTTTTACAGATTCATCACTTTTTCTGAATTGCAGAGACAGTGGCACTTTCTTGCTTTATCAGCTGTTATTCCCAGTTATCAGAAAAGATGGACAGTGAGCTTTGCTCCTTTGGTATATCTTCTGTCTTCCTATTTGCTCAAATCCATTTAGTCTGTGGGACTGAATTGTCTTCATATAGGCAGACCATGTTCATGAAGCTATAAAATGGACAGCAAAATTGAGTAGCTTGGGTAGATGTACACTAATGATGCACTAATAATAAATACCCATTGGTTCAGGAGACCCTCAGAACAGCATGTGAGGGATGCAGATGTTGAGTTGAAGCCTTCAATGAAATGTGAATCCTCAGTGGAGGGTATTCATTTCCCTCATGAAGAATATTTCAGTTTATCTTTCATGTAAGCAATATATTTCTAAGGCATTAAAACAATTCCCATTGTGCATAAACTAAATGGCAAATACAAAAGAACTAAGCCAACAGAAAAGGGAAATAATGGTCCTATAATGTGTTTTTGTTGTCATTTAGTGTTTGCATCTATCTGCCTTATTTTAACTAAGCTGTATGTTTTGGAGAGATAAAACAATACTGATACTATGAAAAGAAATGCAAATTAAAAAAAAATAGAGAAGGATGTGTAAATAAGCAAGGGGTAGAGATTTCATTTTCAAAAAGTATTGACAACTTTATTAAATGTTTCATTACATATTACATATTCCATTAACATTTGCACTTCTTCCATTTTTACAGTCTGCTGCATAGGGTAAAACATTGGTAATTCTTGTGTTTTACCCAGAGCTCAGGTATATTTTTCTCCATTTGTGCTGTTGTCATCTCTCATTAGTTTGGTAGGCTCTACTTTAGTGCCCTTTTCTCTTTCTGTTCTAACAGCAGCTTCAGTAAAGAGTTAAACTTGGCAGCTGCCTGTTTCAGAGGCTAAATTCTTTGCTTTGTATGTCACTAGTATTTTTGTTTTTAAAACTGGCCTCACATGCAGGTCAACTTTTCTGCAAAGTAGCTGTGGAGGTCAGATTGGTACTTATGAAACTGTAAAATTTTACCTTTTCTGTAATGACACTTGAAAATTGATATTCTTTGACCAGTCTCCACTAGCTGTGAATTACTTCACAGCACAGAAGAGCTGAAACTAAATATAGCTATTTCTCAAGAAAATGGTGAAAGAGTTCACATTCAGAAAGGAAGAGTTCACTTCCAGATAAAACTAAAAATTTTTGAAGAAAAGCTCACATATGGTCCTTCCTTTGAAATTAGTGAGAGCAAACATGATAATGTTGCACTAAACATTGCATTCAATGAAGAAAATGAACTCAGAACACCATTTTGTCCTTTCTCAAAAAACAAAAAAAAAGCAAACTAAAACAAAACAAAACCCAAAACACAAAAGAACTTATGAGAAAAAACCACAGAAGTAAAGATATAACTGTTGCTGCTGAGTATCACTGAGGGTAACAGCCTGCCAGAATGGCTATTGCATTTAGTCTGGCAATAACTACATGCACGATTAAAATAGAAAGGCCCATATTACAAAGGAATCAAAACCTTTCTGCTTTGGAGACTTAATCAATGGTACTGATTAGAAGGAAACTTCCCTTTGGATAGGTTTTTCTATAAGTGCTGACTGTGACCTTTCTTTAACCTCATTCTTGTACTGAATTTTGTTCCCTGTGTGGGTATTGAACTGTTCTACCAATTACTATGTGAATGATCTCCAGCTGAATTTTACACTTGCACTCTGCTGTTAGGAATTATGTTTTCCTTTATTTTCTGTAAGGAAATGTATCTTGTGTAAATTTCCTTATACAGCTCATATATGTGAAAATCTTCAGAACAGACCATGTTACTGGGTAGGAGCTACTACATTTTGCTTTTGATAAATAAATTTTCCCTTATCTCCTACCATGTGCTTTCTTCTAAGTTTCTTTTTCAACTATGAGTCAATGTTTATAAAACCAGTTTTTGACCATAGGACAAGAGGTAATGGTTTTAAACTAAAAGAGGTGATATTAAGATTAGATCGAAAGAAGAAAATTTGTGAAGTGAGGGTGGTGAAACAGTGGAACCGGTTGACCAAAGAGGTGGTAAATGCCCCATTCCTGGAAACATTCAAGTTCAGGTTGAGTGGGGCTCTGAGTAACCTGATCTAATTACAGATGTCACTGCTCATTGCAGGGGGGTGTTCACCTTTAAACATCTCTTCCAACCCAACCTATTCTATAGTTATGTGGTAGAAACCAGTAAAAATTCTACAAGATGATACTGAAACTGATGATCATTTAAATAGCTGATTATGAAATTTGACCTGGTAATTATAATAATTACCCAAAAATCGCAAGTTGTATCAGACAAATTCTACTCTCAATTGGGAATGATGAACTTAGATAAGACCCTTTGAATCATCATTAAAAACATCTGAAATTTAAAAGAAAGTCTCAGAAGCTTATTCATTTAGGGGGAAAGTCAAACTATCAGCAAGTGAAACAGCAGAGTTGAGGGATTTTTCTTATTGAATTGAGGGCAAATACAAAGGTTGATTGTGGAATCAATGAAAACATATTCAGAGTAACCTGCCCTAGAAATGACACCATTTTTGCAGCTTATGTAAACCTTGTTTTTTGTTTGATTGTTTGGTTGGCTATTTTGATGCAGGAAAAAGTCCTAGACAAGTTACTCTTATTCCCACTTGGATTATGATGCACCTCCTTCTCTTTGGGGACTCAATGCTGCTTCTGTACTCCTGTATTAAGTGATATTGGAGACCACTCTTTGTTCCTGGGACCAAATCACAAATGTCATCACGCCCATGTTGTTAGCTCTCATAGTCTCCAAAAGGAGGTAATTGCACCCAAGGTGTTTTGTTGCAAGTTTTCCTTTGGCCATGGCAGCTACTGAGCTGTGCCAGAAATCAGTCAGGGCAGCGCTTGTCAGCTTCTGCCTACACACCTGTGGCAGTGAACACCATGCCACTGTCACCCACAGGCAGGATGTTTCTGGGAAGGACTGAAGCAGAAACACTGGCCTGGGAAACTACAGCTACAGTCTTGCATAATAAAGGGCTCTGAAGCTGCTGTATGTCTCATGGCAGCTGGATCCTGCAGGTTGAAACCTTCATTCAGTGGGCTTTTTTAAAGACAGCAAGGGGTTACTTGAAGTGCTTATTTTTCTTAAGCAGTGATGCTCTGTATTTTTGTAAACAAACATGAAGAGACCAGATATGTTTTTTTAAATATTTTTCAATGAAGTGCATACCTATAAAGTGTGTCCTTGTTTTATGGTTGAGATGCCACTCAAACAGAATGAAAAAGGTGTTCTAAGAAAGGCTGTCAGAGGGTGAGGGCTGCACTGATTACAAAGGCAGTTTGCTTAATTTTTTTTTCCTTAAGAAGCTTAATTCTCTCTGCAGGATTGGGACAAAGGAAAACAGCAATATTTTTTAATTAAAATTGAAATTTGTTCATGAAACCCAATATGAGAGAAAAGTCATAAAATCTTGATGCTACAATGCAGCTATTCTACTTTATTTATTTATTTTATTGGGTCTAGGGTGCTACATGCTGCAGAGAACTAGTTTAGGGATCCTGAAGAAGGAAAGGGATAAGATAAAAAGAGTGAAGGAAAGATGTCTTAGCTCTGCGAGAGATGTATATGTGCCAGGATGGGTAGAGAGAAGAATTAGAAAAAATCTGTGTTCACTGACATTACCACCAAGAGTTAGGAATCTCAGGAACTGAAGCTGAAAACAACATGAGCACTGGAAATGAAAACTATCTCTGCTTTGTCATTGCCTTGAAGCTATGGAGGACTTTTTTTTTTTTTGGTAAAGAAAAGGCTTTCAGTTACACAAAATAAAAGGACTGTAGCAGTAGGTCCAGGAAGGACAGATTTCCTCTCTACTTGGCAGTGCTGAGACCAGATCTGGAGTGCTGAATTTAGATTTGGGCTCTTTAGTACAAAAAAGATACTAATATTCTGCAACAAGTCCAGTGGAGGCCTCCATGCTGACCAGGGAACAGGACAGAGCACACAATGTACAGGGACAACCTGAAAGAGCTGGGTCAGCTCACCTTGGAGAAGGGAAGGCTTAGGGAAGACCTCAGTGCTCTCTGCAACTACCTGCTGGTAGAACACAATGACAGAGACAGATTTTTCTCTAGTAAGACAAAGGAAAAGTATTTTTGCCATGAAGGAGGTCAAATTCTGGGCCACTTTGCCCAGACAGGTTGTGGAGGGAACCTCTTTGTGACATGTTCAGCACTCAGGAAACACAGCCTTGGGAAAACTGGTCTAGTTAGTTGTGCTTCAATCACTGTGATGGAATTGGTGTCCCCTGGGGTTTCCTCTCAACCTAAGTTAGTCCATGACTGTATATAAGTAAAATCAGAGTGCACTTACTAGCACTGTAGGATCTACCAAGGCACTGAAACAATGCTCAAAGTGGGGGAAATAAAGCAAGAAGCATGTGAGAATTGGGAACTTCCACCCTACAAAGAGACAAGTTGCCCCATGTAAAAGAACAGCTTCCTCCCATTTACAGAACTGAGTGAGATTTGGGTCCTGTCATCTCATACAGGAAGAAATGGAGCTAAAATTCCTCAGGAAGGAACAGCTCCCATCTTTTGCTGCAGGGCAGACTGCCTGTAACAACAGCAAGCACCTTGTTGCACACTGGTGGCAGCTGCTGAGCCAGCTGCTCTGCAGCACCCCTTAGATTTAGGAGCTGACTCCCTCTGGGAAACCTTTGACTTTTTCACAAGACAGAAGCTTCTGCTGATGAATACACCCATAGGTCACCAAAATGTGTCATGCCGATAACAGACAAATGTGTATATGTTATAAACTCTCAGACAAATGTGTATACATTGTAAACTCTCAGCTGGCTTTGGTTATCCTTTCTCAGAGAGTTGTAAAATGGGAGTCATGTAATCTCAGAGAACTGTAAGGTACTCACCTACAGCTTAGTTAACCACTCGGATACCTCTTGTACTCAATAAGAAGAAATAGGGGTGGGAAACAGTTCTTTTGATTTGCTTGGTTTTTAGGGTTTGTTTGTTTGTTTGAGGGTTCTGTTTTGGTTTGGGATGTTTCTTGGATTTTAGTTTGGTTTTATTCTATTGTACAGTTTTCCTCACTGATTTTAGTACCAGCTCCTCAGTAGAATGAATTTCCCATCCTAGAGCTTATTTCTCTTCATTTGTACAGTGAATTAGTCAGCTGAGGCCTATGTACTGTAGCTGTCTACATATAGTCAGAAAAATCTCACCTAAAGAGCTATAAAGTGCCCATAGTTCTACTGGAGTGGCTGGGAGTTACTTGCTCAGCTTCCCAGAAAAATTGCATTCAAAATATCACAAGAGGGCATCAATATGGATTGGAAAATTTACACCATGGCAAACAAAGGGTATATAGTACAGCAAGAATTGGTACATCTGTGTTTACAAATACATGAGGGATATCTGGACTGTATGAGCCACGCTCTATTATCACCTCTGTACTTCTGCCTTGCATGGCAAAAGTGCTAGAATAATTTGTATTATACTTACAAAGTGCACAGGGGATTAGAGGGTTGGGGTTTTTTCTGTTCTCTTTTAAACTACATATTTTTTATCTGTAACAGTATGATATGGGAAATCATGCTAGAGAGGTTTGAATGAAGTCTGCATCCCACTACTATTGTTGCTGGTTCATAGTGTTAAAATGTGCCCTGTGATTCTGATAGCTCTGCAGATTGGTGCAGTGCTTTTCGTGGCCAGTATGTAAAACAGTGCTGCAAAAAAAAGTCTCTCCAGTAAGAGAGAGTTTATTTAAATTGGTGCTGCAAAGGTATGCACACTAGCAGGACTGCTCCTTTATTATTTGATTATGAGCTGACCATGTACCTGAGAGGCTATTTCAGCCTGTAGGTTTCAAAAAGCTTTAAAGTACTGTGTCCTTGAGAAGTCCTCATAGTCTTGTCTATGTAATGGAAAACTCATAACTCTCATGAAAGCAGTTTTTGGTGTAGCACACCTGCACATAAACATCAGGGCTGGTCGGCAGCCAACAGTCTGCGCTAGCGAGGTGCTGGGTGTCCTTTGATCCCATTTAGTTTCTATGGGAACTGAAGGTACTTAGCACATTGCAAGATTTACTCAGCTGGCTATATCTTCAAGATGGGCAGCCTTCAAGATAAAGTGTATATGATTCTTAATTGTAAATTTTTTCTTCACAGCTGGTGCAAGAAGTTGCCAGAAATGGATCCTTCCTTTTAAGATCTGTTTTTCTTATAGCTCATCATGATTACAGATCAAAGAAAAATTGTCACAATTAACTTTGGTCTTGAACCATGGGCTGGGTAATTTCATGGAAGACAATAATAATCAACCCTTATGATCCTAAAGCAATACAAGCCTTTGGTGTATTTCAGCAAGGCTGGACAATATTTGCAAATAAAACAATCAAGTCAACAAAAATGCCAATCTGGTGTTATGAAGTTGTCTCAACTACCAGGACATTAAATGCCAATGTAGCATGCTCTGGAAAACTGGCTGTAGCAAATCCAGCACAACTGCCTTATTGCCTTCCCATACTGTAGAAAACCTTCAATGTTCAAACTTTTTCCTGAAAATTAAGTGTGTTGGATATCTGACTGGGAATGTCAAAATATTTGTTAATACTTTGTGGCAATCCTCCAAACAGGAGGATATGCAATTCACATATTCTAAAATTCAGTCCTTTCTTATTTTGAACTTTGGGAAACTCACTGCTGTTTGATTTCATTGTGATGATTTTGGACAGTTTCATTCCCTTCTGAATGAAGAAAGTAGTACTTGCTTCTGCACATACATTCCCTCACAAACAGTTTTGATAAAGCTTGTTCTGGCATTACTTTTTTCTAGAAAATTTGATCCCAAGAATCAAATGTCTTCCTGAAGATACTGAACTGTATGAGAAATTTTTGCCTTATGAGATTTATTGTGAATGTTTGTGCCCAGTGTTCACTCAGCACTTGTGTTGATTTGAGTTTAGCTATTCCTCAGCGAGCTCTTTTCAGATTCTTGTATCCAAAATTTGCTGCTTTGTGAAGAACCCACTAGAAATGGAAATGCAGACAGGAGTTATTAGTCAGGTATGGAAATTCAATTCCTTTGAGTGTGATCCTCGGGCTTAAATCGGATAATCGCAGACATTGTGAAACTGCAGAAAAGGCAATTTCCAGATATACCCTTTTCAGCAGGGTGAGCTGCCAAATAATTTCAAAAGGGAATTACAGTAGCTGCAAGAATTAACTGCAGAGTCATGCAGGCTGCTAAGCAGGGTGCAGTAGGCTGAGGTGGAAGCAGACTCTTACATAATTTAAATGCAGCAAAGGAGTGAGAAATAGCAGATGATGAAGCTTTTCCCACATTATCACCACACTACGGGTGTTTTTTCCTTATCAGAGCTGCCAAAGCAACACAATTCAAGAACTCTAATCCATTATTTTTAAATAAAAATGTTCTGCTTAACGTATCTGTCTCTTGGCAGCTGAACTATCCATAAAAAAGAGGGTGGGGGGATGAAACAGAAAACCAAGCTAAACAACAGATATGAAAGAATCTACAGTAATTGTTAACATTCAAAAGCAATGAAAAAGTCAAAATCATTTTGAAGATGCTCAATACATTTTGTGAGAGGGAATAATTTTAAGGGGCTGGTGGCAGATCCTCTGATGCAGCAGCCTTGTGGCCAGTTGGGGAGCATTGGGTGAAAGGAAGTCAGAGCAACTCCTCTCAACTGGCCCAAGCAGATGAGCTGTCCTACATTTGTTACTTCAGATGGTCATGTACAACATCATTTCTTGGAAGAGGGTAGGGGGAAAGGCAAATGGGGATCTCCAGCCCTTGTTCTTGTGGGTGACTTTAACCTGCCAGATATCTGCTGGGAGCTTCATACTGCAGAGAAGAGGCAGTGAAGGAGGTTCCTGGAGTGTATAGAGGACAATTTTCTTCATCAACTGGTAAATGAGCCTACCAGGGGTAAGGCCCCGCTAGATCTACTGTTTACAAACAGAGAGGGGCTGGTAGATGATGTAGTGGTTGGAGGCCACCTGAGGCATGGTGACCATGAAATAATAGAATTTTCAGTCCTCAGGGATGTAAGGAGAGCCACCATTAAAACCTCTACTCTGGACTTCCAGAGGGCAGATTTTGGCCTATTGAAAAAACCGATTCAGAGCATACCCTGGGAAACAACCCTTAAAGGCAAAGGGGTCCAGGAGGATTGGACATGCTTTAAGAAGGAAATTTTGAGTGCACAACAACAGGCTGTCCCAGTGTGCCGAAAGGCCAGCCAGAGGGGAAGACGGCCAGCTTGGTTAAATAGGGAGATTCTGAAAGAAATCAGGGATAAAAAGAAAGTTTACAGACTATGGAAAAAAGGGCTGGCTACTTATGAAGAATTTACAGATAGAGCTAGGTCATGCAGGAAAAAAATTAGGGAAAGAAAAGTGGAATTTGAAGTAAATTTGGCTATTTCAGTTAGGGATAACAAAAAGTCCTCTTATAAATACGTTAATAACAAAAGAAGGGGCAAGGAAAACCTCCATTCTCTGTTGGACTTGGAGGGAAATATAGTTAAGGAAGATGAGGAGAAGGCTGAGGTACTTAACACCTACTTTGCCTCAGTTTTTACCAGTAGGACAGGTGGCCCTCAAGACAACTGGCCTCTGGAGCTGGTAGATAGCGAGAGGGAGCTGAATAGCCCCTCTGTATTCCAGGAGGAAATAGTCACTGACTTATGGAGCCAGCTGGATCCTAACAAGTCTATGGGACCAGATGGGATCCATCCCAGGGTGATGAGGGAGCTGGCAGAAGAGCTTGCCAAACCACTCTCCATCATCTTCCAAGAGTCCTGGTTCTCTGGGGAGGTCCCAGATGATTGGAGGTTGGCGAATGTCACCCCAATCCACAAAGAGGGCTGCAAGGCTGACCCTGGCAACTACAGGCCTGTCAGCCTGACCTCCGTGCCTGACAGGGTTATGGAGCAGTTCATCCTGAGTGCAATCACACAGCACCTTCAGGGTGGACAAGGGATTAGACCCAGCCAGCATGGGTTTAGGAGGGGCAGGTCCTGTCTGACCAACCTGATCTCTTTTTACGATCAGGTGACCCACCTGGTGGATGAGAGGAAGGCTATGGATGTGGTCTATCTGGACTTCAGCAAGGCCTTTGACACTGTCTCCCATAATATACTCCTGGAAAAGCTGGTAGCCCATGGCCTGGACAAGTGTACCCTCTCCTGGATTAGGAGCTGGCTGGAGGGTCAGGCCCAGAGAGTGCTGGTGAACGGAGCTGCATCCAGCTGGCGGCCAGTCACCAGTGGTGTTCCCCAGGGGTCTGTGTTGGGTCCAGTCCTGTTTAATATCTTTATTGATGATTTAGATGAGGGGATTGAGTTCATCATCAGCAAATTTGATGATGACACCAAGTTGGGAGGGAGTGTCGACCTGCTGGAAGGCAGGAGGGCTCTGCAGAGGGATCTGGATAGACTTGAGAGATGGGCTGATTCCAATGGAATGAAGTTCAACAAGGCCAAGTGCTGGGTCCTGCACTTTGGCCACAACAACCCCCTGCAGCGCTACAGCCTGGGCACAGAGTGGCTGGAGAGCAGCCAGGCAGAAAGGGACCTTGGAGTACTAATTGACAGGAAGCTCAACATGAGCCAACAGTGTGCCCAGGTGGCCAAGAAGGCCAATGGGATCCTGGCCTGTATCAAAAATAGCGTGGCCAGCAGGACCAGGGCAGTGATCCTTCCCCTGTACTCTGCGTTGGTGAGGCCACACCTTGAGTACTGTGTTCAGTTCTGGGCCCCTCAGTTCAGAAAGGATATTGAGGTGCTGGAGCGGGTCCAGAGAAGAGCAACAGGGCTGGTGAAGAGACTGGAGCACAAGCCCTATGGGGAGAGGCTGAGGGAGCTGGAGTTGTTTAGCCTGGAGAAGAGGAGGCTCAGAGGTGACCTCATCACTGTCTAGAACTACCTGAAGGGAAGTTATAGCCAGATGGGGGCTGGTCTCTTTTCCCAGGCACTCAGCAATAGGACAAGGGCGCATGGACTCAAGCTCTGCCAGGGGAAATTTAAGTTGGATATCAGAAAAAAATTCTTTCCAGAGAGAGTAATCAGGCATTGGAACGGGCTGCCCAGAGAGGTGGTGGATTCACCATCCCTAGAGATTTTGAAACGCAGATTGGACGTGGTGCTGAGTGCCATGATCTAGTAAATGGACTGGAGTTGGACCAAGGGTTGGACTTGATGATCTCGGAGGTCTTTTCCAACATAATCGATTCTATGATTCTATGTTCAGTGCTGTTTTCCACTCTTGTCTGTGAAAGAAAATAACAAAACTCTATCCCAATCAAATACCTCAGCAACCTCGAAGGTATTTGCAGTTAATCTAATCTGTGGATGCTGTTCCTTGTTGTGTGACGCATTTCTTTTAACCATGTGGAAGTGGCTGCACTTTCAGTTGCACTCCTGGACATCACAATCTTGTCATATTCCTGAGCACTGGATGTAGCAAACACGTGGTTCAGAGTCAGAGGATTTCACCTAAATATAAGGTCTGAAGTTTTCCTCAGGGAACGCTGTAGATAATTAGGCAATCAGAAGCATCTTCAGATGCTCAGCAACCTAGAAAACTGTCAAATTATTTCAGCAAAACACAGGCTTCAAAAGGGGTGCAGATACAGTCACAAATGGTTCCATTAATTCTTCTCCTATTGTGCATGTAAGGTCATTTGTTTTGGAAAATGCTTGTCTTTTTGTAAGATTCTGGATTTAGATTCAAACAATGGATGCAGATTGGCAATATGTAAAAGTATATGGAATTATATGGATAAAATTCTATTTCTTCATACTGTAATGCTTTTCCCCATAGTGTCATATATAAATTATATATAAATGATATTAAGGAGCTGGGGATTGCAAGCAACAGTTCAGCATTGTTATTTGTAAAATCATACACATTTCTGAGGGCAAAAAGAATAAGAATCTTCCAAGAGGCTTTCCCTGGGTCCAATCTTTTCCTGTTTACAAAGCACACTGGTACAAAACATTAGCTGACAGCACCTGTTGCAAAGCTGCAGGCAAAAAATTTGTGCTCTCTCAATACTGTATTTAAGAGATTGGCATGACATTTTTTGTAAACTAAGGTTAATGTCACTATATTCCCAAGGTTAGCGTTGCTATGGTCCTTGTCTTCTAAGGACACACAGAGCAAATATCATCCATCTGACCTTCTTTGTGAGTCCTCCTTAAGGGTATCACTTAGTAACTAATAATTGCAGTGGCAACACTCACTCTCTGTAGTAAGGGGAGGTGGTAGCAGTGAAGGACAGTGACCCACCACCAGGCTCATCTACTCAAGAGCAGATGAAGGTGACACCAGCACTTTTATCACCACCAGCTTCTAGTTTCCAGCTTCCTAACACTGGAAGTGCAGGGATATGAATTCATATACCAGTGCAGGGATATGAATGTTGCTTCTGCCTGCTCCTCTCATACTACTTTCTCAGCAATAAGCTGCATGATATCTTTAGGGTGGATGTGAATGAACTGTATCCATCCCACTCGAAATATCGGCATATGTTCAAGCTGCTTTCCAGAAGGCACCAGCTGACTTTTGTGTGATACTGCAGGCTCTCTGCTCCTTGAATTGCTTCATTTTGAAAGCCATTTTCATACATGACACATTAGTTAATTCCCTAGGCAGCAGAATAATTTTGGTTTGTTTTCACTTGATCTTTTTTAGGAAGCCCTCTGTGTTGATGAAGGGTTATCTCGTATAGATATATCTGTAAGTAATGCTCTCTGCATGTTGCAGCAATTTAGGACTAAAAGAAAGTCAAGTGGCAGTCCACACAACACAATCCACACAATAAATGCTGGTTCCAAATCCTTTAGCTTTCAAAGCATGAACCCACATCATTTAATGCTGGTAGAAATCTTGTCTATGGGTTTTAGCTATCATTTGACAGAAGAAAAGAAGAGAGACTTCATTCTTACGTACATCAGCATATTCCTGTCTCAGTCCCTAATTTGTGCAGAATCTTTAAATATAAAGCGTGGCATGAATTGGCTTATTTTAAAATCTGGCCATCTTCCTGCCAAAGAGTGGGCCCATATTTTAGCAGTTAGTATTAGTTTTCCACTAATACTATTTTTTTGTTTTCCTTTTATTTTTTTTTTATTCCCCCATTATATTTTCTTTGAGGAGCTTGAAGGTCCCTCTTTTGTTAATTAGGTGTATTTTTTTATCTCTGTCACCACAAGCAGCCAACACAAATATTGGCCAAAAGTTACAATGACAAAAATGCCTGTGCTACTGTATTTGAAAAATAGCCTTGTAAATGATCCAGCTCCTAGTACATGGGAATTCATATAAAGATAATAAATATCATTAATGAACGTGCTGTTAATCAGTCTTAACATGCAAAGCAAGGGCATGAAACATGAACATTTCATGGGGGCTGTAAATGGTTTACTGGTGGAGGGCAGATGAACTCTGGAGAACCAGACTGAAAGAAAGTTTCAGCACTGGTCAAGGCTCTGACAAGAACCAGATCATAAAAACCAGCTAAAACAATTTTTATAATGCAGTTTGATTAATTTTTGTGCCATTATCAAAATTTCTGTGTCATCAAATTATGACAGAAAAGTTGATGGGCACGTTAATCATGGATTGGGCCTGTAATCCATTAAGTAATCTATTTTAATTTTTAATTTTCTTTATTATTATTCCTTAATTGCACATATTCCCAAATAATGGAAAAAGCTTTTATGAGATTTTGTCAGAAGCATTCCGGGGGTTTTGATAACTTATTAAGAAGGATTTAATCTATTTTGCTTCATCTTATAGGCACATTTTTCATCCTCCAAGTGGGAAGAGGGAAATACCTCATTTTTATTTAATTTTCTAAAGGCCAGAAGAAAAGGTTGTGCTACAGGACATAAATCTTTTGGATGGGAAAAAAAATGAAAGAGAAGCAGAAGAGGATGAGACTTATGATTGCTTTAGTAAGTATTTTGTAATTTATTTTTTCTGTTTTCCTATGAGAGAATGCTGCTCTTTTAAAATACAAGCAAACTTAGAAATCAACATCAGTTAACCATAAAAAAAAATACAATTTAACAGAGCAAGCTTTTCTGGTACATGATGATATATCTCTTATATGATTCCTCAAAAGACAAGTTTGTTAACTATTTTCTCGCCATTTCTGCTGAATGCATGAAGGCATAAAGATAGAAAATAATTCTGTGAAATTCTGTGGCGGGGATGGTCAAAGCCTAAATTTCATTATACATTTTATGTGGTTTACTTTTGTAACACAAAAGGGAGCATGAGTTACTTAAGGCTGTTTACCTAAAAAGGATGTCAGACTATCTCGCCTTCATCTGAAGTGAGAGTAATTGATTTGTAAAATCTTTAATTTAGTATGTCAGAAATATTAATAAAGCTGGAAGCAATAAGGGTATTCTTGGTGTTACTTTGGTGGTTTTCCTGAAGGAATGTTTGGTTTTATTTGCTAATATTTACTAATATGATCTCTGTAGCCAAAACTATTTTTTGTTCAGTAAGAACTGATTTTAATTACAGGAACCTTGAAACATTTTTTAAATAAAATGGATCAGTTCTTTAGTCTCTAGCACATTATGGAACACAGGGAAAACTGTCATTATTTTTCAGACCTTAAAGTAAACAAACTTTCACGGAAAGAAAGGACTTCACCAACAAGCTTATGAAGTTTATAGTGAAGATATAGTGAAGACATCTTATTACACAAAGCACACAGTTTATATAGGGTTAGGACTACAGCTTATTGGCTAAAAGAGTTAACACACCACTACGCCAGATACTTCAATTGGTTAAAGCCTATCTCTCACAAGTCCCATGTTTATATTATTTATCCTGGCTGTTTTCCTGCACCTGCAGAGTCCTGTGAATTCCTACCATGTGAATTCTTGGGGAGTAACCTCCTCTCTACCAGCCAGCAGCAGCTGAGCTCCTTGCAGCTTCTGGCTGATAGCTGAGTCTCACAGGGTTTTTCTATAGATCTGAATTGCTCACTTTTGATTTTACTGTAACAACAAGACCTGAGTTCTGTTTGCAGACTAATACTAATATTGTTGCTTATACTAGAAAATATATCACTTCCTACAGTTTTCCACATATTTAGTAGCATTATTCCAGACCAAGAATTTGTTGTAACTACAAGCTTCATATTTGGTCATTCTAAAAATTGAGAGCAGCCAGCCATGAAAAGGATTATGTGGTTTACATCAAAGAGAAAAACTAGCTCTTCCCATGTGAAGAGAAACACAATATGCTATAGCCTACTAACGGCAGCTACAAAACTGTCCAACAATATTTTTTCAAACTAAATACTTAGAGGAAACAGGATGGAATTTCTGTAGCCCATGGCAAACTCTGCCATTTTGTTCTTAATTGGCTTTCTGCAGATGCACCCCAAGCCTGCCTGTTCAATGTGGGAGTCATTACAAATGACAGAAAGTCAATTAAATTTCATATATGAAACTGGGCAGCAAAATAAGACATATCACTGGCATATTGAACACAGTCAAAATGACTATGTTTCAATTCTGCAATGAGGTTATATACACACTAACATCAGAAATACTGAACTGCAACTGCAAAGGAAGGAATTGAGAGTCATCTACACAGAGTTCCTGTGGTAAAGTTAAAGGCACTCACACGAGAATAAATTATCATAATAAAATAAATACCCACCCCACCATTGCCCAACTTCTTACTGAGGATAGAATTACAACCACAAAGAACTGACTCAGAAGAATTGGTCAAACTGAGAGAAAAGAATGTGAGGATGACACATGAATTGTGTGTGTGTGGCTCGGCTTCACGAACGAAGATTTGGGAAGGGCTGTCCCCACGTGGGTGTGCCCTTCCAGCCTGCGCAGTGGATTTTAGGTGAGGCTCAGCGTGCGCAGAACTGGCCCCACCGTTTAAGTCCTGAGGTTCATCTGCCATGGCCGAGCGAGCTTGGACAGTGCCAGTGAAGTCCTCAGAACTAGAACCTACAGCACCCGGCATTTCTCAGGAGGTCTCCCATCCACGACGTCCTAATCCGGGGCTGACCCTGCTGAGCTTCCGAGATCTGACGGGATTGGATGTCAGGGAGCCATTTAACATGAATTAGCAATACGGTATAAAACTGCAAGAAGAAAAGTAGATTTTCCCTAATACTTTTTTATCCCATGAAACTCATTGTACTGAGATCCTGTTGACACAAGAAAAAAAAACAACTCAGAAGTTTAGTCCTGAAAAAAAAAGTAGCAACAAATGAGACTTCAAGAATCAGGAAATTAGGCATTTCCAGTCTCAACTTCCAGGAAAACCAAGGAAAATTAGATACGCCGAAACATTCACCTAGCCTTCCTGTGCTATATCCCTCCACAATGCATGTGGCTGCAATGCCTGGGGTGCCTTAAAGTGATGTGTCTAGGGCAATTTATTCTGTAGATATCTAAAGCAGTGGATAAGTCACTGGTAAGTTGTGCTCTGCTTTCCCATTTGATTCTAGATGGAGAACATGTTGGCATAATGCAGGGGGGTTGACCTAGATGACCTTCAGAAATCCCTTCCAACTCAAATTATTCTATGATTCTGTGATTCTATTACATCTAATGTTTTTCACTTGGATATTCCCCTTTTCCAGGCACTGATGTTGTTCTACTCTTCTCAACTTATTTCATGGTCCTGCATGTCTCTACCAATAATGAATAGATTAAAAAAAATGGTGAAGGTGTTGAATTAGACTTATGTCTGCCCTTTCTTGCATTTAATTCTCTTTATCCTGAGTCTCCCTGAGAAATGGAGGCTTCTCTGAGCACCTGATTTCAAGAGGATTTTGATCTTGGTAGTAGTCTGTGGGATACCCTACAAATAAAATTGTGTTTCAAGAGTGAAGAGTTCTGGTATTATTCTCAAGCACACTTATCCTGGAACATTATCTCAGTTTGCTAAAGGAATAATTACAGAGAGAGTTTACTTAGCAGATTTATTAATTCATCAGTTGTGCTGGGACAGCACTTCTTTATCATCCTACTTCACTTTCCAAGGAGAACTTAGTGCACATGAAATATTCAGTCCTTTGCCAAGGTTTTAATACTGTCAGATTTGTGTGTTATCCAAATCCCACCTCAAAAGATGTTTGCTCCACTTATTTTATCCTTTTGTACTTAATCTATCTGAAGCAACAATCAAATAAATCCCAAGTACTCTTTTGAGATCAATATGTAAATCACACATTCACTCTCAGGTAAGCTTCACTTGGTCTGGCAGAGTTAGATCAAAGAAGATACAATTTTTCTCTCGCCATTTAAATCAATTGATAATGTTTCTGGTTAGATGTTTGAAGCTGAAAAATATTATCTAGTTTCAAAAAATTCCATAAAACTTCCCTTCTTTATCTTGCATGCATAACTTCAGTAATTTAGGCCATGAACATTCACAGGGAGATTTTTAAAGTAGCCCACAGAATTTAAGGACAAATAATTCCATTGACTTCACTGACTTTTTCCTTTTTTTTTTTTAATAATTCCTAACTGAAGACACTTACTCAGTCTTACAGATATGGTGCACTTTGCATTTCTAATCTCATCATCCTTTAACTTTTCATTCTTGTAAAAAACCTGTTTCAGTTTGTTGATGAATGACCAGGTTTATCTGTGGCCTGGAAGCGGGAGCAGGGACAACTCTGTGACACATATCCTGGAAAATACACTCCCTCTGAATAAGTAGGCAACAGTCTCCTTTACCTGGGGAAAATGGACCTGTCAGCACTGTAGCTGCAATGCTTTGAGACATCCCATAATTCTCTCACATATCTTCCTCAGCATCTTGGAGAAATTATTCAAGCCCATTTGAACGGGTTCTCTTCCCTGTCATGGAATCAAACCTGCCTGCCAGCTCATGAGGAATACATTGCTTGGTAAATAAAAGACTACCATCAGTTACAGATCTTATCATCATGCTTTCAATCTGTTCTACTTGTCTTAGAAACTCAAAAGATTATATGTGAACAGCGGCAATTATTTCTCTGTAAAATTGTTTGCAAAATTATTTTAGCCTAACTTTACTTCCTGGCATATTAATTAAGCTGTCATTGGGAAGATCTTCAGTGACATTTTTGTCAGGTTTATACTGACATGAGTTCATCTTTAGTTTTATTAAAATTGGCTTATGATAATCCTGATATAATTGAGTTGCTTATCTGAGGAACTTCTGCCACTGTGATAATACCTCTCACTTTGGATGCAGACAAAAGTCTGATTTAAATCGATTTGAGTTCTTCATGTCCAGTAAGGGATCTCAGGACTTTGTTCTGGTCTTACATACTTTTATTTCCTACATCTCATTTGGCTTACAAAATTTCAATATCTTTACTTTTTTAAAATAAGAAATGGATTCCTTTTAGTGGTGCAAAATTACTTGATCCAAAGCATGAATTAACACTACCTCAGGTTTTATTTCTAGGTTTCATGTTTACTTCGGAAACATAACTTGTGCTCAGCTTTACTTTCCACTGGCACAAACCCACTGGATAAGGTCTGTAAAGCTATGCCTCTTGAGAAACATAAATGGGCAAATGGTTTAAAGAAAGTCATATTAATACCTCTTGTGCTTATGAACTGTGCTAAATTTCAGCCTGAGCTCTCCCATTGTGCTGAACTTCTTTTTGTAGTTGTGACAACAGTTTAGAGACTTGAGAGAAGTTCTTGATTTTCTGGGTGAGAGAAAACATCTGGTCTTAAAGACCATTTCGTGCTTCCCTGACAGCTGCATTCCCTAAGGTATCTTCTCTTGAGTCTTGCTCCCTATGAATCCCCTCAAAGTTTGCCTGTTTGTTTCTGGATTCAGGTTCCATATTCTTCTTTAAACAGATTTAGTTTAGTTTTATCTTTCCATCTCAAGTATCTCCCAGCATTTTCTCATGCTCCAGATTGCTTGCTCTAATTCTCCCTTCTGCACTGATGGACCACTCTGGCTGTCTCATTCCCAATCTCTCCTCCTGGAAGATATAATCCATTCCTCCCTCTGGAGGGTCTGCATGGCACAGTGAAGCCCCAGAACAAGGGGGCTCCTTGGTACCTGGGCAGCCCTTCAGCAGAAACAAATGTAGAGCCACATTCAGTGTATGGTGAATGAACCAATAAAACAAATTCTAGGCACAACAGTTATGAATATCTCTTACAATCCAGGACACATTTTGAGGAGGAAACCATACTTTTTACAGAATCATAGTCAGAACTTTCCTGAACTTTCCCTCTCAGTCTGCTTCAAATTTGATCATAATGAGTTCCATAGTGTTCCATAGTGTTATGGAACATATTGATTAAAAAGAAAATCACAAAAAAAAGTCTGTCAAAATGAGAACTTTTTGGTTCCTCCTAAAATGCTAAGCTTTGATAAAATAGCTATTATTTTGTACTCTTTTCATTTCAACCCCCAATGTCTTTGCTTTCATATGCCTTGTGCTTGTCTCATAAAAGAAATGCATATTTTATATTTTTCCTACCAAATGGTGGACTCACTGTGAATATACAATAGGAAAAATTTTAAGAAGTGCAATGTATTCCTATGACTTTCACAGATGCTGTGTGTTTAATGTATGCTGGGCTTTTAATGTATGTATAAGACAGAAGGCCAGTGCAAGCCTTGTGCATTCATTGTTGTTTTGGTGGTTTTTTGTTGTTGTTTGTTTTTTTGTTTGTCCCCCTCCATCCAGTGGTATCCACATGAAGGAAAATGCCTTACACTTTACACAGAGCCCACTGTCTCTTTCAGTCAAAAATGTCATAACTGATCATATGCAAATCCTGTTTCTGTAGACTTTTAAATTGTCCTCTAGGATTTTTCTTTTCAGAATGGTTTTCCATCCTTTAATTTCAATTGTTTTACAGATGACCAATTTAAATCCAACAACCTATTAGCCTATGTTAAATAAAATATTACATTCAGATGTTGATCCTGACGTGCTGCTTCTTCAGTAACCCATCATCTTCATTGTTTATTACAGCTTTGACCTCTGTATCATCTCCAACTCTGCAAGAAAATGCTTTTCCAATCTAATCCAAGTCACTGATAGAGATATCAAATAATATAGAGTGAGCTGAGGAAGAAATATGAACTAACTGTAGCTGATTAGCATAATAAAACTTGGAGGTTATGAATTGAACACTAGGCAATGTTATTTTTTCAGTTTTATATATGAATTTTTTAACACAAAATAGGTTTTAACCAAATTTTAAAGAGACATCTGTGACTGTGACATCAGTGCCTGTGCCTCAGTGCAGATTTGCCTGCAGGACAACTTCATGGGACAGACAGTGACATATTCTCTTTGGAAATTACAATTTGGGGAGAGTGACAGTGCTCTGCACTCATTTGTTGAAAAATATTTTTTTTATTTCCCTAAGGTCTCAAGTTTTTTGTATTGAGCATGTTATTAAAAGTTTGCAGCAATCTAACTGGTTTTCAGTTTTAAAAAGGGGCCTCAATTATCTCGTAAAATCCTAACAAGTCATTAGAAGGTTAATAACATTTTTTAGTTGAAAATATTTTTTGACTTCTGTGAGAATGGATATGTGCATGCACTTTGTTTTTCCTTTTGGTCTCAGTAACACATCAACTCAAAAAACTATTGATAGGAGGACTCTGAGCTGTTGCTTAGCTACAATTGACCATGATGATAGACGGTCATTTCTGCTCTATGATTGGATATATCTCAACACCACCTCCTATTGAATCTAACAGGATGGTGAATCCACCTTTAAGTCATGCCATGTCAAAAGTCCCACTTGGCATCAGAAAGAAATGAAAGGGAAAGCAAAGGAAGGAATTTTTGACTCTTACTTTTCTGTGTCTAATAAGTTTTAGTCAGCATGAAAATATTTTGTACCAGGTACAGAAATAACTTCATATTTAGGGTTGGTTTTTTTTTTTTAAACAATTGAAAAATTATTTGTAAAATTGATCCAAAATCTGGATCCTAGTCCAAAGACCAAACCCACCCTGCCCTATCAGTGGGCTGCTGTAGGAACTTTTGGAATATGATCCTTTGGCATAATAGCAATGTCCTACCCATATCACACATGCAGTTGCTGCTTGGTTTCTATGGAGTGTTCAGGAAGATGAGACAAAAATTGGTGGAGACTGAACACAAAAAGTCTAGATGTCACAAAATTCAAGCAAGGAGATTTACATGATGTATTCATTGACTTTAGTTTTCATACATGCTTGTTCTTCAAATAAACCAAATCTTAACTGCAGAGAAAGGAAGGGTTGAGGTTTCAAAACAAATGCACATCAATATTCTCTTGTCTTTCTGGTATATTGAGTGAAGATTAAAATCATTTCTCCCAGTTTCAGTGATCAAAAAGCATACCATGCAAGCAAGTTCTGTAGCAGATCAGGAAAGAATGATAAGCACATTGGAAAGGAATTCATCCCACTCTTAAGATATGTGACCAAGATAGGTGAGATAAATCAACCTCTGAAATACCCTTTTTTCTCCACTGGCTTTAGTGGCAGCCCCAGTGGTTAACTGAATCATTACCTTGGCTTAAACTCAGTGAGCTGAATTCCCCCCAGTTTACCAAAAATTATGGTGCAGAATTATATTTTCAAACTGTGTATGTAAAACAGGTTAAATCTACAGTGCAAACCATATTAAAAGTTTGCAATTCTGGCAATCGATGCTAATAGGACTAAAGAAGTGAAAGTTGACAGCCTAAGACTTTACACTGAGTTCCCATAATTTCCCAAGGGAAATCAGGCCATCATAAAAGCTGTCCCAGAAACACAGGGCTAAGAATCACAGGAGTTAGAAATCTTTTATAGTTAAGCTTTTCATTTACTTTGTAAAACCAGAAGGATATTAAAACAGATGTGCTAAAATCAAATCTGATTTGTCCATTTTTATTTTTTTATTGAAAAGTCCGTGTTTCACTCTGGATATCAGGTGGGACGATTATACCTTTCATAGAGTGGATAAAATAATGAATACATGACTTTATTAATTTGTACTTTATTGTAACCAGGAGTTATCTAAGTTGAAATTGTAAAAGGGAAAGAAATAGTAGTACTGGTATATTGAATGAAGGAATAAATTAGATTGGGATTAAGCCCATATCCACATCGAAATGATGCTGAAATTTTATTACAAGAGAATTAACAATCTCATAATCCATTTATACTTGCACTTTGTTTTCAAGTCTGTTACTCTGAAGAAATTATACAAAGACAGTAGAGCTGAGTGACAACTAGTAGCAAATTTCTCATAGAGCCAGAATAAAACAACTTCAGAAAACCTGAAGGAAGCAAATCTTTAGGTAGTGTTATGGGTTTAGCCAGGTGGGCCTAAATTAGGCTTTAAAGTTCAGATTAGGCCTGAAATTGTCAGCTGACTTGAGCTGGGCTGAGCTAGCTAACAGCTGACTTCTTCTGGCCAATAATATTGTATTCCATACCATATTGCATCATCTCAAAAAGGGTAAGAGCTGGTGTGTGGGTGTGGCTTGGGCAGTTGCTTCACAGCTGTGGTCCCAGCAAGACACTCTGCCGTCCCAGGAGGGATGGGGAGGCCCAAACCCAGAGCACCGGCTTAACATCATGTTATCTGAGGGAAGTAAAATGTTTGTTCTTAGCTTTTCTCTCTGCTTAAGTCTGTCTCTGAAGAACCAACTTCTCTAGAATGATTTGTAGTTAAAATGGTAGAATTTGTATTTACTGGGAAGTGGGAAGTTATTTCTTGTTATACATAACTTGTGTAAGTGTGTGTTATATTGTAGTATCCTCTTAATTTTCTCTTTTCTGTATAAATACATGTAGTTAGTTCCAGCATAAACCCGGTTTTGAGGGTTTTTCTTTCCTCTCCCTCTTTTTTTTCCCTTGGCTGGTTGTGGGGGAGGAGGAACCCTTTTACTCTGTCCTGGACAGTTGGTGTTTTGCCAGCTCAACCCAGGACAGGTAGAGACTGATCAGTGTTCATGGTTTAGCTGAAGTTTTCACTGTTGCTACTTGTGCTATGTTGACTCTGTTGATGAATAAATCAGCCTCATCTTCATCTCACTTTTCCAGTGAATACTAACTTCAAAAGAAAATATTTTAAAACCTCTCATACGGAGATATTTTACAAAATGGTATGTACATCTTTTCCCCTCAGGTTCCGAAATGAATTCTATTTGCATAAAATAAAGGTAACTTTCCAGAATGATGATGAAAGTGCAGAAAAGATGGCAGGCCCTACAAAGATTGGGGTTTTGCATTAAGTTGTGTGAGAGGAGAGACTGGCAGGAGAATAGATTCAGACTATGGCATTTCCAAGTACTGACACATGCAAAATATCCCTTCTGCTCAGTTAATCAATCATATTCTGCTAGATCAACCTATTATCCTTCCAAGAAAAGAAAGCAAATAACAGATGCCAAGGATGCCAACAGTGCTTACTAAGATATTTTGCTGTGATCTCTTTCACTCATTTTCTGTCTCTATATACAGACACACATTTTCAAACACTGACAGAACACTGTGTAACAATTTCTAAGAGTGCTAAAAAGAGAAGGGAGGGGTCACGATAAAGAGGAGTGAAGGCAAAACATAAGGCATAAGTGCACCTCTAGGAATAATACTAAATAAAGTATATTGTCTGGCTAGGAGGAATGACTTTATTTCTCCTAAAATTCTGAGAGAAATTGTTGTAGTGAAATAAAGAGCTATCTGAAGTACTTTATTCACTGTAAGATGTTTCAAAAAAATACATTGGGAGAGTTATCCAGTAGAATATTTAGTAGCTCTTTTTAAGAAAAATATAAATAAATATCGAAATAGTGGCAGTATTGACGACCCAATGGTTCATAAACAGTAACAGAGTTCATATAATTAAGCTCAAGATAATTATACAGCAGTGCATTTAAATTCAATACCTCCTAATAGAGCAGAGAGCTTTTGTGCATATAAAGGAAAATGGGGAACTAGCAATATAAAGTCAACATTTAAAATTACTCTGACTCAGTCAAAGTCAGCTTAGTTTCAGTAAAAACATTGCTCTTTCCATTTTTATGTATGAAAATTTCATTAGAAAAGATTAGAAAATATGAGTACACAAAGAGCATAGAACTGATCTTTGTCAATTTGTTTCCATGTGAAAGCAAATGAAGATTGGGTGCTGAAACACATCAAAATCCTGAGTATGAAATTATATTGGTTCATAACTAACATGGCAAAGTCTTTCAAGTCTATTCTTTTAAAAATCAGTAATAAAGATTTCCTCCCATTTTTCATTGCCAATACTTACAGCAATTGTGTGAGCTCATATGAAGTCAAAAGAGATGATGCTCATCAGATTAGTCTTGTAAATCTCAATGCATAATACAAATGGTAAAAAATGGGATTCACGGTAGACCAAGTGCTTTACATAAGTAACAACTTCTCTATTTATGACATTAACCTCATTTCTATATGTGTTTACCTATATTTCATTCTTTTCATAATTTTGGCCTAATATATTTTCTAAGGCTGAGCAAGTTTTCAAAAACTTAAAAGCATTTTGTAAAATAAACTTTGTGGCACAGATGTGGAAAATGCATAAGGGTAAAGAAGAAAACTATGCTTCTACAATTAATCAACTTTTCCGCATAAAATTAGTGATAGTTTTCACATTCATCAATACTCAACATCCTGAAACATCACACAGCTTCCCACATTTTCCTAGGCTTTTCTTTTTAGATCTAGAATGCAAAATCAGATGTGCTGCTCACAGCGAAACCAAGTAATTGTGTATCTCTTTGGACATTTCAATTTGCTCAGATTGCCATCAGAATGATTTAACTGATGTTATTTACCACATCAAAAGTTCTTAAACAATCTACATACTGTAGTTACATATCAGCAAGGCACAGCAGAGCAGACATCCTCCATTACTTTTATTGCTTTGTAAAACTGGGAGTTCCCATACAGGCTTTTTGGGCTTTAAATTTTCCAGTGGAGCATTTTGTTCTGGCAGAGTTTGACATAAATTTTTAATGTAAGATTAAATTAATTTTAACAATTAAATAAATATGTTAAAATAAATTTAATATTAATTAATAAACTATTATATTTTAAATAAGAGTTTACACTTTAACTAAAATACTAGAATTTTAGTTCAATTCCATATATTGACCCTTCCTTATAATATTTTTGAAACTTATGATCTCTAGTGCCTGATAAACTAGTAGAGAAGAAATGTAAGCAAAATTTATTGGCACTGAAGTAATTAGTGGTGTTTATTATCCTTGTAAAGTAGAAGTATAAAACATCAGTGACTACTCTTACCCCACCACCTCTGTTGCAAGGCATGTCCCATCTTAAAATTTATGTTGCTGGCTCTGGACAACTTACCATTAACAGAGTCCCTTTGGCTTAGCACATGAAAATTTCATTGAAAAGTAGTAGAACACAAAAAAACATGACAGCATTTAATAAAGAGGAGAAAAGATTTATTAAATCTGCATTTCTCACACAAGTGATAACACTCACATAAGTAAAACTCGCTTCTAAAAAAATAGAAATAATGATTAGGCTTGGGTCTAGCTTGCTGGTTTGTGTTCAGCACACGAAATGAGAGGTATTCCCTAGTGGAATAACTTCCATCATTCTAACTTGCCAACAAATGTTCATGAAATATGAATATGACAGCTTCACTCACTCTGCTGTAAAGATCAAAGTATAAAAAATGTTCAGATTTTTGAACACTTTCTGATGAGGTTAAATTTCAGGAAGAGATGATCTTCACTAGTACAGCCCTGGATGTTAGGAGGGACTCCATAGGAATCCTATAATTTCTTCCTGTGTAACAGATTCACAGCCTTCCTAAAGGCCATCTCTGGACCAAGCACTTTTTTTAGAAATGTAATTTATAGTTGTGTTCTGTCTCACAGTCTTGTTTGGGATGAAACTGATTCATAACAATGGTGGCACCATCCTAATTGGATCTTCCCAGTGCACCCCTATCCCCAATTTTTATGTAAGTACTATTCATACTTGCAGTACTTTGAAAACAAGAGTAAAGACTAAAATCTCCTGTACCTATAGGAGATGTAAAGGTTATGTGATTCACACTGGGTTTCCCATGCTAATCATAATTGCTGCAGAGGCTCTGAAAAGTAAAAGGAAGAGGGAAAAAATGTGGCAGCTTTGCTTCAGATATTTTCTCATACTGTCATGGTAAAAAAACCAAACAATGTATCTTTATAAGAAACTAGATTGGTTTGGTTTCTTTTTTTTTCTTTTTTTTTCTTTTTTTTTTTTCTGGAAGGGTAAACAATTCATATGTTTTCATCTCAGTTTTGACCTTTCCTTGAGAGGAGGTCCGATTATATCTCTCCTTTGCTACAGATGAATTTTTGCTGGGGGGTTCTGTTTTATCAAACTCATTTCTGCATTTATCTCTTATAGACCTGTCTTCAGTGCAGTTGTGCCTGCCAGAAAAGATACATTACAAAATTTCAACTCCTGCAAATGTAAGCAACAAGGGTATTAAACTATGCAAAGAAAATTTTACATCTTCCCTTTCATCATTTTTATTTCTTACCTGTTTAAAGAAAACAGGTTTTCAGGGCTTTTGCAGAGCTATTGAACTCATCCTAATCTGATATTGTAAAGTGCATTTTTCAATGCAATTTCACATTTCTACTCATTTGTTATGGCAAAGTCCTCAGTAACCATACTGCTAATATATCACTTGATTTCTTCCTTTAGAGACAGTTCTTTTAGATGAGCTCTTGTGCTGCCTCAAGAATGGTTTCTGCTGACTGATCATGCATCAGTGTGACAACAGGATTTTAATGCCTTAGTCTATCAGTATAGCAAAACAGAACTAATTGCCTTCAGTTTGGAAATTCAAAAGGTTTTTATTGTCTATGAAAGCCACTGAAGCCAAAATATACCTTGGGGTTCAGGGAAGGGGGTGGCAGCAGCTGCAGCCAGCAAATTTTGGAAATGAAATGGGAATTGAAGGTGCTCTGGAGCTTATTAGTATAGGAAAATGGTTCTGCTTTGTAACTTACGTTGATTGACCAAACAAGTGAAAAGAATGAAATCTTCCTTACAAAGGTGAAACTCTGAAGTCTGTTTTCAGGCTGAACGAAATGTGAAAACTGGAAATAAAATGCTAAGTCACAAATATCATATGATAATATTTCTAGTCAGAAGAACTAAGGTAAATGTAGTAAAAGAAATACAAGAGTTTAGAGTTAATGAGTAAATAGAACATTATTTTTATTATATTTCAAGGCACATACCTAGAATTTTGAGTTTAAACATAAATATTGGATTTGCACCAGCCACTGAATGCCATCTTGTGACTTTTGACAAACGATATAATTACTGGGGTTTTTCCAAAGTACTAAGGTTTTTTGTAGATAGTTGAAGATATTCAACAAGAACTTAATACATGGATTGTCAGAAAACATAAGGTAATAGTAAATGCCAGTAGCTGTTACCTGGCAGCATTCTAAGGGAGAATCAAATATGCTTAGATCTGTCAATACCATCTGTGTTTACACTGCTCAAAAATGGTTTAAAGACCTTTTTTTAATTTTTTCTAGAGCTTTTTTCATGGAGCTAAGAAGATTCCCCATAGACAATCTGTTGCATAATTTCCTGTTGTAGGAGTTCCTTATCTGCCTGTGGAGAAGACTGAGTGCTCAGATTCAGTATAAAAATGTATGTGTTTCATTTATTCTCATTCTTATTTGTCCCTGGTTTTCACAGAATTCAGTTAGCTATGGCTGCATATGGGATACTGTACCTACATCTTTACTGGACTATCAGACTCTTTTCATCTTGCACCTTATGTATCTATAGCGTGTTTGAATTGTTTAATTTTATATTTGCTTATTGTTGAAATCAAAAAGTTAACCAAAACAAATATGATTCAAAGAAAAACCTAAACAGATATGCAATAGCACTGACAGGAATACTTAAAGCTATAAAGAGAATATACTTTCCTAGCAGTGCCCAATCAACTTTTAGAACTCATTGCTATGAACATTGATAATGCTAAGACTAAAGAAGGTTTGTAAGGTTTTGCCTAGATGATGAGAATGTCCACATTGCAACTGGGAAGGACTGAGAGAGAATCAGAAGACAGTGGCTGAAAGCATGTAACTGTTGATGTTCCATGTCTCTAAGGCTAAGGAGACAAGCATGTGTTTCCATGCAGACCTCCTGCAAGATTCTTGCACTTTCTTTTGAAAAAGATTATACAGGTGCCTGTATGAGACAGGTTAAAATCTGTTCATGCTCTGGTTTGCTCTGGTTGTTCAACATGATGCAGTTTTAAGTATGAAACTTTGGAAAAACAAGCCTGGAAAAGGAATCTGACAGTTTGGCAAAAGCCTCTCACTAATTGTAGGAACTGTCTGCTTCACAGAATCAGTGTAAAAGATGGTTTAAAAGGCCCAGAAAATATAATTCTTATTCATTCAGAACCAAATTCATCCAGGAAAAACATCTACTTGACTTGCTCCCTGTACAGCCTGTTTGTGTGTTTCACTACCCTTAGCAGGCCTAATGACAGTACCTCCCATAGTGTCCTAATGTCTAACCTAATTTCCTTGTGTTCTGCCTTTGGTGAGTGAAGAGAAAAAATGTCCACCAGTCTCTATCTATAGATGTTTCATGTATTAGTGTTCTTTTATAGTCTGAAATAGTCAGATCCTTCAGCATTTTCTCATGGATTGCATCTTCTGTATCTGTTATTCTTCTGCTGCCTAAACTTTTCCTGATTTGCCTGAATTTTATTTAAAAGTGCAGTGTCCAGACTGAATAGATAGATGAAGCTTCCACCAGAGTAAGAGGAAAAAAGGACCTCTTTCATCACATGTGTAATGTTCGTTAATATTCCAAACTAACCCAAGTTAAGATATTCCTTCTTTTCACAATGCACTGCCCTGGTAGAACAGAGTTCACAAACGTGAAAGACAGTTTCGTTCAAAGTGCAGCTTTCACAAATTTAGTAACCAATTTTAAACTTTCTCTTTTAAAGAATGTCATCCTTCCATACTGTATTGGTCAGGAACACTCCCTTTGAAGGCTATTGGTTTTGTGTGTCTAAATAAGCCTAACATGGTTGACTGTCAAAATTTGATTTTTTAAAAACCAGATAATCAGGGTTTTGTCTGAAGGCTCTCATTAGATGAAAATATTATTTACTTGTATACTAAGAAAGAACACATATAAGAACTTTCAGAATACCCAAGTTCTTGGTATTTTTAGGAAACTTTGATACAATTTACTTAATTTAGCTAAATATATGAGATTGATTTCCTAAAGAAAGTACGTTTATGTGATCATGCTGACTGTGTCCTAGATAAGCTTCTTAGCCAGTGTCAAAGAATACAATTAACACAGGTCTCTGAATAGTTCATTTCCTACAACTCCTGGGAAATGAGTAGGTGGGAAGAAGACAGAGGCCTCCTGAACACCACCTGTAATGAGAAGGCTGCAGCATAAGCAGGGAGTACGACTGACAGATTAAGCTACCAAATCAATAACTAAACTGCCTTGATTGTGCCTCGATGCTACAGCCTAGCTCTGGGTCTGTGATTATGATGCATGGCAACACAAGGGAAAGGAACACAAATTGTCCATCTCCAATGACACAGATCTCTTTTACAGTTCTGCAGTATCACAGATGCATTTTTGTGAAGATTAGTGCAACAAGACTTTGTGATTTGACTAGGACATACCTCTGCACAGCCAGCTTCTTGCCTGTCTTTCAAAGACACAGATAATTTCTCACGGAGAGGCTCCTGATGGCATCATATCCTACTGTGCAGCTTAATGGATTATCTACTCTACTACATAGGAGAGGAGTGATTTCTTGCTATTCAGTCTACAATAAATTAGGTAGTAATTAGCTTTATAAGGAGCTTGATGAATGAGCAATGTGAGAAACCCCTATACATTTCTAAAAGTTTATCCATTGTTCTTAGCTTTAACAATACCATATTAGGTACAATATTTCTAGGATATGTTATGTAATTTTAACTCTTTAAATTTTTTATAGTGAAGCTATCTACACTGTTTCCTATTTCTATTGAGAAAAAACAGCTAAATAATTTAAATATTAGTGATAAAGCAATGAAAAATAATGACCAAAAAAAAAGCCTTAATGCTTTCAGATATAAAGACAGAGCCTTATTTTTGCTGCAGTATGTAATATTGTGCTTGTTTGGAAATATTCTGGTCTTTTAAGTATCAGCCATAACTCATAGAATCATAGAATGAATTAGCAATACTAGCATGTCTATCCATGGAATAACTCTGTGAAAACATGAGATAGCTGGTTAGAGCTGCTTTAGTTATTTCATGGGATCATAGAATTATAAAATGTCCTGGTTTGGAAAGAACCTTAAAGTTCATCTTGATCTAAACCCCCTGCAGTGGGCCAGGATGTCACCCACTAGACCAGGTTGTTCATCCAATCTGACCTCGAACACTTCCAGGAACAGGACAGCCACAGCTTCTTTGAGAAATCTGTTGCAGTGCCTCACCACCCCACAGTGAAGAATTTCTTCCCTGTATCTAATCTAAACCTCCTCTGTGCTGGTTTAAAGTTGTTCCCCTTTGTTCTGTCATTTCGTGCTGCTGTGAAAAGTCCTTCTCCATGTTTCTTGCAGGCTCCCTTAAGGTACTGGAAGGCTGCAATTAGGTCACTCCAGACCCTTCTCTTCCCCAGGCTGAACAATCCCAGGTCTCTAAGCCTGTCTTCATAGGAAAGGTGTTCCAGCCCTCTCCAGGCATCTTTGTGGCCTTCTCTGGACTCGCTCCAACAGGTCCATGTCCTTCCTGTGCTGGTACCCCCAGAGCTGGATGCAGCACTGCAGGTGGGTCTCACCAGAGCAGGATAGACGGGCAGAATTACCTCAATCACCTTAATCTACTGCCCACACTGCTTTGGATTCAACTCAGGACACGGATTTCTGGGCTGCACGTGCACATTGCTAGGTCATGTTGAACTTCTCATTAATAAATGAACAACGTTAACTGGTCTTATCTTAAAGACAAGAATAATATTTAATTTGTATCAGTCACTGAGGTAGTGACTGTCTTACTCTGGGAACTATAATGCAAATTTTTTAGAAGAAAACATAACATGAGTATTTATTATTACTGATACTGTAAGCTGAAGGCAAATAGAAAGTACTAGAAAATTCCTAATGTGCTTGAGGTATTAAATTAAAAGGGGTCACAGATGATAAACACTCAAATTGTAGAACATTTTAACATTATAAAGCACAGTTAAAAGGAGAAAAAAAATTTCACCTGAGAAAAAATAAAGAAAAAAGATGTCTTGGAGGAATGGAGAAACTATTTACAGAAGCACTGCCTTCATTTGCATAACAAGGTGAGTATTCTAATTAATTTCTTAGCACATCATATTAGTACTTCTCTTTTGCATTATCAGTTAGATAACAGATATTTGGTATGTTAACAGGCAGTGCTTACATTGTGCAACAGTGTTGTGAAACAATGTAATATTTTACATGGAGAAGCAGTGCACTGATTAAACTACTTATCTTAATGTGACAGACTCAGTGATACAGATGAGAACAAACAAACAAATAATTCCTGAATCCAGCTCCTAAGCAGTAATTACTTGACAGGATGAACTCCCAGCTTTGTAAAACTGAGGTGAAACTATGTGTCACCTCTGTAACCAAATAATTTCACTGTCTATATTTCCTGAATGAAAATTCAGACCTAGGGAACCTCCAGGATGTGAACATAACATGTCTCCTCTTCTGTCATCTTTAGGTATACATACCAGATTTTCATATTAGTTCCATGAGAACTACAGGAAAGGCCCTTACATAAGAAAGTGAGAAAGCCGTAGCTGTCACAAGAGCTTCTATAGCAACAAAAAAAGAATATGAAATATATGGTGGAAAAGTAATTGCATAAAAATATAAATAAAACTACACAGGTTCTGTGCATTTCTTTATTCATTAGTTATCTCAGTCCAGGCAGTTAAATGCCTCCCTGACATCCGATCCCGTCAGATCTCGGAAGCTAAGCAGGGTCATCCCCGGATTAGTACTTGGATGGGAGACCTCCTGGGAAATGCCGGGTGCTGTAGGTTCTAGTCCTGAGGACTTCACTGGCACTGTCCAAGCTCACTCGGCCGTGGCAGATGAACCTCAGGACTGAAACGGTGGGGCCAGTTCTGTGCACGCTGAGCCTCACCTAAAATCCACTGCGCAGGCTGGAAGGGCACACCCACGTGGGGACAGCCCTTCCCAAATCTTCGTTCACGAAGCTGAGCCACACACACAGAGTTATCTCAGTATATTCCATTATAGGAATTGCCACTCAAAGTTCTGTAATGGTTTTAATGAAATTTTAGTATACCCATAGAAAGGATAACACAAGGCTATATACAAACACAATAACAGGCTATAACACAGGATTTTCTGCACTACAAGATGCAAAAAATCTGATAGAACACCAAAATACAAATGACCAACTGAAAATAATCAGTCATTTTGGTGATTCTTGGTGTCTTCTTTTCAATTTCTAAATACTCTGGATTACTGTATACAGTTGTATCCTTTGGGAACAGCAGAAAGATTTTTCTAATGACATCATTATGCTGTAATTTGTCTATGATGGTGCTGGGCATATTCTTCCTCCATCTTTTTTAATTACAGGATCTTTTTTCTTTTAAGGTAGGAACAAGAAGAATGTTTTGTCTTTATATTGTTCACAGAAAGAAAAAGTCTTCCAGTAAGTTCTGTTCCCTCCATCAAGACATATATATTGCTATCTCCACTTCAAAATAAGAGAATCTTAATGCAATACTACAATAACCTACTTTCTTTCACATTTCAAGTCTGCTTGTGGGGCACAATGCAAAGAAGTGCAAATAAACAAAGCAGCTCTAATAAGATCTCTCATATTTTCACGGAGTTATTTGGTGGATGCACATGCCACTACTGCTGTTAAGGCTCAATCCAGATATACTGGAACTAGCCTGTATCAGGCTCTGTATTGCTACAAGAGTAACATATTCTTTCTTGATCTCCTCAAATATTGCTGCCAATTGAATGTAGCCTAATAAAAATAACGGATTTTTTCCCTATAACTATAATTATAAAAGCAAGAATATAGACATAGCATGAAAGTCCCTATGAGACTCTGTTTACCTACATGTTGTCAAAGACCTTTGCCAGAATCAGGTACCCCATCATCCATTTTGAGACTCTACCATACTCATTTCATCACCTGGCTGTATTTCCCTTTTTTCATGGTTATAATTATGAGAGAACCATTCACAAATTTAATATCACCTTACTAATGACATTTTTTATAAATTTTAGGTTTTTCAAAATAACTTCTTTCAAATTTTTGATTGCATTGAATAGATAAAAAATAAATGGCATGTTGCAGCAGAACTCATTTCTTAATCATGCCAGATATTTTAATTGTTTAAACAATTCTCTGAGGACTTCCCTTCATTAATACACTGTTTTCATAGGTAGAACTCTCTGTGTATGGATTTGTTAAAAAAAGAATTCTGTATATTGTATATCTCACAGAAATTTCATCCTAGAACAGTCATTAAAAATAAATACATTTAAAAGGTAATAAAAACTACTCCAGATATTTCTATTGCTGAATCTCATTTTCCTTTGTTCCCCATTATGGCAACACTATCACTTTTAATGCACATATTGGGCTTGCTTTCTTTTATGTTTCCTCTGCTTCTGCTGCTTTTATGGCCACTTGTATTATTCTAGTTCTTGTGCAGGAGGCACAGAATGTCTCTGAATATAGACTTGGTTGTCATCCTCCTCCTCCTGGCTGCAGACAGGGCAGCCTTATTGCTATTCTTGACTCTTTTCTGGGATCTCTGCTTCAACATGGGGACAGCTTTTTACCATCTTTCTTCCATTTTGATTTCCATACCTGAGCTTCAGGCATAGTAGATTCACTGTCCCACCACCTCATGTCTTTCCCCTGGTCACATAGGAATGACCACAGTTCACCACATGACTCACACTTGGAGTTTGCTCTCCGTCGAGGAGGGGCAGGAATGAAAGACAGGTCTCTTGGGCTGTAAGACCTCTCCCTGGAGTGGCTGCATTTACAGCAGGTACAGCTGGAGCTGTCTGAACTTACAAAGACAGTCAGTAAAAGTGTTGAAACAAGCACCCAGCAGCAAGAAAACATTGTTTATATTCCCCATGTACCAAAACAATGAGATAAACTCCTGATAGTTTACAGAACAATTTCCAGGAAACTTGCCAAGCTCCTTGGACACTTACCATTGTCCTTGGTCTTGCCCACATTCTCCACCATTTATCTGTCTTGGGTTGAACTGGCAAAATGCCAACTGCCCAATACAGAGTCAGTCTCCCTCCACTTCAAGCTGAGAAAAGGGAATAGGGAAAAAACCCTTGAACTAGATTTATGCTTGTCCTAGTTCAGCAGGTGGGACCAGTTATCACTGTGTGTGGGTGATCAAAGCTGTGTATTCTACCCCCTCTATTCATTCCCCAAGGACAATGGACCATTAGCAGCAGCTGCCCAGGGAGTCATTATCACCTTCACACCCAGCCTGAGGGGCTGTAGCTGCTAATGGGCCATCAACGGTTCAACAATACCCCATGACTCCCAGAGTTAATCATCCATTGTGTGAGTCCCTGACCTGGGGGAGGGACTGGGTGCTCCCTGAGGGTACATAAGTGGTGGGTAAGAAGACCTCAGGAACCTCTGGTCAGATCCAGAGGAGTTGCAGAACCTTGACAGGAGGAGACTGCCATTCTCAACCAGACTACAGCCATCACCTGCACCAACAGGTTTTTCACTTCCTTTTGCTTTGGACTTGGGGGAGCCACGTGGGGCTCAGCACAGGGGCTAACAAACCCCTTTGGGTTTGTGTCCTAGGTCACTGGGTTATACTGCTGGGTTTTGTGAGTTGTCAGTGTATTTATTGTAATATCTTTCATTAAATTGTAACTCTGACTTACAATCTCTCTTGTGGTGGGTCCATTTCTCCTTCTGGTTTACCTTTAAACCAGCACAATGCTTAAACGAACTATGTATATATTTATACAGAAAAGAGAAAATTAAAAGTAAACTACAATATAACACACACTTACACAAGTTAGATATAACAATAATTTTCTACCTCCCACCTAAAATAGATTCCACCACTCTAATCTATAAGAACCCCAAAAGACACTCAGCAAGAAACAGAAAGTATAACAAAATGTTTCTACTTCCCTGAAACTAAAACAAAATGCAAGTAGCAGCAGCAGGGCCCAGACAGCCAGACAGCAGCTGCATGTCTTGTCCCTACTTCAGCCATAATGGAACTGAGTGAACATCTACTCCTGTATTCATATCTCAGGTGTGCGTCATCTGGTATGAAATATTTCTTTGGTTGCTTAAGTAAGTTGTTACCTGTCTCTCTTAATCTACGTAGATTCTCTGAGCCTGCTAATTTGAGGCCTAGATAAAACATACAAAATGTTGATTATTAGTGTGCTTTTGCTCATATTATTTGAATAAATTGGTTCAGATGGCACAGTATTGCAGAGATATTTTAAGTGTGAACCAGAGTTCCTGAAGAATTACTGAGTTCTCTGACACTGAGAAGGCAAAATCATTCTTGAAATTTAGCAATAAAAATCAAAATACAAGAAAGTAACCTGAGTTAGTCACAATACTTTGTAGATTTTTGCTTTCTTCTGTCAAAACCTTTAACTAGTGGGTTCAACTTCTCTTGTCACAAACGGGACACCCAATAGACTACTGATGACCTTGTTTGATTGTAGGAAATCTGTATATCACTGAATGGACTCACTCATGAAATACTATTGCATGTGACTCAAATGTCTTCTTTAGTTTCCAGGTATTCTGCTAGGTTTTTTTACATGTGTTCCATTTGACACTTTAGTTCTGAAAGTTATAGAAAGAGATTTTTTTTTTGTTAGCAATTTGTTTTTAACTGTAAGATTTTTATGAATTTAAAAATTAAAATTGAAATTACGTTTTACTTCCTCTACAAAGACAATGGTGTGTGGTGCCTTATTTTTTGCTTGCTTATTAGTTAAACTTCTTACATTTAAGTTATTTCACTGTACTTGCCTAAATTTCACAATGATAGAACATGGTATTATGAGACTTATGTTTGATTTTACTTTCTTTTAATTAATTTCTTTCTGGTGAAAATTTGCTGCATCTCATCTGGTTATCTTGTCAAGCAGGAACATGGGTGTGCTCCTGCTCCATGGCTGGAACATACATTTGTCAGACTAGACAGAAGCCCTTTCATGAACAGATGTGTTCCTGAGGTACATCATCTAGAGGCAGGCTTTGAAATCATAATGATTTAAAATTACTGTTACCATGAAAGAATTTCTAGACTAATATTTTGTGAGATTAATTCACTAAACAAATACTGAATGCATTATGTCTTTTATTTTTGTGAATAATGCTTTAAAAAAAGAAAAACCTTCTATATGCATTTACCTGTATATTTGGACTGGCTTTCAATTACCCAAACATTTAAGGGTGCTATGTACATTCAAAAGAGACAATTAAAATATAAAGAGAATAAATAAAATCCAGTATGATAAAGATTCAATTATGATGGTAAAAATGGCAATTGAAAGGTCAGTAATTGACTAAACATTTAGTTTTTCTGCTTGGAAAAGAGAAGGTTTATGCCATAGTATCATCCCTAAAATGAGGAAACTCCCCTTAATTACTAATCACATATGGTTAAATATTGTTAAATATCAACTATCACAGTTTAAAAAAATTAGATTTGACAGACTGAAAAGTGACCAGAGTCTTTCTAAGACTAAAGAATGTCTTCTGTAATGAAAATGCTTTTCATATGCTTAGAATGTTAAAGCAGAAATTGTGCCTTATTTTTGTGACATTTTGTGTCTTACATTTATTTTTAGTCTGAGAACATTCAATAAGCAGTAAATAGAACAATTACTTACTGTAACAACTCATTGGTCACTTCATTGGCATAAGCGTCATAGGATATTCCAGATTCACATATTTACCAAAATAATATTTTGTTTTAAAGTGCTCCTTGCCCAAATCACTCTCCTATGGCTTTGGTCATGCTTGAAGTAGCTTGAGATTACCACAGTTTCTTAATAGATTTCATGATAAATACTGCCTGGATAAATAAATATGTCAAAAATACTATGACTTAACATCCATATGAAAGCAATTTTGAGATGAAAAAAAAGAAACCAACATTGCATTCTTTTAAGAAGTGTAAAATTAGCTGCACATGAGTCAGCACAACTATCTTTTCTCACTTGATAAGAGAAGTTTTTTGGGTTTCAGGCTAGTTTTATGACATTCAATATAATGTCATCAAAGAATAAGTTAGCATCTTATGTGAGAAATTAAGACAAATTTGACAGTACCCATGTAAACATGACACAGTAATAGTAACAATATTTGTTTCGGTATTGCAGGCTTTGAAGATGTTTTCACTCAACTAGAATTAAAGAAAGGGTTCCAGACTCACTACCTGTCAAATTTCCTATTTCAAATGTTTTTTTTAAACCAACAAAGAAACAAACAAAAAGTCTATTAGCTATCTTCACACACACACACACACGGAATTATGAATTACCATATGAATCTAACACAAAAGCTCCACTACAAGACTATCTTCAAAATTATTCAAAGTGTCAGGTGTTTAATCCTGAACTTTATCAAATACCTTTGAATGGAGCAGCAATAACTGGCATTTCTTCCTGCAGAAATTTGGGTTTAGTGTGAGTTCTCTCATGGGTCTGATCAATGGCCTTGAACATACCTGAGCCTGTTCAATTACATGCAATGGTTATCTTAACAATTTAAAACACTTGATCTCAGCAGCACAAATTCTCCTTTTTTGTGTTACCTGACACTGTGAAAACATATGTTTATCTGCAGGAGAAGAATTGCATTTTATCTGACATGTTTCAAGTATTTCCCCCCTATTCCTGATTTAATTTTCTGGGTTAACTAATATTTGGAAAAATTTTACTGATGTCTCAGGAAAAAAGTATTTCAAAAGTAAGAGGAGAAAACCTTATCCGAAGTTGAAGTCTTTAAAAATATTGACAATGAGAATCCCAAGTGTAATTGATTTTACATTTTGAGACACAATTTACCTTTGCAATGTCACAAAGCCAAGTCTCCCCTCAGAGTGAAAGGAAATAGTTCAAAAGAGCCAGACAAGTTGGTAACAGCACATGCATTCCAAATGCTGGTTTCCACCCTCCCTTCAAAAGACATCTGAGAGACTGAGCGTGTTCCTTTTTCTCTCCTTTAAGATCAAGATCATCAATCACACAAACAGGGAAATAAACTTAGAAATCCAAGTGTTTCAGCTGTCTCCTGGCAAATATCCAACATTTCTTTTAAACTGACCAGAAGTGAGTTGGCAGAAATTGCTGGTTAGCTCTAGAGCAGTGAAAGAGCAGGAGGTTTGTCAAGTATTAATAAATTCCTTATTCCTTTGGAATGGTGGAGCATAAAAACCAGTCTCAGATGAAGGTGTAAAATTGAAAAATATGTACTGTCAAAAGCCTGGAAAAATTATTGCACCTTTTATGCCATGATTCAAAGTACTTATTAATCAGTAGTAACAATCATCTTCACTTTCTAACTTAAAATTTTCTTTCCTTGATTTCATGATAAATTTGCCAAAACCAAATAAACACATCATGACGTTTCATAATTAGTTTCCCTTAATTGTTTTATTTTTAATTGGTATTCTAGTTGTCATTACTTCAAATATTATACATGGTTTCTATTTTATAAATGGAATATTAGGGTGTCTTTGCTAGGAGATGGAAGAAGTGCTGAATGCGATGAAATCAGCTGATCAGGAAATCCCAGTGAGGGTAGAAAATGAAAAGATGAGTCATATCTGCTAAGAACTGTTTCACTGTTAGAGTAGGAATTATTTTGCCTAACTGTAGGAAGCTAAAAGTCTGTTGTGTAGTGTTGAGGGGTTTCTTTCAGAAAATGGGCTTATGAACGATCCAGCCTGCATCAACTCCGTGAGACTGGAGCAGATATCAGCTAACAGACAGCAAGGACACATACCTGCTGTTGAGAGTTAGGTGAGAAACACTCCCTAGGAGCTCTCAATGACTCCCCAGAAGTTTCTCATGAGAACACCTCGAATTTCACACAGGACTCTGGAGATCCACCTGAAAACCTCAAGGATGAGATAATATAAACATTGGACTTGTAAGATATGGTTTTTAACCAATTAAAGGTTGTGGCCTGATGGTGTGAGACTCAATTTAGCCAATAGAATGTAGCTTTAACCCTATATAAACCGTGTGCTGTGTGTAATAAAATGTCTTCACTGTAAACCTCAAAGGCTTGTCAGGTGAAATCCTTTCTCTCCACAGGAGTTTGTTTACTTTAGTCTAGGGCTGAATTAATTGCACCAAATCCCATTATAAACTTAGTGGATATGATGAAATGAGGGACCTCTGACTTGATAGACAGAAATCACTTTCATTAAGAATGATCCAGGGTTTATACATGGCTTTCTCTCACAGGGAGTTGCTGAAGCAAATGAAGGCAGAACACAGCTGCAGTCACACGGATACCACACACACAAGACAGCGAGCACACCCAGACAGAGACTCCAGAGTTTCAAGCAATTAATTTGCACCCCTACGCATAGTTGAGAGCCCAGCTCTGTCCCTGCACAGTACACCAAGGCTCCAGATAAAACAATACAAGGTCATTCTGACAATTCTCAGTCCTCTTTGATTTTCTTCTTTGTGGCTCACTACAAGTGGAGAAAAAGAGGAATCTCTAAAATTTGTTCTGCTGACCTGTTTCAGATACCCCTTATAATATGATTTCCTCTGTTATCTTTTTATGAGGCGAGTCTATTCAGATCAGTCCGTGGCTTTCCAGACGATTTCATGCATGCATGGCAATTTACAGGGCTAAGATCAGGATTAAAACTAAGACATTTCAGGACTCACTAAGCTCTGCACTGGCTGGGGAAGCTTCATCCAGCTCTATTCACCACCCTGTTTTAATCAAATGAGGATCAAAATCTTCTAAAAGAGTAAATTTGGAAGTAAAAGGGACACATATTTCTAAAATTCCAAAATATATAATTTTAAATGATTTCTCTAAAATTCTGGTTATCAACTGAGAAAATACACAAATCAGGGAGAGTTCAATCTCAGATTTTGCTTTCATACAGAATTTTAAGCATTTTCTTTCTTGACATAACTGAGGAGATTCTTAGGGACTAGCTGCTTCACTTCTACGCACAAATTGAATTTTATCAGAAACCCCTAAGTGTATAAATGAGTAAACAAATTCTGCTTGGTTTTTCAAAGCTTGTATTCCTCACAGGACACGATTAGTACGTTGATAGAGAGTTCATTTTGTTCAACACTGTTACGCATTATGAGATATAGTATGTAGCAAATCTCTTAATGAGTTCTCTGAATTTCCCATTTGTGAAGCAGAAAATGGCCCAGAGTTAGAGCTTCTCAAGCAGTATGTGGTATTTATTTATTTTATTCCCACTTATAAATAAAATAAATGGAAAAAAAGAAAGGGCTCATGGATTTTATGTGCCCTTCTGTTTAAAGATACGAGAGCATACATTGATAATGTTCCTGATTCAAATCTCATAGAAAATCCATTAAATATTTTTGCTTCAAATAAACAGGTTGTTCAATAATCATAAGAAGTGATTATTTGTGTAGCAAGTGGAGGAAGCAGCAGAAGCCATCACAGCTGCATTTTCACCAGGTAATCCACTCTTGCTAGCTCTAAAGGAAGCCCACAGAGATAGAGGCTGACCTGATGAAAATTGCTCCCCTGGAAAGGGACAGCCAAGGTAGCATACAAAAATCAATTCAGACTCTATCTCTTGGGTTGTTCTTAAATCTTGTTAATTCTGACAACACTTCGAGCCAAAGAGACCTGCTCAAAACAGCGGACTGACTTAGGAGTTGCTCTGAAACTCTACAATAGTCTGCCCTGCCACCTGCCTAACCTCAATCAACACTCTCCCTGTTCTGGGAGTTGTGAGTTAATCTTAAGAATCAGCCTTATCTCCTACAGTGTTCATTCATAATAGGTCTTGTCCCAGGGAGACAAAGCTCTTACAGCCCTTTGTTGTGTTTGGTTTTGTTTTGCTTAATAGGGTTAAAACTGTTAGGAAAAACACATCTAAGCACAACACAAGTGTGATTCACAGTACAATTATTGCACAGTGATATCTCTTTCCCAGCCTGCTTGCTCTGCCTGTAAATTTTTATCCTATATTTGAAGAATCTTGACATGGAAGATGTAGAAACATTTCTTTTTCTGTTTGCTGCTGGCTTCCATAAAAGAACAAGAGATACTAAACAGAAAGGATACTTATATACTGACAGATATGTACAGGAGGAGACAAGAGAAGAGCCAGATATGGGCTAATGTGAATAAATTTGTGTTTTTCCTTAAATATTTCCATTTAATCCTTTTTTTATAGTTTCCTTCTCCAATCACTAAGCAATTGCTTGATTTATTCCACTTTTGTTAATTACAGAGTAGCCTTTTATACAATTTTATTAAAATATTTCATGGTAGAACAAACTTTACTAGTTAGTTCTGAGCTCCCTGGAGGAGATCCAGGCTTGAGAAACTTCCTTTCTGTTATCATTAGTGCCAAAACAGAGGTGGCATGGGCTCAATTTGAGAAATACAGTACTGTGTTTTTTCTAGAGATAAGTACAAGATTTCCATCTAAGTTTCCTCAGAGGTACTCAGAGAAACCAGACACCAAGGCTGGCAGAGAGATATTTTCCACTGCAAAAAGGAAAGGGCAAAAGCAAGACAAATGTGGCAGAAAGCTTTCAGGAATGTTCTCCATGATAAAAATAGTTCTTGCTGGTTGAATGCTTATAGCCTGCTTTCATTTACAACCATGGAAAGTATTTTAAGAAGATAAATTTATTAACACTGAATATTTCCTTACAAAGACTGTGTCAGTGTCTTTACCAGTAGACTGGGACTTGGGGTTTAACTCCTGGATCTGCCCATGGCATGCTGGAAACATGAAAAGCTGATATTTGAAACACACTTTCTGTAATCTGGAGATTTTGAGAATATACAGGTAGTGTTTAACATGCATTTTATGAAAAACTGCTACTATTAGATCATGAAATCACACTATTTTGTAAATTTTACTAGCAAGAAATCTCAGAAATTGGAATTAGCTAATATCATGAGGCTATCTGAAGCACAAGTATATCCTGACACAAATTGCATTTAAATTTAGTTTTTAAGTACTGAATATGGAACAGCAAAGCAAAAGGGCCTCTCTGAGCTTAATATGAAGTAGCAAGCAGCTTAAAAGAATATGTTAATCTTTGAAATAATGAAAAAGGTGTTTTCCTTTGATCTTCATTTCATTGACTACCTTTACTTTTTCTATTTTATTTTCTTCTCTTCCCATCCTCTCTTTTTTTTCCCTGTTTTCATTTGCAATAAGAACACAGAATGAGAAGTTTGGTCTTGACTTGCAAATCTACAATATTAAGTGGGCTCAGAAATCAAGCAGCACAACTGCGCTCACTCCTCCTTGAAGTGATCCTACTGTGCAAAGAAATCTGGTGGAGGATCGCTGGTCAAGACTTGCAAAGAGTGACTTCCCTTTCAGCCAGTGTATATTAGTTCTGCACCAAATGTGACTTTGTAGCTTACTGGAAAGTACACTCCAGTCTCAGCATTCTGTAGATTTGTTTTGGTTTTAATTCTCAAGGATTCTGAAAAAAAATTATACTGATAATTGTTATTTTCAGAAAAGAACACACTTTGCTGTTGCCAGACCTGATTAACATCAACACAAACTAGACTAGTCAGAACTAAAAAAAGCATAACACAGTGAAGGTTTAGGTTCTTGACTGTAAAATAGGAAATCATGTAAGAAATGCATACAAAAAGACTGTATATTTCAATGTCTGAACCAAATCTCTACCATCTGTCATTTAGGATGTTTCTTAGTAATTTCCCATAGCCAACAATTCTTAGCTGCCATTATTCTAATCATTCTATAATCACTCTTAGAGTGCCATTGTGTACTAATCATAGCTTAAGGCATTCCTGTTCCTTCCAGTTTGTATTCCATCCTTACTAGATTATGTTAGTAAAACTTTCCATTTTTATTGTTAACATTTACAATCCTAAGGGAGTTAAATGCCACCCTCATGCCTGACCCTGTCAGATCTCTCAAAAAGAAAAAAAAATCTATTATGAAAAGTTTTCTTGCACCAAGGTCTTCTTCCTCTCAGGGAAAAGCCATGCTCTTGAAACTTTTCTGGCTTCTCTATTTCGAGAATATTTGTCTTTGAGGTTTCCTGTAGCTGGGAATTATAGTAATATTACAAAAAAAAAAAAAAGGAAAAAAACTATATACAACTTTTATGTTTTCACAATACAATATATTTTTATTTCTAGAGAGATCTCATGAAGTCTAATGATACAAATGAGAACTTTATTGCTAGCTCAAGTGCCTCATATTTAAGGCTTTCACATGTTCTCTCTGGCACCACCCAGCAGTTCTGCTGCATGTTCTTTAAGGCTTTGATTTGCTTTCATGTCCACTCACCAGTAAGCTGTTGACACCACACCTTTCTACTATCCAAGACATTGATGACATATCCACTTGGTAAACTCTAGTTTGACAGATATGAATTAGTAGGCTTTTTTCTATTATCATTTCAGTGGAGAACACAGCTAAACAAGCAAAATTTCTAAAATAGCATAATGTCCCCATTAGGTGAAAAACCCTGCAGCTCACTAAAGTTTAACATTGTTTCTAAGAGCAAAGAGAAGGAAAAGAACGTAAAAGCATCAACTTATTTCTTTCTTTCCTTCCCTATTTGAATAATTCTTTCTAGACCTGCTTCTTGATGCATTGGTGCAAAATTCAAATATGCTGTAAAAAGAAGCTTGAATAACCTGTTCAGAATGTTTATTTCCTGGATGTTTTCTTTGAGGGGTTTCTAATGAAGAAGTTCCCATTTTCATAATGACAGTTCGAATGTTGCTGAAACCCATGGTAATAGTGTATCAATCCTGTTAATAAAATGCTAGTCCTAGACATTAGCCCATTAATTGCAGCACAGCCTGTAGGACAGCTGTGCTTCTTGGTTCTTCCTCCCCAGTTATACTCTCAAGTGAACTGCCTCACCTGCTCCTGGTTGGCATGTGGATATTTTAACAATCAGACTCATCTCTTTCAATGTTTCTATAAGAAAATTTCCATGGGTTGTCTCAGATGTTGCTTAAAATAAGTGTATTGAATGTAGACGGGAGTCTTCAACCATTTGATTGGTCTCTGGAATATATTTCCTGTATTAATTAATTGAAAATGTAATAAGTTGAATCTGAAAAGGTCATATACTTGTCCTAGAACTCTCTTTGCTTATACATTGTGACCCATGGGATTCTGGCAGTATCACTTGCTTAAATCCAAGGTGTGAGATACGCAGCACACTAATTAGAGCACAAAATCTATATTCGCATGACCTTACAGAGTTTTCTGGGTGTTTTGTATTCAGTTTTCCTAGGTTTAGGGCTAACACCTAAGCATAGATAACGTCAATGAGTTAAATCTCACTTTTAGTTGCCACAGGCATCTATTGACTCCCTGTGGGATGCTTAGAACATGAGACTGGCATTACAGAGCTCCGCAGCATTGCAAAAAGCCTTATCTGTGCAACCCTAATAGTTTCAGTATCAAATATGTGTAGATTTTTTTTTTCTTAAAACACCAGGTACTATATACATCAATCCAAACTCAATGATTAGGAAAGCACAGGTTTCTCCTCTTGCCTGTTATCACAGTTGCCTCCAATTAAACACACACTGTTTAAGCCTACCGAGCACTCTCCTGGATCATTTGATCACTGAGACACTTGTGTCTTTTCATTAGTTTTGTAGTCACCTGCTTTCCTGATCTGCTGCTGCCCTTAACCTTTTCCAGTTTAAAGATAAGCTAAAAGATGCAAGGCTGGCTACTTCATGTCCCAATTAAGTCTAGCTTTCTTCAGTTCCTGTGGAGTACTGATCTCTCATTAATCTCTCTTTCATCTTGACCTTTATACCTTCCTTAGGTGTTGACTGAGAAAAGGGATCTTTGGGCAGAGATGCTCAGATTTGTTTGAATTCTGCAGTGAGAGGTTGCAAATACTGTCTCATTGGAACTATGGTGCTAGAACATTGTGGTATGGACAGGTACTTGCAGAAAAGGCTGAGACACTAAAATAAGAATAAAATAAGAATTGGTGTGAAGAAAGTTCATCAGGCAGCATAGTAGAAAATATTCCTTAAGGACATATTTTTTCATCAGTGGCCATATGTTGTTTTAAAAAGTAAAGTCTTAGAAGCTGCATAATTCTGTAACACATTATGAAATGGTGCATCATACAACATAGAAATCATTCTGTATCATAGATGGACCTATATAGATAGATATGGATATAGATAGATATAGATATCTCAATTACTTGATATAGATAGATATAGATAGATATCTCAATCACTTGATTTCTGTCTGAATAGCATAAAAACATGGAATTGTTTCTGACATGAAATGAAGATCTATGGGCCAGTTTGTGTTAGGGCATTATTCTGAGAATGTTCAACATCTTTGACTCAGACATAGTGAGTTTTTGTTTCAAGGCTCGGTAGCTTGGATTAAAATTGAAGGACATGTTGAAAGCAGCATAAAATATTTCTTCCTAAACTACTTATTCTCCAGAAAATATCTGTTGATATCTTTGCAATATAATCTGTCATCAAATTATTTACTATTTTCAAAGGCAAGACACCTGAGCTAAGAAACTAATGTGTAGTTACACAGAGAAGTTTAAACCCATCTTATCACAGACATTTCATCAGTGATGCACTCCTGGAATTGAAAATCATTATACAGTGAATTTGGAATGTTGCAATAGGTACATACAATATTGTTTACATTAGTATTCAGAATATAACTAGCCACTCTCTTTGATGAACACTAAGCAACAATAAAGATGACCAACTAATCAATGTAAAGGGAAGGTTGCAATGAATGTAATACATTTTTCTGTCAGCCTCTTATTTTACATTTATTTTCATATTCCAAACTGTGTTTCAAATTGTTTATCTTTTTCAAAGTCAAAGAATTAGCACTTCCACTTCAGATGTCAGCTTCTACTTCTGAAAAATCAGACAACTTTTTAATTTTCATTGTCTTATTAATTTTCAGGCCACAGTGCTAAGGCTTCAGGTATCTGGCTTCATGATATTAGTCTGGAGTTCAGATTACAAAACTGCATTTTTAGAAGCAGTAGAATCAAATTCTTTCCTAAAGCCTTTATTCATGAAGACTGGAAACCTGATGTATCCACTGCCAACAAAAAGGCTGGTTACATTTCCCTTGGTTGGGGAAAATCTTTACAAAGGACGAAAGAGTCTAATTCAGTACATTATCATAAAAGATATGGGGTTAAGCAAGACTTCTCCACTCACATAAGGTAACGTACATAATATTAAATCTTGCCATCAGCTAGAAATGTTCATACACTCTGTTATAGTCAAGGAATGGAATAATAGGGAGCAGTTGATGTTTATCTATTTCAAGTAACACCAAGTACTATTTGAGTGATAATTACTTGCTTATGCAGTCATTCAGCATATTACGAGTGTAGGTGGACCTAGACAGGATTCTACAACACTTTCAATAAACTCACTGGAAAATATTTAATTGCTGCATAAATCTGAAAAAAAAAGCCTGATTAAATTAACAATCGATAGGTTAATAGATAAGAGGCAAAGATGAAATTGGAGTGTACTAATGTACACTTGCTGTAACAACTACTTTCCTTGAGGCCCACATTTTAGTTTAGCACTAATAAATGTCCCCTATACATTTGAAGGATCTGTGGCATGATTAAGAAAGGTAATGCCCACCAGTTTTACCAGACTACAAAATTTCAAAAAAAAGTTCAGTTTGTTCAAAAAAATCTGTTTTGAATGTAAATCCAACTGTCTTAGATGTTCTAAACAGATTGGAGGCTTTATTGAGAATATTTTGTTGTGATTTTTTTTACTTGTCAGAAAATCTAGAATCTTGAGATCTTCTTGAGAGACTCAGAATGTTGTGAAATGAATGCCACTTGTTCTTTTACATTATATTGCTACCTGAAAATTGAACTTCATGTTTAAACAATTAAAATGGATGGGAATTAATAGAACTGACTTTTCTGGAGCCATACTAGACTCAAAATCAAAAGTCAAAGTATTAACATTTTAACCACTTCCATTAATTGCTATTTGGACATGACTTCATTAACCAAAAATCATTGTGGTTTAGTGTCTAGTGAGATACATAGTTATTATAGAAAATACTGGAGAAATAGTCACCCAGAACAAAAAAAAAAAAAAGAAAAAAACCACTTATATTCCTTACTTATGTGCCTATAATACTGCTTAACTATACTAAAGATATATTTTGATGGCTAACTGTGAAATATTTTAGGTCAGGATTGGATTTACCTTTTCCCTCTACCAGCAGTTTTCCACCTGTCGCTGATGGTTTCACCTGCCTTTATTTGGTCATGCTACATGCTAAAAAATCAGATTATCTGAGCCCACTAGGTATCTTCTTCCTTCCATATCACATGTATCTGGCGTAACTTCCAATGACAACACTGAGTACAGTAGTTTTATATTATTATCAAGCTGTTATTTTGCCATTTTCTCAAAATTTTCTATTTACAAGTTGCATAATTGCAACAGTGGACTTCTGTGTCCTTGGGTATTGCATTGCTTTGCTTGAGCTTCCAGGAGGAGTTGTCTGGATTTCTTTCATTGGTTGCTATTGAAAGGCTCCCAGATGAATGGAGTAGAGAGTTAAGATTTTATTTGATGTTCTGATATACCACATATATTCCTACAACAACCTGTAGGTTACTGAGATTCTTTCTATGAGCAGCTGATAGCCATAAACAGCTTAGATTTCTGATGTAACTTCTCTAGATTTATTGCCTTTAACTTCAGTACAAAGAATTCAGCTGTTAAGTGTAGGTATGTTATAAAATCTCCTATATTGGTTCTATGAGAACTATTAAGTGTTTGCATTTTGTTGTAAAAACAGATATTGTTTTCTTTAAAGGCAGAAATACATTGATTCAGTAATTTGAATACTCAATAAATAGCCTAGAATTTCTAGGTTACTTTCAGATTCAGTATTTGTAATGACAGTCTCACACTGATGGCTTTTTCTAACAGAAAGATTTCAGCTTCTTACTGAAGTTAGTCACAGACCTCTGACTATTTTAATACTTTTATATCTTCTCTATTCTGGTTTTATATCTCACCTTAATAATATAATCAGACCTCTAAGACACTGAGAGAGTAAACAATATTGGTTTTATTAGGCACTCAGAAGAGCTACTGCAGTTCTCCTGGCTTTCATGTCTGCCAATTAAAGATTTTATGAAGGTGCTAACTGACTAGACTGCAGATATCCCAAATATAGGTTGCCCTAATCATTCTCACATTCCCTGGGTTCCTACCCAAAGATGAGGTGCTAACTTGACTGGACTTACATAAATTTTGTGGCTATATTTGTTGTACAGTGATCTGAGTGTACAAGCAAGATATTTTCAGCGTTCTCCCCACTGGAAAAACAAATTATTTAGAAAATGTTATTTAGAAAATTATTTAGAAAATGTCAATTCACTGGGCTTGGATAAGATCATGTGATCACTATATATTACACAGGTCTTGTGACTTAGGCAGCTTCTCATATTTTGTAACCTTGTTCCCAGCAGAGGAAAATAGCAACAACAACATCAAGGCAAGAGCTTGTCATCTTCTTATGCAGCTGAAACAGGCAGGAAGAAAAGGGAGGGAAGCAAAATTATGGTTGCTTTGAAGTGCATACAGGATAAAGAAAGCTTAAAAACATTCTGAGGAGTGATAATGCAGCTTTAGGAAGCCCTTTGAATTAATTCCTCTTAGCAAAACCCTCCCAAATCCTCAATAAAGTCTGAAATTTCCAGAGTATATGAAAAATAATAATAAACAAGGACAAACAAACAAAACTCCAGAACTGATTTCAAAAGCTCCATAAACTGATTTCAAAACCTACCTTGAGAATAAAGACATACCCTATCAGAAAATAAAAACCTTGAAAGAAAAAACAAGTGTGTGACTATCATCTGAAGTCAGAGGAAAAAACAGAGGAGAGAGAAAAAAGGAATTACCATTTCATTTTGCTTTACTACCTACCAGCCACTGCTAGAGCTTACTTCTTTTGGCTCCTCCAAGGGTTTTTGGACTTCTGTTTACCAGAGTTTGGGGGGAAAAAAAAGGAGTTATAAAATAAAATTATTTGGAATCTATTCAATCAAAAGAACTAAAAATGTAAATACTTTTCCACGAAACTGGAAGGTTTAATTAGTTTATTAATATTTTTTATTAAATAACATTGATGTTGTGTGTCTACCAATGACAGTCATAGTAAGGGCATCAAAGAAAAAGCATAAATAGTCCCTTGTTTATACTGACACAAATTTCTTGCTTATCTTTATATTTATTGAAGAGATAAGAAGAAAATAGGAAAAGAACATTCAGGACATGGTTTAAATATTTGGTTTCATTAAGTGAAGCAACTGGTAAGAGTAACATCAGAATAGTTCTGAATACATGTATGATATGTTCCTTACGTGTATATAAATACACTACTTGTAAGCTGTGATAATTGTAATTTGACCTATTATAGAATCACAGAATGGTGGTTTAGAGGGACACTAAAGCTCATCCAGTCCCAACCCTGCTGCTATGGTCAGGGACACCTTTCACTAGAAGAGTGGGTAGATTTCCTTTTAGAATGATATAGTGTCTTCACAGTTCTTGCCAAACATAAATGAACTTACTTGGGTTTGATTCACTTTTATTAAGCTTCTCTGTATGGTTTTCATTATTAATTACCATGCATAATCTTCAGATTGTTTTCTTCCTACATCATATTTTTTTCTGTCAGAAATCTATGCCTGCAATATGTGCATTTATTATAGCTAGAGGCAGAAAATATATCAGGCAGGAATGGAAAAATACTGAATTGTGTGACCTTGTAGTTAATATGCCTACCCAGCCTTTCATGCTCTATACATCTTCATTCAGGTTTTTACAAAACCATGTAGTCACAAACGGTTCCTTGTATCTTCCTGGCCGGGGTCCTACTGTTGGGGGCCACATATCCTCATTTCTAACGGACCAAAGTGATCTACAGCAGTATTCCCTTAACTAGCTGCCTGAAAAGTGCCACACCTGCTCTGCTGGAGAGCTGCCAGTAAACAGATGCAGTGCTGTGCATTTCAGTGACACTGAACATGGTCATAGTAGCCCATATAATGTGTTCTTACAAGTCAAACAGGTGTTGTATACAAGTTCAGACACCATCATTAGGGGATCTGAACTTGTGTTTTACTGGCATAAATGTCATGACTTTTATTATCATTGATCAAAACAATCCTTGTTCTTGATTTGTTATGATGGTTGAGAGTTCACTCAATGCTTGCTGGCAGTCAGCCCATCTCTGCAATTCTGAGAGAGGTGTGGGTGTGCAAGAAATACAGTATTAGTCTAGAAATAAGTAACTTAATTGCGAGGCTGAAATCTACAGGATTGATTTTAAGCACAAATCCCATTGAATCCAAAGTTATTAAACTGAAATAAACCATCATTTTACAATTTAAAAATTATATAAGAGGACTAGACTGTACAGTTGGGACTTCTCATTATATGAAAGGCGTTAGGGTGCTGAAACACGCCCAAAGAATAGCAATAAAGCTTGGAAAAGGGTCTTGAGCATAAGTCTGATGAGTGGCTGAGGGAGCTAGGGGAGTTAAACATGGAGAAGAGAAGGTTCAGGGAGACCTTATTGCTCTCTATAAGTACCTGAAAGGTTGTAGCATGGTGGAGGTTGGTCTCTTCTCCCAGGCAGCAAGTAACAGAATGAGAGGAAATGGCATCAAGTTGTGTCAGAGAAGGTTTAGATCAGATATTAGGAAAAATGTTTACATTTAAAGGATGGTCAGACATGAGAACAGGCTGCCCAGGGAAGTGGCTGAGTCATCATTTCTTGAAGTCTTCAAAATGCATGTGAATGTGTTACTTGGGGATATGATTCAGTGGTAAACAGGATGGTGCTTCATTAATGGTTGACTTGATGATCTTAGAGGTCTTTTCCTGTTGGAACACATACATTTTCAGGCTAGTGAACCAAAGACAAATTTGCAGATGCCAGCTTCTAAGATAAGAATGGAATTTGTCTAGAGGTCTTGAGCTGGTGCAGAAGCAAGAAACGAAACCTGCAGAAGCTCCACAGAAGAATACACCTAAAAAGTCTTTTTATAAAGTTAAAATAAGTTATATAGAAACTGCTTGGATCCAGGAATTTCGTGAAATATATATTACTTAATATTTTGCTATAGCCTTGTGTTGCTAGATAGTTTGGATGATGTGTGTAAGTTTTAGAATTGGGTGTAACTGTGTGGAAATATAGTCCTGTGTAAAGCTCTTCTTGTAGTTAGTATATCCCTGTGCAGAAGAAGATTAAAAAGTGTTAATATAAACAGAGTGGGCCCTTCTGCCCTTTGGTTTTTCTTTCCATGATTCCTCAAGTAACTGTAACCTATGATGAAGAGGACCATGAAATAAACTACCAGAAAAAGAAAACCCTAAAATTAGATGCAGCCAAGTGTTTTATTTAACGATAGAGGTAGAAGCCTCTTAAAGTCTCCAATAAAGGCACACTGTAACTGTGTCTGTGGAGATTCAGGCATCACAACATTTTCCAACCTTAACCATTCTATGATTCTACAACCTCAGCTCTGAAACTAAGCTTTCAGTGTTTCTCACATAGCCCACCAGATGTGCTCACCGGGTACTGTGCTTTGTGTAACATGTACATCCAGACAGCCATGGGTGACTCAGTTTCTCTCCCAGGCTCCAAGATTCTGCATCCCAAGACTTTAGGCATTGGGAAAGAAAAGAGATGAAGTCTGGCATTCAAGTGGCTGACCACATGGGTGATGTCACATGTGCACATCAGAGCATTATATGCATCTGTTTGCACAGGCTCTGCAGCAGATGACAGTGCTGTACTCTAGGCACAGAACTGAATTGGTGATGTGTTGAAACACAGTGCCAGGGATAACATTGCACAATAAATGTATCTTTCATGGTGTTACTCAGTGAAGTCCTCTCTGAAAGTGTCTATATATGCCTAGGAGGCAAAGCCTCCTCCATCCCTTCCCTTGTTCCTCAGTTACTGGCAGCTGATCTGTGTCATGTCTAGAGATGTGAGGGAGACACAGCACATGGACCTTCAAAGGTCATATATAGTGCAGACAGGTGGAGATTGGAATATGGGAATTTGGAAAAGCAGAAAATGTGATTTGGAGTTGAATGGAACTGGGGACCCTTAGAAATGCCTTTGAGCCCAAGACTAGGAATGCAGAAAAGATGTTGCAGTATAAATGCTCCCCCATGAAGCAGGTTAGAGGTGGCCATTATATTATGTTCAGAGCAACTTGAGCTATGCAAATGGGACTGAAGAAGGTTTAATTTCAATATCTTTTTATCTTTTTACAGTGGTACAAACCCCCAGACCCCTATTTGTCAGACAGAAAAAATATGATAGTTGAGAATGGCAGTCTGACTTCACAATAGAAAAGATGCACTATGTTGCCCTGATGAATCACAAAAAGAAATGAAGAGATTTGGATTCTGTCTGTCTTAAAAAATCATGTTTAACAAGTCTATAAAATGCCCTCATTTACAATTCCTCACTCTTAAGAGCTTCTCTAACATCTCCAAGTGCTCAAAAGTTACCATCTTACTGGTGAAATATTATGCATTAAAAACATTAAGAGCTAACTATAGACTAATTTTGAACATACAATTTTAAATTTTATTACCTGGGTGATAAGTGATTAGCAATGCTTTTTAATTTTTTTATCACACTTTAATCTGCAAAGAGATATCCAAATCAAAGTCATGAAATTTCATTCAGTGTACAAAGTTGAAAACACTCTGAATAAGGAAATGTGATTTAAAACTAATTAGAGCAAATAGAAAAATGAAGAGGAGCACAAAGAGTTTCTCAATAGATGGAAGGAAAAATACTGTTTGAGAAGAATAATGAAACTGTCAGAACGGAATTAATTAATAACACAGGTACATACATGCCTAGAAATAGCTGTTAATACCACAAAATGAAGCACTACTCAGTCATTAACATCACATTGCACCTGGCAGTTTAACAGACAGATTTTAGTTCTTTGTGAAAAGAAATTAAGGGCTCAATTATGGATCTGAGCCATGCTGAGGAGGGAGAAAGATAAACACTCTTTCATGGTGTGCTGGGAAGACATATGCCTGTGGAAAGTACAAAATAGAGGTCTGTCACGACACCTGCACCGCATAAACCAGGCTGATGGGCCAGCACAGTCATGGAAAAATATTTTCTCTAGAGAAACTCATTAAACCTCCGAGTGTGAGGAAACCACCTTAGGTGTAAGGGAAGTTGATTTTGCCCCTCTTCTAATGACTGTTCAGGGAAAATATTGCTCTACAAGAAGCAATGGTAGTTTCTCATGAAGTTTCAATGTAAATTATGGGAGAGTGGGAGCTGAAGATTCAGGTGGGCATCTCTGGAGCCCTTTAGGAAGCAGTTCTATGTCTGGTTTTAGGCCAGTGGTGTCTGAGCCAGACATTTGGAGGCATTGGTTTTCAAAACAGGCAGATTTGATGATTTTATGGAACTGCATGATTTTATTATCTTCAAATGAATGTTGTTAGGCTGGTCACACTGAAAATATGTCAGTGATTCCAGTGACAAGATCACACTGTATGTTCTGTACCTGAACTTTTTGCTGACGCATCTAGATAAGAGTTTTGGTGCTTTGCCCTTGTGAGTTGCAAGCAATTCTTGTCACACCTTTAACTTTCTTCCTTCTTGAATTATAGAAAGTATTTTTCTGATCCAATGATGATTTACACTGATCTTGTTCTTCGTATAGGCAAGACATTCCCTATTATGGATCCTGTTCTTTCTCAGTAAATTTCTCATGTGTACTTTTTTACCACTTTATCACTCATCCACATATCAATCCTGGGTTGAGCTGGCGAAACGCCAACTGTCCAAGACAGAGTGAAAAGGGTTCCTCCTCCGCCCAACCAGCTAAGGGGAAAAGAAGAGGGAGAGGGGAAAAAAAATCCTCAAAGCAGGTTTATGCTGAAACTAACTACATGTATTTATACAGAAAAGAGAAAAATTAGGAGGATACTACAATATAACACACACTTACACAAGTTATGCATATATAACAAGGAATAACTTCCCACTCCCCAATTAATACAAAGCCCATTACTCTAAATTCATAAGCACTCCAAAAGACACTCAGCAAGAAAGAGAAAGTATAACAACAAAATATTTCTACTTCCCTGAATGCAAACAAAATGCGAGGCAACAGGAGCAGGGCTTAGCATAGTAGAGGAGCTGCTGGATGTCCTCCTCTTAGTGCAGCCATGGTGGAACTAACCAAGCCACTCCCACACACTGGATTTTACACCCTTTGAGATGATGTAGTATGGTATGGAATACAATATTATTGACTGGAAGAAGTCAGCTGTCAGCTCAGCCCAGCTTAAATCAGCTGACAATCCTAGGCCTAGCTGAACTTTAAAGCCTAAGTTTAGGCCCACGTGGCTAAACCCATAACAATTGTTAACGAACTTTTTTCTATTTACTTCTTACAATACTTTGTAATGTCAATTCTTAATAATTAGATTTTTTCCATTGTCAAATACTTACAGATATTATGTGTGCAATGAAGCCCTATATAGGAATTTTACATTATCTTTGCCATTTAACTTTTTCCTCCTACTGTCTTTTGCTCACATTTACAGCATTGTGAAATTTGCCTTTCTGAAGTACCGAGAAAACATATATTGATGTTTTTGTACATAATAAAAGCAATTGTATCATTGTTGTTACAGTAAAATCAAAAGTGAGCAATTCAGATCTATAGAAAACCCTGTGAGACTCAGCTATCAGCCAGAGGCAGCATGGAACTCAGCTGCTGCTGGCTGATAGGGAGGAGGCTACTCCCCAAGAATGCACAGAGTAGGAATTCACAGGACTCTGCAGGGGCACAAAACCAGCCAGGATAATTAATATAAACATGGGACTTGTGAGAGATAGGCTTTAACCAATTGAAGTATCTGGTGTGGTGGTGTGTTAACTCTTTTAGCCAATAAACTGTAGTCCTAACCCTATATAAACTGTGTGCTTTGTGTAATAAAAGGTCTTCACTATAAACTTCATAAGCTTGTTGGTGAAGTCCTTTCTCTCTGCCGAAAATTGTTTACTTTATATCATGATCACATACAATCACAGAATTACGATTATCACAAAGACCTGTTGGTTTTATATCTCGGAAATGCATGTTTAATAAGTAAAATTCTTCTATTTGTATGGAACTATCTGGTTCATATTTTTTCGTAAGCAGGTCAGGGAGGCTTTAGTAGTGATTACACAGGACTTCAAAATACATTTTTCATTTTAACTTTGAAAAGAGTCAATCCTGTTCCTATTTCCTTGTGACTGATCCATATTAGTCACCTGTGCTGAAACACATCAGTCAGAAAATCAATCCCTAAATATTCTAAGATCTAGCTTCTGAAATGTTAGTAACTCAAAAAACAAGCAATGATATTTTTTCATGTGAAGCACAGCTTCCCCACTTCCCAAGTAGGGAATGTTTATAATGTAGCAGTATCATGAGAGAGCCTTAAAAAATATGGCTGATATCTAAATCTAATTATTTCATTTCCTGATGCATAAATGATATGGACATCCCCAGGCTAATCCAAAACAGTGACTCCCGTATTAATTCCAGAATTATCAATGTGCTACCATTTCTCTTCCTAGGTTATATTAGGAATCAAATTTCCTAATGTAAAAATCCTTTCTATTATTGAGCCCTCTATAGTCATAGTTCCAGCTTCACATTGATTTTCTGTTGTACTTCAAGGTATGATTTCTGAAGAGTGACTTTTCCCTGGTAGAAAACCTGGCACACAAGCTTTATCCTGGCAAACATTCAGACTTTCCCATGAGTTTATCACTCTCTCCCTATGGGTGTCAAAGTCCATACAATGCTGCTGAGTAGAAAGATATGCAAAGCATTCACCTTCACAGGTCTTTACCTGACTGTCATCCTTGGACACAGCCACTGGATTAGCCCCTGTACAGACAAAACCTGTATCCATACACTTTTTATTCCAGAAACTCCATGTTTGGAGCATTTCTCTAGGATATAAAGACCCATATTTTTCTCCTGTCTTTGACAAAGTCCATCTCCCACTTCTCACATGGATGTTACTTAATGCGGGAACAACTGTTTTAAGGTTCTCCAAAATCCATATTGGTATTCCTGGAATCCTAGAGCCATTAAGATTAGAAAAGACCTCTAATATCTTTGAGTCCTGCCATTCGTGTAACACTTCCAGGTCCACCTCTAAGCCATGTTCCTAAGGACCACATCTACATGCTTTTTGAATGCTTTCAAGGATGGTGATTGCACCACTTCCATGGGCAGCTGGTTCCAGTGCTTGTTCACCCTTTCAGTAAAGAAATTTCTCCTAATATTTAATCTAAACCTCCCAAGGCACATTCACTAACTTGCTTTTAGCACTCCTCCACTTTATGAAAAAGACTTGTATATTCTTGAGTCAGGGGAAGAGGGAGGTGAGTTTATAGCTTACTTGGTGTTACAATCAGGAAAATCCCTTTTGTGTTGCCAACAAAGATTTGTATCTGGAACTCCTAACTGATGGGTGTGCTGTGCTATTTGTCAAGAGAATATTTTATTCTTGTTTCTTCTGTTTTCTGATAAAAGATTATTTGTAATTTTTTCTTCAGAGGGAGATACAGGATGATGAGTACAGATTGGAAATAACCTGGTTTCTTTTTATTTTTCAGAGGCAGACGGTGAAGTCAGAGCAATGGCCACATTTTATCTGAAGATTTGCTTCAGCAATTTCTATCAACAAGCTTCTGTAGTCCTCTAGTTGGCATGATGATTTTAGAAGTATTCAGGTGTCCTAGCTTAGCAGGTGGGACCAGTTTATCACTGTGTGGGAGTGACCAAAGCTTTGTATTCTACATGGTCTATTAATTTCCCATGAATTGTTAGCAATGGACCATATGCAGTAGCTGCCCAAGGCACACCTAACTCCTCAGGGTGTGAGCTGGGTGTGAAAGACACCTGTGACATAAGAGTTGTGATAACTCCTTTCCAGGAAGTCATTAGCACCTTCACATGCAGCCTGAGGTGTTATGTCTGCTAATGGGCCATCAATGATTCCAAATACCCCATGACTCATAGACCGAGATAACCCAATGTGTAATTCCCTGCCCTGGGGGAGGTACAGGGTGGTCCCACCTGGACCCAAGGAGATATAATCTTGGGGGGTTGGGGACTTGGGGAACCACTTGTTGGATCCAGAGGAGGACCAGAACCTTGATAGGAGTAGACCACCACTCTTGACCAGACTGCAACCGTCATCTGCACCAACAGGTTTCTCACTTCCTTTTAATTTGGACTTGGGGGAGCCACATGGGGTTCAGCCCAGGGGCTGACAAACCCCTTTGTGTTTGTGCCCCAGGGTGCTGGGTTATACTTCTGGGTTTTGTGGGTTAAAACCAATTTCTCTTTGTGCCATTGCATTTATTGTAATGTTATTATTAAATTTTAATCCTGATTTATAATCTCTCTTGTAGTGGGTTTGTCTCTCCTGCTGGTTTACCTTTAAACCAGCACATGAGGTCCTTGCGTATGTCAAATTGTGTCTGTAGAACATCTAAGACGGTGCTGGCTCAGGCTACCCTACAGCAGAGTAGCCAATCCATATGGTGTTGTATTTAGGCAAACTAAGTGTAATGAAAATGCCTTTAATTTTGGAGCTGGAACAGCACTGAACTGGGAGGGAAAACATACCCTCAGACACCCCATATACCATTCACAGAACACAGTCACCTAATGAGGTCTACAGCTTGCACTGAGGGGAAAAATGTCTAAAAATCTGCACAGCAATTTTGAGAGACTAAGGTAACTTTTCCCTTCTGTGGGTCTTGCTTCAAGCTGTCTTGAGTGATAGTTGACACTCTTAGAAATATAATTGAGGTGGGTGGGAAACTGGATAAAATAGCATGTTTTTCTCTCAAGGAGTTGAAGATACAACCTGAGACAGACTACACTGCAGGGATCCTGATTTACAAGTTCTTAATGAGGAACAAAAAATTTTTCTAAGAATCTGATAATCAAATATTCAGTAGATATATAATTTAAAAGCTCCACTGAAGTTTGCAAATTCTAAGAAAAAATATCTTCATCTTACAAAAAGATTTTTGTTACTGAGAAATTCAGTCCTGCCTAGCAATGGTTCTGATATTGGTCCTGATTTGAGGATATTTGCTAGATTATTTTAATAATTATTTAAAAATATGTTGCAAAACCTTTTGTAGGAGTCAGTTAAATGAAATAAACGAATTCATAGTCTATAGAAGATGGAAACTGATTTTAAATTCAAGTATTGGAAAGTGCCTAAAAGGGTTAGAGCCAGTGACTTCAATGACTGCATGCTATTGACAATTAATAATTGTCATTAATGCAAATAACTTGTTGAGAGGACACCTTATTTCTTGATGCTAAAAGAATAATTTAGGTTGGACTCCTGTTCCAGAGATTTTGTTGTACAAGATTTTCTCCTTTAAGCTAAACTAATTTTCTGTTTTCCCTCTGTAGGGAACAGAGAGAGAAAGCTCATCCCATGTGATTTATTTTTTACTAAAATATTGTCCCAGCAGGTGCATCATCCCCTATAGGAAGTGGATTTTAGTTCTTTGACTATAACAGATGTCTAAAAGAAAGGATTTTGTCTTAAGTAGTTGAAACACCTGCATACAAAACATCTTTGGGGCTTTTCTGGAGGATGAGGTCCCTATCAGAGACTTCTGCTGTGTTGTGAGTTGGGTCATTCACCTTCTGGTGTTTCCATTATTTAGTGAGTCTAGGTTTAAAAGGCAGGCATGATGCTCAAAAAGGAGTACTTTGCTAGACAAAATAGTATTTGGTCTGTCTGCACATCTTTCTGTGAACACGAAGCGATTTACCCCATGTCACATTTGCCACTTGCTTAAACTTAACTGAATCCCTGCCATGAAAGCATAAGGGAATTTTTCATAGTTACAGCATCCCTACACTACTGAAGCATAAAAATAATTACAACACACATGATTTGGTTGTTCTAATCCTAGTCCACAAGTCTTGAATGGGAAAATCACTAACAGTAGAAATAAATCTCCTACTGACGTGAACAGTAAACGTGACTGAGATGGGAAAAGACCTTTAAAGACCTGTTTTGACTAGAGTAGTTTTATTTTCTGAATTTTATTTTTAGCCAAAATTAAGTGGACCTACATCTTCTGTCACATGCACTAATGCATTTATTTGGCAAGGGATCCCATTTCCTGGTTAGAAATGTTATGCCCAGGCCAGAATTACAGTAGTGGAATGTAGTGCATCAAGCAGCATGACACACAGAGGAGGCAGAGGAAGCAGGCAGTTTTTGTTTCTGGTCTGGTCAGCTTCTGCAAACTGGTATAACTCAAAAGAGGATGCATACAAGTGAAGAAATTTTCTATATTATCTGAGTTGAGAGCTTTCTTAGATTGATCTAAGAAAAAAATAGCTATTAATTTGAAATACCCTTTTTGTCCTATGGCACCATCCATATCTATTGGATTGGCATTTGCAGAATTTGCATGCAAGCAGTGAAATGATTAATCATAGCTATTCTGGTGTATCTGCTACAGTCTGCCAAATCAGTCATACCTTATAAAAAAACCCCAAAATTGAATGGCCATGTCCCACGGCTGATATTGCTATTTAATTCTAGCTATGACCTTGTGTCAAACCCAGAACACTGGAAAAGGTAAACTTCCTTATCTAACCAGATATCTTTTAACATTTGCTTGGGAATAAGCTTGTGAACAAGTTAGTACAAGTTACTACTAAGTGTGAATAAAGCTCAGATGCTTTCTGTTACCCAACTAGAAAGGTACTCTAGCCCTCATTAAGTGCATGGTAATTCATTTCCTTAGTGAAAAGACACAAGTTATTTGAGAGTTCCTGCGAAACAAGTGTTTGAACACTAGAAGTTACCAAGGGAACCAGTGTACTAAAAGCCTTTAGCTTAGTTTTCAGCATTTAGTACATTAACTCACCTAACTACTTCTTGAACAATAATAAAAATAATAGCACACTCTTCAGTTCACCTTCTTCCTTCTGAAAAGTCACCCTTTATGTCTCTGCTCTGACTCTTGTTGTCGTGTAGGATCAGCACTATCTTGGTCTCTTCACCTTCGATCTTTTTAACACAACTTCAGGCCTTTCCCTCAGGTCCTTTCACTGATCACCAAAGAGAAGAGATCAGCATCTACATTTTCTCTTCCGCTCCTGAGGAAGCTATAACTGCAGTCAGGTCTCCCTTCAGTCTCCGCTTCTTCAGGCTGAACAGATCAAGTGGTCTCATCCACTCCTCATACGGCTTCCCCTCAAGGCCCTTCACCATCTTCATTGCCCTCCTTTGGACACTCTCCAATACCTTAATGTCTTTCTTATATTGCAGTGACCAAAGCTGCACACAATATTCAAGGTGAGGCCATGTCAGTGCAGAGCAGAGTGGGACAATCCCCTCCCTTGCTCGGCTGGCAATGCTTTGCCTGGTACCCCCCAGGACACTGTTGTCCCTCCTGGCTGCCAGAACACTGCTGACTCACATTCAACCTGCCATTGACCAGGACCCCCAGGGCCCTTTCTACAGCACTGTTCTCCAGCCTCCCATTCCCCTCTCTGTACATATGTCCAGGGTTGCCCCATCCCAGGTGCACAATCCGCTGCTTCCCCTTGTTGAACTTCATATGGTTAGTGATTGCTCAGTCCTCTATTTTGTCAAGGTCTCTCTACAGGCCCTGTCTGCCTTCAAGGGAGTCAACAGCTCCTCCTAGTTTTGCTTCATCTTCAAACCTGCTCACTATCTCTTCCAGTTCTGTGTCCAAGTCATTTATCAAGATCTTGAAGAGCTTGTGGTAGTTTTGGCCCTAGTTTTAGCTAGGCCTAGATTAGGCCTTAATTTTAGTAGGCCTCAGTTTAGTAGGCCCAGATAGTGTTACATAGATTAGAGGGGACAAGTATCGTCTGACTTAAGCAACCAAAGAGATATTTCACATGATCTGATGTCAAAGCAAGTATACAAATAGGTGTAGTAGATGCCTAGGGTAGTTTTCCTTCATGGCCAGATCCTGAGTGGACCTGCTATCACTGTGCTGGGAGTGATAGGCCTTACCACTACTTGCAGCTTGTTTCCATTCCAGAAGTAAACACTTTTTATTGTTATTCTTTCTCCTCTCTTGCCGGCTGTCTCTTGGGAGGTGTCTTTTGGAGTGTTTTGTGGCTGGGGTGGTAGACTAGGTGTGAAGTTATTGTTGTTTCTTTTTACCTTTGTGTATGTGTGTTATATTGTAGTCTGCTTTTAATATTCCCTTTTTCATGTAAATATATAACCCGGTTTCTGTTTCAAGTTTAAGTTTTAGCTTTTTTCTCCCTTTTCTCAGCAGGGGGAGGGAGCTTTGTTGCTTTGATTTGTACTTGGCATGTTGCTAATGTTTCAAAGCAAAACAGAGCTCAAGGCCCAGGATGGAGCCCTGTGGAAACCCACTAGAGACAGGTCACCGGTCTGATGTCACCTCATTCACTGTCACCCTCTGTGCTTGACCTGTAAGCCAGTTGTTCACCCACTTCATGATGTGTTTATTCAGCTGTGTGCTGGACACTTTGTCCAGAAGGATCCTGTGAGAGACAGTATCAAAAGTTTACTGAATTCCAAAAAGATGACATCAACTAGCTTTGCTTGATCAACTATTTGTCTTACTTTGTCATAAAAGAAAATCTGGTTTGATAAGCAGGACCTTCCCCTGATGGAGCCATGGTGGCTATGACCAGTGACTGTTGCCTTTCAGGTGTTTTTCAATACTTCTTTGAATCTTCTCCATAACTTTATCAGGCACTGAAGTGAGACAGACAAGCCTCTCTTTTCTGGGGTCCTCCTTCATGCTCTTCTTGAAAATAGGGACAACATTCACCAGCTTTCAGTCATCTGGGACCTCTCCCAATCTGTCTTCTAATGCCTTGTTCTTAGTGAGGAAAATATTCATCCTAGGATGTTATTCCTTAGTCATCCCTTTATAGATTTTTTTCTGCATTTTTTATTGCTTCTTGAGTTTTCACATCTCCAAACAGTAATAACCCACTGTGTCAATGGAAGGAAATAAAAAGTCACTCTGAAATTTGTGTTCTTTTTATGTTTTGTTGGACTTCACTATTCAGATTTTTTTTCTAAATATATTTCAGCTCTGAAAGAAACTTAATAGCACTTCTGCTAAGGAATTTTTGCTTATTGCCATATCCCAGCTGGTATTCTATTCAAATTCTTCATCTATGAGAATGTGCTACTGCAAATATACTTTCCTCAAGACCTGTATGTAAAAATATTTGACATTCTCATTTCATTGTCTTGACCCTTTGTGCTTCAGTATGTTCAGTGTAAGGCTGCTGACTTTTGTGTCCATCTCTGCTTCATCTCTCTTGTTACTAACACTTGCTTTCTACTTCAAGCTTTCATCCTAGGCACCACAGTGAATTGGCAAAAGAACCCTACAAAATAGCTCCACCCCTGTAGCTGGGAATAAATAGTGCTCAAAAGACCAGCTAAGCAGCTGTCAGGTCTTGACTGTTGCTTTTTATGCTATTTACAAATTGTCCCTCATGTTCTGCTCCTAATCTGTTGTCTATTTGTTGGGTATGTATGCTAAATGTCAGGCCTTGGGATCAAGGACCACTTTTCGTTATGTGCAGAAGAGAGTATGAGTGAGAATGTGTGTTGCAAGTAAGCAGCACCTTGATGTGAATGTGGGCAGTAGAGCCTTAGCTCCTCCTGTTAGCAAAGCTGCTGCTGTGTTGCTGATTTACACACACTCAGATCCCACACTGCTGGCTTTGGAAGCAGTCCATCCTCAAGTGTTTGTTTTGTTTAAAGACAGAATCTAAAGCTGAGCTCAGTGCAGCTAAAAACTATTTTATGACCCCATTTATTGCCTTTAAAAGACCAGAACAGGAGCATAAGTACCATTTCTGTGCTCTTTTCATAGGGAAAAAGAAAAGCTCATTTGTTCTGAAAAAATGCAGCTCCGATGTTTTGTTTTCAGCCCACTAGATGAGGATGCACTTCATCAGGAGCTGCCAGTTCACAGGCTCTGATAGGGGTTCTCTCTTAGGTTTACTAACTCGAAGAACTACATGCAGTGTTTTCTGTAAAATATTAAAAAAATCCTATACCCTTGGACATCTATAGGAAGATGAATCACAATTTATATTTCACACTTCCCTTGTTCTTAAGATCTTGTGCAGCTGGTTTGTTAATGAGCCCTTTTAATATCCCATATTATAGTAGTTAAAGTTTTTTTAGCAGAACTTATGTATGGACAAATATGAGGCTCATCTACATAGTATAGATGATGCACATAACAGAAAACTTATTCACTGCTGGGCTAGCAAATTAAACAATGAGAAGTTAGTAATTTTTTTCCAATAGCTCATTGGTTGGTTTTGTTTTTTATTTTTTCCAGTGGCAATTTTTAAGGATCAAAGATATCTAAGTGTACAATAAAATATTAAGTCTTTTACAATCTGCTGTTTCAAGATTCATAAATATCACAATGAAAGTCAAGAAAAGCTAACAGATTAAAAAAATGGATATAGAGAACAGAAAAATAAAAAATATTATCTTTACCCATTTAAACTAAGTTTTAGAACAAATATTGTCTTATTAGGCTCATCAGGATTTATTCTACTATTTCCTTTAATGAATACATGGACTATATCAGAATCTCTATCTTGATTTTTTTCCTTTTCAGAAAAGGAAGAGATCACATAACTGAGAGGGGAAAAAACCTGTTGAAGGAACAATTTGGGAGAATTTACCATTCACTGTAAGATGCAGGTAAATATATTCCACATTGCTGTATTCACCCTTTGACAGGAAGAATTCCGTGGTAGCAAGGATTGGCTTTGAAAGAAGCTTCATTTGGCTTTGAAAGAAGCTTCATGGATGCATTGTAATTTGTAAACCACCATAAATGACTGACTGTGTTAAGGTATCAGCCACCTTTCAGTGTTCATATGTGCCTGTCATGAAGACCTCCAGGATGTGATCTGAGGAAGGCAATGTTTTCATGTCATATTTGGAAGAAATTGTCATTTTTAGAAGTTCCTCCCCACTAAGATGCTGGGAAGCAGATTGTGATGGATTGAACCAGATTAAAGTAATTTCTTCACTTGGTTCAGACTAGGGGTTTGAACCGGGGGTTCTTGTGCTGCCTGGAACAGTCCAGAGACAAGGAACAATAAGTATCAATCCTTACTCCCCTAAAAATAAAATTGCTTTGAACCTTCAAAATTCTAATGCTCTCTGTTCCTAATGCCAATTGTCTTCAATTCCACTTTTTTCTTTTTTTTTTAATTTGCTCCATTTTCCTACTCAGTTTCTTACTGTATTTAATACTGTTTTAAATATCCTCTGTCTTGCCACCACTGCTCTGCAAGATCCTGCTGTGCAAATTGGCACTTTAAGTGGAGGCACTTCATATAAGCAACTAACAACCACTCCTGGGGACATACTTAGAGGAACAATTGTACTAAACTGTACCTCTTGCTTTGAAAAAACAAAATAGATTGAACAGAAAAAACTCAAGCAAGCAGGAGATTATGATTCAAATTTCATATAGAGTATGAAACTATGTAAAGCCTTCAAGACATGTAAAACTGCAAAAGGCTTTTCACAATTGAAGGGAAAGATTAAATCTCCACTTGGGAACCAGGACTCAAAGTCAGTGAAGCCCCAGAGTGTCATTAAAATTTTGCAGCTCATAAGATGTCTGCCTTGTTGTCATAAATCTGTTCTGTACTCACTGAATTATTATCCTGGTCTATTTTGGGGTGGCCCTTAAAGTCAACTTATTTTTTTATATTTTTATGCCTTTATCCCTCAGGATAGACAACAAAACTATTATGTAATTTATTATTACTCACAGTTGCCTGGGATCTTTTGGACAAAACTGTTTTTCCTTGGAAAAGATGAGTTTGACACACTTCAGACTGAAGTTTTTTTCAGAAAGATTTTAAATTTAATTTCCATTAAATCCAGATTCTTGGGGACAGTTTATTTTTTAAGGTCAAAATGAGGAAGTATCTTGTAGGTCAGTAAATGGGATCATTGCCCAAAATGTTAACTGGTTGATGATCAAATCCATAATTTGAAATCAATACTGAATTAATTGTTACGTTGTGATGGCTCAATGCCCGATTTTGTTGTTTTGTGGTTTTCTCTGGTTTTTGGTGGTTTTTGTTTTGTTTTGTTTTTCTCTGAATACACTTAAATTTTCCCTACTGTGGAATGAGATGGTATTCTCTGCATACAGCTCAGAAATGAGAGTGCTTTACTAATCTAATTCCATTCTCTCATTTTGTCTAGTGATTTCTAAATGGAAAATGCACACACTATCCCCACAGCAGAAGCACATTTATGGACAGGCTGCCAGGGAAGACAGTCATTTATTGCTGGACTAAAGGAAGATCCCCATTACTGTCAGGTGTTCTTAAGTGCTCCATCCCCTTTTTCCCTTCTTACTTGGCCTTTTGAACCCGTAGTAGAAGAAACTAGCACTTCACAGCTTCAATCATTGCCTTAAGATAGGCAGAGTATGGCCACTGTTTTCTTTAGGTTTTATGGATACAGGAATTGCTACTTCTTTTTAACTATTTGAATTTGTGTACATTGAGTCCAAGCATAATGCTATTGAACTGTCAAGTTTTTATTATCCTTGAGGTTAATTCACTTATCTAATTAAACCCATCTAGACAGGATGAAAATCAGATTTACCTCCTCTGAAGTAAAATCCTGGTTCCCTTGAAACCTGTGGAAAAAGCTTTTACAGACTTCAGCAGAGCTATGATTTCACATGTAATTTAGAAAGTCCTATTTTAAAAATACATATTAGTTTTGGAGGCAGGGGGGGAATGGGGTACAGACAAGTAGGAAATTTTCCTGAACAGAGTTATTATCTAGGAGCCAAATCAACAAAATGGAAAACAGTTACTGTTCTTGATACTTTTATATTTTAATATAAATATTATAATATATAACATGAAAATAAATTTGTTTTCTACCCTAGATTTTTCAAAGAAATAGAACAAATATTTTTTCCCTACAGCTTTGTATTCCAATTAGTCATCAATTGACAATCTGTTTACAATGTTTTCTGCCAATATGAATATTTAGTTCATATCATTTTTCTATTTCATTTCAAGTATAAAAAATAAGGAAAAATACAGCAATAAAAACATATTAAGGGAGAAAAGAGAGTCTCATACTAATTATGAGCAATTCCTAGCAATATAGCAGAGTCTTTGATTCATGTGGCTGAAGGTAAGGAATAATTTCAATATTTCTTGTAGTATTATGAGGTTGATGAATGACCTGTTTTGCTGTTGCAATTTTAGTGATTGCACAGAGCTGGAGTAAAATCTGTTCCTCTGAATCACTCTGAAGATGAAGGCATGAAGAGCTGTGGCCATTTTGACATCACAGAAGAAATACTGTTTTACCCTTCATTTATAAGCAAGAACTCAAACTCATTTTTGTTCAGACACTCATTTTCTGTCTAAACTAACTCAAGATTCTACACAGCTTTCAAAATTAATATCTGTGTAGTACAGAGTAGGTAGGGAAAGTAGCTAATTTGCATATTTTTACTTTATTTGACAAAGGCTAATAGTACTTCATTATATCTTGGAGATTGCCTTTCAAAGGAGGGGAAACAGAATTTATTTAAGCCATATTGTTTTATGCTGAATTGCTGCTTATTTTTAAAGTTTATTGTTATGAAATTGAAAAATAGAATAAAAATATGCTCTTTATTTTTAATAATATAAATGCATTTATTAGGATAGAAATTTAGAAGGGAAATAAAATGGCTTAAAAATGAAGTAATTATAAAAGTTTTAAGTTATTTTCTAGTATTTAACTGACATAAATATGTCTCAGAGAAAAAAGTGCAGCTGGAGTAAAACAAAAAAAATAAGCATGGCCCCAATGATTTGTGAGAGTGACACTAAAAAAATTGATTAAAAAAACCCAACTTAGACAATATTTCAAGTTATATTGTATATTATGTTAAGATTAAAATCTTTGATTTCAGAAGAAAGATGAAATAAATTATGTTCTAAAAATGATGATGCAAGTACAAATATTCACTAAAAGTAATTCTGAAATTTCATCTCAAAACTGTCCTAACAAAAGTGAATAAAACTCCAAACAAATGAGAATGACTCCCTTTGAGGTTCTAAAATATTTATCTTAGAAGGTTTCAAAGTTGCTACCAATCAAAAAAAAAACAACAACAACAAAAAAAAACCCTCAAAAATGAGGGTCTTGGAACTGGGGTGACTTTTGAAGTAGATGGGGGAACATTGAGGACAAAGACTGATTTAACATTATTGATTGCAGGATGGGATGTGCTCCAAGCCAGCTCCATCAGCTGGCTGCTGTATTGTTAATATGTGCACAATGTATGCAACTTTAAATATTTATTGCATTTGGAGGATACTGGGTAAGTTGCTGATAGTCCATAATATGTCAAAATATGGACACATGATTTTCCTCTGTGATGAGTGTTTGTACAATGTAATTTCTAATTACAGTTTTCCACCTCCTTACCATGTTCTGTAGTTTAGGAGCAGCATATGTGAGCCAATTAGAATCAGTACATCTTTAAGAGAGGATTAAAAGGGTCATAGGTATCCTTTCCTGATGTAAAGGTTCATTGAGAAATGCCAAGCTTGTTAAAAAGCAAAGGGGAATTATTGTGCATTAATCATGTCTAATCATTTCTTGAAAACTCTTGTGAATGTCAGGAGCCCTTGGTATCCTGTTAATTCACAGAGCTGTCTGTCGTTATGTTGAACACTTAGAAACCTGCGTGACAGAGTAGGGTGGTCCAGAGGGCAGGAGCTCTGTTCCTCAATGGACTGAGAGGTGACTCACAAAGCTCTGGTGTCACTCCACTGCCATTCACCAGGGCTGGGCCAAAGATCAAGACCGATGAACCTCTGACTGCCTCTAAACTCACTGAAACTCCTGAAGTGAGGGGTGACCATGAGTGGAGAAGAGACCAATAAGGAATTTAGGAATTTAGTCACACTGGTACTGTGCAGTGCCTTGCAAATACAATGAGCCCTTTTAATTTTTGTTGTTGCAGTTCTAGGAAGCAATAGTAGCCCAAGAGCTGGTACCCAAAGAGCACTGTTGAGCTTGCTTGTGGAGTGGAAAAGGGGCAGCCTAATCAGGAGTCTGTGATCTGTGTTCCAGGGACTCCTCACTAAGATACGCTCCTCTTGTCTCTTCCAAAGTCTGCTAATGAGTTGAAATTGATTGTATGGGCCCGAGATTAAGCCATAAACTTGAGGCAATCTGAAAGCACTGACTTGACATGTTGCTGATATTTAAAACCTTGTTTTTCACAATAAAATATGTCATAAGTCTCTTGGCTTTGTTGTTGCAATGAGCTTGGATGACTGGATGCTACAGACTCTTTCAAAATCAAGTAACTGAAAGAAAGTTCAAGTTGTGTACTCTGGTTTTATTTCTTTTCATCCTAAATTTTAATTTCTTTTAAAAAAGTGCATCTGAACAGTTCTATTAACTTAAAAGGTATGAATGCTTACTGGATAAATTGCAGATGAAGGCAAAATGAAAATCAAGAGAAAGAATCACAAAGAAATAAAATGATGGAATTTCCCAGTCAGAACAAATAGAAAAGGAAGAATGAGTGTCATTTTCTTCTGTAGCCAGGGAAAAAAATATAATTGAGTAGGATTTTTTTTCATGCTTAAAAAAATAGATCTTTGTGCTTTTACATTTATTCCCAGTATCTGTTTTCTATTGCAGGCAGTGTTACCAGGTACTACAACTGCAAATACAGGGACTGCAATGCCTGTTGTACCCTATTCTCCTGGTCAGGTGGTGGGGAAGCTTCTATTTTTCCTGCAGGCATGCAGGGATTTTGTCTAGCCTCAGGAAAAAAAAACCCAAACAAATGTAAGCATAAATAGATAGATAGACAGACAGATAGATATGTACCTTAGGCATATCTACATGTCTATTAATACATATGTAAATAAAATCAGATAGCTGACAAGGTAACTGTGGAAGGATTTCTTTTAGCTGTCGAATTTTTTGTTATTTGAGTTCTAAATGCTCCTAGAAGTTCAGCTTCCTTGTTAGCTATTTCATTTCAAGAAAATTATGCTTTTTCTAAAGAATATGTAATATATGCTACTGAGGAAAAGTCCCACTGAAATAATTTTTTTTTGTAGTTCAATTGCAAACAGAGAGGATCCAGTATCAGTCAAGTTAAGTGCAAACTGGTAAACTATAGCAGAGCATGATGAATTTTTTTCTGTAGATGGAAATCGTTGCTGGATAATAATAATTATTAATAGATTTGAGTTTAACAGCTCTATCAAGGCACTATCAATCCACTCAATTCCTCTCCTGGGTGATGTGTAAATACTGGTGGCAGATTGTGGCTCAGAAAAAAGACAGAAAGCAGTTAATAACAAAAGACACAGCAGCAGCATTCTAGCACAAAGATTCAAACTGAATATATGTCAGCTTCGGGTTCTTGGCCAATTCTTATTTCTTATTCACTGAGTTTGGAATTTGAATATAGCAAGTGCCAGCTAAAATGCTAGAGAATATAAACATCTTCAACAGAGGCCTGAATGTGGGTCTAAACTCTCTGGAACATGAGTGGGAGGAGATAATCACCTAAAAATGTCATAGGTGGCAGCCAACACAATTGATTAGGGCTAGAAGACTTCTATGAGGAAGAGACAATGGTAAAAGGTCATAGCTGTTGTTAAACAGACTTTTTCCTCTCTTTTAGACATCCTGACCCTGATTTCCAAACTCCTACATTTCCAGTGAGTGGAAAAGGACCTAATGCTGTTTGCCATTATCTCTGCAGCTAGTTCTCAGCTGCACAGGGTTAAGGCACGTGTTCATATAAGAACATGTAATTAATACCACAATATCTGACAGGACAGCTCAGGAACTGCACATTTTCTTTTTGTTATTTCTATCTCAAAAGCCATTGATCATCAGCTCTCTCTATTCAGCTTATTTGTTTATGTTTAAATAAACAAGAGATTTTCAAAAGCTCCTGCTTTTCACTTTAGGTTATATAAACATTTTAGACATTTGTTTTAAGGAGATTTGTACATTAGGAATCTAAAATTTAAGCGTGTCCTGGATTCACAGAAATTTTACCTTCTCCAGAATAGGAAAGAGCTGATCAGATTTTACAAGAGGAACAGTTTTAGCCATGTGAATAGGCCAAAAAGGCAGTTTTGCAATGTCTTGAATAGCTGGACAAAGCTGGCATTTTTAGCACTTATTTCAAAGACCTCTCTAAATCTCTGCACTTCGTGCCAGTTGCAGACATAACTGAGCAAAACTGAACAGAGCTGGAAATTATTTCAGTGATGACAATTGCCTTACAATCAAAGCAGTCTTCCTTCAGTTACTTAAATGCCTGCTCCAATTTTAAATTTCTGTGGGGATTAAAGCAAATCTTAGGTTTACAATGTGATTCTACCTAGAACCCTCCATTTTGGTTGTTTCTCTTCCATAGTACTTTTTTCCACAGTACTTCTCTTCCATTTTACTTTTTGCATTTTGTACTGGATCTTTCTCCCAGTCTGTTTGTCAGAAGTCAGTAATCATTTTCTCATATGCTGAACTTGAATTACAGATTGTCCTAGTTCAGCAGGAGGGACCAGCTAACCCTGTGTGGGGGTGATCAAAGATGTGTATTCTACCCCCTCTATTCATTCCCCAAGGACAATGGGCCATTAGCAGCAGCTGCCCAAGGAGCCATTATCACCTTCACACCCAGCCTGAGGGGGCGGAGCTGCTAAGGGGCCATCAACAGCTCAACACCCCCTGGCTCCCAGAGTTAATCACCCATTGTGTGAGTCCCCGCCCAGGGGGAGGGACTGAGAGCTCCCTGAGGGTACATAAGTGGTGGGTAAGAAGACCTTGGGAACTTCTCGTCGGATCCAGAGCAGCAGCAGGACCTCGACAGGAGGAGATCACCGCTCTCGCCCAGACCACAGCCCTTGCCTGCACCAACAGGTTTTTCTTTTCCTTTTGCTCTGGACTTGGGGGAACCACAGGGGTCTCAGCACAAGGGCAAACAAACCCCCTTGGGTTTGTGCCCCAGGACACTGGGTTATACTGCTGGGGTTTTGTGAGTTGAAAGCAATTTCCCTTGTGTGTCAGTGTTGTTATTGTAATATTGTTATTAGATTTTAGCTCTGACTTATAATCTCTCTCTCGTGGTGAGTTCATTTCCCCTGCTGGTTCGCCTTTAAACCAGCACACAGATGACCAGAACTGACTCTTATCAGTGGTCTTTATGCGAGTTCATTCCTTCACAAAGCCCACATATAAGCCATAGGCAACATGTTCCCCAACCCACTAATTCTGCAACATTCAACATCCATGAGTATAAGAAAGCAACACAGAATTAACTCAAGAGATAAGCAAAATACTTGTTTTCTCTTTCTAAAACTTTGCAAAGTAAAAGTTTTAAGAATGAAGATATTTCAAAAGTGTCTTGGAATAGTATTTCAGAGGAAAGATGTTACTTTTACAGTCATGAGTTCCACACACTGTATCACTCTGAATGACTTGCACAGCATCTGCTGTCCTGGCAGAGGCTGCGAATCAGATGCTTTCAGTCAATCATATGCTGATAGAAAAACCCACACCTGCAGAAAGGCATTCATGATTTCAGTAGGTGAACCACAGGAACACTAAAAGAGGTGTTGAACTCTACGGAGGTATTAACAGAGTATAGTTATCAACTGGAGCTGAACCAAGTCTCTATATTCCTAAAAATGCAGCTTGACAATTTTTTCTTTATTTTAGCTAATTTCAGGATGGCAGTGGGAGTTTCTTACAGTCAAATAAGAAAAAAAAAATAATAATAAATCCCCATATTAAAGAGCAAAGTACTTTTAAATAATGAAAGCAAGTTACCTCTTCTGCTCAAAGACTTAATTTAACTGGATTCAGAATGTAATATAATGATCGATATTAAAGAACTCCAAAAAGTTCTCTTTTTTGGATACTGTGAAACAAATTACAGGAAATTGAAACAAAAGGCATTTTCCTGATAAGAAAAAATTACAGCAATATCCAAACAGATTTTGCATTCATGAATACGATTAATTTCGAGAATTTGAATCAGTATGTCCTAGAGATGTTCGGGTTTATGTCTGATATTGGGCATTTCACAGTTTTACTGTTGCAGACATTAAATTTTCTGCACATACAATTTGCACAGTCACTTTTAGGTTATATACATTTTATTGCAAATGTACAGTAAAAATTCACTTTTTGCAGAGAATCACCTATGGTCATAACTTGTATTCTTCTAATAGTTTTAACTTCTTGCTTATATTCTTGTATCAATAGTGATGTATTTTGTAGGACTCAACTTTAACAAGAGTTGATAGTATTAGCTATAAAAATTTTGAGAATTCCCTCTTATTCTGGCAAAAAATATAGGTCCAGATTCTGAAGCCTTTGCTCATTTTACAATATAACTGACCCCTTTTGACTACTCTCAGAAAACCTGAAGTACTAAAGATTAAGGTATAAACCCAAATTGCTTCCATTTTCTGACAAAACACTGTGAAAGATGAGGCATAGTCTAATTTCCACCAGTACTATAACTTTACATTGTATTTTTGTCTTAAATTTAGGATAAGAATACTATTGTGTGCTAGGGCTTCAACACTGTACTGAAATTTTGTCAGATTGACCAAGCAGCTCCCTCCTACATATCAGCATGATATGCCAAAATGTACTAAGATGCTGTTTTTAGCCCAATGCTTCAAAATAATTTTCCATTCTTTCATGTTACACCTCAAAATCAGGACTTTGCAGTTAAAGTCCTTGCTTTTCCCTTGGAATTTCATTTCAGTTTTTTAAAATACTTTGCCATGTACCAGTCCCCTCAAAGAACTTCTTAATTTGTTTAATGACAGCCCAGCAATGGGCACAGTTGCAGTGCAGTTCAGAGCACTGACTCACAACAGGGAAGTCCAGAACACATCACCAGAGGTGTTGTTCACAACCCATCCAAGGAAGGTGTAGAATACTGTGCTGCAAACACACAGTTTGTATTCAGTCCACTGTTACTTCCTAACTTGACTGACAGTGAAATTCCCACAATTACTCTGTTTTCCTTGCAACAGAGAGCAAGAAATTTTAGCCAGAAACTCTTCAGCCTAAGAAAAATAAGAGCTTCTGGCAAGACCCTTTTCACAAAATTCATCTTGCTTTAGCACTTGTTTCAAACCATTCTCTGCAATAACTCTACTTTTCATGTTAATTGCAGCTTGCAGCTCATTATTTTCAGGGGTGTTAAAAAGAGATTTCTTTGATACAAAAGGGTCATTTTGAAGGAGGTGCCATCTTCTACACTCTCTGCTTCACTACTCGCAATTATTTCATTGTCATTTTAATTGGGTTTTATCCAGAGATAGAAAATTGGCTGCTGTTTGATCTATTGCTTGTTTGAGGTTATTCTAGTGTTTAAGGTTCTCTAAAAATGGTTGAAAGCATCTAGAGATCAGGAGTGACACCCTGTTCTCTGTTGCTGCTCACAGCTGTGCAAAGCACAGGCAACATGTGCTCCCAGGTTTGAAGATCTCTTGTATCTTCTCCACCACAACAGCTGTCATTTCTCTCCAATTCACTAAACCTGTGCAGGACTGGATTTTGACTCTCTCCAGCTGCCCAGATGAGGATATAAGGAGAAAAATCTTTTTACTTTGTTCAGTTGCCATCTACATTCTGTGTGCAGGATTACAGATGCTGAATGCTTCTGCTTTCCCAGTCTCCCATGAGTGGCATAACAGGGAAAATGGATGGGCATTTAGTATCAGCAAAGGGAACAAGTTAAGCATGAAGTAGTTCTTCAGCAAATCATTAGCCTTTTGGAACAACACAGCATCAGAGTAACTTTCTAGGAAAGGACTAGGACCATGAGTAGGCTCTTCTAAAGCAATCTACTTTCCCAGGGTATACAGGAAAGATGAGTTTCTTCTTGTTGCTCTTTTCCAGCTCCTTTTATCTTTCATTTAAACTTTGCTGATTTTGAGGATTTTGCTTTCCCTTTCAGCCACTCATTACAAGTAATAACGTTGTACTACAACAACATTATAATCATGAATTTTCTGACAGAGATAACTGCTTAGAACAGGACATTAGATTTTAAGGTTGACTTAAGACAGAAATGGCTTGTGTTCATAGTCAGTTTTTCATGTCTTTAAGGTATCTCAGGAGAGAAGAGAGATTTGAGCAGTACAAAGCAGAAATGGGAGGTACATAGAGGTTGGCAGAGAGGGAGCTGCAAGACAGTGTTTATTGACAAGGCATTACAGGAATAATTCTTGCAGCCCTCCCATGGACATAAGTGGGCCTGGCTGACAGTAGCTAATAATAAATGCACCTATTAAGGTGGAGTGGGAGTGGGCCACCTGCATATCTTTTGTGGTCGCACAGTGGTGATAGCAAAGTTAAGGCTTCAAATATAAACTGGTAACTCTATGTTTAAAATTAGCTATATTATTCTCCATTTAGAAAGAAAATAAGGTCTTTTGAGGAAGGTAAAAAGATGGGGTTTTTAAGAGGAAAATATTCTGAGTAACTAGTAACGGAATCAGAAGAATCCTGGATCAGGCAAAAGGATGATGAAATCTGTGATGGTTCCTGTTCTCTTGAAGCAGAACAAATATTTCAGAAGAAAGAAGGTTATAGAAGTATCCAATATCTTTTGTGAGCAAACTATCCCACCATTCCTCCTTTTTCAGTGAGGTAAAAAGGAACTAGGAAGTGAATATATAATCGTGCTCTTACTATCATAAAGGCACTTCAGAACTTTAGGCCTTTTTATAGAAATCAGGAGAAGAAATTTCACAAACACCGTCAATCCCCAAAGGTTTAACTCGAGTTCATGCAAGTGATGCAGAATGCAATGATAAATCAGACAAACTGGGACTATTTCCCATCCTTGCAGGTGTACATGAAACCTTGTTTTCTCCATTTAAATGCCTGACAGCTACCCAATACCACTATATGTTTCCAAACACATTTTCCAAATGATTTCTCAGTAATATGCTGTAAATGTATGTTGTAAATTAGAATGGAAATTTAAAAAAAAAAAAAAGCAATTCCTACTTTCAGAATTGCAAGAAAACCAAGTTGTCAGGAAAGGGACATTTCATACTGTCCTTTTGGTATAGTTCTTCTTAATCCTGAATATTTCAGAGGTCTCCTCATGTTTTTATCACAGACATCATGCTTTTTCCTTTGGGAAGTGATGTTATAATGGTGCCAAAGATTTTCTTTTGCTTGAACCAAGCACAAGATAATACACTTAGAAATGGCTAGTTACTCTTGAAAAGGCATGAAACCTGCTGTTCCTAAAGAGCTAATCTGTGCTGCTTATTAGAACACAAAATAGACGTTACACATATGCATGTAAAATTATAATGTAAAGTTATTGAACCGGAAAAAAAACTTCAATTTCTTTCACAATGAAATAAGAAATAAAAGCTTGATAAATAGCAGTTTATTCAAGAAGTAATGTCTACTCTTCTAAAATGGGGACTACACACAAAAATATGTAGTTAAGGGCATGCTTTCACATGTATTATGGAAGTCACAATGTTCACTGTCTTGAGGAAAGACTATATGGCTTTACAAGAGAAACTATAACTTCTGCTATCACTCACATTCAGAAAATAACTACTGAGACTCACATTGCACCCAAGACCTTGCTGGTTTCACTGCCATGCTTATCACTGAAACCCTCCTTCATGTACCCCCATTACTAATCCCCCTCCACACTGGCAGTAACACATGTCATCCTCTGTTTCAGTCATTTTTAATCACTCTCCCTCTTCTGCCATTGACACCATCTTAGTTCTCTTTGTACTAAGTTCCCAGTAATTTAAAATGCATCCATAGCTCATCGTTAAAGAACAGTTCTCGAGGAATGATACTGGAATTATTTAGCATGGTTTATCTTTGGTAATGCAATAACACATCTAAATCCACTTACCTTCACTCCTTGATTGCCTTTTCAAAATTTTCCCTAAGTTTAATTGAGACAGGCAAGATACCTGTGTGTCATGTTTTCTCTTTCTTACATAAAGGTATTTGCTATTCTTTCATCAGCCTGGAGAAGAAGGGACTGAGAGGAGTTCTCATTGTGGTCTTCAGCATCGTCATGAGGGGAAGTAAAGGGCTTCACTCTTGTGACCAGTGACAGGACTCGAGGAAATGGCATGATGCAGAGTCAGGGGAGGTTTAGGTTGGATATCAGGAAATGCTTTTTCATGCAGAGGGAGGTTGGATGCTGAAACAGGCTCCCTAAGGAAGTGGTCACAGCACCAAGCCTGACAGAGTTCAAGAAGCATTTGAGCAATGCTCTCAGGCACAGGGTGTGATTCTTGGAGTATCCTCTGAAGGACCAGCAGTTGGACTTGATGATTCTTGTGGGTACCTTCCAGCTCAAGAGATCCTATGATTGGCTGCCTGATCCCTCCTAAGCAACCAACCTCAAAACCAGATAACTTTGCTTCTTCAGTCTTTGTCATAGCCAATTCTCCCCCCTCATTTTCTTAAATGTGTACCAGCTACTGTACTGAGTGATTAAGTAGCTCAGTAATTTGAGCATCCTATTCAGCTCAGAATGAATGCTTCTGGACTCAAACTATGCTTGAATTTCGCATATTTCTGTACAAAACATCTCTTAGGTACAGCTTTACATCTCCATCTATGCATATGTCTAAGCACACTCTCACATTAGAACAGCCTTTTCTGTGAACTTAACAGATGCTATACTGTGGCTACAGGCATCCTCCTCTTACCCAGCTCATTTGAGCTTGTTATCCCTTTCTATAAATTACTACTCTATATCTCTCACACTTCACATGCAGTTTCAGAAACTGCCTTTCCAAGGCATCCCTGTCACACCCATCATCTTCTAATCGTGATCAGAAGTGGAATCTTGCCTCTGGTCTATCTGTGGTGTCAGGCTCCTCTGCCCATGTTTTACATTTTCAGACAGGTGTCATCAGACTTTTTATCACTTTCACAGCTGGGAGGATCAACCTATAAGCATCAACAGAGCCAGCTACCTTCAGAGAAGTGGTTGAAAAAGACATCCATGACTGTGATGCCTACAAAAATACAAAACAGTAAGAGGCTGCTATGCCTATTGATATTGTCTCATGGTTTCTTTATGCTTCCCGTATGCATCTGTGCTTGCTCAAAAATGTCAGTCTTTACAACAGGAACCATCCCCTTGCATTCTGCAACAACTCAAGACCCATTTCACGGTAACACTATCCTTATACAAATATTAATACATAAGTCTGTATTTCTTAGAGACATTCTAAACCTTTCTCTGTCCTTATGCTGAATTATAGGAGATGAAAATGTGTTTCCCTACTGCCAGGTATTGGTGGTTGTGCTGGCATATGAGTAAAATTCTATTTAGAAATCTCTGTTGCACCCAGGGATCTAGCAATGGAATGTTATCCAGGAAATTATTTTAATTGGACATAATCATTTGGGAAATGGATGGATGAATTAATCAATTCCAGTTAATTAGGATAACAACATTATTTATGCTGGTCACTTTTTTTCACCACCATCTGTAGGAAGATTTCCAACTGCAAAGCCAAATTTTGCCATGATACAGATCCACTGAGGCTACTGCAATTAAAGCAGGAATGAATCTAGTGCATTGTAATAGAATAAATTCCCTTGCTTGCATATTTTGGAGAAACCATGTGTGCAGCTGACCTGGGAATGCTACAAATTACTCTCTTTATTCCACCGCTGCTATGCTGTCATTAGTAGTGCTGCAACAGGAGGTGTTCTTGGCACTTGTTCTAGCAGAAATATATAACTTTTGTTTTGTTTACATACTTATGCAGCTCATTACTATGTGAAAAACAATCTGCAGTTTAGCATTTGTTAATGGGATACGGAACAAGGAAACAGCAGATGGAGTACTGGGATACTGAATGCATAATAAGTTTGATCCTGAAAGTCCTTGCGTGATTTTTCAGCTCAAGATGGTTGTTCTGCAAAGTTGAGCTGAAATGGTGCCTGTGTTTGAGCATGAAGACACATTTCTCCACAATAAACCGGTGCAAAAGTCAGGCACTCTCAGCACCTGATCACCTCTTAAAGGGAAGCAAAAGGCACGTTTTTTCTTGTGATTAATTCTTTGGTTGCTTTTACTCTTCAGAGTGGAGCTCTGAAAATAGGATGTGTTGTGGTTTGGCCTCAGCTTTAACCAAGCCCCACAGAGTTATTTGTTCCCTTCCCCTGCATCAGGATGGGGAGAGAAATGGAAGACCAAAAGGAAGAAAAATCGTATTTTCAGATATAGTTCAATAAAGGAAAACCTGCATGTGCAAGCAAAGCAAAACAGAGGAATTCATTCACCACTTTCCATGGACAGGCAGTTCAGCCATTTCCAGGAAAGTAGGACTCCATCACACCTAACAGTGACTTATGAAAACATATGCCATCAATATGAACATCATCCTGGTTTATATACTGAGCATGATGCCTTATGGTATGGAATATCCCTTTGGTCAGCTGGGATCAGCTGTCCCAGCTGTATTCCCTCCCAGCTTCTTGTGCTTCCCCAGCCTACTCACCAGTGGAGTGGGGTAAGAAGCTAAAAAGTCCTACATTTAGTGTAAATGCTGCTTACAAACAACTGAGACTCCCATGTATTATCATTATTCTCATCCTGAATCCAAAACACAGCACTATACCAGCTACTAGAAAAAAAATTAACTCTATCCGAACCAAAACCAGGAAAGATATTTTAATCTCCTGCAAGGGACTGAAGATAACCTTTGCTGTGATATTGTCCTACCCAGGTCCATCTTCAGCTGAAGAGAAACACAGTTCTGAATGTAATCTTCTGTTCAGCTGTATGGCTAATTCATCGAGGTTCACCAGTCTGAGAATTAAACAGGGCTACAACCACTTTGTACTAAGAGACAACTTCATTAAATATGTTCTAGCACCTTTGTACCTTTCGGAATAGGATCTGGGACAAAATGATTCCTGTGTAATCTATTTGTCCATCTTCCTCTCTGTGTCAGACTGAGTGGCTCTTCAAGTCTGATAGAACAGACCCAAATCAGTTGTCTCGCAAAGATAAAGATCATAAAGATCAAATCATTTTGTGACATCTGGATCTGGATACATTGAGCCCTGCTTGCATCTATGACTGCAACATGGATTAGACATATCTGCCAGGCTGCATGAGCTAACTCCAATTTCAAGACCCTTTTCTGCAGCAGAATGACTCTCCAACTCATTTAGCAGAGACTTGCTTAATAAATCATAACCTTTAAAACTTCTGGTAAAAGTGGTTGCAAAGTCTTGACAGTCGGTACCTTTACAAATGAATCCTAAGTAGCCCAGTACAGTTGTCTCCAAATATTGCATATGACAAGAGCACGATGGATGAGAAATCTTCAGTTTTCAACAGCAGGTGAAAGTATTGCTCCAGCAAACTGTGATGTTATAGATGGGGGAGGAAGGTTGGTAAATGGTAAGACAGGCCTGAAACACGGAGTTTCTCACAGGCTTTGGTTCCTTCATTTAAGGAGCCCCTTGAATTCAATCATGATGCCTTGCATGACCACAAAGGGAAAAAAAAACCCAACAGTTGCAAAATATCAGTGCTTTAGGCTTCTCTAATTTTTGCACTAGGCCAAATTCAATCCTCCTGCTTCCCTCAGAGACATTCCAGCAAAGGCATCTGTGACCCACAGCAGGAGCAGCTCTGGATGGAGATAATGTTTTCAGTTAAATAGGACCCAGCAGGCTGCTGTGCATGTCACTTTTGTTGTCATGTTCACGCTGATCCTCCATCCAGCAGGGTACAGTGACAGGGCACTGTCAGAGCCACCTGAGTCACTGTGCAGGACCCAACCTCTGTGCCCTCAAAAAACCCAGCAGCTGTATCGGGGGGCCACACAGCATCACCCCACGTATCTGCAGATGCTTTGGGCCAGGAAATGCTTCCTGACACCTACCAAAAGACAGTGGCATGCCACAGGAAGAAAACAGGAAGAAATGAAAGCGTTATCTGCCTACCAGATTCCTGGACCTTTGTCAATAAATTCCTAGATATTGATGATGATCCAGCCTACAAAAAAAGTAAATTCTGCCTCCACAGACATTCTTCCTAATTAGGAAAAAAAAATTCCTCTGGTTCCCATATCTACTGTTTGGTTTAACATGTTAAACTGGGTAAGCAGAGAACATTTGTAGGTATTTAATGCCACTAAGATTTCAGTCCTGCAACTGCTTGTACTTTTGAAATTATTTTAAATTATTTAAGTTTTTAATTATAAAGGATCAGTATATCTCATCTTTAACTTTACATCACCAAAAGAAACAAACCAAACTCATTCAGTGTTTTATAATAGGTTTCCAAAATCACTTTAGCACTCTGTAGGTATCTTTTTTCAGTTTTAGATCATTTCAATGTTGGTAACTGGAAAAGTCTGAACTATTAAAAATGAAGTTTTATCAGTATTTGCTGCAGCAGTACTAATAATTTCCTGGGTTTACTCAAAAAATACCTTAAAGAAGACAAGCTGAAGTTTTACCACTGACTTCAAGGAGATTTCATTCACACATTCATGGGCCCCTCAGTTCAGAAAGGATATTGAGGTGCTGGAGCAGGGCCAGAGAAGAGCAACAAGGCTGGTGAAGGGACTGGAGCACAAGCCCTATGGGGAGAGGCTGAGGGAGCTGGGGTTGTTTAGCCTGGAGAAGAGGAGGCTCAGAGGTGACCTCATCACTGTCTATAACTACTGGAAGGGAAGTTCTAGCCAGGTGGGGGCTGGTCTCTTCTCCCAGGCACTCAGCAATAGGACAAGGGGGCACGGGCTTAAGCTCTGCCAGGGGTTACAGAGAGAGTAATCAGGCATTGGAATGGGCTGCCCAGAGAGGTGGTGGATTCACCATCCCTAGAGATTTTTAAATGCAGATTGGACGTGGCGCTGAGTGCCATGATCTGGTAAATGGACTGGAGTTGGACCAAGGGTTGGACTTGATGATCTTGGAGGTCTTTTCCAACCCAATCGATTCTATGATTCTATGATTCTATGATTAAAAAAAGCCCCTTTTTTCCTACCTGTGATATAAACACATCCTAAGGTTTAATGTCTATGTCTTTCTCCTAGGAACATCTTGCTCCAACAAGTGTTGTGGGATGAGTCATGGTTCAGGTACCACAACTAAACAGAAAACTCAGTACATGCATCTTGAAATACATTTCCATTAGTTTTTCCTCCTCTCAGCTCATCAATCTTGATGAATCAAACATGTACAGTCAAATTAAAATTATAGATGAATTTGATCCAAGTAAACCATACAACCATTTTTAATCAGAAATAGTTGTTTCAAACTCTGTTCTGGGATTGAGGAACTAAACCATGAGCAAAAGCACTTATACAAGCCCCTCACATTCTGATATTCCACAAAGTATCATTTTTATTCTGAATGCAGAAGAATGAACAGGTTAAAGTAATCTCATGCTAAATAAGACAGTAGTTTTTAGATTTTAGACCTAGAAATAATTCTGAAATACAAATAAAGCCCACACTCATAAAATAGAATTTCAGCCATAGGAGGCTTTCAAGTTTCCTCAAGTATCACTGGAATATTGTGAAATTTGTGTGTGGGTTTGTTGTTTGTTACCCCTTTTTGTAGTTTACATAATTTTAAGTTTTCTTTAGGAAATGAGCATGAGACTTATAGCAAAATGAATTCCTGAAGAAGGGAGATGCTTTTTGCTTTTTCTGTACACTCCATCAGCTTCACAAGTAACCACAGGCCCCATGGAAGGGCTGTGAGGTGGATCTCAGCTTCTGTGCTCAGCTATGCCCCGTCTCCATGGGAACATTTCAGCAGACGTGGTACCCACTGGCTGTCAAACAAAGATTTTCTTATTGCTCTGCAGAAGAGGCGAAGTGTAAGCTACAGTCAATACAGCATCTTTCCTTGACCCTGAATCTGTAAGCATTGGCAGAGACATCCCATCTCCTTTTGTTTTCTTTTTTTATTCACTGAAAAAGAAGCAGTAAGTGGTGAAGAAATTGGATGGGTAGTATTTTAACAATAAAAAAGTCTATTTCCAGTAAGGTGCAAAATTTTGAAGTCAAAGACAGAGCCCCTTATAAAAATGAAGTGTTCAAATCAACCACTCATAGTTCAAAGAAAGGTGTTTTAAATTGCAATGGTGTGCTTGCTGGAATTAAGATTGTAAGACAAAGAAATAAGAATAGTGACTATTCATTATATGAAAGAACAATAAACTCAATTTTCATTTCAGCTACTTTGAGCTGAGTTGTATAGCCTAGGGAAGGTCTTTTCACAATATTTAAGTGACAGAAATGGTTTGTGCTTTCGAATAGAGTGTCCTGTTGGAAACAGCATAGAGTAGGAACAAACAATCTATATTAGATGAGGAAAAATATAGGGAGAAAGAAAGAAACGAAAAGAATCTTATCTTTGATTCCAAGTTAGGAAACAAAGAAGTCAAACTTAAAGTATACTTCCTTTAGCCTTTGGTAAAACTCCTTTAGGGACTTGCAAGTTTGAATGAGATAAAACTAATAAATAACCAGGATTTTCTGTGCCTTTCTCTCAAAGCCCAGTGTTGGTCATGTGGAACGGAACATTAATTCTCCTTTTCCCCTGTATCTTCTACTCATATATGAAAAGCATGTACAATCACAAGAGAAATTAAAAATTTATGCTGATAAGGGCAAATTTGTCTACCATATTTTAGTTTCTGAGTACAGTTTGAATAGGCAATGGTGACAAAATAAAAATTTTCACAACAGACTCATCCTTCAGTATAGGAAAGATATCAATATCATCTGTATTCTGACACAGATGCCTGCTTTATGTTTTCACTACACAAAATAAACCTTGCTAAGTGGTAAGGACGAACCATTAGTTTGATTACTACTAATAGTCCGCAACCTCTGCATATAAAAAACATTATGCAATTAAATTTGTCAAGCATGACAGAACATGTTTTATTTATTTTTTAAAATAATAATTGCACTGATATTGTCAGCTTTGTTTACCACAACATTGGTATTTTAGTAATTTATGATGATTATAGTTTCTCCTAATTAGAATGGAGATTTTATTTAAAGTTCTCTGCTCAAATAATTTAGAGCAAAATGTGATGCAGATTCCAGCTGATGCTAGATTGTTCTCATCCACTAACTTAAGACCATAGTGCTTATATTCTTTCTGAAGAACCCCTGTTTTGCTCTTTTTTCTTAGGAGATCAGAATAATTTCAGAGTTCCAGAACTAAATGATTATAGTGGATATGTGATAACCAAAGCTGTGTGTGCCTCTGCTACCTCCTGGGCAGGCAGGAGCCAACTCAGAGCTGCAGTGCTGGCGGTGGTGGCACAGCTTGAGCTGTTAAACCCTGTTAAAGGCTTCTCAGCTGCAAATTAATACCAGAGAGGCTGAGACTTTGCATCAAACCTGTGTCCTGGGGCATTCCAGACAGCACAGATCTGGCAGCATCTCTTTGCAGAAGAGCATGTAAAAGGAGCTGGGCACAAGAGCACAGTCAGCTGTTCACACACCTACACAGGAAAAGGAAACTCTTCAAAATTAAAATTCAAAGCATGTTTTCTTAGTATGCTCCACCTTACCTGGGATCCTTCAGTGTTTTGACTGAGGCCAGAACTTGATTAGCATGCTTACAATCATCTGTTAAGAAAAATTAGTGATGATATTCAGCTTTTCAGTGTGAAAAGATGAAACTTGTTCATAAAAAAATCTTCCAGGTGTGTTTGGCTGTACTTCTGTTAGGGAGGCATTTCCTTTAAGGATGACTTTCTTGTGGTTCCTGACCTCATGGTGGATTTGTTGTTGCCTTCATGACTCCCTTGACCAAACAGCAGGATGGTCTGTAGTTTCTATCTTCTGGAGACCATGAAAGGCAGAAATGAATTTAAAAAACTGCTGCTTAAAGCAATCTTGCAAACACTGACTGTGGCATATAATACTTCTTTCTAAGAGTGGAATAACCATTTGCATCATTATTGCATGAATTGTCCTGTTTTGTGCCTACACAAGAGTTACCAATTATTTGCTGCTTTGTAATCTCCCCCCAAATTCAGTTTGTGTTATGTCTTTTGCTATCACTGTATGAATAATTATAGATCCCTATATTTTGTTGCAATCCAATGGACAGAAAGTGAGAAAAAAAGGAATCCCTTGCTCCCACCTTTGGAGAGAGAAACAAAATATTTAGTTTTATTTTTGCATTGGAAATATCTTCAAGACATTTAAAACACTATCAAAAGGTGATATACTTGCAAAGAATGTATGCAAAGGAAGAAGAAAAAAACAATTTTAATTTCTTTACTATTCGATGGTTAGTACTGAAATTTGAAAATCAGTTTCTTGATAATGATCCAGATAGTTTATCACAGACTGAAGAAAACTTTTCTTTCCAAAACTGTGTGTACACCAAAAATTGAAGCTTTCATTTCTAACAAATATTAATATTTTTTGGGGGGGAGGAGGGGGGAACCCAGAACACACAGGTATAATTTTTCATTTATTTTTGAAAAATAAAAGTCCTTTTGCCTTTCCATGTTGGTGTTTTCTCTTTGTTTGACAATAGAATGGGGGGGAAAAAAAGGCAAGACAAAGTGAGGAAATAACAAAAGAACTTGAAAGCAAAGTAGATTTAACAATGAAAATTATGGAAAATTTGGAAAATTTATGTTCATTTGAAACTTCTTTATGCTACTGAATTTTATTTTACCAATTAAATTGCTTTGAAAGAATTGTTTGATATTTTATTTCCAAATAAGTTGATTCTGATAGAAATACCTTTTTGCAGAAATCTTTTGAAACCAAAATTCTCTGGCAAAATTTTAATTCTGCTGGAGCTTACTATAACCCTATATAAGGAGAAAATAATTTAAGTAGAAATAAAAACCATAAAACAATTTTATTTCTTTACCTATAAAAAGCTTATTAATATTCATTCATTTTTCCACCCTAAACTCAACTGTTATTGAATCACTGAAGTAGAAATGTCCTTTCTATAGGCCATAGAATGTGTTCATTAGTTAGAATTTGCATTAAATCAGTTATCTCAATACTATTTGCTGACAATATTTCTGGGGGTTTTTTTATTTAGCCTTAAAGTTAGGTATTTAATTTCTGTTTCTTATTTAAAAAACCCAACCAAACAACCAACCATCAACAAAAAAAGAGAAAAACTCAAATAAAAAACCAAAACACACACCCCATCCCCCCCCAAATTTAAAATAATAGTAAAATTAAAGACATATAGAAAGCATCCAGCGTGTTACAGGGTAAACAGCAAGAAGCACAGCTTTGAACTTCCCCACGTCACAATGATTTTTCAAAGTTCATATTTTAACTTTCCAACAGAAACAAGAAAATACTGTCTTCAGGTTCAGGCTATTTCACAAAATTAACATGTGCACTTTTCCAAGCATACCTAAATCCTCACAGAGGCAAGAGCCATGCAATATGAACTTTATAAGATTTCTTAAAAATAAACCACCAAAAAATTTTAACTGTATGTTAAACTGTACGTTTCTCTGTAAGCTTATTTCTTACCTTGTTTTGCCAAAGGATAGAACAACTAGTATTCCTGTGATTATACACTGTAATTCCCAGTCTTCATTGATGTACTCATCTCTTCACTCTACCTCCTTCCTTGCTGAATTCTTTAGGAGTCTTTCATGAGCGCAGAATAAGATTCTTATATTTTGCAGTCTATTCCCAGTATTGAAAACCAGAAACCAAAAGCTCTTCTTCACTCGATGTAATACATTTTATTTAACTCAGATAACTACTCACATGCCTGTAGCATTCATGCCTATTTCAGCTCAAGACAGAAAAAAGTTTAAAGGCATTTTTTTTCTAAAGGATTTCATACTGAAGTGATTCATCTTCTGAGGGAATGTTTTTATATTTTCCCAGGATTTCTATATGCTATTGATTAGACAGCTGAAATTCCATTCAGTGCCCGAGGTTTTAAATGCTTACATGATTCTAATATATATGCATAAATGGAAGGTATAAATAGACAACTTAGATTTGCGATGAGCAGACATCAAAAATCTGAAGGTCCTTAGAAGGGCAGAGAAAGCTGTTTTCTGGCCCCTTGCTGTAGATGAAGCTACGATTTTGTTGTCCTGTAAATATGTTTAACCATTGGCAATTAACACTGTTATTGTTTTTTGATTTACCTTAACTCTTAATGACAAACACTTGTTTATATGCAGCCATTCTGCATACACAAGTTTAAGTGGTTGATTACAGTGTCATCATCAATTTATGGAGGATTATGACAGAACTCTGAGAAAGATATATAAGGCATTACTAACTGATGGGAAGCTAGAACATATATAATAATTCTGCATATGATACTTTGCACAATGTTGAAGTACCTAAAGTAGGTTTAAAGCCTTTTTATAAAAATTTATCAAACAGAAATTGTTTAATTTATGCATTATGCTTCGAAAATGCTGTACCTGAGTTGTGAGACAAATGCTAGTCTAGCTTCAAGTAACCCTGTATAGCTCTATAGGCTTCCAGAATACCTAGACTACATATCTTAGGCTTCTGTAGGGTTTTAAATGTTTATCTTCTGCAATCAGAAAAATACCATTTTCCCATTATTCATGCATTGTCACTGAGCCATTAGATGTAACTATTTCGCACTGCTGGTTTGTTGTTTTTTTTAATTGGCAGACAAATATAATCATATTCTCTGGTTTTAAAAGTTTTTCAGTCTATAGTTCTTCTGAAGTACCCTAAAATTTAATTTCCTTTTCCATTTCCTATTTTAGAATTTCTTTTGAAATGAAGCTTTGTACATTTTATCTTTTCATCTACATCGTGAGCTGAAGTAATTTGAGGCAGAATTGAGCACTATCCTAAAATAAACAAGTGTTCTCTAGATCTTTTGTTCTCTTTCTCTTTATTTCACTGAAGCTGTAAACAGCTATGTGTGAATGAGATATAGTCTAGTGAACCTGTACCTTTTAGTAGTCAGAGTTAAAAAGAAAGGAAAATTACTGCCTAGGACAGTTTTTAGTTCAGAATTGAGACTGAGACACTTTAATGAGCAAAGATGGTTTTTTCAGGTTTTTGTTGAGTCTTTGCTCTGTTATTAACTTTATAACTACAATGGCTAAATCCCAGAACTATTTAATGGAAATTCTTTCATTACATTATTCATACCTGCTATCTGAGCAAGTTTTTTGCCCTTCCTCTTCTGATCAATCACTCTAATAGGAATTTGCAGTTGATCTGATCCTGTCTAATTTAACCTTAATCAAATGGAGCCACCTTCAGGAAGGCCTGCATATCTGAGAATATTTGTCATTCCTCACGTCCAGAGAAGCACACTGACATCTCCAGTTGTGAGAAAGATGCAGAGACTTGAGACAAAAAATCCAATGAGACACAGTTGCTAATCCACAACCATATTTCATTTAACATAACTGTGTTCATCAGTATTACAGTAATTTTAAATTTAAATTCCACACTCTTTGTGATGCCTTATGCAGGCTTTGCTTGCACAAGCATAAATATAAATTCTTAAAGCAAAGGAGATATAATACAAGATTTACAAAACAGGAAATTAAAAAATGTAAATTCTATAACAAGATGCCAGGATTGCTTCTGCAGTAGGAGCTTTTATGGTTTTACAGGCAGAAATAATTAAATGGCATTCCACCTCCGAGTAAGTAATAGAATATATTATGTTGATGGAGACACAGCTATTAACTATTTAACAGATTAATTTCTTCATACAGTCCAGCTGCTCCTGCCTTTCACAGAACAATCTCAATATTTAGATAGATGTTGCCAAAAAGAATAATTTTTATTAGCTCTTCCTTAGTGCTTAACTGTGAATGGCTTGTTCTGACACTGACTATTGCCAATGGATAGTGACTAAGGGTTATTTATTAAGCAAAAATGCCCTGTTCACAGTTGGTTTCCTTGGAACAAATGACTACTTCATGAAAACCTTTTATATTTGTCTTTCTACGTAAACATAATTAAGACTAAGAAAAAGATTGCTCTACCAAGAAGAAAAGGAGAGACAGTGATGGGATAATATATGGTATCTAACCTTCCTTAGCTACAGGAATTTCTTTTTTTTTCTCCTTGTGGTTAAAGGAAAATAACTGTCTTCATTTTTAGCCCCCAAAAAGGATTGTGACTGCTTTCCTAGAGCTTTAAATTTAGACAAGAAAACCATGTGTCTACCAATAGCTTTCATTCTGTATTTGATGCTTGTGTGTTGCAAATTGACAGAAATTGGCACAATGTAAGGAAGAGCTGAGAGAGACAGAAAGAGCAAGGAGGGGGAAAACAGGAATCTAACCATAGATATGGAAAAACAGTATCTCAGTCACTGCAAATATGGTAAACAATAGGATTAGCAGAAGACTTACAGCAATTCTCTAATTAGAGGGCAACAAAATAGTTTGATTCCTTGTAACTGCAGGGAAAAAGGGGATGCAACTTGATACTCATTAATTTCTCAGTACTGTGAAATTGGTGACATTAAGAATACAGGAAAATGGGGGGAAATGTCTCCATTAATCAGAAAGCAGGCCAGGTAACAGAGAGGAAATTATGAGTGATTTCCCAGAAAACAGGGCCAAAAAGAATATCTGGATGATATTCTCTGCTGTTTTATAGCAATGCTGCGATAGATCTGCATAGAAAAAAAAAATCAAAGCTAGCTGAAAAACAAAAAGTACAAAGAGAAAGATGAGTCCAGTGAAATACTGAAACAAATTTAATCAGAAATAAACAACAAAATAGACAGTGACCAATGTGGGATGAGGATTGCCTCTTACTGTATGACTTAGGCACATATTCTCTGTGGAGCTGTAGTGCATGACTCATACGAGAACCTTTAATAATCATTTGTAGTGGAGGTGGTCAAACTCAAAGGAAAGACCATTAATTTCAACACTGTCTGCCTTCCATTTCAATTAAAAATAATTGATAAGGGAGAAAAGAAGTTATGAAATGTTGGAATTTTATATGGTATTTCACCTAAAGAGCAAGCCATATGCTGAACTGCCTATGTAAATAAGTGCTGTAGCCTTAAGAACTAATTAATGAAATCAGAAATGGCTGCTGCCGACTTTCTCAGCAGATGTGCATGGTCAGCCAATTATGAAGGGCTTTGTAATGTAAACAACATTGTTAACCAATAATCAGTGCCAAAGTGTCAGCACCTGCGGAAGGTTACAGTCTTAAAGATGTATATAAGTGTGTGTGCAGTGTGTGCAGATGAATAAAAGAGCCTGTTGCTGCTAACTTCTGTGAAGTCGTCTCTCAGGTCCAAAAACCCGCCTCCCCACGGTTACAATGAAAAACCTTTCTTTAATTGATCAAAGAACAACAGCTAGGTGTAAAAGCAACAGTTCCTTGTAAAGACAGGATATGAGGAAACAGTGAAAACGAACAAATGAGAACAGTGTCATCAGTAGCAGAAACAGAGTATAACCAAAACATTTCATGAGCACTTTGCTATTAGACTGAAATGCTCATAAGGTGTTCATTTCAGATATCATATTTGAAGCAACTATAGCAACGACAAAGAAATGCAGCTCTGAGTAGTTCAGAAAGTTATTATCTGTACAATCATTGATCAGAAAGTTGTTGTCATCTGTTTGACATGCAGTATAAAAAATACTCCACAGGACTATAGAATAAGGACCAATAAAAGTCTCTTCATTCTTTAAAAATCATAAAATCACAATTTTTTTTGAGTTGGATGGGACCTTACAGATCATCTAGTTGCAACCCTTCTGCCATGAGGGGCTGTATTTTATATTTCACAGATCTCTTGAAATAGTTATGAACAATATTACAGGTTTTAATGACTTATTATCATACCTGTTTCCATAACCTGAGAAAATAAGCAATATTAGTGTTCCACATCAGTACCATCAAATACTACAAACTTTTCAGCAGAGGTCATAATGATAAGGTGAACATAGATGCAAGTTAATCCAGAAAGTAAGAAAAAAATTCATGCCACTAATGTCCCGGATATCAGTCTGAAATGGACAATGAATTAGTGTGTCTTGTGTATATGCTGTGCCTTGTTAAGTGTTTAATTTTGTATTACAATGCTTTTCAGCTCTCTTCCTGAGATACACTATCAAATTACTTTATTCTGTTGCAGAACGTGATTTCCTCCTGTTATTTTCACTTGAACTTATTAGTACCTTTAATTAGCCCTTGCTAAGTAACATGCTTTTCTTTCCTGCCCAAAATTTCCTTTATTTTCTATCAACAACAGAAAAAAGAAAATTCTGAATTTAAAAACTGAATATTTGATCAGAGTTAACAATTTTTTTCCAGGTCAGACTATTTTGTATGTTTTCTTCTTTCCATCTTCCAATGTGCAACTGAAAAATAGTCTCATATCTGATATAAATGTCCAAAAGTAATTTTATACAACACATTATCTCACCATACACACTGGCACTATAGTTACTCTGGTGGCTTTTTTTCAGCAGGTGTCTTGCCTGCAGAAGGTCACTCACTGAAAAGAAAGCACAGCCAGATGAAAACAAAGAAGTACCTCACACTTGAATGACCATTGAATTGAACAGAACTCAAGAAAGACTTTTCAGAGAAACTAGCACATATAATGCCATAACTTGTGTCACATGTTGTGTTCCAAGAGAACACATTACACACTACTGAAGTGTGAATTGTTACGCTAAAAGAATTAACTCCCACGAACTCTTTTCTACCATGTAGAGTAAATCTGTGCATGCATCACACTGACTAGCCATTTAAGCTTGTTTTATTAGCAGAATTCTGTCTCACCTGGTATGGGCCAGTATATAGGGTTCTTTTTCTGCAACATGGTCTCTGGATTTCTTTTCCATCCTACCAGACTGAAATGCAAGGATGGGGTTCATTCATTACACACAAGTAAATTACAGACCTCTGAAGCTTCAAAGATTCTTTAAAATACTACAGTTCTTCCCTGTCACCCTAACAGACAACTTTGCAGAGGGCTGAGTTCAAAAGGGTCATGAACAAGACCAAATTGAGTCATTTAGTACTTCACATACTGTGCCCTACTGTAAGTAAATATATTTGCCAAAGTTTCTCCTGTCATAGTGGGTGGAAGTATTCTTCCATGTAAAGCCACTTTGTACTTCTCAGCTTTCAGCTTTTTGCAGGTGAAATCAACATATGTGAAGAAGATTGATCAGTGAATTTCCTTCTGCTTCTTACTCTCCACATTCCTTCCTCAAGTTCCAGAGCATTCAAGAGCAAGTAAGCCTCAGCTGGTTTAAGGTAATTCCTTTAGATCTGAGTCACAATTACTTTAGATTTGAGTTACAAAAATGTACATAAAGCCTGGAAGAGGATCTTGTGGCCTCCTGACTTTGGCTTAGATACCTACATACTGGCCAGTATACAGTTCAGATTGAAAATATTTTGTGAATCTGGCCACTGTGTGCTTTTTGGTAGAGCTGTCAGTGCTTCAGCTGGAAGGCAACTGGAATTTTGAAATGACTGACAATGTGATAAAATTAATTTTGCAGTTCAACAGCTTATAAATTCATTAATTTTTTGCTAAAACAAACCCATACAATTTTCTATGTATCACTTCCAGTTAAATAGGAAATGTAGATGTTATAAAAAATTTTCCATCTGAAAATTGTATAAAAACTAAATGTGATCCCTGCTGCTTTCAAAAAAGGGTAACTTCTTACTTTGATGGGGTCACCTGGAATTATTAGAGTAGTAAGGTGAAGTAGAGTGATCTCAAGAAAAGTAAAGTAGCATCCTCCTTTATGGACAATGGAAATTAATTGTCCAGCTGAGAATACACTGTACCTACCTCCTACTTCCACATTTTTCTGCCCTCTGGAACTCAGGAAAGGTAATGGTATACCAAAAATTGGTTTTTAGGATGCCTAATTTCAGCAGACTAAATCCATTCCACATTCGTATTTGAAATTTTGAGCTAAATTCTAAGGGTTAATTAAATAGTAAGTCCAAATAACTGATTTGTTCCTTGATTAAATTAACGAGAATTCCAGATATTTGGCTTTTTAATTGCAAAAGTTTAGAAATAATGTGGCTTGCAGTTCTCAGAAAACTGTTATTTCAAAAGAGTTTTCTGCCTTGTTCTCTTCAATATGACGGTCATATTTTCTCAGTTTTTTCATCTCAGTCCTTCATAAAATGTCACATTCTTTCCTGCACTCCTACATTTGTTCCCCAGCCTTAGACACACCATCTTTAATCTCACTCTCTACATGTATATTTTCTCTACACCAATCAGTCAATCAAAGAATCAAGTAATAATATCTTTCAAAAAAACCCAGAATTGGAGTACAAAAGCCCACTAAAAAAATCTCACGAGACAAAATGAATAGATGTAATTTCTCTATCCAACTAGCTATTTATTTGGCCTGACCTTTATAAGAAGTAAATGATCCTAACAGCTAGAGGAAGTGTGGGGGGAAAAAATATAAAAATCAGACTATGTAAGAAAGTAACAGGTGAACACCATCTCTGCTGAAGTCATCAGCACTTCCAAGCACTTTTTTTCCTTTTCTGAAATAAAGATGTACAGAAAAACACGCCATTCAGGAGATACAAAAAAGCTTAACGCAGTCCCAAAAGTTCAGCATATTATAGTCCTGTATGTTATACTGTGGCAAGGATAAGGTCCATTTTAAATAGTATTGCCAATACTTATCCATAACCCTGAATACAAAAGCAATAATGTTTATCATAAACCTCACATTGTCTTGGGGTGCAGGAGGATGCTGGTGGAGATCCTGTATCAGACATTACATAAACCTGAATATTTTTTATAGTTCACAAAAAGATAGATATGAAATAAAATTAAGAGCTATATAAACACCATTTTTCTAATTGCTTACTTCTTTACAAAAGGGCGTGGTTATTCATGGGCTTGCCATTATTGACTTTTCTGATTGGAATAAAGGGAGATTTCATTACATTGCAAGGTTTCACAGTATTTTTATTTCCCTCACTGTTTCAGTTTGAGCTATTTTGAGCAATAATCTGATAAAAAGAAGCAAAGTAAACTTGCAAATCAAAGTATGACAATGCTCTGTGGCAAGAGACTGGACAGAAAAACTCCAGAGAGAAAGCTCATTAACAATACAAAGTCTCTGCAGAAGTGGAAGTTTTTCTGAAAAATAGGTACCAGTTAACCATACTACCGAGTCAGGAGCAGATGCCTGTAATGATGTTTAATGAATAAATTACTGTTTTCAAACAGCTTACTACATCAAACTAACGTTGTTTGTCTCTTCTAGTCCATATGATACAAATACACATTTTCACTTAGAAAATGGATCAAATCTTTTTATTTAAGCCAAAGGCACTCTTCCTTTCTATAAAGCATTTCTCTGAGTATGTATGTATGGCCAAACTTCGCGAACGAAGATTTGGGAAGGGCTGTCCCCACGTGGGTGTGCCCTTCCAGCCTGTGCAGTGGATTTTAGGTGAGGCTCAGCGTGCCCAGAACTGGCCCCACCGTTTAAGTCCTGAGGTTCATCTGCCACGGCCGAGCGAGCTTGAACAGTGCCAGTGAAGTCCTCAGGACTAGAACCTACAGCACCCGGCATTTCCCAGGAGGTCTCCCATCCAAGTACTCATCCGGGGCTGACCCTGCTTAGCTTCTGAGATCTGACGGGATCGGATGTCAGGGAGGCATTTAACTACTCTCTGAGTAGTTATTAAGAATAGGTGAAAGACATGAGAAAGTCAAATTACAGACATAGCCAAGTAGATATCTCATTACAAGGGCTAGAAGTGAGGTCCTTCACAATAACCCTGACACAGAAAAATTGCATACTTCAAAAAGAATTCACTTAAGTTATCTGATCAGAAGGTAGATGGAGTCCATCAAGAGTAGATTTTCTCAGTCATATTTTCTCTTTTTCCTTTTTTAGAGAAGGATAATCCATTGAAACTGGTTAATTTCCAACCACCAAAGACTATAGTTCTGTTAATTTTGAAAGGAACAATTAGAAATAAGACAAGCATATTTTGCTAAAAGTATCACTAGTGGCTAATTTTAACCCCATTGAAAACCAAAGTTTTCAAGTTCACAGGACATCATTTTTTCAATAGAGGAACAAAAAATAATTTCAAATTTAACAAAGTTATATGTGGTTAACTGAGGACACAGTTTTTCTGGGTAGCGTGTAAAAAGCACCCTGCACAACCAAGTAGAATCATGTGCAAAAATCCAGGCCAATATGCAGGGAATGGAAAATGAAGGGCAACACAAACTCAAGAGAGCTGATTTGCAGATATTTGTCCATGAAAATGTGAAAGGACTTACATTGTCAGAGTAGTATCTCCCAGGCAACCGCTCCTTAGACAGAAGTGACAATAAATACAAAATGTGGCTGCTATCTGTGGCATATTGATAATATTCTACTTTTTTTATTCCTTTGCTTGGCTAAAATATGCATTCCGATTTGAAATATGAACATGCTTTGTAGTTGCTCAACATTTAAGCCTCTGCATATAGAACACAAATAGAACAGGATCAGCCATATACAATTTACATATTTTATTACAATTCCCTTAAAAAATTGCTATCCAGTCCAAAATGTAAATGGGAGAAAAGAGTAAAGTTCATATATATATATATATATATATGTATATATATATATATATATATGGAACAATGTATATAATATGCATATATAAATAAATATGTACTTGTGTAAGCTTATATCTATGATATATCAGATACAGACTCATACCCATATATATTTTCACTTATGTATATGCTTATTTATGTTAATCATGTATGTGCATATATACACACATGTACACACACACATACCCATATATATGTATATTTATCACATTTACACAAAAAAGTTGCAGTTGGAATGGCTGTGTCTCTAAAGCAGGGCCTCCCAGAGCCAGTTGATTAGGATCATGTTAAGATGCCTTTTGAATATGTGCAAAGATGGAGATTCCACTGCCTTCCTGAGCAGTCTGTGCCAGTGCTTGCTCACCCTCACAATGAAAATGTCTTTCCTGATGTTCAGACAGAACAGTCTCAGTTTGTGCCCATTGACTCTGGCCCTGTCTCTGAGCACCACTGAAAAGAGCCTGGCTCTGTCTCCTCTGCACCCTCCCTTCAGGTATCTCTCTACATTGATGAGATCTCCCCTGAGCCTTCTTTTCTTGAAATTGGACAGTTCCAGCTCTCAGCCTTTCCTCAAAGGAGGGGGCTCCATCCCTTAATCACTGTTGTGGTCCATCATCAGACTTTCCCCAGCATGTCCATGTCTCCACTTGTACTGAGGAGCCCAGAACTGGACACAGGACTCCACATATATCTCACTAGGGCTGGGTAGTGGGGAAGCATCAACTTCTTCAACCTGCTGACAGTGCTTTGCCTCATGCAGCCCAGGTTTCCACTTTCCTTATTTACTGCAAGGACACAGTGCTGGCACCTGTCAAGATACTTCAGTATGCCTGTATTTTTTTTGTGCCATTTCTTGTAAATAGACATATTTGGCGTTATTTCATTTGGTTTTAATTCGGTTTTATTTCACCAAATTTTTACTCACTGAAAGTATGAAGCCAAATAACACCTTAAAAATTTATTTTACATCAAACAGGCTAAAACATCCTTTAGGGAATGGAAATCTAAAGGGAATAGTATGTATCTACCAATTTTTTCAATCTTGCTGAAACTTGGAATGCAGCCCAGATTTATAGTGATTAATTCTCTGAATCCAAAAGTGCCTAAGCTTCACTTTAACTAAAATTAAGGATTGAGATTCTCAATGGCACTTAGGAGCTTTCATCCAGTTTAAATTAAACCTAAATGGAAGTTAAGAACATAAGTGACTTTGTGAACCTGTGTGTAGGTACATACCACATACACCAAGAATTTGAAATCCTTGCCTTCTTGTCAAAATGCCCAAACACCAAAAATGTGACTTTTCAGACTCAAGTTCTAGTAGCCCTTATATTTTGAGACATACCAACTGTTATGGGTTCACCTAGGTGGGCCTAGATTTGGGCTCTGAAGTGTGGACTAGGCCGAAGCTGTCAGCTGACTTGAGCTGGGCTGAGCTAACAGCTGACCTCTTCTAGCCAGTAATTTTGTATTCCATACCACATTATGACATCATCTCCAGGGAAGTAGGAACCAATGTGGGAGTGGTTAAGGCAGTTGCTTCTCAGCCTTCCTCTTGGGAGGACGCACGATGCTGTCCCAGGGGGGATGGAGAGGACCAGGCCCACCACTGGCTCAGAGGGTATCTCAGGAAAGTAAAATGTGTTCTTCTGGGTCTCTCCTTTCTGCTTGAGTTTGTCTCCCTGGGGAATAAGTCTTTTCTTAAGTAATGTGTAGTTAAGACAGTAGAATTTGTGTGTTCGTTATGAAGTTGAGTGGGGAACTTGTTGTTGCAGACTTGTGTGAGTGTATATTTGTACTCTCTTCTAATTGTCTCTTTCTGTGAAAAATATATGTAGATTTGGTATAAATGCGGTTTGAAGTGGTTTTTTTCTTTCCCCTCTCTTTTCCTCCCTTTCCCTGGTGTTAAGAGGGAGGCTTTTCTCTCTGTGCTTGGGGGGGTTGGCAGTTGCTTATCTCAAACCAAGACACCAACACCTCAGTTTATTCAAGGTTCAAAAATCTGAGTGTTTTTCTATTAAAATTCCCTGCTTAGACTACCACTATGCACACTGTCAGTGCAATACCCTTCAGTCTAGTGAGTGAAACATGAATGAAGGAGCAAAAACCTAAATTTTAGGTTCCTTGCAACAGGAGGGCCTTTGAACCCTCATCTTCTGCTCCCTGTGAAAGTTCATCAGGACTCTCAGTAAAGAGTTGTTAGTAAGAAAAAAAAATAAACTTGATTCAAAAATTGTTTCAAAAGAGGCTTTTCTGGTTTATTGTACATAATGTTTGAGTAGATGAGCCTGGATTTTAAACTTCTTTTGTACACTTGGACTTTTCATCTCCTCTGTCCCTAGAAGTCAGAATACTGTCCAAACTTATCTTGTATTAGATTTCTGCAGCCCTGCTGGGAGACGTGCAGAAGGGAATAAGATTCCTGGGGACAAGGAGAGACTGAGCAAGGGTTACCCAGCTCTACAAGCAAATAGTGGTAGTACATCCCATCTGGCAACCCTGTGTTACATTCTCTTTTTAAGGAAGAGAATCTAAGACTTTCTCAACACCAACCCCTTAGTAACTGCAACTGGACTTGGCATCAGTCTTATTCCTTTCTTAGGAAGCATAATTTCAGTTTGTCATAATTTGGAGCCTCTAAAGATCTGACAGAAAATGTCCTAATCCTGGCTTTTTTGAAAGCCTGATAGTTGATGCTGTGACAAACTCTATTGGTGAAGTTATGGAATCACATTCATGGGTACTCTAATCAAAGTACTTCTATTCCAAAGATAGAAATAGAAGTTACATACCCAACTGAGTTCTAAGAGGATTTCAACCTGATTTATTTCTTTGCTGTGTTAGACTGCATCTCAGGCAAACACCCAAATCCAAGCAAGTAGTGGATTTCTGCATACAACCTTCCCATCTACTCTTATTCCACACCTACCTACTTAATATATTGATCCTATACATCTTCTTCAATAAGTATTTAACTTCACTTACTTACTATAGAAAAATTGAAAACCTGACACAAAAATTTTAATATCTGTTCTAAAGCCAGATGTTTCATTTTCAGCTGTGGTAACACTCATTAGGTAAAAATATGAGCTAAAAAACTTTTATTCTATGTGGAAGCTTTCTCATATGGGACAGGAGGTGATGTTAGCTCAGCTGGAAAATACATCTGCTCAAAAGTAACATCACATTTGTTTACACTTTCTTCATAACTCAGTAGGAAAGGCCTATTAATTTTGCAAGTTTCACAGAAAGAACAAGTGTGGATTAGATTTATCAGCTGTTCTTCATTCAAAAATCCACAGAAGATAATATTTTCAGACTGGAACCATTCACAAAGAGAAAGCTTCCATATTACTTACTTTTGTACTTCAAGTTTGTGTTTAATTCAGTTCAGTGCAAGGTGAATGCTCTTGTTCTCTTTTTTTTTTTGACCTTTATGTTTTTAATAAATGAAGATCTGTCCTGTGTTCTTCTAGTCAAACACAGCTTCTACCCATGGTATAGAGAGGTGTGTAAGTCAATTAGGTTTCATAGCTTAAAGTCAGGTGAGCCTGAACATCTGCTTTATTTCTATTTGTCATTCTACAAAGCATTCATAAGTGACCAGCTGTGTCTCATGCCAGGTGTTTCTTTCAAGTGGCCTCATGGAGTTACACTGTGCAAGTGCACAATGAACGAAGGACACAGAATTTGGTTGGTTGCAGTAGTCAGAGACAATGCTTATAGTTGTCCAAATAAAACTGGATGAACTAAAAAAAATCATGAATTTTTGTCCCACTTCTGGCTGAAAAATCTGCAATATGGAATTTCCCACAGGATGAATATGCTGATTTTTATCTATTTCAAGGTTCATCTCCAATAAGGATTCATGGCAGCAACTCAGGCTGTAGTAAACTAGATAGTCAGAGAGAAAATATCACTATAAAATCCCAGTAGGCTGCACACAGCACATTACAACACACAAGTGTGGAAGATAAATGAATTCCAGCATCACAGACTGTTACTCACATTTGGCTGAAGCCCTGTGTTCCCTAGTGACCTTGTGTACAATATGCATTTCACAGAACAGAGAACATGCCAGATCTCTGGCTACCATCATTGCTATCTTCTTACAGCTATTGGCAGGGGTGATAAAAGCCTTTTGAATAATGCTACCTTTTCAAGACACAATGTGGGAGGAAACATCAAAAACTCAGTGGGACATCCCAGCCTAGTTTAGTGCTCCTGAGTAAGTATCTGAGTGTACCAATTCTCATAGATAGAAACTGGAAATGAATGCAGAGACCTCTAACATGACATTTTTAATCAGTTATTAAATAAGGTACAGGTGTTTCAATATTTGAAATGCCCTTAGTGAGTCATAGGATTAAATCTACTCACAGCCAGTAACCAAAGATGCAACAGTGAAAAGGCAGCAAAGTGAGGCATGCAGAGTAATATCTTTGCCAGGATCTCTTGTGCCAGTGCTGGCACCCTGGAAAGCAGGGGTCTGATGCTGTAGAGGGACAATATGTGGCTAACTCTGAAAACAGTCCATAAACAGAATTCAGTCTCCATCCCTCAGTTCTGTGATGGCATTAATCCTTGGCTGTTCATTTAGCGTTTCCCCTTCCCTTCACACAGATACCTCTTTAGGCTTTTGCTTTTTAGAACGACAAAATCTAGGTCTGCAGTGCTGAGAAGCTTAAAGTGCTGGTGAACATTTTCTTCACTCCAGCTGAGTCTGATAATTTCTTTATTCACTGCATAATATTTCCCTCTTTTTAAAATTCTTTTCTTTTTTTTTTTTTGTCTTAAAGCATAGCAACTTTGACAACTACATAATATGCCTGTGTTTAAAAGTGCTCATTATAAACTTCCTTTGGGAATTGCCAAGTTTTATTCTTACTAGTCATTTACCGCCTTTAAACATTCAATATCTTTTGATGAAAAGGGAGTCTTTGAGGTAATGGGAGAAAAAAATATTCTCTCCAGCTTATTTGCAGCTTTCTCCAAGTCATCAAGACATCATTACAACTTTTCACTTCAGATGTTTGAAATCAGTTCTTTCTGCCACCAGAAGTTAAAAACAAGGATTCATATTACTAAACTTTACTAATTTGATAAAGAGTTCCATAACAGGACCTTTATTTTTAAATGAAGCTCAGGAGACTTAAAAGAACCAGCTTCTCATATGTTCAATGATTCTTCTTGCAATAATATTTGTTGCCTGGCTTGGAAGAGACCTTGAAAATCATCGAGTTCCAACCTCCCCTGCCATGGGCAAGGGCACTAGAACAGTGTCACAGGCAAAATGTGAGCTTCAGACAAAGTTTAGTAAAGAAGCCCTCCCATCAAGTCATGAGGCACAGAAAGGACCCCCTTGCTCTCTAAACTCCTTCTCAGAGAGAAGTCTAGCTGTGGCTGGATCCTACCTTAGCCTCAGACTTTATGTCTAAAGTATTATGTAGCTGTAATTGAACCTTTATACAACTTTGGCCCCTAGGATTAAGAATGGCAAACCAAATACATTGAGATAGATAGATAGATAGATGATAGATAGATAGATAGATAGATAGATAGATAGATAGATAGACAGACATATGTATATACATATACATATAAACATGCATATACACATACACATACATATACACATATGTATATATACATATATATACACATATGTATATATACTTTTTTTGTTATGACAATAATTAAACTAAAATGTATTAATCATAATCATTAACTCTGCAGTATGGATAGCTATAACTATGAAGATAGTGCATTGTTATTGAAGCAATTATATTAAAGCTGGCAAAATCATTCTAAGTATAGATTGATGTTACTCATCCATACCAACAACCATGGGCAAATTTCTCATCAGTCTTAAGGAGCAATCTTGAGGGACATCCCCAGTCAAGGGAGCTTAACATCTTTAATTATCAGTAATATCATATATTTGTTCCTTTATCCATGTACTTTACCAGGTCTGCCCCATCTTCACCTCATTATCAGCAGGTTTAACTTTGGGATTGATGAGTCAGGCTGGTTTCAGTAATATTTAACACCAAAAGAAGCATGATACCCTCATTCTCCATTCCTCACTGATAGCTTAGCAAATAGAGTATTCTTTCATCCCCACTCCAGGCAGAAAGCATCCTGCTACAACCAGGTTGCTCAAAGTCCCATCCAGCCTAACTCTGAACACTTCCAGGGATGGGGCATCCAGAACATCCTTGGGAAACTTGTTCCAGTGCCTCACCACCCTCACAGTAAAGAATTTCTTCTTAACATCTGATCTAAGTCTCTCCTATTTAACTTTAAAATCGTTCCCCCTGTATTGTCCTAGTGTCCTATCATAATCTAATTGTGTCATCTTCATGCTTGAAGTGACCTCAGTGAAAGCAGAGACACTCAGACTCTAGCCAGGACTTCAGTTCTACAAAGTAGAAGAAATAATAGTCTTCCACCTGCAGGTATAATTTAAAGACATCCTCCCAGTTCAGATGTTAATGAATGTCTTTAAATACACTTTTTTTAATATAGTTCATTATATAGATCATCTGGAATATATTCAACCTATGAAGATTGAATGCATTTTTAAAGTTTGAATACTAGGAAACTCAGTAAGCATTTAGTCTGTAGTTTTATAAGCTTCTCAATAATACACTTATTTTAATTCTACTTATTAATATTATTAATTCTAATTTCCTGAAATTTAATTTTATTTGTCATACAGAGAAGTGCATAATTTACTAGAACAACAGTAGTAATAATTTTTAGTATTGTCACCAAAAACTGGGAAATAAACTCTCCAATCAGTTTGCTAGGTTAGAAAGCTGATACTACTGTATTCAGCATGCTGGATGCATGGGGATAGCTCCACAAAACGTGCACACCCAGCAACATAACATACCAGGTTATATTCATGAAACTAATACATAATTATCACATTTCTATTACATGTTCATCATATTTCTAGAATATGTACATATATGCTAATTTTATCCTTGAACTTTGGATATGAATAGTCTTTTGATGGTCATTTGGGAGCATCCCCTTCCCTGAATTTCCTTTTTGTGGTTCTGGACTTTAAAATGCATCTTCTCTTCTTGAGAATAGCTCAAATATGTGGTCAGGTCATAATGTGCTTCTCTTATAATTCCTTCCTCTTATACACCATCCTTGTTCTCAAAACTAAGACATGTGCTAGAACATATTAATCACTGGCATAGGTAAATAAGGAAGTAATAACTGGCACCAGACTATTAGTCATAGAGGTAGGAGTTAACACAAAGCTACACTGATCTCTGGCATGTATACTATATGGCACAAAGCTAAGCATTGACCACAGATATAGGGATCAAACACTGCTATGCTATAGTTAAAAGAATTCTCCAACATCTTCCCTCACTGCTGCATAGACTCCTTTTTAAAGAAATATTACTTGTTCAATAACAGTAGTATTTGTGTGTATTAGAAGCCAGCCTGTCTCTGTTTTCATTGGAGTACCATGTCCCTGTTATGGCTTCACCTAGGTGGGCCTAGATTTGGGCTCTGAAGTGTGGACTAGGCCGAAGCTGTCAGCTGACTTGAGCTGGGCTGAGCTAACAGCTGACCTCTTCTAGCCAGTAATTTTGTATTCCATACCACATTATGACATCATCTCCAGGGAAGTAGGAACCAGTGTGGGAGTGGTTAAGGCAGTCGCTTCTCAGCCCTCCTCTTGGAAGGATGCACGATGCTATCCCAGGGGGGATGGAGAGGACCAGGCCCACCACTGGCTCACAGGGTATCTCAGGAAAGTAAAATGTGTTGTTCTGGGTCTCTCCTTTCTGCTTGGGTTTGTCTCCCTGGGGAATAAGGTTTTTCTTAAGTAATGTGTAGTTAGGACAGTAGAATTTGTGTGTTCACTAAGAAGTGGGAAATATGTTATTGCAGTCTTGTGTGAGTGTATATTTGTACTCTCTTCTAATAGTCTCTTCCTTTCTGTAGAAATATATGTAGTTTTAGTATAAACGTGGTTTGAAGTGGTTTTTTTCTTTCCCCTCTCTTTTCCTCCCTTTCCCTGGTGTTAGGAGGGAGGCTTTTCTCTCTGTGCTTGGGGAGGTTGGCAGTTGCTTATCTCAAACCAAGACAGTTAATGGTGCCGAAACCTGGGAGCAACAGAGGACCTTGGAGGGTGTCCCAGAATCTTGGCAGGCTTCCTGGGAGGATTGTTGTAGAAACATAGATTGATAACTGCCTTGTTTAGGTACATCCAGAACAGAAAATGTAAACAACTCTCCCGTACTGCTGAATGCTTGTTTTCACTGTTTCACTGTCTTTGTGAGTTCAAACAGCTCGACTGGTGCCTGCTGTGAATGTAGCCACTGCAGAAAAGAGAGGCCCATGTAAGCTGTTCATGTGTGGCAAGACACGGCTGTTTGAGTTGAATCCCTGAGGACTCATCATGTGAATGCTGATGTGCCCAGGAGCTGAGCTGATGAGGAGCATCTCACCTGGACTGGCATGGGGAGGAGTTGTTCCTGGCTCAATGGGCCCATGGTGCCTCAGGCCACCTGTAGGTGGATAAAGTCAAGGGGTGGATTTAACCATGAACACTATTCTTAAGGTTATCCACAGTTGTGAAGCGTGCTTGCCATTGTGAGACCCCAGTGAACGGGGAATAGAGGAGCTGCGGAGCCCCCTGCAGAGAACCCTACAGATGCGGCGCCCGGAACCAGCACCCGCAGTGCTGAGTGACCCGCAGGAGCCAGAGCTGTCGCTGGCGGGGCTGCCACCAGGGCTGCGAGCAAGCCGGGGGAGGCTGCGAGCCGTGAGAGGCTGCAAGCCATGAGAGGCCGTGAGCTGAGAGGCCACGAGGTTTTGCCTTTCAGGACCAACAGAAGTAAATATCTTTGCCACTGATATAGTGAAATTAATATTACAGTTGGGTTTGTGAAACAGTAACCAAAGAGAAGTGACACTCAATACAACTTGTGAAGTGCTTTCATTTCATGAGATTGTTTCTGTTCATACTGATTAATTAGAAAAATTCTGCTAATGGAGTTTACTTGGATTATCCAAACAAAACTCGTAATTCTTTTACAAGGAAAAAAAGAAAGAACCAGAGGACTAGTTAATTAAAACCATTAACAAACCAACAGTCTTCAAACAAATAGCAAAGGAATTTCCACGCACAAAAGTAACTTTAAAATGGCATCTTAACGCACCTCTTAACAGTAATGTAAAGATTGTGGCCTAATTCTAGTTCTTCAGGGACCATGCAGCAGTGATGTAAATACCCTGGCAGGGAGCAGCCTTCACTGAGTTATGTTTAAGAAACAACTCTTTTATCTATAGTTGCACTTAATAAAATACAGTTTTATTTCAAGCTCCATTTTCTACAGTGCAGCTTGTCAGTCATGTTAGATTATGGTACTCTGGAAAATGTCAAACAGAAATTTGAACATGCCTGAGCCATGTCACATGCTAAAATGTTTCCATTATGAACCTTTCATAATAGCTGGGTTCTTTTTTTCTTAGAACAAAATTTAACTACTACCTTAAGACTTCCAAGTGCCCTTTTCAATCCTGACATTATAGACTGCCACCTGCACCATAGCTGCATATTCCTTTCCCCCTTATAAGGATTAAAATGAACATATATTGTCTAATAATAATTAACTATTTCTATGAAATACCTTGTATTTCTTAATTTGAAATGGAGGGCAAACATCAGTTTGTATCGTCATTCCAGATTATCTGACATTCATTGACTCACTGTGGTATATGATATCCTCCATCTGTGAATCTTTGCACTTATTTAAAATGCTGCCTGCTCTCCACTTGCATCCAGGAAATATATTCCTGGATTGTCAGTGCATCTTGACAGTTATACAAATAAGTCAGATGAGTTTTGGGAACTTTTTGTTCAACCAGTTTCCTTCTGCAGAATCTTTGAAACCTCTTGAGTATCCAGATTTGAGGAGCCAAACATCTTGGCTGGATTTAAAATAAGAAAGTTCAACTATTACCACAGCCTGCTGGAATTTCCATGTTCTCGCAGGCTTAGGACTAGACTGCAGGTGTTTATATCCAGTTTATTAGACTTAGGAGAGCTAAAACATCTCTCAGAGCATCTGGTAAAAAGTATTTAGCAATGTGCACTTCCTGACAGTATTTCCACTCCTGGGAGTTATGCCACCAAGAATAGAATGTGCTCCTCCAGGATCACTGGTGGCCTCTCCATAACCACTCTTTTGGACGAGATTAGTTGTTTTGCAGAGCAGCTCAGAAGTGACACAACCAAGTGGGCCAGGAAGAACTTTCTTACTGAGTAAATGTCAAAGTAAGAGAAAGAATTTACATGTTATAATCTCACATACTAATTAAGAACACATATAACTACAAGTATGTGGTGGATTCTGAGGGCTTCAGTGTAGATTGCTAAGTGGGAATTTTATCAATTTCTTGGAGCTCTTCTTCCTTGTTTAAACTTTCTTGTTTTCTTGTTGCTTTCTAGTAGTGGACAAATCGATTAGTAAGTGCATAAGAAAAATTATTGATCAATCATTTTGATAAGCGCTGTTACCATTATAAATGGTGTCATATACATGCATTTTAAAACAAAATCCCTTGTCCAGTTTGCAGTCAAGGCAGTGTCCACTAATCTGTTTACTGCAATGAAACTATTCCTCATTTTCAGTCAGGGTCTCATTTTTTCTTGTATTACCCAATAGCTTCAATTTTTGCTTCTTCTAGTGGAATACTGCATCTGCTTTTCTCTGCTTTCCAGGTTTTGTGTTTCTGCCGCAAAACTTTATAAGGGAAAACAAAACAAACCAACTAAATAATTAACTAGTAAAAAGAAATTTCGTCCTTATGTATGCTCCTGTTAAAGAAGTGTTTAGAATTCTTCAAACACTCTGTATTCTGATTGATCTTTAAGAGGGCTATTATTACAGGAAAATCTACACTATGGACAATGTTCATTAATTTTCTTAACATCTTGTCTAATCCCACAGGGTAATGAGGAAATAGCCAGTGAGTGTTCTGATCTACACATAAATCCAACAGCTGCTAACAAGGAGGGAAGAGGGTGTTTTGAACACACTGAAATTGTGTGCACTGTCTTTGGTTGCCTCAGGAATATTCCCAGATAAGTATGGGCAAAATTTTGTCTAACCCTAAAAAACTCCACTTTTTAATGACCATCAATTCTTATATATTAGTGAGAATTAATAAGTTTATTTATCCTTTGGTTGTATGGACCTCTGCTCTGTAGAACATTCCTTTTTTTCTTATCACAATACAAAAATAGCCTCATAGTATTTCTATGCTACAAAATCCTGTAGCTTTCTTTATACTCTTTCCTCACAGCACTGAAGTGAAAAGTATGAAAGCCAGTCTTTATTTCCACATAACCCAGTGTGAAAAGTAGTCTCCATTTTCTTCATGTTTTTCACTCAGAATGAGCTTATTTTAGATACATTTATTTTCTTGTTCTTTATTCATTGATGAAAACATCTGTCTTAAAATGGAATTGTGTCTTGGTCACAGTTCTGATGCTTAAATCAGCAGCTTAAGAAAGAGACAGTCTTTTGGTAGGAAGGTTAAATTTGCAGAGCTGACCTGAATAAAGGTAAGGAAAAGCATGCCATGAAATTGTTCAACTCTGATCATACCAGGGTTGGGGGTTTTTGTAGCAATGATATAACATAAAAAACAAAAAGAAGTTTATAGAGGCAATTAACCAGGGAGTCTCCAACCCAAGGCTAATTATGAGCATGGAAAGACTAACTTTATCTTAAAAGTAAAATGAAACAACAGATTATATAACTCATTAAAACATTTGAAAATGTCACTGCAGGAAAAGAAGACAAGAGAGTAAAAGTTTACCCTTGAGGTCCTGTATTTCAAAAATCTTTACCAAAAATATATTTCTAAGGCAAGTCACACATGCACACACCCCCATGAAATCTTAATGCCCTAAAAGAAATGGGTGACATTATGTGGTATGAATGAAAGGTATTTAGTAAATAATTTGGATTTAGGTTGATTGTCTTATTTGATAAAACAACCTGAGCTCAGAGTACATACACATAAAAACATATATTGATATTTAATTTTCCCTCAGAGGAAAATGAAAAATTGAAAACATTTGTAACTGTTGCTATTTTTTAAGTCTTTAATATAACAGCAAGACTGCTAAATAAGCTAATAGATCAAAATATTGATCAGTAATGTAAAGGGTTCTATATGCATTTTGTTCTTCCTCAAAGGATAATTGCATATTCATTTCTTAAAGTTTCCACATGTTTAATATTAAACACCATCAGAGCATTGGCTTTTATTCTTCCCTCTACAATGACTTAACAAATAAAATTTTAAAGGGAGTCAGAACCAGAAAGGAGTGTAGTTTCCTCAGAATGTTCCTGGTGTATTTGATTGATATTTGGCTCTTGCACCTGAAGTTGATATCTTTGGACAGCTTCTCATTATACAGTAAACATCTGGAAAGTGCCTTTCTTCAGAAATTGTAACTACATCTTAATTTCATATTTTTGCCAGTTTTTCAGACAAGTAAGATTAATCATCTAGTTCCTATTTGCCTGCATTGACTGCAGAAAGGACCCAGATGACTTAAGGCAGAGGTCTCTTTTTAAAGTTCCAGCCCTGACAGTTTTTATCTTTATCTTGTCTTCATCCAACCAGCAAGCTATCCAGCTTCTAACTTGAATCCTACTTTCATCTACAAACTAGGTAGAGCAGTGCAGAAATTTTAAAATACATTAAATTCCTGTGATGAAAGGTAATACAGAAGTGCCAAGCTGTTGTCATCCTTGACTAGATGTCTGCTATGTTACTATTTCTAATGTCATTGCTCTTTTAGTCTCAGATGACGTCTTTGATGTTAACATGATTTACCCCCAATGCTATTTAATATGCATATCCCTGTGCTACCTTTTACAAACAACTGATTGATATCATGGTGTTCTTTGATCGATGTTCTTTTGTTAATAGTTAAACTAATAGCTTTCACAAACCAATTAATTTTACAATAAATACCTTTAAATTCTTTCTTTATGCCTGACTCTGTTGACCTATTAATATTACCATCAAAGTATGTTCTGAAAAGTCTGTCATTACTTCAGTCTAGAAAGGACAGAAGTTACAATGAGCAGAAACAATTTTTCACAATATTTTCAACCAGATATTTCCACTTGCTTTGAAACTGAATTTATACCAGTAAAGAAAAAGGACTAAACATCTTGAAATGCCTTCAGTGCACAAAGAATGCTCTGCAAGGACAGAGTACTCACTTCAATATTTTGCACTGGTGTTAATTTCTCATAGCATTTATTGGGTTTTTTTGTAACTTTTAAAATAGTCTCACAGTAACTGATATTTGAAAGTTAAAAGAATGATGGTTTTATACAAATTCAACAGTAATTTTCAATATTTGTAATGCATGAAAACCTAGAAATTTTCAGGCAAGCTGAGAGTATTTACAGAGACTCCATGTACACAAGTTTCAGAAATACACTGTGTCTTTGTAGAACCCTTAATTCTATCATATTATGCTATGGTGGAACATGATCTGTGAGTATTGGGTTTTAGTACTTGAAAGATGGAGACTTCTGAAGCAAGAGGAACAGGCTCCATCCTTCCACTATGGAAACTGTGAAGTACTTTGCCAGTCTTGGAGACATGAAAGTACTACCCACAGTACTGTCTAATCTATAAATCATTACCAAAGCTGGCACCAAACCTCCCCTTGAAGACACATTGTTTGCATTTTACATGTGGAAGGTACAGGATAAAACAATGGAATCTGGTAATGCCACTGTTGCAGCATTTATTGCACCTTCAGTTGATATAGTTACAAATATGCCATGACTGGACAGGTAAATGCTGAGATGTCTTGGATATATTTGAGAATCTGTTGAGCTCAAAAATTACTAAGTATTATTCATTGTCCAGGAAAAAAACCAAAACCCCCACCATCCAATACAGAAAGAATGTCTCCAGGAAAAACTACTAAACAAATTGAAAACGCAATATTTTGGGTACTGCTTATGACCTAAAATAATACAGAACCAAATATTTTGCCTTCAGTTAAGTAAGTCAAGACCTAGATCAGCCAATGAGCAATCTTTCACTTAAACTGGCTTTGATTATCCAGGTTGCTGAGAAGGTCAAACACACTCACTTGCTCAGGTTTCCAAGAGCAATGAATGATGGCAGATATTTTTATGGTGAACACATTCATTGACACATTTTCAATGTGGATGGAGGTAGATGCAACTCTGATGATGAAACATTCCATCAATCTGTAAAGATATTGAGACCTGGAGTCACAACAGGGAGCAGCAAGGAGGAAGAATGGCTTCAGGACTTTTGCAGAACAGTTTTCACCTTGCCAATATTTTGAAAAAAAAACGTATAAGAAAACTATATTGCACAGTTTGGAAGTAGTGCAGTGCAGAAGCCACTGGCTTAGGTCTTTAAAATTAGAATCCATAATTAATTTCCAAGCATGAAGGTCTGGTTCCATCCCATCTCATAGCTACATGTCACATAGGTACCCTCAGTTCATATGGAGCACACAGAAACAGATAATGTCTCAGAAGGGCTGTTCAAAAATGTCAGAGGTTATGTGAGGAAGTGCAAAACTCTGAAGGAGGGTAAAGCCACACTAGAGGAGGTGACATTGGTTCCACTATTACTCAAAGATGAGAAACCACCTCTGTGTTTCCAGCTTGAGAAGAGTCAAGCACAGGTCACCTGCTTCCTCGTAGAATGTCCCATCCATCAGGGTGCAGAAAGGACAGGGGCACTGGGGAAGGGGGTCTTCGTCCAGGTTCTCATGGTTTGGAGTCAACAGAAAGCTAAGGCAGGAAAATCTTCATTCCAGGAGAGTGAAAACAAAGCAGTGACTCTGTGCTTTAGTGACTGCTCGGCAGCTTTTTCAGAGGTCACTTGCGGAAGTGGATCAAAAGGGATGGGTGGAGAAAGGGTTTCCGCTTCACCCAGAACTTTGTAGTAATTTATTAATTAAACCAGAGTCAAAAAATGACCTGAAATGCAGAATTCTGCCAATAGCATAGGGACACGGGGACCTCCTCCTACTCTGGTATGTAGTAGCCCTTTTTCAGCACGCTCAAACCACAGAATGCTGAGTTCTGAGGAACTGAAGGCTGGCACAATTTGCCAGTACTGTGCTTTAATTTTGATTTATATTTCCTTCACTTTGGAAATAAAGAGAATTTAAAAGTGATAAATGGTTGCAATATACCACAGTGAGATTTTTTTTTTTCCTGGAATTCTCTTTGTTCTGCAGAATATTGTGAGGAAAATTGCAATTATACAGGCTTTAAAACTTGCCTGCAGTGAACAGCCTTTTTGAATATTAATGGGAACACATATACACAAAATGAAATTTCAGGTGGAAGTTATGACTAGGCTAAAATGAAAGCAAACAATTCTTTTGCTACAAATAAACATGTTGATGATCTTCCATGGCTAACAAATCAAATTAGCAAATGTAATAAATGACTGATATTAGGAATATTTTTTAGAAATAAGTAGAAAATGCAGGTAAATAAGATTGTGTTATACAAAGTGATATATTACTCCTTCCAGCAAAATGAACCATGAGAAATGGTTGACTGAAAAAAAAAAAAAAGAAAACAAAAAAAACCAGGTTCATATGGCGAACAACATGACACTGAGTCAGGACTGCAATGGCACATTGCACATAGCAGCAAATTGCTTGTGGTAATGTCACAGGTCAGAGCAGCTCTTTTAGTCTCCTTGATTTTCTATAGCTATAGATAGAGCCTGGGATTCCATATTGCTATTTAAAGGAACTACCAAGGATATCAATTTCACGGAGCAGCTGCAGAGAGTCCTGGGGTTACATTTCCTGTCAGAAGTGCTGAAATTATTTTTTTTGTGAAATTTCATAAATTTTTATTGCAATTTGATTTGGCCTGGAGAGGCAGTCCTGCTTTCTAGCCAGTTATAGCCTGTATAGGCACTCTGGAATACATGTACTTTTTTTTTTTTTTTTGCTTTTTACCAGTACAGACAACACAGAGTTTTGAAGCATGCGAAGGATAATGCAGGTTTAACAGATTATTCCCACATCATTTATTGAATAATATCCTGTAAAATGTTTGATTTATCATACAAATACTGTGCAGTGTGATCCATTTATTTTATTCTTATCATTTTGTACCATTTTGTAAATTCTTGGCTACTGTGGATAAATATAAAAGGTAGTTTGGGCATCCGTATTTTAATGTTGACATGATTACATGTGACTACAGTGGGTGAAGTCAAGGGAAAAAATTCCTCTAGCAACATCTGGGATAAAGTGAAGATTGCATAACTTAGAGATGCAAGTAGTCACACTGAATTTTCATTCCATCTGCTAAACACACTTGATCACCCTGTAGTGAAGTTTGTGAATCCTGCTCTGAAGAGCTGCTAATAGAAATAGCTATACATGTCATCATGCTTTGTGAACCCCAAGATCTAAATCCAACAGACTCCTTCACAGACCATGATTACCATCTTCTGCAACTCATCCTAATACGGACAACCTGATATATTTTATTACTTCACATTTTTTAGTAATGCAGTTTCATGTGGTAAAACCTTGAAGATATCAGTTACTGCAGTGAAACTTGGCTTTCCAGAGCACATTCATTATATTTTTCAATATGAAGAGATACTTTGCTGGCTTTGGGCCAGTAAGTTGCATTTTTGTAAGGAAAATCACCTTTTCTGCATTTTTTTTCTATTTCTGAACCATTTTTGTAAGTATGCAGTTTCTGAAAATAATGCCATACAACAAAATTAAAAGAAAATGAAAAGTATAATGGAGACAAATATAAGTATTTCATGAGAAGAAAACACATGACATTTTGAATCAAGACTTTTGGCTTTGAAAAAAAGACCGTGAAAATAAATCTGAGACAAGTAGTTTTCAGTGTAAAACCAGGCACAATTTTATTTGTGCTATTAAAATATGTATAGTAATTTTTCCATGGTCCTTGGTTGATAAGTGAATTTATTTATTTCTAGGGAACAGCAGTCAATGGGTAGAAAGGAAAGATGGAGAGGGACAAAATTCAGTGATGCAAAGCATGCTGTGCATAAATTTTCATAATTTGGTGGGTTGTGTATCTTGGCATGAGAGCAAAATGAATCCTTCAGGGAACATGGAAGAGTGGTTGCTCCTTTTATATATTGTACAATCACAGGATGGTTTGGGTTGGAACAAACATTAAAGACCATCTAATTTCAAACTCCCACCATGGACAGGGACACCTTCCACTAGACCACGTTTCTCAGAGTCCCATCCAACCTGGCCTTGAACACTTCCAGGGATGGGGCATCCACATCTTCTCTAGGAAACCTGTCCCAGTGCCTCACCACCCTCACAGTGAAGAATTTCTTCATAATACCTAAAATTAAGCCTGCCCTTTTCCAGCTTGGAGCCATTTCCTCTTGTCCTATCACTACAAATCCTTGTAAAAAGTCCGTCTCCAGCCTGTTTGTAGGCCTTCTTAAGGTACTATAAGGACACAATGAGATGTCCTCAGTGACTTCTCCAGGCTGAACAACCTCAACTCACTCAGCCTGTCTTCGTATCAGAGGTGTCCCTAGAAAAACCCTTTGAAAACAAACCCCAGAGGTACTCCCAGGGTCACTGCAGTTGATAATGAGAACTGTATGAACAGTTAGTCTGCTCCAGACCCATTCTTAAACTTTTGGGCCTCATCCCATCAGTTAAACCCAAAACTATCCCATTTGTGCATGGGAGTAGACATGTATGAAGGAGAAGCCTCACATTGTTATTTTTCCCTTGCATCAGCGAAGAGGCGATGGAAAGCCTTTGAGCTGACTAAAGGTGCAAAAGGCATCAGATTTACACAGCAGAGGGACAGAAGTCTTACGTGCTGAGTGGTTTTATTTGTGGAGTGGTTCCACTTTAACATGAAAGTGTGATAGTCAAGGCTAAAGGTGCTTCTGCAAAAAAAGTGTTTGTATTAAAAGGACAAGAAAAACCAGTAGCAATTGTTGGCAGTGATGAAAAAAATTTCATAGCTGACTCAATTCTGTCCCATTTCTCATAAAACACACCAAAAATTCACCTTTTTTATTGTGAAAAAACTTAAACCTGCTGAACTCTAGTTATATATTCTATGTCTGGGACTGGGAATTGTCCAATAGTGAGTAGCTTAGGGATAAGCTAAAAAGAACAAAAACGTTTCCTGTTCCTTGATTTGTTCAGCAGTTATTCATATTGAATGAGCCAGCTTTGTGCAGTGTCTGACCAGCAATACACAGACATATTCCCATGTGTTACATGAGAAACAGCTTCTCACTGGTCTTCAATGTACAGTACTCAGGTGCTCTTCTAGTGGCTATAGAGGAGGACTAGGAGCAGGGATAGTAAATCCCAGTACTCTTTTTAGATGGAAGACATAAAATGGAAGAAATCAGTCAGGCTTGATGAGGAGGGAAATGTGTTAACTTACTCATTAACACAGGGCCCCTGGAGCACTTGAAACAGCCCTCAGTGCCTCCATGCAGAACCAGTCTCCTTTCCAGACACTTGGCACATTTATAAACACTGACACCTAGACACCCCTGTTTAGCTGCCTAAAACTAAACTTTTTGCTTCAACATAGGAGCTAATGCCATTGTAAATATTTGACAGCAACTCTCCAGGCCCTCAGCACCCTCTCAGTAGGATTCAGACCCTGCATCCAGCCCCAGGAATGTGTCCATGTTGCAGCACTCGAACTGAGCCTTTTGCAATTGATTGAAATACACCCTGACCTCATGTGTAGCTTTATTGACCATTGAACTGGTGGAAGACTGAATGTTGATGTCTTTTTCTAGTTGTCCATACACACATCTTTAATGCCACATGAAATGCCTTGGGATGTGAAACCTACCTGGATGGGACTCATATATAATACACAGCACATGTTGGAAACCAGTTGGAAGACAGGTGAGCTACCTGATACAGGACAAGTGACATAATGTGACTGTGTATGTGCTACTGAATGGTGGTCCAAGTGCCTGCATGGGAGCCAAACTCCACAAGACTTGGCAAAGAAAAACCCAATGATATTGCTAGCCAAATATCTTTTGGTTTCTCTTCATGATAATTGAAAAATTGGACTTTTGTAAAGTCTCTGAAAGCATCCTCATTTCAGATGCTTAGTTCATTACCAAAGATTGGTAACTCTGAGTGGCAAAGAATTTTTGTAAGGAATTACATGATTTGAAATTTTTAGTCCACATTGATATTAACATGAAGGGATTCAGTCCAAACATATATCTCAAAGTTTCTAATGTGGCTTATTCAGAATGGTAAAATTAATGAGATGGGCAAAACATCCTGCAGGATGGAAAAATTTTAATTGAAATGAAGAGTAATATTATGTGTTTGAGAAAGTCTTTGACTGACTCTTTTTGTATATGTCAAGGTCACCAGAAAGCAGAAAAACCTGTGGTCAAAAACAGTCAAATCCCACTCAGAATGTTGTATAAAAAAGTAATATCCACTTATTTCCCCTTTCTTCTGTTGTTCACTACAGTTTGCCTAGAGGTCTGATCTCAAATTATTTGGTTCTTTGCTTTTTAAATCTGTGTCTAGACTAATCTATTTTGAGGGGGGGAGTTCTTTATTTTTAACTAGAATGCATTGTTCAGATAAATTGAGTTGTTTTCCTATTTAACATTTTAGGATTTTTTTTAATGTTCTCAGAGCCCTCTAGGCACTGGAACAAATTGATGGAAAGTAAATTATTAATGTAGATTCATTCAGGCATGTCTAACCAGTCCAATTTAAATTCATTATGTCTTATATAAACAAATACTGTATATATTTTAATATTTACCATAACAATTTGTAAAATGTCTAGGATGCAGAATACTCAATCTGTTTTAAAGAGTATCTGAAATGGTATATGCAAGTCAAGCAGCTATGAGCTCAAGATCTCTAGAAATGGAAGAGCAGAGGTGGACAACCAATTTGTTCATGGTAAATTGGGTTGTGGTTGTGGAAAGGGGTCATAATGATCTGTTGTGATGATGAGACTAAAAAGCCTATTCCTCTCCAGGCATTTAATTTCTAATTTGAACCTTATCAACCTCTTTTTCCAAAATGTGGTTAATGACCAGCTGAGAAGTTATAGAGCATGTAGGGCTCCTTCCTCATTTTTAACGTTTATTTGTGACTTACTCTGTCAAACAAAGAGATAAAAAGTAACTGAGTAATAGAATTGTGAAAAGATGCCCATATTTTAAAATGTGGCAGAAATTTCTCATTTATGTATTCTAAGAAAGCATAAAAGTTGCCAACATTTTGTCCTCAGAAAGATATTGCAATGAAACATGAATACAATTGTAAGAGTGCTAATACTTTTTTGAGGTTTTCTTCAGAAACCATTTTATTTTTCAGAGTAGGTTTAAACCTGCAGTAGAAAGGATTTGCCAATAAGATCTTCCAAGGAAGGAAATCAAAGTTAATATAAGCTATAACAACTCAATGCTAGAGTCTCACAGAATCATAGAACCACAGAATATTCTGAGTCGGAAGGGACCCACAAGGATCATCAGAGTCCAACTCATGGTCCTGCACAGAACCATCTCCAAGAGTCTCATCATATGCCTGAGAGCACTGTTCAAATGCTTCTTGAATTCTGCCAGGCTTGGTGCTGTGACCACTGCCATGAGGAGCCTGTTCCAGTGCCCAATCACCCTCTGGGGGAAGAACCTTCCCCTAATATCCAACCTAAACCTTCCCTGGCACAACTTCATGCCTTTCCCTTGAGTCCTATATGGTCACTACAGAGAAGAGATCAGTGCCCACTCCTCCTCTTCACCTCCCGAGGTCTCCCCTCTCTCCTCTTCTCCAGGCTGAACAGACCAAGTGACCTCAGCCACTCCTCACATGGCTTCCCCTCGAGGCCTCTGGCTATCCTCATGGTCCTCCTTTGCACAGTCTCTAATAGCTTAATGTCTTTTTTATATTGCAGTGATCAAAACTGCACACAATATTCAAGGTGAGGTCACACCAGTGCAGAGCAGAGCAGGACAGTCCCCTCCCTTAACCAGCTGCTGATGCTTTGCCTGATGCCCCCCGGACACTGTTGGCCCTCCTGGCTGCCAGGGCACTGCTGACTCACATTCCGCTTGCTATTAACCAGGACCCCCAGGGCCCTTTCTGTGGTGCTGCTCTCCAGCCTCTCATTCCCCAGTCTATACACACAGCCAGGGCAGACCCATTCCTGGGGCAGAATCCAGCACTTGACCTAGTTGAACTTCACATAGTTGGTGATTGCTCAGTCCTCTAATTTGTTGAGTTTTCTCTGCAGGGCCTCACTGTCCCTTCTATTTATCTCTGTGAAATTCACTACTTCACAAATATTTTTTAAAATTTTAATTTTCATACATCCACCGAGTAAACCAGTACAACACAATTCCAGTAACCACTTTTTAGAAGGAGGTTAGCCCCTCTCTCTCTCTCATGTGAGGGGAGGTCTCACTCACATGTTTTCCCCAATCTCCTGCGTGACTCTGATAAGGAATCGAGCAGCAGCAGAGCACTTTCTGCCCTCCACCCTCACCGGAAAACCAAAGAAGAGCAAAACTACTTATCTCCTGCCTCTCATCCCGTGAGAGGGGAAAAAGAATGGGTGGGGAATACCTAGGAGATAAACCCCTCCCTAGTTACACCTGGTTACCAGGAACAAGCCAGGGTTACACTATCACACCCTTATTTAAATATTCCTACCACAAAATCTAATACAAAAACTGAACAAGGCAATATTATTAAATTTAAAATAGCTCTACAACTGTAAGTCTTACACATGTCAATCAAGATATCAAAAAGATTTTATGCTAAAGTATAAAATAGTAAAAGTGATGCAAACCTTCAGATTCATGAGATATTGCTAACATGAAGAAACTGAAAGGCTAGCAAAACTTTAACAGCTGTCCTTTGCATTCTAAGTGCTATTAAAAAGATAGAGCAAATGACATGCTTAAATAAATCCAGCACACACCAAAGGAAGAACTCTACCACTCAGGATATGATTATGTTTTCTCTTAGGTGACTTTGCTCAGTCAGTAAGGAAAAAAGTTTTAATGATGAAATGTGGCATCAGCTAATCAAAATATGGACAAGCTCTCAGACTGATGTGTCAGCTTCATATGAGAATTGTAGGAAGGTATAATTATTAAAAGACTTTTTTGAAGATACTAGTGAAAATAATATTCTTATATGTCTGTTCTTATTAATGGGACATGACATACATTTCTTCAGCTGTCTTCATGGTTTACTTAGGATTGTACGGTAGCACCAGAAGGTGCTAACTCTAGTACTTTCTTTTCCCAGTACTTTCATATTCAAGTTCTTGATTTCATAGAATCATAGAATCATAGAATCGATTGGGTTGGAAAAGACCTCCAAGATCATCGAGTCCAACCCTTGGTTCAACTCTAGTCCATTTACCAGATCATGGCACTCAGCACCACGTCCAAACTGCGTTTAAAAATCTCTAGGGATGGTGAATCCACCACCTCTCTGGGCAGTCCATTCCAATGCCTGATTACTCTCTCTGGAAAGAATTTTTTTCTGATATCCAACTTAAATTTCCCCTGGCAGAGCTTAAGCCCGTGCCCCCTTGTCCTATTGCTGAGTGCCTGGATAAAAGAGACCAGCCCCCACCTGGCACCTGGCTAGAACTTCCCTTCAGGTAGTTATAGACAGTGATGAGGTCACCTCTGAGCCTCCTCTTCTCCAGGCTAAACAACTCCAGCTCCCTCAGCCTCTCCCCATAGGGCTTGTGCTCCAGTCCCTTCACCAGCCTTGTTGCTCTTCTCTGGACTCGCTCCAGCACCTCAATGTCCTTTCTGAACTGAGGGGCCCAGAACTGAACACAGTACTCAAGGTGTGGCCTCACCAACGCAGAGTACAGGGGAAGGATCACTTCTCTGGTCCTGCTGGTCACGCTATTTGTGATACAGGACAGGATCCCATTGGCCTTCTTGGCCACCTGGGCACACTGTTGGCTCATGTTGAGCTTCCTGTCAATTAGTACTCCAAGGTCCCTTTCTGCCTGGCTGCTCTCCAGCCACTCTGTGCCCAGCCTGTAGCGCTGCAGGGGGTTGTTGTGGCCAAAGTGCAGGACCCGGCACTTGGCCTTGTTGAACTTCATCCCATTGGAATCAGCCCATCTCTCAAGTCTATCCAGATCCCTCTGCAGAGCCCTCCTGCCTTCCAGCAGGTCGACACTCCCTCCCAGCTTGGTGTCATCAGCAAATTTGCTGATGATGGACTCAATCCCCTCATCTAAATCATCAATAAAGATGTTAAACAGGACTGGACCCAACACAGACCCCTGGGGAACACCACTGGTGACTGGCCGCCAGCTGGATACAGCTCCATTCACCAGCACTCTCTGTAAGTAATTGTTAGTGATGAGTATCCACATTTAAGAAAATATTTTTGTAATCTTTTGTTTTAAGACAGCATCAGCAAATCATACTCAAGTGTTTGAAATTCTAAATTCCTTTCCATGTCATCTTCGTACCATTGTCTTGTTAAAAAGAATAAAACTCGATAGTTTTGGCACAATTACATGTGAGTTTAATTCACATACTACAACATATAGAAGCAGTAGTATTTTACCACAGAAGAAAAGAAGATGGCTCTGGATTTCCTGTTATCAGAAAAAAGTACACATCCTTGAGATTTTACAGAGTAGTTGTAAAGGACTCCTCTCACTTAAAAAGTCTGTTTAAGAATTATCTTTTTAGGATAACGAATCCTTTCCTATGGAGAAACAGATATAGCTCTGGAACAAGATCCATGACATTTGTTTTATCTGGCTATTTAATCTTTAGAAATGTCCATCTGCCAAATTATGTGGCTTAGACTCAGGGAGCTGAAATTACTTTATTTATTTATTTTCACTTTTATGTTGTTTTGTTGTTTTTCTAAAGCAAGAAATAAGTAAAGAGGGCTCTGAGATATAGAGGTTACAGTGGTTTTTCCTTTGCAAAATAAATAAGCACCATTACTAAGATATAGTCCATATTAGCATCTAAGTTATTGAAATGACTGGCAGTTTGTGGAATTAGAATGGAATTATAAAATCCACACATTTGTATATTTTTTGGTAGATGCTTTGTCAAATTCTAAATCTACATGTAACCACATTTGAAATTAATGCTTTAGTCATGATGAAAATCATCTTGTGATAGGAGAATGCTTGGATGTGAAGAGGTTTATGAATTTTTCCTTGGTCAGGCAGAGTTTAAAAAATCTTGTGTTTTGCCACATCTGCAAGAGATTTGAGACTTGAAAGGAGATACGTGGAAGGGGAAATAATTATTTGTGGGGCCAAACCATGTAACAGGAAGTATAAATGGAGACAGGGTTTGGAGATATCTTTGAAGTCCCATAAAGATAAAATTTCCTCATTAACCTAGAAAGTTCAACTTCAGCAAATAAACAAAAGCTGTCAAAGATGAGCATATTTTTTGGCCAACAGGAAAAAGACTTTAAAAGTTCCTCTCAGAAGGACTATTGGACCAGGCACACACCAAAAGCTTACCTAAATATCAGAGAACTCTGGAAGGTAACTGGAGGTGACACCTGTAATTTTCTTTAAACTCACAAGTGTTACAAACCACCCAGAAATCACCGATCAAAAGCAGAATAAGTCTGTGTGTTCTCCAGTTGAGGTACCTGAGAGACCCATATCACATAAAGCTTGACAGTAAACATTTCAGAGTAAACAAGTAATTTCTGCTACACTGAGTAGACAGTGTGCCCATGCAATAATAAAAACTGCTGCAGCTTCTCTCTGCTTACTTCAGGCTCTTGTTTATTAACAAAACATGAGAAAGAATTAAACATTGTATGGACAAAACTGCATTTCTAATTGAGTTTCTAATTGCCTTGAGAGTTTGTGCATCAATAATTTATGCAGAGAATTATCATAATCTAAGTCAATTCTTTCAGGTTGCTTGGACAGGAGATTCAGTGTCTGAAAACAAGTCACTCTGACAAACCTTGCAAAAATTAAACACCACACAAAAATGTGCAGGCAATTCCATAATTTCAAGTTTAAAACTGCATTCCATTCTTTTGGAAAAAGGGCCCTTACTGAGTGAAACAACTATAAAAGATTGATATTGCACATCCTTTGGAAGACTAAGGACCAGTTTAGATGAACTCCCAAAACTTTATTTTTTTAGGCAAGGTCCCTAGAAAATACGATCCATATAAGTCTCATTTAAAAAACATATTCCTTGTCATATTTTCTCTAACAAACAATTAAATTTACCCTTAGCCCAGCTACTGGAAGCCCACCTGTTGAAAATATTTGAGCAAATCTGACAGAAGAGATAAGAAACTTGTGGGTCATACTGAGCTTTGTTTCCTTGCATTACTCAAAGGAGTGTTTGGAGGGTTTTTCTTTGGAAGCCCAGAAATCTGACAGCAAAGGGGAGGCTGTGCATTAATTACCATATTTTTGTGAGTTTGTTTGCTCTTGTATTTTTCCTGCATTTCTCAAGGTGTATGGATGAAACACTTATCTATAGCTTTTTGCAGTGTCAACCCTAAAGGAATACGAAAACAAAAGGAAAAAACCCAAAAAAACCTCAAACCCAGTGATGTTTCACAACCCTTGCACATATGTTTGCAGTAGCTCTACTTTTTTCCTGAGACCTTATTTTATACCACTGACAAAAGTGGTCTAACTGTAGCAATTCTTCTATCTGTAAGAAGAAGAAGAAAAAAATCCAGTATCTAGGCTGTGAAAGGATTACATGTAAGCTTCATATACTTAACTTGAGAATTATTAACACTTTTTAGACCCAGAAGGCAGTTGAATGAATGTACTAACATTTGGACTCACGCCAAGCTGTTTGGAAAGTTGTTACTTGTCCTATAGCCTCTGCTGAGAGAGACACAGACTAGCAGAGCAAAACTCATGCTATTAAAATAGGTCAGATGAACTTAGTGTTTCCTGAGGAGGTTGGTTGATCATCTCTAGCGAGCCAAAGGACACATCCTAAAGGAGACTTGGAGCCATATTGTGTTCCTCAATTTATTATAAAGACTGAGGGTGCACTGAAGAGGAGACTTTATGCCAAAATGACATGGGACCTTCTGCAGTGCCAGCTGATACTAATGGGATAGTTTGCTTTGCCCAGAACACTTGTAGCTCATTTTCCCAGGGCACCAGACCTGATTTTAAAAAGCTGAGTTTAGGGGATCAGTTCCATGGGGTCTCTGACGGTGTGGGACAGCAGGTTGCAAACAGCTCATTCAGAGCCTGGAGTTCCTTGGTGGAAAAGGGAAATTGTTGCCAAAGCATAAAACTAATAAATATCAAATGGTGATTGTTAGAAGAACATGAGCATCTCTGAACAGAATGGTGAGCAAATGTCAGTGGATTCTCCCTTCTCCTGCTTACCTGATATGTCCTCTAGAACTGTCTTATATTGTTGAAGTCAAAATTTTATACATAAAAAACAAAGAAGTGTCAGCAAATTATCTGAAGTATGTATTTCCTTACTTTCTTTTTGCTTTCTCTTACATTTTCAGACATCTAATCCATAATTTCTGCAAATATTTGAATGTCTGCACTTAGAGCAGGACTTGTATGGTATTAGTTGAAGGAAAAAAATAATCATTCAATCAGGCCTGACTTGCTGGTTCTAATACAGCAGGATTTGCATCATCCACCAACAAAGATGGCTGTGGCCTCCAAACCCATACTGTTTATATTACAGCCATGAAACTTCCCAAACTTGGTATAACTCATTAATAGTTCTTTAAATAAAAATTACTATTTAAAATGTTCTTTACTTGCTGTGGGGGCTTTGTACCACGATAATTTGTATTTGAGTGTGAGGAAACAATCAATCAAAAATTAATCCCCAGCAGCAACAGATTAGTGGAAGCAAATTAAATGAAGTTGTCTTTTGAGCGAAGAAAACTATTAAAAATGCACCTTTTCAGGTGGAACAAGAAACATTAGTATTAGGCAAACAGTATTTTCATTTTAAGATTATATATCTTGTAAAATGTTTTATTCTAGCAATTACTTTTTTTCTGTATTAATACAGCAACATATGCTACAGGATGTAATGCAAGGGTAAGTCCTAGGTAATCCATAATCACTGCTTGAATTTGGCATAAATGTAATTGCTAAAACATTGTTTCCTTTGCAGTTATAATATAAGACAAAAGTTCTGTATATAATTGGGAAAACATGCATTAATTCTACTTCTGAGATGTGATTCTTTTCAAGGATTTTTATCTTTGGTGAACACCTTGCAAGATTGTCATTTGTTTCCTGATAAGGCACAGAGCAGTGCAACATTTAAAACAAGTGTTCATATTTTTAGATTTAGTTTATAAATACTTTATAATAAATACCTTCTTAGAATCAATAGACAAATAAACACCTTATAAATAGTAATTCATGCTAAGAAAATGTAGCAGACATCCCCAGAGTAAATAAAAAGGGGAAGCTGACCCACTTTTATTTTTCTTTAATTTCCCTGTTGCCCCTTCAGGTTGATTTAGATGACATGGTAAGTTTAAGATAGATTCTCAGACTGTCCTTAAAGCAGTCTATGCTTTTTTTTTAACCCTTAGTCTTTAATACTCTGGGTAAACTGTGGGCTCCTCAGTCTTCCAAGGACCACAACTACAGGAACAGTGAATTTTCATTTGTGCCCACTGAAATTGTAAGGGACCAGTTGCATGAGTTAAAAGTCTGATGGGATTCATCCCAGAGTGCGGAAGTAGCAGCTGAAGTTACAGCAAGGCCTCACAACTTAAAGAAAAAATGTGAAGGTCCTTGAAGGTATCCAGAGGAGGCAACAAAGCTGGTGAAAGGACTGAAAGGAATGTCCTGTGAGGAGCACCTAAGAACTCTGGGTTTGTCTAGTCTGGAGAAAAGGAAACCTAGGGGTGACTTCATTGCTCCTGCAGTTCCCTGAGGATAGCAAGTGGAGAGGGAGGTATTGAAGCCAGTGATAGGACCTGTGGAAATGGTTCAGTCCTGGACCAGGGGTGATTTAGGCTGGACATTAGGAAACACTTTACTGAGAGGGTGTTCTAACACTGGAACAGGCTTTCTGGAGAGGTAATGGGTGCCCTAGGCCTGTCAGTGTTTTAAGAGGCATTTGGTAATGCCCTTAAGAATGTGCTTTAACTTTTGGTCCACCTTGGAGTGGTCAGGTGGTTAGGTTGGATGATTGTTGTAGACTACTTACAAGTAAAATATTCTACTCTTACCTCTTACTCTACTCTGTTCACTCACATTTGCCAATTGGCCTTTGAAAGAAACAAGTTTATGGTAAAAATTCTTTCTTTGGAATATGGAAACTTCTAACTATACACTATTGCCATAAAAGGAGGATCTTCTCCAGTGTTTGGGACAGAGTTGGCACTCTGCAGTTCTGATGCATGCTGAACTACATGTACTATTACAGAAAGATTAAGGTTGCTTGTCTGTCTCTTCTCATAAATTATTAAGAAACTGTTCTTTATCAATACATACAAACCATGGAGGCAGTAAAAATGATCTTGCTCTTGGTAGTATTGAAATGTACAAAACTGCATAGGAAGCTAAGGAGATATCAACAGTGTCTCTTTAGTTGGTCTCATGCTCCAAACAGAATGCATAATATTTCATGTAAGTTCTCTACAGTATATTCTAAATCCAGCCAAAAAAGCTCCAATATCTGCTGTCAGGAAGAGCTTGAAGGGTTCCCTTGGAACCAACAGCAAAATACTCTGGCTTTAGAATCAGCTGCCTGAGGTAATGTGATTTCTGTTGGTACTAATGTTCATAGTGTTTTTGCATATACATCCATCTATAAGGTGTATATTGTTTATTTAGGATTTAAGTCAACAAGACCAAGTCATGGGCAGTCCTTAGATAAGAAAAGCAGCATGAAGTTAATTATTCATGCAAGTTAATAATTTTATAAATTAATGCAGTACTGAAAAACAATTTTGTTCCAGAAATGTTTTATCTGTAGAAACTCCTAGACCCAAGAAACAGAACTTCAAAGATAATTAGGTATTTAATCAACTAGTCAGGTCCCTAAGAGAGGCAGAAGCTCTCAAGATCTTCCTCTCACTAAAAGGTGTCTAAAGATTTGCATCCTATTTAAGTAGGTCACAATAGATCTTTCCATTGCTAGTGGAGGTGATGAGGCACTGCTGGAAGGCTGTTCATCTTACCTGTCGGACAGATTTTCTCAGTATGGGAGGAGTTTTCCTGTGTAGTCTTTATTTGGTTATTTATTTTCCCTTCATTGACTGTAAAGGAAACTTTTTAGCATACAGATTAATTGACTCAAGCCTTGAATTGGCATAACTAATGCCAGATTTCACCAAATTCAATGTTTTGTCCAGTTCTTAGAGGTCTTGGAGAAAAAAGTAAAATCTTTTACTTTCCTGTTGAGAGGCAAGCAATGCTTGGAAACTATTAACTACAAAAGACAAGTTTTCTCAGAAAGGGAGGTAGGGACTCCCCACACAAACCAGGAGTTAAATGAAGTATAAAATGATACAACATTGGTGAATCTGAAGCTGGTTGGGTCTGAAATATTACTCTTACTTTTGACCTCCATTCACAATGTTTTTCATTTTGTCATTGCCCCAGTGAGTGTAAAATGTGCTCAATGCTCTGCTCTAAACCAGCAACAACAAAAACATTATCATGACTCTGTCGAGACAGATGGAGAGGGTGTATCCAGTTCTGGCAAGACCTACTTATAGCTGGAAGATTAAATCCAGAGTTTCACATTTTCCCACATAATTGATTAATTATCTTTTGTTTCATCACTATTTTGTAAAAATAACCAGTTATTTCTTAATCTTCATGTGATCTCTGATTTTAAGAAGAGAGGCCAATTTAATCAAAAACTAATGTCTCAAAGCACTAGGTAAAAACAAGAAAATAGGAAGAATGTCAAATATATTCAAGACATCAGAATCTTACTGAAACTAAATTTTTCTTTAACAGCAAGAGATCTTTTCATGAAAATATAGTTCTCGCATATATCAGTATAAAATATGCATGAATCAGTCTGCATTGCATGCAGAAAAAAATTACATCTTATCGCATCTTTAATAAGAGTCCTAACTTTCAGGGTGTTGTTATTGCAAATAGCACAGAAATACAGTTTGGCTTATGCAACATTTAAAAAACATTAATATGACATTGAACAAATGAATAAGTATATTATAGAGAGGTCAGGTCTCTAATTAGTAAAAATTAAAATAACGTATACAATTATTTGAAACCATGTGTCTTTCCAAATTATTGTTATAGTTAGTGATCTTTTTATTGATAGCACTGATGGTTTGCGATTATATTTATTTCTGTGTAACGATTATACACAGTTCTTAGCGTTAACTCTGGTGGTCAGCTAAGCTGCTTGCTCACTTCCCCCCATCAGCCCCAATGGAACAGGGGAAGAGAATAGAAAGAACAAAGACATGAAATCTTGGGAGGTCAAGTGGAAAAAGTCAAGAGGAAAAATTGTTTAGTAACTGAGGGATAAGTGAGATAAGAGAGAAGAAAACAAAACAGGTGACAAAATGACAATCACTCACCATCTCTTGTGGGTAGACCATTGCAGAGACAGTTCCTGAGCAAGAGATGTCTAATCCTCCTAAAACACATTCTTTTCCCTCCCTCCATCTATCAGGATGCTATGTGATGTGGAATATCTCTTTGGTTAGTTCAGGTCATCTGCCCTGTTGTTCCTCCTCATGGGCTATTTTGCACCCGCTAGTCTAATCATGGTGGAACAGAGTGAGAAAAAAGACCTGATGCTGTGATGCTGTGCATACACTGTTGAGCAAAAGCTAGAATGTTATTGTGTTATCAAAGTTCTACAGCACAGCACAGTATGAGCTACTAGGGAGAAAATGAGGATTTCCCTTGCCAAACCCAGTACAAGAGCCAGACTGCCAATCTCTCTCCTTAAATGTATGCACTCAGGGGTTAGGAATATTATATATTATAATGACTATGAAACAAAATGTAATACAAAACATTAATACATCCAGAAATTACATCAATATGAGCTTATCACTGTTTGTGTTCCATTTGACAATGTGCAAGCTGATTCCCAAAGCATCGATATCAACAGGTTAAGTTCAAAAATATCACAAAATTGACATCAAAGAATCCTTTTTTATGTCAGGTAACTGTTGCAGAAGATTTTTAAGCAGTCAAATATACTATTTCCATGATTAATAGGGAAATCCGGTCATTCCTGAAGTATGAGCAGGAAATATATAGGAGATTGAACCATGGACAGGACACTTGGAATGAATATAGAGAGGTTGTCAGAACAGTAGAAATGAGACAAGGAAAGCCAAGGCCCACCTGCTATTAAATCTGGCAAACAACAAGAACGACGACTACGACGACGACGACAACGACAACGACAACGACAACGACAACGACAACGACAACGACAACGACAACGACAACGACAACGACAACGACAACGACAACGACAACGACAACGACAACGACAACGACAACGACAACAACGAAGAAAATACATCAGTAACAAAAGAAAAACAAAGAATAATGTGAGCTAATTGCTCAGGAGAGACTCTGGTAACAGGGTATGCAGAGAAGCCAGAGTTACTGAACACCTTCTTTGCATCAGTCTTCACTGACATGACTGGCCTTGGGAATCTATGACCCAGGAGACCAGGATAAAGGAATATTGAAAAGAAGACTTTCCCTTGGTCAAGGAGGATTGGATTAGAGAACATCTAGGCAAACCTGACATTCCCAAGTCCACAGGCACTGACAAGATATATTGATGAGTGCTGAGACAGCTGGCAGACACCATAGGAAGGCCGTTTATAATTATCTTTAAGAGGTCTTGGTGATCTGGAGAGGTGCCTGAAAGTAAATGTCATCCCAGTCTTCAAAAAGGATGAAAAGGAGAACAAGGGAAGTATAGGCCAGTCATCCTCACCTGAATCCCCACAAAGGTGATGGAGCCCTTCTCTAAGCACATGGAAGACGGGAAGGGGATCAGGAGTAGTCAGCATGGATCCACTAAAGATAAACCATGCCTGACCAACCTGATTGCCTTCTATGATGAAACAACTACCTGGATGGATGAGGGGAGAGCCTTTGCCTTGACCTTTTCCCCTAAGTCTTACTTGAGACACCTACTCCTGTGGCACACATGAAATAGATTGGGCCATAGCATAACAGACTTACTGGGAAAATTAACTCCAGCCCAGTCAAGCCCAGTACATCTAACAAAGAAAAAATTCAGCAAACACATGTACAATAAAATCCCTAACTTTATCTAAACTTTGCCTTGCCTGTCTAGGTTCAGTACGAGAGATGTCTAAAATTTCATAAAGTATAAACCTTTAGCTAACTTTATATAAACAACACCAAGTCGTTAAGAGCACACCAAGAAGGCATGATGAGAAAATGGTTTATCTGTCCCAATGTATGTATCTAATGGTTAGACTTAATAAACCTGCACTAGCTATTTAAGCTTTCTCTATAGTCAGTGAGGAAAAATCCAATGGCAACTTATTTTATCCGAAGATTAGTATCTCTGATGGATCTAAAGCCTACTGAAACTGGCATAAAAAATTCCTTCTGGATTGAATTATCTTTGATGTACATACAGAATGAAGAATGTTTTCAAACATAAAATGAGACTCTGTGAGAAGACTTTTCTGATATTCTAGAAGTCTGCCTTTTAGAGAACTGAAGGCAATAGTGTCTTGGTTTGAGATAAGCAACTGCCAACCCCCCCCAAGCACAGAGAGAAAAGCCTCCCTCCTAACACCAGGGAAAGGGAGGAAAAGAGAGGGGAAAGAAAAAAAAACACTTCAAACCGCATTCATACTAAAACTACATATATTTTTCACAGAAAGAAAGAGACAATTAGAAGAGAGTACAAATATACACTCACACAAGTCTGCAACAACAAGTTCCCCACCTCAACTTCATAACGAACACACAAATTCTACTATCTTAACTACACATTACTTAAGAAAAGACTTATTCCCCAGGGAGACAAACTCAAGCAGAAAGGAAAGACCCAGAACAACGCATTTTACTTTCCTGAGGTACCCTGTGAGCCAGTGGTGGGCCTGGTCCTCTCCATCCCCCCGGGACAGCATCGTGCGTCCTCCCAAGAGGAGGGCTGAGAAGCGACTGCCTTAACCACTCCCACACTGGTTCCTACTTCCCTGGAGATGATGTCATAATGTGGTGTGGAATACAAAATTACTGGCTAGAAGAGGTCAGCTGTTAGCTCAGCCCAGCTCAAGTCAGCTGACAGCTTCGGCCTAGTCCAAACTCCAGAGCCCAAATCTAGGCCCACCTAGGTGAACCCATAACAAATAGGTTGATTAACAACTTGTAACTATTACAATAGTGTATTACATATCCTGCAAGCTTTTAACATCTGAAATTACAAAGAAAGAGCTTTACACTGGATGATTACAACAAGATCTGTCTGATGGGATTTAATGCCTAAATAAAACAGATTTAATTTTTTTTCTCTGTGAAGGTTTTTTATCAGTGACGGTTTTGTATTTTGAAAATGTGTAATGTTTTGACATTTGTATTAAAATTGGAAAGGTGACCCTGTGACTAAGTAAGTTGAATTGCCAACCTGACAGAAATGTAATAACCCTCTTGTGGTTGTTGTCAGATTGGGAAAAGTGCAATTTATTATCTCAGCAAAGATATGAACCCAAGTAAGGTCTATCGTTCATCATCAGTAAAAAGGTGGCAGAAATAGCAGGGGTTATGATCAATGTACTGAAATAATAATTACTTTGTTATGTTAAAGCCAACCCATATTATTTTTACACATTTGTAGTTGATAAGGCAAGTGATAGGATTTGGAGGTTCAATTTCAGATCAGGCAATAAAATGACTAATGACTAAGAATGAAGTAAGTAGGCTATGAATAACTGCATAGTACATATTATGAAGGTAGATTCAGAAAGAAGAGAACTAAATAAACATGCTGCATTGTTAGGTACTTCTCCGATCAGACAGTGGAAATTTACCATGGGAGCCTCAGGCTTATCAGAACTGAATGTAAAACATAAGACACCTATATTTAAACAGGTACAATAAATGACAATAGACAAAACTGTTGGGCAACTTCTTTTGTTGTTGTCCTGCATAACACAGCCTGGCTAAATGGATGCCCTACTTTGTGCATTTATTTATTCAAAATTTCCAAGTGTAGATTTGTTTAATTAAATAGAATATTGAATACTCATACCCCATATTGGGGAGTTGGACTAGACTACCTCTAGAGGTCATTCCCACTCAAACCATTCAATGACTCTATTTTAGATCAACTTATTTATTTACTTACTGCTTCTTAACACTCAGTTAGAGTTGCAACATAACCTTGCAAGTGACCTTGTTTTACAAAACTAAAAGCATTTCTGGGAAAAGCCTACTAAATTAATTAATCTTTCTGTTCTAGCCAGTTGCATTCTTCTGTGATGTAGAAATGCAACTTCCAACATCCACGTTCACATACACTAATCTACTTGTACGTTTTCCTCCTTTTACAAAACTTAAGTGTCAAAAGCATCAACAATATCAGAGTCATTCTAGGGCACCTTTGTAAGTTTTGCCAAAGGTAATTAAATTGTCCTGCTTCAGCCTGTATTTCCTAGTGACAACCTTCCACTTGATTTTCCACATATCTGACAAGCTGTTTGGAGGAGGGAGCATTCCCCTAGGTGTAATGCCCACCTCTGTCCACAGACACCTAGAGGAAAAACAGCAGAAGCCATGACGACTCTGGAGATGCATCTGGATGTTTGTTCTACAGATTACATATGCTGATGGCCAAAAAATTCAAGTGACCCCATAGTTTTTTAGGTACAGATCACCAGACTAAATCAGAAATGCTTCAGGTTTGCCTTTGACCAGGTCTGCCTCTGAGCAGGGAGGCAGAAATATCTAAATTAAGAAAGCTTCTGTTTTCTCATAACTTTGGGTTTTCCTTAATTATTATAACTCATATCAAAATCAAGAAGATAACTTGATTTCCTGTTTTCCTATTCTGATGTTGACATGTTGTTATTAATGTGCTATCATCAGAAAAAAAAATCAATTTACTGAGTATTAAAACTGCAAAATGAAAAAAGAATCCTATGAAAGAAAGAGTAAATGAAGGTCTCTTCCTGGAATTTTTATCCTTTTATTCTTGTCTTTATAGTCCTTTGTTAGTTAAGTTTCTCGTGGAGGGTATACTGTTGGAGTTGCCTGTAGAATGTCTTTTGTGCTGGTTTCTTTTGGCGTTTTTTTGTCATCATTTAAATACAATCCTGCAGCCTAATGTTATCATCAGCTAAGCAACCCATATAGTCATTGTCACATACTTGTATTAATAAAAGTAATTTTGGGAGTTGGTATACAGAAAGTTATTTTCTTGCTATTAAGTGTGGTCTCATAAACAGTGTCAAAGACCTTTCCAGACAGTGTGCTGTCCAGCGTTGTCACCATAGGTGAGACACTGTTCTGGTTTAAAGGCGAACCAGCAGGGGAAATGAACTCACCACAAGAGAGATTATAAGTCAGACCTAAAATTTAATAATAATATTACAATAAAAACACTGACACAAAAGGGAAATTGCTTTCAACTCACAAAAAACCCAGCAGTATAACTCAGTGTCGTGGGGCACAAACCCAAGGGGGCTTGTTTGCTCTTGTGCTGAGACCCCCTGTGGCTCCCCCAAATCCAGAGCAAAAGGAAATGAAAAACCTGTTGGTGCAGGCAAGGGCTGTGGTCTGGGCAAGAGTGATGATCTCCTCCTGTCAAGGTCCTGCTGCTCCTCTGGATCCAACGGGAAGTTACCAAGGTCTTCTTACCCACCACTTATGTACCCTCAGGGAGCACTCAGTCCCTCCCCCTGGGCGGGGACTCACACAATGGGTGATTAACTCTGGGAGCCAGGGGGTATTGAACTGTTGATGGCCCCTGAGCAGCTCCACCCCCTCAGGCTGAGTGTGAAGGTGATAATGACTCCCTGGGCAGCTGCTGCAAATGGCCCATTGTCCTTGGGGAATGAATAGAGGGGGTAGAATACACAGCTTTGATCACCCACACACAGGGTTAGCTGGTCCCTCCTGCTCAACTAGGACAGACACAGACAGGCTAATCTGGATTATATAAAGCTTTGATGTTCTGGGAATATAGCTAACATCTGGTTATGGGTTTACCTAGGTAGGTGTAAATTTAGGCTTTAAATTTCAGGGTAGACCTGAGGCTGTCAGCTGACTTGAGCTGGGCTGAGCTAGCTAACAGCTGACTTCTTCTAACCAATAGTATTGTATTCCATACCATATTACGACATCATCTCAAAAGAGAGTAAGAGCCAGTGTGGGAGTGGCTTGGTCAGTTGCTTCACAACTGTGGTCCTAGAAGGATGCACCGTGCAGTCCCAGGAGAGACAGGAGGCCTAAGCCCACAGCACTAGCTCACCACCATGTTATTTTAGGGAACTAAAATGTTTCTTCTTAGTCTTTCTGCTTAAGTCTGTCTCTCTAGGGATTGAGTCTCTAGAGTGATTTGTAGTTAGAATGGTGGGATTTGGGTTTACTGGGGAGTGGGGAGGTATTTCTTGTTATTTCTAACTTGCATAAGTATGTGTCATATTGTAGTTTTCTCTTTATTTTCTATTTTCTGTATAAATACATAGTTAGTTTAAGCATAAATGAGTTTCTAGGGTTTTTTTCCCTTTCTTCCTTTTCTCAGTGAGAGGGAGGGAAGCTGACTGTGTTATTAGGCAGTTGGCATTTTGCCAGCTCAACCCAAGACATATCTTCATAAGGAAAGTTCTCCCTGGCTCAAGTGTGGTCCTCACAGTGAAACAAGGATAAAAATTATAGTATAAAAATTTTTAACTATGTTCCTTTTGACTTTGCAAAAAGTAACTGTTAGCAGGGACTTAAGCGTGCCTTAAATGTGGACAATTGAGATAAAGGGACTTAGGAGCCTGCTTGAATAAAGGACTGGTAAGAGAAGGCCTAACACCTCGTCATCAATACAGCAGGAGGGCGGAAACCTGGGCGGAGGAGTAAAAGAATCTACTGTATAAATTGATATTATATATAACATTCTTATATTAGAAAACATATGTTAACCTGTCTGTAATAGATATTTGAAACTACCTGCATAAAGATGACTCTATTTTTCTACATGGTAGACATGTACTTTGGGGCATAAGCTCCCTGTGTGTCTCCAGCTATGGCTAAGTTGTAATAAAATTGTGCTTTACCATCAATATCTAGATTTTCTTTAATCAACAGGAAGGTCGAAAACCTTTCCAGCCTGTGTTCTGTCTGGTGTTAGGCAGGGAGTGTTGGGTTTATAAAGCTGTGATTGTTTGGAGGATGCTTACAGCTAATAGCTTTATATTAATACAGGTGAGACAAGAAATCTTTGCATTTCTGCTGCTCCTTTTCACGTGACAGGAAACAAGTGTTCTACAGGTTAAATGTTATCCAGTTTTGTAATCATAACTTAGACCCATATCTGCTAACTGGTACTTTAGAAGCACAATCAAAACATTACAGAATTAATGACTGAATAATGTTTAATGAATTTCAAGATAATGGCACACAGCTTGTGTTTGGCAGTGGCAGCTGTTTTGTTCTGTCTGATCATGCATAATATAACACAGTGCATGTAGAGGGGAAAAAAACCCCTCAAACTTTACATTTTTAAGCCATTATACTGATATTTGGTATACAGGAAATAAGTTTTAGAGCTTGCTATACAATTTCACTCAAAACTAAAATGCAGTCTTTACCTTTTCTACTTCATGTCATGACCATACATTTCCCCCTTGACAGGTAAATTAAGAAAAATATCTCATTTATATGCTACAGCAAAGGTAAGTAAGCCTCTGGGCTGTCTCAGAATAACAGGAAAAATAAACTTGACTGCTGTGATCACTACAGAAAAACAACAGGTTTAGGTCTGGTCTGATGTCATAGTACCCAAAAATATTAAATTCCATAGAATTTAGATGCCTGTGCTGCGTTAGGGTACTGTTAAAGCCTTTTCATTACAGCTGACTGCATTCAGCAAACTTTCAAGTGTTCATAGATCACTTCATTAAAATGCATACCAGGACTGCAGACCTTTGAGAGGTGGATAAAGAGGAGACATAGATTTAAAAAAAAATAAAGTGATTGATGACATGGGTAACGGGGTAACACAAGTTTTAGAGTAGCAACTGAAGAGAACAAGAAGTAACTTGAAATAAAAATATGGTACTGCTTTCAGTATTATGAAGGACTATGCAAAGGAGCAGAAATTCTTTTTTTTTTTTTATGCAGAACAGAGATCTCATAGTTCCCCCCATTCTAATAAAAGCTATTAAGTACACGGGGGTATCTATAGGTGGATTTAAGTACAGCTTTGGGAAGGCTGGTGTCTTGTGTGCACATATAACTAACCTATGCTAGGATGTAGCAATGCATTCTCAATACATGGCTTGGAGGATGTCATGCCAGAAACGGATGGATGAAGAAAATACACCAGCCACTGAGAATGCTTTAACAACTGATGGTTTTAATGCGGTTTAAATTTACTAAATGTAAAAACTGCATAGTCACTGCTTCTTCTTCCCATAAACCCCTGCCAAGCCAGGGGGCTGGGAGAAGGACAGTGACCTCGTATTTCCTGTAACCTCCTCCCATTGAATGTAAATACCCTTACTCCTATTGACACAAATCCAGACTTCCCTCTTGTCCCTTATTGGTGAATTTGTATCCCTCCAAAGTCCATATAAACCTGTACCCCTGATTAAACTTCCTCTTTTTTCCTGCCTTCGCTGGTAGTCCCTGTGTGTCCTTTCTGGGGACTCTCAGACACCACATGGGCGGGGTAAGCAGAGAGCACACACTTCTCCTAGGTTAATGGACTGATAATCCAGGACCAGGAGATTCCATATCGTTGCAGATTCCTTCAGCACACAGCATAACGAGGCTACAAGAAACCAACCCTCATACTAGGATTTTACATAGGATGCACAACTGTACATATGAAAATTATTAAGGCAATCTAAGATATCGTTAGCACAGTCAATGAACTGGTTGTCTGTTTAGCTTCGTCCCCAACTGGCCATTTGTGTATGATGTTATAGAGAGCCCTCTCCCCTGCCCTCCTGCTCCACACAAGGATGCTCTGAGACTGTACAAACTCCTGTGCAATCATGCTGTGTTTGTCACTTTATTCTAGCAGTACAAGTCAGATGAAGAGGAGAGAGAAAGCTGTTGTTATACTTCTGCACGGGAGGCAAACTAAAGAAATATTAAGCAGATAATGTGAGATTTCACCTGAAAACTTTGGCTAGCAGAAGCTAAATATAGATCATGAAATACTGATACCCTGCCTCCCTCATAGGGCCATTGTCTCTGCTGACAACCCTAAGTTCTAAGACGCTTTGATGATCTGCTCTTGCAAAGGGAAATAACATTAATATACAAATGTATTCTAGTAGGGCTCAGGAATGAAATAGACTTCCACAGGGTTTTAGATCTGGATCCAATAAAGCTTTTATGAAATGCTATGAAGACCAGTTAGGAAGAAAAAAAAAAAAAGGGGGGGTTTGATACTAGAATAACTGGCCTGCTCAAGATCTCTTTTTTTTTTTTCCCCCTATTTGCATGGCTTCCCAGTAGTGGTATAATAAAGTCTCTGATCAAAGTACTTAACACTTCTGATTAATAAGAGACACTCACACATATGGTATAACTCCAAATTTCAATTAATAGCTCTAGAGAAGAATTTATTCCAAATTCTCTTCCTGACAAGTTGCAAAAGTCATTACTAATTAGTCATTTTTTTCAAACATGATCTTTTGACAGAAAAATAGATTTGGCATTGTTCTAGCACTGGATAACAATCAAAGTTTAATTGAAAGAATGTGAGTATGACAAATCTTTCATACCTATGAGTAAGTTTAGATATCAGTAACAGTTCTGTCATTTTTCAGCTAATTCTTGAATGGAGAATTTGGATCTGCTCCTAGAAATCACAATGGTTTTCCTGGAGAATTAAAACTGAAAATGAATTATTTGTATTTATATAGTTACTTATATGATCATAAGTCTCTACTTATCATGAGGTCCCTGGAAACATTCTAAAACCATTTCCCAACAAGACAGGATCAGCTCTCTGCAACTGTGGACAAGTTGCCATTACAGGAAATTTTTTGTAAATAAGAATACTCATATATTTAGGGATCATCCTTTCTCCTCAATAAAATGAGCTTGTGACATGTGAAGATGAATTTTTTACTGGTTTTGATTCCTTGCTTTTAGCAAGAAAACTGGAATTAACCCCATGTCAATCATAAATCCCCCTGTGTATTCGGGCAATCCTTATTCAGGAATGTAATTTGAGGCAGACCAAAGTAATAAATACTCTTTTCTGTCATTTCTTATTCAAGTCTAACAGATTCATTCACATAACTTATGTTCTGAGTTTGCAATTAATTGAATTTGATTGAAGTCACATTATTTTCTAGCTGTACAGTTTCTGAAAGAAAGACTGATTAATGGTGATCCATGAAATGCTTTTACTTCTGATTCATGTTCAGCCCAGAATACAATTCACCAAAAGTTGTTACCATGAAATTATTTTAGAAGACTGGGTAGGTCTGTCTGCTTTTGAATCCCTCACAAAACATTCATCACATCCCAGACACCTGAATACTCTTTGACAATCTGCCCCTAAGCATGTGAATCTTTCCTGATTAACAGACTACATCTAATTTTCTGATCTAAGATAATCACCCTAAATCACCCTAAATTGCACCATAGTCAGTGATGAAACAGGATATCACTTAAAATGAGATTAATCTGCCACTGCGGTATTTAGGTTAGGGGAGATTCTTCAGGTCAGTTTAGGCTTTGGCCTTGAAATTGCATAAGATAATAGTTTTATTTGAGACTGCATCAGTTGTACTACTGTATCCAAGAAGTAAATAATGCCAACCATCTGGACTGTTTATTACAACACCTCTGGCACAGCATTGTCCCTGGGAAAATCACCCTTTCTGGTTTCTGGAAAGATTCCGGGCTACAACGGGCCAGGAACCATCCTTAAGTGGAATCCTGCATGCAGCATATGTTTATCAGGAGGTTAAAAGGATTTAGCAGCATGGATGTGGCCTGCCTATGCCAGCTGGCCCAGGGAATAGGTCCCAGCACTGCTCAGCTCACTAGGATAGATGTAGCCTCAGCCTTCAGGCCAGTTCTAAAGAAGGACTTAACACCCCAGGCTGAGTACCAGAGATAACCTCCCTTGGGCTGCTCATGACCCTCTTCCTAATGCAGCCCAAGATCCTGTTGACTCCCTTTGCCACGAGAACACACTGCTGGCTCTTGGTCACCATTTTGACAATCACAGTCCCCAAGTTCTTTTCTGCAAATTTGTTTTCCAACTCTGGTTTCCAGCTTGCCCTGGTAACCTCTTCTTTATTTCATGAGATTCCAGTTTGTTAGATTCTCCAGCCTGTAAAGGTCCCTCTGAAGAGCAGCAAAACCTTCTTATGTATCAACAATTCCTGAGTTTTCTATCATTTGTAAAACTGCTGAGGTACATTCTGTCCCACCCTCCAAGTCATTGATGAAGGTGTTAAAAAGTACTGGCTCCAGTACTGACCACTCAGGCAGACCACTACTGAGTAGACTTCAGCTGAACTTCATGATGTTGATCACAACCCTTTGAGCCCAGGTTCAGTCTATCTCCCTGTTCACTTCCCCAGGCTGCACTTCATGAGTTTATCTGTGAGGATGTTAAACAGTGTCAGAAGCCTTAATATAGCAGAGACAAACCAACAAATTCTCTCCCCTCCTCCACCAACATAGTCATATCAACAGAGAGTTGTTTGGGTAACAGTTTGGTTAAGCATGATTTCTCTTTCATATATCCATCCTGACTACTACAAATCTTCTCATGCATGTAAATCAGCTCTGCTAATGTCTTTGTTTAATGAATTGCTACTGAGGCTGATAGAAACTGACCCATCAGTCAGAACCTTTCAATTCTAAAGTAGTTATGGTATATGCCAAGTAACACTAGGCAGCAAGCCAGAAAGAGTAAGCAGAAGATAAGGTGGAGACAGGGAAATTATGAGCGAAAATGGTAACAAGGAGTTTGTCATCAGAATTACAAAGGAGTTTGGGTTACAGCAGTATGGAATATAGGGTGCTTAGGACAAAGCTCCCATGCATGTGTAGGCTGTCAAGAACCACTAGCTCTGTTTCTCATAGGACAAATTGTTCTGATAAAAGTGGATGACACTGAAGAGCTTGTGCTGTGTGAATGTTAGTACTTGCTCAGTAAAGATCCTTCAGCAGGCAAAGGCATCACACTGCTTAATTTCCCAGTCTTAGTTGGCTTGCTGTCTCACTATAGAGCTGGGTGACTGAGCATAGCTAGATGTAAAACTACAAAAGAAAAATGATCTTTCAACATATTCAGTGAGATGTTTTGAGAGCTCACATATATTCATGTATAGGAATTTACATTTTAAAGTTTATGGAATGCAACTTTTCATACAGAAATGTAACATTCACTTAAATTTTATTGTATATGCCATTATCTTTTGCCTACTCGCTTTTTTTTTTCCTAAATGTCCACTAAATAGATTTGGAAGTGGACCTCACAATTCTCATGACACTGACATATAGTTCTAAATTGTTTAAAACAAAAGAATCAGACTAAATTCATTATACTTTAGCAAACATATTGAAGTAAGTAAAACAGAAATTTGGAAAGCTTTGCTTTCTTTACATAAGGGTATACAGAAGTTAAAGCACAACTTCAAAAACTGTGGTTTATTTCTTATATTTTTCACTAGTTAAAATTTGATTGGTGGCTATTTGCACAATTTAAAGCCTTTTAATTTTTCAGTATCTCTCACAAGGGGTGAGATCTCCTACCTCTGCCATTCAAAGCAAAGAGCTTCTCTTATATTCATTTGCAGATGCACTTCCTAAAGCGGGGATGTCAGAGCTGCATAATGCCACACTGCAAACCACTCAGAGGGCAGATGGTTCAAGGAACTGTATTATATCTTATCTTCTGCTATATTTATTAAGCAGAATATTTATATATATATATATGTATGTGTGTGTGTGTATATGTATATATATGTGTGTATATATATATACTTACTCCCTGGCTTGTACAGTTCTGTTTCAGTACTGGAACTTTTCAACATGCAAAATTGCTGCTGCAATCTAGGAAAGTTCTGCTTCGGGAAAGCCTGATCAGGCACTTGTAGTGGTTTTAACTAGGCCTGAAATTAGCAGGCTTAGAGAATCTATGTGGATTGGGAGACAGCTCTCACCTGACTGGGTAACCAAGGAAGTATTTCATACCAGATGACTCAAACTTAAGATACGGGGCAGCAGTGGGAGGTGTTAAGTCAGTTCCACTATGGCTGGAGTACAGAGAAGACTGCTACAGTTGTTCTCTTCTGTTAGGCCCTGCCCCTGCTGCCAACACATTGTATTTTGTTTGAATTCAGAGAAGTAGAAATATTTTGTTGTTATACTTTCTTTTTCTTGCAAGGTGTCTAAAGAGTACTTATAGATTTAGAGTAATACACTTTGTATTAACTGGGGAGTGAGAAGTTATTTCTTATTATACTATACATAAGTTGTGTAAGTGTGTGTTATATTGTAGTTTTCTCTTAATCTTCTCCTTTCTGTATAAATACATGTAGTTTGTTTCAGCATAAACCTGCTTTGAGTTTCTTTTCCTCTCCCTCTTCTTTTTCCCTTAGCTGGTTGGGGGGCAGGAGGAACCCTTTTCACTCTGTCCTGGACAGTTGGCATTTTGCCAGCTCAACCCAAGACAGCACTGCACAGAAGGACAATAGCAGAACACAGTGTGTTTCATACATAACAGTGTGTATATATAAAAATGTATATATATAATAACATACAAGGAGTAAGTAATTCAGACTATATTTATAATAGACCCTGAAACAAGGATTAAAGTGCAATTTTGATAGCAGTCAAGTTCTTGGCATGCATTTCCATGGTCCTTTGGAATTATCAAGCTCAATTACAAATGATAATTTTAAAATTCTGGCACTTATTTTCTCCAATGTCAAAAGTTAAGACCTGTGTGTGGCACTGGGAAGAAAGAAAAATGTTGTGGGTACTGGTGTAACTGGTCAAAGAGCCTGTCTGTTGGTGCCATCAGCTGGCAACAAATGCAGAAATATTGTTTAAAGCACTAAAAACTCTCAAACAATTATGTAGTTAGATCTTAGTAGTTGAAGAACATTTGTGATGTACAACAAGAATTTGTGCCTAATCAATGGTGCAATAATTAACAGATGTCAGAAGACAAAGTGACCCAGCACAGGGTATGAAAATGTTTCTATATATGGACTCAGCCTTGAGACCAGAGTCAAATAACAGCCTGTTATCAGAGGATGCAGAACAGGTTATCTTTAACCTCAGAATATTTAAATCAATTTTATTAGAACATCTGTCCTAGGATTTATTTCTTCACGGATTGTCTGCAAATGGAGATGTGTTTTGTTCAGCAACAGAAAGCACCGTCTCTTACATTTGCTTTACACTGTTTAACTAAAGTAATTGGAAAATATTATCCACCATATGCTACTTCGTTTCAGTGAATTATAAAATGTACAGAAGCCACAGGCATAGCAATGATTAATAGTTAGCCCTGTTTCAATGAATACAGACACTGGCATGCTAAAATAGAATGGTATCAATGCTGCCTGGCTAGGATTCTTTACATCATTAGCACCAGTGAAGGAGTAGGATGTTATTAACACTTCAGAGAAGGAACCAGATTTCTCTTTTGGTAGTAGAGGCAATCCTGAAATAGCAGTTCCTTATTTACCAGCATATGTAAAACTAGCTCTTTATCTTATGCTATACCCTTGGTCTTTGTTTCACACTGTTCAATTACCTACCATGCCTCTCTGCACTGGTTTGTAACCTGCTCCTTTATTTTAACATGACTATTCTGAGGCATTTGGCTTCAACTAGCTTCCAACTGATAAAACCTGTCTTTGTGTCTGTGGCTCTTCACATCATGACACAGTGTCCCAACAGTCCTGTCCATATTGAGCATTGTCCTACATTCCCTTTCAACTCATTTGTAAAAAGAGGCTTTGGCCAGCAACTAATCCATATATTGTCTTTGGGAAGCACATAATATGGAGGTAGAGGAGTTTCATTCCCATTATATTTTGAGCTCTACTAAGTAGCCAGTAATTTTTCACTTTAAGATTTATATATCTACTTTCATATGGTGCTAACTTAATTTGAATGCTTTGTGTGAATGTCTAACAGAAGTGCAGGCATGTCTCACCATCTCCACTCCTTATCCCTTTTGCTCTGTGGGAACACTATTCATGTGAGACTTGTTTTTGTTAATGAAGTCAACAAAAACAAATACTTATTTAGAAAGGATATGAGTCAGTGCTTATATCTAAACATAATTAGAAAGTATAGATTAAAATAATAATAAAAACACCACCCGCTGTGTATCTGTAGAAAGATATTGGCAGTCCATCGTTTGCCCCACCACAACTGGAACTTGGAGCATCTGGCACCTATTTGTAATGTGATCTAGATTAAACTGGAAGTGAAGGAATCCAGTGTAATCCAATTATATTGTTGAATTTGGCACTGTATATAATTATATGTATTTGTGTATTTGTATATATAACATATAATTTAAAAAACCTGCGCAGTGTCCTTTTCAAAAATACTGTTCTATAATGTTATCTGTAGAAACACACTTCTGCTGCACCAGCTTTTTTACAACATTTTTATTTTCCTTCTGCGGATTTGTCAGAAGAAAAGAACATAACAGCTATTTCTGCTGCTTTGAGCCCTCTCCTACTACCCATTTCAAGTCAGATACATTATTTACCCTTTACCTAAGAAGCTTTTAGAACCTTGTCTCTTTTAATAAAGCAGAAATGAAACAAAAGACTACTAGAGCAATCTGGAAAGACTGAGCAGTGGGGCTGACATCTGATCACTGTCTAATTTTTGTGCAGGTTCACCATCAGTTTTTTCTTCCACAGCTGACATATTCTTTGTGTTGGGTTGCAGTGAAAAGCTAGCAGATGGAAGGTGGGAGATGAAAGGGGGAAATAGCCAGACACAAATAGAGGAAAAACAGTTCCATTTCTCAGAATCCAAACAAGTAAAACACTTCTATCTAGACTTAAACAGACACACACACACACAAAGAAAAAGAAACAGGAGCTTTAGTCACTCCTCTTTTATAGAACTACAAACCAATATGCTCTTTTGTAATTGCCTTAAAAATATTCTGTGCTACCTTGTTAGTTTGAGAGAATAAATTGCCTTAGAGCTCTCTGCCCTCTTCCTTTTTCAGTTTGTTCTTTTATTTTTTCACCTATGACTGCAAACTTCAAGTGATGTGAAATACGTGACTCTGCAAGTGACAGGGGATTAATTTTCTTAGTGATTGGCTTAAAGAGGAAAAAAACCCCAAGAGTACTGAGAGTCAAGGCTAGCTCCCTGTTTCAGGGGACTACTTTTCCCTGTCATACAAGCAGTATTTCTATGAGCTTTATTTCTTTTCCAAGAAAGTACAAAGGGGTTAACAGAAAAACAGTAGCTAATATTAAATTGCATTTCAAAATCTAAGCGTTCTGTGCTAAAGATTCAGTATTTCTGTGGAAAATTTGGTTCCCTATGGCAACATTATATATCACTCTGGCTAACACTGCAGCACACTCCAAAGGTATGAAACAAATGAAACATTACGGCATCTGTAAATTCACACCTATTGCTATGGGGAAAATCAATGCTGACAACTCTTTCAGAGGCCAGAAATTCCTCTGCAAATGCTTTCTGTGCAGGTCTCCTAAGAGCATGCAATTGCATATGTCTTTGGTAGATTTCTGAGGGATGCGTATTCCAACTTGTGGGAAGGAGAGGAAGCAGTGCTGTATTTTCCAGGATAACTGCTAACAGTGTGCTGGCTGCTTCTGATCATAGGAGGAGACAAAAGACCTGTTCTGTGATAATATTTAGCAGCAACAACAACAAAAAACATGATTATGTATTGCCAGAAAAGTAAAGGCTTTAAGTCTCCCCACACACAAGCCCACTCATGTCCCATATTGCATCTATACAGCTGAGGGGAAAAGAGGTGGTTAAGACAAGAACAGGAGGTAGGAGCTGATTCTGACTGGTTTGGATGATGTATATTTCAGTTGATCATTTGCTTTCTTGGGATTTCTAAGTAACATTTATCTCCATAACCCTTTGGCAATCACAGAATGGGTAAATCCTGCTTTTTCTATCCAATGTGATTCCATGTGGGTTTGTACAAGCATGTGGTCTTCATCTGATCTCTGATGTTTAATCATACCTTCATTTGCATTTTACTCATATCAGGATGATGTGTGAATTTCTACTCTGTGCAAATAAGATTACAAAATTGTGCAGGACCAGAGATACAATGTAGTTATATTAATGATATGTGTGTGCTGGTAGTGGGAAGGGCATTAAGATAATTCTCCATATGGTAAAGACATCATAATTGTGAGGCCTCTTGTTGATCTCTGTTGGTTTTTTCCCTTGTCTCCCACTACTAGAGTAGAGGTGGCAAATTCAAAAACATGAAACATTTATTACTTTCTGGAAGTTTCTGGTGGGAATTGGCAAGTGATAAATCACCTCATTTTGGCATTCCAATGGAGAATTAGACAACTCAGCACAGTTTTTGCTGTATTGAGAGAACTTTTGATTATTCTGAATCAGGAAAAATTTGAGGAAACAATAGAGGGAAATAAAAATATATTATATGGTGTATGTATGTTTGTATTTTTTATATATTTTGAAGAAGAATAAAAACAACCTTTTTGAGCTGTGTTTCAGATCCTGGCCCTTTCTGTTTCAGTTGGTCAGGGAGAGGTTGGCAATACTGCATATTAAGGCTATAGATTTTATTGGAAACCAGGCTGGTTTAAACTGGTTTTTTTTCAAGAGGGGGCGGTCCCGTGGTGTAATGGTGAGCACGCCGGACTCTGATCACAAGGTCGTGAGTTCGAGTCTCAGTGGAGACAGTACCGGGCAGTTAAATGCCTCCCTATCATCTCGTGGGGAGAGCCCTTCCCAAATCTTTGTTCGCGAAGTTTGGCCATACATACAAGAATCTATTATTTTCATTAAGAAATGCCACATCTCAGGTTACTATCACCATCTCTTCTCAGTTACAGAGACTTGGTTCAGTCATGGTAATTGCCCATGTGCATGACTTTGTAGAAGGCAAATCCAGTGTTGTCAAATGTCCTTGGGATTTTGCCAGCTCTGTATTCTGTTCTCGTTCAGTCATTCTCAGCTACAAAGGAAGAAGACAATCCAGCAGATACAGGTGCCTCCTCAGAGGCATCAATTATTGAGCTACTGTGCTCCCTGGAGTTGCTTGCTTTCTTTTTTTCTAACTAACAAGAGCCTTGACTTGCTCTAGCTGCTTGATTCCTTGATCATAAATATGAGTACTCAGCGCATCAGGGGCCTTAGAGATACACAGTACTGACTGCTTTTTTTTTTTTATAATTAAAGTTTTCAAAGCTTCTTTTGGCTGGAAGTCACTTGAAATGTTGCTGTGTGTGAATATTATTTACAGCATATTTTTCCAAGAAGTGATAATTTGGTATTGCTCTACAAGTACATACTAAGACTCCACGTGCTGTTTTTCACAAATATGTGCTGTCAAGAAAGGCATCTCAACAGAAAGGAACAGGAGCAGTTGTGCTAAATCTTTTGTGGTACCTGTACATCATGTCATTTGTTGTGGAAAAATGATAAGGCACAAAAGTGCAACTCTAGAAGACAGCAATGACCTGTCAGAGCTGGAGACACTGTGAATGACTGAATGAACTGCTTGTTTTCTGGAGTTTCTTCTGTGTGTGCCGTTTTATTAGTTTGGCTGAACAAGTCTGACAGAAAGATTGATGTAACTTACTGGCTGCAGAGCTTCTCTGAGAAGTTGTTCGCAGTCTCTTTCAGGAGGAAGCTTGCAGTGAATTGCTCCATATATTTCAAAAGTTGTGACTTTTAATGTTGTCTGATGTGCATCTGTATGTTTCTCCAGGTTCATTCTATCAACGCCTTGTTTCAGAATGACTTCATTTTATATGCTGCTCAAAGTCCTAGGGAAGATTAAACAAATGTAAAGGCTGGTTCTTCAGGCATGTACTTGTTTTAAGAATGAGAATAATTTTCTCTGCCTTCAATGTTACTGTATCTAATGTTAACTGTACTCTTGCTCATCTAGACCTTTTTGTGATCATTCCTCAGTTTTCACTGAAGTTAGGGTGAACTTTACATTACATTTGACAAAGCTTTGAATAAAACCTTACATATGCATACATAAGAAATTAATGTCTGCTAATTGCAAAGCTTTCAAAGTACCATAGAGGCACACAGTGCTTTTATTGCTGATCTACTTCGAGTTAATGATCAGTCTTGGTAAATTTATGTTAAAAGCTTGGTACAAATAATGAGTCAAACAACAGAACTTTTACCCAACAAAAAAGTGTAGAATTAAGTCCAAATTTAGATTCCCCATCTCAGGGAGAAAGAATTTAAAAGTATGTCTCAACGGGTGTGAAAAGCTGAAGAAATTTAAACTGGGTCTCATTTGTCAAACCTGAAAAGAGATGAAATCTTATTAACTTTTGATTTATATGACACTAGTCAGCTCATCTTAGATGAGTCTGAGTTAGAAAACTCACACTTTGTAACTTGGTGTTACAAAGTTACAGTGCAACACCACAGGGCAGTTTGGTTTTTTTACTGTTATTATTAAAAAATGGAAGGTGATGAAATATGTACTGAACATTCTGACTAGGATTGCAACAAAATAAACATTTTAATTTTTCATTATTTAAAGGTTTCATTAATTAAATCAGCCATAATTCAGATATGTGCACGCAATCCTCTTTTTTCATTTTAACAGATAACTATACTGCTTAAATCAATATGGTAGGTTTTTAAACCAAAGTTTGGTTAAAGACAAACTGAAAAGCCTTGGTTTTGGATTCTAGCATGTATTTGGTGGCCCAGAACACAATTTTTGTTACAAATAAAAATGTATCTGATTTACAAAGAGGGTTTTTTAATTATAAAGGATTCAGACAAGGACATTTTTGTACATTTCCAAGGAAAACAAATTTTTCCATTTCAGGTAAAATTAACCTTTCATGCTGAGTTTCAAGATAGAAAACCCCCCTTATTTTACTCATGAAAGAAAAATTGATAAATAAATAAAGTCATAGAATTATTTTTTCTTTTGAAACATATATGGCAACTTTTTTCCCTTGTTTGACTATTTAGTTTATAGCATGTTGGAAAAAATCTGATTTGTCTAAGCTGTACAGTGCTCTTGAAATCTCCTATCATGTCATCTAGTAGTATTGCATTTCTGCATTGTCTGACCGTCTCCGGAGGAAGGTGGAACTAAGTACACTATAACATTGTAAAATAAGGCTGCAACAATTACTTTAAAATACTTTTATAAAAAAAAATTTGTAAGTATTTTTCTTTATATTTACAATGATTTAATTAGTAATATTGTCTGTAACACATATTTTAATCTTCAAGTTTTCAATTTTTTTAACCAAGATAAGCTTTATTAATATTATAGTTGTGAAACTGTAATATTTACAAATATTATTAACACATTTCTCTTTGACTTCAAGAACTGTAAAGTAATGAGAATTTGTAATTACTTTGATTTATTTGAATTCTTCTGTCTGAACCTACCTAGCTATGTTTTGGAATTCTATATCGTCAGGTACAGAAACACAGAAACATACAGAAAATATTGATAAAATGGCAAACAAGAAGAAATCTGAAAAGGAGACTCGACAAAGATATACATTGTGACAGTGTAAAGTTGCTTATAGCCTTGAAAAAGGCCTTGTGTAGTGAACAGGATTTCCACTTTCTTGAAGAGATGCTGAAGAAACAGATTAGTTTATGAAAACATGCTACAAGAACAAGTATTTTTAATATTATATTAAATAGGTGACAAGGAGATGATAACTGGTTGAAATAAGTGAGTTCTAAGTAAGGGGAGTCAGCAAAAGATAGCTTAAAAAACAGGCAAACCATGTCAGACATTCCATAGCAGGAAAATACTGCACAGTGCTCAGTGCTCAGTGACTACTGAGACCCAGTTATTCCAGCTTCACAACACATTTGGAAACAGAACTACTACAAGCCAAAAGATCTTTTATTAAGGTTAACTTATTTTAGTAACACATTTTGTTTGCCAAATCTACAGTTGTTTTCAATCATGAAGGAAGCATTTTATGAATATTACTGTTGTGAAATTTTAGCATTTAGGCAGTAATGGTGAAATGCAGGCACTTGATATTATAGTCACTTAATGTTTTGTCTCAATAACATTAGATATATGCATGCTGTTCCTTTCTCAAATTAGCAATAAAGGATGAAAAATAATATTTAATATGGAAAAGAAGTCTGACAGGTTTTTATGAATCCTCAAACAGGTTTTTTCACACCATAAAAAAGTAGGTTTTTAGTAGGAATAACTGTAACATTTTTCCATTGCTTTTTTAATGAAATGCAATAAAAATGGAGACAAATGACTGCAAACATCAGACACACCAATATGAAATTGCCTGTATGTGAATCATACCTAAAATGTGAATCATACCATAAAATGCTGCATCACCTGATCAATATTTTGTCCTTTTTTCTGACAGTTTGAATCTTCTGGCAGCATGAATTTTGCTTTCATTAATAGGCTTCTTTCTATTAAGTTTAGGTAAATAAGTACTACAGAGTGCATGCTACCATTGTGGTGCACACATTGATCAGTTATTGGGATTTTTATTCTAAAAGACATCCCCTGAGTGTCCCATGTTAGTCACATGGTGTCACCTCCAGCTGTCATATGCTAGTGTTTCTTACACTTGTGTAAAAATACACATGTAAGAGCTTGTGTACTTGAAGAAATATGTAAATTTCTGAGAAAAAAAAAAGACTAATTGTTCCCAGAGAACATCAGTACAAGGCAGAGCTAAGGATCTTGCCGCATTTTACCCCTCAGAGTAAGCAGAGGGTCCATGAAGCTCCTTTGTCACTGGCCTGTCCTTCAGTCAGTGTTTATTTTTGAAAGCAGTATGGATTGAAATGCCTTTGCATGTCTTGTGACACCAGTGACATATTTTCTGAATGCCACATCTCACATAGATGGGCACCTCCTAATCACAGTATAAGGACTTGGGAAAATTATAATGGTTTCAACTTGAGTCACACCTTTCAGTAAACTATTTAGGATGGTAAGACACTTATTAATTAGAAAAATTTCATCTACTAACAAGTGTTTGTAATATAATGGCAATAGAACAGAATAAATATGTAAAGCTTAAATAGAAACTTACTTTTTCCTTTATCTCAGTAGGCAAAATAGTTATAATCTCAGAATACCAGCATGCTACAATAAATTTGATATAAGTATCTACAGTGAAGTAGGTGCTTATAAGCCAAGTTTAAATATTTTGGCACCACGAAGTGGCTCAAGTACCAGGAGGGCTATAAGAAATGTGTATCTTGAACATATGACTCCACACGCATTTTATTAGGTTTGCAAACTGTTGGTAGGATGTCTTGACTAGTAAACAACATAGTTTCATAATTTCCTTGATCTTTTTCTGTCTTCTGTCTTTTGGGGTAGCTTCAGAGCCATCTTTTAACAGCTGGTTTCCTTTTAGGTATTTGACCTTAATTAAGCATTTTGTAGTTTCTTTTTGAACTCTATGAGCTCTTATTACATGAACATTGCACTATTATAATGTAGGAAACTTGGAAAAAAGCAATGGATAGCTTTAAATTTTACATTTTAAGCATTAAAATAAAGGAAATCAACTTATAGAGAGGGTTGAAATACACTGTTGATTTAAAAAAATATTTCATATGCCTTACTAGAGAAATGGTCTAGTCATTATATTTGATTTCTTACAAACCTAATGCATACGAATAAGCTTTGAATAATAAGTAGAGCCCATAAAATACAATAATTAACTTCTTTACACATGGCAGTTTTATAAAATGCTCATTTATATCATACAAATAGGATAACCATTTCATCAAGGACTCTTAAAAATATGCTCACTAAGATGTAAAATGGACAATCCAAGGGAAAGGCAGAAAAATTATGAGGGAGACAAAAAATGAAATCTCCCAAGCTCGGTGTACAAAGCACAGATATAATGGTAAGGGGAAATGCAATCACCAAATTAATGAAGCAAAATATCCAGCCTAAAAAGTTAATATTAAAGTAACAGAAACATCAAAATGTTCATAGATGGCAAAGCAAATTATCATTACCATCAAAGGAATAGCAGAATATGCTGATACTGATGATTTATGCACAGAATGAGTATTTTTAAAGAGATTCTGAATAGATCAGGATTATCTTCCCATTGTTTTCCAAATTTTATCTGCAGAGAATTATGCACTACAAAGATAACTGCAAATGTTAGTTAGAAGTTGGATTAACCTCCTATCAATAAATGGTAACAAACTTCTAAAGGTGACCAAAATATGACTGTCTACACTACTTCTGAAACAATGCTTGAAAGGAAGAGAAAGAAGAAACTACACTGCTTTTAACTATCTAACTCCTATATAAGTAAAATAGTTGTCATACTGCAATTGCTGTCTCAGCAGAGCTTTATTGACAGTACCAAAGAATTCCTGGCAGATTATTGTCTACAGTGGAAGAATCCAAAGACAAGTAACAAAAATTAAAAATATGAAGTTTCAGAGAAGGAAGATTATGTATTTTTAATCCTATAGCAAGCTTAAGAACCAATTGCTAGTCTGTGCTTACTTTGATGCTTTGTTGTTGCTCATCAGAATATTTTATGGAAGGTTAGAAAAAGAAGTAGAGAATTTTTAATTAATATAAAGGGCAACAGAGTGTTCATATATTACATTTGTTATTCGATTAATGGTATGCAAGGGCTTTCTAAATAAATTGCACACTGGCTTGAAATAGCAATAGAAGATGAGCAGTAATGTTAAGTGCTACTGTTGCCATTGAGACTAGCATTAGACTGACTCATAGAAGTAGAAAAACTATGGAATTTGGAGTGACAGTGGAAAGTCCAAAGATTTGTGGACCATGTAGATCCTCCCTTAGTTGCTATGTCTAATATATAGACAAAAGCCTAAAAAGAAAGACTAGCTATCTCCAATGAACAAGCATGAAAGGCTTCAAATAAAATAGAACAAACAAATAAACAAAAATCCAAATGCACCTATTAGAAAAGCCATGTTGTAGAAAATAATGTAGTAGGAACAGCTTGAATGTATGCAATGAACTCTGCAAGGAACAACCTGAATGGATGCAGAGTGAGCTTTGCAACGAACTGGGGAAGTGGATCCAAGCCAAACTGGTGTTTACACCTTACAACTTGAACATGCCAGCTCTCCTGTGCTGATAATGCATCTTGACAGATGAAGTTCAAGTCTTATAAACATCTGAGGGAGTGGTGGAAGCCATAGAATGGGAGAATATCTATCTGTTAAGGGTCAGGGGAGAACCTATAAGGGTGTAACACTCCAGGCCCAGAGCTGCGGCCTCACAGGCTTAGCTAGGAGTTTTACTTTTATATATATATATGCGTGTGTGTGTGTGTGTGTATTTATATAGGGCTTTTTAACACCTCAAAGCATCAAGAAAGGAGCAAAGAAAGAAGCAGAGGGAAGGGGAGAGGCAGACAGAACATACAGATACCACTGAAACTTTGTGGAAGACCAGCTCTCAGACACTCAGATGGCAAGGACACAACATGTGGAAAATCTATGCCTTTGGTTTTATCTGCATAGGTCCATGTGGCCAATCTCTCAGGTGGAGGGTCTGACCCACTGGCCACTCTGGGATTCCAGGGCAGGGTGAGGGGCAGTGCTCTCACTGTCCCTGCCAATCCCAGCTGGGTCAGAGGCTCCAGGAGCTGTGGGGTGTTATAGTTTTCCTGGGCTGTTTCTGATGTGACTGGTACAAGGGCTGTGGGGGCTGCCATGAGGAATACAATGCCACTCCACCTCTGTGAGGTCTGCCCCATCCCTGCCCCCTCCACACACAGATAACACACCCCACAAGGTGATTCTGACCCAATAATTACTGATTGGGTGTCTAACTAACAGACACAAAGATGGTGTAGCATAAATGTTGGCAAGGAGGGACCACAGTTACAAGACAGAGGTACAATATGATGTATCCTCATGATCCACACACTGGTCTCCACAAAGAGCTGCTTCCCTGACCGGGAATCGAACCCGGGCCGCAGCAGTGAGAGTGCCGAATCCTAACCACTAGACCACCAGGGAATCTGAAGTGTTCAGTAAAACATATTATATTAGAATATTTCAGATTAGATAGAATATTCATTTATCAATCTCTCAAGGAATGATTGATCTCACCTAAACTTATGTATATTTTTTTAATTCAGAACTTTCAGTTCTCATTAATCCTTGAAGAAAGAAAAGGAGTTCTCCTCACCTTCTAAAACACATATGGTATGAGTCTCCCTCCTGATTTCCCAGGTTTTCTACCAATTATTGTCTAGGTAACCAGGTTAGGCTAGTCATCTAACACTTAAATGTCCAGAGGCATATTAAATTAGTCTTACTCTTGGGGTTAATTTGATTTGTTTTAAAACAGACATCTAATGGGTGTATGTATCACTTCTGTGAGACAAGGAGGCACTTGGAGGGGCCTGAGGAAATCCTTCAGGCCTCTAGGAGGTTAAATTTTACTGAACACCTATTTTCAGGCAACTAAATTCTATAACAATGCAAAAATAGGTCTTAACTTGCCCCGCCAGAGTGCTGCAATGGATGGCTATGAACTCTTCAGAATGGGTAGGCAAGGAGAGAGGTATTGTGGTACAGAGCTAGGGAGTGTTTTGATCATCTAAATCTTAATGATGGCGAAGAACAGAGTTGAGTGTGTATGGATAAGAATCAAGGAGGAGGCCAAAAAAAGAGGTCCTGGTTGACCAACTTGTTCTCCTTCTATGACAAAGAAACCCACTTGGTGGATGAGGGAAAGGCTGTGGACTTTGTCTACCTGGACTTTAGTAAAGCCTTTGACATCTTTTCCACAGCATTTTCCTGGAGAAACTTGGTTTTTCATGGCTTGAATTGGTGAAAAGTACTGACTGAATGGCTATGTCCAAAGAGAGTTGTTGAATGGAATTAAATCCAGTTGTTGACTGGTCACTAGTGCTGTTCCACAGAGCTCAGTTATGGGGGCCAGTCATGTCTAATATCTTTATCAATGATTTGGATGAAGGCATAGAATGGCATCCTGGCCTGCATCAGCAATAGTGTGGCCAGCAAAACCAGGGCCAGTGCCTCACCTCAGATCCTGTGTTCAGTTTTGGGCCCCTCACAACAGTAAAGACATGGAGGTGCAGAAGAATGTCCAGGTTGGGAAAATGAAGATCATGAAGGGTCTGGAGCACAAAGTCTGATGAGGAGCAGCTGAGGGAGCTGGGGGTGTTTAGCCTGGAGAAAAGGAGGCTCAGGAGAGACCTTATCGCTCTCTACAACTACCTGAAAAGAGGTTGTAGCGAGCTGGTGATCAGACTCTTCTCCCAGGTAACGACAGAATGAGAGGAAATGGCCACAAGCTGCACTAAAGGAGGTTTAGTTCAGATATAAGGCATTATTTCTTCACCACAAGGGTGGTCAAGCATTGGACCAGACTGCCCAGAAAAGCGGTTTAGCCACCATGCTTGGAAGTCTTCAAAAAATGTGTCAATAAGGCACTTAGGGACGTGGTTAAATGTTGAACACAGTGGTGGTGTGGGGTTGATGGTTGGACTTGATGATCTCAAAGATGTTTTCCAATCTTAATGACTCTATGGCTCTGTGTGGCACTTGGGGACGTGGTTTTGTGGTAGATTTGGCAGTGACAGGTAAACAGCTGGACTCACTGATCTTAAAGGTCTTTTCCAACACAAATTATTCTACATCTTTATTTCACAGTGTTAAGAGTTTAGGGGTTTTAAATTTTATCTATGGTTTGTATATATATTTGGTTTTCCTTAGCAAAGCCAAACGCAGCTGCAGTTAAGACCCAAAGTATACCAGGTATTCAGACATATTGCAGTGGAAGCTGAATCAACATCTTGATTGACTTTTTCTGTGATATCAGTCCAGCCCTTCAGACTGAATTTGTGTGGATCTAGAGAAACTGTCTCCTTTGGAGTGTTTCACCTCTCATAGCTCTAAGAGAAACAATTTCTACCTCTGTGTCCCTTTACAAATACATCTGTATTCGTGATATATATTCATGACAGGTCAGGAACCATGTGGAACTCTAGATTCTCTTTCTACATATATTTGTGTCAATGAGCAGTCAAAGACATTTTTCTCTTGCCTTCTGCATATTAAGAAGTATTATGAGAGTGATGACTGCAAAAAACAGATAACCAATGTTTTCCCTCTCTCCTATCAGTCAACATACTCTCCTCTAGAATGAGTTTTACCAATCATTGAGTATATTTTCTCAAATGGAGCAATTTGTCTATTTCTCTCTAAAGAAAATTAGAAACATTTTGCATGTAACACTAATCCTCTTCAGATTTGTTTGAGAGTATTTTGGTAATTTATTCTTGCTTTAATAAATGTGAAACCATTAGGATATTGCAAAGGTCATCAATATGTCATGCATGTACTGAGTGATTTAATCTCTTTTCTACATTATGCCATAGATAAAAACTTCTTTCTGGCTTTAGAAACTGCTTCTAATAACAGGAATTGCCAGTTTGTAATTTTTTCACTATAATTCTACCATGTTTGGGGCTGCAAGGGGGAAAGAAAAAGCTAAAAATTGTTGCAGGCTAAATTCAAGCTATGTTAATCATTGATCTGTGAAGAATTAAAACTAGTTTCATTTGGGGGAAAAAAAGCTAATACTCTTAAGGAAAACCTCTCTTAGTCATATTCCTGTTCATCCTTTATATAAAACTACCAGCATATTTTCAAGATATGCAAAGAAGTATATGTAGTTCATTAGAAGTTTTATTCGTAACTAGCATGAGAATTTAAATTAGAAAAAGTATTTTTCTTTAATTCTTCAGTTCTAGATATGTAAATACTATTCAGAATATTTTGCATGAAAGGATAGTTGGGCATATTGAAATGAATAAATTTAGCAAGTATGACAAAAGAATATGTAGTTAATAGCTGGAAACATAATGTGAAGAGCTCAGTCAGGAATCATACACTGCTCTGGGATGCAATATGGTGCTAAATGGCTTCTACAGGGGTTAATTTATGGGACATAAGAATACTAAAACAAAATGAGCTATCTACAAAGCAAAACTATGGGCAGATAAAAGAAAATACAGTTATACTGTGCAATAGTGACTACTGCAAACCCTCACTAATTCACAGAGCCTCTAAGGGGAGAATCATCTAAGAGTCACTATCCAGCATTGAAAATAGGGAACAATCTCTACACAATTCAATAGATATTTAGCAACATAAGTCCTAGGTTTTAAGTATCTTCTATAATGTTACAAGAGTAAGCAGTGGTTTGTTACCTTTTAAACGTGAGGTGGGGGGTTGACTCCCAGGTGGCTCAAGACAGGAATGAAGCAGGAGCTCCGATATTCTTTTAATCACTGAGTATATTGGACAAAATACATCACCTTCATTCCAGTTATGTATGTAGAACCTGTTAACTATGGAAGTTCTGAGAACCTTTCTGTACTGAGACTGCCAGCAGATTTGGGCAGAAAATATACTGCCAAAATATATATACTTTCCTCCACAAATACTGCCTAAAATATACAAAAAGTTTGCAATTTTGAAGAGGTAGTTCCTGACCCCACAGGATACAAGTGCTGGGTACTAGATTCACCAGCCTCACAAGGATGTCTTGGTTGTTCTAGAGAATATCATACATAATTAAGCACCTGTATGAGGGCAGTTGAATCAAATATCTAGGTATTCAATTTACAATCAACTTCTATGAGAGTTCTAAGTTACACTCATTGTAGTAGTTATATATCCATTGACTCCATGTGCACTTAGATATGTGGCATATCTGCAGATACCTACAGATACAGACCTAAATTTAGATATTTTAATTTTAAACTGAATTCTGTGATTAAAGTCTGACACTAAATATAAATGTAAAGTATTAGATATCACCTTGCAGATGAAATCTTTTCATTTTAAGGAGAATGTTGCTATAACCCTTTCCCTCCCCCCCCAGCCTCTAAAGACTGCACTTATCCAACGGAAGCTACAACAGTTGTGTCAGAGGAAAATATTAAGCATGAAATTCAAAAGATATGTCTACAAAAAGAAGGAAATCACTTTTTAAATGCCTGTGTTCATTTATATGTAATGTAGGAATAAAATGGAATGCTTAATGAAGTGATGATTCAGCTAAATTCAGTCATTGATTTTTATGCCAGAATAAATTCTACAAAGCTTTCATTGACCTAAATGCATGCAAGCACATCAGTTATTCACTGGGGGATTGCACTGCAGTCTTTTTTCTGTCTCTGAATCCCAAAGCACTGCATAAATTTAAAAAAAATTACAACACACACACACATACCAAAAAAAAACCTCTCACCACATATGCTGAAGGATTTTTGAACTAAGATTCTCTTAAAAACAAGTTGATTGAATTGTCAGGCTTGCAAGATAAAATAAGACTGCCTTTCCATCATAACCAAACTTTGCTGTTATTGCATAATTACTGTGTAAGGGAAAGAGCTTAAAGAGGATTTAGGGCAGTCATGAGAAGAGTGTTTTGATATATAACAGCCATTTATGCTGCTGTCTTCTGCTTGATTGTCTAAATTCATATATTCTTCAACCCTTTACACATTGAAATTTTGCAGAGTCTTGTATTTTTATTGTACTTCATTAGACTTATAAAAATTTTTAAAAGAGCAGGAAGAATTTTATTTTTTGTAATTTTTTGAAGCAATTAATTTCGATTCTATCATTCTATATTTTTGATGCAGAGGATATACAAGTATTTTAGATACATAGATGCATTTTATGTTCACTGTAATTATAAAAAAATCCCTTACTCATATAGGAGATTGTCTTGATAAATAAAAGTAATATGAATTAAATTCAAAACTGAAAATGCATGAGTTTTGTAATGGCTATTTCTGAAGACTTTGAAGAGGTCTGGGATAAAAGTAGTGATTACCAGAAAATCTTTCTATACTGACAAACACTTTCACATGGACAAGATCTCCAAGACGTCTTCAACATTTTAAAAACAATGAGTTCCTGGAAAATTATGTGTGAAAATTGTTAAGAATTTTGCTCCTTAGCTGATAAGAGTTTGGTTTTGTTCCTTTTAAGAATACAATATATATTTTGTATATTTAAATGTATTTGTGTAATGACAGAGGAGATCATCTGGTTTTATTAAGTTGTGTGTAAAAGGCTATGCACACGGAAAACAAAGGCTCAGCAAGAATCCAAGAAACTATGAAAGTTGGAATTATGAAAGTCCAAGGCACCCAACAAGTCATGTGACCAGTGAATATGGTGTACATCAAATCAGATACTCTTAAGGCTATCAAAGAAGAATGATTAGACCTTTGTCCCTTGTTCCACCTGCCAAGATGATTCAAGGAAAGTTTGAAGTTTTCTTCCATAAAAACTAAAGGATATTATTTTCCCAAGGGGTACAGTACTCATTTTGAGATGTAGTCATAAGAGGATATTGAGGTGCAGCAGAGAAAAACTGAAGATTATATAAAACTATAAGAACATGTAAAATATTTGGAGGAAGGAACAAAATGAAGGTCACGTTATGTCAGTGAAAAAAAATGGAATATAAAAGGCAAAAGCCTGGCAAATGAGATGATTGATTACCAGAGCCTGTGGTAACTTCTTATTAAATGCATTCTAATTATTTTCTGTTTGGGTCACTCCCTGAGCCTATGGGTGAAAATTGCTCATTAACTTCAGATTATGCCAGGCCAAGCCGGAAGAGATCTGTATTGGGAAACACCCAGTGCTGCAGGCAGTGGGCAGGGAATGGGCCACAGATATTGGATGGATTTAAAATAATGTTAGGATTCCAGAAATTCAAAAGTGTGTGTTTGTGAAGCCAGAGTGAGGCAGTGCAAATATCCTGACTCAAATCCCAGCCACCCTAGGAGGAGAAATAGGACAAGGACATCTCTGATGTTCATGTCAATGTGAGTGCTTTGAGTGTTTATGTGGGTGGTGAAACAAGCACTGACCTCTCTCTGTGCTGGTCAGTGTGTTTGCCCATGTGTGCATGAGTGTGAGTGTGTGTGTGTGCACCAGCTGGGAATACGTGTCCAACCTCACTGTGGCTCTGTGAGAACACAGACCAATAGCAGGGTCCTTTCATCACACTGGGATGAGAAGGACCCTCTCAGAGGGAGGATTCATATGACTGCACAGTTATTTATAATATATGACTAAATACAATATATTATTAGTCTGTGCACCCTCAGCTCCACTGCCTCAGTTTTAAGAACATTTAAATCCTCCCAGCAAGGAAATGCTAAGCATTAACTGAAAGCCAGGTCACCTCAAACTGAAGGTGGTATTCCTTTCCACATATGAGATGACTATGATTAAAAACTTAGCAAATCAGTACATTTCATTGTCAAAAGTGCATTGGCAATGAAAAGGCATTAAAGCAATGAGAAGATGGTCACCTGGGTCTAATGGTCACCCAGAATGTGATGGTGTGTTGGTTACTCAGATAAGTAGTAAAAGCTGTTGCAGAGTAAAGGACCTGAGAGGAAGCCTGTGTAGGAGAAAATGGTCCCCTGCGGATATTTCTTGTGATGGTTCTCCACTTTATTTTTAAAATTGTGGTGCTTTTTCACACTACAGAGAGGGTGGGGATTAAAATAATGAGGGTATTTCCATCATTGCATCTCTGAAACAAGATTGCAGAGAGATATTTTGCACACAGATTGACCAAGCAGAATAAACCCTGCTATTTCACTGCACATCTGTTACTGCCTCCAAAAAAAGAATATCTAATCAGCTCACACCACTGAGTTGAAGGCTCTAAATTCTTTATAAAAGTGTGTCATTAAAACATTGTCTTATACCATCCCTGCTTAACTGGGGGGACCAGATGGGATGATATGATATGATATGTTTCAGATATTCCCAGTAGGAGCAGTGCAGTCAGAATTAACAAGTGTGTGTCATTCCTGCAGTTACACTGTTGACAGAACACTGACACTCTTGCTAGTGACATTGTGGAAAGTGCTGTTATTGGCAGATATCTATTGATTAGGAACAGTAACAGCAATATGTCAGAAAGTGATGTGATGCTGACAGTCTACTATTTGAGCTTTAATTGAGAGATGAACTCTGTAAAGCTCTGTAATATACATACTTAGCATGTTAGAAGGAGCCATGTAAAGCAATTTATCTACTCACATGCCTTTCTTTTGTCTGTGAGGAGTTGCTGAGTTTAGTGGGAGTTCCTTCTATCTCATCCCTCAAAATTAAAGGCTGCATGTTACTTATTTTCTCTTGACAGAATTTCTTTTCTCTACCTGGCTTTTAATGTATCTCTTGCAAAGCTGGAGATACACTCTTGGTGAATCTGAGTTCGTAGATTTTAGGATGGGTTATTAAATATCTACTAGACTATTTTTCCCCTCAAACTTCAACACCCCATCAGATTCTTTCATTACCATTTCCCACTTTGTGACATTAAGATTCTGAAACTCTTCAAAATTATGTTATCAGGCCTCTACCAACCCACTCTGATTTGTTAATTTATTTAATTTTTTTATGCCAATTTATCTTGATCTGCAGTTTTCTTCTCTGGTTTCTAGACTGGTGTAGCTATTGGTGTAGCAAAATTATAGAGGCTAATTCAAAAGGCACAGTTGCATATTACTGAGAATCAAATTAGCATGGGGAAAACTTCAGTAGTTCACATGGTTCTTAGGACAGTGCCTTAGGTCAGGACTAAGTAAGGTGGAAAGGAAATCATATGTGTGTTTTGAAGAATCAGGAATTTTGTTTATGTGCAGAGAATGCCAGTAGAAGGCTACAGACTTGTTTTCCAAATACAGTCACAGAATAGGGAAGCCACAAAAGCTGATGGAGTAAGTAGGGCACAATTTCTTTAGTACCCCGAACCCTGTTCATGAAGCACAAAGCAGCTGCAAGGCTATGCTGGAAGTATAAAGCAGGTCTATTGCTACATTATGAACTAGAGCAGGATTCCTTTTCCTCTCATTCCCGTCCACCCCTTGGCTATTTGAGTTGCCAAGACAAACATCCATGTGCCCAATTTCAGATACCCATGAAATCCTGTGAAATGGAATTGCTGAATAAAAGCTTCTGTAAGCAAGACTGAAGTCACTATTGAAAAGGCAGCACAGCACAACATAGGGATGAGGAATAGAAAGGAAAAATACCAGAGAACGATCACTTACATTCAAGGAATTTTGAAATAAACGGAGATTAAAAGCTGCACAGTAATTCACCCTGCACAGATGAAAGATTTACATTTAAAAATAAAGTTGGTAGTGCCCTCTGCAATAACTCTATGCCTCAGCATTTAACCTTGGAAATATACTTTCTCTGTCAGATAAGAGCAACATAAATAATATCCTACAGTTGTTAGCAGCAAAGTGACTTTTTATTCTCTCAGATCAGTGGGAGTTTCAATACTTTTGCATAAACCTAAATCAGAACCTTGAGAGATCTAGAAGGACAAATCTGGTGCAATAGTGGGACCAAATTTTATGAAATATTTAAATTTATGAAGAAACATTTAGATTTATGAAGAGAATCTTTGAAGAAGATTCCCAGGAGGGATGGGGAGTACTAGGCCCAGCACAGGCTTACCAGTTATCTTAGGAAAGTAAAATGTGTTGCTCTAGTTTTTTTCTTTCTGCCTAAGTCTGTCTCTCTGAGGACTAAGTCTTTTGAAGTAATTTGTAGTTAAAATGGTAGGATTTGTGTGTTCACTGGGGAGTGAGAAATTATTTCTTGTTATTTTCCGACTTGTGTGTGCATTGTAGTTTCTTCTAATTTTCTCTTTTTCTGTAAAAAATACATATAGTTTTAGCATAAACGTAGTTTGAAGTGTTTGGGTTATTTTTTCTCTTTTCCTCCCTTTTCTTGTCGGAGGGAGGAAAGCTCTAACTCTGTACTTGGATGGTTGGCAGTTTGCCAGGTCAACTCAAGACAACTACTCAGGTTTTACTGACATGATAAAGAGCTTTACTAAATCTAGAACAGACTGAACTCATCAGGATATTTAGTTGTGTTCATGTATTTCTCCAATCAGTTGTTCATCAAGAAGGTGGGAATGGGGGAAAATCAAGTATCAGTAGCTGCTTAGAAAAGACTCTACCCACAGAACAAAAAGTCAAGGAGTTTGGTGAGTCATTATGTTGACATGCAAGAGTCTTGGTAACCAAATCATGGGTCATACAGTTCTTCTCATCTCCCACATAGTTTCGAGTTTTCAAGCAATTTTACCACAATAAGAGACAGTCAGAAAAAAAGTAAGAGAGTCAGGGAAACTAAGAAGTCAAACCTCTCTAGAGGAAAGAAAACACTGAAACAGATCTAGCAAAATGTAATGGTTTTTTCCCCCAAGCCCACTCTGAGGATATGCAAGACAGCTAAAACCTTTATCAACCTGTATTGACATTGCCAACTCTACAATAGGATTTATAGCAGGTAATAATTCTGAAAGCTGCAATCTGCATCTGAAATAAGTACCTAGCACAGGGAAGAATGTCATCCTTCTTTGGTGAAAAGTTCAATTTTCTGGAATAAAGCACACTTTCATCCACATTTCCTTGGCCTAGAGAGAGTATGAGAGAAAAATATGTGGCAAAGAGTAGTTAGGTTTCTTAAAGAACTGCTGCCAGGAACTTAGATGCTGTGATGGTGACTGCAGATCTAGAGGCAATACAGACATGGCAATAAAACTAATCCTCGTTACATGTCCTGCCAGTGACAGAAACGGAGGAAAAGGGTACTGTTAAAATTAATTTCATGATTAAGAGTATTCAGTATTCATTTTTCTTTTTTTTTTCTAGCTGTGTTGATTAATGTTATCAAATATTTCTGTTCAAGCACTGCCTGGATCCTCCCTGTGCACAGTTAAATCATGAAAGGGCCCATACTCTCTTTAGTCCTTGTATCTTGCCAGCATGGTACAAACAATAGTGAAAATGGTGCTATAGGTTGTTTTATTAATATTTTAATTGCAGTAATATACTTCTGTCATAAAATTCTAGATACAATTTAAACTCAGTGGAGCAATCAGACATAAACTAGATAAAGTGGGAGATTTATAAGTAAATTGAGCAGTGGACTAGAGGATTAATGAAAAATGAAGCATTCTGTTTTCAACATTAGTCTCTAAAATGGCATTAATAATGTTATAGAGGAAAAATGGTATTTTATATTATAATCAAAATGTCATTAGCATTTCAATAAACTGAAAGTCAGTGCTTCAAACACCAGCAAAACTAATCATTTATAAAGTCCAGAGTTGGTCTGCAGGCTATTTGGTTCATTTATTCTAAATGTGCATTTTAATGTTCCGGTTTGCCTTCAGACAAACAAAAACTTTGACAATTTCAAGATTAATCTTTTGCATCTTGAGGGTGCTTTAAATATGGAAGAAAAGACAATGACTTAAAATGTCCATCTCCCTTTTCCTCTTCCTCCTCCCCACTTTCCCTGCCAGGTACTACACTTGAAAGCCAGGCTCCATTTTGTTTCTATGGTAAAGTGCCTGTGCATCTTTAAGAGCAAGGAGTAAAGGAGACTCATGCCTGGTAAATCATTCCAATCAGTGGTCCAGCATTACAGTGTTATTTTTGGGGTGGACTAGCCCTGCTGTAAGCCAGGTGCCCACCAAAGCTGCTCTGTCACTGCCCTCCTCAGCTGGGAAGGGGAGAGAAAATATAACAAAAGGCTCATGGGTACAGGTCAAGGCAGGGAGAGATCACTCACCAGTGACCATCACAAGGAAAACAGACCTTACAATGACTGAAAACAAACTATCATGTTTAACTCAGTTTTAGTTACCATTTTCAGTCTCCAAATCACCAGCTAACCCATAAGTCAATAAAGGTCTTTTCAACAAATAAACATCTGCTATTGAATATTGAAGTCCAGACAGATTTATCTATAAATTCAGTAATGAGAAACGGACATTTCTGATGTATTCATCTAACCTAGCAGATATCTCAGATGAGAAGGAACTCATTCCTGGATTCATACCATGTAATTTGAGACAACACACTATTAATGACCCCATGAAAGAAATTCTTCTTTAAAAGGTGATCCCTGACCCTGAGATAACCATCTCTCCTCTCTCAGCTGGCTGAAGATATTCCCATTGTGGAACTTTCATTTGGGTGGATAATTTCCTTCCCCTATGACTCCCTGCAAAACCTCTTGCATAAACGACCTTGTGTGTTCCTGTGTCCTTTGCTTCTATGCCTCGTTAATTTGGAGGGTCCTTAGCCAGACAGGAGTGTTTTCCAACAGCATAACAGCCCAAAGGAACGTGCTGATGCACCATCTGAGAAACGAGGACACACTTACAGCTGTCTTGTATGCTTGATTGAGACAGAAAAAGGCTCACCAGGACTCATTCAGGTAATATCCCTAATCAGGAAACCATTGAAGGATGTGATTTGAGTCAAAGGCATGAATACATATTGAAGTTCATCAAATTAAGGCCAGCATGCTTCAGGTTATTTTTTTTTCTAGATTAAATGTACTTTATGAAAAGTATGAAAGTGGTGTAGATCAGGAAATTATTTACAGAACAGAATGAATTTAGGATACCTATGGACTCCAGCATGATCAGAGTAAGAAGACTTACACTGGAAGACACCTCTACCGATCAGACATGTGAGGAATCCTCCTTCCACATTGCTTTTTTCCATATTTTTCTTGTCACTTCTATATTTCACAACATATATTACTAAATTAAAAATAAAATTAAGAGCCCTTATTCTGTTTCTTTCCTGCTTGTCTTTACAGTACACAAAGTCTGATTCTTGTTTCTCCTCTTTTTCCTGTGTTTGAACTCTTTGTACTTTCTCCCAAGCCAGAGAAGTTTCAGTGTTGTAGGGATTAAATCAGTTCTGTCTTATTAATGTGGAAGAAACAAAAAATGCATTTCCATAATTGTAATTTTTCTATTGCAGCTCTGTGAAATCCTAAAGAGTCACATCACTCAAGTTACTGTTTTTCAGTTTAGTTAAGAAGCAGCTGGATATTGTTGTACTTATTCCTTCCTGATAATCCTGTATCATCTCTAATAATGATGTAAATAAAAAAAAATCTTGTATATTCTCAGAATCAATTCTTTAGTAAAACTTAGTATATAGGTTACCTGTGGGGTTTAGGATGGAGTATACAGTTAACAGGAAATCTCATTGTTATGGGTTCACCTAAGTGGGCCTAAATTTGGGCTCTGGAGTTCGGACTAGGCTGAAGCTGTCAGCTGACTTGAGCTGGGCTGAGCTGACAGCTGACCTCTTCTAGCCAGTAATTTTGTATTCCATACCACATTATGACATCATCTCCAGGGAAGTAGGAACCAGTGTGGGAGTGGTTAAGGCAGTCGCTTCTCAGCCCTCCTCTTGGGAGGACGCACCATGCTGTCCCGGGGGGATGGAGAGGACCAGGCCCACCACTGGCTCACAGGGTATCTCAGGAAAGTAAAATGTGTTGTTCTGGGTCTCTCCTTTCTGCTTGGGTTTGTCTCCCTGGGGAATAAGCTTCTTCTTAAGTAATGTGTAGTTAGGACAGTAGAATTTGTGTGTTCGTTAAGAAGTTGAGGTGGGGAACTTGTTGTTGCAGACTTGTGTGAGTGTATATTTGTACTCTCTTCTAATTGTCTCTTTCTTTCTGTGAAAAATATATGTAGATTTAGTATAAATGCAGTTTGAAGTGGTTTTTTTCTTTCCCCTCTCTTTTCCTCCCTTTCCCTGGTGTTAGGAGGGAGGCTTTTCTCTCTGTGCTTGGGAGGGTTGGCAGTTGCTTATCTCAAACCAAGGCACTCATATAGGAGACCTCTGAGACTCCATAGCATTATGCTTAGTGTCAGCTTTACAGTATTCTCCAGGATTTAGTTATGTATGAAAACATTTTCACTATCTATAGAAAATAATCCTGATTTAAAAACACAGAGCTGGTGGATTTTGAACGTTTTCACACAGGTACTTTGCAATGAACAATTTTTTTTCTGGAAATTTCTAGGGCAAATCAAAATATTTTTAATATTCTTTACCTCTGTTAAAAAAAAAAAAGAAGAAGAAAAAGAAATGAAAGCTCTCATGTGCTTGCTTGTATGTCTGAACCTTCCTTCAGACAAGAGACTTCAGTCTTTGAGTAGTGAGCCCAATAAAATGCCTATCAGGGAAAGACCCCAATTAGTCCCAGCAGCCTGACAAGGTCCTGCCTTCACCCAGACCCTGTGGAAGTCACCTCCTCCCAATCATATGAATGGTTCATCCACTGCTGCAGTCAAAATAAGCTGAGTTAGCAAAGACCTGTTTATTTTTCAAGCTTATTGCAAGAGAAGCACTTAAAGTCAGGCTGATAAAAACAGTTCAGCTTTCAGGTCAGGAGAGGTGGCAACAGAAGGCAATGAGGGCATTGAGGAGGAGGAGAGAGCAACAGCAATTAGCGAGGGAAGGCTAGAGTTTGCAATGTCTGATGGTGCCATATTTGCAGCCCAAGGAGTTTTCTCTTTAGAGGAGTAGCCACCTCTAAACCTCTGATCCCTGTGTCACTACAAGGTTAATCAGCAGTCTTGCACTATGCAATTTTCTGCAGCTAACTAAAACTGTATGAATCAACCAGTTACCATCCACTTTCTACTCAAGAGACATGTAAGGCTAAATATTGTTTCTCTTCTTATTAAATTAAAGCTCAAATCTGTGTCCTCTGCTGCATGTATGATGTTTAAAACTGCTTTCTTCTCTTAAACATAAATGTGGGAACTAGAAATGCCTTTAATTATCTCACCCACTGACCACTAAATTGCTATTTTCATGAATTTACCATCAAGCAAACATTTAATTTAATTTAATTTAATGGAGATGTGCACACTTCCTTCAAAAATCTGAATATATTATAGGTTGCCAGATGATAAATTTGATAACACAGCTGCTGTGTTCTGCTCAAGTGAGTGAAGAAAACTGCCATGAGGGTTTTCACTCACTGATTTCTCCTCGTATCAGGTAGCTCTTTGGAAACAAATTTAATTTCAGTCACACAAAGAGTTTATTTGATCTGTCTCATTAATAAAATCTTTCTTATTACTTCTGTCTTTATTTAGGCTGCATTTCTATCTATTGACAGATCTAAATTTTTCCTAATCTTTGTTTTCTATTGCTCCATGAGCTATCTAACACTTTTGATCTACCATGCTTTTCAGATTTTTCTGTTTTACACTTGAAAAATATCTGAAATGTTTATTTTATCTTAAAACTGGGTATAGGTTGACAAAGAAATGAACAGCCAGCCAGCACAGCCAGCACAGCCAGCCACAGCCTGCAGGATGACACCTCATGTTCCTAAGATGTATTTTCTAAAATTGTATCTTATTTTTAGAAGGGATTGGCTTTGAGCTACTTTCTCCACCTTTTGCACCAACCTCTGGCTCTCATGTAAACCCAGGCCTTTTCAGTTCTCCTCAGGAGCTTCCATCCAGGTGACAAGACATGGTATTTCAGTATTTCTCACTCTTTGGAAAACAGGCTGTTCTGACATCTGAGTGGACACTGCTGGGCTAGGGTGATGTGATCACACTCAGGAGTTCAGTTGGTGTTAAAAAAGAGCAACGCATCTAGGGCAGATTGATCATAAGTCAACAGCACAGCACTAGTTCTGTGCCTGCTGCAGCAACCCTTTGAACAGGGATAGGCAGCAAAAGTTGGGGATGGAGGGTGAATGGGAAGGCACTTATTTGCTCTGACAACACTTCAGTGCTGCCACCTCATCCCTGTGTCTACACTGTGTGTGGTAAAGGTCACAGACAGTCAGGGCTATCAGTGCATGCCATCAGGAGCCCTGGGGGCTGTACCAGCCCAGCCCAGCCAGGAGCACAGTGCTGTTGACAGCTCCAGCTCTGGGCATGGGTGAGGCTGGGCCTGGCTCAGTGGGACCTGTGGCCACACGGGGCTGGGCTGGGGGAAGCTGGAAACCAGCCCTGCTGTGGCATCACTGGGGCAGGGGCTGACATGGGAGCCTGGACAGGGTGGGAGTCCCAAGGCAGCTGATTCAAGCAGCTGCTATTTCAGTAAAAATTCCAGCACAAGGAGGTGTTGGTGATCTGTATTTTTCCAGTTTGAGTTAGAACTTCTGTTGATTCTTTGGTTTGAGGTAGGTTTTTTCCTGTTGTGTGAATGAAGAGCCCAGCAGGGGAGCCCTGTAACTGTCTCAGAACAGAGGCAATGAAAATCTGATTTGTTGTCAGTCTCTTGCTTTAGATTTACCCCTTCATATAACAGGCTCCTCAGGGCAGTGGTCACAGCACCAAGCCTGCCAGAGTTAGGGAAATATTTGCATGCTACTGTCAAGCACATGATGTGACTTTTATGGACAGTCCTGTCCAGGGCTAAGGGTTGGACTCAATGATCCTTGTGGGTCCTTCCAACTCAGCATATTCTGTGATCCTGTGATATAGTGTTTTAGCACTACTCCATTATATATATAAAAAAAATGCAACTCAAGCACAGTTGTGCATGTGCTGAATTATGTTTTTTGGAAGTAAATTACGTTATTGCACACACATTATTCACATTTTTGATAATGAGGTAATACTTTTTTCACTTTACTTTAGATTTTACTAATACAATTTTGTTTTAACACTTCAATTTTTGTTAGCACAGGCAATGTACACGTACACCAAATACTTAGTCTGTATTACCAGGCAAGAGGTATCCTTTTTAAAAGAGTTACCTAAAATATATTTAAGAAAACACATTGCTTTAATTAAAGAAAACTGTAACTTAATGTCCAGGGACTGCAGATTGTATTAAAGTCTTACCAGAATTGTTTCTTACCATTATGAAATTCTTTTGGGGTAATTTAGGGTAAATTGTACTCTGATCAGAGACTCCAGAACTAGTTCTGATCAATTTACTTTCCCTGTTTTTCCTTCAGTGGAACTCTAACTTTATTTGATGTTCAAAATACATTTATCTTTTTAGCAATTGTTTCTGCATTTGTCGCATCTCAAAGAGAATTGCTCACATCCTAATGAAAAATACTATCTAGAGATTATGACACTAAATGTATAGCCTTTAAACTAGGTACACAGGCTGTAATTTTTCCTGAGTTCTGTGTGAATATCCCAGCTTTTGAGAACTCAGCCTAAACAATCTGTGAATTCTTTGCCACCAACTGACCTTCTGACCATGAACTTGAGTAAAGTCTGTTGAATATTCACGTTAAGTAGTATTCAGTGGGAGTTTTGATGTTCTATTGCAGTAGACATAATCCAAATAATTCTATTATTGGACATTTAATAATTAATCTAGAGCTTTAAGTTTAAATTTTCATTTAATTCTTTGTCCAGGGTGAGGATGTTCCTCTCATGATGAGAGATTGCCACTAGTTCTGATGTGTGTCATGACTGAAGGACAAATTGCAACTGCAGCTTTTTCTGGATAATTTGATTACATTCACTGAGGGCTTTATCTTTGTCAGTACATTTATTCTGTATTTAATATATGGACCAGAAAGACTTCCTTAGAAACTTTATTCAAAATGGTAAAGTCAAAATATACTATCCAGATTAAACAATACAAATCAGTGGGAGTAAAATTCATTTTTTCAAGATCTCAGTCTTCCTTAAGTGTGTGACTCATCTCATTGTTGGGTTTTTTAAGTGCATTGCCCAGTCTATATGGACCAGAGCATAGGAAGTTGTAGCCAGGCCTTCTAGATCTCTGTGTGAAGTTCTTGATAACTGGCAGATTAACTACAAATTGTTGCTCTGTCTATTCTAGAGCTTCAAAGACTTTCAGAATCATGTTTGGTTTGTCTAGGAGATAAAACTCATAGGGTCTTTTTCACATCAAAACAAGTCTTAATTGTTAGCTTTAATTTCCAAACTAAATATATATATACATGTGTGTGTTGCATATTTTTCAATAAAAAGATAACATTATCAGGTACTGTGGCTCAGTTCTGACCTCTCTGAAGACAAAAACCTATATGTCTTCCTTAGAAATTGTGTGTATATTTTATTAAGAAGTTGAGTCCCTATTAAGGCATCAATGGAACTGATAAATTGAGTATACACAAACACCCTTGAAATAAATTTAGTTAAGAACTATCTGTTTCATACTACACAGATTACTTGCTGACAGCAAGCAAGTTTTTAGATAAAAGAACTTCCAGCAAGGGTTAAAACTAATTGACTTTTGTTTGGTTGTTTTATTCAGTCCTCAGTAAGCTTGAAAAGATTGCTCTAGTCAATTTACTGAAGCAGGCTTTCATTTGAGATATACTGAGCAGTGCTTTAATCAACACATAAAGCCACCAATTTCAGATCATTGGTGCTAATCCTCATTTCTCAACATAAAAGGACTTGAGCGAGGATTTTTGTCAACAACAAAGTTGACACGATATACAAAGGCACAAGGCCTGACAGTCACCTTGCAAGCTGACTCTCACTTGTGGAACAGTGCTGTTCACCAGGCTAACTTGTGCTAGATATACCAAAGGACATAGACTCATAAAAATTATATACACAAAATTATGAATCTTGGCCAACTTGCAAGAAAACTGTTGCCCAGAAATAGTGACCCATCTGCAATTCTACAGCAGGAAAACAGGACAGGTAGTACCTCTATCAGTCTCACTGGCACAGAGTGGCTTGTTATGCTTTCTCCCTCATCAAAAAAAGGGTAACTGCACCCAGTCTGCTTTCTTTTGGATACTCCTCAGTCACTCCCCAATCCTGAGCAGTGACCAAGCATTGTTTGAAAAGTACAAGAGTTTAGATGGGCCACAGTTGTACCACGGACCCTGGTAGCATTGCAACAGCATGTTTTGTGTTCATTACAGATGTAGCCAACAGGCTCCCTTTTCAAAAAGGCTGAGGTACCTTAAAAACATCGTCCAAGACAATCCAGCCATTAAAAATCCCTGTTAATTGGGCAGTGTCTTGGGACAGGGTGAAAAGTGTTCCTCCTCCTCCCAACCAGCTAAGGGAAAAAGAAGAGGGAGAGGAAAAAACCCTCAGAACTAGGTTTATGCTGAAACTAACTACATGTATTTATACAGAAAAGAGAAAAATAAGAGAAAACTACAATATAACACACACACAAGTTACATATTTATAACAAGGAATAATTTCCCACTCCCCACTTAATACAAAGCAAAGTCTATTACACTAGATTTGTAAGTACTCTAAGAGACACATAGCAAGAAACAGAAAGAGTAACAACAAAAATGTTTCTACTTCCCTGAATACAAACCAAATGCAAGCAGAGGCAGCAGGGGCAGGAGCAAGGCTTGCTCCAAGACAAAAGCTGGATCATGTCCGGCTTGTACTTCAGCCATGGCAGAACTAACTAAGCCACTCCCACACACTGGATTTTACACCCTTTGAGATGATGTAGTATGGTATGGAATACAATATTATTGGCTAGAAGAAGGCAGCTGTTAGCTAGCTCAGCCCAGCTCAAATCAGCTGACAATCTTAGGCCTAGCTGAACTTTAAAACCTAAGTTTAGGCCCATCTGGCTAAACCCATAACAGGGAGAAACTGCAATCTCTTATTTTCTACCATGTAGTAATGAGGCATAAGGACTAGAAAGTTCTTGGTTTTTTAAGAAGTGTTGGCTATCTTATTTGAAGACATAATAATTATTTCTTAGATAATTTGCTTGAAATGAAAACTGGTGAGCAATACCATTGCTAGCCCTGAAAAAACTCAAGGGCACAACTCTGTGTCTATTAAAGGGTAAGCTTCCATCGTTCTGGAATGAAAAACCAGAAAGGATTATCCTGCTTGATTCCCACTAAAGATGGTCAGTTGTACAGCAATTAGAATTACTCATATGTGATACAGGAAAAAATTAAGTGTTGCTGCACAGTGGGACGTTAGATTGCAATAGGACAGCTATGAACTGTTATTGAGTACAGCCTTGCCTCCTACTCATATCATAGAGCTTTGAGAGCCAGAACAGGGGACTCCAAGACCAGCCTGCACCTTGTTGCAGACCTTGTTCATAATGGTCCACTCTGGCCTCCAACTGGGATTCATGGAGACACACCATTCACGACGTTGCTGCTTCCTTTGAGAACACACACAGTCAGTCTCGAGGAGAAAACGCAACACAGAAAGAACTGTTCCTCGCCAGTATTGCCTAAGGAGAGGTGCCTTTTGTGACCAGACTTGCCTATCTTGTATTGGCCTTTTTAGCCACCAGCATGCTTGCAGCAAATGTGGGTAGTGCCCTTCCCAAATCTATCTCTGATGACGATGCTGATGATGACTAGACATGTCTAGTTCAGGCAGCTGGGTTATTGAAAGCAGGTCTTTGAAAATGAATATGCTGGAGTTTCAAATGCAAGCAATTTTTCATGTTTGAATTATTTAAGTCTGGCTTTATACTCTCTTATTGCTTCTATGAGTAACAGATGGCATAAGTCTAACAGTAATAATGTACAGGATACGGTCTCCCTTCTCAAGTAATTTAAAAAATTTCAGCCACAGAATCCAAAGATTAGCAAATGATGCACCAAGATGTTTCTTGATGGTGCTCCATGGGATAGGAAGAGCTCTTTATCTAGAAGTCTGATTTTAAGGCATTTTTTAGTGAAGGACATAAGAATCACCTTCTTTGATCAGATCAGTAACCCATGCTGTCTGCCAGGGACTAGTGTTAGAGACATAATGTCATAATGTTGCATCTGACAAATCAATGCAAAATCATTAGCAGTGCAAAATCATGCAGATTTTGGCTATATAGCAATCTGTCTAAATTTTTATTCCTCTTGCTGTTTAAAATCCTGGAGATCTGAGGTTTCATATTCCTATTATGCATCATCTTACACATCCTTCATTTTAAATTACCTACTTTTTAGAATAGAAATCAAGTTTATGAGCAAAATACCATCCTCCCCAGAGTCAGCTTTCCTTCTGCAAGATGAAGTAATCGATCTCTCCAGTGCAAAAATGTCTGAAATGCTGTGGTCAGAAAAAATCTGGGGTCAAAATATATGGCCATTGTGGTGTTTTCTGGCATAAAATCTATGATACATAATATTGTAACCATGCATGGTATGATCTTAAACTACCTGAAATCCATGTGGACTTAGATAAATGAATACACAGGCTTTACGCTCCATGATGTCTTCCATTTTGTGAAGTTCAGCTAGCAAAATACAACAGATGAATTTAAGGCTGTGTTAGGCATATCAGAATGGAGAGACCATAATGGTTTTTAGGTAGAATGTGGAGTTTCAGCCACCTGTCTCCAATTATACTCAGTGTGACTGCAAGATTAAAATGCCATCTAGCTCACTGTGAAAATATGTCCCATAGCATCGCCTTTTAGCTCCAGGAGCATTAATGCTAATAAGAGACAAACAAAGAACCAATTTTATTTTGATACTTTCAGAGATTAAATATTTCATACAGAGCTCTGGCAACACTGCTAAAAACTCTCAAACACGAAATTGGAGTTGAAAACATGTATTAGCACTGAGAAAAACTGCATGTGAAACAGTGTGTGCTAATTGAATGACTAGCACAAATGGCAGCCAGGAGAACTACAATCACCTGACAAATTCATACAAAACAGAATGTGAATTAAAGAAGCTGGGAAATAATTATGCCGACTAGTATGGATTTCAACTTAAATTATTGGATTGAAATTTTTTTTTCAGTTATGATTTTGAGTATGTAGCAGCTTTTGCCCTTTTAAAAAATCTGTGCAAAACCGGCCAGTTCTTTGGTTAATACCAAACTTATTTTCTAGACTTCCTCTTTTCTTATTCCAAGTTACAAGGCTCCAAAACTGTAACACACTTAAGGAATCAAGTGCAAGTCATAACCAAAGTTGTGCACAATCTTTCCAGTTGATAGTTCAGTATTATTTCTGAAAACTCACGTCTTGAAGGTGTAAAGATTAGCAAAACTGGGCCACCCTGACAAAATGTTAGCCAAAGAGATACTGCTGAAGGTATCATTATTATACTTGGAGTGTATAAATATGAATTTCTATTTTAAGTTCTAGGTCCTTTTACATTAATTATAGCTGTCCAAGAGTTTTTGTGGTTTCACAAGTGTGCCTGTTTAAATTCAGTTCTAGAAAAAAAGGCCAAAATAGACTCTGGAATATAAGTCATTTACTGTAGATAAGTAGGCATTGAATTAGACTCAGGAATTTCTACCTTACATTTTTCTAAATAGGACAGTTATGAATGTCTTTCCTGCCACATACAGCAATACATTTTAGAGATGCTAAATCTGGAGAATGTGAACAAGACAAGTACTAGACTTTTCATAGCAGGAATCTTTGGATTATGTTTACTTCAACAAAACTTTTTTTCAGAGGATAGCAATTAATGATCAACACATGGAAGATATCTTACAGTGTGCATTTGGTATACAAAACACTAGATATGTTTAATTTTAATTTTCTAAAAACATATATATTAGAAAAACAAATGTTGTTGCCTTTTCTGTTCCTCAGTGTTAAAGTATTTAATCCCTTACTGCCTTTGGAAAAGTAATATCTCCCATTTTCAAATGGGGCAGATCAGACACACAGAACTGAATCCCTGGGTGTCTATAGAGTAAAAATTCAGCTTCAGGTCTTTTGATGCCCTGTTCCAGTTAGGGAAACAGCAAAGGCCATAAATTACATGATAGTTATAAATTACATAAATTATATGTGAGTTATAATGTGTAAATTCCCTGTGTGGTGCAAAAGCGCTGTGGCAGAGATACAAACTGACCTCACATCTCTGTATCCTTCAGCACTGTACTCTAAATAAAAGAATAAATTCCACTAGGAGAGGGCATCAGTGGTCTACTTGCATTACCATCATTTTGCAGAACAACATAACCCTAATGCCACTCCCTGTTAAAGTCTATCATCTAAGCCAGGACGTTATTCAAACAAATGAATCCAAATGATCATGAGTATGAAATATAATTCAGTGTACCACAGTTTAAGTTATTGAAAATACTAAAATATAGAGGACGCACACAACTGTTTTTCTGCTCTGATGGATCAAGATACTTTTCCATATCTTCTAATTTCCTAGTGGGTCTGTAGAATTTCTCTTAGTGCACTCCTTGGCACTTCCTTTTATTATGGTTTTGTGTTTGTTGGACTTTTCAGCCCACTGAAATCTCCTCTGCTCACTCAGGTAGCTTTACTCTTATCACCTAAATTTAGTGCAGAATCACCAGTACTAGCAGGTTCCTGAGACTAATGTTGAGGTGGCAAAGGAACTCTTTCTTCTTGTGCACCTGCTACACAATTTTCTGCCTTTCTTTACAGATTTCTCTGGAGAATACTGACACACTTCAGTAAAACTGCATAGAGTTATAGAATAGCCTGAGTTGAAAGGGACCCACAAGGATTGTTGAAATTCAACTCCTAGCCCTGCACAACCCCAAGAAATACACCATGGGCCTGAGAGAGTGGTCCAGACACTTCATGAACTCTATCGGGCTTCATGCTGTGACCACTTCCCTGCGAAGCCTGTTCCACACCCAACCACCCTCTGGGTGAAGAATCATTTTCTAATATCCAGCCTAAAACTCCCCTTACACAACTTCAGGCCATTCCCTCAGGACCTGTCACTGGTCACCACAGAGAACAGGCCAGTGCCTGCCTCTCTGCTTTCTCTCAGAAGGAAGTTTTAGACTGCAATGTCTCCCCTCAGTCTCCCCTTCTTCAGGCTGAAAAAGCCAAGTGACCTCAGCTTCTTTTCTTATGGCTTCCCCTCTAGACCCATCATCATCTTTGTAGCCTTCATCAGCATGCTGTCTAATAGCTTTATATCTTTTTTATATTGTGACACTCAAAACTGCACACAGAATTCAAGGTGAGGCTGCATCCATATAGAGTGGAGTGGGGTTTTATTTATTATGATTTAAATTTTTTTCAGACAGTATTCCCCTTTTTTGGCGTGGTATTATTATTATTATTATTATTATTATTATTATTATTATTATTATTATTATATTTTCAATATCGAGTGCTCAAGCAACAGAGGAAAAATCGTTACTGTGATCTTCTCTTGTCACCATTATTTCTTTTGTGAAAAAGAGGAAGATTCCTCTGGCATCAGTGCAACTCTTGCGCTTCAAAACTCAGATAATAATCCTGAGTCTAGTCTAATGTGTTATGACCATGTCTAAGTAGCTTCACTTCTGCTTATTCTACTGTAAAACATGAAGAGGAATATGTTTCTCTGTTAATTCTTTTGCATTGAAGGAGTACAGCAATCTCTGTGCCACATATGCCGACCAACATCTGTTTCACTACTCTCCTACTCGAACTCAAAGAGTAGATGTTATTGGTACTGACATTTCCTAGACAATAAATAGATATGTTATTCAACATCCTTCAGTTCATACCATTTTTCCATGACCTTTTTCATCTCTGTCTCAATCTCATATGCTATTTCTCATTGTACTTTTGAACAAACAATGAGAACCAAAAATTCGGATCATATCTGCTTTAAATATTTATGAGCTTTAATATAAGTCTTTGTTTAGCATAAAGCATATAGAAAAGCAGCCCTTTAGGACAACTCAGAGCTAAAGTTAGATGAGAGTCCATACTGCTGGCATGTTTGCAGAATGTCAAGCCTACCACTGCAATCAGCAACATGGATTCAGTGGGGCTGAAAGGGTTTGTCTTGTGCTTTACATCATAGTCACTGGCATATTTACATGCAACATCTGTGGGCTTCCAGATGTTTGGAAGTATCTGGCTCACATACTTCTGAAACATGTGTCCATTGCAGTGATATCATGCCACCAAAGCTAGGCAAAGAAACTCACAGGTTTCTTCACTGAATGGCCTTCTCTCTTCTGCTACAGGAAAGAATGGACTCTGTAGACAGGCTGAGCTCAAACAGCCTGCAAGGGCAATGACTGGGTGTACAAACTCATGTCTGGAAGCACTGGTCTGTTAGAGAGAACATATGGTAATATTTTAGTTTTTATCTCTTTACTATGATATTAAAGCATTATGTATAATACATGTGTCTGGCTTGCCAAGAAATAGGAACAGAAAGCAGAAATATTTAACATTTCTTTTTTTTCCCCACACTTTTGCTTTAAATTTCGACCAGTTTTAGCATTTACCTGGAAATACCTTGGAAAACACTTATATTTAACATTTAATATTTTCCAGTTTTTAAAGTGAAAACAAACCAATCCAAAAACTATGTCAGGTTTTCACTGTTATCTTCAGAGTCCAGCAGTCACTGCCAGGTCACCACTGCTTGTAGGAATCTCAGCTACAGACACTGCAGAAATGTGTGCAGTCCAGAGACTTCAAGAGATTCAGTATAGCTGGTTCTGGAAAAGGAAACAAAGCACTTGTATCAGCATGGTGTTACACCCAAGGAAAATTTGTAAAAAACTGGAGCAACACTCCATTGTGCACTACAGATATATTTCATTCTAAAAGAGCATTCTGACCAGTTTTTACCATAAATTAGGGGAAATTACAAGGCCACAGAGAAAAAGTTAATATTTTCAGTTTCTTCAATAATATAAACCCTCTCAGCTCTCCTATTATTAATACAAATAGTTTCTTATTGCTAGCATCTATGACCAGTTATTAAGAGTATTTTCACACAAAAAACTAGTAACCTTTCCAGTAACAGGGATGGCACTCTCACTGAGGTTGCTTTTGGTAATGCCATAAACCTAACAGATTTCTCTAATTTAGAGATAAATATAAAATCAAATCACAGATAGTTTAATGTCTGGAAAATGTATCAGCGGCCCAATGGATATTTATAAATTAGACAGTCAATGCCAATTTGGGTTTGGGGTTTTTTTCTAACTTTCTGGGCTTTTATCCATTTGCTGCTTTCTTTGCTGCTTGTTGTGAAGTTATATGTGCTTTAAAGTCAGGAAGGACTGGAAAGTGCACTTACAAGCACTGTCTCTGCTCATCTTGAACCTGTAGTTGAAATAACATTTGTTTTTTCTTCCTTAGCAAATGAAATACTAGTAATGATACAGTTGTTTTTATCAAATCTAAAGGTAAGACAGAAAAATGGCAAAGCCTGCTGTTGTTAAGTTTTGGTGGCAATAAAACTACATTTAATTAAAGAGGAGACCTCACTGCTGCAAGGGTTGACATTAACAGCTGTCAAGTAAGTTCACATATAAGAGAAAACCATCAGGTCAGAGTTGATCTCTGTGTGTGTGAAGACCACTAGACAAGTTGACCGTAGAACTGGAACAGTTCTATTTTTATCCTTAATTAAAACTGACTTACATCAATTAATTCAGGTGTACTAAGAAGACTTCCTGAGGTTCAGGTTGCTAGAGAACTTCTGTCTTCTTTAAGCTGACTTCCAGCCCAAAAAGCTCAGCAGCCTCTGCAAAGCAGGATGTTAAGTGCTGCAGAGCTGCTTCTGTGTGAGCAATGAGGGCGGCATCGTCAGCAAAAAGCAGCTCACGGACAAGGTGATTCAGGGTCCTGGTGTGGGCCTTAAGTCACCTTAGGTTGAATAGGCTTCCATTGGTACGATGTCAGATGTAGATGCCATTTTCTTCATCGAGGTCTGCTATGGCCCTTTGGAGCATCATGCACCTGCACCTCAGGAAGTCTTCCATCATCCCCACACCACCATAGACAAATCAGAGCTTAAGTCAGTCCAGCAGTTCACCTATCTGTGAAGTATCATTTCCTCAGATGGTCAGATTCACAAAGAGATAGTCAACAGGTTAGCAAAGGCATACAGAGCTTTCAGAATACTCCATAAAAGAGTCTGGTCCGATAAACACCTGAAGAATTGTACAAAGATTAGTGTCTACAGAGCCATTGTACTGTCTGCTCTTTTATGTGGGTCTGAATCATGGCTCATCTACGGCCACCACCTGTAGCTCCTCGAATGCTTCCATCAGCGCTGCCTCCATACAATCCTAAACATCCAGTGGACTGATTACGTGACTAATGTGTCTGTTCTGGAACAGGCAGGGGTCACAAGTATTGAGGCCATGCTGATGAGAATGCACTGGGCAGGGCACATCTCCAGGATGGAGGATCACCGCCTCCCAAAGATTGCGCTCTATGGTGAACTCGCCACTGGCTGTTGCAAGAGAGGAGCCCCAAAGAGGAAATACAAGGACTCCCTGAAACAACACCTCAGCCTTGGCCATATTGACTGCCACCAATGGTCCACTCTGGCCTCTAATCGGGATTCATGGAGACACACCATTCATGATGCTGCTGCTTCCTTTGAGAACGCACACAGAGTCAGTCTAGAGGAGAAGAGACAATGCAGAAAGAACCATTCCTCGCCAATATCGCCAAAGGAGATGTTCCACTGTGCCTTTTGTGACCGGACTTGCCTATCCCGCATCGGCCTTTTTAGCCACCAGCACTCTTGCAGTAAGTGTGGGTAGTGCCCTTCCCAAGTCTTCATTTGCAAAGCCTAGCCATGATGACTAATTAGACTTAGTGTCCCATTGCTTAAAAATGAAATAAATGCTGTGCTTCATGACACATCTCTGTATAATAGTCTGTTTAGAGATTTAATTATTTTCTAGGCTCAGCCACCAACCCAGGCCAGACTTTCAGAATGGGTTATTATATCAGCTGTATTTCAAAGGATCAGCCATAACAAAATCCAGTCATCTACTTCCTTTCTTTTTTTTCTGAAATTAAGAGAAAAAACACCTACAAAATTTATAGACAAAACAAATGAAAATAGCCTCCATAAGTATATGTGATAATAAAATATACAAACCAAGCTGAGTTAAATACAGAGGTAGATGGCTTGATTCCCTGGTAACTGAACAGTCACTTCATCAGCCCATGTTGGATGTTGTTCTTCATCTGATCCTCACATCAGAATAAAGAATCAGAAACTCCTTCAATTTTGTCTAGGCATTTTCTGATTTGCAGTTGGTGTCTTATTCCATGTTTAGTGGGTAATCTGCACTGGTACCTTGGCAAGTAAAGTCTTGCTATTGTACTATGTATTCTTTTGTTCAACAAGAATTGCTAGCATTGGTTACAACAGTGGATTGTTGATTTGCTTGTAGCATATTGAGCTGGATGCTCTTCTGAAGTTAAAGTAACTAATCTACAGTGTTTTCAATACAACTTTGCTGCTTTGACTTATCCTGCAATTTTGTTGATAAAATAAATATTTGTGTTCCCTAATTAGATTGGAAAAATAACTAATGGAGTCCTTTGTTATGGTACTAGCAGCTGCACATATAAATGCGCATTTGTGTAAGATGTCCTTCAAACTTTTTGTAGCACTAAATAGAAACTAATTGCAATCTAAATTCCCCATGGATAGATGCTTTATAGTGCCAATTCACCTATTAGTATTCTCAGTTATGAATGAACAGAATAACAGCCAGAACACTGTAAATGTTAATTTAGGAGATATCTAAAATGCTTTGTAAATGGAAAACACTGCTATGAGTGAAGCTATTCACTGATTAGATGATGAAGGAAAAGGTGAGAGGCACATTAACCTTGGAACTTCGAAAGTACTATTTCCCTTACTGAAGCTGAGTTCAAAATACACATAAAAATCTGTCCCTACTGAAAGCAATGGCAAAGGTGTCATATTCTAAAGAGAAAATGAATTCACTTTGTTTGTATCAAATATCTGTCAGTAAATGAACTAAAAATAATAAATCAATCAGCAAAGTACAGAAAAATAAATGAGTAAGGTCCAATTTTTTCCATAAGTTTAGATCAGGAATTACCACACTGAAATTTAACCAACTACAAATTTAAGGTTGAGGAAGTAATGGAAATAACTGTGAGAGTTTGCTTTGATTTCTTGGTCAACATTCAGTAGAGTATCTACTGATGTCTTTAGAAGCTCTGAAAATGAAGTGTGACTACCTTTCTTTCCTCTGTTGGGACATTTTTTGGTACCTACTAAATTAACCCTCATTTTTCTTTTTCTTAAATCTTCTCTTTAATGTTTTCTTTTACTCTGTAAATGTGTTTTTCTGTCATAAATCTCAAAAGTCAGAGAACCTATCCACCTCAGACAGTTGTCTGGAAGGTGATGACACCTCAAAGTATGTGTTTTCTTACATCAGCTGAAAATAAAAGTTATCATTCATGATCATCCCTAGTCATTAGTGACTACTTCAATTTTCTGATTTCCCCCAGGACAGATCAAAGAATATGCTATTTGTCTTTCATTTCTGTTAAACTTAGTGAGGAGCATTTTTATTTCAAATGCATCTGCAGTTCCTCTAGGTATATACAATACACCTGTACCAGACAGATTTATTTTTTTCTCTGAAGATAATTGTTGACATTTATTTTCTAAAAAAAATATTTCCCCTGTATGAAATGAGGTGAGATGATGCATGAGTGATCACACAGAGGGATATACTGAGATTTGAAGTAGCAAGTAAGTATGTGTTTAGCAACAAAAAACATTCAGAATAGAAATTACTTTCTATATCCTGTGTTGTTGTGCTTGAGGGACTTAGAGAAGGAGACTCAAGGCCTGGAAAAATAAGGAAGTGAGTAATTTATATTTATTTAGGTGGGATGATGAAAGGGATAAAGTGCATTACCTTGATGGACTGGCAGATGCCTTGGCGGATCTGTTGAGTCATCTGTGTGGTATCATGTTGAGTCATTATGCATTGTTAGCTGCCACTGCAATCACAGAAAGACTTATTGAGAGAAGTACATTATTTAAGAAAAGTAACAAAGACTCCATTAGAATTCTGCCTGAGACAGACAATTCAGCTTCCATGATCACCATTTGGAAAAGTAATGACACTGGGCATATAATGCAACATTTGGGGTGCCTCATGTCTCCCCTGTTGGGGATAAAACCGTTGTAGAGATCTCGGACATTGTGTGTCACAGCAGGGCTATACAACCTGGCTGACCCTATCAGAGCAGGGAAAGCTGCCCTTCCATAAATCCACTCTGCTCTACATACAGCACAGCAGAGCCACAGGCAGGAATGATGTTCACTTGTAACAGAGAGAGGACAAGATGCTGCTGCGGACAATTTATAGTGTGAGTTATAACCCAGTTTAATGCACTAGTAAATTGTCTACTGAAAAAAAAAAAAACAAGTACAGTTTTTCTTATGTGTATTTTTAAGGTGAATTATTGGTTAACTGTGATGTCGGCACGGAGTCCAGTGGCTGAATTTGGACTAATTTTCATTGGGAATAGAGTTACAGAAGAAAACAAGTTATATGAAAACTGTAGGCATACCTGATGCCTGTTGAATTCAAATGTTTTCATTATTATCCAAATATTTGGATACAAATATTGGGCAAATATTTGGTACAAGCTTAAGCAGTTTTCTAGGCAATTTAACAACTTCTATGACAGTAAATTTGCATTCTGACAGTAAAGTCAGTATAGTCAAGACAATTTACCTGGTCTAAGAACAAGACTCCCAGTCAGTATGCAATTCAAGACCCTTTGTCTGGATAAAGTGATAAATTGTATCAGTGAAGGCAACACCTGATTCTTTAATGAAACAGGCTAACAGTATCAGGCTTTTCTGATCTTTGGTTCCAACATAACTTTGTAAGGTTCTCAGAATAAAATCTTTAAAACTCTTAGCCATAATTCCGTGAGATCAGAAATCAAAAGGAGCCTTGTCTGAGTTAGAATTCAAGCTATTGGCTTTAGCATATATGATTAATCCCTATAGTATTTTATTTTTTAGGTTTGGATTCACTGTTACATGACGCTGAACAAAACTACCCCTAAAGGTTTTGCACATTGAGAAAAAAATTAATTAGCTCTTTCTGGCTTCTCTCCTCAGTGAGCACAGTTGTTATGACAACCAAAATGTTACTTCTTTCTTAACATCAGTCCTTTTGATTTCTGCAGCTATAAAAAAAATCCATTTATACTGTGAAAAGAAAAAATCTATAATTTCAAACATTTAAAACCACATGGTTCACCTTTATTAATAATGACCATGCTTACTAATTTTCTTAATGTCTTCTAAGAGTAAAAGAGGTCTTCCAAGGGATACTGATAGCTCAGCCAAACAAGTGTCTGTAACTCACAACTGGTCGCACCACCTGTCTTGGTTTGAGATAGCAAACTGCCAACCCCCCCAAGTACAGAGAGAAAAGCCTCCCTCCTAACACCAAGGGAAGGGCCAGAAAGGGAGGAAAAGAGACGGGAAAGGAAAAAAAACCACTTCAAGCCACGTTTATACTAAAACTACATATATTTTTACAGAAAGGAAGAGACTATCAGAAGAGAGTACAAATATACACTCACACAAGTCTGCAACAACACATTCCCCACTGCTTAATGAACACATTACTCAAGAAAGAACTTATTCCCCAGGGAGACAAACCCAAGCAGAAAGGAGAGACCCAGAACAACACATTTTACTTTCCTGAGATACCCTGTGAGCCAGTGGTGGGCCTGGTCCTCTCCATCCCCCCTGGGACAGCATCGTGCGTCCTCCCAAGAGGAAGGCTGAGAAACAACTGCCTTAACCACTGCTACACTGGTTCCTACTTCCCTGGAGATGATGTCATAATTGGTATGGAATACAAAATTACTGGCTAGAAGAGGTCAGCTGTTAGCTCAGCCCAGCTCAAGTCAGCTGACAGCTTCGGCCTAGTCCAAACTTCAGAGGCCAAATCTAGGCCCACCTGGGTGAACCCATAACACACCCCACTTATTGAGGAATTCTACAGAGATTACAGTTGAAATAAATAATTACTCTAATTCTGATGTCAGAAGATGGCAGGCACTACTTCCCATTTTGACAAAGATGGGTCTTTTATTACTATTTTGATTGTGCTTAGGAAGTACAGGTAATGAGGCATTTTTGTGTAGGGGTGATATGATGCTCATTGTTTTTATGTATAGCTTTTCCTGGCTGGGAAACATTCAATTTGCTTCCAGTAGTTCTTCACATTATTGTAAAATCCAGTTTTGTTTTCTATTTGAAGAAATCTTCTTTAAGGAATATTATACTGTCTGATCTTTCATTGAAAGAGGATAAAGCATGCAGCAAAGGCTAGAGAACAGAGGATTGTATTAATCATCCATGGATATTTGTGTAAGATTTTATAGATTTGTTAGGTAAAGCAAAAAATATAGAATGGCCATCATTCTACTGTCCTCTGGTAATCCTATGGAATATAAATCAAAGGTTGTTGATTTCATACCTGCATTCCCTCAACATCATCTGGACAAGATTAGATACTTCAAAGCACAGCCGCAATGAAGTACATAGAACCATAAAAGCAGTTAAGTTGGAAAATAACTATAACATCATCAATTCCAAGTGTTAGCCCAGCCCTGCCAATTGCACCACTAAATCATGTCCCCAGGTGAACACCTCCACACTTTTAAATACCTCCAGGGATGGTGAGTTCCCCAGTTCCCTGGGCAGCCTGTTCCAGTGCTTGACAACTCTTTTTGGGAAGTAATTTTTCCTAATGTCCAGTCTAGCTCACCCTGGCACAACTTGGGTCTGTTTGCTTTCATCCTATCACTGGGTGCTTGAGAGAAGAGGCCAACCCCCACTTCACCACAACCTCCTTTCAGGGAGTTGTAGAGGCCAAAAACATCCCCCCTTGAATAAACATCCCCAGTTCCCTCAGCTGCTCCTCATAAGACTTGTGCTCCAGACCCTTTGCCAGCTCTGTTGCCCTTCTCTGGACTCATTCCAGCACCTCAATGTCTTTCTTGTCATCAGGAGCCCAAAAGTGAACACGAGATTTGAGGTGCAGCCTTCAGCAGTACAGGAGGACGATCACAGCCCTGGTCCTGCTGGTCAAGCTGTTGCAGATAAATGGATTGAGATGACAAAAATGGTTGACACAAACATATTTCTGAGAAACACCTCCCTGTGAACTCTTATACATAAAATGAATGGGGAACTAAAGAAGTTATCTGCCCACAGGGGTTAAAATACCCTTGCTAGAAAAAGATTAATCTGATATGTCTTTTAAAAAAAAGAAATGCTTGATTCTTGTTTTGAAATGTAGTAACCCAAAGGGAGGAGATCTAACAGATATGAAAATGTTGTTCCATCGCCTTCAAATGTTCTGTCTCCTTCAGTTCTTTTTCTGGATGAGATGGAAATAGTTCAGAATTAACTTCATGTAAGCAGCTCCCTGCAAGTTTTTAATTGTATTTCACTAAATTGTATGGAAGTCTAGAGATACGCTAAATGAAGCAAGGGCACACTCAAACAAAAACATCTGATTGTCCACATATTGCTTAAATTGCACCCAGTTCCTGTCATGGTTTTGGACTTTGAATGGTTTCCTCTATTGTGTTTTAATCGGAACAGTTAAAGAGAACATAGTTGCTTCTTCACTCATCCTTCATGTTATCTTCTTTTTGCCTCCTATACATGGTTTCTCAAGCTGAAGGCTGTGATAGATAGTGAACAGCCTCATTCCTTTGCTGACAGAGAGATCAGACTCACTGCAATCATCCCAAATGCACTGCTTCTTCATTTGTATGCACTGCAGCCACCTCCTTCTCTGCAGGCTAGATCAATCTCAGTATTAGGGAGATCATATTGCTGTCAGTAAGTCCTCAGCATTTCCTCACATTGCTGTAGCACAAGGCTATATCTTGAAGACTAGATGAGCTTGTCATTTCATTTCATCCATTCAATACACCAAAAAGGAATTTTACTGGAGGAAAAAGTGATTCCAGTAGGATATTATGTAATTTGTAGGAAACAGTCCCTCTTTGTGTTTTAGTTAAAGCCAAAGGTTCTCCTTAAGTATAGGTGATCAAAAACTTATTTGATGTTTAGACAAAACCAACCTGCAAATATTATAAATTCCTGTAGGCAACATTTGATAGAGCAATGGAAAAATGGGAAAATACAGTAAAGCTTTCTGAGTTCTGATCCTAGCTATGAGTGTGGCTTAATATGTCACAAAATAATTCTTCCTCTTTCCTTATAAAACTTGTGAGAACTTTGAAACATTTTATTGATTTTAGATGACAGCTTGACAAATATTTTATATCAATGATGTTTTAAAAAACACTTGCTTAATTTATTTGCTCAGCAAAACCACAAAAACACTTCCAGCTTTGAGTATTCTGGTGCATATTGTTTGGAATTGATAATACAAATTATAAATTTTAAAAGAGACTTCAGATTTTAGAAAGGACTTTTGTTCAAAATAAATCTCACATTTATTCATGAGCTGCATATTAATTAGGTAGTAATGTAGATCCGTGTCTTAATAATGGCTTCATGGTTGCTGGATTCCTTTTTTGTTTCTGTGCCGTAAATCTTTTATGACTAGGGAAAAAAAAATCTAATATTAGTGGTTTCAACTATACATTTAAGTAAAAAAAAACAACAAATGTTAAAAAGAAATAGAGAAAGAGCAATGAGAAGATTTGCCCAAGGTAATATGTAGATTGGATGATTTCCAGTGTGGTTAAAAGAGAATTAGGATGCAATCAGAAGGGAGAACACCAGTTAAGTTAGAGGTATTTACTCTGTAAGGCAAGATTCTTTCATCTTTCACTGTCTCATAACATTCCAAATGCTTTAATTTGGCCACTTGGCTTTACTATTTTATTCTTAGTTTTCGTTTGTTTGTTTATTTGTTTGTTTTGAAAAATAGATAGAAAGAGTGACATGCCTACAGACTCTTGGAGGATTTTTGGCTGCACCTCCTGAAATCATATGTAATCCTAACTTATGTGAGTGGCAAACTTGCTGCTTTCAATGTGTCCTTTTGGGTGTGTAGGAATTGTCAAAGTGGATTCCAGGTATCAGATCTGGCCCTAATTTTTTGATTCTTGGTTACTTTGGGTGACTGTGCATGGATGCGAAATATATCCAGAAATGTGGGGCAAATTGCAGTGCCCTGTGGACTAGGGAGAGTAAACATATGGTTAGAATTGTCCCAAAGTCAGAGGATGTCAACATGATGTTAAGGAAAGGTTGTGGTGGACAGAGTCCCTGGTCTTATGCAACTGACAGCTCTGTTTGACAAGTTGCTTTGTTATATTGTGATTAATATTATTAAATTTACATTTCTCAACAAAAGGGTTACCAAGCAGAGGGAACATATATCTACAGTCAGATTCATGGTGAGAAACTGTCTTGAGATGAGTTGGCAAAATGCCAACTGCCCAAGTACAGAGAAATAGTGTTCCTCCCCCCCCACCAGCCAAGAGAAAAAGGAGAGGGAAAAACCCTCCAAACTAGGTTTATGCTGAAACTAACTATATGTATTTATACAGAAAAGAGAAAATTCAGAGAAAATTACAATATAACACACACTTACACAAGTTATATATAACAAGAAATAACCTCCCACTCCCCAGTTAATACAAAGTCTATTACTCTAAATCTATAAGTCCTCTAAAAGACATCTAGCAAGAAACTGAAAGAGTAACAACAAAATGTTTCTACTTCCCTGAATTCAAACAAAACACAAGCAGTGGCAGCAAGAGCATCAGGGCCTACTCCAACAAGACAGGAGCTGCACCACATCCAGCTTGTACTTCGGCCATGGTGGAACTGACCTAACACCTCCCACTGCTGCACACATATCTTAGGTTTGCGCCATCTGGTATGAACTATTTCCTTGGTTACCCAATCAGGTGATAGCTGTCTTCCTCAATCCACGTAGATTCTCTGAGCCTGTTAATCTGAGGCATAGCTAAAAACACTACAGAAATATTGTCTTTTGTTGTGGGGTGGGCTGGGGTTTTTTCCCCTTCTTCCTTCTACATTTTCTGTTTCTCAGCTTCTGTTAGTCCTGTCTTCTCCCAGCTCTTCCTTCCCTAGAAGAATTCTCCAGCCTTTTGGAGAATTCCTCCTTTTTTTTGTTGATTTGTGTAAGAACAATATCTTAGTAATGTTTGACAGTGAAATTCGTTTTCAAATATGTTGGCCAGATGTCTGATCTTCAGAGCACCTGTCCTGTGAAGGATTTGGAGTTTTATTGCTTTGTTTTGCTGCAGGAAAAAGATTTTAATTTGTGAAGAAAGTGTTGAAAGAAATGAGAAAAAACTTAATCCTATCTTCTCCAGAGGAATTTCTGGCAAATATGAATGGGAGTAGATTCTGTGATAACAACGAAATTACCATTTCTGTCACTCTGTCCACATCTGACCTTGAAATCAGCAATGGAGCAGAGCAATAACCAAGGAGCTTCAGCCACAGCCCAAGGAAGGCTGCTTCAGCACAGCAAGACAAAGTGGAGGCTGTTCCATTTGGCACAGGCCAAAGCAGTCACAGTAGCAAACCTAAATGATGTGTACAAGTGAAAAGGAAGAAGCACGTTTAAGTGGAGACTGGGTTGAGTTCTCAGAGGGATGAACTCTCTTTCCATGCACCTGGTCTTACCTGCAAGGCACATTATTTCTTTGTGCTTCCCTTTCTATTGACTGTATGCTGTGAGTTTATTTTTAGAAATATTTGCAGAAGGATGTGATTTTTAATTATTTGTTATGATTTCTGAAATTACCTTCAATTTGTGCACAGAAATTGCTCTGTTCATTCCTCCACAATATTTTCCTAATTTTCTATGAAATGTAAAGTGATGAAATATTCCAGTCAGCTAATTAAACAGGAAGAAAGGTAAAAAACTGATGATGCAGATATTAAGAAATACATTTTGTGAGGAAATTTTGGAAAAGTTTGGTTTCTGTGCTATTCCTTTCTTTTTTTCCTGTTTTTATAAATTAAAATTGGATCTAAGAAGAACTCATTGGGCACTGGTATTTATTTTTCAATTATACACACCTATTTCCTTGAAGACAGAACTGCTTATAGGACAGCTTACACTTGCCCTTTCTCATTTTTCCCAGCAAGATATTCACAAAAGCATTTAAGACAGACATATGTCTTCCAAATCTGCAGCACTACGCAAAAGCCCAGCTTCACCACCAGGAATTTCAGATGAATTCCCAATTTACAGCCCTGAGCTTGAATGTCAGAGATTCTAAACCAGGATTTGCTCTTTAGATTGATGATTAAAATCAGCTGCCAGGGAATTCTGACCTGTCATTGTCTGAATTCAATTGGTTCCATGTGTGCTGAACTCTAGCAGTTTAAATATTTTTTTTTATTGTAGATCTTTTTTATATATTGACATTATGACCCATGATAATAAAGCTGCTTATAATAGAGAGAAAAAGATGTCATAAAGAAAGCAAAAAATTAATTTATAGAAATAATAGCAATTTAAGAAAACCTCTGAGTTAATGTTTTGCATAGATCTGACTGTCTGAAAAATGGGGTTATTTTCCATAGTGCACAGTTGTAACAATAGTGTGAAATTAGAGAGCAGACAGTCTGTCAAACTCTTACTCACATTGGTGACTTCTTATTTGCATGAGACTTTCCATCCAAAAGAACAGAAAACATTTAGAGTTACCTATCACTAGTATTTAATAATAGTACTAGAGGTTTGACTGGAGCTTTGTTTTTCCTTCTTTCTACAAGGATTCAACTCTTACTGATGCCTTAAGATTTTTATATATTTGTAGATTTTAATATAGTTGTGTAGTTTCTCACACTTAAGGTAGCAGTTAACAGTTTCTAATCCCCTTTCTCAGAGTTTGGGCCACATTCTTGAAATTCTGTTCAACGGTCTTTTCAAGGAAAGAGATTTTAGCAAGGACATCTTGTTTGGGACACATACATGTGGAGTGGACTAATAAGATATACTGTAGTCAAAACAAGACAGAGAGCCCAGAACCCTCGGAAAGGTTTCAGTGGGGCAGTTCTGAGGGTGGTACCAGGGTCAAATGATTCTCAGGTTGGATGTTATACATTAGATATTATAATTAGTTTTAGAAAATTGTAAGAACTCTGTACTGGGTGTGCACTTTCGTACTGTGGTACCTGAGACCAGGCAGTTAAATGCCTCCCTGACATCCAATCCCATCAGATCTCGGAAGCTAAGCAGGGTCAGCCCCGATTAGTACTTGGATGGGAGACCTCCTGGGAAATGCCGGGTGCTGTAGGTTCTAGTCCTGAGGACTTCACTGGCACTGTCCAAGCTCGCTCGGCCGTGGCAGATGAACCTCAGGACTTAAACGGTGGGGCCAGTTCTGCGCACGCTGAGCCTCACCTAAAATCCACTGCGCAGGCTGGAAGGGCACACCCACGTGGGGACAGCCCTTCCCAAATCTTCGTTTGCGAAGCCGAGCCACACACACACCTGAGACTGCTTTCATTAACGACTAGCTCTCTATTTTATCTATATTAATATTGTCTCAAAAGTTCTTTTCTCCTATTTTAGGCCACATTACCTGGATTTCACTCAGAGCAGGATCCTTTGAAACTAGTGATGTCAAATTCTGTCCCCCTTTTAAATCATGACTACTGAGTACATGAGGCTTTGCCTAAGCTATTACACAAATACAACTAGGGCAGTTTCAATTGAAGTGTACATAATACATTTGGCTTATATGAGCCATTTTAAATAAACCAGAAAGATTGATGGAGTTGTAGCTGTCAATAAACCATTAGCTTCAGGGGAATTACTCACTGAAGCAGGGTATGTTTTTGGATTTCACTGAGGTTTTAAAAGGGAAGATATGAGCAGCTTGCCTTTCACTGAAACAGGCCTCCTGATACTCATCAGTCCCTAAGCTCCACATATTAAACTTGGGTTTTGAAGTACTTCAAAGCTGCAGGGCTACTTTGAGAAAGGCATATACTGGGGATCAATAAGTTATACTAGAGTTAATAATGTGATTTAAGTTCTGAATATATAGAAGAGATATGAAATCATAAAAAAATCTTTTTTTTCCTAATGACAGATTGTGCTCCCAGAACTAGGCAGTGAAGTTCTTGTCTTTGGTCCAAACATAGTTAATTTCCTTAATTTTTTTAAAGCATAATTACATGCTAGTCAGTATAAGAAAAGTTTGAGTTTGCTGGTTTTGGAGAGGACAAAATCTCTTGTTTTACTTGACAATGAAAGAATATTTATATCCAGAGGTCTCTCTTATTCCCTTCTGAGCTTTGCTTCGTTTACATATTAACTGACAGGTCATCCCTAAGTGAGTTTGTAATGTGAGAAGCTCTTGCAAATGCTGATCCTCTACTGCATTCTATCCTGTGCCAATGGATCTGACTGTCATCCATAATAGTGGCCTGAACTTTTCCCAGAAAAGTCTGAGCGTAGACTGTGGCTCACATCAGACCTCCACACGGAATAGGATCAATGCTGACTAGCACCAGCCATGCTCTGCAGAAGGCAGACTGAGGGCACTGCTGCCACTATTTGTATTTTATCAAATAGCATTTGGAGATTGCTGCAAGGCTGCACAGTCTCATTAAACTTCTTCCTGTGATACAACATTGGACAACAATGCTTCTTCCTTACCAGAGGGGGAAGAGGAAACTGGAACATTAATTAGTGCCTGAGAGAAGTATGTTTGCATTGTGAGAGATTTATAAGTGGCAAGCTTCACCATGTCACTACATCAGATCATTATGATACAATGACAAATTCTCAACCATATAGCTATAAATATTTCTACAATATTTATTGCAACGCAGCTCCTCCTAGGCAGAAGTAGAGCAATTGTATGGTTGGGGATAGATATATCTCCAGAAACTTCCAGTATAGTGAAGGGGAAAAAGGAGGTTTGTAAAGATTAAATAAAAAATTAATAAAATCACCCCAGCTTATTACTGTTGCTGCTATGGAAACTGAACAAAGAACAATAATTACTTGCCAACTTCTTCCTACTGTGAATAAGCCTAAAATACTGTGATTTCAAGGACAAGAATTGCTGTCAATAACTAAATATTTTGCTATTCTGGGATTTACCAGCACGTTACCTTTAGCTCTTTTGTTTCTAATTCTTTGTGAAATTCTTACTTTTTTTTCCTGAGGTACAAGACATTACAAGTACATGAAACATGTTGTTATGGAAACGCAATTAATTTTACACAGAGAAATAAATTGGAGAGTAAATCTGGTCCTGAAATTAGGAATGTATTTACTGCATTTAATTTATATCTCTAAAGGACAATGCTTTTATAAAAAGAAGAGAAACATTACATTTACAGGTGTGCCTAGCCCTGGACAGCACCTGGGAACTTATAAGGAATGAAACATGGTTGTTCAGATGTTTATTGCCACATAGTTATAATATGCTCAATGCAGCTGTATTGTATAAGAGGCTACTGCTGAGACTCCCTTCTTCTGACTCACATGTATTTTTTTCTCTGAATGGGAAAGGCAGCCAATGCATTTCTGCCTAATAATAACGTAAGTCTTACAATGTATTTTTAATAACCTGCACTTTATACTTCATCTGGAAATTAAGGAGCAGCTATTTTAGGGCATAAAGTATGGCTTCAGTAAGCTTTCATCATATTTTCCCACTCAAAAGACAGTATCTAAATTCTGAACTTACTGGAATGAAATGGCAGCATTCATCAATTGGCTTGGAAAAATTTGTTAGTTGTTAAAATTTAGAACAGTATATGCAAAATTAACCACAGTAAAGGTTGTATCTGTGGGGGGGAAAGGTATCTAGACTCTTCTGGCAAGAATAAGGTGAGAGAATTCACTTCTGTTATCCTTTGCCCAGATTTAGAGTGGGTGTTCTTGTTGAAAAATATCTCTTCAGTGAGAGATGGACATCTCTTATTCAAGTTCCTCATAATACTCTCCATCTCATCTTTCCCAGTCTGTGCTTAAGGCATATGGTATTCTTCCAAGAAATTCTCTCTGCCACATGTTAATTTCACTATCCTCCTATGTGCAACAAAAACAGATACAATTTAAATACCTCTGAACTATAATTTATCCTACAGCATCTCAATGACATGAATATTCTTGGTGCGAGTTTGAGAGGGAATGAAAAGGATGGGATGGGATGGGATGGGATGGGATGGGATGGGATGGGATGGGATGGGATGGGATGAGATGGGTGCTGAAGGTGTTTTAAACATGAAGGACCCCTAATTATGAACTCAAATTTAAAGTTGTCCAGTATCACTTTTTAAGGATCTTCTCAAGTAGAATAGATTAAAAAACAAGCCAAAACAAACAAAAAAAAATCCCAAATAAAGAAACAAAACCAACCAAAACTGAAACCAAAAAACAAAACCCCAAAAGTCTGAATTCTGAACAAACTAAATAAAAAGTAGTCATGGAAATCACAGAGGATAGAGGAGGCAACTCACCATCAGCAACATTCTCTAGAAAGAGCTGGTGATTTTCCCACAGCATCATTTCTAAACTGTCTTGCAAGTACACCTCAGTCATAACGGGAGTGATATTCTGGAGGAGGAGATGCTGTCATTCAGAATACTAGCAGCTATAAATACCAAACCCCTCAAAGTTAACACCTAAGCTACAAAGCATTTCCAATCCAATTAGGCTCTTTCCTACTGAAGAGTTTCACAAATTCATTTCAGCCATTTACAGAAGCCTCTGGAATTTCTAATATGCCCTTTAATGCAAAGCTTTCCTGAATATAAGTGCAATATCGTATTGCCAATTGTTACTCTGTGTTTTTATTACATACTTATTTTTAAGATAGACAACTTTAAAGCATTTTCCTGTCAAGAGTGCATAACTCTGGAAATCTCTTGCCGTTAACACCATATAGCATTAGAAGCCTCTTCCTTGAATTAGGAGGAGTTTCCAGTTGTATTTTTCTTCATCATCTTCCCAGTATAGCAGTGAATGCAAATGACATATCTGACTGGGGCTTTTCACTGTGCAATAGTTATGACACAAACCTGCCTCTAATTTGTCACTCTATGTCCATAGACAGTAGTCAGCCCACCAAATGTGGAAATTTATATTATATATAAAAGCTTGGAATTATAGCATTGCAGAACTGATGGAGAAGGTGGACACAACAATGAATTTAACATTAAACTAATTACCTCATTATTTTAGTAAACCTGCAAAGACTCAGTCTATCATACATAAAGTAATACTTCAAACACATTTGCTGTATATCTTGCCTTTCTTTTGTCTTCTATTTCTTAGTAAATTCAGTTCAATCTATTTTGACATGATAGCAAGAGAATACACTGATATCATGTCTGTAATTAATGACAGATAAAGGTAATATCTGTGCTTAGGCCAAACAAGTGATACAATTTACTGATAGTAAATGTTCACTAAATAAAGATTGTTTCTTGGCTCTACTTGAATAAATAGGGCTACTCTTAAAATACCTGATAATTTATTTGCAAGGTAAGTAGAGAAAGTGAAGCAGAGATATCTGTAACTCAAATCAGCTGAGTCTTGTCATGTCATGAGTGCAGGGAAATGGATAAACTTTGCAGTTTTAAACATAGCTCCATTAAATTTGTCTATAATTCCATCAAGAGTAATCATAATTTTGTCTACTACAGAACATGTTCATTGCATGGCAGCAGCTCACTCCAACACTTACAAAATAGCATGTGGAATTTTGGCTGTACGAAGCTGAAGGGTAAGATGCTTGTTATTTATAGAGAAGCCAAAATAACACGTTGCATTTTTAGATGTTTACAGAATAAAGACATCGGGAATGTTAATCTGAAGGAAATTATTTCCCTGATTTCCCTTAGATTAGAATTCCATTAAAAATTTGTCATAGTTTGAAGTCTAGTCACAGCTTACACTGGCAAGGTTGTGTTATTGAAGGAATCATTAGTACCAGAGTTCTGATGGGAATGACCTTAGTACAAAAAGCTAATAAGTATAAAAGCTAACAAGTGAGAAAAAAATGTGTTATTTTAAATCCCTGGGGTTTCTTTTTTTTTTTTTTTTGCTTTTATAAGTATTTTAAAGTATTACTGCATTATCTTAAACACCTTTACAATTCTTTTCTAGTCATCAATTAATTTGGTCTGAGTTTAAATTGTTCATATCCTCAAGTTCTATATACGATGAATGTTTTTTTTCCTCAGGATAGGAGATTATATATATATGTAATTTAGTAGTTGAAATCAGGATTTGACATTAAAAAAACTACAACTGGGTGTTTGTATGTCAGCATGTACAGATGCAGGATTGTCTGTGGCACCTGGAGACTATGTCAGATCTCCTAGTGCATCTGAAGTCAAAATATAAGAACAGGTTGAGGCATTCCAACAGCATTCCTCATTCCAGGGTACCATGGTCTGTAAGATGGGTTTAAGATTATGTCAACATACTGCATCACTTGATGTTAGCACTTTTGAAAGCGACACCGTATGCATTTGAAATTTGGTGCATTTCCTGCACACACACACACACACACACACACACACACACACACACACACACACGGACACAAATAAGATTCAGACACTGTAATCTCCTAGAATGGTTGGTCATTCCTTCCCCCCAGACAAAAAGTAATCTGAAATGAAGCAATAATGACACTTTCAGTTAGAAATGTCAGAAGTGTTCAATAAGTTTGAATGTCACTCCTATTTGCTGGATGACTGTTGTAGTTTTGATGCAAATTCTCTCCCTGCCAGTAAGTCCCCATGCCATTAGTTAACAAAAGAAGTAGTTAACTACTACCAATTCCTTCTTGATCATTTTGGGTGGGGGAGACTGGGGAAAGGTGTGGTGGGAAATGGGCTTGGACTGACTTTTTTGTTCTTGGGGACTACACAGGGCTTGGGTGGTGTGTGTGCTTCTGCGAGAGAGAAGCCGTTGCTCCTGCTCCTTGCTGCTACCACGGGGTCAGCCAGTTTTTCCCTGCCACTGCTGTTGCTCCTGGTTTCAGCACTGGGGTCCCGGTCTCGGCTCCAGTCTCACCGCCGCCTGCAGTGTCATGGCCTGCCTGCCCTGGCTGCAGCAGCGACCCGGGAGAGAGAAGTCGCAGCTGCTTTCTGGGACACATTGTGGTTCTCCATTTCCAACTTTCCTTCTTCATTCGGGACAAGGGACACAGGGGGAGAGACAGAATTCATGAGTGTTGACCACTCGTCTGTCTCACTGGAGAGGGACTGGGAGCTCACCCTGCAGCCAGCCAGGGTGTGACACAGACATTGCCCATAAGTATAACTTTTTCTCCAGGAGTAAACCTGCTGGTTTGGGGGCTGTTCTCTTTCTTTTTTTGTGGTGTTGGGGAAGCAGTTGCTGTGGTCTGTTTACAGTTAAATCTATACCTACCTATATATATATATATATATAAATATATAAATATATATATATCTCAGTTAAGAACAGTTATCCTTTTTATATCCATTTTCTGATTAAAGTTCCTTTTCTTATCCTTCTTATATCCATTTTCTGATTAAAGTTCCTTTTCTTATCCTTCTTATATCCATTTTCTGATTAAAGTTCCTTTTCTTAAATTTGATAAAGAGTGACATCATTATTGTGGAGGAATCGCCTCCTCCGTTTGTGGGTAAACATTTTGGTTCTTTTCCTCAAAACTAAGACAATGACCAGTCCTTGCCTCTGTAGCAGATATAGTGGAACCATGGAGAAAAACATCGAAGAAGAGTTCTTAAAAGGGTTAATAAAAATTCACCAAATAATTTTCCAATTAAAAACAGGGAGCTTTAGCATAAATGTTTTGATTTTGTTTATATCTTCTACAGAGAAGAGGCAATACAGATAATTCTACTCTTTTTCTAACATAAAACATAGTTGACGTTGTCGTTTCTTCTTGATTTTTCCATCCTGACATTTCAAACATCTTTCAAATGAAATGTTTTATAGGTGAAACACTTAATTTCCATTTTTGCTTTCCTAACAAAGTTGAATTCTTCAAAATTTTCTTCTCTTTAAGGACAAAAACTTCATAAATCTGGTGCTTACTATAGAGAGAGGATTCCGCTTAAACAAAAATTCCTTTAAATCTGTGATTCTGATGTTCAACGGCACCAAAATCTGTGTGAAACTGGCACTCACAACTCTTCTCCATGTCTATGTCTACACCAGTAAACTGAGTAGGGAATGGACCTCAGTTCTGTAATGTGATAACTTCAGCTCTTAAATCGGCACCATGCATGGCACAGGTCTGGCTTCTGCTCACTAACCCTCCCTCAGACAATGCCTGGGAATGCTGCAAGGTTAGCACCTGCCTGGACCATGACCAACAGGAAAATTTGGTCTTGAACCCTCTGTTTTATGGGAATAAGGAAGACCAGATGTAAGGACACAGACTGCATCGTGATGAAGAGTGTGCCTGTTCTATTTTATTTGAACAGATATAGTAAATGAGAAGAGAGGAAAGACCCCTCCTGGAAATCCATTTGTAGAAGAATAATATTCACTAGATGAAAATTGGACTTCTGTTACAAGACTTGCAAATATTTCATTAACGGGAAACTGGTTTTCTATTAGATTAAGCCGAGCATCACTACAGCAGCTTATGCTCTCATGCCATGTTTCCTCACTGGGGCCTGTAAGAATTGAGGAATATTTGAGGTACTTTTTAGTGGGATCAGAAAAAGACACTTGGTCTTGTATATGAATCCAAAAAACCAGAATGGTAGGAGGGGTATGCATGATGTTAGAGGATCGATTTGTCACATCAAGTAGGTAAGAAAAGAAAACAGACTTGAGAACAAAAAGACATTGTTCTGTTTTAAGTAATTATCTGTTTATTTCTTGTGCTTTGTTTTCCTTGTTTGGTTTAATTTTTTTAGTTCTTCCTGGTGCTAATTTTTCAGATCTACTTTTTTTTCTTTCTCCTACCTGTTGATTTTGCCTTTATCCTTTGGAGGAAAGTTATGAAATTGTTGGTTTCTTATTGGCAAGCATGAAAGCTTGGTGTTTTATCATCAGTATTCACTGCACCATTCAGATAAGAATTCATTCTGAATATAACCCTGTGTGAGGAGATTTACTGCAAATTACTGCTCTCTGTGCAAGGTTACAAATGCCAATAAGATACTGGGTGCTCAGAGATAATTCTCAGCACTCTGCAGCCAACATGTAAGGGTCAGCTAGATAAGTGAAAGGCAGATTGTTTTCCATCACACTGATTATTTCATTTGCCATTTTGTCCCTGCTTAATTATATACTTTATCTAAATCAAGTAGAATCGGAGAAACTTTTCATTCAGCCCTTTGCACCTAAATAAAAAATAATTAAAATCATTTCTATGCAAAAGAGTGGAAAATTTTGAGTTGGTATTGAATAGATCATGCTAATGCAAGCAGCAACATGAAAAGATCTCTCTAAATTGTCTTTTCTTCCTCTCAAAGTGCAAGCAGTCAGTGTCAGCACATTTCACTTGCAGATTCCTCACTCAGATCTTAGAGTTCAAGAGTATTCACCTCCAAAACCAATCAAAGCAGTGCATAACCATCCATTTCCTTTCACTAAGCTCCTCAAGGTTTCTCTTGTGTTAGATTTGCTTTCACTGACTCCTCTTTGCCCCAGAATATCCAACCTGCATATGTCAAACATCAAAACAAGTAACAGTGTAGACACATAGATACGTTTGGATACTAGAGCACATAAATTACATATATATGCAGTTTTATTAATTACATGACTTCCCTATGCTGTAGTGGAGATGGTGCAGTGGGGGAGAGAAGATAGTTACGCTAACAAAGAGGCTCCTACACAACCTCCCTGTTTAATGCAAGAGATGGTGTAGACCTGTTGGGGGCGTGGTCAGAATCATATTAGTTCCTGCTCTGAGGCTTCTGTGGGTTCTTCTTGGTTCCATGAGTCCTCCAGAGAAAAAAGAGATAGTCCCAGGTCCTGGTGAATAGTTGTGGGACTTTCCCCTGTAGAGTTGTTTTTCAGTCACTTGTGAATATCCCAGTACGCCAATATACCTCAGTGTCCTTTTCTTTTGGTACTGGCTAAAGAACGTTCTGCTGATGAACAGGTCACTTGGGGTTTGATTTGCTGTTGGTTTTTTATCTGCTTCACTACTAATAGTGCTAATGATCTGCTTGTTGTGGAAACTATGAGTGGGACTTTTTGAGGATCTACAAGACGTTTTGCCAATTTGTCTCTCTATTTCCTTGGTCATAGCAAAACTATCCCACTGTCTGAGGGGTCAATCATGTTATCATCAGTGAGTTGATCACAGAATCATAGAATAGTTTGTGTTGGGACATTAAAGACCATCTTGTTCCAACCTCTCTGCCCTGGGCAGGGACACCTTCCACTAAACCAGGCTGCTCAGAGCCTCATCCAAATTGGCCTTGAACAATTCCATGGATTAGGCATCCATGACTCCTCTGGGCAACCTGTTCCACTGCCTCATCATCCTCTGAGCAAAGAATTCCTTCCTGATATCTAACCTATATCTACCCTTCTTCACCTTAAAGCAATTATGTTTTCATCTATTTCTGCTACAACACAAAGTTGATTGGAACAACTGTATTACAGGTGGGACCCACGGGAACAGTAGTGAATCCTGGAGATCAAGAAGAAACATCTGAAACTAGGGAAATAATCCAATAAGGAAGAAAGCCTTGCCAGCCCCATTTCCATATTCCCATATCTGAATCTTTATGCTTAGACCCCTGACTTGCAAAGAATGAGGATCTGACTGGGATTCACCACATAAATGCATTTTATCCTGTTTAGAAGAAGATCCAGAAATTCAGTCTGGACTATATTAAACTGTATGCTTTTGCTCTGCACTTGACCTATAAATTCTAATCCCTTAAGTGTAGAGAAATTTGTAACCAAGGAAACATGAATTATTTCCTTTATTATTCAGTAAATTTGATACAAACTACAGAAAGTATCTATCTGTTAGCACTCTAAAGCTAGAATGTTGTCCTACTTCCTTCTCTTTAATTTCTCTCTGTCTTTGATAAATGACTTACAGCTTCAATGTCAGATATCATGGATATACAGACCATGGTAGAAGAAATAAAAAGAAAAAAGCAATTATGCTCCTTGAGGTATATGAAGCAAGATTTATGATTTCTCTTTCCTCTGCAGGTGAAATGTTTGTTGCAGAGTTGTAGTACACTAGCCAGCAGTTCCCTCTGAAAAGAATCATAATGGGGGCAGGGAAGGGTTGTGTCAAAGATTCCACATTGGTATGATTATCTCTGGTTTTAATTAACCGTTTAGAAACCTTTAGCCATAACTAAGTCTAAGAAAGAGTGGTTAAGAATAGTGATGTTGTTCTGACTAATGCACATAATCAGGACCAAAAAGACCAAAGTTAATCATATAGGTTGGCTACAGAATTTTCTGCTCTGACTAAAATAATGTTCAAGATTTCTGAAACTTAGCTAGACCTCAGACAGGCTGAGTATTGAAAAAAGTACGAACATGGATTCTAGTGATAGAGAGAAGATAATTAGAAATTACCAAATAATGTCAGACAAACTCTGGCTTCCACTGCAGAAGCAAACATAACATCCTGCATAACTTAAATGCATAACACTGGATTTTCCAGTCTTTGGGGTTACATTTTCTGGGCTTTCATTTTCTCTGTCCACAGCCACCCGAGGTGTACCAAATAAACAAACAAGTGCACAAACTAGAAGGGTTTTCTATGTTGTTGTTGATGATGAGTATGCAGTTTTGTTCCAGGCAGGGCCATCCAACTGACAACTTGCAAGGAAACCTTTATGTTAAATTTCTTAACAATTTGAGATGAAAATCAAGGATTCAAATTGTGAGGTGCAAAGAGCAATCAAATTATTCAGAGCATTTTACTATATGATTTATTATTATCTGTCAGAGTACCAAAGAAATAGGTGATTAGTGGAAAGAGAAAGTTAGACTTGGTGTGCACAGAAATTCAGATTAGTTCATAGCCTTCTGGTATGACTATACCAGATTGGCAATATGATATGATTTATGGACTGTTAATTAAACCTCCCTTTTCTGTAACAGTATAAATATCTTTATCTACACTGGTGGCAGATAGCCAAGCCAAAACCTATCTGATGACTGTACATGGCATACTGATGAAAAACTAGACTCTAACAACTGAACACTTTGCAAATATGACATTAAAAGACAATCACGAGCAGAATACTTGTCAGCTATTCCCAAAACACAGCACCAGAATCAGAGAAATACAGAATATGCTGAGTTGGAAGGGAGTCTACACGATCATCAAGTCCAATGGTTATCCCTGCACGGGACATCCCCAAGTGTCTCACCATGTGGCCTGGGACTACAATCCAAATAGTTCTTGAACTCTGTGAGGCTTGGTGCTGTAACCACTGCGCTGGAGAGCTACTTCCAGTGCCCAGACACCTTCTGGGGGAAGAACCTTTCTCTAATATCCAGCCTAAACCTCCACTGACACAACTTCAGGCCATTCCCTTGGGTCCTGTCACTGGTCACCACAGAGAAAAATCAGTGTCTGCCCCTCCTCTTGCCCTCAGGAAGAAGTTTTAGCGTGTTTCCCCTCATTCTCTTGTTCTTCAGGCTGAACAGATCAAGTGACCTCAGCCAGTCCTCACACACCTTCCCCTCAAGGCCCATCACCACTCTCATTGCCCTCCTTTAGATGCTCTCCAATAGCTCAGTATCTTTCCTATATTGTAGGGCTCAAAACTGCACACAATATTCAAGGTGAGGCAAACTGAACATATGATCGATAAATGGTCCTTGCATTTTCTGTAATCGTGTAATGAACATACTTTTATAAATATATTGAGTGTACCCTCAGCCTGTTTGCCAATGACATGAAGCTGTGTGGTGAGATTGACATGCTGGAGGGAGAGATGCCATTGAGAGACCTTGACAGGCTTGAAATATGGGTCTACGTGAACCTCATGAAGTTCAACAAAGCCAAGGTCCTGCACCTGGATCAGAGCAATCACAAGCATAAATACAGGCTGAGCAGAAAATGGATTGAGAGCAGCCCTGAGGAAGTCCTGGGGGTGTTTGTGGATGAAAAGCTGGAGATGTGCACATGCATCCTAGAAACCACCCAACTCCTGGGCTGCATCAAAAGATTAAATAGTTCAGATTATACATTAGGAAAATAAAAACACTGAAACAGTGGATAGACATTGCAATACATTTCCCAGAGAGAAAGTTGACTCACCATTTCGGAAATCTTCAAGACACATCTGGTTGTGACACCTGGGGATATGGTTTAGGAGTGATTGGGGTGGTGCTGCTTGACAGTGGGACTACATGATCTTGAAGATCTCTTCCAGCTCAATGATTCTGTGATAAGCAGCATTACCAGTGGCCAAGGCTCTCATGACACCCTTCCTGGAGAACTGTGTCCTGCACTGGGGTCCTCAGTGTAAGAAGGACATGGATACGTTGGAGCAAGTCCAGAGAAGAACACAAAACTGTTCAGAGGGCTGGAGGACCTCTCCCATAAAGACAGACTGAGAGAGTTGTGGCTGTTCAGCCTGGAGAAGAGAAGGCTCCAGGGAGACCTTATAGCACCTTCAAGTACCTGAAGGGGGCTGATGAGAGATGAAGGAGGACTTTGGCAAGGGTCTGCAGTGATAGGACAAGGGGGAATGGCTTTAAAGTGAAAGAGAGCAGGTTTTGATCACATAAGGAAGAAATTGTTCACTATGAGGTTGGTCAGACACTGACACAGGTTGCCAAGAGAGGTCACAGGTGCCACATGCCTCTAAGTGTTCAAGGCCAGGCTGGACGGGGATTTGAACAACCTGGTCTACTGGAAGCTGTCACCGCCCATGGCAGAGAGGTGGAACTAGACAATTTTTAATGCCCCTTTCAGTCTAAACTATTCTACAGTTCTATGATTCTGCGAAGTATTTCATTAAGGTAGAACCACCTATAGGAATTGCTAAAATAATATTAATTCCTTAATTCCAATTGGCTGCTTAAATTACCAAAGGAGATTTTTTTTTTTAATTTGATAATGTTACAGTTTTCAGAATCCTTCATGGAATTTCCTTCTACCAACACAGAAGTTTGAGAGGTAATGCCCAACCCCTAGATCACCTGATAACAAAGGGGTGGCCAACTGTTTTGAATTCTACCTTGATGGCTGGGGGAGGGAGAGAAGTTTTTCCTAGTGCTGGAAGTTCAGTTCATTCCCGGCGGCTGCTGTGACTGGAAGCCACCGTTTTGCTGAGCTGGTGAATGCATCTTGGAGGGAGTTCCTTCTCCAGCTTGGTTTTCCGTGGTTTTTGTCCCCCCTCCCACTCTCCCTGAGCTTCACCCCTGAGCTTCAGAGAGAGAGAGAAAGAGAAAGAGAAAGAGAGAAGGGTCATGGCTGTTTTTCTCGAAACGCAGCAAACGTTTTCTTTTCCTGAGGACACCTGCACCGGAATCTCTGAAAACCACCACCACCACCACCTAACTTCCCGTCTTTTGCCTTCTTTGAACAAAGGACAAGGACAAAGACGTTCTTCCCACGAAAACGTTCCATCTTGCCCCAATGACTCATACAGTCCCTTATCTCTGCCTCGCTGGGATAAGACTGAGAGCCCATCTCGTGGCCAGCCGAGGTGCGACACTGCCACCTGCTGTTCGCAAATATAATTGCCCAAGGAAGAAGGTTTTTTGGGGGTTGTGCTGGTATGGAGTGGGGGTAGCTTGCCCTGGTCTGTTTATAGTTATATAGCTATATCTATGTCTATATAGCAGTTAAGAACAGTTCTCCTTCTTCTATACATTTCCCAATGAAAGTTTATTTTCTTTCCCTTAAATTTAAAAAGGGTGTAGGGTTGGTTATTGAGAAGAAGTTCCCTTCTTCAGTTTAAATACATACTTTGGTTTTCTCTAAACTAGGACAAAGAATAATTTTAAAAACTATAAAATAGCTAATTTTTATTACTGTATTATGATTGATCTAATGACTGTTATATGGGAATTAGTTTTTCCCAGCAAATAAAAGCTATACTTGTGATATCTAATTCCATATATTATAATGTAAGTAATTTATTTTGGAAAATGAGTTGTGCAGGAAGCATTTCTCATCATAAAAGAAAAACACGTTTACCAGCCGGCTTTGAGCTCTATCATGTTGAGATAGAAATTCAGTACTGTTACAGTAAAATCCTTTTTTTTTTCCTATATAGTTTCATCATCTGGTCCATAACTTTTAGTATACATAACATTATTGGACTCTATTACAAGAAGCATGAACATGGAGCAGTAGAATATTATAAAAGGTTAGATTTTTTTCTCTGTAAATGCACACTAAATTTTGATTTTCATATTTGCTTGAGTAATTGAATTTTGTTATGAGTTCAAAGAGCTGACACGACTTCTTTTAGCTATAGTACTCCGTATTTGTATAGTACCTGTCCTCTAAAAGAGTGAATACATGTCATGGGTAAATATTGTTTATATTTCTGTCCCTATTTCACAGAATATGATAAGCTGGAAGGAATGCATCAGGATCCAAGTCCAACTCCTGGTCCTGCATGGGACCATCCCCAAGAGTCACACCATGTGCCCAAGAGTATTGTTCAAATGCTTCTTGAACTCTGTCACGGTTGATGCTGTGACGTCTTTCCTGGGGAGCCTTTTCCAGTGCCCAGCTACCCTCTGGGGGAAGAATCTTTATCTAATATTCAACCTAGACCTCCCCTGACACAACTTCAGGCAACTGCATTGGGTATTTCTTGTTGCCTACCATGTTACACCCTATTCAGCATTATGGAAGGCCTAATGCTGATGGCATTGCAATTGTACTATTTACCAAAAGAGAGTAACAGTGAAAAGGGAAAGGATTGATTCTAAATGCCAGAAAAGGGGACAAGTGAAAGAATGCTACATTTTCCCATCTTAGTGACATTACATTTCTGTGAAGGAAACAGAGGGAACTGAAATTACTATTATTTCACAATATTCACTTTTTTCAGCGCTATCACAATTTCTTTTGTAATAAACATGTAATCACCCTAAAGTAATCAGAATTAATTCTGGGAAAAGTATATGGGATGAAAGGGAGATTTCTTGTCTTTATTACAAAACATTTACCACATCTGTACAACACTGCCATCCATCACATCAATTTCATTTGATTCTGTGTGCATTTGATTGCATTTATTTTGCCTCTTATTTTGATCTCTTCTAATGGTGGTTTGACCCTGGCAGGAGAGTGGGTGACCACCAAAGCAGCTCTGTTGCTGCCCTCCTCAGCTGGGCTGGGAAGAGAAAATACAAGGAAAGACTCATGAGCCTAGAAAAGGGCAGGGAGAGATCACTCACTCGTGACTGTACTGTGGAAAACAGATTTGACTTTGGAAAATAAGTTGAATTTATTACCAATCAAAATCAGAGCAGGATAATGAGAATTAAAACAAATCTTAAAAATAACTTCCCTCCACCTCTCCTGCCTTCCGTAGCTTAAATTTATTTATGATTCTCTATCTATTCCCCACCCAGCAGCACAGAGAGACAGTCTTTTCATTATATGTTCCTTCTCCCATTGTTTCCTTCTCAGGAAGAGGAGTATTTCCCCACTCCAGTGTGGGTTCCCTCCCACAGGAGACAATTCTCCATGAGCTTCTCCAACATGAGTCCTTCCCATGGGCTGCAGTTCTTCACACACTGACCCAGCATGGGTCCCCCCCTCAGGCTGCAGTCTTTTGAGCACAGTCTGCACCAATGTGGGTCTCCCACAGGGTCACAAACCCTGTCTGGAGACCTACTGTAGTTTGGGCTCCTCTCTCCACGGGTCTGCAGGTCTCTGCAGAAGCCTGTTCCAGCACAGGCCTCCCATAAGGTCACAGCCCTCTTTCAGGCACCCACCTCCTCCATTGTGGGGTCATCTACAGGCTGCAGGTGGATCTCTGCTGCCTCATGGACCTCCATGGGCTGCAGGGGCACAGCTGCCTCCCCCTGGTCTCCACCACAGACTGAAGGGGAATCTCAGCTCCAGTGCCTGGAGTACCTCCTTGCCACTCCTTCTCCACTGACCTTGGGGTCTGCAGGATGGTTGTTCTCACATATTTTCACTTTTCTCTTCTCTGGTCACAATTAGTTCTGCCCAAAAACCTTTTTCTTTCCTTATATGTGTTGTCACTAACTGGTTCAACCTCGGCCAGCACCAGGTCCTCCTTGCAGGTGGCTGGCATTGGCTCTGTTGGACATGGGGAAGCTTCTGGCAGTTTCTCAGAGAAGCCCTCCCTATAGTGCTACCAGAACCTCAGCACACAAATCCAAAACATTTTCTGTCTATCCAAAACAGAGAGACAACAGACAATTCAGCTGTCTGAATATCAGCATTCCTGTCTATTTGAGATAGCCAAAGAAGCCTCCAGCTGCTGCTACAGAAGGGTACAAGACTTGCCAAGATGTGTGTTGCATTAGTCAACATCATGCAGGTGTTTGGACGTCCCAAATCATGTGTTTAGGCATCCTGTATTTAGGCATCTGATTGAGACCACACATATACATTTTCAGAATATAACTCACACCCTTTATTTGAACTGTGTAGCTCACTATGATGATGTGTATAGAGAGCAGGTACTTACCTTGTCTCTGCATTTCATAGAAAGAATCTAGGAACTTAATTCAGTTTGCTTGACACTAAATATGTGTTCATTGTAACAGACAAAAAATGGAAAAATTTATTGAAACAATAGTATTTCATAATATGGACTTTGAAAACTGAACCCAAACCAGAAGCCTCCCCATTACTCACCCTCCCCAAAAGTGTCAGTAGAAGTTAAGGTTGTCTTCCCAGTGTAAAACTGGATCTTCAACTAGGAAAAAGCCATTGGAGATAAATTAGGAATGATGAAGTCTCATCACACCTAAGAAAATCTTTAAAAAGAGGACAGGAATACTTTCTGTGTTGCTATGACTATTACCAGATATGTCAACACAGAAGATAATGCACTTTTTGGGGAAAAAATTCTATTGAATATTTTTGCAAATTGTTAATAAAATTTACAAAAGAGTATTTTCCGTGAAAGACTGCGGCACTGAAATCCCAGCAAATAAGCATTACTGAAAACCTTCTTCCTTTCTGAAATCACCTAAACTCCTTGATATGTTCCTTTCTTGAGGGACACAACATAAAATTGCCAAAGTCCTGAAACCTGTAGCATGATGAGGCCATTGATGAATTTTCAAGAATTGTATATTCTCCTAATGCTATATGAGGTACTTGACCTAGTGGACATGCACAGATCAGGATTGAGGGTAAGGATTCAGCCTGAGTTTAAAATGTCTGAGTTTAGATATCTACATGTGTTGAACTTCTTTTATAGAGATGTACTTGGTAGACACAGTGGAGCTTGGAGGACAGTGTAGAAGCTGCCAGGACAGAGCCATTATCTGCACAGTTAGGAGGAGCTTGTCAGTAGCACAGGCATGTTATGTCATTTGAGATGTCCCTAAGGTCTGCTTTAGAAGAGCTGAAGTACTACATAGACTCCACTGAGACTTGTCTAGATCTCCATTGTGTGTGACAGGAAGTCAGACACCTCCAGCTCAATCCAGCAGTGCATGCATAGAGGCTTAGGGCATTCGAGGTGTTTTAGGAACATTTACAAGGGTCTAACGGATATAACACAGGCCCTGCAGAAGGCACATGCCTTTTCTTCTAGAGTCACAGCTCAGACATTACAGAATGGCCCCAGCCACCTGAAATGGTGCTAGAGTCACAGCTCAGACATTACAGAATGGCCCCAGCCACCTGAAATGGTGCTAGAGTCACAGCTCAGACATTACAGAATGGCCCCAGCCATCTGAAATGGTGCTAGAGTCACAGCTCAGACATTACAGAATGGCCCCAGCCATCTGAAATGGTGCTAGAGTCACAGCTCAGACATTACAGAATGGCCCCAGCCACCTGAAATGGTGCTAGATAACTAGTAGTATAAGTAACTGAATTGCACTTAAAATGTTCGTTCAATATATGTAGTGAAACTTCCTCTTTCCTTTTCTTACTCTAGCAACTCAAAAGTTAGAAAGTTAACTAGAGTTTAATTTCTAACTCCAGTTTAGAGTTTTGGTTTGGTTTTTTTGTTTGTTTTTTTTTTTTTTTTAATTTGCAATAATATCTTGGCTACTTTTATACAATACCCTCTTAGTCTTTCCTGATTGATCTGTTCAGGTTTGTATAAACACTTTTGAATAATCTTTGGAGCATGGATTAGAAACCTGTTGTTTGACTTCTCACCTAACCTCCAGCCTGCAGAGTCGGTCTGATGCTGTGTCACAGACAGCAGCTCCAGAGTCAGGCAAGGCTCCACTACAGTCATTGAAGGTAAATACTATAATTCTTCATTTAGGTACTATGAAAAAATGCAAAAGATTTTCAAAAATTCATTGTTATGCTGAATCCAAAGCAATTACTCAAACAGCTAATAGTCCATTGCTTATTAGTACATGTTTTTTTTCAAGCATCTGGATGTGGGTGTTAAATCCCTAACAGCTGTTCGTGATTCCCTGCTGTATTTCTCTATTTTTATAATTGTAATCCATGTATGTCTTGAATGCTAGAAGCATTTTAATACATAGAGTTACCAAGCAACTACTCAAGACATCTTTATTATTTGCACATTTCTTGCATGTTTCATGAGGCTGCTCTGTGAAGAGAATTATCAAAGCATGAGAACAGAAGGGTGAGCTGGAGAAAGAGCCCAGCTAAAGGCGACAGCAATTTAGAAGACTAATTCTATGAAACTCCCTCTAATAAACTTCAAAGACTCAAAGAGTGTAGAGGCTGTTAACTTTATACAGCTCCAGGCTTCACATTCTGACATGTGAGCTGGCTGCAAGCTTCTCGCCACAAACAAGTTTTTTAAGGACATAAGTTCTTTTGTCTTGGCTTTAAATTTATACTTGTGTACTTATTCTCAAATGTTCAACCTTAAGTACAAACCTAGTGACAACAAGATAAATAAACAGCTTATAATGATAGTTTTTATGTGGTGGTAGTGCTCCTACAATGTGGTATCAGTATTTGTCATTTTATTTAGCCTGGTCTTTGCACCATTTTAGGTGCACTTTAGCATATTTTTAGGCCATATCTTTGATAACAAGAAGGCTGAGATCTTACAGCTTTTATAGAAACTGCATATTTCCTGTAATCACATGATTTCTCAAAGGTGCAGTGCTTTGAAGCAAGCAACTACATATTTATTTTATATATATTGGTTGGCATACTTTATTATGGTTAGATCCTAAGAAACTATCATGCCATGATGCTTTTAGAAAACTGCAATTTATCTACACAATAATCCTGAAATGGTAACAAATACACCATTTTATAAGAGATATGAGGAAATGGCAACAGTATTCCCTCCTGCAAGGCAAAGTGTTTCTGAGAATAATGACACCGAACAGGACTAGAACATAAAAAAGTAAATATATGAGACACAAAACCTTGATCATTGAAAGGACTTTGGATTTAAGACTAAGTACTTTTTAAGAAAACATGATTTTGCTCAGTCTGAAAAATACAAACTATTTTTCTTTTCTTCTGTATTTCTAACTGCATGTGTGCTATCATTGTAGAATGAAATTTCTGTATTTTTTTTCCTAGCAATAACACCCACGAGAGGATCTGCAGGAAGTTAGCACATCTCCTGCAGAGCTTGTGTTCAGGCAAAATTAAGAAATCTTTCTGTTTAGCAGCTGACATGGAATAGAGCTATTTGTTTTTTCCCTGTAACCTTGAGAACTCCAGCTTCCAGGAACACAGCTTACTGCTATGATAACAGGTCTGTTACCCACAGGCAGTTGTCTTGGGCTATGCTAAGTGGCTATGCTGCTGGCCTTGGAAGCCAAATAAATGCATTTCCTTGCTGCTATGCCTGGACTTATATTGATAGTACAAGCAGAGCAAGCACCAGTGTCTGATCTACAAGCTGGATAAACTGTTTCTGTATAAATGAGAGCTTTCATGTATAAAGGCAGTATGCTTTCACATATAAATGCAGACTGCTTTCACACAGCTAACCACATGGGATGAAAACATGCTGAAAAACTGTAACATCTATATTTCCCATTAAAAGGATGCTCATCTTAAAGAAAGAGAAAATCTCTACAGAATAACTTGAAAAAAAATAGTTGTGATACTTTTCCCAAGGTATATTTCAGGGTCAAACTGATTTCACAGAATCACAGAATCAGCTAGGTTGGAAAAGACCTCTGAGATCATCGAGTCCAACCTACAACTAAACACCACCTTGTCAACAAGACAATGGCACTAAGTGCCTCATCCAGACTTTCCTTAAACACATCCAGGGACAGTGACTCCACCACCTCCCTGGGCAGCCCATTCTGATGCCCAATCACTCTCTGTAGAACTTCCTCCTCATGTCCAACCTAAACTTCCCCTGGTGTAGCTTAAGACTGTGCCCTCTTGTCCTACTGCATGTTGCCTAGGGGAAACAGGCCAATTCACATCTGGCTACAACCTCCTTTCAGGGAGTTACAGAGAGTGATAAGGTCTCCCCTGAGTCTCCTCCTCTCCAGGCTAAAGACCCCCAGCTCCCTCAGCCTCTCCTCATGGGACTTGTGCTCCAGACCCTATGCCAGCTTCATTGCCCTTCTCTGAACATGCTCCAGCACCTCAATATCCTTCCTGAATTGAGGCGTCCAAAACTGGACACAGTACTCAAGGTACAGCCTCAACTGTGCCAAGTACAGGGGAAGGATCACTTCCCTGGTCCTGCTGGCCACACTATTCTTGATACAGGCCAGGATGCCATTGGCCCTCTTAGCCACCTGGACACTCTGTTGGCTCCTGTTGTCTGCTGTCAATCCAAGCCCCCAGGTCCTTTTCTGCCTGGACTTCAGATTACCTGGATTGTGAATTCACATCAAAAACTGTGGCAAACCTTTCTGAGCAAGTCAGATATTAGCACTGCAGTGCTAGTTTCCACAAATTGCCATCAGGGAGAAGGAGGACTGAATGAAATACAGGATGTCTTTCTCCATCACAGCTAAAACCATTGTGGAAACACAGCAACAGCTGAGCATGAGACTACAGCATGTTTCAAGTAACATAAAGAACATGGTAAATCAGATGGACTCACACTAGGAGCTTTCAATTTCTAAGTGGTTTATCACAACAGGCAAAGCCTAGTTTTATGATCAAGGACACAAACATTTGCTTTTGGGGTGCTTTATTTGGTCCGTTAGTAACTGGCCACACAATTTCAGTCATTTAACATCCTGCTCCTCTATTTCCAAGCAGCTGCAAAGTTCTACCTGCACTACTACCTGGATCATAAAGCATTAACCCCTCAAGCATTATCTGCAAGACGCATCTTTGTTAATAAAAAGGTCCACTGATTTTCGAACACAGGCCAGCAAAAGTCAGCACTAGAATAGTACAAAGCATTATAACGGTCGTGCTGTTGCAGACTTCTCTGAAAATATAGTCACCAGCCTTCCCTCCGTTCCCTGAGGCATTATGCAGGATAACAAAGATGATTTGAACCTCATTTCTTCAGGCTACTCCATCTTAGCTGGTGTAGGAACATGGCATTATAGACAGAATACACTTTTATTAAACTGAGGGGGGGGTTGTGTAATATCTAGAAAAAGAAACAAGCTTTGTGTTTCCTTTTGCATAATACATTAACACCCTGTCACCTATAAATACTGAGAATCAACCTCCTGTCGCATTCCATTTGTATTTCTATTTAATGTTTTCTTCCCCTCCTTTCATCACACCATTTGATACTCTGCCTTTTTACAGGCTTCTTACGAGCTTTTCTACACATTAAATTAATTTAGCAACTTCTTCTGTTTTGAAATCTGTCCTAGTTCAGCAGGAGGGACCAGCTAACCCTGTGTGGGGGTGATCAAAGCTGTGTATTCTACCCCCTCTATTCATTCCCCAAGGTCAATGGGCCATTAGCAGCAGCTGCCCAGGGAGCCATTATCACTTCACACCCAGCCTGAGGGGGGCGGAGCTGCCAATGGGCCATCAACAGCTCAACACCCCCTGGCTCCCACAGTTAATCACCCATTGTGTGAGTCCCCGCCCAGTGGGAGGGACTGAGTGCTCCCTGAGGGTACATAAGTGGTGGGTAAGAAGACCTCGGGAACCTCTCGTCAGATCCAGAGCAGCAGCAGGACCTCGACAGGAGGAGAACCCTGCTCTCGCCCAGACCACAGCCCTCGCCTGCACCAACAGGTTTTTCTTTTCCTTTTGTTCTGGACTTGGAGGAACCACAGGGGTCTCAGCACAAGGGCAAACAAACCCCCTTGGGTTTGTGCCCCAGGACACTGGGTTATACTGCTGGGATTTTGTGAGTTGAAAGCAATTTCCCTTGTGTGTCAGTGTTGCTATTGTAATATTATTATTAAATTTTAGGTCTGACTTATAATCTCTCTCGTGGTGAGTTCATTTCCCCTGCTGGTTCACCTTTAAACCAGCACAAAATCTTATTCACATTTAGGTTGATTTAATTTCTGCACTAATCTGAGTAAGCAATTAAATACCTTAATGAAGATTTTTAAATATGGTGATATTCAGCAAAAAATGCTGCATATCAAAGTCATTTTCTATGTTAATTCAAAAAACTTTTTATTTCTGCTCTTAAAATAAAGTCTATTGCTACTGAGACTCTTTCCAGTGAAGTAACACTACGATTGATGTTGAAAACATAATTAAATTAATAATATCATGTAATGTAATTGTAACATAGTCTTACCATAGCAATCTTGTTTAATTCTAATTTAATCATTTTTGATATAGTTCCCAGCTAGGAATGATCCTGAAAATAGAAGACTTCTTATCTGATAGATTTTCTAATTTTTGCATGGATGGAAAGAACATTGCGATAACAGAAGTGTCCAATGATCTTCTGCAGCAATGCTTTTAATTTGATTAATATGATCTAGTTAATCAATTTTGTTTTATTTATTCATTGCACCTCTTGTTACAGAGCCACTAACATAAGGGTCCCTACATCATTCCATTGACTATAGATGGAATCTGGAGGCTTTGAATCAGGATAAATCGCCTCTCAATCTCTGACTCTGTTTATCACGAAGGCTGCCTCATCCACATACCTTCTCAGCTCTGGGGGACTGACATTGTTGAGATAGTGAATCCACAACTGCCTCATCATCGTCATCGTCGTCATCATCATCATCATCTTCCTCCTCCTTTACAGTGTCTTTTCATATCTGCACAGCAGAATGAATCATGTCCAGGGAGGGATGCTGAGCACTGAGATCCTTTTCCCACACTCACCACTGTTAGTTTTAGTGCCCCTTTCTGGAAATCTCCAACAATATGTTTACAAGACAAATACTAGGGAAATCTTGGGGGCACTTTACCTGCTAGGAGGCAATATCATTAAATCTACCTGTTTCCCAAATGCAAGCATCCCTTACTCTCAGTCATGCTGGGGTGGTGGGCAGGTTGCATCATACCTGCAGAAAAACTACAAAAATATTGTTTCTGGGCCATAGGGCACCAAATGTGGACACATGGTGTAGTGCTGTGCTATATGGTCACACGTAGTCTGTCACAGAGGGAGCTAGATCTCGACTGTGGGATGTTTTAAATATACAAGTTTAATTTACTCTTTATTATTCCTTCATCATCTCCCCCTAAAAAAAAAGAAAAATATTATTATTATCCACTTCTACCAGTGACACATTTCTTAGAACTGGCCCTAGAGAGACAGCACATTACCTCAGAGCAAATTATATAAATTGTTGATGCCATGCCTGAAAATCTTAACATTTCTTTTTGTTTGAAAAGTACATATGTGTATGTATACATATAATGCAACAGAGAATAGCTACTGCTTAGCAAATAAAAGCATATTGTCAGTTGAAAATTTGTCAAAGTTCCAATTTTCTACCAGCTCTTACAATGGTACATTTTTCTAGCAGCTTTTATATGCCAACAGTGCACTTACTGAGATTAGACAGATTTTTGGGGTTTACACAGGTTAATTTACCTTATGACATTGTATGATTGCTTTGAAACACAGCAATATATCTACTATACCCAGTGCTTAGGTCCTAGGCACTAGCAACATTATTTAAAGCAAGGAGCTGTCACCAGAATTCTGCACTCACTTAGCCCCTATACAATACAAGAAGAGGATACAGATGCCTCATGCTTCAGAAGATTTTTATTTAGCAAAAGAAATCACCTTTTTTATTTCACACTTTTTATTCCATTTCTGTTATTTACATAGTTAGGATACATACTGGAATAAAGATTTCTTCCATTTGAAATGTAGTGAGATCAGAGATTAACCTGATTTCTGAAGGGAGAGGATTCAGTAGCTGCAGTTTTATTATCAGTAACTTCAGGCATCTGCCCCTGATCTCTCCCTGGGCCTGGGATTATAACAGTTATTTTCTGTGTTGATAGAGGAGCAAAAGAAAAAGAGGAGAAAATGTCAACACAGTGATGTCTGTAAAAGATCAAAATTAAACATGAAGTTAAATCTGCCATGGAACAGGACAGAAGTGCACTAAAAAGAGAATGACCATCCCTGAGGAAGTGTCCTGGCAGTTCTGCACCAGGGCAACAGCCAGTAGTTTTTACTGTTTGCCAGCAAGGACACAGTGTCATTAGGGACAGTGGAGAGCCAGCCTGTGTCCTCTACATGGACTCTGCAGCGCTGCCCAGATGCCAATGGCTCTGCACTGTCCCTTAGGCATGGAGATGTCACAGGTCCAGCCTCCAGAAAATCTGCTAGGAGATTTCCAAGTCATTGTCAGATCCCGTTGACAACAGACCTCAAGGCTCTTCTTCCTTGTACAAAAATGAAATATCTGATATTTCTCCAGTTTTACTTTCTGATATCTATTTAGACTGGGAAGGAAGTAATTTGTAATGACAATATTTGAGTTATTTTTAATATTTATTTAATCAACATCCTAAGGCATATTCTAAGGATATTTGTTAATACTGATTTCAAACAATTAAAAGATGTGATCCTTCTGACAAATGTTATTTAACATAGCGTAGTGAAGAGTCTGTACAAGGACTAGATTTCTAAAGGATGTGCAGAAATTCTCTTTAAAAATCTGATGGTTTTCCACAGCAACTAACTATCCTTTCCACTTATGTTATGACGGAGTCTATAGGAATTTATAGGAATCTTGAAGCAGTCTGAAGCTCAAAGGATGCCATTAATGAGCTTGCAGATGATCTGTCAACAGTTAATCAACATTCCCTCACCTATCTACCACTCAAAATTCATTATGATCAATTGTGAATGACATTAAAACAAACAAACAAAAACACAAACCACCACAACCTACCAAAATAGCTATATAGCTGTTAACTCACAAGAAAATATAAACAAGCCTTCCCTGCTTTTTCATTTGTTTGTTGTTGTTTTTTTCTCCTCGATATATTTTTTTTTAGTTCTGAGCACCATCTGCTGGATGCTGTCAGCTTGCACTAATACCCATCCCTGGGGTGAGGACAGGTTATTCTCACACACATACACACAAGCTGAGTGAGAAAGGTCTTGTACCCCCACACAAAGACAACACCTTTTTTATAAACATGCTCCCAATCCTTAAAAAAATGCAGGCAACTGACATGTGTTTTATCATTTATTTCTAAACACAGGAGAGACACTCAGTATGTCATAGATTACATCCTGTGTGAGAAGTGCTGAGATAATCAGTGGTCAGTGGTCCAGCTGTGTGCTTCTGTCTCAGGCACTAGTCTGCTCTTGCCACCAGGCAAGCACTGGCCAGAGTATGTCTGGGGAAGGACAAGCTCTAATCCTAATTATCAGACTCATGTTTACTTGGTGTTAGAAGATGCAGATGTAAAACCAGGTTCTTAACCTTCCACTTTTGTTTTAGGCTTATTATCCTGACTTGTAATGCAGCAAGCATACTCTGACATGCTTGTTCCTTAGAAAAATTCCAGCCAGGTTTCTCCAAAAGGTCTGGTTTTACTGATGTGCTGGTTTAAAGGCAAACCAGCAGGGAAAATGAACTCACCACAAGAGAGATTATAAGTCTGAGCTAAAATTTAATAATAATATTACAATACATACAATGACACAAAAGGGAAATTGCTTTCAACTCACAAAAACACAGCAGTATAACCCAGTGTCCTGGGGCACAAACCCAAGGGGGTTTATTTGCCCTTGTGCTGAGACTCCCTGTGGCTCCCCCAAATCCCGAGCAAAAGGAAATGAAAAACCTGTTGGTGCAGGCGAGGGCTGTGGTCTGGGCAAGAGTGGTGATCTCCTCCTGTCGAGGTCCTGCTGCTGCTCTGGATCTGACAAGAAGTTCCCAAGGTCTTCTTACCCACCACTTATGTACCCTCAGGGAGCACCCTGTTCCTCCCCCTGGGCAGGGACTCACACAATGGGTGATTAACTCTGGGAGCCAGGGGGCATTGAACTGTTGATGGCCCCTGAGCAGCTCGACCCCCTCAGGCTGGGTGTGAAGGTGATAATGACTCCCTGGGCAGCTGCTGCTAATGGTCTATTGTCCTTAGGGAATGAGTAGAGGGAGTAGAATACACAGCTTTGATCACTCCACACACAGTGTTAACTGGTCCCTCCTGCTGAACTAGGACAACTGACTCTTGTGCTTCCTCATTAGAAGTTATTAGACTTATATGAGGAAAACACAATCTCATCTCATCTTGTAATACCCAGGACACCTACTTTAGAAGTCTTTCCAACTACATGCATGTAAGCTGTGACACTACAGTGTGTACACTTGTCTTTAAGAGCTGCTGCTTAAACTTTTTTTACATTAATTTTGCAAAGGTTTTGACAGTTAATTCATGCAAATCTTTGGGGGGAAAATGACAATATATTTGTATTATCTGTGCTGAGTCACTAACATACAATTATTGTGTGGAGCTGAGTACAGTTATGAAGAGAACTGCACCAAATGCTTTTGAGCACAAAAGTAGCCTTGACTGAGCTATACCTTGAAGTGTGAATGAAATCCAGAAGAAACCCTCTTTTCCACAATTGTTGTTTAGTTTTTTGTCACAAACACCCTGATTTCTCCCTGAAAATTCAGGCAAAATGAAGGTGTTGCTAAAGGCAAAGGCAAAACTAGGTAGTGTAGACGGAAGGAGCAAAATAGATCCTGTCTAGGACCACATTTGAGAGGGGTTCTACCCACGTGTTCTAAAATTCAAGCCATTTATTCCATAAAAGACACATGTCAAACAGATATCACCTCAGGATTATTTTCATTTGTTATTTTTCTTTTGGTAGCAGGGGCTATGCAGACCAGTCTACAATACTCACAGGAAATAAATTCCTTCTACTTTGGATTTTATTGTGAATATATGAAGAATACAGGACTTTAGATAATTGTATGCATCTGGAAAGGGTAGAGCAAGAACCATCACTGTGAATGTTAAAACACCTTCAAAATTTCCTTAGAGGCTTTCTTTTCTGATGAAATGAAAAAATTATTAAAAAGTTGCTTGTTTTTTATTCCTTAGTCCCCATGTGACTGTTCTAGCATTGCAAATGATAATATTAGGGGTTTTATTAGCACAGAAATAGATTGCTGGGAAACAGAATTAAAAAAAAGTGGGAAATAATTTTATGTAATTTATATTCAAAACCTGTAATCAGCAGCACTAGAGTTACTAGTGTATTCCAGATGGCACAGCACTATTGCCACTTTGCTCCAACTGAGGTGGAAACAAAATTATTAAGATTTATGGAAAGATGGAAGAGGCTGATGCTCTCAATGCCTGAGAATGTTCCTGTAATTTCTGGTAACATTAAAACACGTTTACTGAAGTAGAATTGAAAGAGTTGTGCCATAACTTAGGTTGAAATAGGTCTTTAGACATCATGTGGTCCAGTTCTCCACTCTAAGTAGAGCCAGTTGCAAAGTAGAATCCAACTTGGAAACCATGAGGTTGCTCAGGGCTCTGTCAAGCCAAATTTTGTATCTAAGGATGGAGATCCCATAGCCTCTATGGGCAACCCAGTGATTTATCAGTCTTATTATAGTAATTGTCTTTGTCCTGCTACTTAATTGGGATTTTAACTGTCTGCAGCTTGTGTCCATTTCCCCTAGTGTTGGAGACTGTGCACTTCTAAGTGGAATCTGGCTCCATTTCCACTATAACCACTCACTAAACAGTTGAAAAAAGCAATATGCTGCTTTTCTTTAGGCTGGACAAATCCATCTCTCTAGAAATGTCTCCATGGCACATGTTCCAGCCCCCAAATCATCATTGATGGCCCTCTGCCATACTCAGTTCAATTGATCACTGTCTTATTTGTGCTGGGAAGCACAAAATTGAATACAACACTTTCAATGCAGTCTTGCAACTGCTACACTGAATAGACAGCAGTAATCACATCCCTGTGGCTGTGGTCTTACTAGCATAGTACTTCATGTCCTTAGCCTTCACTGCAGTACATATAAACCAGTTGCATATAAACCAAACACTGGGGGCTACTGTGTTGCTCTAATATAATTGTAATGTTGGACTGCAACTGAATTTCCAGAGAAAACCTGCAGTTATTGTTTAATTAATAACCATATCATGTTATCTATTTTTAAGATATCCTAATGAAATTCTATAAGCTGGAGAATCCCTCTGATGAGCTGTACAACAAAATATCTTGTGAGGAGACATGCAGCAAATGCAACTGCAGCAGAAGTCCACACCACTTTGCACTGCTGCAGTTAGTTTTATCCAGCACTATAATGAAGCTTTGTAGAACTCCTACAGAGCAGACAATTATTACATCCATTATGCAGAGGGGAGGAACTGAAGCATAAATAAGCAACTGAACTAATTTTAAAGTCCGCAGTTATGGCCTAAATGACCTCTTACTGAGTGGGAGTTTCAGGAATTATTTAATTAGAGGAGAACTAGGTCAAGGCCAAGTGTTTTTGAAAATCTCACGCTACCTTTTCTAACTCTAGGTCGAGGAGAGAACAGAAGTCAAAGGAAAGCTCTCTTCCTAACCTTTAATTTATACATGTATGTCATACTCAGATTCTGTGAATCAGGTTCCTCCTCCCCAGGTGCTAACATTCCCATTGGGATCAACACAGAGTTAAAAGGGAAAATTGGTTAGTTCCACAGTTCTGGAGTATGAAAATTATCAGCTAGTTAGATGCATGTAATAGATAGATTTTTTTTAAATCATTTCAGAATCCAGATATTCAGTGTTTTATCTATGATGCCTTGTTATCCAGGAAACTCTTCATCCATAACAGATAAATGACTTTCTATGAACCCCATTTTAATCAGGGCAACCTGTCAAGCTACCTTCTTAACAATGTATTTTCATAGCATGATTAGACAGTTTGCTTACTTTCAACAAATCCTGAAATGCCTTTTAGAAGACTTAGGAATTCTTTATTTCTATTTAACAGGCTGAAAATTTTTGTCAAAAGTGAAAGAAAAATCTCCAAAATGTTCCTGGGTAAATGGGGAAATTTTTTTAATTGTTTTCTTGGACATTTCAAGAATAACCTTGAAGACCTTAAAATTAGAGATGCTTATGATATCAGAACAAAAATTAATGCTCTTGAAAATGTTGACTTTGTAAATTAATACAACAGAAAAATCGGAAAATAATCATACAAGTGAGGAAGGCCACAAGATGGCACTGCTTCATGCTACCTGCTGTGTTCTAAGTGTCCTGAAACAATACAGAGAGATGATAAAAACAGTAAAAGATACATATACAGGCTTATAAAAATAATACCAATAAAGGAAAAGGAAATAATAAAAAGTTAACTAAAGAGCATATTTGGTAGAAGTGGGGTAGAACACATTAAGCAATGACCTATTTGCCCCAATTTTAACTGGAGGTGGGGAGGGCCTGGAAGGACAGCTCATTTGGTTCAGATTAAGCAAGAATTCATCAATAAAATTGTCTAGTATTTAAACTTTCATTATAAGTCTTCAAGTTAAGGAAATATGTGTCCTCAGAGCATTTCTAAATATTTTTCTTTTCTTTGAAAGATAAAATTTATCTAAACTGGTTCTTATGGTCAGAAAAATTATTTTGCAGAAAAAAGGAGTTCTGTAGCATGGGCTCTTACACACATGTGCAGAATGTGTGTATTAACATTATTCACAGACCTAAGAAGAATTGTACCCAAGCTTCCCAGAACAGCAGCATGACACAAACCACCATGTTGTGATCCTGGGGAACAGGAATTTGTTTTGAGTTGGGAGAAAGGTGGATCAAAAGAGCTTCTTGGGCACACCCAATACACTCAGTTTGGTATTGCTGGTTGAAACTTAAGACAGTTGATGCTTATTCAGACCTTAAAAGTTGGGTCTCTTGCATCAGTGGGTTTATTCATAAAGCTCAGGTAGGTTTCTTCTCCACATTCCTGCATGAATGTCAAGATCAATTTTACCCCGGAGGTCATGTCCTACACCTTCTTTGAATTCCTCAGAGAACAAGTTGCTCCCAAAGACATATGGAAGACGACATTTATTCCCACTGACTTCACTGGGAAAATGTAGGCCATTAAATCTTTGCCTGATTAGCGGTCAAGTTCTGTGTACAAGTCCTCCTGGGGAGCACATCATACAATTAATGTACAGCCTATCTTTGTGTCAATACAGGTGAGGGGCAACTTTCTTCCTTGTGGGAAAATATCTAACTACAAAATTTTTCAGACATATCTTTGAAAGACAGGCTTGGGACATTTGACTGAGTTTTGAGTTGTCATTCATCGCAAGTACAGCTGTGTTTTCACATAAAGCCAAAGATAAAAGGAAAATCTCTGATGAATTTCAAGGGATCTTTATTCTTCCCTTTTTGGATTATTTAAGTATCACTATTATTTTTTTCTACCTCTGTATTTGAAACATACAAGGAAAGGAAATATTTAGCTACAAAATGTGCATGTGTGTGTGCAGCAATATTACCTCAACTAGGAAATACCAGATTAGATAAGCTTTTCTAGAAGGCTTTCCAAAAAGTATTAATTTGTTTATTTAAAACATTTTTTGTCCTCTTCTTAATAGTAGAATTGTTGAGGATGGAAAACACCTTAAGAGTGAGTTAAACCATTAACCCAGCACTGCCAAGTCCACCACTAAACCATGTCTCTTAAGGGCCACATCCACAGATCTTTTAAATGCCTCCGGGGATGGTGACACAACCAGTTCCTCATTCCAACACTTGATAATTCTTTTGCTGAATAGATTTTTCCTAATATCAAATCTAAACTTACCCTGGTGCAACCTGAAGCCATTTCCTGTTGTTCTATTGCATGTTACTTGGGAAAAAGATGGACATCCACTTCACCACCCACCGTGGTGAACCACACTGGGATAGTCTGTCTTGAAAAACTACCACTGCATTGATCAAAGGTCCATTCACCTCTACTATTGGAAAAAAGATCTGCAGACATTATTTTAACAGCCGTCATGGGGGAGGAAAGTGGGAAAAGGGGGATCAGAATGAGGGATTTGGGGTATTTTAGTCTATTCAGGGCAGGAAACTAGTAAGTGTGAATCTTGGCAAAGTGTTTCTCTGCTCAGGGAAACCCTTTCTGTGTTTGCTGGGAAGGGAGGAGAAACAGGAGGGGGAAAACCAGACATAGTGTTTGGAAGATTGCCTCAGGACCCTGAAATATGTGTTTGTAGTGAGTTCCTGTTCTGCAGACAGTCCAGTCTTGTCATATTTCTAAGCAACAAGATTTACAATATGCACATGCACTAACAGAGAGTAAATTGCCTCAAATGTGCACAAATATTAAGCCAGATCTCAATCTCTAGTGATTGCTCCATTATCACAGTAAGTAGGGGAATAAATATCGCCATGGCTTTAAGACCTTCATAAAGCTTATTATTTTTCAGTATTCATAAAATATCTAGAAATTATCTGTATTCAGAGTTCTGAGTAAAGCTCCAGATTACTGTGTGGGCAAGGCCCTTCACCTGCAAAATTCACCTCATCCTTTTTTTCAGTGATTTGTGACCACAGAATATAGAAATCTCTGGTTTACAGGGTATTCAGTTGTGTTATATCTTTATGTAAAAACACATTTTAAACACTGCTTGTGATTCACATGACACTAAAAGTTTACATAAATAGTAATAAATACATAATCTAAGTCTATGAATAAATTGGTTTGAATTATAAAAAAATTATTTCATCATTCCATTAGAAGCAGACTTCAAAAATGTCACATGTAAATATGAAGTATGTACCTGTATTTCAGGTGTTATAAAACAGGTCAAAATTAGATTTAAGACTTTCTGGTAATTCATGAAATTCATGAAAAACTGTACAAATAACATGACAAACGGGAAAGTAATGTTTTGAAGATCAGAAACAAGAGAGTATTTATGGCACTTGAAAATTGAACTTCTTTGTTTTTTGTATTCTACTTTAAGGTTATTAGAAACATTCAAGATGACTGAATAAGTCTACTATAAATGATTGAATTTTACAGCACAGAAAAAACATTTTATAACACAAAATAAAGAGAAGTAAGTAACAGGTCAAATGACATATTAAAAGGTGTGAATTTGGCCAGCATTATAAAGTTGATTCTATTGACGATGTAGGAGATTTATTTATTCATTAAACATGGCAAAGTAGGTGTATAGCAGCAACATTCTGACTGGTAACATCAGGGGTCAATGTGTAATTAATACAAATGTATATATAACTTCTGTGCAGAAAAATACAGATTAGCCAAATGGGGCAGAAGCCTGGAGAAGGTTTGGTGTCTTTACCTTACTTGATAAAGTCTCTCACTGACAACCTTCTCTGAACTGGATAGTCTTCCTGAATAATAATGGACACCAAGAACACGTACAGACTCCTGCATGCAGAAACCTAAGTACAGGTGCCTCCACTTCAAGCTGAATTCCATCCTAGATACATTTCTAGAAGACCACTAGAGAGCTGATATGATTGCCCACATATTGATTTCTAGGATTGTTTGATACCTGTTAGTGTTTAACCTGGTTCCTCCTTGCCATCGCAAAATGGCCTGGATCACCTATGTTGTATTTGAAAAATCTCTCCAGGTCTTCCAAATATCCAAGGCATCTCAAAAAGCAGTGGATACTTATGTGTGAGCAAGTGAACAGGGTATATTTTGAGTTTATGAATCCCTTTGCAATCACAAAATGGCTTGGTAAGTATCCAACACCTATAATTTTTCCTGGAACCGAGTAGCTTTGATAATCCAATTTTCTTCCCTTTCTTTTGTGAAATGCCTTACATAGTCTGGTCTTTGCTTTCAGATAGTGTTGTAGTTTGGAATTATTATATAAATTCTCTCCCCTGCCACTAACTACCCATGCCATTAGTTAACAAAGGAAGTAGTTAACTGCCACCGTCTTCCTCATCGCTTGGGTGGGGGCAGGTTCTCGCTGTTGTGCTTGGGTCCTACACACAGCTCGGGTCGGTGTGTGTGTGCTGCTGTGGGAGAGAAGCCGTTGCTGCTGCTCCTTGCTGCTACCATGGAGTAAGCCAGTTTTCCCTTGCCACTGCTGTTACTCCTGGTTTCGGCATTGGGGTCCCGGTCTCCGCTCCAGTCCCACCGCCACCTGCAGAGTCGTGATCGGCCCGCCCTGGCTGCGGCAGCGATCCGGGACAGAGAGGTCTCGGCTGCTTTCTGGGACACGCTGCCATTCTCCGTTTTCCAGCTTTCCTTCTTCATTCGGGGCAAGGAACAAGGGGAGAGACAGAGTTCATCGGAGAGCTCACCACTCGTCCATCTCGCTGGAGAGGGACTGGAAGCTCACCCTGCAGCCAGCCGGGGTGTGACAGACACTGTTCATAAGTTTTCTCCAGGAGGAAACCTGCTGGTTTTGGTTGTTGTTGTTGTTGTTTTCTTGTGGTGTTGGGGGAAGCAGTTTGCTGTGGTCTGTTTACAGTTATATCTATACCTACATATATATATATGTATATATGTATATATATGTATATATGTATATATATGTCAGTTAAGAACAGTTATCCTTCTTGTCTCCATTGTCTGATTAAAGTTCCTTTTCTTAAATTTGATAAAGAGTGGCGTGATTATTGTGGAGGAAACCCCCTTCCTCCACTTGTGGGTAAACATTTTGCGTTTTCCCCTCGAACCAAGACAGATAGTTTATATAATATTCACATGTCCTATTTTAAATATTTTTTTATATTAGGTCTTGTAGAATAATTTTCTAGCCAAGGAACCTATGACACATTTTTAGACTGCAATTAAACTCATCCTAAAGTACATGGCTAAAATAGGTCAGATGAATCACATGCCTATTTCTCTTCATTATTTATACAGTATGGCTAACTCAGGTGTACACATCTAGTCAGGCCAGATGAATCATGCAATATGGTATCCCTCAAAGACAGAGCTGGAGGGAGGAGTTGCATTCCTTCCTAAGTGTCTTGTTACCACAGTGTCTGGAGTTATCAGAAGTCAGAAAGATTAATTCTACTTACATGTTTGTATAAAGCATGATTGTCATTTTGCATGTTCTTATTATTTATAAGTCTCAACAAACGAAAAGTTTCACTTTGAGAAAATAGGTATATCATGATCAATATTTGAGCATTTTAAAATGGTTTGATTTAAAAAGAAGTAGATAATCATGCTTTCACAGCATTAGTCTGAAACATATGGCACAAATTTATGTTGGCTTTATGTCTTTCTGCCATGCTGAACATGGGAGAACAGCAAGCATTTTGTGCAGCATAAGGGGGTCCAAATGGAGAATTACTTACTCTGCACAAAACCTAGCACTGCAAGGTCTATGCCTCACATAAATTAATCATTAAAAGAGATTTGAATTTACACAGCTGGTTTATACCAGAATAATTATTATTATCATGTGCTCATTACATTTTGTTCTGCTGCTAGGAGTCCTAAACCTAAATTTACTTTGTCCTTTAAACAAAGACTGTAAGTTGAATGAGGCCTAGATGGGATGAATATTTTACTAAATACTTTGTTGAGCTTAGAAGAATCCTCTTCACTTTTGATCCAGTTGATCAAATCTTCATTTATGCAAATACAGTTCCTTGTGAAACTGAACCATAAGCAGATCAGTGAAATTATGATAGTTAGAAACAACTGGCATAATCTGAAAGTCCAGTAAGCAGGAGCAGAAGAAATAGTAGAAAGCAGGAATGAGGAGGGTGAGGAAGCTTCACTGTCAAACTGGCTTTGGTGTCAAGAAAATGCCACATGTTTACTGCTGGGCAGCACAAACTGCATAAGACTGTGACAAAAGCGCAGCATGTTTCTATAGCTCAAGGGGCTGAACAACCACAAAATGACAGCAAAGTTGAAATCCCTGATGGAATTGAGGACCAATAAATACTTAAGGAAGGAAAAGATATGGAAGACTAAACCTGAATATCCTTCAAAGGCCATTCTGAAGAACTTTATGAGTTCAGATAAGTACCAGATCTTGTGCAGCCTGAAAATTTAATATTGAAGGAGGTACGTACATATGTTTAGTCAGAGGACTGTGAAGCATCTGTAAGTTAGTCAGACGAAGGATGGGAGAAACCTTTAGAATCTAAATATCACACAAATACACATGTTCCTAGTATTTACATTAAAACTGTTTTCTAAGCCTTTATGGCAGTATTGCTTATCGTTGCTCATATGTTTTCCTAATGAGAAGACTGCTCTCTTTGGCAAGTCCCAGTTGGATGACCTGGTTCCACATCTCCAAAGCCTGGAAATTGCAAGAGCTCAACATCACAGTAATGGATCAAAGTTAAGCTATTTTTCACACCTTGCTATTTCACATGAAAGACTCAGTCTCTCATTTCACATGAGATACTGAGAAAAAGAACCTTTATAAAGGGAAAGTGAGATGGAGAAAATAACCTGTGTCTTGCAGTAGTCAGGGAGATTTGAATCTTTATTAAAGGGGATTTTATGTGCCTACTTTTTTGCTCTACTTTTAAAGCACAGGAGTGATTATTATAACACGACTTTTTTGTTCTACCTCCCCCATTCTGTATTATCTGTAACTGTTGTGTCTCTGGGAAAGTTATGAATATTGCCATTTTTTTACTATCTTGAATTTTGCACCCTAGATTTTTCACAAAAGTAAAATAAATAAAAAAACCCCAAAACCAAAACCTGGGTGGGAACAAAGAAAAGAAAATCATACATGTATTCAAATGCAAGATGGCCTCTCTAGAAAAGATCATTTTGAAATAAGCCAGTAGACCTCCCAGGAATGTTCTATTACAAATATTGTCGCAATTGGAATGAATACATCCTGCAGCCTAAGCCTGCTACCATAACTGGTCTGACTCTGTTACAAGGCATCCCAATACGAAAAAAAAATTAGCGACATTTTAAGGACGTGGGATGACTTTTAAAGGCTGTCCTCACTGACTATGACACAAACATAGTTTTGTTACTAATGTAACAAATGTTCCTAATGTCACTTTCTACAATCAGCACTTTACTATGTGCAGTATTTTTTTTTAAAGAAGATTCTATTTCACTAGATCTTATGTAAGGGCTTTTTAGAACTGGTTGCACAGAAGCTGCCAAGACCCATATCTGCCAGTTCTTTGAACAGCTAAGCCTTCTCTCAAGTAACCTCTCTGGTTGCAGTTGGGACACCAGCCCTACATTTTCTTACTTTTTCTTTAGCTTGCTCATAAACGAAATCTAACTGCAAGTGTGTTATCTATAAAGAAAAGACATTCAGGGCTTGATCAAGAACTGCCCTGTACATTTACAAATGTCTACAAACATTTGACTTGTGGCAGATACCATATTACATTCAAATGTTTGTAGTGTCACATGCAGATCTCTGAGGCAAAAAGTGATTAAATGCCCCAACAGGCATTGCAGGTCTGAATCTTCATCAGGTCATTGCACTGGCCTCTGATGAAGATTGAGAACAGATATGTACTAAAATGGGCCATCAGATTTCTAAATAACTATTAAGAATAATAATTTCTATTTTCTGGCATAACCAGTGGGAAGACAGAATTTAGGAGCTTTGCTTTTCTCAGAAAACTTTTTGCTCAAGCCTAGGATACACTAGTTTCCATTTAAATTCATATATCTCATAGAAATACAGTTTTACATAATTATAATAGGACTGGATTTGGCTGGTCTTGGCCATAGTGGCCAGACATGGCAGGGGCTGTGATTGACTCTGTTCCCCCATCCTGGGCTAAGGGACTGGGGAATGGTGCTGGAGGACCAAGGGCACACTCAGTTCTACATAATCCTACCCCTGCCAAGCACTCTGCTCCATCAACTTCATTTGAAATACAGAAACCCCCAGCCCTTCTCAAGCCCTTCTCAAGGTGGCATCTGCAGAAAATGAATGGAAGAAGCTCAGTGTGCCATGTCCTTTGCATGGGACCTCAAAGGGAAGCTTCGAGCCCAAGGAATGGCCAGGCTGGCAGGTAGAACTCTGCTCTCACCTTCAGTGTACACCAGGGAATGTGTTGATGGTTTGTGCCGTTCACCTGGCTGTAGCAGAATGCCTATTCCTGATTCCTAGAATGGGCTTGATAAGCAAAGGCTCAAATCAAGTAGGAAACACTATTGATGAAATGTTGAGGTGTTTGTGAAATTAAGTGGGGATTTTCAGAACTGCTTCCCAGATTAAGTGGCCAAATTTCAGTCTCAGCCCCAAATACCCCAACTTGCACTCATCACTACACGCATCCCTTATATGTTATGACAGCTGTTACAGAAAGATAGATTTCTATAATCACAATACATTTTTGTCAAATATATTATAAGATTCTTTTGTTTTCTTTCCTTCATAAAATATATCATGGCTATAGCTCTGTCAATATTCCCAGTCCATTACTGCTGTTCTTAGCAACTTATCCAGGCCACCACAGCCATTATGACTTGCTGAGATGTCCATAGCACAGCACAGTCCCAATGCTCCAGCTGTGAATGGGAAAACAGGGATGGAGTCTCATTTTTCCTGACTACATGCAGGTAAATTCTTTGTAATTAAAGTATCAGAGGTTTTTTTCATTGGATTCTCCCATGTCTCCCTGAAGTTCCACTCCTAAACTTCATTAAAATTCAATCTGTGCAATGTTTTTCTGTGCAAGGTATAAAGTCCCCTTGAGAACAATTATTTGTGAAGAGATGGGCTTTTGTTGTGCTTTAAAACGGTTCTAAGACTTCTGCATATACAGAAACAAAGGTCACTGTACACACGCCAGTACTTTGTCTGCATTTTGAGCTTTATCAGCTTACAATAACATAGACCTCCCCTTGACAGCTATGGGACTATGTAGACATAATATCATAACACTTGTAAGACTTCAAAGATGAGTTCTCACTATTAGAGGATTTTTTTGTTCTATTATATGCACAAGAAACAGCTTTAGACTGATGGAATGGAAATCAGAATGCTCAGGTTTATTTAGGAAAATCTAATAAATATTGCTGGTCATTTTCAGCTCTTACTTTACAAATTCATGCTTCATGTTTTCTACATCAAACTCCCCTTTGTGTATTTGTGACTTTTCCCAAACACTGCAGACCAAAAGTTCAGTGTCAGCTAACTTTGTCTTCTATCACTTTTTTAAATGACAAGAATGTGTGCACATATGTTTCCTGCTTGAGGTGAGGTTCATATTTACAGGATATGTGGAAAGATAGCATGACAAAAGTAATGACCGTATAGAAGGAAATTCATTTTCATTAGCAGGCATCCTATTTACCCTACTGTCACCTCGCATGATCTGCCACATACCATTTCAGACACCAAAATTCTTTTGGTGAAAACTTCCTGCACAGAAAATGGAAACTTTGACAAAAAACCAACAAGAACAAAACAAACAAACAAAAATGCTGAGTTTATCCTGGAAAAAATTTATCAGTGAGATCCTTTCCTCACATATACCCAGCTCCTATTGAGGCCTCTGGTCACATGTGAAATTGATCACAGAAGATTATACAGAATTATTTGGTTTAATAAAAACTGTTGGAAAAAAACCACTTTTTTTTTTTAACCCACTGCATTCTACTCACTGAAAGGCCTGACATTTTCAACATGGTTTTCCAAAACCTTTTAATTATGGCTGCAGCTTAATCCTTCTGGCAGTGGCTGAGGAAGGATTCCTGGTCAGCAGCAAAACATCCAGAAGGATTGGACAATGATCCTTAGCATCTATCTATAGGATTACTTTGAGATAAAGAAGAGTAAGTTTGCTTTAATAAATCCTCATAAAATGGACCTAGAGTTAGAAATACCATATTCAAGCCAGTGGCTGGATTTACAAAGATGGGGAACTGCAGGGCTCACTGTTAATCTGCCTAGGGGGCACCACAAGAACCAGACATTTAAAGGATATCACTTCCCACGCACTTAACACTTCTACAGGTCCTCTGCACTTAAAAACTGGGCTCCATGTGATTGCAACTTAAAGCACTGAAACTAGTATAAAACCAGGAGAAAGTCCCAGTAATTGGTACAAAACCTATTTTTGTTTAAGGGGTTTTTTCAGGGTTTCTATAACAATAACGGGGAAATAGCAATTTATTTGAGTGCTGCCAGAAATGGCATGCTTTGCATTTTTGTTTTAAAAATGAAAGATTTTGGATGCTGATTTCACTCAAGATTATAATCACCTACAGCAGTTCTTTTGCAAAGGCTATAATACTAACATTTAGAAGGATGTAATTTACACACATGAAAATTGTATTCTGTGAAGCAAGATTTGACTATAAGTCAGTTCGTATGAGTGACTGAATTTAGAGTCATGGAATAATATTCTTCTCTGCTCTGTGATGCATGAATTTAATTTTGCAGAGTGATATGGATCACTGAAAATGACCATTTCCACGGTTATGGAAGAACTTGTCACTGATTAGAAACCATTGAGTGCAGCTGAATCTAGGTACAAAAAGGCTGAGAATCCGTTTAAAGATCTGAAGTTTTAGCTTCTGAGAAAAAAAAAATGTGTGAATGGTTCACTAGTTACTAAAATAGACCGAGTGTTACAACAGCAAGAGCTTGTAGACGTTACTTGTGTAATAAAAATATGGGTGGTAGCAAATTATATTGCTGTGAAGAGCAGATGAGGAGAGACGCCTACTGAAACCTGATGCTGCCTTTGAACTTTAAAATTTTAACTTAATAAGCTCTGCAGTGGCGCTGCTTAGCAAAGAGCTGTCACGAAGGGCAGATTTGTTTCACAGCAGAGTTGCTTTATTAAAAATCCTTAGCATTTCCATAAAGTCCTGATTCAGAACAGAAGGAGGAGTTAAACTGAACTTGACTGCTGACCTGACAGTGAGAATGGAGCTATTGTACCCAAGACTGAATATGCATATCTGTGCTCCTCGCCCAGCTTCACGGGGCAGTTACCCTCCAGAGAGAGGAACCCTTTAGAGATCTGAAAGCTCTTGCTGCCAGACACTGAAACTCCAAACTAGACCCTAAAATCTGTAGGTTTCATGCCCATTAAGAGGTTAAAATACAACTTGTAACCTCCCTTTTTTTTCCATTTGCTGTAGGGTAATCACTGGACTGCAAGCCCATGGCATCTTCTTTGTGCTATTCAGCAAACTACAAGCTGGATGTGCTCAATTAATAGTAAAGATTGTCAGGGAAGCAGAGCTGGAAATGCTTATTTGGTACTGCATGAATTGAACCTGCTTGTTTGAATAAAACACTAATTACCTCACTGACTCTTTTGCATTAAGCCTCCTCTTTATACTGCGCTTTACTTTCTGGGAAGGAATTAGTACAGTTCAGCACAAAATGGGATACAAACTAAAAGAGGAAAAACTCTAATGGCACATTATGTGTTGTCCATTGCATGGCTTTCTCTATTATTGTTGAACTTTCAGGATGAACAAAGTAACATCTGTAATCATTGGTTGCACAAATAAAACACACGGAAAGGAAATTCATTCCCTCATCTTGAACCTCAGTAAAAGGCAGAGCTCATTTCTGCTCTGCATGCAGTACTAGGAAGATCAGCATCCACATAAATCACACTTTTCCCCCCAGATTTTAACTGAATTTCAAATTCTGTGATGCAGATAGGTCTGCTTATGATTTGATCTAAGTAATGATGGCAAGAAAAGGTATTTTAGATGCCTTCTCTGCTATCCTTGAGACATAGAGGCTGTCTTATCTATTATTTTTTTAATCCCTTTTCAATCTTAATCTGTGGTTTTCTTCTTTCTCCATCCTGACAGAAGCTGTGGCACAGTTGGACATTTTCTTGTTAAGGCTGCTATGAGACAGAACTCTCAGTTCAGTCCTTCAGCTCCTTTTACAAGTGATAACAGCAGCAGTAAGCCACCTCTTGTAAGAAAAGACATGCAGAAAATACACTGAAAAAGACTTAGAGAATATGCTTCCTGTTACGGGATCTGTAAGGAGTCAACAGAAAGCATTTTGTTTCATTTGTTTTTATGCAAAATTATTTCTTCTACAATTCAGTGCTCAGTTGTTCCTTCTAACAACTGATTGAAGAGAATTTTTGTCATAGAAGAAATAGTTTTCTATTGCCACCTATTAATGAGCTAGAAAACACTGCATATCCTGTTGTTAAAGAAATACTTTGTTTTGCATCATGGTGACAAAACTGAAATCACTCTATGAGGCAGAACTGCAGGACTGTTGAAAAAAGCAATACCAATGCAACCAGAAACTCTGACTCCAAGAAACTTTTTGTCACTAGTGGTGAGAAGCTCCTCCCCCTAGAATGAAAGTTCAAGGCAACATCAAGATGGAAGATTGCTTTGTGGGCTTTGGGGTGGATGGCTCTCAAAAGACACAACACAGAGGAGGATGGGATTAGGAGAGGGGACATTATTGAGTAAACAGAAGAAAGTGAGGTGGAATAAGATATTTATTTCTTATTCATAGGATCTAATGAGAAAAATGAGGCAAAGATTTACTATCTATTATATATCGCTGCTAGGGGAGAACTAAGAGCAACATTCTAAGGCCCTTGAGAAGGTTATCAAGAAGACCCAGCCCTTCTGCATCCCTGGAAGTTTTCAAGGCCAGGTTGGATGGGGCCCTGAGCAACCTGGTCTAGTGGAAGGTTGCCCATCCATGATAGGAGGGATTGGGACTAGATGATTTTTAAGGTCTCTTCCAACCCAAACCATTCTGTGATTCTATGATTCTTAGACAGGGCCAGGTTTTCCCAAGGGATGTACAACAGGGAGAAGAGATTCAACATATGTATGTTGAAAAAACTTCAGGCTGTCTGTAAGGCAGAGTCTTTACAACAGGAGGACAGTCAACAGTAGAACAACTTTCCCACAGACACTGTGCAGTTTCCATTCTTGAGGGTTTTCAAGACCCAACTGGATAACATCAGAGTAACACTGTCTGATCTCACAATTAACCCTGCTTTGAGCAGGAGGCTGGACTAGAAACTACCTAAAGTCCCTTCCAACTTGAATCATTTTATGATCTTGTAATTCTATGATGGTTTTTGTGGACATGGGTCTTTTTCCACACGTATAAATGAACATTCCATTAATCCTTATAATTGACTCAGAATAAATTACTGTTCATTATAAACATCTGTTTGACTATGGACTATTGACTTTCCATAATTACTACTGTATTTATCTTTCCGATTAGTGATATTTTATTTCATTTACATATAGACTCAATGCTTGCAAGAAGAGATGTAAGGTTATTTAGAGAACTCAGGAGAACATGTTTACCTTTCCTAGTTTAGATAGCAGAAAAGGCTCAAATAGTTTACCAAGAATAATAACATTTACTTTTTTTTAGGTAGTTTTGACATCATCTAATAGGAAGATAGTATGTGGGCTATAAATATCCTAATTCTAATAAGACTGAAAAAAATGCTCTTTTAGAAAGTGAAGAAAGCATTATCTCAATGTTCCTAACACTTCTATTGCTGTGTTGTTTGTACTACATGCTAGACAAATCATAGTCTAAGCTTGGAATGTCCAGACTGCAGAGGACTTAAATTGTTTTCATGTTGACACCTTCTCAAATGGAATCTTTAGCAGTGCTGATACACTTACATTTTCACCGAATTCTTGCCTAAAAGAGAGAAGCACTCCTTTTTAAAGAGGTAACACTCTTGATTTTTCATATTTTAGGTGAAAAAAAAATTATCGGAATATGGGGTTGTTTTTTATTTTTTTTTAATAAGATGACATGTAAAACAATTTTAAACTTATTTATCCTCCTTGTTATGAAGTAAAAAAATAAAAACAAGAAAAAAAGAGGCCAGTCTTCTACTGTCTTGCATGTGCTATAGATCCCCTACAGTATGTGAAATGTGGATAAAGAAAAAAAAGGGCCCCGCAGGAAAAACTCATTAGATTTACATTGAGTGATTTTTATAAATCATGTTGGTTTTGGTTTTTTTGACACAGAACACCACAGATAAATCTGAATGACTTTAATAAAAGCTACAGAATGTGCTATAGCAGAAGCAAGTCAACCCAAATCAATAATTGTAAGTCAATCCAGTTTTAAATTCCCTAAATTTGCTGGACATTAAGCAGATACACACTCCAGGAATAACCTGCCTGTCTCTCTCCACGCTGCCCTGGAGGCTGTCACATTTACTCACGTCTTCTTGTAGAGTCAACAGGGTGAGCATATCATAATACGGTTCAGTCAAAATGAGGTGACCCAGGAGAGACCTACTACTTAAACTGTTAAATCTAACCCCTCTCATTTTGACTGTTTTAGCAAACGATCCTAGCAAATCTTTGGGGACAATAAATACAGGCAAGCTGGGAGTCGTGCTGTGGTGGTACCAATACAATGGAACTGAGAAGATGACATCCAGTCACAACTTAATGCTCCTACAAAGGAGGGCCTGGATTCTGCAAATCCTTTCCAAACAGTTTATGAAAAACAGGGTATTAGATCTAAGTTAGTTTGAGGTATACTTTAAACAATGGTTCTGCATACACAAGGCATGTGCTGAAAATGGTATTTAAAGCTGAAAAGGTAAGATTTTAAGAATTAAGAAATATCAGAATCAAGATCTTAATATACCTTTCCCATAGTCCAGTTGGGCACCTACCCTGCTTCCTGGCTGAAAAGCAGAGGATTTGTGTGGGTGTATAAACAATGGGCATTCATCTATATGGATTTTGAAAAGTGTATGTATTGGGGTCCAAACTGAGATCATATGGGCAATTCAAACTCTGGCTTTTCCTATTACAAAAGCTAAGAATCTAATTTAGCAACCCAACTGTTACTTCAACACACTTGTGTAATTTCCTGTAACAGCTGCTTATCACTTCATACATCTTCAAATTGGAGTCCTGGCCTTTTAACTTACTAACAAAGATTTCAGCCAAACTGAAGTTCACTCACTGCTGTGTAGCAATGGGGCAAAATTAGATGGATGAAATTTCCATTTCCATCAGCTATGTCCTCCTGTCGTTTGACAGAGCCTTCTGTATTCAAGGAAGGCTCTATGGGTTATCTCATGAAGCATAGTCTGAATACTCTCTTAGTAGGCAGCATGTATGAAGGTGAACTGAAAGAGGGTCCTAGGTCATCTCAAAACTTCAGTGGCTCAGAAGTTGCTTCAGAAACTGTTCTCTTGCTGTATGTACAACTAACTCTGATACAAGGACAAGAAGAGTCACTGAAGACCAATTCCTTTGTCTAATTTGAATTTATTTTGGGTATAACTGATTCCTACTGGTCAGCAGAGGAAGATTATTTTCTAAGATTGGAACAACAACAGCTATCGTGTTCATTGAGGAGTAGCTGTGGGGTTGTGGTTCAGACTACCAGCTATACTGCTACAGAAAGCTTCATTTATTTTTCTTGCTCTGAAAGGAACTACAAAGGCCTGGCTGTTAAGAGTATTCAGATTCCATGATTTGATCCAGGCTGAGAGCTCTTGAAGAACACAGAGTTAAAAAAAGAAAGAATAATTTACTTTTATAAGTGTTCTGCTCTTGTAGGGTATTATACAAAGTACATTTCTATAAACAGAGCTTTGCCCCAACTGAACTCCTTAGATCTTATAAAAAATTTTAAACGAGACATTTTTATAGTAATAGAATATACTGAAGATACATAGGTTTCTGTAAACTGTCTTCTACAGCAAATGCAAACAAATAATTGACACATATGCATCAAAACCAGAAGATAGCTCTCCAGCAAATGTCCTTTCAATGACATTCACATATGATATGCTAACACAGATATATAGCACTTAAACTTGGTGCGTACTGTAGATACTGTGTTAGCTTATCAAGCTTTTGAGTCAGCATGTTTAGATGTGGTCAGTGTTGGGAGACCCTGCTCGTCCTCTTTCCTCCATAAGTTCAATGTGAGTTTGGGGAAAAATGCAGCACTTTGAACACAGAAAATAACAGAGCAGAAGCAGGGGTGTGGTGTGGGATAAACATGACTTCACAGGACACAGCCTAGGTTGCTACTTGCTTTCATGTCTGACTAAAAGTATGTGAATTATGTCAGACAGACATTTTAGCTAGAATGACACACTGAAGAAAAAGTGTTAATGGATTATTTTTAAAAATATCTGGCTCAAATGGATTCCTAATCATCCATCGATAGCTCTGAATGATGGAAGTTATCCATCTTGAATTCTCATGATTTCTGCAGTATTGGTTACCTCATTTGCATAAAATGAATAGAATAAATTGTTAGGAATCCAAAAATATACGGTTGCCAGGATACCTCTTGCTAGATGCAAATGAAAATGGGTTTGTACCGACCAGCTTAAAATAGTTTGGAACTCAGACATTTTCTTATTAACATTAATAGTGATAAATGAAACATTACATATCCAATGAGCTACTGAAATTATTAATATTTGTTTTGCAAAATTAATATTATTTCAAGCAAATCTGAACTGATTATTGTACAATGTACTTCTGCTAAAATACCCTGCAGTTTCATTGTAGGAGCAGCATGCACAATGTATAATTATTGCATGATTGCTCCTTGATAAACTTTTGAATCTAAGAGGTAAGTTTCCTGATAATTGTTTTTATTATTTTCAGTGCTACAACATTAGCAACAAGCATCTATCAGTGTACAGAAACATTATTATTATGCTTTGTCCATGCATAATATGCAGATAAGGTAGATATACTCAAAAAAAGTCTTAAGGTCTAACCACACTTCTCTACAACGACATAGATAAAGTCCCATTATTTAATGTACATTATTCTGACTTGCTAAAAATAAAAAAAAATTATATTAAGCAATATATTTTATAAATCAATTTTTAAGCTGTGCACATGAATAACATTATCTTTAAAAGGCTGTACCAGAAGCTTAATCATATCACTTTTCTGAGTAAAGTTGTTTAATTTGCACTGAATGCACAATGAAGACAATTAATATACAAAGTAACTACATTTTTATTGTGTGGCATTCAAGGTGTGTACTTGTATTTAAAGGGGGATTGTTTATCACATATTGACTTCCAAACAGGTAGATAAACACAGATCAGATTTCCAGCTGTATTGAGATAAGACTCTGATATTTTTTGTGAGAGGGTAGATACTCTAATCTGCCATGGCTAGTCCCTTGTCAGCAAAGGGTTGGCTGCCCATGCTTCTGCCAATGTCATGCATCAGTTGATATAAGAGAGAAACTGGGGATTTACTAAAATGAGGCTCAATGTGCTCTGAGAAAGACTGCTCTTCAAGCTGAAAGTACCTAAAACAATTGAGATGAAGAAGTTTTCTCTGCCCCTTACTAATGGTTGGTTCTTTGAGAGGAAAGAAAAATACTGACAAAGCCACAGCATCACTGTTCTTTCATAGGAAACTATTTCAAACACAATTTAGAGTTGTAAAATGATAGATTAACTCCCTCCCCTCCTCTTTAGGTTTGCTGTGTCACAGAAGTTACTGGCTTCACTCCAATTTTCAGTGCTATAACTGAGAAAGAGAACTATGTTTCTAAATTATAAAATAACATTAAAGCTCCTCTTCAGAAGTTACAAATAGCTACAATTCCAAACAATATCAGTGGTGCTCTGTATTATACAAGAGATGAGAGGATCGCACTGAATATTTACAGAATTTACTTCATAGAATATATTATTATTACCCTTTTTTTCTTAGTTAACCACAAAAATAAAGTACTTCCAGACTGAGGAAATGATTAAGGGGCTGGTTTAATGACCACTAAAATTGAAAACACTTTCCTTTGAATTTTGGTAATTTCTGAACTGAGCTCTAAACCTTTCTTTTCCTGAGAATGCTCTTTGCACTAAACTTCTTCATTTCAGTCCGCACAGAGCTAAAATGAGCATTAAGGAAAATGTCCTTTTATTCCACAAATCAGCTCCTACAAGTAATACTTGAAAAAACTTCTAAATAAATACATTAGTTTTGCTTAGCAAGTTAAACATCAAAAGCTGAAAACTCCTGTGCCCATCTTTCTGAGACTGCTGCTTGAGTCCAGATGATTGTTAGTACAATTCTGCATAAAGCCAAGAGTTTCATGAGTTGCAAGGCAGCATACTCTACAAAAGACTAAACAACACTGTTCTAGGTAGATAAAAATTCAGTTATTTGCCAACATTGTAGATGACTTCATGAATCAGTCCTATTTAAAAAAATTATATATGTATGTATGTCACCATTCAGATTCCAGGAGACATTATAAGGACAATACCTAAAAAACCCAGGAGATTGGTGCTATGCTGCTATGTCCTAGTAGAGCCATGGGAACAAGTTCTGTATACATTGCCATAACCATGAGAAAATATGTGTTAAATGCCCCTGTGACTTGAGTTTGCAAATCAGCTTAGATGGGATTCAGTGTGAGATTCAGATTCCTGAATTTTAGATGTCTGTATGCAGGTGTTTTTAGCCAAATATCTCCACTGTAGTGAAGACATACATTTAAGCAGCAACGGGAATTCTGAGCTACACCTATAGGTTACAGGACCTACAGGAGATCCAATGCTTCTGAAAGACAAGCAGGAAACAAGGCAAGTTACCCAAGGGCACCTTAAAAATATCTGAATGTTTCTGCTTCTCCTGCCCATGAATCAGGATCTGGATAGTTTTAAGCTGTGACAACACAGACTTTTGCTAGCTGGTTCATTGCATTGCTCACCAGAGAACTGGTTGTAGGCACCTACCTGCTTCTTGTCAGGTGTGAGACAACTTGATGAAAGCATCACACCAGGATTCTAGTACTGCTTGCAATGGGATAATAAGACACCTAATTATTGTCTAAGAAATGGAGGTGTCTGTATACCCAAATTTAGAGGCACGATTCACCTGTGGAAATGCAAACACATCCTTTCACCCGAGAAAGTTTAGAGTGTTTGAGATATTGGAATGGGGCTGGTAAAGATGAGACAGAAAATTAGATATCCTGCATCTCTTCAAAGCAAACACTGGACACTATGTGAGATCCCTCACAGAGTCTAAGTGATCAGAAATTATTTTATTGAGGAATATGATCCCTACAAATGTGCTGCAAACTCAATTTGTCTCACACAAACAGTTGTCCCATATGGACAGTTGTGGCTTGGCTAATACACCAGTAGAGAATTTAATAATTGTTTCCTGGTCTCTAATGTTGTTGCCCAAAGCTGAGAATCTGAAATCTATCACTCACCTGCCATTTCCCCTCCAGGCTGTTCAACTTCAGTCTTACTGGCAGTATGTGATGCTACAGCTATGTAGGTGTTCTACAGTTCATTTCATCAATATAGAGCAGTCCCTTTGTTTTGGCAGGGCTTAAAAACTGGACTTTTCTAACTCCTAAATATTACCTGTATAAAGAATAAATAAATATATATATATATATATATATAAGAACAAAATATCTATTTTATTCTATATAAGAATGAAAATATTCTTCTGGCTATCCCTGATATATTCAGTGCTGACAATCTGAGAGCATGCACTTATGGAGTCAGAATATTTCCAAATGATGTGACAGCTGCCTCTTCTTTTGTAAAAGCATCCAGTTAAGATCCGGTCTCTCACACACGTCCATTATACAGCAGCCAGAATGCATGCCCCAGAAAAATAATTAAAAGGGGACATTACAGTGCTAGCTGGGAACCTGAGGTTCAGTTCTCTCTCCTGGTTCAAGTTTTCCACTTGACTGTTCTTCCCACTTGAAAGTGGAGCAATGCTATTTACTTCTTTTAAAGGGTACTTTGAGACTTGTGGGTAAAAAAATGCAAGCCAGCAGCTTAGTGTTCTACTAAGCTGGGTGCTGTAAGGGTAGCTATATTAAATATGTGCCACAGCAACAGACACAGCCTTTTAATAGACTAAGTATGTCACTTGAATTATTTTCTAACTAGACAATTTGTAATTTTCAGACCAAAGAAGAACAATTCAAGGACATCTGGATACAGTCTGAAGTTAAAGCGTGGAAGTGATGCTGCTCTGGAGTGCTTACTCAGAGGGAACAACAGGAGACAGGGTCAAGTCATCAGCAGGCCCTACATGCTCACAGCTCCACCAAACCACTCAGCGTCACAGCTTTCTAACACTTGCCTTATTCATGAGAATCACACCTTTCTGGACACACAGTTCTATTCTATACATCTGCCCTAGGCAGGACGCAGCTGTGAACTCAAGTTCACTGGCAGAGAGCTGTAAAGGTTTTTGTGGTCAGCATCACAGCTTTCATATTTAGGGAGCTCAACAAGCACAGCCCTGGTATGAACAAATAAGCAGGTATTTCGGTGCTGTAGTTGCAGTATTGTCACTTGTAGGCTTTTGTTTCTCTCTCTCTCTCTCTTGCTTGTTTGCTTGCCTTCTGTAAATGACTCACAGACAGGCTTTTGGGGAAGGGGGAAACCAAACACTGCATAGCCATTCTGGCGCTTTAACCTCATCTAACCCTCAACGCAGCAAGAGGAAGTACAAAGTATTTTCACGAGCTGTGAATGGGCTCAGATCTCTTTTTGACGTCTTGAGGAAGCGCTGCCTTCTGCAAAGCCAGAATTAAAAAAAAAAAAAAAAAGTATCTGCAGTCCCGAACTCCAGCATTTACACACACGCCTCGTACCACCTCCCCCCAGCCCAAAACAGCGCCCAGGGGCCGGGAGGAGAGGCGACGGGGCGGGTTTGGGTCAGCGCCGATGTCCCCGGGTGGGGTGACAGCCGCTCGCTGCCCTGCCCTTATTCCTAAACGGACACCCCAGGACCCCGAACCGCCGGCTGAGGATCCAGGGGGTCCCCACGGACGGCCTGTGCGGGGACCATCTTACACCCCCATCCCCATCCCCATCCCACAGCACCCTCGGAGGACGCCTCTCCCCCCGGGTGCGGCGGCAGGAGGCGGGTCCGGGGGCGTCGCGCCCGGGGCGGCCGCGGGATCCGCACGCAGCACCGCGGGGCGGGCCGGGGCGGGGCGGCTGTGCCAGCGTCGCGCTGGGCCGGGCGGGCTGGGCCGCGCCGCAGCGCCGGCGGCTGACTCGGAGGCAGCGGCGGGGGATGGACGAGGGTCCCTGTGGCGGCCAGTGGCGACGGGCGGCTCAGGTAAGGGCGATAGAGGCACGGCGAGCCAGGGGCCGCCGCCGCACGGGGGCTGAGCCGCCTCTGCCGCTCCTTCTCGCGGCGCCCCCGCATCACCCCGCGGCGGCGGGGCGGGGACGGCGCGCTGCAACCCCGGGGCGGCTCCGCTCCCCGAGCCCCTCGGAGCCCCCGCAGCCGCCTTTGTGGCCGCTGCCCGGCTCCGGGGCCCCCATCCCCGCGGTGCCCCTGCCGCTCGCACCTCACCGCACCGCGGGGGCGGCGCCGGGGGACACGGGGGGGGACACGGCCAACTGTTGCCTGGGTAGCAGCAGCCCCGAAGCGCCGCCAGCGCCGGCGGCACCGCGGCCGTGAGCACCGAGGGGGTCGGGTTCGCCCCCACCCGCCTTCGGAGCGGCATCGGCTGCGGGCGAGCCCCAGTGGAGGCTCCCCCGGTTGGCCTCGCCCCAGCCTGGGGAGACGCTTCTCCGGCCACTGACCCTCCCGGCTGGAAGTGTCCGCGTTGCCGCTGCTGGAGCCGCCGCGGGGACGAGCAGCGCCCGTGCGGGGACCCGGCGGTGCCCGCGGCCCGGCCCGGGGCAGCCCGGCCGAGTGTCGGGCACAGCGCGTCCTGCTCCTGGCTGCAGTAGAAGAGTAGTAGGGGGAGAAAGGGAAATTAAGCTTCAAACTTTGATTGTACCGAAAACTTTCTGTTCCAGCTGCTGGTAGTTGCTGGATGCGGCATGCCATAAGCGTGGTGCTTCCAGAGGGATGTACCTAGACGAGAGATGAAAAGCAGGCTCTCTAATGCTGCGTTCATCTCATTTGAATCGCTGTCCATATTGAGAGGTGTTAACAGTGAACAGATACCACACTTGCATCTATTCTGCCTATTATTTTTTCCCTAATTTGATTTCAAGACCGTTTAGCTTTAATTTTATTTATGTGGAGTTTGTTGTGCTAAGGTCTTGACGCCACTGCGTAAAATCGAATGCTCCATAATTCACTGGCAACACATTGAGTCTCTTACTGCACAGGCTTTCAGTGGTGCTGCTAATAACTTGCCGAGGGTGGTGATGTGAGTTGGTTTCCAGTCTGTTCCTGGTAGTCTCTGATTGCCATACAGCCCATCTTTGTGCCCTCTGATTTTACCAGTTCTAAAGGCAGTTGATATGTGTGTGGGGAAAGGGTAAGTTAAGGGGGACATAGATCTGTTTTCTTTATTTCTTCTGTTTTGGCCATCTGCAAGGTCAGAAAAAAATGAAAAAGACTTTGACGGTGAACTCTTAGGTGGGGAGATCTGGAATGAAAAGCTGTCGTGACATGAGGTTCCCTTGTGGGCAAAGATTTTCACATGCTCAACACAGCTCTACAAAAATACCCCAACTCATATTACACAGGGAAGAACTGAGCTGATACTTCCCTTTTCTCTGTTACGGTAACATTCATATTTTTATAACATGTAAGGAAGGCTGATAGATCAGCAGTGTACTTTTTCAAAGTAAAAGAAAAAAATAAACCTTGTAACTTTTCATATTTAAGTAACTCTTTTCTACTCTCCTGTACTACCCCCACTCCCCCACCTCACTGGGCCCAAATTAAAAACTAATGATAAAGCCCTATTACTTCCTAGGGTAGGCTTTAAAAAAAAAAGGTTTAAGGAAGTGAAATTACAGATCGTGGGAACATCATGAAGGGTTTGACTTAGGTTCATAAAAAGCATAAGGTAGCAACTAAGAATAAAATTCTTCAACCTGAACAACTGTAGTATAGTTTATCTGGTCTTTAAAGTTTTTCTCTATGTAAGCTATGGCAAGCATCAGCAAGGCTTTCTGAATTACTTACATGGTATCTCAAAGCCTGCAGTATTTTATTGTATTCTACTCTGTATTTTTTCAGTACTCTCCCATGCTGTTTTTACAGTGATGCATTTTTTTCCCTGTGAACTTCTGTCCTTTATTAAAAACAGAAACAAACCACAAGAGATTAAAAAGAAAATGTATGCCATTAAATTAAAGTTAGAGTAAAAGCCCCCTTGATTAAGTCAAAAAGAAAAACTGGTGACCATCTTGGATACTACTGCATAGTTATTGTCAGCACATGTCATTTTGCTATAATAGTGAGTCTATTAGTGAATTTTACAGTGCTGAGAAGATAATTCATTGTTAGTGTGCTTAGCTTGTCCTCATGACATCATTTTTGACACTGTTTTGTCAGGCCGAAATATCTTGGCCTCAGCAGTATGGTAGCCTCACAAAGACATTGAGGATTTGCATGTGGAGTATGTTGCAGATTTCCACGTTATGTATTGTAGAAAACCAGAGCTTAAAATGTCTGTCAAAAGTACTAGATGTTATTTAGATGAATAACAATTCTGGTCCTTTGACAGAAATAATATTTTTTAGATGTACAGATACTACAAGTCAGACCTCTTGAATCGATCATATTTGTCTACTTCCAAATGCCCTTCTAGTCAGAGTTTTTAGGGAAACTGCAAAATATTTTTATAGAGTCAATGGCATCCTTTAGCACTAGGTGCATACTGCATGCAGCAGCACAGGAACTGATAATTCAGTTCAGAGTTTATACAAACCAGAAAAATCCTATTCTATAACCAAAGCTGTATATGATCCAGTCATCATCAGATCTTCTGTTAAATCCCTGGATACAAACTGAGTGTGTCAGTGTGACCTGTAACATCAGTGGAGAGGGGCATATGCATGCCAACAATGTATGTTGATTTGAAGGAGCCAAAGGCTTTTAGTGTTTCATCTGTACTGAATTCAGTATGTGTTTGGATCCATTTCAATATTACCAATCATTCTTTCAGCAGTGCTTTCTACTCATGTTATCTAGGAATGCAGAACAGTAACACTGAACCAGAGAAAACAGTTTGAGAGGCATGAATTAAAATACTTAATATATGGGCAGCTTGAGAGCTGCAAAAAATGCAGCCATAAATTTGAATTTTGTTGTTTAAATTAAAATTGTAATAGAAGCTGCTCTGCAGTGCTGTGAATGGTGATGAGAGCAGTGTCAATGATGTGAGATGTACAGGTCTGAATTCTTACGAAGTACCGAGAATTTACCATTCTTCTGCTTTAACAAAATTCCAATTCCTGCTTCCAATTAAAATGAAAAATGTGTCTTATTTTCAGTCTTTACTTACTGCTTGATAGAAGTTCTTGATTTAAACTGGTGGCAGCAGTTGACTCTACAGAAAAAATAACAGTAATAGTTATAGGACAAATATCTTCTTGGACAGATGTGACCCAGTGCAGCACTGATATGCAGGTGCTTGAAAGATTTTTATTTAGTATTGTAGATTTAAAATGTTTAGAAATAATGCCAACATGAAGATACCAACCATGAGATTCAGTTAAACATCAGTCAGCCTTACCTTAACTCAGGAACAGTTACTTTTGCATGGTAATAGCTGAAATACTCTTGTCTAATTTATGAACTTCTCAATAGACTACAAAACCAGTGCTCTGTGGGACTTCTTTGTGAATTTTATCTTTGTTTTTTTCCCCTGTCCATGACAACACTACTTCTGTAGCACTGTTCATAGTGGACAGGTTGGTTTGGATGACCAGCAGTGCAAAAGCTAATGCATAAGGCCTAGACCTATTTTTGAGTAAATCTGTGTAAGGAATTCATGACATTTGTAACATGTGAAAAGTTAATTTTGAAGGTTCCAGTAGCAGTGCAGCTTGCCATGTTAGGTGTGCCTGTCACTAGTGCTAGTCTGGTTTGGTTCAGGTCTTTGGTTAATAAATGTAATTCACGTGTGTCCCTCAGGCATGTTGAAGAGCGTCAGTATGGCATGGGAGTTGTCATGTCTAGAATATGGCATGGAGCATACTGGAATCCTGAGTTTGATCCCACTTGTCTGTGGTGAGCTCTGGATGACAAGAGTACAAGTTTGAACAATTTAGTAACACTATGGAGATGTTTTGGTGTTTTTAAGGGGATGTGTAGACTTAGACTGACATTTTAGATAAAAGTCTCTCTGTACTCTCCTGTATCTCTCTGATACACATAGATTTAACTTAAAATTTAAATAGTTGTTAGAAGCTTTTTATATATAATTTATGGGATTTGAGCAGGGGGGAATCCTTCTCCCTACTGTATTACTGCCTGAATTCATAAATTATTTGAGTGCCCTATTTTACAATTAGATGTCTCAAAGCTAAGGTTGATGGTCTTAAAACCTGTATCTGAAAGCACACTTTTCTACATTCTTTACTGTGAATAAAATAAGATGCACAGAGCTTCCATTTCGCATCCATCCAGAGCTGTTACCACTGAGACTGTTCTGGTGAGTGGCATCTCTCCTGCCTCACTGCCTTTGGCATCCAGAGACAAAAATGTTTCCTCAGGATTTGAAAAGCCTTGTTTTGCTAAGAAATAAGTGTAAGGTATTTACTCAAACCCGAGGCAGAAGCATTTGCAATGATGTTAATCTTTCCCTTTTCTCTTTATGCTTGGTGGTGCATTAGTTTCATCCTGTACTCATTATGTATCCTTGATTCTGTGTCCCCTTTTCAGCTTTTAGCTCACATCACTCTCTTCCCGAGTGAGTGCAAAATGAAGCGTGTCATAAGCTGTCCTTTATTTCACCTGCAACTGTGTTACTCTGAAAAAAGCCCAAACAATAATTAGGACACAGGGAGAGTGTCTCCTGCCCTGTGATTAAGGCATTCAGTGGAGGGAAATCTGGTTCTATAGGCGTTTCATTGTTTCATCCAGTAAATATTTTTCCATTTCACGCCTTCAGCAGGAATAGTCTTAGGACAGATTATAGCCTGTGGTTTAGGGCACTACTCTGGTGTGCCAAGATGTGGTTGGGAGCCAGTCTCTCCACCTGAAAGAACCTTCCACCCACTTTTACTTCTCTGTGGCTGCTTTCCTGATGCTTTTAAATTGCACGATGGTGCTTGAGGGCATGCTCCTGCCCTCTCATCTGAAACTTCAAAATTGCATGACTCCTTTCCTCAGGACCTTGTGTAAGGAATGACTTTGTATCTTGCTCTTGGGAAGGCCTGAGGGTTTTACAACCCCTTTTAATAATATAGGTACCCTCTTGCGTTTTCAGGAATAGGAGACTGCAGTTTAAGGTACAGCCTTCACAACTTTGTTACCTAATTAGGTTAGATGTCTTCCTGCTTGCTATCCCAGTTATCTCACTTTCCCTTATATACCCAAATTTGTTGTAACCACGCTCAAAATTCTCCTGAGAATCCAGTTTGTGCTTCTAGACTTGTATGGCCTAGTAAATCTAAGAAGAGTATAGATTTTGGGGGTATGAAGGCCAGAATTTGGCAACACTGAGGACTTCAGAAGAAAGTCTTTATTTTGAGTTTAGAACACAGTTTGAGTCTAGTTTTATTCAGTTGTCCAGTGTAGAGGCTTTTCCTTGATGAGATGCTTTATGACATCCATTGCATCTGTGCTTGGTTAGCAGATGCAAGGTGGCCAGGAGACTCATGTCCTGCATGGATCCATGACCTGTAGCACCTATTGGTAAGGTGGGATGTTTTAAAACAGCTTAGTACTATTTGACTCTGCACCTGAACTGAGCCCAGTAGTCCTAAGATTATTGTTGCCTAGGCTGAACGTGTTTAAACTAAGAGGTGGGAGGAAGGGCTTATTCTCTTGTTTTTCAAAGATAACCTGCTTTCTGTTTTATTTTCTTCACTGTGAGTATATTTAATACCTAACTTGATCATTATAATTTCCATTTTGCAGCTGCCTGAGATTAAATCTGGAAGGTTAGCTTGAGTTAATGGCTTTCTGGGAAGAGGGGGAGAAAGTTCATCTTCCGGTTTGTCTCATGCATGTTAATAGTGGTGTGGAGCTATGGGGCAAAAATTCATTGCTGTTGTCAGCTGGTATGGAAATGCTGAGTGATGGTGCCACTTACAGAGCAGAATTGGTTTTGGAGAAGAAGGAACACTCTCTCAGATAACTTACCTGTATGATCCTATCTCCAGTAAATTAATTCCAGAATTGTGTTTAAATAGCTTCCATGGGAGATGTACAGTGGTATTTATTTGGTATAAAGTATCTGTTAGTCCTAACTTTTTGGAGGGGATTCCTTTAAGGCTGTGGAAACTGGTGAGGGAAGCAATGGTGGGGGGGAAAATTCTATAATAATATTTCTCAGATCTGTTCAGACCTGTTTAGATTTGAGAAGGCTAGATTGCTAAATTTGATATGTTTATTTCCAGAAATAGTCTTAATTTTGTCTCAGTTATGCTTTCCCCCACCCACATACACACCGTCTGACTCCCTGTGCTGTATTGTTCTGTAATTGAGCAGTGTTTTGCTTCAAGGCAGTTGGCGACTCCTTCAGATAAAGACTTCATGATGGACGTTGGCATCTTTAGAAGCTTCTGGAAATAAGTCTGCAATCCTCTCCCTAATTATTGATGGTGGCAGAGGAATTGCAATCTGATATTCTTTAATGGTTTTTCCTATGTTTTTATTATCAAAGAGTAAAAGCACTTTCCTCACCCTCTCACAAGGCTGTGCTGCAGCAGAGCTCTGTAGAACTGATTCGTATTTCTGCAACTAAATAATCGTACTACTTGTATTTATTTTATTTTTCCCCCAAAAGGCAAGGGGAGAGCACACATATTAGAGGCCTTAGATGCATAGATAATATACATCTATTTGTTTGCCTATTTTTGTACTGTGAGACAGAAAATGATTGGGCTTTGACTACTTAGCCTTTGTTTTACTGAGGTTTTGATTCATTAAGGCACAGACAGTATCATGTTGTCCTTTACTCAACTAAAAGTAAAACTGCCAAAAAAAATCCCCTTTTGTTCTGCTGCTGAGGAACACTGTGGGCTGCCAAATCCTGACAGCCTGAGTCACCACAATTGTAATAAAGTGTTTGTACTTTGGCGGTTGCTGTTATTCAATGTCTTCTAATTTATTCATAAAGCAAAGGGACACCTACAGGTTAAAATACTGCTTTTTAAAGAAATAGTCCTTGCTCATAATGAAATAACATTTGTCAATAGAGAATTAAATACACTCTGATAACACTTGAAAGCTTTAAAGGAATAAATGGTTAACCTTTAACAGTAAGGAATATATAAATATATTTAACAAATTCCATGTTCTGTGTAAGAGCAGTGCTAGCCTTCAAAAAATGATGAGATTATTTGAAACTCCTTACTGTTTTGGCCATCTGATCTGACCTGATGATGATCTGATAACCAGGGAGACTGTTTCCTTCCTTTAAAAAGAAAAAAAAAGTTTTAAGGACAGGGCCTCTGACCCTGGAAATGCTTATCTACGTTTTAACGTTGATGCGTGGGCTGTGACCCAGCAAACATGGCTCATGTAATTGAATTCAGTTGTTTTCACGATCACTCCCAAACAAAGTAGTCAAGTTTAAGTTGTAATAGTCAAATAAAACTCAGAATGACTGCACATAAACAGCTGAGGGAAAGCAAGGTGGCACTGGATCAATGATGGGTACCTGTAAGGCTGACCGGAATGTTCCCAGACTCCACAGGAGGTGTCTTGCCCTGCCAGTGGCCCTGTGTACACTGTGATGATCTGGCTGAGGGTTCCTGTTGTCCGTGCTTTGGCGGGAGATGGATGTTCTTACAAGTTGTTGATCCCATCACCTATGCATGAAGAGGAGATGGGTTTCTTTATAATTTCTCAGTACTGTAGAAGTTTACTGATAGGAGTCCTCATATTGTCTAGTATTGATTATTGAGGCAGAAACAATGATTTCTTTCTTTCTATTGATAAAATAATAACAAGGCTTTTATTCCTTTTTTTTTGCCTGATACATAGGGAATTCTGTGTATCATTTACCTTTCCCTAAAATTGAACTAGTGTAATTTTCACAGTTCTCTGTCCTAAAAATAAGCCAGACTTACTGAGTTGGATCATTAATAACTTTCCCTGATTTCATCTTGTAGAGCTATTGAAGAGAAGGACTGAGTTTGGTGTGAGTGGTGGGCACCGAGGGAAATGTGGAAATTCATGCAGCAGAAAGTACTATAATTTAATTGCTTCTCAGTGTCACACTATCACTGCAGCTGTTTCCCAAAGAAGAGGTTTGTGTGTTATTGGCAGGACATTCACACAGAGGGAGGAGATGGTAGATAAACAAATGCAAATACATTACACGCCTTCTATCCTTTGGTTTTTAATACATTCTATAGTGATGAGTTCAGCGTGAAACACTCAGTGACATGTAATTATATATGCATTAAGTAAGTGGCAGTTGATTCAGAGTGTCCCTCTTTGAGGGTATATATCCATAATGCACCGAGGTAGGGATGAGTGAGGAGTAGCACAGCTCTGAGCTGCTTGATTCATGTGGCACTGCAGTCCCTCCTGCTCGGCTGCTGACTTCCTTTCTCTTTTTTTTTGCCCATAAAAGGAGAAAAGTGCTGCCATATGACTCCTTTAGAGAGAATCACAAGACGAGGTGGGGGGGGAAGTTATTCAGGTAGCTTTGTTTCTTCTGCATTGTACAAGACATTCTGCTTTCTCTGTTTAATGTGGTAATATTAGCAAAGTATGTGTTAGTATTTTCTTCAGCTGACATTGAAGTAAAACATTTAATTTGTATAATAACTTCCCTTTGTTTTCTTTTTTTTTGTTTTCTGCATGGATGAAAGATTCTAAAGGGAAGCTGGATATAAATGTGTTTGGAAAGGAGATAGCCCCAGTTCTTAGGGATTAGGCTGTCCTCCAAACCTGCAGACACTTTCCTGCTGGTTGTGAAGGAACGACTGTATGTGGTATTCTCGCATCTTGTGCCAGTGACTCTAGGTAGGCATGCCTGAATTCATTGCTTAATTTTGTACTGTTAAAAAGCTTCATCTCCAGTTTTTCCAGAAAACAGACTAATTGGGTGATTCTCTGAAGATTTGCTCAGAGATCAAATCTGAACTACTCTGTGTCTTTTTATGAAGAAGTTCTTGAGCTCACTTACTCACAGTGACTCTCAGTGTACAGTAAAGCAAGAATTGCCTGACTTCCTTTGATGTATTCTGAGAAAAAGAACAGCCCTCCCACTGATGAGGGTCACATTTTCTCTATAGAGCAAAGGCAATTAACAGCTCTAAATGAGCTCCACCCAGCTTCTGGCATGGCCTACTAGGTGGTGTTTGATGGGCTTCTGGTTCTGCATCAGAGTGCACAGCCAGCACCAGGACAGTCAGTTCCATCCATGCTGCCAGCTGATGTCCTGAATATGTGTTCAAAGCCATCTCTGAGTCGATGATTCACAGTATTGATCAGCTTGGGTTTAGTCAGCCTTGTATGTTCCCTTTATTTACTGATGCTGTGAAACGATTTGACATGGGGGCATGTAAATCAGTTATCTCTCTTCTTGCTCAGTCCAACATAAGGTGTTTTAGAAATCACAGCAAAATGGATATGTCTGTGCAAACCAGACTTTGACAGCTATGAAAAGTGGCCCAAACTTTTACTTTTGTATGAAATGAAGTATTTTGTCAAGGACCCCAAAGAGAGCTGGAGAAAATTAAGATTTAGTAATGAGCAGTCGTTTCCTAGCATCACCCTTTTCTAGTGTTACCGTAGGTGTCCTGGGAACAGAGTGAATGGACTGTACTAATTCTGGATCTAAAGTTATTTTCTTTCTTTTGCTTTCTAGCTGTCATTTTGTGGATTGTTTTTTGTTTTTCACACCAGAACTAGTATGTAGGCCAAGATCTGTGAAAAACAGATGTCTGTCTTATGCCTTCAGTGTTATTATCACTGGGATTTAATAAATTTCTTACTTCACATATGTGGGTGGGCTTTTGGTTGTTTTTCTTAAAAGGTCAGATAGTTTTTTTGTTAATTGGAGTGATGGCCTTTAGTTGGGTGGTGATGTCACTGTTGGGATAAATTTGTCATTTTTCATCTCTTTAGAAGACTGAAATTGTACCTGTAGATCAAGGCACTATGCTTAAAGTATTCCAAGGTAAATTGGGATATGGGAGTTCATCATCTGGAACTGCTAGGTTGGAACAGATGGTTATTAGGTGAATTAATAGGTGAACTCACTGGACCAGACTGGCTGTCAGTACGCCAGTGGTTATAAATGGTGGTGAAGGTTTGGCAGGGTAATAAGTAGTTTTGTCAACACTGTGGTGGGCTGGCCCTGTCTGGGTGGCAGATGCCCACCAAAGCTGCTCTATCACTGTCCTCCTCAACTGGACAGGGGAGAGAAAACAATGAAAGGCTTGTGGGTTGAGATAATGGCAGGGAGAGATCACTCACCAGTGAGCATCATGGGCAAAACAGACTCCACTGGGGGAAATTAGTTTAACTTAGTAACGATCAAGTCAGAGTAGGATGATGAGTAATAAATCCAAATCTTAAAACCTTCCCCCCACCTCACCCTTCTTCCTGGGCTCAGCTTCATTCCCAAATTCTCTACTTCTTTCCCTTGAGCAACACCAGGGGATGGAGAATGGGGGTCGCAGTCAGTTCAGCACACATCTCTGCCCCTCCTTCCTCCTCACACTGTTCCTTCCCCTGGTCCAGTGTGGGGTCCCTCCCACAGGACACAGTCCTTCATGAACTTTCCTAACATGAACTCTTCCCATGGGCTGTAGTTCTTCATGAACTGCTCCAATGTGGTTCCTCCCTCAGGATGTAGTCCTTCAGGAACAGACTGCTCCAGTGTGGGCCCCCTGTGGGGTCACAAGTCCTGCCAGCAAACCTGCTCCAGCAGGAGCTTCCCTTTGGGCATCCATCTACCTGCTCCAGTGTGGGGTCCTCCCCAGGCTGCAGGTGGATCTCTGCTCCCCCATGGGCGTCCAAGGCCTGCAGAGGCACAGCTGTCTGACCAAGGTCTGCACCACGGGCTGCAGGGAAATCTCAGTTCCGAGACCTGGAGCACCTCCTCCCCCCCTTCTGTGCTGACCTTGGGGTCTGCAGGGCTGTTGCTCTCATGCTCTTACTCCTCCCTCTGGCTGCTGTTCTGCAGCAGTTTTTTTCTCCCTTCTTAACTATTATCCCAGAGTTGCCACCATCATTTCTGATGGGGCTTGGCCTTGGCCAGCAGTGGGTTGTGTCATCCTGTCCTGTTCCCCTCCACTCCCTCACCTGTACCAAAACCTTTCCACGGAAACACAATACACAGTACCATTACATTTCTAAGACTACAAAGTAAGCTGAGTTGAGACTGAAGAAGCATGATCTGTTGGCCAGTGGTTGTGAAAGGGGTATATGTTTTTGTACTGCCAGGATGATTTCTTTGGTACCCTATGACACTGCATAATCACATCTATACAAAGTTTTACACACAGCAATTTTTGCCAAGTATAATATTTACATCCAGATTTGTACCATGGTAGGTATGTTTTCCTTTGGAAAAAATTTATGTGCCTCTCTTTTATTTACAAGAACTTTGGACTTGTGTTCCTTTTTGTGCAAAATAAGGGTAAATGTTTTTGATTCAGGTTTGCATTATTTTTTTTTAAGTAAATAAGTTGGGATTTCTGACTTACAAGAAAGAAACAAATTTGTAAAGACATACATAACTTTGTGAGTTATTGTAAAAATAACAGATTTGTTCCCAAAATGCTGATTTTGTAAGCTGAATTTCTTTCTTGTCCATCACGCCAGTGTGGGTGAACTGCTTTACACTGAGATGCTGTCAGTAGAGCTATGCCCACTTTACACCAGTTGACAGTCAGGGCTAGTGTTCTACTGGCAGCAGTCCAGACTTGCTGAAATTAAGAAGGCAGATGCTCATGTTCAGTCTGCCTGAACACATTAAAAAACTCCAAAACCTTGCAAATTTTCATGTGTGCTGCATATAATACCTGTGGAGACACATGCCCAGCTGTTACGTGTCTATGTGGTTCTGTTTGAAAGTAACAACTACCTAAGTGAGGATGTGATATTAAAACCAGGAGCTATAAGGCCTGGAAAAGGCAACCTGTTAGTTGTGAAATGCATTTGTGTGCTTATGGAATTAACTTCTAAAAATGATGTTCTCCAGAAGAAACCGGATACTGTATTTCTGATGCATGTTCATAGTAGGAACTAAATAAGGAGTGGATATGGCATGCGACTCTACTGTTACATTTTTAGTACTGCTCATGACACAGTTTTGTCCTGTGCCAACTAACACTCTCCCAGATAATGCCCAAGCATAGTTCTGGGGTTAGGAGAGATGATGGACTGTTTCCAAAAGGCTGTTTGGATCTGGCCAGGCTGTTTTGGAGGAATAGGATTTTAGTTGTCCAGCTACAAGCTGTACCATGTTTGTTGGTTCCAAGCCCAGAGCGTGGCTGCATGCCTTGGTCTGTTTTATTTTCTGACATATATGTGGCCACAGATCCTGCTTTCCAGGAAGCTGAGATTCGGCAGCTTCTTTGGGAAGGCAATGACAGCATTGTCTTTGAAAGGTAGGAGAAAAACTTCTTTCAAGCCTGGAAGTGAGAAGCTGTTAAGAAAATAGGAAAAAATAATCCAGAGCAATTCAAAATCCCAGAATAATTGAGTTTATTTTCCTTTTTTTTCCCTATAAGACAAGCCGCAGGGAATACACAGGTACAATCAGCAATTTTGAAAGGACTTGTTTAAAAAATTATATCTAATTTTAACAATTATGGCCTGACATTTTTAGTGAAAATGAATAAATTAAATGTAAGCAGATGGCATGTACAGTGCCCTCAATCAAAGGATGTATATCCTGGCAGTAGAGTAAAATTTATCCCTGACCTAAGCTTTGCCTTCTGTTAGCTAAAGGAGCAATAGCAACCTGCTGGCGCAAACCTGGGTTGGCATGATCTTTAGGTTTTCCCTGGGGAATCCCTGTCTTAAGCAGATGTCTCAGCCCTTTTCTGCTAATTGTTTGCCTCTGTCAAGGAGATGCAAGTCTAACCTTATATTTAGCAAAATCTGCAGGGTGTGAAATTTCCTGTGTGGGTGGTTTTTTTCTTTAAGCAGTGTTAAAGCTATTAGAGTCCTAATGACTTAACAATGTCTGGTCCAACAGACAACTCAAGGGTTGACTCTAGTCCGTGGAGCTCAACCATCTGTCTCACCACCTTGCTTCTACAGGAAGTGAGGAATAGCTGTTGGGGTGGCGTAGGCATCCTGGTGAACTTGTCATGTATTCCTCCACCTGGAAGTGGTCCAGTGATCAGAAACTGAGCTCCCAGTCCCCACAAGACAGTGACAGGCTAAATGCCATTCCTGCAGTGGGAATTCCTGGTACGGTTTGAGGTTTGTGTGGGGAAGAATCGAAGCCCAAGTCAGGATGCTCTAAGGATGAGCTGTCCTGAATTACCTGTATTGCCATTGACATTCTCTTGCATCTTTCTGCTTAATATTTAAATAGTACCAGCTTGGTAGTAAAGATTTTAATGAGTCTGTGCTTTTTCAGTATATATATTGATAAGTGTGTTTAGCTGCTGCTTCTTTTGTATTTTTTGTATCTTAAATCAAAATACAATTATTTGCTTCACCTTGGAACTTGTACTTTCTACTTCTTGAGTAAAGGACTTCTAAAACATGAAATAATATTGTGGTTGCATAGTTAGGATTGAGAGTTTGGCCTCTGACACAGACTTCATCTTATTTAACTCCTCTGTTTTGCCTTTGAACTACAACATTACATAGTCCATTCTGTAATGCAGCTTCACTTAACTCTTTATTTGCAAGCAGAATTAATTTAGCATCTTTGCTATTTATGCTTCGCTGAATACTGATCATACAGCCTTAATTATTTCTTACACAGCAGGAAACTTTCAAAATAGCAGCTGTGTTTTTCCTTAAGTCAAATTGGTTGTGAACTATGACTGCTCAAATCCCTGGGTGGATAATGAGCTTTACTCCCAGCAGGTCGCTCGGACTACTACACTGAGGGAACTGAACCGACTCCTGTGTTTTATTGTATAAATTCATTTTAACTAGGGATAAATTGACCTACTGAATGCTACCAAAACAGTAAAAGAGAATTTTCTCTTATGCATTAATATGATGGTTTGCATCCTCATTGAGACCCTTCCCTTAAAGCAGCATTAAGATTTTTGCTAATGTTCCCAGAGTGTCTTATTTATTTCTGTCCATTATTATCATGCTGGTGTTTAAAGAATCATCACTTGCCTTTCTTTCTGACATGAAAATTCTCTTGAGGAGAAAAGTGGTTGCTCATAAATATGTTTCTTCACCCTGTGGTTATGTCACAGTGTTGGAAGAAGTACCTTGATATTTAGTTATTTTATAAACACATTAAAGTCTTGTTCTTTATTACCCTCAGCTTTCCTATGGAAAAATCTGATACCAGTCTTGGGCTGTTTATCTCCACTTTTAAAGGAATATTCCTTTTTAAAGACCCAAAACTGGAAACTTGAAACTTTTCAGAGTAGTTTTCCTCTCTTTTTCCCATGGCACTTGCTCTCCCAATCAACATCTCTCTCAATCCAAATGTGTTACCTCAGTGAACTTGCCTTGCAGCCCATTCCATGCAGTTTTTGTTTGCGAACAAGAAGGGCTTCCTGCCACCACCTAGTCTTTTTTTTAATGCCCATTTCATGCCTGTTCATCACATTGAATGTATGAGTTGGATTGACATTGTTCTTACATCCCATTTGGTTTTTGTGTTAGTTTGATTTTGTTTATTACTGAAATTTGGATATCTGAGATAATTTTTTAAAAGGTTAAAAAGCAGACTTTTGGAATGAAATGTGTATTTTGTTAAAAATCTAATTCAGCCCTCCGTCCTACTTAAGTTGTGCTGAGGGATAACTGTTCTGAGCAAGTTGCAAAGGTTTTTGTAATTTTATGGTTCAGCTGAACAGTAGATAATCCTTGACAGTTGCTGGTTTTTTGTTTCCAAAATTTAGTTTTTCTATATATTTAATTAGTGCTAGAGTTCCTGACTCTTTCAGACTTGTCATTTTTGTTGTTGTTGGGTCAAGAGGGAAGGGGACATATTTTCTCATATCCAATCAGTAAATGTTGTAAAAAACAATAGTATTTAGAGCTGTTTTTGCAGCCCTGTTGTGCTGGAGGGTCAGAAGTTGTCTCTTAATACATCACTGCTCTCTAGGAAGAGGTGGGTTTCTGGGTTCTGTGAGGTGCTGCCAGTCCTTTCTTTGTCCTGGAGTGTTCCTGCTTTGCCTGTTCTGTGATGGTTCCTTCCCAGATTCTTTTCCCATATGGGTGCAATGCATCGTTCTTCAGAGTGACCTAAACACAGTAACAGTAGTTCACTACCTGATGATTGGTGCTATGAGATTAATTGACCTTCTGCTGTCTGCATAATGCACAGTAGAAGATACTTTGCAGGAATATTCTTTGCATTTGAAAAAAAGGGAAGTTACTCTGTACTGAAGGCATTTCAGTAACTTTTCTGATTTTTGCTTAGTAATTGAAACAGTTTCATTAATAACAATCCTTTTAAACAAATTTTAAAATCCACAGATTGCAGCCTCTGTCTAAGTATTGGGAAGGCTCTGGATCATCTTCAACAAGGTAAGTCAACTCTGGTACTTTCCTTCTTGCACAGAACAGCTGTCTAGCAGGTTTTGAATGTCATCAGTGATAAATGAACACTCAGCCCCCCTTGAATGCCATCCTGTATGTAGTTTTACTGTTGCACCTAATTGATGCTTCCAAAATGCTATCTGGGCATAATGTTCTTGCCTTGTGGTTTTTATTTGTTTGCCTTTCTTATTGTAGAATAACAAATGAGAATTCGTCTTCCCATGTACTTTTTTCATTTACTCCACTGTTTGTTTTGAGTCGTTTCACTGTTATTGTTCTGGTCTGTGTAAATCCTTGGGGACAGAATTGGCTTAGGCAGAGAGTGGGTTTTGCTCTCATCCCTTTTGAAGTCCTGATTCTGTGATTTTTACAGGCCTTCTACTGCCATTTTTTTTTCCCCAAATCTTGACCAGGTTCCCATCAGACTGTCTGAAATACAAGCTCTAAATGCCCTCCACTGCTACAGAAGTGGACAGAATTTTCAGCCAGCAGCAAAATAATGCAATGCTGAAAATAGACGTTTTTCCCCTAGAGAAAGGGAGTTCCCTGACTTGACCAACTACTAATTGGTACAAAGATTTGTTTACACAGAGGAGCTACTGCTAATTAGTTCCCTGTGTGGGTGTTCTAACTGGAAAATTAGTGTTACATTTTGATTTAATTTAACCTGCTTTTATAATGAATTGTTAAAATTTGTACTAAGGAATGTATTTTTAGAAAAAAACCCTATCTGCACCCCACCACCTTTCCCCTGAGTTTCAAAAGATAATTCCTCTTTAGGCAGGAGTCAAGCGCTTTTACTATTTTGAATTTAAATGATAAAAGTCATAATTAGATTAGAACCAGTTTTTAGTTATATATTTATAAATATAGCTGCAGAAACACAACCATGTGTTTTTCAAAGCCAAAACTTAATTAAGCTGATTTATGGACCCTCTGGCTTGGCCTCTGAGGTTTTGTGGATAGTGAACCTGAATATTTGGGAAGAGTGTTTGTTGGGTTATATTAGTGTTATTGAGGTTATGGTTGAAATGGAAGTTCACTTCCAAGCTTTTCTGTAGTGGATTTCTTTTTCTTGTTACCTTCACTTTTATTCTGGAAGCAAACTTGCTGCTAAGTTATTTTATTTAGAGAGTTGAAAAAGTAACATCAGAATAGCTGTCCCTATAGATCCTTTTGAAGGAATTGGTCCCTGTGTTTATCTGGTAGCCTCCCCCCACAACACTTGCAGAATGAAATGATCCCTAGTGGGCATTTAATTTACATTATTTAATTCAGTAGTTTCAAAAGATTGGAAAATTTATTTCTGAACTTAGAACTGCTTTAGCTGAACTTTTTCAATATAAATATTGCTTTAAATAAATATAACCTTTATACTAAATTGCTAAATGTTTTGGAACTTTATTCCCATTTTCATGATTTCATTGTTATATCTTTTATTTCTTAATATAATGCATACCAATACCAGTGAAGGTCATTTTCCTTCGGACATACCAACCTTTGCAACAGCTCATTATAAAATCCAATTTAAATTGAATCTGTTCTGCAAAATTATATGGGATAAAATTTAGTTTAAGTACCTGTTTGTTTTGACCCATGTACATTTTTGAATAATATCACTCCAAAAATTTTAGGATGTTACAAATTTCAGTTTGACTAGAATAATTTTTATTTTTCCTGGAAATTTCCTTTGTAAACTAGAAAGTTTAATCTGAAACTTGAGATAGGGAAAAGCACAGTGATCCCAAGTGTAATCTTGAATGCTTTTTATGACAGACGGACGTTGAATGTTTAGCATCACCTGTTTGGATTTCTGAATGTGAATTGGAACCACTGTATTTCTAGGTAAGACATAATCAAGTGTTTGTGTTAAGTACCACCTTTCTTTTATATAAGAATCGAAAGAAAGCTAAAGACTGCCATATGCTGGACTTTACTTTGTGCAGTGTTGGTCTTTGTTGAATGAGTCCAATGTTATTTGAGGTTTTAAATAATAATAGTTCAGTTGTCCTAAATTTTTATATTCCCTGAGAAAAACCACACCAACGGCTCTGTGTGGTCAGTCTACGTACAGGATTGTCTTTATGATCAGGTATGTAGTTTTTTGATTGTCTTGTTGCCATCCAAAGTTGCAGGTGATTTCTGTCTGCCCCTTTTCTTGCATCAACACCTTCACCAGCCGGATATGCTGGTTTAGGGAATTTGCTGCTGAAAATCTGTGGGATTGCAAAGGCTTTCTGGAGGATTACATCTGTCAGTTCAGACCTCTGTATCAGCTCACTGCAGACTCAGACAAGTACTGGTGTCAACTCAAGGAAATCGGTGTCAGTACCTGCAGCAACAAATTGTTTTGTTGGCTTTAAACTTCTTGTTTCTCTACGTTCTGAGAAAAGATTTGCTACATGAGGAAGACTGTGAAGGGCTTGTGAACAGCTGCAGACTTCAATGACAGAGCAGGAAGCAGAGAGTGATAGAGAAGAGCTAGAAGGTCTTGATCTGCAGATGTAATTAAAGAAGAATTTGTCATTCAAGATTCCCTTCATCTTCCTAGGAAAACATTAGAGGTTGTGTCAATTCGGCTACCCATGTTTCCTATGTAGATTATAGGGAACAGAAGGGAGATCTCAGTGTTGCACTACACATGCAGCCAAGTTAAGGTCAGCACTGCGCTGGGTCTCCAGGGCTGTGAGTCACAGACACCAGTTCTAGTGGTCCTGACACAAACATTGCTGTTTGCCAGTCCTTTCTGTGCTGGTGGGCAGTGTGAAGCAGACAGGACATTTGACTTGGGCACTTGGCAGCAGCATCTAACACTTGGATCTTAAAGGCACTGGTATCTTAACTTTATTGTGGGAAGGAAGGCTGTGCGAGTTGGTAGTTTTGATCCAGTGTTTTCTCGGAGAGATGGAAGCCACTGAGTATGGAACGGACTCTTTAAGCTAACCCTGCTTTAGTAACAGTGAACGCTGTCATTAGTTCAGCTGCCGTGAGAGACATCCAACAAAGTGATGCTGTGGGCAAAAGATCACACAACTTCCATTTGTTGCAGGTAAAAAACAAGCCCAACATGACAGACTGAGTTTCTGTCAAGGCAGGTTCACAGTACCCAGGTGAACCCAGGGCAGTCTGTCAAAATAAAGGTGTTTGCTACTCATGTGGAGGTTTGTTCAAAAGAAAGGCTCCTGCAGAGGCATTTGGAAGGTGTAGAGGTTCATTAATTTAAGGCGACAAAGACAGCAATAGTCCTGTTTCTTTTCACTGGATAGGCAAATAAACCCAGGTCCAAGGGCGGAGGTGGACGTGGGGGGTGCCTGGAGATATTTATTTAGATAAAAGGCTACAATCAGAGCGTTGACAATTTCTGCAGTGTAGGAAATTATCCTTCTCCGTGTTTTAAACTAATGATGGGAACTTGTAAGGACTGTATACTTAACCAGTGAAACTACTTTGCATATTTTATTTTTAGGTTTTATTTTCTCCTTTAGAGTGCCTTCCAGCATTCTATTTTGTTTCAGTCATACGGAATTTGAAACAGGAATTTCATATATGATATACTTATTAAATTTTACAATAGCATTTCAACTAAAATTAATGGCCCATTCTACCTTTTAAATGCGGGATGATCCCTCTGGGCCAGAGAGGAGAGAATCTCAAAAATGAGTGCTCTTCATGGCCTTATCCACCCCAGTGGTGGGGGACTGAGATCAGTTGAAGGGAGATCTTACAGACAGGAAAAATAGAATGAAAAGAAGGAAAAAAAGGAAAAATGGTGGAGTGGAGATAAATACTCTTGATGTGTCAGAAAAAACAGGAAATGAGGAGGAAAAAGGAGGGTGAAATGAGAAAATAAGATATTTGTTAAATTATTATTCCTAATTTATTCTCTAGAAAGTTAATGTTACGCTGTGGTTCACTGCTTTTATTAAGTACATTGGTAGAAAATGATAAACTGGTAGGAATTACAACAGGCAGGAAAATTTGTTAGGGTTTTTTTTTACCTGATACATTTTTGAAACCCTAACCATTGGCTATTAAGAGACCTTTTACAGTTATTAAGACTGTTTTCCAAATGAAGCCTTTAAATATGCCTTTAATGACCTTACAGATTGTCTTTTTTAGAAGACTGAAAAAATACAAGCTCTAGAAGCATCTGAATGTTCTGAAAATCAAATCTTAATATGACAGTGATAAGCAAATAATAAATTCTAAATACTAATGTGGCAGAAACAATTCTTTGTGCTCATAGCTGGGAGCTGTTTGAGCTGTGCTGGGAGTTGTGCCTGGAGTTTTACCTGACAATGTTTTCATTTCCCTCAGTGCAAAGAGCAAGATTGAATCTCAGACCATTTTTAAAATGACCAGTATCCCTTGCAACTGTTTTGAAAAGTATGACAGGAAATATTGCTTATGTTCTCCAGTTTGAATTTTCTTATCAAATTAAATAATTGTATAACTGTTTGCAGAAGCATTTTGTGTGTACATGTGTATGGTGATCTATTAATGTTGGCTGTTAAATGACCTTGGGGCGGGAGAATGTGGGATGGGAAGTTTTCATTTTCCATTTCCTGTTTGCTAAGAATACATAGGAAAATTTCTTAATTAAACAGTACTACAGTAGACATAAGTTAGAGGATGAACTGTGATGATGAACTATGACAATTCATGTCTTCAGAGGGTAAGTATATTCTGAAATACTATCTGGTTGACAAGAATTGCTCACGATTTTCTACCAAAAGCGGTGTCAACTGTTAAGATGAAGCTGCAATGCAGTGAGAGCAACATCAAACATTTAACCTCATTTTGGCAATTAAGTTGGATGTCTGAAGTACACTTCACTAACTGCTTGAGGTGTCAGAATTAATATCTAAAGCTGAATCTCTGGAGTGAATTTGTGCTTCACAAACGTGTCTTTAAGTGTCACCTCAGGCCATGATAACTTACTAACATCTCGTCTACCTTGATAAAGGTCTACACACTTCAGAATGCATGTTAGACATTTTTTTAGAAAGTAATTAAGAGTTTATAAACAAGATGATAATGTTTCACATGTGTTGCTATGCAAGGTTTGAGAGATTTTATGCCCACAGAGTATCGTGTACAAGTGTGTTCTGAGCTGTTGCAAGGACTACTGTGTAATGAGCTTCTCAACACTGTTAATTCATTGCCAAGTATTGCACAGATATGATCATGTTTCAGGGAGACCTGTGAAGAAAAGTACTGTGGTAATTGTAGGGGGCTGCCTTGCATTGTTGGCCAGATGTGTTTTCCCAAGAACTGGGCACACTCTCAATCTGGATTTAGGCTATAGGCCAGATTTTGGTCTGTATTGCTAGACTGTGACTCTGTCAGAGCCTAAAATTAAAATCCTTTTCCTGAGTTTTGAATCCTCAAAGAAGGATGGTTTCCCAGCAGGTGTTAATGATGAGTTGTTTGCTAATTTGCCACAGTGAAACTTCATTAAGTTTTTGAAATTAAGAATAAAATTTTTTTGAAGTAGCAAAAGACAGAAACTATTGACTTCTAAAACAAATACTTTACTGTTTCATCAATAGCAAGAAGTAAAGCTTTGTATTTCTTAACGAACTTTAAAAGAGATTTTTCTTTCATGACAAAAATTTGCAAGCTCTTTTTCTGCAATGTTAACCTTCATTAACATGACTTGCTGACTTCCTTCCTCAGCTGCAGTTCTTCCTACACTCAGAGGTCAGAAAAGAGCAAGATCAACAAGCCACACATCTGGCTGTCCCTCTTTCCAACTGGAACAAAGAAACAATTTTTTAATGGCTATTTGAGTTAATTGTAAACAATTTGGTTTTGGAGTCACTGACTTGCAGCAAATGTTTGCAGTAGGCGGATGTAGGGAAAAAGGACTATGTCCTAATGCAATTCCTCTGTGGCCAGTGAGGAAAAAAAAATCACTTAAAAAAGAAATGGAATGTCTTGCTCCTTGTACCATTGAAGTATGCTGAGAATTTTGAATACATGTATAGGACATTTCACAAGCTTAAAATATATGCCTTGATGAGGCAGAGAGACAGTAGTTGCTCATTTATATTTTCTGTAGTCTTGTATACAGTAATACTGATTTTTTTTCCTGTTTATGTATGAACAAATTGACAGTGACAAAAGAACGGGGACCAACAATAGGAATAGGGGAAAACTATTTTAAAATGAGAGTTCTAATACTTTTTTCTGGTATTTATATTGTTCCTAAAGGCATTTTCCCAGTAAATAATTGTCAAATCCCCCCTATATTTACAGTCATTAACCCTTAACATCTTGAAAACAAATCTTTAACTACTATGCTTCACTAATTGTTTTCTTTCCCAAATTACTGTAACTTTTTAATACTCTATAGCATCAGGTAGAGTCAGTATTTCTAATTTATTGGTTTTACATTTTTTAAAGTGTTTTATCTAAAGAAGATAGCTAGTGTGAATTTTATACTTTCACACTTCACAACAGGAAATAGTGGAGTTGTTGACTTACAGCATTACTGAAACCCCAGCTATTTTTGAAATACCTTGTTGTACCGTTTATGTGTCTAATTTGAACTCATATCTCCCATATTTTGGTTGCTTTGCTTAATATGACTGTCATGGTGGTTTTATTTCTAACCTGACCATCCTGCTAAATATTTGCAAATGTTTTGATGTGCAAACTAAATTGGTAATGCTATTGGGAACAATGCCAAATTTTATGAGAAAGTTGAATAAAATTAATCATTCAAAGAAAATATTTTCCATCAATTTGTTTGTAGGGCATAAAATGCTCTTTGCAATGATCATTTTTTTTTCACAATTAGGTGTTCAGGTTGATAATGCCACTTAGTGGATAACTGCCTTAACTGCAGCCTGCTTCCAAATCAGGTGCCAGAGAGCTATCTTGATTTGTATTGGAGTTTTCCTCCTGCTTGGAATATGCTGATCACAGCATGTTTTCCAAAAACCTTTAGTTATCAGACCCCTTGGCTACCTCTGTTTTGGAACAAAGTGAATTATAGGAAAATAAGGACCTTATTTGCATATTTAATTTCATTTGAAACATTAAACAACAGTCTTGGTCACTTTGCTCTGATTCTTTAGGTTAATAAAATATTAATTGGTAGTATGGTGATAATTTTAATGTTTTAGGCAATGCTTCATTTTAGCCCTGATGATGGGAAGGTGGGTGGCTGGTCAAGCACTGAACTAGAAGAAGCGCATAGTTCAAGAACTGAATTAAGAGAGCCTGAATGAAAGTAGTTACTGCCTTTTGTAGGGTGACAGTGTGGAGGCCATACCCAAAAACCCAAGTGTAGGACTGGGATGTGCCCTGTTGGGAGTTGGACTTTTTCAGACTTCAAATAATTGTCCTTTGGAAGATCAGAAAGGTGACACCTCACTTACAGGGATCATTTCTTGAATATTTTCCTTTCATAAAGACTAGGCCAAGTATTTTGAGTGGTAGTATTAAGTTGGTGTGTTAGGTATAAAATTAAAATATTTAACTTTCATCTGATACCAATGTATATATATAGTTTATATTGTGTATATTAGGTATATTTTTCCTAATATTAATGTTTCAAAAAAAATCTATAATAAAAGAATATTATTCTTTTTGCAATTTAAAGGCTTTTTTATGGAAAGGATTTTTTGCACTTGTGAAACGTGTATTAATTTAGGTCTTTCAATTTGTTTTCAGTCTTTGAATTCTGTTCTTTAGATGAGACTTATACCACGTCTCAGTGTGAATGGCAAGTTAGTTACAGCTGAAAATGAGACAAGGTTATGCAAAAGTAAATTCAAATTTTGCTCTAAACCTAAATATATAGTGTATTTTCTATAGTTCCTTGTTCTAAAAGGCATGATTTGCCTTTCAAACAGGATTCACCAAAGACTGTAAGAAAATCTTGGATGTGACTACTTGCTTCCATTTTTGTTAGCAGGTAACTGGCATTTTAAAGTTGGTGTATCTCATCCCATGGATCTGTTTCTTAGTCAGACTACAAAAACATTTCTTCTTTCTGAACTTTTAGACTACTTCTTAACTTCAAAAGAAATAATGCTAATCAAAACTGGTTGAGGAAGTGTAAATAGAAATGTTATTTCTGTTTAGATGGAGAAAACAGGACTGGTGCCAGGGCTGATGTGGCATGTGTGGGATTCTGTGCTGAGAACGCTGGCCAGCCTCGAGATTTCAGCCCAAACAACCCTCCATGTGTGTTCAGCCTTTGGAAATGACAGTTGTGATAATTTTTGATGCAGTCGTGGTTACTTTAAAACTATGTTCTGAGTTGCAGGAGGAAAAAAGGGAAACCAATATGATTTATTTTTTTAATATTGGTATCAATTCTGAAATGTGGTTATTACAATACTGGCTGGATTACTTTGGGGTTTGTTTGGGCAGTAACAGTAGAGGAGAAGGTAATCCACTGATAGAGAAGCTGTGGAGTCCCTGGAGGAATGCAGGCAGATGCGAGGGTCTCCTGTTGGCACTGTCGGGCTGATCTCACCCAGCCTTAAGGCTCATCCTGGCCTTTCCTTAGGCGGGGAGATGGTATGGAGGGACTGGAGCACCTCAATAAGAGGAAAAACTGAGGGAGCTGGGCTAGTTTAGCCTGGAGAGGAGGAAAACTGAGAGGGAACCTCATCAATGTTTTTAAGTATCTGGAGGCAGGGCGTCAAAAGGATGGAGCCGGGATCTTCCCCAGCGTACCCAGGACAAGAGGCAACGGGCAGAAACTGATGCGCAGGGAGCTCCGGTGGAACATGAGGCGGAGATTCCCAGTGCGGGTGCCCGGGGAAGCCGTGGATGTTCCTGCTGGAGATGCTCCGGAGCCGCGGGAGGCTCCCGCCGGGAGCGGAGCGGTGGCGGCCCTGGGGCACCAGGGGGCGCTGTGCCCGCGCCGCGTCCCGCCGGGCTCGGCTTTCCCGGGAGAAAGAGCATCCCCGCACGGCCGCAAATAGGGCTGGGGCCGATCGCCATCCGCATCGCCCAGTCAGCTGAAAAGAGATACATATACAGCAAGGCGGGACTGGGGTATAAAGTCACGGCTGTGCATCAATTTTATTGGCTTAATAAAAAGTTGTACAAATTTCATTACTGAATTAGGGATAGCTTGCAGTAGTGATTAGAATTAATTACTGCAGAGCCTGTCAGGGTCACCACGTGATTTCGGTTTTCATTTAGGCTTACAAGAAACCTTAACTTTTAATTAAAAGGATGGGTTTGATTCAGTGCCATCCACAGTAGTCCTTCCCTGTTTGTCATCTTAGGCCAATAGCAAGCTTCTTAATATACCCAAAAGACTTGAAAGCCAGCTCGTGTTGGGGCACAAGGCTTGTTTGGCAGTCAGTGTAAGTAAACCACATTTTTTGAAAATAGATTTGCTGGGGAATGCAGTTCTTAAAGTATTAGGCACAATACAAACTTAAGAATCTCTTTGCATCATTTAGAAGGCTAATGTGCTTGTCTGTTAAGGCAGGCTGTTTTGCAGTAAAGTGCCACAGAACCATTCTCTCCTGTATATCTTAATGAATTGAGTCTTTAATGTGAAAGAAAAGGAATTAACAAAATAATATCAGAAGGATTTAAAAATACACAATTAAGAAAAAAAAAGAGAAGTTTTGTTGAAATTTATACTTTCCTGGAACTCCTGCATACTTACAGATCTTACAGACTAGTGTTTTGAAGAAAACTTGTAAGAATATTCAATATTCAATGCCCTCATCCCTTAACTTGACTGTGAGAGCAGTCACTGAAAAATTGAGGGTTTGGCAACTTTCTAACCTGCTTTATGTTTAATTTATAGTCCAATATAATGATTAAATATTTTTTCCTCAGTCCTTCTGCTTACCAGTCCATCTACATTTGTGGGATTGATTTGTTTTTTTCCTTGAGTGGAATAATTTACATATGTATTTACAGAATGTCTTCTGGATAGTATCTCCAGTTTATCAAAGAGATTTTGAATTATGATCCTATTTTCCAAAATATTTCAATTCCCTTCTAGGTGAGGTCATGTTTTAAGGGGGTATTTTCTTTTTCTCTGTCTGTCATTAATTAAAAGTATTGAGCAAAACCAGATCTATACAACAGATAACAGATACTGTTTAAAAATACCATTCTCTTTTTTTTGCTAGTTAACTGCTGACAGCTGTCTTTTCAGATTTTCAGTGTTTTAGCAAATTTATGGTAGTAACAATTTCTTTTTTCTCATCTCTCTTCTCAGTCCTTTGTCAAAGCTCCCTCTATATATTTCTTCCTTCAGTTCTTCTCTGTGCTTATACAGGTTTATTCATTTCTGAGCCTCCATTTTATCTCTTTTTCCCCATCAGAATAACCTGTTGTGTATTGTCTTAAACACTGAGTTTCCTGCACTCCCTTACCCCTTAAATCAACTTTCTAAGAGACTTATCCTTCCAGGTACCTGGGATTGCTGAAACTGCATTTGTGAAATCATGATCTTTAATTTGCCATTTTGTTCTTGTTTAGGAATCTCTGCTGTTTCTGATTAATTTCTCCTGTATTTCCATCCTTATATTCAGTTAATTCTCTACATAACTATCATAAAAGTCAAAAATAGCCATTCCTCTGGCAAACTCCTTTAGAAAGAACATTTGTTGTTTTAGAAGCCTTTACAGATACATGGTTAATTAATCCCCCTGAAGCTTCTTGCTCTATTCTGTTATTCATACACCACCATACTTCAGGAGAACCTTCTTTACTATTTTCTTGGGTTGGCAGGTCTCCCAAGCTGCTTTTTTGGGGATGATATGTCTTCTTTCTTCCATTACCCTCACCCAAAGACACATAGGAAATTTTTGTTTTACCTTTTTCTGAAATTCTAAATAATTTTTTAAAAGTCTATATTATCCTTCAATCTATTTACTGTGTTTTTTTGATTTTTTTTCCTAGTAGAACTCTTGCTATTTTCATCAACAGCTTTGTAACAGAAATTGGTCAGAAAGTTTTGTTGTAATGAGATATTAAATAAGATCACTATTACACAAATGGAAGTATTTTAAACTAATAGCAACTAATCCCTACAAAGATCCGCATTTCATCTTTAATTCCTCAAATCGTGAGCTATTGGTACATATAGTCAGCCATAGCTGTCTTAATTCCACTAATGTCTATAACTTTGATTTAAATGTATTGTCTGCTTAGTATTTAAGATCTTGTTTAAATTCTCTCCCCTTTTTCAGGAAACAATACTTGTAAAGAGTACTTCAGAACTGTATGTTTCAGATTATTACCCTACAAACCAGAAATACAAAATGGCAAAATGCATAATGTCCTACATGCTGACACATTCAGAGCAGATCACTAGCAAAAACGCAAGAAGAAATCCAGTCACTGTAGGATTTATGGTTTTATATATCAGGACTTGACTGAGATTGGATGTACTGTTTTGGCATTTATGTACTAAAATGAGTAAAATAGACAAAGAAGAAAATTGACATGCAAAGACTTATCCCTGTTATCAACTGGCACAAGAAATAACTTGAAAATAAAATCAAACTGAGGAAAGTTTTTATCATAGTTGCCTAAAGAACTATGGGTTTCATCTTTTTTTTTCAGAGACTTGGATTGGATTTTCTGTATGATAAAAACACTCTTGTGTGTGGCATAGTCAGAAGACTGAACAATCCGTAGTCATTCATAGGCAAAAAGGACCAGGAACACTTTTCTTCTGTTACTGATTCTGTATCTCAGAAGTTATCTGTTCTAGAATAGATTTCCCCCTCATTATATTCCAGATGTTGAAAACAGATACTTTCGCAAATGTTCAAACCATTAGATTTCCAGAAGTAAGTGTGTTTTAAGATGGCTTACTTCCTTTTTCACTATGATTTGGGTGAGAAATTATGAGGACAAGGAAACTTTTAAGAGGAAGATGATGGTGTGGCTGCCCTTTTCTTAGAAAAAAATGGAAGAACTAAGTCAAACTCCACAAAAATACAGTGGTTTTGTTTTGAAGGAAGAAACCCTTAAAGTAGCTCTCCCTGCTGTGTATCAGGTTGGTAAGCATTGATATCCTTTTCTTGCCAAAGAGCATCAATTGATAGAGGCTCCATTTTTCATATACAGAGGAATTTTGTCCCTGCTTTGTATAAAGCATCTGTGCAGGTGATGTCATAGTCAGACTAGGTCATTGTAGTTACTCTACACTCAGGCAGAAGGAGCAAAGTACAACAGTGTTTTCTTAATTTCAAATATAATTTTTTTCTAATTACTTAATTGGCTTCCATTCCACATTTTTGTTGGTGTTTTTTTGGTTGGTTGGTTTGTGTTGTGTGTTTCTTTTTTTATTTATTATGACCTATGAATCGAAATCCAGATATTTTAGTTGCCAGGTTTTCATTATTTTATGATGGCATTATGTACTTTGAAAATATATAGAAGTTCTGCTCTACTCAGGTGTGAGAGTTGGCATATAGAAAAATCCATGCATTGGGTAAGTTTTAAGTTCATCTAAGGTAATTTTTTCTTTTTTTCCTTTTTAATTTTAATGAAACCAAGAACTCTGTAATCCTTGAGGCTATGGGTAGTAATGTTGTTGGCCAACTCTTTAAACATTTTATGATTAGTGAAAAATATATTTGTCATTACAAACCATTAATTAATTCCCTTTTACTTGCCTCACTGTTTTTGTAGGTTTTAATTGTGTCCTGCAATCTGTATATCAGTTAACAGCAAAAGCTCTTGGCTGGAAGTGTTGCTTATCTAGGAATTTTAATAAAATTATTGTTCAAAGCAGGAATGATTCTTTTATCTCAAGTTACTTTCACCTTGAGCGACTTTCTTCTCTTATTCTACTTTTCACTTCTTTATATCTTTTTGGCTTTGAGGTTTTTTGAGTGTCTTTTTGTCTGTTTATGCTTCACCTGCCTAAGAATGTATGGTACTGATTTTTCTTTGCTTGCATACAGGTTTTCTCTTGGTGCACTTTATGTATGTCATTTATATTATGAATATCATATAAATGCAGTGTTTAGGGGCCAGCATTGAGGATTTTTTTTCTGGAAAATTAATATAACGTGCTCTCTGAAAAGAATTTGGATATGTTTTTTCCTTACCTGTGCATTGCTAGAGAATACTGTATGTACTTCCCTATCAAATATCTTTGGAATTTTTGCACAGTTAGCATCTCAAACACAAATGGATGACTATTTTTACATTTTTCTTTTCTTACTAACAATACAGTTTTAAACTTATTTCTAAAATAAAATCCATAGAGGAATAATACTGCATATGAAAACTAACTGTATTTGAACAACTGCGACTGTTAAATACCAGTCATTATGTTATTCTTTATCAATGCAACTACAGTTTATAAGATGTAAACATTTAGCAGTAAAACAATTGAAGCTGAGAATGAGAGTATGAGTATGAGAATACCATAACCATTCAAATACTCTTAACTATAAGAAAACTGGAGAGATGGTTAAAAAGACACCTATTGTGGAGTTTCATGGGAGTAAATCATAGAATTGTATAGACTGGAAGAGACCTCCAAGGTCATTGAGTCCAGCTTCTAACCTGATCCTGCCAAATCCACCACATGCCTAAGCACCACAATCTACAGATCTTTTAAATACCTTGAGGGATGACAACTCACCCACTTGCCTGGGCAGCCTGTTCCAATATTTACAACCCTTTCCATGAAGAAATCCTTCCTGGTATCCAACCTGAGTCTCCCTTGGCATAGCTTGAGGCCACATTCTCTCATCCTATTGATAGTTTTCTGAGAGAAGAGACTGACTCCCACCTTGCTACAACCTCCTTTCAGGTAGTTGTAGAGAGCAGTAAGGTCACCCCCGAGCCTCCTCTTGTCCCGGCTAAACAACCTCAGCTGCCTCAGCCTCTCCTCATAGGACTTACTCTCCAGACTCTTCACCAGCTTCATTGCCCTTCTCTGGACATGGTCCAGCACCTCAGTGTCATTCTTGAAGTGAGCCCAGAGCTGGACACAGTACTCAAGGTGCAGCCTCACCAGTGCAAATCCTCTTGTCCAGGTCACTGAGAAAGACATTAAACAAGATTGGCTTGTGTATTGAGCCCTGGGACACCCCACGGGTGTCTGGCCACCAAGTGGATGTAACTCCATTCACCACCACCTCTGAGCCCAGCCATCCAGCCAGTTTCTCACCCAGTGTCCAGTGCACCCATCCAAGCCATGAGCAGACAGTTCTCCAAGCAAATTTTTTGAATCTTGCACTTCTGCTGTTTCCTTAAAAGCACCTCAGCAAACTGCAGAAGTGAGTATCACAGTGATTTGGAATCACGCTTTTGATCTGAGAGATCTTGAGTTTGTTCAGATGCTGGTGCATTTTTCAAACCACAATTAATTATTCTTGCAGTAAGGTCAGTTCCAGTGTTTTAATGATGCTGATGTGCTTAGTACAGTGTCCTCAGACTGTGGACTGGATGCCTCCTGTCTCTACCTACATAGGTGTGCCACCAGAAGTTATCATTCCGAATCTTTCACTGCCACTGCTGAGCTTGGGAGCCCCTGTTTCTCGTGAAACTCCCAATAGAGCTGCTCATGAGAACGCTGAAAGCCCTGCTTCATTAGGATGATTTAAATGAGTTTAAGCAGTAGGTATTTGCTGATCCAGCTCATTTTGACAAAAGCCTTTTAGACCACATTTATGTAAGCAGGCAGACTTAGGAAATAGTATCTGGCAAAGAAGCACTGATGAGCAGCAAAGGCGTGAGCTGCTAATTGTGTCCTCCTTTTTCACTGACATGAGGTTTAAATGCTTTGTCTGTCTGTTACATCTTCAGTGTAGCTGGAGTGCTGCTGATAGTTTTGGGTTGGTACTGATTGAATTAGTCCTGTAAGAGATGAAATAAATAGTATTTCTCTAACAATTTATATAGCACTGTAGCTGTTGTTTGACACTAGTGCAAAACTCCACAGTCAAAAATTATGTAGTTGCTGAAACAGTGTATAAACAAAGATTTTAAACAAGAGTTAATTAACATGATATTCAGCTTTGGACATTCAGTGTTTAGTTAACAATACTCAGTTTGTGAATACTAACTAAATTTTCAAAACTGTATTTAAGTATATAGTACATACATATTTCAGCATATTTTCAATATTTGTATATAAAATCCATGGCAGATTTGTAGGGTTGAGCTCTGATTTGCTGGGGGGGAGGGGATAGTATTTTGTACATCACAATTCAAAAATAAACTGATAGGTTTAGTGGGGGGCAAGGAATTTATTTTCCCATCCTAGGTAATACCTCTAGAATGTTGAAACAGAACTAATGAAATTTTAGGAGCAAAGTTATGTGTTTCAAAAACAGCCTGTGCTATTTTGTTCGAAGCTCAAATTTTTATATATGCTACTGGATAATGGTAAATAAAACACAAAATGTGAAATATACCTTCTTGTTCATTACTGATTTTATGGTTTATGTGTGTGTGCTACTAATTAAATGTTGAGCATAAAAAATCAAGCAATGAGCTTTAAACTATCAACAGTAGCTTAAGAGGTATTTTCTGTATGCTTATATAATATCTTAGGGTAAGCTTTAACAGTTTGGAAAACAGTAGAGAAAAAGAAAGTGCAAACATTGTCAACATGTAATTTTTAAAGCATAGTTAAAAGTTGGAACTTGTAGGGATTAGACAAAAAAGAGAAGCTGCTATCATTCAGTAGAGCAGCATCCACAATATTTATATGTTTGCATTGAGTCTCATTTCAACATTCAAACTGATTTTACAGTAAGCAAAATAAAATACTTTCTAGCTTAATAAAATGGGGTTTTATGCTCTTAAGTTCAACCTTTCTGATTTGCTGCTGTGCATCAGCTGTTATTTGCATTTTTATGCAACCACAGTAAATATACTGACCTGCTCAGAACGCGTGCCATTAGTGACTTGGAAATCTTGTTAAAAGTTATCCTGGAGGTGACTTGCAGTTCCTGAGGTTTGGCACATGTTGTTAGAGTTTTTAAGGAAAGACAGTTTGAAAGATCCAAGTACTGGGAAGGAACAAGAATAAAATAATTCAGTTTGGGGCATGGAATTGTGTTTATTAACACTTTCATTAAGGTGAAGGTTGGCCTTTAAATTCAAAGTTAAAACTTAATGTTGAATGATGAAATATACTTGAAAGTCTTGAAACCAGATGTTGCTTTTAGTTTTGTTTTTTAGGAAGCTATAAAGAAATTATTTCAAATAATAAAGAGTTAAAGCATGTTTAGCAGCTGCCTGAACCGTATTTTCTGGATGTTGATGTTGAATATGACTCTCTTTGGGGTTGATGTACTTTGAAAATAGATGGTGTCAAAGCAGAACCTTCCAGGATCGTTGGAAAATGCCACCTGGTCCTGAATGTATATAAGTTTGTGCCAGAGTTCTGTTTCATAGTTGTGACCTAAATAGATGAATCAGTTTCTACACAAGGATTGAAGGAAAGGAGAATAAAATGAAAAACGAGCTAACAAATAAAACAAAAATTTCAGAAAAATACTCAGAAATCTCCCAAGCTGAGGTATGCTGTACTCCTGTAAGAAGGATCAGAAAGCAGAGCTTGGGCATATGACCTCAAGCTACTCAATGCAAATGAGGGAGCATATCCTCAGGTTTTTGGCACAAAGGGTTCCTCACTGTTCAAAGCTAAACCAGTTCTGGATGAAGTGCAAACTTTGGCAGTAGAAGAAATGGTTGGATACTCTCTGAAGATTGAAGGTGATGAGGTAAGATATGGCTTAAAATGAGTTTAAAGTGAAGAATCCATGCTGAGTCAGTCATTTAGATTGTTATAGTATTGCATAATAAATTTTTTTCTTTCAAGTTTATGAAAATGAAGAACGTGTATGCACATTATCTTGTTCTTCTTAGCTGATGCTGATAAAATGTATTATACCAGTGTGATGAAGTGTTAAATTATTGAAGATACAGGTTTTAACGCTATATAAAATCTATTTTGCTTTGTTTGCATGTTTTTTCCCCTTTCTGGGAACAGTTTAAAGTTTTTTCCTGCATATAAATGAATGTAACTTTACAAATAATGGAAAATGTTTCTTTATGTTTCAGTTTTGTATGTGCAAGATGCTGCTAATTGCAAAGGGCTTGACAGTCTGCTCACTGGATTTGTTCTGGAGAGAAAATTTTGAAGTGATATCTAATGGAAAACAAAGCTATTTGTCTAACAAAAAAGCCTTGTTTACATGAAGCTGCATGCTCTGAAGAGATTATTGATTAAATTTAAATCATTTTATGGTACGACTGTGGCTGCTTTGAAATCTGAAAGCCTTACATTACCTTCCTAAATTTTCCTGCTGTGGAAATATATCCCTTATATGTACATAGAAATGAGGATTGATGATACTTTTCCTACTGTAATGATTGTGGAAGAACTTGAAAAAAGCTTTGTCTCCTCCTATGGAGTATCAGCCATGTACATGCTTAGAATAATCTTTTGTGTTCTGATTTCTTGAGTGGTAAAAGATTTAATCTGAATCACAGATGAACATCAGATGTGAACCCCAAGAGCTGTGGTTTAGAATACTGAGAATATTTATCTTTGAGGCAAAAATCAGTTTTCAACCTGCATTTTAAATCTAAAATTACGCTTTTCTACATCCCTCCAGGCAGACCTCTTTATCCTTATATGTGCTTTTCATGGTTTAATTTTTTTCTCTTCTGAGAAATAATTTTAGTTTGACCAAGGAAGCTTCTACAGAGTTTTAGAATAATTTATCTTCCTAAGGACTGTACTGGTAAAAAAACTTTTCTTCAAATCTCCTTCCTACTTATCTTCCACAAAAACTTGTTTTTTTGAGAATTGGTCACTTTTCCTTTTGGGAGTTTTTCATAACTTGATATGCAAAGACTTCCAAAGGTAGGAATAATAGATAAAAGGATAAGGGTTTTAACCTCAGAATAACAGATAAAAGGATAAGAGTTTTAACCTCTTCTCTTTTTCTCTCTTTTTTTTAATACAGACATACATTTTTAAAAGTTAAAATGAGCAGTTCTTTGTGATAGTTTGTTACAGTAATACTTATAAAATGTTACTGATTGGGAACAGATTTTTTTTTCCTTAAATTGGGTTATTTTCTTAAAATAACATGGATTTATGCTGAAGAACATAAGTATTAAGGCCTCAGTTTTTACTCTGAAATAGTGTTCAGTAATATGGAGCCCAGCAATTTGGAGGATTTACAGAGATGTAGCTGGAAATTTGTTTCTCTTGCTAAGTAAATGAACTCATCTGTTTACACTCTGGGGTGTTATACTGGTGTTTAAATTCCAGTTTGTTGAATTATTTCTGTATTTATCCAAGGTCTTCCTCTTTTTGCCCCTATTGATAAATATCACAGAATTGAGCATCAAAGTATTTCTCATAGTCCAGAACTTGAAAAAATGTAGAATATGTGATGCAGACTGTATCAAGCCCTTAGCTGTAGCATTCTGAGTTTATATGTGTAACTGTTTATGATTTTGTTGCATTTACTAGGTTTGCTGGGATGGGTAATCTTCTTAAGGTCCTTACCAGGGAAATTGAAAACTATCCACATTTTTTCCTGGATTTTGAAAGTAAGTTCAAACAGTTACAAGACAATGAGAGATTCTTTTCCCTGAGTTAACAGCAAACTGAGGAAAAACTTTTAAAATCTGATTGCTTACAGTGTGTATTTTCCAGCACAACCAATCTGTCCAAGTCCTTGTCTCTAAAATCACTTGTTCACTCAGGACTCCTTTTCTCTTCCTTTTCTATTTTTCAGGAACCAAATGGGAAATCTTTTAAAAGTTCTCACTTGCACAGAGCTTGATCAGGGGCCAAATTTTTTCCTTGACTTTGAAAGTGAGCAAAGCTTCTTGCCTGGCTTGCCTTCTTTGCTTATTATTTCCTAATAAATTGCATGCGCTTATGCATCATAAAGCAATTCAAAAGGGATTTGCAAACAAATCAAATTACACTTCAGTAGAATATTGCTTTCTGATATTTATAGAACCATACAAAATTACTTCATTTGGAGCAGAGAAGGGGGCAGAAAGGTAGATCTGCAAGTAAAACCTTACCTTGAATTAAATTCAAAATGTTTATGAGCCATTGTTAAATTTACATATGAATGAACTCAACTTCGGCTTTCTTTAACAAACCAGGGTTAAAAAAAAAAAAATCTGTGATCCTTCCTTGAATGAAATACATGTTTGACATAAAAATCTGAAAAAAATGCATGCAGTGGGGGTGTCATTATTTTTGCTACATTCAGTGATGATTTAACTGGGGTTATAGTTTCTAAAAAGTAATGAAGGGGTCAAAGTGTATGCACTTGATTGCATCTCTCTTAATTGCATGGTTATCAGTTTGCAGAACAGTGTTTCACATTCTAATTTCCTTGTCATATCTATATTTGATTCAAAGCTGTTTCACATTTGCTGGTTATATTTTCCCTGCATGTGCTTCTAGGCATTGTCATCAAATCCTTTAATATGGGTTTAATCTTTCTTCACTACATACATGAAATGCTTTTTATTCAAAACACTAGCAGTGTGTGATGTTTTGCCTCTTAATACCTCTCTTCTAAAAAAAAAATCTAAAAAGATTTGAGAAAAGTCACTGTTTGTAAAATAACTTTCTTTTGTGCAATTTTTAAGGGAGCATTTCAGGTGATGAGGCATATATTTTATCATCTTGAAAGAGTTTTGTTCTTGGATTATTTATTCCTGAATTATTTTTCTGAACAAGTAACTGACATGCTCTCGGAGCAGTATGTGTGTATGAGTTCTGAAGCACTGCTTCAAAAAGTCTTTTAAACACATACTTAAACCTCATGAAATTGTTCAAACATGCTTTCATAGATGAGAGCTAGAGTGTATGACTGTAACTGTGCACATACCTTCTCATCTAGATCTTAATTACCTCGTTATGAATAATCAGTTTTAAATGATGGGAAAAGTTAATTGGTCAGTTTGGGTTTAGGAGAAGTATTGTGAGCTGTGTATCCCTCCTTCTGTGTCTATATCACTTGAAAATTTTATTGTCATCCCAGGATGTCAAACCACCACTTAATTTTTTTCAATCAAACTTTGGAAGGCCTTGTGCTCTGTGGCTTTCCAAGCTATTGTGAAAGTTTTCAGCTGATCAGAGCTTCCAGGTTTAACCAGCCACATTGTGTACTTGATGATAAGAAGGTATTCGTGACCCCAAGCTGCAGGCTTGGCAGGAAACAGGTGGTCTGGCAGTGGGAAACCTTGGTAGAGGTGGTGGTGAGAATAATGGGTTTGTTGCCTTGGCAGCAAAGGTTGGCTTCTGTTCCAAAAGGACATGCCCAAGAACTGAATGGGGTGAAATGCTCTCTCCCAGGGGAGGTGCCAGTGGTCAGGGCACGCTGGTCAGGCACAACTACCTGGAGAGGAACAGAACTGTCATCTCCAAATTTCAGTGAATTCAGTGCCCATGAGTGGAAGTTTAAAATGTTTTTCTTACAAAATACAGTCCCAGAGGTTTTTATGGGCACAACATCTGTATTTGGTCAAAGGGGTGTGACTGAAGATGGCTATGGTTGTGTGCTTTGGTCTCCTTTCACTGGCCATCGTACAGGGTAAAAGGACACACACAAGGTCAGAGTTTGGTGTGTGCGGTGTGTGCTTTCTGTGGCCTGAGCTGTCAGTTTGAGCTCATGGATGAAAATGGTCTCTGCAGTTGTCCATTTGGAGGATGAGGGGTATGCTAAGCTGATGTGTTTGGTGTATTCATTATTTACATCAGCATACTGCTTTCTAGTTTTTGTGCACTTTTTCATTAGGCCGGGAGCTTAAATCTCGGAGTAAATCTGTCAGCACTGCTTCTGAAATGTTTACAGAGGTTTTGGATACTCCTGCCCTTGTATTTTTTTTTTGCTGTTCTTCATTTGGTATGTATTATATCTGAAAGGAAGGTGTGTGACACACTTCTCCGTGCTACACAAATATTGTTTACAAAGCCAGAAACAGCCTTTTTCCTCCTATAGGGAAAGAACAGATGCAATCTGTCTCCATGCCTCAAAAAAGCAGAGGCCTTATGGTCTGACGATACTGATCAAGAGCAATAAGTGTTTATGTAAAGAAAGTGGGAAAATAACATTAAGGTGTCAACGCCATTTGACAGTTGATTTAATCTCTGCTGTTCCCAGGGAGGTCATCCTGTGCCACGTAGTCTCATATCCTTGTGCTAAAATTGAGATGTACAAACACATGATTGCACCTACTGTGAATGACAACTGTGTGGGAAAATTAACTTACTGGGAACTAGCTGTTAAAAAGACCCCACCAAATTACCACCTTACCTCTCTCCCCCACCTACTAAGTACTCATCCAGTCAGGTCAGGATGATGGGGATGATGATGTGGTTGGAGGAGCCCCAGCAGTGGCATGTGAATGGGAACAGAAATGCAGGACAGAATGGCAAGCAGTTCTATGGATTTAGATAGCTTAGGTCAGTCATGGAGCTACACAGTAAGGTCAGCATTAGTGGCTTTTTATTTTATTCTTTGCCCTTATTATGCTTAACTAATACACATTTTAGAGGCAATGTGTTGTAAGGATGAGTTGCTCTGTGCAACAAGAATGCATTTATTTTCTTGTTAATTACTCTTCCCCAGGGCAGAATTCTGCTTTGCTGTAGAATTTGAGGAGGACAATCTTGTATTACATATTTTGAAAAATTCTATTACGAGGGTTTTTTTGTTTAAAATGTACTTAGTGGCAAGTTGCTTTTCATTGTGTGCATGCTTGCTTTTCTCTTACATATTTTCCACCAACCTAATTTTTTCATATTTAACCATTAAGCATCTTTTCTATGGAATTCTTCAGGTCTTGAAAAATGGGCAGGTAGAAATAAGAACGCTTAGAAAAATCAAGTTTTTTTAACATATTCTGTTATTTTTTCAAATTCTGCCTTGTGCTATGTTTGAAAATGAGAAGGAATCATGAGAGAAAAGTACATTTCAACATTTCACCTTTCATTTTTTGGTTATTGGGTGCTTTGGGTTTCTTTTTTAATAACTATTTTAATTTTCCCTAGAAAATTTAGGTTAAAAAATAAAAGTTTAAAGTCTTGTGCCCTGCTATCCTGCAGCTGTCGCAATATCAGTTGCAATTGTTTTTTGCACCTGTTACTAATATTCTTCAATCCAAACTGGGAACAAAATTTTGTAACTCTGTGATCATAGTTGAAAAAATTTGAATCCAGCATTAATTTCTGTTAACGTTGCATAGCAAAAGGAGTTCTGTTTACTCCCCAGTAACCATTTTAAAGTTAGGCAATTATTCTGGATCTGTGCAGGAAGCAATTTGAAGGAACATTCAGTCCAGCCTTGAAAGCAAATGGAGAAATGGGAATTTTGGTCATGTGGGGAATAGTGTTCTCCTATGCTGGTGGAAAAGCCTTTTCTTTGATGTGAATTGCAAACTTTACACTTTCAGCCAAATTATTCTTTTTTAAGGTCTACTGAAAGGTTGCTTAAAGAATTTCATTCTTCCCAGAAAGTGCACTATACAGCAATATGATTTTATACTTGGATCTTGGTGTGGGTATTTTTAATCAAACTGCTACCTATTGGATTTGATTGTATACCACTTACTTTACCTTAATTCCTTCTTAGCTCTCAACTCGTAAATAATGTTAAGAAGGGAAGAGTGAGTGCCTGGCAAACCTTGAGAGTCTGTGGATTTCAGGATTTCACGAGCCCATGGGGCGAGTTCTCTCAAAGTGGATTTTGTCAGTTCAAGAACTTTTTTGTTCTGTAGATGTTGACCTTATTGTCACAGATAAAGGAATTCTGGTATTTGAGCTCTTTGCATAGCAGCTTACAATTGGTCTTTTTTACAGAAAATCTATTGTCATTACTGCTACCTTTTTCAGGCAGAGTAAACAAATAATTCCACATGAATTCTTGGAAATAATTTGAAGATTGAGGCAACAACAATTTATTTTGAATCTAGAAGACTAGAGCTTATAGATTATTGGCAGGCGGTGTCCTTAAGTGACATCTTCAGTTCCATCCTCTCCTCAAATAACTTTTATAAGATGAAACACTCTAACTTTAATGTGAACAGAATATTACTTTCTAGGATTATCCCTATGCCCGAAAAGATTCATGAAATTTTCATGCAAGTTATTGTTCATGTATGGTTAAAAGGGTCTATTATTAGAACATGTCTGGCAGCAGAGCAACTGCCCACTTTTCATATAATAGGATATTAATTAATACCCTTGCTGCACCAAGGCTGGGGATATGATCTGCACTCAGCTTGCAGAGGGTTACACTCGATTCCTGTGCAGAATGCCCTAAGCCAGGAGCAACGGCTGAGTCAGAGACTGGCCATCCATTCTGTCAACCAGAACTGGACTGGCACAGCACCCTGCTTGTTGCAAGTACTCACAATTTGGTGAGCTTCATGTTTTGGGTTTTTTTCCTTTTTTTCCCTTTTTTTTTTTCCTTCTAGCTACCTTAGGATGAAGTTCAAAAACCTGTTGTAGCCTGGATAGGGTGCTGTTTGTATCCAATACTGGGAGTATTAATATATGGAATATAGCAAGTTCTGGTACCTTGTAAAGTGCAATACTCACTGTAGTTGTAATGCCTTTGCTCTCTCTAAATTTTTAGTCTAATTTTGACTCAGGTTGGCATGGAAAAAAATATTGTCATGGTGACAAACTTGAAATAGGACTTTAGCATTATGCAGTTAAATATATGTACTGCTCCCTTTCCTTTAACCTGGTGGCTGATGGAATTGTAAGCCACTTTCAGCAGTGGATGTGAAAAGAAGCTGAAAGCAAAAGCCTGTGAGAGCTCTTGTTTAACTGGCTTTGTTTTGCTATGCCCTTGAGGCCAGAAGGGTATGGTATTTTTTAATGACAAATATGATTCCATGTCCACTGAAATTCAAGCACTGACCAGCATCAGTGGGAATCAGCTTAACCACCTGAGGGTGGAATAAAGTTCTGAGTTTTTGGTCTGCATTTAAGATTCAGAAAGGGCGTGTGAGTTTCAAGTGCTTCATTTAGTACCGTTTTGTTATCTCTTCATTAAATTAATTACTGAGATACTGTGTTTATTCATTTCGTGTTGGGAAAGGCTTCATATCCTTTCTATATTTAATTTTGTTCTCTGAGTACTAATGTCTTACCTACCTAGCAGTCTCTATGTTTCTTCTAATGCAAATTTGGTGAAGGATGAGGTAGATGCCTTGCACTTAGGGGGATTTTCTGAAACAAATGACAGGTATTTTTCTAAGAAATTACTGATGATCCCACTTTCACACCCCACCATTTACCTGAAATGCTTAATGCATCCACAAATGGATTGTGGTGGGTCCAGCTTTCCTCCCTGTTTTTCTGAAGTCTGAAGTCCCATCCAAAACACAGCATAGACCATGTGTAAAGGTGAAATAGACCATGTATTCATGGGATGGATGAATTATCATATCTTGGTTATTTCTTATAGAGCAAATAGAATTGCATTTCTCCCCAGAGTTAAAATTTTGAAATTTTTTGGTTGAATCTGTGTACGGAAGAGTCAAGTCTCAACTGACTCTTGTATTACTTTGATATGGAATTCCAGTAGTTGTTGGGTGTAGAGTTCACATAAGAAACATTTGGCCAAAGGGAGGCAAAAGGATTTTCTATTTTGTCTTATTTAAAACGGCATGCTCTGAATGCTAATCAGGAATACTCTAAAAACTCAGACTTGAAATACAGTGACTCTGGTCATTACGGTAACCTATTTCTGAGAGGGCTTGCATTGATTGTGGGTTAGTCAGTGACTGTGGTTTTATTTATAAATGGACTCAGATTGCTTAAGCCAACACTGGTTCTTTGGTGGGGTGAGGATAAGAGGTGAGCACTGCCAGGCAGTGAATGATTCCACACTGGGTTTCAGGACTGGCATTTTTTAATTCAGAATAGAGAAACAAGCTTTGGTATCATTGCAATAGAAAGCCAGTTTTAAAAGGCAAAATCTGTCATGAAGAAGTCTCTATTCCTTTTAGTTGTTGTTGCTGTTATTACTGTTGCAGTTAAATGCCACCCTGACATCCTATCCCATCAGGTCTCGGAAGCTGAGCAGGGTCAGGCCCAGTTAGTACTTGGATGGGAGACCTCCTGGCAATACTGGGGGCTGTAGTTCTAGTCCCGAGGTCTTCACAGTCACCGTCCAAGCTTGCTCAGCCATGGCAGATGAACCTCAGGAGTAAAGGGTGGGGCCAGTTCCGTGCACGCTGTGCCTCACCTAAAACAGCCACTGCCCAGGCTCAAAGGACACACCCACGTGGGGAGAGCCCTTCCCAAATCTTCGTTCAGGAAGCCTCGCCATACTGCATATATAGTACTGTTTTTGTTGACAGTAAGATGAAATTGTTTTCAGAGTGATCCATTACAGTTATTTTAGCTGACCATTTTTGACAGGATCTTCATGTAAAATCCCTTTTGCAACATGGCCATGGTCTTTTCAGAACATCTGTTTGCATAACATTTATGTCATAAGATGCATGGGGGTTTTTTTTAAAGCCTGAATCATCCTCCCTATCTTTATTTTAAGCTAAACATCTCCAGCATAAATATAAACAGCTTCTGCAAATGCAAGCTAAGCCTGTTGCTCTGTAGCCTTTGTAGCCCTCTTCCTCTCCCTTCCCTTTCTTTCCCCCTTCCACACACCTACCTTCCTCTTCCTCCTACTTCCCCAGATGCTGTAATACTACAGAAAGCTGAATGAGTGTCAGATACTACTCCTTACTCAAGATCCAAAAGATGAATTGGGAAATTTTGAAAAAGACTTAAAATAGTGTTCCTAGAGGCCAGTTTAAACTCCAGAAGTGCTGAGCAGTCTATAGCATTTACATTGCTCTTAGGCACTAATATTTTTTAAAGCAAATAAATTGTAAAAAGTAACATAGAAGTAAGTACCTTGTTAACCAACATGGTTAACAACATGCTTCAGGTGACCTGTACATGCAAATTTTACACTCATGAACTGCATTAACAAATTACTTGTTCTCTTTTGTTTTAGTATTCACTGAAAATGTTATTTTAATTAACTTCTATTTAACTATTAAAATATAGATACTGATTTATATGCAACTCTTTGCTTTCCTTAGTCTGTTGTATGATCTGTAACTGTTAAGCACGATCACCGCTTTCCTCATTAAATTCAGAGGGGTTTTCTGTTTTGCTTCTTTATCACAAGGATGACAGACCCTTTGTGGTGTATACCTGAGATTTCTTGCAGCTTGAGGAAAGAACCAGTCCAGAACACTGTCAGCCTAATGTGACTGATGGGTCAATTCAACATCCACATCCCAGATGGTGTTTTCCTGTTGGGATAATTTTTCCCTTTGGTGCTACTTTCCCTCACTTTTTGAAGAATAATGGAATTTTTTTAGTTGCATCAAGTATTTTTGCTATAAAACCCAGCTAAGTAAACCCAGCTTATGTTTACTTTCACTTTTTAAATAAGATTAAAAAAACCTTCTAGAATCAAAGGAAAGTCAAGTCAATGTTGTTTTATGTGCCCAGTCTCATGGGACTCATGGTGCCATGAATCCTGGAAGATTTTAAGTACTAGTTGCTTCAGAGCTACAGACATGTAAATCTCAGCCATTTGTGTCACATTCATGAAAGATCCATAGATAACTTGCAACATTTAAGGAAATTATCCTAACTGAAACAGCATGAAGAGAGGGACTGCTCTTTCCATACACTCCAATGTGAACTGGTTTATTTGTTTATAATGGGGGCTGGGTAAATGAATCCTCTGCTGACACATGGGTATAAAACTGTGTTTGTTCTCTCAAGGGGAGTGAGAAAACTAAATAGAAAAAGTATTTTTAATGGTTCTTGTCTATTAATACAGAGATATATATTGTTGCTTATCCTAATCAATGAATTTTGAGCTGGAGTTATCATTTTAATTCAAACAAGTAGTCATTAAGTTCTAAGATTCACCTTGAAAGTAATTTTTTTTTCTTCCATAAAAATTAAAATACTACCTTTACAAGCTAATACAAAACTCAGTAAATAAAACATAGTTGTGTCTCTAGAAATCCTCTGGAACAATGTCATTGTTCCTGCACATACTGACTGTAATCCCATATATAAGACATCTAGTCTTTGGTCAGTGCCTGTCATCTTTATGTTTTAAAGGAAAAGAAGACAGAAGATCTCTGCCTTGTCTAACAAGTCCATGTTCTGGGTGTAACATCACTCCTTGGTGTTACACTGCTGTGTAAATCCCATAGGATTAGATTTGAATGGGAAAACTGATCTATTTTCAAATGTTGTTTCTGTAACAATAAAGGTCTGCAGGTCACTCCCACCCTGAAAACTGATTATTGGTGGAGCTGGATTTATTTTAGTGTCAGAAATGATCTCTGACATGAATGAGGAAAAATGTATTTTTAACAGTATTGTATCTCTGTTTTACAAAAGGAGAAATAAATTACCCTGGTTAAGGAAACCTGGAGGAAAGTCAAAGGGGAGTAATAACCCACTGCTCCATCCTCTGAAAGGCCTGATTTTATCCCCAAGCTGCAAGAAAAGTGAACAATTCTCTGTAATCGAGCTGTGGAGCTCATGAAAGAGAGGGACTGATGCATTATCCTATTTTCTAATAACATTGCTTTATGATACTGCTGCTCTTTAAAATGCTGCATTTTGAGAAGAGGCATTATGAGCCAGAGCATACAAAAACTATAGCTTTTCCTTCCTTGCTATAAAAAGCAGAAACTTTGATGTTAGCAGAATAGCAGGGCAGTATAATTGTATATTAAAAAAAACCACCTCAAAATAGAGTTATACATCGTCAAGCTGGATATAGCCTTGTTAAGTAGAACTGAGTAATCTTGCCATTTGTATTGCAGCTTCCTTTTGACATTGCATTTTGCTTTTCTGTTTCTTAGATGCACAGCCCACAGATGGAGAAAGGGAGGTATGGAATCAGATCAGTGCAGTTTTGCAGGACTCGGAAAGTATGCTTGCAGACCTTCAGGCTTACAAAGGAGCCGGGCAAGAAATTAGAGATGTATGTTTGTTAATGACAGTTCTTTGGAAGCAAAAGCAAGCAAAACTCAATGTGTTCTTTGCTTCTGTTCTCTATCCAAGCATGTTCTATGAGTTTGTATGAAAGTCTCATTAAAATTTTATTTCTAAAATACATTACAGATTATGCATGTCATTCAATACAAAGCCCTAATGTGAAGTCATGAAATGATAGCTGTTGGAACTACTTTTAGGTTTTCTGTTAGTAATTAGTAATTATTTTTCACTTTAAGAAACACCTTTTCATACACCTTGTTTCATGTATCACATGGTAGAAGTCAAAGTTGAGGACATGGCAGAAATAAAATCTGGATGTCAGAAATACATGATAAAATAGTTGTTCCTCTGTGTAAGTGAAATAATGAACTACAGTAAATTTTAAACTTATACCCACTTTAGAGGCTTCTTATTCTATGAAACTGGTCCTGAAGTACAATTTTGAGCTGTAGCTTACAGTTTTTCTCAGGTGACCAAACCTTTTCCTGCATTAGCTTTGCAGTCCCTGTTGGTGTGAGCTGTTTGTTACTTAAGAACTTCATGTTGAAGATTTCAAAAGTATCAGATCCTTAAAAAAAGACTACTTCTGCAACCAGTAGTCATACAAAAGGTTTTTATGTGGGGATTTTGCAATAGTTTTGTTCTCAAGACAATGCACTAGAACATGTTTCTGTTTGTCAGTGGCACACTATAATGAATGATTTTAAGTCTGTATGTTACAGGGGGACAGTGAAGGTGGAAAATGTGGTGTTTTTTGACTTAATAATTTTCTATTCCTATGCAATATAATTTCTCAGAATCTTCTATATTTTACAATAATTACTTTTTAAAAAGATGCAGAAATATTCCCAACCATCTTTTGATTGTTATTTGCTTATCACAGTTCTTTATAGTAATGTTTTCCTTCCAGGCGATACAAAATCCCAATGATATCCAGCTGCAAGAAAAAGCATGGAATTCAGTCTGTCCTCTGGTTGTAAGGCTGAAGCGCTTTTATGAGTTTTCACTCAGATTAGGTGAGCCCAGTTTTAGTATGTCTGTGTAGTCAGTTATTTATATATAGCAAAATAGAAACTTTCTTTTTACACAGACTTTTAAAGAGTTAATATTCTTTCTCTTTGATATCAGCAGACATTTAGCTGCAATTATCTTTATCAAGGCATATTTGTAACCTTAATTTAACTTCATAATTATCATAGTTTGTTATTTTTTCTATATACCTAAATAGAGTACAGCAAAAAACATCATAAAACTACTCTTCTGCACTTCACTGGTGCATATGAAGCTAATGCAATTTATTTTTTGTAATTTGGATCCTTTCAGCTTTTAAAAGTAATGTAACCAGTAATATTTTGAGACTTCATAAAAACAGGATTAATAGGGAAAGAGTATCAATAAACTCACAGGATGAAAACCCAAAGATAGGTGTGTTGTACACTGCCTTTTTCATGCCTATAAATACAAAAAATGATGTAATTGCTCTTTGAATTAAGACTCTGAAAGAGAACAAGTGTGCAAAAATGTATGTATGAAATGGGAGAGCTCCCAGTGCAAGGGAATTCTTCTACAGCATCCTGCTAAGTCTTTCACTTTTTGGGTTATGCTAGTAATTATAGCCACAGGAGCTGATTTATATTGCTATCAGTGGCTAAGAGTACACTTTTAGTAACAGATATACCAGAATAATCTATACTGAGATGATGGCTAATTGGGGAAGATGAAAGAGATGAATATATGAATGCACAAAAAGTGCTTCCTCTAGAATTTTTGATAGGGATCCCAGATAAAGGGTGACAAAAAGAGAAAAGTGCTCAGTGATACAAAACTGAGATAAAATGGCAGAGCCTGAAGAGTCAGGTGTCTTTGCCTAATGTTTCTTGCTTTAGAATAGCAAGAAAAAGCATTTTGGTTAGGGCTCTGCATATTCAGAGGGTTCCTTCCCTCAAAACACAGTATATTTAGACAGACACTTAAAACTTTATCATAATGTGGACTGACTAGAATTGGTGCTTCTGATTTCACATTCAGAGAAAGCCCTGCAGAGCTTACTGGAATCGTTGACATGCCCTCCATACACTCCAACTCAGCACCTGGAACGGGAACAGGCCCTTGCAAAAGAGTTTGCAGAAATTCTACATTTTACTCTTCGTTTTGATGAACTTAAGGTTAATAAAATCTTTTAATACATTCTGATTTTTGCCATGTGTTTTGAACTGAAACTGATTATTTCCTGTTCGTGTTCTTGAAAGATGAGAAACCCAGCGATTCAGAATGACTTCAGTTATTACAGGCGGACAATAAGTCGCAACAGAATAAACAACATGCATGTAAGTAAATAAACTCTGAGCTGCTGCTCACACTGAGGTATTTATCAGGATGCATTTATTCCATTTGTGGTAAAGTTTTTGCTTTTGATTCGCTAGCTGTCATGTTCCCTACTTCACACTGAGAGTTAATCAGCAGTCCGGATGAAGTGATTAGAGTGGAACTATTCATGCAACAATCTGCTTGCTGACAGGAACATGTACTGTATCTTTTTCTTGCTGCTGGCAAGATTTTAAAGAGCTTTACTAACTATTTTTCTCTTGTTTTCATCAGCTAGATATTGAGAATGAAGTGAACAATGAAATGGCCAATAGGATGTCCCTGTTTTATGCAGAAGCCACACCAATGCTGAAAACTCTCAGTAATGCAACAACACATTTTGTATCAGAAGTAGGTAATGGGGGAGAGAGGTTTAACACAGACATTCTTGATTTTAATTTTACAAGATAGTGACTTTTTTCTTACCTTCCAGAACAAAACGTTACCAATCGAAAATACGACGGACTGTCTAAGTACTATGGCCAGTGTATGTAAAGTCATGCTGGAAACACCGTAAGTTTTAACTTAAATCTTGAGGGTTTTGTAAGAGAGAACTTGTATTGTATTTTAAGTAGCCATCTGGGACAACTCAATGTTTTCCAAGTGAATTCCTGTATCTTTGCCTTGTTACCATTTTTGCGTACAAAGCATGACCTGATATTAGAAAGCCTTGCCTCCTATTTTAACAACTTTAGGATATTTTTCAGGAGTCAGCATTGAGTTTTGTTGGGGAGAGCTTAAATGATCAGTCTGCATTTCAGCAAAAGGTTAAAATACGGGTGTGATCTTACACACTTACAGGCTTCTGTGTCTGTATCTTGTCTAACTAGACCTGCTACCTCCTGGTTTGCCAGCGCAATCTTATTAGCACAGAGGGGCAAGATTTTGGCTCTTCCAAACAGAGCTTTAGCAAGTGATACACAGCAAGTATTTCAAGGATCATTGAAGTAGATCTTTTGTTGGATGCAGCCATCTTATTGTAGATATGAAAAAAATCACCTGTGTAAATTTTCATTCATGTGAATGTATTCTGCTGTAGAATTGTGTTCATATCTACTAGTGTAGGTAATAGCCAGTGGGGTTATTATTGTTTTGCTATGCATTTAGTGGAGTATTTTCTAGGTTAGATACCTCTTTGAGTGGAAAACACATACAAGACAGAGCCAAAGTGGAGTCTTCCTGCCTTTGAATAATTTGTTCATGGTGCCATGTAAAAGGCAGAATTTCTGAAGTACATGTTTGTTTATGAAAATTCTGCAGAAGTGTATGTAGGAGCAGGACTCATCTCACAGTCCCGGGACATCATAGAAATAGCAATTGAAAAGTAACCTTATGTGTCATTTCTTTTTTGGCAAAAGAAGAGAAACAAAGTTGTGAGTCACCTACTAAAAGATTATCTGATATTTAATTCTGGTGGTGAGGTAATCAAGCATTATCACATCAAAATGTCTGTAGTCTTTAAATCTGTTCATGTTACGATGCTGTGTAAGAGTAAAAGTTGAAATTGTAATCTGAAAGGTACTGTAGTATAGATTGTAGTATTTTTAATGTATTTTATGTGATAAAGTCAAGTTTTGTGTTTAATTGATATTTATACAAAAATATTATTATATATTATTTATATTTATAAATGTATTTATATTAAAATGAATTTTCTATTGAAATTAATGACCTTAATAACAATTTTGTGCATTATCTACTCAAAATAATGTTTTTTAGAATAAATATTATAATTTATATTTTTCTAGTTTCTGCTTTTCTTTGCTATTGTTCAGTTTTGATTTCCTGACACGTGTTTCAGGGATTAGAGCCAAGAGGGGGCAGTCTTAACAGTGCCATCCATACTCTTATTTTTTTAATTATAAAGTCAGAGAAAAACTCTGGACTTAATTCAGACCTGCTCCTATCTAATGGGCCTCTACATTTTACATGTTCAGTGAACCTGGAATGTTATTTTCCCGTGGACTTAGAGAGAGCAATGAATATTATGACCCACTTTGGTGAATCCATGAACTTCCTACCTGCTGAAATTACATCCCACTTTACTGTTTCAAAGTAGGAATTTAAGCAAAACCAGTAACTTTCCTTTGAGGTCCAGTATGTTGTGTTTCTGAGATTAAACAGAAGTATGATCAGTCTCCATCATATTTCATGAGATTTTCTGTGAAGCCATCACCATTTACATTTTGCTCAACTGTGCATGGGTATTAGAAGAAGTTTACATCCCTCTATTTGCTTTCCAACCATTCTTCAAAATTACCAAGGGCTTATGCAATTCAAAAATCTTTAAAGTCTTACTAAGATGCATCTTCAGCCTTAAAATAGACTTTTGGTTCAGATTTCATGCAGTCACCGTCTAGTTTTTTTTAATTGTCTAGTAAAAATCAGGACTGTATTTCTTTTGTTCTGTTTTCCAGAGAGTACAGGAGTAGATTCACCAGTGAAGAGACCCTTATGTTCTGCATGCGAGTGATGGTGGGAGTTATTATTCTGTACGATCACGTTCATCCTGTGGGAGCTTTCTCAAAGACATCAAAGATTGATGTAAGAGATGCTTTTCTTTAATACTCTGTAGGTGTCAGAATACTAGTCTGCAGCTCTTTTTCAGCACAAGCTTATGAATTGGTATCAGTAATTTTAATTACTTTTGAATAGCAAAATTTAGACTTTGTCTTCACCTGTGTACATGAATACATCAGCTTTGAAAGTACAATAAGGATCAGCTTCTTTTATTTGTATTTTCTTTCAGACACACAATAATTTTTCATTGTTAGCTCTGCTTTCTTGCCAATTGCATAGTTACACTAAAATAATTTTGTGTTACACAACCCTGGAATATGTTCTGTGGTCATAATTTTTTTTAATCATGTGTTTTATTGTTGCTGAAATGCTTATCTTTAGCAGTACTTCCGTTGTAAATAAGTAGAAATTCAACATTGTCTCTGCTTTGTCTGGGATCTGAAGTAGCAGAACCAAAATGTTACTGTTGTAATGTTGATAACAGCCCTTCAGTCTTAGCATTAGCATGGCCAGTCACAGGGAAATCAACGTTATTTTTCCATTTGAGAAGTTGCAAGCACACATGGAAAAAGTGCTCTTATTTTTTCTACATGTTTTTACAAACCTAAATCTTAAGCACAACTTTTTTCAGCAGAAATAAGCTGTTATTCATGAAAAAAGTCTTCCCCTTTACAAGAGAACCTGCTTCAAAAGAGAGGAAAAAACATAATATTATTGCCCTCCATGACACTGGGTCTTCGTTAGCATTTTGCATCCACAGATAATCAGAGTTTTGCCACATCTCTTTGACTCTGTGCAGAGGGAAAGATGTGTCACAAAGGGGTGAATTGATCCACTCAAGGTCATGAAGCCCATAGAGTGTGGGATTTGAATGCAGATTTCCTGACAGCCAGTTCAATCGCTTGCTTATGGAGACAACAAAAGTGATAGGACCAAATATACAGCGCATGCGCTTTGTTTCTAACATTTATCCTAAAGCCCTGAAATCTTACAGGAATATTATCTAGAGGTAAATGAGAGGCAGGAGATGTACAACTCAATTTTTTAAAATGACTACATGGTCCCAAATTTTGATTCACCTAATTAGTTTAGTGATTCTTCCCAAATTAAAATATCTAATATTTCAGATGATGAGTTTGTTTTACTGTGGAAAACAACTCTTTTCTCCCAGTTTTTGAGAGCCATTTCAAGAGGATTTCAGCGTCAGTGGAGTATATTAGTCTTTCCTTACTCTTTCAAGACTGGAGGCTGTTAATTACAGGCTCAGATTAGACATTCTAATAGCTTTTCTTTTTGACTGTTCTAGGGATTCTGATCCTAACAAAAATGAGAAAGAATTGTTTGAATTTTCATCCCCTTTGAGTTGGTCTTTTCTGATCTGATCTGATAGGGCATGTAGCCTGTACTGAGTGATGTGCCTATAGTTTTGAGTTTCTCCAGTTTTGGAAAAGGAGCTGTGTCACTTCAAAACACATGGTGCTACCCTGAGAATTTCATCTGATCTGCTATTTGCAAAGCTAGTTATGCCTTCCAGGTAGAAATGAGCCAACTGAGCAGTGAACAGTGTCTGTTAGGCTGGCTGGTCACAGCTGAGGAGGCTGAGCTGAATTTTTCTGAGTAATTTTTGTTGGCAAATAAATGGACCCTGACTTCAGTTAAGTTTCATCAACTACTTCCTTGATAAGGCAGAGGTTCTCTTTAGCTGCAAAGAAAATACTGGCATGTAGATGTAACACACTAATGTGACTTAGTAAAACAGAAGGTTCAGATGTTGACTCAGCCATGTCCTTACCTGTCTTTTTGAATAAGATGGAATTCATCTAGACTAATTTCTGGATAGCTATCTTACTTCATAGCAGGGGGAAGGAATAGGTACTTCTGGGGCATAATTCATTGTATATGAAAGTATATTCTGAATAGGTTAGGGAGATTTCTTGTTTCTCTCTATTGACTAGATAAGGAGTCTGTACAGTGGGTCAAATGAATTCTTCCTCTGATTTCTCTGCTTTATTTCTCCTTTTTGTAAATTTGGACAGAGATTCAGCCTGTTTTTTAGTCTCCACAAAGATGTTCATTCAGTGTAGTGTTTAAAATCAACATCATGGACTTCTTATCTCACATTAAATTTATAACTACTGGTTATGAAATAAATCGTAAGGTATCACCAGTTAGGTATACCACTAAAAACTGAATACTGAAAATTGTAATGCAAATATAAAAATAAAAGTTGAAGTTAAAACATCTCTTCTGTCATTGCTACCAACAATGACATGGAACTCCCTAAATCTCCTTATTTTAGCTTATATCAGCTCTTCTTGATTTTTTTTTCTAACTTTGAATTGGAGAAATCATATTCAAGTAAAATATATACATTTGATATATAATTTACTGTTCTGTAAATGCTTATTAAAGTAGATGTTTTCTCCACAGTTATGTTTTTAACTTAGATACAATGTTTAAGAAGTTATTATGCTTTTGTTGTATCATATAAAGCATCATTAACACTCATTAGAAAAAAAAATCTGCCTATGGTGAAATTTTTCCTTGTTTTCAGCTAGTGCAATTCATATATTATTGTTCAATAGTGGCATGCTTCTGTTCCCAGATGAAGGGATGCATAAAAGTTTTAAAGGAACAACCACCTGATACTGTGGAAGGACTTCTGAATGCTCTCAGGTATGTGTGGAATAATTGTGTGCTTCAGCCTTAGAAAGTTCCTCTGTTTTTCTCCCAATCTCTTTATAATTAAGACTCTTTACCTTAGAATCTTCATTTATTAAGATTGTCCTTGCAGGTTTGCCTTCATCACCTGGGGTTTTCTTAAGTAACATTCATTTCTTTAATTTCAGTTGGATAAGCAAGAGTTATTAATATTGTAAAGAGTGTATCTAAGCTAAAATTTAATATATAAAATACCTCAGCAACTAGAACATTTTAGAAGCAGTGTATGATTTCTCTTTCTCTAACTTGGTACTTCCCTTCTCTCTTTCCCTCTAAGTAGGACTTTTTTTGCTGTTGTTGATATTGCTAAATGATACAACTTGAAGAAAGCAGCATCCTAAATCCCAGTCTTGTAGCTAAGAGTTTAAAGGGCTGTCTTGGGAGGCAAGACACAGGGGTCTGTAACTTCTCTGAAGCTGAAAAGTCTTAACACCAAGTTTTTCAGAGCTGTATTGAGTTTAGTAGCTGTTGAATGCCTAGATAGAGTGAGAACAGCATCTCTGTGTTGCCTTATCGTGCCTTTTGAATTAAAGTTTATGTGAAGTTAAATCCTACAGATATCAGATGTGTTTGGAGTTTATGTGATAATCAGTCTCTCTGTGAACATAATCAGTGGAGAATGGTTGGGCTTAAATGGAAAAAAAACAAAGTAAAGCTCTTCAGTCTTTCCAGGTCATTTAGAAGGCTGCTTAAAGTTACAGGTTACACCAAAAGTCAGTCTAGATTCCCAATTGCTTTTAATATTTACCATATTACTTATGTCTTTCCATGATTTTGCTTTTTTTGAGACTTTTAACTGGAAAAATAAGGGAGATAATTTTGACCCAAAAATATGACAATGTCTTGGGTTGAGCTGGCAAAATGCCAAGTGTCCAAAGACAGAGAGAAAGGGTTCCTCCTCCCCCCAACCAGCCAAGGGAAAAAGAAGGAGAGGGGAAAAAACCCTCTAAACCAGGTTTATGCTGAAACTAACTATATCTATTTATACAGAAAAGAGAAAATTAAGAGAAAACTACAGTATAACACACACTTACACAAGTTATATATATATATATATATATATATATATATATATATAACAGGAAATAACTTCCCACTCCCCAATTAATACAAAGCAAAGTCTATTACACTAGATCTGTAAGTACTCTAAGAGACACATAGCAAGAAACAGAAAGAGTAACAACAAAATGTTTGTACTTCCCTGAATTCAAACAAGATGCAAGCAGCAGCAGCAGCAGGAGCAAGGCCTGCTCTAGCAAGACAGGAATTGCACTACGTCCTGTCTGTACTTCAGCTATGGTGCAACTGACCAAGCCACTCCCACACACTGGATTTTACACTTTTTGAGATGATGTAATATGGTATGGAATACAATATTATTGGCTAGAAGAAGTCAGCTGTTAGCTAGCTCAGCCCAGCTCAGGTCAGCTGACAATTTCAGGCCTAGTCTGAACTTCAAAACTTAAATTTAGGCCCACTTGGCTAAACCCATAACAGACAATTCCATAGGGAGATAGCAAACAGGATGATTTAGCCACAAACCTCCTCCTTTTAGCAGGGAATAATTTATTGCAAAGGATATTTAAGAGATGAAAGGCACCAGACTATTACCAGTTAAATTCCAGTGACTAGAAGAAACATGTAAACTACTCCCTTGTATAGTTGAACTGTGCTGATTTTAGAACGAGTCTCTAAGTTTTCAAACTTTTCTAATCCCTATTCATTTTATAAAATAATGTTTTAACTTGTAATTTCTAGGTTCACTACAAAACACCTGAATGATGAATCTACTTCAAAACAAATTCGAGCTATGCTGCAGTAGTATCCTGAGACAAGTAGATGTTTGTATTGATCACAGAAGATGTGTATGTTTACATAATTTAATACAGTTTGATGTTAATACTTGTGTGTATTTACATAACCATTTTCTTCACATTGCTAAAATATATGAATCTGTTCATAACCTGACTGACTTTATATAGTGCAGCCTGTTTTTATGCTAGCCTTTATCTTCTGACTTTTAAAGTACTTTTTTACTTAGATACTTCACTTATGGCAGTTTATCTGTGCATTTTAATCCTTAAACACCTTCTCTGTCAGAGAAGTAAGTAGTAGAGAAGACAAAATGGAAATGAAAAAAAATTGAAATGTCAAAGGTACCACAGAAAAGGACCTTTAAAAAAGGGGAAGGTTAATAAAAGAGAAAGTAAAATTCATTGGATATGTTTTAAGAACATATGCACAGTATTTTTGGTCAGTTTTAGGATCTTGTCAAACTGTTATGAATAGGAGAATACCTGAATGTTCATCACTCTCATAAAATACATTGTCTTTCCTGTAATAAGTGGAGATCCACCCAATTTTAAGAATTATGTGCTGGCTGTCATCCAAAAATTTATTGAAAATAGGTAATTTTACCTTTTTAATTAAGTATAACCTGTATCTTTCAACAATTGAGGAAATTAATACCCTTTTTCAGATTCAGTATAAAGAAACAGAAGATGTGTTTAAAGACCATTGATAGAGTTTGAAAATTATATATAATTTCATTAGGTTTAGAAAGGAAAGGGAAAATACTAATGCCTTGACTTAACTGGAAAGGATTTGCCAGTGTAAATATATCACAATGAACATTAACTCTCAGACAGCTCTAGGTGGCAAGCAATTTCTTTTCTGATCTAAACTGGTATGCTATTCTATAGAAGCAAGCTTCCCTAGTGTCAAATTGACCTCATCAAACTAGGGATGATATAAATTTAAGAGCTGAGCTGTTCTTAGGAACTCCATCAAGTTCCCTGTAGTGTTATTCATTAGATGATTCAGAGTCAACACAGAAATATTTATCAGCTGACTGCTCTTCATTGGGTTTTGAGACGTGATTGATACTTCAAGGAGTTGAGTTCCTCGCTGAGTTGTTTGTTCTTACTTTCTAGTATATTTTCCAGTAAATGGAATAGAAATACTTTGCCAAAAGCAGCAAAGTGCTCATGCTCTGTTAAGTGTGTCTTCTGGGTGGTCTGCAGTTGCTGTACATATTCTTGCAGAGGTCAGATTCTGAAAATGTGTTTGATTTTGTGTACTTTGCTTGAATATATGTGTGAAAACTCCAGTGCTTGTGCACAGATTCATATTTGAATTTGCTTATTCCTGTCTACATCAGGGCTTGTATGCTTTCACTGGAATTTTCATGCATATCACTTCTGAAAATATTACCTTAAGACTTTGAAGATGCATTTGGTCTTCTGGAACTCAACTGTGCTGTTACAGATTGTGTCATTGAACTCAATCCTTAAACAGTGTTAATATCACAAGTTCTTTGGAGCAGGGATTGACTTAAGAGTTTATTTCTGAGCAGAACAACCACTATGAGATTTCTCAGTCCTGATCAGAACCCACAGGTGCCAACATCATACGTGTGAAGATACTGGACAGCACTGCAACTTCATCATTGGTGTCACACACCTGCGGCTGCAGCAGCCAATCACTGTTGTTGTCGGGAATGGAATTAGAACTCACATTAGGTTTTGGGGTTTTTTTCTGGAAACAATGATCACACTGTTCTTTCACAATAGTAAATTCACTGTTTACAAACTCCATTTTTTAATGGGGGGACATTTAAAAATGTATATTAGGGAAAATCCTGCTTTGTTCATAGTCACTTCCAGTATAGGTTAATCTAGGTGGATGACAGGTCATTCCGTTGAGCTTTGGTAAATGAAGTTAATACATGCTTACCTGCAGTTATTTGTCAAACAATGAAGTCTTATCTTTAGTAGCCCAGAGAAAAGCTATTTGTCACTTGTATAATAAAAATGTAAACCTTAAATCATTCTGTGAGTTGTCATGTGATGTTTGCTGAAGTCACAGAATTTCTTTGCCTGCTTTGATGTTTTTGTACAGAAGTTTGTTTGAAATAATAAAAAAGTTTGGTACAGTAAGCATTGGGACTCTCTATATTTAGAGACAGCACAAACAGGTTGAGAAAGACCTGATTTAAGGTTTTGGATCACTATTATAGTAGCGTCACCTTCATGTATCCAGTTTATAGTTTATTTTAAAAGCATTGAAGATGATTCACTTGTGCGCCCCAATAGTATAACCTCACATCACTTAAACAATTCCTGTCTTTTTCTGACATTTCTTGGCAGTTGTCTGTTATCTTGATCAGAGGACATTGTTGATACTGCTGAGAACATGAATCCTTTCTATGACTTTTATATCTTCACATTAGTCATCCTAGCTTGTGGTGGCCATCTCAGGTTGTGCTTGCAATCAATAAGGTCACCAAAGGATGATTCATTTAATTGTAGGATAAGTGCATATTAACTGCTTTTGAAATAAGATTTGTATAGACTAATGGTCAAAGTTATTGATCTCCATTTTGTCAGTGTTTCTTCTTATTTTATCTCATCATTATGTAAGAATACATGTTTCTGGTGTGACAAATACTTAAGCATTGTAATGACAACACTTCATAATGTTCATAAATGATTGTGAACTATTTGGGTCAGAAGAGCCCTAGAAATTTGCTACTTTTGTGGTGGAAGAAAGTACTATTTTAGGGTGGTATGAATTTGAAAGACTAAAGTTTGTCATTTCTAAAAAATAAATGTGGTTGAAACATAATTTATGACTTCTAAGCTTTGGGAAAACACTGCATAATTTTTCATGCCGCATCTGAACCAAAGCGATACAAGTGTCCAATTGTCAAGTCTGTCAAGGTCCCTCTGAATGGCAGCACAACTCTTCCCAGTTTTGTATCTGCAGAATTCCTGAGGGTACATTCTACCCTGCCCTCTGTGTCACTAATGAAGATGTTAAACAGTATTGGTCCCAGTATCAACCACTGGGGTACACCACTAGTGACTGGCCTCAAGATGCTAATGAGATCCTCTTTAAGCCTGGAGTTCAGCCAGTTCTCAGTATATCTCACTACCTGTTCATCTCATCCTTAGTTCATCAGTTTATCTATGAGGAAGTTACAGGAGGCAGTGTCAGAAGCCTTGCTAGAGTCAAGATAAAAAAGCCTTCAGTGACATCAGCCAACTCACTCCACATTTCTGGTGCATCCCATCAGTTCCCATAGACCTGTGTACATCAAATTTGTTTAAATATTCCCAATGTGATCCTTCTCTGTTAAGAGTTCAGTCTTCCTTGCTCCAGATTTTCTGTCTGATCTGAGTAGCCTGGGATTCCTGAAAGCAAATCCTACCATTAAAAGACTGAGGCAAAAGCAGCACTGAATTCCTTGATCTTTGCAGCATTCTATGTCTCCAGGTTCCATACCCCCTTTAGCAGGAGGCACACATTTTCCAGAGCTTTCCTGTTGGTGCTGATAAACTTCTGGAAGTCCTTTATTCTAGTCCTTTGTGTGCTTCACCAAATTTAAATGCAGAAGGGCTTTGGCTTTCCTAGTCCCAACCATGCATGCTCAGGCAGTGTCTTTCTATTCTTTTCATGTTTCTTGTCCTTGTTCTCACTTCCTGTATGCTGCCTCTTAATGTTTGAGTTTATCCAGCAGCTTTGTGTTTATCCATGCAGGCCTCCTGCTGTCTTTGCTTGGTTTTGTGCTTACCAGGAAGGACCATTCTGGAGCTTGGACGAGCTGATCCTTGAAAATCAGCCAGTTTTCTTGGGCAAATCATGTCTCCAGTGCTGTATCCCATGCAGTGCTTCCAACCAGATCCCTGAACAAGCCAAGTTAAAATTCTCAAACAAAATCTTTTTCTTGCATCATCTTTTGGCTGTGTAATCAGAAATGTTTTCTAGTTTGTAAGTACTTGTGAATAGTTGGAAGAGGTGGGGGGTTGATTTTTTTCACTGTTCCCTTACCTCAGACAAATTCTCTGATGCAAAATTACAGAATCTATTACTTCATACCATGTAGCACATTAGATAATGCAGTGCAAGTGAGCAGGTTGAAGCAGTGACGTGAATTTGATTTGTCAGTAAGAGAATAAAACCCATTACAGTTAAAAAGCCAGTATAACAAACTAGGATTTTAAGTTAGCAGTCTGTAATGCTTCCTCCTACAGATCAATAAATGTGAATTCCTGACTATCACATAATACAGATTCTGTAAACACAGAAATCTCTTTCACACTGATTTGAGACAAGTGTAACTCAGTTGAGTAGAGCTGTTTTTGATTGACACAGGTGTAAATGATACCCTTTGTCTTTTCTCAGCAATTTGCTGAACAAATTGAGTCTTCTAGTGAGGATCAACAATGTAACATAATAATCTTGCAGAGATCTCTTGTGCTTGACTGCTTTGAAAATACAACTAAAATGAACAATGCAGTAGGTGTTCTAGAAAGGAAGTATATAGATAAAATGTAGACCAACCAAGCACTATTCCCTGATTTAAGAGGAAGACATATCATGACTTTCCAACAGATCTTAATTTGGGGTCCAGCTGGAACTAATACTACATTCTTGTCTTGGGTATTTGGGCTGTTGACAATTAAATACGTAGACTTCTGTATTAAGAACTTGACATTTTAAAATTGCTAACAGAACTTAAAGGTTAGACTATTTCTGTGTGGCTTGGGTCAAAATTTCTGTTACAGCTCATGAGAATTCTAATTCTGCATCCACTTCAGTGAAATCCTAGGGTTTAAAGCAGCTTTCCATGGATTTTAGTGGTGTGTCAAACAGCCAATCTCTTTCTGCCTTGAAAATTGTGGAGGTTTGTCCTTGCTAGACACAAAAGAAGTTGAAAGAGGACAGAGGAAGATTATCAGCCTCAACTGGTTTAGATCTTCCATAATGAAAACAGAACGAACCACAAGGCTCAACATGGATGAAGTCATTGGGCAGCTCAGAAACTCCCTGTCCGGTGAGTGCTGTGACATGGCAATGTCATCCAAGTTCCTGTTGGATGGACTGGGAACTTCTGAAGGGCTTTGACTAGGAAAGGACTCTATCAAAAATGAAGAAACTTGTCGCTTTACAGACAGAATTTTAGGATGCCATGGTGGGAGGAAGCTTAAGGGTTCTCACCAACCTTGGCCCCCCTCCCTGGGCCAGCTGCTCAGCACTGTGCAGAGCCTCAGTTTCCACTCCAGCTGCTGCCTGAGGGCCCACCTCAGGGTGTAATTTCTGCTCTTTGATACTGGCTTTATTGAGTGATGTAAAGCAGGGTGTGATGAAATGTGAGGTGGCTCGCCTCAGCTTATCTGTGTCCAGTCTCCATCTGCCTTCTGTTCCTGTAAACAGAGGGAATTTTGGAGAGATGGGAATTGAACTTCATTTTGGGAACATTTCTGAGAAGGCTATTGAAAAATGTAATCTTACACAGTTTTCTCAACAGTATTAAGATTTGACAATTTCAGATATATTTCTAAATCAAATGCTGTGGGGTTTATGATTTTAATTTTTTTTCCACTGGAATTTTCTGTGCAGTTTCTATTTGTGTCTTTATAAACACATAATAAAGAAATGTCTGATAGTGAAATGCAGTAGTTTCCATGACCTTTGGTGTTTGATTTAGCTTATGGTAGCTGGGTAATCAAATGTTAAAATCCATTTAATGCACTGCTTTTCTTTTGTATTGCACACAAGGCTGTGGTTAATTATAGGCCCTTTAACTATTAAACTCAGGTTTAAATAACATGCAGCATCAGAGCTCAAAGGCTCTTTGATGCAAACCTTCCTGAATAAGATTCCTTACAGGAGACTCAAATTAGCTTTCTTCGATGAACTTACTGAACAGGTATACGTTGTCTTAGTTGCTGAGATACTGAATATATTAATAGAAAACTGAAGCAGGTATTGCATCTCTATGGAAATGTTTAGTTTGGAGAAGGAAAAAATGTGTTTCTTGCCAACCTAATTAAAGGATTTTGTGGAGGTTTTTTTTTATATGTATCAGATGAAGTGTATGTATTTGTTCTTCTGATCAGTTTTGGATTACCCATACTCAGGTATACAATCATAGTAGTATCTATGATACTTACACAATGAGATATTATTTGTAACCACTGACAGCCAATTCTTTGCAGCTGTGTTTCAAAACCACAGACTGAATGCCACATTTGTTCTACACAGCCTGTCAAATTGACATTTGTTTTATTAAATTTGGAAGCTTAATATTCCTTTTGTTCAGTGGTTTCACATTCACATTGAAGCCCAGTATTCTGATTATATGTTGTAGAACTGTAATTACTTTGAGAGACACAAATATGACCATTTTTTAATTTTTCTCATTTGCTATATAATTGGCCAAATTTTTAAATAATACAATCCAGTGTAGGTTAAATGAAGTTAGCAAAAGTACCCAGATGCATTCTACTAGAAAATTACTTAAACTATTTTGTTGAAAAATATTACTTCTGAGATTGTTTTTCAAACAAGTGTCAGTAGTCCTTCTTACATGTATTTTTCAAATATAACCTGGGGGTTTACTCTTACAGATATTGCCTGAGTAGTTTGAATCAAGAAGCACAGTGTAACTGAGCTGAGAAAAGACAGAACAATTTTGTTAGTTTGACACAGGTGCCCCAGACACTGATCAGTCAGTGTTCATGTTGGAAAGTTAGAGATTCCTCAGTTTTTTCATACTGATGAAATGTAACAAAAAAACCCACCCCAACATCCCCCAGAAAAACCCAAAAAATCAGCCAATACAGTCTTAACAAAAAAACATTGTGGGGCTTAGCTTTGAAAAGTAGACTTCAATTTAATTCAGATTATTTTCATGCCAGGTAATAGTGGGGCAATTCCTATGTAAGAAAAAAGGATGAAAGGCCCAGGAATTAGCAGAGGTTTGTCCTCATGGGAAAGTCAGTCTGGGATTTTTTTCTCCTGGAAGAATTCTCTGGGACATCTTCTATTGAATTCATGAGTCAAGAAGCATAAAAAGTGAAGATAGCATTCTAGACTTGGCAGTAACAAGTCATTCACCTCCCTGTTTTTGAAAGCAACATGAAAATAATTCATGGGCGCAGTACTGGTATCAGAGCTCCTAAAATGTCATCCTCCTTCTTTTTCATGTCATTGATTTTTTAATTTCTTTTTTATCATCTCTTTTCAAAATTAAAATATGTTTTTTGCCTCCATTTGAAATAGATTGATTCTTCCATAGCTTTGTTCATTTAAACCCTATATGCTTTTTGAAACATTGAATTTTGCATCCTGCTTGCCACAAACTTCTTGAAAATACAGGTTACAGATGTTACAACCTTAGTTTTCATATAATACAAGGGACAGCACTTGGAACAGACATAGACTTTGGTTGGGGGGAGACTCTCTCTCTCTCTCTAAAGAACCTCATTCTGTGTGGTAGGGTAGACTAAATTGGCCCCAGAAATCACAGAATCAGAATGTTTTGGGCTGGAAGGGACCTTAAAGATCATCCAGATCCAACACCCTTACCATGGGCAGACACACCTTTCGCTAGACCAGGTTGTGCAGAGCCCCATCCAACCTGGCCTTTAACACTCCCAGGGATGGGGCATGAACAGCTTCTCTAGACAACCTGTTCCAGTGCCTCACCACCTCCACAGTAAATGATTCATTCCTAATATCTGATCTAATCTTCCAGTTTAGTCCATTGCCCCTTGTTCTGTCACTACATGCCCTTGCAGAAAGTCTCTGTCTTTCCTGAAGGCTCTCCATGGGTACTGGAAGGACACAATTAGAGCCTTTTCTTCTCCAGGCTGAACAATCCCAATTCCCTCAGCCTCTCATAGGAGAGGTGCTCCATCCTGATCAGCTTGGTGGCCTCCTGTGGACTCGCTTGAACAGGTTCATGTCCTTCCTGTGCTGGTGCCCCCCGGGCTGGATTCAGCACTGCAGGTGGGTCTCATGAGAGCAGAGTAGTGGGGGAGAATTGTCTCCCTTGACCTGCTGCCCACGCTGCTTTGGATGCAGCCCAGGACATTTGGCCTTCTGAACTGCAAGTTCACATTGCTGGCCCATGTCCAGCCTATGACCCACCAGCACCCCCAAGTCCTTCTCAGCAGGGCTGCCCTTGAGCTGTTCATTCCCCAGCCTGTATTGACAGTTGGAGTTGTCCTGACCCAGGTACAGCACCTTGCCCTTCGTCTTGTTAAACTACAGGAGATTTCCATAGGACTACATCTCTGTCTCTCCAATGTTGCCTGTGGACACCCTGGATTATAACCTTGGATGAAATGCCAGCTCTTAAAATGATCTTCAGGAGAGGTGACTAAGCATGAAAGTGTTCTTGGTATGTGAAAATTTTTGCACTGAGTAGTGTCTCTTGCTATCCTGTGCTGGGATTTCTGCCACAGCAAGAGAGGCAACAAGAGCAGCAACATAAAATAAATGACATGGTTTTCATTCTTGTTTAGTTTATTTTTGAAGATCTGATTCAAAGCCTGTTTGAGTCATTAGCCTTCAAATTGCCAAGATGAAAATAAACCAAAAAAAGGCCAAGCAAAACCTCTTCATTCTTACAAGTTGTAACTTTTTCTTCATATGTGTTAATAAATCATCTTTTCTGTCTAGTAGCACTCAGCTACCTGGCAGCTTCACCAGCAATGCTAATTTCCTCAACAGGGTTCAGCAGTTCAACCTTACTGGGTTACTAGGATCTCCTTTGACTTATTCTCTCTGGTCTCTTCCATCTGTATCCACTTATAAATAAATGTCCTCTAAATACCATGTTTTAAGACATGTTACCTTACATTTGCCAAAACACGCGTTTTGTGCTCTACTGTAGTAGTGGAGAGTTACCCAAATTCTTTTTAGTAATGTCTGGTTGTGATTCTGCACTCCTTGTATGTTGTAATTACAAGAATCTTAATTGTAATTTCACATAAATTTTAATTCTAATTACAAATAATTGTTCAATTGGAACTATTCAATAGATACTCGAAGATTAACATCAGCAACAATATGCAACAAATAAAATCAGAGCTGTTTTATCATAGAGATTGTAGGAAAAGTCTACTTACAGAACTGCATTTACTAAAATGAAACTAAAGAATCAATACAAATAATATTTATATGATTATATTCAAGGGGGTTGCTTGCATTTTAAAACACATGTATTCCCCATTTTATGCCCATTACTGTGTTTGCTTTCTTTGAGATATAAGGGGTGTTCACTGATAGAACAGGGTCTAAATGGGGATTCTAGAGCACACAAAGAGTTGCTCCTGAAAACACTCCAAAAATTTTGCTCATCCATACAAAGTATAGTAAACATTCAGCTCAGTTGCAGATTTCAGTATCAGGACAAACCACTGTTCAACAACAGCTTTCAAAGACATATTGATGTTTTGCATTTAAACCCATTGAAGAAAATTCCAAACTACTTATGGGCAAACAACTAATAAAAGAATTCAAATTTACATTGAGCTTCAACTTAAACTGTGAATCTTAGCTGACTTTGGACGGGGTTTAAGCTGACTTTTCATGATTACCTCTGTTTTGAAGACAGATCTGGCACAACTAAAGATATAGCTCAATCTCTTTTAAAGTTTATTGTGATGATATGAGTGAGCATTTTTCTGAGTGAAATTTAGAGTCTGGGTCATTTACTAAGATTGAATTTGCTTTCGTTGTTTGTATTTTTCCCTGAGTTAGACTTGATTAATGTAAACTGCAAACATTCTGCCAGCTATGGGCAAAAGCTCTCTACTGGCATGACCCTATTAATATAAGTGTCCTAAACATAAAAAACAGCCTTTATCACAGATATGGTATGTTGCATGACACAAAGGCTGTTAACATACTATTTTACACATCATGAAATGCAATACAGCATAATGAAGGATGGAATTTGGCCCTTAGCTTAATCTTATTAGACATTTATTTTTTTCTTGGTTTTCAATGAAAGACAGATTTTTCCCTTATTTCCAGTTCCTACTCTGGCAACTTTTTTTTCCTGTACTTATATTTCATTGGGGTTTCTTTCTTTTGTTTTATTTTGTTTTGTTGGGGTTTTTTGTTTATTTGGTTGGGTTTTTTTGTTGTTGGTGGTGGTGGTGATGATTTTTTTACTTCTAGTCAGATCTTTTGTCTTACAGGGAAAGAAAATTAAAAGACTGGTCCATTATCTCACATTTCATTTAAGTCTAATATATATTTGCTTAGGGGTAAAAAAGGTTGAGGAAAAAAGGGAAATGTCAAAAATGAATAATAAATGGTATATAAACAGAAGCAGATTTTCTGTGATATGTTACCCCTGATAAAGCTGATAATGTTTCCCAAATGTGTTGCCTTGGTTCAAATCCAAATCCACTGGTCAGGTTTTATGTGCTATTTTTAATTTTACTGCTTAAAAAAGTTTACATCATTTTGTAGGAATTCCCTCCTACTGCATAGCTGTATCTAGTTATTTGTAGGTTAAAATTCATCTTAATATAGATTCATATAAAACATGTGTCACCACAGAGGCAGCAAAAAGGCAGATCTGGGTGGGTAAGACAAGCTGGATTTGCAAGAAAACTCTTTTTTAATGAATTATGCTTTCCTTTGAGGTCACTCTGCTGTTTGATATTGTAGACTCCAAGGTCTTTCCATTCAGTAAACTTTCCTTGCCCTTTAAACAGTGAAATCAGAATGTGAGAGGAGAATGCAAACAACCAGGGACAGGGAGACCTGGAAGTGTTTAGGATCCACAAAAAACCTCTAGAACTAGTCAATGAACTGGAGGCATTGTAAAGCAATTCTTAAAAAAAATGCTTTGGAATACTTAAAACCAGAAATTGTCTTCTGTTAGCACTGCTGCACTGACTTGGTGGAAGTTCTTCTACTCTAGGTTGATAGTAGTGGAGATACTTTTAGAGAAGAAACTTTCTCAAAAAAATATTAAAGATCTGGAAGCATTATAATGGACAGAGAAAGGAAAGGAATTACTCTTCCAGTGGCAAAATACTGATATAAGGAAACAGAATGGTAGTAACAGAAACATTACTTTGCAGTGTTACTTGCTCCTCAGTCCATTATGTACTGAGTTTTCACCATTATCCCATAGCAAGTAGGAGATATGCTGCAAGTAATACCCTTAAATACCAAGTTCATGCTTCAGTGCCCCATCCTTAGTCAGCTGCAATATTTTGAAGTAGGTTGGGCCTGATGAACTTGATCATAAAGAATTTGATGAACTGGCTTAGCAGAGAATGTAGTTATATATTGTTACTTTTAACAGTGAGGTAAGTCATGTCCCTGCCCTTAAAAATTGGGTATGGGTGTGAAAATAAGAGCCCACTTAGATAATGGGCTGTGTCACCCCATGCCAAAGCAGTATACTTAACTTAATAGAAGTAACAGAGAAGAAGCAGCAATATCGTCGTTTACCTCCATAAGGCTTTTGATAACTGCCTCACACAGATGGCCTGTAAGCAGCTCAAGAAATGTGGTCTAGATAAATCTGTTACAGGGTAAACCCTGGAATGCAGACACTCCAGCTGTACAGGGGCCAGGGCACAGGTGTGAGCACTGAGAACCTCTCAGTGCCTGGCACACCGCAGTCCCATAAGAAGTGCCTTGTAGAGCTTCAGCCTTTGCTCTGTCAGATGTGACAGTGCTGTTTTGGAGGCAGAGACAGAATAAGCCATATCATGCCAGTCAGCCCTGTGGACAGAGACTAGTCATATTCAATTTATTGGTAGTGATGTAGCCTTTTTGTGTAGATACTTTGAATCTTACACCAGGTAACTGTGGTTAAAGAAGAGAGAGATGTTAGGTGGGGAAAAAAGTGGTTCCCCAGACATATTTTGTGTTGCATTTTACCTTTTAAACAAACACCAAAAAATATTAATTTGAATTAAGGAAAATATTCATTTAAGTGGTATTATATAAAACTGTAGCCAGCTGATGAAATAGTAACTATGCCATGCAGTCTAAAATATGGACTTACGTGTCTGTCATTGCTCATCCCCCGCTGAAAACACCATAATTGATTTAAAATATAAGAATTTGTCCTGACTGAAGTTTGTGAACATTAAAGCAAAATACTAACATTCTAACAATAATATTTTAAAGCTTCAATGGATGTAATGCATAAGTTATCCTTGTGCTGGTTCTCACTGGTAAAGCCACCATTTTGCCTTTGTTTACCAGGTCATAGAACAGGGATAATTATGCAAGGCTAGATCATTTAATCAGTGGGTTAACACGCTTTACATGAGTACCCTGAAGTCAGAGAGTACGTTTGCTTTTCTTCCTTACTGGAGTGCCCTTTAACTATGAGTGGTCTGCAAAAGCTATAATTAATATAATCTGAGAAAGGTGAAGTGTAGCATAACTGAATATGGGTAAAATGTTACTTTCACTCTCTTATTCCTGCTATATAGTCATTATCCATAGATAGTCAAAACACATAAGACAAGAAGAAATGAAAACCTAATAGTTATAATGATGGATTTAATAAACATGGGTGCCAAATAACAGCAGAATTTTGTGAACCATTCTTTATCTCACTTCCATCACTCCTTGATCTCACCTGGGGAAGAAAAGACCCATCTCTTTTTTCAATATAAATCATTGAGAACAATGTTTTGGAAGCAAATTTAAATCAAGGATTATGCATTTTATGTTTTCTTTTTTTTTCCACTTTTTTTTGTATGCCCATAGAGGAAAACCAGGGGCATGTGAGTTACAGCTGACACAGGCTAAATGCTGAGCCATTGACTTCCCCACCATATGGTTCACTCTGCTGCCAGAAGCCAAGAGTCTCGGGATCTGTTCAGAGGAGCTGCCAGTCCCTGGCCAGGGCTGATGCAGCAGTGTGTTCCTGTAGTCTGCAGGCTGGCTTAGAGAGAGACACTGTTCATGCTGAAAGGCAGGAGTGCAAACTCTGTTACATCCTGCAAATAGGCCAAAGAAGGAAGCAGGACAAGGCAGCAGTAAGAATCAAAGGAGAAAAAATGGGCTGTGTATAGGATTGGGGGTGGGGAAAACAGAAAATAAAAAACACAAAAAAAGCCTCTGAGTGAGTTGGAAGAGGGAACAAAACAGCCTTATATGAACCATGCTTCATGGAGAATGATGTATGTGCAGCTCAGAACAAGGGTGTCCTCACTCAGATGTCTATGTAAACATAGCTTAGGAGCCTGAGTCACTTCTTTTGCATATTGTTTATATTCTAATGTAATTCTATTACTTTAAATCACATCAGAAGGCAGTTCTCATAAAAACCCAAAAAACTTTTCTCTAGTCAAAATGTTAGGAAAATAAAATATAATCCCTCTGGTAATAGCCTAAGAAGAGAAATCTCACATGTTAGATACACAAAATATTGTCCATTTCACAGTGGAAAGATAACAAGGGCGGTATAGAAAACTATATGGGTCTTGTATCCTGTTGAAGTGTAGAAGGGTGCAGGTAGTTTTGAAGAACCTGTCTGTGAAAGCAAGTTAATATAAAGACAGAATGATGTCTAGAGAAGGCAGCTGAGCTCTCTGGGGAGTTGAACGATTCCACAAGGTTTCCACCTGGGTAAGGTCTTCTTGATGATTGAAGAAAGACCTCAGTGTTGGGTTTAATTGTGGATATACAACAGGAGAGACAAAAAACCTTCTAACCGTGTTATTTAGATTGTGATTTTTGCTTGTGAGGGCAGATTTTTTGCTTGTTTGTCTTCTGCCTTGTTTGAAAAGGCAGAAACTGGAGGTTGTAGGTGAAACAATTATCGAACACAAGGATTACTACAGGTGTTATCTGCAGTAAGCGCTGGCAGCAGATGGAGTATCGGCTCACTGACTTGTAGAACAGGCTTCTCTCTGTTTTGCCCTAATACTTAACATAACCAAACTGGAGAGACAACCCAAAAGCCACATAGGTAGCACAGAGGCACAAGATCAAGATGGTGCAATCAGAAGTCAGCATGGACATAAAAATCTTCAAAGGAGGAACTGCAGTATTGTAATCCACCTACAATGGATACTTATATTTCTTCAGTACAGTACTTTGCTCTTATCTATTTAATCCTATTTTCAGGGAATTTCCCATTTGGCAAGATTTTGAATTCTGTTTCTAGCTTTTGGTGTGTTATCGGGGTGCAATTGCAAGATCCCTTTACAATGTCTGTGGCTGAAGGGGCACAGTCTTCCTTGTTCTGAACCAGGTGTCATGTCACTTTCCCATCTACAATATGCAATTTCAACTCTGATATGAACGTGCCTGAGAGAAAGCATGGCCTGAGTGAAAATGCGACTGTTTTTCAGTAGCAAGATATACCTGAGTCTTTTTGCTGCATTCTCAGTTCTTTCTGCTTTGTCATTGCCTACAAATATATTGGAAATATTTTCTAGGCCATTGTCCATGACTTTTATAAATACATTGAAGAGCACCAGGTATTAGAACAGGCCCTTTCAAGTCTTAGAAAAGACCTTTAAGATCTTTGAATTGCTGTTAACCTGTTAATGCTGCTATTAAGCACTGCCAAGTTCACCACTAAACCATGTCCCTTTCAGAGAAGAAGAAATTTTTCCCAATATCCAACCTAACCACACCCCCGTCCCCCACCAGGTGCACCTTGAGGTCATTTGTTCTTGCCTATCACTTTTCACTTGGGATAAGAGATCGATACCCACAAATCTTCCCTTGGTACATACCTTCCTTCTGGCAATTGTCTCCTGATAACTCTAAGTATGTTTTCCCTTTAAGAGATTCATTTAAGTGAATTATATTGGATTAACATGGCTTTTGAGTTTGGGGTTTCATTTTTGTAGATAAGAGTTGTCTGTACAACTATGTTCATACTACGTTGGTTAGTCTCTAAGTACAAGATGTTAAATCAGAAAACTGTCTCTGCCAGTTGCGAGGAATATATTCCTTCATCCGTCTTCAAGGATGCTTTGTCTAATTTTTTAGGAACTTTTTCTTCATATCAAACCATCTCCTAAATTGGCACAAATCAGAATAGTTATATTTAATGAGTATCTCTAATTTATCCAAGTAGAGGATGTGATCTTACCAAGCACTGCATTCTGAGGCAAAATACAGACAGTTTACACTTGACCCTGTGTAACTACATTGTCTTTGTGGAAATACAGGCTCCTATTTTTGGTATTCAGTTATATAACCAAAAAGAAAAATAAAAAATAAGGACAAAAATAGTAGAAGACAGGGAAGATTTCAGTGTGAGCTGAGGATAAAATGCAATTTTTACCTAATAGGCCGTAGCATCTATAGAACTACCAACACTAGAACTGATGATGACTGGGACCCCTGTGCATCAGCAGCATCTTCATCAGTGCCAGGAAAGTGAAGCACTTACACAGAATCTGCAGAGTGGGTTTTAGCTGTACTGGCTTTGTGCAAAGCGTAGGGGATTTTAGATGCATTGATCTCTGAGGTCAGGTGGTAGGTACTTCAGGTGGTAGCTGTGTTCATACGCTCTGCGTTCTCGTCCTTGGATATGATAAAATAGGGGATCAGTGACCCATACTGAGTTCCCAAACAGGAAAATAATGTCGTCATCATCATGTCCTCTTTCACCAGTCTTTGCCAGAGTGTACAACAAATTCAGAAAACTTAATCATGAAATAGCTGTAGTGACCCTTTTTTGAGGAGAGAGATTTATCAGGCTCTGATGAAACTTTTTGTTCGATTCTCAAGAATATTAAACACAGAAAAACCTCAGGAAGTAGATGAGAGGTATGTGCAACTTCGCTACAAAAAATCAAGGCTTTTACCTGAGGAGACCCTGGTTTTGGAGGGAAGAGAGCTTACGTGTCAGTGTGAGCCAAGCTATGAACTGTGGCATGGTTTATTTTCAAGCACAGACATAGCCTGACACATCAGGCACATATTTCCCACTTCTTTAATATTGAATATGCAGGTTAAGCTGACGAAATGTGAGTTACATTTACCCCTTCTTTTCTCTTGTAACTGAAACGTGTGTGGTGGGGCAGGATGGATGTGCAAACACAGTAACCAGTGGCTGGATCTGGGATGAGGGCAATGAGATTGGTAGAGTTTGCATCCATATACATCAGGCCCCGTGGTAACAATTAAGCAACATATTTGGGTGTATCTGCCTTAATCTTTTAATTTAGATCAGGGGAATGGAGTTTTTGAAGTGGTCTCTGACCCATGTGGTGGAGCTGTCTTGGAGCACACAAAGCAACTACTTTGCCCTGATAACACTAGAATAGATCTGGCCTTAAATAAAGCACCTAAAATGTGTATACAGGGCACATCATGTCACCACCACGAATTTTGCTCTACAAACCCACTCCTTTTCAGCCACAAAATTCATTGTCATTTAACACTAGTCAGAGCTTTAGTCTACACTTCTATATGCAGTTGTTTACCACAATCGGCAGGACAACAAGACGACATCAAAGGTTCAGCCTCTTCCCTAATCTCCCAGCAATCACAGGAATATGTAACTTGCATCAATATTCATCCACCTTTTGAAAAAATTTGTATCAAGATGACCAGACCTGCATCTCAAACAGGAACCAGCAAAACTCCTCCCAGAAAACTATACCAAAAACTGGTAAAATCCACCCAGATGAACTCCTGCCTGTGAACATCAGTGAGTAAAGAACACTGCGATACAGCAGCTTACTTCAAAAATACTTTGAGAAAAATAATCTTCCTTATAAAACTCTACTGTTCCAGTGTTGCATAATAAAACATAGTCCCAAGGTTCTGTAAAAATTAGAATTCCTAGAAGACCAGTCTGAATTTTTGCCTGTCTGGAAATGTGCTCCATTGGACACAATCTCACCCAGATGACTAAACTGGGATCCAGTTTAGGATGATCATCCCAAGGGGCCAAAGCCAAAAGTCTCACTCCACTTTTTTCCATGTTCATTTTCTCATTCCTAGCAGTTGCTTGTAATAGTTTCCAAGTGTGGAAGCCTGATAGGATGAAACAATTATGAACTTTTTGCTGTCAGCAGCAACCTGAACTAATTCTGTTTTATTAGCATTACACAGGATAATTTCTCACAGAACTGTGAAGACTTTCTTGGGAATATTTCTAGCAAAATCTTCTAGAAGTTGGTTTCATTATGAAATAAAGATGTTTTCAAAATTCTGTGCTGTAAATTCTCTGCCAGAAATATTTAACAGATATTTATAATCTCATTAGGCAATCTCAGTAATCCAAAATTAATGTATGTGGATAGAAAATTGCTCATTGCAATGTTTTTCAATGGTAGGAACAGTAAGGAACAAGGTAGAGTTTCAACACACAGGCAGGGGCTGTATATAGAGAGATCAGATACTGTAATTTATGGGAATATATTATCGGGGCAATTAAAAACAAATACTGTGACACAGCTTTTATCAGTGCAAATTGGCAAACATTAATGGCATATAATACAGTAGTATTCCTTGGAAAATGGGATAAATGTTGCACAATTCTCCTATGTGCATAGTTTTGTTAAAATTGTCAGAAATATATGGATGACAAAGCATGGGGTTTTTATTTAATTTAATATTTTGACTATGCCCAGCAGTGCCTCTCTGAGTGATAGTGAAGAGAGCTATTCCTAGGATTTCTCTTCAGCTGTATTCACTCATCCAAGTCAAATTCTTTGGACTGATTCCAGCAACTTTACACAAGTGCAAATTCTGCCTGCTAGAAATGTCAAGATCACCTGTGATTTCAAAGCAAAATTTATGTGCTTGCAAACAACTCTGCTCTACCTCCTGACATCTGTATTAAAGGTGATCTCAGGCATGCAAAAATCCCAGCACCAGAAAGAAAGCAAGTTAGAGGGAGGTGTGAAAGGGAACCTGTAAGGCAAGAGTTAGAGAACTTCATCTGGGACTCAAACCTATCTCTGTTTGCTAATCACAGTAAAATACAAAATGTTTAAACTGTGTATTAATTAATTAGAACCATGCCCACTTTCGGCAAAGCGTCACAGAAAAATTTTCATAGGTACCACCATTTCGTACCTTAAACTGAGCACAGGAGAGTGCTTTCATCAACCCAATTCACCAAATGACTTGGAAATGCCAGGAATGGTTTGAGAAAGAACTATCTAAAATCATCTATTGCAAATTACAGAAATAAAGGAATTGGTTTGGGTTTTTTGGTTTCTAGCTTTTGGGGTTTGGGGTTTTTTAGATAAATCTGTGCAGTTTGCACCTCGATTATTCAATGAGAAAGGTAGCAATCTGAATCAGAACTTGATTTTTTCAAAAATGTCTCTAATATTATACATTAATTTTTTTTTATTTTAAAGCATTACTGCCTAAAATCACTGCTTTTAAATGGCCTCTTTATATGCTGAAAAAATCTAAATAAAATCTGATCATCAGCACTACAGTGTTTCATGACATTAGTAAGAACAGGTCTATGTGTTTTGTGAGGTCATGAAATTGCAGTCTTTCAAAGCAAAACAACCTAAAAGTTGAAATCACGTTTACCTTTTACCTTTGAAAGTCAGAGCAGTTTACCTCAACTTTCTGTCTTCTTGCTTTTCCAGTCCATGTAGTTGTCATTTATATTAATGGTTTCCAGTTCAGCATCCTACTGTTATTTTTCAGTACAACAGTGTACATTCTTCACTGCTCACCTGAAGTTTGAAGGTATAAACTGTGAGCTGTATAACACTGTGGACTCAAAAGCCTCCATATCAATCAGTTTTACTGTGTTTCACTGAAGTATTATTTTTTATATATTAACTCAGGGAATACCGGGCACATCAGTCAAGGTCTGTCAGGAGCAAGCTCAGACAGTTTCTCATTGCTTCCCTAAGCTTCTTTTTATGCCTCTGTTTCATCATCTACAGGTGCCAGAACTCCACTATATGTGCACATTGAAGACAAACATTTAGTCCCCTCTGTGATTTATCCCCAAAGCACAAAAAAACCCTCCCAAAGCAGCTATGCTAAATCACTGTTTGCAGGGAAGGCACACCCTTCGGCTGATGCATAAAAAGGGTCATGGATGTACTATATCTATACCTGTGCTAATGACACCTAGAAATAGTCTAAATTTTGTACACACAACCCTCCATTAAATTATACTCTGTTACTTGTTCTTCAGTCCCTATTCCCTCCCTAGCCCAGTTATTTATATTGTCTCTTTTATAAAATTTGTACTTAACCCTTCCTGATCCATCTTGTCTCATTATCTGAAATATAATCGAAAGCAAGTGAAAAATCCAGGTTAAACTGCAGCATGTTTCCTGCTTTATAATCAGAGATCTTTTTTTGAGCTTAAGAGGCACTACTGCTGTGCTACCAGAATTTTTAAAGCTTCTGGTTTTTTTACTTAGTAAGTATGAATTTGAAGCACATATCCAAAGAACTTTAGATACTTTAGAGCATCTGCAGAGCTACAAAGATGGTCAGAAGACTTGAGCATCTCTCTTGTGAGAAAAAAGACTGCAGGAGCTGGGACTTTTCAGCCTCAAGATAAAACAACTGAGATGGGACCTCATAAATGTCTATAAGTATCAGAAGGAAGGGTGTCAGAGGTTGCAGCCAAGCTCTTCTCTGTGGTGCTAGGCAATAAGACAAGAGTTAATAGGCAGAAAGTGATGCACAGGAAATTCCACTTGAACATGGAGAACTTCTTTACTGTGCAGGTGCCTGCAGACAGGAACAGATTGCCCAGAGAGATTGTGGAATATCCCTTACTGCAGATACTCAAAACCACCTGGACACAATCTTGAAAAATGTGCCTAGGGAAGCCTGCTTGAGCAGGGAAGTTGGAGGAGACAACCTCCAGTGGTCCCTTTCACCTTAACCATTCTCTGATTCTGTGATCTAAGACAATTTTGAGGGAAATTGTTGACTCACAGAGTTAAATGTTTCTATCACTGGAGAGCTAAAACAAGCTGCTGTAGAAGTGTGTAATGGATATTTCCTCATATGGAAGCAACCAGACCGAAAAGTTTTGACCTGCCAAGGAGGTTACATAGTTTCTGTCTTTTTGGACGAGCATCATGTATGTTCATAGGCTAAAATCCTTCTAAATCCTGAGTTGAGTCTTGGGAAAGGCTGGGTTCAAGTGTCCAGTGAAGGATGGAATAGGAGGAATTCAACTCTTTTGCTCCTGATCCTCTCCAAATGTCCTCCTCCGGGAGTCTTAAGGAATGTATTCCATAACATTTGCGGAATGGTCACATCTAATGGCAATTACAGACATAAAGCACAGAGTAGCTAAAGTGACAGAGGGCTGACTAGGCTGTCCAGTGCTAAAGGTGACTAAAAGCATGAGGGAGTGATGGCAGCTGTCACCCAGCAACATGGATCAGTGAAAGGTTCACAGGCTTGGGTACTCTCACCACCCACACAAGGCACTGTGACACTCCCACAGTAGTGTCACACCCCCCGGTAGTGTCACACCCCCCAGCAATGGTACATCATTCAGTATTGTCACATCCCCCAGCAGGGTCACATCCCCCAAACAGTCACACCCCAGAGCAATCTCACTCCCCAGAGAAATGTCACATCCCCCCACAGTGTCAGAGCCATGTCATCCTAGCCAGGTCACACCTCACAGCAATATCATACCCCCCAGCAGTGCCACACCCTACAGCAGTGTCACACCTCTCTGCAATGTCACACCTCAGAGCAGTCACACCCCACAGCACTGTCATACCCCACAGCAATATCATATCCCCCAGCCGTGCCACACCCCAGAGCAGTGTCACACCCCTCTGCACTGTCACACTCCACAGAACTGCCACACCCCCTAGCAATCTCACACCCCACCACGATATCATACCCCCCAGCAGTGCCACACCCAGAGCACTCACACTCCCCCAACAGTATCACACTGCCCCATAACACCCCTCAACAGTAGCACACCCCCAGCAGTGTCACATCCCACAGCAGTGTCACACCCTCTAATAATGTCACACTCCAGGGCATTGTCATCCCCAGCAGTGTCACCCCCCATAATGTCACCCTCTGCAGTGTCCCCTCCACAGTGTCTCCACGCGCAGTGCTGGCTCCGGCCGCTGGTGGCGCTGCAGCCAAGACGGTCGCGGGCGGGGTGGGGAAAGGGACGCGCTGTGCCATGCTGGGGTCTGCGCAGCTCCAGGAGCGCAGGGAGGTCGTGTTGATTTCTGCTCATCCATCACCCGGCAGGGGCTCTGCCTGGCAGTCCCAGGATGAAAGGGCTCCGCTTTGTCATTGTCTTCCTCGCCGGCCGGCCTGGCACTGCTCCTCCGTCAGAGTGTTGATGCGAGTTGTGGTGAGCCAGCGGCTGCCCGGCAAGCGAGTTAGTGAGGGGTCATTTTGGAGCGATGTTCTGTGGCTTTACCGTCCATGTTACCCTCCCCATACCTTTGTCAGCCGCACTGAGCTTTTTCCCATCATCGCCAGGGCTCGGCTGTGCCCACAGTCTCCCTGGCAGTAGCATCACTGATACTATGGTGCAAAGCCGCACCTCCCTGCAAGCTTTTCCTTATTTGTTAAACAAATAATAAACATAAAATTTTCTATTATATGTGTGCTAGTAGAATGTCACGAGTTGTCTAAACACTGAATACATAGACTGGAGTCTGTCTGAGACATCTTTGATTCTGCAAGAACACCTTGCCCCCATATCAATTTGAACACGAGCAACCTGTTGTGCAAGCACCAAGAGTGGTGGTGAGTGGTGTCCCTCAGGGGTCCATAATGGGATCACTGCTGATTAGTATCTTCATTGGTGACATCAGGATCGAGTGCATCCTCAGCAAGTTTGCAGGTGACATCAAGCTGAGTGGTAATTGACACAGGAGAAGTATGGGATGCCATCCAGGGAGACTTGGACAAGCTTGAGAAGTGGCCCACAAGAACCTCATGAAGTTCAACAAGTCCAACTGCAAGGTACTGCACCTGGGTAGGGGCAATCCCAGACATCAATGAAGACTGGAAGAGCTCACCGATAACAGCCTTTTGGAGAAGGGCTTAAGGATGCTGGTAGGTGAAAGGCTGGATATGGCCTGCAATGTGCACCCAAAGCCCAGAAAATCAAACAAATTCTAGGCTGCATCCAAAGCACTGTGGCCAGCAGGTTGAGGAAGGTGATTCTCCCTCTCTACTCTGCTCTGGTAAAACTCCACCTGGAGCACTCCATCCAGCACAGAAAGGACATTGACCAGTTCAAGCAAGTCCAGATGCCACCAAGATGATAGGAGGGATGGACCACCTCTCCTATGAAGACAGGCTGAGGGATGAGGCTGTGTCCCAGTTCAGCAGGTGAGACCAGTTATCACTGTGTGGGAGTGATCAAAGCTGTGTATTCTACCCCCTCTATTCATTTCCCAAGAACAATGGACCATTTGCAGCAGCTGCCCAGGGAGTCATTAGCACTTTCACACCCAGCCTGGGGAGGGGCATGGCTGCTAATTGGCCATCAACAGTTCAACAATACCCGATGACTCCCAGAGTTAATCACTCATTGTGTGAGTCCCCGCCCTGGGGGAGGGACTGGGTGCTCCCTCAGGGTACATAATGGGGGGGTGGGGGGGGTGGGGGGGGGGATGGGGTGGCGGCGGTGGCGGGGCGGGGTGGGGTGGGGCGGGGCGGGGCGGGGCGGGGCGGGGCATACCACCTCGGGAACCTCTGGTTGGATCCAGAGGAGCAGCAGGACCTCGACAGGAGGAGATCACCACTCTTGACCAGACTACAGCCATTACCTGCACCAACAGGTTTCTCACTTCCATTTGCTTTGGACTTGGGGGAACCACACAGGTCTCAACACAAGGGCTAACAAACCTCTTTGGGTTTGTGCCCCAGGACACTGGGTTATACTGCTGGGTTTTGTCAGTTGAAAGCAATTTCTCTTTGTGTCAGTGTATTTATGGTAATATCTTTCATTAAAATGTAACTCTGACTTATAATCTCTCTTGTGGTGGGTCCATTTCTCCTGCCGGTTTACCTTTAAACCAGCACAGGCTGTTTGTCCTGGAGAAGAGGAGGCTTTGGGGAGACCTTATTGCAGCCCTTCAGTACTTAAAGGGGGCTTATAAGAAATATGGGAAAAGACTTTTTAGTAGGGTCTGTAGTGATAAGACAAGGGGCAATGATTTTGACTTAAGAGAGCGTAGATTCAGACTATCTATAACCATGAAGATGATGAAAGAATGAAACAAGTTGCCCAGAGACATAGTAGGTACCCCATCCCTGCAAAGATTCAGGGTCAGGTTGGAGAGGCTCTGAGAAACCTATCTAGTGGAAGATGTCCTTGCCCATTTATAGTGGGATTGGACTAGATGACCTTTAAAGTTCCCTCCCAACCCAAACTATTCTATCATTCTAATAGCTTAATACTGTGGACAGGGTGAGCTCATCATGGTTGATCTAGGCACCCAAGGATGGGGTGGTAACAGAAGTGGAATTTAAATGCTGTGAAAAGAAAGAGATGTCTTTTTCACATTGACATTGGTCTCTCACTATTATTTTTTCACCAGTCAAAACAGGATGGTCCTGTTTCACTTTGTGAAGTCATTTTGCAGTAACCAGCAAAGGAATTCTTGGTTAGTGATTGTGTGGATTGTTTTTTTTTTCCTGAAAATCTGCTAGCTTTGACATAACTACTCTTTCTGGTGTTTTCCCAGTGACTTTGGTTTGCACAAAATTCAGTTAATGACATGCTTTTTGAAACCCCACCTTAGAACTTTCATTTTGAAGGTATTGGAAAATTCAGATTTTAGTGGGGAACAATCAATAAGGTTGACAGAATGTAGGTAATGCACATGTAATGAGGGAATATGATGCTTTTTTTAAATCAGTTTTTTAACAGGAAGTAGGGATGAATGGACTTGCAAAGGGATTTCTACACTGCAGGTTATCTCAGTGCAAATATCCCGACCAAAGTTAATTTTTGGGATTAGTGCACAGGAGGTCTAGATGCACAAACATCATAAACACATAGACTGTATTCTTGTGTTTGTATGCTGCTGGCTTGAATTAAGATCAAGGTGAGATTTTACTTCTCTTGATCCAGAAGAATACTCAATTCCCTTAGAACAGTGATGCTGAATTGCTGCTGCACAATATCAAAATAGGAACAAATATAAACAACTCCAAGTCCTGTTAAATATGTTGCACTTGAAGCAAATATTTCCTGAGATGAATTTTGAAGGCAAGGATTCAACATGTCTTACACTGCAATGTTTCTATGGTGGCCCATTGAAAAGTCTCATCTCCCAGCATTTGTGTGCATAAACTTTTGATGATCACTGTAGTGTAGCATATTTTCCTCCTTGGCAATACCATCTTAAGAGTTTTCAGTGGCTTCTGTGTCTTCAAATCACTCAAAATGCCAGTTCCTACTTCCTGTCCACAAACAGCTAGTATGATCTAAAAGCAAAATATTTCTGGTGGATAGATTCCATGTGCCATTTGCTGCAGTGGCAAAAAAAAAAAAAAAAAACCAACAAAACCAAATCATCTCCACAACCCAGGAAAGCCACTTTTCTCAATAATTTACACGACTTGTTTTTGTGCATAAACTTGGTATCATTTAAAAGCTACATTGTGCTACATATTGAATAGAGAGGACCAGACTGAGGCATCTTACTGAAGGTGGGGCTGCACTGCTCAGCAAACCATCTCTTCATCCTCTTGTCAAGAGCATGGGGGCCATGCAAAGGAGTTCTGATGAGAAGCACGATCTTTTGGTGTGTTGTACAAGGTCCTTGGGTGGAGGGAGAGCTTAGGAACAGAGCTATGGTATAGGCTAAGTCAAAGTAGTGCTAAGTATATTGCTAAGGCTGAACATGACTCCTCATTTCCATATATCCACTGTGACTATAGTTTTATCACTTAGTGTATGTCAACCAAGTGGCAGTAGCTCTCTTTGTGTGTGTGCCTCTAGTTTGTAGCAAATGTAGGTAAAATGAGTCACCTCGATGAAAGAGATAATACTTGTATGTTATCCTTGGTGGCAGTAACGGGCTGCGATTAAGCATGCAGAAGATACTGCTTCAGCTGATGCATAGTAACTCATTAATATTCAACAGCTTGATCATATGTCAGAGCCTTCAGTTTTCTTTAGCTCCTTTAAAAAGTCTTAGACAGGGGTTGTGCCTTGGGAAGGACCTTCCACCTTGGACAGGTATGATTTTCACAGGACTTTAATCTCTGCAGCAGCTGGGTGGTGTTCTGCCCTTGAGACTGCTGTGAATCACATCTAAGTGAGAAAAAAATTCAAATTCTATCCTGGCCTCTGGCTACTACAGTAAATCTGTAAAAATCACTCCTGCTGAGCTGTATGGATCCACATAGGCCTATGCAGAATGTAAATCACGTAATCCTGAGAAAGCTGCCTGGGCTGCATAGTAGAGAAACTGCAGCATGCACAGAATATGTAAGAGCTTGGAAAGGCAGACTCTTCCCCCCACAGGTGATTTGTGAGAGAACATTTGGATTGTGAAGTATTCCTCCCCCACAGACTGATAGGTAGCAGCTAGAGGGGAAGATGCAAGCTGCTCCTTGCAGCATAAAATAAAACTGAGCTGGGGTCTCAGAAAAAAATAAGTTTTATGAAGCAAATTTTTAAAAACAGGCAATTAAAACCAGGTTCTTATACCCCTTCTGTCAGCTAAAGTGGATTTTTATGGATATCAGCTCATGGGGCTTGACTGAAGGTATGCCAGGAATGCTGGATAGGTCAGCTGGGTGATGAACTGACATGTCCTAAAGGAGTGAGACATGATCCAAGAGCAATACTACCATTAAAACGTGTTAGGGTGTGTCAAGAAAGAAAATTATTAACAGCTTCTGCTTTTAATAGTCTTCGGCCTGCACAGCAGCAGTGAGATGTTTTATTGATGACACCATGGGCTATGAGACAAACTCCACAGATAAAGATTTTCAGGTTTGCTTTATGGCCTTTCCAATAAGGAGCAATCTTTTTTCAATAAGATGAGAATTATTGGCAATCCTTTAAATTATAATAGATCTCTGAAATATAACAGCTAATTTAGCTTTAATAAGAAGATAATTACAAAGCCAATACATACCTATTGATTGCTAGAATCATGTTTACTGGCCTTCTTCATCTGTCTAATGTTACATGCACACAGTCTGCAAGATTTTTGAAATCATATTTTAAAATCTTATGTACCTGTACTAAGTTATTATTAAGGTTATTGAGTATTAAGGTTAGAGGCATTGCTGCATACAGGAATCCAATTTCAGTTGTTTAGAAGTTTTCCTATTTTCTGGGCTGTATTTTTTAAGCCAAGCATGTGTGGAATTCTGTGCATGTGCATAGAAAATTTTATCCAAAATTCTTCAGCTGTTTCAGAAAACTAACAAAGCAGTTTTCAGAAAAGTATATAATTTTGTTGATGTTACAGAGGTGATTTACTTTAAATGATCAAATTATCCACATGCCATGAGGCTAAATTTGGCAGAGGGGGGACAGAGTATGCCTTTTACAGCATCTCAGTCCTTGTCTTCCCACAGCAGCACAACATTGCCACATTTCCTCTGTAAAGTCATTCTTTTTCTCATTTCATTGTCTTCACTTTTAGAGATCCAGGTGTTCCTAGGCCAAGGCTTTTTTGGGGGCCTGAGTGGGAGGTTTGGACAGAGGCCTCACAAAGCCCTCTCCCAGGCAGTTGGTTTCACCTCTGTTTCTCTGGCCAGGCTCAGCTCCTCACCAACACTGCTCTTCTGCTCTTCACAGCCTGCTTACAATTTCCTCCCAGTCTCCTGCCAAAACTGCTTTTATTACTATTAGGGTGGTTGTTGTTGCTGCTGTTGTTGTTACTATTATTATTATTTTCACAGAATTCTACTCTCAAGTTCAAACCCTAATTTCATATTCCTAAAGCTTTGCTGTTACTGAACTTTATTTTGAATTCCTTTTCCCTACCTTTTTTTTTTTCCTTGATTTTCCTGCGTCCTTTTCCTTTTCTAAAGCACATTTAGCCCTGTCTGGATGCATCTAAATTCCTGTAGTGCCACACTAAAGCTACAGACTTTTACCTATAGGAGAGCAAAAAGACTACAGAGAGTGGGTGAAGCTCCCTGCAATTTTGCCTGCACACCTGCACAAGGGTGAGGCTCCGTTTGCTTCCTCGAGGCTCACTCGCTCCTCATGACCTCATTCAAAATTCTCATTCAGGTAAAACTCCCCTTGAAATCGATAGCTGTAGAGATTAATTAAGAACTTCTGGACTGGAACCAGACATCTTGTGTTGATGTTGATGCTTGTGTTGATGTAGTGCTTTGTGAATGGCTGTATGTGGGTGCCTTCTTTTTGTGAGTGTTCAATACTGTGCAAAGCTTCTTGCTAAAAAACCAAAAAGCACCCCAAATAAAAATTTTTTAAAAAGTGCTGAAATTTGCAACATTTTTTCAATGACAGTGTCTGGGCTCATTACTCAGGAGAAAGGGTAGAAACACCAATCTGTAACTTAAAAGTTCTTTTCAAAGGAGTTGTAGAAAAATTATTATATGCATCCTTCATGAGATCATAAGTCTGGTACTATGCTTCATTTCCATTACTTTTTCAATTCTTTAAATTCCATTATAAGCTGTTGGCTTTAACTTCTCAATGAGATCTGACCAAGCTACAGTCTAAGCATCACTAAAGTAACACTGAAAATCTCAAAGGGAATCTTAATGAGGATTGAAACAGCTTGTTAGATTTTGGAAAGTAAGAGCTACTTGTGAATTAAAGAATGAGAACATAATGTAAAGAATATGCAAAGAATTCAATAATAAATGTGTACAGTATGATATAGTTCCTGTAGACATGAGAATTCCATATCTAGAGTTGAGATTATTAAGAAAATGTGTTCACTGGTAACAACAAAAGAAACTAGTTTTACCTAGGATGATATTGTAGAAGCCTGACTGCTGAGGCCAGGCAAGTTAGCTTGAGTATTTATACTACAGTCTGAAATATGTGGTTTGTGTGAGAAATTTTCAATGAACAATACCAAAACACTAAAAATTGTCATTTATAACATTATTTTGTCCCTCAGTGACCTGTGGAATTTCATTAATGTTGTTATTCATGGACATCAGTTTTCAAAAACTAGGCACAGAATAGTAGTTTTTTGTGAATATATTTCAGATGTGGTAATTCTTCTCTGATTCCATTTCTTTCCTTGGCCAAGTGGGGGTGTTCTTGGCATAACATTTCTTAAGAATACAATCCACAAATACACGGCAATTCTCTGCTAACATCTGGGAAGACTTGTTTTAATCTATGTTCCAGCTCTGACAGCAACCAGATAGGATCACCACTTTGACTAGATCTCAGGAATGGTCTTGTTCTGAGAGTCTTACTACAAAAATATCCCCTTCAATGAGTCTGGGGCAATAGTTCTGAAGCAATGCATTATAATTAGTATAATCATTGGACGCAATGTGGAATCATTGCCCTGACAAAATTATTCTGTTTAATGTTTAAATCTATAGCTGAGGGAAGATTTGGGTGGGGGGCGTGGGGTGTTGAGGGTGGGGCAGGGAGGAAGGGGGTGCAGGGGGTATGAATTGGGGTTTTGAGGTTTTGATTGTTTGTTTTTATTAAAATAATAAACAGAATAAAAATTCTGCAAATAGTTTTTTTCAGTCTATTAAACGTCAGCTTTTTTTCTGAACTCATCTATTTATCCTGTCTCTGTGACTGGCTAAGTAGCTGTGGAATTATATTAAATTTGACTTAATGTTTACATGGATGTATGTAGACTTTTATACTTTAGTACTTTATACCTAAAAAGAGAAAGAATTAGTAGCTTACAATGACCCTGTTAGTGTGGAAAATGGTACAAGATTTCAATCGACAAAGAAAGGCTGTGACCAAGTCAGGAAATGAAGTCAAGGTAGTGCAAAATACCTTGACATATCTTGACTGTCTCCTATTTTCTTGTCACTCTTTAATGATTACTAAAAATAGGAATTAAGTAAGTAGCTTAGGGAATTGATCCACTTGTCCTACTGCCAAGAAGAACTGAATGTAAGAAATATTCACTTTTAATTTTGCAGACCTTTGTATTAAACCTGTGCACTTTCTCTTGAAAGTGACTTCCACTCCCCAAAAATGAAAGTGCTGTCATCTGAAATCACAGAATCACAATATGCCAGGTTGGATGGGACCCACGAAGATCATCAACTCCAGCTCCTAACCCTGCATAGGACCATCCCCAAGAGTCACACCACGTACCCTGAGAGTATCATTCAGATGCTTCTTGAATTCCATCAGCCTTGGATCTGTGACCACTTCCCTGGGGAGCCTGTTCCAGTGCCCAACCACTCTCTGAGTGAAGAACCTCTTTCCAATATCCAACCTAAACCTTCCCTGACAAAACTTCAGGCTGTTCCCTCTAGTCTTGTCACTGGTCACCATAGAGAAGAGATCAGTTCCTGCCCCTTCTCTTACCCTTGCAAGGAACTTTAGATTGTGGTGACATCTTCCCTCAGTCTCCTCTTCTCCAGAACAGACCAAGTGCCCTTCCCTGCTCCTCATACATCTTCCCCTCCAGGCACTTCACCATCCTCATTACCCTGCTTTGGATACTCTCTGATAGCTTAATATATTTCTTATATTGCAGTGGCCGAAACTGCACAGACTATTCCAGGTGCGGACACCCAAGTGCAGAGCAGAGCGGGACAAACCCCTCCCATGACTGGCTGGTGATGCTGTGCCTGATGTCACCCAGGACGTGGTTGGCCCTCCCGGCTGCCAGGGCACTGCATATTGCACTTGCCTTTGACCATGACCCCCAGGTCCCTTTCTGTGGCACTGCTTCCAGGATCTCATTCCCCAGTATGTACAAGCATCCAGGGTTGCCCCATCCCAGGTGCAGAATCTGGCACTTTCCATTGTTAAACTCTGTATGGTTGGTGATTGCCATCTCTTTAATTTGTCGAGGTCTCCCTGCAGGGCCTCCCTGCCTTCAAGGGAGTCAACACCTCCTCTGAGTTGCTTAGTATCTCTTTTGGTCCTGCATCCAAGTAATTTCTGAAGATCTTGAAGAGTCCAGGGCCCAAGATGGAGCCCTGTAGAACTCCACTAGTGATAGGTCACCAGTCTGATGTTACCCCATGAACTATTACCCTGTGTTCGACCCATGAGCCAATTGTTCACCCACCACACGTTGTGTTTATCCAGCTGTGTGCTGGATATTTTGTCCATCAGGATTCTGTGAGAGACAGTATTGAAGGCTTTGCTGAAATCCAGAAAGATGACATCAACTGGTTTCCCTTGTTAGTTAGGTGGGTTACCTTGTCATTGAAGGAAATCGGGCTTGTTAAGCAGGACTTTCCTCTCATGAAGCTGTGCTGGCTGTAACCAATGACTACATTGTCTTTCAGTAATTTTCCAATACCTCCCAGAATAATCTTCTCCATAACTTTACCAGGTACTGAAGTGAGACTGACAGGCCTGTAGTTTCTGGGATCCTCCTTCTTGCCCTTCTTGAAAATCAGGACAATATTCACCAGCTTCCAGTTAGCTGGGACCTCTCTGGATTCCCAAGACTGCTCAAAACTCATAAGAGAGGTTGTGGAATGACATCAGCCAGCTCTTCAAGGAGCTCTCTCTGGAGCAGCAGATCCCACACAATTTCAGTGTCAGCTGGGAGCTGATCATTCTCGCAGTCATGGTCCTCCATCTCAGGCCGGTGAGACCCCCTTGCTCTGTCATCCATGTTGAAGACAAAGGCAAAGAAAGTGTTTAACACCTCTGTCTTGTTTCTGTCCCTGTTTGTGAGGTGACTATCCTGATCCTGTAACAGGCTAATGTTATTTCTATGCTGCCTTTTGCTGTTAATGTATTTGAAAAAATGTTTTTATTGTCCACCACATTTCTGGCAGCTTTAGCTGCAGTTGAGCTTTGGCTACACTAATTTCCTCCTTACATTAGTAAGCAGCATCTCTGTGTTCTTCCCATGTCACTTGACCTTGCTTCCACTGGGCATACACCTTCTTTTCATGCCTTATTTCCAAGAGAAGATCCCTGCTCAGCCAGCTCGGCCTTCTACCTTGCCTGCTTGACTTCTATCATTTGGGAATTGCTTACTCCTGCGCCCTTGGGAGGTGATGTTTAAAAAGTGACCAGCAATATCTTCTCCCAGGTCACTTAAGTGGGAGAAACAGCAATCAACATTGACCACTGTCATCATTGTATAAGGTGACTATTCCTCAGCTTAAGGGGACCTGGAAATGTGAGGTGAAATTAATGAAGAGGATAACAATGTGGATGGAGAGGATTACTGTTTTCTGTTACAAATAGGAGTTGTAGATGAAGTTACCTTTTATGAATAAAAGGATAAAGTTAAATTTCATGTTTCCTTTTTCCCACACAAAGGAATTCTACCCACTAGCCTACACTCAGCCTGTTAAGCCCAAAGGCGTGTATCTTCAAGAACTGTCACCTTAGTAAACATCATCACATTGACATATAGCATGTTTCAGCTTTTACTATTTAAATCACAAGCCAACACTACCCAGGAGATAATATCATCATTCCATATGACGGTCCCTACAGCGAGCAATGTGAGGTTACACTCCACTTGTACATATACAGGAATCTGTGCACATGGGTCTGCCATCATGTCCATCTATATCCCAATAATTCTTCACTTAATTAGTTTCAACCCAGTATAGCAGAAGTTAGCAGGAATTAAATATCCAGTTTTGTGGGAGTAGGTGGCTGAGCAGGAACAAGAGATGTCATTAGTGGTCTAATTGAGTCGGACCTTTTCTGATCACAAGGTTGTAATAGGTTCTCCACCCACTGGAGAATTCACACAGAAGACAACTATTATGGCTGCCCCAACCACAGGAAGAGTTTTAATTGGTACTCACACCAAAGAATCCAACCACAAGGCACAAATCCATTAAAAACCCCAAGCTTCATTAGCTCTGTTGCAGATGGAACTGCTTGTCTCTCCAGGAACCACTCTACTTTATTTGTGGCAATTTCACCAGACTTCTCATGTTCCATTTCATTTGAGTTAATCTCTCTCCATCACAGCTGGCCTGCTGAGCTCTGAGGAACAGATGTATGTGGTCCCTGACTGCTGCTTGGCGAACTTGGCTTGTGCCATTTCAGTGCTGAGCTCTGCAATTCTGCCACATCTGCTCCCATTCCGATCCCTGAGTACTTTGAGCTATTACAGTGCAGCTGTGGATCAGTAAATGTTTCACAGAGAGTACTCCTATATTTACAAGAGGGGCAAAAAATATCTGCAACTCTTTTATTTGTCATCTTTTTCCAAAAAGACCACCTCCTGTTTTCTAGTGTTGGCTAATGGAGCCACTGAGTTGGTTTTGGAACATACGTATTTCATCGCTTAACTATATCCAATTGTCTAACCAAGCTTGGTAAAATATGCTATTATCAATAAAATGTTTTTTCCTGTCTTTATAAACCCCAGATTTTCCTTTCTTTGTGAATTGCTTAAAGGATCGTACTCAGAAGGCATCTCTGAAGAGAGGCATTCAGACCAGCTGTTTCTAGGATATATTGCAGGCACTCTTTCCCAGTTCCTACATATATTACTAATATGCAGGAGGGGCTTATCTTGATAAGTAGCTTTGATTAAGTATCTAAACTTGAACATAGTTGAAAATGTGTTACAAAATTACTGAAAATTTAAAGACTATAACCTGTCATGAATATAACATAAAGTAGAACACAATATCTAAATGAGAAAGTAGATTTGAAAGTTAAACGATCTTTTAGATGACAGCCCAGTCCTTATTTGAAATAAACTGGCATCAACAGCCATCAAAATCAGTAAGATCATGTTAATAAAACATCAACTAAGGCTGTGGACTTAAAATAACATTATTTTATTTTCACAAGATATAAAATGCTATGGAGGCAGCTGTGGTCTTGAGAAAAGCCAAGTGAGTTGCCATACTTTCTCTATGCCTGTGTCTATCAGTTGGAGAAGAAACACTGACACAAAAAAATCTTGTGAAGGTTATCATACTAGGGAGGGGGGAAAAAAATCTAAAAATGAAATCTGTTGATTAAGGGCTGTACTATCACCAACTCAAATGTACAAGAGACTAGTGAAGTCAGCTTATCTCCACCCTGGATGGGAACTCTGCATTCTCATTGCCAGGAGTGGGCAACAAGATATGATTACACATGATGGCCATGGACTCATAGAGATGTTAGCTGGTCCTTCACATTTAATTTCTTGTGCTCTTTACCTGTGGAAGAAGGAAACATCCTTAGGTTCAAATCAGATGCGCTACTTTAACTAACAGATTCTTAAAATCCTCCAAACGCTCAAGCACTTTATATAGGTTACAAGGAAAAGGAAATGCAATAGTCAATATTTTTTCCACAAAAATGGCTCCTGTCCTGAGTTAATTAATTTATGTTCCTTGTAGCTGTAGTTCAGTTGCTTTCTTTTCATGGGCAGTATTTCAATTTTAAGATCTCTATTCAAATATGCCAATAAGGGTAATGCAGTACTGGTGTACTTTACAAATGAAAAATCAAATGTTTGGTCTTTGAAGAGGTGGCTGTAATGGAACTAGGTATGACTTTTTAAAAGTTTATATTTTCCATTTATTGGTGTGTAGCTTTCCACTGCAGGATCAAAACTTGTATGTGATCAAATGTATTGGTTTTGTTTATAAATAAATACTGTGGAGAAAGGATGATGCTTTAGACTTGAAGTATTGGGTATTACAAGAACACTGGCTCAGTCTGTTTTTAAGCAAAGACTGTGCACACTGGTATGGAAATGGTATGGAAATGTCCTGGATATGGAAAAAGCAGTGCTGTTATAATCCAGGGTAGGTGTTAAATAAATTGAATGGGTTGTCAGGAAGTTCCTCGTTTTGATCCATGGATGTGCTTCCATGACTAAACAATTAAGAAAAAAAGATCAAGTGTTCAAGATGTTAATTCTTAGAAAATGTCTTTTTTTTTTTTTTTTTAGTAAAGCCAACTTTAAATCTTATCCTTATGGGTTCTAAATCCTTTACCTCTCTAATTATAATAAATCCTATTTTATATTAGCATATAAGACTTTTGGATTCAGATTACTTTCCTAATTATTATAAAAACTATGAACTTCTTTATCCATCTTAAATATAAAATTCTGCACTATACTGGGACAGCATGAGAGTACCACTCTAGATTTTAAGACAAGCTACAGGAAAAAAGATATAATTTTTTTAAATAGCTGAGAAATTTCAGAAAACTAGCTATCCCCAAACAAATTTGGCAGCAGATTAATATCCTTTTGATTTGGAAAATATGCACTGGTGTCTGTCACATTTTTGTGTCACCCAAGGGCAACAGTATAAAGGGCTTTAACACAATTTAGAGAAAACATCATGAGAATTTTCTGAAATATTTCTTCTCTAGATACGGTTCTAGAATTCATTGATTTATGTTAGATCTGACAGGTTTGGTGACTGGAGTGGAGCATGTTCCATCACATTTCATGCATGATCTTCTTTCATAAAATCAGCCCTATCTTCATGTGAATGTCAGGAAGGAAAGAACCACTACTGACAGAAAACCGAAAACATTTTTCTACCTCTGATGGCTACTTGTGCACCTCCCTAAACCATGTGCATATTCTTGGCCACATGCCAGGTGTTTCTGTGCTGTTACATTGCAGTGCTGGCAAAAAGCCAAGGAATCAGCAGTTTTGGTTTCCATGTGGAAAAAATTCTTCCCAGAGAGTTCCTATGTGATGGGATTTTAATGTGGTCCAGAATGTTTCTTAGGTCTGCAAGTCTTTTCTGTGTGGTGAAAGGAAGCGTTATGAAGAGGAAGGCCCTAAAAACCTGGCAATCGGAGTCTTTTTCGAGGTAACCCTACCCCTGCTCTTGGCCTGCTGCCCCTCACTGCATGCAGGGAAACTGTATTCAGTTAATGATATCCATAACTGGGGACTTCAGAGAGCTGTGACAAATGCAGCTGATTGATTGCTTTTCTTAGACGTTGCTTGCTCTGTTTTTCAAGTGCAGACCAGCTGCTGGAGGATGTTGTATCAATTCTTGCTGTAAGCCACAGCTTTTACTCTGAGGTGCTACTTCAGCCTTTTCTGGAAACAGTTTCCCCAAACTGAAACCACGGACACTATATGGGAGAATTTGATTCATTTTCCTTTCATATTTTAAGCAATATCTGTTAGCATTCAAATTATTCTCTGCTTCCTGCAGTGCTCCCTAAGATAAGAGTGGTTCAAGAATGTACGTTTGTGGTAATTAAACCGTCCTGAAAGTTGCAATATCAGGAAATATACGGTTCTCCACTGTTTCTTCCCCTTCTCTTTTTTCCCCCTCTTGCCAGCTATTTGTCTATTTATAGAAATACACCTCACCATTTACTTCAGGAGCAGTGACATGGAGAAGCAGATATTTAGAGGAAGTCCATTTCCTTGACAAAAACATCCATTACCTTTATCACCAGTGGAGACCAAAAAAAGAATCAATTACAATACTTCACTTGGGAATGACTAATTGAATTGTGAAATATACTGACACTCTGGAGTCACTGTGGTGAGCTAAATAGTGGCACTTGTAAAAAGCAGGAAAAGTAGATAAGATACTGATTCAAATTATTTGAGATTAGAATGCATTTTCAGTTTTTGTTAATGCTCTAAGTTTGTCTAATTTTGACCAAATCTTATTACTCAAGGGTCAGGGAATTAGCTCAGAAGAGAGAACTGCAGAATCATAGAATAGAATCATAGAATCATAGAATCGATTGGGTTGGAAAAGACCTCCAAGATCATCAAGTCCAACCCTTGGTTCAACTCTAGTCCATTTACTAGATCATGGCACCCAGCGCCACGTCCAATCTGTGTTTAAAAATCTCTAGGGATGGTGAATCCACCACCTCTCTGGGCAGCCCATTCCAATGCCTGATTACTCTCTCTGTAAAGAATTTTTTTTTGATATCCAGCTTAAATTTCCCCTGGCAGAGCTTAAGCCCGTGCCCTCTTGTCCTATTGCTGAGTGCCTGGGAGAAGAGACCAACCCCCACCTGGCTATAACTTCCCTTCAGGTAGTTCTAGACAGTGATGAGGTCACCTCTGAGCCTCCTCTTCTCCAGGCTAAACAACCCCAGCTCCCTCAGCCTCTCCCCATAGGGCTTGTGCTCCAGTCCCTTCACCAGCCTTGTTGCTCTTCTCTGGACCCGCTCCAGCACCTCAATATCCTTTCTGAATTGAGGGGCCCAGAACTGACCACAACACTCAAGGTGTGGCCTCACCAATGCAGAGTACAGGGGAAGGATCACTTCCCTGGTCCTGCTGGTCACGCTATTTTTGATACAGGACAGGATCCCATTGGCCTTCTTGGCCACCTGGGCACACTGTTGACTCATGTTGAGCTTCCTGTCAATTAGTACTCCAAGGTCCCTTTCTGCCTGGCTGCTCTCCAGCCACTCCGTGCCCAGCCTGTAGCGCTGCAGGGGGTTGTTGTGGCCAAAGTGCAGGACCCGGCACTTGGCCTTGTTGAACTTCATCCCATTGGAATCAGCCCATCTCTCAAGTCTATCCAGATCCCTCTGCAGAGCCCTCCTGCCTTCCAGCAGGTCGACACTCCCTCCCAACTTGGTGTCATCAGCAAATTTGCTGATGATGGACTCAATCCCCTCATCTAAATCATCAATAAAGATGTTAAACAGGACTGGACCCAACACAGACCCCTGGGGAACACCACTGGTGACTGGCCACCAGCTGGATGCAGCTCCGTTCACCAGCACTCTCTGGGCCCAGCCCTCCAGCCAGCTCTTAATCCAGGAGAGGGTACACTTGTCCAGGCCATGGGCTACCAGCTTTTTCAGGAGTATATTATGGGAGACAGGATCAAAGGCCTTGCTGAAGTCCAGATAGACCATATCCACAGCCTTCCCCTCATCCACCAGGTGGATTTGCACCTTCTTGGTTCAACTGTGAAATTAATTCTGAGTCCTAAATACACCACATCCCATCCTACAGTCAGAGATCATCTGTCAACTCCTTATTCAATACCAGAACCACTTAAATTAGTCATTTGGCTGACTTTATTGGTACATCTATCATATGTCCTCTGTTATCCTCCTCCATGCTTCCTAGCACCTTCAAATCCTGCAGGTGATGGCAGAGAATATGGGCAAGAGTATTTCTGGGTGGCCTCAGCTTGATGTGCTCTGAGTCCTCACCCTGCTGCTGTTCACCTGTGATGTACATCTGTACATTGAATAGCTCCACTGAAGATCCCTGGAGACTGGAACTTCATCATCTGTGTTGTTAAAATATTAGGAATATCCTTGGCACATCTTTAGCTGGAGCCAACCTCCAGCCAAATGCCTCAGAATTGGTTCAGAAGCTGTGACAGTGTGAATACCATTTCCATGAGGCACTTTCAGTGAATGACCTCCATTTGGGCATTCACACTGAGTACAATGTTCTCAGTACACATTTTACTGCATTGTTTGACCTTAGTGGCAGAGAACAATATGGCTCAGATTTAATTTACTGGTGCAGACATTGTTTCTGACTTGCAATAAATAACTATTTAACACAAAATACTGGAATTCAGAAAGCCTAGCCAAAGAAATTGAAATTTTATATATATACTGCAAAATTAATCAAATAATATATTATACAACTGAGTTAATTCAAATATAAAAAGTTGCACATGGATATAATGTAATTATTACGCTTGCTTAGTAACAAGCATGTGGTTCATTACTGCAGGAGACTTGTGTGTACTCAGGGGATCCTCTTTTTCACATTCCCCTGAGCTCCAGGAAGGAAGAAGGGGTGACCTTCCTGCCCTGGTGGAATCCACCCTACAGACACATCCAAATCAAAAGGTAGCTTTTATTTCTAGGCCTTTCTGAAAAGCTTCTAAAGAGGAAAATGCTTTGGTCTTTGCAATGTCCTAGGGGCCTGATCCAAGCACTTTGCAAGCAAAGAGAATTGCTGAGTTTGCTACAGAAGGTGAAATCTCAGTGCCAGTGAAATAAGTGCTGCATTCCCCTTGATCCACTGAAGTTAAGATTTAAGTTCATAATATTGAAGAATTGTACCTCCATATCTCTCAGCTTTAACACTTTGAAATAATAGTTCAGCAACATGCTTCAGTGTAGTCAATGCTTCTTTTACTACAAAGGAAATAAAAGAATGTTCTACAGATGTGCTTAATTGAAACTGGCTTCTAATTGATTTTTTTAATATATTTTGCTTAAATACTAACAGGGCTGGTCTTGTTTACAAAATGAAGTATAATGTTAGATTCTCTTGATTCTCTCCCTTTAATTGACTCAATCTCCCTTGTATCTAAGGGATTTGTGATTCATCATGGTGTCAAGAAGGAATGTTTCTGTTATAATTGATGAGGTTATTCACTACAGGAGAAGAAAAAAATTAGGAAAGAAAAATGTGTTTCTGAGCTCTAATCTGAAGAAGTAAAGGTTTGAAGGGTATAAAGTAAAAGACTTTTCAACTACTAAGCTCAAGATTGAGGCAAAGGGAAGGAAGGAAGAGGAAGAGAGGTAAAAAAGGGTAATTCTGCTGCATATTTTTAGTCCATATTGACATGGCAAGATACTTTGGTACTGGACATGTCATGAGAAATGGTGTTTTCAGTACAATCTACCAGTGTGAAATAACTGCCACAAGCACCTTTCCCTTTTCAGACGGGACCAAGGTATAATTTTACATACTGAACATTAAATAATATGTACAGGACCCACTGGATGACATAATGGTATTGAGTAGGACTTGGCACTAATTCCATGTCAAGCACTGCTGAAAAGAGCAGTATCCATAACTTGGATGGACAAATAACAGTGGAAGAAACATTTGAAACTGAAGGAACTTGCCTATGAACAGACAACAGCAAGCTGGCAGGACTGGGGATTAAACTTAGGTTTCTAATTCTTTCTTAACCTCATGCCCTGCTTCTCCAGTGATAACAGGCAGAAGTGTAAAATGAATAAGACATTTCAACAAATTCCTCTATCTCTTTTCCCTTCTCTTTCCCTTTCCTTCTGTCCTAGTGTCTTAAAGTTTTTACTTCAAACATTACTTCCCCGCCAAACTGTTTCCTAAAACCTTATTAAAATAGGCTTTGAATCAACCAGGAGAAGATTTTGTGTTAGATAATTTGTTTTGTGTGGTAATTTCTGCTTGTGAATAAGATGCAATGAGTTTATTAATATATGGATAGAGCTAAGAGGCCAAATTTTAGCTTCAGGAAAAACAACTTAACACAGACTTGTTAAATAGCGATACCAGGTCATTTTTGTGTTCAAACATAGCATACATAGCAATTTTGTATTTTAGAAACAGGTTTTCACATATGGTGTGGATGCACGTGTCTTAGAGTTCTTGAAATTCAAGAAGTTTCAAAAATTGTGATGTCATCTTGAAAATTCAGACTTTTTTTACAAGGGACTTCTCAAAGTGTATACAAGAACAAGTACACATTTTTTCAGTCATGTCACATGCAGAAAAATGACACTCCATTCTCATTGCCAAGGGTTTGCACCACATATTTTCAGTGCACCTGTTATGCAAATAAAAATTGCACTTCCAACTGAAATTTTATCTGACCATGTCCACATTCTGTAGTAAAAGTTGGCTTGCAACTGAAAAGTCACATACCAGAGCCTGAGGATGGGACTGAAGAAATGTTAGCACAGACCATTGCTTTTCCCATGTTTTAAATTAAGTAGAGGATGAGCTTTTCAGATGAACTTAACTTTGTATAATAAGGCAGCCATGAATATAGATGCACTGTGGGAAAAGAGTCTGGCCAATGAACTGGAACGAGATGGCCAGGAATGCAAGCTGTGATTCCTGCAAACTCCTTTGGCAACATCTAGTTATAGGTTTGTCACAACACAAGAATAATACTTAATGCAGGAAAGTCTTTGTTTGTGTTCTCTTCCTGTAAATCTTTATGTTAGCATCAATTCACAGCACTTCCATTTCCTGGAAAATTACCTTTAGTAATCTCATATGGAAATAATACCTGTGTTGCTGTCAATACATTTTATATTGTCTATAAATTATGGCAAGTGTGCAGAGACCCCAACAACTGCTTAGAACCTTGACAACTGCGAAACAAAGATGTTCTGTGCTGGCCTAAGCTTGTAAGAATGAGAGAAGTGCTGGGACCAACTGCATACTTTGGGAGCTTTCCAGCTCTGTCAGAGAACATTTTTTTTTTCTTTTTTGATAACAAATGGCACTAATGAGAACAATGAATTTCAGTAATTAAGAGGTTTACACAAACAACCTAACTAGAACAATGAAAGACAAAGATGGGAATATAGATTATTGTAAGTTTATTGTCATCATGGACTGATAGTTTAGTGAGCTATCTGGCTTTATTATAATTCAATTCATCACCAACTTCATTCCAGAGATGCCCAGTTGTCTTCTGCTTTTCAGAATTAGGAGCAAATAAGCTGCATAACAGAACTTGAAGAAAATAAATCTGAGAGCTGCTGGGGGATGAATTGACTGCCCAGGAAGTACATTCCTTGTTCAGCCAAAGAACAGCTGAAGTTTTCGCAGAAAGGGAGCTAAGTTCATGAGTTAATGTCTCTAGGTTCTTGGAGAATAAGGTTCAAATCCCTGCTCTGCTGCACATTTTATGTCTGATTTTGAACAATTCACTTGAAGAGTTTCCTATCAGCTAAAAGCTACACTAAAATAGAGAAAAAATAATGTCTTGCAGGAGTATTGCAAAGCTTACAACATGCTCGGTTAACAGATAGTGAGTACATTTAAACATCTTATGAATCCATGTAATATTTTGGAAATTACCCTACTGAAGGGTCCTCAGTGGGACAACTTCATTTTAGCCTTCTAGAGACTGATGTGATTATAAAAGCCAGTTTTCCTGATAGATAAATGTAACAAGTGAAACTTCTTTCCATGCTTTCAAGCTTTCACAGCAGAGTAACAGGATGCATTAAGTGACAGATAAAGGAAAGAGTGGTCTTGGATTGGAAAAGTGCTGCTTAACGACAGATTGCAATTTGTCTATATTTAAGGCAAAGAAGCTATATCTCAAATACTAATTATTTTCCATTTATTGTTTCCAAATGTCTTCAAAAGGGTTCAACTTATTGAGGCAAAACTAGTTCGATGGTGCTGCTGGGGGAAAAAAGGCACAATGATATGCAATATACAGAAATACCTCTGCATGTAACTTGGATGTTAAAAATAATATTAAAAAATGTGTTAGAAGCTAAAACTATGGAGGGAAAATGTTAGCATGATAAAATGTAGGTTTTTAATGTATGTTAGAATAAAAGTATATCTTAACATAAAATTGTCCTGATGTTGGAACTAAATCATCACATTCTTAGAAGACATAGAATAGTTAAAATTCATAAAATAGCTGGATTCCTAGAAATAAAATACAGATCCTGCACTTCTGCCCTGTTAAAACAACAAATTTCTTTCTGGTTTGTCATAGTTTCAGGGAAATAAAAAGCAACTTTAAGTAGAATTAAACACTTCTAGTTCAGTGGATACAGATATTTTGCAAATTGCAAATTGCTCTATGAAATCTTTATTTCTCATTTTTAACAAAGTCTAAAATACCAGAAAAATTCCAAAAGACTGAAAGTGAGTTTACAGTAGGCCAATATTCAAAAAAATATGACAAGATGACTGGAGTTGGTATCGGTCAATTAGTTTGACATCTGTTGCAGAAAATATAATAGGAAAGTTGGGAAGAGAATCAGCTGAGAAATAATTAAAGGTTGGAAATAAAATTAATTCCAGACAATATGGTTTTCTGAAAAGCAGATCATGTCAAAGAAATCTCACTTTATTCTTTGATGAAATTGCAAGCTTGTTTGAGTAATCTGATTTTTGTAAAATATGTGACTTTGGCAGCACAGCATGTTCTAATTTAAACATTGGAATCATATACTATTAATAAAGCAAATGTTTTATGAATTAAGAACTGGTTAAGTGATAGATCTTAGAAAGAGATTGTCTCCAGGAAATTATCAACAGCTGAACATACTTATAATGGAGTTTCATGGGGATCAGTAGCAGACCTGATATCATTCAACGACTTCACTGATTATTTTTGAAAGCAAATAATAAATCACTTATGATAACAATTGTAAAAAGCCCCGAAAAAAACCCCAACTTGATAGAACAGTACATAAGGATAAGGCAATGAGGCAAGATGATCTGGATATTTTCATAAACAGGACCCTGAAAAAGACCTCGGGATCAAAGTAAAGGAGCACCCTAATGTGAGGTCCCAGCATGATAAAAGTGCTGATAATTAGCTCTAATTGCAGTCTACCTGCAAACGCAGCTATGCTGGTTTTTTGGATTCAGGCTCTTTCTCGTGCAGTCAGTACTGGTGTCTGTGCTTCACTTCTCTACGCTTCCTCTTGTTCTGGTTGCTATAAACTGAGACAGCTCAGATGCCTCAGATGCCTCTGCCAGCATGATGTAGTTTCGCCCTTGATCACAATCACACTACTTTCACAGGGAGAACGTAATGGGTATTAAATAACCTTTCAATCTAGGAGGAAGGAAGTAACAAGAACCAAAGTCTGGAAGATGAAGACATACACAGTTGAGTAAAAATGTATTATTGTTAATATATACACATCACTGGAAGAAATTATCAGAGGAATGGCCAGCTTTGGTCAAATCTGTGCCTTTGGAAGCATGTAATTTTGTGAAAGGGGATGAAAAACACTCTCATTATTGTTTTTAAGAACAGTGACCTCATTGCAAGTTTTGTTTACTGCTCAAAGTAATCATCTTGTTGACGCTGATTTTGGACTGGATAGAGTTGGAATCTTATACGCACAGGCAGAGAATATAATATAAACAGAAGAAAAAGCAAGTTCATAATAAAAGACAAATCTGAAGCTATGCTCTCAGGCAACAAGCCTTCCAATTGGAAAAAAAAGTCTTAGATTCGCCTATGGTTAATGCTTTTCAGATGACAGAAAGGGTATGACCTTGAGAGGTCATCCCCTATCGTAAGTCAAGATCAACTCCACTGAAAGCTGATTAAGAGAAAAATGAAATGCCAGTAATGTTAAACTAACAGGTATAAAAAATGTCCTGCAGCAACATAAATGGCTTCTAATCCAACTGAACTCCCCCTAAGCCCAGGCATCAAAGGGAAATAACAGCAGCTTCTCATACAATTTGTGAATATGTGGACCCTTCCAGAAGAATCCTTAAAATTCTCCAAATGTGCTGTTTTCTCAGACTGCACGCTACAAAACCAGGAGGCACTGCAGCTAAATCTGTGCTTTGTAAGCTAGTTTGGGTCAAGGATTAAACGGTATCCTGATCCTGAGAAAACTCAGCCAGTGTGGAAGTGCTGAACAGGTTGCATTTCAACAGCAGAGTGAGAACAATGAATTCAACCACAAGTGATTAAACTTCTCAACATAGACAAGACTCCTTATTCAAGAACATACTCCTTTAAATTCAGTTTTACAGTAGGATTCTCTAGCCAGTCCCCTTACCTGTCTAACTCTCCTTCTGCCAACTGCTGAAACAGCAACCCTTCCAGACTTCAGTTCCTGTAGAATCACTTATCCTATATGACAATAATATCCTTAAGGATCTTTAAGTTTATTGATTTGGAAAACCACAGTAATTTGCAACGAGAGAGTGATATTGAAATATTTCCTTCATAAAATGACCTTAAAAATCACACCTTATTCAGTATTTTTTTAGTTGGTATATATTTGTACATCTTCAGTACAATTTCATTTCGGAAATGTTGCCGTAAGATGGGCTGCCTGGGGAGCGTGCTGCAGGCAGTGTTCATTTTCCATTATGAATTACTTTGGGATGTAAATGCTCTCCCTCCCATTATTGATTTGAATAAAAATATTGAAATATTTAATACAATATTGAAAGAGATATCTTCCATCCTTCTAGAAAATATAATGTAAGAAGTAAAAAATTTTGATACAGCTGCATTGGGAACTATATGAACAGTTACTTGTGTAAGACAATGATTTACAGTCTACTCAAATTATATCTCACAAAACCCAGACAGAGAGGTAAAGAAATTTAGAACTTGACATTGCATCAATTTTAGTAAGCAAGGCTTGACCTAAAAATAGTCCAGAAGAGGCTACAAATATGATCAGAGGGCTAGAACAACTCTCCTATGAAGACAAACTGAGAGAGCTGGAGCTGTTTGGCCTGGAAAAGAGACGGCTCTGTGGAGACCTTATGGCACATTCCAGTACCTAAAGAGGCTACAAGAGAGCTGGGGAGGGACTTTTCACAAGAGCATGTTGCAATAGGGGGAATGACTTTAAGCTGAAAGAGGGTATGTTTAAGTTAATTATTAGGAAAAAAATTCTTTACTGTGAGAGTGATGTGATGCTGGAACAGATTGCCCAGAGAAGTTGTGTATGCCACATCCCTAGAAGTTTTGAGAACAGACTGGATGGACCTTTAAGCAACCTGGTCTAGTGAGAGTGCCCCTGCCCATGTTAGCGGGCCTGGAACTATATGATCTTTAAGGTCCCTTCCAACCTAGCCAATTCTATGATCCTATGAATATCATAGGCTCTTTCTGCTCCCACTCACTATCATGGTGGTGTCTGTTGAGAATAATGTATTTGGCTATATGGGTTTGAATTTACAAAGGGTAAGAAATTGAAATTATCTTTTTACATTTTGTAGTCATTGTGAGAATGAATTTCAAAACAAGGAGTGTAGGTTATACATAAAGGCACTTGCACCGGTGTGAGGGAAGAAGAAGTCAGGGTAGGGAGAGAGCAGAATTATCATGTCAGCAGAATAGTAGATGAGTTCAAGGCAGCTCCCAGCTGAAGTCCCTCTTGTCAGATTAGTCTGCACTGGAGCCCAAATTCTCCCTGATGGCCTAGGTCTTGTCCTAGGCAAGGAGAGAAGGTCTCCAGGCAGGGGTCCAGTTTTAGGTAGGAGCTCTGGTCACACAGCTGTACAGGCACAGTTAGCTCAGGCCCTTGCACTGCTCCAGCGAATGGTACAGACATCACAGGGCTTCACAGACCCTCTTCTTATGCTGTTTATGATGCAAACACAATGAAAAGGTTGTGCCTGGCTCAGTTTTAAAGATCTTAAAAGACAAGTCTAAAGTGAAAGTCAGAAGGTGGCAGAAACCAAACAGCGAGATGTGTGGAAATTTCCCCAGGAACACTGGATAAGTCATCTTTCCTTAAGCAGCTATTTATACACAAGGTGAGAATCTAGCTTTAACAGTCAGCATGCAGCACAGAAATGACTTCTCAGTCTCAGATCAAACAGATGACACTGTCATTTTCTACCTAGACCTAAGGCAGTACAGCAGCAACTTGTGCCTCAGTAGTGGTTTCTCTAGTGGACATTACAAGCATTCTCTTTTGGGATAATGTTCAAATCTCCTATTGTTTGCTTTGCAATGTGAACCCCACTAATAGTGCTCAATAAGCAACTCCATAGTGACACGCTAGAGGCAGTTTGTAATAATGACTCTATGGCACTGCTTGATGGGAAATGTGAAGAAGGTTATGAGATTACTGTCCAAATTCCATTCCTGATTGATGCTCAGGAGGATGGACAGCAGCCAAAATAGCCTCTTCCAGCAACTGCGGGGGGATTACTTCTGCTCCTTTGTGGACTCACCAGACTGTCTTCCCCAGGTTAATAAACACAGGTGGAGGAGACACCTGTGTTACCCCATCCCTGGAAGTGTGTAAGGCCAGATGGATGAAGCCCTGAGCAACCTGGTCTAGTGGAAGATATCCTTGTCCATGGCAGGAGGGTTGGAGCAGATGATCTTTAAGCTCCCTTCCAACCCAAACCATTCTATGATTCTGTGATTCTGACTCTATGATTCTATAGTTCTATGAGATGAAGATGGACGAGAGGAATTTAAATAGTCTCTCTGGAGGAGGTCACACTCTGCTTTTACTCAAGTAAGCTAAAACCTTGAGCCTACTGTATCAGAGGAGATGAATATGAGAAAGGCTTTATATAGAAGATAGAAGCATTCTTTCAGACTTGTGTTGTATTAACCCTTGTTACACTGTGTTACTTATGTGGAGAGTAAATTACTCTCTGCTTTAAGAAAGCTAGGTTGGCTTATAGGTGACAGATCTTGAAAAAAAGCCTTTAAAGATGCCTCAGGATGTGTTCAGCAAATGTATTTCTCAGTCCTCTGCGGTGTGGATTGAATTTATCGCTCTGCTATTTATCTCACAGGTTATCTGAAATAGAGTCCTTAATAATTCCTTTGGAACACTACTTATGTTTTAGGATAAGCACAAGCATATATTGCTGTAACTTTCTGAGGAGTTATTCTAGCAAAAACTCACAGATTCAGTTACACAAGCATACAGCATTAGCATATTCTTATGTCTACTGCAGCTATCCTCATCTGAACACCTCCGTACAGGCATTTCATTGCCTGGAATTGCAGTCACACTGTGCTGAATAAAGGACTGTATCCTATGCTGCTGTCTTTCTTGCCTGAGGCCAGAATTAACCCTGGATTTTTACCTTGAACCATTAAAAGCTAAAGGTGTTATAACTGCAGAAGGACAGTTTTCCCTCTATACCTCAAACTGAGTCACACTTAGCTTTGCAGAAGTCTTTGAACTAATGTGTTCCCTTTGGTGTAATGCACAAGTACAAAGAGTAGAGGCTTCAGCTGTGAGTTTTCATACAGCTGTAGACTTCAGCAGTCCTGAATGCACAAACTTCACCAGAAGTTTAAGATTCACTTAATATTTATTTAAGCACTGTAGTAATTTCTTGTAATAGAACATTCATATTTTCAGTGTGATCTTAGGACTTTGCTACTTAGATGTGAGCATTGAGGAATGAAAACACAACTACCAGCTCAGAAAATGAAGGAACGGATGTCAAGTAAAGGGCCATTGGCCAACAGAACATGAGAAAAGAATTAACACATTTTGAGAGGACAGCGGCTGGTCTCTGCCAGATGAAACACAGTTCAGTGTTTCTGTCACTGCTCCAGCTGGCTGACCTACAGACCAACTCCAGACCTGGAAACAGCTTGACCAGTTATCAGCCCAGAAACAAATGCCTCAGCAACCGAGCATGTGAAATAGAGCAGGAAGAAAGAAAAGTGCTAATGAGCTTTTATGTGCAATTTTGTGGAATTACAGATATATATAGTGATTATATAATAATATATAAATACATATGGAATATAGAAATAATGAAATACATCAAAAGTAGTAGTACCTGGGAGGGGGAAAAAAAAGCAAAATTTTTGTCTGGGTTTGGAAAGTACTACATTTAAGAATTTAGAAAGTGGCACACATCAAATAAATAAAAAATGAAGCAGCCTATTTAGATCTGTTTATTGTGGAAATGCAGAATCTCATTCTAAGTCTGAATAAAGTGGCGTATCCACCTGGGGAATGTACAGCTCACGTGGAGGTGTTCCCTCAGTCTGAAACTGGATAATTACATCAGTTCATGATGTAAGTAAGTAAATTAGTTCCTCATGGGAGGAGTAATTAGCTATTGAATAGAGGTGGAACGTCAGCTCATGCACTGTGTGCTTGGAGACTGAGACAAAAGGCACACACACACATGAGCTTATGTATACACACAGTATGTGCATCTTTATTAGTTATGTAAAAATGTGTGGAAGCTCATCTTTCCTCCATTGCCTGAGTCACTGAAAAATAAAATTATTTGAGAAATACAAAAATAGAGAAAGTTTGTCAGCCATTTGGAGAAGTGAAGAACACAGGAGAAAAGTAGAGTGTAAACTCATGAATGAGTAATGCTGAAAGGCAGAATATGATGGGAATATATGAAAAGCAGAATTGCCAGTTCTCTGGGCACAGGAAGAACTAAACACCAGTCAGTGAGCAGAGGTGCTGTAGATGTCTTATGAATGTAGGTTGACCATTGCTGCAACTTCAGTGCTTCATTCAGTAGTAAAATACAGGATTGATGGGCTTGGTAAATGGATCCTGGATGGTGCTTTCCTCAGCTTTTTCAAGTTGAATTGGTGTCTCCAGGTCTTCTTTTGTGTCACCCCAACTTCTCCTGAAGTCACCACAGCATTTTCTCCTTTAAGTGCTGCAGTCAGTTCTGCCATGACCTGGTCTGGTACCCAGTGAGTCCCAGTTAGAGGACAGAGCATAAAACTGCTTCATTTGTGAGTAATAACATAACAGGCCAAGCCCCATACCTAGACCAGCAAAGCAAGAAGTTGGACTGTGTGTTTGGGACCTTATACTTCTCCTTGCATTTTGAGAAAAAACCTCAGATATACAGAGAGGGACTCTCTACCTTGGCTGTAGGCAGTCTTTTCCCTCTGGATTTCTGCAATACCACAAACAGGAATTAGGAATACCATAAACAGGAATTAGGACAAGAAAATATGAAAATTTTGAGCACAAGCTCAAAGCAATTCTTGCAGGATGCATAAAATATGAAAGTGTAAACAAAGCAAAAGGATTTGAACACCTGAAGTGATAAAGGCTCTTTTGCAAAATATTTAAATAACCATTTCTAGTGGCGTTTGGAGTAACAATGTAGATTAATTTCTGGCAATTCCCTACAATGGAAAGTTAAAGGACATCTGGTATAATTTTACTGTAATAAATAGTTTCTGAAAAAAACAAACTGTAAGGCTGCAAAGCAACCTGTTTTCCTGAACTGCTTTGCCCTCTGAAATATTTTGATGGCATGACATACACTATTTATTGTTTTACATATCTTTATAGCCTTCAGCCTCTCTCTCTGTCAACACATTGCTCTTCAGCTTCATTGTGCTCTTCTGTCTTCCCTGGTGCCGTGGGAACATAAAGCAAATGATCCTACTGTTCTCAGCTAGAAATTGTTTTTCATTATAATTTCAAGAGGGGCTTTGAAGTATCTACTTGGGCTCTCACAGCTAATAAGAGACAAGGCAGTTGCTATGCTACTTGTTGATTAAATGAAAACCAGACCTGATAACATGTGAAATCTTCCTAAGGGAGGTGTTACTGTTTTGGAGATGAGTACTGAAAAGTTAAGACCTGAAGTTGTATGTCTAAGGTTAAATGCCTAAATGGTAATTTTTAACTCTGAAAGCAATGAGCTGGCTATCTGGAGCCAGAGTATCAGTGGGTACAAAATATCACTGACACTAGTTAAGCATTTGAGCAGCAGGGACTTTGAGGATAAAATGTTCATTTTATATTCCGAGCATTAAAAATCCTTCTTAGCTTAAGGAACCTAAATTTAAATTTTCATTTAGGAACTAAATGAAAAACAAGTGTTTTTCTGAGGTGCAATTGGACAGAAAATCCTAGTGAAACTCAGGAAAGAGAAGATCCTTAGCTGTGCCAAAATGAAGATAGTATATTTAAGGCCATAAATAAGATGTAGTTTCATACTTGTAAGTGACAATTTGAAAATGAGTTTCTAGTGAAAGTTCCAAAACACGATGTATGTTTCTGAAACAGAAAACTGACCTCTAAAGTCAGGACATCGATCTAATCTAAAACCCTGACTCTGTGTAGATACTGAAAGTTTCTTAAGTTTGTTGTATCCCTTTAAGTCAGATTTAACAGATTCTGAAAACACAGAATAAAATATAAGTCACAATGACTTCCACTGTGAAACACAGCCAAAAGAGGTGCCAGAGCAGTTTATCATTGGTGGCTTTGTATATTTTATTTAAGATATCATACTGAAAACTGCACCTCTCTTTTTTTTTCCCTTTACTCTTGAAAATGGGAAACTATGCAGGAAAAGATGTAAGAGCCATGAGACCAAAGAAAGAATGGGTAAGAGAAAACATAATTTTGTAGTCCATTGATCTAAACGCTGTCAGGGGTGAGCAGAACTGATTCTGTTCTGTACATAATTTCCTTTTATGTGTTTGTCTGTTTAAATTGAAATGCAGAAGCAATCCACAGCAGCAGAATAGAAAATGCTATTACATTATGTCTTACTTGCTGTATTTTTGGTCCCACACTGTTGTTACCATGAGAACTGCTTGAGGAGTGGTGAATATATCTACAAGCTTATGGTTATCCTCTTAGAGTAGAGGAGATCTGATTTTAGTTCCCTTAAGCTAAGAAATGCTTTCTTCTTGACACGTAGAAGGTGCGAGTTTAGATTTTTGCCTACCAGTAACCCCAGGAAAGTCTAGACCCTGATGTCTGACAGTGTGCCAGCATCTTGTAATGAGATCCTTCACCACCAGATTCACAAAGTTGGAGGGCACTTTGACCACCCTTGATAGGGGGACTCCACAGAGCGAAGATCCCTCAGTGGGCCCTGCTAAGGTGTTATCTGCCGCTGGCAACTCCAAGGACTCACCTTACTCACTTTAACAGTTTATGCAATAACACTCTTTATTAATAAGGCTTGTGACAGATTAATAAGGTTTGAAGGTTGTCAGTGACAGTGTCTACTGTAAAAATACATTTTAAAGCAATCTACTGATACATATATTAAGCAAGTACAAGCTCTGATATGAAGCAATCTACTAATACGCCATGGGGTAAGCACAGGATGAAGCTCTAGTCCTAAAAGCAGCATTTAACACAGACAGAGTATGTTTCTCATGCAAGGCATCCCTGTGTGGGGGGAGAAGATGGACTCAGCCTGTCAGTACCCAGCAGTGTCAGTGGAGGTCTTCTCACACTTTCCCCCTATCCCCAACTTACTTTTATACTATTTTCTTTGTGTTTGGGTGGAGTTTGAGAGGTTTGAGTAATGAATACCTTTTATTTCTGATTGGTGTACCCAATGGGAAGGGTGGTGGTGGTCATGTCTTGGTATTTAAGAAAGGGGTTTGACATGGTTGTTAGCTTCAGCAGAAGAACATCTTGATTCTCCCTTATCAGACAGGTACTGCACAGTCTTGGTATAACAATGTTCTCCCATTCTGCTGGGATCAGAATGGAAAGGGGCCACATAGTCTCCGCTTTGTTCCACACTCCATTCTGTTTCTCTAAGCAGATGTTTATCATCATAAGGGGGAGCATGTCGACCTCAGTCCATCCAGGGAGTTGCAGCTGCTTTTTATCCTAGAATTCTGAATCCCCTCTAGGTTTAACTCCATCCATCATCCCACACTTCTGTTTCAGTTATCAGCAGCAAAACACCTGATTTTGTAGCTGCTCACAAATCAACAGAGATAGTAAGGGTCTGTGTTCTGGCTTAACTGAGGAGCAAACATCAATTAGACATGTGCATTGCGTGGCAAAGCTCAAGACAGAGATGCACATTTTTCAGATATATTTCTATCTCCAGCTGGAAGAACCAGCCAGCTGCTGTCAGTACCCTTCTCTCCCATGTGTGTTTTCCACCCATACTGCAGGTTGTCTAGATTTGAGGTGACACATAACTGTTGCTTCATAGGACTTTCTTTGAATGGGCTTCTACACAGAGGTCAAGATGTGTTACCTACCAATGCATTTCATGCATATGGTGTATTAACATTTCAGTGATTGTCTTAATAATATATATGAGGTGAAGAAATAACAGTTCAGTATCAATATGTTGTTAGACAGTTACACTGGACTTTTTCTGAATATACCAGTTTCTGAATGCCAAGATTCTTAAGATGTCACAATAATATGACATTTATTATATTAATTCATGCTTTCTGGACAGGAGGTGAAAGTAGGGATATTCTCCTAGGGCATCAGTGTACACAGATATTTCCCACTTTATACATTTATTTCATTTTTCTTTTAATTTTCTATTTTATATAATTATGTGGAGTTGATGTTGTTTTATTTTGGGCTTGGTTTTTTTCTTTTTTTTCTTTCAATAACTCGCTTTTTCAAAAAATTCACATCCCTAACAGTTAGATACAGAGAAATATATGAGAAATTTCAAGCTCATAAAAGAAAACTATGTGCTGAGATAATTTTTTTTTTATTGTTTCAAATTTCCTTTATTGCACTTGGCAATTTCATCTAATCTGTTCACTGAAAAAAAGAAATCTTTTATTTCCAAAACAAACAAAAATTCCAGTTGCATGGTAACCAGCCCACATACTAAGCCCTAGAAATATCAGATCAAGAGGGCTCAGGACTTTGCCAAAGAAACAAACTGCTTTTAACTGATTTCTTAATATGACAATAACAACGATTTTAACCACTGCATCATATAAAATGATGCTGTAGCCATATTCTTTGCTGCCTCTGAATCCAAGGGAGTTATATTATTGGAGAAGGGGATTCTAACTCTTCCCAAGGAGTTTGTCCTTGTGCAGCCTGCAGAGGGGAGTTTGCCTCCATCAGAAAGGGGAGATCTCACCAGGCAACATGCTCTTTCTATCAGAAAGGAACTTTACTTTAAAAAAACCATGAACTTTACATCCACAGAGGAAGAGGGCATAAGAATGAGGGCATGGGGGGATGCAGGAAGGCCCCTCAATATCTGCTATCTTTCTAATGGTTACAGAGAAAAAAGGACAGACATGCATGATTTTGCTCTGGGCTCCCCTGATGATGCAGTTCCACTGGAGGTATGTTTCAAGAAGATGAAGGAGTCATGAAACTGGTGTAAATGCCTGGCTAAGGATCACAAGGTAGGGTATCATGATTTAACACCAGCCAACAACTAAGTACTGTGCAGGTGCTCATTCACTCTTCCCTCCTTCCCAGTGGGATGAGGAGGAGAATCAGAGGAAAAAAAATTAAACTCATGTATTGAGATACGGACAGTTTAAGAGTTGATATAGAGCAAAATATACTAATGAACAGTGAAGTGTTGTTTTTCTGCTGTGTTCTCAGCCAGAACACACACAGAGGCACATGGAATTCAAGGGGTATGAATTCATAAGTGTGTGAACTCCAGAAGAGAACTGTTAATCTTCGGGAAGACTGGTGATTCAGCAAAGTAACATTGGTGAACCTCTGCTGAAATGAGCTATATTTCATTTACAGAGGTTGATTTGCTCTTTATGTGCCCCTAGTTCTGTGAGCAACACTCAGTCCTGAGATTTGCCAGAGTTCAAGCTGATGCAGCTGACTGTTGCAGCCCAATCCATGTGGTGTTTTTCATTGCCCCTCCATCTCTCCTAGTTCCAACTCCATTACTCATTGTATTTTTGACTCTGTGGAAGTCACAGAAGACATCTCTTTTCACATTTTTGGATCTATAAGTTTGTTTCTTGATTCAGGTATCCTTTCTGTTGCTAACCACAAAAGCACCAACCAGCCCTAGTTCCAATAGTAGAACTAGGCTTGTCCAATCTGTCTGGACCCAAATCTGGACAGCACAAGGGCAATTGTCTCTTGCTTGTGATTGTCACTGAAGGATCGTGCTACCTGTGCTCTCCAGTTCAGACTTCTAATGGTCTAGTTTCAACTGGTGTGCTCGATTGACCTGAAAAATAAATGGATGAAACTCAAGACTCTCTGATCTAGGTATGGTGCTCTTGGAGCAGATTTGCTGCTGGAATGAGACAGGATTCAAGAGAACCAGCTGGAGTCTGGTATGTAGGATTTTCTGGACTAAAGCCAGGGAGCTTAGTTAATAACTCAGCAAGACAGGCTGCTCCATCTTCTAATTGGCTGACTACTTCAGGCTCTGAGTGCCTAGTTATTCATACAGGGTCCAGCACAACTGAAAAAGATCTGTAATGGCTACAGCTTTCATAGCTGGTTTCTTTTGTCAGAAGTGGTTGAATTAATCTGTCTCTTTGCAGATAAAACATAGCTTGTAAGTGGCTTGCGGGCTTCAGAACTTCTGAATCAAACTATGCATTTGTCTCAGTCTGAGCCTCTCCATCTTTATAATGAGCAGGTGTGAAGTTCTGTGTTGCTTTCTCAAGACAATATCAGACCTGAGGTCCAGAAAGCCTACAGTCTTCTGCATCATCTCTGTCTTTAAACCTGAGCTGGAGATAAAACACCATATGTGGTAGAGGCTCGAATAATCGTAGTGAGTGACAAATCTGTTGTAATGGGTAAAAATATTTGATTGCAAGGGGTCCTTCTCTAAGACCTGTCTTAATTGAGTCATTGCCTTTGGGCATTTTGTTTCAGAATTAAGGTCTGAGTTGAATCTCACAACCAGCAGCCTGTAAGATTTTTTAGGCAATACACAGTTAAACACTTTGCAAACAGTTGGCCATATGTGTAGAAAATCTTCTGTAAAGTACATGGCTCAAAACCAGTGTCCTAGTGATGTTCATTGACAGATGATTTGGGGAAATGCTGCCTTAGGAGAGATGTGTGTGTACACAGGGCACTGAGGTGGGAAAAACACTTAGGAAAGAAACACCCATTTCCAAACAAGTGTTTGAGAGCCTGGTCCTCAAAACAAATAAAACAGAGCTTTTCAAGAATGATTTTTTTGGGGTGTAAAGTGCTGGCTGAAAAAAATCATGAAACTGTTCTAACAGAAGTAAGTCTCCTCTTGCTTGCTTCCTCCTAAGTTCAGCCAAACAGATCTTTATATGGTCTTTGTGCATAAAAGAGATTGGCAAGACACCTTATTTGAGCACTCATACCTCCTGCAAACTGAAATGAGCATCAATGATCAATTGTTTTGCTAACCAGGAATGCCAAAGGAGACACTGTAGAGAATGCCTTATGGAAGTGAATTCAGAAGAGAAAAAAAATCCTTGAGCATCAAACACAAAATGATATAGCTGAATTATCCCTGTGGAAAATCATGGCATTGCAGAACAGAATGAAAGAGCAGGAAATCCACTGAGGCAGTGGTAAGACAGGCAGAAAATATCTACAGCTGTATATGAAATTATGTGGAAAATAAGGGAAGAAGGGAGGTCATGTAGTCTGGAAAATAAATTATGCCAAACAGGCAGTATGTCTGGGCAGCAGGGATGTTGAGGATGAGACTGATTTTGTTAGTATTTTAGAATAAGGAACAGCAGGACACGAGGGTGGGAAAACGGGTGAAAAAGATGAAAGGTGACTTGAAGGTTGAGAGACTGAAAAGAGAAATAAAATGTTGCAACCTCCAAAGATCCAACTGTGATTACACAGCTGTCAGCCCTGCCCCTTTAATTAAGTAATTGATTAATTAAAATAAAGCACTTAATCTCTCCATTTACATATTATGCCTCCCACTAACCAGTGCTGAGTGCAGGGTCCTCATCAGAAAGCTCCTTCCTATTTGAATTTATGTTGGTTCCCAAACATATTACTTTGTAAATAGGAAATGACAACATTGGCTCAGTGCCCCAGTATCGTCGCAGCATTGCCATATGTCAGTATCATGCTAAACATAGTAAGCAGAAGATCCAACAATATAATTATTGAGGACATCTGTCAGCAGCACAAGCTACATCTGGGATTAGTAGCTGTAATACTGGAAAGACCTATAAGAAGCAGAGAGGAAAGTCCTTTTGTGTTGGCTTGGATTTTCAAGAATAGGAGCCAGATCCTCAGCTGGTGTAAATTTAAGCCATTCAAAGAAGCTAATGAATCCAGTATCAGCTGATACTAGCTAAGAATCTGACACTGAAAATGAGGCCAATGTCATTAAGTATGAGATTTAATATTTTCTTTGTAAGGGTAGAATGCCTCAAAACAATCTGAGTTTACAACACGGAAGATCATTTATTAGTGGAGCCAGCAGGTACAAACTGTCTTTTATCTCAGATCTGAAGGATTGTGGACAAGTTTGGAAAGCTCCTGAAGAACATTAAAAATTCCCTTTAATGTTCTTTGTACATCAAGCTTTCAGTAGTGTAATTTTATATTTCAAATAATTATAGGTAGAAAAAAGGGAATCTTTTGAGCACATTTAACACTTGCTAACTTTTCTTCATCCACAGCACAGCTTATCATGTAGTCTGCACAGGAAGGCTGTCCTGTGAAATCAGTGACACATACAGATTATACCTATTTATTAATCTGAGGGCAAGCTCCTATTGGGAAGCCAAGTAGCTGCATTAGTGGAAAGGTGCATTTGAGTTAATATCCACTGTAGAAATCATACAGCTGTGTGTATACCATGCTGTGCTCATTCTAACGTACCATAGTTCTCAGCAAGACTTAATATTTCAAACACCAGGTTGTCCTAATATTGGTTATATGGCATCTGGGATGGAGTCTATCTATGTTTAAATACATGGCAGAAAGTCTTCACCCCATGTGTCTGTACACAAGTCCTGAGGATTTCCCGTCAGTTCACAGCCCTGTTGTTAGAGCACCATATATACAATAATAAATTGCATCACTACTTTCAACAGAGTAGTCAAAGGGATTACATCTAAGAAATGTTAACACAGAGATTTTGAGTCATATCAAGAAAAGTTGCTTTCTGAAGAAAGTGCCTTGTGATGTATTAGATGAGAAATAAAGGAGAAGAAAGATTAACCTACCCCGATAAAAACACCTCCTGCATGTGTCACGTGAAACTTTACTCCTTTATGCTATGGATTGATGGACAAGGGCGTCTTTGCCCCTGAGTCAGGTTTGTAATAAGGAGAAAATGAGCTTGTCTACTAATCTCTCTTCCCAGTTTTTTTGGTTTTTTTTTTGCTTTGCAAGATTTCTTTGAGCCTTAAATCCACGACCTATATGTAATAAAGGACTATAATAAAGCAGTAGATTATAGAATTGACAGAATGTAGATTTTTTCCCTTAAACTCAGAAAAATCCTTCCTAACGTCAATATACTGCTAGTTTGGGGAGATATAAGAGAGGTATGCCTCTTCACCTCACTCATTCAGCAGGAGATTCAGAGACACTCATGCTTCTAGATGTGTATCTGTGTGCCTGTACATGAGCTAAGTGCTTAAAGTCTTCTTGCAGTCAGGGAAGATATAGCCCCTAAAGCCTGTAGGTCTAAAGGGTGATTCAGCTGACTAAAGGGTCTACTTTAACTTTGATGCTTTGAATTGCCTTCCTGAGGTGTTTATTGCTCTCTTGTGATTGTAGAGGAAGCATATGGAGCCGAATGCTCTAACTGAATGCCTCTGTACATTCCCCACAACAACATACCCTGTTAAGGCTGGCAAACAAGGTAGCCAATTAACCAAGGTTAGAAATATTAGTTATTGTGATACAACATGAAAAAGTGAATTCAGAGGAAAAATAATCTGATATGAACCCCTGACTGCACCCAAATCCATCAATATGTTTTTCTTTACATAATATGTAAAGAACATTTTCTTTCCAGAATTCAGTTGTGCCTTTCCTAGACAGGACAGGAGGGGAAAGAGCTCTACAGTGCTGAGTGTTGGGGGAATAGAATATACTTCTGCACTGTCTTGCTGCTGGTGGTGCTTTTCAGTGGGCTGGGAGCTGCTTGAACTTGTGTGAGTGTCATGGATGAAAACACATGATTGTTCATTGACTGCAAGTACTCTCCTGTCAAAAGCAGTGTCTGAATGAGCAATGGTTTTGTCTAATTCTATTTTCTTAATAAAACAGCAAAAAACTTCTCTCACACCAGTTCACACCCTTCTCTTCACATGACAGAGTAGCTGAGAAAAATATTCTGCCAGGTTGAAAATAACCTAAACTAGAACAGAAACAAAACCAAACCAATCAAGCCTGACACATTATTTAGATAGCAATGGAAAATTACAAAAAGTTAAAAAAGGAGATTTCTTAATGTTTGATTTCCATGATTTTTTCTCAGATAAATAAAGATAGCTGGTTTTTATTTTTGTATTAAAGTGTAAGACAAATGGCTTGAGCCAATGGCCTGACCCTGAAAATGCAAATTTATCTGAATCAGTAAACCTATACACCTCATTGACATTACTTATATTTGGAAATCTCAGCCTCAAATAATAGCTTTTAGGACTTGTTCCAAGTAGGGCTAAAGTCAGGCTCAGATACACACCTTTTTCTTGGAGGTAGATTTTACTATTGCTGTTAAGAGAAAACACCCAGTTCAGAAAATTATTCTTTCTAAAAATAAATGACAGTTTAAGGAAGACAGACTTACAGACTGAATAACTCACTCTTGGCTTATTGCAGCTCTAGCAAATTTTGATGGTCGAATTGAAAATAGTGCTTGGATGAAAAGGAGACTATAATGGAAACCATGCAGGAAATTTAACACTACCATCAGTGCCAGCAGAGAGCTCATAAGAATATCAGTCATATGGGGAACTATGCACCTATTGGATGTATTCACCAAAAGAATAACTTCAAAATCTAGATTTCCTGAGTTTAACTGTGTTTGAATGATCTGTGAATTTTAGGGTAGTATGTATGTAACATGCATTTCTGTAGGAACTATGGACCCATAGAGCATGCCTTTATTTGCAGTGCTATAGACCTTACAAGTGTTCATTTAGGTGTAGCTTATTTAATATTGTTAATGGGCTAATCCTTGTTCTTTCAGAGGAGTTTCTCTACGTACAAAGCAATTACACTAGTGCTTATTTAGCTCACCTAACCAGAGCAATCACATAATCTGCAGAGTTTTTTCATATCTTGCCAAAAATTTTATTAACGGAATCAGGCTTTTCCTGTCTTAAATATTCCCTTGCAAATGTTTCCAGGAAGGACAAGAATGTGAATAACCTAGTGTTCAGCAAAAGGTTTTAAACAGATTCTTACTCTACTGCCTGATTTTGGTATGGTAAATCCAGTAGCCATCACATAGACCACGTTTATACCATTGCAGTTGATTTTTGTTTACAGCAGTTAGCTATTTATCTGTGTTCATGGAACCAGGATTTGAGAGAAATATGGAGGACGGAGACAGGAGTTTTCTTTTTTCACATTTCCAAATCTCTCCCCAAACCACTATTCCTATTTTTAATTAGGTGTCATACTGCAAGGCCTGTCTGAAATTTTTACTTCCATTTTCTCAAGGTCTTGCTGTGTTGTTTTGCTGCTGGAATTTCTTTCTCTCTTCCCCTTCATGATGGCACATGCATGCACACACATTCACACAATTATAACAAAGAGCACTGAGATTCCAACCTTTGTTAAATCCCAAACTATACGTCGTAACCCACATGCTTTTTGGCTACCAATTTCACAAAGGCATTTTATGACTCCTTATAGCAGCTCTTTCTTTGTGAAATTAATTCAGTCTCACACAACCCTCAGGGTAATGGCATTTACTAAAAATAAACTACTTAATAGCATCATTATTCTATTTTTGTATTTGCAAAAACCAGGGACTGACTCTCATTTTGTTCAAGCCCGTCTAAAATCATAACAATTGTCTTGACATCAAACGAACTACCTTCATGTCAAAGTGCTGCCAGCTAATAAAGACTCTGGCCAGACTATTTCATACTGTACCAGAAAGATGTTAATTGTTATTAAGGCTGTAAAACTGAAGCAGTCACAACCCCTTTTCTACTCTACATTCAGGAGTCAGACTCACCATTGCTGCATCTAAGTCCCTGCCAGGGTGCACAAGGACATGACTCAACATCTATTATATGTTTGTTTATTTCTCTCCTTCCCAGGCAATAATCTTGTGCAATGTCCAACAGAGTATTTAGAATACACCTAATATGCTTATACTAGCAGAGGTAAGGTCAAAGATGTGCAGATTGGTTTTCCAGCAGGAGATGGTGAGATTTGTTGCAACTCCACGTTCCCATGGGAATTTATTTCCCACTTTGGGGCAACTCTGAATGAACTCTGGCTCTGACACTGACACACTTACAAAAGTTTTACCAAACCAGCTGCTTCAGCTGGGAAAATTTTGATGTGCAATTTTATGTGTGCTTTCCTCTCAGGATGCTACCAGTGGGCTCACTTTGCCTTCACTTTTTCCTCCTTTCTCCAAAATGAGACCTTTCTTAACTTTGTGCTTCCTACTTTTGAAGTAAACTTAAATCCTTCAAGTTACGTCAGGGAATTTTCTTTTTTAATACTGCACCATACTGAAAAGAGTACCTCCAAAATACTGTTGGTTTCTACCTCTTCAATAGAGAATATATTCTCTGAAAGCCCCCCTTGGAGTTTACAATTGTTGTAAAGTAACCATTCAAAGGCATTAAATACAGAGGAACATTAAAATATTTCACAACAGTAATTCAGAAAACTAAATATATAGGGGAAATTCATCATAATGAAAGAAGCACATTGGAAAAAGGATACTTAAAAATAGAAGAACATTCTCCATTTGAAAAGTACAGCTATTGTGATAAAAGCTCATAAAAAGTAAAATATAATTGTAAGGTACAGAATTTGAAGGAAAGAGATGCCTGAATGGTTAACATACTGTCTTTACTCATTGCCAGTATTGTTATTTCAAAGTGATGTTGAACAGTGCTACAGTCAAGACTAGGAGGCAGACTACAAACTGTTAGAGCATTACCTGCAACACAGAACATTATTCGCTAGGAGACTGGTCCCAGGGTCTGACTTCAAGAGGAACATTTGCATAACTGTGAACATACTTAATTTTTATGGCAACACATTGCCTTCAAATTGGATTAATTATTGCTGTGTTTTATGTTAAAAACCTGTGATCTGATTCTGCAATTAAAAAAAAAAATTACATGTTGCTTCCTTAAGTACAGCGGATTCCTTTCATTTTCTTCTGCAATGGAACACTTCAGTACAGTGGGCTCTGAAGACGATTTTTAATGCTGACTCCTCTGCATTCTGGTTTCGTTTGTGGAGGTGCACAAGCAGCCACAATAACAGCCTCAAACATGACTTTCAAAACACACTGCTTTTGTACTTCAAAAGAGACATGTCCCTATTTCTTCCTCATATGTCTTTTCTCAAGCCTTTTCAAAAAGTAATAGAGAGTTGACCTGAAAAAACCACTTTTCTTGACAGAGTAATCAAAATTATCCTGCCTGAGTAAATCTGAGAACTCTTTTCCTTGTAGAGCTACCTGGGAGCATAAAGACATATATTTTGTTTGTATCTCTTGGAAAAAATATCGACTGGGGCGTAAAAGAATATAATTATATTTAGATCTAGAATCTTACCAGTCCTCTGTTCTTAAGGAGACAGATAGTTCTCATCTCAGATGGAGATCCATTAAATTCACTGCATGTACATAAGGGTCTTGAGGACTATAACTATTTGGAACCTATGTGACCCCCTGCTTCACCCAAAACATCTCAATATCTGCCACCCTGGAAGGCGACACTCTCCCTGGGTTTTCACACCCTCCGGCTGCCCATACTGCTTGAAGGGTCAAAGCTGATGAATATCCTATGACCTGATTTCCCAGAATATTCTCAGAAGGAAAGAAAACCAAGTATAGCTCCTGTTTTCTACTTATTCACCCAGAATGAAGAATATGTTCTGTGAAAGGGCTTGGTCCCATCTGCTTTATTGCATTCCAGTTACTAGATAAAGCCATGTCTTGGGTTGAGCTGGCAAAATGCCAACTGCCCAATACAGAGTCAGACTCCCTCCCCCACCCCACTGAGAAAATGGAGGGGGGAAAAAAACCTTCAAGATTTAAACTAGCTATATATATTTATATAGAAAAGAGAAAATGAAAACTACAATATAACACACACACCTACACGCAAGTTAGATATAACAACAATCCTTTACCTCCCACCAAAACCAGATCCCATCACTCCAGATCCATAAAGCACTCCAAAAGACACCTAGCAAGAAACAGAGAGAAATAACAATAAAATGTTTACTTCCCTAAACTGAAACCAAATGCGAAGGAGCAGTGGGCAGCAGCCAAGGCCCACTTCAGCAAGACAGCAGCAGCATGTCTTGTCTGTACCTCGGCCATGATGGGAACTGAACGGAACACCTCCTACTTTACTGTATTTATATCCCAGTTTGCATCATCTGGTATGAAATATTTCTTTGGTTGCTTAAGTCAGGTGACACTTGTCTCTCTCAATCTACGGAAGACTATCTGCTAAACTGAAGCCTACTAAACTGAGGCTTACCAAAAGGTCTAACTAAAACTACCACAAGGCATAAAACACAATTCTTTAGAATGGCTTCTTTCTACCAGCCCACAACTAAAGACAGAAGAACTCAGCACAAGAAGGGCAGATAACTGCTTCTGTGGCAATGCAACAAATCTTTACACTAAAAAAACCTAAACCCTCAACCAAGAAAAATCCCACCTTACCAAGAAAAGCAAGTCACATATCTTTGCAAGACCTTGCCAGAATTTATGCTGCAGCTTTAACCCTTCCTCCTGTTCCACTGTTCATCCATAGGATGCTCAGATCATGATGGTCCTGTCTGGAGCAGCACTCCCATGTTTACTTTACATGGAAACCAAGGATAGAAGGGAAGAACTTCAACAAGGTCGAGTCACACACTTGAGATGGGGATGAAAGTCTAGACAGATTCCTTAGCTGTTTGGGGGGTTTTTGCTTTGTTTGGTTTGGTTTGGTTTTTTCCAGAGTTCTTTAATACTAACCATTTGGTTGTTATAAAATATTTAAAATGTTTTATACATTAATATTTTTTAGGTGAAGTATCAAACAAATCTCTGCTTTAGAGTCTGCTGCTCTGTTCTTAGTCTGTTATTTTAATAAATGCAATATCTCCCATTTCTTATATGATTTAAATACCAACATTAAAAACATTCGAAAAGACTAATTGGAAAAATACGTGTCTGAAAAAGATATTTTTAACTCATTTGAAGGACTGAGAGTAATGCTGTGTGCTCTTATTTAAAAGGCTTTAGTAAATGAAGGACTTTCAGATGCTGACTCCCTGTTTCATATTCTTCATTGCCTTTTGTAAAATAAACTATCTTTAACTTTAGGAGGGACAGAAATTCCCAGAGCTGGGGGTCTCTGTGCCATACCCAGCCACTGCTGGCCACCTTCCCCACACAAATCAGATGACAGCCCTACAGTAATGTGGAAAGCTGTAAAGCTGATCAGTAGAACTTTGGTCAGGCAAATTAATGATGCTACCTTAAATCTTGTGTTATTAAACCAGTTATATATTAAAAAAGCCTCCATGAAAACAAGCCTGAAAGATAAAGACTTGGATAATGAGCCAATAGTTCCAGTGATTTTGAGAGACATGAGTCTAAGTCTGGAATTTATGCACATTCCTGGTATTTTCCCATCTCAGTGGCACAGTAAAGTTACTTAAATAAAATGGAGTGGGGGAATTCTGCCACACCAGATGATTCATGTATGCTTCTGCTTCCACTCAACTCATATTTTAAACAAATCTTATTGAAGTTTATAATCAAATACTTATATATTTTTTTATGGTATTGGTAAGCAATGGTCCCTTTGTCTGCAGTCTGTCTCATAAATATAAAGTCAACTGTTATTTCATGTTGTATTAGGTCTAAGTATAGGAGACCTTTGTTAACCTAAATAGTTTAGAATTCTCCTAGTTATTACTAATTTTCTAAGAACTCTGCAGTTAAATTTACACTGGCAAGTTCATAGATTTCTCTTTGCCAAAAGAAAGCTCATATGGAAAATACATTTCACTTCCATATAGTTGAATATGAATGATAAAGCAATTGAATATGTTATCTTTAAAATATGTATGTTTTTACTCTGTAAGTGACAGTAATGTTTAGGGAGCTTTAGCAGAAATCCCTTTAGGAAATCAGAGGTGCAGAATCAAAATGTTTTCTACTCTTATTTGTTCTATATTCTTGTCCTCTGTTTGAACAACCCATATGCCAAAATGCAACTGTCTTGGTCTTTGTTCTCTTTTGAATTTTCCAACTTAAAATGTATCCAGTTTATCACAATCACCATGTTTTCATTTCGGAAAATGGACTTTCTCTACCATTTTTGTGTTTTGTTAGAATCATGCAGAACTGTATGATTGTGGAAATTGTGTCATTGTAGAAATTCAAAAGGATGCATGAAACACTACAGTTAATACCCTGTTTACACAAACAGCAAAAATGAATGACTATCAATTAAATCCATGCCAGGCCCCAGGTGAGAGCTGAGTGGTCCTACCATCATTCTCTGTGTGGATATTTTCTTTTTATTTGGATCTTCCAATAAAATAGAAGAATTGCCCAGAAGACTTCATATGGTAAAAGAGAGAGAGAGAGATGTGGATCTAGTAGATCTTCTAAATCACTAGTTTATAGAATGTTTCTTTATGGCTTAAGTGTAGATCAGAAGCAAACTAGTTAAAAAGTGGCATCTGAAAACAGTTGTTAACATGCAAGATGATGATGGGAGACAGTGTCAGACAGACTGTACATAGGACATCTGGCACAGATGTGACAAGCCCACCTTGCTGGGCACTTGCAACACCTGTTGTACATTCGATCCCAGCAAGCCCAACTTACCAAAATGCAGCATCCTGACCAGTGATCCACAGGGTGATGTTCTGTGCTTTCCATAGGCCTGGCAACCACAACCAGAACATGCACGATGACCAGATCTGGCATTTCTCAATGTCAAACTGTCTAATCAGAGCCATTATTTGATGTGGAGCATCCAGTATTTTTCTTGAACAAATATATTTTACCTAGCAGGAGCGGTAAGAGGCTAATGTATCATTATCCCTCCAATAAATCAGGCTGATGCCAGATATGTCCCTGTCTTGAGCTGGAGATAGCTTTGAATTCCAAGTACTTTAACTGTCCTTCTCAGACCTCTTCCATGTATCATTCCACTGAGATTTGCTATGAAATAGGGAATTTTTCAAATACTTAAGAGAATCATCAAATATATCTCATTGTCAGAAAGCTTTTCTTGATATCACCCTCTTGAATTGCTCCAGTTTTATCTCCACGTAGATACAGAAATCTTTACATTATAAGGTTATTTATGAACTATGGAACTGTCTACCATTGTTCAAATAAATATCATTTAATTAGCATTTCAAGAAAAGGACTCACTGTTTCCACAGAACAAGCATTTCTTTTTACAGTTCAAATATCAGTGACCAATTCCATCAGCAGTTCACATTCTGGTAAAACATTATAAAGCTTATTTTTTTATACTTATTTTTCAGTCAGTTCTTGCAGACCTATTATCACATTCCTTTGGTAGTTGATACTTGGGCAGAGTATAATTTATATTTTTAATCACTTTTCATGTGCTGATTCCTTTAGTCCTTTTGAGATATATTGGAGGACATCAGAAATGTTATACATACCACTATGCCTGAGTAACTGAAGGGTACTGTTAATTTTTTTATTAAATTATTCACAGTTTTAACTGACATGCAGTTTGGATAACAGACGCAGCTCACTTACCCACCTCAGTCAACTGTTTGCAGTACAATTTCGTGATTTCTCATTAGCTACCATGTCTGCCTTCTGCCACAAACTGACTTACATTCCTCCCATCTGTTGCAAACCCAATTTAATTATCAGTCACTACTATGAACAAAACAACAACAAATGCTTTTATGCAGGGAGGTTCTGCCCTTTTCCCCATTGTCAGAATTTTTGGGAGGTGCTGTTTTCAAGTAAATTTTTCACAACAGATTTGTTCACAAGAACTATTTCTGTATACATCATGTTTTTATTACTGCTAGGCTCCAGATCCATTAAGATCAATCAGTAATTCAAATGAAACCTGTGTACAATACAGATTTATCCTACTATTCTTTTATTTTAATGTTTGCAAAATGGAACTTTTTTTGGGGACTATTTCTACAACTGCAGGTAAATTAGAGGTTTTGCAACTACTTGATATTGATATATTGCATGTATCACATTATTGCCAATTACTGGGACTATCTGAACTAGCAGGGTGAATAGAAAAATGAGGGATCACTAAAAGACTGATCACTACAAAACTAAAAGGAAATTAACTAAAACCCAATAATGAATACATAATATAAAAGCAAAGCAGAATATTTAAACAACAAAGAAGAACTGAAGAATCATTACATTTAATGGAAAAGGAAATAATCTCTAACTGAATTCTGATCTCTGTTAACTGATCAGCACTCCTAAGAACCAAGAAGAAAAGTCTGAGCTGTGTAGAAAAAAATCCTCATGGTTCTTTTGTAGACTAGTCAATTTATATGCTAACGTTAAAAATTATTTTTACGTATAGTAGCAAACATTTAAAAAAACAACAACAACAAATCTTTTTCCCATCGAAAACTTGAAATTTTTAAATAAGCTATGAAAATACTAAAACTGTTTTAAAATTGGCAGGCTTTTTCTGAGCCATTGATGCTGGTTAGCTGGATTAATTTTGCTTTTTTCACATATCAACCTATATTATTTGTACTGGGTTTGTGTACTAAAGTTGTGGTGGTGGGCAGGTGGCTGCAGTGGTGTCTTCTCCAGACTGAAGACACCAGAAGCTGCCCCCACGTCTTACAGAGCTGGTTCCAGCCAGATCCAGGATGGACCTGCCACCAGCAAAACCACCAATCAGTGATTTTGGTAGCACCTGTGTGCAAACATGTTTAAGGAATGGATACAAAACTTCAATCAGCCATTGTGAAGGAGTGAGCAAATGTGAAAGTAGATATGCAGACTGCAGTGCACATAGGCATCTGTAGTCCATGGAGAAGAGCTCACTCTCGAGCCAGGTTTGCTGGCAGAGCCTGTGGCCCATGGGGGACCCACAATGCACAGTCTGTTACTGTAGGACTGCTCCCTGTGGAAGAAATCCTTGACTCTGAGGGTGGTGAGGTACTAGAATAGGTTGCCTGGAGAAGTTGTGGCTGCTCCAATCTTGGAAGTGTTCAGGGCCAGGCTGGATGAAGCTTTGAGAAACCTGGTCTACTGGAAAATGTCCCTACCCATGGCAGGAAGGTTGGAATGAGATGATCTTTAAGATCACTTTCAACCCAAATCATTCTACGGTCCTGTGGATTTCCTCTGAATTCCAGGTGACTTTAAGTCCTAGTAATTACTTTTCAGGGAGAGCATGAATAATGTGAGAGCTTGCCAGAATTATGTTATTGTATCATCTCTGAGCATGTGTGACATCTATGGTAAGGCACAGCACCAGGAAACACTTGAGAGGGCAGGGGAAACTAAGCTTAGCATAAATAATGTTCATATTATCTGGCTGGAACATGCTTTGCTGTTTTATCACTTGTAGCTGTGCTCGTCTGGGAGAAAGCTGGTTGGGTCATTTCAGCAGAAGATGGGAGAAATGACCTGTCACATGTCCAATGTAAATAAGTGGGGGTTCAAACCTGGGAGCAGCTGCCAAATCTGGAAGATAACTATTTAATAAATGCAGGTGAATCCCAAAGCCAGGATGTGAAGAAGCTGAATACATGACAGGGGACCAAGAAGGACGTTGAGGGAGTCAGGATATTGAGAGGACTGGGATAGCATCTGTAATGACTGAACAAGAAGGGACAATCACTTCTTGGAGAAAAGACACAGTACGTGAAACATCAATAAAGTTTTGTAATGTCTTTCTTCATTTTTGTGCAATTTTATTACTCCCTCTCTAATTTATTTGCTTTTTTTATGACCTGAACCATTGCAGCCCTTTCAGTTTGCCTATGAAGTGTTTTCAAGGTCCAGTTGTTTGAATATGCTCAACCACCACAGAGACATGGATGGGTTAGTCTGAAGAAAGTCTATTATTTGTCTGCCTACTAAATGATTTTGCATCACCTCTAAGAGTCAAATCTACCCCTGGATTTTCAGTGCTTACCTTTCAAAGCAAAAGCTTTCTACCTTCTCTGCCTCAAAATACAAAGTTTAATTTTTTCCCTTTTGAAGAGACTTGTTCACGTTTATGCCTCAGGCTTCACCTCTTTTTTCATTTATTGACAACACGATCTTTCAATATTTTAGTTTACCTTTACTAGCAAGCTCAAGAGAGAAGCAAGAAAGGCTTGGCATCCATTGAGAATGAACTGCTTTCTTACCTCTGATCCAAAGCAGGGCAAAACCACAATACTGATGTGTTGCTGCTTTGAAACATTTACTCCATCTAGGACATCCTCAGACAAGTCTGTCAGAATATAAGCCTTAATAGCAACTGATGACATATTAACTGCTTCTTGAAAACCTTTGGTTAAAAGACACTTCTATGATCAACGTTTCAGCAAATAGTACCCTTTAAACTACCTCTGATGTGATGCTGAGATTTGCAAACTCATTCCTCATTGCTGTTGGAATGAGTAGAGAAAGACACTATTGAAATTTATTCGTAAATATGAAGAAAGAGAACAACTAGTTGGGATATTTAAAAGCAGTGTGAGGCACTGAGGTGATCAGACTTAGTTGCCTTTTGAGACATTTGAAAATGTAATGAAATTCCTATAGGCCATCAGTTAAAATGTCCTGGAAAGTAGAGATGGCAAGAGCATCTTTTCTTTTTGAGAGAAAATGTTTTTCCTATGTATATATCTTGTCTGACATGATCTCTGTCATTTGACAGCCATTTGGTTTCTGACTCTGAGGCAGTTGCATTTTGAAAGGAAAGAGGTGTATAACTTTGCAGCTCTGTTTCAGATAGTATGGATAGACTTCAGCTGCCTTACTTATCACTCCAGCAAATCTACGTTTCATGCAGAGAAGTTCCACTGAGAAGAATGATTGGATTTTGTATTAAAGGCCTTGAAATGTCTGTGTTGCACCATCTGGCCCTTATTTGTGTGTTTGTGTACTAAAATACTTTCAAAGACCAAAAACTACAACTATAATTGCTTTCTTTTTTTTTTTTTTTATTTAAAACTTGATTAGAAATCATTTTATTTAGGCTTAAATAGTTTTTAGCACAATCACAGTATTTCTGTAAGGGGTGACATTGCATATTGAAAACTGCCTGTGCAATGCTGACACCAGCAAATCCAAATACCAGCCTGTAGTGTACACAGTAGTAGCCCTGGGACAAGGATAGCAAATGAGCATGTATCTAATTAAAGTTCTCTGATAGGATTAATCAATTGACATTTTGCCACATAAATCAATAGCTGGATTTTCCTCCCACCAAAAAGCCCAATTTTTGCTGAGGAAGCTTTTCACTCTTAGCTCGAAAGTCAATTTTTTTGGCAGATGATTGATTTCCCCTATATTTTATGCATTCAGATTCAAAATAAAAACAACAGATGGCTTTCCCTACAGTCCTAAACCTAGATTTGATTGCTATAATCCCCTCAACACTGCTGGAATTCACACCCTGTAAACTCAGAATGGTCTGTGGATCTCTCTTCTACCCCATCTCAAACATAACCTCTCCAGTTTACCAGGTACAGTATCAAGTGATTGAGACCTCCGAGAGGAGTACAGTAGGACAAGGAGTATTCTGTCACTCTTCAACACTGAAGCAATGGGCACAGTAATCTCTCAGTGGGTATAACCTCATTAAGAACAACCGGAAGAAACCAGACCACTCTCCAGATTACAGCCTTCATCAGCTGGACCCTCCAATTAGTGCACGTTACTCGGAGCAGTTACTTGTTTGAATGGAAATGCTTGGACTGGGCCTGAGAAGATTTGACTTTTAATTAGGTAATTAAAAATCCCCAATTATAGGCTGATAATCTTTCCAATATCTCTTCTTAACTTTGGCGCCAACTAGACCAGATGACTCGGATTTATCCTCTTCCTTGAGGAGAAAGAGATTTTTCTTCCTGAGATGAGCTGTTGTCTGTAGATCATGAGTGATTGGGTGTAAAGATTATAGTATTTCTTAAGCTGCTTAGACATGGCACTATGGTTCTTTTTTTTAAATTGCAAATAGTGAACATGTTACAAGGTGCTTTCTATGACTAAATTTGAATCTGTACAACAGCAATACCAAAATTTGTAGGAAAATTAGTATCCATGCATGGTAACCGTGACATTAAAAACATGATTTTTTCATGTGGAATGTAGAATTTCACACAATTCAATAAAAAGCTCTTGTAAACAAGACGAAAATTGGACACTTTATATATGTAATTGAAAGATCCTGCTGTTTCTTTAGTGAAAGCTGGCACTAGTGAAAGATAACAGACTGTTAGACACACTCAGGGAAATTACTCACAGGATCGGTTTAGCTTCAGTAAAATTCCAATTTCACCTCAAAATTGATTTTGAGGAATATCAAACGTACTTAATACTCAGAGTAAAATTCAGGGAATAATCACGGAAACAAAAGGAAGAGACAAGAAGGATTTAAAAATAATATTAGGGATTACTCCTTAGGAAAAGTAACCTTAATTAAAGAGAACTCACAATAAACAATTGAGGTAACAAACACCAAAATAAAATAAAACATTTAGTTTTGGATCATGTGAACTATATTTGTCATAAAAATTTGAAATACTTGTCTAGTTCTGAAAAGTCTTATCTTTTTCCCTGTTAAAACAGTGACTATGTAGGTTCAGTCTGCATGCCTCTTTTTTGTATTTATGTTTATTGGCATGAATAGAGTGACATACCATGAATTTATATTAATATTTATTCATTAGATTCTTCTCTATAAAACCTTTTTATCCTTTTTTCAGATATAGTGTTTACTTTTAAACAGGTAGGTAAGTTTATCAAGTATTGAAATTGTTTAGTAACTCTTCTGATATACCATCCTAATACCCAGTCTGTGATAGCCAATAAGGTGGCCCAAATTAAGAATATAAAAAATCTGCAACAGTTCAAATTACTAAATGTGTTATGTGCAAGGTTGTTTCCTGAACATTTTAAAAGCTTGCTTTTTTGTGCCTTTTTTTTAATAGTCAGTTTTGGACACAGTTTCCTCTCTGGTTAACTTATGTCTTACTGGGATGAAAAAGGCATTGTCCTCTGCTGGAAGAGTGATATGATGAGGAAACCACTTCTGCAGGAGACAAGCTTGTGGTCAATTTTCACCCTGTGTATAGAACAAAGAAAACTGTTCTGTAAAGAAGAATTTAAAATAGGGTTTTCATGAATCATTGTTTACTGGACATGACAGGGAAATCTAAATTATGGAAGACATCCTTTCACTTAGTTAAGGAAAACCGCAGTTCATAATTCTCTCAGAAACATACAATAGCAAACTTTGTACTATTTAAGTACTGAAAGCCAAGTCAGATTAAATTAAAAACTGGCTAGCTGAATTTTTTATAATTCTCCAGGAAGAGTTTTTTATGAGAATTGGAGGGGAAAAAATTAATGCCAGTAGAACTGATCAGAAATTTTTGACAACATGGATTTTCATTGGAAAAAATTAATGTTCAAACCCTCAACTTTTTATAGAAATTTGATGGTTTGGAAGGAATTACTTATGTAAATCTTCAAAATGCCAAAAAAATAATAAAGAAGAGAAAATATTTCAGACTTTATTATAATTAGACAAAAACTGCAGAGATCAAGACTCTGGCTGATGTTCCACAGTTGGAAGGCACAGGATAACAGGTCCCCAGTGTAAAACATGTGTGACATGAAACATGAGCACAGATTCATTATATTCCAGGTGAATGTCCTAATGACAGTGTACATTTTTAAGATGTTCTTTCCTCAAATGGTGTTATTATTGCAAGCTTAATCAACTCTCAACAGGAGAATTACGCAGCTGCTGCTCAGTAGTCAGGTGATGGGACATTCACCAGAAACACATGAGGCTGAGAAGCAGTTCCCTGCTCCAAGAAGTCCAGAACAGTAACTTTCTCTCTGCTGTTTCATAAAAAGACAAGGAGGTAACCTAATTAATCAAATAATCATTATTACCTATATACTAATATCATAACTGAAGTTGTTAACTATGCCCAAGACTTCTCTAAATTATATTAATTCACTAGCTTACATCTTCCTGCAATAAACTGGTCTTTCACCATTCCGGATACTTTTTTATCTGAGAAATTGATTATTTCTTTGTTTATGCTGTGAAGCTTTAAATTTAAGAAAGATGAACATAGTTGTCTAAGGGAAAGATGTTTGCCAAAATCAAGATCCAAAGGATTATGACTGGAGAACTTATGTTTCATTTACATCTAGATCTGTATCCAAACGTTATAGAGGCTCCTGGAGTAATGAATTATATAGCCCTCAATGATGAATTTAAAACCTTTGAATTAAGGGTGTTTAAAATTTGAATCAATAATATAACTATGCAATCATAACTCTTAGAAATTTTTGAAATATAATAAAATCATGAATAAAATTAACCTAATTTTGTCATTAATACTATTCAAATATACTGTTATTTCAGTTACATTTGAACTTCATAGTCATCATCTGAATCAGAAAGAGGTATTCAGGAAAGACTGGCAGGACATGAAAAAACAAAGAGATCCCATCACTATTAAATTTTGATGATTCATTATAGTTCTTTATTAACTCATCCCTTAATTCCAGCCAACTCCAACTCAGTATTGTTCTCTGAACTGGTATGAAATTCTGAAAAATTTAGAAATGTTACTAGCTTTTTACCTAAAATTAAGATTAGATTAAATCTTGTTTTCATTGAATATGGTGAGTTCATTCATGTCTATTACTAAAAAGTAGAGAGGATGCAAATCCATACAGAGAGAAACTTAGGGGTCAGGCACTTGCAACTTCATTACTCAGCCAGAGAAATACTGTACACTTCTAATTACTTTCCTCAGAACATTCTTGATTGGCAAACAAATTCTTGCACTGACAGCACCCTCCACTAAATGAATCAAGTGCAAAACTTGTGTTATGCCATCCACAGTGGCATTGAGGTGTAAAAGAAAAAACATTTGCAGAGAAACTTAATTGAACTCTTCATACAGAGAGGGAAAACCAGCATGTTGAGCAAGCCTTTTTTAGTGCTCAAGTTGAAGCAAGTTAAATACATGGTGAGAATAATAACAGCTCTATTCTAAGCTTGACTGTGATAGTCAACTAGCCAGTTGGAGAGAAAAGGGCCGTTATTATAGGAGAGAAATATTAGCAGAAGCAAAGTGATAAAGGCTGTCATCCCTGTGAGTTACAGATGGTGACTTAAGAGTTACCTCCTGCAGAACTAGTCAGGGAACATAAAAATGTTTGTATATGCCATGAAAATAACATCTCTTTTCCAGTCCACAATTTTTAGACACCACAAAAATGAATGCCAAAGCCATCTTTTGTAGAGGTATTAAGAGGTTGAAGAACGACTAATTACTTTGAAAAGGCTTTGTTCCATGGTCCTTTACTGACTGTCTTTGTGAGCTCAATTGGATTCATAGCTCTAGTTTCATAGTTGATGTTTAGATGTATTGGCTGAAGAATGTTGCATTCTGGTATGCACAGGTTTAAGTATGCTGGATTCATATAGTTCTTTTAGTGTTGTGGGCATTTTCTTTGGTGTCTGTAGACGGGCAATGACAGGATTTGCTAATACAGAAATTAAGAAATGATCCTGACATATCATAAAACAAGACTTTCATCTCTTTGCTAGGAAATCATGATTTTCAAAATTCTTTTAGGCATATGGTAAGCACTAGATTTCTCTGTGGAAAAACTCAACAGCCAAACCACAAGAGCTTCCTCTGGATTCCACCGAAACCAGTTCACAGCACTGAATCAAGTTTCAAATTGGACATAGATATAATCAGTAAAATTAAAAGTTTGTTTCATAAGAAAGGGGTACAACACAACTGCATAACAAATAAAGACCAGAGAAAACAAGATGAAGCAATAAAATGTCTGTTCTCCATGTAGCAGTCTCATTTCTGCAGTCCCTTTCCTAATGGTTTATATCCAGCTCCTGGGAAATCAGGTGCTTTCTGCCAGTTGAAGATTATTAACACTTTGAAAACAAACACATGAGTTTCTGTAGATTCTTTTTAGCATAATATTAAGGTTCTTGCTTTATGGGAATAGATTTTGATCTAACTTCAGACAGGCAGGCACTTCAATGTGTCTTTTTAGCTCAAAAGAGACAAATGCTTAGTTTATATCAGATCGTAAAGAAATCAGGATAACAGAGAAAAGAGAGACAAGAATGGCATCAATCTCATCTAACTTCTGTTATCTGTACTGGGAGATGTCTGTATCCAGGCTAATAACCTCCTCAAGCTCCTTTTATCCTAAATGAAGAGGAAATAGGTACTTTTGGTACTCTAAACAACTGACTCAGATGTCAATGCTTACAGTGTAAATGTTTACATCTATGCAGGTGAACCCCACTCTGAAATACTATAACATATGACATTTATGTTATGATGTCATGCCCCTAAGTCTGAGTTGATTTCTGTGGCTTCAAATCAGCAATGCACTCAAACAATGTCCTAATTTTAAGCATATAAATAGTCCTATTGAAGTCAGTGGGGTATTCACATATCAAAGGTATGTTCCAGTACTTTACCAATGTAAGTAATGTGCCACATGTGTTTTTCTTGCAATAACTCTGCTACATCACTTTACCTTTAGGCAGCAGTTTCACTGTACAGTGGAATGAATGTTTTCAGAAAGCTCTCTTAAATTTTTAAGATTTTGGCATTTTTAGAGCAGATGCTGGTAAATTACTAAGGTTTGTATTCTTTCCTATGCCTCATAACAGCACTAAAATCTAATAAAATATAATTCAGTGTTTTGACTACTGCATTAATTGAACACTAAAGCTGTTTTAGTCTCTTAGTAAGGGTTCAAAATATAATTAGAGACATGTAAATTTTTTTCCATGTTTCATATAAAAAAGATGAGCCCAAACAGCGATATGTTACCCAAGCAGTAAAGAACTTTTTAACTATTTAACAGTTAGACAGCTCAACATATCCATTCATCATCTATGGAATTTCTAATCTTTAAAAAAATAGATGTCCCTAACAAGTTCTGAGTGTATCTAAATTTTTCAATCATTTCATAACTATCTTTCATATACAGTTTATATGACTTCATTGAAGAGAACCCAAAACTGGAGCGTAGCTTAAACTGTAGATGTTTTACCTGGATGAGACTCTCACTTCAGCTGTAAGAAGGGGGCTTAGTTATAAAAAAAACACAAGGTTAAGCTGGATATTTTGAAGAAGGAAATCTTGCTGCTGAGATGATTGATGAGGTTTTGATTTCAGTGGACAGGTGAACAGAATACAGTATTCTGGGCTCAGCAGCATACCTGGCCCCTTAGATCAGAACAGGGCATCCCATCCCTACTGCAGTAAGGAAGATGCAAGCTGTTTAGCTGGGTGCAAATTAAACACGTGCCTTAGGTTTCTGATGAACTCCCAGCATAGCCTGTGGTAGGCTAAAATCTTGGCCTCTTCTCCATCAGGTGTAATGAACAATCTTTTGCTTGTAGTTAGCTTCCATACTGAGTCAGCTACTCAGTATATTGAGATCTTCCCAAACAGGCCTCCCTGTAAACTATTTTTGTACCAAGATATCCTGTAGCAGTCTTTATAAAAACAAATGAACTAGTGACATTAAGCTGAAAGGTAAGCAAAGGTGTTGAGTGTTAAACATATTAAGAGTGGGGGAAAAAACCTGTTAATCATTTTATTAATGTTTTCTTTTCTGCTGAAATCCTTGAAAATGCTTGTAATTCTTTGCAGCTGACAGGCTGCTGATTTTGCAGAAAGAAGAGGTTTTTGAGTCTCTTAACTCCACATCACAGTTGTTCCTTGTTTTGACCGTTGGGGAATTAGTTCAGTAACCTCCCAAATAGTAAGTGCCTATGTTCTTACAATTTTAACATAAGAAGGTCTGCATCTGAGAATAATTACAGTTAAGCAAATACTACATTGAAATGCAAGCTTAGTGAGTTGCACTGAAGTGGTGTAAGGGACTGTCAAAATAATTCTGCTGCTGTATGGATTTTTCAATGCTGTTACATCACCTATTTTAGCAGATTTAGTCCCTGTTTGAAGGATTCCCCTCTTTCACACACACTGACACTCAAGCATTCCCAGGTTCATGGGAAGTGTCAGCAGGGGTGAGCTTTGAGTCTGTGATCTACTCTGTCCTTTTACTGTGCCCATGATAAAATCCATGAGGCCCAGCCCCAAACTGTGCACTTTGTCTAGCATTGGTGTTATCTTGAGGATTGTTGTCCTAGTTCAGCAGGAGGGACCAGCTAACCCTGTGTGGGGGTGATCAAAGCTGTGTATTCTACCCCCTCTATTCATTCCCCAAGGTCAATGGGCCATTAGCAGCAGCTGCCCAGGGAGCCATTATCACCTTCACACCCAGCCTGAGGGGGGCGGAGCTGCTAATGGGCCATCAACAGCTCGACACCCCCTGGCTCCCAGAGTTAATCACCCATTGTGTGAGTCCCCGCCCAGGGGGAGGGACTGGGTGCTCCCTGAGGGTACATAAGTGGTGGGTAAGAAGACCTCAGGAACTTCTCATCGGATCCAGAGCAGCAGCAGGACCTTGACAGGAGGAGATCACTGCTCTCGCCCAGACCACAGCGCTCGCCTGCACCAACAGGTTTTTCTTTTCCTTTTGCTCTGGACTTGGGGGAGCCATAGGGAGTCTCAGCACAAGGGCAAACAAACCCCCTGGGTTTGTGCCCCAGGACACTGGGTTATGCTGCTGGGGTTTTGTGAGTTGAAAGCAATTTCCCTTGTGTGTCAGTGTTGTTATTGTAATATTATTATTAAATTTTAGCTCTGACTTATAATCTCTCTCGTGGTGAGTTCATTTCCCCTGCTGGTTCACCTTTAAACCAGCACAATTGTCTTTGTGGCTGGCAACTTTTCAAAACTTCAGTGAGGAACCTTCCATTGGCCTTAAGTTGCACCAGGGATTTTTAGGTAGGATATTAGGAAAAATTTTTTCACCAATAGGGTTGTCAAGTGTTGAAACCGGCTGCCCAGGGAAATAGTTTAGTCACTAGTCCTGGCGGTATTTAAAAGACATGCAGATGTGGCACTTAGTAGCCTGGTTTAGTGGTGGACCTGGAGTTCTGGGTTAACGGTAGGACTCTGTGATTTTAGAGGTCTTTTCGAACTTAAATGATTCTATAATTCTATGATTGTATTAGGCATTCCTCTGATGCCTGTCTCCAAGCAGACTGGATATTTCCCACTTTGGGTATGCATCGTTTGTAGATGTATTATTACCAGCTACAGGCTTCTGGTGCCCAAGTCCTGCAAGATGTGTTGCAGACCACCAGCTTTGCCAGTTAAGCCAGCCTGATCCGTCAGCTGAGCCAGCCAGTTCACAGCCCTTGCTCACTGTTCAGAGCACATGAGCCATCAGGTAGTCCCAGCCAGTTCTGCGTGATACCTGCTGGGGGAAGGCAAGTTCTTCTTACAGACTAGGTGTGTTCCAGATCACAGCTGGAAACAGAGGCACAATCTTTCTGCAACAATGAATAGAAAGCTATCCGGAGACATCATTTCTACCAAATCCCTGAGGCATTTTGTCTTTCCTAAATAGTGTGCTGAAGCACCTGATGCTTCTGCTCTAGCCAGCCACCAAGACTGGGCTTCACAGCTGACCCAGGTCTGACTAGCTCTTGGCTTCATGTGATCTGCAAGTAACAAGAGGCATTTGCTATTTTGCATGGTCACACAGGGCTCCATCACTGAGTCTTCTGCCCTTTCTCAGGTGATTTTTTCCTCTCCCTTCTCTTAACCTTGAAAGCCAGTGAAAGGTATTAACAGCTCAAAAGTGGGTAAGAGAATTTACTTTATTGGTTGGATTTTATGGTCTCAGAGGCCTTTTCCAACCTTAATGATACTATGATTCTATAAGAACTAGCAGTTACATCTAAATTCTCACAGTAAAAAATTAATTTTGGTAAATTTAGGATATATTTTTAAATACTTCAGATCTTGTCCTGATTTTTTTTACATTTATATCATACTAAATGCATCTCTAAATTTGGGCATGAGTGTTTTTGCTAGACAGATTGAGGGTCATACACAAAAATGTCTATGACATTTTTTATTGTCTAATGGTTTAAGCTGAAAGAATCACTCTGGCAGCTGCTTTTTTTTTTTTTTTAATGTGAACCAACTTCTTCCAGAGACACTAAAAGAACAGACTCTGGGGTTTCGGGTTACTGAAGTCTGGAATAGCTGTATCACACAAACAGCATTCATATACTTCCTAGTTTGTCTTAAAAGCAGAGGCCCTTAACATACTGTACTTGAATGAAAAAGGTTAGATAAGCTTCAGACTTCCTGATTATAAAGCAAGAAAGAAAAAAAGTCAAAAAAGTCTTAAAATTAAAAACTAGTGTCAAATCATGTTTATTGCCCAGTGTGAGCATGCTTTTCATTTTTATCTGAGCACAATATTAAACTCGGACAGTGAACTGTGTTAAGAAAAGTCTTTAAAGACAAGATAACACTATAAGGTCAAGTAGTTAGAAAAATGATGATTTTTTTTTATTTTGTCTCTAATTTCTATGAACCGTGTACAACAGTTAACCTTTCAAATGTATTATGATTTCTTATGCATTTTTCTTGGCTCTATCCTCATTCTTGTAATCTGAACATTATGCTTTTCTGTGAATCAGCTGTGGATAGGACCCATTATCAGGTACCATGGTCTGGATTTAATGAAATAAATGATGAAATGAATTATGAGATTGAAACAGACTTGCACCATCTTTCTTTTTGATGTTTTCCTAACTTTTAATGTAGATTTTTTTTATTTGTTCTGAATTGAACATCATTATGTATTACTCATTCTCAGAGGAAAGATATACTTTATACCAGAAAAACAGTATTTTAAAAAAAATCCTTCTTTTTCTAGTTAGATTATAATTACCTGGTCAATCTTAAATACTACATTCACCACAATCTCTTCTACACTCCCAAATTTCAGAGAAATTACTGGATTAATTCAGGTCACTGCTTTTATAAATCAAATGTGAGAGCAAAAGGAGCAGCAAAGGAGTAAACAGGAATAGAGTACAGAGCAGACAGTTACAGCAACATATAGGAATTATGAAGGGTTGCCAGAAATACCAATCTCATGTGGAGACAGGAAGAATTACTGCGGGGTACGTATCGTCACATGAAGAAGAATGGAGTAGAGTGTTCTTATTTCCACCAAGGGAAAAAAAAAATCTATTTTACCTCAGGATTGAACAAAGAGATGATCAAAGCTGCCAGCATCCCTGAGGTAGTGATTGCACATTTTTAGGGCTATGTCATCATATCAGTCCTACACCTGTTTTAACCCAACTTTGTTGTTATCCCCACACAATCTCCCTGTGCTCCGTGGAATTCATGTTTGTTATCATGGCTAATGGGCATGGGTAAAAGCCAAACTGTCTTTCAGTTTATGTTGGCATCTCTCCACTTTTAAATGAGAATGCAAAATCACTATTAATCCTATGACCTTTCTGTAGTTCACTGGACTTTCACAGCTGAGACCTTTTGAAACTGATACTATGGATCTAGAAGGATTTAGAAATTTCAAGTTTCTTCTGGTAATAGAGGACAAAGAAGCAAGGGTGGGGTTTCGCTGTGCAAAGCATAATACTCAGAGTGGTTAACCTTGCCTTGACACAAAACCAAAACAAAAATGTGGATGTTAGTGATATAAAAGACATGAGCTGGGAGATGAGCCTAGCTTAAAAAACATCATTCCTTTGGGGAGCAGACTGGGCTCATTTTTTTTTTCTTAGTTAATAGAGATCGTCTCTAGACATTGGATTAGTGACACTGAGAAATCAAATGCTGCCAAAAGAGGTTCTCATTATGCAGTTAGAACATTCTTATTTTCAGTGCAATGTTACCTCACTGGTTACAGGATATTTTGGGTCTAGACATTGCCTGTCTGTATTTAGTTATACCAGGTTCAAAGTGAGATATGTAATGTATTTTCTGATCCTTATAAAACTTAAGCAGTGTGTATTGATGGCTGGAAATGGCATTCAATCAGTCCAGAGAGGGCTATGCCCTCTTGATAATTACTGCCAAAACTTTAAGGGAGTGCTTTGTTTCTCAAGTATAGATTAAATTTTAAATTTAGGAAATGTTCCATGTTGTGTTAACTCTTTTTATTGTGTTTCCAGTGAATTCAGGAATCTTTGAGTAAAGCTTCAGAGAGGAAATGCTGGCTATCCTCTTAAATCTGAAAAAAATATGAGAAACAGATGAAAGAAGGAGCAATAGAGATGAACTGTCTGGAAATATAAGGGGATAGAAATGCCTTTCTAGTATCACCAATAAGTTTGGTTGTGAGCTCAACCTAAACATAGGATGCATTACAATGATTTTGTATAGTGAGCTTTAAATAACCCCGCTCTACAAGTGGCACCCCATTGTTAGTTCTTTGCCTGCCTTTTGTTTACACAGGTTCATTTTAACCACCAGTTAGATGCAGACTTGTATGAAACACTCTTGGCCATGTATTCTTACACAGCCACAAAATGCAAAGGCTTTGATAGATGGTTCTTGCAATGCTTTGGATGGGGAGACTACAATGGGGTTTAACTTTCCTCAGTTTTGTCCTTTCTAGAATACATTTGGTATATTTACCCTAATACTCTTTCATTCTAAGTATCTTTTTATCTCTCTTCTGTGGCTTTTGACTCTATCCAATTGGGTAAATTGTTTTTAAGGCAGTGTAGTCAAAACTGGATTCCAGCTAAGGCCTTATGTGTGCAGGATAAAGAATACCTCCTCTGTGTGACTTACCTGTTGCTTGTTAATAGCATCACATTTTTCACCTGGACTTAGTTTTTGATCCACTCTAACCTCCCCACCTCAACCTTTTCATTCTTCTACCATATTGCCTAACTAGTTATTCCTCATTTTCTTTTCTTTAATTTTCCATTTCATTATGTTGCTTTTGGATCATTTCTCCAATTTGTCAGGATCAGCTTGAGCAGCAACCGCAGCCTCCAATGTACTTCCAGCTCTGTGTGGCATAACAATGGCACGAGCGGTCTCTGTACAATCATTCATGTATTTAATGAAAGTAAGCAATAGAAAAGGGTGCTGCAGAAATGTGTTGCCAATTTGTGAGAGAAATGTTGACAACTTCTCTTTGAGTATATTTTTTCAATCACTTGTGCATTTATCATAGACTCATTTGTTCAAGATGGTGTTTCCTTCTTTGCCTGAGGAGAATATCGCATAATGCCATGTCAAAAAAACTTACCAAACCCACTAGGAATAGGCTACTGCTTTCAGTTTATCTAGCAGACTTTTCGAAAAGGAAAGCAGGTAAAATAGTGTTTTATACTTTGTATTTGTTTTCCATTTATTTCTTTTTAATTCATTTATGCCATCTCCCTGTTTCCCTTCTTGCTGCTTAACCTCATAATACAGTGGGTTGCACTGTACTGCAAATACTCCTATTGATTTCAGGGAGGTGGGTATCTTGGCATGCTTTGCAAGAGCCTTGAGCAAACTGTGATGCAAAGAATCATATAAGTAAGTAACTTCTGCATTTGCCCAGAGAAGTGTGGCTGTGCAAGCATTTAAAAGGAAAGTAGATTAAGAAAAAACCACTGTGTAAAACAAATGTTTCTTGTTTAGAAATACTTGCTTTTGATTTTTGCATTATTGTGTGGCGTGTTTATATTTCATCCAATATATTATGTTTAGTACTAATTGATTTAGCTATGTCATAAAAGTTGTCTTTTGCTATGTCATTCTCTCTATCAAAGAGCAAAAGGCAAGGTGGTATTCAGTGAGATGATGTGACACATGTCCATCTGCTGCAGAAAAGTTGCTTTCTGCAGAACGTGAGATGATTCTGTAGAAGCTGCTGCCACAGATTGCAGTGACCAAGGCTTTTGTAGGTGATTTGACATACAACTGAGTAATCAGAAAACAAACTTACCATGAATGATGATAGCGGTCTTGAAAAAAACTAATGTCTCAAGATTTTGAAAAAGTAATTAGTCTGAGAATTTAAGAAAGAGCAGATAATCCTGACTACAGAGCTTTCAAACTGTACCTCTGGTTTAGATGGACTTTGCATTTGACCTGGTATGACAATTCTGCTCCAAAGTCCCCACATTAAGGAACATGAAGAAAATTGTTAGCAAAACCATAAATGCCTTATTTTACTGCCAGTGTACAAAAACAGTTGCATAGAACCAACTGGTTTTCATGACTGAGGATAGGCCAATCACCTGAGCCTTAGGCTCTAGATCTAGATTTTAACATTTCCCTGCAAACAGCACTGATAGCTCCTGGCTCTGTCCTGGCCACTGCCTGCTAGCACTGCTGCCTGTCCAGCTAAGGCTCTTGGACCAGCTGCATATGACTCCTGAAGAGAATCTTGCTCTGCCTTTTCTTGGAGAGAGAAATTGTCAAGCAGTTCAAAAATGTGTGGCAGTTCATCAGGTAAACTAGAGATAATATGGCATGATTTGCTTTCCTCATTTTCAGAAATATGCAAGAAGAAAAAGAGACATGTGACTTCTCTGAGGTTTCAGTGGTATAACTAATAACCATGACTTGGTCTTTATTGAAAAAGGAACCTTTTAAAGTTTCCAAAGTTATCGATGTTTCAGATGTTGTGGAAAGGAAAAGACTAAAATAGCTGCAGAAATCTTGTCCCACATTTTGACCCAATTTTAAAACAGATTCTATAAAATACTTTTGTGTATTTACTCTCTGACAATAAACTTTATTTCCTATGTGACAATAACAGAAATGAACTAAAGGAAAATTACTCACATATGTCAAGAAGGTAACGTGCCCCTTTACTTTCAAAGGGTTGGCATAAGTGTAAATTATTGCTTACAGGTGCTAAGTAACCTCTTTGATGATTTTTTTTATTGGCTGACTCACATTTCTTAGGAAGATAAAAAGTTACTGTAACAGAGTAGTTATTTAATTAAAAAGAACTAAGGATTTTCACAGTAAAGAAAATGGGTGGGGATGGGTGATTTTTTTGTTGAATGCACTTGGGCCAAGACAGAAAATGTTTTACCAGCTATTCTCTTTACCTTTTGTTTTCACGTTGTTATTTCTATCATGTTCGTGTACATAACTTTTGTTTGAATAAAAACTATTACATAGACCTATTTTTCTAATTCAGTTAACACCAATAGTAATATTTAGAAATTGTGTAGGCACTTTCTTATGATTTAAACTCCTTCATGTAACATAATCCTCCAATCTTACTAGTTTTGTGTCCTACCTACTATTTCTTGCTTTCTACAAGTTCAATGGAAATTAAATTTCAGTCAAATGTAATGCATATGGACAAATTCCAAGACTCTTGCTTCTGTGTTCTCAAACTGATCATCAAAAAGGCCCAATTTAAATAACTTTTCCTCCAAGTCCAAAATTTGTTAACATATTTGAAAGTGTAAAAGGCAAAAGTTTATTCTGTCTTGTTTTAAATACCAGTAATTTCTCATGGAATTAATTGCTTTCCTTTGTAGTGAGGCAAAGATTGAAAAGAAAATCACTTCATGAATTTCATACCTCCAAAATACATTTGAAATAATACCTGTGATATTTCTAAGAAATTTTGTGATGGAAAACTATAATAAATTATATTTTTCTCTACCCTCTTAAACAATAGTCTCTTCCCTGCTCCCTCCCCCCCCCCAAAAAAAAAAGGAACATGGAAAGTCCTGTTGCTGTTTTGCATTACAATAAAGCACCCAGACACATAGTTTTATCAACTGTTAGTATGCCTTTAACAAATCACAATTAAATATTAACAGCCTGTGGAGCAGCATGGAGGGCTCTGCAATCCTTTGAAGGCATATTTGCCAATTAAACAAAGTCTGACATTAGAGTAAAGGTGGCAAGGATCCAAACCAGAGAAATGAGAGTCAGCCACTTCAGCGGTATTCATTAGCTAAACAGACATTCTTTGTGTGGCCTGTTTCTTTGTTACTGCCAAATCCACACCCTGTTCAGGAACTTACCCAGGCTCAGATAAGCTTATTATGGAAATAACACTTTGTCACCCCTTACAACTTACTTCTTGTTAAATTATCTTTTATCTTTTTTTGTAGTATTTGTCACCTCTCCTTGGGTGCCCCTTGTGTGTCCAAATGGTATTGTGATTGATTTGGAATAGTCAGGTTCCAAAGGTTAATGAATTTATCGGGATAATATTTTAAAGATTCCCTCTTCAGTATCATCGCACAAGAGTGGTTATGGGGAGACACTTGTGCAAATACGTCATGTTCGTTTCTTTGGCAATGTGTGAGCACTTAGGTGCGTGTTTGGGTCATCTGGTAATAGGTGCTGATGTGGGTGAGAAGGAAAATTTGGATGGGAATTCTTTAACTTGTATATGGCCTTCCCAAATTTTTGTGGCAACTGCAAGCCCTGTGCTGAAACAGCAAAAATGCTTCATGTTGCTTCTGCATACTGAGAATGTGAGAGGAAAAGAAGCCTTTCACCTGTTCCTTTTTCTGCTAGGGTGAGACAAAAGCCAGAAAATCCTGATGTTGGATGCTGAGCATGCTGGAGAAAGAGGCCATGGCAGCCTTAAATGTGCATCACTCATGGGGCCTGCAGAATGCACACAAGGTTGTGTCCCCTGTCTTTCATTCTGCAGGTTCAGTCATCTCACTAAAGGGCTCTTCTTCAATGACTTGGTCTAGCTTCTATCTGTGCCTGGAAGAATATCCACACAAAGAAAGTGATTTCTGCCTTCATGCCTCACAGAGATAAAGATGTAGCAAGAAATAGTGGAATTCAGTCTTCTCAGAATCAGTTCAGAGTGGTAAAGGCAAAACTGAATGTTACCATGCCTTCCAGGTCAGGACAAGGCTTGGGGATGGTTCTAGGATGGAGAAAATGAGGAAAACTGGGTTTGTTGCTCCTAGAAGAAGATGCAGAAGCAGCTGATAGAAAGACTTTCTCCTCAGGTGTCCCTACCTCTGTGGCAACAGCTGGCTTTGCACAAACCCTGAGCCCAGACTTAGCACAGACACCAAGAGACATGGCCTGTGCCAGTGGGTTACAAAACACCCACCAGGACTGCTTTTCTGTGTCCATAGTACATCTTGCCTATGCATATACCTGCCTGTTGTTGACATTTACCTTTCTACAGAGTTGTCCAACCTTGCTGTGTTGTGCACACATCTTTGATAACGTTTCAGCTCTGCAGTTAAATACCTTTTTTTCTCTTTCCGGGCTGAAATGCTGCATTTCATTTCACTTATCCTCTCACACAGATGTGGGGAAACAAGATATCCATCAGTAACTACAAAAGACTGGGGAGCCAAGTGTGGAGAGAAAAGTGATTTCTTGGGCAGATACTTAAATGACTATCTTATTTTGAATGGTTCTTTGTATTTGTCATATTTAAGCTGATGCCCAAGTCTATAATATTATAACATGGTTTACAGATTTATAATGACAGAAACTTCACAGCCACAGAAATTATTTTTTTCCTATATTCTGTATTTTTTCATATATATATACATTGTGCATTGTCCTAGTTTAAGAGAAACCAAATTGCTTACAAAGACTAGAGGAAGGGACTCCTCAATAATCACTTCAACCCTTATTAAATTTTTTTTAAAAAAGGACTTCAATTGGGAAATGTATATGAGAATGACTCTCTTAACTGCTGTAGATAGAGAGATAACTATGAATAGGCCAGAGCAAACTACTCCCCCAGCACAAAAAACACAAACCCCCCAAACCTGTAATTTCTGTCCTGTGCAATTATATTTATGGACAGTGGCAGTGTTGCATGAGGTGAGTTCTCAGGCTTTTCCCAGTGAGGCAGAGACAAGAGGCAATATGATTCATGTGGGGGCAGGATGGAACCTTTTTTATGGGGAAGAGAACTCTCTCATTGTCCTTTGTTCAAAGAAGGAAATGTAGAAGTTAGGGGGTGGTGGTAGTTCCCAGAATTCTCCTTGCAGTCAAAGTCTGTCCCCAGGAAAAAAAAATAAAAAGGGTCTGTAGCATATCCTGAAGCAGCTGTGACCCTCCTCTCTCTCCTTTCTCTCTCTCTCTCTGAAGCTCAGGGTGCCCAGAGATGGAGAGGGGAAGGCAAAGAGCAGAGCCAGAAGGAGCTCTCACCAGCCCAGCAAACAATGGCTTGTAGTGACTGCAGCTGCCCAAACCCAAGTGAAGCAGCACACAGGAAAAGCCTCTCCCCCTCCCAAGGGCTAGGGATCTGTTTCTCGTCTCTGCTCCACCATTAAGGTGCATTCTAGAGTCATCAACCACTCCGTTCTCAGTCTTGGCACTTCAACTCCCACACCATTTGTGTTGGTGCGGAGAGAAAAATTCCCTGAAGGACCCCTGCTTCCACCACCTTTCTTTGTTTGAACCTTTAACATACATATTAACTGTGGTCACACAGACTGTATTTTTCATATACAAATACAAATGTAGCTTTCAGTGAAGCAAGGACAAGGATATCTGAGTTGTATTGGTCCACTTGGACTTCATAAGCAACAAGTCTCGTTCAACAATATTAGTGCTCATACCTTACATATTACTTCAGTTTCACTGTTTTAAAAGAAGCATCTATTTAGTGTTCCGTACACTGGAAAAATCCTCACCCCAAGTCACAGGAGTACCCTACTGCCTGAGACAGATACTTGAGAAAGGGAATTAAATAATAAGCTTTCTGTGTGAACATCAGGAAGAGAATATCCTTTTTTCCCTGCTCCAGCAATGCACGCTTCCTCCACAGTTGCCAACCCAGTGCCTCAGCAGGTGTCCATCTGCCTCAAAGTTGCTGGAGCTCCACAGGTTTGCAATAGCTAGAAGTTTTTCTTCTAATCTGCTGGTTCTGACATCACCCTTAGTGCTGATTTAATGAGCCCAGTGTCATGAATAGGATTACCGACCCCAGAGGTCTAATTCTCAGCTCTTTAATACACTGAAGAGTAACAGTAACTATGGTAAATAATTGCCTCAAATCAAATAAAAATTACAGCTTTAAATTTCAATGCCGGAAATATTTGTTCAGTGATCTGTATGGTGGGAATCATTTGCCTTTATCTAGCTCCCAAAGGAAAAAATGGCACCCACATAGCAAATGTCATCATCACAAATAGTGCCTCTGTGAACACCATATAGAAGGCAATGCTGATATCTTCTGGAATCAGCTGAAACCAGTGGTTTTGCAGCAGGAATGTGGCCAAACTGTGAGTGTTCTCTTCCATCAATCACTTTTTTTTTTACGTTTTGGATTTGGGTAAAATCAGGATCTGATCCCCAACGTACAGATGTACCATGCAGTTCTCACAGATGTGATGGGAATTAAGTAAGTGCTTTAGGAAGCTAATCATTATCAGGAGACCTAAAGCTTGTTCTGTGAGTGCTTTATGACTCTAATTTCCAGATATTTTCTGACTACCAGGATGTCCACATGGGACATTTGGTCACTTGAGTAATTATAATAAACATTCTGCTTTTATGTTACTATTAACATGTTTAAATTGAGTTTGTAAAGAAGAGTATTTTACAGGAGTGGAGATACAGTGAAGTCATTTGCTAATAACCTAAGGAGGTTAGGAGACAACAAAAGCAAGACTCTCAGGCCTCCTCTCTCTTTTCTGGTATCTTCAATCACATTGCCTCTTACAATCATCAGCCAGTTTTGGTCTGTTGTAATTTGGGCTGACATGAGTGAATGCAATGTGCTTTAGGATATATAGATGTAAATTTTTCAGGGTGTTTGCTAGTATTCATTAGCAATGCTAAGTAAATGACATCTCTTGGTATGATTAGCTCTGTATATCCCCAGATACTGATGTGTACATGCAAACTAGATGCAGCTATATATTTGAGCACACAAAAATATGCAGTCATGAGCACACAAAAACATTTACTCTCACAAAGATATGCATGCATATATACCACTGGTGGCAGATAAAAATAAATACACTATAGGGAGGCTTTTTAGATTAGCACGTATTGTGCTTGCCATAACCACTTGATAAATTTGATAATAATTTGTGTAGTACTGCAGAACTGTTTTCTAAATGAGATTAAATATCATAAAGATGCATATTTAGATTCTATACAAGAGCAGTTTCCTATGCAGAACCACAGAGTCAAACCAAAGAAGGCAGGAAGTATTGAAGCAGGAAAGGGAAAAAATGCATGTTTAAGCCTTGAAAAATTAGGCAGCGAAGAAAAGAGCAAATAGAAAGCTGCTTAGATTTACTGTAGCTGTGTGTTCTACTTATTTACATAAGGTCTGTGATTATCTTCTCTGCTGTTCAGTAAGAATAGTCCTTACTGTAGTATCTGCCGCAACACATGGTACTTTTGTTATCTCAGATATGCAGCTCTCTTATTGAAGAAACACAGCAACCAATATGTAACATGAACTTTTGATGGTTCACAATGTTTGGAGAAGAAGAATTTATTACACCACTGACAGATACAAAGGGCCAAGTCTGTATTCACAAGTGGGCAGATTACCATGTTTTTATTTCAGGCTTAGTAAAGTTTCAGTTTGTTCTTTTCATTGCTGTCTGTTTGTTTGAAAATAGAGGTTCTCCATTCTGGACTTCATTTTAATGCAGTTCTGAAGCCAAATATTGCATGCTATTATTTGAGAAACCAAGGCCTTTTAATGAAATGCCATAGTCTCTTCTGGGCCTTAATTTTCCTCAGATGTTCTTTTCTCACCCTGAATGCCTAAATTTCTGTCTTACATGTTCACCAATAATCATCAGCCTTTACCATTCTTTTGCTAAGGAAGATCCTTTACACTTTGCCCTCTTTCTGTTGCTTGGTAGATTGGATGTATATCTAGTTGTTCTCACTTATCAAGGTGGGCTTTGAAAAGTTTAACTGAACAGCAGTAGTCTGCACTCATTCAGTTACCACAAACTTTTACCATTGGAAAGGACAATGAATGTGTGAATGCTGAAATGTGATGAAAATAATGTGAACACTTTTTTTCTGAGAACAGCAGCATCATATCCTTCTGGTGAACAGTCAGTTACAAATTTCTACAGGGAATGTAGTGCTCTGATTTTCCAACCATTTCTGCTTTGTTTACTGGAAAGGGCCTTCTTGACCTTTTTTGACCATTTTTTTTTGTTTTGCATAGTTATCACTTGAAATATACAGGAATTGTGGCTCAGGTCCCATAATAGAATAAATAAAAGACTCTAACACATCCTGTGGTGGTGAAAGACTCTGAAGCTCTTCAAAGGTTTTCTTCTGGGCAAAGCAACATGCATGGATATTTTAAAACAAGCAAAAATAAGCTAGTCTTAAACCCTCTTAAGGCCTTCATTCTACATCAGATGAAGGAATTTTTAATTCACTAGGAAGTTATTAATAGGTTATTAATAGTTATTGTTATTGTTATTATTAATAGTTATTATTAATCCATCCTTCCATCATAAACAAGAGCACTTGGTACCATCTCTCAGACTCTGCTCTGTGTGGGAGAACAGCATTTCACACTTTCATGATTTCTTCTCATTTCTTTTCCTTTCCAGAATGAAAGGAACACTCTAGTGAAATGCCACAGAGACACTAGAAATTAGTCACTACATTTAATAGGAAGTTGGAAAAAGACAGAACAACATATTGTTTAATAGTGAGGTGCAGAAGTATTTTATCAATTTTCCAAGGAAGAAGGAAAGATTTTACTAGGAAAGATAATTTTTGTCACCTATTTGACAATACAGTGGTCAGATAACCCTGGGAGATGTGAAGCATTGCAAAACTGCACAAGTGTAAGTGCTGGAAAGCTCCATTTAAGAGCTCTCAGATAGGAGGTCACTAGTAATTAAAGAATACATACCAGCTTAGAGTAAATTTTTACTGTTTAACCAGCCTGTACTAGGGCTCTTCTTCAGCCCGTGTATCTGACTCCAAATATATTATTAAACACTCTTTTCTTCCTGGTGACTATCATTGTGCTTTCTGTCGGGGGCTAAATCTACATATCTCTTCTGGTATCAAACACAATAGGGAAATTATCCTTAAATGCTCCATCAGCTAAGAAAGCAAGAAAAAGCCATTATTCCTTCAGTCTTGTCCATGTCTGAATAGACAAGTTTTCCTACCTTGAACCAAATACAGTCTCAGACCCCACTTCTAGCAGTGACCTCATAATGAGCCTCCTGCCAGAACCCAAAGACCTGGGAGCTGCCTGGTGGGTGGTGGGAGTTACACCACTGGATACTGATCTGGCCACAAGCCTCCAGCTTTTGTTCCCAGTTAATGAAAACATTCTTGGCACATGCTTTTGCTTTAGGTCATCTTGCACTGGTCTAAGAATTCCAGTTCAAGTGGCACAATATGAATGGCCCTAGCCACTGCTCTTAATCGTGGCCCTGCTTCCAAAAAACAACAAAAAAAGGGCCAGAGTCCTATTCCGTTATTCCTGTCTGGAGTGCACTGCTGATCAGCCAACTTTCTACACTTTGATTTCTTCAGAAAAATGTATCAAATGTCTCTATGAATGCACTCTAAGCATTGGGTTTTCTTGGTTTACTTTGTAGTAGAACTAGTACTACTACTAGTAGTAGAATTTTTAGTGGAGGCTGTTCCAGCGGAAAGGACACTCTGGCAAACAGTGTTTTCTTACAGTTTCTCTGACTGACCTTGCTCTAACTAGCATGAGTAAGGGCCTGGATTGGCAGTGGGAAAGGTTGTTTTTCATTCAAAGCTTTCTTTCTGCCCCACACTGTAAAAAGTGCCCTGTTCTGTTCCTTTTCTGCCTCAGTTTACTTCAACTATAAAATGGAAGTGATAATTTCTCTAGTAAAATACTTACATCTGTGAATGGAAAGCATTACAGAAAAACTAATTACTGTTATGCTTAAACATTCCAGCATTGCAATTAAGTGATTTTTATGCCTGATAATTATATTTCACTAGAGAAGAGTGGGCAATCATCCATCAAAATCCCTGACTGTGACTGAAATACTAAGCTAACAGAAATTTTGTGGTGTAGTCATTGATAACCAACAAAGCTGTGAAAAATTCCCAGTCTCGTCAGATTGACATTATTTATAGTACACCCCAGTATGAGGTAAATTTCAGTCACGTACAGCTTGTTTAAAAGCAGAGTAAATTTTTATCAGTCTCCTGAATGCTAACAGATGAAAGACTGTGTTCAAATCTTTAGACCTTATACAGTAAATAGAATTGAAAGGCTAATTGGTGCTGCTGGCATTTGGTGTCATGGTTAATATGAAATAAAATAAAGCTGTTTTACAAAAGTATTATTTATTGTTTTGTACAGATGGATTTGATTTGTAGTTTGGAAGTTTCACAAAGCGTCTGTAGTACACAGAGGAAAGTAAAAGCAGTAGAATAAATAGGAAGTATAATAGGTACATAGTATGGTTTTAGAAAAATATCCACTTCAGACAGTTTCACTTTAAGTACAGCTTCTGAAGTCTGTATTTGTCATTCCTTCTTACTAAATAAATGTTGAGCAAGGGCTACATGATTTTGCTGAAAATTAAGTATGAGAAGTTTGTTCCAGGCTTACATGGAACAGAGCCTCATTTTACAACTTCTTCCTTTCATGCCACTGGAATTTTGAAAGAAAAAATATATCAGTTAGACAGGAGTTTTAAAATGATGGCCAAGGAGTAGTCATATGTTGGTATGATCACAATATGGCTAAAACAGGTATTAGGTCCCAGCACTTCAATTTCCATTCATGCACACATACACTGTTGTTGCATTCTGTGACATGACAACATCAGGGCTCCCAAATCATCCAGAAAGCACTTTTATTGACCTTGATTGTCTTGTGACAGAATAACATCACTGAATGTCTCTTCAGTAGAAAGTAGAACACGTCTTGGTTCCCCAGAGGACAACCACTGACAACAGCAGCAGTCAAACAGGCATTTGAAAGCATGCCTTGAAAAGCAGGCATTACGCAGCTGGTGCAAAGGAGACAAGTAAAAAGGCAAAGCACTCTTGCAAATCATTGCCACTGCAATGTGCAGCTGACTTTAGCATGACTAAATTCCCAGTGAAGGAGTGCTTACATATATTGCATAACCTTTTACAGATGTACAAAATTGTATGTTTTTGTGCAATAACTAATGAATGACTCAGGTCTGGACTTAGCCATTTTATGCTGAAAACTTGGGAAAACTCTTCTCCAAGGTGTAAAATTTACTGTATAAACCATCTAAGTTCCATAGATATAGAAGAGGGAGACATGTATGCCTAAAATAGGATTCACCCATGCCTCACACACAGAATATGCAAACAGAAAATGCCTGAGAGGAAAAAGCTCTGTTTATTCAGCTCCTCTCCCCACTTTGCCCACTGGCAGCTCTGTGGTAGGTACTTATGTTAAACAAGGATTCTGAGCCAAAGTTATTTCCAGATTCCAGGTACCAGCTTCATACATTTCCACAGAAATGACTGGCTCACTTTCTTTCAAAACAGACAATCAGTTCATCCTACTCTTTCCAAACTAATCTAGTGATTTAAACATTTACCCCCTCAGCCTGAAGCATTGAGAGTTACACCTCCTGTTCCCTTAGGCAGCATATGATGGGTAACCCCTGGGGTGAGGGAAGCTGCGTTTGCCACTTCTGATACAGGCCAATCTGGATCATGGTGCAGAAGACCCCATGGTGGGAGTTGCTTCTCCAAACATGCAAAGGACAAGATTTGAGTAGTTAAAACCCCACAGCTTCATTCCTTAGAAGAAATGCCCTATCCACAACCTTTAGTTTTACTTGTGTATTGTAGCCCTGCCTGGTTCACATGGGCTATTAATATGGGCAGCATGTAACTCTTAAGCATTAACTTAGGTGAACTAAGATATTTTATTTCTATCCTTTAAGTGTGAACACTTGTCATTTTATACTTCTGACTAACTTTAACAAGAGCTGAGGGATTCAGATTGAGAAAAGAATTAAATTTTTTCCAGTGAATGACATCAATGCAGACCTTGGCACATTTTCAAAAAGCACTTTTCTGTGCTACATAGTAGTACTGCATGGAGAAATGAAGAAAATTTTTACTTCTGGAGTTGACCTGACTGCCCTCAAGACTCCTTGGAAATGAGCTGGATAATCCATCTCAAGAAAGAGTGCATGAAATAATAGCTGCTATAGGCAAGGAAGTTATAAAAGTAATTTATTTCCCTCATAATAACCCTAGTTGATTGAGGGGAAAAAGAAAAGAAAGAAAAACAACCACAAAACCCCCCCAAACCTGTATGATAAAAGGCTCACATTGTGCATTACTGTAATTTCATTTCACATGTAGACACCCATATGCATTTACTGTTTTGCTGGGAGGGTTTAATAATTATAGGACAGTATCTTCCAACTTATAAGGGTTAAATTGAAAGCACAGCTAATGAGATACTATTCCTGGCTATTAAACTGAAAAAAAAGAAAAAGGTCTATTTAATTATAAAGTATGTAAAAAAAGCATAATCATCTTGTAATGTAACAGCTCTCATCTGGATTATTATTTTGGTGCGCATTTATAAACCCTGGCTGGCACATTATTGGATTGTTTAACATTTATGTGAATGTAGTTATCCTGTAGAATAACAGCATTGACACGGGGCTAGTTTCCTTTTAATTTCACCAAGAATATTTCATATCTGATAGAGATATTTTGTCATTTATCAGAAATATAAAATAAAATATAAAGGAGGTGGGAAAAGGAGGAGGAACTATTAATCTTGCCTGCCAATACCTCTGTATGTTTTCACGTGGCCATTTAAAATAGTAACTCATTTCACTTTAAATAACTATGGAGTATACTGCAACTTGCAATTCTCAGCAATCTATGACATGAACTAAAAAGCAAAATATGGGGGGTTTCCTCATTTTAGCTCAGTTACAAAACCATTTGTGGGACAGGTTGCACTTCCAGAATGACTTGTTTGCACCCCTACATTTCTAACAAACTGAGATGTGAACAACTTTGAGAAATAATTGCCAAAAATATGCCAGAGTTGCTTGGAATGTCACTTACTGGAAAGCTTTTAGTCCTCTTTTTCACAGTATCCACATGACTTCTGCTAATTCTTTGCCTTCCTTCACCTCGGAGTTCTCAGGTGGCACTGACTGTGCCCACTGCAAGTGAGTGGAAAGGTTAGCTATGGTTAAGGTATGAGCCAACTGAGACCAGCCATGGAAGGGAACAAGGTGAACTAAGGTGATTTCTTTAGTTTGGCTGATATGCAGGTGCCAGAGTCTAAAGGGGAGGCATAAGTAACTTGAAAGTTTTGGAGCATATCACTGAACCACTGTGTAGGATCTCTGGCAGATTGCTGGGAAGTTCTTGTAGTGGGAGCTGTCAGCCTGAAAGTTGGAGATGTTTGTGCTTATGGGTTTAAGGACTAGTTTGTGAAGTTAATTGCATACCTAACAGAGGCCTTTCTTGAACTTCTTGAGCACACAAGTTCTGTGGAATAAGCAAAGCTTTTGACTGGAGGGAAGCTGTATGCGTCTCCCAGTAGATCAAAGACAGAGTAAAGTATGTATATTATGGCAGTACTAAGGCATTGTACTTCAAGAAGGTGAAGTATCTTAACTATCTGTCTCCTGGATTTAGAAACTGTGGTTTTATTAAACTAGATGTTCTAAAAGATCACAAGTAATTACCATCTGTCATTAGATCCCTGTTAGCAGATTTTTGTCATAGAATTTCCTTGACTTTATAATAAAAAGAGAATGGAAATATAAAATGTAATTGTTTATAGTTATCTCATGGGTCTATAATTTGAACCCCTACTCTTACTAGGTATAACTGTAAGACACTATTCATCTCATTGGAGTGGAACAGAGATAAGGATCATAATTTCTTTTAGGTAATTGCTCACATACATGGTGGGAGGAATTATAAACATTTGAGATTGTTTCATTATCTGAAAGTCAAGCACATGAAAGAGAACTGTTGTGTTCCTGTCCTTCTGACTTCCATCCTCTCCTAGAACATAAAAGTCCTCATCTTTCTGTCGGTTTTCCAACTGACTTTCATTGATTTCCTCTCTCATTAAGCCACTAACTACCATTTTAGAAGCTACTGGCATACAAGATCTTGCTCCTTAATGTCTGAGGCTCTTTGATAATATCCACATCTGTCACTTGCAGCAGCTGGCTGCTGACTGGTCACTTGGAGGTGTATAACTCTGATTCTCTTGACTAAATTTGAATAGAAAGAAAGGGAAAACTCTCCCTAAAAACTGCCCCATGAACAGGAACACAAGGAAGTGTAACTGTAGGTGAGCAAACCTGTGTGTACGTGTTTGGAGACTGGAAGAAGAACCAGCTCTCACTAACTTCAGTTCAGGTTTTTCAGATCCCGCTTTTTGCAAGGGAAAATGAGGATGTACAGGATTTCCTGGTAGGTGCCTTGTTTGGAAGAAAGATTTTTTTAATTGAAGAACAAGAAATAGAACAAGTTCAAACATGGTTCTCCTCCTTTTAATTACATGGGAAGGGAGAATACATTGTTAATATTTCCATTCATAATCCTTTTACTTATTCTATTTCTCACCTATTTGTGTTAGTGTTTCTTACCTTTTTAGTTGTTTTTTTTTTTTATTTCTCTAAGTTTATACCTGATCTCTGTACTGTCTCCCATCTTCTTGCATCTTCTCCCTCTAATCTAGCCCACAGGTCTGCATCCTTTTGTGATCCTCATCCTGAAAGCATTTGCATGTGGATTGTAGTTTCTTTTTCAGCATAATCTGGACAGTTTTATGCTATACAGTGATTACATTTCCCCATGGGTTTAAAAAAACCCAAACAAATCCGTGGCTTTGCTAGAGGCACAAAATAACATCTACGTGGAGCAACTCGAATGACCAAACTTAATCGGTGTGTATATCTGTGGAGCAAAACAGAGCCAAGAACCTAATGCCAGCAGTGAAAGTATCTTTGGGCTTTTATTTTGGACTAGTTCTAGTCTGACTGTGCTAGCTGCTGAAGTGTATTTCATGTACTGCAGTGCATCTTACATTTTAGTTTTATCCCAAAGAGCAGTCTGCATACCCTGAGATCACTCTGTAATGCCAACCAAACTGTGCAAACCAAGGCACAGTAACAGGGAGGATGAGGAAGCTCATGGCAAAAGCATGTTCCTGGTCAAAGCTAAAACACTAATGTAGCAGCACCTACACTGTATTTTCTCTCCCTTCCCTCTTCACCCCTCAACTATGCTTTGGATGGACCTGACAGAACTTGCTCTTATACAGTGAATATTGCATATTCTGGTGGAGCACCCAGTTCTTAGGGAAAAGGATATACATATAAAGGAAGTACATATTTCTTCTGGCTACTATGTGTAAGGTGGCTCAGTGTGATATATTTTGTTTTGCCTAGTCTTGTTCCTGTACGGAAATGTGATTTTATCATTTTTTGCCAATACAATTTTTATTTTGGCTCATATTTCCTTAAAGGAGAGAAAAGCACTCCTCTGGAAATTATGGAACCATGTTTTATTCCCCATACACTTAAGGAAATTGCTTAACTCATTTGGATAAGGAATAAAAATCTATATAGATTCTACTTCGGTAATAATAAAACACATTGTTGATTACAAAATCATAATTATTATGACTGGTTAGAAAAGATGCTTTGCAACATATTTCATCTTTAATGTTTGTTATAATTACATATTCTCTAGAATTTTCTATTCCCCTTGAAATTATTAGTGTTTACTTCAGGTCTGACTTTCTCAGACTCTTTGAGTGATATCAGTGGCTTCCAAAAAATCTTCCCAAAGAGACAGATATATTTCTGTGAAGATGTGAGCATTTTAAGGTTAAAAGAAAGAAGTTTCATTACAAATTCAGAAACAGTAATACATGCAAGAGAGCTTCTGGGGACACTGAGCTTATTTTCATGCTGTTGCAAGCAGGCATTTTAGGAATTACCTTTTCCCTAAACCAACTCTGTATTATATGTAGTTCAGCTTTTTGTTCCTATTCCTGCCATTGGAAAACTGCTCCAGAATCTCACTTATGTCTGGGTGAATTAATTTTTAATCATTTATAACCAGTTGTTCTCAGGTAACACTGTTCTTCCCAACTTGATATTGAATTGTTCAATATATAAATTGAAAACTTCAATATTTTCTTGCAGCCTTTTACCTTCATTTTGACAGAATGTCACAGTGAACACCACCAAATGAGGAAGAATTTACTGCCTCATTTTGTAAAACAGCACTATCTTAGCTGATTTAACCTAGGGATCTCCTTTACCCTTTTCATAGGAACAGCTTATTACTGATGTATTCATTTTGTTAATAAATAGATTTCTTGGTCTTTTTCCTCAGTCATTTCTAGTTGATGAATAACTAGCTCTAATTGTGATGCTTTTTATTAAGAAAAGTTGAACCCTGTACTACTGAATTTAGTCTATTACTGTGGTCCTTGACACCATCCTGCTATTCACCTTCTCCAACACCTGTCATTAACTCACCTACTTGGACTCTGAATCCTCTGATGCTTTTTCTTTGGGCACCACCCATTGCCATCTCTTTATTTCAAACAATTCATGTCCTTTAAAAAAATTGCTTCCAGCTGTAGAACTGTATTTTTTTTAATCCACTGTTTCATCAAAGAAAGCTATCAGAACAATGTGGCAGAAGCAAACTTTAACAAATCCACGTTGAGCTTCATGATTTTCCCATTTAACTTTACCTACAAAACAATCCAAACTATCTTCAGGTTTGATCTTGTAACTGGGTACACAATTTTACTTAAATATTTGATGCTAACTTGCTGTTCTCCAGTCATTCAGTACTACTCTCAAAAACTAAAAAAAAAAAAAAAGAAAGAAAAAAAAGTATTAAAAATATTTGCTAGCAGATCAGAATTTCAATATATGAAGCTTTTCACACATTGATGTACTAATATATTTGATTTTTACTTTGACGTCAATGATCTAATTTCTATTTCCATGTCAATTTCTATACTCTCATTCACATTAAACTATCAGTTCTCTGATTTCACAGTCAGCAGAACTATGAATGTTAAAAATTAGGAAGTAACATTCATTCAGTTTTTTCAGTCACCTTCAAGTTTCTCAATTTCACTGCATCTCCCAAAACTCATTGCATAATACCTTTTTTAATTGCCTTCTCTTATCTGTTTTCTCCTGTTTCAGGTTCAGTTTTTAATTGGGTTTGGTTCCTGATGATTGTCTTTATGCTCTTTCATGCCTTGTCTTCAAAATATTCTCTTTGCAGAGCAATCTTTATTTTATTATGGTTTGGTTTTGGGTTTGGGTTTGCATTACTTGTAGAATTTCTGCTTATTCTTAAGTATTTTCTGTCATTTGGAAAAGTTAATCTTCTATATAAAGATGGTCCTTCATAGATCTTTTGCCTTTAATAGAGAGAATTCCCAAGCTTGCACTACACTGAAGTCTAGATGGTCATCAATACAGCTGAATTTGTTAACTATATAACTTAATTTGTCCTTCTGAAATTGAGACCCCTAGTTAAAACCATACCCATGAGTATCTCCTAATTTCATTTAAATGAATCAGAAGAGGATTGACTAATATATAATAATTTTCTATGAGTATCTCCAAAGATCATGAACCTACAAAAAGTAAAGTTAAAATAATCTTACTTTTGTCTTTGTGTTTATTTGATTGGATTTTTTTTCTGTAAAGGAAATTACTCAGAAACTGTTGGGCCCTATTATTTTTGGCACCATTTGTCTTTCTCACTGTACTTGAAAAGAGAAGTCATTCATGGTACAATTCCAAATGATATTTAATGACTTTATACATTATTCAAGTTCATCATTAGGTTTAGAGACACAGAATTTGTACTACAGCACTCTCCAGGAATGATGCTGACTCAGGCACACTTTATTCTCTTCTGTGGTTATATCCATATGTCATTAGTCTGCTTTAAAGTCAGTGCAAAAATGTGAATACATTGATCTAACAACTCTTGCTTTAGTTATAGTTTTCTTGAGCAACATATACCCTTAAACACCCATCTTTCATTTATATTTCCTTTTTAAAACTTTCTTGTTCTATAATATTTGCTGTCTATTCTTTTTTAGTATTTCAAGTTTCTTCACTGTATTCTACAAACATTTTTATTATTTCCTATGGATCACATCAGTTTCTCAAGTAGATGAGATAGGTCCTTTGGCGAATGATTATTGCCTCAGATGAATACTTTTCCAGCATTATTAACAGTGTTGTTTGGGGTTTTTTTTTCTGTTTGATACTCATTCTCTGTTGTCTGGCATTCCTTTATAAAAAGCCATAACATTGACCTGTTTCATTGCATAAATTAATGAAAAACTCACTGACATGGAGGTTTTAGTCTGTTTGAAAAACACGCAGATAGAGCATCACAGGAAGGCTAAAGAAAGTGATGGACCAGATCATCTGGACATACAAGATACCTGATCTGTATATCTGCTTGCCGCATACTGCACTTAAGCACACATGCTCTGAAACACAACAGACAGAGCAATTTTAGAGAATAAAACTGACTTCACATGCTAGAAGCACAGTCTCCTACTGCAGCCAGTCCAGTGCCCAGAGTGTGGATAGATATATTCATTTTGCCCTCCACTTCATTCAGTGGTGAAATACGAGAGGCTACTATGGCAACATCACATGGTACGTTTGTTATCTCTGAACGAGAACGTGTTGAAGGAAGTAGCAGATCAGTATGGCATGTGTGCTTTCATTTTCTGGAATGTTTTCAAGGTAAAACATCTGTTCAGATATTTTTTCCTGGGACTAAGGCTTTAGTTAAAAAAAATGTGAAGAGGAAGAGATGCAATTCAAGAGAAAGGAGTGCAATTCTCTCTCACACTGCAGTCTTCTTTTCTCTTTATAAATTGATTTTTTTTTCCTAAGAATGTATAGCTCTTGCATACTATATCATGCTGTTTTCCCTGGGTGGAATGTATTATTTTTATATTTAGTAGTTTTCTTAAATGAGTAAAAAGCTAAATAGTCCTTTGAAACCTTGTGGAGGGATACTGTGGGTAGGTGGGAATAGAAGGTGTATCTGGGAGGTTAGCCAAAATCTTTCTGTACTAGCTGTAAGCTTTAGTTAAGATGTGAAAATTTTTCTATACCTGCTCATTTCATAAGAAAGATGGTTTGCGGTTTAAGTATGAGAATTCTGGAATGCAAGAAATATGTATTTCATTCTTGGTATGACTATTCAGGTGTCATCTGTGATGCAAGGCATGTTCTTTAATATCTGTATAGTTCAGATCTTCTTTTGATATGCACATTATTGTTTCTGGAAGGTAAACTCCCTGAATTCCTTTCACTTAACTTCAGACATCTGCAGTATATACATTTACATCTGAACAAGCTGTCTAGGCTTCTTTTATAGTCAGTGGAAAAAATTTAGAGACTTTGGATGCCATTCATCTGGATAGTTTTATATATTTTGGTTAGACTAAGACAAATTGCATCCTAAAACTGCCTTTTTCTTTCCACTGATGAAGTCACAAACAGAAATTCAGACCATAAATATCATAATTTGTACAGATAAATCCTACTTTGCAAAGTGTACTATCTGTTTATGTGTATTAGTAAAGTCTCTTTGCTGATGTTGCCCTTTGTTATGGCTCTGGCTTCTGTGTGATACTTGAATACAAGCTACAATCAAAAAGTAAACTGTAGGAGGCCTCAGTGTTCCTTCTTACTTAGAGACCAAGGCAAATTTCAATCAAACAGAGACACTAATGAGAAAATTGACTCAGAGAAAAAAAAATAATGTTGGCCATAATCTCAATATCAGATTTTTTTAAATTCTAAAATAAGAATGTTTCATCATTATAAAATGATTTTTTTAAATTGTTGTTTGAAATTATATCTGTAGCACTAAACAAGTACCTAAAAGAAGCAAAAAAAAACCCACTTTTTTTTTACTAGAAGATGCCTGTTATTGGCATCCGAAATGTCTTTTGCTTCTAAATGTTTTCAGTTCCATGCCAGGATGTTTGGTTGAAAGGCAATCAAGAGAATCTGACTGCCACGAGAGAAATGTTCAATTGTTCATGGGTACACACTGCTCTGAGAAGACCTCGTGTCCAAGATGCCCTGATGGGGCAGGCAGCCAGTGCAATACAGGACCTAGGAGAACTTGTGTTCATTTGGGAGAGCACCTGGAAACCAGATGAAACACATGAGCCATCTAAAATGGGGCTGAGATTCTTAAGTAAGCACAGAGCTGGGCACACAGAGAATGGATAGTCACCATTCCTAAATTAAGCATTGACTTAAATGCCTAAGTATTCTCTCCAAAAGCCAGATACATATTGTGAAAGTATTATTCAGAGAGAAAGCAAGGTGGAGGTTCTGAATTGCCTTATCTAGGGTTTATAACTTTCAAGTATCTGCAGCAAGTTAAAAGGGCAAGATTTGGAAATCCCGCATTTTGAAAGAGCAAAGTTAGGATATGACTCATTTTGCACTTCCACTGGTCGAGGTGCTTCTAACATGTAATACAAAGCTTACACAGGCACAGGAAGATATCTCACTCTGAAAGTTCTTTTATTCTTTCTGTGTCTAAGGTTAAGGTGACATCATTCCACACCTACAGGAACCCTCTCACAAGTTAAAACCACACCCCTTAAGGAGTTGAATCTGAGGTGAATGCAGGACAACCTTAGGACAAGCTGTATCCATTTCTTTCAAGTTTTTAATCAAAAGTTAAAATATCATCCAGATGAAAAATTCAAAAGTTTCTGACAACTAAATTGGGAGAAACATTAAACATTTATTTGCGCAATTTTGTCACAAGTAACTGGTAACAAAGGCCAATTTTGTGAAGTTTGGAGCTAATTTTCAGGCTAAGGAACTTCAAGTTTCACTGGAAATCTTCATCTCCCTTTAATCACATCCATGCACAATATCAAGAAGTTTGATGTCATTAACAGAAGTAACTGAAATAGAATTAATGAACAAAAAGCAAAACTTTATTTCCAATTCTTTGACTTTAGTCACAATGGTTTAGAGAGTGTGTCTTTATGATAGATACTTGAAAGGTAATGTAAAGAATTTATGAAAGAGACAAAGTTATCAGCTAAAATACATTCAATCAGTTTACTAGTAACTAGGGCAAGAAACAGTGTAATAAACCTGAAATAATAAATAATAGAAATGCAAAGGAAAAACCGTTGCAAGGGAAAAAAGATAAGCTAAATGAGAAAGGAAAAGTAGAATGGCTCTGCTCTTAACTGCATTCTCAGAGCATTTAAGATATCAAGGGACAAGAAGATTCAAGATTTTTCATTATTGTATGAGCTGAAGGAGCTTACTGGCTCTAAAGGATGGGAGATAAAGAAACATTAATTGTTGTAGTCCACTTCCCTCACAGCAGGAGATGCTGCTCTGACTTCTCTCCTCAGGACAGTAGCAGCTAAGTTTGGCTTTTTAGATTCTGGCACAGGAAAAGCTGGAAATGAGACTCTGGCTGTTTTGCCACTGTCAATAACCCACTTCCTTCAATGATTGCCTGCTTTGCCTCTGCACAGAGTCAGTCCTGGTGGGAGGGTTTAATTTAGCCTCGATACAGGAAATACTTTAAAATCCCTTGTTAGTCTTCTGCCTTTGATGTCAACTCAGAATTCCTACCTTTCCTGAGGACTGTTGGATGCTGCTGCATATTAAAAGCTTACCTTTCTGTCTGACTGTGAAAATCTGCAGGATCAGACCTTTTCCTGGTAAATGTTAAAAGAGGAGTTTTCCTCTGAATCATCTTACATTTTTGCATATTGTGCACTGAAAGAAGCAGGAAAGATTTGTTGATGGCAACCAGTCTTGGGCTGAAAGATATTATCTTCTTCAAGGCTTTTGGAGTGGGTTGACATAAAGAGAATGAATGCAGACTGAAGTTTCATGTCAGACAGAGATATTGTGAATCAGGTGAAAATTGGGATAGAGCCTAGACAGAACCAGCATGAACTACCTGAAAAAAAATTGAGAACTCTCTGTAACTCATCCATATTCAGTTCTATAGATGGACTGTATAACCTATAATAGATTTCTTTTATTGGACCATGTAAAAATATCCCTGACAACAGATGGACTTTGAGTCAATGAAAACTAATTACATTTTACAATTCTACAGACATGTAAATTTGTTAGGATGAAAGAAAGATTTTGGAACCATGTGCAGTGTTTTTATTGAGTCTATATTTTGAATAGCAACTTGACAAATTATGAGGCTTATGTAAAAGTTAATACTAAGATTGTTTTCTTCCCTGAGAAAATCACTTTCTTCCTAACCTGGTGCTGATATAGCACATCTGTAATTCCCATTTATGCACTGATGTGCTGCTCTTGGAAATGAAGCATTATTACACCACAAGTCTTAGAAGTCAGTTTCCATTTCTGGGGAGGTAATACTGTGCATATACCACATTTAGGCTCTATTAGTTTTCTTAGGATAAGTGTCCAACACTGAAAAAAAAATCAAAACCTAAGAGATGGCACAATACATCAGATCAATAGAAGGTGAGTGCTCTGTGTCTGACTGTGCAGTGAGATGATGTTTTGGGAGAAATGTGAGCCTGGTCATACTCCATAGTTCATCTTCCATCAAAATTTGCTTATAAGGAATGGAGAAGACTCATTTCTTCTTGGCTTTGCCATCATTGATTTATGAATCTGTTGTCCATCAATTTATCTAACCTACTTTGAACCTGCCAAAACTGTCCTCTCTCACAACTTCCCATGGTCATACATTTCAGAATTTTAGATAGCTACTGCCTGGTCCTCATGGCAAATATTTTCTAATTATCTGTAAGCTTTTTTAACAGATTTGTGTCAAAAAACCCTTTGACATTTCTAATGCATATTGTCCACATCATTCTCTTTATAGATTGACACCCTAATTCCCTGGCTGTGTGTTCAGAAAAGCTTCCAGTCTAAGGAAAAGCATCTGTTACCTTGAGAAGCTGAAGCACAATGCTTCTCTTTTAAAATTTCCTACTTGCTCATTTGTGGCTCAGTTGGGCTCAATAACTATAGTAAGCTCCTCGAGGCAGAGACAGACTTTGTGCTTTCTGTTCCTACAGAACCAAAGAAAAAGTTCGAGCTCAGAGCTGGGACTCTTGGGAACAGCAGCAGTACAATAATATTTAATTTTCATTATATACTTTTCCTCAGTTGATCTCAAAGGGTTCATCATTTTGCTTTCCAGGAAAGGAAAACCAAAGAGGGCAAGGCATTCAAGCAAAAGAAACAGGAGTTAAATGCAAGTCACCCAGTTCCTAGCTGTACTACACAGCACTCTCTCTAAAGGCAAGGGATCCTCAATGTAGAGATATATTAGCATTTTGACCACATCTCTTCTTCTCTCTTTCCATTAGCAATGAGGTGAACCAATCCCTGCACCCAAAGAAGTAAAATACTCAAATTCTGTGGAAATTCATGTTTATATATATTTCAGATTTTTTTTCCAATTCAAACTCATTCCATATCTCAAAAATTTATTTTTTTTTACTTAAAAAGTTCCAAATCTTTACATTTTCCTCATCCTCAAGCTTCCTGTTTACTTGGCAAGTCATCCCACCCCCAACACCAGACTAGCTTTTGGCTACTTCACACTTAATCAGCATTCCTTTATTAAAAAGCTATTAATTAGCTTCTCAGTGGTCCAATCTATTGACTATTGTGATAATTGTAAGACTTTTAGAGCTTTCCCCCCCCTCACTTTGTTGAAAGACCATTGGACTTAGAAACAGCACCAGGAGGAATGCAGGCTCATCTTTGTTTCAACATACTTAAGGTGCTTTTATCTGTAGGTATGCCTTGAACAAAATCCTGTTCAAATTGTATTAAACCCCAGATAAACCTCTCTTTCAGATTATGGTTTCCAACTGAACTCCTGTGCACCGAAGAGAGGGCACCGAATCCTTGATTGTTTCAAGAAAACCTCTTTGAGTAATCCCTTGAGCTTGCCTACAGGGCTTGGATTTCCTAATGGATGCTTTGATGACAGGAGATAAGAGCCAAAGGTACCTTTATTCTCTTAGAAATTGCTCCAAACAAACAACCTCAATGATTAAAGCTAATAGAAATACCTGGAAGATTGATAGCTTGCAAAGCACTGCTGAGTGAATGAATAACTTCCCCTTTAGTTCCAAAAGCTAATATTTGTCCACATTTGCTCCCTTTTAAGAAAGTGCAACAGTTTTTTTGTATGCAGAATGTTGATCAGGAACAAACAGACACTATTTAACTGTTATTTGAATTTTAAACAAACCCTCCCTTCTTCAACTATTGAGGCAGCTTTTTGCATGAGTCCGTTTATAATAATTCAAACATGGCACGGGGAGGGGCGCTAGAGTAAAGTACATATAAGTGTGAACATGATACTCTTGTAAAAGTCTTTAATGATGTGAATGGGCAGTGCACTATGGTATTCTATACAAGGGTTTTAAATTGCACAAAGGGCCTGTAAAACTTCTATATCTGTTCCCAAGCAATACACCTATCAGAGAGTTGAACAAATGGAAACCAAACTCTGCTGCAAATAAAAGTCTTAAATTTACAATGCTGGATTATAAAATGGTGTCTTTCAACAGCAGCTCTGAGTTATTTCATGTTCTGATGAAATCATTGCTTGCGAATGCCAAGAAATTCAGCTGTAAACTTTTGGCAATAAGTAGACTTTCCTTGGAACTGCTGGTTTTGAAAACATCTGTAAGTAAGGAATCCACTGCAGAACCAATAAAAGGGACTGAAGAGACCAAAACTTTCACTAACACCTCATAACACAGGCAGTGCCTTGCATGCCACTGAGCCCTGCTCCCTGGTATGTGGGTTATGTACATACCAGAGTTCATTTCCAAAATGGAGGTTTATGATTCCCAGTGTCACAGAGCCTGCAGTGGGGGAGTATATCACGTAACAAAGCAATCTAACAACAGAGCTGCAGAGTAGAACATTTGGTTTTTGAAGTGATACAGCCCAGGGGTGGGGAGTTCTGATATTGAAAATTCCTCAGGTTTCTTTAACACAACAAAAATCAAAACCTTAAAAGGAACTACTCTGAATGAGTGTTTTAAGGAAATTTTCTTTTTCTAACCACATTGAGGAAGGATCTGAAATAATCTCATTTTCCTTAAAAGATAGGGGAGTGTGAAGTTAAGGGTTATAAGAGAAGAGCATAAGGAGGATATGGGTATGTTTTCATAGTTGAAAAGGAGACTGTGAGCCACTGTTTGCCTCAGAGGCCTTAGCCCAGGTCATCACCTGGCCTGTGAAGTTCAGCCAAAAAGGACCTACTGAAACAGAAATCGAAGTGTGAAGAGAGACTTCAAATTATGTTTGATTCTCTGACTGAAGCTTGGACATTCAGCTGCTTTAAACATACCTTCTCCAGAATCAGCCTTGGTAAGGAATTCTGATACAGAGGAGGCATAGATTTAATTTAATTTCTCTTCCCCTTCTTCCACTTGTCCTCTACACCCCCACACTACTTTGATACACCCTGTAGCTCCTGCAGAGAATGGGTGTTCCCAGGCAAGATGAGATTCTGTGCTCTCAGCAACACTGCACTGATTAATATCAGACTTAGTGATCAAATCCCTTCCCTGTCCTCTGCATCGTGGGGTGGGGAAAGGCTGCCTGCCTGTTCTTCTCTCCCACAGTTACCTGGTTCCTAGCAAACCATAAGTTCCTTGAAACTCAAACCAGTGCAGCCTGTTCACTGATGCTTACCCAGCAGGAGGGCAGCCACAGCTCTTTCTGCCCCCAGCACCAGTGTTTGACAGAGAGGAGAATGAAACCCATTTTTTCAATACTGATGACACCTTCAAAAAAAACATGATAAAAAATAAAGACCTTCTTGAAAGGAGTCAAAATACTCTGTTCATATTATTTTTGATGATCGGATTGATGAACCCAGTGCATGATAATTTAATTTTTTTTTCTGTAACAGGCATGATTACATGCTGAGGGACACAATTGCACTTCTTGAGTGCACAATAGCACTCTAAGGCAACTAGGGATAGGGCAAGAGGCAATGGCCTCAAATTGTGCCAGGGAAGGTGCAGGTTACATTTTAGGAAAAATTTCTTCACTGAAATGGGTGGACGTGGCACTTTGTGATATGTTATAATGGGTTTGGTGATATTTAGTCAAAGTTTGGACTTGGTGATTTTGGAGGCCTTTTCTAACCTTAATAATTCTATGCTTCTGTGATTCATTTACAGCTTCCAGGAGTTCAGGTCCAGGCAATCTCTCTTCCACTCACATGTCTTCCACAGAATAGGGGCCATGACAGATAGAGACTGTCAATTTGATAGCATCTGAGGTTATTATGTGGGACTTGGGAGATGATGATAGCCTAGATGATCAAAAAGATATTTTAGCCTTTCACAAACCCTTAGAAAACTGGGGCACAGAACTCCCATCTGCCTACAAAGCTTTCAAGAGCACAGTCCACCAGACCAAACTGGAGACAAGAAGGCTGAGTGGAAATAACCCTATGCAGTGCTACAGGCTGGGCACAGAGTTGCTGGAGAGCAGCCAGGCAGAAAGGGACCTGGGAGTTTGGATTGACAGGAGGCTGAACATGAGGCACCAATGTGCCCAGGTGTCCAAGAAGGCCAATGGGATCCTGGCCTGTATCAAGAATAGCGTGGCCAACAGGGGGAGGGAAGTGATCCTTCCCCTGTACTCAGCACTGGTGAGGCCATACCTTGAGTATTGGGTTCATTTCTGGGCCCTTCAGTTCAGGAAAGCTATTGAGGTACTGGAGCGGATCCAGAGAAGAGCAATGAGGCTGGTGAAAGGACTTGAGCACAAGTCCTATGAGGAAAGGCTGAGGGACCTTGGGCTGTTTAGCCTGGAGAAGAGGAGGCTCAGGGGAGACCTTATCACTCTCTACAACCACCTGAAAGGATGTTGTAGCCAGGTGGGGATTGATCTCTTCTCTCAGGGAACCAACAGTAGGAGAAGAGGGCATGGGCTTAAGCTCTGCTAGGGGAGGTTTAGGCTGGATATCAGGAAGAAATTCTTTACAGAGAGAGTGGTCAGGCATTGGAATGGCCTGCCCAGGGAGGTGGTGAATTCTCCAGCCCTGGAGGTTTTTAAGGTGAGACTGGACCTGGCACTTAGTGCCATGATCTAGTAATCAAAGTAGGGTTGGATTAAGGGTTGGACTTGATGATCTTGGAGGTCTCTTCCAACTCAACTGATTCTATGATTCTATGAAAAAGGGGATATGATGTTCATGCAGGTTTTGGGGAACCCTTAGTGAGGGAAGTCTACTTTCTCTTGTGTTATGCTAAAACATGGCAAATCCTCCCTTTTGTAGGACACTCAGCATGACAGCAAATCTCTCTCCTCTGAATTTATGTCCCTTTGAAGGCTTGTGCAGGAGGTGTCTGAAGTAAAATCTGTGGTAGTCTTCAATCAGGCACTGGGTCCTACCAGGTTAATCTGACCCATGACATCCTTCATTCCCAGTAGGAAAAAAAGGAAGTCTATTATGGCATTTAGTACTCAATAACTAAGCATTTTAGAAGTAATTCTAACATACACAGCTGTGCTGGTTTAAAGGTAAACCGACAGGAGAAATGAAACCAACACAAAAGAGATTATAAATCAGTTACAATTTAATAGCAATATTACAATAAATGCAATGGCACAAAGAGAAATTGATTTTAACCTACAAAACACAGAAGTGTAACCTAGCACCCTGGGGCACAAACACAAAGGGGTTTGTTAGCCCGTGTGCTGAACCCCACGTGGCTCCCCCAAACCCAAAGTAAAGGGAAGCGAGAAACCTGTTGGTGCAGATGACGGTTGCAGTCTGGTCAAGAGTGGTGGTCTCTTCCTGTCGAGATTCTGGTCCTCCTCTGGATCTGATGAGTGATTTCCCAAGTCCTCAAACCCCCAAGATTATATTCCCTCAGGTCCAGGTGGGACCACCCAGTACTTCCCTCAGGGGAGGGAATTACACAATCGGTGATCTCACTCTATGAGTCATAGGGTATTTTGGAATCATTGATGGCCCATTAGCAGACATGACACCTCAGGCTGGGTGTGGAGGTGCTAATGACTTCTTGGAAGGGAGTTATCACAACTCTTATGTCACAGGTGTCTTTCACACCCAGCTCACACCCTGAGGGGTTGGGTGTGCCCTGGGCAGCTACTGCAAATGGTCCATTGTTAACAGTTCTTGGGAAATGAATAGAGGGTTTAGAATACACAACGTTTGGTCACACACACGCAGTGATAAACTGGTCCCGGCTTGCTGAACTAGAACAGCAGCATACACTGTTCTCAGGATAGAACTGTTCAGTGATAGAAGAAATATTAACATATCACTTGGCCAAAAAGACTCTGTTGTGATAAGTTTTAACTTGTACTTCCTATTTCGTTTCCTGTTTTCTTTTCACTTCTGTAGTGAACTAGGAGCAGTCATGATGACCCACTGCCAGTATTTTTTAATTCTCCTTAATGAAGACAACCTCCTTGCCAAGTCTGATCCTGAGAACCTACACAGTTTGTGAATATGAGAAAGATCAGATTAGTATTTTAGAGCTGTTATTAGCAATATAAAATACAAATAAATATAGTTTGTCACACCAGATGCCATGAATGGTCTGTGTAAGTGTTTTAAAATCCACATCTTAAAACACCTTAACATGGAGGGAAATGTAAAGTTACTTATAAAGAAACAAGGTGAAAAATCAAAACCCAAACCAGAAGTAATTTTTCTTGGCATCATTATGTAAATAAATAGAGAAATATGGATATTATTTTATGTCTCATTAATATTAAAAATTGCTAGTCAGAAAGTAAGTATTCAATTCTATTTTATGATACATTTTCAGACGTCAGAGTTCTCTTTCTGTTTCATGTAATCAAGCAGAAAAATTGCTTGTGATCCCTCAGAAACTTGAAAGAGAAGTCATTCAACATACCACAAACCACACTAAAGATAGTGAGAAAGAAAAAGTTATATTCTGGCATAATCGGTGATTTCCTAGTTTGGCTGGTGGCTCAAATCGTTGACCAGTTCCTTTCAAGCCTGAATGTAAATGCTGATCTTGTTCATCAGGGTGCAGTGTCTGAAACCATTACCTTGCTGGTTGTTCTGGGAGCAGAGAAACAGATTGTTTTTGAAGGATGCTTGTAAAAAAATAGCATGTATGCGACATCCACACAAGTGAAACAGCTCTGTATATACAGCTGAGCTTGGGAAAGTGCTGGAAGGACCCTTTGGAGCTTGGGATTTCTTAATCAGAACAGAGTTCTGCAGCCCTTTGAAGATCCTGACTCACATTTATGATGATGGCAGTGAAGCTTGCTACCCACTCCATCTGGGCATGCACATCCACACTCGTCCATGCACACAAAGAATAATAAAGATGTAAATTAATATTCCTTGATATCACGAATACCTTTGCAGTGGTGCTTGTTCATACATACTTACAAAGAATATCCTCGTTTCTCTGTGACTAGTCATGTCCCCAGAGAACTGACACAAGTACATTGCATTCACAGCTCTCTCTTCCTGGTTTTACATCAGCATCGTGTCTGGTGTTGCTGTCATGATGTTGTCTGTAGGGTGAACTGGGTGACCAGAACTCCTTGTTCCAGGCCAGAAGTGTGTGCTCACCCCAGATAATCCTGTACTCCTTTCAGAGACCAAATAATGAGGCATTGCTGGACTAAAGGGCCTTTGATGCTCAGCTGGTTTCCCACTTCTTTAAGTCACCATAGAGAAGGAGGTGAGGAAGAAATTACATCAATAATGCTGTGCTATCCCATACTGGGAATTTTTGACAAAAGTTGCATCACGAAAAGAAGGCATGGGAGCTGAATAATAAAAGAATAATTGGGTATCCAAGTTTATTATCATTGTCCCAGCTGATGAGTGGGGGTGCACTAAGTCCTTAGCTTCTGACACCATTGATGTCAGCCCTTGGGAGCTGAGGTGGACCACTGCTGAGGGCGCTTGAAAAATCCCACCCTAAGAGTCAAACAAACTATATTAGTCTAGTGACCTGTGTTTGAACCCACTTGCCTTTTAAAAATAAACCCCTGTACAAATCCCAAAAGAAGCATATGGTTAGTTCACATCATGGACTAATAATAGCTTACATCATCTTATTTTAAAATCAGTCCTTTTTTGAAATATGGGAATGTCAGAAATAATGTTGGTAAATTCCAAAGCCTACCAGTCCTGGAACTTACAAGTGGCCAATCTTTTCTTTTTTTTTAACCTACTTAAAATAAAATTAAAAAAAAAAAAAAAGAAAGAAAGAAAGAAAATCCCAGCCTCTAAAACTACAATCTTTGTCTGCCAACTTTCATCCTGGAACATATTTTTACAGCACTTATAATCCCCTGAACAAACTAGGTTTATACTGGAAGTGCTGACAGACCTTTAGCTACTCCAGCTATCTTAATAGCTCAGCTGTATTTATTTTTCATTACATTTAAATATATTTGGTTGAGGTTTAACTCTAGTTCAATTTGATGAGAACCTTTTAATTTAAATATCAGTTCTTGGAAATGGGTCCTTTCCTGGGTGCTTTCTGGGTTTTTTATGAACATAATTTTGTGATTGCTTTTTAGATGTTTCTTAGAACCCCATTTGTGTGGTTTTGCTTTCAATTCAAAGTGCAAGAGGAAAAATAAGCATTCTTATGGAGCATATGGTACTCAATTGTGGTTTGAATCCCAGTGTGAGGAATTCCACCAGAAATTTCAGACATTCTGTTCTGTTCTCAATTAAAAATTATTGGAGCTGCCCTAGCAAATCAGTGGAAAAGCAATGTGCTGGTGTGTGTGTATTCTTAATGCTCTCCTGAACTTCTTTTGATAAATCTGAATGGGGGTAAAGAGAAAAGGGTCAAGGTGTGAAACAACTGCGGAAACCCAGAAATGGGTATGTCAGGGATTGTTAATAGGATAGCTGTGGGATTAGCTTAAATATGAGGTGTCTGTACTGTTTAGATTGAAATATAAATTTTTCTGGATAAAATATGCCTAAGATGGAAGATCTTTGAAATTGAGAATTGGAAAGCAAGAAAAATAAACTCAAGAGAATTACTTTAAAATAGTAAATCTAGCCAACAACTGTCTCAGACGGAAAAATCTCTTCTGAAGTGAGAAATGGGAGATTTGAACTTTAACTATTATTATACATAAATAATGATGCAGTGAAGTTGGACTCATAGTTATTAATGTTATTACTGATATTAAGTAGAGGTTAGAAGTGTAAATTTAGGAAGAAATAAGTACAATTTTTTTTAGTATCATTTACAGGAACTATTTCCATGGTTCAGTTCAATATTTTTCACAATACAAGGCGAAGAACCACACCAACTCTTTTCTTACTGAAGAATTAAACTTTTTTATTTAAGGATTGTGGTCTTTTTCTAGAAGATATGATTTAGAGAGGAAGTCTAAAAGAAATGGATAGCTCACTGGGGAATTCATCCCAATTGTTCTCCTGGTGAAAAGATTACTTCCATTTTTTTATCTTTTCATGTATTTGTCTGTATGAGCACAGTCTTCAGCACCTCTTTCCCTTACGATTACATGATTAGTTATTATATACCATTATAATTTTGTTAACTTACTATTTATGAAGTAAATAGCCTAACTCCTTAAATCTCCTTTGTCAAAGATATTTTTCCAAAACCTTGAATAATTTATCAAGGCAAGGAATAAGGTGACCTTCTTAGCTACATTATTGCATCATGTGCTTATATAGGTTTCGTTACTCAAGGGATTTGTAAAGTTCTTTCAAAATCTCTGCTCACAAAGACATGATTTCATTTTTTGTGGTAATGACACCTTCCTTTGCTCTTTGAATGTGAATCCTCTACTTGCCTGTACTGTGCTAGGAAATATTCTTGACTGCACTCAGCCTATCAAACAACCTAGATAGTGCAACATGTAGTGGTTTTTCATTATCAATTTCTGAATTATCAGCAATAATTGAATAGAATACATTTTTTCAGATAATTTTAAAAATATTGAATTGCAACTGGATTAAGAAAAAATCTTGATAGGAACAAACACTTGCATAATTGCCCATTCACAGTTAAATTAAAATGTATATATCTAAAATGTCCCTTTTCTTCACAAGGTTAAACGTATTTTGCAGTAAGTTGTATGTCATAGAGTGTGAAATGAAAGAAGTCATTGAGAGGTGGGTGAATTAGGTAAGTCAGGGGAAAGAAAGCAGCAGGATCTGGGGAAAAACAAAGAAATAACCATATTCCTATATTTACCTAATCAAATCCAAAGCATACAGAATGGTTTTGTTCAGTTTAATGAAATAATTTGGTGAAAAGCTGATTGATATTCCTTTTAGTGACAGTGGCTTTATTCTTAGAGTGGCAGTGCAACTTGAGGAGAAATAAATGCTCACATTCTTCAGATTGGAACAGGGGTGATAGGGAACTTGAGAAAGATGTACAAAATCACGAACAATATAAAAACAGTGAACACAAACCAACACTACTAAGCATTTGAAGAATAAAAAAGCTGGGAGGTGAAGGGGAATTGCAGAATAACTGAACAAAACAGTAAGTCAAAAAGAAATATTTTATCAACCGTACGTGAGGAAACTGCAGGATGTATTGCCATAGAAACCTGGCTGTGTAGGCCAAATGTTTAAAAATATTTTAAAATTAATATTAACAGAAGTAGTTATTACAAACAGTTAAATTTTCCACTCCAAAATATCTGGAAAAAAAAAACTTTTAGAGAAAGACCTTCCTTCTATTCCTCTTTTCTTAGTCTGCTAGAGACAAGAAAGTTAGATGGTCTATTAGTATGACCCATTGTATCAATTTTTCAAGTATTATGTATGAGAATTTGGTACTTAACCTTTCATGCAATCTCTTGTACTTCAATATATCAATGAAACACATACTATACCTGACAAACATGCAGAAACTAATACCCTATACCATGTGATCACTAAGGTTCTATGTTATCTAGTGGAGTTCAGGACGGGTTGACACAGGCAGAAAAACTATTAGAAATCGGTATCTATACATCTGTAAGCAGAGAAATTAAGCCCGTGCATGTAACATATATTGTGCAGCTGATCAGAATGCAAAATCAAGTCAAATTACAGGGCTTCTGAAGTATATTCTGTGTTTGGTACAGGAAAATACACTACTTCAAAGCTTGTCAATAATACGTAAGTGCAACCTTTTACTTGCTTGCTATCATTTTGTAGTCAGGAAGCAGAAAACAGACACTAAACAATGGCCAAAGGGGAAAGAAAATAATGGGATGTGGAAAAGAAAATAAAGAATGGAAGAACTAGTGTTAAAGGAGAATGAATCTGTGTTGCATCTACTATGCTTATATCAGCCACACAAACAGTGAATTTCAGCAATTAGCAGAGACCACTTTACTTGAATGGATTTAATAAATTTGTGTTCTGCTCATTGACATATCTAAGATTTCACCTGAGACCTTTGTGATCTGCAGTCAGCAATTCTGCCTGGAATGTCAAAAATTAGCCTATATCTTACCAAGCCAGGAGGAGCTTTATTATGCCAATATGAGCTGGTAGTTGTTTTTTTCATCCCTAATGATGTTTCTCCCACATCAGCTCTGGGAGAACAGCAGAAGAATCGGGAGAGTTGCATGTGGTTGGGCTGATGCAGAAAGCATATTTCTGGGCTGGGTGGTGACAGAAGCTGTGTCTGGCTCACTACCCATCCATCAATGGGTACTGAGGCCGCCAGAGAGAGCCAGAGCCTAGGGCAGAATATGTCAGCTTTCCAGAACTCAAATAGAAGTTGATGAAATTCAGTCTAATGATATTTTTGTTTGAGTTTTTTTGGTTCTTGGTTTTTGTTTGGTTTGGTTTGGTTTGGTTTGGTTTTTTTGAGGGGGGAATTTTGTTTGGTTTCATTTGTTTTGTTGGGGGTTTTTTGTGGTTTTGTGTGTGCATGTGTTCTTTTTCTTTCTCTTTTCTTCATGGTTATTAAAATAAACATTATGTTCAAGTTTGTTTTGTTAGTAGGAAAATCAAAAGAAAAAGTAAGTTTGTTTCTGGAGCCAAGAAAGATTTTTCAATTTGCTTCTCACTTCCTATCTGGAATGGAGTCAATCATAGTGTTACCATTACTTGATAACATATTAGTAGAAGCCTATAATTTCCTGCTATGATGTGGTTGGTAATATTCTGATTGAAGAAAAACCAAATCAAAACAAACAAAAACTCACAATTTTTTTTCTTCCTCAAAATATGCATCCCTATGGCAAGACTAAAAGACTGCCCAAACAGATGTTGGGGGTTTTTGGCTTATTTTTATTTTCCCATTTTAAAACCTTCCCATTGAGAGAGATTCACTGTAATGTCTATGATGCCAAACACTTCACTCATCAGAACAACTTGTCCATAGTTTATAACTGCAGGACAGGTGTGATGTCTGTATTCTCCCAGGAATCCCATGTGTCCCAGGATCATAAGCAAATGAATCTTCCAAGAAATTCTTTCCCTCGAGAACATCTTATACCCCCAAATACATATTTTGAAACATCCAGAAGAATCACAGAATCAACTAGGTTGAAAAAGGCCTCTGAGATCATTAAGTCCAACCTTAGACAAAACACCACCTTATCAACTAAATAATGGCACCAAGAGCCTCATCCAGTCTTTTCTTAAATACCTCCAGGGATAGTGATTCCCTGGGAAGCCCATTCCAATGCCCAGTCACTCTTCCTGTAAAGAACGTCTTCCTAATGTCCAACCTAAACCTCCCCTGGCACAGCTTGTGTCCTCTTCTCCTTCTGCTGGTTGCCTGGGAGAAGGGACTAACCTCCACCTGGCTACAACCTCCTTTCAGGGAGTTGTAGAGAATGAGCCTCCTCTTCAGGTTGAACAGCTCCCTCACCCATTCCTCATAAGACTTGTGTTCTAGACTCTTCAACAGCCTCATTGCCCTTCTCTGGACATGCTCCAGTACCTCAAAATCCTTCTTAAAGTGAGCCATCCAGATCTGGACACAGTACTTGAGTTGCAGCATCACCAGTGCCAAGTACAGGGAAAGAATCACTTCTCCAGTCCTGCTGGCCACACTATTCCTGATACAGGCCAGGATGCCACTGGCCCTCTTGGCCACCTGGGCACACCGCTGGCTCATGTTCAGCCTGCTGTCAGTCAGAACCACCAGGTCCCTTTCTGCCTGGCTGCTCTGCAGCCACTCTCTATCCCCCAGACTACTGTGCTCCATGGGGTTGTTGTGGCTAAGGTGTAGGACATGGTACTTGGCCTTGTTGAGGCACATACTGTTGGATTCAGCCCATCTAACCAGCCTATCCAGGTACCTTTGCAGAGCCCTCCTACCCTCCAGCATACCCAGGATGGCTGCCACATAACCATGAAATCCATAGTATGTCTCCACTGCATTTTGAGGAACCCTGTCTAGGACCACATATCCACTCCTGCCAGTCACCCATGCCAGCATTTCTCAACTGCAGCTGGCAGAACTGTAGGGCTCCTGCCACCTTTGACTGTGGAAATCCAGTATCTCAGGCAGGCAAATGCAGACTGTTGTCATTATTCAGTGTCATTGATGCTGGAGTGAATGATGACCCAGTTACTAATTCAAATCATTTGAGTGTAGTTGACTTCCTCTCTAACACAATCCTGATGTTATTTCACAGTTTTCTGGAAAGTAGCAAAGCAATGCTGGATTATTGTCCTTACAGCAATATGGCAGCAAAAAGTTATCAAAAACATTTTAGTAGTTTCATGTTTTCAGGCATCAAATGCTGCAGAGGAAAAATATATAATTTTCTTCATAGCATTCTCAGTTGACAAAAAGCTAACAGACTACTAACAGTACACAAGATTAGTATGTTTCTCATGCTAAAATGTATAATTTTAGCTCTGGCAGAATCTTGAAATATGTTAGTTAATTTATCGATTCCATACTGATTTATTTAGATAACATTATAGTATGATTTAACTTTTCCAGCACTCATCATCATGTTGTTTTGTTATCCTCATATTTTTAACTATGAGAACATTCAAAACTTTTTGGTTTTTTTGCTCTACTTCCCTGCTGACAGCCCTCTATAAGTAAATGAGAAATTCCTTCTATAAAGAGTGCATTACTGTCATTTACTATTTTTTTTTTCAATTCTACACTAAATCATTTTCCTGTTCAAATGGGAAACCCAACTCTTTCAGTGAAGATTTTTATTTGTTTTCAAGCTATTGCTATTAGCAACTTAAACAAGTAAATATACTAAATTATATTTAGATCACCTTGTTACATCATCTTCTTAGTCAACAGATTATCCAGGTATGTATGCAGGCTTATCCAGGTATATCCCATCCTTAGCCTGCAATAAATACATAGCCTATGGCTGCTAAAAATTTGTATATCCTATCTGCAGTCTGTAAATGCACCATTATGGAAATACATTTCAATCTATCTTTTTTGTTTGTTTGTTTGTTTATTTTAGTTGCACTGAGAGTCATTCCATACAAAATTAGTAGAAAAATTAGGAATACATTTGTTTTGCAAGTGCTGTATCTTTATTCTAGTATACACAACATTATCTGGGGGAAATGAAGCAGAATTCAGAACAGACATTTCAAATACAAACATTCACAAGTCCCCATAGATCTTCACAACAGTTCCCATAGGCTTTGCAGTGCATCTTCAGTTCATAGTTCTTTGCCTCACTCAGACCATATTCTTGCACTTTCAACTACTATTTTTTATGTAGGATTTGAGGGAACTTCTGTCACCATCTTATCAATACTTCTCTTTTAACATGGAATTTAATACTTCTCTGTCTCTTTGTTCCAAGCTGACAAGGACATTTCTTGTTCCAGTTTCAGTCCATGCTTTGAAGCCTCATTTCAACTCACCAGTAGCTTAATTCTAGGATATATGCAAAGAATATTTAATTGCGGTGGTGGTGGTGGTGGTGGTTGTTTTGTTTGTTTTCATGGTTATTTTTTGTTGTTGCTTGGAGATTTTTTTCAATTTTGTATTTCATTAAAGTATCTGCTTTTATTCCATATTCATTCCTTCAGCAGCCTTAATGCTTAAATTTGATGGAAATATGCAACCATCTTTTTTTTGAGAGAAAAAAAAATGAAATAAAAGATGTCCATTACAAACAAAAATATGCATGATCATTTTTATTTATTAGCTTTCAGTTACATAGAAGGCTGTTGCAAAGAGGAAGGAATAAACTTTTTTTAATATCCAAGTAACTATAGTGAGAAGTAATGAACTTAAATTGCCAGAAAGGGAGTTGAACTAGATATAGGGAAAAAATATTTTCTGATGGTAATGCCAATTAAGCATGAGATGGTCCAGAAGCCCACAAAATATAAATTATTGGACATTTAGAGAACATATTTGGCAAATGTGGCTACCATTCCTTCTGATGTCAGCAGAGGGATATCTGCTAGATGATTCCTTCATATTCCGTTTAACTCAATATTTAATTTTTTTTTCACATTTTAGATATCACATTCCAAGCTTTTGTACTGACAGTGCTTTGATTTTATTCATAGTTGCCCAACATGAACTGTATTTTTGCCTTACCTTTAGCAGTTTAACCAGCTGTAAGCTGAATAACTTATTTATACTAAACATGTAAAATGCTTTGATATAATATGTAACTTTCTGTATGACTTTGCAGCCTGTAACCCAGCATCAGATATTTTAGCAGCATAAAATGAAATAGTTTACCTTTATTTTTCTGTCTGCAAGATAAATACCACAGCAATGCTTTCATCCTTCTGAGAAATTTTCACGGTGTGAATATTCTTTTTAATCTGAAGTGAAGATGAGGAAACAAATTCAATAAAACCTGGCAGCATTCAGGAAACATTTCTGCTACTTATCAGCCCTGAAAGGTTTGACAAAATCATTTTTCTTCATAATCTTTTATCTTTTAGACTACAAGTTTGGTGGGGCAAGAACAGTCTTACTTTGTTTACATTATAACTAACACAAAGCAACTCCATTCTGGGATTCTGTTGCCCATTTTTCAGTGCACTTGGGAAATTCACGCCTAATGACATAGTATCAACCTGTGATGAAATATAATCAAAATGGAGCATATTTCCAATATATCACATTCTCAGAACAGCAGTAAAAAATGACTCCACTTTCTCTCATTTTCCTATATTTTAATGGCTGCACTGACTGTGTGGAGTGGCTGTACAAGACTTTGAGTATTTTCATGAAAACTCTCAGGAAAGCCCCCTGCACAGTTTGCTGAACTGCTTCTCTTCTGATGTGCCTTGGCAATGCCAGACACACAGGCCTGCAGACACAGATTTTAACTCTGATGTAAGCAGAAACCTCTGTGATATGAAATACCTCCATCAAAAGAAACTTGTGAAAGCAAGTTTCCTGTAACTTTTGCTTTGCCATCTAATTCATGAAAGCAGAATAGCAACAAACAGCATTGTGTCATTACTTGTTTTATCATGGAAATGCCTTCAGCATTATAAAACACAAGGAAAGGTAATCTAGACAAGATATGATAGGTAAATACACTGGAAAGGCTTCAGAGTTCATTTGGGTCCTGTTTAAGATATCAGAAAAGTCATTAGGAATTTTAACACTAGCTTTTCTCACAGTCTTTTGATCATGTGCATTTAAGGTTACCTTTGCCTTTTCTTCCTTGGCCAAATGTAGCATGCTGTTTGACTCTGTAAGGAAAATTATTAATCACTTCTAAAGATGCTAACAGTTAAATGTTAACAGTATTATAGCATAATGTGTCTAATGTATGACTATTGCCTCCTACAAGAAAAACTGGATTCTGCCTTCAGCACAAAAGGCTTAATGAATTGTGACTTCTATACAACTCCTTTACCAGCAACATAATTAATTGATGTAACTCATCAATTACTGTATCTCATTAAGAGTAATTAACATGTTGTGGAACAAATTTGGATCCACATTACTGCATTGGGTTAGTGGATTAATTTCAGAGTTAATTCATTCCTTGGTGTAACTGAGATAAAAATCAAGACCACCAAGAGATTAGAAGATTTTCTGAGTATTAAAAACTTCTTTCTGTTTTGTTTTTATAGTTTTTTGTGTGCTCTCATCTGCCTCTAGTTGGGTGGTCATTTTATTCACTGCCTCCCTACTCAAGTACTGCTTCATACTAAGGCACTTGCTAGTGGTACACCCTTCTCTCAGATGCAAAGGTCAAGCAACTTGGGCAAAGATATTCTTGAAGAGAAGGCTGATACTTCATTGTTATTTTTATTTAGTATGAAATAAACATACATATTTAAATTTAATTGGAAGTCTTTAGGGGAGAGCAGAGAGGAAAATTGTATTTTCAAGCAGTATTGAGTTCAAACTGAAGCAGAAAATAAAAAATTTTGTGAATGGAGACATTCCAAAAGCATGAAGTTGGAAATGACAAGGAAGAGAAAAAATATTTTAAATCTAGTTAGAGGTGGTCAGCATAATAAAGCATACTAAATGTAGAATAAGTTTTTCCTGTAGACTCCCCTGAACAAGAAAAGAAGTCCAAAAAATTTTACAACAGCATGACCATCTTCTCCAGAGTAAATATTATTTTAGTGTTGAAAAAAATTTATTAATATTAATAACACCTCATTATTGATTTAAAATAATAATAATAACTTTAAACCCCCTATTTACAAGTCTAGCGTTGCCAGATAATTCTCTCCAAATAATTCCATTGACTGAAATGCAAACATTTCTTTCTGTTTCTCCTTCAACCTTTAAACTTCTGTCAGAGAAAGTAATCAAAATCAGGCTATTTTATATTAAAGGAAAAATCAAATTCAAGAGTTTTTTGTGTGTTTGTTTGTTTGTTTGTTTTTAATACAGCATGTTTCACTTGTGCACTATTTCTATGTAATTTGAGGGATTTAGTTCATATGTTGAGGTAGGAGGGAAGGGACTGAAGACCACAGTTCTGACAAGATGGCACTAAAAAGACCGATAACTTTCAGGTAAGGTAGACTAAAGCTTTTCATCTGCAGGGAGAATTTCTGGTCACTTACTAAAGCACATGGCAGTTAAATGCCACTGTAGCGCCCGATCCTGTCAGATCTCAGAAGCTAAGCAGGGTCAGGCCTGGTTAGTTCTTAGATGGGAGACCTTCTGGGAATACCGGAGTCTGTAGGTTCTAGTACTGAAGACTTCACTGTCACCATCCAAGCTCGCTTGGCCGTGGCAGATGAACCTTCGGAGTAAAGGGTGGGGCCAGTTCTGTCCACTCTGTGCCTCACCTAAAACACCCACTGGGCAGGCTCGAAGGACACACTCACGTGGGGAGAGCCCTTCCCAAATCTTCATTCGTGAAGCCTAGCCATGATGATGAGTAAAGCATAGTTGAATTTATTTTCCCTGTTTCATACCCAGTAGACAGGACAGGTTAAGCTTTCACTTAAAACCCTGGGAGGTCAATAGAAAGCATTGGAACCACAAACTAATAGAAGACCATAAGTGTGGACTTGAAATATACTTTTTTCTTTTTATCAGCTGTCCATCTCCAGTCTTAGTCTAAGAAAATATGGTGCAGCTTATGGTACTTTCATCAAGACATGATCTTCTTTACATTGACTGTAAGGAAGAATATGTAGGAAATATTTTACAACAGAATAATTAATGAATTGCAGGTTTATTAAGGTAGTTTACCTTACTTACACACTTATTTGTCTGAGAGGTCATCCTACCCTGAACTAAAAGGAAAGTCTCTGAGGTCCAACTACCCAAATAGCTGAAGCTAAATTAAATCTTTCCAAAAATGTTTTAATTTTAAGCTTCATCTTCTTAGCTAAAAGGGTTGAAAAAATGCAGAGGTAATTATTAGTGATTCAAAAGCTATTGCTAATGTGGTAATTTATAGCTGTGTTCTTCTGAGTGTCTCTTTACCTTCTTTGCTACACAAATAAGGTTATTTCCAGAATCATTCTAAACTAATTAAATTTTCTATTATCGCTCAGCCAAGCATAATTCACACCCTATTCTCCAAATCTTGGCAACCATTACAAGTAATATGCAGTGGAAGACCTTGCTGTGGAAAAAGCTGGAGGATGTCAGCTTTGCACATTCAATTATCTGATATTGTGATGAATTTAAGGAAAGAGAGATAGAGATCATTATATGATAGAAGGTGGTTTGTTATAGTGTTAATCAGTCAAGAGCAATTATGTTCAGTAAAGATTGCCATAGGTGAAAGATAACGGCAAAAAATGAGGTAATAATGTGAGAAGGAAAAGCAAGGAATAGAGTTTTAGACCAGGATTTCCACTTAATCTTTCCTCTGGTCATTGTTTGGATTCTATATATCTACATATTGCTACTAAGGACATATACAGGAGTTTTTATTAGTGATGTTTTAGAGAGACCCACACAGCAAAAAGTGTGTACATCCATGGAAATGGAGGGAAAATCTTCCACATCACTGGCATTTCATGTGCTAGATGCCATCTCTTTTTTCTGTCTATGTAAAACTAAAACCAAGAGGTGCAACTGCTCTGCTGGCTGGTACTGGCAGCAACTAGGATTGTGTTTACTCACAATCTCATCTCAAGAATACTCATACTCCCCATATGGGGGAAAAAAAAGTCTTTTCCTACATGGTTCTTCCCTGCCTGGAAGCACACTTGAGTATATTGGAAAGAACTAATCTGAAAAGGAAGAGCAGAAAACAAGCAAACAAACAAAACCACATCAACAAAAACCTATGGGGAGCTCAAGTACATTTAGGTAGTTAAGAAAACCTCAAAATAGTTCCCAAGGACTCTGTTTGATGCCCACCCTATAAGTACCTACTCAAAGCCCAGAGTACGTATCAGAATTAGTAACCCTGGTAATTCACGAGCCATTCTACATGTTCATCTTAGCTACCCCTCTCTTAGCTGCCCACCCTATTCTCCTAAGTGTGGCTTCAGTCTTCAGACCTACAGGTCTTTATACACTTTACTTAAAAAGACACATCGCCCTTTCTACCTGCTCATCAGTCCAGGTGAATAGGCTGGTTCCTGCTAATTCTAAAGAACAAGAGGTAAAGATGAAGGAAACAAAAGATTTTCTCCTTCATTCAATGCCATGGGGCTCAAATTGGATCTGAGCCTTAGCAACAGTAGGTTTCTATGCACAGGAAGACAGCAAGGATATTTTCATGTGGATTTCAGCCTGATTTTTCAGGTGTCTTTGCATTTTCAGAGTGTTGCACAAGGATGGTATTGTGTGTCAAAATGAGAGCCAAGGACTATACTGTAAAACTAATTTTGGAAAGCTGACACAACAAGTCATTGCTCAGTGAACTTCGTCTGTGAGCAGTTGTACATTTTTGAAAGCTTTTTATTTAAGTAACTGCCATTGTATTTAATACATGTTAGACATAAACCTGAAGAAGAAGCAGGCACTGAATGAAATTTTCAGTTCATCTTTGGTTATGTAAGAACTTTCAATGATTTGAACTTCCAAGCTTCGAGCAGGACTAAAATGAGGGAGGGAGGAAGAAAGGAGGGAAGGAATAGTGAAAGATATACCCTCACCTTAGTTCAGCCTTTCTATTACTACTATATAATCAAGCAACAAAATCATATGAAAAGAGGTGTACTCAAAGGGCTAGTCTGGGCATGCATTCTCATGAGTGCTTTTTTATTTTGTTTTTTTATTGTTTGGTTTGGGGGCTTTGTTTGTTCAGGATTTGTTTGATTTTGTTTATTTGTTTGTTTTAATTTTATTTTGTAGTTTTTGTGGGTTTTTCCCCACAGAATTCTTTCAAACTAGAGTAAGTTTTTCTAAAGCTGTTAGTGGAGAGGAAGAAGAGGGAGTAGAGATCATCAAGCCGTCAAAATGATGTGTGGACAAGGAAAGGACTTAGCTTACCAGTGCAGCTAGTTCTGTAGCCAAGGGGAGAAAGCTGGAGATACACGATCTTTTTCCTCCCTGGCCTGAGACCCTGGAAGTATGCTAGGAATGCTGCTCTCCTTCCAGAGGAGCTGATTCAGTTTCTCTTGTGGTGGTTTAGTTCCCACTGTCATCACTCTCACAGTGACAGTTGCTATAGTGAGCGAGAGAGTGCCTTGCCTGGCTTTGGGTACTAACACAAAAGGCTGCCTGTCTCCTCTGCAATTTGGCAGGAGATCCTTTAGTGTGGGATGATGTGTAGCTGTGCCCTTACTTGCTACAGTCTTTGCTGGAGCTTACCAGCACATTCCTGGAGAGAGCAAGCAAGTACAAGCAGCACTGACTGGCCATTTTCCTTAGAGGAAACCTACCACAATACCTGCACTTGACCCACGTGTTTTACCGGCTGTTCCCTTAACATTTCATAGACTTCATACCCGTTTCAAAAGGAGAAAATATTCATTCCTTTGGACAAAGTATAAGATGACTCAGGTGGCCACTAAAGGTGCCCTTGCATGAAACCTGCCTCATGTTTAAGTCAGCAACATAGAACAGCCCTTGGACTAAAATTCAGTAAAAGACAGTCCCTGCTCTTTTTTGCAGGGAAGGATTGAAGCTTCCAAAATGGAATTTAGGACACTTTATTTTACCCCACTAATCAGCGTGTACAGCAAGAAACATTAGAAAAAGGCAATCTAAAATTATACAGATTTTAAAAGAAGGTACCCCAAGTCTTCACTCTGCTATTCAGCACAAGATAAGGATACAGACTTCTCTGCTGTGAGGTTAGATGTATTCATCCACTCAGGAGCCAGAAAGTGCAGAGAGCTACTGCAAAAGATAGAGCAAGAATTTCTATTTCATGTAGGTAATAAGTGCTTTTCCTTTCAAAATGCAACAACACGGTATTTTAGACACTGAGACACCACTACTTACCAAGAAAGCCCAGTTTCTAATCCCTTCCTTAGACAGGAAAGTCCAAACCTGCATACTTCCACTACCAGAGTAGAAACCCATCAAAACAGAGGTTTCTCATGTGAGGAAATTGAATTACTTTCTTAAAAGTAAAGAACAGATATTTACCTATAATACTGTAGTGAAGGGCAAGGTGCACAGATTCAAATATTCTGAGATGGACACTGAACCTGGAGTGACAAGCTGGTCCTACTCTTTTCTCAGTGGAAATGAATGGGTTGGCCACCACTACTTTTTCAGAGCCTGCATCTTAGCATACTCTGAGAATGTCTCCCCACTAAACATTTCAGAGAACTTGAACTAAAGAATATTTTGCTTCTGGCTTCTGAAGACACAGATGATACCCCTGAGTAAGATAACAAAACCCGATGTGCTGAAACATTTCTAAGTCAATTACAGGGATGTCAGATTTTTTTAATGTCCAAAATTGAAGTTCTGTGAGCATTTATCGGCCTCTGGATTTGGGCAACAACTGGATAAAGACATCATTATTCTCCGAGAGGAGATGTTGGTTGAAAATATCTTGAAAGCCACTTTAAAACCTTTTTTTTTTTTTCAAATTGAGTCCAGTCAAGTCTGACTCACTTTAGAACACCTAACACAGGTGCTTCTGAAAATATTCTACTTTTCTGGTCTTGTGCAGATTGCTTCAAAGAGGGGGGAAAAGGTAGAAAAAGAAGAAGAAAGATATACCTTCATTTTACAATTACCTGACCCGAAATGGAACAAAAGAATGGCCACATGCTTAAGGCATTGAACAGTTATTCAGGAATGACCCGGAGCAAGTCATTTAATCTGTCTCTACCCTGTTTCCATAGTGAAGGTCTCTTTTTCTTCCCCAGCAATTTAAGCAGTAAGCTTTTCATGAGAGACTTAGTTTTACATTGTGCCTTTGCATCTGCATTGCATGAGAGAGCTTCTTTCTGCAAGAGTTTCCAAACACCACTTCAGTATAAAAATAGATAAATAGAATATGAACATAAACGTGAAGAAAGCTTGCCAATTTTTATCATCGGTTCTGAGGGCAGCACTTTAGATTTTGGAATTAGGTTTTGGTTTTCTCTGAATATACTTTTGAAGATGTTGCTTTAGATATATAAATCAAATATTGCAGAATACTGTTTCATTTGCTCACATCTGTTTTCTCCAGTCTTAAATGAGTACTGCATTATCTGGAAGGATGATCTAATGTCATCCTCATTTGGTGACAGTTTATCATAGGGTCTATTCCCCGAAAACATCATTATTGGAGATGTTATTACTATTGCTATAGAAATTAAATTATATTCAAGAAGGAACTATACATATAAAATGGAATCGAAGTTCCCTTATCTTCAGCAGTATGTATGTTATAAATTATCTCAGGGACCCAAATTAGAACGTCAAAGGAATTTGGCAGTAGAAAACAAAAGAAGTGCATGAACCTCCCTTAGGACAAATCTGATAGCTCATACTTGCATGTCAAGTAGGCACTGCCCTTTCCATATAACAATCGAACTCCTGATCCTCAGCTGGTGTAAGTTATCCTCCCTCTGGCAGTGGAGTCCTGGCAGTTTGCACCAGCTGAGGATCTGGCTCACATTAATTTTTAGCACTGCCTCACACTATACAGCACACTGTCTTTATTCTGAGGTTCTAACAGCAGTCGGGATCTTGCTCATTGAAATGTGACAATTAGGATTTTTGTGCTTGGAAACAAAATTTTGTTCTTTAGCTTATGTCAAAAACATGTAAGGGGACACTGCAGAAGTTTCATGGCTTAGTATGAAGAGCAAAAGTAAGGTAAATGCAAAGGGGGCAGTAAGGTCATAAAACAATTTCTTCTCTTAAGGCAGTGTTATTTCTGACTGTATTGAAATGAACTCCACTGTGTCCCAAGTCTGGTGCCAGTATATCATTTAAGAGGAACTGGTCTGAATATTTTATTAATAAAATCAAAACTCAAAAATTTCATGTCATGCAAAAGACATTAAAATTGGCAACATCCTTATTTCCATGTTATTTTATTCTGAGTCAACTCTGAACTCAAGCTTTTCATTCTGAAAACACTCCTAGAGTGTATTCTTTTAGAGAAATATCAGGATGTGGCTTTCTGCTCAGTAGTCTAAAGGTCAATGTTTTTGCCCCAGAAGAGGGACATTTGACACATGTCCTCTTTGGCTTGAGTGAGTTTGAAGTTCCTATCAGGTGAATACTGCCATCAGCTGCTTACGCAGTTCCCCAGACAGAAGTGTTCTCCTCACCCTTCAGTTGAAGATGAGCCACTCTGTGTTCCCTAGAAAGAATGATTATTTGAATGCAATAAGTAGAAAAATATGATGTCCCTCTGTCCCCAAAAGAAGCAAATTGTTCTCCTCTGATTGTAATACTCATTATGGAGTCAAAGGGGAGTTCTAGAAGCAAAAGTCTAAGGATAAAAATTGACCTGTGAAAGGGAAACCATCATTCAAAGATGTGAACTGGGAAGTCCAAGCAACTGGAATCCCTTTTCATAATAGGAAGATCCCAGGCAAGCCCAGTAGGAGGATTTCATAAAATGCCATTGTACTAGGCAGCAAAAGGTAGTGATGTCTGGAGCACGAGGTACAGTTCTAGTTCCTCAGGTGCAAAATGAATAAATTCAAAAGGAAAATGACATAAAGAAGAGCTACCAAGATGTAAAACTAGAACACCTTCCTTTGGTTGATTTGGAAAAAAAAGTTGTTTATTCTGTAAACATGACAATAAAGTGAGTATCAGGAGTAAAAAGAGAATTTAAGCTAACAGAATTGGCATAGGAAGAGATGGGTATGAACTAGTTAGAAATTAGTTATGCTGAAAACTTCATTACTGCATCAAACGAGTGAGGTGCTGGAACAGCTATCCAGTAGCAGTTGTAGGATAACAGGATTGCCCAACATAGTTTCTGCAGGTAACAGTGCATGGATTTCTGTGATCCAAGAGGTCTCTTTCAGTCTTGTGTTACTCAGAAGTTAGAAGTTGTTATCAAAATAACATAAATACCTTAAGGCAATTTGAGCACTTAAGGAAATTGGTATATTCTGTTCCATGTATGTAAGACTGTTCATTAGCAGTACAATGATTATCCCTTATCTGTATTTAAAAGGAAATGGTTTTCCATTTCCCACTGTTAATATTTCCTTGCTGCCTGTATCAATTATTAATGTCTGTGTTTTAATTCTTTTTAACTCTTAAATGTGTTCAATGCCAGCTTGGTCGGCCCAAGGGACCCTAAGAGATGGATGAGAGAAGCTGCTATTATTTCACCTAGAAAACATGCTCTATAACAGATTTGTATTTTTGGTGGATCGAGTTCACAGAGCTCAACTTGTAAAAAAAAACCAAACCAAACCAAAACAACCTAACTAACCAGCCAAAAAAACTCAGCAAAAAAATCACTGGCTGACAAGTTACATCTGAATCTCTGCCTGCCATACAGAACTGGCATATTTCCTTTTATCAGAAAATTATATTATTTTGAAGCCTATAACACAAGTAGACTCAAGGTACTTTTGAATTTAGAGAAATCACTGCCCTTCTGCACTCTGCTAGTGCCTGAAGGCTTCAGGAACAGCTTTGTGACAGTGGAAGTGCAGCAGTGAAAAACATGACCTGAGTCATATATACTGGGTGGCTGCTACAAGTACTTAGCAACCTTTTGTCTGAAAGTCACTGATTACCAACAGAAACAATGTGGGAAGCCCACAGAAAGTGCGTAATTAGATTACAATGCTTCCTTGTAGCTGGAGTTTCCTGTAAGCCCAACCATGTTTTCCTTTCAGCAGCCAGCTCTTTGGAATCATATTACTATGTAGCCTAGATGCTTTAGTCATAAGCCACTGGATCTTAAAACCTTGCATTGGCCCATATGTTGTTAGTACTTAACATTTTCTTTCTTTCTTTCTTTCTTTCTTTCTTTCTTTCTTTCTTTCTTTCTTTCTTTCTTTCTTTCTTTCTTTCTTTCTTTCTTTCTTTCTTTCTTTCTTTCTTTCTTTCTTTCTTTCTTTCTTTCTTTCTTTCTTTCTTTCTTTCTTTCTTTCTTTCTTTCTTTCTTTCTTTCTTTCTTTCTTTCTTTCTTTCTTTCTTTCTTTCTTTCTTTCTTTCTTTCTTTCTTTCTTTCTTTCTTTCTTTCTTTCTTTCTTTCTTTCTTTCTTTTCTACTAGAAACTTATTCTGAGCAACTTATCAAGGTTTTCAAGCTAAACAGCAGGGGAAGTTGCATTGTCTATTACCTGGTTAATTTTACTTCAAACTGCAGTGAACTCAGCTCAGTCTGAAGAAAGATATGATAATGGGTAGTCATCTCCTCTCACTTATGTATTTCATTTCAGTTATAGCAAGAAATTGCAGTCATAATGGAAGGGGATGGAGGCTTGTCAGGACTGTGAAGAGAAGGAAAATTACTGATTCATAGACTTTTCAAAAAATTGTCAGCAACAGACTGCTGGTGAGCCTATGTTGTGGTCTATGAAGCTTTTCTTCATATTTCATATACTGAGCACCCTTTTGTAATGTTGACACAATCATAGGCTAATGCTAGGTTTATGGAGGAAAGTATTTTAACTTCTCTGTACTTAAAAAATATTTCAAATTGTCTGCTTTCTTCTCAGGGCCAGTTATTCTTCATATAATCTGCAATACTTTTTTCCAGCAGAAAAAAAATAGAAGAGAAATCCCATAAGAATGTTTCTGTCCTCTTATAGAAATTGATGTGAACAAATAAATGAACAAAAATAAGATAACATTTTATATAATATTTTTGAATAGTTGATCCTTAAGTGAACTTTGAACTCCAGGTTTTCAATCAAAAATCAACATGTCTTTACCGAAAGCTCTGAGATGGAGTATAAGGTAATATTCAGGCCCTGTGGTTATCCTCAACCCATATTCCATAAACAACACTTTACACCAGTTTCATTCATGTTAAACAGTTAGGTAGGGCTGACTTATCTTAATTTTATTTATGTAATTTTAATATTTTTGTCCATATTTTTGTGCAAGTTTATTAATGATTAAGAAATACTGATAACCATTCCAGACTTCATTGTATCAGCATGCATCCTACCACATTCTATCAGAAATTATTGAAAATTCTTAGGTTGCAGGAGGTAAATCTGTCCTTAAATCTATTTTTATAAAGGATCAAATTGCATTCTTGAAACTCAGGGATTTTCTCTCTGCTATTTCTTTTAGAAGAATTTGTTGGACCACTTTTGCTTGTGGGTTTGAATGTATTTCTTGCCTCTTGGCCTTTTTATTTTCCTGGTTTTTTTCTTTTCTTGTGACTGCACTGCCTTTTCATATAAAGTTTTGTTTTTCTCCCAGTTGCTGCATTTATCATTCTGTTGAATCACCTGCTATATTACATTTTTTCTTCCTTAATTTTGTTTAATGATAAACCAGTTTTCTTCAATAGATATCTATCCTTCAAATAATCATTCCTTTAAGACCTTTATTAGACCTCTTAGTCTGCGAGGTAGTGTTTGACCATTAACCACAGAACAGAGTCAAAGTTTGTCCACAGAGAAAGACTTCCAGTCATGCTCTTCCAGTGTTTTTAAAGCACCACGTCAATGGCCACGTAGAGAAGGTGAAAAAGTGGTTTCTGTTTATATACTTTTAAAACCAGAAGATAGAATTCAGGATTAACTGTGAGTAATGAATTTATTAACACTAAGAACTACCCATTAAAACCCAATTACATGTAGAGCTTCTGTTTCTGACAGGTCTGCCAATGGTATGACATAATTTTTATTTCTCACTTGAAAATATTGGAATTTAAGGCAGCCAAACTGGAAAACTTGAAATAAAAGAAAGTTAGATGAACTAGAAAGGTGCAGCTTTTGCTGAAGGAGCTGGCTGAATGGGATTTTTAAAAACCCTCCTAGCCCTGTGAATCATATTCAGAATGAATCCTTCTTTAGTAGAATCATAGAATATCTCAAGTCGGAAAGGACCCTGAAGTTCATCAAATCCAATGCCCTGATTCTCACAGTAATGCCTAAAACTAAACTATATGACCATGACCATCATCCAGACACTCCTTAACTTTCCTACTGTGACCACTGCTCTCAGAAGCCTGTTACGGTAACCGACCAGACTCTAATGAAGAACCTTTTCCTCATGTCCAGTCTGAACTTCCCCTGACTCAGCTTCATTCCATCCTCCAGTGTCCTGTCACTTCACTTTGAGGTAGCACCTGGCTAGCTCCCTCCATCTTCTTCACCACCTTCACAGGCAAAGGATAGTTTCCATGCTATTTCAACCCATCCCTTAATTTAAAAGGTGTTGATAAAATTAGTGCATTGCAAAGCCTGTTTTTTTCGGGTTTCTTTTTTACACTCAGAGAAGTTTCGTGCAAATAGAAGCACCTGATAAGGACTTAGGCTTTGGGGTGTTTCTATGAATTCAATTACATCTTTGTAAAATTCATGGTTTGTTATCACTACGTTCGCACCTTGCTGTGTGGAAGTTTACAAGTAACTCCCTGTGGTGCAAAATGCAAATGAGCTTCATTTTAAGAGCAACCTCAGTGTGAATCACTGTGTTGTGACTTTCCTAGAAAGTGAGGTATTCCAGAGGTATTTTTGATATTGAGACTGCAGCCAGGTAATCATAAATTATAGAACTTTCAAAAACTTTCCCCTTCATTTGCAATTCCTTTTATTTGTAGTGTTGCAAGCTTGCATGTGTCAGTAGAGTAAATCCCAGGAAGCCTCTGAGGATTTAAGCAGTATAATATATTTAACAATAGTGTTTCAATGTAGGGGAAAACCAGGCACTTTTTACTATCATACAAAAGGAAAGAGTGTGAATAAAATAAAAATAACTTAGAAATAACAAACTATAAAAATAAAAAGAAAAACTACTAGTTTTGAAGCAAACCTCATACTTTTCTAAGTAGTCTTCAATTTTAAAAGTCCTGGCATTTGTTCACAAGTGTTCTGTCTTCCTACCTCTTCCTAAAATTTATTTGCAATGGAAACATTGTTATTAATTAGTACTATCATACTACTGTACTAACTAATGAGAAATTTGACATTCTTATGAAAAGAATTGCAAAAAGTAAGTCATAAGATTGTGAATTTTGATTAGTAAGATTAAAATATGGAAACAGCCACAGACGAATCCCTCCTACTTGCTCACCCCATTCCTTTGAAGTCATTTGGCAAGCTGGAATTGTAAGACATGATTTGAAGACCCTGATAGGAAAATGTTTGAATGAAGTTTATAGAATTTGTTAATGAATTTGGGATATATTTACACAGAGTTAAGTAAAAAGTGTGATGCCTGCTCTATGTTCTGTTGCATTTTATGTCACTTTAACTTAGAAAAACAGAATTTTTACCTTAAAATTGCAAACTGTTAAATTATTAGATCTATCTCATTTTCTGCACTTCTAGATTACTCCTCCTAGAGAGATCTTTGTGCGACAAGTGTCTGGAACACATCTGCAGCTTCCTTGTAGAATTCCTGTGTGACCTTGAGCAACTATTTTGTTTTATCAAATAACAAACGCTCTGACTGGGCACATGCTAATAAAACTTCCCCACCTCACAGGCAGGCTGTGGGAATCAGCAGCATTAAATACCTGAGGTGCTCGATAGCCTGGTGGTTAGGACCATATAAGTAGTTGCATGGTCAAACTCCCTATGGTTAGTACATTGTCAAAGGGTGTGCTCTATGTATCTGTGTCTGATGTGACATTTTCCTAGTACCAAATTATCTGGAGACATTACAAGCAGAATTGTGGAAGGATCAAAACCAGCTCAAGTGGCTCAGCCAGTCCCTTGTTGCAAGATAAAATGGCATGCAGCTGACACAAAACATCTCAAAGCCCTTGATTTGCTTTAGTGCCTTTTAAAGTACTTCTTCTGAAGAAGGAATATGTGTGTGCACACAGGAGTTATTACCCGCTAAAAACTGTCTGCTGATATCCCATGTTAGAGCACTGCTTGTATCAATTCTAAAAGCAGATGCAACATTGAAAAAGTATTTGAGAGGTATGTTTGTCTTTTGATCTTTATGAATTCCTGACATACTTCTACTGATCGTGACCTTCCTGCTACATTCAGAGGTGTACAGAAATGAGAACCATCCCTTATGTGCTGCCAATTTTTATCTTACCAGTGAGTAGTGATAATTTTTTTTCTTTTGGGACAGGGGGTCACTCACAGGCCTTCATGGCAGTTTTAGCCACATCAACTAGAAGAAAACCTAACAATCTAATAATGATTATTAATGTAACATGTAATGACTGGTCCTATATATAATTGTTAAAAGGCTGCTGTCCTGTACATTAATAATTATTTAGAGATGAGATCACTTGCCACAGAATTTACTACAGCTTTGGTTTCAATTGCAAGTAAAATTCTTAAAGCATGCCCTATTTTTCAGAGCGGCTCTTTCAGCTGCAACTGAGATTTTCTCAGTGACTGTTCTAAACTGTTACCTACAGTAAATATGAGATCATTGGAACTGTTGCAGTTTTGGGATGATGACAAGCCTGGTAAGCAGATGAGAGGCACATTTGTAAGTGCCGCTTCTTGCTTCTCTGTCAAAGCTTTTCATTTGTCCAATTACTCTTATACTTCTCCTGAACGGAGGTTCAACCCAAACAAAAATCATCTGAGAACTTCTGACTGGAGTAGAAACTTCTGTTTAAAAAAGGAATCAATGTGGCTGATGGGCACGTATTTTGTCTGTTGCACCCCTTTGTGTGAAGAAGTGTAAGGCTGTGATATGTCTTCCACATAAGTTGTGAATCCATCAATATTTGATGAAAATCATCTGCTGTCTTTCCTAGCAAAGATTTGTGTGCTTTTTTTCAGCTCATTGACAGAGGTGTCATACACAGTAAGAACAAATCTGACCCATTAAAATAAGTCTGCTGTTGTACCTCCCTGTGTCTAAACTAACAAGGTTTTAATGCACTGATGACAAGTTTCTGATTTTATTAATCACTGTAACTTCTCAATTGAAATGTTGACTAGTTCCAAATTTAATGCTACGTCAAAATCCATTGCAGCAGCTGTCTTGCTTGTAGCAGTTAAACATTCAAACATGGAATTGTTTTTTAGCTGCTCAGATAGTATTCATCTTTAAAAAATAAAAAAATCTCTGCTCATTTTCTTCTAATTCTGTATTTTTCCTGGGGTTGATGTCAGCCTAATGGTTGTTATTCATGCAAGGTAACTGAAATGGTAACAAAATGTTAGTTTTGTGTTTTGGTTTTTTTCCTCTAGCACTTCTACAAGTTATCTTAGAGTCAATGAAAACCACCACTAAGAATCCTAAGGGCTTCTTTTCCAGTGCAACATATTGTTGTACACCAGCTATCAATACTTGCTGACACAAAAAAAATCTAACACAAATTTTTGCTGCTTGACATCCTCTGAAGATTTCAGCTGGAAAATGTGTGCCTTTCCACTTCCCCGTCTTTTTAACTTTTCTGCCCAGTAACACAAAAGTGAAATTGCATGTAAAATAAAATAAATATGCAAACTTTCAGAAGGCCTTAATTTGCATGTTTGAGGGTCACATATGATTTCTACCTCTGTTATCAGTTATAAAATCTTACAATATTAATATAAAATTTATTACTGTTATTAATAATATATTCCTTTTTACATTCAGTGCACACTCATTTAGCTCATGTGTGCCTACACATGTGTGAGAGAACTTTTGGGGTATATGTATGTGTAGCTGCTTTCACTTCCAATCCAAGTCAACCACTTGGTTGTGATTTCAACCACTGTGGCCTTTCACAGATGTGAGAGTGTGGCTTTCTGAATACCTATTAAAGTGTTCTGAAACAATTTCAGATTATTATTCATATATTCTTAATTAAACTCTGCCTCTTGCCTGATCTAATTCATAATTGTTTTCAGGCTTTTGAAACTGGCCCTTTGAAAGTATCAAGTGTATATATCACTGGTTTGGACTTTCTTCTTTCTAACAACTGTAAATATTTAAAAAATCACCTCTTTGCCTGGTTAATTATAGTCCATGAAGGATAATTAATATCAAGTAAATTGTTTCGTATCCTTGAGATTTTTGCATTTGCATTATTATTGCTGATTTATGTAAATGTATTTGAGAAGAATCAGCATCTTGTAATGCGACTTGGGTAAAAGTCAGTGCAAAGCAGAACTGTTTAAGGAGCAGCAGAAGCCAAGTTTTTTCTGAGGTGAAAGCTCAAGACCAGTAATTTTCCTGGAAGACCTGACTTTTTCTCTGTTAGTGTTAGTGTTTCTGACTGAGTGCTGCACTGACTACCTGCCTTCCACACTCATGTGTCACCAGCATGTGGTTCTGTTATCTGTATGTTCTAAAAGTCTTGAGTCCATCTTCACTTTTCGATAAATACTGTAATGCAAATGTAATCCTCAGCATCAAATAAAGGAATTAGGTTTACGCTTTTAAAATTATACAAGTCAGATATTAAAGTGCTTTGTTTCGTGAGTTTTTTTAACCAAATTCATGAAAGCTGGAAACTTGGATGAGGAGGACAATGTTCTATGATAATATAATTATACAATTATTCTGGTTCCTTCTGCCAAGGCCAAATACAGCAGAGCTCTCATAGTTTTGTCTTAGAGTGATAACTGGCAACTCTGGTGTGCTAGAACATTTCTGCAGGAATATGCTATATGTGGAGAGCAATGAAATGGAAAATGTAAGTTTATTTTTCCCTCTGAAATACTTGCCTTTTGGGTAATCTTTTGATTGTTCATTAAACTCTGAAAGACAGAAACTAAGGGTACCATAGATCTAAACAACCCCAGAGATATTAGCACTTGATAAAAGCTTCCACAGAAAATCTGTTCTTCCTTCTTATACCTGACTGCAGGTGCATTAATTTTCTTAGCAGGTCAGATAGGCAGATCTCCAGGTACTACTGACAGTACAGTCTGGTCTTATCTACACATTGGGCCTCACAGTTGTGAAGACTGTGGCATCTCCTGGTAAAGATGTCATCAGCTCACCCTCTTAACCATCTGGCTGTAGTTCACAGTTGCTTGCTACTGCCTGATCTCTAACATCTTCCACCAAAATATCTCCACAATACAAACATGGCAAACTGAAGCTCACAGTTGTAAAGAAAGCTACAATGGAGGAAATAGGTTGTTTGATCAGACATGGACGGGGTTTGCCCAGGTGCAATGCAGAGGAGGAACAGTGACTTTAGAGCACCATTAACCTCCATCTGTCACACAGTGAGTGCCTAAAGTGGGTCTATTGTGCTCAGCAGCACATGTGAGCAAAAAGGTATACAGATGCTTAAACTTGTATCCTCATCTCTTGTGCTTCTGCCTGTCTGACTTGTGAGGTCTTGAATGGATGATCTGGGTGACCAGGGTGGGAAATGCAGGTATGGTGTGGAGTCTGCCTCTGTCAGACATCACAGCTCTCACAGAGTGCTACTAGAGGTGCAGAGAGCAAAGATGAGCTTGGAAATGAAAGTTTTAATATCTATCATATGAAAGAAAACCCCTCAAAAACCCAAAAAAAGACAACCAACCAAAAAAAAAAGAAAAAAGTACATTATTATATTATTTGAAATAGAAGTTTTGCTTCACATTTCTTGAGACAAAATTAAAGAATTACATATTGCAGAGTGTAAGACCTCCTCTCAGAAAAATCCTCACTCAGCATTATGGAGTTATTTTCCAGCTTCTTTCACTTCTGCTACAGCTTTCTGCTCTTTGTCTGTGACTTAACATTTCGAAAGAAAAAAAAAACATACACAAAACCTGTGGCTTACTGAGTCACTTACTGGCACAGGGCCTTGTTTAAATATCTTCCTGAAGTGGTTGGTTTGGCACACCCTTTCTCTGAGGATTTCTAATGGATTGCTCTGCCTGAAATTAGGCCAAGCAGTTTCCTCAAAAGAATTGAAGACTTTAAAGGGTTAGTACCATTCCTTTTCAGTTTAAATTTATCAGCTGATTTCATCCATGGATTTGTAAATGGATGGATTTCCATCTTCCCTCCCCCCAGCCAAAACAATGGGTTTCTGCTTCTGCTCTATTATATTGTCTCTTTTTCTGAAAGAAACCCAGAACTTCTCCAGCTGCTTCTACACTCGTGGGACTGGTAATCACCCATGAAACAGACAACTGCTGCCTCAGTAACACAGTATCAATTTCATAAAACAACTTTCTCAGTGAGAACATAATTCTTTGGAGAATGGTCAAGCGGTGGAGCAGGCTGCCCAGAGAGGCTGGACAGGCTCCATCCTTCGATGGTTTTAAACCCTGCACAGCCTGGTCTGACCTTGAAACTGCCCCTGCTGTGAACCGGAGGTTGGACCAAAAACCTCTGAAGGTCAATTCCAGCCTGGATGATCCCACAATCCTTTTCTCGGTGTCTGTTCAGCAATTGGTTTCTTTTTCTTTTAGCACAATATTAGAATTCATTTCTAATTAAAAGTCTTTGTCTATATCCTGAAATTCAGTCGTGGTTTTCAAAATACACAGTTATGCAAACATTTGCATCATTAAATTACACTTTGGGATTTTCATGTAAAATTAAGTTAATTACCACAGCTATTTCGACAACTATTGTCATAAACATTCAGTGTTTTAACTTTCTCTTAGTAGCTCTACATCAATTCAGTCTCCAGATTTTCCTGATATTTTTTGTACCTACACAATTCTACTGATAAACAGTGGTAGCACATAACACTATGACATAAATTACTGTCGAATTGCAACTGTGATTTCCCATAATGAAAACATGCCTCCACTTTCACAGATTCATTCTTACCTTTGAATCTAATAGTTTCTGACACTGTCTGGGAGAGTTTAACTAAATGTGTTTCTCCAGAATTTTCATCGTCAAAATGAGTGTCAAATTTTCTTGTGACAACTGCTTCTCATAACCTCAAAAACATATAGTAGCCCAGCTCATAAAGATGACTACAAGAAGTTCAGTATTATATATGGAAACATTACTCCTAATAAAACTCTCACTCTTTGAAATTTTCAATGATGAGTTGCCATGAATTGAGTTCTAGGAGAGAAGTATACATAACCAATACTCTGAGGATTGGCATAAAATTGGTTTCTGCTGTTTATTTCAATCTCACTACTTCTTATAATTTATTTGAAAATTCATTTTAGTATAAGCTCCCAGGAGAAGTAAATGCACTTTTTTTATATTTGCTGTTTGCTAGAAAATTGCATTTATTCAGCCTAGGAAATCTAGAAGCACAACAGCTGATGCTGAAGAGTTGATGCTAAATTTTACTGGAACATATAAAGTCTAGTGAATGTATCCCTGCAATATTCATTAAAAATAGTTCTGAAGCTTGTGCAAGACCAGTTTGAGTTCCATACATTTACACTAGTTATGTTAACATGAGATTACTTACATAAAAACCATAACAAAATCCTGGACTTGTGAAATTGTTATGATTTTTGGCATTCATTTCAGAGAACAAAAATAATTCAGTGTGAATTTCCAAAAGTATACAATAACCTTTGAAAAGCAATAACATACTAGTTCTTAAAAAATTATTCTGTAGTTCAAAATATACACTAGAATATGAAAAAGGTCCTTGGTAGGATTCTGGGTCTATTTTGTGTGACAACAGCAAATGTTCTAAATTTTAAATTATTTAAAAGTGTAGCACACTATGACACTTCTTTAGTTTCAAATCACTGAATTTGTAATGCAGTCAGCTCTGTAGACAGAAACATTTCTATGTGGTGCATAAAAAACATTTCTTCACCTAATTAAAAAATGTAACAACTTGTATGATGCCCGATGGGACCATATATTAGGCTACTCTAAGATGTCATGGAGCAATGAACTAATGAAGAAAGGATTGAAAATAATAACCTACCTTCCTCTGTTATCAACTGACACTAGGAGACTGTGAGTCAGGGGAAGACACTCAGTCCTTGATTCTGTCAAACCTACAGAAATGTTTAATATCATTGTAACTCACACTTTAAATACTCTATGTGAATATTGTGTAACTTGTATTCTTTATGGTCTGCCTCAAAACACTTTGCAAATGGGGCAGATATCCTTGTTGTTTTTATATTAAGAATATATTTATTTTGTTACACATCTTACCATTCTTATTTTTTTTCCCTTAATTTCTTCATAAAAGGAAAATAAATCAAGCCAAAGAGAGGAAAGGTATCCAAGTTCTCCTTTTGACAATGGGACTATTCATGTTATTACACTTCAGTATTTCTCTAAACTGGGCAGAATCAATGATGTGATTACATGTATGGAGGCATTGGCATTGTGATGAGACATATTTCCATCAGGCAAACTCATCACTGCCTTGTAGGCATGAGCAGATTTTCAATGGATTGCTACCATGAAAAATGTTACAGTAGAGGACCCTTTTTTTTTTCTTAGATATTAATAAATCTTGTCACACTGGAATAACAGCAGGTTAGCAAGAATAACAAAAACTTTTCAATATGTTGAAAGAAAAAGCCTTAGGCAGTCAGTAAGTAGCTCTCCTTTGTAGCCATCCCTCATGGCACTTAAATGTCATTTCAAACTTCACTTCATCGCCTTGGTGAGCTAATGCACTCTACAGTGTCGCCAGGTATATTTCTCTCAGATGCAGTGAGCACTTCATATGGCTTCACCCTCACACCCTCCTCCTGGGAAACTGTCTTGAGAGGATGTTTATATGTTAAATTGCAGGTGAACTATGGATGAGAAATACAAATTCTACTATACCCTATGAACTGATCTACATTTCTTTCAATTCAATGAAATGGGGTCACATGGTTAGAGACATGCAAACCAGGGAGAAAAAAACAGTGGATTGCCTATTGTAAAACTGTAGCCAGATGCCAAGGATATATTTGAAAGAGAAGTGAGAGAGAAAGCAACAGAATTATACAAGTTATATACAACACATACCTGTCTCTCCAGATACATCTGCAGTCGAGATTCGATTCTCTTCCTAAATGTACTACTAACGGGAGCAAATCCATTGACTTTAATTACATTTATTTCTGTATTACATTTATTTTGGTTTTATTATTATTTTTATTTATCTCTCTATTGAATTTATTTTAATCAGATGGGTAATAAAAGGTCATGAACTGGTGCCCAATCGTTGTTTTTTTTTGTGCAAGATCAGTACTGCCTTTCTGCCAATTAAATTGTGTCCTTGGACTTGACTTCTCATAGAATCACAGAAGCATGTAGGTTGGAAAAGAGCTTTAAGATCATCAAGTCAAACTGCTAACCAGCACTGCCAACTCCACCACTAAACTGTGTCTCTAAGTGCCACATCTACACATGTCTTAAATACCTGCAGAGATGCGACTTCATCACTTCCCTGGGCAGTTTGTTCCAATGTTTGACAGTCCTTTTGGTCAAGAAATACCTCCTAAAACCCAGTCTAAACCTCCTCTGGCTCAACTTGAGTTTACTTTCTCTTATCACAGCTCTTGCTACCTGGGAGAAGAGCCTGGCCCACACCTCGCTATAATTTCCTTTCGGGTAGTTATAGAGAGCGATAAGGTCTTCCCTGAGACTCCTTTACTCCGGGATAAACAGCCCCAGCTCCATCAGCCTCTCCTCATATGACTTGTACTCCCACCAGCTTCATTACCCTTCTCTGGCCACTCTCCAGTTCCTCAATGACTTTCTTATCATGAGCGGCCCAGAATTGAACACAGGATTTCAGGTGCAGCCTCATCAGTGCTGAGTACAAAGGGACAATCACTTCCCTGGTCCTGCTGGCTACACTATTGCTGCTACAAGTCAGGATGTCTTTGGCCTTCTTGGTCGCCTGGACACACTGCTGCTCATGTTCAGCAAGCAGTTGACCAGTGCTACTGGGCCCTTATCGGACAAACAGCTCTCCAACTGCTTTGTTCCCAGCCTGTAGCACTGCATGGGATTGCTGTGACCCAAGTGCAGGACCTGGCACTTTGTCTTATTGAACCTTATGTAACTGACCTCAGCACATCTATCCAGCCTGTCCAGATCTCTCTACAGAGCCTTGCTATGGTCCAGTGAATCAACACTCACACTCAACTTGGTGTTGTCTGCAAACTGACTGAAGGTGCTCTCAATCCTCTCATCCGGATCATTGACAAAAATATAAATCAGGGTGGGTGTCACTACTGATCCCTGCGGAACCCCATTAGTGATCAGATGCCAACTGCATGTGGCACCATTCACCAATACTCCCTGGGTCTGGTCATACAGCTAGTTTCTAACCCAGAAGAGAGTACACTCGTCCACACCATTGGAAGCCATTTTCTCCAGGAGAATGTTGAGGGAAATGATGGCAAAGGCTTTAGTAAATCCAGGCAAACAACAATCACAGCCTTTTCCCTCATCTACTAAGCGTGTCACTGTGTTGTAGAAAGAGATCAGATTTGTGGACCAGGACCTGCTTTCCATAAACCCAGATTGGCTGGGCATGATCCTCTAGTTGTCCTCCACATGCCACATGATGGCACTTAAGATGATCTGTTCCATGACCTTCCCCAGCACTCAGGGATTCTTACCTGGATTCTCCTTCCAACCCTTCTTGTAGATGGGCATCACATTTGTCATCTTCCAGTCAATTGGTACCTCACCAGTTAGACAGGACTGCTGATAAATATGGAAAGTTTCTTGGTCAGCTCTCCTGCCAGCTGCCTCAGTACCCTCAAGTGGATCTCATCCAGTAGGATAGAATTGTGTGTATCTAAGTGCCATAAGAGGCCACTAATCATTTCTTTCTGAATTGTAGGGATTTCATTCTGCTCCGTGTCCTTGTCTTCCAATTCAGGGGGCTGGGTGCCTTCAGAACAAGTGGTCTCACAATTAAAGATTGAGGCAAAGGAGGCATTAAGTGCCTCAATCTTTCCCTCAGCTTTTCTCACTGTTTCCCCTCTCCATCCAAGAAAAGATATTCTCAGCCCTCCTTTCATTGTTATACATTTATAGAAATATTTTATTGTCTTTTATGGCAATAGTAAGTTCCAGCTGGGCTTTGATCTTCTAATTTTCTCCATGCATAACTTCACTACATCCTTATAGTCGTCACAAGTTGCCTGTCCCTTCTTCCAAAGGTCTCGTGTTTTTTTCCTGAGTTCCAGACAAAGCTCTCTGTTCATCTTTTACTGATCAGCCAGGCAAGTCTTCTTCTTCACTGTCTCCTCTTTCAGCACATGGGGATGGCCAGTCTTGCACCTGGGAGAATTTCTTCTTGGAGAATGTCCTCAGTAGAGGACATTGATGATCTCAGTAGTTTTTGAGCACAGCTTCATTGAGTTACATATATGCATGGAACAGATAGGTGAAGACTTACCAAGTAGCTATTACAGCCCAAATCTGGCCAAATTTCTGAAGTGCAGCAGTGTCTGGGAAAAACTCCAATCAAATCTACTACAAGCAATTCTGGTGTTGACACCACTCTTTCTCTACATGGAAAACAAATGAACGAACGAACAAACAAAACCCCAATATTGAAACTCTTGAATTTTCAGAAGGTTGTATATCCATGCTGTAGACACTGTCACAGCAATGTGCTATGTCATAATGCCATTACTCTGTAAGAAAATGTTTCAAACATAGCAATGCAATTCCTAAGAATCTGGAACATAGACCCCTTATTATTTTCATTATTCTTGAAATAAATTTTTATAAAAGCTCTTGAAGTGGCCACCAAACATTCCTTTGCTGAGGTAATTTTGAGAAAACTCATGCAAAATATTTTAAAAATCCACTTTCTTTGAGATCACTGGACAATAAGTGTTGACTTTGCTGTCAGAAATTGTTTTTTGGCAGCAATCCACATGCCTGGAGACAGATTCTTTCATGGATTTAAGATGGAATTGTTCCAGTGCTATCTCCATTCAAACCAACTAAGGGCCTGGGTCACTGCTAAACTTCAGATGTACCTACCCAGTTAGCTGCCTACCAAAGGTGTGTCTTAACTACAAAGCTATGTACAATTCTTTATACCATAATCATTGAAAGGAGCAGCAGAGGAAACAATGCTTATCAGAAACTTCTGTAAGCTAGTCACATTCCTAACAACTGGAGTATAATATGTTATTAACAACTAAATAAATGAGTAAGAGAATACGGGAAGATTATAACAATTACAATGCGTTACCAAAGCAAGATTAAATAGTCTCAAGAATGTGGTGTGGTGTGTAGCTAAGCTGATTTATTCACAAGCTCAAGTAGTTCAGAGCAATGTCTTTAAAGGGCAGTGGGGGAACGTGTCGCAGGTTTGGCTTAGCTTTTTACTAACTTTGGACTGGCTCCTTTTTCCCTTCTTAGAACTTTCCTAGCAAAGGAAAGGGAAAAAAAACTGAAAAGAACTCAAAAGAAACTGAACTGAATGAAAAGAATAAATTATATTTTCTAATATTTACAATTACACTGTATATACAGTACGTACAGAAGGTTACAAAATCAAAGTCAAGCACTGCTTTTTTTGGTTGCTTTTGTTGTTCTACCTGCTTTTTTACACTTTTTATCAGAGCTGTTCTGAGAGTAAAAATTGTAAAAGTGATTAGTGGTAATGAAGAGAGAATTGTCATAGAACTTTGCACCTCCTGAATGATCCAATATGTGCATCCCATGTCCAGGTCACTGTCCTGTGCCACTGCTGGCATGTAGGCCATTCACAGAGTTCATTATGTTTAGAAGGGAGGCTGGAATAAAAGTGACTGATCACAATTCTGTATTTAATGCACCAAGATGGATTATGCTATCACTTCACTTCCTAAACTGAACTAGAAGGAAAGTATTTTGTTTTGCTCATCCCTCAGATGACTTGAACAAAAGATATCTATTAGTCTGTGAGCACTTATAAAACAGCCATTAAAATCTATCCTGAACACAGGAGTTCTCACTGATTTCACAGGAGTTCTCACTGATTTCACAGGAGTCTCAGGACAAGATTTTCAGTGTGGATACATCTTAATTTCATGGAAACTAGAAGCATTTTATTCATTTATACCATCTAAAGAGATAAGCCATATATATGGGTTTTAAATGGGGCTTTGTGTCTGAAGCACTAAGGAAAATCACACAAGGCAAGTTTTTCCGTTTGGTTCGATATTTGTGCCTTTGACCAACTTCTATGTAAGTAGAATTGTGGAAATAATTTTTCCAGCTCTCAGAGTGGGGCACAAAATTATTAACAGGTATTTACTGCCACAAGGGTTAAATTGACAGAGGTGTTTGCAGCATTTCCTAGCCTATGTATGGGGAATATTGCAAAGGTAGATAGGGATCTGATGATACTGGCTGGGAACAGGTTCAGTATGTGCCGTGCATCTAGGAGGGCAAACTTCATCTTAGGGTGCATCAGGGGCACAGTATAACCAGCTGGTCAGAAGAGTGATTCACCTGGTGTATTCAGGGTTGGTGCAGCCTCACCTTGAGCACTGTGCACATTTCTGGGCCCCACAATTAAAATGATTGTTCTTGAATGCATTTAGAGGAGGCAACAAAGCTGGTGAAGGAGCTGGAATGAATGTCCTGTGAGGAGCAGCTGAGGACTCTGGATTTGTCTAGTCTGGAGAAAAAGATGCTGAGGGATGACCTCATTGCTCCTGCAGCTTCCTGAGAAGGGGAAGTGGAGATGGAGGTGCTGAGCTCTTCTTCCTGGGACCCAGTGGCATGACACATGGGAATGATACAAAGCTGCACCAAGGGAGGTTTAGACTGGACACTGGGAAGTATTTCTTTACCAAGGAGGTCAAACACTGGAACAGGCTTCCTGGAGAGATAGTCAACATCCCAAGGCTGTCAGTGTTTAAGAGGCATTTGGACAATGCCGTTAAAACATGCTTTTACTTTTGGTCAACCCAAAAGTATTCAGTCAGTTGGACTGAATGATTACTGTAGGTCCCTTCCAACCGAAATAGATGTTCTATTCTATGTGTTGTAAATTGTTATTTTCTTATGGTTTACTGTACAAATGCATCAGGTTTTACTTTTTTTATTCTTTGCAGTGCCACAGAATGCTGTTACAAAACCATATTTGAGATAAAAATCCAGTGTTTCTGAAAACATGATGACAGGAATGTAACCATGGCTGCAAGAACATTCAGTTCAGTCATAATTTAAGCAAATGAAGGGCCTTAAGCATCAAAAGGGGCACTTCACATCTTCTGATTGGCATTTACAGTAGTTTATAATATGGCAAACCTGACACCAGAGAACAGGATAAAATATTATAATAAGAAAACTGATTGATTAGTTAATGTCTGCATAGCACTTTTAAATATGAAGCACTGCCAGCATAATGCTAAGAAAGGAGTTGGATCAGCATGACATGTATAAGCTGAGACCAAAAATTACCCCTGTAGTGAAGTAATGTACTTGTTAGACTGTAGCACTTAAAATTCTTTTGTGTTCCCTTCACTTATTACTATGGACAAGCATTTTCTGGTGCTCCATTGAATAAATGGTCAATTATCCTGTTGTACCAAATACAGAGAAGCTGATACTAAAATTGCAGTAGATCTAGAGCAATCTTTATTCATTGACTAAACAAAACATTATTCCTTAGAAAGCCAGTCATGGTTGTCCTTGGAGAAAGTATGTAGGAAATGACAGCTTGCAGCAGCAACTTTCTGCTTTCAAGTAGATGGCTAGAGTGATGGGAAGCTTTATGGGAATCCTATACTCTGGACCAAGAGAAATTGATTCTGTTTAATTCCATTTAACAGAGTAAACACCAAGCCAATACACAAACATCCCTTAGAATATTTAATTTGCAAGAAAATGGAAGGGAGACAGGATAAAAGTAGGAATAATATAGGAATTTCCTGATCAGAAAATTTTAGGATTCTGAATGATACAGCAAAGGGCCAGTGACTTTCAGAACATGGGTTTCCAGACCAGCAGATGAGCAGCTTTTTGTGCACTATCAGAATCTCAAGATTCAAACAAATATTGTCCATGTTCTGCACTCAGATGTCACTGACATGACTGCAGAAGCAGCAGTGATGAAAGGCAGATTTCGGCAGTAGCATACAACATTTTATAAGTCATAAAAATTATAATTATGGAATGTATTTTTATACACTATGCAGCTAATCTGAATGAAAGTCATGCTTTTTATTTTTAATAATAGTAAATTGTGGGCAGAACTGATGTCATTGGCTTTATTACAATTGTCAGACTCTGCACTACAAGAAGCTATTATCAGGCCTCACATTATTTTTAAACTAATCTTTTGTTTAATGCTCCACACTGGGTTTCCTCCTCAGGCTGGCTATTTCTGGGAAATTTCAGACAAAATTGTTTTCCTTTTATTACTTTCTAGTAACTTTCTGGTTTTCTTTCAAAAGCTGTGTGGCCCTTTTTTCTGGTTTGGCAATTTGACAAGCTGTGTGTTTACTACTAAACCACAAAAATAAACCTGAAGGAAGCCAAGGTGGAAGGCTTTGTAACAGCTCTTTCCTCTCAGGAAGGACATGCTGGGTTTCATAGCAGCTGTACAGAAGACTCAGTGCTCGTTGTGTGCATGTCACAGCTTCCAGTGCTGCCCAGGCTGTCTCTGTGTCAGCCAGATGCAGCCTTGCTGCAGTGAGAGGTGGAATTGCATTGGCTTTCATCCTTGTTGTCAGCAACAAGGGGCCAGGCTGAAGAGTTACCACCCAGAGCACGTTGCCTCCAGCATGCTCAGTAAGGCTGCAAAGCTCATGCTGAAATCATGCTTAGTCCAGGCTCTAATAATGTGATTTTTATCCAGATGGCTGAGATTAAACAGATGCAGGTACACAGTCATGCATATCCACAATCACACTTTCTGCTTGCAAAGAGGACATGCTCCCAGTGACTAAGCACTGCTGTAGCCCACAGCCTGCTCGCCAACCTTCTTAGAGTTGGCTCCATTTGAGATTTACCTTAATTTTGGAAATTGGAGCTATTTTCATTTTAATAGCAAATACAGCTTGAAAGGAATTCTATATATGCCTGTTCTGATCTCTTCTTTAATGTGGCTTAAGTTATGAGCCAGTCCTATATAAACTCTAGCTTCAGTGTCTTCCAGATGGGCAGTATATCTGAAAACAAGGGAGAGGTTCTCATCTGCTCTAGTTCAGCATATATCCAGATGAAGCAGCTTGTGCTAAGGGTTATGTATTCTAGGGATTATAAAGCCATAGTTTCTGTAAATGATATACACAGTCATGGTGGTTACTTGGCAGTGTGGCAGGTGGGGGAAAATCTAAGGCAAGGAAACTCAAGATGGAATGAGGTAATGGACAATTCAGGACAATGCAGGGAAATTATAATCTATTTCTTTACCTAGTATTTAGTCACTAATAATAACTTCTGAGAAAATGTATTACACAGTTATACTGGCTATAGCAGCTAAGATTTTGGCCCAGGTGTAAATTTTGAAAGAGGCAAAAATAAGTAGATATAAAAGTATAAAAGTATAAATAAAATTTCAGATCTATTCTCCATAGCTGCATCAGTAATATATTTGCTAATGACACAAACATGGGAGATAGAATTCCTATACAGGGTCATAAGTGGTATTTCAGCACAGCTGGGAACCTGGTATATGCTCTCTGCTTTCAAGATACCACAGGCAGTGACTTGTAAATGCTTATTGTTGCTTACTCAAAGAGAAACCTAATGTGTTTGAAAAAGTAGCTGTATGACTAAAACAATGTTTTGTTTTCATGCTCCTTCTCTGGGAAAAGTCCAAACTATATCAATATGCAATGTCAGGAGAGAAAAAAACTAATGACAATAAACCAAATTAAACTTTGATTCTTATTCAGAATAATGCAGAAAGTGTGCAGTCATTAACTCTTACACCCAGCCCTGTGGTTGGCTGAACTGGGTGGAAGAGAATTGCTGAGAAGTTTTCTTTTAATGACCTCAAACAGGTAAATTACCTCCATCACAGAAGCATACATATTTGATGAGTGCCATAGATATCTTTGGAGCCTGGATATACAGCTAGAGAGCAAGCTTCCTAAAGTGAAAGAAATTGCTTGGGCCTGATTGCTTAATCTATCAAATAAGAATTTTCCAAATAAAAAAAAAGGTAGGGTTATCAAATTAATCATGAAATGTGAAACCCTACAATATTTAATGATAAAAGACTGAACATTCAAAGATAAGAATGACTGACAAAAGGATATTACATTAATGAGATCACCAAAATGAAAGAGTGGAAGGAAATTTAACAAAGTTTTAAAAGACAAAACTCATCACCCATCCAAAAGGAGATGAAAGTGCTGCCAGAACCAAGCATGAGCTACAGTGAGAGATCTATCAATCAAACACTTGCATGAAAAAGAGACAGTTGTAACCATAGAGGAACAGGGTCATATTTAGCCAGGAAAGAGACATGCACAGTGAAGGCACAAATGCATTAGATTTGCTTTCATATGGACATCATCTTCCAAAACAAGAGAAAACTTAGCATTGTGGAAGATATACTTGAAATGCCAGAGATAATTTTCTTGCATCAAATCAAAATGGAGAAAACTTTGTAGAACAGAAACATTTACACTGGTAGTACAGAATTTCTCTAGGTTCATATTTTAACTTAGAAATAGAGCAGGTGTGACTATCTAACTACCTCCATAACTCCAAAGGATATGCATCAGCAATACAGGATTTTTCTTTCAGGTAGTTATTTTATACCATTTCACAGATTTCCTTCACTGTGGCATTTTTGATATTATCATTGACTTAAAGAATAGAATTACACAGAATTCAATTTTGCATGATCCTGGAAGGAAATCAGTTAGATCCCTGTAAGACTATGACTCCCTTCAACTCTCATCTCAGACTAGTTGGATTTGTCCAAGAAACACCCCATCCTTCTGTTTGAATACCCAATCTGTAATGCAGGAAAACACCCGTTATTAAGAGATCAACAACATATAACTAGATTCAAGCTAATTTAACATAAGTAAATACTATAAATTAAGCAGATAACAAAACCTGGAACTGTGCTGAGGCTTCAGAACTAAAATGTGTTACTTTCTTGTAAGGAAAACTACCAAAGAAGTAAGTGTTCCTCATTCAAACAGCAGAGAGGTAGAGCACACTAGACATGCAACGCTTGGGTTTGAATCTGGGCCGTAATATGAAACTCAAGACTTTAAAGCTTACACCAGTTATCTCCCACATTCCTACTAATAGGAGCTGATGTGCTGTAGGCAATGAAAAGATGGAGGCTCTGAGAGGGAAAAGGTAGAGATTAAAGGAAAGAAATATCAGGGAACAATTCCATGTATATTAAATTTTGGGGGAAGTTGTTAGACAGATGCAAAGTTTAAACATTTTAACAAAAAACAGGCCAGTCCATGTTCTGTGCACTAGTGTGAGAACTTCACTGTTCTGATGCCTCTTAAAATATTTGACGGGAGACTAATAGCCTGACAGGCTAACACTTCAGTTCCTTCCAATTAGGAGACTTTAACATCAAAGCCAAGGTCCTCTACTCAGCAAGGGCTTACTTGAATGAATTATAGACGAGAAAAGTCCAGTAGTTTCTTGTTTTTTTCCCTTGCAGAGACACAGTCCGGCATAGGTTTTAATAAGATGTTTGAGGTCAAAAGGTTCAGGTTCCTCCCTGTGAGAGCTAGGAAGCTGCCAGAGTGTTTCAATATGTGCGGTGTTTGTAATGCAATCAGACAAACTGAAAACTCTATTACAGTGTCATGCCACGGACTTCCTTCTGGAGTGCTCTCCTGTATAGTTAACAGCAAAGTGTGGGACTTGTAGTACACTCTGAATCATCCACATTATCATTTCAGCCTACTGAAACAAATAATGCCTTCACCACTATTAATTTTTGACTGGAAGCAGGGGTGTGACAGCAGCTTCCCCCAGGGTATTGCGCCAGTTGGTTTGGTATTGATTGGTAACAGATCTCCAGGACTCGGAGATATTTAATGAGAAATGATGACTATGATTTATGTATGATGTTATTTGACTTTCTAAGCTCAAATATCTATCAGAAGCTAAAAAACTACCATAAACTGTTCTGTTCCTATTTATATCAAATGAAAAAATACTAAAATCCTTTTGAGATAAGCATAGAAGGTGCTTTGTTCCTTCTTTTCATCAAAAACCTTTCCAGCTCCATGATATTTTTTCCTATGCATAGCATCTATCTTTATTTTTCAATTTTCCCTACTGTCAGGTCTGTATCTCTCCATCTTTCAGTGACGGCTTTTATTCTGAAGTTTAGAAAGTGCATGTATCATTTATTTTAATACTTCTTTCACAGCTACACAATCGATTGTAATACTGCAAATGTTTGCTGCAATATCGAAATGGAATGTGGAAATAAAGGATACATAGACGAAGGAAATATCTTCTATTTAATCACACAGGGGACTGGACTCATCTCACATTGCTGTAAATCCTCAGTGGTCAAAGAAGGGTGATAACATCCACTGAAAGGTGCTTAACATCAAAGTTTCATTCTATGCAAAATGGCCAAGTATAACAAAGACCAAAGACCACTGCTGAAGTAAAGTCCAAGACCTGGGACCTTTATCAAACACGAAGATCTCGTAATTAACATGTTGAGAAGACTTTCTGCAAAAGACAGTCCCTACTTAGATAATCAGAAAGTGTTTGGATGAAAGTGGCTTACATAGCAGTTCACCAGTCTCCAAGAGAAATTCTACCCAGGTATTAGTTTCCAAACCTGCAAAAACAATTGCCTCAAATTAAAGTGGGTTTTTCAGTTACTTTTCTGTTTTTATTTTTCTCCACATATTACTAACCTTTGCCTGCACAAAAAAAAAAAAAGGACAAAAAGAGAAAAAAGAAAAGAACTGAGCTAAGCAAGTTGATACAGAATATAGCCCTCTATATGAACAGTAAATCCAGCTGCAGTGATATTAGTTTATTTAAACTATGCACATTTCAAATACAGGAATAAAAATCAGCTTCAATGTGAGGTACTTCCATAGCAATACTGTTGTAGACATGCAAGTTTTGGGGTAGCATTATTTTTTTATTTCTGGATTTGTTTGGATATGACAGCTCCTAAATGAAATGCCATTACTGATAAAATAAGAGCTATATGTATTCTACTTCTTGTGTTCTCCTTCCAGTAATAGCATCCCCTAGCTAATGCAATTAACTGGTTTTTTGTAGATTTTACTCAGCAGATACAATGAAATGCTTTAAAATACTAAACACAAATCCTTTACAAAGTTTGTTTTCCTAGAGTTTCTCCATATATCAGGTATTTTTGTTTCTTTCATTTTTCCTTATTTTTTCCAACCTGTTTTCCCAACATACTGGTTTTTTTTCTTTCTTCCTTAACTTTTTTAATGGGAAGAATAGAAATTAGATTGTTACTATTAATTTTTTATTTACAGTTTAGGATATTGGTTAAAGCAAGTTAAATGAGTAAGCTATCCCTGGTGGATAGACCTTCAACATGAAGACTTTGGCCTTGAAAAGACTCCTGGCATTGCTCATTCAGTGTTGACACCTCCATACCATCACACCACATCCAAGAAATTTGGCTACCAGAAAGTTGCATCACACGTTGCATCTCAAAGATGTGTCAAGGCCTCGTCCAAGGAAAACGTTAATGATTTTGGTTGAATGTTGTAAATATCTGGTGTACACAGAAAATAGACAATGGGAAGATGAACTCAGCTTCCTCTTACTACTGAAGTTCCTGAAAGTCTGTTTCTTTGTTCCTAAATAAAAATAACTGTGTATTTCATAGAAATTCACCACACGTGTGGTTCTACTACAGGGGCCCAGCTTTTAATTCTTGCAGACCACCTTTGATAGAAGGAAACATTGATAAAGTTCCAACTGCTTGAAATTCAAAGTACATCTAGCCACATGGTGGTCTAAATATATATCTTTTATATTCTAGAGCATTTTGGAACATGAGGTGATGGGAGTACATAACTCCATAAGGGCTTCCCTTTCCCATAACTTTTCTTTGAAGTTTCTGGTTCAAATGCAAATGAAGTTCCAATGACATGTCCATATTTTTCATCCATCTTTATATAGTATGTGTTGAGGCTACTGACTTATCTTTACATCTAAAAACATTTTCAGTTTCTTTCTAACTCATAAAAAAGAAATGTAGATAAATGAAGCTCAGTGATAAGGAATTAAAGAAGGTAGATCTGTACTTTAAGAAAAATATAAGAAAAATGCATGCACTACAGAGAATTAATTCTGATTAGTATCAACAGGATATATGTTTTGTCATAAAAGTAAATAAATCTTATGAAAAATCTAATTAGTCATATATTACTGGACTATTTTTAAAATAACTATAAAGTAATTAATCCCAACTTTCAAGGCAAAGTAAGAGAAGATTTCTTTCCCTTTTCAGTTTCTGCTTTTTGAAATTAAAAAGAAATATGCATAGATAGATTTTTGAATCAAGAATTCTTGATCAAGATCTATGAACATGGATATGACTCACACAGATTTTGCAATATATATATAAATTTTTTCTGCAAAGTGAAGATTGTGTTACTCTAGTCAGATAATATTTATCTGATAAACATTTATTTCCATATGTAAGTGTGTCTTCAAGGTTTTCACTTTATTTGAACAAAAATTAACCAAATAAATTGAAAGTATACTATGAATAAATCTTCTGTAGGAATAACTTTAAACTGATCATACATACAGCAAAATCCTCTATGGATTAACTTTTGCCTGTTTTCAGTACCCCATGGAAGTCAGTCTGAGCAAGCTTTTTTGTTATTCATTGATGTGGCTGAATAAAAGATCATCCTAAGTATTATTTACATCCTATTTCCATACTAAACATATTACTACAGAAACTCAGTCTATACACACTTGCCAGTCCCCGTTAGTGAAAGACAATCTTTATTATGTTAAAAATGGACATCAGAAAATTGCTTTTGAAGTGTAATGAATTGATTTAATAACAATGTATCTTCATATTTCCTAAATTATTTTAAAACTTTAATGCACTGCAGGAGTCTGCTTCAGTGGCATAATGAAATGGGACAGTTCAGATTGCAACCTGCTGTGTGAGGTTCCCCCCATGTACAGATCAGCATGACAGCTCTGTCTCCTTTCCTTTTTATCTTTCTTTTACTCTCTGAATGCTGGGTCATATTCTTGAAGAAGGGGATGTCACTCAGTATCTCACACATCCAGCTGGTGTTTAATTTACACAGAGTACAGACGAGATACTTCTTAGAACTAAATCTACAGCTACAGTTTGATCATGAAAGTTGCCAAAAAATTCAGCACATAGCTCTGCTAACTATTGGGTGTTGGTGGAAATGATAGCCATTTACTTGTTTATAACCATCAAATTGGCCTCTACACACACACACCCTGGACACAGATATATAGCTAGGCATAGAGATATATCTTTAGAGAGAAAGTGTGAGAAAAAGATATGCACAAATAAGCTTACATATAGACTGCTGACATGATTGTTCTACCTCATCTAAGACTACAGGCAGCTGGGAAGGGAAAGTGGATGCAAAAGAAAAGTGTAAGTAAGCAGTATGAAATCACAAGAATTTGAGCAACTCTTACAACTATGGACCTTTGGACTTATCTTACTACATTTAAATTATCTGATATTCACTGCATTACAACTGTTTTTCTTTATATCCTTAGGGTTTAATCCTTGTAGCTTCATTTAGCTGTGCCCGTGGCCTGAACAAGTGCTCTGAAGCACAGTCCTAGATTAAGTATTAAGCTAAGATCTACTCGATACTGCACGAATTAAAAATACAAGGAAAATTTTAGTTCCAAACTGTAGAGTTGTCTTGACTAGACAATCAGGGTAAAAATAATTTCAACTTCCTTTGAAATGCATAAACTTACTTTGTATGCATAAATTTCTGCATATTCCAGGATCCTCTTTGAATCAGATGGGCACTTCTGGGCTGTTTTAGATGACTACTTAAGAATAAGGTGGATTGGACCGTAGAAGTGCCAATTTCTCTTTATTGGTAGAGCAGGAGCCTGGGGTGACTGTCCTGTGTGTAGATGGATGAATCCCTATCTCTCTCTTCCTAGAACAGTGCTGCAGCTGAATTAATGTATCTGGTGGCACACACTGTAGCAGATCTGCACTACTGCATGAGGATTAATAATGTAGGTTACGCTGCTCCATGTAGAAGGATTTCCTTTACCTGAAGTTGAGTAAAAAGTTACTTTAAGTGATAGCTTATTTTGTATTTAATTGTAACAGCCAAATGTGCAATTTTGCTCTGCATATGTTGTATATCTCAGCTTTACCAGTCATGGAGTTGACACATCACAACACATGAATACTATGACAGGCTTAACAAAGAGAGAAGAACTTGACCATCAGCAACTCATCTGCAAACTAGTGACATGTAAAATAGCAAAGGTTTTTTGTTACCTGCCTGTCCTTTCTACCCTAAACTGTACCAATTCCATCATCATCTTTACCACAGGAATTCATCTCTTTCAGGGTTGCATTTTACAAACACTGTTTAAACAATGACACATATTACTTTACTGTTTGGTAGATGACAGAAAAGTGAATCCACCCCAGATCACTTGATTTTTTTTGCCAGCTAATTTCTCCTGATCTAAAGGGCATGAAGCCAGTCTTTCCATATATTTCAAAGAACATTAACTCAGTCCCCTAATGGTAACCCTAGATGACTATGGATATTCCATTACATATTTTTGCTAGACTTTTATACATAGTTCCTTTTATAGGAACTATCTGTACCTTAACTGTAAGTACGAAGATACTCTTTCTTCATAAACTTCTACACCTGTGTACACTAGTAGGTACCTGTGAGACTTCTTTACCTGAAAGTACTCATTTTTAAGGTGACACACTTTCCAAAATTCATTGCTGGTAGGCACAGATCAGAAGTAATCATAGAATCATTTATGTTGAAAAAACCTTTAAAATCAAGTCCAGCTGTTACCCTAACACTGCCAAGTCCACCACTAAACCATATCTTATGATCTGTGTGTGAGCCATATTGCTTCATTTCATTTTTCCTGTTGCTTAAACTTTATTTTCAGTTGTTGTTATACCTGTGCTATGGAAGCCAGAAGAAACTTTTAAAAAGCAACTTTACTATCCTGAGAAAAACCTATTAACATCCAAGTAATAAAACACTTGAACCTCATCATAACCTTACCACTAACAGCAATACCAAGATTGAAGTTAAGATGCCCCCAAACACTCTTCTGAAGACCCAATTTCTTCTCTGGTCCATATTTGCAGAGATGAACAATAAATATGCTTATAAGCAACTACTTCTTTCTCAGCAGCATGATCTGATTTTTTTCTTGTCCGTAGCTAATTGAGGACAAAATGCCTAAATTTGCGCTGTTGTGCATGTATGAATACAGCCGACTTCCCTGTTCTAATTAGCTGTGCCACTGATTAAGGTGCCTAACCTGCAAATAGAGACATATCATGCTTTCTTTTTCTTTAACAAGAAAAGAAAATGCCAGACAGGTGATTTCCCCCCGCTTAAGATGTCAACTACAGAAGTGCTGCTTCTCTCCTACCATGCTAAGGCAGATGAAGGTGACTGTGACCCCCAGACGGGAGTCTGCATTTGCACAGGGTAACTCCGGGCCAGTGTTTTGAAGCAGAGAAAACAAAAGCATTCCCCTCAAGCTGCTGACATTCCCCTGGTTAGCAATGCTGGACATGCCAGCAGGATTGGGCTGGGCGGGTCGTACATCAGCTGACTTCTGCAGCCTTGCCAGGTGAAGGGGGTTGTCAGAGGAGGCAGTGGGGGAGTGCAGCTGGCGAGGGACCAGAGGGCAGGAAAGTGATTCCCTGCTTAGGTCCAACGTGTTCAGGCAGCATCAGATAAGGAAGCAATCGATATGTTCACACTTGCCTGCATCCAAACTATCTGCTAACTGCGGACACAAACCTTCTATATCTTCCCACTGAGACACCAAGATAAATTCAGAGGAAATGGAGCTGTACAGAAAAAAAAAACAACAACAAAAAAACCCAAAACAACAAAAACCCCCACAACCCAAACTACTCTTTGCTAAATTGAGTGATTCCTCTAGGCTCCGACCAACAGCTTGAGGTCAACATAAGCAGGAAAGACAAAAGAGAGTCCCCCAGGGATTACTCAGAAGCTAAAATAGAAAATTTGCTCAGCTGTTTATCACCTGGGTTTGACCTCCCAAGCAATATCTTTTTTTTACAATGAGAAGGCAATGAAGGATTTGGCAATGAATGAAAGGAAATTCATCTTCCCGACATTTTGTCAGTGACAGTCTGGGGCTCTCTTTCTGACTTGGATTTCCTTCGAGTTAGGGTATTTAGCTTTTTCTTTTCTTTTTTGCTTGTTTGTTTGATGGGTTTATTTTGGTTTGGTTACTTTGGGGTTTTGGTTTTTTTTGAATGAAGTGGGGTTTATGTTGTTTTGTTTTGCATTGCACTACACCCATGAAAAGCAGTGTCAAATACTGTGTCTGTTTGCAAGATATAACGAGCCAGGTTTTACCTGTGAATTTTTTTTTCACAGTTCCTTCCAAATAAGCCGTCAAAAGCTTTTTTTCCTTCATATCTTTCTTTGTCTTTCCTGTAGTAAATCTGTTGCCATTGAATGGATTGATCTTATAAGATGTCTCAAATCCTCCTCTCCCATAGATACTGCCACAGAAGCAGGTGCTTGGCATCTCTCAGGATCAAACCTTAAAATGCTAGTTTCCATGGTGACTGAATGTGCAAGAACAATAAAGAGCTGTTTACCAGTGAAACTTATCAGCAGGGCTCGACAAAGCACCACAAAACTGTAATTAGGGTTGCGTTGAAACATCTTTATTTCTGCAGCGAGAACTAGGCAACATCCTTTGCCTTTGATTTCTTCCTGGTATTATCCCTTGTATATGCCTTGCATCCCTTGTGTAAAATCCCACCCAAACTCTAAGTAGATTATAACAGAGTAGGCAAAAATTAGCATTTTGAAAAATCCATGAAAAACAAGGCTGCAAAACTGCATGCAAATGAATGTAGGAAAAATAGTGCTTTGAGAAGCAAATTGCTTTGAAGTATCTTACACACCCAGAGGTTGCTACACTCCACAGCAATCTGTAGAAGATCATGATAGTTTAGCATACACATTTTGATGCACGGATTCTTTTCATATTTTTGAAATATGATTGAAAGGGCAATACCCCAAATAGCACACAGAGTCCTTTTTTCACATTAAATTTTGGTGGTTTTTTTGCTTCTTAGGATTCTAGTTTCCTATGCTGATAGTAATACTGCTGTCATAGTTGACAAGTTAAAACAGATATTGTTAATAGTAGCAATCAATGTTAGCTTGTCAGCTCTGTGTCCCGAATGAATTCAGAGGTGCACCGTGAAAAGCATTTCACAAATGCCTGTGAAGGGCAAGTCTTTACAGAGGAGAGCTTTTGCTTTAATTAAGCAAAACAGATGGTGCTGGAAGGGAAACAAAGGCATAGAGAGGTGAAGCATCTTGCTCACAGCTGATCAGTGGCAGCTCTCAAATAGTTATTCCCAAATTCTTAGGACTCTGAACCAATGTTAGTAATCAGCACAAATCAAGGTGCACCTTTAGCATTCAGTTTAAACACCACACTTCTGACATGTGTCTACAGGTCAGAGGTGATGACGTGGATCACCACCAGCCCACTGGCAGCAGTTCACAAGTCTCTGTGTTAGATGCACATCAATACTCCTATTTCTGTATGCAGGAATTGCACACTAAGGAGAGTTTCACTCTTCTATCAGAGCATTCAGGATGGTATTGGCAGATTTTGGCAACTCAGCAGGAGATATTGGGAAACCTCACGTAGCCATGGCATTTATGTGCTGGGTTATAACGAGAAAAGTAATGATAAAAGAATAAAGGTTATTTAAATAAAATTCTGTATTAAGGATGCCATAGATAGTGAGACTGTAGGATTCATCCTCCCCACTTTCCCATAAGGTGTTATTGTGATGCCTCGATTGTTTTTTCCCTGCAGATTGTGTTGCTTCTTCCAATTTTCATGCAAGTTGTTCACCATGTGACTCCCAGAAATGAGGAATTTGTAACACTATTTCTGTTAGTGCAGTGTTTGAATCAGTTAAAATCCAAAACACTAACACTACTGCTTTTAGTTTTCAGTAGAAACAGATACCTAATATGTTCACCTGAGGATAATTCTGCAAAACATGTAAAAAACATCTCCTATGCATCTTCCAAACCTTGCTTTTATGTATGTAGAAGAAATGGATCATCTGTGCTTCCAGGCAGCACCCTTCAGCAATACATAGGGAATGATATTCTAAGAAGGAAAAACTATTTCCTTTGAGCATGCAAATCTCTGAACTGATTTTTCTTCCACTTAAACATAAATCCATTGCCTTTGCTTCGGTGTGTTGCAGCTGGATGACAGAGAGGAAAGTCAAACTCTTTGAAGTGATATAACCTGAACTATAAACCAGGTCTTGAAGAGAGATAGTGGGTGGAAAAAAAACACAAGCCAGGACCGATCTCTGCATAAACTGCAGCTGCTGTCAGTATCAGGAACACTGAAATTTGTACCACTGGTCTCTCATAATTAGCTGCTACATGAAGTGAAATGTCTGGTGTGCCCCAGGTAACTGTTGTGAGAAACTAGGAAAGATAATGATATCTGTTTCTAATGATATCTGCAGTCTTTGTAATGTTTCCTAATTTCCCTCACTCACTTTTGGTAATCACAGGAAATCTCTTGGCATGCATTCCTCACCCCTGGCCCGGAGTGCCCTGCATCTCCAGGGCAGGGCATGGTGAGAGCTGCCCTGAGGCAGCTGGTGGGAGGCAGTGCTGCTCATTTCCTAGCACGTTTTGAGAGACTTCTGAGGTAGTGTGAGAGGGACGAAAACAGTCATGGAGCAGAAAGAGTTGCAAATACATCATAAGTAGGAAATGAGAGAAGGAATTTAAAAGCTGGATCACAGAGCTGCAAATGATTGTTCTGTGTAATGCACTGCTCTCTTCAAAAAAGCTGCTTTTGTCACTGACTACCTTTTCTATTTTAAATATGGGACTTCATGCTTAAGATTCCAAGTTTTCCTGGCAGTGAAAGCAGAGGCAAAAGGCTTCCTCTAAGATTCCAAATACATGGGGTTTGGGGGCTGCTGCAGTGTCACTGCTTCATACACAGCTGCTGTCTGGTTCCAGCACAAATATTCAGACATCTCTTCACTCCAGGTGAAGTCCTGCCCTATTGGCCCATTTGAGACTTGAAAGAACACAGAGAGCTTTATGTTAGACCACTCATAATGAGTTACACCCATAATGAAGATGATTTCTTATGTCATTTAGCTACACAGAATCTGAAATTAATTTTGTGGGAGTGAAGAAGTTACATTGTGCTTCAGGAGCTGGACCCCAGTGACAGCAATCCTCTGTTTTGACAGCAAATCAAAATAGCATCAAAGCTAAAGAAATTGGTGAGATGAAAAAATGTTTTGCTTAAGAACAAGAGAAAACACTTAATTTGATGGGAGATATCCTCACGTTTTTATAGCTGGTTTAAATTAGGCTTCTGATGGAGAAGGTTATGGTCAAGTCCATTACAGTCAGTGGGGGCTGGTGGACACCTCAAATAGTTCATTCTATCAATTTTAGAGGTATTTTCAAATGGAGATAATTTTTGTCCTCCAAAAGTGATGAAGTAAGCCTATATGGCTATCTTAAATTAGAGACCGAATTTGAAAGGATTAGATAAACTACCATCTTGTAGAAGAGGCAAAGTTCTCATGAACAAAATCTGTCAAGTGCAGTGACTAAAATACATGAGTCAGTGATAGCTTGTTAACTGAACATGGTAGGTGAAGCACAAAGCCTTAGTATGAATTCTCCAATATATATACATACTCAAGCTTTTCACTACGTACTTGTTTTGTCCTCAAAAACTGCATTTTCCTCAAAAGGTCAGAAGTTTCTTGAAAATGCATCCCTTTGAGAACTCATTAAGTTCTATTAGACTGAATGGATAGCTGAGCCAGATTGCACCTGGGTGACTCTAAACTCTCTCTCTGAAACAGGGTATAGGGATAGATAATTTAGTGGTGCCAGAAGTAAAGTACTTCACCCACTTATTACAAACTTGAGATTTTACTAATATGACCATTTCTTTGCAATCAGCCTCAATATGTACACTCATGCTAAAGGAAAAAATAACTTCTGAAATGAGAAAAATAACTCCCAAAAAATTTGAAAGTTGCAAATATGTATTGTAGTATGTTGAGTGTCCACCTGTAAAATGAAAGCTATAACTTCTTGGGGAAAACAATCCAAAGTACAAATATTCCATCATATGTAGAAGTCTGTGAAAGTAAGGCAAATACTGATGGACTAAGGCTAGTAGTAGACAGGAAATTAAACGTAAGTTTACAGTGCATCCTATAAAGGCAGCCATCTGGGGCTCCATTCAAAAACATGTTATTGCCTTACCAAAAAATGGTCAAGATTTGGTAGGGTTTTTCCTCAAATACTGTTTTTAGTTATTGACACATAGTTAACATATAAAAGCAGGAAAACTTCACAGAGCTTACTGTGATAGAGAAACTATCAGAAAAAAAAATAAAGGAAACACAATATGTAGTTTCCTTCAGCTGCATATTAACTGTGAAAGCCCCACTGAATATCAGCTGCAAGACCTCTGGTCAGACTGGGTAGAGTATTATCCCTAGTAGAGGGGAGCGGACATAGAAACTCTAACAATATTTGTCAGCAATACAATGTAGGATGGAGTAAAAGGACAAAAGAGAACAAAGCAGCACAAGGAGATAGTGTCAAAGGAGAAACCCAGAGGAGATCTGAGTTATTTCCCAGTTTTGCATAGACTTTCTACATGATATTGGCCAGAATCACCAAATTTATTTTTCTGAACTTCCTCTAAATAACTATGTTGTCTTTTATTTTGTCTGCTAAGATTACCAGTATGATCAGTCTCTATGGGTGCTGCTTCCTATAATGGGACCTGGACTAAATTACTGCTATGACTTCTACTACTTAATCACTTTGCTTAAGACAAGGAGTAGTGTGGAAGAGAGGAAATGAACATGTTGCTGTGGTCCCCAGGGGTGCTGGAGAGCTTGTTTCTACCTTTGTTTAAAACTGGATTCAATGAAATACTGCAAAATTTGCTGTTAAGTGCTCTCTAGCAGCAGGAAATAGGAGACAAGTCATGTGATGACATTTCCATCCTAAGGATGTTATGCATAACCGTGTGAGCATTTCACTCTTTTCAAACACACACTTAAAAATACACTCACGGTAATCTGGATTATAGAGTGCTAGTAATCAATCTATGCAGGTATTTTTCAAAAATATTAGGAAGGATTAATTCTCTATGGGACAGAAATAACTGCTCTTCTATTTTTCAATATTTTTTTTCATTTCACTATTAAAAAAAAACATAAATGTCAGCTCATATTGTAATTTTTTTCCTGGTTTCCCCTTGCTATCAAATAATATTTAAGTGGAAGGCTGCTATGTAGAAAAGCTAGCTGTAATTAATACACTATCAAGAAAAATTAATCAAAGCTGCTCTTCTGTCTCCTGGATAAATCCTGCAAGTTTTCCCATCAGTGGTCATGTTACAGATTTCCATGTAGAACTGCCTGGCAACAATTTAGCCCACAATCAAACATAATTTAGAATCAAACTTCTGAGCATCCTTGTTTGCTGTCTTTGTTCTTCTTTCACTTCTGTCAAGATAAGACAGAGCAAAACTAGAACTCTTTTCTTCCAGAGGGTGCTGTTTTAACATGTGCTTTGACCTCCAGGGGTAAAAAACCCCACGTATGCACACACAAAAAAAACCAAAAATACATCTCTCAGCTGTCCCCAAGATCCTTACTAAAGCACTAATTCCAGCTTTAATCTGGCCCACATTATTTTCCTGAGCATTCAAATTTTGACAATAAGACCATTTATAGAGTAAGCAGATTTATTGTTGCACTAAGCACACTACGCTCTAAGATCTGTACCCTTTCAGTGAGCCTAGAAACAACAGTGGAAAAAAATACTAGATTATTAGGTTATGCTTCACAATTTTATGTCAACAAATAGCTTCTACTTTTCTGGCTATGCTACCTGTCTTTCCCTGTCAGCTGTCAATGGCTTGCTTCTTTTTAATGAATGCTGGGGCCTCCAAAGTTCCCCCAGGCACACATACATCAAGAAAAATGCTGAGATTTGTCAATTCCCCTAACATCCATTTAGGATTATTGTCAACATTTATAAATCTATAAGCAAAACATTCCCTTGAGACTAATTCTTTTAGACGGTTAGTTGAGGTAGGTCACCCAGCAGGGAAAATCTTGTTGGTGTATGGCAAGGATGTGCTGCCTTTAATGCCTTCTTTTTATCAGTGATCTTTGAGTCCTTTGACTGCTTCTAGGATAGACTTTATCATTTCTGTATGCATCAAACCCCTTGATTTTGTAATGGTGTTTGTGCTTTTTTATAAAAGTGCCCTTTAGGGTTTGGACTTGGGATGGGAATGAAGTACGGAAAGACATAGAAATACTTCTCTCCTTAAGTAAAACATATGAGAAAATTAGTTTAATTTTTTTGTTATCTTTTACTAAAGCTCCTGCACAAATTCTTGAATTGTTCAGATAGCAAAAGAATTATCAAGTAGCTCAGAAAATATTTTCGTTTAAGTTAACTCAGAAATTTGTCAATTCTTTTTTAAAAAGGGAAGGGAAAGTACTACTCTATTACACAAGGTAAGGACAGCAAGTTCACATAGAAGAACACACATTGTCAGGCTTTATGTTAAGGTGGGCTATATTTGTATCTTATATCTAACATTAGAAATAAGTTTGGTGTAAAGTATCTCTAATGTATATCCGAATTATTCTAGAGACATCTATCTCCACTTTCTTAGTTGCATAAACATTTACACGATTTACTAGGTTACTAGAACAGTCCCATGGCATTTCAGTTGATGAGACAACTAGCTTATTAACAAACACCCTTAGAAAGTCCATTCAGGATCTATATATAGGTCTATAGGTGGAACCAACACTAGGAAGCTAACTCAATTCCTTTCCAACCTCCCTGAACATCCTGGTCAACATAAACTATCTGGGAACTGATTGAAAGGCAGGTGAGGATTCCCAGTGTGTAGAGTCCAGAGTAGTACAAAGCTTCAGAACATAAAGGGATTTTTAATGGTTCAGATCAAAAGCTCAATTAGTCCAGTAGTCTACCTGCTGTAGGAGGAAGAATACAAGCACTGGACAGGGCAGAATCATTTGTCATTTGCATATGCTCCAAATCTGCACAACCTAAGGCTGACCATCTTCCTGAGCTGGACGTAAGGGGTGTTTCAGCTCATTCCTCACATGAAGAGCTGAGTAGCTCAGTTTTGATCCCCTGTGAACTGTTAACTTCAGTGTCCTGCATTTAATTTCACATCACATGAAACAGAATTGTGTGAATTGCCATTCTGTGAAACTACTGTCTGCTTGCCATGTGCTTCCTGGGGAATCTCAATGAACCTGATGTATTTGTTTTTAAGGAGTTTTAAGACTGGCAAAAAGAATGGTGCATCAGTTTATAGACTGCAAAGACCAAGAAAAATTAAACAAACAAATTACAACAACAACAACAACAATGAAGACTGCAAGCCTTGAAGACTTGAAGTTTTAGCTGTGTCTGAATACTTGTTATTGTTATGCAAGCACCATACCTACAAAACTAAAATGGTTTTGAAAGTTTGATGAGTTGGGAAAGAAGAACAAAAAGGTTCTGACAGTGAATTCTGTTAAGTAAATGGTGGGCTATATCTGCTTCTTCTCCTGTTAAGATATGCCCACCTTTGAATCCTGGTTCTGAAGTGGTTGTCCTGTGCACCCATTATTTTCATGCCTGTCCAGGTTAGTCTTCAAGCAATTAAATGCCTGATCAGGCTTTTGGAAAATGAATGAATGCCAGAAGAGGCAAGAGTTATATGCAATCAGCAAAGCTTGCCTAAGAGTACATTTTCTTAGACAGAACTGAGCTCAGTATGCTATTTCTTGTATATAAAATATGCAATTTGACTACAGTATTTCTTACCAATGGTTGTAAGTGAACTTAATAACAACTGTGAGAAATGCCTGGTTCCTAGAGATAAGGAGGTTACCAAACCCAGCGTTGTAAGAAGAATTTAATGAGACCTCATATTCAATTGTGAGGCAGCAGCACTTGAGTAATAGTAGAATTTCTCTGCATCATCTAGCTAATTAAAATTTTTACCAAAGGCAAATGACTAACAGTGGCATGAAAGGCCAACACCTGAGTGAGGGAAGCTGGACTACAGTAGAGAAAATTGCAATATTTGGTTATGGAACTAGCAGAATTTAATCTTTGTGCTGGAGTCTACTGCCATTTCCATAAGTTTGCAGGAATACCCTAGTAAAGTGCTCAGGCAGCATCTTTATATATCTGTATCTGAGAGAAAGGGTAATTGGAGCAGAAAGTGAGGGAAAGAGACTTCAGCGCATGGAGAAAAAGACAAGCCTTAGAGAAGAAAAGCAAAGAGAAAGGCATGAAGAAAAATGACCCATGAAAGGTTAGAGCTCACAAAGGAAGGGATCGTGTGTATGGCAGTCAGGGGAGCAGAAAGTCCTCCTAGGTTGACTAAGCAGAGCCAGTTAAAAGACATTCAGTCATGCTAGTGATTATTAGTCCTTTGAAACCTATTAATCCTATTATGAGGTTGTGGAGTAATTTTAGAATTTAAACAGACAAGCAACTATATTTAAACTTTTTCCATGTATTTTCTTTTGCCTTCATTCTTTCCTTTCCATATTTATTTATTTTATTTATCTTTAGGGGGTTCTGTTTGGTTTTTTTCTGCTTTGCATCTTTTCCTTTCCGTGTTCTTGTTTCCTTACCTTTCCTATTTTTTCTACATTTTATTCAACTGGAGATTAAGGTCACAACCTTTACTAACAGAATTCCTCACACTAGGAGGATGGGAAGGCAAAATAAAGTTCCTGGAATCTTTCAAACAAAACACAGTATTATTGCATACACAGTACAATAGTTCATAAAAGGAGTTTAGAAAGGATACAGTCAACACCAGCATAAGCAGCAGATTTTGGCCTCTGCCCACAAGCTCTGCCAGGCAATTGAATGCTCATCAGACAAAATGGACACATAGCCAAACAGCTGTGTGTTCCTCAGAGAAGCTGTAGAAACACATGGTCTTAAAAGAAAAAGGAATCTTTCTCTTCTTTAGGCTTAAGGACATTCTACATAAGAGTCAAATTTTTACTCTTGACTTAAGCAGATCTCTGTACCTGGAGAACTGTGGGGGTACTTGTTGCATGGACTCTGTTTTAAGTAGTTATGATACACATGTAATGTTGAACTTGCAGTTCCTCACTGAACTGTAGCGAGGGACACTTTGTCAGACTGGACACATCCTATTCTCTAATTGCCCCGGCTTTTGCCATCCATTTGCCATCAGTGCAGAATGATCCTTCCCTGGGCACCATCTGTAGCCCCTGTATCTCATCCATGTTTGCTTCCAGTTTGGAGGCCAAAGTCATAGAATCATAGACTCATTTGGGTTGGAAAAGACCTCTGAGATCATCAAGTCCAACCCTTGGTCCAACTCTAGTCCGTTTACTAGATCATGGCACTCAGCGCCACGTCCAATCTGCATTTAAAAATCTCCAGGGATGGTGAATCCACCACCTCTCTGGGCAGCCCATTCCAATGCCTGATTACTCTCTCTGGAAAGAATTTTTTTCTGATATTCAACTTAAATTTCCCCTGGCAGAGCTTGAGCCCGTGCCCCCTTGTCCTATTGCTGAGCGCCTGGGAGAAGAGACCAACCCCCACCTGGCTAGAACTTCCCTTCAGGAAGTTATAGACAGTGATGAGGTCACCTCTGAGCCTCCTCTTCTCCAGGCTAAACAACCCCAGCTCCCTCAGCCTCTCCCCATAGGGCTTGTGCTCCAGTCCCTTCACCAGCCTTGTTGCTCTTCTCTGGACCCGCTCCAGCACCTCAATATCTTTCCTGAACTGAGGGGCCCAGAATTGAACACAGTACTCAAGGTGTGGCCTCACCAACGCAGAATACAGGTGGAAGGATCACTGCCCTGGTCCTGCTGGTCACGGTATTTTTGATCCAGGACAGGATCCCATTGGCCTTCTTGGCCGCCTGGGCACACTGTTGGCTCATGTCGAGCTTCCTGTCAGTTAGTACCCCAAGGTCCCTTTCTGCCTGGCTGCTCTCCAGCCACTCTGTGCCCAGCCTGTAGCGCTGCAGGGGGTTGTTGTGGCCAAAGTGCAAGACCCAGCACTAGGTCTTTGTCCTGGGTTGAGCTGGCAACTGTCCAGTACAGGGTGAAAAGGGTTCCTCCCCCCCAACCAGCCAAGGGAAGAGAGGAGGTAGAGAGGAAAGAAAAACCCCAAAAGCAGGTTTATGCTGAAACTAACTACATGTATTTATACAGAGAAGAGAATATTAAGAGGATACTACAATATAACACACACTTACACAAGTTATGCATATATAACAAGAAATAACCTCCCACTCCCCGATTAATACAAAGCCCATTACTCTAAATTCATAAGCACTCCAAAAGACACTCAGCAAGAAAGAGAAAGTATAACAACAAAATATTTCTACTTCCCTGAATGCAAACAAAATGCGAGGCAACAGGAGCAGGGCCTAGCATAGTAGAGGAGCTGCCAGATGTCCTCCTCTTAGTGCAGCCATGATGGAACTACTTAAGCCACTCCCACACACTGGGTTTTACACCCTTTGAGATGATGTAGTATGGTATGGAATACAATATTATTGGCTGGAAGAAGTCAGCTGTCAGCTCAGCCCAGCTTAAATCAGCTGACAATCCTAGGCCTAGCTGAACTTTAAAACCTAAGTTTAGGCCCACCTGGCTAAACCCATAACAGTCTTATTGAACTTCATCCCACTGGAATCAGCCCATCTCTCAAGTCTATCCAGATCCCTCTGCAGAGCCCTCCTGCTTTCCAGCAGGTCGACACTCCCTCCCAACTTGGTGTCATCAGCAAATTTGCTGATGATGGACTCAATTCCCTCATCTAAATCATCAATAAAGATGTTAAACAGGACGGAACCCAACACTGGGGAACACCACTAGTGTTCATAAGGTACTAGTGTTCACCACTAGTAATCATAAGGTACATAGGAAGTTGTCCTGGATCAATTTTAGTCCATGTGTATATAAACAGTCAGCTGTTTACATACCACTTTATAAATCACAGCTGGCACATCAAAGACATTCACAACAAAGAGTAGGGGGTGCTGTGAATTGTAGGAGCACTACACGCTGTAATCTGCTGGGATGAAGGATACTTTGCCAAGTTACTACAAGATCTCCACTATCTAAGTGGATGATTGAGTCAAGGTGTTCCCTGACAATCACACGTAAGTGTAAGGGGAAGCCAGAAGAGGCTCAGGAACACTTTCCTACTAATCTGCAAAAAAATATACAGCTACAGGGTTGCAAAACCAGCCAAACCAGCCTTTGTGGAATTCACAAAGGGCAAAGTGCTGTTCTCCATAGAATGCATATTTATTTTGATGTGGTTGTCTGTGGGCAGCAGGGTATGAAATCAAACCACACAACGTTATGGCTACTTTGTTGCAGTTCAGCAAAGGGGAGAGACCTGAGAGAAAACACAGCTAACCTTGCTCTCATCGGTGTTCCTTCTTATTACTAGATGTAAATGACACCAAGAGCCGAGCAATTTTATTAAAACCCTTGCTGTAACTATTGCAGAATTGTTTTTGCATCTTTTCTTTTCTGTTACAAAAGGATACATCCTTCTGGTGGGCTGATTAGGGTAAGAACCCTCAGTTTCTCAGGGCCTGATGTTTGAGAAAGAATCCGACGTGAAATGTGTGTGACACTTTTCCCATGCTAATAAATGTCTATAAAGCACACATATGGGTAAGGGTGCCTACTAGGTAAGTTCACACCTGCTACTTGTCAATGTCCACAGTGCTGAAAATGCAGACAGTGGATATGTACGAGTCAGGCACTGTTACTTGCATTCCTGAGATCTCATTAGCCACAGGAGCCGTTTGCTTCCTATTAATTCATTAATCAATTTCTAGTGTAAGAGATTGTTTCATAGGAAAAAATAATTCTTTCTACACCACTTATTCTCTTGTGTTCTACATTTTAAGACAGAATTCAGATTTAATTACTTTACACACCTAAAAATTCCATTTTCTAACTCAATGAGTTCTGGAGTTTTCCATAGTAATAGGCTATCTCAGCTCTTCTGTATGTGTTAATACTTTTCATATGAAAAAGACGACACATTTCTGACAGAATGGTTAACCATTGGAACAGACTGCTAGTGGATTCTGTGTTTCCTGGGCATATCAAATAAAGGCTATAAACCTTGCCAAATATTGTGTTATATTCAGGTACAAGTTATTTGTCTCTATGGTGTTAAGCAGAAAAATTATTTTACTAGATACATAGAATGGCCTGGGTTGGAAGGGAACTTAAAGATCATCTAGTTCCAATCCCTATGTCGTGGGCAGGGACATCTTCCACTAGACTGGGTTGCTCAGAGCCCCATCCAGCTTGGCCTTGAACACTCCCAGGGGTGCAGCATCCATAACTTCAGTGACAAGTTGTTCCAGTGTCTCACCACCACCCCCAGTAAAGAATTTCTTCCTAATATCAAATCTAAATCCACTTTCTTTTAATTGCCTACCTAGATTCTTAAAATAAAGACATGAAATCAGGATTTGAACAGAAGAAAAAAAATGTTCCTTTTTCTCCTTTACAGACTAAATTCCACAGATGATTTCTACATAGGGTGTGTGAGAATACAGTTTTTTAGGTGTTTTCTGAAGGGTCATGATGTTTTAATAAACTCATTGATAACCGGTAGATAAATAGTCACTAAATATATTTATAAAAATAAGTGATCCCTTATTATCTAATTAAAGGGCAGTTCAATTTTTTTTCACTGAAATTTATCATAAATATTTCACTGGTATATGCTAGTGTTTAAATATTTATGGAAGGAGAAGAGCTCTAACACAAGAAATTTAGATAATATTTAATGTAGTCACACAGGATATTTGGGATCTAATTTTACATACCTGCTCCAAGTCAAGGTTAAAAACCTTTTAAAGTTAAAAAATGAAAGTTCTTGATTTTCTTCTATTTCAAAACCAGGAAAGAAATCGTAAGCTCAATAAACCAAAAATATTTCTGTCCTTTTCCTGTCAGAAAAATTTCATGGCAAAATAAAAATATATTATTTCACAAACCTATAGAGTTTCATTTTGTTGACTTAGTAGCATTGTGTAGCTACTATTTTTCTTTGCCACAGAAGTATCTATTTTTTTTTAAAAATCTATCTTACTTGCTGTATTTCATTGCCAAAGTAATGATCAACCTACATGAGGTCTACTTAGCCCAGCATCTCTTCTCTGACAGTGGTCAATGCTTAATGCTTCAGACAAAGGCATAAAAAAAAATCAATGGTCAATTATGCCACAACCCTTCAAGAGTGAAAGGTTTTTTCCCTTTAATTCTTAGTAGATATCATACATCCAGTAGCTTGTTCTTTTACCTTATACATTGCATATCTTCTCTGATGCTTCTGTGAAGTTCCTACTCACCATTCAGATGTTTAAACTCCTTAAAAATCCTATTATGTACCCAAGAGTAACATGTGGCAATGAGTTACACAGATAATTCATCTATGCTGAAACAAATATGTTTTCTTTTTAGCAACCAAAAAACCCACTTTAAGTGCATTCCCTTTTTGTTCCTAAGATGTAGTAAGTACATTGAGAAAATGCACTGCTGAGAGGCAATAGTGGTAGATTTGGATTTGATTTTGGCATTTGTTCCTGATTTGGAAGGCTTTAGCCATTACTGTACCAGAAGCACTGGTTCCCACTTACATTTAGGTGTTTTGTACACCATGATCACTCCTGTTCTGTTTGACCCAGTGATGTAAACTTAAGGTGCTGACAGCAATGTGCTTTGGTACTAAATATTAAAGCAGGAAGCTTATACAAAAAAGCCCTTTCTAAACCTCAGAGATGGGGAATGAATTGGATTTAGGTTTCCTGTTCTCTGAGAGCATCACTAGGTCACATTGTGAAGAGAAAACTGAAGGAAGATGTAATTATGAATCTCAATCAGTTATAGTCATGAGTTATTCTGCAACACCTTAAAAGATACTTAACACAACAATAGCCATGACATTAAAGAGAACATGAAATGTAAAAGTCTGTAAGGCTCAGGGCATCAATCACTCAAGGATATGTTTATAGGAACAAAGGCAAAAATAGAATTTTAGGCACCTCGGGAACTTAAAAAAAGATATTCCTTCCATCCTTTAGTATATACAATCTAAGCAGCCTCAGAGAGTGTATTATGAGAGCCTATATGCCAATGCATGAAAATAACATTTAAATACAAGTTGTGTTTCTACATAATTTTGTGGATGAAAGTCTTGATTCATGAATGCATTAATATTTGTAACTCTTATTTCTACTTTAAATTTAAAATAATAGTAAAGCCAAATTTCTTATTGTTTTTGCAGCAATGCTTATAATTTTCATCATAAAATGAAAATTGACCACATAGATATAGTATAAAGGTAAAATGATGCATATTCCACTGTATGATTCTTTTATAAAGTGGGACCCGTGGCCAAAGAGTGCATTTTGAGTACACAGTGTGATCAATGGCATAAATGGTATCTATTTGCCTGTGTATTTTTCCATGTACAGTCTTTATTGGCACACAGGTATCTTTATAGTCTCATAAATGATAAGAAACAATTTGAGAGTCTCAGGTTTGTAGGAGGTTCTGCTCTGGCTCAGACCAAAGAAAGATTTGCTTTCTTAATATGCTCTTAAGGGGAGCATTGTCTAAGGTTTTAAAAGGCCAAGCACTTCTCTATTCGCGTGGGTTTGTTTTATTGAGTTTTTGTGAGGGTGAAAAAAGAGGAAATGTCTAAATAATTAAACTGACTAGATACAAAGAGACAGATTTGTAGGCTTCAGATCCCATTGAGATACCTAAATAAGTGTCACGATTCTTAAAAATCTTTGCATCCAGCAGGTCCTGCTAAGACCAGTTTGCTGGAAACAACGGCAGTTGCTGCATGCCAAGTCCTTTTCAGAACTTGGTCTTTGTGCCCCACCAGTTTCAGTTCTGTTCCTATATGGTCAATTAACAAGTTCATTTCCCCTGGTATTTGTGCAGGCCTTTGACATGTCAATGAGGGAGAAAAGAAGCATTTCCTAAGAGGAATTACAGTAATCACTGACAAGGGCTTAGAAACAGCAACACTATTTGAACCAACTTTGAAAGTACTATTCATAACACTAAAAATATTTATTGAGGTCTGGAACTCTTTTAGATAACTTTCGGCTGGTTTTCAGCCTCCAAATCTGAATGAGCATCTTGCTGAGTTACTGGTCCTGTATGAAATTGATATACACAATACCAGCCTCTGTTCATAACAGAGCCATATAGGGCAGACCTTTCACCTTCCTCTGAGGAAAGCAGAGCTCTTCTGAGCTCTGCACTTAAGCTTCATAAAGGAGGGGTCTACCCACCATCGGTGGATTCCTGTTACAATAGGATTAGACAAAAAGCTAGTACAAAAGATTCAGAATATAATGATACTCCTGATGCTTTCATTTTTCATGCCTTAAAAGCTGTCTTTGCTTTATATGCTACTGGCTCCATTGCAGACTCTGGGGCATTAGGGTAAGTGAACATGCAAGAAAAAGGAAAATCAATCTCCAGCCACAGATAATGGAACTACTGGTGCAGATGGTCACTAAACACCAGTGGTTTATAGGCTTTGCTCTACAGCTTGAGTTGCTGAGATGATTCCCAGTGGAAAAGAAGGTGAAAACTTATGCAAAAAATACGGAATGTCTTTCTCCTTATTGGGATCATATGTACTTCAGTGGACTGACTTTTAGTCTTGATTGTAGCCTGCTCTGCACTCACAGCTTGATGCAAGCTGGCAGGGGAGGGAGGCTCCATTTTGTTTGTTTTAATTCCATGTTCCATCTCTGCCTCTTTTAGGTCTCAGATCCCAAGGTTCCTGCTGGAAAGTGTCAAATACACATCCAATGTCCGTGATGATGGATTGCAGTGTTGTATGAGTTACACAGGAGAGCGCCATTGTGTGCAGTTTGTCATGTAATTAACCAGGAAATAGGTCTTGTTGGGCACATACAGTCTTTGGAAACAGAATTTTTGTACTTGTAGCTGACCCTGGCCAGAGGTCTCAGCAAGGTTTAATTAACAACAACAACAATAAATGCTGATATTTTTACATATAGGAAAAAGATCAGAAATTAATGAGCAGAACTCTGTGTGTTTTAAACAAGTGAAATACCTATTTAGAAAAAAAAATGCAAATTTGAAAAAATGTTTCCATTTTCCTCACTTAGCCAGTCTGGTAATTCAAGTTCTCAAGAATAAAATTCAATATCCAAATTCTTTTGGGCTTCCAGTGACTTTTGTTTACTCAGAAGTGCGTATGTATTATTAAATCTCAGATTTGCAATGATTTTTAGGATGACAATTTCAAAAACACTTATTTCATTAGTAGCAGATTTGTCTCTTCTTTGATGATCTTTGAAAAACTCAGTTCCTGGGTCTTTTTGATAGGTGGGGAGGAAAAAGAGAGATAAGGAAATGAGTAAGATTTACAGAAAGAATAAGAAGACATATTCAGAGAATATCTTTCTTCAGACTTTTTAGCTTCTAAACTTTTCTTAAGTTTTAAAATGTCTGCACTCTTTTTATACTTTTTACAATCATCTCTACATGCATTTTTTATATACAGCGGATATGGAGGAAACTCACGGATAATAGAAGAATAGCTTGATTAAAAGTACTATAAGAAATTTTTTATTAATAAAATCAATGAAGTTCTCTATATTTTGACATATCTCATACTGCATTAATGAAAATTAGAACAATAGTTACAGTGCTATGCTAATTTGTACTTTCAATTTCATGTGGGATTTCTGTAGAAACACAATTTTCTGCTAAATTATTTTACTACTTGTTATGTAATTCTCATTTATTTTAATATTTACACTCGTTAGTTTTTACAGGCTTTTAGAATTAAATTATCTTTTATTAATGCATATATTCTTCATAGTTTTATTTTCTTTAATTCCTAGTTCTTAAAATTAAAATATGCAATAATACACGGAAGAAATCACATACGATTTCAGTATGGTTTCCCACAGAGGACGGCCAAAGACAGAGTCTTCCAGGGAGCAATCCAGTGGGTCTGTCTGTCTCCTTCTCCTCTGTCCTCAAAATGTTGCTGCAAAATCAAGAGGGTCTAAGGAAAATCAATAGTAATGGTCAAGAACCTAAAAATTATTTCTTACCAAAAGTAAAAAAAAAAAAAAGTGCAGATATTTTAAAAAGACACAAATGAGGGGGAATGTGGTAAAACGGCATGGTCTGAAAATTGAAATGATTGAAAAGTGCAGGGAAGATGAATAGGAATTTCTCTTCTGTTTCCTTGAACAAGAGCAAGGATGTAAAAGATAGGAACTTCAAAACAGAAGCACCAGAATGTTTTTCCATGCAGCTTTGTTATTAAACAGTGGAACTTAGAGAGTAGATGAGAGCAAGTTCCTGTCCAGGTTAAAGAATTGATTTGCATTGATAAGATTGCCAAGGCCTCAATTAAGAAAACTAATTCCAAAGGCTTTTTAAACATTGACATTTTAAGCCTGTTAGATGACAAACCAAGATGTTGCTGGGGTTGTTTTATTCCATGTACCATTGCTACTAATTTTTGCTAAGTCTTATGTAGCAACAGTTTTAGTTCTGATGGAAAAAGGTGCATTGCCATAACCAGCTGGGGTTGGCACTATGCCTGTGCTCTATTTCTAAATAAATACATAAAATTTCATGTACTTGCTGAGATGTGAGCATTGGCCCCAACATAACATAATCCTATTTGTATAATGGATTCCTCCAGTTTCTCTCATTGCAGGGTTTCTCACATGCTGCTACTTCACTTAGAACTTTGAGGAAGGAAAGGAAACATCTGGAGCAAAGGCAGAGGGTAAAGAGGTTAATGGCTGATGGAAAATATTGTACTTACCTCCAGTTCAGTAGCCACAAGAACTCCTCTGGTTCTGCATTCCTTTCCACAGAAAAACTCACACACATGTGTGCAAAACTATCAGCATTTGGTGACAAAATGCCAGACCTTCACTTTCTTGCAGCAATCTGGATGTTAAGGGGTTTTGTGTATGTAGGACCCGGCTATGAGGATGATGCACTGCTTACTGAGTGCCAGAGGAATTCGGTTCCCTGTCTGAAGTGGGAGCTCAGCACACTCAGGGGTGCAAAAGTGATAAACCAGCAGAAACACTCTTTCTAACTGCATCCTCCAAAATGGGCAATGATCCTCTGAGTGGTCCAGTTTATAAAACAATACTAATTTTAACATGAATTTATAATACTTTTTATTCGGAAGATCTCTGTTCTAGATCTCTGCCTCTATTTGATTTTGGTAGTGAAAATAAACTCCCCTTGTGCTTTCTTTTTTTCTAGGGAGACTATGCAATCTGGCTTCAAAGTGCTGCTTTCTTTCTTTGAAGGAAGTTTTATATTGTCCTATGCTCTTTAGATTCTTTGGAGAAGGAGAAAATTATAACATCCCATAATTTAAAAAAGAGATGAGCTTTTTTTGTCCTTTAGGCAAACTACAGTGCATTATAGACTCATTTTCCCTCAGTTTTGGTTCCAAAATTTCCCTCCTTTTAACACATTTACTTTGGTAACTCTATGTTTTGCTAAGGCAGGCAGACTGCCCTGGATTTGTATGTATTCTGCTCTGAAACCAATAAAATAATAATGAAGCAGCAGTGGACAGTCGGAGTCTTGCACTAGAAATTCAGACCCCATGCTGGGTTAATGTACTAAGAGATTTTGCAGCAGCCAGATTTTCATTTAATGAATTTCCTCTTTCTTTCTCTTCTTTTTTCCTGAACACCCCCACATTTCAGTTTGCTGCCCTTGGTCTCATCTGCTTGCTCTCTTTCATGTGACAGCAAGTCGAACTCTACCAGCTGTTGCAAAATAGGAGCTGTGAGAAAGATTGTGGAGCCAGGAGGGGCGCTGATGGGTGCTCCTGGCAGGGGAGCTCCAAGGGGATGGGTCGGGGGGTGTCAGTTGTGTGCATGTCTGCCTGGAGGTCACTGCCTGTCAGGCTGCTGAGGTGTGTGGTACAAATGGCAGTAACCCCCAGCCCAGTGCCCTCAGGGACATCCCACCAGTATTTTTGCATCTTGTGAAATGTCCTGGGACAAGCAGTGAGACAGTTTGGCACTACAGCACAAGAGTAGCAATCATTGCTGCCATACCTAAGGTTGAATACAGTCTTATGTTCTCTCTCCTTGTTTGAAGTGACTTCAATCTCTGTGAAAATACAGATTCTCAAGTTGAAAACCTTCAAACAAGGGTTGTGCCTTAAGTGCATTGCATTTTGTCAGATATATTAGGGGTCAAAAAGAGTCAAAGAATTTATGAACTTCTATGACAATGAAAATTTCTATTTTGAAAATGTCATTTTCTCCCACAAAAAGAAGAAAAGAAAAATTCTCGTTTCCAGAAATACTCAGAAAGCTTCTGCAGTGGGATCTGCTACATGACTCTATTCTTGCCAACACTTTTGCATTTGCATGTTTTCTCCCTACATACTGAACATCTCTGAATTTTGGGTGTAAGGCTGGTGTGTAAGCAAAGGGCAATCCCGTCTCACGTGTCCAGTGACTCTGATATGTCAGGGTGCATTTGAATAAACAGTCCACACTCCAGCCACCAGATCTGCACTTGCAAAATCCAACATAATTTGTGCTTGTTTCAGAGTCACTAGTAGTCATTGGATTCATATGGTAGATACCTTTTTTTGCCTAGAAAATGGCAGCTGGAGAGGCAGGGTCCACTTCTGAATTTTAAAAGTTGGCAAGTCTGATAGATTTGCTGAAATGTTGGAAAAGATTCCTGGCTCTCAGTGCCAAAGCATGGAAGCACAGTATGTGTGACTGTAATGTGTTTGGCAGCATGTGTCTTTGCATCTTCTTCTAAGCCTGTGTGCACCACTCACCTGGCTGGGAGAGTCCTGCCACTCTGCTCTGACATCATCTGCACAAGCTCTGGGCATTCAAGTGCATCCTTGAAGACATAAAATATACTTCTCTCCTAACAGGTCCCCTTGGATTTTCCCAGCACTTGAAACACATTGATAAAGGTGACTGCTGACCTTAAAAACAACTGTGAAATCACAGGACTAGTTCATTTGTCCAGGGCAAAGCGAGTGTGTGCTCTCTTGACTGGTCTGTGAGTAACCTTTCATATGGACCTATTTTCACCACCACAGAAAGAATATTTTCATTAAGATTAATCATTGTCGTGCACACTCCCTTGTGTAATCACCACAATGACTGATGCTTAATGCAGCCTCAAATTGCATTGTGCCATCTATTTTTGCCTGTCTTATTTCACACACACTTTTGCAATGCAACACAGCAATCTGCATTGTATTATTAGTGAAAATGGGGAAGTCTCATCACTGAATCTTTAATTCTTTCATATGTAATAGGACCAGAGAGAGCTGGATTTGCAGAGTGGAAAGTCAAGGGAAATAAAACATCTTTCAAAATTCAATCTTTTTTTTTTTCTATTTGCAGTAAAGGAAGTAGTTCTGGTGACTAAGTGTTATAAATATGACACAAACAGTAGACTGAGAGAGAGCCAGGAGAACAAAATTAGGTTGGTAAGCTCACTAGGTAGGTACCTGTACTCACTGTTTTCTTGTCTGGTGTTTTACTTACCAGTTCATGTCAAACTGATTCCCCATTGGAAGCAGATGTCTAACAGGATGAAAAATAATCTTTTCTCTAGGAAGTTCAGTGATTACCTGGGAAGTGCAAGATCTGGATTTGACATCTTCTCTGTCCGTCCTACTGTACGACTGGACAGAAAAACATCAAGGGAGAGCATTAAGTGAAAGTGCATCTGATTGTAACACACAAAAAAGACTTTGTAGAGTGCTGATCCTTGTGCTGCTTATACATTGTAACCTATGACATTAAAATGAAAACTACACAAGGAGTTTGTTGAGCAAGACAAGATGCCCTCTTGTTTTCTTAGGTGAAGCTAGAGGAATCAGAATAGTCTGTTGGGCTCACAGGAAAATGTTCACCAGTGTGAAAATTAAAAAAATGTTCCTGGGTAGTTACTCTTTCTGATGGCATTTACTACATGTAATTTTATTTAATTTGTGTCTCCCTATGTATTTACTCAACACAGGAAAAAGCAGGTAAAGTAAATGAGAATTTTATAAAAGTTAAATGTTGCCTAAATATAATTCAACCTGTAACATTATAGACCCTGTCTCTGAATTCTACTTGTGTCACAGTCTGCTGCTAACATGTGAAATTCCTTGTGTTGGGAGGTGTTTAAATGTGTTCATGTCCTATGATAAATATCAGACAGCCACAGTAGAGCAAATCTGAATTTGACATCACTGCATCTTATAAAGGGAGGAAAACTGCTCACTGTGATCAATAGATACCTTTTATATTAAGCTAAAATTATTTAAGTTATTTTGATGGTTTTTTGATCAGTATATTTAAAACAGAATTTTTCTCTAATTTAATCTGAGTAGAGAGAAGCTGAAGAAGGTATTTCAGTCTTTACTAAGGCAGAACTTGTATTATATTTTAAGTTATTTTGCCAAAATAAGGACTGGGAAGAGACAGTAAAAATAACTCTGATACAACTGAGATTTGCACACATGCTTAGGAAAAAATGTAATAAGTATAGTATATACAATGTCTTTAACCTAAGGCTAATGCTCACATGTTTAAAGTTATGCGCATTCTCAAGTTTTAGTAAGAACAAGGACACACAGTTGAGACAAAAATCTCTCTTCACTTTTGCATATCATGCAATTATGACATATAGAATGCTTGGTATTACTGATCACACATGTACAAAACATACAACTAAAAAATGCCTATGTCCTTTGGTCCTTTTCAGAAATGTGTCCCACAACACTCTGTCCTCTGATTTTAGTTAAGAATAGTTTGCATATAGAGATATTTTAAATTCCAACTTAGAATTCATTGTTACCTTTTCATATTGGCATGCACATGAATATTTGATCTTTAAAGCCTCATTTACTTTTTGCTTTTTATATAAGAAAAAAAAAAGTAGCTAAAATTGCTTTTTTGGTATGATTTGATTCAATCAGCTTTTAACTGTACTGACATTTACCGGATGGTCATAAAGAGCAAGTAAAGTGAAAATGACAAAAAGCCTCATGTTTTGCAGAAGTTCACATTCAGTGCATCCAATCTCCAGTCCCTAGAGACAATAAGAGAAAAGAGTAGGTCTGTAATGCAGCTGCCAGTTTAGTGATCAAACTCAACAGATTGCGGTCTGGCCAGATCTGGTGTCCAGATAAAAATGGCATTCATGCTAACCATCTGCCTACAGGTCAGTGGGGACAAAAATTAAAAATAATTACCTCTAATGAATGAATAGACAATGACAATCCTGTGTGAGGTATGGTGCCATTTCTGTGCATGCACAGGAACACACACACACACACACACACACACACATGCACACATATTGAAGACTGGTTGGGTTATTTATTTTCAGAATGCTGTCAGCTACAGTTTTCATTTGTTTTGATTTCATTTCCTCACTTTCTGGTTTTATATTATTGCAGTTCTAAAACACACAGCTGTATTTTCTGCAACTAAATTGCATTAATGATACTAATAATTAATATCTTGATTACATCCAGTGTAAGGCTCAAAAGTCAGCTTGTTATTCCTAAAATCCTAACATGTAACTACACCTCAATAAGTAAAATTCTACACTGAAAATCTCCAAAAATCTGTTTGGACTATTCACTTTCAGGTGCAAACCCTGTGGAGAATTAGGAAACTTGAAAGAGTTAAGCTGAGCACTGACTACTGCAACTGGAGCTACAAGGGGGTCTAAAGGGAAAGGTCCAGGACTGGGAGTGAAGCTGCCTGGGGCTGTCTGATCTGGCTTTCAGATCTACAGATCCAAATCCACCATTCAGAGTTGCAGCTGGCATCTATGTGCCACAAATTCTTTTTTTGTTAGAAAAGGAAAGGCTTGTATTTAGTGAAAAATACAATAAATCACAGAGATTCATGGCCGTCTCTTTTTAATAGCCTCTGAAATGAGACTACTGTTGCTACAGGGAGACTCCTAGTCAGTAGTGTAATTTCAAGAGATTATACTTTTTTGTTTATTTTTACAGCTATGTAATAGGATCTATTTCTATACTAATAAATACATTCTCTAACCAAATTTATTCTATTGTCTTCTATACTGAGCAACCATTACTAACTCATCATTTTGCCCCACTATTTTGGAGCCAAACATGCTCTGAAGATATACTCCAATAGTTCCTTCTTTTTACATGTCCATATAAACAAATCTGAGTGTCCACACTATTAATCTCTTTAGAAAAGAAGCCAATAAGAAGCCCATAAGAAGATTTTACCACTGTAAACCCAAAGGCTGAGACTAAAGCAAGTTAAAGGACACCTATGCCTAAGACTCATAAGAGACATTATTGACTTTATCTAGGTTTAAATTAGAATCATAGAATGAACTGGGTTGGAAGAGACCTTTAAGATCATCAAGTCCAACCCTTGGTCCAAAACCACAGTGCCTACTAGGTCATAACACCTAGTACCACACCCAGTCTCTTCTTAAAAACTTCCAGTGATAGAGAATCCACCACCTCTCTGGGCAGGCCATTCAAATGCCTAATCACTCTCTCTGTAAAGAATTTCTTTCTGATATCCAACCTAAATGTCCCCTGGCAGAGCTTAAGCCCATGCCCTCTTGTTCTGCGGCTGGTTGCCTGGGAGAGGAGACCAACTCCCTCCTTGCTACAACCGCCTTTAAGGTAGTTGTAAGAGTGATTACCTCTTTTCTACATATATATGTACTACATAATGGGAAAAGATGAGTTAATTGATTGTAGAAGTCAGGAATGACAGTAAATGTATAAGGAATATCTACTCAGAAATATTTGTTTCAGCTTTGATTGAAGAAGCCTAAATTTCCTGACTTCCAAGAAACTGCACTTTCTTGGAATCAGAGTGAACTTGGTTTCATCACTCACCTTTGCACTATGCAAAAATTCATGAGAACTTCTAGGCTAAAACACATTGTTGTAAATTAGATCTTCACCAAAGAAAGATGAATGGGTTTCTCTCAGCACCCAGCATGCTCAACAAGTTGAGCACTCAGCCTGTGTATAAACCTCTCCCAAAGAGCCTGTTCATAAGTCTCCTTGGAGATATTCAGAGCTGTCCATGCAGGCTCAGAAGAGCCCACACTGCAGAAGGCACTGCACTGCAAAGGTGGTTCCTATTTTATATCAGCTGAAGTTCAAGACCAAGAGGTTCTGGGCTCATCTCCTTGCCTATGCGTCTCCAAGAACATCACTGCTCATGTCTAAGAGAACCCAGCACATATTTCTTACCAAGGTGCAGTCAAACTGATTTGTTGTTGAAGTCTGCTCAGATCATTTTTTTTAATAGAATATATTGCCATAGAAGTCAGAGAAATAAAATTTTGAGCAACCAAATCTGTGGAAAAACCCCATACAAAATTGCTAAAACTGATTAAGTACAGTTCAGTACTAATTTCAAAGTTGCCTTCAAATGCAAAGCTAACTTATTTATTTGAGCTCGTCATCTCTGTACAGACCAGAAGCAATATTTGCATGTAACTAGAGTTGTCTACAGACATGTATATACAGAAGTAAGGAAACCCATTACATATCAGAGTGAATCAGTGATTATGCGTATGACATTCCCTTTTTGGGACAGGATGAAACAACTGTATGTGGCCAATACTATTGCATTGTGTAAAGCAGTACAGGCAGGAGCCATTCAGACATGACAGAAACTGAACTGTAATATAAGAATATCTACATAATAAAGTAGAATACTTGATAACTTCTTAAAATAATATTCAAAACATTACATTGTGCCTCTAAGCATATGAGATCAGGATCCCAGGCATCCACAAAAAGTCTTACTGAACTGAACCAATTGTTTGCAAACCAGTCTGGTGATCATGTTCCTCTTCAAGATTTTTCTTAGTATTTCTTCAAACAAAAATGTTGACAGCCAACCTAGGAACCAAATGCACTTACATATAGAGAGTCCTCACTTATTTCTGTAAATCTGAAACTGGAGACTCTTGGAAGTTGAGAATAGGGGTAATATTTCCATGCTGTGAAAGAGTATGTATACACCTTGGAGAAGTTATATAAGTTAAATAAAAATATAGCCAACAAATTTGGACTCAGAATCATAACACTTATTTTTAGAAATTTTCCAGCCCTTTTTCTTTTGCCTCTCCTGAAATATGGTACAGATTAATTTTCCCTTCACATATACTGCATATAAGAACTACATTACTAAAGAAAATTATCTTGATAACATAATCTTATTATTTAGAGGTCTGTAAATATGTTAGAGTTCAATCTCTTTTCTTCATTTACTTACTAGTTATAATGTGTTTTGATTTGTCCTGAGTCATTACCTTTTTATGGCTATTCTAGAGGTTTTTCCATTACTCTGTGAAGGAAGAGATCATGTCTTCTTACAAGTTATAAGGTGTGCACAGTCTCTTAAATCTGGGTCTTATTAGCACAACCTTGAACAAACTTCTAGAGAGTAAGAGGTGGTAGGAATAAAGCCAGTGACAACTTGCTAAGAGCCTGATGTTTGAGGAGAGATTAAGACACTGCTGAGAGCAACACACAGCCAGGCATGGAGGAGGTGGTGGCAAGGAAGAGTCAGCTAAAGCTCTTCTCTGTAGAGTTTGTTGTATTTCAGAAAAAAACTTTAAATGTCAGTAGAAATGGAGCACTATTACAGGAAAGATCTCACCCTGCCTTACCCTGTGTGAGTCCATATACTTCTAGATTTTGTTAAAACCAGCTTTAAAATGCAATAGCCCAGCCTAGTAAGCCTTATTGAAAGAGAAAAAGACTTTGTAGTTTCTTCTAAAAACACTGGCATCACATGTAAATATGCTCTTCTTATTGATTAGTGCTTTTAACTCACTTCTTTCAAAGTTATCAACAAAGAGAATCTATGCAGTGGGACACGGCCTTGGCAGTGCTAGGTTAATGGTTAGCCTTGATGATCTTAAAGGTCTTTTCCAAACTAAGTGATCCTATGATTCTGTAAGTTCTCCTCTTCATTTGTTTTCTAGTTATTTCTCATGCATTAAATTTCATGTTACTGTCTCTCCTTGCTTTCACATCCCTTCAGCTGCTGGCTAATCAGGTTCTTATCCTTCTGTGGACTGTATGTTTTCCAGGAAATGGAGACCATTTGCTTGAGACAGCAGCTGGCTTTGTGCTTCTAAAGTGGATTTCCCTGCTGTGTAGTTAACATTTGTCCATGCAAGTAGCAGCTATCACCATCTTGTCACACAGTGTGCATCAGCCACGACATTCTCCCCTAATAAGGTAATGTCTTTGAGTCAAACACCAACTTGTATATGATACACGGGTGATCCCAGAACATGGATCTTTTTAGGTAATATTCACTTTTGAAGACTCAGTAATCCAAAATGATGTATGAGGAGACATTTGTTTCCAAGCTTCCGTGTCATGGTTGGCACAGAATTGAAGCTTAGGACATTTTATATGCAGTGTTACGCATACTGCCCATCTAAACCTATTGTTGCTCACTGTTAATGCCCAAGGCAAAAGTTTTGGCCAGCTTCTGCCTGGGCATCATGCCATCCCAACAGATGGGTATGAGTGTAGACAATCAAGAAAGTATGTTTATTCATCAAACAAGAGTGGTTGGGGCATTTTTCCCAGCTGACACCAAAAACAGCTGCCTGCCTTGAGCATGCTTATTTCTGGTTAAAATGTCTGTGATATATTAGTAATTCCTCTCTGAACTATGCAAACTGTCAATAAATAAAAGTCATTTACAATTAGCTATGGTTACTATGTTTGAGGTTACTTTTAAAGAGTGGGTCCAAAAAAGCACTTGTTTTTTGCTTCCAGAATTAGTAAGTGAGGACCAAGTGTCCATGACTCATTCGAGTTGCAGTTAAACAGAACTCACAGATGTGTTCTCAGTTCCTGTGCAACACTGTGCATCAGGCTGCCCTCTATACTGGTTGCTGAGGTGACAGGGGACTGTGGTACCTGCACTCCTTTATCAGCAATGATGTTCAAATGCTACCTACCCTAACAAGATGTTTGGTTTCTGTTACCCAGAGAGAAGGAAATATGTAAAATTTACCTATATTTTCCAATGAAAAAACTTGCTTCATTTCATCAAAAAGTACTGATAAAGTCTCTCTTATGGACTACACGCACATTTCAAAATCTTTCTTTCATGTTAAACAGAGTAACACAAATTTTTGTATTTCATAATCTTTAGCCATGTGTTATTTATATTCCTGGGAAAAGATTCTAGCCAGCAGCAGGAGGGAATGAAAAACTCAAAATTGACTCATCTACCAAGACTACAACAGCAGTTTTGCTGTTTCACAGGGTGTCATAATGATCTATATGCTCAAGATTTTTGCTGTATATTATACAGTGATTTATGGACATCACATGTTTATACAATCCCAAGCACGATGGCTTATCATGAAATTATTTACTTGCCATTTTTCTCCTGTAAATTGCTGATATTTTACTTAAGTCAGTGGGATTCACATGGGATTGAAAAAAGATGAATGCATCTTAATGTGCCTCAGATTACTGCCACCACAGCACATGAAGAGTGTTCTGCATCTGTGTAATCCCAAATTAGCTTTGAAGGACACTCCAGGAAAACATCTGACACATCAAATTTCAAAGTTCAAATCTCAATAAACATGTTTCCCCACAAAATGTCGTGTGTCACAATATGAGCACTGAGTGCAGGATACATAATATGCACATATACAAAAAAGAATTAATAGCATATTGTGGTTTCCCATACCAAAACCTTTAAGAGCTGAAGTTATATGGAATATTTTCTTTCCCAGTGTTTAGCAGAAGAAGCTCAAGCCCAAGAAGAAATGGAATACATGGAGTCACTTGGCTGTCTTCTTGGGATGGCAGCACTGTTTCCTAAGGAAACATGCCACTGTATCTATCACACATCCACAGTTGGACCAAAATCTCCTTCTCAAAGATCTCAAATATTTACAGTGAGAGCCCCTGGGAATCAAAGCATTAATTCACATGGCTATTTTCCCACAGGTTTAATGGGGAATATCTTTGTCCTTGAAAATGTGCCAGCTCTGAGCCAGGCCCTGCAGCATTTGTATTTACAGGGCACTCCCTATGTAATCAGAGGGATGAGCATGCTCCATTTGCTCCTTGCCGTCCCACTAACATATGCAGTTATTGGCTTCACCTAAGAGAGGTAGGCGTCCCTCCTAGTCCTTTGGCATGTGACAGTGCATGTGTCCACCAGGCTGTCCATATTCCCCTGAACTGCCACACTCCCAGCAGTGCTCTTGCCTGGTGAAGATGCCGAGCTAATCACACTGCAAGAAGCACTAAATTTCCTGAGTGGCATGAAATGGAAAAACATTGAAAAAGGAGAGCTGAGGTGACCCTGGAAAGGATGCCAATCAGGAACAGGACAGTGGGGCACTGCTGCCTGTCTGGTTGCCTGATGAGTGAGGCACAGTCAGACTGCAAGAATTTTATGAATGAAATTAATATTCCCAGAAAGGAGAAATTAATCCTGTGCAACCTTTTTTTTGCCATTTTGTTTTTTCCCTTCTCTTTTTTTAGTCAATTTAACATAAGACTTCAGCAGGATTGAGATGATATTGTGTCACTGCACCACAGGCATACCTGGGCAAATGATGAAAGACCAGCAATTACAAGTCTTCCTTCTCTTTCAGTGGTAGGTCTCTGATCCTCATCAAATATGGAAGTGGGAGCTTTTTTTAGCAACCTCACTCCTGAGCTATGTGAAGTTATTTTAGCAGAACCATGGAGTATCCACAAAGAAAGGTAGAGAAAAAATGTTTGTTTTCAAAGGCAGAAAAACTTTATTCTCTAATTCTTTCCCTCATCCCCATTCACAACTACACTTAATAGGGGAACCTTCTCCTAGTTACATGAGGAAACTAGCTTCAAGACCACCCAGAGTGCTCTATTCCCTTCTTCTTGTCTAAATCACACAAAGAAAAATAAACAAATGAACACGACATTTGCCTTCTCATCCCTTCTTTTCACTAAAGGGTCAGGAGGGTCGGGGATCCTTCTTTTGCCATCTCTGGACACCCTCACCCTCTTCAACAACCAATCCAGATGGATCATGGCCTTTGAAATCTTAAATCCTTTAATCAGTTTCTCCAACTTTCTCTGTTGGCTCCTTTATGTCACATTCCAGGGCTAATTCAGGTACTTTTATACCATGTAGGATTTGGATGACAGAAAACACATGGGGAAGTACAAGTCCAGAGATCTGTGCAAGCGGTGGGTTGATTATCCTTAGCTTTATTAGGGTTGCTCAGCAACATGAGCTTGTATTAATCATGTCAGAGCAGCCGCATCCTGGCAAGTGATCTGCACTGCCAGGATACGGAGCCTTCCCTCACATTACTGAGAAAACGTTCCCATAAATTGTCCCTTTGCTACCAGTGAGGTAATAGGGGCATGAAAATTTAGACCTGTCAAAAATTTCATGAAGAATTATCCTCACTACAGTAATGAGTCCAACAGGAAAGGAACTTAGGATGTTACACTAAAGACTTTCTCAGTGATCACAAAAGAAAGATATGAAAAGCAGCATTTGTAATATTAAATAGTGTGGCTAAATGATCTAGGAAATTAAACAGGGGGTAAAGAATTCCTGAATAGACAGATCATTGCCTGCACAGTTCACATCTTTCCTACGCCTGGAAAGATGGAGACAACATATTCTTGAAAGATTCATCACTAAGTTTGCAGTCATCATTTCCAGCTGGATTTTTTCCATTTCATAATTTTATACAGTTAATCAGAGCTCATCAAATACTGCAGAAGCGGCATTCAAGAACTTTGGTTGAAATTCCAGACAACTTACTCATATCTTTTTATTTCTTATTAATATGATTGTGTTCACTCACAAATGTTCTTTTTTTATCTCAGCTTTTTAATGATTTCAAATTAGCAGCCATTCAGTGGAGCAGCACTTCAAGTAGCAATACAGAACAAAGCTGGCTCTTCCATGAACTACCAGTACACTGTCAAACCAAACAGGAATTTCTGTGGACTTCCAGATATCTAGCATTGATAATATCAAGCTTCATCTGGGGGGTTAAATTTGGAGCAGAGGTTATTGAAGAATTATTGAAGAATGGATTCATATTTTAGTAATGGCAATTCTGGAAGTAGTTTTTCCTTAATGATAGGTGAGTGAATTGAATGAGAGTGATATCAGCCTTTTAAAATTAAGTGGGTGTTTCTCAGATACCTTTCACCTGACTTTAGGACACCATCCCTAAAAGTCCATGCAGATAGTACAGTACCAAAGACCCACTACAGTTAAAGGAGGTTCTAGAAAAAACATAGGGTTTATTTCCTCATTACAGAGAATTTTGTTTTGAAGCACTCTAGAGGAGATATATACCCCATTAAACACATGTACTTTTATTGCCTAATTATTGGTTTAATTATAAATTGAAAGATTGTATCCCAAGCCCTGTGTAAATGACACACTGGCTATTGCTGCACCAAAGGTGGAAAATTGTCATAAACAGTTTGGTTTTCTTTTTTTGTTTTACATGTCTTACTTCATGGAGCAGGAAAAACCATCATGGAATTACAGGGAGATTTGCTTAAAACAAACGAGTAAACACAATTGGGCTTCAAAAGACAGTTTTGAAAACTTAGGAGAGATTTGGCTCCCATGCTCTTTTCACAAAGAGAGAAAGATTCCTACTCGTTTGTTCATACTTGAACATGTGAGTATGAAAGAAGCACCTAAATCAGAGAGATCATTGAGACAACAGGGTTTTCTTCTGTTTGTTTGTTTATACAATTTTCTGAGGCTTCAAATGCTTTCAAACAAAGAACACTTCAGGTCATTGACTGCTTTGTGTACTCCCACACACGTTTGGTTTTTTTTGTTTTCGTTTTTGTTTTAAGTCACACACACTGAAAGAAACCACTTACTGGGAAAGGAAACTACTCTTGGCCCACTTCTCTGCAGGACAAACTCCAGACCTATGAATCTCCATTAGATTTAATAAGACACCTTAGCTCTATGTTGTTGTCTATATTTTTTCCACCAGCTATAAAACTAGAACAGTGCATTTTTATTTGGTAACCACTATTTGCAACCTTTACTGTAAATCTGAGTGGCTAGAGACTGCCTCATCCTATACACAGTATTAACATGATGAACTTTTATTCTCAGTTTAATTTCACTTATGCAGCAAACAAGTTAAATATTATTGTTGCCAAAAGAACTTGGGCTGGCCAATCATTTTTAGTAGTTAAATATCTACAATATTAAAACAAAGAAATGTAACTTCCAGGAGTGATGTAGTTACTAGTTACATGGCAATGGGATAAATTCTGCATTATTAGTAAAAATAGGAAGAAATTTTTTACTGTGCACTGGTCTCCCAGAGAAGTGGAAGTTTCCCATCCCTGGAAGTGTTCAAGGCCAGGCTGGATGGAGCTTGGAGCAACCTGGTCTAGTGGAAGGTGTTCCTGCCCAAGGGGGGCAAGGAGGGTTGGAGCACAATGGTCTTTAAAGTCCCTTCCAACCCAAACAGTTCTATGATTCTATGAATAACTCGATTGCCATTTTTTAAACAGATGCTGTGTTGCCTGTTAAACACATCTGCAAATTCTTACATTATATTTTCTTTCTCTGAAACCTAAGCAAAGATAATGCAAAACTGAAAACCGATATCATATGTATATGTCATATGCCAATGTTTTAGATCACTATTATGTTATTAATGGTTTATTCATCATAAAAGTAGAGTATAGTATCAACATAAGTACCAGCTGGCATATGTATGTGCATCAGTATGTGGATAAATTTTTCATTTTCCATCTCAAAGTTCTTTTAATCTGAAAAAGTGATCCATCTACTTCATAAAATTCCTCTTCTTCCTGCTTTTATTTCAGGCAATCTTTAATCTCAGGCATTAGGATAAGACTTTACTCAGAGAAAATCATCTGTGTCTGTCAGCCACAGGAGGCCCCTACTTTCATCTGAAGAATGCATCAGTGGCAAACGTCAGAGTTAGGGTACTTGAGTGGATGTAGCTACCACCTTGCTGTATTAGGAGAATTTTAAGTTGGAAAAGTTTCTTTTCTATTGATTTAAACATATAGAAAGTATCTAGTAGGGTAACTAAATAAGTTTGTGATGGTCCCCTACCCCACACTCTATGACCTCAGTGACCAGGTCTGACACTCACAGAGGTCAGTGCACAGCCAGCTTTGTCTATTGTACTCCTTTTCAAGGGCAATATGGATTTGTTAAGGACAGTGTTTTCACCTCCATGCCTCAAATCCAGGCAACAGACACTGCCCTTTACTCATTGCACACATAGTGGTTTAAGGAAAATGAAACGACAAAGAAAAAAACCACAACAATTTAAGGAAACCATGGAACCTATGAAAAAGCTTGAGTTAAAGAAAGAACCTTTGATGCACCGACTTTGCACACAGTGTAAGACATATCCAGAGAACGCACATGGCAGTGTCTCATTTCTATTTTCTCTTGTTTGGTCTATAAAAAAGTCAACTTAATAATAAACACAGGAAAAATCAGCAGGACAGTAGGAATGAAAGCAAAAACAAAATAAGCATTTGTCTTGCTTCAGGAGAAATAATGGAGCGTCAAACAGAAGTGAAATAGCCATGCCAATCAGATCAAAATTTTTGGAAAATGAGAAGAGCTATAAACTGGAAAAAGTTGATTGATGAATGAATGGATAACTGAAAGCACTTTGTATCATTAGAAACTGTATAGGAAGTGTTTCAGCTGTTCCTCAGTTGCACTTAATTCTGGCAAAAAGTGTGATCTTTGTGAAAATTATTCAGAAAGGGTTGAGTTCATCTCTTATCCAATCTACCAGGTATAATGATAAACTTACGTATTGGGAAGTGTTGATATTTTTTGGTCTCTTTTGGCCAGCCATGTGGACAAAATTTATGCTTTCTCTACCGTGTTACTGGTAACAAGCATTGCTAAAGGAGAAACTTCGCCCTTCAAGACAGAGCTCCCTGTAAACTAAAGCTAATTAGTCTCGTCTGATTTGCTGGTTGCATTTAGAGGTCATTTGGAGGAGAAAGTGAAGAGGAAGGAGAGGAAGGCTGCCCCGAGACCAAATTTATTGGAGAGCCTCAGGTGATTATGAGCATGCTTAGGGAAATTCCAGTGCCTGCACACATGTGCAGAGAGAAGACCGTTATGTAACAAGAAGGTGGAGCTAGAGACCTCAGACTGGCCAGTACTGACCAAACCTGCCCAGTCAGATGTCACTAGCCACCTGTAAGGACAGATGACTGGTGCTCTGGTTGCTTGCTTGCCACGTGAGAAAACCTTGTATTTTAAATAACGGGGACGCCTGTTATTGCAGTGAGCCAGCCAGCGCATCTTGATCTCTGTCTCTTTCTCCAGACAATCTAAATGTGTGGGCCAGTAAGACAACTCAGCGTAAGCAATTTCCCTTGGTGAGTGGGGGCTTATTGCTTTTGGTTTTCCTTCCTTTTCTCTCCCTCGCCCTGCTTTCCCCTTAAAACTCCTGTCGCTTAGTAGTCTCTGGTAATAAAGATACTGTTTGTTAACCTCTCAACCGTGTGTCTCTTTCACTTTCTGGCATCTCTTAGAACCCACCCTATTTTAACTTATCTTCTCAGGAAGATAGGTAGAAATAGAATAAAAAATTCATTCTAAGGAGACATATGCTTGTAGCTATGAACAAAAGGGGCATCCTAATTTTCAGTTGATGATATTATTCTTGCATTCACACAGTTACTCCATTAACTGGCCTCCAGAAGAAGCAATCTTTTCTGTTCTTGTTTGTCTAACAGGTGAATCTCTCAAAATGGACTGAAGAGTTCAAAAAGATCAAACTGTTCTATCCTTTCTTGGGTTCTTTGCTTCCATTTGGCAGCTGAAGCACAAATGGATGGGAGAAATAAGCTGAAATTGTTGCTGCCCATTCTGTTTGCTGACATACCTCTCAGAGGCATCTGAGATTAAGATCACTGAGTTACACAGAATAGTTTGTGTAAGAAAGGACCATTAAAGGTCCCTGCAATGAGCAGGGACATCTGCAACTAGACTAGGTTGCTTAGAGCTCTGTTCAATCTGACTTCATAAAACCCCAAGAAGCTAGAGGACTCCTGAGAGAAGGAACTGAGGATCTTTTAAGGTCACCAGAATGATGTAAGAAGCACAGACTGGAGCAAGGAAGTTAGCTTGGTTATCCTATGGCTTATCCCATTGACTAAGTAGGGACCATGGCTCTCTCTCATCTCATAAGCTGAGATTTCATTTCTTTCAGTCTGTTGGTATGACTTTGTGCAGAGGAATTAATTTCACATCAAAATTTTCATGAAAACCTTCCATGGAGAGTCTGCAAACAAAACCCTTAAAAAAAAAATAAAAAAAAAAAATCAACAAATCAGTGTCTTTCCTTTCTCCTCTTACTGTCCACCTCATCTATGTACTTCAGTGGGGAGTATGAATTGGAAAATGCTGATGTGTAAATAATTTCATCCTCAAGTACTCTGAGCTACAAATTATCTGTGATCTTCCTTCTGTCACTTTCTTTTAGATGGAGGAGTTTTTCCTCTAAGTGCTCTCATTGCAGAGGGAACTCCATCGGATTTCCTGTCTCTCTGTGTCCTCGGCAATCCTTACCCTGCTGCTGTCACTGGAGAGCTCACCCCTGAGACATTCCCATGCTGGTGGGAATGGAGGAGGGCAGAGCTCTCCAACTCCACCCTCTTCTAGAGGAAATGTCATGAGAAAATGTTTTCTTGAGGTCTTTCCTGCTAAAATGCTCTGAGAATGCTTGCTATCAACTGCATTTTTATGGCATTTTGACTGGAAGTAATGTGAGAATATTCTTTCTCACATTATTTCCAGTAGAAATACCCTGAGAACGTTGTTGTTTGTGATATTTCTACAAAATGTTCTTGGATAATGATGTGACTAAATTTGCCTTTATAATTGTGGGAGTTCTTTCTTTTCTTCCAGCTGAAATATGGGCAGCATCTAATGTCTCTTCATTTTAAACATTTCTTTTATCATTAAGCCTTGTCCAGATTTGTGCCAAAAGAAGCCTTTAGCTGAAATAGGCGATTTGTTTCCTTTGTGCCCTAAGTCCTATCCAAACTGAATCAGAGGTTAAGAAACAAGATTAAACTCCACCGCAATTACAGTATTTATAGGATTTTCTTCTGAGATGAAGTTGTTTCGACTGCCCTTTCTGTTTCAAAATGGACCTACAATAGGGTTGAATAAAACTGTGGAGGAGTAGAGACCTGGAAGAACAAAGACCACATACTGTAAAAAAGCCATTCTAATTAAATCAGAATGAAAACAGAAGAATGCCTTTGCTTTCAGAGAAACAAGTAAACGACCTAGAGAACCTTATGACTTGGCAGTCTACACATTTCTTTTTTTAAAAGACAACTGAAATTTTTAAAAGGAAATAAATCTGGGAAAAAATTTAAGACGTGTCAAGTCAATCAGCTATTTATGCCATTTCCTCAGATCCTGATGTTTCCTTCATGAATTATGCACTTTCAGCTGCCACTGCTTACATATGTGGGCCCTTGTGGCATGTTTCCCAGGACCAGCATGTGATTACAAATCATAAAAAATGAACATACACATTGCTCCTTCAATAAAGGCTGAGATGCAGAGCTCCAACTGCTCCATGTTAGAAATCTCTCTTCTTTTTGAAAAATAGCAACTATTAAAAAAAATCTATAGATATAATAGCTGCAGCCATGAAAATGAATCACCATAATTTCATTTTAAATTGCAACAAAAATATTTGATAAACAGTTGCCCATGAAGAATGGAAAGGTATCCTAGCCACTAAGAGTTTCCCCATAGCCAGAAGGTGGTGCTGCATTGTAATGTAGTTGTGGGGGGTCAGGTTTGCATCTTTGATAACTTATGCTGTTTGATCCAATTTTTTAAAGTGAAACAGAAGAGGCAATTAAATTGTAACAACTGTGCTGTGGGGAAGTGTTCAGCAGAGGCAAAATGAATCTTAGATTTTAGTACCTGATATATTGAAAGTCTGTGGTTGTGTTGATATAAGAATGGGTCTTTTGGTGGAAACTTTAAGTTCTCTCTCTGTATTTCTTTTTTCCTGGTTTTATTAAGCTCTTCTGCCTCCTTACCTCTTCTGTTTCATCTGGATAGTCAACAACAAAAAACAGAAAAATCTCACAATGTATTTCCTTAAAGAAATCTTTATTCTTGCAACATTTTGCAGCATTTTGACTAAGAAACTTTCTTTATTTTCCTGTTGTTGAATAGAAGCCCAGATATTCAGCTCCAGGTAGACACTGTTAATTTTGATGAAACTCTGCAAGACTTTGCCAGCTGAGGTGATGCAATCACCTTCTTTTACAGCAGAAGAGGAGAGCAGAGCTGCTGTGACATCATGGGGCTGTGCAGTGGGGAGAGGAGTTATGCAGGTATAGAGAGCTGGATCCCAGGTAGGGCAACATGGGGTGCCCCGCCTGCCTAGTTAGACTCCCTCAGTCATGCTGCTCCCTGGTCTGCATGGATGTGTCTGCATTACTTAAGCCAAAGAATGAGCTTTTGAACCAAATACCTGGATTGCCCCTACCTTCTGCAGCTTGCTCTGTGTTTCAGAGCAGTCTTGGAAAGCAGGTGCTGGGTAACAGTAAAGGGGTAGATATGCTTCAGCACCTTACTCTGCACTGCTGCTCCAAGGGACAGTCATGACACAGGATCCCTCCCTCCCTTCCTCTCTCCCTCTTCCAGGTTCTGCAGGGTTGGAATGGGCTCCCAGGTTCTGCAGGGCCTCAACAGTGTGTTTCTCTCCTACAGTGTCATTCCTATTGATCTGCCTTAGTGGCTCATGTGGATATAGCTCATGGGTACCTCTGCATGGGCTGGGGGTCTTATGGACAATTCCCCTGTGCTCTCTGATAAGAAAGATACCCAAATTTGATGTGAGGTTTATTTTGTTTGTTTGGGTTTGGGTTTTATTTAGGGTTTGTTTATTTTATTTTATTTTATTTTATTATTTTATTTTATTTTATTATTTTATTTTATTTATTTTATTTTATTTTATTATTTTATTAATCTATTTTATTATTTTATTTTATTTTATTATTTTATTTTATTTTATTTTATTTTAGTGAGGAAAAAAGTCACTAAGAATCAAGCAGCTTCCTCATGTGGATAAAATTTTGACTGTGAGGAAAATGACCCCGACCATCAGAGCAAATCATCTCAGGGACAGGGAAAATTATTGGCAAGTAATGCCAGTGCTTGCATTGCTGTGGCACATTGAAGTCAGAGGCCAGCATACACTTATACTGACTGTTAACAAAACTATGATGTATTTCACAGCAAGGGCATGACTCTGGATGTTAAACTCTTGCATGGATTAAAGGAGAGACACTGCAAATTCACAGAACTGAAATCCACTGAGAATTAATGAGTACATAAGAAACGCATCCAGTTCAGGAAATCACTTGGCTGAAAGTAGCTGGAGGCTGGGCCAATAGTGAGGGGGATGGTCAGATAGGTTTGCCCTCTTTTCTAATTACTGTTTTGACCACTTCTCAGACTGCTCCAGGGCAGATAAAAGAGGTGGTCCTCTCCCCTGAGATCAACTTCAATCCCTTTAAATGCAATGGGCATAGGACTGGACACCCTTCTTCCAGTACTTTCCGGGGATGCACCTGTGTAGCTCCTTGGTTCAGTGTAGCACCCTGTGTGACACTGGGAATCAGAAGAGGATTTGGTCTCTTGAACTTTCAGGAGAAAATTTTCCATGAACTCATTATTAATTGGGGCTAATTTATCCTTTCTGTGACCTTTCTGAGTGATGGCTACTCTTACATCAGCTTGGAACCTGTGATTATGCAGTGAATAAGATATGCCTATGTCAGCCATGAAGAGATTATCCAAAAAGGAAATCCCTTTTCCACTGGAGATGTCACCTTTGCACTATGCATAATGACTATGACTGTACATTTTCCCCTAAATTTACAATGACAGAAGGCTGTTTCCAGTTGGAAAACCTACCAGTTCTCCTGACTGGGGAACCTAAGATGGGCAAAAATGTACACAGATTTTGATACAGATGAAAAATAAACAGTATTCTTTCTTCTGAGAAGGTCATGTGGTCTGACCAACCTTATGTAGAATAATTTCATGAAAACTTTGAGTTCACATAGAAATAGATACAGCTTCATTTTTGGTGATGTTTTTTCAATGTAAATATAACTCTGTCTATATATATACTTATGTAGTCATACAGTAGCTTTTAAATTCACCAGATGCCTAATGAATGCTTTCAGTCTGAAAAGTGGCCCATAGCAGATGGAATATGCCCAACCACTCCCAAAATCCTGGAGTTTTATTCTCTTCAATAAAATGAATTTTGATCAATGATGGGGGAAACTGAAACCTGACTTTAACTTACATAATGACAAAATAGCCAAGTTATTTAAATAAAATATTATTTAAAGAATCTAGAAATCTAAGACCTTTACTGGCAGAGATCATGTACAGCTTGAGGTAAATGCTTTTGTGAGAATTTCTTATTGCTGGAAACAGAGTTCCGTAATAGAAGCGGTGACAGACCTTAAATTAGTGCAGTGCTACTGTACAATAATGTGTATTCTCAGTGCCATATGGTTATCATATGCAGCAGTTTTCCTATGTTGATTATAAATTTGGACTGTCTGGCAGACTTTACAGAAGAGAAAGACATCATTGATCATTTTATCTATCCACTTTGGGCCAGTGAAAGATCATTCCTGCCAGTCTCAATTTCTGTTTTTTTAATTATTTGCATTGCTGTAGTGCCCCAAATCCCCAGGCAGGTCAATGCCCCCTGTTCTGTGCATTACACATCAGGGTAAGTGTTACTTGCTTTGAAAATGCAGAGCAGCTAATGTGCAGCTGTAATCAGAGGCAAGTAGGAACTGAGGCCAAGGTGACACCATGCCAAATGTAAAGGCTACAGATTCTTAACTCTCTGCTCTTTTATTATAACCCAACTGTCTTGGTTTGCTCACCAGGTCACTTTAACTGCCTAAAGTTTCACACGCACTCCAGCAGACCTGAAGTGTGGAGAAACAGCTCCCTGTGAATGAACACAGAAGGGATGTTGCAGAAACAAGAACCACCACAGGAAAACTTGAGTTGTTTGTCTGAGAAGCAAGAAAGACAGAATATCACAGGAAAAGAAGTGGAAAGGCAATGTCAAATGGACAGAAGAGCATGTAAAAACATTTGCAGAGCTACTGGAAATTTGTCTATGCCATAAAATGGACATGTGGTAGAAATCCCACAACTAGTGGGAACTCCTGCCGTTAAGTCCAGACTGTATATGTAACACAGCACTGTGCCAGAGTGACCTGTCACTGTATTTTCTCAGCAGGGCTTATTAGCCTGGGCACAGCACTGTCTGATGTGGGAACAGTGTGTCAGATGTGACCTGGCTCAGGTCCAGGCAGCTCAGTTCATCCCTGTATCACATGTCCCAGCACACCAGCTCTGGGATTAACTTGGAGAGACCTCACTTGGGTCTGCTTTAATTGGTCCATAAATGATAAGAAGTCCTCATTGCTTCTCTTATCTGACTAATTTCCAGTTTAATAATGAAAGTTTTTTCTGATGATTAGACAGGTCTTTTCCTTAAAAAAAAAATCATCCTAGTATAAATTAATTACCCTTCAAAATCGGAGAATCCTTTGAAAAAGAGATATCCTGGCAAGACAAGCAACTAAGTGTTTTGTTGCCATTTGAGGGGACTTGCACTGAAATCCCAGCCTTTGCTGCCTTTCTCTTGCTAAGGAAGAAGTACCTCATATCACAAACCAGCAGCCCCTTCAGGCAATTGCCATTTAAAGAGTGGCATTGATGGACTCTGTAAGGAGTCCTATTCACTGCTCTCCGGGCTGGCAGCATGATGTCAGTGATGTGGGCGGCAAACCCCTGAATTTGCTTTGATGGTATTTGTGCTCTTTTTTTTTCCATTTTTCACGAATGAGTGATTCATTTCTTTGAAACAATGTGTTTGGAAAGCCTGCCCCACTAAGGAATTGTCTACGCAGTGGGGGAGACTTGGAACATTGTATGTCCTCATGGAAGTACCAACAGGGGTTGTGCCAGATCCTCAGTGCAAGAGGTAACAGGGATGCTTGTATCAAAGCCAAAGATTCATGAATCAAAGGCGCTGACTCTCGAGCATAAGTGCCAGTATTTGAGCAGATAACACAGCCTGTGCCAATTTAGGGAGAGAGAAATCCTGTGGATTCAAAGAAATACAGGATAATCAATTTTAAGTATCCTATAGACTTGAGAGTCTTCTTTTCATTTATAGATATTAAGGGAAGAAATTAGGGTAATGAAGTGGGCTCACTTCCCAAATAAGAAAAAGTAGAAAAATTTTTGCACCATTTTCTACCAAAAACTGATGTTACCTCATGTGATTTGTTCTAAAACATAGGGGAATCAGGGGAAGCAGTACTGGAAGATGAAACTGTGGATGTTGAATCATATGCTTTGCAAGTGGATCAAATAAAATGCAAATGTTCATGTGACAGGTGACCAGAAGAAGATCTTGGCCTGTAAGAGGGCTCTTGGATAATTCTGTGCCATCTTTAGTAGTAAGCACCTGACACTCAACATTTGCTAGCAGGATGACTCAGACTGCTTAGGATAGGCTGACTAAGACAAAAAGTTAGATACAATGGAGACAATAAGGCACCTATGATAAATTATGAACTATCTTATATGCAGAATGGAGCTGGAGGCAGCATTAGACTAAACTCTGGAAGCAGGATCATGTCTGAGTTGTCACTCTCAATGAAATTTCTGGATTAGGCTGAACATTATGTGTTTGTGTTCACTCAGAAAAAAAATGTGGAATCACCTTCCGCTCATAGGTATGTAATTAAAAATTTCTCATTTTCTTAAAAAGGTAGCTAAAAGACAATGTCACTGCACAAGTTTTGCATAACATTTTTGTGATTCGAAAGAGGAGTATGAACATAGCTTTGCAGCTTCAGACAAATGCAAGGAGTTTAATAACTGAAATTTGTGTTTCATATATAAAATGTTAAGTGGTTCATTGCAATAGCTGATCTCTACCTTGCTGAAACAACTCGCTTACCCTCCCAACAACTCTTGCAGATGGAAGTCCCCATGAGAAAACCAATCAACTGACTTCACATCACAGCCAATATCTGATTCAAGTGAGTGATTCCAAACAGTAGAACAGAGGACTTTGAGTTGGAGGCATGCAGCACCATCATATATCTAACCAGTATTTCCTTAACCCTTTTCATGACGGCAAACTTCTTAGGTTACTTATTGGAATAGTGGAAGACCTGATTCCACCTTCTTCTAAAATTTGAACCCATAATTCTACATGATAGAAAATGTTGGATTGATCAATCATCATGCCTTCTCTTAAGAGTAAGACAATGGGCAAGTGTCTAAGTTCAAGAGAAGTATTGCTTTGTTTCTGTTAAATGTGTCCTGGATACAGATAGATGCATACGCACTCGACAGCTCAAACATAGAGCCTGACCCAAATCATTATTAAAATGATCTGTATAGAAACCTAAAATTCCATAAGTCATTGCTCACGTTCCATCTCTGCAACACATTTTGAAATTGGTGAGTTTACAGAGACATAAAATTTAATGAACTCTCTGATCCTGCCAGAGCAGAAAGCATCCTGCTCTCCTGCTCCCCAGCTTCTCTCTTCCAGAAGACATCATATGCAAGAAGATGCTGTCCACAACAGCTGCTGTGCTCTGTTTTCTATCTCAATTTGTCTGTTGGGTTTCTTGAGCTCAGTGGTGCTCATCAAGAATACAGAAAACCCCCTTCTTGTTAAACATTCAGAAGCAGCTCCCCATTTGTCCTGTAGTTACATACACACCATATAGTGAGTAAAGACAAGGAAATACTTTGAAATCAGACCCCTCTCTTTTTTTTGGTTCTGGAACTTGGTATTCCACATGAACTGAGCAAATTTTTCCTTCTGGTTTTGACAATAAAATACCATTACAAATGTGAGAAACTTGCCTGGTTGAAAGTGTTGTCAAAATGACACATACAAGAACTCACTTTCTGACAATCATTTTGGGAGGAATTTCACAACTGCCCCCTTCAACTACTTACAGAGTCATTTTGTTCTCTAATATGTGCAGCATTAGATTTCTCGGTGCAAATTTTATAGGTATTATTTTGAGTTACAGTAGGAAAATACTTTCAAGGGAAAAAATACCTCAAATCATTTTATTTCATGGGGTTTCTTCATAATTTTAGTGCAAATAGTAAAAGTCAAACCTTTCTAAGAACAGAAATTCTGAAAAAGTTTGCCAGAATTGTTGCTTCAATGGCATTGAATTGATACAGTAATAAATATTAAGTATTGAACATTTAATGTTTGCTTTTCTACAAACCAGTTTATTTTATATTTGTGATATTCTATTAACATTATCAAAACAAAAACAATGGACTTCCTTATTTGGTAAGAATAATAAATAAATAAATATATTCCAGCATTGCCAGATTTCCTAAAAGCTGCATTTTCTGGTGACAGTCAGTGTAGCTCAAAAAATTTCAATCAACTTCAGAATTATACATAAAGGAAAAGACAACTGAGGCTGTGATTTTCAAAGCACTAGTAGAAATGAAAAGCATATGGATGCTATTGAAAGCTACTGAGATTTGGGTACCAAGTCCCTGAGGATCCTTTGAAAACTCTGAAAGAGTGTCTCAAACACAGTATGCATTCACTGCCTATTTCTTGGTAAAAATAAAAAGTGTTAGAGGCACATATTTAGGAAAATTTGAAGCACTTTATGCCGCCTCTAACTTCTAAGTAGCTGTAGAACAACACTTTCTTTTTTTAATCCTTATAGATAGTAGGAATGTCAATACTGTTATTGTGCTGTTTAGTGTCTTTGGGATTTTTGTTATGCACTTGTATCTCAAAATAAAAACAAAAATCCCCAAAGACAAATAACCATCCAAACCATGTTTTAGAATTTTATTGGAACTCAGTGAAATACTTTGACGTTTTATTTGAAGTTCGGAAACTTAATATGACGTTAAGTTATCAAATGAGATTCTCTGAGTTTATATAACTGATTGCAATTCATTCTAAACTTCAGTTGTGGCTCCCTGCATACTAACTTCACAAACTCAAAACTTCCCACTGCACTTTTATTCACAGGCTTGTCAATCAGGTGCTCACCGTTCCCTTAAAGTTTAAGCCTTATTAACCTACACACTGGATTTGACTGATGATAGGCCACAACAAACAAAGAGCACCAACTCTCAGGTTCCAAATCCTGTCATCCTAGTTCAGAGGGTCCCTGAAAACCCCCTGGAAGAGATGAAAGGATCACTCAAATGTCTGATTATTCAAACACACAGGCAATGAGGGCACAATGTGGAAAAAAAAAAGTTAGTAGAGTCCCCTGCTGATTGAGATATCTTCTAAAAAAATAACTTGTTGCTGATCTTTGTACACAGAGAGCATTGGTTTCCAGCCCAGGTCTTCATGGGTTATGTCAAATGCATACTGGGAACACCATGTGCAAGGTCTGGATTGAACATATATTTGGCAAATACTTGTAAATTGAATTCACCTCAAGTCAGTGTTGCCCAGCTACAACAGGAAGACAGCATGTCAACTACTTCAGAGGAGCTGAAAAATCACTGTCATTCTGGCAAGCAGAATTTCATTTCATTCATTTTCATATGCAATTTCATAGTTTAGGACCTCAGTATAGTCATATAATATGTCCTGCTTTGGTGCTATACAGAGTTTATTTTATTATTACAATTCTGCTCATTAATGGGCCTGGGCATGTTGGTCAAATATAATTCCTCTCAACTAAACATCACTGTATTTATCAGGTTTTTAATTAGTCTTTTACAGCATTGCTCAGAGATCCCTCTCAGGCATAGAACCCTTTACATAAAAAGCAATGGTCCTTTCATGTTCCAAAGCACAAATCTAAATAATAACTATGCATTGTAGAACGCAAAATAGAAGAGCTGAGGGGATAACAAAGATAATATCAATTAAGAAAACTGAAAGCTTTGGGGGGGTTTGTTTGGTTGATTTTTGTTTTGTTTTTTATTTAATTTAAAAAACCTCTTTGGACTTTAATGTGAGATAAATCAAGGGAACAAGAAGCAAAAAAAGGACTATTTACCATGAAAACAGACTACAAAACAGAAGCTGACCTTAGACTTTCCCAAAAATACTTGCTTGTATTCTTGTTTTCCTTCTCTTTTTATTTCAGTTTTCTCCTCAGTAAAGAAAAATAATAACTGTGCAGGATACCAGCAACTGTTGAGCCTGCATGAAACAGCGTTCAGCTTCTGACTGTAATGGCTTGTTTGCTTCCCACTGAGCCAACTACCAGTTAGCAAAATGTAAATGACAGAATAAAGAGACCTAATGAGAGGATCAGATTGTAAGTGCAATTTTATTTAATATGTTTGAGAATGGGGGAGACAAGTGCAGGTTATACCTGAAAAGTGCAGAGAGCAAGTGGCAACAGGTCTTTTATTCTGTCTTCCAAAGCAAACTTCTTTTTCCTGGGAGAAAAAAATTCATAACAAACTGATGGGTGAAATATTTTTGTCACTGAAACATTGATTTTTCATCTCAAAGTAGCAGATTCAAATTCCAGGTGACCTTACTGACATGTGTCAGGACAATATATTAAAAAATTATAAAGTCATCAGGGTAATAAGACTAACAAGTTGAGTACCCTACTTATGCAATATTGTCCTCTTCCTGAGTCATAATGGTATAAACCACGTTATTTAAGAATATTCTATTTCATATTTTCAGTATGATACTGTATCAATTCTCAAAGCTATTAAAATGTGCATCTTGTTCTTATTTTCTGCTGTCATTCAAAATGTTTGACCATTTCTTTAGAAAATTATAATACTAAGATTTTCATCTGTTTCCTGTGTCAGCTACATCTTAATACTTCTATTCTTTAAGACGATTCCTGCCCATTCAAGAACCATGTTAAATAAGTGTAAATGTATGAAAAAACACGTTCTTATATGACTCAGAAGCTCACAGCAAAAAAGCAACCAAGCATATACAAGTAATACGCTGTTCCTCTGGAAATACAATACTTGCACCATAGCTTTGGCTTTATGTTGCAGTATTGGACTGAGCCTGAAAGATGAATGTAAAAGATAAAGAAGCATTGTAAGGTCAATGACTGAGCTCCTCTTTTTCCTAATCGGCTTCCCTTGTTATCCATTCAATGTAATAGAAGGTTAATCTTTTCACTACTGCTAAAAAATAGCTATAATATTTTATGAAATGTCCAGGGTAAAAAATTAAACTTGTTGTTGTTTATACAACTCTATAATAGTTAATTAGACAAAAAATAAATAAATAAATGGGCGAGTGGATTAATAAATAAATATATGTTCAGCAACTCGGCATCATTTTTCCCTCCAAAGAGTATTCAAATGCAAATGGGTATACATGAAAAGAGGTACCAGGCCTTCACAGATAAAATATTTCATGGACACAGAGCTTTCAAGGCCATGGAAGGAATTCCAATGTCACATATTAATTAAGAAAATATTTAAGATGGACTGAGCTGGAATTTTCCAAGGGAACATATTTCTGTTAAAAGAACATTTTCTTTTAAACTAAAACTTAATATAGAGATTCTGTGCCAAATGACTTTTAAATGTTAAATGCATAGAATATTGTATTTCAGTATTTTTTAAGTGCAAACATTCATTTTCCGTGTTGAAATTATCTCAAAAGTCATAAAAAAGCAGAATAGTTATAGATAAGTGAATAAAAACTCATCATGTATCCACAAAATTTTAAGAAGCTTTTCCTTTCTTCTTGGATCAAGACAAACTAGTAAATTTGTTGAAAAAAATGCAAAAGTTAGTTTCTTTTAAGATATATTCTATATCCCAAGGAAAGAATGAACGAAAAAAATTGAACCAGAATGGAGAACCCAAAGATGAGGGCATTTGGAAGATCGAGGCTGAGTGCTGGGTTCCATCACAAGCTATTATTGGGGCATTTGCCTAGGCAGTTCATTCCATATTCACCTGTTCTAAATTCTAGGAAGCAGTTAAAACTCTGTGTCCCACATGGCAGCAGTTGTCCCCTAGCAGCCTATACAAGCAATTAGTACTTTGGGTCTAGACCGTACACAAAGGACTGCCCCAAGGACTGCTTTAAGGTAATGTGGCAGATGGATACAGGCACCTTTGGAAGTGCTGTCCCAGGAGAAGAATTGATCCAAAATTGCAATTAAGGTCTTTGAAGAGACTGACAAGGAATAAAAGTCCCCCAAAAGACCACATTCATTAGATGTGCTCCAGCTATGGCTGTTTCACATAGGTAGTACAAACAGCAACCACTCTACCTTGTAATTTCTTGTATTAAGAAAAGGAAGGTGGTGTGTAAAGGGACATATTTGACTCAAATGTTCATTGATTATCCCAGTGAATACTGGGACCCTCCTGATGTCTCCTACAAAGGATCAGTCTGGGGTAAATATCCTAAAAAATTACTAACTCTGCAGACACTGTAGTGACAAAGGGAGGAATGGAAGTGCCTTAATTCAGAAGACTGGCAGAAATGTCTATGTTTTGCCTTTCTTAAAATACATATATCAATGCAGAATATTAGGAAGAAGAACATATGAAAACATTTAAAATATAGTGAAGCAAAACTGCAAGAGAAAACAACATAATTCAGACCAACAGTGATTATGTGGCATACAAAGCAATTTCAGCTCTAAAGTGAGAGAATTAATGTGATGGCATCAAAACCCAGAGAATAAGAAAACCTTAGTGGCTGTTCCACACAGAAAATTAAACTCCCAGTGTTCTAAAAATGTGATCTTAAACCTTTACTGGGATAATACGAATTCTTAAATTCAACAGATATATTTTCTAGGAAAATCTCAATTGTGTATCATATTCTTTCTCAATGGTAGAAGAATAAAGTTGAGAACTTTTATGAAAACTATAACAAACCACTGAACTTTAGTCATTCCATTGACTTCTCTTGTGTCCTCAGTTTATATATTTTCACCTTCTCTTTATCCTTCAGTTTTTACTATATAATACAAATAACCTGTTGGCTGAATCTCTGAAAAATCTTTATTTTTTAGTCCACACTTGGTTTTAATCCTTCTTCTTAGAATATTTTAAAACAGTACTGAAAAGAAATGAGCTATTCTGTCCTTTAATTACAAGAGTTATAACAGGCATTTGAATAGGCTTATTAGTTTTAAAACATGATTAACTATCACAAGTATAAAATATGAAAGAAAAACTAAGTATTTGTAAGTTTGGTATCAAGTCAGGATGAAGATTCTTAGGCAGAGGAAATGGGAAACAGCTTTGGAATAGTTTTCAAACAATACAAAAGGGAAGAATAGTGAAAAATTGTAGGAAAGTGTTCAGAAGCTTTATTTTAGGAGTTGAACATTTAAAAAATGCTCCCATCCACTCTAGGGCTTCATAAACCTACTCTAACCCTTTGTACCTTCTGAGTGCAAAAATTATTAATGAAGAAACTGTTGTGTGGTCTTTGCATAGTGAAAAATTTGCACCAGTTCTGAACTTTTGAGATTCCAAAGAGCAATATTTAGGGCTTTATTCTCTCCACAGTATGTATTACAGGTGCTTGACATCTCTTAAGTACTGCAACTCATCATCTCCGTTTGGATCCCCAACTGTTTAGCCTTACTATTTTGACTTAATGTTGGCATTTATTATAATCATGGATAATTATGTATAATTATAATTAAGCCCTAATCCTCCTCAATTACACTGACATAAATTAGGCATAAGGCATAATTTAATCAAAATTAATGGATTTGCACCAATGTAGAGCTGACACAAGGATAAATCCAGATCTTGTATCTTATTATGAATTGTAGCATTCCAAATATGCCAGAGTGAACCAGTCTTATAGGTAACTATTGTTCAGTTACATGAAATGTTTGTTCTTCATTGACTGTCATTCCTAACAAAAAGGGGAAATGTATTGATTCAGAAATAAAGCAAATATTACAAGGGAAGTACTGAAATCTGAAAGAATTTCAAATCTTGTACATAAGAAAAAACATTTGTAAATCATAAGAATGTTTATAAAGATTACTTTTGTTTAAAAAAAAATCAAAGGAAAATTCATTCCCTTGGGCATTTTAAATGTATGTGGTAGAAATACTCACATCCAGATGCTAACTTTTCTGACTGACCAAGAGTGGCCTTAGAGAGGGTGGTTGGGGAAATGATCCTTTACAAAACATGGGATACAAAGCTTATGTTGTTGAAAGGAGAAGCATGTAATCAGCTAAAGAATTTCTGAGAAAGACCAAGGGCAGCAGATACTGAAACCTTGAACTTCCTTACTTCAATGCATTTTTTGCATGCTTCCTGAAGAAAGGAGCAACCAAGGGAATTTATTAACTTTTAACTTAATTAGGTAGATGCCAAAAAAATGTTCATCCCTGGAGCAGTCTACTTAGACATTGCAGCCTTCAAAACATTGTAGCTTCTGTCTAGGACTCTGGTGAAGATTTTTATTTATTTATTTATTTTAAGAGGCTATGTGACCTTTTTTGTCTTCTAAATATAACACAAGTCTGAAATGAGAATTTTAAGTTTCCAATTGCATGAGAGCATATCGAAGGCAATGGTCAGTACGGTGTATATATGTGTGTAAATTTAATTGTGACATTCCATGGAAACCTAAAATACCCCTTTACAAAATAATACAAACAGTAAGTTCCTCTGAAATGGCAGATATCTCTCTTTCTCTGCCTCTATCTCTGCATCTACATATATACATAAACTTTTTTCCTAGCTTTGATTCATATTCATTGCTCTCTGTCAGAGAATGTATAACCTAACTCTAACTTTCCCAAGCAACACTGTGCTAAATCTACAATATAATTTAGAGTTATGCTCTCCCTTGGCTTACTTGTATAACACTTATTTTTATTTTTTCTTTAATGTAGTTGCCTCTTATTGTGAAATTTTTTATTAAATAAAAAGGGATATTATTTTGAACTTTCTCATGTTATGCTCCCAAAAAATTGTTAACAGAAGCAACAGAATTCCAATTCCCTGCTTTCTCCTTAGCTACAACCACTGTTTCACATGGTGTTTTCTGTGTCAATCAAAAAAGAAGAGGAGATGATGCTATCCCTGGCAATCAAAACTCAATGCTGGCATTCCAGCCTGACAGGAGCATGAAGTTATGTACAGGACTAAGGAAGAAAACAGGATTTTAAGAACCATTTTTACAGAAAAAACAAGTTATAGGTGTAGGATAATCACTGTATGCTAAACTATAATCACATTAATTTTATTCACTCTGTTGATTTAGAGTATCAGAATTGTGAAGAAAGTTAAAACAAGTCCTGTTGACAGAAAGTGCCTAATTCTCTAGCCTAATTCACCAGCTACTGGTAAGGAATTCATTGGACTACTTCCAAATAAATTAAGATGTGTTTGAATTAAGAACAGTCTAATTACAGTAAAGCCACCAGGATTCCTCAAAGTCAGGACCTAGAGCTCCAAGACAAAGTTTATATATAAGAATTCCGGTTTTGTACTGGATTCTGAAATTCATTCACAGGTATTCTCTGTTGCACACCTTTTGAGGCATAAATATTATACAAAGAATGAGACCTAAATGAAGGCTATCACAGTACTGGGACAACAATAAAAACCCCACCTGTAGTAACTCCGATGTTATTAGAACTGCTAATAAAGGGTGGGTGGGTTTTTGCCATTCACAGTGGATGCTGCAGTCATGTCACCACTATTGTATCCCTACTAGCAAACCCTCCTGTTTGCTATCAGTGTTGCAGGCATTTTAATATTGTTGTCAGCTGCACATTCAGTCCCTGAATCAATAACTTTAATCATCTTTATGGTTGCTCTTTTATTCATGTCTATTGATTACAGTACAACAGTATAAAACAGCAGGGTATGAAATGACAAAGGACTATTGGAAAAAGCAAATCCAACAACACAAAACTAAGCAACCTTTTAAATGGAATAATTTTTTCAAAATGCTGCCTCTGAAGAATTTTGATGCACTAGGCATTGCAGGCAATTCAATATTTGTCCAGAGGCCTTGGTAAAATTTTATACACAATATAATGCAATAAAGTCAAGATTAATATAATTTTGGTGAAAATTCATATACATGAGAATTTTTCTTAACCACACAAAACAAACAGATAGTAACTGAACATTGAATGAGGTTAACCAGCATAACTGAAAGATGGCTTCTCCTCCACCTTTTTTCAGTCAACAAACTAAATGGTGCCCAAAAACTACTTTGCTTATTTTTAAACATAATAACTTAGTGTGTCTAAAATGATTTAGTAGACCACCCATCTGACTAAAACCACATGGTTGTATATCTCTTAAAAAATTCCTGAGTTATTCTGTAGAGATTATCCTGACTCCGGATGTAGGTTCACAAAGGTAGAAGATGCCCGAGTGTTGACTTACTCCTTTGTTTAACTTTTTTTTTTTTTTTTAATGTTAGCTCATTTGCTTTATTCTCATGGGACCCTTTGCTCCATCTCCTTACTGTCCAGTTAGGAGAAAATTTTGAGGTTATGACAGAAATTTTAATTTTCTGCTTGTATCAGCATTATTGTAGTATTGTCAGAAGGGGAAAGAAACTATAACAAAAACAAACAAAAAATCTAGGAAGGGTGTTACATTGCAAGGATGAGTCTTAGAGCTTTGGCAAAACCTGAATTGCCTTTAGACTAGGAGAACTTCTACAATAATCCTTGCTTAGGGCTGTGCCTGAGCAAATCCGAGTTTGTTAGCAGCTTCACATGGGTGCCAGAAAATACTAGATACATGCCCTTAGAATTTACCTCAGGAATCTCTCATACAGGATCATAGGAGTTACCATAGAATAGAAGATTTTGAGAAGGAGATATATGCACATACATAGAGCTTGCAGTTTATTTCCCTTCTGAATAGTGAAAGAATGAAGTCTATTTTGATGTGCTGGAAATCAAAACAGTTTCCTGCATGTGGTTCATCCATCTCTGTTACATTACACAGAACTGGATAAAAACAAGCTTTCAGTTTTTTTCCAGATTGAAATGTGGGTGTCAGGGGGCTAAAAGAACAGTTTTCTCTCTTTTATTTTTCTTTCACCAAACTTTTTTCTCTCTTCACTGGAAACATAATGTTGTCAGCTGTCCCTGCGATCTTCCAATTTCAAGTTCTTTCTTTCCATCTGTGTTCAAACTTTTTTTAACTCTTAATCAGGTCCTGCCTTGTCTTTGTATAGGAATTCATCATCATCTGGCACCAATTCAGACCTGTAACATGAATAAAGGTTGGTATTTATCATAACTGCTGTAAAGGAAGTGCCTTTAAAAGGAAAGGGAGCATGTAATTCCCTGCCATTCACTTTCTCCTCAACCTTTCACCTTTTAATCAGTAGCCATAACCCAAGAAGATCTCACAATGGAAAGTTAATTATGAGGTCAAGAAGATGAAAGCATTTTCTAAAGGTACTTTGCTTTTAAATTATCCCTGATTTTACCTGCATGAAAGGAAAGGAAGTTCCCAAAGATTATTGTAAATGGACCAGACTTTCAGATTGCCAGCATTTCTAAGGGAAAATGGAAATGCAATCCTGTCAAAATGTCCTTTGAATATTTCTTAGGAAGGAGTCTTCCATTTACCAATCTGACCTGACTCACAAATTGAAGATATATTTATGGACATGAGGGCATGGAACACTCAAGGGCAATACTCCATGGGCAGTCCACCCTTACAAGACTAGCAGATAACTACCAAGGTGTCTGGATATGAAACTGTGAGGTTAAAACACATAATTTAGGTATTTGAGAATCTGGTGTGTACTGTTGAGAACTGCAGGGAGAAGTGTGTTTGTCAATTCGCCTGCTAACCTAGAGAGAAGACATGTCAGTACATGATGGTCAAAGCATGCAAAGTGGAGGCAGGGAATAGAGAGATTCCACCTGGGCTGCACTTACACTTTCCTGAGGAAAGCAGCATGACTGGAGAGCCATCCCCCCCTGCACCCAACACATGAGCACCGGAATGGCAGTCTCCTTTTCTCCTTGAGGATATGATATTTTCTATAGGCAACACTGTCTTTTCATTGAGTTTTCATATGAATTTCTGATTAAGAAACAGATCATATATCATTTTCTGATCATAAAAATTACAGAAATACCAGCTTTCTGTAATGTTGTCATTAGCTCCACTGTTCCTCTCCTAATACTCATTTAAATTGTGTCTACCTGGTTACTAATACTTCTTAAGTTGTTTTTGCTTCCTCTAAGAGATTAACAAAACATATTCTCTGGACTTTTCATGACAGTTAATGGTAGAGGATGAATGGAAAAAGAGACATTGTGATTTGAGTTGGCAAATGATTAACTGTGTGTTGCCTCTACTGAAATAGACTTTAGTTCCAAGAACTGAAATCAAGACAGTTTTTAAGAATTCAGCTCTTCCAGGATCAATCCCAGAGTGTCTACACTTGATAAAGTAATAGTTTTTAACAAGTTTTTAACATGAACAAGAAAATGTTTTGTGCAAAAAAAAATCTCATTATAATGTTTTAAAACATGAAGTCAGGGGCAGTATATATAAGAAAAGAAACACAAAGCTTACACAAGAGTCTCATGTCTCTGGCATTTCCTTGAAATGCCTTGAAATAATCATTTGATAGCACTATGCTATCTCTAAATATAATAACAATATAATGACTTTCTCTAAAATGCAGATACCAAGTGTATGTATGTGTTTAGAGAACTGTACCTAAAATGGTATATGAGGATCACAGAAAATATGAATTAATAAAAAGATGAAACGATTGCACAAAAATAATTAAAATCTAGGTGTTGCAATTTGTTGTATAATAATACCATTCTGTGAAGAAATGGAATGATGAAACTCCTTTTCCTTAAAATATTATCAGTTCAGCTGTGACAGGAGGCCCTCTGGATACTGCTCTCACAGGCTTCTTGTTCACATTTTCAGATAGAGTTTCTGATACATTTTGAAGTTAGGCACGATTATTCAAACCGGAATTTGCATGAATGAGCAATAGTGAGTTTATAATCTATGCAGCTTGTAATCCATGCCTGTATCCCTTCAAACAGAAACAAGCCTCTTAAGTTTACCATGGAACTTAGATATTTAGTAATTTAACAGGCTTAAGTTTTATTCCTTCAAGGTAATTGCGCAGATACCTTTAATAAAATACACTCAACATTGCCAGCAAACATGCTAGATAAATGAACACAAGAAATGTTAGATGCAACTTTATTATACTGTTAATCCTTGCTGGAAGGCTTCCTGGAGTGTTTGAGGGTAGTGTTAGTAGTGATGATAAACTAATTTGCCATGGCTCTTAACTTCATGTTATCTTTTCTTATCAGCCCAAGGCTAGGTCAAGAAAAAAAATTGGAAACATTTGCCAGAGACAGCAAAGTGGCCAATTCAAATGCCATTGCAGAGTGTCAATCCATCCATGTCTCCATAACAGTTAGTGTAATGGTCCGTTTAATTCTTCAAAGCAATTGAATTTCCCCCCTTATCCTGATAAGGTAGTGTTGCCAGAATTTATCTTTTTTTATATGCAAGGCAGTCTAATTTCTCCAATGCAAATTGAGCTAAGAGCAACAAAAGACTAGAGATTTTTGCTCTTATGTTTTTAGAGTCAAATAATGTCTAAAATTGGGGAGGCTTTTGACTTTATGTATTTGTTTGGTTGGGGTTTTAATTGTCTCAAGATAGGAAGACTCAAAACAATAAATACATTGTGGAATAAGATATAAAGAACAACACGATGAGTCATCAGCTTTGCCTAAATCTTGGAATGTGTGTTCAAATCAGTGATAGGTGAGGTGGTAATTCACTCATTACCTTCATCCTGTGGTGTGTGCTATACTCAGGACCTCTCAGATCTTCCAGTGTTTGTACTGGTTTGCAAGATAAAAGGATATTGAGCTTTCTGCCACTTTGCTCCTGTCACTTCACTCATAACCATCCTCGCAAAGTCAGTCTGTTGGTTTGCTGCTATTGCTTTCTCTCTTCTACTCTGTTTTACCCAGGGTGGTTTCCACAAAATCAAACAAATCTACCAGATTAGAAATTACCAAAAGAGTGAAACAAGACTTCTAGATGACATCCTTGGGTTTCCTACCAATTTATAGTAACCTCATAGTCCCTCCACTTCTGTTGGATTCAAATCTATTATGTGTCAGGATCACCTGATTTCTATAGTCTGTGATACTTATTTCATAATTACCTTCACTTATATATGTTCAAGTGCAGGACCAGGTACATATAGTTTCCAAAATCTGATGGCAATTGTCAAAAGATTTAACATATTACATTGAGTGGAATTGGTACAACTGCAATAATTGCAGATAGACCTGCCAGAATGCAGTTTTTCTATGTGGAAAAAGAAAGACCTTACCTCTTAAGTTTAAGTGAATGTATTTGCATAAATAACCTTCAGCTGAAATAATAAATATTCACTCAATTTCATAAATCAGCAAACAATTATAAGATGGTGTACAATAAAATTGAAAATGCTGAAATATATTATTTTATATAGGTGGTTCAATATTTTTAGATTGTTATAATGTCTGATCTAATTCACATCTGTAATGTAATAGCAGGCCACGAATATAAAATACCATACCCAGATGAAGATATACTAAGAGTAATGACCTTATTTTCAAGAAAAAAATACATTGTCATTCAAAAGTTGACAGTGCTGAAATTAAAAATAGAGTTACTTTCAAGTCAATATATATGAAATGTCTTTTAAAAATATTTTTAAACTCTGTACTTAAAAGTCGGATTATTTTTGAATTCTGGTCAGAAAGACATCTTTCACACCTAAGTGTTGGCTCAGCAGAACTTTATTCAACCTGTGACTTATTGTTCTCAATAAAAGATGTCAGACCCAGATTAACAACTTGAAATTGTACCAAAGTACATTTTTTTCAGCCATCATGACTGAAGTATGCTGTATGTGTTTCTCCTCAGATACTAATGAGGGTTTATAGTTTAGGGGAAAAGATTGGTTAAAAGGTTCAGGTTTTCTTTCACAAACAAGGTTTGATTACAGTATTAATAGTTTGGTTTGCCATGATCTTTCCCCCTTACCTTAAGGCTCTAGTATTTGGTAATGAAAATACTATAAATTCAAAAAGAAAATTAAATATTTCTCAAGACTGCTGAGAAACAGTGACTCAGCTGAAGAAAATGAGAATTTTGTCTGTAAGTGGACTGGGATTTTGTCAGTGATACATTCATTTCCTCCACTTACTCCCTTGCTCCAACCTTCTGCAACTGCTTTCTTTCTCCTCTGAAAAACATGGTTTGAACTATTTCATTAAAAAAGCAAAGGCAAGAACATATCTCAAGACCCTGCATGAGCATTCTTAAAAATAAAACCCTTTAAACATAGAAACAGCATTGCCAACAGGTTGAGGGAGATGATCATGAGTTTCTACTCAGTCCTGGTAAGGCAACATCTGGAGTACTGTGTCCAGTTCTCAGTAGAAGAGGGATGTGGAACTCCTGGAGCAAGTCCAGCAGAGGGCAACAAAAATGTTTGGGGCTGGAAAGGCTGAGGGAGCTGGCCCTGTGTAGCTTGGAGAGGAGAAGACTGAGAGGGGACCCCATCAATGTCTGTCAGTATCTGGAGGGAGGGTGTCAGGTGGTTGGAGCCAGGCATTCATCGGTGGTCTCCAGCAGTAGAACAAGAAGTAATAGGCAGAAACTGATGCACAGGAAATTCCACCTGAATATGAGGAAGAACTTCTTTGCTACGTGAGTGGTCAAGCACTGGAACAGATTGCCCAAAGAGGTGGTGGAGTCTCCCTCACTGGAGATATTGAGGAACTGTCTGAATGCAATCCTGTGCCATGTGCTCTAGGATGACCTTGCTTGGGCAGGGAGGTTGGAACAGGTAACCCCACAGGTAGTCCTTTCCAAGCTTAACTATTCTGTGAAATTCTGTGAAATTAATACTAGAAATCTGAATTATATGTATACATGTATGAATATATATATAAAACAGTTATAAGTTATATAAGTTAGTTTTAAACCAATGAAATACAGATTTGGATATTTTTTTGTCTTCATCCAAATTTTTGTGTTACCATTGATAGGCCACTAGCAACATTAAATAAGAACAGGAAATTAAATAGAGGAAAATACCAATTTTATTACATTAATTGTTTTTATTTGTTTGCTTTTATCAAAGGACATTTTCTTGTCTAGATATCAGACTGGCAATTTTCTTTTTTAAAGATAATGCTCTGGGTTACAGTAGTTGCATCTTGAATATAGCATTCAGTAGAAGAACTAGTCTGGATGTTAGCTCATCATTTTCTTACTTCTCAAGTGCAGCCAACAAAATATGAGATTAAATTCTGTGGTACTTCTCATGTCTTGTAGAAGGCATACTGATAATTATACATAAAGAAACGTTGCAGTGCTTTGGGTTGTTTGGTTTTTTGGTTTGGTTTGGGGTTTTTTTGACATGGATGTTACTTAATCCAAAAGAAAGTATCATTAGCTTCCTCACTTCTCACATTGGAGCTTTCTATCAGAAGGTATGTGGTACTTTAAAAAGTAAACTGCAAAGTCATAGGAATAGTACATTAGTACATAAACCTGTTTTCAAGCTTCTTCATGTTCAAATGTACAAATTGCTGGACTGCAATATGTGCAAATCCAGTCCCTCCTACTGTTCAGAAGGATAATCTAGTCCTGATTGCCCGTTGAAAACCACATCCCATCCAGGTCTGTCTTTCTGGAAGGTTTGCTCTCTGAAAGATCTTTTGCAGGAATCTCTTGATGAAGTAAGGCCTCAAGCCTGTTCTACACAGAAAGTCAGATGAGATGGTCTTAAAAGTCACAATGGTTTCAGTCTGGAAGCATGCTAAGTCTTCTTAGAGAATGTTTGCTTTGAGACATAAAATCCAAAACCTCACTGCCCTTGCTGCCCACTCTCCTCAGTACTTAAGCTTATCTGACTTTCAGAGGAGGTTTGATGCTTTGGGGGGAAGAAGTTTCATCCTTAGTTTATTTGTGATGTAAACATACTTTACAAATAGAGAAATTAAGGTCTTGTTTTGGGGGTTCTCTACCAAAAGTTAATGATCTAAATAAATGCAAAGCTTCTCAGAACTCAATAGGAAATAGCTCCTGCATTAAACAAATACTGTGGGTAACAGGGAATGAGCACTCTTAATGTGTTACAACTACAGAAGAGCTTGAGACTTACCAGCATTTCATTGTAGAGTCTTCATCAGGATTAGAGAACTTTGTTCCTTTAATTAATACAAGGCAAAACTTTTACTCTATGGCTTCTCATCCTCTTCTGTCCTTTTTTATTTCTTAACATTACTTCTTTAACAAATCCCTCTTTTCAGGGACCAAAAGCTGATACATTCTGGGGAAATGCCAGCAAGATGTTAGAGATTGGCACAACTAGCTACTGTCATTCTATCAAGACAATAGGATTTGAGCAAAAGGGGTAGAGTTCTCCATGCAGAATTTAGCTGCTTAATCCTCTCTTGTGGGCTGGCACAAAATCAACAAAAGAAAGAAACCAAATTACCCAGCTCTGCTTTGGCAGATTTAGCCACTGTCAGCAGGCCAGAAGTTAATTCCCTCATATTCTTGTTTGCCACCAACTACGGCAGGCCTTGCTGAGCCAGCTTTCCTGTGTAAATCTGTCAGCTGAAATGATGCACAGCATGAAGAAGGAGAGAAAGGACATGCAAAGAGTGTGGTCCTTTTGCCAAATCAAGTCCCCAGAAGTCAGGGGCTGGCACTGGAAGTGCCTCCTTGCCTTCAGCCTGAGTGACGTCTTTGACACGAGATGAGAAAGATTTATAGATCTTAAAGTGCCAGCACGCACACAGACACACAGACACAGACACACACACAGACACACACATACACACGCACTCTCACACACACACACACACACACACTCACACATACACACACACACACCCTTCCTTGCCAATAAGTAGGGATAGCTCTTACATTAAACTGTGCGTGGGAGACTGTTTCCCTTCTGGCACTCACCACAAGCTTCCAGCTGCTTAGCATCTTTCTGAGACTCAACAGTAGGGTATGATATGTTAATAATGAGGACTACATAGTCATCAAGGCCAGTAAAATTACAGTGAGGGTAGGAAATGCATCATCAGTTCGCTCTGTCACAAATACTTACTGAGTAGTCACAGCGTATGGTCCCTTTTATTGTGTGCCCAAACCAAGCTCCTGGGTGGTTAACATGACACAGGGGAATCAGGCTGTTGTGTGTCATTCACTATTCTCCTCTTTTCTCAGAAATCAAGTAGCAGCACTACTGTGAGATGAAGTAAGTCAGGTGAAAAATATTTGTGGGCACTTGCAAAACAGCTCTAATCACACAATTTTTGGGTTCTTATTATGCACCCCAAAATGGGTATTCTTTCATGATTTGTTTTTTGTGTGGTTTTTTTGGTTTTTTTTTTGTTTTGTTTTTTTGTTTGTTTGTTTGTTTTTTGTTTTTTACTTAGGGATGTTTCTTTTAAAGCAAAGAGTCTTGAGAGTGAAAGTGAGAAAATTAGGAAGAAAAATGCAGTGTCTTTAAAAGTGAAGTGAAGGAATATAGGTATTTTTTAAAAAGCTAATGTTTTTTCACGTGAAAATCACAAATGCCAAGGGATTTCACATGTTTTTAGTGCAAAAATGGACAATTCCTTTAAATAATGAAATATGTTAGACAGAATGAGCAATCCTGCAAAAACATAGAACTGTGTGTGAAATTCTCAGGCAAATTTTGTGTTAACAGTTCTAGTTGCCTTTATTCTTGTACTGGAAGAAGTTTCCACTAGACCAGTATATGTTATAGATGATGTACTGTGATAGCAGCGTAAATCTGTAATGTAAGCAGTGTAATTTTGTGAGTTCTAAGTTCTCATAATTTCTGTTTCAGATTATGTAAGTACTAAATAATTGTGCAGTACAATTAGAAAACTCTCTTATTTTGTCCTGTTTTGAGACAAATCTTTAGACACTCATCATAAACATTTATTGATTGCAATAATCTGATGAAATGAAAGGGTAGATGAAGTGTTTTTCTCCTAATATCTGTGTTCACTTCTTGACATCAGCAAGCTACTTCTAGCCATAATTACATCACCTTATGCAAGTGCCAGACTTGGCAATTATGACTACTGAACCTAAGTATTAATGGGCAATTTCCTCCTATTCCTGTAAACCAAATCTTGACACAATCAATGGAGAAAACTTGCTGCAATTTCTAAATTAAATGGACAGAAAACCAGTATGAAAACAGTCTTTACTCTATTTTGTCATTCCTAGTTTTAACACAAGACAGATGTTCATGTTATTAAAAACACTATGGAAATGTTTAATAGAAAACTACCAACACTCCCAAGCAGGTTAATCTGGATAAAATTCACAATACTGCCTAACAGAGACAAGTGCAAGATGACATACTTAGGGGGAAATAATCAACTGCATAAATACAGGTTAGGGAATATTTGATGCACGAGGTTCCAACTCTGCAGAAAATAATGAAATTTATCATCAGTTATGCCATATTTTTTTGTAATAGCTTTTCAGCACCAAAACTGGATCTTGAAGGCAGTTAAAAAGGGCCAGATCCAACTTTGGCCTTGGGTCTAAATCTAAGCACTCCATTGAAACACCTGACCCAGGAATAAAATCACTGTGCAATTCCTCTGTAGTTGATGGAGAGAAATTGGCAATTCCAGAATAGAAAAGATTTTTATCAGCCTTTAGGGATTATCCTTACCTATCTCAATAAAGTGCTTAATTGCATGAAAAAGGTCCAGGTGTGTCTGAAATGAATTTTAGGAATCCAATGGCCTTTTTAGCTCCCTAAATGACTGAGATTAATTTTTGAACTGTGCTTCTGAACTCACATACCATCATTCTATGTAAACTCATTCGAGTTCCATAGAGGAGACATAGTTCACATATTCAAGACATTGGACATATTTAACTCATGTCTATGAACAAAGAGCATTCAGTGATGGAAGACAGCAAATCAACTCATGAACTAATATTTATAAGGTTGCTTTTATACATTAGGGACATGGTTTAGTGGTGGACTTGGCAGTTCTGGGTTATCAGTTGGACTTGATGATCTCAGAGGTCTTTTCCAACTTACATGACTCATTCTATGATTCTAATGCTGTAGTGCTGTACTTACTGAGGTGTTGTGCAGAGGTTGCACAGCCTTACCCATAGCACAGATGGCACTTTTAGGCACTTACAAATTATATATAGTGATGAGGACATGCTTTCCCATGTGTGTTTTTCACCCTTTCCTACATGATATAGACATACACAACAGTTGGACAGCTAACTCAAAGAAACAGCACAAATCCAATCTCCAGAAAAGATCATGACAGTACCTTGAGCCTTATATCAGTGTACATCCCTGTACAGCACATTCAGCTGGGATTTATACTTAACAAAGGCTTGGGGGAGGAGGAACAGGAGGGATATTGTTTGTGAAAACTTAATCTGGACATTTTGTTGTAAGTTCACTGTAGATTAAAAAATGTTTCAAAGAAACAAAACAAAGATGGTTCTCTCTGTAGAGAAGGCTTCACTCTCATAGTCTAGTCAATAGGAGTGCATGGGTGTAGCTGAGAGCAAATTTTGGCTTACATAGTTTGAAATCTATTTGAACTCTTAAAAAAATAAGTTTTTAAAAGGATTTCCTTCCTGTCAGCAAAAAGCCACAGACATCAGAGGAAGAGAGTCAACCACATGTGTGTTTCTTTTCATGCTTCCTAATCAGATGTAACAATTGCTCACACTGCATAGATAGTTTTTTTTAAGGATGTGCATTCCTGAATCTTAGGGCCCTGCCAAGTGTAAAAGCAAACAGAACAAGCCACACGTGAGGTAATATATGGCCTTAGGCTTTCCTGACTTCAGCAGGACAGGGGGAACCTAGCAAAGTTCCTCTTCCATCATGGCTGTTGTAAAGTTTTCAAGAGAAACCACAGCTGGCCTATGTCCAGTAACCACCCCTTTACAGAGCTGGCAAGTTACTTTTCTGAGAGTGCAGAAGAAAAACAGCAGAAGGAAATGTGCTTACGGGGGCTATAAATAGCTGTGTAGAAAGCCTAACAAAGGTGTCATAGTACATGACTTAATACACCATGCATGACATTGTTATCAACTGTGATTCTCCAGTCTGTTTCTCAGGAAAGAGCGGGAGAAATTAAAATATATATTGATAAACTGAATTGTTGAGGAATTATCAAAGATTTTATATCATTTTTATATCATAAGCTCTTAACTAGAGACCAGTTTTCTGTGTCTGTCTGTACTACAGACACTACAGTTTTTGCATGTGTAACTGAGCCAATTCAGGTATTACTACCAAGTAGTAACAGCAACGCAAAACCAAGTAGAGATGAAGTGCCAAAATTTTTGTAAAATTTCTAAAGTTAATATTGCAACTTTATGAAGCTCTATGTTAATACAGACTGGTCACCATAGCAGATCATTAAAATTTAATTAGGTGCATCCATATTATCCATATTATCCATTATATCCTAATACTCTAATGGTAGACATCTCGTAGCTTTGGTTTCATAAGAAATCTAAATAAATATAAATTTGTGACTAGGCTGAAAGTCATGAGAGATAGGATTTATTTGCATTTGCTTTTTACTCATCTGAGATCTTCAATGTGTAATATCTCTCTGTCTTTCCTCTTTTCTGTCAACTGTCTTTGAAGAGGGAAAGCTGGTGCATACACAATGCCTATTAAAATTAGTCTTAATTTTTGTAACTTCAAATCAGCTTTTCCAGTTTAAGTCCTACTTCTGGCCAGGACTGTGCACATTGTTTCCCTGTTGTGCACACACACGCTCTCCATAAAATGGAATAAAGAAATGAATTTCATTCAGGTCTGCCATTAGTCATGACTTCTGCATCACGAATCACAACTGTAATGCAAATGTTTTTCTTCAAAGCAGGGGAAAATAATTAATATCATGTTACACTTTTTCTGCATGCTTTAGCTTTGAGTACCTTTTAGCTCTATTCAGTCCAAGTAATTGTAAGCAGTGATGGGCAGACAAAATGACATCAGATGTCTGAAATAAAAAAAAAACAACTGAGTTTATGACATCACTAAAATTTTTCTCTGCTGTTGATTCTGAAGACATACGAAGACAGTAGTTCTCAAGCATCAAACTGATTCTCCCTTTGGGAGGATATTAAAACTGTCTGTTCTAAATGTTTGACTTGGTAAAACTAAAGAAAAAAAATGCCGGTTTGTAGCTGTGAGAATATGACCCAGAGAATAAATAGCTAAAGAAAATCTAGATTAGCATTATAAGATTTTTTTAAACTGAAATGGACAAATTATTTAAAAAACAAACAAACAAGAAAAAACAAACAAGAATTTTAATGTCAAAGACTGTTAGCTTCAGTACAGCCACATATCACTAAACTATAATATCCTCTTACCTTTGAGCACCGCATCTTACTTTGTCTTCAGGTGTTGGTTGGCTTTATTGAGACTGTTCAAAGTCACTGAAATACCAATAGTTTAAGTAAGCACAATTAATATAATTCCCAAAATTATGCTGCTCGACACTGAAGTGATTTCCTAAATAGGAGACACTACAGATTGGTGTCTGTCTAATACAGCCACACTATCCTACTAAACAAAATGTACCCAGGAATGTTCTCAGATGTGAAGGCCAACTGGCACAGAGCAATCTGTGTACACTGCAATAAATTCCACTAGCAATCAAACTGCCCATTGGGAACAGTTTCTGTCCGTATTAAATCCCAGGAATTTGGGAGCAGAGTCCTAGCTGGCTGAGGTAAAAAATCAGGACAAGGAGTGTTCTGACAATTTCCTAGTCTAGATCGGTGAGTACCAGTGCCATAGAAAATGCTTGGCAGTGTTTAATTTATGAGTATAGATGCAGCTCAGGAGGTGTGCATCTTCACTGAAATTTCTTTCTAAAGAAGAGGAAATAGATACTTTGAGTGCAATTTATCCTACATTTTCAACTACAGTCATGTAAAACAAGTCAAACGAATAAAGTTCTAAATGTGTCTATTCCTTTTCATTGCCTGTAAAGTGAACTTAGAAAGCTTTACTAAAATCATCACAAAGCTTCACGAACAAAGATTTGGGAAGGGCACTACCCATGCTTGCTGCAAGTGTGCTCGTGGCTAAAAAGGCCAATGCAGGATAGGTGAGTCCAGTAGCAAAAGGCACATTGGAAAGTCTCCTTGGGTAACATTGGTGAGGAAGGGTTCTTTCTGCATTGTCTTTTCTCCTCGAGACTGATTTGTGAATGGTGTGTCTCCATGAATCATGACTGGAGGCCAGAGTGGACCATTGATGGCAGTCAATATGGCCAAGGCTGAGGTGTTGTTTCAGGGAGTCCTTGTATCTCCTCTTCAGTGCTCCTCTCTTGCAGCAGCCGGTGGTGAGTTCACCACAGAGCACAACCTTCAAGAGGCGGTGATCCTCCATCCTGGTGACGTGCCCTGCCCAGCACAGCTGCGTTCTCATGAGCATGGCCTCGATACTGGTGATCCCTGCCTGTTGAAGGACAGACACATTGGTCACGTAATCAGTCCAGTGGATGTTTAGGATTGAATGGAGGCAGCATTGATGGAAACGTTCGAGGAGTCGCAGGTGGTGGTGGTAGATGACCCAGGATTCAGACCCATATAAAGGAGTAGACAGTACAATGGCTCTGTAGACACTGAGAACTGTGCTTTTCTTCAGGTATTTATTGGACCAGACCCCTTTAGGGAGTTTTCTGAAGACTCTGTATGCCTTTGGTAGCCTGTTGTCTATCTCTTTGTCAATCTTATCATACGAGGAAATTATGTTTCCCAGATAGATAAACTGCTGGACTGATTTAAGCTCTCATTCACCTATGGTGATGTGGGGATGATGGAAGACTTCCTGAGGTGCAGGTTGGTAGAGAACTTCTGTCTTCTTCAAGCTGACTTCCAACCCAAAAAGCTCAGCAGCCTCTGCAAAGCAGGATGTTAAGCGCTGCAGAGCTGCTTCTGTGTGAGCAACGAGGGCGGCATCATCAGCAAAAAGCAGCTCACGGACAAGGTGATTCAGGGTCTTGGTGTGGGCCTTCAGTTGCCTTAGGTTGAATAGGCTTCCATCAGTACGATATTGGATGTAGATGCCATTTTCTTCATCGAGGTCTGCCGTGGCTCTTTGGAGCATCATAATGAAGAAGATTGTGAATAGAGTTGGTGCAAGAATGCAACCTTGTTTCACACCGTTGGTTACTGAAAAGGGTTCAGAGAGTGCATCGCCATATCTGACTTGTCCATGTTGATCCTCATGTAGCAGGATGATTGTTTTGAGGAACTTGGTGGAACATCCTACACATTCCAAGATCTGCCACAGGCCTTTTCTGCTCAGAGTCTCAAAAGCTTTGGTGAGGTCAACGAAGATACATAGAGAACTTTGTTCTGTTCCCTACACTTCTCTTGCAGTTGTCTGAGAAAAAATACCATGTCCGTGGTGCTCCTATTGGCTCTGAAACCACACTGGCTTTCAGGTAGAAGTTCCTCTGCAATAGTGGGTACTAATCTGTTCAGAAGTATTCTTGTGAGGACTTTACCAGCAATGGAGAGCAAAGTAATACCTCAGTAATTTGAGCAGTCTGATTTTTCTCCTTTCTTCTTGTACAGGGTGATGATGATCTGGTGGTAGTTCACCTTGTTTTCAGCAACACACAACAAGCTCGTGAAATTTGGCATGGAGTGATTGATCTCCATGCTTCCAGACTTCAGGTGGAATTCCATCAACCCCAGCTGCCTTGCCAATTTTCACCTGTTGTATGGCATTAAGTGTCTCTCCCATAGTAGGGGTTATATCCAATTTGTTTTTCACCACTTGTTGTTTAATGTGCTGAGTTGCTGAGCCTTGGACTACATAGCTGGCACTGATGAGAGTCTGAAAATGTTCAGATCATCGGTTCAGGATGGAGGTTTTATCTGTGAGAAGCATTTGGCCAATTGTGCTGAGTGGGGGGCTTTGAACCTGGTGTGTGGGTCCATACACTGCTTTCAGGGCCTCATAGAATCCTCTGTGGTCACCCAAATCTAGGCATAGTTGTGTCTTTTCTGCTAGGTTGAGCCACCATTTGTTCTGGATGTCTTTAAGTTTCTGTTGGAGCAAGACCACAGGCAGCTTTTCTTACATGGTAAGTTGGCTGAGTGAGGTGTGCTTGGTGAGCAGTTTTCTTCTTCTTCAACAATTCCTGGACATCTTGATTGTGTTCATCAAACCAGTCTTTGTTTTTCTTGGAGAAGAACCCTAAGGATTCTTCAGAGGACTGCAGGATGCTATTTTTAATATGTTGCCAAAGCACTTCAGGAGAGAGATCTACGGGATTATCTTCAAGTCTAGTTTAAAGGTTTACCTGAAAGCTGTCTCTCATTGTAGCTGTTTGAAGATTGCTGACTTGGAGTCTCCTCCTTGGAATGTCACCTCTCTTAGGTTTTGGCTTGACATGGAGGTTAAGTTTGCAACGCACAAGGTGGTGGTCTGTTTGACATTCTGCACTAGGCATCACTCAGGTCTGATGGACATCACGAACATTTCTCTGTTGCACTAAGACATAGTCAATGAGGTGCCAGTGCTTGGATTGAGGATACATCCAGGTTGTCTTCAGACTGTCTTTCTGCTGAAAGATAGTGTTGGTGATGGTGAGCTGCTGTTCTGCACAAAACTCTAGCAGGAGGTGTCCGTTGTCATTGCAGTTTCCAATACCATGCTTGCCCAGGACTCCTTTCCAGGCTTCAGAATTCTTACCTACTCTGGCGTTGAAGTCACCAAGGATTATGATCTTATCATCTGCAGGAACCTTTTGGATGAGGTGGTGCAGGTCGGTGTAGAATTTGTCTTTTTCCACTGGATCAGCTTGGAGAGTTGGGGCATATAAGCTTAAAAGAACAACATGTTGCTTTTTGTGTAGAGGGAGGCGTAAGGACATAATGCAATTGAAATGACCTGTTGGCAAATTTTTGGATTTGTAGGCAATGGAGTTTTTAATCATGAAGCCAGCTCCTGGAAGGTGACTTTTGGTTTTGGGTTTGCCTGACCGGTAGAGTGTGTAGCCAGCACCATGTTCTTTAAGGCCGCCTTCCTCATGAAGATGAACTTCACTGACAGCAGCAATGTCGATGTTGAGTCATGAGAGTTCATGGGCAATTAGAGCAGAATGATGCTCAGGATGTCCACTATCCCCAGTATCAAGCATGGTTCTGATGTTCCAACATGCAAGTGTTAATTTGAACACACCTTTGGAGGCAGGTATATGCCTTTGAATTCTTCATGACTTTGTTTTTCTTTGACCCCGTCAGAAGATGGTGGTTGGCCATGGTTATCCAGCCAGGTGTGGAGATGAGCTTTGTTTAGGCCACCTTTGCTAGGCCCCTCTCCGTGTGGAGCAAGCAGTGCTGTCCCTAGAAAAGGCTGCTTGGTCATTCAGGATGCTGCCTCAAGAGACTGTCATCTCCGGGGTCAAGTCTCTAATGACCCATATCCTGAACCGCCTGCATGCAGGGTTGGGTCTGCAGCTTCCAGCTGCTTCCTATCACCTGCCGTTTCAACCCTTGCCTGTCACTACAGGGCTTTATAATGTGTGTGAACCCTGTGAGCCTGTGCAATGGATTTTTTAGGTGAGGCACAGTGTATGCAGTACTGGTCCCACCCTTTACTCCTAAGGTTCATCTGCCAAGGCCTAGCGAGGTTGGACAGTGACAGTGAATACCTCAGGACATAGGTTTGGTTACAGTATTGTCTTGGTTTGAGATAAGCAACTGCCAACCCCCCCAAGCACAGAGAGAAAAGCCTCCCTCCTAACACCAGGGAAAGGGGAGAGGGGAAAGAAAAAAACCACTTCAAACTGCATTTATACTAAAACTACATATATTTTTCACAGAAAGAAAGAGACAATTAGAAGAGAGTACAAATATACACTCACACAAGTCTGCAACAACAAGTTCCCCACCTCAACTTCTTAACGAACACACAAATTCTACTGTCTTAACTACACATTACTTAAGAAAAGACTTATTCCCCAGGGAGACAAACTCAAGCAGAAAGGAGAGACCCAGAACAACACATTTTACTTTCCTGAGATACCCTGTGAGCCAGTGGTGGGCCTGGTCCTCTCCATCCCCCCTGGGACAGCATCGTGCATCCTCCCAAGAGGAGGGCTGAGAAACAACTGCCTTAACCACTCCCACACTGGTTCCTACTTCCCTGGAGATGATGTCATAATGTGGTATGGAATACAAAATTACTGGCTAGGAGAGGTCAGTTGTTAGCTCAGCCCAGCTCAAGTCAGCTGACAGCTTCGGCCTAGTCCAAACTTCAGAGCCCAAATCTAGGCCCACCCAGGTGAACCCATAACAAGTATCCTTCTCTTAGATGGGCTAAGCGAGCTCCATCTGCCTGGGTTTTGGAGTTAGAGTTGTCCTTCTCCTAGGATGGTTGCCAGGGGACTAGCAAGCCCATCCTGCCCATGGACACACTTTGTCTGACCCTTCAGCTGAGACCTGTCTGGCATGGGAGACCCTACTGGAGGCACATACCGCCGCCAGCATAGCACACAACCTCATGAGGACATGCAAGCTTCTCCCCCGCGACAAGGGGGTGTCCCCGGAGAAGTTTACTAAAATACAGATGAGAATATTATAGGAATCTAAAGGGTTGAATCTCCCTCACATGATTAGATCTACTAGTTCATGAGGATGCACAGACAGCAAACATCTTTACTTTTTCAGTATATGAGGCTACCAATTTGGATAACAGCTTCTTTCAGGCACAAAATTCAGATTGACTCCTAGTTTTCAAATATCAAAGAGCTTCTGTGTAAATCAGGTTTTGCTTATTTATGTGTGCAGTACAGGTTTTTCATGAATCTGAAAGAAGCTGTTATTTTTGCAACTGTGGTATGAGATAATTAGGTACACAGTGGTAAGAACTTGTACGATGACGAGTCCTAGAAGAAAAGTAGGAACATAATATCAGAAGAGCACTTTCATGATACGAAGACCAGTCCCCTCCAGCAAAGGCAACTCACAGACATTAGAAAATCCCTTTCTAAATATTTATCTGTATGAGTAGATATTTGTTTCTGTGCTCTTACTGAATGATTAAGCCAAATGTCTTCACTTCTGTGGTTCTTTCAAAGTTGATTCCAGCATCCAGCCTAAGTTTATGCTTGAATATTCTGCCTGTACTTGTTCTTGTGACATTTGTAATTTATGCTAAATAGTCTTTTTATTTCCCAGCTGCTAGTCTCCATGACATCCTCCTGGAGAGAAATCATATCTTCTTGCATGTCTTTGTTTCTGTGAGTGATACCAATGAAGGTTTTTTGATCTACTACCTGTGTCTAGTTTAACTTCTCTGTCTGTTCCAGCCTATATTAGCCTTTCTTGAACAGAGATTCCAAAAATATATAGTTGTAATTTCTCTAATTCCTTGCAAAATTATTTTAGCTTATTATTTATTCCATCTGGAAATAAGCCACCAAATGCATCTATTCTCATTTCTCTTTTCTACAGAGACATCACACTGAGTCTGGAGGCTATCCTGGTGCTTATTCTGTTCCTTTACTTGAGCATAATGACTTTTTCTCACATCTGAGGTGTGATTGTTTCCATCTTGTTTGCATTAGATGAGGGCCTTTGCCCCATGTTCAACTTTTTCATGATTTTTGAGACCTGAGGCACAAAAAATTATATTATTTTGTACAATGTTTTATTATCTTTGTCGACATTCTCATCCTGAGCAGCAGAAGTTTTCTTTCTTTCTACTTTTACAGCTGAACAATTGTTTCAATAGTTGCAAGGTTTAATCAATCTTTTAAGTCAAATATCTTACTTTTACTTATTTCTGTGCCTTGAGGTTTGTTTGTTTATTTGTTAATTTTTTTCATTCTTTTTGGTTCTCTGCTTAATCCTTATATTCTTTTAGAAAAAGGGGGTTCATTTATCCATTGATTGGTAGGTTTTTCTTTGATAGTTATTTTTACTATTTTACTATTTTTACTACTTTGATGAAGCATCAAGATAATTTCTTTAAGGATATCTGACTTTTTCTTCACATTACAGTCACTGGGTTACAAAATTTAGTAGTAAATTTTCTAAGTTCTAAGCTTTATTCCTGAGTGTTCTGTTCTAAAACCGAAAATGTTAGCTACTGACTTAATTTTGTTCATCTGGTCATGCAATTTAAATTGAGTAAGTTCATGATGACTTTACCTAAAGTTTTTTCTACAGCTATTGGAAAGGTAATGGAATTTTTTCAAGGTTCCATTACACTTTGGCAAAATTCAGTCTTGGCTTTCGTGACTATGCTGTCATTAGTAGAATATGTTTTTTAACCTTTATCTATGAAGCAAAATACCATAATGGCTTACTTCTTACTAATATTTATCTTCCTGACAGCAATAAATCTGTTCCCATTCAAATCCCACCTTGGGAGCCTGCAGCATAACTGTGGTAATGAGAACCCTTCCTTGCGTCGAAGGAAAATCTATCAAACCTGAGATATTTTGACATAAACTCTTAAGGTTCAGTGAACAAGCACATTTCTATAAAACTTTGTTTCATCAGGAATTTTCTCACCAGCTCCACACACATCCCCCAGATAGATGATATAAACTTTAATCACACACAGATCTTACAAATGACAACCAGACAAACTACCAAGCAACTGAATGATATTGTTCAGAGCATGAAATGTAGGATATGTGTTGTACTGGTTAGGGTGACATATAAGGCATGTAGGAGATTGCTGAGATTTCTTTGAGATTGCAAAGCATACTGGGAAAATACCACATGACTCTTGATAAAAAAGGCGTGGTCCGGGTTCATACATATTGCCTTTTATTTTGAGACCTTCTTCATATTTCTGAAACCTTGTGCAGGCTTGGATCAGTCAACATCAGAGCAAGTGAGCAGTCAAGGAGTGTTGACCTCCAAGAGTCCAAGACATCAGGCTGTGCACAGATATTATTATTTAGTAAAGAAGTATACTCCTGGATCTCTGGTAGCTCAGATGTTTATACATGTATGTCTCACTCCCTTTCATTAAAAATCTCACACCACTTCATGCAGCAGACTTGCCCTATATCTTTAACAAAATGTAAGACTCAGCCTAAACTACGTCCACAGTCTAAAGAATTGTTTCAGGGCTGGAAGAAGGGTAACAATTGGTGCACAATTTTGCTTAAACTTCTGAGTCCAGACCTAGTTCCAAGCCAGTGATGACCTTGTGGAAGAGTTCTCTGTCTAAGATCACATCACAGACCATAGTGACACTTTCACAATGATTATTTTTATGCTTCTAAGTAGGCAGTAACACAATTCTATTGAATTTGACTAACAACTGATAAGCATTTTCTACAGCTGTATTCTAGTTTCATGGGAAATAATGAAGATCATGACATTTCAGAGACTTTCTTGATGACTGAATGAAAGCAAATGCCTCTCTTTTAGAAAGACAAAAGAATATTCTTAGGACCAACAAACAGAAAAACTTTACCTAAGTCCGTGGAAAGCTGATGGAGAAAATAATTCTGGATATCACTTCTGAACATATGAAGGACTAGAATATTGCTGAAAGTAGTCATCACATACTCAAAAGGGGAAAATCTTCCTTCAGCAAACTACAGTTTCTGTGATGAGATGACTAGCTTGGTGGATAAGGAGGGAAAAAGGGATGTTTATTTTGACTTCAAAAAGACTTTCAATACTGTCTCCCATCATGTCCTTATTAACAAACTGGTGAAGTATGAACCAGAAAAATGGATCACAAGGCCAACAAAGCATTGTACCCCTTTTGCATTACCTTGACAAAGAAGGAAACTATAGATCAGGACCCTATGCAATCTAATGTAACTTCAAGTCTGGCCACTGTAGGCCAAAAGACTTCTAGAGGTTGCTTCCAACTGAAATTATTTTTTACTTGCTATAGTGCTAATACTATGCAAGAATATAGACAAAAATAAAGAATATAACTTTCTCTGGTGTGTCACCAGTTTCAGGCCAATACAGGCCAACACTGTGGGAAAAAATCTGTCAAATGATAATTTTGTGGTTTAAAAGTTGGAAAGTAAATTTTTTTTTCTCACCTTCTTCAGATGATAGAGCTTCAGTAAGACTGAGAGAAGCTGAACCTCACAGAACCTATGGCTCCTGGTATTTGTATTGAAAGATATTAGTGGAGTTCACAAGTACAAACCTGATTATGATCTGAATTGCTCCTTTATTAAAGTTTGGGACATTCCAGGTCTTGTGTCTGTACTGTGTCTCTATGTCATGGGTACAGTATGGAAACCTTCAAATTCTGGTTGTCTCTACAATACTTTCTTAGCATTTATTCATTATGGAATCTTATAAATTTGGTGGAGGAGAATATTTACTCTCCTTAATACTTTACTCCTTAATACTATTGCTCACCTTAGCATTTTGCATGTATTTTTAAACAAATCTATGACACCTGGGAGATGGCTACCTTCCAATACTGTTTGCAAAACAATAAATTCAAAATAATAATTAATGACTTTGTTGAATAGACTTTGGGGGAAAAGGAAGGAGAATTGGAATTGAAAGTTTTCATTTGTTGGGGATTTTTGCCTTGTGCAAGGGGCCTAGACATCAGAATCTGCTAATGATTAAAATAGAGGAATGGTCATCAGCAAAGTTTGACCTTGACAAATTAACAGGTTTTGATTGCACAGTTCAGAAGACATCAGAGGCCAGTGACCATTCCCAAAACACAATTTGGACTCACGGCCATAAAATTTTCTTAATAGCAAAATGATTTCAGGTGGCTTCTGGACACCCTGTTGTTTATTTCATCATTCATTTCTTTGTTTGCTAACAGAGATGTAGACAGTGTCTCTCTCCTTCTGGTCATCATCATCATCATCATCATCATCATCATCATCATCATCATCATCATCATCATGCCTAGGCTTCACAAACGAAGATTTGGGAAGGGCACTACCCACGCTTGCTGCAAGCATGCTGGTGGCTTAAAAGGCTGATGTGGGATAAGCAAGTCCAGTTGCAAAAGCCACAGCAGAAAGTCTCCTTGGCCAATATTGATGAGGAACAGTTCTTTCTGCATTGTCTTTTCTCCTCAAGACTGATTCTGTGTGCGTTCTCAAAGGAAGCAGCAGCGCCGTGAATGGTGTGTCTCCATGAATCCTGACTGGAGGCCAGAGTGGACCATTGATGGCAGTCAATATGGCCAAGGCTGAGATATTTTTTCAGGGAGTCCTTGTGTCTCCTCTTCAGTGCTCCTCTCTTGCAGGAGCCGGTGGTGAGTTCACCACAGAGCACAATCTTCAAGAGGCGGTGATCCTCCATCCTGGTGACATGCCCTGCCCAGCACAGCTGCGTTCTCATGAGCATGGCCTCGATACTGGTGACCCCTGCCTGTTGAAGGACAGACACATTAGTCACGTAATCAGTCCAGTGGATGTTTAGGATTGTATGGAGGAAGTGCTGACGGAAGCGTTCGAGGACTCTGGTCCTCTGGTAACCTCTGGTAAACAAATCTCGTATTTTTGTCCAAGATTTCTTGCCCTGACTGAAAAATTTTGAAAATGTAATCCTGGTGAATAGTATCATGATTTTAAGAAAGCAAATAGTAATTTTTACCACAAACAATAAAATGACAGCCTTCTCACTTTAGATGTGGCATCCACCTGAAATAAAAAATGTCTTCAGTATCTTCAGCTGTACTCTGAGTTGAAGGGTTTGGTGGAAAAAAAAATCAAACAAACTGGAAATTTGTCTGGATAGCTCTGTTTTTCTGACATATGCCACATAATTTTACACATAATCATATTTCTCTATAGCATTATATCTACGTTTCTATATCTAGTGATAATATATGTCTTTTATGCTTATCAGTCTAAATATCAGCCCTGGTAACAGTTACCAGTTCAGAACTCAGTCATCATGTTGCTTATGCAATTCCCATTGTTTTCCATAGGCATCTCATAACCCAAAACAACAGGAAAATTACATTCCTGTATTGACTCCATTAATTGTAATGAAATTATCCCAGATTTACACTGGTGTAACTCAGAGCAGAAGTTGGCCTCACAGTCTTTATATAAGCTGTGTCTTAACCCAGTAAGATTTTGGTCAATCCCTTTCAAATATAAAAAATGCCCTTTATAATAATAGTCAGAAGACTTAGAGCATGACCTTCAGCTTTAACAATTCAGGAGCTCCCAGGGTCCTTCCCCTCCTTAAAGAATGAAGATAAATTCTGACAGCTGAATAAATATAAAGGGTCTAGTGTCAGTCTGAGGAAACAGGTTTTCGTTTTGCCACCGATGACTTCGGTTCACAGGTTCTCAGTGGAAAGGGGAAATCAGCATCTACTTAACATGGGATTAGTTGTTGTTCCCTATGGACAGGAAAAATTAGAGAAAAAAAGCAGAGAAAAAAAACTCTGCTCACACTTACTACAGTACTAAATAGGCAGCAACAGAACAGAAAACTTTTTCATGTCAATGCAAAATGACAGATTTACCCTCTACCCTTACTCTTTTTTTCTTCACTAGCTTCTCCCACACACTTACACATTGTAATACCTTCCCTTACACTGCCAGGTTAGCTCAGCTCACTTGACTGGTATAAGGTCACAAGACAGTTTCTGTGTCACTGAGTATCTGCCCGTGATTTCTATTTAAATGTGACTTTTCTTATATTGAAGGGGTTTTTAATTTAAGTTTTGGTGTTTTGTTGTTTGGTGGGGTTTTTTTGTTTGTGTTGTTGTTGTTTTGGCTTTGTTCTTTTTTAATAGGGCTGTAAGGATAGAAATAATTCTACAATCACTGCCTTAGTCTTTAGTGTTAAAATATATTTCTGATAATAACTTTTCTATTTAAATCCACTAGATTATATTATATTCAAGGAGTAGATATTTACTTTCACCATAAAGACATAGTAGCTGACAGTTTCTGCAAAAATCCTGTTTGCTTTTCTCTTATGAATGCATATGAGAGGGAAAGATGGATTTGAAGCTTTAGTGCTGAAGGAGGCTCTTTCTTTTTTATGGGCGCTTTAATTTACAGCTGGCATGTGCCACTATTATTCTTTTCTTCTCCCTCTGTGCCTATTTTAGTAGAGAAAAGTGAGAAAAAATTCCAACTGAGGGTCTTAAAGCTCATCAGGGCATTTGATTCAGGCATATGTCACAGAAGAGGGCTTTTAAATTATTTATTTCCTTGAGGACTTTTTGCTGGCTAGCTTAGACTGTTCATGTCCTCCTACCATCAGTACCATTGCTCACCTAACTCTGCCCAGAATGTTTTCAGAGCTTAGTTTGCATCTCTGGTTTCTACCTTCAGTTTTGTTACCTAATATGTAGGTCCTGAAGTGCTTTGTGTGGTAGTGTCTACACTTGGGCAGAGCTGCTATTACAGAATAAGCATTAATGACATAGTTATTGTAAGGCACAGGAAGGCCTGTACAGCTTACACCTTCTGCAGTCACATATTCAAACATGTATCCTGAGGCATACAGCCAAAAATCTACCTAATGCAGACTGTAGTAAATACTTCAAAATAACTAATTTATTTCAGAAAAGAGCCATGATATGGCCATGAACAATATGAAACAGAGAGAGACAGAATTCACTGAATACGTTATTTTCTACTGATTATTTGTTCGGCTCCAGCCAGCAAACATCATTCCTGATTTGCATGACGACAGAAAAATTATTATGAGTAAAGTCACTCTTTCTTGTATCTTAAAGTCTTTAGACCATGAAAAATATCTAGGAATGTGTGTGTTCTTTCCCACAACAGATGCTAAATAACAGCTTGTAAGGAAAAAAAATGTTATCAAAGTCAGTGGTTCAAAAAAAATGCGTGTGATTTTTTTCCTTTGAACACATTTAATATATAACAGAAGATTAAAAATTATAAAGGAGGGTTAAGCTATATATCAATCACAACTTTGATTATGCAGCAAACAAAAACTAGCAAATGTTGGAAACAATCTAATAATATCTCTCTGCCTCCAAAACTTTAAAACTATGATATAAAGGCTATTAAAGGGCATAGGATTCCTTCCCCTGAATTCAGATAGTCCAGACCAGCTTCTCAATCACCAGCAATGGTACAGTAAAGTAGGACAATTCAACTTGGCTGTAAGTCAGCCAGTGGGCTTCTCAGTAGATCCATAGCCACACACAGCTGGAAAATAGCTGAAGGAGGGGAGCATGGTTAATGTTAATGAGACAAACAAGCACAGTAATAGGAAAGAAATAACTGTTTGCACATGTTGAAATGCTTGTATTATAAGTTCAGGATCCATATATGGTACATCTGTGCCATACAAAATACTCAGGTAGTTTTTACTACCAGGCTGTGTGAATGCCCAGAACCACTTAGACCTCCATGAAATCCTTACTGATTTTTTACCATTGTTCCTCATAATTTCAGTAATACAACTCTGCATCTCTATTACTTTAGATGGTCTGGTGGGGCCTTTGTATGCAAACTGAAATCAGGATGGGTCTCAGATTCAATAACATGGTTGAGACTCCAACAAACTAACAACTGTCCTTTAATAGGGGTGGCATTTTACATCTTCATTTAATCCTTGCATTAGACTGAGCACAACAGCAAGAATTATATTTTCCACAGGAAAAAATATACCCTAAACAGAAAGGAAGTGTAAACTTTATTGTGAAACCAAGAAAAATATTCTGTCTTCTGGTGGTATTTTTAGGTGTGTTTTCTCAAAAATAGATGAAGGAAAGAAAATAATCTTTGTTTCTGTTTGCATTTCCATAACTTTTGAACATTCTGGACAGTGTCAATTGGTCTGATAGAGAAATAGAAGTTTTACAAAGCTTTTAAAACATCTGAAAAACAGGGTCAAAAAGAGACCTACAAATCACTTTTAGTGCTGTGATAGCAAATGAAACAGTAGCAAAAGTTCATAATTCAGTAGACTCCGGATACCCAGTTGCAAGAGTCTGGCTACTGGGAAGTTTCAATCAGAGCTTGCAATGAGCAGTAAGACACAAACCCCATAGAAGATCATATTTTAGTAACCAAGAAGAGCAAGTAGTTTATGGAGCTATCTGTGTTTTATTGTTTGGGTTTTTTAGTTTTTAATATAAATAAAAATAAGTTCACAGTCACATGTAGAATAGATTATTTTATTTAGATTGTATTTAAGACATCCTAAGCTTTAAGAGTTCAAATGATGAGCTATACCCAGTACAGTGTCTTGATTTTTGATTTTTTAAAATTTCTTTTTCTTTATTACTTGTTGATCTTTTTCTAATTGTTTTCTAAAGTGCACATTTAGTAAATTATTCATATTTAGAGATCCGCTGAAAGTTTTGTAATGTACTTAACTCGTGATAAGGAGTAAGTAGATTGAGCATGAGATGATATGTTTACTGGAATTTATACTTAAATATTTAAATATGTCTAGGGCAGATAATAATAAAATACATATGTTGTTCCTACTTACAAACTCTTTACAAATATCACAGCCACAAAGACAAAAGTAAGGGTTTGGTCTTTCTGCGTGTCATTGGTATTTTGTCAGCTATGATGCAGGATCTAGCACAACAAAGCACAGCTCTGCAGTTCAGCACGAGAAGTCAGAATCAGTTGATGCAAATGGTCTTCATGTAAAATGTTGATAAAGTGCTTATTAAAACAGACATATACCATGCAAATCCAATCTTGCAATATATCTACCAGAACTTCATTTTTGTGTAATAATTTAAATATAAGTACTCATAATCTTAAATTTCTTGGGAAATTTTACCCCAAAGAAGGGTTACAGGATTTGCTTCCAATTTTTTTTTATGGTTAATTTAAAACAAAAAACCCCTATGTCTAATTGCTATATAGGGAACCATATTTTGGATACTGACAAAAAAAAAGAATGGAAGCATATTTTCAAATTGTGAGTCTCCCAAGTTTTTGGCAGAGAATTCAAATAATTTTCCATGGAATGTGCACAGACAAGTTTGGGATTTGGTTTTATTAAAGAATGTTTTCTGTCATATAAATTGCAAAGTGAACCAACATAATAGCCATGACATGTAATTCTGAATTACTATGAAATTATTTCATAATATTTAACAAATAGTTTCTCATAATTTCTGACCAAGCTGGAGATATATTTGAAAAGTGTTTGATTAGAATGAGCTAAAAGGCATCTCACCACCACCCACTACTACTTGCTTAGCTACTATTGTTTTTTTATATGGGATTGCATTGTGTGAACCAGAAATCTGCAAGATGCTTAAAGTCACCGCAGTGCCTTCCAGAGCACAATGGTATACCTAGTGCAACAAGTAATTAATCCTGGGCTCAGGATTTCCTGATGGGAGCCTATTGACCCCAACACAATAGATGAAAGTATTTTATCCTATGTGTTCCCCTCCTGACCCCTTGTCACCTTTTTTCATGCACTGTCTGCTCTCATACCAAACCAAAGAATTCATCCTTCACTCTGATATTTGGGGTCTCCTTGAGCCTCTCTTACTCTGTGGAAGAAGATTTCTTGATTTTGCTTAAGAAAACCACTTAGTAAGAAAAGTCTGGCAAAGTTTTACCATACATGAATCAATGAGCTCAGAAGTTAAGAGTGAGGGATGCTGTGCTTTACTCACACCCCGGATCTCACACAGTTTTTAATGAGAAGCTGCATGCCATCTCTGCATCTCTTGGGGGGAAAGCTGGGAAACAACTGGGCACATTCAGAACTAACTGCAAAGGGGCATCAGTTCATGTGCTCACAAATCGCCATCATGGACCTTCTGAGGTGGCTGCTGCAAGCATGGAAATTGAATCTTCAAGCTATCTGGCACACTAAACACTGGTAAGGGTGGATGGGGAAATGGCACATTGTATCACACGACCCATCCTTCTGTATTAACACCAGTGACCTCTAAACTGGCCCAGAGGGTGCCCCTGTAGGCAGTTAACACATCTAATGTCCATCATCAGGTTAAAAGAGCTGGATCTAGGGTAGGTATCAGAAGTGAACCTAATTTTTAGAGAATGGTTTTTCAGTATTTTCTTGAATTCAGGTCTCTTTAGGCATCTCAGACTGCAGAGCCCGGAAGGGAGGTACTAAGACTGGTTCCTGAGCACTGAGAATATTTTGTCTCCCAGAGACTTGCTGTTAGAGAAGGTGGACAGTAGCTTACAGACTGCAACAAGTGCAAGGAATGTGTAACTGCCGCTGCTTTGAGCTCCTGGGACAGCAATGCAAAAGCTAACATTGGCTTTTGCCAGCCTGAAAAGTCAAAGAGCTGTTTCAGTCTCTCTTCTGTATCAGCAATTACCCTCAGCTGAGAAAGCTGTGCCGTAAATCTTCAGGGTCCCCTGACACTCTCAGTGACAGCAGACCTCCAACTGTAACCCACAAGACACTTCAAAGGCCATTTTGGATAAATATGCGAAAACTGTCCTAAACTCTTACAGAAACTTCAGTCCCAGAGTCAACATCCCTTCCCCCATTCCCACCCTTCAGGCTCCCATCTAGTGTAATTGCTGTACCTCCTTGCTCCCCTATGCCTGTCATTGGGAGCACTTTCCAATGCAACATAGTCACTCTGCCACACAGCCTTGAATGAGGGTGAAAAAGAAAACACTGACAAATGTTTCCCCTGTAGAAAAGCATATTGTCATTAGAGCCTTGAAACTACTCCAGTGTCTTCCATATTCAATTAATAAATTATCTTGGGCTCAGAGTCTCACTTCACTAAGTTAAAATAACATTCTTATCAAGACTAATCCCCCCATTCAGTCCAACTGCTTATCTGGATTGTCTGGACTTTGAGGAAGTTTCCTACTGATTTGAGTGAAATGAAAACTTAAAATCTGGATTTTTTCCTCTCTCCAACAGTCCCCTATTATCTACCATCTGAGAGTAATACAAGTAGAATTCTGAAACTACAGTTCTCTACAACAATGCAGCTCAGGCAGTTCATCTGAACAACATAAAGTGCTGCAGTCCTGGTTTGAGGTTGACTTGCAGCCACATGTGAAAGAGCAGTGACCAGCAAGTGACCTCCAGGGCCAGGGGAGTGCAGGAGATGCTGTGACTTCAAGCTACTGCCTATATCTGCTGATAAAAATATTCATGCTCTGCTTGTCCTTTCTCAGTTTCCAACATGGTGGGCAAGTGGGTAATTATTGGTTGCATTTTCCTGTCACCTCTAGAAAAAATATAGGTGAGAACAGATGCATGGGTAAGCCCAAGGAGCTTTAGGAAACAGAGACAGTGACACATGGCTGGAGGAAGTTTAGGCATGTGAATATGAAAAAAGATTGGGCCGATATACATGTACATGTATAAACAAGTTAAAACCTTCCTCCGGTGCTTTTTGGAAAATTTAAAGAACACACGGAGAGCACAGAGAAGCTGGAGGAGGTGTGGGCATGAAAAAGTGTTGAGGGGAGATGATAGCTGAAGAGAGGAGTATTTAGTTTGCTTCAGAGCCTAAACCAGAGCTTCTGAGGTCTTGTATGTTTGTGTACATGGATATGTGTTTAGAAAAGATGTATAGACAATAAAGTTTTATATTTCACATGTGTTTTTCCAGATTTTGAAGGCAGCACTATGAAGCATCTGTGCCCTCCTTCCACAAATTTACCAAGTAATTGCTTTTAAATGGAATTTGGTCCTTCTTGACTCTTTTTCTCCTTGACTGAAAGGCCACCAGTTTTCCTGTCCTGCCTGTTGGCCTCTTTCTGAAGCAGACATTGATGATGAGAACTTTGATTTTCTTTCAGTAACTTGTGTATTTACACAGTGTTTTTAGGGCTTCTTCACCCCATGAAGTGACAACAAATGCCATGAGACATTTGTATGAATTATCATCAGGTAAGGTCTAGCCTCTGGAGGCAGCTGTCTTAAGATATTGTGTTTCTGTAAAGCTCATGCAATTGTCAGAGAATTGAAGTCCCTGACCCAGACCATGAGTTTTCCAGGTGGAATTCTCTAAAGATGAGATTATTCACAGAGATAGCAGGGGCCAGTGGGTGGGTGGTCTCATGTGTCCACTGGCATGATGAATTCAACCTACCAGTAACACAAAAGAAACATAGGAATTCTCCTAAAAGACAAATGCAGAGCATACAATGATTTTATAGACACGGTTGTTCCGTGGCATCTTTGGGTCACTTAAGAGGTATTTCATCTTTAATGCCCACACAGCACCAGTGCCTAACACAAAAACATGTTTTCTTTACAACACTAAATGAAGTAACCTTACTCACAAATGTAAAACAGAGGGTATTAAATCATATTTATATCATTATTTAGAGTGCAGTGTGCTTATATCATATTTTCCTTCCAAATGTTTTGTTCTGTTGTTTGCCTTTTTTGATTTTTAGATCAATGCCAAGTGAATAGTGACATGATAAATATTCAGTAAGGGTAGATAACAACCTTGTTATATCCAAGGTACCTGATTCTGTCTAAATCATCTCATTTTTTTATACCTTTTTTTTTTTTCAGAGGCATCTTGTTCCTAATAGGAATTTGACTGAATTGACTCCTTGTCAAGATTTTGTATCACTGTATGAAAGAATAATAGGCCATATTTTTTCACTATTTTTCTGATGCAATTACATATAACAGCTCTCCTGCAATGGACTAAAGATGATCTTTGTTTTCTAACAGCATCACGGAACCCTTTTAACAAATCTTATCTGGAGTCATTGTACCTAAATAATAACATCTTTTCATAGTGGAGCCGTACTTTAAGCCAATAAATAGACAATGTTTATGTGATATAGACATTTTCCATTGTTCATCACTCAATGAATTAAACTTTTTTATTCCTCAAATATTTCACTCATCTATAAAACGCTTCAGACATATGTGTTTCAGGTATATATGAGTTTGCACTGTGGCATGAGTTGTTTTTATGTATGCTTGAGCAGAGAAAGAATATTAAAACTATTCAGTTGTATAATAAATACCATAAGAGCAGTTGGAAAGCTATTGTTTACAACATTATGCTTATAAAAGATGTATGTATCTCAGAGTGGTCATTCCACCAATTTAACCATCTAAACTCTTCCACTTGTAATTTGAAAAACATTTTGGCTTACATCCAAACAAAGAAAAGAAAGTTCTGGTGTAACTGATGTTCTTATGAAGGAACATTGGAGAGACACTCTGTCTCAACCCCCTACTCTACATGTGAACATGCCCAGAGCAAGCTGCCCTGGAGCCATTCCGCTGCCAGCTTGAGGTCACAAATATATATCAGGCTACTGATGCTAGAGGTGGGCAGTGAAGGACCATAGCTCCTACCTGGTCAGTGCTCCTTTGGAAGTCACTTTTGATTCCTTTGTCAAAAAAAGCAGTCTCAATATTCTACCTGGATAGAATACTTCTTCCATAGACTAGACAGGACTAGACTAGACTGGACTAGAATAGAATAGAATAGACTATTTCAGCTGGAAGGACCCTACAGAGATCATCTAGTCCAACCACTTTGGGGATGACCAGAAGTTAAAGGATGTTATCAAGAGCGTTATACAAATTCCTCCTAAACACGAACAGGCTTGAGGCACAAACCACTCCCTAGAAAGCCCACTCCAGTGTTTGACCACCCTCTTAGTGAAGGAATACTTCCTAATGTCCAGTCTACTAATCAGCTTTGAACCATGCTCATGTGTCCTATCCCTGGATATCAGAGAGAAGAGATCAGCACCTCCCTCTCCATGCCCACCCCTCAGGAAGCTGTAGAGAGCAATGAGGTAACCCCTCAGCCTCCTTTTCTCCAGACTAGCCAACTTCAAAGTCCTTAGCCACTTTGCACAGGACAAATAAAGGAAAAGTAGATCTAATATCTGACAATGGAGGCTGCCAGTGTGCTGGGAAGAAATCTGTTCTGGGAGTACAAGTTCTTGGTACTCAGTAATAGAAAGAATTTTACAAAGAATGTTAGGACTCATGGGAAACACCCAAGAAGGTCTTTAACTTTTGAAGATTGGAAAATATAAGCTTATCACTGAAAATTTTGGAATGAATACATTAAAAAAATGGAAGAAAACCTGAGTGTTTAATACAATCTCTCTCTATTTCTAGTATTTAACATTTCAGTAGTAGCTGAAAGAAGATCTACAGGAATTAGGATTTGGATTCTATTTTTTTTCTTTTAGATTGAATGCTGCTTTTCCTCATCTAAAAAAAAAAAATCAAAACTTGTTCTGATTCTGATCAAAACAAATGAGTAGTATGGATCTTCAAAATACTGTACTACTGAAGCTGATGTGCCTTGATGGGAGTGAGATCAGACTATATAGGACACTTTTATGGATTTTTAAAGGTGTCTGGTATCGATATGACATTGTCTGTCCAGACATATAACAATGTGGGAGGAGCTCTATGACTTGATCTTAAAAAAAGTCCTTACAACATTAAGCAAGATCAGATCTCACATATTTTTCAAGGAGATATATTTTCTTAAAATCCCTCAGGAAAAAAAAATAACAATCATACGAGACCTTATTCAATGCAATATAAAGAGCTGGAGTATTCTAATGTTCATCACCTCCCTTATTGATTCCTAAGAAAAACATAGTTAAATGGTTTCTCAGTTTACATTAAAGTAAAAAATTAACTCTGATCTTTTCCTGGTTTATAGGTTTCAAGAATCCAAGTGACTGTCTGAAATTTATGCTTATTTTCTTCAAGAGATGAATTATCTTGATTTTGAGGCTTTACACTTTTCATTGACTTGAAGTCATATTAATATACCATTAGCCTCATGGAAGTCACTAATTTAAGTGATCACAACAGACTAGAGAGTTCTGTTGACTGTGACTCCGCTTTTCATTGCTGGGTGGAAAGCAAATAGGAATCACTTTATAATCTTGAACAAGTAAGGATGAAAATGTTAGTTAATGGGTGCTCAATACCAAGCATGTACTGCTCTCCAGGTCATTTCTCCAAAGTGGACAGTGGGGTTTTGTGGATTCCTGAATTTATGTAGCCTGCATTGCTGCTGATGTCTGCAAATAGTCTACTCAAAGCTAGGTAAAATATCCATAGGGATTTATGATATGGGAACTTTTCTATTCTTGCACCATATTCACTGAGAAATTAAATATTTTTTCCAATTAGGAAGTGGCTGATTGAGGAAATTTACCATAGAAATCCATAACTGAGAACCTGATATGTTTTGAGTATGTATATCTGATAATTTAAATATCATTGTACACTTAACTTTGCCATGTTAGACTTTAAAAACCTGTCTTTAACCAGAAGTCACATTAATTTAACCACTTAATTTTCAGTGTTGCTAGTTTGAGTGATGACAGTAGCAAAAGAGGGGCCAAACCTGTGACTGGTTGGTGTACTGCACTGGTGGAACCTGATCAGCTGCAATCAGCTGTCTGTAGTACGTCTGTCTTGTCTCTCTCTTTCTCTCCATCTCTCTCTCTCTAAAATAAGGGTATCTATTCCACTTGTAATGTTTACTCTGGACAGCAGTAGTTCTCTGTGAAGAGAGTATTTAAACTATGCATTCTATAATGCATATATTGCCCTACATATATTTATTGGCATCTTCATATTTTAGTTTAGTAACAGTTCATGATAAAAAATTACCTAGGAGAGGAGGGAGGTAGGGTGAAGAACTGAAGCACTGGGAGCACCAGACAGGGATATGACATAGTTGCATCCAAGCTTATCTTGGTTACCACAATGTAGAGGAGTGTGATGCATAGGCAATATGTCACAGGAGGCTTTTTAATTAGGATGTCACGTCACATCTAAGACATGTTGGTAAATTCTCTCAATGCACTGCACCATATGGACTTACTCATTCCAGATTTCAAAAATTTCTTTTTTACGATGTCATGGTGTATACTTAGTTAGAGATGGAAAATACCTTGGAGAGAAGGATGATATCAAGTTAATGTCAATCCTATACTATCCATCAGTAGCAATAGTCAGGTTTTTGTCAAGTTACAGGTTTTGATTCTCATCAGGCTGCACTTAATTTATCCTCTCTCTACTGTAGTTACAGAAAAATTGAAATTACCTTGGCTTTTGTCTTTCATCTTTGCTCAGAAGAAAAGAAATTTTCTGCATATATTTTATTTTTCCTTTTTTGCTTTGGATATCCAGAAGTATGTGGAATATTTCAGGTGATATATTACTATGGCTTTTTAAAATGACATAATTCTAATTCTGTACTCTAAAAAAAAATCCCTTTACTAGGATGATTCATGATTATTTCTTGCTCTCAACTCAAAATGTAATCCTTATCAGTCTGTAAGTTTAGAGTTATCACAAATTGTGTTTCGAGACATGTAAATTAGAAGCATATCATAGTATTATCCTTGAACTGCGGACTTAAACTGGTGGGACTGATTCAGATATAAGGTGGATGATCACTCCTTATCTCTGAACCTCAGCTGGATGTCTGAAATTCAACAAACTGAATCTGAATTCACAGTTCACCTATTTTTGAGTCAACAATTTGAACTAGCACAACTCCTGCATTTTGACTCAAATTTGTTACTAAAAATATTCAGTGAGGTCATTAATATCATTGCCAAGGATAAGCATAGGAAAACTTTGCTAACAAGTATTCCAGTATCAACTATAGTTATATAGCCCCAAAAAGTTGCCTTAATTTTATTACAATGCTTCTGTTTAATACCAAGCTTTTTGCTTGTAACTAACACTACAGGGCCATGTTTGAATTATGGGCTTCACTTGTTTATTTAGAAGCTCTGTTTTCTCGTCAAAAACGATAAGGTTGCACCATACCTCAAATGAGAGTCTGCTTTTTTCAGAATCAGGATACACTTTAGATATGCAAATGGATCTGTGACCCGTATCTTCTACTCATTTTAATTATATCATTTCAATAATAGAAGATGTGAACAAAAAGCCTCTGCATGTCTTCAGAAATCTCAGTACGTATCTACCTGTCTTTTAAAGATGCAATCGGCCATATAGTTTTTGTTAAGAATATTAACAATAATACTGAGTAGCAATGATAATAGCAACCATAAGTCACAAGTAATAAGGGGACACATGATTTTTGTGTCAGGAGGAGTGGGAGGGCAATTCAGCAATGTTTGCAAAGACTATTGGATCAGTCCAGATAGTATAATAGGAGCATTATTGTTTGACACACAATGTATTTTGTAATTGTTGATGATTGTTGAGAAATAAGAGAATATTAATCGCCTTAAACTAGCATTAGTCTTTCAAAAAAAAAAAAGAGTAGTGTTTTAAATTAATTAATCTGCCTTTCATTAATACTGTATTAATTTAGGAACAAAATAATCCTAGAGTTCTTTTATTCAGGATTGCTGTCTTCATAATTTAATTCCTAAAAGGAGAATGAGAGTTGAAATGTGTTGCTCATCACTTCCACTAGGAAACAGAAGTGCATTTTTACATTTCTCAGAATACTTCTCCCTTTGTGGATTTTCTCTCACAGAAATCAGAGTACAGTTAACTTCTCAGAGTCAATAACTGCACACTTGAATAAATCAAAATTAAGCCTGATTCATTTTTAACCCTACACTCAGCAACAGTAATGATTGAGTATTTGTGACAAAACTGCAGAAGGGAGCTTGTACTTTAAGGGTCCAAACATTGCTTGTGTTGAAGCAAATGGAAAGCTGAGGTGACCTGATCTGCCTTTGCCCATTAGGGACTTTTTGATAGTCATTGTCTTCAAGAAAAATAATTGCTTCCCAAGAATGCTCAGCTAAATCATTTTATTAGTGTGAACTGGATTAAGGTTATAGGAAGGTCCCTCTTGCTTCTTACCCAATAATATCTGACCATGCATATCAAAGAGTGGAGGAGGCAAATTATTCATTATTTCACTAGCATAATGAAAGCATAAGGGAGGTTTAAAGGGACGCTATCTGCAGCAGGAAACTGTCAAAGAACGTGGGAACACAGCCCTCCTGCATTTTTGTTTCAGCTCCGTTGATCAGAAGATTGAAAGGCCTGCTCTACCTACAGGGGTCCTCTGTTCAGGCCCCACAGTGCAATTATAATCCGTCCTCACCTCCTTTAGAATGACAGCCTAAAAACAAAGCCCAGAGCTTTTGTACAGCTTAGCATTCCTAAGAAACACAAATCTTCATTTCTTTCTTTTATTTTTTTTAACTCTTAAGAATTAATTAAAATTGCTGTTATATAATATCAAGGGATAAAACAGCTTAAAATTATCTAATACCTTTTAAGGTTGGAAATTTTTTTTTTTACAGAAGGATCAATTGCTCACTGCCGCAAGGTAGAGCAGCTCTGCTTTTGTCTTCCTGCAGCCTCCAGGAATAAGGACTCCAGTTGGCAGTATTTTGCATGAGGCTGTTTAATTTTATTTTTTTCTTCCATTATTTCTGTTGTTTACAGATTTTAGTGACAGAAGTTTGCAAGTAGTTGGATCTTCAGTGGCTCTGCAGTTTAATCTTCTTCTTGGACCTCTGCTTTTCAAAGGGTATCTAAACAAAAGCCATACACCTCCACAACTAACATATATACTAGGTCACTGTCAAAGCATCAAATGAAAGGAAATGTGATGGCCTAAGTACATTAAGAGATACAGGAGCCATATGAAATAGTAACATTTCTAATAGTTTCCAACAGCACACTATTTTGGAGGTCAATTATAAAACAACAGCAGCAAACTACTATACTTACTAATTGTATTTGCCATGTAATGTTCCTTCATCCGGCCTATCACATCATTGTGGTTATCTGATGAATGCTGTAGATTGCATGGCTATGGCAGCTTGGAAAAATCTGAGTTTAACACAAATGTTGAGGCTACATTGCTTTACCCAGCACAAATCAGTACCAAGCAGGCTAAAGTAACTGTCAGGTTACATTGTAGAATGAGCACACAGAATGCGTTTGGCAAGCAAATCTCACATCATGTGTGACCTTTAAATGCATATATTTGCAGAAGGTTAGACAAGATTCCAGGCTGCTTGAAAGCTTTACTGGGTGAGATCAATACAGATGTCACAGTATAGTCTAGCTATGCACGTGAAAGTCTGTTTTGAAAATGCAAAACCAGGTGAACACAAAAACTATGGTAATAACATGATTTTTTTTCACTATTCTCATCCTCTGATTTCTTATTTCTCATCCAGAACAACATAGAATAACTTTTAGGCTGATTTGGGAATTTTTTTAATACATTTAAAATGTAGTAGGGCTATGATATCGGGGGCAAATATGGCTTCCAAGAATACAAGTGCATTTACAAGTCAGGTCATATCACAACTGTTCTGATATTTACTGGCAAGTTCACACAATTCTTGTTTCACTTAACATTTTGCTATTTACATTATTTAGCATTTGCTTTTTTATTATTTTTTTAATTAGTAAAGAAACTTTTAATGTGTATTAAATTTACTGATTAGGGACCCTTACAAGTATTTAGTCACACTGCATTTTAGTGAAATCCTGCTTAAAAAGAGAAATATTTTTAGTATCAGTTTCAAGATTTATTTTTCCTCTTGGAAGGTGTAAGGCAATGTAAGTGAGAATCAGGATGTTCAATAATGAATCTAGTTCTTTTTGGTTTGTTATAAGCTGACTTCCTTTGTTTGAAAGGAACAAAGTCACATTAGTTTATTCTTTTTCACATATGGTTTATCTCTTTGCCCTTTAAGTGACATCAGTTGGATCATTCATGTAAGATACCCAAGAGCATGAGGACAGAAGGGAACCAAGCAGTGAATAGCCAGTGGGGACATATCAAAAGCCAAGTGCCTGGTTTGTCACTCATTACATATGCTATTACCTTTGGAAGTACTGTCGCACAGCAAATCACTTCTGAAGCAGTAGGTGTATTCAGGGATTTGGTGGAACATCTGTCCCTGATATATTTCTGCATTAGAACATGAGAAAAACTCTGAAGTGATTCCTTGAACTGGCTAGTGAAGTCTCACCAGCAAGGCATTTGTTCAGAAATGTGACTTTCTTCAAACATGTAGAAATCCTGTTCTTTGGGATGAGGCATTAGCTGTCTGTTGCTACATCATAGTAACAGTGTTTAGCAGGTAGAATTTTCTTGTTTTCTTTTAAGTAATTCTGCAAGTTTGTATGTCAGAATGGTTGTAGTGCTTGATTAGCCTTCAAACAACTGGTGCTAACATACCTTTCTCTGGAATTCAGAACACCTTTTTGACAACCTTTGATAATGTGCAAGACAGATCAGACTCCAAAGACCAGGCATGACTTAACACTAAATGAGGGTTCAAATGAGATCAATCTATCTTGAGGAAGTGTATGACTCACTGAGCTTCATCTTCCAAGGGAATATGCAGGTCTATGTGGAAAACCAGGAGTTGTAGCTGAAGCTGGACGTGTATATAATTCCTCAGAGCTTCAGGTCAGAGTTGGCTTATCAAGCCATGGTAACTGTAGGTTTATTTCTACTGTTGCTAATAAAATAATTGTGAAAGTTTCTAGCCATTTCCATTCCAGATATCCATTCTACTACCTAACACCCATTAGCTACAAAAACCTACTTACTGGCAGTGTTTCTATGGAAAAAATAGAGCATGTGGATACTGTTTGTTCCTGTTATACCCACTAGAATTAATAATTATTTCTTAATGGTTTTGCTTTTGTTTGGGTGTTTTTCTTTAATACAAAATAGTATTAATGAATTTTTAAGAAATTCTGAAACATCTAACAGAAATATGGCAGATTTTCCAATTTGAGAAAATACACCACAGCGATAGTTAGCAGTCTTCATGGGTTTAGCCCTAGTGTCTTCAAAATATTGCCTAAAGAAGAATATATAGTTCTGAAAGGTCAGCTTGAGTAATTGCTTTCAGTTTCTTTAATAATTTCTTTAATGGTGTTTTTCTACAAGGTTTCTCAAGTCAAATGCTTACATTTTTCCAGGAAACACTGTTAAAATGAAAAAAAAAAATTAAAAAAGAGCATAGATATATGAAGTTATCTTACATTTTATTACCCCTTTTTGTACAGTGTCATCTTTCAAGTATAGTTCCTTCAGAATGGCTTTTCAGATACAAAACCTCTCACAGTTTTAACTTTAAAACAGAATGATAATATCATCCTTTCCTTGTAAACTGAGGGATTCACAGGAACAAAGCAGTAGCATTGACCCCACAGCTGAAAGCCAGAAGAAACATCCATCTGTAATTCTCTAGAAGTGTCTGTCTGAGCTTCCTAATGCAAGGAAATTGCCTTGTGCTGCATTTGAATAGAAATACATCATTCATAGTTGGTGGACTATCAGTAACAAAATAGGCATTTGGGAGCTAAACAGGTCTTTTTGAATTGTCTTTGTTCCCCAGCTGTTTCAGCTGTGAACTCACTCTCTTTTTTCCTTTTTTTTTTTCATTTCAATTTACTGAGTTCATATTAGAAAGTTTCTTTGGTTTGTGGTAGATTTCAGGAGTTGGATAAACCAAAAGCTGTTCACTCCATTGCACCTCTGTGCGACCACAGATTTCTTATGTGCATGCGCATGTGTGTGTGTGTGTGTGTGTGTGTGTGTGTGTGTGTGTGTATGCACCCATGTTTGCAAAGGTAAAACTCAGCTTCTAATAATATTTAAGTTCAATTTCTGTGCAGCCAAGTCAGCCAAGTGTTTTAGCTATTATGGCCACACACTTAATGGCCTTTGGGTATCCAGAATCTCTTCTATCTCCCTAGTCTAAATTGTTCATGGTATACATATATTGTTACTCTGATCTCTTCCACTGTCCCTAAAGATAAGAAAACTCAATACAAAGATCTGACTTTCTACATCTTTTCTTTTTCTGACATGATCTGAGCTAGAGGTGATTGGATTTTCTCCTGTAAGAGCTCTGATATATTACCAAGAGGACCCTCTTTAATTTTTTTCCATGTCTTGCATCTGAAAAGTCTTACGGAAAGATTCAGAGTCTTATAGAACCACCATAAGGTGGTACAAAATCTTATAGCTCCGACCACAGCTAGATATGGTCAACATTTTTTTTCCAGCATTTCTGAGACAGGAGTTCCCCCAATTAATGCAAATGTAAACTCATTTCTTTCCATCCATGTACACTGGGGTGAGAGAGTTGCATCCATATCCTGAGTAGTGTTTTTAACAACCTACTGGCAAGTAACTGACAGCACAATTTTTCTTCATGTGTTTTGAAGCTTTGTCCTGAATGTAGAAATTTAGCAATTCTGAATGCCTTCAATATATGTCATCTGTGTCCCTTTTTACCTGGGAAGGCAATGTTATGAAATAGTTTCTTTACCCATTTAGATATGAGTGAAAATTAATTTTTATTTGTCCATTAGTTGAAAGTTATTCATCTGGACACATTCTCATCACAAATCCCATTCACATACAAATTATTTAATGAAAGAAGTGAGCCAGAGGTTAATTAAATTAAGTGATGAATGCATCTAAAATTGCACAAAATAAACAACAAAAATTATTTCTAAGTTTTTCAATTTATTGTATTTCAGCTCTCTGTTTTGGTCTTGTACCTCACAGTTAGTTTTAAATCCAAAATAGAGATAAAGAATATGCAAAATACAAGAGATGGGGAGTATTTATGTGGTTTTTTGGCAAAACAACGTAAGGGACTACTGTCACAGAATTTGCCCTTGGGACCCTAGAGCTAGGAGCTGAGTTGAAACTCATCTTTTTAGGCAAAAAATGAGTCAATTCATTTCCACACCAAATGTGCCAGGTATGTTGAGGTAGTTTCTTGAGGATCACTCTGAAGATAATTTTTCCATCAAACTTGCAAATGACCAAACTTGACCAGCAATGGCCAAATGATGTGTTCTGAATGCATGTGCCCGAGCATATCCAGGGCCTGGCATATCTGACATACCACCAGGCAGTTAAAACAAGTTCTCATAATTCATCTAGGTACTTAAAATAAAACTCACAGATTGTGATGTGCTTATGCCACGTGTCCTGGAGCCTGTCAGCTCTGATGGAGACAATGTTTCATCTTCTCTGTTGTGAAATGAGTAGCTTTATGGCTCTGAAAAGGTCCATGAGCTGCACAAAGACTAAAAATAGCATGATATTGTTGCTGTTATTTTGAAGGAAAGAAAAAGGGAAAAAAAAAAAAGATTGGTTTGAAAGGGAAAAGCATCTTCTCCCCAGGATTTACCTTCCTCCTTCAGATCTTCTGCAGAAGGTAAGGAGGCTCCTGAAAACCTGCTTGGGTTAGTTGGCTTGAATTAGACGGGTAATGTCAGTAAAAACATGTAAGAGTCAGCAGCACCTTATGTTGAAGGAAGGAACCTGCTTATGCTGATGAGTAGTATAAACATGCTGCTATATACCTTGTCACATATGATAAATTGTTACAGAGATTGTGCTGCAGGCAGTCGTTCTAAGGCACAGCACACAGTGAAGTTGCCAAATATTACTGCTTTGCGAGAGCATCCTAAGCATTTCTGTTTAATTACTACAGTCATAGCGTTAGTATCAAGCAATTGCAGTCATGTGGATGCTTTCAGCAACTTTTAATATATTTTTTAAAAGCATTTTCACAAACCTGTTGCTTAGAGAAATACACTGGGGCTTCCGCTACAAATAGTTATTTTTAGGTCAGACATGCTAGTACCTGCAGGGAACATCAACAGTTCTTATTAAGCTCTAGTAAGGTTCTTCTCCTCTGTCAAAAGTTTCCCTGCTTGTTGATTATTTGATGGACAGAGGAAAGGACATATTTACTGGTTGCAGCCTGTCAGAAGGAGGACAGTTGTAGCAACAGCAAGGTGAAATTTTGGAGGTTGCATGAAAAGAAACTTCTGGCCTAAAATCAATATTTAATATTAATTTTTTAAGTGGAGCTCATTCAGCACGTTGAGAAGGAAAAATGCTGATTCACTGTTTCTTAGTCCTTTTGAAGTTATGTTGATACTTTCCATGCAAAATTAACTTAAAAGCATACCTCCAAGATATCTGTTTGAAATCATGCCTGCCTTACTTTTCCCCACGTTAAGTGAAGGAGATGTAAATTAAGATATCTTCTTTGTAGCACCCGATTTCTATTGATATGCCAACAGTAGAAGTCAGTTTTCATGCCCATACTGATGGAAAGTAAAACTGGAGAAGAGTTACAGCAGCACAAACCAACAGATCCTCTAATTCCTTTGTAGAGGGGAAGAAAGACAGGGAAGATTTGTAGCCAGGGCCCAGGGGAACCACTACAGGATGTCTTGTTTAGATCCACAAGGCTGAATCCCCAACTGCAGCTTGTATGAAAGGCATCACAAAAGTTGCTGCAGCCTCCCAGTGCCACAGATCTGTGCTTACAGGAATGAGTCAAATCCACTGTTTGAAAAATGCTTTTAATATTTTGGTTTGGGTTTGGTTTTTTTTCAGTAGATAACCCTTATGAAAATATTTTATTTTACCTCAGTTTCCCTGCAGACATTCTGCTTTGAAATGATAAAGGAGATACTTCCAGTGCATGAGTTCTTGCCCTCACAGGCACTCTTTGGACAGTCAGAGGAACTCTGTAAACTCAAGGGTAATATCCATAACAACACGTGGCTTGTTATATCTTGCAGCTTAATCAACCATAAAGTGATTTGAATATGTTCCATTTTAATTGGCAATTGTCTTGCTAACTGTGCCTACAAATAGAATAGTCATGTTAACTTCTGTCATGTTGGTCTGCGGAGTAATTTGAGCAATCTTAAAGATTTTGATTATTCAAAGTTAAAATAATTTCTAAGGTGTAAATGTAGTATCAGAGCATGGGTTTCTGGTTTTGATAGTAGAAGGAGTAGAGGAAAAGAAATTAAAGTACGTGAAAGTGGAAAAACGAGAAAATTTTAAATTTTAGTTGGTTTTCTCTTCAAGTACATTGACAAATGCAACTTAAGGTATTATCTGACCTTATGTCTGATTCTGCTTTGAGAAGGACGCTGGACTAGACCTCCTTAGGTCCTTTGCAATCTGAATTGTCCCACTTTTATAAATGCCAAAACGAAAATAAAGGCCAGAAAAATTCCATTTTTTTTTCAGTATGATCTTGGTTTTTGCTTGTTAGCTATGTCATAGCATGGAATTTCTCATTTTCATTACTGTTAACATAATTGCACTGTCAGATTTTGTGCATATTATACTTGGTACGCTTGAGCAAAAGACAATGCAATTTAAAATTCTTGATCTGCTACATTCCTGTGCAAGATGTTTCTTATGCTCGAGGAGAGGATGGACTTCAGGAAAGACACGTATGGAAACTGTCTGTCTGGCCTCTTGAGGCTTTACTTTTCCTTTAATCAAAATACTTCATTCACTACAACGATGTAAGATCACCAACACCATCAAACTGCAAAGGAAAACATGACATTTGATACACCTGCTTAAAATTTTCTTGCACAATTAACCTCATTTTCTTACACAACATTCTGGAGTGGATGCAAGAAAAATGTTAATGTAGACACTGTGAAAATTATTCTATTTACCAGATGTTTTTTACTTCTTACTACTTTGTCACCAGTTGTCATATTGCCTTGATACTTATGATACAAAACCAGAGTTTACAAAAAAAAAAAGAGAGGAGTCAAATGAGCCATTCCTCCCTAACATGCATTATTGTAGTTTCATGGGTTGTAACAGCAGTAATGGAATCAAGTCAGCCATCTCTTCATCTGAGACTGCCATAAAAAATAAAATATACTTTTTACATTCTAATTAGGGAGAGAAATCTTGGGCTATCTGTGTGAAAAATGCTTTTTTAGGGATCTTAGTCAGATGCTTTCTGAACTTTTCTTTGCATGAAAGCAGAATGGGAAGGTCAGAGCAGCCAGACATCAGACTGCACAGAAGGAACATGGTGAGACAACCAACATTGTGATTTTGTCTTTAAAGCAGCAAATGTGAACTTTAAAGAGAGGTAGCAACATACAGAGTAGTAAAACAGGATCATTGCATTCAAGTAATAATAATTTGCATGTCAAATAAGAACCTTTACAGAAGAATCATCTGCATTTACAAGATAACACTTATCTTTCTTTTAAGTATTTAAATTAGGGTACAAGATCGAGAGCTGGTAAGTCACTGTGCCTTCAGCACCTCCTGAGTGTTTCAGAACTCCATAGTTCACTGCTCCTTTTCTGCTCTTGCTATGAAAACCAAAGGTACTCCTCTCAATTTTTGGAATTCCACTGGTAAAACTATTTATCCACACTGCATATCTCTTCTATGTCTTTAGATTACCTTCCATATATTTTTATTTCATTATATGGAGGATCACTTCCAGAACAAAATCTCATTTTTTCATGAAAAGGAGATGTTGCATAAAAAGTTACTGCATAAACAAGTAGTGGTACTAGCTATTTAAATTCTGAATGTTAATAACAATCAAAGTAAAAGAAAATATATATATTTCCAAAATGAAAGGAAAGTTTCTTATCCAGCAATGCCCATCTGACAGAACGATTGTCTATCCAATACCAAAGTACCACAATTATGCTGCATGTCCAGTAGTGCTTTTGTGTAGACACTGTGAAATCAGAAATTCTTTCCAAGCTTGTAAAAAATCTAACAATCTCCTTCCAATGATGCAGCAACTGATGAAATCAGTCTCCAAACTGATGATTGCATGAGAGGTATACTTTGAGTCCTGAACACAGTCACCATGTAGAGCACTCAGGTGATCCACCTCTTTTTATGCAGACCCAGGTGACTGCAAAGCTGTTCCTACTAATAAGTTAAAGAAAAAGAGGCTGGATATGATAAACAGGGCAAAACTTGATTTTATAGTGGAGATCAGAGGGGTTCTCTCTCAGTTTTGGACAACCACACACACATGCAAGGAAGCAGAAGAGGCAGTGACTGCTCTTGCATAGTCATGGACTGTTAAATTTGTCATTTCTCAGTAGTTTCCTTGTAGAGCAATCACCATCCAGCACCTGTGGTCCATCCTTTAGAAGTCACCAGTCAGTGAGTAGAAAGAAGGAACAGCTAATGCAAGAAGAAAAGGGAATAAATTGAGGAAACATGGTAGAAAGAGAGCAGACTGGCAGGCTGCACACCAGAACCTCCATACCACCCTATAACCTGGGCAGTTCTAGATATCATAAGAACTATGTGTGCTCAAAAACCACAGTTCAGTTCCCTCAGCTTTAGGTCCTCACATCAAGTCAACTATTAACAGTAGCGGTCACACCATACATACATTCAGCTCAGTCTTTGAACTATTTACTTTTTGTTCTTGTTGCTATTGGAAGACTTGTGTCAAAGGCCAAAAAGGACCTTCTGATTTCCAAGTGTATTCACAGCCACAGCTTATTTGTCCAGGTGCCAGCCTTTCCTTTATGCTTTCATGGAATTTGCCAGTGAACATTTTAGAGAGTACTTTTGTCCCCTCTTCACCTTCTTCTGACTAAACCTGTAAAACTAAGCTGTTGCAACACAACAAATTCTCTCTTCTCATTGATTATCTAAATAACACCTGACTACAACTGCAGGTAATTCCTATAATTTTAGGAAGAAAGTTCCTTTGACTGTCTCCATATCTGTGCATTCCAGCTGCTCTCAAGATGCAGTCCCTTCATCATTAACAGCTTCATGAACTGATGTGGTACTGGAGGGAGGTGATACTACTGTCCTGTCCCTGATAAAACTTTATGTTTGCCTGGACTACAAGGTAGTCAAGAAAACTGGATGATCTCGGGGTAATTTTTTTCACCCATTCAGCTCATTCACCAGGCCCTGAAGAAAGCTTTTCAGCAGAGTCCCTAGCCTATAAGGACAGCAGGGGTTTCTGCACTAGATTAATACTTTGTAATATCCTAAGCTGCTTGAGCTTTTCCTGACACTTCAGGGAAGCGGATGAGGTAGACCATCTTGTTTCTTTTGCCCTTTATTACCATAATGATTTGATTTCACCAGCAGGTAAAGGAGTCCTTCTTGCCCCTTTCCCTCTATTATGTGGATGTGGCAACATCCCCAGAATGCTCAACCTGCTGCTTCTTACCCTAACCTGAAGTATGTCTTCCTATCATTATAACAAGTAAGTTGTCACAGAGACTTTATGCTTCAACCTTTTTTTCCACCTTGGCTATGTCTCAACTAGTAATGTGATTCTGTGACTACAGATTCCTCACACATGGGAAAGTAGGTCAGTGGTGTACAGAATGATATTAATAGTCATGAGTCAAAATACATGTCCATCTTGCGATACAATTAAATTGTACCTTCTTGCTTCTGGACTGTCCTTTTCCTAACAGAATCAACCTGACTGTTGTGCACAGATCTTAAGACTACAACATGCCTTTTTATTTCTGTATCATTTTGCCTTTTAATTTGTAAGATGTAAGATGTTCCAGAAGGTAGCTATTTCTGATGACTGTGAAGAATTCAGCACTCAACATATCTTCCTTTCCTCTAATGTGCGATAAAAATGCATTGATTTGAACCTTTTGCAAAATATAGGCTTGTTAAAAGGCACATTGTCTGCAAATCTGGCATGCTAATTTCCCATGTGTGATTAGTTCAACATTCAGATACTCAATGGTAAATAAAACCCAAGGTTTCCAGAAAAGAATTTCTGAGTAAGTTTATTAGGTTAAAAACTGTTTTGTTTTGGTGTGCCACTGTTGTTGTTTTTTCTTGGTCCCACATGGAGAGCAAACATGGCCTGGAAGAGTGTTATGTCAAGTACCTCCCATCATGCATTGTCGCTGCTCAGTGAACTGGAGTCTAAAAAAAGTAATTCCTCATTTTCATCTTGACTAGGATTCCTCTTTTCTTTGCTGTGAAGCTGCACTAATCCTTCATTCAGCGCAACCCACACCCTCTGGTTCCACTCGGAGTTCTCCCTTTCTAACATCATTGTATTCTTTATCTGGGCCTTCTTCTTCCAATAGTACTCCTTGAAAGCTCTTTCACAGACAAGAAAGGACCAGCTCCATAATGGCCAAGTTGGCCCTTTTCTTTTCTCTCTCTTTTTTTTAAGCTTCCGACTGAGCTTTGCTATTTAATCTTCTTGAGGCGTTCAAGATGTCACTTGCCTCTGATGACTATAGACAAAAGGGAAATCCATCCAAATTGAATGCAGTGTATACTTGAATACATAGGGTTGCTTTGAAGAGAGTTTCTTGAAGTCTCTGTGTTTCATTGGCTGTCCTGGTGGCCTTCGTGCAGGTCTTTATGTGAAAACATATGCCCTTTCACAGATCACATTTCTTGGAAAGTTACCTGAGTTTATACACCACTAAATGTTAGCAGGTGAGACATAAATCAAAAGAGATTGTTTCAATCAGGTATTTTTAATAAGCTAATGAGAATTCCTTCCTCTCCAAAAGTATAGACGAACACTTGATGTTTTGGGGATGCTTTGACCGCTTGGTTTGCACATATTTTACAGGTAACAGTGTCATATTCCCCCTTCTCACTGCTGCAAGCTGAGAAAATGGAGAATAAATACAGGACAGAGTGCAGCAACCATTCACTCTGGGCCCTCCAATCCCTTTTTGAGCACTATGACCTTTGTCTCACCACAATGCATTACCTCAAGATTAATTTTAGACTTCTTGTATTTTAAGAAACATAAAACATTAATACAAGGTATTTTAATAACTGTCAGTATAGGTAAAATGCAATTATTTTAATAAAATCTCTTAAAAGTTCTACATTGCACATACTCTCTGAAGCACCTTGGTTTTCCTGAAGTGCTGAATGTCCCAAGACCAGTAACTCTTTAGCTGCTGGTTACCCACGAATATTTACACAGACACAACAGGCTGATGGCACGGAGGATGTGGATGAACAGGTATTTGTCCATATAGGTTATCATCAGTATAGATTGCATAGTCTTTGCATAGATTCAGTTTTGTGAAATTATTTTTATGTTTCATCTATTGCTAAAATTCTAGGAAAAGAACAAATTGGTAATGTTCATGACAGTGTGGATGGAAGTGTCAGTGCTTTTACTAAATGGGTATATAGAATAGGAATTTCTGCATTAAAATATGAATCTACCAATTCCTAACATTGGTCAGGGGAAGAAAACTCGCAGTCTTTGTAGAGATATATACAACTTTTCATTTCCCATATCAATCATGAGAACAAGTTGAAGTTCAGATAATGGCCAGTTCCATTTACCCTAATTGTGAAGGACTTAGCCTGACTGTTTGCATTACAGACTGTGGCCACTGGGTTCTCAGTAGGGGTTTTCGGCCTACTCCATCCCGTAACAAACCCATGTTCATGCGTCGATTCAGATCCATCACCCTGAGATAAACTGTGAATATTGCCCTTTGTCCCGCTCTGCATTCTTTCATGCATTGTGTAGTGACTATTTAAGGATTTAAAGGCTCATTTGCACAATTCTTTTGTCAGCAGCCTGGGTGTAGAATGGAAAAGTGATGGCTTCTCTGTCTGGGTTATGCCCTGAAGCTCTTGTGAGAGGAATCTACATACATAAGTTTTTCTTACACATGCAGAATGTCAACACTAAAAAAAAAAATGACCTGTCTGTTTCTGTAGCTTAAAAGGTTATGGGTTAATATAAGATGTGATTTGTTTTCCTCTTTTGTGGCATTTTAAAAAAATCAACACTTGAAAACAAACAGTAAAGGAACACAGAAACGCTGGGTATTTAAAAATTCAGCTGATTAGGGTTGCTGGAATTTGCAAAATAAATCTCCTTTGCTGAAGGAGATTGATAACACTAATAATTTAGATGCTCTCAATTGCTCAGGAAATGTATGAGAAGATAATATTTCAAAGGTCTATCTCATCTGCCTATTATGCATGTCTGCTTTGTTAATACATGTTTATTTAAACAAAACATCTTTGAAATGACAGTAATTTTGCATATATATATATGTATGAAAATGTATATACATATATTTATTTATTCTCAAAAAAGATCTTGTTATTCTTCCCCTCAGAGCAAAGTTGGTTGGAAGGTTACAGGAATGGTTAGATTTAGGTAAAATCACCTTCTTGCACTCTGAGAACTTGGAAGGCTGTGCTCACTCCATCTGAATGATTTACCTGCCTTATTTACTATATCAAGGATTTTTATTTGACAGACATGACTGTGTCATTATATTAATGAAATTTACAGCAATTTCTCACAAATAAGTGTTTCAAACAGGTAGCAAAGTAATATCTCAGTAAACTCAAGCTGCTTAGCTAGTACACCTAAATTGTGGAGGAATGGCATTGCCTTTTTCTATACAGCATTTTTCATTAATATTTATGACTTAGAGTGCTTAGGAATTGGTTACACTTCTTTTTCAATGTTTTAAAAATAAATTGTTTTGTAATGTGTTTCAAATCATTTGGTCTGAATAAAATGTGTGATGCCAGTGACTCTTGGAGTTGCTACAAACCTTGAAATATGCAAGATTGGGGCCTTCAAAATAAATCTGATCGATATTTTTAGACAATTACAGCCTTAACAATATGATTATAAAAATTAAATACTCCATAGGCTGTATTATTTATCTATCTATTTTCTACCTAGAAGTTATTAACATTAGACTGAATACTGAATTCTGTCCAGACTGGTCTTAATCATACTTTGTCTGATTTTAATCAAACTCCAGAACTTCTCATTTAAAAACACTCAGTTGGGGTATTCCTATTTTTATATCAGTCATCCATTCCCTCTGATCTACAAACATTATAAGTTTTTATCTCCCAAATATTCACTTTTCCCAGATTTATTAAACTGGTTTTTTAATCTAATACGTGTGGTCAAAGTCTCTAAAGCTACCATATTCATCAAATTTCCCCCTAAAGCTTATCTTTGCTGGAGTTCAGGTACCATCTGGTAACAAATGATGGTAAATTATGTTCCAAATTATGTTGTTAATGGCAATAGTCAGTTTAATCAATCTACAGCTAAGGCTTATAACCAGTATAGCTCTTGACAAAGCTTCTGACTATTGTGGTGACCATGCCTTTCCCCTGTATCTTTGCCTACCTCCATGGTTTTGGTTCATGTCTCACCTTGTGTTGCAGACTACAGGTTGTGTAACATATGAGCAGCTGGCGGTTCTGCAGGATCCCTGGGACTATGAAGCCTTGACATGGAAAAAATGTGTAACTGCCTCGACAACCAGCTTTAAATCCATTACACTGAAAAATCTGCCTATTTGATCTTAACATAGAGATCATTAGGCTTTTTCTGTTGAACCAGTAAAGACAAGAATTTGAATGCTTTGAAAACTAAGAATGAAAAATTTGTAAATATGTTTTATATGGAACATATTAAAACTACATTTACAACATAGACTTTTTCCTCCCTTCTATTTGCTAAGCTTTAAGGAGAATGTTGAGAAATTGAAAATAGAGAAATCTTAAACTGGATACTTCTGACTGGATTGCAGATCCTTAGAAGTTACGTTGGTCTCTGTATATCTGAAGATTTGTCTGTCATCCTTAAGCATAATGTCAACCATTGATCTTCCCTCCAGGGAATTCCATGAAATTTTATGCTATGATACATGTCTCGGTTAAACATTTGTATTAGTCTTATTTTTTATTACATTTCTTAGCCTGAAGATATGGAAAATCATGTGAACCCTCATATACTGTGCTGTCTGTGACAGAGTGATGTCCCTGACATGAGATAGCCTTTGAACTCTGGCTTATGATCCTGCCTATGAGAAATGGCTGTACCAGACAGGATTCTAAATATTGCCACAATTTCAAAATAATGGGGACTGAGCTCTGTCTTGACCCAACTACTTCAGTTAAATGGAAATGACCATTTGAAAAATCTTTGTATCCAATGTGTATCAATAGTACATACAACACATGGAGGATTCTGGTGTTCAGGACAGTGATAAACATTTATTCCTAATGGCAACAGTGTGTGAGAGTCCAGGTGAAGGCTGGAACCAGATCACTATGGGCCATTTAGCTGGTTGTATTTGTTATCATCATAGGATAAAATATGGCCCATATTCTTCCTGAGTCATAGACATGGAAAGAGTTGTCTCTCTCCACATGTGCTTTGCCATTTGGCACCTTGAAGCAGGCCAGATTCAAATCCAGAAATGTGCAGAAATGTTCTACAGGAAGTCTCATCAGTCCAGAAATTCAGGTTTGCAGTGCCAACTTGTTCCAGCCCACATGAATTACCATCTCACCCATTTCTTCACGTTGCTAAACTTTCATCATTGTCTGAAACAGTGGGAAAAAAGGTGTCTGACAGACAGAAAGCAGATGCAAGTCTTTCAAAGGGTTAGGGAGAATTTCAAGGAAACATCCAATGAATGCTGTTAAATGAGTGGGTAATATATCTATTAGTAGACCTTCCTGTCAGATGTTTGCCTAAAACATTCCAAAAAATCTCTCACCTATAAGATTTTTAGGTTCTTTTCCTGACTAAGTTTGGAGTTTTATATCAGTAAAAGACTTTTATTTCACACTTCTAGAACTTGGTACTGTCTGGTGGTTTTTTCCTGTATTCAGATATATAGGAAATACAGAATCATAGAATCATCAAGGTCACAAGAGATCTTAAAGACCATCCAGTCCAACCATCCACCTAGCACTACCACTGCAATCCCTAAACCATAGGCCAGATCCAGACACATCTTGAACACCTCCAGGGATAAAATATACAGGAAAAAACCTCCAAGACTATTTTTTTCAGTATCCTTTATAATGTTGTATATGAGTTTTTGTGGGTCCCTTTTCTAGCTTTGGTGCGGCCTATTATAGCAGCAGATTTAAATTAGATTTTAGAAAGATGAGTGCTGGCTTTACACATGAATGACATGAAAACACATATCAAATATATAGTGTATATAGGAAGTTATATGACAATCCAAATCAATTCAAACATACTCAGGCCAAGTAAGGTCATAATAATATATTCCAGTGTGTTACTATTCATTATATTTATATTAATAATGATTATGATGAACAGCCTTTTTTTCATCTGAAGACAGACTTTCAAATTTATATCTATAAAATGTATAGTACTTAACAGCATTTTTCTAAATCTCTTATGGCAAGCTAAATATCAACCACTGTGATGATACTTTTCTACCACTTTGATTATTTGCTTAGCTCTTAACACTCAAGGTCATAAATTTTATTCATCTTACACTGGAACCATCTTTAAACATCAAGTTCTTTGAAGACAAGAATATCCATATTGGAATGCCATGCTTCTGTATCTGGATAGTTAGAATGGATTTTTTTACCAGAATTTACTAACACGAAGGGTGTGTTTTAATCTCAGTCCAGTTAACCAGAGATGAAACAAGTACAATGCAATTGCAAATCAAACAGTTGAATATTGTTTTTCACATGAGTAAAAACACAACTCTGTTATCTTTCTTTGCTAAAAAACACCTGGTTGATACCATCGGTCATTGTCTTATTGAACATTTAGATCTTCAGCATAAATATTAAACATTGTGGTTGAGAAGTTTATAGAAGTTTTTTTATCATTATTATTTTGTTGCAAGTTTTTTCTTAAAAAAAGCACATTTTCTTCTAAGGAGGTAATTAACAGTTTTAAATTGGAAGCCTCCTATTTTACATGCAATAGCGAGTTCTGCATTTTACAATGGTGTCAAAAATTTCCTTTAGGAAGAAGATAGACACAATCTGTCATGTATTGCATCTTTAAATGAATAGAAGCTGCCCTCCCACAACAGAGAAAATAAAATTAGCCCACTAACTACTAAGAAAATGCCAACATCATGTGACACAAAATTAATTAATTCAGTTTTTTATAGGGATGGTTAATTCTCTTTCTAAGTTGTGTGCTGACCTAGCCATCATCCGAAAATTTCAAGGGGACTCAGATACAATGATTCAACAGTAAAACAGCAGCTGGTAACAGAAAACAGATTTGAAAGACAAAATTTAAAAGCCAAATATAAAAACTGAAGAATATACAAGCCAAGGAACAAACAATGCTACACTCCAGCACCTAGCAAGATGCATTTGTGAAACACTGGTGAGAAACTGGTATCCAGCATAGAGGAGTTTCTGCAGCCATCGAAGGGAGGCAGGTACAGTCAGAGAAGAAGCTCTTTATAGGCCCTGGAGAGGAGGTTTCCATCAAAGGGAGGAATCTTATTCTGGCTTCACCTGTGTAGGTTGAGAACAATGCACTTGGAAGCTTTAAAGAGAGTCACAGATTAATGCCTTCAATTACACTGGAGCTACCAAGATTTAGCCCATCATGGCACTGATAAAGCAGTGGCAAGGAATATGTTAACAAGTTCTGGAATCCAGTGCAAATTCTGGAACTACATTTACCACCCTACCAGAAATTCTCAAGGAGTAACACTGACCCTCAAAGACCGATAAGCCTGACTCTTTTACTTCATTTCCACACTATGAAACTTATTTCCAGGTCATTTTGATCATATGCAAGCTGCCAATAAGAAATAGTTCCTAGACTCTGCTGGCACCTGAACCGTGCCTGTCATAGGTCTGTGAGAGCACTTATTGGCTGACCAAAATAATGTCAAGGTCCCTTCTAACCATATTATGACACAAGTGATGAAGTTCCAGAGGCTTGGATCTGGTACATTTACCTACACTAGTATGTCTAGGGTCTGAGAAACATCTTCCAGGGTGCAAAACAGATGGTCAGGTGGAGGAGAATGAAGTCTACAAACTTGTTACAGTGCCATCATATTGCTCCTAAGGTTCATCTGCCACAGCTGAGTGAGCTTGGACAGTGACAGTGAAGTCCTCAGGACTAGAACCTACAGCCCGCGGTATTCCCAGGAAGTCTCCCATCCAAGTACTAACCAGGCCATGGCAGATGAACCTTAGGAGTAAAAGGTGGTGCCAGTTTCGCACATGCTGTGCCTCACCTAAAAAATCCACTGTGCAGGCTTGAAGGACACACCCACGTGGGTAAAGCCCATCCCAAATCTTCATTCATGAAGCTGAGCCATACATACACATCATATTGCTGATGGGAGCAGGGATCCAAGCAATGAACTCACAAAATGTAAAACCAAGAACAGAAAAGACAACATCATAAATTAAATATCATGAAGTTAATTTTCTATTTTCCCTGATTACCTTAAGCAGATCCCAACCAATGACCCAGTCAAAAGTCCATAATCCTCAGGGAATCTTGGACCATTCCTGAACAACAAACTGCATTGTGTACTCCTGTGCCCTCCTCCCACTGTCATCTGAAATATTCACCTGTTATAGATCCCTGTCCCTCACACAAAGTGCTCAGAGCCCTTTCTCAAAAAGTTCATGTGTATTGCCTGGGGATGTGTGTTTCCAACAGGTACTTGGATGTGGTCTGTTTGTTTTAGAGCAAGGGAATGTCCAGTCTCCATCAATGCTAGGCCATGCCATACCAGTTGGCCACTCCAGTGCACGACTGCACATGAGTTATTTTATTTTTCAGCACACACATAGTCTAGGTGTCAGAATCAAGGCTGTGAATTCCCAGAGCTATGAATTTTTGTGAATCCCTTTACAGTTCTTGCCCTAACTGTCTAATCCCATTGACTTTGATAGGAGTTATGTGCTTAGACACTTGTACAAAGGGGTCTTAGTAGAATTTTTAGATGTTTATATATAAACATATATGGGTTTAAGAACAAGGACCATAAACTGTCTAGCTTTGGTCTATAGCTGTGGTTTAATTTGTCTTAAAAACTACAGTATTGGTGACACTGTAGAAATTATGTCAGGATAAAATATAGAGAATTACATTTCTTATGCATGGTAGTTTACTTCATTGTTCTTATATGGCTATGCCTTTAGTGTCAAAGAAGTTTACTAGAGGCATTAGTATTCATAAATATGTGTTTTGAGGGCATTATTTTTTTTTCATGTTATCTCTTCCCTTTGCCCTTTCAAATTTTGTTTTGTTTTTATTCTCACTTTGGCACTTTTAACTGATAATATAACAACATTTGCATTTAATAATTTGCATAATATAATTGTAACAAACTTTAAAATAAATGAAAGCTTGCAGAATAAAAAACTGCAGAGCTCAGCAATACTTAAGTACATACAGAAAAGAATGATGCTGATAAGACAGTCTGCCTTGTTAATAAGTGTAGTAAAATCTGGTTCCTTAAGCCACAAAACAAAGCTAATTAAGACAGAAGAATTCTAACACAAATTGAAAGTGATTTTTTTCCCCTTCAGCTGTAAAGAGTTTTCCTCTAAAAGTGGCATATATAATACAGTGTATCTTGGATTTATTCCAAGAAGAATTGTGAGCCAGTGTAGAAGGCCATGCTGGGATTAACAAATACATAAAAGAATTTGCACCAGGAGTACAGCTGGAAATAAACAGTGTAAGATGACCTAACACTTAATTTATGTTTACAAGAGGAAGAGAAACATACTCAAATTTGAAATGGAAGATGCCTGACTCTGTTCTGCTTGAAAATGCAAGCGGGAATTGAAGAATTTTCATCCTTGGTGCAAAAGGCTCTGCTGTGAGCATGGTTAAGTCCTGCAGCCCTGATTTTAAAATTTAAACTTCCCCATGATAGGAAGAGTATTTCTTACCTGGTGAAAAGCTATTTTATGGCTCTGTCTTTGAAGTACAATAATAATCTTGTCTTTCCTTCTTGCCTCAGTCTTCACACTTAGTATGCTTCTAGTCACCTTCTGCCTTTGACAACCAAACTCCTGACCTGTTCAATCCTCTGTTACACTTTGCCTTATTTGTCCTGAGTCATCCCTTAGTTCTCTCCATCCTACACCCTGCCATGTGCCCTCTCTCTGTTCCTGGTTGCCATATTTTCTATGAACATTCCTCCCATTAAGTCTTTTCCTAGATAGTTCCTTTATTCTTTCCTGGACATCCTTACTGCTGCTTGTCCACTTCTGCTTCTTATTCACTCTCAGGTCTGTCCCTTCATAGTCACCTTCCTTCTACCATTGCATCTTCCTGTAGTCCAGGGAGGCCTAGTATTTTCCTAGGAAAGGCTTGGAATTAGTAAGCCTAACTTGTCCTGCCAACACTGCAAAACAGTGAATCCTCTACCCAAAGTAACACTGATCTCCAAACACCCACAAGGTAGAGGAAAACCAAGCCCATCTTCCTTTCAGTGAAAAAAACATATGGATAAAGTTCAGCATTTGGACACAGTTTGCTGGCTTTTGATCATCCCTATGTTAATTTATATGGATACAGCCAGAAAGTTTGAAGAATTAATTCCTTGGGCAATTTCAGTGGAGATTATGTAAATTTTCATTGCTACAGTTATTCTGGGGACAGACAGAAGTTGTAGCTAGCTTGGGATCTCTTTAGATTACCAGAGAAGTGAATTTTAAAATAAATAAAGAGAGTCAGCACAGCCATAGATAATTGTGTTACAATAATGGGATAAATAATACTTCAGAAGAGGGCATTCATTGGGCAGCACACAACAGTTCTTCAGCCTTAATTCTGTAGCTTACCAAATGAGTTAGCAAAGACCCAGAGTGACCTGAACTTTAGACGCACATGCCTTCCATTCTGAAACAGCAGTGTTTCCTCTTGCACCACAAATTTACAGGGGAAAGGATGATGGCACTTTTATCCACTGTTTCAAAATGTACAGTAAAGAAAGCAACATGTGGACATCTTCCTTCTTCTGTACCATGGAAGCATAACTCAGAGTAATAAGAAGTGAAGAGTCAAGGTTTGACTTCTCATGCTTATTATATGTTTGTACAGCTGTAGCATTCAATATCACCAGCTTTTGTCAAAGTAAAATCAGCTAGTTCAAAATCTGCAATATATATATTTGTCCCATTCTTGATCTTTCAATCACAGAGGCCATTTATGGCAGTAATGTCCATAAAATAATTGTGGAGCAAACAAAGTTCTCCATCATCATCTTGACCCCTAAACCTACTCCTCTAAAAGTCAGTAGAGCTTCCTTTATTTATTTCCCTCAAAAGTTCTTGTGAGAGTCCTAACAAGCAATATGAAGTCTTTCAATGGTAGTGGTTAGGTGAACAACAGAGAGCATGATGAAAGGGTAATCTTGGAAGAAACTTTAAATGACTGAATATCTGAACTTATATTCCATTTATTTGATATTCTGTCTAACCAAATACCACTATAATGTGTTTTCAAAAAGGAAAGTCAAGAGAAAGATGAATGTTACTGACATGAATTATGTTTTTAATTAAAGATATACTCTCAGGTATAGCTGAAAAATGTGTGTCATCAATCGGTGCCTATTTGCTTCTCCTGTCTCTCTATTTTTGATTTTAAAAGGAAAAATACTGCATGTTTTCTAAGAACATATGCATAGCCTTGCCTTTTCCCAATAATTCACATGGAATGTGCAGTTCAAACAACAAAGAGGAGCTGTCTGAAATATTTTATCATAAAATGTTACTGCTGTTTGAAAGATATTTTTAAACTCCTGTCCTCTCCAAAGACCTTATGGGAATTTTTTCTGACTTTCACAACATATTATTTCGAGTCACCTTTTGAAAACAAAAAGGCCACATGTTCTTGGAAACACAGTCTTGCAAAAGAATGCTGGACTGCATTCATAAATAGTATGTAGGACAGGAGTAACCCCAGGGGCCAGTTTGCAGTGAGCGTGTGCTGCCCTGGAACCAAACAAGCAGTAGCAGCACTGCAGCTGAACAGAGGTCTTGTCAGAGCCACGGAGTAAATCCCTGGAATAGGCTGACTGTGGCTGACTTGAATTTGTTGATTTACATTCTCTGAGACAATGTGTGGTTTCTTCTAATAATTACATGACCAGTTCTCTTAACTATTCATCATGTTTAGCATATGTCATTATGATCCATTTCTAAATGAGTCTTAAATATAAACATAATACTTTGTTTATTTTCCTCTTTCATATGTGATCCAAAAATAGACACTTGAAAGCACCCGCAACTTCCCTTGTTTTAAAGGCAATTTCTTTCCAAATTGATTAAATTACTCCCATGAAAAAAGGCCCAAGATTAAAAAAACTTGAAACATACCACTTCAGATCACCATTTGTGTACACCTTGGGGAGCTGCCATGGGAAATGTTTACATAATTTACTTGAATCCCAGCTAAATGAGCTGAGGAGAAACATCCTTAGCAATGAATATCATCATCTTGTTAGACTGTGCCTGAAGTCTGGAAATACTTGTAAAAGTCAGTGTAAAAGATAATAGGGCTAAATTCATCTTTGACATACATTTAAGAATGGTAAATAAATGGACCCAGCAGACAAAATAAACTCTGGATCTGATACAAATTTGCTTCAACATCTCTGGTAGCAGGCTGCAGGTAGCATAAAACCATTTCCCTTATCCTTAGTTACATGATAAAAGAACATTATATCAAGAATAAGTACCCAGTTAAGGACCATTTGAATAGTAGAAGTACGCTGTTTGAACAGTATAAGAATCAATTCTATAGATTGAAAAGCATAATATTTAAGACTTGCAAATTACATTTTTGTTTAGTAAAATGCCATAGGAAAAATGATAATAAAACTCAAGGAAAAAAAGAAAATATTATAGACATGAAAAATTGGTTCATCTACAACTATGCTAGTTTTCAAATATTTTTATCTAATAACTTGCAGCAGTGTAGAGTTTTGTCCATACAGGTGTAAGCCAAAAAATGTTAACACACTAGGAGGATCCTTGCTATGACAAGTTCTGTCTTTAAGGTAAAGATGTCAACAGGGTAGTGATAGTTGATATTGTTCCCGCTTTTGATATTGCCTTTAATTTTGTGAGAACTGCTAAGTAAAACTGACATTGAAAGAGACCTTGCCAAGTCAAGTCAACATGTTTCTCCTCAGTCTGCATGCAGAACAAGCAGCAAGTTCTTTCTATCTGGCCACTTCATGCTAACATGACCAACATGCCAAGGAGCCACAGTACCACTGTCTCTTTCAGTCTGAGCATGTGGAAGTACAATAAGGGGTGCACTCAGATGACATGAGGAGAAATGGAAGCACTGCTAAACATTCAGTTTAACTTACCTGGCCAGCATCAGGATTCTTTCAAGTCTGGAGGACATTTGAGAAGCCAAAGATGCATCTCTTATAAACTCTATCTGGCTGGTAGATTTCAATGGACACTTAATAAAATCATTCATTCCTCGGCTAAGAAAATAAATATGTAAGTGAATGCATGCTGAGGTTGAACACTCATGGTTAGTCAGAGGGTAGCAACAACCTCTAGATCCCCTATTTTTCCACAAGTGATCAGTTAGGAATCTCCTATACAAAAAGACAATTTGGTAGTGCCACATGTTTTTTGAGAATTCCCTTCCCACACATGTGTGAACAAGACATAGAAGTCAGAGCAACTTCTGCTCTTCTCGGCTTTCCCAGCTGCATTGGGATCAGTGACGGGATGTCACCCTGTCTGTTCCTTCTTTTCCTCACCTGGTCCTGCTTTGGTAAGAACAGATTGTTCTCCATCAGGCTGCAAGACACTGTGTACAAACTCACTTGCTTTAATTCATAATTTTATGTCTTCTTCATGGCCCAAGACATGCCAGAAAGGCAGTATCCCACATCCTGGACTCACTAAACTCACTACCCTTTTATTCCATCCCTGTAGCTTGGCAAAACCTCACAGTGCCTGGTTTCACAAGCCTTGACAGTCCTGACTAGGTTATGTTTTCCTGAGCAGTTCTAAAGTCCCAGTGAAGAACAAGAAGACAAGAACTCACCTGTCTGAAGGCAAGTTCTGATCTCTTTTGATCAAGACCACAGCATCAATTCCCTTTGGTGACTATTGCCTCTTCAGAGCATATTGGTTAACCTTTTTTCTGGAAAAAGTTACGTTATGCAGTTCAACTCCTCGTGCTTTATGAGTATGACTCTTCTAACTTTGTAGTAAATCACCTGAAACTGAACTACCACTACAAAGACTACTATTTTGCTGCTGAGCAGTGTGGCTGAAAGTGATCAAGTTGACTTACAACTCATTCTGTTGCTGTTAGTCTTTGCTGTTTGATCCTTCACTTCTGTTGTGTGACTCTGTTCATGTTTGGTTTTTTATACTCCTCCTAAAATGGGTTTTAAAAGCTCTTCTGTTCACTGTGTTTCTCAGAGTCCATAAGCATAATATGTATTAAGATGTAGGACTGCACAACTTATGGCAACTTTTAAAGATAATTGAAAACAAACAAACAAAAAAGACAAATTTCAAACTACAGAAATTGTAACTGAATGAGCATTTTAACAGCTGTCCATTTTGCTTCGTACACTGGGAAAAAAATGTAGAACAACTAACAAACACTTACTAAGACTACAACAAATTTAGTCTTGAACTTTTTGAAGTTAATAGATTCCTAGTATTTGGGCTCTCACATATGTTTTACAGCTAAATTATAGTGACAATCTATTGCATCAGTTCCATCACTGTTCCTCATGCCCCAATAAGAAAAAATTGGTTTATTTTTAAGGATGTATGTTTACAGTCATGTAGCCTGTAATACTGACTAACCCTCTGTAAAGCAAAATATACACAGGTATATCCCCCCAAAAAAGTGGCAAAGCACTGGAGAGGATTCAAAAGGTTTATTTCAAAAGCAAGGATGCTGAAAACTTACAAAATAAAACCTAGCAGTGCTGTGAGCAAACCTTCTGTTCGTTCCCTGGGTTTATCATTGTTTTCCCCTCCTTCATTCCCCCACTGGCTGCTAAGACCCTGTAGTATGTCTGGGAGCATTATCTCACTCATACCTGGGGAGTCAACTTCTGTGGAATGCATAAGGAGAAACACCTAAAACTGTCTCTGGGAAAGATGCCTCATTCCAGGCAGGAAAGCTTCCTTAGCAAAAATAATGCCTCCTCGGTAGCAATATCTTCTGGAAAAGAGTTATTTACCTCTATACCCTCTTTTTAGGCATCATTAAAACCAAAACTAAGCAAACCAGACAAAATGATCAGTTAACAAAATGTTATAGAGTGTAGAAAAGCTGTTACATGCTGGAAGAGCATTTGTTGACACAGGCTTTCACTACACTTGTGGTGTGACGACTCGTAGCAGTAAGTTAATAGTTTTTATAGCTGTTTATTAATGTGGCTATGGTATGGTGACTACTGGGAAAACAAAAATTAACATTTATAAATATATGCATAGCTTCAGCAGAGAGCCATAGGCAGGTTTTAGATAAAGTTACCTAGTTCCCTGAATTCAACATTAATAAAATCTCTCTTCTCAGGGGAGCAATAGCTTCTTCCATGCCAATTTCTTCCTGTTGTTAAATTCAAAGGGAACACTATTGAATTAAGCAGTGGCAGGGGGAACTGCAGGGGAAGGACCTGCCCTGGAAAAAGTTGTGGAACCATGTCACTCAGACTGCCTAATGTTGATCACGCAAAAATTCAGAAACATAAAAAATAAAAAAAAAATCCAGCAAAACACAGGTGTGTTACAGAACCACTGATACATGGGTCTATCAAAGACCTTCTCATAGTCAAGAATTTTTTAATTTCTAGTCCGACATGAAGGTCTGCTAACTGTTCTGAAGAGGCCTGTGGAAGGTGACTAAGATGACCAAGGTTCTGTATATTATTCATCAGTCGGTGACATTTCTGCTTGTCCAGTGGAATGTTTTAGAAGGCAGAAATAAAAAAAAAATAGTTGAAAATTTCTAGTTTCCCAACATTCTGAGTTGTGTCATGGTCCAATTTTGCCCCATCATTCACAGACGTTTGTCTAATCTGTTCTTAAAAGCTTTGACAGGTAGGATTCTGCATCAAGTTTCGAAAAATGTTATTGTTATGGGTTTAGCCAGGTGGGCCTAAATTAGGCTTTAAAGTTCAGATTAGGCCTGAAATTGTCAGCTGACTTGAGCTGGGCTGGGCTAGCTAACAGCTGACTTCTTCTAGCCAGTAATATTGTATTCCATACCATATTGCATCATCTCAAAAGGAGTAAGAGCTGGTGTGTGGGTGTGGCTTGGGCAGTTGCTTCACAGCTGTGGTGTCAGCAAGACACTCTGCTGTCCCAGGAGGGATGGGGAGGCCCAAGCCCAGAGCACCGGCTTAACATCATGTTATCTGAGGAAAGTAAAATGTTTGTTCTTAACTTTTCTCTCTGCTTAAGTCTGTCTCTGAAGAACCAACTTCTCTAGAATGATTTGTAGTTAAAATAGTAAAATTTGTGTTTACTGAGAAGTAGGAAGTTATTTCTTGTTATACATAACTTGTGTAAGTGTGTGTTATATTATAGTATCCTCTTAATTATAGTATCTGTTATTCGCAACTTCTATGTGTTTCCGACATTTATATAAAACATAACCCATAGGATATCCCACTCAAGGCTATTAATTCCCTCCAAATCTACAATAACTCAAAGAAAATGGAAGCATTATCTGACCTGGAAGGCTGCAAAGTGAATGTCTAAAAGTCTAAGTGACTGCAATGCTCTCAAGCATATGGTAAAGTGTTATTATAATGAACATTTCATAGGAAAGTCTCCCACTGGCCTTGGGAGAAAACCTGGTGCAAAGCAGATGTTGAGGCATGACTATGTACAAAGTGAGGGCTGAAGCCAGTTCCATAATTACAATAGCATGAAATGACACCCATGTATTCCAGATGCTGGGATATTTTCCTGGGGTGACATTGGAATTCAAGATAGCTTGTTTAAAGGAAATATGGTTATCTAATCAGCAGCAACTTTTCCTTGCAGCAGTGCCCTGATGTTATAGTTTGGTGGTCAGGTCCATTCTTCTAAAATGTGGAAGTTTTAAGATTTTGCTACAGATTAGTTCAGACAGAAAATAGAACTTCACCCCACTTTCTCCTACTCCAAGGGAAGTTGTTCAGTTGTTGAACTCTCTTAGTCAATTTCTTCTAGTTTCCTATAATGGGACAGAAAGAAATACCAGGCATTTTTCAGGCATATATTTTTTTATTTTCCAGCCAGTTCTACTAAAACATGATAATTTCTGTCTTCCTTTGGTCTGAAACCTTGTAACTTTAGGAATTCTGCAGACACGTGTCTCTGGTCTAGGTGTATACTGAGTTAGTAAATACATAGCCCATACTGTAATTTTGGTATGTATAACACTAACACATCCTTGCATCATAATTCCTGAGGAAAACAGCAGCAAAGTCTGATCTTAACACACTTGAACTCCAAATAAGATCAGAGTTTATATTTTTGTACAACTCGGTGGATCATTCAGATCCTAAATTAACATACATAATATCCAGAAGTTGATGCTGTTATTAAAGCTAGTAATTTTAGTAGTTTTTGTGTTTTCCACTTCTTTCTTCCACTTTGTCATCACCTACATACTGGTCCAAAACACTTTTTGGCAGAGAAAGATAATATCCAGTGAGCAATAATGTAAATATATTTACCTGTTGTACAGTAAAGCAGAAGTACATAGACCAATTAGTTAATATATGTGTAGATCTCTGAAGATTTAACATTGATATATTATTTAAGAATTTGTTTCAAATAACCATAAAATGTTGCTATTAATTTTGCACCTACTGAAGAATTTGTCTGTGTTGTAGACCTTCTTCCCACAACTGACTTGTTTTAGTAGCTAAATCTCAACAGGAGAAACTTCAATTATTCACATGTGAACATCCACATATAAATAGTGGAGGACTCCTGAAAATATTCAAAATATGTAACTCATAGATAATATTTTTCATGGGACTAAGAATCTTGCAGCTGTTATCACACAAACTACAACTTGAATGAATAACTCTTCATTATATACAATATACTTTCTAGTTTTTATTTTTGTTACTCATTTTTTTCTGTATGCTTTGCATTTTCATGATGGCTCAAATGGTCAACATAGACTAAGGATTAAATTAAATCCATCAATTGTATTTCAATCTCTCAACATAAAAGGCCTATAAAATATTTGGTATGTATTGGGGGGAGCGTACGATTGTACAAAGTGATTTCATTTGAAGTGGATTGGGCTAATTTCCATAATTAGAAAGGGCATAAACAGATCATGTGTAAACAGACAGTTCCGTGGAGTGTGATATAAACACCTTTTCAAATCAATGCAGTTCATTTAATGAAGTTTATTCAATTAGTAGCTTTGAACAAGCTGTGTTTTGGGCAAGTTTCCCATGACAAAAGACTGATAGACCATTCTGGCTTACAAAACCAGGTCTATTGCTTTCTAACATTTTCCAGTTTGCTTTCTGTAACCCAGTCCTGAAAATATGGTGGATGTTATTTGTTGTTTCTTCAAAGTCAAAGTTAAATATAGCATATTGCTTTTTGTCAGGCCCTTTTATTTTCCTTTTCATAATGCTCACTTTATTTTTTATTCACCTTACCCCTAAGACAATAGTAGCTCGTCATTGTATTTATGTTGGTTAAGTAATGGATCTAGGAGTTCAATTATTAAATAAAGCCATCTTTAGCATCTGAAAGTCACAATGACATGGAAGCATCCATCTAAGTATATATCATAGATAGATAGATAGATAGATAGATAGATAGATAGATAGATAGATAGATAGATGATAGATAGATAGATGTGTGTGTGAAACAATAAGCATGACTTTATTGTGATGTTTAATAGGCAATGTTTCAGAAGGTTTTCCTTTTACCTAAGGAATTAGCCAGCCATGAATCTTGTTATATACACAATTTGTTTGAAGTAAAGCAAAACTTTTTCAGCAGTACCAGTTAACTAAATTCAGGTGACCTCCATCATACATTCTCCATGAGTACAGAAATGACTTGTTTAGCCTGTTCTCATTATGCTGTAAAGTATTCAGATATTCTGGGGCTCATTTATTCAAGAACAGACTTTAGATTGTTCCGAATTTGTGGGAAGTTTCAACTATGTGAAAGAAATTCATTTGTATTGTGCTTTGATGAATGTTTCTAGTTGGTCATATGTACAGTCAACACGAGGATGGTTTGATCCTTTTTCTCTTGCCCTGTGAATGCTTGATATTTTCTCTTTGAATTACAAGTGATCTCTTTTCCAGAGAAAAGGGTCAGATGCTTATAAATGATAGCAGCAGTTTTTTGCTGCTTTCTAAACTCTTTAGGTGGCACACTCTGCATGTAATCATGCCATTCTTCACTAAAAACATGCTGTTCCAATAATTCTGAGCTGTTTATTTTACCTTCTAACTTTTGAATTCCAGCTGCAATTACAATTCAGAGTTCATCTTGTACTTGATTAGAACCGTAGAATCATAGAACCATAGAAACACAGAATGCCCAGGGTTGTGAAGGACTTTAAAGATCATCTAGTTCCATTCCCTCCACCATGGACAGGGACACCTTTCTCTAGAGCAGGTTGCTCAAAGCCTCATCCAACCTGGCCTTGAACATTTTGAGGGACAGGGCATCCAGAACTCTTCTGAGGAAAATGTTCCTGTGCCTTACCAGCTTTACAGCAAATAATTTCTTTCTTATATCTAATCTAAATTTCTTTCAGTTTAGAGCCATTCCCACCCATTCTATTAGTCCACACCCTTGTAAAAAGTCACTCTCAACTTCTCTTGTACCCCTTTTAGGTACTGGAAGGTTCTCTGAGGTGTCCCCAGAGCCTTCTCTTCTCCAGGCAGCACAACCCTAACTCTCATCCTGACTTCATAGTAAGTGTATGTTTCATCCTGGGCTTTTCAGTTGCAGGCTTTATTTTCATTTTATTTTAAAACCTGTAGATCTAGTAAGGGTCTCTTTATTCCTAAAATGAAATTACTTCAATTCCAAATGACACAACTGAGACAGCCTGCTGCCTTGTGCATCCCTAGAGCATTTCGACAACAAAATATCTCGCTCTTATCAGAAAAACTGTTGTTGCTTTATGCTGATCGTTAGAAATGATTTAGAGAGGAAGTGAGAAGCTTGTGGCTTAGTAGCTATATTCAGCCCCTGAGCTGGGTCACGTCTTCCTGTGTGACTTTCTCAAAGTCACTTCATCTTTGCTCTTAGCTCACTACCCAAGACAGAGAAGCAATACCAACATCTCATACAGGGCTCAGAAGAATAACTTCATTGATGTTTGAAGTACTGATACACCTGTTTTAGAGGACTTATTTCAGATGTTATTAACCTCATAGCATTTTGCATGCTTTACAGAGACATATTAGGACATTGTGATTAATACACAAGGATTGGAGGGTCATTCAGATATAATATGTATAGTATGAGAAAATTATTGGCCTAGTGCAGCAACAGTTAATACTGCTCCCAAGAGTTATTGTCTAACTAGCTCTTTAAAGCTATAGCAGCTTCTGACAAATTCTGTTTCAGTGCTCACAAATCCTCATCTAAATAAAATTCTTTCCAAACTACATTTTTCTTGGTGCATTTTACACTATTTACAATAGATGTAGTGAATAACATGCAACTATTTTGCTACTTACTACTTTTAACGTATAAAAACTCTTCAGTCTTCATTACTTTATGCTACACAATTTCAGTCTTTTCAGACTTTTCTCATAAGTGAGGTTTTTGCCAACTTCACTGTTCTCTGAACTCTTCAGCCTGTCCACATCTCCCTTGAAAGGCACTTGAAACTAGGTTAAGATTAGATATCAGGCAGCAACTCTTTATTTTGATGCTAGTGGCACTGGAACAGGTTGCCAAGGCCAGGTTGGATGGGGCTCCGAGCAACCTGGTCTAGTGGAACCTGTCCCTGCCCACGACAGGAGAGTTGGAACAAGATGATCTTTAATGTCTCTTCCAACCCGAGCCATTCTATGATTCTATGATGCCATGTCTCATGTCCAATGTGCTTAACCTCTCTATGAGTGAAGTGTCTTGTGGATAGAGTAATTCTGTAGCAAAGCCTGGCAGTGACAATAGTGAACTAATGCTGTTGTGATATCCCACTGCACTTCCAAAATGCATCCTGTGTCACCCAAGACTGTATCCTGCTGCCACGGGGGTTGACTAAGAGGCCATACAGAAGAAGTTCATCTCATTAGTGTGCATGGAGATATGAACTGAACACAAATCTCCCACATCCAGTGTCAGTGCCCTGATCATCAGTTACAGACTAACAGTAGGATTTCTCCTGTTTTCTGCAGTCTGATTAAATTGACAGGCTCTCAGACCAGCCTCACCATTCTAAGCATCCTCAGGGTGCTCACCATAGCAGGACCAGTGAGGCATGTAGAGGAACAACTTAATCATAAGACAGGTAGGGGATCAATTTATCTGTGAATTCTGACAAGCTTTTAAGTTTAAGAATGACACAAAACTGCTAAAAATCTTTCTAACACAGACAGAAATAGAGATGCAGGTGCCTAGGGACTGTCAAAGACTAAAACTCAGACTCTGTGTAGGTTACATAATGCAATGCCATATTGATATACTCGTATTTATCACTGTATAAACTGGTGCATTATAGGCATTAAAGTAAGAAAATCGGTAATTTAACTCTGAGAATTAGACCCATCACACTCAAATCTATTTTCTATAAAGAAAGGTGCTCCATGCAGAAGATGGAGACTGGAAAACTCATGGCTTAAATTCCTATCAGTAAAGCATTTCACAAGGCAATCTACAAATTCCATTCCCTTCAATTAATGTTAATGGTTAAAGTCATTTTCATTATAGAATTGCTGGATAACTTTATCACAAATTTACAATTTATGTTGCAAATTAAAATCAAGTTATAGATGTTGTTAAAAATCAAAGAGCAGATCAGCCAACATTAAATTACCATAGTTCCAGAGTATGGCTTTTCTATAACGTTCACCTAACCTGACTGAGATGAACAGGTAGCTCTGTCAGCTCCTGTAAGCTTTTTACTATGTTATAGGCTTGTATAAAAATTACCCATGTGGAAATTAATTCTACATTTGACACAAAAGTTTTAACTGTAGGCTAAGGAGCATTACAATAGTTATAGGCTGCAGCAGAGGGAGTTCTGGAAATTCTCTTCAGAGACAGGTTTTCCCACTTCTCCTGGTTTATTTAGGACCACATCATGGGATTCATTCACCTGACAAAAGACAAAAGGGAACAAACTATTTTTTCATGTAAATTCAATTTTGTTGACAGACAAGATTATTTGGATAATTTATTTGAATATGCTGATCATGGTCCCATTGTGCTTTCTAACTGAGCAACAGCAAAGGTCCATTTCAGGCTGCACAAGATGCAAAGACAATATCTTACAGGAGATTGATTTTGAAAAGACCCAAAGGTTTTTCTAAAATGTGCTGCTTTTGGATAAATTATTTGGATTGCTGCTGTTGCATCAAACCACTGTTTTTGAACCCGTAGGTTAAAAACATGGTTAAGCAGCATTTTACCCTTATCCCTCAATCTGATATTTTACCACTGACAGTGCTCACAGCATGACACTGGGGACTGCCAGCTTATCAAGGAGGCCCCTTGTCATTATCTGCAGAGGTTGCTCTTGACTGACTCCCTTCATACCTACTCCCCCTCTGCCAGCTGGCAGAAATGGTCTGCTAGGAATAATTTAGCCAAAGGATGGGTTGTAAAAGGTCACTAATGGGAAACCGTGTTTTTCAACTTAATGTTTTTAATATATCATAGATTATTAATTACCACAGAGTCATGACCTTTACTCAAAAGAGATTTGATTGGTTCAAAACATGAAGTCACTGCAAGAGTGCCCAGGAATTTATAATACCAGAACATTATCTGTTCTTACAAAGGGACCACAGGCATAAGTACCAAGGCCTTTGGGAGGTTTCATTTTCAGTCTGCTCATTCTCAAAAGGGAATCACTCTGCTAATATTGCTGAGCTTCTCTGGAAAATGTGTTCATCAAATAAATAATTTACATTATAAAGACATAGGACAGTAGATACATAAAAGCCATCAAAGGCAACATTTTAATATAGCCTAAATGTCCCATTTAAAAAATGGAGAAAATAAGTATAGCAGTTTTCACTCTCTCGAAGCCTGTGTTAATTCCTACGCAAACATCCAAAACTACCTGTGATAGCAAAGTGTTCTGGAATACAATGAGCCTGTGAACTGTGCATTAGGAAAAAATGTGCTTGGAATAAAATTATAGTCAGTTCATGGGGACATTTCTGTTAGCTGCTAACCAAGACAACATTCACCCCGACAGTCCCAGTTATGTCATCTGTGAGCCAGTATGACACCAAATACTCAGTGGGCTGAATGATTAATTTGTGCTGTAAGTCACAGTCACTGCACAGTACTATTTTGAATATAATATTTCAAAGGAGGAAAGAAAGATGTCACTGATGCTATAAATGTCCTTAACTGCAGTAGTTCACTTACACCCTCTTTCATCATTTGCACTGCCTGTAGCTTTAGTAAAAGACAGATACTGAATAAATTACTAGACCCAGTTAGGTCTATGCAGAAGTTGAACCCTAACCTTTCTTCTGAACCTGTAAGAACAGTGGTTTCCTGAAGCGTGTTTAGGAACAGATTTTGTAATGTTTTACTCTCTCTAGAATCACAAGCATTATTATAAGCCTGCATTACAATACCACTACTGAGTGAGATGTACCCTGCTACTTTCAAACAAGGTCTAGGCACATTTCAGACCCCCTAGTATAATAACACATCCTGTCTTTCAGAGCACCAGCTTACCACTTTCAAAGCCTTTCAAAACTCTTAGCCACCATATTCATTGCTTTCATCCTCTATCACATCACACAACATCCACTTCTTCCTCCTTTCTCTTGTGGATGTCAGCCAGAATTGCCTGTCAGTTATGTTTTTTAATAAGCTTCACACTTTCATGTCTGTCTGTTCATGGTTAGCTCACTTAAAGAAAATAATAATCATCTTCTCCATAGCATCTTTTCACAAATACATATTTTTTAACAGTGTAGTAGATTGAGTTCTTGCACAGGGTGGGGAAATATATTTGTTGAGGTTTTTCTGTCAGAAAAACACATTTCATATTTCAAGAGATAACTCTAAATGGTGAACTAGAGCCAGATTCCATTTTCCCTGTCTTTTAGTTCATAAGTTTTTAAATACTCACTGTTTCATTTCCTGGCTCCAGAAGGAAAGATGGAATGGAGGAAAGATAGAATGGAGCAGGAGTATGTCTTAGTTCAGGAAGTTTAAAAGCATACTGGTAAGGACAGTCTCTTGAATTATGAGCACAAAACTCACAAAACTGAAGATCCCAATGATCACATTTTATAGGAATGTGTTATAATCAGCAGGCTATTAAAAATATAGATAAGGGAATTATCTTTCTATAACTTACTGCCCAGGTAAAACAGGGAATTTTTATTTTATAATAAATCCAGGGATTGGCAAATTTTGCATGGAGGCAGGTCTACTTCCAAGAGCAAGATGACTCATTAGGAGTTGTTCTGTGAGTGTGTGCCTTCAACTAGCTGCTCTGGGAACGGTAAGACCAAAAGGAAGAAATTATAGTAAATTTAAACAACCAGGATAAGCCACTGAGCAATCTACCAGGGGAAAACTTCAGTTTGTTGAATGTCTACAGGAGGGATGTCTGTACTTGTTCTAGTCACCAGGTCCATTTTTAAGAAAAGATTAATCTAATCTAGTTTATACATCTATTTTAGGTAATGGATTGCAACTTGTAGGTGTCTATTTTGCTCAATTTTTTGTTTGTTTGGGTTTTTTTTTAAAGGATAAGAAAATTAGCTGAGATGTAAATATCTACCTGAAGTCAAATACATAAATAAATTCAGAATAATGGAGAGTATGCTGTTTCACTGTCTAAAAATTTTTAAGAGTTTTAGTTAAGTTTATTTTCTTCAACCAGGAGCTGTTACTTTCATACAGAAATTGCCAAACTACAATTATGTAGATGATGCTTGATGGTCCATTCTGACCTTATCGTTTATGAATTTAAGACTAAATAAAAAAGCCTCAAAAAAGTAATGCAGAAAATTAGTATAGCAGCACAATGAAAAGTGTCAAACAGAAAAAGATTAGAAGTTGATGCTAGTCTGATGGCTGTTATTTACAGACTAGTAATCACTGTTGTTTTCCTATATACTACATCTTTCATATAATTAGACAGATGACTTGTATTTCCAGTGCCTTAAGTTTGGCACACTTCTCCAAGTTAATATTTTTTTTAAAGTTGCAGCAGTAATAATAGCAGTAACAATAATAACAACAATAATGATAACCCAAAATCTCTTTCTGCTTGCCTTGGTGCCATTAAAAATAGATGGACCTACAAAACTTTGTTATTGTTAGTAATGTCAACAGAATTTTGTGTTAGTTCTTAGATTGAAATTGTTGGGTGTGTTTGTTTGCTTTTTTATTGCAGGAATGAGAGCTGAAAAATTCAGAGCCCCTTTCTGATTGAAAATTCTGTGACACTGACAAGTCATTTTAGCACTGAAAGTTTTGTGCTCCTACAAGACAGCTGTAAGAGTTCCATTTATCATTGTCTAGAAACTGCTCTAAGTTCCACACATGGGACCTGCTGCAAAACACCTGGTCAACTTTGGAAAATGTCTGCTAGAATTTATCATTGCTTATTTATCATCTTTATTTACAATTAGGATGTGGTTGTTTTGCCTTCTTAGTAAGCTTTTCAACAACACTGGAGCGTGGTAGAGACATATGAACAGTTTAAAACATATTCATAGAAATGCACCCACATCATAGGAACGTATGCTAACCCCAGTTGGAAAGGATCTCAGAGGTCTTTAGTCCAACCTTCTCTACAAAATAAGGTCAGGTACAAGGTCAGACCAAGTTGTTCAGGCTTTAATTCATTTATTAAGTTGTTTATTAGGTTTCCTGGCTTGAGGAAGAATTCTTGAGAAATATGGGCTTCATTCACATCTCTTTTTGAATTTTTTTCCAGTCCGTCTGTCAGCTGCTGAGGTGTACTGAAATTCCTCCTTTGCCTGTAGGCATAGTAATAACTTCAGCAGTGAATTATTGAAAATATTTTCTGTTTTTTTGCATTCACTGTTTACTATATCAGAGCTGTTGTTAGTATTAACAACAAGCATAATAAAAATAATAAAAGTACTGAGAAACAATATATAACATATTAATAACAGTGTTGGGAAAACAAGTGGGTGTACTTATTTCTTGTGGTATTTTTAGAAGATCCTAAAGGCAGCCCAGGAACCTAAGGTGGTAATTTTTTGTTCCGATTTGTAAATATCCAGTTGAAATTAAAAAAAAACCAAACCAAACCAAAACAACAACAACAAAAAAACCCACAAGAATTCTATGTGGAAAACATTTTTTAGAACATACAAGGCAAAGGCTGTCATACCTGTGATGCTAAAAGTGTCACTTGTAATCCTTATCGTTAAAGTGGTTATTACACACAGAAAGGAATCAGGGATTATATAAGGTACATCACATCCTCATATTAGAAGAAAGATATTTTCATAACTACAAAAAGGAACTACTGTTGCTCACCGTTTTTTTTATAATTATATAATTTTTATAATAAAATTAATTCTAATTAATTATAATTAATTTTCATTTAAAAGTACACTATCCAAAACACCTACAGTTCTTCCCTGACCATCAAGCTGCATGCCTTGATTAGGAGCACTGTATAGAGCTGAAGTGTGTTTATGGTATTTAATAAAGAAAGATCCTTCCATTTGCATATTTATTGGATCATTTCATTAATTAAACATTGTGCAATACAAACTTTCCCACTTTACTGTATTCTTATAGTTCATCACAAAGAAGATAAGACTTACAGTGTATTGTGTATCATTAAGCTGATCTTGGAAGGGTAGGGGGAAGTTTTACCTTGGCCTTTTGATATTCTTTCTAGCCATGGGTAAATCTAACTCCTTACTCTTAATAGCTGTCAAACCACTTTTTCAATTTCCACTAAATTTACCTTTAATGTGTAAGTGTGCTTTATGTAATTTGTAAGGTTAAAACCCACCAGAAAAATGGTGTTCTCATGTAGCTACACATAAATGCTAGTTTTATTCATGACAGAGTATTTAAATTGGAATTGCCTGGTGTAACTTCATGAGAAAGACTTTTGCCAATACATTTTATGTATTCTGTATCAAGGGTGATTTGTTGTTAAGTAAGATAAAAGCTTTCTCAAAGCTTTGAAGACAGTCAGATATCTCTTCTCAAACTCTTCTTAATATTGTGAGGAGGGTCTTGTGCAGAAAACTTGTGGGATGGTGCAGTGTAGATGCTATCAGGACAGTAGTATTGGGCTTACTTCTTTTTCAGTCTCAATTTGCCTTTTAGAAGGTGATTCCTATGAACATATCCCAATCTAGGTCAAATATCAAATACTGAATATAATGAATAAACTTGGCTTGATAAACGAGTAAGAACAGCTTTATAAAGGTTGGCAATATTCAGCATATATTATTATTTAATAATATTGTTCTGTTCAAGCCAAAAACAAAACAACCTCACACACACACACACACACACACACACACAAAAAAAAAAAAAACAAACAAAACAAAAAAACCCAAAACAAAATAAAAAAGGAAAGTACTTCAAGTGTATGAGACTAATTTAGTGTTCATTTTAGAACACTAATCAATCTTTAGGTAACTAAGAGTAAAGTGGGAGACAATGAAGTGTCACTTTGTACACAATGAAGAGAATATTAACTGCAGATAAAGAAAAGCAGTGGACAATAGAAAGAAAAAGTTGGCATAAATTAAACCATCTTTATATCTTTTACAGACAATATTAAATAGTTAATATTAGTTAAAATTTAAATTTTCTATAAGGAAAAGTCATTACCACTCCTTGAGGACTGAGACTACAGTAAAAAATATCCATTTTCCATGCACTATTGTCTTGGCCTCCTTCAACTTTTTCCTATTTCAATTTATCAGTAACAATTACTTTTAGCAGTATAAATGAAATAACTCTAACTCTGTAGCTCAACAGATGAAGTAGTTCTCTTAACCCTACTCTTTTATGTCAGATGTGTCCCATAGATGCCACTTTTTCAAAGAGCCACTCACACAGGAAAGATGTTTTCTGACAGTTTCTAAAGTACATCTATGGCAAAATCAGAGAAAGAGCAGGATGAAAAAAAGTCCACAGAGAAGAGAGAAGAAAGTCAGAGTAAAAGCCAAAAAATCAAAGAAATGTAGAATGTTTTACAAGATGAGATGGATTTGTGGCAGTTGCCAAGAGCTGGAGTGAAAGATAGGTAAACAACAAAAATAACAAACAAACAAATGAATATTCAAATTACTGTGCTCCAGCTGTTTAGTTTAGGCTGTTTTTCAAAAGCGTTTTGTCGATTCACAGCAGTTGAAAATTCAGGTCTACAAGTCTACCGCCCATGGGTTCTTACATTGCAGACCTTTCTATGTTTATACTTTTTGTCCTTATGCTTTTGTACAAGTTGTAAAAAGAGAATGAAATTCAATTTTTATGTGTTTACTTGAAGGCATTGCCAAGAGGCCCTGGTTTATTTCTGCACCGATATCAAGGAGCATTGTTCCATCCTGGTAGTCACCTGTTTTGTGTTAGTCACCCAGGAACCAGCACGAGCAGTTTCTGTGTTTGCAAGTGTCCAGTTGTGAGATTTTCATCCCTTCCAGCAGCAGTAGCAAATTTCTCTTTGGTTTAAGTAAGGCTTATTTTGTACTCATTTCAAACAAGGAAAATATACTTTAGCCATGAAGAGTTTAAATAAATTGTAGTATCAGAAATGGCCAGAATTTCAGACTTTGCAATATGACAATTGGTTTTAAGTTCTATCCACATACACAGTCCTTCTGGTACAATAAAAATAGCAGTTCCTAACTTGTATTTGCATGGGAAATTGCAACACAAGTGGGAAGAAAAACAATTACAGATCCTTGTTAATTAAAGTTCTAAAAATGAATTATGCAAATAAACCTCAAAAGGCTTTTTAAGCTCTTTCCAAGATTTCTTTACAGCTTTTAATGTGAATTTTTGAATTTCTATATTTGCATGAAAGGCAGAACTTTAAAATAATTCAGCATATGTATTGTCATACTAACAAGATAATAATTCATTTTGCTCCAGCATAGAAAAATAAAATACTTTCTTGGTATTCCAGCTCAAGATTATATATTTTACATTCTGTGTAGGAGACAAGGAGAATAAATAAATAAAATCAAACTTAGGAAGTTAAGTTTCACGATCAGCTGGGAAATATCAGCAATAAAGATCAGAGCACAAGTTTTAATCAAACTATTCCAAAAATATAGGCAATAAATTAAATCCTTTCAGGAAATCTTGTCGATCTCAGAAAATATGTTCAATTAAAAAGTAAATTATAGAGAATAAACATATGTTCATGTATAGATTGAAGTGTTCTTTCTCTTTACGTTCAGAATGTGTTACTTGCTCTTTTTGTTTGATTAAATTGACATAATTTATGATGATGGAATTTAAAACTACAAGGAAACTCAAAACCAAAGCAGATGTTTTAAATGGCCTTGAACATTTTCTATTCACAGCTCTGACCCTCAAAAAATTCTGAAAAATATTTTCTAATAATTCCAATATATTTTAGTTATTGCCAAAGAACTGATAATATACTTTCTACACTGATTATGTCAGAGATTCAACAGGGTATGTAACAATGTAATGGAGTTAATAGTGTATTTCATAAACAATTTATCTAAGGTCATTCAATTAAATTCACTGGTAGCTTTAATTAATTAAGTTGAGCTAACAGCCAATAGATAAGATGGGCAAGGTGCATCAGGTTACTCCATGTTGCTACTATAAGATGTAGAGGAAACTTTTATTAGGGTTGGCAATATAACAAAATAGAGCATTTTAAATGAGCCTCAGCATGGTGCTCTTCAGGGCAGCTTGTACAAGGCTGTACAGGAGCTTGGGTCTCAAATGGCAGCAGGAAGAGAGGAAGTTCCTAGAGAAAGCAGTAACTTTAAAGAGAGAAGAGTAAGATTTGAACTGAAAAATGCTGGAAACTGTTATGTATATGTACCTCTAGATTTGTGGGAAGTTACTATGTATATGTCTCTACGCTTGAGTTCTCTGAAACAGCGTAAGACAAACATACTAGGGAAAAGGGCAATACTTCCACTGAAATGACTCACAGTGAATCATTATGCATCTTGATGAATTGCAATTTCTCTTCTTTTACATACCCCAGGTAGTCCTGTGTCATTTAAGGAACTAAAGAAATATGAACAGCCCTGAAAATCTGAAGGACACAAGGCAACACCTTTTGAACCCACTGTAATAACATTGTAGCTTACTAATAAGATTCTTGTTTTTATTCCTGTGTATGATGCTTATTGTGTAAACAAGGACATGGGGGTAAGTGAACTACTTTTGTCAAGTTTCTGAAATAAACCCTGAATTATTGAATTAGAGTATTCGCAATTTACTCCTAAATAGTGCAGTTTTCTAGACACGTATGATATACACATCAACCTTTTTTTTTGGCCATTTTTTTAAACATTATATTTCATAGGAAAATTTGCAAACAGCATCTGTGCAGGATAGAATCGCAATAACAACTGTCGTGAAACATTCCCAGTTCCAAGAAAAGGCATGTATTTTTTACTTTGACCTTATATTTTGACTGTAGCAGTCAGAGAATAGACATAAAACAACATGAAATATTTACTGGCACTATTTTTTTTAATACATATTTTGTGTAAAACCTAGTTCTGTTTGAAAGAGCTTCATCGAGATCCAAAAAGCAAATGTATAACAGCTACTATGGAATGCTCTACATATATATGTCTAATTGTCTATCTTGTAGAATAAAAATTATTTGTATAGCACTTTCTTAAAAAATTGTCAGTTTGGCCCTCTGACTTTTGTTTCTTCAGTAACTAGCAACTCCTTACAGAGCAATTTATGGTATAGTTCAAAAGTGTTCAGTTAGATGCTACAGAAATTTCCTTTTTTTCTACATATATAATTCTACTTTAAGGATAATTTTCCAACTAAAACATTGCATTATCTCCAAAATCAGAAAAAAACTACATATTTAGAAGAAAGTAGATGAAGTCTCCATGAACTTCATGAGATCATTAGCAGTACAAGTAAATAAAAATTAACACCTTTTTCATTAGCTACCATGTTGGCCCACAGTATGATTTCACATTTCTGCCATCTCTGCAGTGCTTTAGCATTTAAAGCACAAAATCACACCCACTCTTACAGTGGCAAACAAGTAAGAATGGCCACCACAGAGATGTAGTTGTTATTTTAATTCCACATTTACAAGACAATAAAATGCCAAGTCAGCATTGGCCATTCCCTTTTTTGACCATTACCTGTCAGCTTTTCGTGGGTTTATCACATGGCCTCTAGTTTCATTAAAAACAAAACAAAACAAAGAAAACCAACAACAAAAAGCCCAAAACAATGCACAACACAACAACAAGCCTACACATCGACAGCTAAAGGGAAGTTATTCATCCCATAATTGCCCTGGCCTCAAACAAGCCATGAAGTAGCGAACACAATAAAGGCAATCTGTCCTCCTTTAAAGGGAAGTTCAAACAGCTGCCTTGAGTTTTCTACTGCATATTCAAAGTGATAATGTATGAAATTATTAACTTCTGCACTGGGGTTTATGGCTAAGAACCCCCCATCAAGCAAACAAACGAATGATGTGGCTGGTTTTAAGGATTGCTTTGTTAGAGACTTCTGGGTCAATTGGGCTTTCAAAAAGAGCCCGGATACTTGAAACTTTTCGGAAGCTAACTTAATTGAAGACGGATGGTGTCTGACATCAGAAATGCCGGTTTTCCTTTCTTTGCATGTCATTCCCCATGTTGATTTGTAAGGATACCTAAGGGTTATATGCCAAGCTACCCAGGGGAGAGACTTTCTGGTTGTTTGACAGCTAGTGTTGCTTAGCTATAAGACAGTGACCTGCACAATTCATCAGGGGCTTGATCCAAAGCTTGTTAGAGTTAATGGGGGCACTTTCTTCGACTTTTTTACTTTGGGTCAGAACCACTGCAAGTATCCCTGCAACCATATCTTGAACCTGCCCAAAGGAGCATGCATTAGACTGCCTAAGACTGCTCATCCTCAACGTTGTCTTAAATAATATATTTGCTGCAATTTTTCTTTACTTTCTAAAGTAAACACCACTGCTTACTGTCTTTTTTGTGTTTCACTTGTACCCTGTCACCCACCATACAAACATTATCTTCTTGCTCAGAGGTGGTGATCTCTTCTTTGCTCCTCCTCCACCCTCCCAATTGCTTCCCCAAAGGATTTGAAATCATTCAAGGGAAAAGAAAAGCTTTTCCTCTTCCAAATCAAGGTTCACTGGATTTTTCTGTCATCCTTTTTTCCCTGTGTGACATAGAACAGAGCTTTCTACTGAGATTTCTGACTTCCCAGCACCTGTGCAAAGCTTCATGTAGCAAATGTTGCCATTTTTAATATTTGGAAAAATTTTTTCTCTGCAAAGGCAGGAAGCTGATAAAAGATGAAAAAGTTCATGAGCTGAGTTGACCCAGTAAGGACAATGACATCCCAGGGATCAAAGTCTGAGTGAACAGACCAGTTCCAGTCCCACAAAGACCCATAAATGTTCAGCACAACTTAGAAAATCCACAGTCCAGAATAAAATGTGATTGTGGAGGAGCCTTAAGTAACTTACTGGGAAACTAGGAGTCACCAAGAACAAAGCAGGAACTTGCCCAAGATAACTAGAATGAAATCCTGAGGATAAAAATGGGCATCTGAAATCCCACTGCTTTAGAGACACTTACATGTTCCCCAGTTTTCACTTTTATTGTAATCTCACTTGTCTTTGAAAGTCCAACTCTATTTCCCACCTGTGAGGCATCCTCTCTCCTAACTTTGAAATGGAATAATTTGACTTTTAATTTCATGTAGTAACTGAAGCCCTACACTATGCTGACCCATGAATCATATCCGATGGCAATTAAATTAGTCCTGCCTGTAGTCCCCTGAATACTTCAGAACACATCACTTCCCAATAGAATCACTTAGATAAAGTACAACTCATATATCTGTGAAAAATTTTGAAGTATTACTTGAAGAAAAATAGACCATCCACTTTATTCCATTATTGTTATCAATGGCATTCTGAAAGAATACACAAATTATTTGCCATATTCAGGTAGCCTGCATATTTAAACAAACATGTGCTAAGACTGTAACTTCTGAGGCAGAATGTCTCCTTCATACTACTGCCCACTTATTCTGGCACAACAGCTGGGGGAATCTCTAGGCACTAACCTAATATAAGCATTACTTAAAGCATATTTGATGGAGAAACAACCCATTTAATTTGCTTAATAAAGATTTTATTGATGAATAAACTTTTACATTCTCCTTTGCTGCTCCTGACTTCTCTTCAGTGAACAGCTGAAAACAATGCATTATTCTGGCTGACATAACAGGCAGTGTGAAATCTGTTCCTGGGAGATTTAAATTATAGGAACTTAGGGGCAACTCAATAATTTTAAGGCATATTTCTTCACACAGTGACTTACACTTGCAGTAATATAATGTCCAATGTGTGGCAGAAGCTACAGAAAAAGCAACACAGTCATATCCATATTATTGGGTCCTTGTGCCAGGGGGTTGTACCGCTTCAGCCTGGCAAATGAAAATTCACTCTGCTCCGGACTTAGAGCCATCTGAGCGAGCACTACCCACAGAATGAGCCTAATTGTCTGTGTGAAACAGGCAGGGACATTTGCAGATGTAAATGAACAGTGCTGAAGGTAGCAGTAGAGTTGTAACGTTCTATAAATTACTTTCGCTGGCCTGGCTCAGCACCCCTCACAGAGCTTTCAGCTTGATTCAACAGGGCTCTAAGCAACCAGGGAAGAAAATTTCTTTTAAAGAAATTTAATGCAGCAGAACTGATTAACTGGGGAACAGCCTACAAACAGGCAGCTGAGAGAATGTTCTCGTCAAGCCAAACAGCCCTGTTATGTTGGTTTTATTAATTAACATCTGGCTTCCTGCCTCTAAATCGAGTCCCCTTCTTTGCTGCTTTAATGCCATGTTTTCACCACTTTTACTATGAAATGTACCCCGAGAATGTGGGATTAAATCCTTTGGTTGTTCAGCTTCTGAAGCACAAGTCAATCCCCTCTAAATAGCATACAGCAACACAGCTCTAGTGGTCTCAGCAAACCTCATTTTCTTGCAGGGACTTGGTAAAGAATGGTAAAAAGGAAGAGACAAAGTCCTGCACCAAAGAAAGAAAAATAATTAGTGGAGTAGACAGGGTGTATAGGAGACAGCTTTTAACTAAAGAAACGTTCTCCATCATTAGGAGAGCTTGGGTAGGCATACCAGGGCAGCATTATCTCCATGGGCTGGGTTGGTCCTAAGCTGGAAAAAAAAAGTTGTATGTTATGATTGTGGTTTTGAATAAAAACAACACCAAACCTTCATACATGTTACAAGGCAGTGCTGGTCACTGCAAGCTGCTCCTTCAGTTTCTGAATGCTACTGTCCAACCTGCAAAACTAAAGCATACTATTCAAAGTAAAGCATATATCTTGAAACACATAGACTATCTAACATAGACTTCTTTTTAGTTGATGGTTTGCAAAACACAATACAGAAATCATACATGTAATTGAAGGCTATAGCTTAATCTGAATGGGCTAGAAAGTTCTGCATTTTACAGCTTCACAGTTGGTAGCCTCTTTTACACTGTGCTCCCTACACACTGATATTTTCTAGTATTCATATTGGCTAACGCCCATGTGGGTTTTTTTGCTAATTACATTACAAGTCTTACAAGACTTGTCTTATTTTTAATTTATAATTGGTCATTTTGTATTTCTCTGTCCACTTTTCTGTCATTTAGTTTGCCAGAGATGTGTATGCTGGTTCCTGGAGAATAACTTCTTTGGAAGTGACTCTGTTATAATAATATATTTATTGTTCTTCATAATAAGCTGCCTCTTATTGAATTTCAGTTAACCCTTAGACTGCCTCTAATTTCAAAAAAATATTTTAGTGTTCAGCTTTTCTATAGTTTCTGCTCTCTCACCACATCTTCTGTCACCCAACAAACCATAAAATTAGTGACCAGCTTGACAATAAATTACATCTTTATTTTCAAATAGCTTTCCTTAACATGTGCAATTGCATCAAGCGATAGAACATGATTGTCAATAGGTTCACATAACTTGTCCCTGAGTGACATGTTTATTTACTTACTGCTGAGCCACCAGTTCATCTGCTGTAAGATTAGTGGAGATTTACAGAAAGAAAAATATATCCTGTTAATGCTTCGCAAATTAAGTTTTGTAGTTCAGTGTTACTAAATCAATTGTTTTTACAGTGTTAATGCACAAGCTGAAGCACCTTATTAAGTGTCAGGGGGCTGATTTTATTTGGTGTGTAACTGTACACTCCACTGACTTCTACACATACAAAGGTTTAAAACTCTGCATTGGTAAGACCTGAGCTGATCCCACTTTTTAAAGCAGTGTGTGTATACGTCATGGCTTTAGTCCGCTTACTGCATTGCCTAAAGCAGCAGCTGATGTCATCTTATGAAAAGGGTCATGTGTTCAAGGCTGTGCTTTGCTGTGACCAGGACTGTAACAGTGATAATCTCCTGCTATAACAGATAAGAAATCTATTCCTGGCAACCGTACTTGAATGTAGAAATCAAGGGCCAGCACAGGCACACACTTCAACTGGTAGAAATTTTTCTAGTGATTTTAGTGAGCACTAGATATAATCAACAGGAAAGTAGTTAAATATTCTTATGAATGGAGATGTGGCATTTTCAGCTTACTGAACCCAAAGGAGGAGGATCATCTCATCTATCTTTGGCACCTCAGTGTTATGTTTACAATCTAAGTCAGTCTTTGTTTCCCCTGCAATCAGTGGGAAAAAAGCGAGTAATGAAGATGAGCCCATTTCCCACATGATTTGACTAGAGAAGGAACCCAGAGCACCAGCTTATATTGGTGGCACAAGGTTTGGACTGCTGACATTGAGATGAATTTCATCTAGTATTATGGATTTCTAGGAGAATGAATGAGATAATGAAATGCAGTTGTGAGGGATGCCTTGCTTCTCTGTTATTTTCCTTTCTGCTGACTTCCTTCAGGTCATTAAAACCTATGCATTTTCAGATGGCCCTACTTTTTCTGTAACTAATCTCTATGTGGAAGGTCTGCGTTAGACAGTACTGCATGTAGGGTCCAAAATTACTATTCTTTTAATAGATATATGGTGAAAGAAGGTCTGTACTTCCAGTAATCTTCTATGTATGACTATTAATTGCATTTCATAGCCAGGCAGAGGTTTGATTTCAATGGTAAGCATGTTGGGGGAGCCATATACATTAGCCTATGAAGACAATGAACCTTCCTCAGTTGTCTAAAAACAATTTCAGATTTGTCAAACAAGCATTGCTACAACATCTGCTGCATAATGTAAACTACTAGCAATAATTTTATTTTAAGTAAATAAGAAATTTCATACCATTCCTGAGCTCAGTGAAACTAGTGGTAAAACCCATTTGACTTCAGTGGTGGTCAGGCAAATTTTTAAAGTACCTTGTAAGTTTTAAAGTGAAAGGAAGTTATTCTTGGTCAATATTTTCTATCAAAAATATTTTCTATGAAAATCTTTGCATGGATGTTATTGTTGTTGAATTTGGCTGAGCATTCAAAGTTTTCTGAATTTCTAAGAGGCTCTGAGATATTTTGCCCTTTAAGACATACCTACCATCAAAAAGAAACTGTTATCAAATTCTATTTTGTTAGACACAACTACTGAAAAAGTAATCCTACTTACTGGTTGATGAAAGCAATTTTCTTTGATTTTCCAAAAGGTATTCCAATGAGATTCAATAGTTTTCAGAAAGTTAGAAATAACTCTCCATTCCTTTAAGCAGGGGGATTCAAAGTACTCAACACTGCTGCTTGCAGCAAGACCTTTATACAGCACAGCTATCTTGAAGGGCTAGATTTCCTCATGTAGATAAGGTAAACAATGTTATTTTTTTCTATTTGTTCATGCAAGCTAAGTAAGATAACACAATTTGAAAACTTATATAGTACTTTGTGTATACAAGGCCTACTTACTGCAGTGTTGGCCAGAGATCTAGTAACTAAGATGCTCACATTATACATAAAGTGAGATATTAAATAAGCCTGTTCAAGTCACTTCATTCTGTGTGCTCAGACAAAATGCTCTAGGAATCAGCACAATGCAGAAATAGACCAGAACTAGTAAAATAAATGTTCTTCCAGATTTAATTACCTGCTTAGATAAGTCCAACTTTTTCACAGCTGTGGATGGGTTGGCAGTTTTGGGGCAGTCCAAAAAACTTCCATGCCCTCTGAAGTCACACAATAGCAAGTCCTTAAATACCCAGATAAGAGCAGCTGCACAAGGAGGAATCCAGCAGCTGTTCAGTTTATCTGTCTTGCCAGCTGCAAGCCAACACCACTGAGAAAAGGTGCTGGACTGGAGCTCATCCTAGACAGCACAGTTGCTTCATGCAACTTTAACCAGTATGTGGATAATCTGGCTACAGTCATTCAGAGGACCAAGCACTGAACAAGGCCAGGAGGGCATCTGTACTTGTCAGACACCAGCAATTAAGCCACTTTTATTTTTTTATCCTACTCTTTGTCCCTCATACATCTTTGATCACAAGCTTTCCAGAGTAAATTTTCTTCTTATTATGTGCCCACTGGAGCAGAATATCCTTGTCTCTGTGGCACTATTCAAACCTAAAATTTGTACATCTCTTTGGGGAAGGTGAAAGGTCTAACTTCTTGCACTTTGAAAAATCCCTCCTTGGATCATCCATCATGGTCTTAAAGAATGTATCTGCCTTAATTCATAGATTTTTGATGTACCACTCAGCTTCTCTCCTTTCCCTAAAGGAAAATGCCTCATGTTCATCAAAATGCTCTGTATTTTTAGAATATAAGAATAATTTTATTTGGATTTGTTTGAGGTTTTTAACCCCCCACTGGTGGGGAGAACAGAGGATTTGTTAATTTTTTTCTATTTCTCTTTCCATAATTTGACATTATAAAAATATTGCCTTATTTCAAAATTTAAGATTTCTGCCTTTGTTACTACATAGTGAAAATATACACAGGCTGTTGCTTTCCTCAGCAACAGATTCAGATTTTCAACATACACCATCAGACATCACTGAGCATGATTCCCCTTCTGCAAAGAATTCCCAAGAACAAGCAGCATGTGACTAAAGATATTAACCGAACCAGGAACTCTGCAGAATAGCTCTCTCACTATCCCTGTGATAGGATGTGTGTCCCATCATTGCAAAATGTTATCTTTGTACAAGAAATATATATTTTGATATTCCTTCCCACTCTCCACTTTTCTAAGTTTTTTGTTTCTTAAAAATTGGAATTTCCTTTCATTTAAAGGAAGAAAATGGAACCACAGTTTTTCAATATCATAAAATGGAATATTCACCAAAGAAGTGAAAACAAATAGGCAAGGAAAAATGTAAATATTTTCTTTCGAGGAAAAGAACAAAATTTTTAGTGCAGAATGGGGTTTCTTTTGAGAGAGAAAAAGCAGAAGAGTGTGGTAGTTTTTTGATGCAGCTTGACCTGATGCTCAAGAATATAAAGAAGACCTTTCAAATATTTGTTTCCCACTACTCCTTATATAGCACATCCAGTACCCAAAGTGGTGTCTACAACTGGAGCTGGAGAGAAGACTTTTCACAAGGGCATGGAGGGATAAAACATGTGAGAATGGCTTTAAGCTCAAAGATGGCAGGTTTAGGTTGGGTATTAGGAAGGAATTTTGTACTATGAGGGTGGTGAGACACTGGACATGTTGCCCAGAGAAGTTGTGGATGTCACATTCCCAGAAGTGTTCAAGTCCAGGCCGGATGGGGCTTTGAGCAACCTGGTCTAGTGAAAGATGTCCTGCCCACAGCAGAGGAGTCGGAACCAGGTGATCTATAAGATCCCTTTTAATCCAAGTCATCCTATGATTCTCCTCTTTGATAACTCTTATCTAAGGGACAGGGTGAATGACAAAGAAGTTGTCATTCAAAGTCTCATTGTTGCCTATTGTGTCCAAATCTGAAAGTGCAAAACTGTTCTGCTAACAAATGCACCTTTGCTTTTTTTTAAATCCCAGAATGAAAAAAAAAAAAAAAGAAGTGTCTGGAACTGGAGATCATCTACATCAGTGTGTTGATGGGGTGATCCATCTTTTATTTTAAATATGGAAATGCGATGAGGATTCAGTGTAACTGTTTACTGAATGTCAGCACAGCCCAGGCCATCTACCACACACCCACAACTATGCACACTCACTTCAGTTCTGGCACAAAACACAGTAAATTAAAATCCTGTCCTTAAAAAAGATCAAGAACACGAATATGAATATTTATCAATGAATCAGGCTTTATAATAGTTCCTTAGATCATCATAACCCCCTTTTACCATCAGTCAGTTCACAGCTTTGATCCTGTAGTTCCCTGCTAGCAATGAGCTAAATTCTTGTATCTCTTCTACTAGGCTGCTCTCGAATCAGGACTGAAAAGTGTTACCTAGGTTTAAAAACATGAGATCTCTTTCAAAATATGGTTGTTCAGAACTCATATGCAGTTCTATAAGACACATATCAAACCAATAAGTGAGATGAGCAACCTTTTAACAGCCAGATAAGACAAATACCTCTTTCCAGTAAGCCCTCTGTTGACACGAACTTAGATCACTGCCATCACAGAGAGCTCATCACTGCTTCAAAGGATAGAGAATCCACCCCTGAATTTTTCAAATACTTCCCCTCTCACCTTGCTAATTTAATAACTCTGGTTCAAAGAAAATTATTCTTCCCATAAGAAAAGTATGCTCATTTTTAAAGCTGCATATTGCAGCAAAACTGCAAGGATCAAAATGCAACAGTGAGTTAGAGGAAGAATGAAAAGAACACTCATTGCTGTGCCCTGCAGAAAAACAGGAGGCTTTTGTGCTTAGAAAGAGGAATTTAGAAATTCATTAAACTGGAAGTGATACAGTGGGTTAATTCACTGCCCTTTAGAGACTTGAAATGTATTTGTGCAGAGAATGTGTTTTTCCAAATCCAAAAACCACCATCACACAACTTGGCACAGAGAGGAACAGCTGCAATGCTGCAGGTCGAGGGGGCGTGCATTGGCAGAGGCCGAGCTGGGGAAGCTCGTTCAGCACCTGCCTGCATCGTGCCTGGCTTGAGTCAGTGTTATCAGCTTCTGACTTTGTTAAAATCCCTCAAATCCAGCGCTCTCACAAATCTTTCTGCAAGATAACCATTGCCAATAGGAGACTGCATTTGCCTTCATGCCTACAATTTCTCTGCTCTGCATATATTTTCCATTTTGTAAGAGCAATGGAGGAAATAGAAATGTATGTTGTTGTGCAATTCAAGTAGTAGAAAATGCTTTAATACATTACATTGTAACAAGCATTTAAAAACTGAATTAACATGCACTACATCGATAAACTAGATCATGCAACTAGTCTCATCAAAGACAAAATCCATTTAATTCATCTTGGACTGTTCAGGAAATCCTATTAGAAAGAAATATTGACATGAATCTAAATGATCATAGAATCATAGAATTGCTTGGGTTGGAAGTCACCTTAAAGGTCATCTAACTCCAACCCCCCTATCAGAGGCAGAGACACCTTCTATAGATCAGGCTGGCCAGGACCACATCCTACTTGACCTTAAACAATTCCAGGGATGGGGCATCCACAAGTTCTCTGGGTAGCCTGTTGCAGTGCTTCATCACACTGAGTAAAGAATTTTCCCCCTAACATTTAATCTAAATCTCTCCACTTTAATTTAAAATGGTTTCTCCTTGTCTCACCACTATCTACCCATGTAAAAGTACCGTATTTTTTATAAGCTCCTTTTAAGTACTAAAAGGCCACAATGACATCTTTGTAGATCCTTCTCTTCTCCAGGCTGAACCACCCCAGCTCCCTCAGCCTGTCTTCGTGAGAGGTGCTCTAGCACTCTGATCATCTCCATGGCCTTCTCTGGACTCACAAGTCCATGTCTCGTGCTGAGAACTGCAGAATTTTCAGACCTGATCTGCCAAACTTAGCTAGCCTCTTAAGTTACTGTGGTTAAAACACATGAGACTCTCAGGCTACACATCAGAAGAGGTGAAGTGACCATCTCATACCATCCACAACTGACTCGCACAGCATATGTGTCTTTACCAGGGAACTTAAAAGGGCTGCTCATCTTCACTTCTGTATAGCAAGTGGGTAATGCACTTGACTAATTTTAAAGATTCAAGTAGATTGGTGTATAAACTCTGTATAAAACATTTGATGGCATGCTTTGCTGAACAGGAGCCAAAGTCAGTGCAACATTTCTTCTACAGACATTAGGAGGTGATCCCTGCCCTCCATTAAACTCACCCCCTTACAGGTGTGTTAAGTATTCTGGTTCTACTTGTGTACTAGGTGCCTGGGAAATGTTTGGACTTCTTGGCATAAGAAGTGCAAAATTAACAGAAAAAATGTAATTTAGTACCTTTATTCTCATTATCCTGTAGATCAAAGGTATTAGACAACAGAATGGCAATATTATTAACTCATCAACACAATATTCTTATTCATGAGTTCTTTCTTCCTATAAGACTTCCTTTGTATATGAAGCACTGATTTAGGAAACAAAAGGCATAAGATTGACAACATTATCTAGGAGGAGATTATTAAATATCTGACTGCTAATAGTTGTGTACAATTTCACAGTCATAATCCTTAGCCATGACTTACATGAGCAGAGCTCAGGGAGTAGCTGATGTAAAATCTTCTCAGGTCGAGATGATGCTCAATACAGGGTTTCACTTTCTGAATAAGTATGTTAGAAAATCAGCTATTGCACAGAAGAAAGTAAGGAAACTACTAGCCCTGTGTTCTCCAGCAAAAGTTCTTCCACAATGGCAATGAACATTTAACTGGACTTTTATTTATATGTGCTGTTTCCTGTGTAATGAGGGTCTTCTGAGTAGACCTAGTGAACAGGACTTCTCTGGAAATTTTGACTAAGCCTAGGATGACTTAATTACTAAGAAGCTAACCTGGGTAGCTAATGTGGCACAAGGGTAATGTGGGATTCAGAAATATTGAAGCTGAGTAAATGAATGCACCCAAAAGTCCAGGCGATGCTCCATTTTACATTTAGAACCTACATTCTGCATTCATCTAGCCATGTGCAGGAAACAAGGTAGCAGACAGTTTGACTGTGCTCCTGGACAATTCAGCTGACCCAAAAATTCTTATTAATAACTTCCTGTATCTGGGGTTCAACTCCCTTTTTACCATGTAGGCATAATCCCTCTCCATTTCACAAACCTCCTTTGAATGACTGTATACAGAAGGTGGTAAGAACAAAATATATGTACTTTTGCTTTTTAAGTCATCTACCAGTTAATCAGCTCAGCTCAGAGCAATGTATTGGTCTATGTATTATAAAAGGGGGAAAAATTGCAGGAAAGGATGGTAAGATGTCTAAGGGCTAACTGAGAAGTAGTTTTTCACACACAGACCATCAATAGAGGAGCATTAAAAGCAGTGTTATACTTCATACGCTAGTACAAAAAATGAGGTATACCTTCTAATTTAATTTCAAACAGCTAAAATAGACTTCATATGTTAAAAAAAGGTAAGAAAAAATTGTCTCAAACAGAACAATATTTTTGTAAGTTTAACATGTGTAATGAAAATTTTATTTGAATTTTACATACATGAAACATACCTATATATGAAACTTACATAATGCAAAAACTAGCAGTTAAAATGGTCAAATGACTGTGTTCATACCATAATATTTTTTACAAGCCATAGCCCACAGCTGCTGCAGTTGTACATGTCACTTTTCTCAGCTGCACTAAAAAGAGTAAAGTAATAATTTTGCAGTTTAAGTGTTTATTTGGACCACTGTTTCTGGGAACAAGAACTTCACAAATATTAATTTCATACTTATAACATTCATTATACATTAAATAATGCAAATATTTAATGGGGAGAAAGTGGTTATTTGGTTGGTACAGCTAGTACTTCTGTATATTTTACAAAATAAATATTGTTTTCCCTCTTTAGAGCAGATATTAATAACTTTGTTCATATCCACCAGTATATTGCCATATAACTAATTCCAATGAAGCCTATATAATTGCTTTTAAAGTGTTATTCATTGAAAATGGATCAACATTTTATCCTTCATTTAGATCTTACAAATCACTAAAATTTCAGAATGCAATGTTATATAATTTAGCACCACTATAATTTTTGTATCATAACCACCATCACACTGAAGTAAATGTGAAATGGATTGGGGTTGTACCCTAACTTAGTCATTGTCTGACATTTTCAAAATTACTCACCTTCCTTCCTAACCCTGCTCCAAATTATGTCAAAATAAAAAATCTCGGTAATTTCAGAGGAAACATGTATAATTAATATGAAGGGTTTTGAAAATCTTACATATAGTTAATACTTCAAATTTCATGCCTCAGCTACATCTGACTACACATATTCACAGGAAATATATATTGAGACTAAAGCTGTTTCTGTTAATGATCTTTCAAATGTTCATTGATACAAATGCTAAGACAAAGGAGTAGGAAGATGAGTAGAATAGCCTTGCTGCATTGTTTGAAAGAAGGCGTTAAACAAGAAAGGTGATATTCTCCTCCTGTTTAAGTCAGTAGTACAATTTCTGCGGACTTCAGCAGCTCCAGGATTTCCTCCTCAATATATTTCACGTTACTTAAAAGCTTCAGAGCATTCCTTGAAAGAAGTAGCTTAAAAAAAAATCGCATTTGGATATTAATAGATCACTGTTGCAAAAATATCATATGTCACAAAAAATGTAGCAAAAGTGTATACAGTCTTGAAAGCATATTTCCCTGAAAACACATTGGAAGCGAATTTCTGACAGCTAATTAAAGTTTTTCCATTCTATCAGTCATGTTTGTGTGAGGTCCAATGAAACTTGAAATGAAATGCATTATGAAGGCTACGCTTTAACAGTCATATTCAGGATATTCTGGGAAAACTCTAGACATTCTTAGGCAAGCAGATTTTGGTGACATAACCCTTTATCTGAATAGAATCTTGTATACAGATCAAAATGTCATCCCAAATCCCAACAAAAGCAATTTTTTTCTTTACACAAACCAGATTATTTCTAAGAAGACTATTGTTGCACAAACACTCCAATGCTCTTACTTCCAAATTTTTGCTGGAGTTTTTTCTCTGAGGGCAGTTGCACTCATGCAGCCATATTCCATGCAGAATAAAAGGGAGAACCATCCTCCCCTGAAGACACAGGCACCATCTGTCTGCAGGTACATGGAATTAAGCTTATCAATATTTGAGTCTGTACCCTGACAGGACAACCGTTTCACTCTAGCAGTGTGGTCTAAAGCCATGATCCTTTCTCTCCACTCTACCTGTATTTTTTTCATAGAATCTCCACTTTTTAAGGCTCTCCTTGTTTCGTTTGGTTTTGAGGGAGCTGCATGACATAGAAAACTTTCAGGCCTTGGCATTTGGAGTTTTCTTCACAGATAGTTATAAAAATATCTGTATAAATAAGTAGAGAATGAGAGCGTGTCCTGTAAATATAATGCAGTTGCATGAGCAAGAAGTAAAAAGGCAAGAAATATTCCAGTAAAGAAGTTAATAGGATTCAACAGCAGGTGTATCAACATGCAAGTCTCTAGGACTAACTTGGATATATAAAAATTATTTTAAAATGCAGTAAACCAGCCATGTACTTTTACTCCAGTTTAGAAACTGTGAAATTAAATGGTCTCCTGTGGTGCTATAAGAAATCATCTTGACTGCTGATTCATGCACTGGAGTTGATTCTGATAGCACAGAGTATCGCTGACTCCGTGAAACAGAGAATGAACTGTTCTCATGAGTCTTCATCATTGGTGTGCAGTTATTTAAGAATGCATAGAAGAATTCATAATGGAATAAAAGACAGAATCAAATAATATCTTTACTAATTGCATTAGGAAGAGATTTAAAATTAAATATAATTAAACTTCTTTTGCTTTGGCTAGAATATGGTAGTTTGGATCAGACAAGCTCAAGAATGAGCCCAATAAAGCAAATTTTCCCATAGAAAAAGATTATTTAGGTCAACAGAACTTGCATTTGTATAGCAGAAATCACCTATGTCAAAATTTTACTTTAATGACTAAATTCAATTTCTGTTTACAATTATATGCCCCAAATAATAGCATCAAATATCCGGTATTCAATGTGTTAAACTATGTTGCATTTTAACAACAGTAAAGACTTGTACCAAATAAATGTTTATTAAAACTGAGTGTTAGCCAGTGATACCAGAGATGGCTTCCCTTTTTGTGAATTGACACACAGACCTCATTTGAGAACAGAGGCTCTCTGTGGCTGGAAGGAAAAAAGGAAAACAGTAGTGGCACAGAGTCTTCTCTTGATCAGTGTCTAAATCAACAACACTGGCATGACTGCTGATTCTCCATGCATCAAATGACAGTGCATGTTCACTAAATCCGTACATGTGATAAGTTTCTTTCACAGCATAAGAAAGGAATTACCCTTTTCTTTTTGACATTTCGCTGACAAATGTACCACTTGGATTAATATAGTTCTTTTAATTGCAAGAAGGAAGAAGAGGTAGCATTACTGGAACAAGTCATGCCACAGACCACCATAAAATGACTGCTATTTGTTAATGTCATTTACAAACTGCAAAAGTAACACTAGTAAGCGGAAGCACTTGATGCTAGGGGAATTAACCATACAGTAAAGGAACTTTATGGACAGATCATTAATCTCTGACTGCAAAGAGTTAGACTTGATTTTGTGCCAAATGTTTGACTCTAAAGACTTTGCCAAATGGCAAAACCTAAATTATAGAAGAAACACATATTAAAATAAGACCATTTAAATTTTACATCTACTGTGAGAATAGACAAACACCATCACGTTTTTAACATAATCTCAAAATGCAATTCCTAGTCTAATAAAAATGTCTAATAAAAATAGGCATAAAGTTATAATAAAATTAATTAATGAGTTGTGTACCACATTATGTTTTCATTTCCAACTTGTTAAAACTGCAAGTTTCACCAATCCTTCTCATGTGTTACATTTTTCTCACTTTTCTCAGTATTTGTGTGTGGGCACAAGAGTAGTTGGACAACATACATATTCTGCTAATAACTACACCTGACAATCAGAAAATATTTCATCACAATATTTCAAGGAGAAGGAAGTGTAATGTTTTTGCACACTGTGAATGGGGTGAGAGAAGAGAGAGCTCTTTTCAGACCATCTACTGTAGCTGTTTAAAATGCCATCAATATTCCTAGGACATTAAAAGTTTGACAGAAGACTGAACAGTTCCTGATGCCCAGTCTCTGCCTGGGCTTAGTTCCATGCACAGTTAAAATGAGGAGCAATAGTTGTGTTTCCCAAGAGAAGCTGTCTGCAGTGGCTGACACATGGATATTGACTTTTCTTGGAACAGAGCTGTGATGTGCAGAGGCTCCTTGAGCAGCCCAGGTTCTTCCTTGCACAGAAACAGGGCACAAGCATGGGCACTCCAGAGCCAGGGCAGAAAGCTGCCTGATGGGGTAATCTGGCTAAAACTGTCCACGTCTAAACTCATGAGTTAAAGCTAGGAGCTATCTCTCATCCTGGGAGGGTCAGACGTACAATGACCTGCATCCATACAACTGAACTGTCTCATCATCCACAGCTGCGGCTGCATCCAAGATGTTTTTGAGACCAGTCCCTGAGCTTTGGTATGCCCCAAACCATGCCTGGAGGTTATTCTCAGGCCAAAAGCATGAGAAAGGCCACACCACAGATCAGCAGTGCATAGTTCCACATGGTTAGTGAGGTATAGCAAGATATAACCTGTAAGTTCTCAGCATGCCAAGAGGGTGGGAAGGGATTGCACTTAAGTATTCACCAAGAATTATTCCCCATATGCCCATCAGAGGATGCAAAGTGACTGATGGTACCAGCACACCAACCCCTGTGTGAGGCTGTATGCATATAGCAATGCTTCAGAAACTGGAGAATGGCAAACCAAGTTGATCAGTTAACAGGAAGAGCATGGTGTTCTTAAAGCAGGTGCAGCAATTACAGCAGAAAGGGGAAATCATCAGTTCTGCTTCTTGTGTATTAATCAATACTAAAATTGTTACAGAGAAAAACTCTTTAACATCAGTAAATCGGAGATTATTAGGTTACAGGTATAGGACTCAACATGATTGGCACTTCCAAGTCAGAGTGAAATAAAAAAACCCTCTCCTCAATGTAATTAGATTATGTACAGGTGGTTGCTTTCATTTGATTACAAATAACTTGCTTGTCTAACATCTACTTACTGGAACTGCTATGCTAAAACAGTTAACATATTTCTGACAAGGAAAAAAGGTCACTTTCCACAAAGTGTGTATTATAAAAAGTCTTATGGGGATTGTTCTTTACCTCAGATGCTTAATAGGCATCTACATTTTAAAAATATATGTATAATTTTTAAGAGCATTTCTCAAAGCGCTTCATAAAACCTTCAGGAAGCACCTGAATCTAGGTTCAGTAACATCTCCAAAGAAAAAAAAGAAAACACCAGCATTGCTTCCTCCTGTTTTTGTCTTTGTCTTTTCCTAGTATTCTTTCAAGTAGAACTGATCAGAGAATGCTACCAACTCTACAAGGTATGACAGGTTTGTATGCAAGATGACATATTTCAGAAAAATCTGCCTGAGAGAGAATATGACAAAGCCTTCTGCTCTCAGATCTCTGAATTTGTACAAGGCAAAACAGTCTGGGAATGGTTTTCCATGATTTTGACCTTGTGCTGAAATTGTTGACTCCCATCTGGCTTAGGATGAAAGTTTGCATTATTTCCCTCAGGAATAGAGAACAGTTCTTGCCCTCAGATTTCTCACAATTTACTCAGTCTACTTCAGTGGTATTTATGAGGAAACTGGGAGGAGAATTATGAAAAATAGACATTTTTATTTAAGTAAACACTGGACTACTGTGGCTGTAAATACTGTTACTACTGTGATGACTACTGACATTTAGTCAAGAGACAACCTAATTTCAACATTTAGCCTCAGCTATAATTGCTATTTAAGGACTTATCTACATTTTTTTAATTACCGTAATTAACTCAATTTTTTTCAATTAAATTATGGAGACTTCACATGTAGATTTATATCAGTTTAAAACACATAAGCAGCACTGGTTTGCATCCATTTTAAGATGTTCCTTTCATCCCATAGGTGAAATTTTAGTTGTGCATCAGGATTTCTGAATGTTTTTTTCCAGTGCTTCAGTTGGCACAAACATATGATGTTGTACCCTGTAGAGCTATTCCACTGCATTCTTCACATATTTTTGGTCAAAGGCTTTTGAGTTTTAGCTATCTTTGCCCTAAAGAATTTAAAGGGGTTTTTTAGGACTCAAAAGTGAAAGCAGAGTCCAATTTTGAAAAACTTGCAATATCCCTAGGAAAACTCTTCATTTCCTGGCCAAACCTTGCTGAACCACTTACACAAATAATAAATTCTGTGTCACGCTACCCCACTGCAACCACTACAGATAACATAACCACATAATAACATAATAAACTGCAAAATATAAATCTGAAAGGCTTCTCAGAGGATTGTAACATCAGATTTGGACCACTGTTATGTCTCTCAGATGACCTTATCTTACATACTGTACACATAACATACCTAAAACCAACTCTAGGCACCTAAATTAATTCACTTTCCTACTGAACTCAGGTATGGTGCTCTTGACTAAAGTGTAAAGGCCAGAAGGGCATTCAGTATTGATCTGAAAACACTTTCAAATAGAGTTTTTTTCCAAAATTTATTGGTCAAATATTCAAATTTAAGTATCTTATATTCAACTCTCAACTGGAATATCATACGATTTAGTGCCACTATTTTCTCTGAAGAGCAAATTTATGCAGTGTCTTCTCACTGGTATATGAACAAGGCTGAGATCCACAAGGTTTGTTAATGGCATTACTCAAAGTTTTAAAGTAGAGAGGGACAACTATCCATGCATCTGGCAGCAGCAGGGAGATCACTTTGACTGTGGCAAGGGTGCCTGCCTGTGGACCTGCATGGGTGTCAAGGATCCCAGTGGTGCTGCAATTTCATGGAGCACTTTCAATGGTGTTATGACTAATATATTATCAATGGTAAATGCCAGCTTAAAGTCAGGCTATCTGTACAACCTGCATCATGTTTAGATTACCAGAAAAACACATTAGTGTTTGGTCTCAGTCAAGTATTTGTTCCCATCCACAAAGGATTTTTGTGATTTTTTTCTTTTTTTAATTAAAAAACAATGAGACAAGCACCAAAATTAGGTTTTATTCATCTATAACACATCGGTTTGCACTTCCTTGAACATTTCCAGGCCCACCCTTGAGTCATCTTCTGTTTAGAATTTGTGAAAGATTTAGAATTAGAAAGGTAAAACTATGAATTAAGCAGAAGGGCAAAGTAATGAAGTATAGTTTTACTTATCTCTCAAATCATGCAAAAGAAACTTAATTTTCTTCATAACATCAGTAGACAATGTATTTCCAAGCTTTATAGAGAGACAAAAATAATATTCATTTAATGGGTTTAAAGTTAGAGTAGGTTTAGATTAGACAGTAGGAAGCAATTTTTTACTGTAAGGGTGGTGATGCAGAGGACAAAGTTGTACAGAGAAATTGTGGATGCCCCATCCCCGGAAGTGTTCAAGGCCAGACTGAGCAGCACTTTGAGCAATCTGGTCTGGTGGAAGGTGTCCCTTCCCATGACAGGGTGTTTGAACTAGAAGATAGTTCCCTTCCAGTTCCCTTCCTTGAACTGGAAGGGACCTTAAAGATGACTTTTTGAGTCTATGATGTCCAGTGAGATTGTAGTGATACAGCAAGCATCATCAAACTGAGGCGACTTTTCCGAAAGAAACATTAATATTTTCATTCAAATATATAACAAATGGGGACACTACTACCCACTGGTCCATGACTGTTATACTGGGTCTCATTCTCTATGATCTTTTTGACCTTTATTCACAAATAAAGAAACACAAACTTAGGGCTACGTGTCTAGGAATACCTTACAAGCAACCACACGTTCCTGAGAAGTTTCTGCACTGAAAAAAATATAGGGATACCTTTTCAATTTCCCTTAGTTCTCCATTCTATTGAATAATGAAGTCCAAGATCAGAGTACTGTACACAGAAGAGCAAGTTTTCAGATACGTTTGGGAACCAAGGGGAAAGGTTTAACAGAGGTCCCATTTAAAACCTTTTACTACCTAGTTCTGTGCAACTTCTTTCTGGTTCAGTGATGTCCAGTGTTGTATCAGACTGGGTCAATTAACATTTTCTTACTGCAGCAGTGGGTCAAATGTGTTTTTATAACTCATACAAATTTTATTGTGCTATAATTTCATCTATTCCAAAAGAGTCATCTCTGAGATACACAAGAAAAATGAGAAAGCAAAAAGACCCAGTTGTTGGAGACTCATGGACTTTGGTTCCTTTTCATTATGAAGCTCTTTGCATCCCTGCTTCTTATCAGAAATCCCAAGAATTCAAACAAATATTTTAGAATTTTAAACAAACACTTTTCAACTAGGTGACTTTTCCCTTCAAACCCATGATTCTACAATTTTCTTTATTCATGGAAGCAGAGTGACTATCAGAAGATATCAGAACACATCAGAAACTCTCAGGTGCTTATCTGCTGGTTACAGTGGATATTCTGTCTAGCTTTGTATTTTCACAGACTTCCTAATACTTGAATTAAGTATTTTTCTTACTACTATTTGACATCCAGGAAGTGAAAAAACATGGGCAGAAGTGGAAGGGACAACATGGACAAACTCTAAATCCATCTTTGGGTTTTATAGACTGCCTGGCTGCAAAAATAATATTCTGGACATTGTAAGAAGTTATATGTCCCTCAAAGACGAAAATTTTAAGGCATGAGATCACTCATGGATAAAAGTGCATTTTAAAACAAACATGTTTTCCTGACAAATATTTTTATGAGACAATTAGCAGCCCTTCCCCTTACAGTTCCCTTAGAAAATAAGCAGACACTGATTCATTTCCAAGCTGCTGATGAAAAAATAAGGACCCAGAGGAAAACAAAGCAGATAGGGACAATACTGTTGATATAAATGAATGAATACATTCCATTGACAATTCAGTTTGTCAGCGAGACTCTAAATAGCCAAAAAGCCCAGACATGTAGGGAAAGTAAGTTTCCTGCTGAACTCTGGCATGTGATAGAGAATGAAGATTAACATCTCAAAATACTTTTCAGAAGGCAAATTTACTAAAACATTTTGGTTCAAAAATGGCAAAGGCACTTTATTAAACATACTTTTTTACAATGTTGAAATAAACTATTTTGAACTTATTATTGTTGTATAATACTACATCTAAGAAGACCAAAACAAAAATGTAAAAATCAAATATCATATAACATGAGGTTTTAAGTTATTAAATAACCTTCTTTAAATGAAACACAAAATTTAATGTCATCATTAGATCTGATTTAAAATAAAATGCCCATAAAATCCTATATGCTAATCTATATGCTAATATTATAGCAGTTTGAAGTAATACCATTAGAAGTACATATTGACATAATCACTGGGAATGTTTTTATTTTGACAGAACAGAATTTCACCTCAAAGAGTGTTGACTAACTCTTATGCTAAGAAAACAGCCTAATGCTGGGTTATGCATCATGGTAACTCAAATTCATGGGAAATCTCATTTTATACGCACTACAGACAGCTTAGGACTCTGTTCTGCCTTTGGAAGTGACTCACTGTGACACACACAGAGACACATCTGGTATTTATAGTTTCTTTTGTCCCAGCTTTGGTTGCCTTTGCTCTCCTGTCAAGCCATAAAGATCTTAGGGCAATATAGAATTTCCTGAATATAGTTTAATTGCTCACTGACATTATCTTGAGTGAAATCTAATTTCAAATGAAGACTTTACAGGTCTTGCCAACTTGTGAAACATGCAACACTACATTTATTACTGAGTAAGAGAAAATCTGTCATGACATTTAATCCACCCGACATGAAACAAAAGGGTAGTATTCTTCATTTCCAGCTTCAACCATATAAAAGTTAGGTGTCTCAGTGTAAGCTATTGCCTCTGTGGTCAGTAGAGAGAAATAGCAATTTCACATGACAATTCATCTGACCTTTCTTAGGTACATATTTTAAGATGAGATGAACGGTCCTCTAGGGAATTAAAATGAGAAAATCTGCCATCTAGAAATTTGATATCTATATCTAACCTAACCACTGGAGGCTTCCTCTGCAGTCAGTAGAGAGAAATAGGCTTCCTCACATGACCTCCATCATCCCCAAGGAATCTAACCTCCTGAAACATGTCTCAGCCAAGCTGCAGAACTGGGGAGTCTGGTAGCAGGCTGAAATCACTGAATCCCTGCACGCAGCATAACTTTGTAACCCATCTGTCAGAGAGTGCAGCCCCACATCATTCACTTCAAGCAACCTCCCTGTTCAGGCCCAACACCTTACTCTGTAATTGCACCTGGGCATTGCTGTGGCTGCCCGTGCCATTCCAAATGCTCACACACACACCGCAGCAATGATACAACAAGGCATCGTTAAAGACACTTGGTTAGTAAGGAGCTAGGAAACATCCCATCTGGTTTTTGTACTGGATTAAAACAATGTTACAGTGGTGTAGTTCTGAATTAATCACATCAACTTCAGCACAGTTATTGTGGCCTGGAGCCAGTAGGAGAGCACAAAAGCAGTGTTTGTGAGGCTTTCTTCAGCTTATGGCAGCTGTTTAGCTCATCTTTGATCATACTTACTTTTTTTGCAGTTAAGCTTTTTGGTCACACTATCTTTGCAGAGATAGCTGTTCCAAACAATACCCGTGTTCACATGCCAGCAAAGGTATTTGTGCATGTGGATTAGCCGGTTTTTGCTTGTCATGCACTTAGTCGCTTTTGTGTTGTTTTTGTTTTATTTACAAAAAGATAGTCAGCTACTCAAGGAACATAAGCAGCAGCATATGACACAGCTGAGCAGCTGTACACGAGAGTTAACATTGGTGCAAATGTTCTGTAGGAAGAGCTATGCCATCCTGGGTCAAGGCAAGGCTGGTAGCTAATATAATACAACAATGAGCAGCAGATGCTCTTAGGAAAGAGTAGCAAAACAGGGTATGCCTGTGGCAATGCATCCCTAGAATACACTTCCAGTTTTCAGTTTGTGGCTCAAAGACTTCCTGAGCTTCCGTGAATGTCTTTGCATTTAACAGCCCTGAAAGGATTTGCTTCCACCTGAATTTATTACTTTTTTAATCCATGAAGACTTTCAGCATTGCAAGAATCCAACAGCACAAAGTTTTCCAGCTTGATTATACACGTCCCTATTTTCACTTGCTAGTTGTTAGTTTTATTTGATACTGCCTGTCTTTTTATGGTCAAAAATATATAAAATGATTGTTCCTTATTAACCTTCTCTAGTTCCTACATGATTTTGTAGACCTGCACCCTCTCATTCATCTGGTCACAAGACTGAGTGCCAGTCAACTGAGTCATTTCTCATTTTGAAAGGTTTCATATTATTGAACACTTTTACTTTTCTTTTTTTTTTACCCTTTCCTGTTCTACTCAAGTGTTTGGAAGCAAAAAATCAATCTGGAGAAATATCAGGATGAATAATGAATAAACAAGTATATATTTTTAAAAAGGGCATATTTTGGGAACATACACTGAGAATAAAGAGAAGCCTAACTATATTTTTTTCTTCCTAGGTGCAGGTAGTAGCAGCAATTGAAAGAGCTCAATACACCAACATTTTTAACAAAAGTTTCCATCTTATTTGGTTAGAATCTAGATGAGCAGATTTCGCATAGGTGATACTAAAACACTTCCATAGAAATTCAAGAAGCTTTTACTCAACAAGTATGAATTTTAATCCTCTCTAAATCACATTTCAGTAATAAGGCTACCTCAGGTATTTTTGATACTTTTCTATAGAAGTTCCAGAAGGTAAGGTAATAAAATATTATGTAAAGATTTGAGAAGGGTAGCAAGAAGACTGTTGCAATAATAAGCTGTCAGGTTGACACTGAACTCAGGCAAAACAACTATTGAGTACCAGCTGATACAGGACTACATAAACAACCAAATGAAAGAAATATAACTGATGACAATCTAGAAAACTACAGAAAATAAATTCTGTCGATGTAGGAATATATTTTTATGGGATTATGGGTCAACTGATGAAGAAAATTTTATTAACCCTGTCTACCCTCTTTGAACTTTAAATTACCTTACATTTACTTAGATGACACTACATTAGTGTGACACATTAAAACTTACCAGGAAATAAACCCATGGATTAGAAACAGAAAACAGATATCCCTCCAAATATTATTATGAAATGAGACCATTTCAATGGAATGGTTCTGGACTGTATTTTACCAAATGTTTCATTTAAAAAATCCATAGTAAACCACAAAACAATCAATCAAACTTTGTAAGTGGTCATTGAGGAATTCAGGTCTGTGGTACACAGCTTGGAGGACTGCATGCAGATTTTATTTTAACATGATCAAGTGTGAATCATAATTTTGATCAAAGCTCCCTTGTGTCAATGTTTCAGGAGAGCAAATACAATCTATCTATATGGAAAACACCCTCAATAGGTGCTCAGAGTTCATGTTATCTCAGCATTTGACCTTCATGGAACTGTTCCCATAGTATTTTATTTCTTGTGTCATTGTTTAAAAAGTTTTCAATGGACTGAAGAGACTCAGAGAAGAATCACTAAAAAAGCTTTCTTTGCACCAAAAGATTCCAGAAAATATCTGAGAGGGAAAGTAAAGCTTATAAGTACACAAAGTAAAACTTTGATTGTGATTTCTTTGGTTCAAGGCATAGAATATAGTGGCTAAAAGATGAAGATAGAAAACCTAAGGTTAGAAATTAAGAACATTTTTTTTAACAGTGAGGGCAATTAGCCAATGAAGCATCTAATAAATATTATCATCAAGACCAAATGTTTTCATACTCAGGTTCAAACTGAAAATATGTATCTCAAGCCAGATGATTCTAAAGATCCTTTGTGACTTCATAATCTAAGGCTTTATGGACCTATGCACAGTCTGAAGCCTAAATCAAAAAACAAACACAAAATAAACAATGTATGAGCACTTTTAAATAGCATGCTGTTCACAAGAACTATAATTACTTCAGAAATAATTCAGAAACAGAAATAATCATTCTTTAACACTTAATTATTAATAAATAATTTTGCTCTACTCTGAACTTTTGTTTGCTTGTTTTCTTTTTGTTTTTTATTTTGTCACTGGAAGCTGGATAATGCTCATTGACTGCATATAAGAGTTCAGTAAAATAAAAACAGAAAATGCACTAGTGACTTTCTGAAGTTATTTTTACATCATTTCTGACATTTTAATTTGAATGTCACTTGATTTTTCCTAATCACTGTCAAAGTAAAAATGTGCAGGTATTGATAACATATAGGAATGTAATGATGTTTTCTGTCTGTTACAGTTTAATCTTTAGATCCTCTTGAAAATTTTTGCATTTGAAACTATCTGCTGATTGCTTACTAGAAAGATAGTGCATGTGAGTTGGGGGATTTCTAACACAGAAATATTATTTTCCACATTTTTCTATTCAGGCAATTTTTCATTAACACTTTATCTTGGTTTAAATAAGGCCCATCTCCCTTATGGTCAGAAAGGAACAAACGATGTTTTTCCAAACTTCAGATAAACTGCAATCCTTCCATAATGGTGGGCATTTCCTTTTTGGAGCTCACCACTGAATCAGGACATTCAAACAAACTCACCGCTAAGCTCTTCCCTGGGGCCAGGCTCAGTGTGTCCAAAGCTGTGCTTATTCCATGTGCTTTGGTCAGCAGATATGCAATCTTAGACAATAGCTTCTTTCTGCAAACAATACCCAGTATTAAGAATGTCATCAGATATAATGGCTATGAGTGGGACAATTCTGCTTTCTTATGAAAGCTTTCATAATGGAGCGGTCATAACATGCGTGTGTGTGTGTCTGTGTGTCTGTGCATGTTTTAAGAAAGATCCACCAGCACACTGCAGAAGCAGCCTGCTAGTCTCAGAAGAGCTGGTTCATGAAAGGTGCCATTTATAGTGCTTTCATAGTACCATAGAATGGAAACATTAGGTAATAGTAAAATCCCAGAGCTAGACTTACTAAATTCTGAAAACTCTCACATTACCATACTTTATAGGGCTTTAGGGACTTCATAACAACAATCTGTGCAACTGCAGACTTTGTTTAATGAAAAAATAAATAGAAATAGTTACCAAAAAATTAACCTAAAGACTGGTATTCCCTTGTTAGTGCCCTTTAATAATTTTCACTGTGCCTCCATTTGCACTCTGTCTAGAAAATAAAAGGCTTATTCATGCACAAAAACACAGATCTGCCTTCTCAGTGAGAAGTTTTGTAACATTTCTGAAGTAGAATCAACTGCAGCAGCTCAAGGTCTTTTTCTGAAAGAGGAAAAGCAGTTAGCTGGATACTGCATTACTTTCAGGAGATTTCTTCACTGTTGTGTAATTTATCTGACAGTTGCCACAGGGCTTACATGCCACTTTAGTTATCCTACTGATTTTTAGGGGATGGATATACGTGTGGAAATTAGGGGAGCATTCATTTTTCCTCTTAATTTCATCAAATTACATGCACTGTGATTTTAGATAAATCACACTATTACAACCGTTTCCTTTTCTACATTTACAGAGAATTGTGGGTTCACTTTGGTTTGCCTTTAAGCAGTCAACATTTGCATCAACATGCCACCCGACTGGGTTAGTCTGATATGTCCTCTAACTGGTGTCCTCTCAACTGCTCTCCTTAATGCTCTGTCATGAATTTGTTTGGGCTTCTCTTATAGGGAGGTATCAGAGCCAAAGCTCCAGAATGTCTCACTTTCATACAAGGCTTCCTGTGTATTTTAAATTGAAAGAATATAACAAAGAAAGCAATGTGAATTTATGCAGCTCCAGTGTGACAGAAACAAAGAAGTTGGTTGAAAAGACAGACAGAAATATAACAGCTTTGCAATCTCAAGTGACCCTCAGGCAGGTACAGCACATATGCCTTCTGGCTTTAGTGCAGACAGAACTCAATAGATCAGCCTTTTTCTGACCCCAGATATGAGCATCTGGCAAAGACCAGCATCCTTCACAATTTTGGCAGTTTGCAAAGACACAGACTGGCCTGGATTACAAATTGGAAGCACTCATCTCAGCTGAAAGTGTATTTTTTGCCATTGGGGTAGAAGAAAGAGACAGAGACACACTTGAGAGAGGAGGAGGCAAAGAAACACTGCTCTTGCTCTGTTCTTGAAACCTATGATGCAAATATTTATGCATGAGGCTAAGAGAAATTCTTGGGTCATCCTTCCACCCTGTCTAACAACATACATCTAAAAGGAGAGCTCACAACAGCGCCTAAGTTTGAAAACGTGCTGATGTCAGAATTTTGCTCTATTTACATGCCTTTGGCAAAGAGGAGCCAACTACCTGCTTATCATAAATCTCTCTTCTCCTCTCCCTCCCTTCATGCTCTCCACTGAAACCCCTATGATTCTGAGTAAAGAGCACCAAGCACAAGTAGGTTATTCTGTGTATGAAAGCAGTGCTTGTGGAGGATGCTGAATGCACAGTCCCAGAGATCCACGTCCTCTGCAATATAGCAAAGGGATAAACAGATACATCATGGACAGTGGCACTGTCAGCTCCCTCACTGACTTACCAGCTTCACTCGCTTTAAAGAAACATTCACTGGGGAAGAAGGATCGTTCATCCTTTATAGTCAAGTTGTTGTCCTAACTGCTAAAATTTCCACATAGGCTTTTAATTAGAGCCAGTTATGGTTATGGCTTTTGCAGTGCTGAGAGATGTGAACTGGTCACCCAAAGCTTACCCTGAAGGTTATGCCACTTATAAAAGCTATTGCATGTAACAATCTGCTACATTCTGGTACATTTATACTTGCCTCAAGATGAAATCAGAGAGAATAGAGGTGAAAAACCCCTCCAGAGATTGATTGATACATCTCCCTACACCAGACAATCATGTCTAATTAATTTCTGAGAGGTGTTTGTCTAACGTCCTTTTATAGACCTCTTCTAATGGAGACTCCAGAGCCTCAACATGCAATTCATTACAGTGGTTTGTGAGAATTTCCAAGAGAAGAGTTGTTTTTATGGTTAGCCTAAACTGTCCCCATACTTCCCATTTGTCATATTCCTTTCCTCTGCACAGTCCTGCCATACACCAGAGAAACTTGTCTCTTTCATCTTTTCTCAGTTTATGACTTTTTTCTATCTTTCTCCAAGTGTGACATTTCCTGGACTATTCTCCTCTATTATTTTCTTTGGATTCCCTCCAGCTGGGTTACATCTTCCCTGTAACACACAGTCCAAAACAGACTGGACATTGTTGCAGCTGAGATTTTGCAAACCTGAATAATGCAGGAGCATCTTACAGGTAATGCTCCTGCCTATACATCCCAGACTACATTCTTGGGAATGTAGAAACAAGATGCAGCTCATCCATGTGTGTCATGTGAGTCAAATGACTCATTGCTGTCACTCTGTTTCTCTTTCTCCTTTGTCTAACTCCTCCTCCTCCACAATAAGGAGATACACTGGCTGCACTCCAAAATCTATACAGAAGCACTGCAAAGCATGAAGTATCCTTCAGCGGTGATATTAAGGACAGCAATAAATAAAAGGCAAGAAGAAACCTTCATAAGACTTCTACTTCTCACCAGTGCCACTGGGTGGGAGGTGGGTAAGTCTCCCTTTAGTGATATAATTACCAGCATAGGAATAATCCTGACTGCTTTCTAGTCACCATCTAATTCTTGCCTTAGTCCTATGATAAAAAAATTATGTGTCATCTGGAAAACAATCGCATGTTCTAAAACAGTATGTAGCAATAGAAATATCCATAGGTTTGGGAGCTGATTGTTTTTCTTAAACCCGATCTCTGAACAGACAACACTCAAACTGCATTAAAACTGTTATTTTCATTACAGCAAATATCTCTGAGGTCGTGTATTAATCTGGAACTTTCATGTATCACAATGCCCCAAACACATAGCTGTCAAACAGATTATTTCTGTGATTGATATAAGATGTATGGATATGACGTCAAGAAAAGGCTGCATTGTGGGACAAATGTCTCTGAGCTTTTGGTACTATAGTTCCCAGAGAACTGGTATACATTTGAATTGATTTATCTTGCTATAATATAATGCAGAATTTCAGTAGAAGCCATATTAATTCCCTTACTAGAATACCACAAAAATCCTTCAATATAGCATTTACAAATAATATAATTCATATTTTTTATTACCCATGTAAATACATATATGCCAAACACATACACATGCATAGAAAGGCACAAAATTATGTCTTAGCCACAGTACAGCAGTCATATACCATGTATTCTACTAGGAGCAAAGGGTTTCTATTAAATTAAGATATTTCAATATGTATGCCCTTTGGGAATTTCCCTGTTTAAATATTTGCTTTTAGTAAGAAAATGTTGAAGAAATTTAAGAATCAACATTCCATTTAATGAGGTTCCTGTATTAAAAAAAAATCACAACAAAATCTATCACACAACTCAAAAATTTCCCATGACAAAAGTAGGCTATAATAGCCTAGGTTCTCCTTTAGAATAAGAAATACACATGTACCACTGTCAAAATATATTAGCTTTATATCACATTCACATCAGTTTCCTGATGAAATAAAGGCCCATATTTTGCCATCAGAGCTGAGCAGTGCCCTTCCTCACAATTTATTCCACTGAAATGAAGAGTTATTTTGCTAGAAAGTGTTTTAGGCTGCCATAGTCTGGATCTATGTGGTGACTGGAAAGAAATAGTTTGCTTTTCTATTGATTCCTTCACTATGCTAACACTAAACCTCGATGTCATTAAGAATATATAATTGTGTGCAATTTTACATGATGAAGATACTTGTTGCTTTTCACAACATTCATCTGTAATTTCAAATTTTCTATGGCATTATAGCTTAAAATAGTACAAAGATACATGGTATTTAAGACTTAGAAAGACCTTTGGCCTTTGACCTTAAAAGATCTTTATGTGGAGGCCCATGGTGGATTGATTTTTGACAGTACAGTGACAGAGCCTTACAAAAAAGGTATTCATATTCACCAAGCCAGTGGATATTTCAGGTCAAAATGTCAACAGTTATCTTTTTCAGCTGACATCCTGGTCTGAGAAAGTTGGATTTAAGGTTTGCTTGAGTCTCATATTTTGATTTCTTGCCATACATGGCTGTGCCATTAGCTCCCTGGAACACCTTTCAGTTCCTTCCTTGAAAAATGCTAAATAAGGTCTCACTTTACCTACTGACTTGAATAAGAATACAAAAACAACAGACAGCTGTGAGGCATCTGTGTGTCACACAAACACTGTTGGCACAGTTCCTGCATTCAAGAGATCAGCAAGAGGCTAGTAAATAAGCTTTCTTCACTAAAGACCACTTTTGTCCATGATCATTGAAGCTGTGCTTTACTCATACATCCTCTGAATTCTTCTTTTCTTCAGTAATCACACATGCCTAGCATGATGGCTGATTCTATTCTACAGTCCTGGGCATGTAATTATGTGAGTAATTGGCAGACAAGATGTGAATACCTGAATCCCAGGTTAATTGAAACTAACACCTGCCTGAACTGTGCTGTTGTAATGGATGCAATAATACAACAAGATCAGGTCCTATTGAGTTGCATAATCTTTTCAAGACAGAGTTTTTGATCTCACTCCTTTGATTTGGGGGCAGTGGTAAACTAAAATATAATGTCTTTGTTGCAGCTTATAAAAGGTGAATCTGAGGCTGAAAATTAAGATCCTTCCAGTTAATCTGTATTGAGAAAAATCAGTGAGCACATATCTTTTGCATCTTTCAGCTAGAAAAGAAACAACAGATTTAGCTGTCAACACAACTGTGGTCAGTAACGATGTTGCAATTCACCTTAGAGTAACCCAAATTGTTACCCAGGTAGTACAAACTGCAAATTTGGATTAATGAGCTGCGGAATACCCAAAATTCCCACTACCATCACTGAACACCCCAAACTGGGCAAGCCTTATAAGCACTGCTCAGAAGAGGTTGTTCTAGTCGGTGTGAGGCTGATTTTCTGTTGCCTTGTTCGTCTGTCAGCTCACAGGCAGTGAGTTTCAGTGTTTCCTGTGTAACTTTCTCACTGGCAAAATGGTGATCCCTACAGTCCTAGAAATGTACATCCCTACAGCACAGACAGACTGCCAGATCTGTCAGCAGTTCAAAGGATTACGACAAAGACTTCCAAGCCATAGAAAGACCTCAAGAACAAGTATGCTTCCCTTGATAAACCCTCTCAAGAGAACACAGCTTTTCTCGTTCTTTAAGTGAAACCATGGCAATTTCTTTTAAATCAAATCTTATAGACTATTTTAAACATAGCTTTTATCTGACATAACTAGATTTTAGGAAGTATTTCAGTTCAAACAGGCTGTTACGAGAGAATACTGGATCAGAGCAGAAAATGGAAGTAGTTTGGCAATAGAACCTGATATATAGCTATAAATATATATGAACAAAATAATATTACACAGTTGCTTGTAAAAGCAGAAGACAGGACTTGATGATCCAGAAGGTCATGTTTTTCTAAGCTAAACAAGACATATTTCTATGTCAGAACACATGTTGGTTTTACTTAAAATGGTGTAAGATGTATAAAACCACTATATCCTTTGTAAAGGGAAAGCAAATGAAAAAAAAATTAAAAAGCCAATATGTAGCCAGAAGACTTGGGATTTTCAAAAGCCCACGGTCCTCAGATTACTTATGCAAGTAATCTGATTACAGACTTCTCTGGGAACTGCTTGACCACCCCAGTTGCCTCTGAAAATCACAATCAATTTATTTGTCTCAGGACTAATGGGGGGAAAAAGATTTCAGGAATGAAAAGATTTTACTGTAATGATCTGAAGCAAATGCGAGAACAAAACACCTGCTTTAGAAGTCATGAGAGGCACAAACTCAACAATTAAAGGCAAAAAAGAGAAGCGAGGAGGAGGGAGTTGGAAAAGTGGAGTTCCCGAATTTCAGCACTTACATAGGCCTCTGCTTAAATGTAATATGGCTGCAAAATAAAGGCAATTTACTTTGGCTGACACCTTTGCAGAGACATTTTGACATGAAAAACCTGATAGTCTTAAACAGGGACAGGTAGTTAAATGCAGGATATTGTGTCTGTCTCTGAGAATAATATAAGTATAAAAAGGCTGTAATAAAATATTTCATGATAGAAATCAGTGCAGTTTTAGAAACTCAACAGCAAGTCTGAACAAGTTTATCAGCCCAGTGTTTTCAAAATCTTTCAGTAAAAGGCTGCATCCTCTATCCATCTTACTGTATCATTTTTTCCACCTAACTGCCTGATATTTTTTCAAGCTGAGCACTGTCTGAATAGCTTCCCTAACGTCTTTGTTTAGGTCTGGTCTATAGATCCCACCTTACTCCCACTGATGTTACAAGGAAACTCTCTTAGCAGACATCCTGTGGGATGACAATACCTAATTCTGTCTTTGCTTCCAACATCTCACATCCACCTCATCAGAAGCTGGGAATAATTCATATATATTTGTGAGCACAAAGGCTGGTAAAGACATTCTTAATACCTTTTTAAAGGTGTTTTTCTACAAGAATGTTGTCAAATCTGAGTTAGTTACTCCGGTGTTAAACTTGTGGGTACGAAACACTGCAAATAAATAGAAAATTAGATGAAAGCTGTTTATGAATGTAGGGTTAATCTGAGTCAGCTGCCTCATAGTAAAACTGGCAAGTATCCTGTCCAGATTGGATTTCACTGAATAATATCTATGGTACCTAAATACCATCATGTCAAGTGTGCCATCCTCTCACATCATCACCTCTCCTGTAGTAAAGACAGAAGTATGGTCATGCTTTCCGCCACACATCTTCTGGTAGAAAGCACAGAGAGCAGTGGAAATTAAGTACTGTTAATTGGCTAAAATACTAATGAAAACCTAAGGTAACTCCCTGAAAGATTGCAAATGCTGACGTGACAGGCAGAGGCTCTGAGGCAGGGATGGGGAGGGTGGGGAAAGACACTGCACTGCTGGGAGAGAGCCATAGCTATGTTTCAGTCAAATCTGACCTACTTTAATGAAATCAGGTCATCTGTGAGCTCTTCATTACTCCCAGACTAAACAGTGCAAAACATAGCAGCCAATGTCTCTGCCTTTTCAGAGTACCGCTAATTCTCATTACAACATTGTTATGTATTCCTTAATATATATTGACTTAGTCATCTCACCACACCAAAGCTGGTAAACAGCGCTGGGGAAGGAAGGAAGGCAAACATGATTACTGACTTTGTAAAAAATAAAATAAATAAAAAATTGCAGGGTAAACACAGCTATGCCTCCAGAAAGTGTCCTCTAGGGAATATGGAAACAAAAGGAGGCACAACTGTCTCAGGACATTAGCCATGACAGATGAAGCTCACCTATCACACCAGCAAACTCTTAACTGTTCCCAGCCGCCTTTACAGACAAAGAGGAGGCTGGAGTCAAGCAGAAGCTGGTACTGTAGGCTTACACTCAAATTCTTCTCAGTGTTCAGTCTTCTATAAACTAGGAAGGTGACAGATCCATAATAAAAACCTCATACTGGCGAAGCTTTAGCATGATGCCCATGTCTGCATTTCAGTTCATACAGAGGTAGACTGTAGATATATATGTGCAGGTATGGGTGTGTCCCTACACATGTATTTTATTATGTAGAATGATATGTCTACTTGTTCTTACATCAATATGTCTGTGCTTGACAGAAGTGTACATTGACATTTCCATACTCATTTTAGACCCCAGAAATATATATAGCTGTAAAGACACATAAATGTATATGTATGTTTGTTTTATATATGTGTGTAAAAGCATATTCAGCAACAGACACATTCTGGTGAGCATCACATTAAACCTACACTGTATACAGTATGTGCATGTGTCTATAGTGAATGGGGTACATGCATTAAATGCTACTGTGTTCCAAAGTGAAACAGTTGTCTCTTATTCAAAGAATTAACCTGTTTTATTTTTATTTCTGTTTCTTATCACAGAAGCGAGCTCTTTACAATTTCTGTCCAGCATTAGTTAGAAGAGTATTTATGTTCCTTTTGTTTTGGAGACCAAAGGCTCCACTCATTTGTCAAAATGAGGGCATCTGGTATCATGTGAGATCCAACATCTGGTGCCATAAGGAATGACACCCAATCTCCTGTTGCTGTTTCAATAAGCTGTAGGTCAGCATAGGTCCCATGCCATACCTGCAGCCTTGTGTGGACATCTCTGACAACTTAGGTAATCTCAAAAGGCACTATACAGTAATTCATGGGTAACTGCATTGGACCCTTGAATTCCTCGTAGGCAGCTACCATTAAAACATTTTCAATACATCTCAATTATTTTCTAGATTTTTTCCTAACATAAGTTTAACTGGTAAATCTATTTGGTACCTACTACAGAATTATCTTTCTTCCCCTACTATCTCATTGTCCAGATTACTTCTCAGATTGTCACTGTCATCCATTTGTGGATGGCTGAGTGTACTCCGCCTGGATCAACAGATCAGTGAAGGGGTCTACAGTGTAGAAGTCCACATGTGCCAATGCTTTGGACAGAAGTATTTAGGTGAAATAAAGATTTGCAGAGATGACAACCTGTAGCACAGTCCTGAGGTCATGCTAAACTTTCTTTGACAATGCCAGTTTAAGATAATTCCAAGATTTCTTTCCACTTTCCCCTTTATCCATTTGTTTCAGTTTCTATTTCATTACCTGCCTTGTGCTGGGAGAAATGACTGTACAGCTATGTGGGGGAAGCAATGATCCAGATCTTGGCTAAGCATGTGACTAATTCCCAGTATTATTCATAGAACTACCCCTCAAGTTCTGAACTTTCATGGTATAGAGTCATTATGTTCTTGAATCATAACTTTGATGCCTGGAACTACAAGAAGGGGCAGCTCTAGGGAGTCCAGCTGGCTGTGACAGACTCAGTGTTTACTATGGCAAAATAGAGTAGCTATATTTTGATTTCTTGCAACATCTGGAAACTCATTCCCTCTATCTTCTATTTTCTTACAGCACTTACTGCTGCTCAAACTGCTCATTTCTACTCATTCTAGCTAGCTGAATCTTCTGCCATCCATATGGTGGTTTTAAACTACCAGAGAAACTGAACTGAAAGAAGCAAGGGAAAGATGACAGGCAGAGGAACAGATAATCCCATGCACTTTTAATACAGAACATATGGCAGTAATAAAATATTGGAAAAATATACATCGTGTAGGAAATTCAAAAATTTTTAAATAAACATAATTAACAACTGTGTACAAACAAAAGTCTTTAGTCACTTTTCAAAACAACCTTGCTGATTTAAACTGCTGAGTCCCCTTTACAGGCTGCAGTGATCCTTTCTCTGAAGAAGGCAGTAGTAGGGTAGGGAAGGCTTAGAAGGTATGCAAGACAGTAATTATTATCTGTAAAGCCCAGCTTTAAGCAGCATACTTAATGGCGGGATTTGGGGAGACAAATATTGACAGCGCACTAATGTTGCTAAGCCAGCAGTGCCCTGCTGAAGGGCTGGAATGTGCAGTCACACAAAAGCCTGCCATGGGACAACCCCCAGCACCACTGAGCTAGCAGCACCTATTGGTGCTACCAAGTGCATCAAAGCAGCAGGCTTTCTTGGTCCTTCCAGAGAGATAAGTCTTTACTCAGTATTGCTTGTGATTGTTTGGGTTTATTTCCTGAAGAAGGAGCTGAAGAACAGGACTGAGATAGTGATATTTTTTTTCTCTTAGAGGAAGCTGAGGCTGTGCTGCATTCTTCTGTGCCACAGGGAAATGCCTAACATGCTGCTAACCCCTGCAGGAGCAGACCTCACACTGGCCCCTGCCTGTGCTGCAGCTCCAACAGAGACTGTCTCTGGATCCTCCTTGTACCCAGACTCATATCTCACTTCAGTGTCACCTCATTTACAGCGGATTTTACCCCTGCACCCTGCGACTCTGTTGGTGAGGTCATTAACAGAGTTTTGTCTTGTTACCAAGGTTGTGAGAAAAAAACTGATGCAAGATAACTGTTGGTGTCTGAATATCATGTCTGAAACTTCAACTGGTAACTTTTATTCATCTTTTATTCATTTTTTATTCATCTTTTATTTCCCATGGCTAAAATGGAGATATGCTTTCCATGCTTTCCATGCACTGTCACTGACATTAAACAACTCAGGGTTAGCCTACTTGTATCTACACTTTTCCATTAGATGTTTTAGCTTTTAGAAGCTTTCTCAAAATCAGTACATTTATTTCAGTTTGTACATTATTTTGAAATAAATAATTAATTGAGAAAATCAGGATTTTAGCACTGAGTAATCCCATTATTGCTTTTCCTGAACAGCTGTTTGTCTTATATCCAAGTACCAAATTTATATCCAGTTACATGCTCCTTTAGACCACAGAGAGGTTGATCCAACACTGAAAAGTGGATAGAAAGGTTCCCATCAAGTTCCAGTGGCCTAGCCAATGTTTATATCAGTGGTCAGAATTAGTAGCTAGATCTGGTTTTCTTAAAAACTTGCAGGAAAATGTCATTGTGAACCTTCACACCCTCAGTCACAGTTCACTAATCCCTCAAACACAGTTTGGTGTGTCTCCCCAGAATGCAAGTCCAGCCACGTAATGCTACTTGAAATTACGGAAAAAGAAAATGCAATGGTCTTCAGATATATCTTCTGACAAATTAATCATGCACTGTTGGTTCAGAGATACCAACTGTCAGAGATTTTTTTTTCATTTTACTAAAATCCAGGTATGTGCAAGCATTTCTATAAAAGCCAATGTATCACTACGGAGACTAGACAAGGCTGCATATACAACTCTATTCACAACAAAAGCCAGATAAACCAAAAGAACCATTTATATCTAGGCAGATGTTCGTAATCATAATTTTATTTTCTCCAACCAGCAGTATATTTGTTCAAAACACGAAAAGCAATAAATCAGGAAATGTCATGATGATGAAACATTAAAAAAGAAACATGGCAAAAATCTGGGAAAAACACTTCTGATTTAGCTTATCTGTGGCTTTCCTGACTTGTGGCTCAGAAATACTCTGACCGTAGTACAGCATGGCATGGGTTTGAAGAGCTATATCATGTTATTGAGGACACGAGTGGATTAGCTACCTGGGAAGAAGAGAAAGAAGTCAGAACTGTATAGTCTGGCAGTTTTCTGAAGGCAAGAAGCATTTGATACCACTGAATTACAAAGTGACCATACCAGATAGAATATCTATTCTTATATAGGAGCATCAACCCGTACTTAAAGGTGTTTGATATAGTCTTCTTCATTTTTTTATAAATTCCTTTACTGCTTTGACTATGTGTGGAGAAATTATACATTTGCTGAACTGATTGAAGGCCAAAGAAAAGCCACATAATTTCTATTGTAATTTGTTGTTCAAATCTCTCTAGCTATATTTATAGCTTTGTATCCACATTAATTCTGAAACTTTCATAGGATTTTGCTTTAACTGATTATATATGCTAGCAGCAGTACTAAGCATACACATGGAATTAATGTATACTCCACATCATTTACAGCATGTATAATTCTCAGCAGTAATGTGTAAATTTTTTCGCACATCATTACTGTGGACCAGGTCTGCACTCCATCCAACAATTCCCATGAAACTGCTTCTATGTTGCTTCTGTAGAAAACATGAAAGAACATCATAATATATCATGGAATGATGCACTGGCTGATGTTATTTCCTCCAGGCAAATGGAGGCAAAGGAGGCTGGGAGGGAAGAAACACCAAAGCCTGTGTAGACTCAGGCAGACATTATTTACAGGGATAACTTTGCTCAAGATGATGAGTCTTCCTGAGCTCTGGAAACAATGGTGGAAGCCTTGAGAGCTCCAGACATTGCTCAGAACATGAACTGTAAATGCTATTAATTGCTTTCAAAGGGTGTTCTCTATACTGACTCCAAGATACACTCAGCTTCTGCCAATATGTTCCACAGTTCATACAGAACTACCTTGAAACAAAACTCTTCAATCTTGTTCAACAAACTCAAATATCTTGACCTCAATAGATCTGACCCCAAATGAAATATTTTGCTTGTGCTAATATGAATATTTGATTTTTGGATTAAACATTTTGGTTTTCAGGTTAAAAATGGCAATAGAGAAAAATTTAACATAGATATTTCTGCAATGAAAATATATATTTTTCTTCTAAAAAATCTCTAGATTTTCTTTCTGTCTGAATGTTTCTGATGAATGCATTGCAGTGGTGTATACACATATACAAGGGGGTATATTGTTAGATGCATGCACATAATCTCATACTTATTCATTTTTTGGAAAGATAACAATCTGACAGCTGATAGGTCAGTATTCTCTATTTCAGCTAGCTGAGAAAGATGTTAAAATATGAGAAAGTTGGAAAAATTCATAGAAAGGAGCACAAAAAAATACCTCTTCCTTTCCTGGTATGCAAAGAAAATGATAAATAAACAATTTGCAAACTCAGTTACAAAAGTCAACACTTAAGTCCATGTGAGTTCTCGCTTTGTGTATTTATTTTTCTGTCTCCAAATATTAAATGCAAACTTCACTACAAAGCCAAGAATTAGGTTCCATACATGGAAGTGCCTTGGTGATTGTCAAAAATAATGCTCTGGTGTCTCTAGTTGGGAGGTTTGGAAGAAAGAGAAGCAAGAAAAAAAAAGAAAATAGAAAAAAAAAGAAACTGTTCCACTTCATCTAGCAGTGCTGCAATACATCACTCCAATTAAATCCCAGCCAATAAGCAAAGGGACGTGTTAAGTAAAATTCATGAGCTTTGAATGCATGTGAATGAATATGCCAATCAGAATCAATGCCACCCATTCATCTGGTGTAACACCATGGTGATGACAATGAGCTTGAAACCAGCCTTTGTTGTCATCAGCTGTGCAGTAGTTGCTACAGCCCCAGCCTGGATCAAATGTGTGGGACATTTAAATCTTCAGCATGGCACCAACACACCGAACATCTTATTCATGCCAAAAAAGGACCTATAATCAGCCTCCGAGTAAATAATTCAGGATCAGTTCCTTAAGGGGCACAAATTGACATCTTTTAAAATGACCAAAATACTGCTCCTCTACTTACTTGATTTTACTCACTGGACACAAGTACAGCTTTTTGTAACTGTGTAGTATATTTTTCCCTTTAGAAAATCTGTTGCTATATTAATGTCTGTAACTGAGCCTTCTGTGGGTCTTAACTGATACTGCACTAAGGAATATCTTTGCAGAGACCCTGCATCTCAGCCCTTTTGAGTGCTGCAGTGGCAGATGGCTAGCTCTCACTGCTTTTACAATAACCATTTCATTTGTGATGCTTGACCTGAATTCCATTCCTTGTTTAAAAGTGTGTCTCAGTTCTCAAATGGTATTTCACAGAATTGCCATTTCCATAGTGTTTCCACATGCTGTTCTCCAAATAACACATTTGCCCATAAAACAGGGTGGAAAAAAAGAATATGGAACAAAGTGTCACAATTGAAAATGTTTAGTCTAAGAATATGAATCCAAATACTGATGACAGCTTCATTTTTATTGGATTTAAATTATCCCACTGATATTTTCTTATATGTCAGCTTATATCACTTACAGATCATGCTGTATTTTTAGTGCTTTGTGCTATGAGTTAGTTCTCTTTCTTCCATTGAGTTGTCAGTAGTTATAACATTGCAAATGTGAAATGCTCTGCTAGAAAAAACCAGGCCTGTGAGTGGTGACATACACTCAGCTTCTCTGAATAAATTAAGCATGCATGCTTTCAGTAATAGATCCACCCATTAATCAGTGTGTTTAAAAAGATGCAACAATCACTGCGATAGTCCTCCAATTTACCAGCTGATATTACTCACTGCTGAATACTTTCTCTACACATTTCTCATCCTATTTCTCAGTTTCTATATAGGAAATTAATCTTAAGAAGAAGAACAAGTGATCTTAAAGAACTTTATTTGAAAAGAGATTCTTTCTGAGGTTTCTTCTGCAACCAATTAAAATCCCAGTCAGAGTGAGGTGAAGACATCATTCAAGTACACATTAGCTTAAGAAATATTGAACATGAAGCCTACATTTGCTAATAAAACATATATTCTTTGGTCATTTCCTTCCATTCTCTGGGCCTTAATCCATAAGGAGAAAAATAAACTTAATAGAGGGAATAAATATGAGGTCCAGAAAGAGCTAGGGTAAATGATGCTGCAGAAAAGATGCTGTCTACCCACTAAGATTATCTTCAAACTTGTATTATGATCCTTCTGGTAATGACCTAGTCTTTTCCTACTGAAAGTGATCTGATTTTCTTCTACTGGAATTCTGCAACGCATTTCTTAAAAGAAAATTAAAAAAAAAGAAAAAAGTTACCTTGCCCAAGCTTTTTGAAGTGATCCACAACAATTTTATGCAAGTTCATACAACAGGCCCATGTATAACTGAGAGACACACATCAAAGATACGTTACACCTTATAGCAAAAGACATATTTGTTTAAACTTAAAGTGAATGGCAGATTATTTCCAGCTCTAACTAAACACATACTTTATGGCATTGTGCAGTCCATAATAATTCAGATTTAAACAAATGATTTGTCTCTGAACATACAGCCATTTGGTTCTTTGAAAAAGAGGATAAGTGGATGTTTTCATAATTTGGAACAAACATTGCAATTGATCTGCAATGACATGAAAGCATGAGAAAATCCTCTGTTGATATTTCAATCCTTTAGGTTTTTCACCTGCGTGTTGACCTGGCCTGTGGCAAAAACAACGTGGCCAGCAGAAGTATGGAAGTGATTGCACCCCTGTATTCAGCACTGGTGACACTGCACTTCAAAACCTGTGTCCAGTTCTGGGCCCCTCAGCAACAAGACATTGAGGTGCTGGAGTGAGTCCACAGAAGGGCAGTGGAGCTGGTAAAGGTCTGGAGCACAAGTCTGATGAAGAGCAGCTGAAGTAGATGGGGGTATTTAGCCTGGAGTGTGTGTGTGTGGCTCAGCTTCACAAACGAAGATTTGGGAAGGGCTGTCCCCACATGGGTGTGCCCTTCCAGCCAGTGCAGTGGATTTTTTTAGGTGAGGCTCAGCGTGCGCAGAACTGGCTCCACCGTTTAAGTCCTGAGGTTCATCTGCCACGGCCGAGTGAGCTTGGACAGTGCCAGTGAAGTCCTCAGGACTAGAACCTACAGCACCCGGCATTTCCCAGGAGGTCTCCCATCCAAGTGCTAATCCGGGGCTGACCCTGCTTAGCTTCCGAGATCTGACAGGATCGGATGTCAGGGAGGCATTTAACTGCCCTTAGCCTGGAGTAAAGGAGGTTCAGAGGGGGCCATACTGCTCTCTACAGCTGCCTGAAGGAGGTTGTATCCAGGTGGAGGTCAGTCTTCTGTCCCAAGCAACCAGCAACAGGACATGAAGAAATGGCCTCAAGTTTCACCAGGAGAGGTTGAGGTTGGACATCAGGAAGAATTTCTTCCGTGAAAAGGTTGCTGAGCATTGGAATGCCCAGGGAGGTGGTGGAGTCACCATTCCTGGAAGTGTTCAAGCAATGTTTGGATGTGGCACTTAGTGCTATGGTTTAGTTGACGTGGTGGTGTTCAAAGGTTGAACTGGATGATCTTGGAGGTCTTTTCCAGCCTTAATGATTCTATGATTCTATAACTTTATGACCTTCAAAGACCCAAAAAGCTCTCTGTTGTTCCAGGGAGTATAAAGTAAAAGGAGACCCAGAACCATGACCTTTTTTCTCAGGTTTATTCTCAGGCAGCCACTAAGCAAAATGAAAAGCTGACAAAAAATCAAGTGTTGTCAAGAAGTAACATATATTTCTCCAGCTATTCTTCATGATATCAACCATGTTACTACCACAAAGGCAAAACCAGTTCACAAATTGATCAAAGTTGATCAAAGAGAATGCAGGTACTTACCGTCATGGTGAAGAGGTTCTGAAATTCATTGCCTTGTGGAATATATGGTTAAGAGTACATATACGCCTTTCATAAACTTGGAAAGCTCTTCAAAAGCTTATGGTCTCTTTACTTGCAACTAGCTATCACAGTAAATGTATGAAAAATACTTTCTCCCAGTAGTTGCTTTGAGGACAGAATTTAATCCCAGAGGTGATCGTACCATTCCACACACCTGAATAACAGCAGCACAATCAATGAAGCTCTCAACTCCAAAAATGTTCCAGGTCACCTGGACTCTTTGGTTCCTCTCTACTCTGTGCCACAAGCTGCCAAAAGCTTCTTAAGCCTGTCATTTATTTTATTCCACTAAATAAATCTCAAGATTTTGTTTATTTTCAAGACAACACTGAGCTCACACAACCTAAATGATTTTACAAAGTCTCTGTCTACAGCTCTTCTATGAGGACATGGTAGACAAAATTTGTTTCCGTATTCAGAAAGCTTTGTAGAAACTAATGTTTTATGCTATTCTATTTGGGTTTTGCAATAATAGACTTTGGCCTGAGAGGCAATTACTTTCAGTTATACATAAGAGGACCAATGGGAAATAAGTCACAAACTTTGCTGCTTTTTGTGTGTTGCTGTGGTTTAAATGCCCATTCAATGAACTGTGAACCTTCTTGTATTTGAAAATATATCACTAATTAGATAGAAAATTACATGGAATCTGTCTTTCTACAAACATATATAAAAAAATGCACACATTCATATAGAGTACTTCAACAGTTTTGGATGTCACAATTTTCACACTTAACCTTACTTCCAGACAGTCAGTCAAAGAAATGTCTTTGCATTAAATAAAACAGATTACACACAAAACTTAATAAGAATTTGCTTCATGTGTATGCAGAGGCAATTTATAAACCAAACAAAACCTGAAAAAACAAAAAGGTCTCAATAGCTTTTCAAATTTGTCATAATTATATCATTAACTTTCTTCAGCAAAGACAACATTATAGGTAGATTTCCTACAGTTAAAGGTACAGATCCATCTTATAGAAAACAGTTAGCATTGACTACAGTGGTGTTTTCTGGATGTTTGGGATACCTGTCTGTTGCTACTAATGAGAAAGCCCAAACTCATCTCTACTAGCCCACTAATTAGCTGCAGTTTTAATTGTTAATGACTCAAGCTGGAATTTTTGAATAGTTTCTAAAGGAAATACATAGATTTATACTGTTTCAAAATCTGAGCTTCTTTTGCTGCTTTGGGATTTGAACTGGGACTGAATCTGAAGCTATAGCTGAGAAGTTCTGCATTTTATTTTCAGTATAACTGTGTCAACATTAGAATAAATGTGATATATCTTACAAATTGAGAGCTACTGTTGGAATATTTCTTTTATGGGCAATTCAATCACAAATTATGTTCACATCACATTTGCAGGATGTTCCTTAAGATCACAAATATTCTTTATTAGATCAGAAGATTTGGAAACAATATTCCTTACAATCACAATAGCATGCATGTATATATAAAGAATTAGAAAATAAAATTGCATTAATTAAAAAACAATTAAAGTCACCAATTATTTCAGATTTAGGGGGCTGCTTATGGGCTAACTTGAGATGTAAGCAAGTAAGTGCCAATTAATTAGAGTCTGTGACAGCGTTCAGTACCATCTCTTTGATCTTTCTCTAGTAGCTGACAACAAAGCACACACATTCACAATGCTTTAGTTTCAGTCAAGTGATCAGCAAAACATGTTCAGCTCATTTAAATAACAGAAGCTGGCAAAATACAGCTATCTTTTATAGCACTAAGCCAAGATTTGAGTTCAATTGACAGCATCTGGCATTTATAGAACAGATAACTTGCAACCATTTGCATCAGATGGATAACTTGAGTTAAACTTAAAAATGGATGAAGCCACAGGCCAGAGGCTAGAATTAATTCCATAGTAACTTCCCTAATCAACCATTGGTATTTGGCTATCTAACCACAGATATACCATTGCTCTGTGAACAGTGGCACACAAACATCTGGGCAGAAAGACACACTGTGGATAGTTCACAAACAGAAGATGCATTTGTTTCAACTATATCAAAATTCAGAGGAAGCATAGAGCAAAAAAAATAAGTGATGTATACAGGCGAGAATCTAGAGTTCTGTATATACAGGTATTGCACCTTTTTGAGCTGGTGTGTTAGGATTTTTTTCTCTGAATGTGTATTTTTGAGACATTAAGAGGAAGAGATATTTGTCTGTTAAAATGGGAGAAGTTTATAGTATAATCAACAATATGTACAATGACATGATTAGTGGAAAAAATTTAGATTTTTTAATACAATTTTAGAATGGCATCATTATATACACACATTAAAAAAAGACTGTTCTAACAGTGTCATATTTTAACCTGCAAAGCAGTCTTGCTTCTCTATTTTAGTCTTTATTGCTCCAAGTATTTTGGCTTAGTAGGATTATGCAGTTCTCTTCTGGGAGCCAAACAGTTGAGAGGAAGTTCAGTGGAGTGCTTGGAGTTAAATCCTGCCTCCAATTAACAACCCAAGTCGAAGCCATGCCAAGTACTCTGTGGATTCAAGACTCAGCGAAGACAACTGTGGGCAGACACTCCAATTTTTCAGGTGCTATGGACCAGATGCTGGTGAGGGCCACGGCAGCCTCACTCCCTGCAGCTGGGTGCTGCAGCAGCCGAGGTCTTTGCCTCTGCTGACTCTCAGGCTGTTCTCTGGGTTTGTGTCTGTGCCAGTGATGGTTCAGTTGACACGATAGCAGAGATTAGCAAGCACCAGTGCTCAGGCCTGAGCGGTGGCACTGTTTAATTTGCTCAGATAGACATAGCTCATGTGCATCCCTGTGCCCTATGAGAAAAGGACTTGAAACTGGCAGGTATTTTTTGACACCCAAAAGTTTTAAGACTTTTAGACCTAAATAATGTCTAATAATTTGTGTGTCTGCTACTGACAGGAAACAAGCATATTCTCCAGAGTGAAAAAAACATCAAGAAGCTCTGAAATTTGGCTGTCTAGAGATTCATAAAGGTGTTTAGCTTTTCTGCTTAATTCTATGTGATGTCTTTATTTTTTCCTCTTATTTTTTTCTGTGATTCCGTGTGCCACTCTAACATCCGAGAAACAAGCAGTAGCCTGTAACTTAGAGGCCATGAGGTCTCTCCACGAGCCCAATTTTGTTTGTGAACTGGTTAATATTCTGTATTAAAACCATGATTTATCATATCGTACCTCACTTAGATTGTGACAGCTCCAAGGACAGGAGACAGCTGCTCCTGGGGATATCAGCTCACCTGCCCCTGATGTAACATGAGAAATGGTATCATGAATCCTGTCTGCTGCCTCGTCCCACTGTGGCCATGGCCAGCCCTGAATTTCTCCCAAGATCGTACACAGCACACAAGTCACACAGTGTATGTGCAGGAAAAACACTGGGTGCACAAGGACTACTGATGCATAAAGCTGAGGCCTAACAGGGTTCAGAAACATGTGCAAGCTCCATGGCATAAGGTGGGGTTCTGAAACTGCCCCCTTCTCCCTCCAGGAAATGTCTCCCCCCATGTTCTCTTCCAATTTGAATTCAACCAAACTTAGCAATTTTTGTGAAGGGAGGGATCATTTCAGGAAAAATATTCTTCCTGCATGCTCTCCTGTGGACTGGGAAGTGGAGCACAAAGCTTATATTTTCTATGCAGTGTGTAAGAATGTCTGAGCCATGTCAAATCAAAAGTTCCTCTTGCCCAGCACCCCATTCCCATCAGTAACCAACAGTGATGTCACAGAAAGACACAGTAGTGCAAAATATATCTAATTTCCTACAACAAAAGTTTACAGCCATCAGTGGTTTTGTAACCCTTTGAGACCAAACATCCCTGAAATGGTAAGACTGCAGCTTGCAAGGAGGACACAAAATCACTTCATGTATTAGGCTTAGATGTAGCTCAGGACATTATCACTTATGTGTAAACCCAGGAGAACGGGCGACAGGGAGGGGGGGGCAGGTGTCTTGTGTAAACACAATCCTCAGTTTTGTTAAACTTGTCCAGTTAAAATCATGTATTTTGACACTTGTTTCAAGAATTTCTTATTATCTGATCTAGGTTAAAATATTGCAAGTTTAACCTAAGCAAAAGGAATTTAAATGGATTTTTTTCACATTGGATTAACCAAACTAGTTGGAAATTATAATTTAACTTAAACTGCTGTAGCATGTAGATGCAGATGTGTAACTGAGAGAACATGGCCTCAGGCAGATGTTAAAATTTCCAGTTAATCACAGTAGTAAGATGACTAATCCAGCCCTGAGCCATAACAAGAATTAGTCTATCAGCTCTCACACTATTTTTTTCAGCCACAGAATATAACATAATATAACATACAGCCTCAAACTACCCACTAGCAATAGACCAAGGAAACAACTACCCTTCTTAGCTTGTTCTGAAAACACTGAGACCACCCTGTTGAAGAAATCTGTGGAAGTTAAACATGTACTATCAGTGCAGGTGAACTTTCCGTTTCCTTACAATAATGTATTTATTAGAGGGGAAAAAAAAGGAAACAGAATCTTCCAGAAGGAAGACTGAAGCTCGTTGCAGCAGTCCTGTACACCACTTCAGTCTTCCCTATGAAAAGTCCTTTGTTTACTGTTAATGCATGTAACAATTCACTGGAATAAACCAACTTAGATGAAGCCACAGAGGCTAATTCCCACTTCAGAGACCTGCCACATCAGTTAAGAGATGGCTTATGCTTGCATTCTCAAACTTGAAATGCCATGCTGAAAAACTAAGCATTCTCATCATTACATTAACATTCAATTCTGCTCATATGGCCCTTCTGCTAAGCCTTAAGGTCATTTACAGCAGTAATAATAACAATGCTAGACACTCAGCCAAGCCAATGTTCAGCTAAAATTACACTGCAGAATCCACTACTCTATACCATCACAAGCAATACAGGTTTTCCTTTCTGGAAAAGGCCAAATCATCTAAGAAATTGGTTTGATACTCAGGAATCAATGTTAAAATTGTACTACTGTACTTCACTTCTAGTGAAGTACCTAAAAAAAATAATTTTAATTTTTCATTTATGATAAAATCATTTTCACTCTCTCTGCCAGTTACTAAATTTAAGTATGTAGGTGTTAAGTGATTTAAATTTCTTGATCTCAAGGATTTTAGTTCAAAGCAAATATTGCAAAAATTCATTTGACATTTTTAGACATTCATTTTCAATGATTTCATGCATATTTTATATTTTGTTTTGTTAAACATTGAAATGAATGGCTTGAGAGGCAATAATACCAGGAATTTAAAGAAATTACATTTTTAAACACAGAATTACTTGGAAACTTAAGTTTAGAAGTTATATTCACTCCATAAGGAAAGGATCGCACATTCAGTCTCTCATTCATATAAAGTAAATACAGTTCCAAATCCTAGACACTGAAAATTTATAACAAGCTTCTACAGACAGACCTGCTAAATGAAATTTGTTCCTACAACTTTCAGTGCTAAATCTATCAACACCACTTGACAAAGTTTCGATATTCTTTCTTTTTCAAATTTGTGAATAGAAAAAAGGCTTCGAGTAGTTTTTCAGGGTTTTTTTCTGCGATATTCATAATTCCTCAAATAAGATTAAATAAGACTGCCTTTTATACAGTGTCTATGCTTATACAGCATAGTAGAGAATTTGAATGGTTTTTAATGGCTTTTATGATTATAGCTCACCTTTGAATTAAGGAAGTACTTCTTAAAAATAACTGACCCTACATAAAATAATTTGAACATCATAGAACAAGTCTGTGCTGCAATAGAAACAAAAGTAGGACACTTGTCCCCTGGTTCAAAACCAAGACTCAAGCACATCTTTCCACTGATAACTGTACACCAGGAAGGATCAGACCCTGTCCCACAGTGCTTACACACTTGTAAACCAAGCTGGATAAAGGAAAAGAGGAAAGAAAAGACAAAGAAAAGAGACTGGCATAACCTGTGTCACTTACTGAGGAACAGGGAAAAGACAGAATTGAACTGATACTTCAAAAAGTGCAATGCTTCTCACTAAATATGGTTATGAGCAATATTTATGCAAGTTCTTCTCTCCAGGTTCCTTTTACAGTCAGTCAAGGGCTGGTCATTACTGACCATGTAACAGACAGTCAGCATAAGGCACGCACGTACATCATGGATTGCACCCACTAGACAGTAAGAAAATCAAAAGGTGATTAGTTGAAGAGTGCGTACAACTATTCTGGAGAATGCAATTTAAGTGAGACAAACCTTACCCAGAGTGCTGTACTGTCTATCCTTTAAACTACATTGTCTTTCAAATACAGAAATCTGTAGTAGATGCACTACAGGAGCAAAATGCTAACACACCTAGAGGTTTGTTTTATCAGCTGGCAAATATGAACACTTCTGCTGCACCACCAGGCTTTAAACCAACAGATAACAGAAGAGGTGCAGCAGTTAGAAATTCTGGGGACATTCATGGAACTGGCAAGGCAAACATTTTCTGTACAGAAAAAAGATAAAATAATTAGAAGAATTCTGATAAATGATCAATCCAAATGTGGCCAGTGAGGATGTGTATCTGAGCAGGGTTTAAAAAGACAGCTGTTCCTCCACCACGCCTTCTGGCAAGGTTTGTCTCAGAGTTACTGCCTCCATCTAGTCTCTTCCCAAAAACTCTAGTGCAGAGACATATCCAAGTCTTGTGAATAGTTTGCTCAAGATTGATCAAGTTAGTTTTTAACCCAGAGAGCATTAGAGTTGCCTGACAAAAGGAATCCCTGGCAATCTTGGTGGAAACAGGTGCACTTCCCATTTGCTTCTGCATGTTGAGCTTCTTGAAATGCTCAGGTACAGCAGCTGAGGCTGAAGGTAAGCTAAGCAGCTGCCAACAGCCTTGCTGCACCCATAAAAAAATCAACAGCTTATCACAATAGCCGTTGTGAGTCACACTCCTAATGTTGCATTTGCATTTGCTGTTACTGGTAGAGTATGGGCTTACTTTCATATCACATTAGTGTATTAAGACAGCACTGGTCAAATGTGTTCACACCGATCCAGTTATCTGTGCTATGTAATACTGTGAAGCATCCCCTAGTACATTATGTGAACCCATTTTGACCTAAATCATACCCTTTTCATGAGGCAAGAAAATTAAAAAAGAAGAAAACCCACTGTACATAAAAAGAATTGGATGGAGCACATTTGGAGAAACTGGATAGTTTAGTAGACAAGATGATTACATAAAAGAATTATTAAATGGCCTAGAGCCCTTCCACTTGAAAAAAGAGAGAACTAAACTGGGAACATGATGGAGGTCTGAAAGTCCAGAGCAGTAGTAGGTGAGAGTTTTTCTGCTGTGTTCCTTCCTTCCTGAGTCCCAACAGCCAAAATTGAATATTTTTGTAAAGTGTTTCATAAAAGAACTTATATCTCCTCTTGAAGAAGGTGTAATGGATGTTAAAAAAATCACATCTTGTTTCAAATTGAAATTGAATGGAAACAAATCTTTCAGACATGATCACTATACACACGCACTCTCATACATAATCCCCATATTTTTGCCTTCAGAAGCTCCTGACTATCAAAGTGATGGAGGGTGAAAGAACATCCTAAGGAAATACCACCATGGGATTATTCTGTTCTTTCAACTTTTTCAAAACCAACTATTTTTGATCTCTGAAGGAGAAAGGAAGGCTTTAGACTGATCTAGAATGACCAATGTTTGTTGAAGTGCACTGCAGCAAGATACAAAAGCAGTAAGTCCCAATATCTGTCTTTCTTACATATCTCCCATGTGACCTAGCAAAACTTTTAGCAGATGCTTTCACAGGCACAAATTGTGTCGACTGTCATACTGAAGTCTTTGGGAATGAAATGGCTGCTCTCTATTTGTAAATCTGAAACTCAGTCACCACTGCCCCAGCTGCAAGTTTTGCAATAAAAAAACTTCCTTAGCTGCCTGACATATTGTTGAACTACAGTCTAGAAAGCCCTTAGATACACCAGGAGTTCAGACCTTGGACAGAAAAACATAAACTTTACAAAACAGGTGTACTGGGTTCTGCTTCATCCCATCCCATGCTCCATGTACCCAGTCTGAAAATGGAGAAGCTGTAAGTGCTATGAATGACTTTTGGATCACTTGGTATATGTGTGACAAGGGACACAGATATCTGTGTTCAGATAGCAATATCTTGGGCTAGAAAATCCTATATTCACTCCTGACAGTATTTACAAGATATGACTGGCAGAAGATTATTAATTTCAGCCAGTTAACATGATTCTGCAAGGAATTTGCCATATCAGATATTGAGCATTTTGGTTCTGGTCAGGGCAAGTTCTGAAGGATATGCTTTATATATTACAGATATTCAGTTACTTAGGTTATAAGTGAAAATCTGAAAGTAGATAAGCACCCAGTAAACAGTCCTTAGTTTTAAGTGATAGGTAGCCTGACTTTCAGCACAAGGGTAATTACTTATCCACCTCTTTGGCTACAAAAGCTCTTAGGCAAGTCTTGATCTTTTTGTATGCTCTTAGAATTCAGAAGATCTTAATCTCTTGCCTTCCAGCAGCTTCCTTGAATTATCTGTAATGAATGAATCAGTTTTGTATTTCTAAGTCAGGAAAGACCTGCTCTTCTTCAAAGGCTACAGTTACAGTGACTACTTCCACATCCCCTAGGCTCTGACTAGATGAAGAATGTTTTACACCTTTTAGCTCTATCAAACATCACTTCTATCAGATCTTGCATTGACAACAGCCAGTAAGAAGAGGAGAGATGTGCTAGACTTTGTAAATCCCTAGGGAAATGACTGAGTTAAACATATCTGAAACAGAGACTATGCAATATGTAATCATATATCTCAAGAATTAGAATTGAAGTAGTTTATTTTAAATATCCACATCCTGTTTGCAAACCCATTTGACTAAATAGACACAGTCATTTTAACATATTGTGGGCCCTATAGCAATGGCCATTCTTACTATCAGAGCTGCAGTAGACAATGTTTTGCCTACAAGCACCAAAGAAATAAGAACTTATGATGCTAATTATGCCAAAGGATACTCAGCCATTAAACTATTTCTGGTAGACCCAGCCTATACTATTCAGTGTAATTATGTAAAATAGTGAAATGGTAATTAGCGACAAAGTGTGGTACATGTTAGCCTTACAACATGACTCACATATCTGGAAATAAGATTTCATTAGTCTGTAATTGACCATTAAAGCATGAAATTTTTGCACACTTTAACCTTACTGGGATTACTCTTGTCATTTTACTAGCAAAAATCAGTTCCTGAAGCTATAATCTTGCAACACTATGTCAGAAAAACTGCAGTACGAGTCTTCACAGCAGTCAGCCAGATCAGGCTTAAGGTTAAAACACTATACAGTGATGTTAGATGCTTGCATTTCAAAATACGTTTGTATGCAGTTGTATGGAATCATTGTGGATGGGGACATTCACCTTAAACAAAAAGTAAACCCAGCAAACAAACCAAAATAACTTGAGAAAAGAAAGAGATGAATGAAAAAGGAATAAAGAAAGGGAGAGAGAAGAGAAGAGAAGAGAAGGAAAGGAAGAGAGGAGGGAGAAAAAAGAAGTAAGGTAGGAAAAGAGGAAGGTAGGACAGGAGGAAGGCAGGCAGGAAGGCAGGAAGGCAGGAAGGCAGGCAGGCAGGAAGGAAGGCAGGAAGGCAGGAAGGCAGGAAGGCAGGAAGGCAGGCAGGAAGGCAGGAAGGCAGGCAGGCAGGCAGGAAGGCAGGAAGGCAGGCAGGCAGTAAGGCAGGCAGGCAGGAAGGAAGGCAGGCACGAAGGCAGGCACAAAGGCAGGCAGTTAGGCAGGAAGGCAAGGAAGGCAGGCAGGAAGGAAGGCAGGCAGGAAGGCAGGAAGGAAGGAAGGAAGGCAGGAAGGCAGGAATACCTGAGGAGTGGTATGCTCGGTTACTTACCTTGTTCTGACCCTGGCCAATGACTGGTTGAGTGTAGTGTCAAAATCTTTCTAATATACACCACTTGTAGATGCAAATGTGAAATGCTCCTTTGAGGCAGTTTGACAATTTTTTTTCAAAATGGCTTGCACAGTATTGCATGTGTGGAGGTGTTGCCCTAAAACACATGGATTCTATGATTCTGTGATCCCATCATGCATAAATGGAGGTTCACTTTCACAGTTCCTTTTAAGTCTGTTCTGTACAGCTCAGCCAGTGTTAAGTTTTACTGGACTGACTTTCATGAGCCAAGCAGAACTTTGTTTCATGCATAGGCTCAGAGGTGTAAGTTGTATCCATGTTTAGCTTCAGCACAAATTGCACAACAGCAGCAGAACCTGGTCCAGTTCTGCTTTGCTCAGAGAAGCTATAGACAAGCTTCATCATAGTAGGAAGCTTCATCATAGTAGGATCAGTGATTTGCTTTGCTTGTGTTCTTGCTTAGAGTAGCATTTTTATTGACAGACAAAAATGCATTTAAAAAACAACTGACTTGAATGTACAGGAGAGACAAAAGAATTATGAAGAATCAAGAGACATTAATTAGGAAAAGGTGCTATAAATATTATTATTATTCATATAAGGGGTTTCCCACTATAATTAATTTGGTTTCAGAATAGACAAAATATGCTTTCAGTGATGCTTTTTCAAAGAATAGATATACAAATCTGTACTTGCTACAGGTTAAAGAAATATACATATATGTAGAAAACAAACAAACAAACAATATAAATAAATAAATAAAGGAGAATTCTTTGGCGCTTTTGAAATAAAACTGCAATAACAATTCATGTGTGCAATCAAGAAGAAAAAAATGAATGACAGCCAGTTGGAGGAAGATTTATAATGATACCTGGCAAGGACTAATCTCAGCTACCATGTCATTAAAAATCTTCATTAATGCTCTCAAACAAAAAGAAAACAGCATGTTGATAAACTCATGATTCATTTCATACTAGGAGGTACAAGTTAGCACAGAGGAACGATGCACAAGACCCACGGAGAACAAAAAAACATTAGTGACTTTGATAAATACATGTTAACACTTCTTAGGGAAAAGAATCAGAAATCTAAACTATTCAGTGGGAATAGAAATCTGGAAAATAATGCTGTCAGCAAGCTAGAGAACAGCAATTATATACAAAATTCATTACAAAAAGTCATGCATGTCCTGCAGTTTGGCATGGTGTGCAGAGGTGTCTGATCACAGAATAAGCACTTCCACGTGGCTCCTGTCCAACCATACATACAGGTTGTTATTATACACTCATCCCACCATAAAAAATGAAAATTTGTGTTCTGTTGGGTTTTTCACAACAAAAGGAATTGAAGACATTGTGAAGTGCTTCTTTAATGCAGTCCTGCTTTTCAGAACTGATGTGCAGAGCCTTCTTTCCTTGAGCACCATGGAATCAAACTACAAACCACTAATCAAATGTTAAAGACAATTTTGAGGCCAGCACCTATTTGAGGACCACCTAAAAATTTCTGTAGGCACAGCTCCCCAGCTGTGCCTATGCTAGCAAATTTAGCAACACCAAGTTGCACATCTGCAGTGGTCCATATCTCAGCCATAACATTACAAAATCTTGGAATGGTTACGGCTGAAAGGGACAGCTGGATGTCATCCAGTCCAACCTCTCTGCTGCTGCAGGGTCCCCTTGAGCACATTACTCAATGTTGTATTGAGACAGTGTTTGCTTATCACCAGGGAAGGAGCCTCCACCACCTCTCTGGGCAACCTGTTCTAGTGCTCAGTCACCCTCACAGAAAATCAGTTCTTCCTTATGCATTGTCTCTATGGCTCAGGTTGTGACAACTAAAGCTCTTGCGGCCAACACCGAGGCATAGCTCACCAGGTAGCACAGCCCAGGGACCTTTCCCAATAGAGAACTTTGATACAGCCAGTATATTTGGGGAAGGTAGGAGTGTATTTAGTATATATCTAGACATGTGCTCAAAGGTTTTCTGCTTCAGATTGCTGGCATTTCCCCTGCTTCCTCCTTCTTCCAAACAAATCTGTTCAGCTGCACACTTTCTCTGTCACTACCTTGTCTTCCACTCAGCTCTGCCATGCATGTTTTGCTTAGGACACAATAGTTACATCAGATCTTTGTCACCAATCATCTGTTTGCTTGTTCCTTCACTTTTATCCCCATTGTCTTGGGTTGAGCTGGCAAAATGCCAACTGCCCAACACAGAGAGAGAGTTTCTTTCCCCCCACCGAGAAAAGGGAGGAAAGGAAAAAAACTTCAAGCTATGTTTAGGGTTAAACTAACTACATATATTTATACAGAAAAGAGAAAATTAAGAGCAACTACAATATAACACACACTTAAACAAGTTAGAAATAACAAGAAATAACTTCCCAGTCCCCATCGAAAAGAGATTCTATCACTCTAGGTCTAGAAGCACCCTAAAAGACACCCAGTAAGAAACAGAAAGTATAACAACAAAATGTTTCTGCTTCCCTGAATTCAAACAAAATGCAAGTAGTGGCAGCAGCAGCAGGGCCCAGACAGCAGGGCAGCTGGAGCATGTCCTGTCTCTACTTCAGCCATGATGGAACTGAGTGAATACTTCCCAATCCTATATTCATATCTCAGGTTTGAGTCATCTGGTATGAAATATTTCCTTGGTTACCCAGTCAGGTGAGAGCTGTCTCTCCCAATCCACCTAGATTCTCTGAGCCTGCTAATTTGAGGCCTAGCTAAAACCACTACACCCATGTATTCCTAGGGTCCCTACCTTCCCTTGACACAAATCCATTGTTTTCAAAAACAATGACATTCCAAATACATATCTCTAAAAGTCTCTTTCAAACAGATAGAAATGGTTAATTACACATGTATACAAAAAAATGTCTTTTAATCAGGTATTTCCAGACACCAAATCAAACCAAACTCTGTCCTAAACTCTTTAGCATTATTCTAGTCCATGCCCCACTTTTCTCCAACTACTGGGAGGGGTAGGAGGGAGGGACTGCTTCCTATAAGCCCCTAGAGAGCTCCTGTTCTTTCCTGCAGAATTTGTCTGTGATAAACAAGTCCAGAATACTTGGGTTTCCCTCTGCAATGTCTTGCAGAATCACTTTGTCTGGGAAATTGTATTAAACTTTAGCAACATGGTATATAGATTATGTTTTTGCATAAATTTAAGTATATTCATAACATAAATCTTAAAAACAGCTTGGCAAGGTACTGTTATTATGGGTGATACCTTTAAAATTTCTCAGGTTCTGAGCAGTTACTTTGTGCAAGACAGCCCTAGCAACTAGACATTTTGATTTAAAATTTTCTAGTATCAAAACACAGAGACATTTTCATTCTAGAGGAGACTGTACCAATTTTCTTTAATATAATATTATTTTTTGAAGATTTTGAGTTTAAACTGAAATAATCCAATTAGTTATTTTTTTCTACTCCCTTTTAGCAGCATCACAGATGAGATTGATGTAAGTTTTTGGCTTTCCTTAAGTATAACTAATACTAAGCATATACCAATATGGTACTTTTTTATACCCTTTCTAACTCACGGCATCTTTAGGATGTGAGTCTGTTAAAAAGAAATGTATTTAAGGGCTTTTTTGAGATAGTCAATGCCTGTCAGTATCATGGATGCTTGTTCCAGAGCTGTCACTCTGAGCTGAGTCTTCAAAATCCCATCAACTTCAAAACTTAGTTTTCCATGTTCTCTGGCATGTTTCGTATGTTATTTGGTTTCCCTGTGTTTCAGATTGATATTCCTTGCTGAGGTATTAACATAAGGAGCAGAATACATAGCAGCTTTTATTTAAGCCCATCTGATTTTCTATTAGCAGACACAGCTGAGGGTTAAGATCTGAACCCATTATTATAAATTCAAGCTTTATGGACACCATTAAATTAGGCAAAAGATTTGCCATACTTTTACCAGAAAGGTATGAGGTAAATGGTTGTACCGGGCTATTGGCCAGCAAATATTAAAAATTTTAAAAGGAATCTCTTTTAAAAACATGTTTTGAACAGAACATTGAGCTCCCTCAGGTCGTAAATCCTCTGGTTCCTTCTGTGTGGTCCCCAGCATAAATTAATCACTTCTTATAAAATCACCTATGAATTAAAGAAATTATTAAAGCAATTTCAATTATAAAACATAGATTTGATTAGTAGTTCTTGACATCTTAGTCACACCAGCAATGTAGGTTACACTGACAGTTTTGGTAATATTTTCTTGGACTAATTAAAGCCATGAATTATTTAACTGTCTAAAATAAACAGGTCACATTAGTTTTCTCTTATTATTACAACTTATATCTGTTATAAACTTTTCCTCTCAAAAGTATAATAACTGGGCAAACCTCTTCTGTGGAAGTTAGTGTATGTCAATATAACTTTTGACCACAAATCAGGAAACAAAAGTACCTTACAAAATCCCCAAACAGATGGGTAGCTCTTATATTGCTCATTTCTGAAGATTTCTTGGGGAAAAAACCCACAACTGAACACCTGCATTATAATTTGCAAAAAGTGATTCATCAGTTCAGGTTGTCCTTTCTGCAGTGGCATTAGTTATTATTTCAGAATATAGATTTAATTTTAAATTGACTCAGTATTAATTTTGAATTTTTACAAGCCACGAGTGAGCTCCACAGGAATTCCGATTTCTGCACTTTTATGTCATGTGATGACTTTCTGAATCATGAACTTTAGATGTCTGGACAAGATGTTCCAGTCCCTTCTACATATGAAGTTTTGCAGTTGAATATTTTTGTGATGAAATTACAGATTTTTTTTAACACCACCTGACTTATTAAAACAAAAATAGGATTGGGACTAGAAGCATATATCTGTCACTCTGCTGGAAAAAAATACTTTTCATTGCGCTCAACAGTTTCTGCTGTGCTAAAAACTAAAGGCATTTGATGAAAATTCTGCAATGCACTCCTTAGTTATTACAGTGCTGCTTTTTAAAGGTATGTTTCCACTCAGGAAGAGTTTTTCTAAACAGAAAACTGTGGTACAAAGAGAAAAAGGACAAATACATTTCACCTGAGGAGAGGACCTTCTATTGGATTTGTATTGTCCTTTATCACTCTTTTCTTACCTTACACATTGAAGAGCTAAAAGCCACAGGTCCTTATTCTCTTGTTTTAATAGACTACCATCAGAAAAATCTGCTCTAAGCAATCACTCTTCTTTCAGTTAACCTGTGGAGGCTACAAACGGAAAAGGGGAGGGGACCAGAGCTGCCAACTTTGACCCCAAATTCTCTAGTTTCTGGAGGCTGCTGGGGACACTGCCTCTGGCCCATCACATCCTTCTTGCCCCGGAAAACACTGCTTAAAAGGCATGAACCCTCATGAGAAGCTTTATAAAATGAGGCTGTACTTTCTGAAAGCACTGAAGCATTTGGTTCAGTTCTGCTCCCACTGAAATGAAAGCTAAAACTTTTGTTGACATCAAGGGGAAACAGCAACCTCTCATCAAGGGATAACAAGCAGCATGTTTCAAAACCTGAGATCCCCAGAAGTTGCATATATTACTTATTACTGTAAAACTAAAGATTTGAGGCATTTCTTTCAACACATTCATATTCTTCCATTCACATGTATGTCTTGTGAAACAGGAATGCAGTCCCTTATGCTTGTAGCTAAAACACTGTGTATTTTGTCAGCTCAGCAGCTGAAGAGTGGGGCAATAACAGGTAAGATCAAAGGGCTTAAATAGCCTCTGTGGTCAGAATGACAAAATGCTTACAGCCTCGAATAGGATATAGTCATTAGACTGGGGAAATGAATGATTTTGCTGAATGGGCACAATGGCAACTGATTTGGTGTGAAACAATGGGCCTTCACCTCATTGTAAGATCAGGAAGATTTGCTAGGTACACAGGAACACTACAGCTTCGTTTTGAAGTTAATACGGGATGAATAAAACAATGGGAGAAATGATCCAAGCGGGGCAACATTAGAGCAAGAACATTGATGGGGTCAGGCTAGTTTGACCTTTAGGGTTAACCAGATCAAAGGGTTTGCTGATTAGCAAAGTTGCTTTTTTTCTTTTTTTAATTACCGTAAAATTGGTGTCTCCATGGTTATTCTTTTAGTTACCTTTGCAGGTAGACATTGTCTATATGAAGCAGAAAAAATAGTTCATGACAAGGTCTTTGTAGTTTGAGAAAAGAAGGTGCATCCACTACAGGAAAATAAGTTCTGTGGAATCTGTTTTCTTAAGGATGGTACTAATTCCTGTTATAACATAAATGCCCAATCAAGTGCTCACTGCACTCAATGGAAACGCTGCTTAATGTCTTCAGAGAAGTTTGTCTCAGCCTCAAAAAAAAGTTAGCTAGCTTTTTTTTAGCAAGAAAGTAGATTTTCTTTTCTATTTTCTCTCTGTATTTTGAATGTGTAAGAAAGTAATTGTTTTGATTGCATATATGGTGCCATAACAATAGGAGAGAGGAGGGCTGAGAAGGTGCATTTTTACAAATGAATTAGTGTTCTTCTATATCAATAGGTCATACATCTGTAGCCCTTTTTAGCTTCCAAAGTATTAGAACAGACTCACATTGTGGTCTGCTCCTTTTGCAAGATGAGGAAGTTGATTTAAAAAATTCACTTAGTAGAATTAGGCACCTCAGTCCATATTTAGTTAAATGGATTTAAAAGTGTGGCACTAATGACATAACTGTGGCCACCAAAGTTTTCCATGTTACTCTGCCTCTTCAGAATTGTTTCAATTGTCTTGTATGAAGAAATTGTCCCAGTATAGACTTCAGGCCTCCTTCTGACTCCAAAAGCAAAGGAAAATTAGTGCAACTAAGGCATTGAAAATAATAATCAGTTACCTCTGAGTATTGCATTTTCTCACTGTTTTTTTGGAAGCTGCTTCAAGTTAGGAAAAGTTGCTTATGAAAACAGAGAGAAGGTTTAGATGTAAAAACCCAGATACCACTTAAGAAAACTCTGGGAGCTCTGCACTTCCTCCACTGTCTTCTTGTTTTCTGGTAACTTGTTATCCTGAATCTCATATAATTTCCTAATACCTTTGCGAAAGATATAGAACTTTATCCTGTCTACATCTCCAAATGACTTGTTCTCCTTCAGAAAATCTTGTCCATCAGTTAAAGATCTGGTCCAAGGGAATTGATTATAGGTCCTACTCTTTCTAACTATAAACTTTGAGATGGAAATATCAAATACATAAACAAATTTAAATTGCTTTTGTTTTATCTTGGTTGATAAGCTCAACCTTGTTTTTTAAGGCAGGCCACAAAAACATGTGCCAAAGTCAGACAAGGACTGTATCTTCGTATCTCCCAGATGTTAATCCACATGTTTTGTGCATATTTTGTAAACAGCTGCATCTGTGCTCACCTGCTGCAAGAGGTGTTTTCCAAGTCATATTTGTACCTTAAAAGTAGCAGAGCATAAATTTTTCATATGAGAAAAGGGATGTGATTTGTCAGAGGGTTATAATGCATTCAGCTTACCTTTGAAATAACACTGTTAAAACGCCACATACCTTTGCCTTTCGCTTTAGAAGTGTGCTATTAGAGGCAGACAGACACTTAGTTCAGAAGACTGAGCCATTCTACTAACCCATTGATTTCAGATCTATACATGCTCTCATACAATTAGGGCCTATTAGTGGTCATGTGTGGGATATTTTTAAAGACTCCTTATTAGAAATATCCTCCAAATAAATATCTTTATATTCGGATGGGCTGACTTACTATAAAAATGCATTTCAAACTGGTATCTCTCAAGTAATTTCTCTTTGCAAATTACATGTTTACAGATCAAAATGGAAGTCTGGAGGGAAGTTATGGAATAGAGAAGACGTGAAAATGTAATAAATCTGGACTCGCATATCAAATGCTTTTTAGATATGTCCTATACATTTTCAAGAAAATTATTTCTTTTTAACAAAGTTTCATTACATTGTAAGAAGAAGTGACAGAAATAAAGTTTTATCCTGTATTCGTTAAACATTCTTACTAACTGCATTTTAAGAAGCAGGCAACCACACTGCAAACATCTATGTTTATGAATTCTAGAACATTTTGGGCACTAGGTGCAAGTTATCTCCAAGAAAATTTGGTTTTACAACTGGTCAAATTCAAACAAATTCAGCATCAACAGATGGCATCAAAACATGCTCTGAACTGAGAAGTGTATATACACATTAAGAATCACCATAGCCTTTCTGCATTAAACCAAAAGAGAAAAGAGGCATTTTTCCAAAGATAGGAGAGCAAGCACAGAATTGTATGGAAGTATCTTTAATGTATCTATCCTGAAGTAAGAAAATTACGTTACTTCAGCTCTAGAGAAAGAGAACTGAGCACAGAAGTAGAAATTCTAATTCTGTAGCTGTTGCTGGCCACCTCTCACTGCTTTCAGTGAGGTCAAGGTTTCACTTAGAGGCATTGAACAGGAGCCTGTTTCAACTTCAGTAATTTAATTTCTAAGCTCTAAGTCACAAAGTTTAACTACTGATTCTGGATTTTACCAGTGACATAAAACTTTTTGGGGAGCTGAGTCTTAAAACTTTTATGGCTCTTAATTACTTGCAATAAACATTTGCTTTACAATGATTTCCACATTAGCTCTGTGATACTTACTAAAGTCATTGCAGTCCACCAAAGCAACTCAGACCTATCATTATGGGGGAGCAATCAGGACGACACTCCTCTTGGACACTCTCTTAACCACTGTCCTCCTGCTGCTCAGGAGGACAGTGGTTAGGACATTCTTGGACATCCTGTGATTGGTTTGAAAGATTTTGGAAAGCAGCTTTAAGGAAAATATCTGGAACTCCCTCAGACTGGCATAATTTCAGACCTCATAGACCAAGAAAGCATTCAAAGCAAAACTCAGCTCCTGAAGGGATAATTTATATGGAAATTTTGCAGTGTTTGGTATTTAGGAACCTGGATTATATCCATTGCTAACTTACTATTTTTTTCCTAATTTACCCAGAAGGCTTATGAAATGCATTAGGAATTCTAAATTTAAGAAAAGAGATACTGTTGTGCTCTCCCATAGGCATGAAGTACATGGCTCTGAAAAAGATTTCTGCTTGTATCCATCCTTGTTCTAACCAGGATTTATATGGTATTCCTATACAAAAGGAACTACATGTTCAAGGAAAAGACCAAGTTAAATGTGTAACTAAGGCTCCAGCTTGGCATCCACTGTGTTAGATCCTAAATCAGCTGCTAGAACATACCTGGTGAGCAGCTGCAGACTGCTGCTGAGTTATTGGAGACCTCCCACTTGGTTGCTCTCTGTCTGCTGCATCTACCTCTACACCCTAATTGTACATGAAGTGTCATGAAAGGGGAATTCCAGTGCTGCGAGGGGAGAGGTGGAGGTTTGCTTTGGAAAAAGACAATATGACTTGCTGTGCAGGCATAATGCCTTAAGAAAGCACAATGCCATGAGTACAGGTCAAGTGAAAATCCCTCACACTGTGCAAATAAGAAAATTGAAGCATTGGTGGGTTTAGTGCATGCAAATATTTCAGGTTTATTTTGCCTTTTAAAGTTGCAATTTGATATGACTGATTATTTATTTATTTCAAAGGATGGATATGTGAACACAATAACCAAGTGCAGACTCAGAGAATCCTTTGCATGACACAAAATCTGAGCTAAAGCATTTGAGACAGAAAAATCTCACATTTCTCCCCGCAGTTCATGTATGATTACAATTCCCTCTAGTGCTCCCTTTCACAAGCCTACAGGAAACTGCACTTGTGACAGAACCAGTATTAAAAGGGCAGAACTGCAAATCTCAGGCCTCCTGGCAAGGTAAAGAACAGCAGAGGCAATGAGCACCCCAAGCTCTGTGCTCTGCCCCAGAGAAGCTGGTGCAGTGTAAAGGCTAAAGGAACACACTGTGGCTGAAGTAGCCACAAGGTGAGTACAAGGAGAGACAAGGGGGAAGCACCTACTCCTGCAGTAATCAAAACTCTGGAAAATCTTCTCCACTGCTGCCCTTTTCATCCTGCCCCAGACTTCAGGCTCAAATTCTGTAGGAGACAAACAGCCCTGAAAATCAGGCCCCTTTAAAGAGCTCATGCTAAGCAGTCAAAATCAATTAGCACTCTCAAAGTAGGATGAATGATAATGGATACAGAATTGCCTTGGTACTCAGGGGACTAGGATTCAATTCTTACCTCTCTTAGACTTCCTCTGTGACCTTGGGGAAACCTATCTGTTGCTCTTTTCCTCTAAACCATGTTTTATATATTTCATTGCAAGGTTTTTGAATCCATTGATTGCAAAGTACTCAAATTCTATATGTCATGAAACTATACAGAGTTTTGAAAATGTAAGATTGTGTGATTTTCACTTTTAGACACACTGAGCTAATTACAGTATCACTTGGAACTGTATTACTGTTTTCTGAAAGGACCTTTAAAAAAATTAAAGATGCAAAAAAATATAGCATGTGCAATATTTTTTTTCCAAGAGTCTCTGATAAGAGACAGGAGGAAAACAGATAGATTAATTATTTTTCATTGAGACAAGTGAACGGCCTAGACAACTAATCCTCTTTTCTTTCAGAATCACGAACTGATTCACAGGTGTGATGAAATCACCAGGCTGCAAACAGCAAGGATAAAAACTGAACCACACCTAGGACAGTGAACTGTTTCAAAGGCAGAACTGATAGTTAGCTATACGTGAAAATCTATAAAAGATGAGCACCTTTGAAAATCACCATCTATTCACACACGATGTGTGTAAAGGTACCTACTATAGTAGTAATTAAATATTGACACCTGCCATAAGTATTCTACACAAGGTAGCATCTTCCTGGATTTTATGGTCAGTAAGTCCTGGATGTTTTATAGGGGAGAAAAAAAATGTGTTCCATAAATTCATGACAAACTAACTCTTATAGCAATTATTTCAAATTTAAAATATCTAAATATATTAGAAGGCATGTACACATTTGTATGTATGCACACATATGTACACTTTCAGATTCACACATACACAAAGGAAATGCACTAAATTCAGGGTTTGTGTCTTCGTGCTCTTAGTTGAAGAAAAAATTTCTTGTTGCTTAACCTTTGGGTTTGTTTTATTTTAAGACAGTTACACTTTGCTTTATACTTTAAAAATTAGGGTGCTTTTTCTTCCCCCTATCCTTGTTTCATGCAGATGATGAACCTTTTGAAATGTGCTTGCTCTTGTTGCCCGCTAGGAGAGGGGTGAATGCCACATATCTAATTGTGTGTCTCCACAGAAACTTTCCTCTAATTCCTGGTTGCTAACCCACATTCTTTAAGTCCTCTGGCCTCTTTCCCAACACTCCTCCTCTGTCTCACAAAGAAAAGAATTTGCTTTTTTTCCCCCCTATCCAAGGTCTTTTCTCATTTCAAAGCAAGCTACTTGAATGACTATTCAGTGTGTGCAGAATGAGGTCTCTCCACAACACTATGCTATAGTAAAAGCCGTGTGTGCTTATAAAGGCTGCTTGAAGGCAGCCCTACCCCACAGTGGCCCAGGCGGCATACACAGCACCCTGACCTAGCCATCTGTATGCAAATCTCCACAGACTAAGTAAACTTTCATAAAAATGTTCTGGCCCCTCTTTCTGTGTGTTTAGCAATTATTAGTGCACATTGGTCCTTTGTGTTATATTATTATGCTTTGTGTGCAGAGGAGACTCCCTGGCACCTGCGCTTGTAGGTGGCAGATGGCAGTTCTTGGCAGCAATACGGAAGTTTTCCTGTATGCAGCTAAGCCACAAACTGGCATCTTTTATTTCTTTATGCATGTACTGAGGAGAAAGGATTAGTGGTAGATTACCAGTAGTCTATCAAGGTATTTAATAAAAAACAAAATCGTGGGGGAAGAAAATCTAGTGAATGTTTTGAAAAAGAAAAGAGTAGACTGTTCAGCAATAACTTGCATTAAAAACTGCCAACAAACAGCTCTGTATTAATTCAGTCTCTTACATACAGAGGTTATAATTTTACCTTTCTTACAAGGGTAAAAAATGGATGCCTTGCTGCTAAGTTCATGTTTCTGGAATCTTTACTATGTTTTGCTCCTGTGTGCTTCTGTGTAGGTTTAATATGACTGCTACGTTATTGATAAAGCATCCGTGATCATAAAGGATCACAAGGTGTCCAACAATCAAATAACACACAGAGCAATCAAAATGCAGCTGGTGCTGGGGTGTGGAGAGACACTAAATCAACCACTGCACCTCAGGGTGCAAAACAGAAATGTTGGCTAATAACACTTAACTTGGGCATACTTAGAATTAGAGAATCATACAGTATGCTGAGTTGGAAGTGACCCATCAGGGTCATCAAGTCCACTGTACAGGACACCATAAGAATTACACCATGTGCCTGAGTCTATTGTCCAAACACTTCACAAGCAGTTTCTCACTGAAATCAGATACTAAAGAAATCAAGAAATCAATGAAGTGCATATAAAACTTCCAGATGCTAGAAGAGGATATACATTATTGATGAGTATGAGCTAGGAATGGTGGGTCCAGTAAAACAGAAGAGAAAATTATTTCTGTGAAAAGAAATAATTGAAGGATGAGGATGAGGATCTGGGAAGTTGTTCTTGGTTGCTTTCTAGCTCTGTCAGCTCCTGAGGTAGGTGGCCAGCTGTCATTTCTATGAATGGGTGTTTCTATGACTTATCTTCTTCAGTAATCACATTTGCAGGACTACAAACAGCATCTTAAAAGAGCCTTTTTCTGTATGTTTCATTTTTATAGCAAGTTTCCATGGCTCATGATTTCTGCCTTTTAAACCATTTTTAATAAATGCTATCATTCTCTTTGACAACATCCAGTGTTAGACTTCTCTGAAGATCACACAGAAGCATAATACTCAAGGGACAAATAGTCTGCTGTGGATAGAGCGGTTCTCACCCCATTAGGTGGGCAAAAGAGAGAGTGTTTGAACCACAGACCTCAGAGCACAGAGAAAATATTGTCTCGCTCCAAGGCAAGCCAGGCAAACTGTACCACAGCAGTGCAACCTTAGGTGGCCTTTTTAGAGCAAAGATATAGGAAAATATATGAAAAAAGAACAAGGCACATAAAGCAGGAAACAGGATGGAGAGAAAAAAGAAGGGGCACAGAAAGGGGGAGGGAAAATAAAAATAAAATATCAAAATATTGTGAAAAAATAGTAAAAACAATCAAAGAAAATGCATACACATTCAAAAAAGCCTACACCACACAAACCTATCCAAACAAATAAAAAAATCACCAAAACCCAAGATGTATGAAAACACAGAGAGAGAGAAAAAGAATTGAAGGAAAACAGACAGAATGAAACATACACTGATGATGGTTTACCCAGACAAGGAAAAGAATAATGGGATTCACCCCCCAAAAGAGTAGGAACAATTGTTGTTGGAATACAGAGTCTACCCATGCAAACTTTAGGTAGACATTGTAAAACTGGGCTGATCCTTGGAAAGGGCAAGGAAGACCAGGACCTATCAGGATTAGCCAGTACAGAGCACACTCCTGCATGTTATACACAATGGTGTGCAGACGCCTTCAAAACCCCCATTCAAGAACACATTTAACCTTGTTCCATATGTATGTTCCATACTTGTGACTCAATATAGTTAATGTTGTTGCACATTTCTTATTACCTTTCTGAAGACATGTGTAGTCCAGCAAATGCAGGGATGGAGTCACTGTGAAGGCACAGCACCCACCTTTCTGTTACTTCCATCCCTTCACAAAGCACATAGCTCTAATAGTACAGGTTAAACCAGTTAATTTGTCTTTCAAAACCTCTTTCTGACTATGGAAGATAGCATAGTCTTGAAAACACTTGGGCAATATTCCAACAATGTTAATTATAGGAAAGGCTGAGAAGTGACCAAAAAATGTAGGTATTTTTCAATTAGACTAAAAGGAGAGAGATACCTAGATTCAGCCTACTTGCTACAGAGCAAAAATGTATACAAAACTTGGAAAATTACTTTGATTTGCTATGTACAGGCAATAATACTTTTTCAGAAGCTAAATTAAGGCATGTATTTTAAAATGCAAAATTTATTTTAAGGACACAAGGCACTAGTATAAGCCTACAAAAGGAAACTATCCATTGTTCAGAAAGAAAGTGTTGGCTTTCTTGCAGTTCAGTTCATTTTTAAAGACAGAGAATCCCCTCTAGGGCAGATAGGACAGTAAATGGCTTTCCTTAACTCAGAGAATTACTTATAATTATTTTTTGGAATAGAATTTATTTTTGTTCTGTTTTAGAGCTAGTAAATAGAATACATACATGTATATACATATATACACATACACATATACACACAGAGAGAGATTTTCATAAAAAGGCCTTCTGGTGTAACATTTAGGAGAAATTTAGCTGAAAAACTTTACAAATGACAGCCCTAAGGCACTAGCAGAAATTGAGGAGATTGTGATCCCTGCTACACTGAGCTGTTATAAATGTAATATACACTGTAAAGCAGATGTCCGGACTCAGGAGTGCCTCAGGTGCATCATTCTTCCTCAAACATACGGCAGAGACATTGAGCTTACACCATCTGAACTTTTGAGTTTAGTATTAATTCTCCCTCCCAGTAACAGTTGTCTTATGCAGCTGTCAGAAATTACAGCAAGACTGAAAGGAAGAGTTTTATTTCTGTTTCCATTTATTTTCTTTTCAGTGGTAAGAGAGTGAAGTGATTTTACAGAGCATGGAACTGTATTCATTAAGGACCAGTGCTCACCATTGTTATCTGAGTGTGATGCTCTAGAAGCTAAAAAAAAACTAGGCAGACAGTCTCCTTTGGAAGGCTCAAAAGACATCTGCTTCTCTCCAGTGGACAACAGGGTACCAAGTCACTTACTTAAGTTTACCAAGCATTTAAACTCTAAATTCAAATAATGTGCAAATTCAAAGCAATCTCAAAACATTCAATGAGTACTAAAATGTCACTTTGATTTCATAGAATCATAGAATCATAGAATCATAGAATCATAGAATCGATTGGGTTGGAAAACACCTCCAAGATCATCGAGTCCAACCCTTGGTCCAACTCTAGTCCATTTACCAGATCATGGCACCCAGCGCCACGTCCAATCTGTGTTTAAAAATCTCTAGGCATGGTGAATCCACCACCTCTCTGGGCAGCCCATTCCAATGCCTGATTACTCTCTCTGCAAAGAATTTTTTTCCAATATCCAACTTAAATTTCCCCTGGCAGAGCTTGAGCCCGTGCCCCCTTGTCCTGTTGCTGAGTGCCTGGGACAAGAGACCAGCCCCCACCTGGCTATAACTTCCCTTCAGGTAGTTATAGACAGTGATGAGGTCACCTCTGAGCCTCCTCTTCTCCAGACTAAACAACCCCAGCTCCCTCAGCCTCTCCCCATAGGACTTGTGCTCCAGTCCCTTCACCAGCCTTGTTGCTCTTCTCTGGACTCGCTCCAGCACCTCAATATCCTTTCTGAACTGAGGGGCCCAGAACTGAACACAGTACTCAAGGTGTGGCCTCACCAACGCAGAGTACAGGGGAAGGATCACTTCCCTGGTCCTGCTGGCCACGCTATTTTTGATACAGGACAGGATCCCATTGGCCTTCTTGGCCACCTGGGCACACTGTTGGCTCATGTTTATCAAATTTTTGTTTATCCAAAGACATAGAAACTGAAGTTCTGCTAGTTCTCTTGGAAAACTGTTCAATATGTTGGTTGACATCACTTTGGTATCTTTTCAGAAGATGCCTACAGCTTTGCTGCATGATTGCATCTTCCTCTGCTCTGATATACCTGACAAATCCATGGTTTTGGGAACTTGTAGTTACAGAAGAAAAAGCATCATTTTGCAAAGTGCCAAAACAATATAGTACTCATTAAAATTTGTAAGAACACACAGTGTTTGACGTCCCACACAGTGCCATCCAAAGGGGCTCTGCTTTCCCCCTGTTCACATCTCTCACCTCTTTTGTGTACCAGGTTGTGGAGACACCTGAACTAAATGCTCACTCCTGCACAAAGGCAAGGGCTGGTAGTGTCACCAGTGGAGCTCCATCAGCTTTGAAGTCTTGCCCCCTGTTCTGAAATGCATGAGGCCATACTGAAAAGTACATTCATTTTTTTGATTTAAGGGCTGGAAGTTGCTGGCATTGGATAAATTAGTTTTTAAATGCTGGACTGAGGTTTAAATCAGTAAAATTACTTCTGTGTAAAAGATACTGTTGCACCCACATTATCAGGTCACTTGAAAAATACCTTTACAAAGGAAAGGGGTTTTATACCTGGGAATATGTGAATTTATAAAAACTGTACTCTATAAACTCCTCATCTTTTTGCCATAATTGTATTTTTACTATTCCTCTGAAGGAAAAAAATTATAATGGCATTGGAAGAAATTAAAACAAACAAACAAACAACAACAAAACAAACAAACAAAAAAAACAAACCAAAACCTCACTTCTGATTCTTGTAATATTTATACTCTGGAGCCAAGCAAAAATTTTTCTTAGGTCATGGACACTCAGGTCACAGCACACTCTGCCCCAGTAAATGACTGGGAACATCCCTACTGGTAAATTAAACCCTGTCAAGGCTCATTCCTCAGCCCGTAGGCCAAATGGTGTGGTCTCATCAGATCTATGCTACTAAACTTTCTTAATTTACAGAACAAGATGGCCACATCCAAAATATGATTTGAGAGTGGTCCCTGGCCTGTTCAGACTTCTGAACATTGCCCAGGAGTTGACTGTTGATTGGCTTTGATCAAAGTTGTGCCAGGGAGTATTTGTCAGCAGCATCAATTACTGAGCTTCAGTTATGGATCTGGCTCCTGTTAGTTCACTAGTGTAGACAGAACCAACAAGAATAGATTGTGAATTGGTCTCTGCATGTTCAAGAGATGCATTTTTTCACTCATCCAAGCATATAAACACAAACACATAAAGTGAGAAAAGTGAGAACATTCTATTTTATGGTTTCATTTTCCATTTCAATCCACCATCTCAGACACTCTTGATGGAGAATATCCCAAAAATCTGAGTCAGTATAATAAGGCAAATGACATCTTGTCCCTTATGTTTGCCTGCAAAATTCTATTTCTAAATTCTCTGTAGTCCATAAAAGATCAAGATCTGATCATTAATGAAGTTTTAACTTGCCCTGTGCCCTAACTCAGCGAGATGTGCATGGGTACAATGCTATTCAATAGTTAGGTTACTTCAGACTTTCCCAGCAAATTCTTTGAAGTGCTCCAGACAGGATGCCTAAAGTAGCTCTTTTTTAAAATTAAGTAAGGTATCCTCATGAAGTAGTGTAGTAGTAGCTTCACTCAAATACCACTAAAACCACTGGAATTTTTCCACTGACTTTGTGAGGTTTGGCTCTGGTTCAGGCTTTACGTAATCTCATCCAGATATTGTCTGATGAGAAAATACGGGTGTGCTTTTAAATTCTCCCATACCTTGCAAAAGAGAGTGGGATGAAAAAGCTGTGGGAAAAATATAATCATAACACTAATCTGGGCAAGTAACCTTTGAAACTGATCACCATAAGATAAAAGTCAACATCTCACCAGAAAAGTGAAACATTTCCAAATCTCAATTGAATAATTTTGGTCCAGGCTATAAAGATGCTGCATTCCTTTAATGAAATAGTCATGAAAGTCAATACAGCCAGGTCTTACTGAACTGAAGTAATTCAGAAAGCACTCAACACCTTGCAGAACTGAAGGAAAACACCCTTTGAGGGAAGACATCATCTCACAAGTATGTTTACAGAACAATTAGGTTGAAAAGGAGTGTTAAGATAATATAGTCCAACGATTAATCCAGCACTATCAAGTCCATCACTAAACCATGTCAAGTGCCACATCTACATACTTCTGAAATAACTCCAGGGATGGTGACTCAACCACTTTCCTGGAAAGCCTGTTCCAATGCTTGACAACTCTTTCTATGAATAAATTTTCCTAATATACAATCTAAATCTCCTGACACATATTAAGGCTGTTCCTTCTTGTCCTATCACTTGCTACCTGGAAGAGTCTGGCCCCCAAAGTGCTACAGCCTCCTTTCAGGACATTGTAGAGACCAATAAGGTCTCCCCTGAGCCTTCTCTTCTCCAGGCTAAACACCTCAGCTCCCTCAACTGCTGCTCATCCGACTTGTGCTCCAGACCCTTCACCAGCTCCATTGCCCTTCTCTAGAGACACTTCAGCATCTCAATGTCTTTCCTGTAGTGCGGGGTTCAAAACTAAACACAGGATTTCAGGTGGAGCCTCGAGTGTGGAGTACAGGGGAATGATCCCTTTTCTAGTCCCACTGGTCGAAGAATGCTTATTTTCAGACATTCAGTTGAAATGGGTGGCATTGGTCTCATCTTACTGCAATCACTGAGAAGTTAGGCATTATTCACCTTGGAACTCCTTTTTGTCAAAGGAGAAATTACTTGCTTTGGTATGGGATGAATTGTGTTCTAGGGATGCCCATCTCTCACCATGGACTGCCAGGACACCCTAGATTTTCCTGGAATATACCTATAACTGGAGTTAATTGAGATGGAGCAAAGTCTGGGATTTCTGCACGCTATATAAATTACTGCCTGCTTTACTATGCAGATATGATCATTTGTGCCAGCTTTTCAGGGTTGATAGGACTGTCCATTTACCATCCCACTACCATTTGTGATTTCCACATGGGACTTGATCCACCTCTGTAAAATCAATGACAGCTGAACCAAGTATTGGGTCAAAAACAGAGCTCCAGAAACTTATAAGAAATCTTGTCCGGGAATCTCTCTCTCTGCCAGGATAAGAAATTAAAATAAATAAATTTGAAAGAGAAGAAAAACCACAACCATAAACATCAATTTCCTGCAGAACTAGTGAAAACATAACGATCTTGGATTGTACATCCAAAAAGAAAATTTTAGCAACTAAGAGCAGTGAATGAATGGTAAGGAAGTGTCTGGGGACAAGAGCAGAAAGGAGAATGAATTGAGGAATATGAAAGAAGTTTATCTTTCGAGAAAAAGATGAATGATTCACTTTGTCCCCTTTGCAGTGAACATGAACACACCTTGTGCCACAATATGCTCTGAAATAGGTGTAGTGTGCAACACTTAAAAATGCTAAGATTACAGGTCAAATCTTGTTCCTAAAACCTGATAACTTGCAATAAAACTTGATAGGCTAGTTAAAAAAACCAAAACAACAACAACAACAACAAAAACCAACAACACCCCCCAAAAAAAAAAACACCCCACCTTCATTTTTACATAAATCATACTGCATTATATCCATAAACTTGAGACTTATAAAATGTGAAAGATTTTTAACTGTTGCTTGACACTCATTCATTGTGAAGAATTAACTCCACTGGCCTTGAGATAGATTGAAGGCAACAGGAGGATGTAAAAGACAGGGCTCAGAGTCTTTGGAGCTTCATGGTGTTCACAGTGTTTTAAACAATCATATTCTAAAGTTGATTTTGCAGCCTGTCTTAGTCACTATCTGCAGTCAAGGCTCTTGTGTAAATGGGGTTTGTTCTACCCCGACAGTGTGCCTATTGTATCTTGGGGCCACCTGTTAGACAGCATGAAGTGTTGCCTAAAAAAATACACAATAAGCAGATTGTTTGTTACACTTGTGCACATACAACTGTATTAGTGTTCTTCTCACCATATGTCTATATAAACAGAGCTGCAGTGAGCTATTCACCAGCGACTCAAACACTGATGAAGAAGCTTCTCTTAAAAGATCCAGGGCTTACAAGCATTGGTTCACCTGTTAGGCTTACATCAGAGTTTCAAATGCTTGACTTCAAAGAAGAATTAGTCCTTCAGAAGTTTCTGCAGGAAGTTTTATGCTAGAAGCACAAAAAACCCTTGCACAAACAAAAAACTCCACCACAAACCAACATAATAATCCACATTTGGTAGTTTTAGTAGTTCTGTGCAACGGGAAGGCGTGGAAAATTGGATTCATAGAAGCAGTTTGATTACCTTCCAAAGTAAAAGTAATACTAGATCATTTTAATTGCTGTTGTTGCTATTGTCAAATACACCATCATCCATTTGTCAAGACTAAATCTGAAGTCTTGAAAGTAAATGTGTAAGCTCAGTCATATCCAGGCAAGACTACCTTGGATAGTTTCTTCTATTCATTTCATTTTTTCACAAGGAGAGATTTTGAGGGCAAGGAATGAAAATTTTTTCCTTTGTTTTTTGTGCAAGGAAAAATGTTACAGTAAAATAAGCAAGAGACATCACTGATTGACATGGTGTAAGAATAGAATAGAATAGATAAAAACAGAAAAAATAAAAATAGAAACTACATGAATCTTTTAACAAGGTCCCTGCAAGGATAATCAATTCCATAAACCCAGATCTCAGTAGTTACTCTGCAATGGGACCACAAGGCCTAACAAGCTCTGTTACACAACTGTCTGACAAGACTGGAGTATATGTGAAGAAACATATATTACTGTCTATATGTCCTGTTGCTCTGGTAGCAGAGAATATTCATGCAGCAGAAGTCTCTTTGGCTGCCATCCCCCTGCATCAGCTTGCCTCCTGGAGCTGGTGCAGGTGTGGAACATAACCTATTCCACCAGAAAAGCCCATTGCAGCTAAGTCCTTCTGGAGCAAGGACACAGAAGCAGAATGTGAAATGGTAGTCACCATCTGGTGCCTGCTCTGCTCCTGCAGCAGTCTCGCTCTATTACTGTGCTTCCCAAGGCTAAATTATTACATGGCTATCCAGTATCTCCAAAAAAGGGATTTTGGAGAGGCTAACAGCATTCTTCCTACACCACTAAGGCTGATACTCAACATGCAAAACACCTATCAGAGAGAAGGAAAAAACCAGGGGGATTTTTATTCTTCAGTTTATTCTCTAGCATAGAACAAAAGAACTGCAGCAATTTATTTTCTAATAACTGTTGAAAAAGTTAACTTTAGAGCTGAACTCCTCTAAGTAATACAGATCAACTGTTCTAGCTCCAAATGCATATGGGAATTATTTAATATATGAATTGTTTACTCTGATATTGTTAAGAAGTAACTATGCAGGTTTGGGCTCCATTCAAAACAAAAATATTATGAACCCATCTTCTGTCTTTAACTTTGCCTTTTTGTTTTGTTTTGTTTAGTTTTCAGAGAGGAGTGTTTGCTCTAAGGAGCAGCATTAAAGAGAAGATTTTTAAAAGGTTCTGCTTCAAGGCTAGTTAACCCACATTTTTTCACAAATTACCATGAAAGCTTTTTCCTTGTGCTGGTTTCTTTCTAGTAACACAAAGAATGCAATGCAACCCAGTTTTACAGATTATATTGGTCTGTTTGGAATAATATTTTATTTCATATTAATTTTTTTAAGCTCAAGCTATTGTGTTTTCTCAGCACCATTCTGTGTAATATTTCTGAGTTTCCTTTTACTTCATTGTAAAAACATTTTTAATATCCAGGTGCATGTTAGTGAATGAAACTGCATGCATTTCACATCTCTATCCATATCATGGAGAGCTACAGCATGAAGGACATGGCAGCAATAAATGGAAGCGTGATTATATTTCATGTACAATTTTGGCCTACCTATCACATTTAAGAGTAGCAATGAAGATACCATGGCATGATTTCTAATTAATCCTAGCAACCAGAGAGTGTCATTGCTCTAAGTTTTAACAGCTGGGAACACTCCTTTAAAACAATGGAACTCAGGCTACAGGCTAGGGACATGGCAGAAGAAGAGGAGTGAAGGCTGGTAACAAGCTAGGGAGGGACTCCAGTTTTCTTTACTCTCCCCAGATCCACTCCAACCATGCCAACTGATGGCTACCAAGCAACTTACATTTTATACTCTCATTAATAAGTTAAACCAAAGCTCATACTGCCACTTTTCATTTTGTGTGTAAGATTAGGACCATCATGTCCGTGAAAGCATTCCTCAATCCCACATTCTGCACCTCCCTAGGAAGACAAAAAAGTGAATAGGAGAAGTTTTATGAACCCTTTATTACAGTGCTATCTAAAAGAGAGTGACCATGTCTGTACCAAATCACAGCTGGTCCCAGAAACAGCAGGAAGCACAGGCAGGAGAAAGAGATGCAGAGTGGTGGAAGTCCACCAGCCTGCCAGGAGTGTCAACTGGATTGTTTCAAAACTAAACTGAAAGAGTTTATGCAAACCAGCAATGCAGATGGATGGTAAACCCCACTCCAGGACTGACAATTGCACAAAATCACTGACAGTTCATAGGAGAACTCAAAATGAATCCAAAGCTCTAGAAAAGAAACTGGTCCTAGCACAAAATCCTAAGGAGAAAAAAGGTGAAATGGAATCTGTACTGTGGCCAGATTTGTGAATGGATCAAAATGTATTCATTTTCCTGGCAGAACACACGAAAGAGAATCCCCTTCCCTCGCAAATTCTGTCTTGGGTTATATGAAATCTTTCTTTTTTTTTATTGGAGCTGTGTTCTTACATACTTCTGTTTGCTTTATTTTCTTATTTTAAAAATCTAATTACATTTAGCATAGGAACTTTGAAAATTAAATCTTGAGACATTTATTAGCAATGTTGATGTGACTGTTTCGTTTTTTTCAATATTTTGGTTTTGGTGATGAGAAGAAAATAATAAAGAAGAGGAAATAGGAAGTTTTCACAGTTTAATCTAACAATATGCCTAACTTTTTTTTAGTCCAATACCACATTTCTTCATGATTTTAAGAGGTCCTACATACAAGATTCCTCTTTCATCACAGATCATTGCTAGTACAATGAAACTGTAGATTTCAGCTGCTGAAGGAACTGAATTTTCCAGTAGTAACCTCTACAGTTTACCCTACAGTTAAAGGTTTCCTTGAAAATGAAGTAAGATGTACAGTGGAATTATGAATATTATTTTATTCGATGCTAAATATGAATGCAGACATATTTAATTCTATGTGAAAAACTTTATATAAAATGGCCAACAGAAAAGTTGCAAGGCTATGCATGATACCCCAGTATATGTGGCCATGCCCCTCCGCTTCATGAGGAACTTTAGGCTACTGTCCCCTCCAGTTCTTTAAGCAGCTTTGCTCTGGAAGAGATTCGCACAGGAAATAAATAAGAAAATTAGGGAACAGTGGCAATGCAAAATCAGAAGGGGTCTGACAAAGGCAGCTGCTCTTGCACTGTGCTACCTGAGATGTTCAGAGCACGCATCAGAAATGGATAAACCAATATGCTAGAATTAGAGGAACTGTGTGTTAGCAGCAGCCAGTCTGCCTTCACATTTGGCTAATGAATACATGCACAGGTTTCAGGCCTGCTGGTGACATTCGCAAAAGATGATGAGTAGGAAAATAGGAATTATTTCTACTGAAAACAAGGATTTTTATTGAAAATGTCAGTTCAATTTAAAAAAAGAAGTTAAAATATGCAAACTTTTCCCTTTTTTTTATTGTGCTTCATTTGAGCATTGAGAGGTTTTGACTAAAAAAGAAAAGAAAAAAGAAAAAAGGGTTAAAACCCCACAGTAAACATAATACCTTTCTAATTTTTTTTCAATCTGACAGAGGTTTTCTGAGTTTCGTCTTTACCTGACTGAAATTTTATCAGTTTCTTCATGTGCTTGTATGTTACCAGTTCAACACTAATCCTTTCAAGTTGTTAAATGACACAGGTCTTCTGTTATTCAGGTTGTAAATGCCCTGAATCAAAGCCCATGTCAATGGGGGCCTGACAATATTCCTGGCAAGCACATTATACTGAGAGCTTCCTGGCTGCTCCTTTAACATATACATCCATCACTATTTGTTCAGCTCCTTCTGGGATCAGAGTTTATTAAACAAAAGAACAAAAAGCAAGCAAAACAAGAAAATTTCAGAGTAAGGTCTCACTTCCTTAAAACTGTCTACATTCCTCTGTGTTACTAGATATTAATTTCTTAAAAGTACTGCAGAGGTTTCTTAAGGTAATGGACTAATAACCTGTGTCTAACATCTCCCATGCATCCAGCAATAGTCATGTTGCTGAAATAACTGGAATATTAGAAGACTGAACTCTTTTGGGCATGAAACTGGTTGTTTCCTTTGCTTTATTTTTGCTTCAGTTTTCATCTTTTGAGTGCCTAAGCATACACCAGAGCTCTAAAAATGCAGATGTTAATGATGCTAAAGATGCAGTTAAATCACATTCTGCTGTTTAGAGATATATCCTTATACAGCACTACCCTGTGCTGCTCAGTGCACTGACTAACAAGAACTCTGTTGGAGTATTTCTGTACAGTGACAGTTTGTGGTAGTTAGGCAATTATTTTGACTATTTGTATTAGAAATAATGTAGCCAGCAGGACTAGAAAGGGGATCACTCCCCTGTACTCAATACTGGTGAGGCCTCTCATGACAAGAAAGACAAAGGGGCTGGAGTGTGTCCAGAGAAGGTTAATGAACCTGGTGAAGGATCTGGAGCGCAAGTTCTATGACAAGCAGCAGGAGTTGTTTATTGTGAAGAAAAGGAGGCTCAGGGGAGACCTTATTGCTCTCTACAACTACCTGAAGGAGGTTGTAGCCAGGTTGGGGTTGGTTTCTTCTCCCAGGTAGCAAGCAACAGGACAAGAGGGAACAGTCTCAAGTTGTGCCAGGGGACACAGTGATTTAGGGAAAATTTCTTTCAGAAAAGGGTTGTCAAGCATTGGAACAGACTTTCCAGGGAAATGGTTGACTCACCATCCCTGAAGGTGTTTAAAAGACATAAGTCTTGGGGACATAGTTTAGTGGTAGACTTGGCAGTGCTGGGTTAATGATTGGTCTCATTGATCTTAAAGATCCTTTCCAATCTAAATGATTCAATGATTCCATGACTACTGTGTGATTTAGAAGAAATCACAGAAAATCAACCTTCTGCTGAAACCCATATAATTTATCTCTTAAGTACATAGGACCCCATCTGCAAAACGTACACACATTGTTTTATTCTACTGCATTGCAAAATAGACTCCATTTGAATTTTAATCTTGCAACCTTGGATAGTGACATCAAAATCTTCCTGCACATGGTGAAAGTGTGAATCATCTTGTCTAATATCTGTCTGGCCACTGGAGAGCACTGAGTGTACCACGAGACTGAGGTGATAAACAAGTGACACTACATTCAAAATGTCATTTGAATTCACCTACACAACTGACACATTGCACATTTCCCCCCAAAAGGAGAGAGAGGAAGTAGAGTGAGGATACAGGACAAACAGTGGATATTAATCCAGGTTTTCAGTTTTCCAACTATCTCCTCATATTATTCTTGGCACATTTCAGAAGTGTTTGATAACTACTTACTAGAAATCCTTTTTTTCCCCCAAATGTTAGTACAACCTTTTGATTCTTTCTTGGAATGCTTCTTGGTATAACTGATTATAGTTAAGAAAAATTACTATATCAGTTTAGGAATCGAGAAATGGGATTAATAATTTGAATATTAATTTTTCATGAGACATTTTACTGAAGACTGAAATTCAGTAGGATCTGTATTTAACTCTGATTCCTAATTTTATATTTTTGACCCATTTACAACATACTATTGAGTAGAGCCCTTCCCAAATCTTTGTTCATGAAGCCTAGCCATACATACATACATACATTTTTGAAGATTAGGCTTTCTAGGGACTAGCTCCATGATGTGCTACTGATAATTAAGTGATACTGCTCTTTTCCATGATTTTATGTTAATATATCCATTTTAAACTAGAAGGCCTTATATTCCTGGCACTAGCCATTCAAACTGTGAAGGAATAGGTACACAGAACAAGAAATATGGAATATATTGATCCTAAACTGGTTGCATATATCTAAGGATTCCATGACATTTTCACTGTATTTATAGTATTTTAAGTGTGATTCTGTGCTGCCTACCAGGGAACTTTTCTGCAACTTTGCCTACTTTAGACCACTCCTCGCTGCTGGTGGATGATGCTCATCTGCATTTTAAGCAGCAATGCCCAGGTCCTGGGCCAGCAATAGGCATCATTGCTCCATGGGATTATACTGATTTACACAGCTCAGGATCTGATCCATATTTTCTATCCCTGTGACATGATTTAGGCAAAGTTGCACCCTATAAATCTATTCTCAGCTGTTATTTTCTGCCTCTCAAGCTTCCAAGAGGAGAGTCCGTATTCAGGTTTCATAGCCAGGCAACAAAGGGCTTCCCCCTGGGTGCGCTGCCACTCTTTGAAGAGCTGAAGCACGGGGGGCTGTGGAGGCAGAGCGTTTAAATAGCAACATTCATTACCGCGGACGGAGGAAGCGAGGTCAGCGCAGCAGCAATCTCCCGCTGTAAATTTGCGAGAGCAACGCCACGCCAGTAAAAGCGCACATGAAACAATCCCTTCGCCTCCAGTGGGGAAGGAGAGCACCGGGTGGGTACCAGCTCACTCCGCGCATCCGGGGCGCCCGCGGGTGGCTTTTCGCGGAGGGAGGGTCCTTGGGCAGGCCCGGGCGGGAGCCGTGTGCCCGGTGTTGGTAAACACGGCCCGCTCCGGCCCCCGGCCAAGCCCCGGCAGCTGCTCCGGTCGCCGCGGCAACGCGGGAACAATGGGCTGGGAAATCCTGCCAGCGGCCAGCATGGAGCGAGAGGGCCTTATGGAGGGAGAGCGCCCGCTGCCCACCCACCCAGACCCTACCCCCCCATCCAAACCCAACAAACGAACAAAAAAGTGTACAGGCTAAAAGGCACAGAATGGCGTGTTATATATCCCACACCATCCCTCCAGGCTCCATTATGGTCCTGCCTCCCCAGCCACCCAGGCACTGACCCCAGGAAAGGTCAGGTGACACTGCGTTAAAAAAATGGCAGATGGGTGGCAATAGGCATTTGTTGAGTCTCTCCTGTCACAATTTTTGAACCTCCATCATCGTAGAATCATAGAATTGCTGTGGCTGGAAAAGACCTCCAAGGTCATTGAATCCAACTGTTGATCCAGCACTACCATGTTCACCACTAAACCGTGTCACTAAGTGACATATACTTTTTTTAATGCTTCCAGGGATGGTGATTCCAACACTTCCCAGGGTCTGTGTGTCAGTGATCGGACTTCAGTTTGTACCTCATCACTCTGGGAGGTGGAGGGGTTTCTGTCGACGTATGGGGACAGTCATCTCAGTTTTACACCAAGATTTCAAGCCTGATTTTGCTTTCAAATGCAACCATTCTCCCCGCATGCTACCAAAAAAAGTATGGATTTAACGCACCTTGAAACTTTCTTGACAAGTAAATGAGCTGTCCTCAGATTGCTCACCTGAGGAAAGCAAAGGCAGCCTCTCTCACATGCACTTGCAGCTGGAAGAATTTCTCCGCTTGAAAGACCTCTACAGCTGTGCACAAACAAGGAAGTCTTTATAGGAGTAGTGGACACAGTCATAAACTTGGAAAAATACAGCAGCAGTCTCTATACGCAAATAAAACCCCCCATCCTCTCCTATTAAGTCCAACACTAATTTACTGAAGCATTTTCCCATCAAGTTGAAGTATTTTCCTACATCATTGCACCCTGATGACAAACCCCACTTACCACTCAGACAGCAAGTCCGGATTTTGGGGAAACTTTATAGAGAAAAGCAGCACTTCCCTGGGATACAGTCATGTCTTCTGCCCCCTATCAACTACAAAGTCTTCAGAAAACACAGATTCTTACAACACAGCCCTTTCTCCATGCAAAATTATGCCTTTGGGACCAATGTCTCTTCTTGTACAAGTTCTCTATGGAATATCTCACAACTTTTAGGAGTAATTGGTTCTTATTACACAACTAAGAAACATTCCTGCTGTCCTCAAAATCTCTTGGGAATTGGTTCCTCAGCAGAAATATGTGTCCTTTTATAACTATTTTGAGTTACCAAGTGTCTGTAAAAAGATTGTGTGTCATAAAGTACAAATATCATTGTGTGATGATAAAGGACTGTATGGAATTGTCTACTCCTTTACTGCAGGAGTGTGTGTGTGTGTATGCAAGATGGCATGAGCTTACCCTAAGGCATGGTGAGGGGGCGGGTATTGAGAAAAATATTTCCAAATGCCAGGTATGTCATCCCTGTTGGTAATATGCCATATATAGTCCTGTGAAGATCCAGATGAGAGCTACAGCCTTTGAGTTTGATATAATATATGTGCAATGAATATTCATTATGATCATGATTTATAAAATGTAGTAATGCTCTTAGTAATGTTCTGAACTGAACGAAGTTCACTATGTGCAGAGAGAGGTGCTAATTAAGACGTACCATGCACAGATCACTGCACAGAATTTTTCAATTGGGCAAATAATTAATTGACTATATGTTCATTTTGCATCTGAGATCCAGTTCTAAAAAAAAGGGAAGAAGGTAGGATGTTACAGCCTTGTCTGGCTGCATTCCTGTTGCATAAAAGAACCAAAAAGAATGAGGAAGACAATTCCAGAGCAATGTAGGGGCAAAGAGACAGAGCTGAAAAGCAAAAGTGGAGGCTGGATTTCATACCTTGCTCTGTATGTCAGTTGGGACCAGTAAATGTCCCAATGTCAGGACAGCAAGAAACATCCTTTGACCTTGGAAAAACTCTTGGCACCACACATGAGTATGAGCTGCAATTAATTAAATTACTTGTTGCAAAAACAAAAGCTCTGTTAAAAGACATCTAAATTTGGGTGGGTCTGGTTACTGTAAAAGTATCCTAAAGACTGAAATTGAAAGATCCTTTGTCCATTAGAGCATGAAAAATTGTTGTTAATATTTATTACAATAATTTCAGTGGGCTAGCTCTGGACCTAAGTCAAAAACTAGCATCACATACAGTCATGCATAGTTGTTTGCACTGCCCCCTTAGCTTCCAGCACAGGGTGGCCACATCCAGCCTTTTTACTGGGAATGCTCTCTATCCCAGATGTCTAGGACCACTCTTCCTGTCAAAGCCCTGCCAGGATGTGTGCTGGTCATGTAACTGTGGGGACAATCTCAGGCCACTGCCAATGTCAGTGCCCTGGGCCTCTTCTCCTTGTGAGCTCATACATAATCTGACAGATCCAAAGGCTAAATCAATAGGGCTTTGGTGGGAACTGGAACAGGCTCAGTTGGTCTTTCCCTGTTTAATTTTTTCTAATTACATTCTTAATTTCTGCAGGTCTAATTATTTGTAGTACAATAACATCATTACCAAGAGAAAAAAAAAGAAATGGGATTAAGAAGTTCGAAGCACACCAAAAAATCGTGCATTTCTAAAAATGTATAAACCAGACCTTTCTCTCAGGGCCCAATCATGCTCTCTGCACCTAGACAAGAACAGTATTGTATCCAGGGCTGAGTCCATGGAAATACTTCTGGGCTTTCACATCTCAACTGAGCAACTGAAGAGACTAGTGGGAAACTCACAACTTTAGTGCAGAAAATTCAGGATGGGCCATAGTCTGAAGAAGGTTTTTAAAGCTATTTTATTTCTTTGAAAGAAAACTGAGGAAGAAAGACAACAAGATAGAAGGAGGAAAATTTTGGGCACAGGGTTGGGAACAAAACACTTCTACTTTGAAGCCATGATATCTTACTCTTCAATAGCTCTTCGCAAGTCACTTGGTCCTTCTACCTTACCTGTCCACCTCAGTGCAGGAAGGAGCAGAACATTGTGAAGCATTGGGCAGTCTGAAATACCAAAGAATCTTGTCCATGGAAGAGCACTCCTGACTCCAGTGCTGTCAGTAGAACATCACAGATTTACTACAGACCTAAAGCCTAGTGTGAAAGGCCCTAAAAATGTTGTTCTTCTTGGGTGTGGGGATGTACATGTAAAATTTTTGGTAAGCACTGCACTGCATTGCCTATTTAGGTGGAGAAAAATAGTAAAACTGCCTTCCCCAAAGAAACAGCTGACAGCAACTTAGGTCCTGATTCTTAATCCAAGAGTAAAAAATATTCCTACTGTTTCATTGGTCAGGTGCACAGGTACTTTGTATTATTTTTGTTATTGTCCAATTGTTATTTCTCCTTTTCCAATCTTTCTTCATTTGTCAATACTTTACATGTAATGCTCCTAGTAACAAAGCACAATAAAAGTCAAAATATACTGACTAGGCCTTACTTAGAATAGGAAACAGATGGAATATTTTTCAGCATGTTTGAGAAATCAACACATTTCCCTTGTAATATCTAATAACTAGCATTATTCTCATTTTACAGTTTATGCAAGTAATAGACATTAGCTCCTAGCCTTGATGAAGCATCTGTAGCTCTGTGAGTTGAGTCTCTCTTTGCATGTCCTGGACTGGGCATCATGCACTGAGAGAAGTGAATCCAGATTTTTTCAAGATTCCACTGCTACTGTAAAGACTGCAATATAATTAGTTAGTTTGAGTCAAGCAATCTGGAATGACATGTCCAGTTTTGGGGTTCTTAGTTTAATTTTATTTTCTTCCTCTACTACTGCATTACACTTGTATGAACAGTGCAGATACTGAACATTAGGCAAATCACTAATACAACAATGCGGCACTTCTTTCTGTGGCACAAGATTTCCCTGGGAATGTTATTTTTATTGTATTTCATTCAGTGCTTGTTTGTTTAAGGAGGAAGAACAGACATAGTTTGATTCAGCAAGCATTCTGGCCTCAGTCCAGCAAATCATTTAAGCGTGTGCTTAAATGTAATGAAGTTTAAGTTCATAGTACTGCCTATGTATTTAACATACAGCATGGGCTTAAGTGCTTTATACAAAGCAGAACCAAAATGATGAAAAACCTTAAAAGTAAGTCCTATGCATTTTTACACAGCTTTTTAAAAAAAGCTGAATACTGTTAAAAGGGACATTTTTCACTGCCTGTGCTATGAAAACACTGTGTAGTGGCCCCCCCAAAATCCAACCGACTTTTCTTGATCTGACAATCTTACAGCTATATCCTGTGTAACTGCTAGTCTGGCCCTTTTAAAAAATATCCTATTAAGTGGAAGCTTTGCCTGGGCAAGGTATGCAGAAATGAGTCACAGGGAGTATATGGAATTTTCTCAGGATTTAGGGCTGTGCCTGTTGTAGCCAAAGGCTAAATCTCCTGTGGAACTCAGTAGTGTTCCTCTGAGTAGATGCACTTTCCATACCAGTCTCTGTTTTAGTGCGAATTGTAAAACCAACATGAAAGTCATGCTGAAACACACCACAAAGAAAGGTGTGTTCTTGAGTTACCTTACCCAGGTTAGATAATTTAAGCTGCGGTTGCAGCCAATTTCAACCAATCTAACTGCTGACTGCCAGAGAGGGTGGAACCACATCAGCCAACAGCTGGGTGTGCAGCAGCCACTGTCACCCCACAGCTCCAGCTTCAACCAGCAGCCAAGACAGACAAGGAAACTGGAGTTAGCTAATATGGAACATGAAATCCTGACACTGCCTAAAGCCCCCACTGCTTTAACCTGTCCAACATGACTGCAATTGACAGTAAAGGAAAACACAGTTCCTTCCTCAGAAGGTTTACAATCCATGTGTTATATTTCCACTGTAAAGGCCCTTAACTCTTAGCCAAAGAAAAAAAGTCAAAAGCTGGCTTAACATTTATGAGAAGCTCCCAATGTTAAAAACAAACAAACATACAGTTTGGTTTTGCATGTTATATGCCCAGGAATTTATTTGTTTGCATGTTTGTTTGTTTGTTTGTTTCTGCCAAGAGCAGAAACAAGGTCTTGAATTACTTTGCAGTGAATCAATCTCTTTTCAACAGAAGCATTAAAACCCTCTAGGTTTCATTCATTACCACAGTAATATGTATGTTTTGTTCAGTACTGTTTGTTTGAATTACAACCTCATGGAATTCAGAACAAAGCTACTGTGGGTGCATGGACCTGCTCAAAATTCTCAAAATTCCATTTTAGATCATTTCTGCTACAAGAAAGAACTGATAAAGCTTAGCAATTATCTATAATATACAAGTTTTTCTGCTACTCTATTTTTCTTCCTATTTCCAGTAACTGCTTCCAAAATACATTTTTTAATGGCTATTGCCTTGCATTTTTAGCATGTCACAAAAAATCGAGGAAACAATTATGCTTTGATCAATGAACAGAGCATGAGCTAATCACACATATTCTCTCAGCTATCCTCATGCTTTCATGCTAGTGAAAATGTCTTTCTCAGACTTATTACTTGTTTAGTGTAGGCTTAATGAACATTCCTGTGCATTTTAAAGAATATAAGAGAAACTGAGTGCTTTTGGCCAAGTTTCTGTAGCTTTCAGTCACAAATAAAGAGATGGGAAGTAAGAAAGCTGAGACATACACAGGCATATATGAACAGATGCTGGCCTTGATTTTTTTAAATAATGGTACATTGCCCCATCTAGATAAAGGTATAGTGGCTTTTTTTTTAATAAAGGTGGGCACAGGTTTGCTTCTCTTGCATTCTCTCATGTTTTAATTTTCATTTCTGAATGCTGACTTCAGTTTCTCTGCACACCAGAGGTGTAGTCGCTGGGGACAGAGGGAAAGGGTTACAAGATGTGAATCTTATACATGGCCATATAAAATTCCTCAAGAAGTCTGTTCCTATTTGGAATTCTACAGAGAAGAAAACAGGCATTATAAGCCCCAAGGCACTCCTCTGTGCTTCCTTGTGCAGAATGTCTATCCCTGAGGCTTACACAACGCCCACAACTAGGAGAAAAGATTTATCCCAGCATTGAAAGACCATAGTGTTAGGAAATGGAAAACACATTAGAAATATGTGTTAACCCCAAATGGAAAACAGAAGCAACTCATTTTACTTCCAGCCAACAAAACATTTAAGAGAACTTGTGCTGGTTTATGTTCAGGTATCTACATTTGGATCTCTGCCTTATCTCTCTGGATAAGTCTGGTTCAATTCAGTATAAGGGTGAAGTGAGGCAATGTTCTAGGTGTTTACATGCTGGAGTTTGCCTTGTTTTGTAAGTGCTATAGAATTTCCTGTCTGGAGATTGTTGGTTCGCTTTCATCTTCTCATCTCTGATTACATTTATTATATTGCAGAAAACTAGAAAACCACTAAATTTTATGCTAACCTGGAACTTAAGAGCAGAGGATGAACATTAGGGCAGAGAATTTGTTTAGTTTTCATCTAAGGCAGATCAAAACCAAACAAAATTGTTGGGGCCTGAGAAATTAATCTACTGACACAAAATTCCCTCATCCACTCAAATCTTATCCCTTGGACTAGAGCTAAAATATTTTAGCATTGAGCTATAAGAAATTGGCTGGGTTTAGACCTTTCTTTTGCTCCCTCACAGTTTCCTGTCGGTCAGTGAGCTGTACAGCAACCTCTGTGGTCTGTGTGGCCCAGGAAATTGCAAATATTTTCAGCTGTGTCAGGTTCTGCATATGCAAGTTAGGAGGTTCAAAGGGAAGTTTAATTGACACTAATCCTCATCTTGACTTTTGCTCACCTCCTCCTCTTTTCCCACTAAGTCTTTCCACCTTCCCACCTCAAAGCCACAGAAGCTTTACAATTTTTCTTATAAAAATATATATATTTAACCCTTTGGCAATCTCTTAATGCCCTTTTATTAAATCCCTTAAGTCTTTTTATTAAGTCCAGGGTAATTAAAATGATTAAAAACCTCTCTTGAGAGATTACACCCTTTAATCACAGTGCATATTTGCTGAAATGTAGGTGACAATTGTGGTATATCAAATACAAAAATACTTTGGGCAAAGATGTTTAATAATAATTTTTAAAACTAAGATCTTGATTAAGGAAGTTTAGGGCATTAAAAATCATATCTACATATGGTCACAATGAAACATTGAAGGACTTCAGATAGTTTTCCAGATATACAATAGCACACATAATCAGGTTTCTCAATTTATTTCAACTCCAGCTCCTCAAATGGCATAATCCATTGACTTCCAAGGTGCTTTTTAGGAGAACAGTTTTCTGAGCAACCAGAACAAATGCACAAGTAAAATGCTTCTTTGGGTCATTATTCCCCAGCCAATGAAAGAAAAGGCAAGGATTTTTCTTCAGGAGGGAGCGTGGATCTCCTATCTGGAAGTGGAAGTGATAATGTACACAGTATAGACCAAAGGCACTCTTGGACAGCTGTAAAATGACACAGATCAGTATAAAAAGTATTTATTTACTCTGACACTTGGTATTAGACTGATCCTTGAAATTTCAAAATTAAAGACTTCTGATAAGAAATAAACAAGCCATCCAATAATTGTTTTTTATTGCCACTCCTTATTAACAGTGAATAAAAAGATTTACATGGGTTTTCTTAATGTAAATCTAAAAAAATTACAGTAGGATAGATGGCCAAATGCCTTACTCTTGACCACTTCTAATTGGTATTTATTTTCACTGGTGTTTACATAACCAAAGCTTCCAGTTTATTGCATATTGTCAACACCAGAAGCAGAAAAGAAAGGTATTATTTTCCTTACCAAAGGGGTTCCTGGTAACTTAACTGCTCCTAGGTTAATAGTGAATGGTAAAAAATATAAAATACAGCACAATTTAACTTGGCATACCTACAATTTTCACTTAAAAGTCTTGGAAGGTCTGAACTTCTTACTTTATACACTCCTACTGAAGTCAACAGACCTATAGCCACTCAGCAAGTGTTCAAACACCTCACAGAATGGGACTCTGTATTTTAGAATTAAATAAAAAAATTACATTGAGACATAATTGAGACTAGCAGGAGAGGTGAGACTGTAAAGCCTGAAAAAAGATGTGACTCATTTAAGTGCTTGAATGAAAGGAGGAATTGGCATAGGGTGATATGGAACAGTTATTGAAGACCACAGGAGCTATGAAAAGAAGTTAATTTTCTAAAGGAATAAAGAAATGTAATACTGGAATAAGGATATAGAAACAAGTGAAGGGAAACACTTCACTTTAAGAGGTCCAATAACAGATCTAGATGTAAAAGTTGCTAGTGATTTTTCTAAATGTTCATCTACTTTGTTTTTCTTCTGTGTTGTTTTGGGGTTTTTTTACATTAAAAAAATGTGATATGTGCTATCATTTAATTTAATTTAAAATGTTGTCAGTATATCACCATCTAAAACGTATCAACATGGCCTGTAAATGAGCTTTGTGTAGGAGTGAGAAGGAGAAAATAAGGTCCTGCCCACCACGCAATATGGTAGGTAACACGAGAGATGATTTAGGGAATTTTATCAGTAGTGCAAGCAATTTTCTGGCAATGATGAATATTGCTACACATTGATGATAAACAGGACTTGTGAGAGGATAAAAGAAATCCAAAGATGCTAAAGATATGGAGATGCTATAACAGATGACCAAAGGAAAAAGGATAATCAGTGCTGCAGAAACAATGAACTACAGAACTGGGTTTAAGATTATTTGACTAGTTCAAGAAAGACCTTTAAGATGTGTAAGTGAAATAAAATGAGTGGAAGACAAAAGTAGGAGTCAACTTGTACTTTAAGGCACTGAAAATAGATATTAATAGTTGTTTACACACTCACTATAAACCTGGAGTGCCTTTTATAGCCAATGGAGAGCTAATCAGTGTAGTGAACTGAACCTTGAGAACTAATCCAGTTCATCCTAAAATAGACATCTACACTGAATCCCTCTCCAGACTCCACTTACTATAATAGCACCTATGTATCAAGCTTTCAGTTAGATATCTACAATCACACATCCAGATTTATGTATCTTAAACTGAACCACACATTAGACACCTACAATGTTGGTACATGTATCTGGTCATCCAAGGCTTCTCTATAATCTGCACCAAGAATGAGTATTTCCAGGGTGAGATTAATTGGTGTTATTTTCAATATTTATTTAAGGATAAAATTAATTGTATACTAGAAAGACCTTGTTTTCTGTATTGACTAAAAAGAGTTGATATTTGGTCAGATAAGACCCCCTTGCCTCTGCATGGCTAGTTAGCTAAGGGAAGCAAAAGGCAAGCAGTAATAAATAAGATAAGCATAAAAATGTTTAAATGCTGAAGATAATAAAAATTACTGAAATACATTACATTACTACTAGCTTCATTAGCAGTATTAGCATGTATTTGAAAGAAGTGTTCACAAAGATATGGCTTCACAACACTATGATATGTCCAATATTGTCTTGCACACCTGAGAAATAATGCATTGGAGTTGGAGCACATTGTGGTTTACCCAGGCTTGTTTGGCCTGAAGTAGAGCTTTTAGAGATATGTTTGTAATCATAATTATTGAGGATGTAACTCAGGAATGTTGTCTTGGAACCCTGATCAAAACTAACCATTGTATGAGAAAAAGAGAGGCGAGAAACCCTCAGAAACAGTTTACAGTACATTTTTATGACCCAGTTTCTAGATAAAACTCAGTATGTTTGCTTTCCTGTTAGATTTTGTTTTACACTGAGAATTTTCTAACTCTTAACTAAGAGTATGTGCCATTCTAAAGGGATCAACTAAATGTTCAAAATTTCTTGGAGTGGAGAAATATCAAGCATGAACCTCTAAACATCTTTTTCAAAACAAAAAGGCATTGCCACTTTCAGGGAGACACTGTGTATATCACCTTCCTCACTTAAGCACCTGATTTAGTAATCTAAGTATTATCTTCTAACTCTATAGGACCAAATTCTGAGGGTGACTGAGCACTGGAACAGGGCAATTTCCCTTCTGTGACATTGTTCCTTTCCGAACATTCATGCAAAATAAAAATAAAGAGCCAAATTGCTCCAAAAAGAATAAAGTGCCAAATCTAATGACAATTTTAGAAGAGAGAGATAATTTCTATGCTAAAAAGCAAATTCATAACAATATTTCAGGGATAATTTAAAAGAAGTTATCTAAGTGGTTTTAAAAATGTGTTATGAGGATTCCCAGCTACTAGCCAACACTGAACTGTGTATATGATGTTGGATAGTTCCCTCATCTCCTAAACCCTGAGTCACAATATTAATTACACATTAGAATTAAATTTATTATGGTATTAATTACACTATACTTTTTAATAAGTCTATATCATACTGAAGAAACAAGATTATGCCTAAAGTAATTGACATGTATTACAGAAGAAAAAAATCTATTTGTGTACAGATACTAAAAATACCCATCAAATATTCTAATTACACAGACTTGTTCTGTGAGGAAGTGCAATCACTGAATGCTAAAATACTATATATTTATTTTTGATGGTGCTAGGAAGCAAAATGGAGATAAATGCCATTGAAATATTTTATTTAATTGCAACTGAAATGACTATGCCAGTTAAATTAACTACACATTCATCCACTGTTTTATTCTAAGTAACAAATCTATTAACTTGCAGTTTTTTTCCAGATCATTGCTTTAAATTTCATATGGTAAGTAAGATCAGCTACGGGGTCGAGTAACTTGATCGTGCCCAGCAGCAGTAAGGCAGCCCTTAGCACCCCTTGCATATTGAAATCACTCTTTTCTCAAGGTAGAGAGCAGTGTTCGGGCATGTTCCAGTTAGAGCCCGATGCAGATGCTCTGAACTGTCCTCAGGAAAGAGCCTGCATCTCTCTGGTGGCTACATAAGGAGAATTAGGAAGCTAAGCAGCTAGGTGCTTAAAACTATGTAATGCTTGTAAAGCTCATAGATTAGAAGGTGAAACTAGACAGATGTAGACAACATGACTCATCCTATCCCTAATATAAAACTAAGCTGTATGTAGCTGTTAGACAACAGGACTCTTGATATAACTTTATAATGATTGATACAGCCCCTCACAGGGACACCATCTAACCTCAGCGTCAGACAGATAACATAGAAGACAGTTCTTCTCCCTAAATTCAGAAAGCAGAAAGCAGTTAACACCTAAAGCAGACAAATGAGGTTGGGAAATTGGGAGCACAGTCTAAGAAAAATTAAATAATCTTATTTTACTGTAAAATGAAAATGTCTCTACTTATCTAAATAATGTCAGATGGAAGCACTATGACAAATTATATGCTTACAAATAGAGCAGCTGTAATAGCATATATGGAGCCTAAAAATGATTGTGCATATGAAACGTAACTCAGCAGTTCACAGATCAGTAACAAAGAGGTCATAATAAAGTTCTAAGTCTGATAAATTTAGTCTGCTAAGTATACACACCCATCAATTTCACAATGGAGTTAAAAAATACTTGCCACTAATTGTACTTATATTGTAGCTACTTTCAATTTCTGATTTATCTATGTTTGCTTTTTCTTCAAAAGGCCAAATGGACAGCTTTGTAATTTACTCAGTTAAATATACACTTGGTTTTATTCAGCAGGGTTTGTGAACCAACACTTATGGAATCCCTTGTGTGCACACAGCATGTATGTTAATCTATACATACAGCACACATACAAGGAATCTTCACGGTACAGAGACCAAGAATTCATTTTATCTTCTCCAAGTCAACTATTGCACAAAAATATCAATAATGCCATTGAAAGAAGAATCTGGCCACTAGAGACACAAAGCTGGATGAGAATCACAGGTCTGTAGGCAGCAGGAGTTATCACCTCCTGCAACCCAGCAGCAAAATGCCTGGTTTACTGTGGCCAAGCCTCCTTGCAGGGTCAGTATAAGCAGATATGTAGCAGAAAAAATAATGTAGGGCAGCAGATTGGAAGTGTAGCCCAGAAGAAGTGAAAGCTTGTCTTGGCACAGACCAGAATTCAGACAACTGCAGAGGCAAAGCTAGTGGTCTCCTTGTCAGTGCTGCAGGAGCAGCCAGAAGTGCTAAGGAAAAACATCGTGCTGGCCCCACAATCCTTACTTAATTTAAATGAGTTACTGTGAGACCTGAGATCCCTTTAAGTATGATGACTTTGGATTCCTGAGACAAGAGGCAGGAAAGGGGAAAAGGGAAAGGAGAAATGCACACAAGGAGAAGAAAGTAACCAAGTATATATCATGTAGCATTTGGTAATGGTACATTGAAAAGTCATTAACTATCTCAAAATTAATATTTTTTTAATTACATCTGATTTAAACCAGTCACAGGTCAAGCTTAAGAATAGCATCCATTTAAAAATTCTGTTCCAGCTTGGTTTATCGGTATACTTACCAGGAGCAAATGTGCCCTCTGCAAATTAGATACTTCATGAAATCTCAAGCAGTCCAGCCAAGATTTGATGGTAAGTTGCTGCAACAGCAGCTGCGCGGTTGAGAAATGCACTTTCCTTCACACTCATGGCAACAGGTGACCAAGTGGTAATGACACTATTAACACATTTCGCGTTTTTAAGCTCTCCCGCTGGTGTTTCACTCATACTAGTTTATGGAGGAATCATTTCATTTTGGTGTTACAAGTCCCTTGTGTTCTTAGTGGTATTTTAAAGAAAATAAACAGAAAAGGAGATCATCCTTTGGGATATGTGATTTTGGATAAAACCACCTGATTCCATCAGCAAATTCTGTTTTGTATGAAAAAGAACTTGGGAATTTTTATAATAGATCAGATAAGACTGAGATCAGTTAAATTCAGTTTTCCCTTCAGGAACCAGCAATATGAGCAGATATTAGGTACTTGCCACATTTTTTAACTGATTCTCTAGACATATATTTGTTTGTTATGCAAATATATGTATGTATATTTTTAAAAAAAAGAAATAGCGTCTCAATTCATTATTTGGCTGAGTCCTTATGGACTCCCCCCTCCAGACAGGCATGCAAAAGGTTATTTTGTTTACGATTGTGGCCATATTTCTATATGCTTCTCTATACAGCCTTCTGGGTATAGTACTGATTCTTTAGAAAGTATTAATTAATTGCTTACTTCTTTTCCAAAGCTATCTTTCCTACCACTCTCCATTTTTTTATCATGTAATACAGAAGATATTTTCTCTTTGACAACTGTAACTTATTAACATGCAACAGCTGGGTTTTTTACCAAAAACATTTGACCTTGACAACTTGCTCCCTACAGTGAAGATGCGAAAACCAACATATTATTTACAAGAAAAAAGAAGACAACCCCAAAGTACCGCTAGTACAGCACAGCAGCAAACAATACAGTATATGGGAACATTATGGGGCCAGATTCTGTATCCATGGACTCAGTTGGACGTTTATTACTGAATTCTAAATAATCAGGCCAAGACTCCCACATTGAAATAGAGGCTTTCAGACGGGATTTGTGTTGAATATCCAAACAAATCTGAGTATTTGACACCTTTATTATACTCTAAATGCTTGGCTACCACAATACAAGACAACTGAGTTGTCTCAAGAGAAAGAAGTAATTGCTGTCCTCAATTCTCTAATGGGAGGTTACAGACAAGGTGGAGCCAGATTCTTCCAGGAGGTTAAACACAAAAAGACAGGAGGCAATGGACAAGCGTTGCAAACAAGGAAAATTCCAAGCAGATAGTACGAAAATTTGTGTCAGTCATGGTAATCGAAAAACAACGCGTGTTGTCGAAGAGGCTGTGGAATCTTAGTCTTTTAAGATACTCAAGTCTTGGTTGCATGACCCTGAGAGACCCAACCCAGAGTTTGCTCTGAGTAGAGCATTTAGACCAAAAGTTCTCCAGGAGTGGAAAGGGGAAGAGAAAAAGGGGGGAAGAGGAAGGGGAAAAGGGGAAAGGAGGGAAAGGGGGAAAGGAAAAAGAGAACGGGAAAGGAAAAAGGGGAAGAAAAAGGGAAAGGGGGAGGGGAAGGAGGATCCTTGCAAGTGGCTCCCCAAGATACTTACCAGCTATTTGGTCATTAATTCATATCTTCGTCAGATTCAATGTGAGGAAAAACAATGTCAAAAATACCTACACAGGCTAGAAAATAAAACAACTCCTTGGTCCCGTGGTGTTTAATACAATGATCAAAGATTTTTCATGGATTTGCACATCCTGCTCGTCACACCAAATGCGACCTCTTGAGACAATCACCTGCCAAGTTTCACGTTCATTTGACACACACTTCATGGCTCTGTATCTTCCCTGGAATTTTTAATTTTACCAATTTAACACAAGTGAACAGGACCTTCAGCTACAAACAAGAACATTAACTCCCTCATGCAATGAGGGGACAGCCTTAAGCCTTTTGCAATGCCAAGAACAGCAACCAAGTAAGATCTTTGATTACTAGCAGTATTTCATTTTCTATACTGTGGCAAGTGTATCTTCACCATGTACTTCTCCATGTGCGACACTGAGATGAGGCCCTTAGCAGAACCACACTAGCTGGTTATTACTTATGCCACACAAGTTTCTGAGTACAGTGGATATTCCAGAAGGCTTTGTATGACATGAGTCATTCCATTAACTGTGTGACATCTCCAGGTCTCCTGGGATGATCCTGACATCACAAGTATGAAATAATAGGAAAATTGTTCTTACTACAATTATTTTTTAACCAGAAATGGGAATGTCCTGTCTAGCTGACTTACTGTAAAGCATCACTTTGAGAGTTGAAATGTCCAGGGTACAGGACAACCATGGTTTTGTATTTCATCAGCATTGCAAAGTTAAAGATTTTATTTAAAAGAAAAATAGTAAATGGCACATCATGTAATTGCTATTTATTTTCATAAACATGAGGTATTTCAAAGTGCTATAAGACGCAGCACTAAATGTACATCGTTGGAAGAAATTAAACACAGAACTTTGCAGTTACCCAGTTCTATGCACCAAACATTAACAAATACATTAACTGGAAGAAACAGGCTAGGAAAAGGCATATATAGTAAATTTCTTTACAAAAGTTTCTTAGTTCAAAAAAGTGATAAAGTAATATCTACTCAAAACTTTCACAACTCATTTTCATACGAAAATATAAGTATCAAATTTAGTTATGTATCAGCATCATACTAAAGTATACAGGCAATGTAAGAATTAGTACAGTACATAACAGAGATTAACAATATATTTGTATACAAAAACATGCTCCTCAAACATTGAGGTATTACAGTACTTAGGTATGAACTTCCAGTCTAATACTGGCAGCAAAAGCCACCTCTCATAACCCAAGACATGTACAAAAGGCAAGTGTGTAGATGGTATTTACAGAAATTCCCACAGGGGCAGAAAATGCCAACCCCTAAAGTAACATTTGTTAGAACATAAGCACCATAAAACTTAGGAATTAACATTTAAAAACTCAGCTAGATGTCATCAGCAGCTCCAAATGCTCACAACAATTTAAAAAAAAAATCCCCACCATCTACAGTTCTTAAGAAGAAAAAACAAAGGCAGTTCACTGTTGTTTGGTAGTCTCGCAATAAACTCCTTGCAAGAACATCCACTTGCTCCGTACCCGGATAATATAGTTTGTTGATTACTTCAGGGACTGGATTGAAATTAAAACCAACATTCTTAACGTCAAAAAACACAACTTTTTTTTTAAAGAATCAAAAATGTGCAAAGTGGCAATGACTGTCCTGATCAGCCAAAAAAAGAAAAAACCAAAACAAAAAAAAAGTTTAGCAAGTCCGTTTGTATTCTATTTTCTTTAGCAATTGTTGTTGTCTGGCTTGCAATTTTTCCTTTTCTAGCAATAACTTCTGCTCCTCCGCCTGAAGAGAATGAACATATTCAGTGGCTTTTTTCAAGATCACAACTTTTACAGCTTTCTCATTTTTAACCAGTTCTGGAACATGGTCCCTTAGTGTGAGGAAACTTGACCGTAGATCGTTACGTCGCTGACGCTCCAGGATATTATGGTTGCGTCGACGTTCACTATCTTCTGAATCAGAGTTTCGAGGACTTGAGCTCTTAGACTTTGGTTGGATCACGGGTTTTACTGGACGGGGCACCTCTGTTTTTAACTTTTTCTGCGGTGGAGCTTCTTCAGTCTCCACGTATGGAGAAGGAGCAGCATAATTATGCTGCTGGTGAATTGGTGCGCAACGCTTTAAAATCAGTCCATTCTGCTGTATCCTGACTGGTGGAAAAGTGGTATTATTAGCACGCATTGTAACAGTAAAGGTGGTAACAGCCTTATTATTTGAGGAGCGTCTTTTCTCCACTGTAACAACATCTATTTCTTCTTCCTCCTCCTCTTCCTCCTCATCTTCATCATCTTCTGGTAACAGAAAAAGGGAAAATAAAATACACGTTATTCTCACTGAAAATACTCTGACCAAGTAGCAAGCCAGATACACTTATTGACAAAATATATCCGGTAAAAGCAGTAATGAAATACCTGATGGCAAAAACAGGGTGTGCCCACAACATGTAGTCAGATATAGATCTGTACAAGTATGTATGTAATGCACATAAAATGAGCGAAGAACAGTGATTTCTGAACACTTAAGTTTAATGAGGTGGGTTTTTTTAAACATGCTTGATTTTCAATCAAAGCAAGGCTACCACCCACATAATCGCAGAGGCAGAAAAGAATTTATAGACAGAATTTATGTAATTTTGAATGGAATCGTCGAGCTGCACAGAGCAAGCACAGAGCCACAACACAGCCCCTGCTTCGTAGAAAAGCAGCCGGAAAACTAAACAATCGCTGGGTTTGTTCTGAGGCAGAAGGTGAAGCAGCTCCAGCCGGGGACCCTTTAAGCCGGCGCTTGGGGCACTGCCAAGAAGACAGCTGTTGGAAGTGCTTCCTCACCCAAAGCTGTCAAACCAGACATTAAAGGGACAGCAGGCTCTGAAATCCGGGACGGATCACCAAGTTTGTGGCAGTGGTCATAGGGACCAGCTCATCTAAACAAGCCGAACGGCGTTTCAGCCCAAGTGGACTCCTCTGCACGGACAGGGGATGTTTTGGGCATTTTTGGCTCTCTGTCAGTATACTACAGGCGCTGCTCTGAGGGGTCATTAACCCGGCTCCGGCCCCGCCGGATCGCGCCCAAGGGTACACGCACGGCCAGCCCCCACAAGCCCATGCCCAGGGTGACTGTGGCAGCCTGTACCGCCCCCCTGCCCCGTACCCCAGGGCAGGGCACGGCGAGGGAGCCCGGGGGGTCCCTGGCACCACCAGCCCCCGCGGCGGGCCTGCCCCCCGGTGAGGCTTCAGCCCCGCCGTCCCCCGGAGCCGCCGCTGCGAGCTCAGGGCCAGGGTCGGGCAGGCGGGCGCTGCCCCGGGCCGGGCCCGCCGCCCCCACGGGGGCCCCGGCGCTGTGCCGGTCCTGCTGCCGCCTGCCGGCGGCTCCGCGCCCCACCCGCTGCCGCCGCCGGGGCCGCCAAAGGGGCGCAGCCGCCCCCGCCCGCCCCGGGGCAGCCGGCAGGGGGGCACCCGGAGCCGCCACCCGCCATCCCCGGGACCAGAGCGCTTACCTGAGTCACTGAGCGTGTCGTCCCCAGAGCTGCTGCTGCTACTGCTGCTGCTGCTGCTGGCCCGGCTGTCCCCGGCGGGACGCGGCGAGCGGCCGCCCCGCGGAGCGCCACCGCCTGCCGGTGCCGCCACCGTCTCCCGTTTGTTGACGGGGAAGGGGAACACCACGGCCGGGTCCACGCACTCAGGCACGGCTCCGCTCAGCTCCGCGCGGCCGCTGGCGGCGGCGGGGCCGCCCGCCGGCCCCGGGGGCGGCGGTGGGGCGGCGGCGGCGGCAGGCGCCTTGCTCTGCAGCTTCTCGCTGACCGCCCGCTCCAGCTTCTCGCGGGCGGAGAAGCCACTCCACATGCAGTCCTGTATGATGATGGAGTTGAGATTATTGGTCACGCCGGGGCCCGTCTCGAAGAAGTCTCCTCCGTCCGCGCCGCCCCACAGGTCGGCCTCGGGGGGCAGCAGGAGCAGCTCGGACGCCCAGTCCAGGGGGTCGGTGGGGCGGCAGCCCCCCAGAGCCGCCCCTCCCCACGGCATCGAGCCCCCCCCCGGAGGGTGCTCCTGCAGCCCGGCGCGGCTGGGAGACAGGGGAGGGGTGGGCAGCAGCTCAAACTTTTTCCAGATGTCCTCGCCGGGGGGAGCGGAGTCCGGCCCGCACAAATAAAAATCATCTTCGTCTGGGTAGAAGCAGGGCTGCAAGGAGTCGAACTCGAGGTCTGGATTTTTACTGACCATTCCTGGCATTACGGGTCTCTTTTTGCTGATCCCTGCGTCGGGCAATGTTTTCCAAGACAGATTTTACGGGTATTTCCAGCAACCGAAAGAAAAGACGTTCTCGCAAGACCTGAAACTAAAGAACAAAAAAACCCAACCACAATTAAAGTACGAATTAACAAGCAGACGTGACTCCCTCCTAACGGAAGGATAAAAAAATAATAATCCCACCATCAACAGCAAGACAGGGGGAGCCTTCAGCCAGTTGAGGAGAAAAAAATATTCTCACACACCTTTCCTCCCGACTCAAGATAGCGAAAGCAAAGCGCTCAGGTAGTGCTCCCCCGTGCAGAGCATGCCCCGCCACTGCGCGGGGACACAAACACAGCCGGCACGGTCCAGCGGGGATGCACAGCTGTGCACATAGCCCTCGCCTGGTCTCCCCAAACCTCTTCAAACCCTTAAAACTGCAGAGTGACTGCAGACAAATGCATGGCTTTGATACCGTAATCTCTCCAGAAAGGCTTCTTAGTACGCCAGCAAAAGTAGAGGAAGTTTACGCCTTTTGTCATCTGCGGAGCAGTGCAAAGGGGAGAGAAGAGCGATGCAAAAAAAAGGGGCGGAGGGGCTCTTTGCAACTTCGCAAATCGCCAGTTCATTCACTCAAAGCGAGCCAGCGAAATCCGCACACAACCCAAGGGGGGAGGGAGGGGAGGAGGGGAAATCCAGCAGCAACAGAAATTATCAACCTTATGTAATAATCTCACGCACAAAATACATTAAAACCACCCCGGCGCCACCAACAAAGCCTCCTGATTTGCCAAGGCGGCACGGGAAGTTTTCTCCCCCTTTTTCCTGCAACAGCGAGGTTGCAAGGACAACAACTCTGCTCGTTTTGCCACTTCAAGCACTCAAACCTCTCGCAAAGACACCGGCTCTCCAGCTCTCTCACCTCCGGGTAATGCACGCTGCTGCCCTTACCTCGGACGGACTCTCCCCACTCACTACCCACGGCCAGTCAACCACAGCCCCATTCCTCTGCCGAGAGCTTCATTGCATCAGACATTATAAAAAAAAAAAACTCCAAAAAAGCCAGTCAGCGTCTCCCTTCAGCTCGGCAAAGGTACTGCGAAGGGAAATCGTTCTGCCGAGTTCACAACAGCTGACGCTGAAACGGAGACCAAAAGGGGGGGAAAAAATCCATGAAAAGCCTTATGATGAAACGCCGAGAAACGCGCCCGGCTCGGCTCAGCTGCGCTCCCGCCCCGCCCCCTGAGCGCCTCCAGGACTGGGCATTTTTCTACACGCGAAATATATTAAACCGTTTAAAATGCAAAGCAGTAAAGAGGCACCTACAAAACACTGGCGATCTCAATGCGACAGCTCCAAACCAAAACACAAATATCGTCCCGGATTTTCTTCTGCTCAGTGAGAACCCCATTCACACTCCGCTCTACCCCTGTGCTCCCCTTCCCGCCCCGTCCTCCTCTCGGCAACTCAAACGCGATGGGGAATTGGATTTATTTGATTGGGGTTTTGTCCTGCAGCCCAGAGCCTACAGCTTCCTCTTCTTACCTCCTTGGTGATGGTGGTGGGTGTGCGAGGGGGAGGAGTGGTGGGGGGAAGGGGAGAGAAAAAAAAGGCAGCTGATCGTGTCTGTGGCACTTTCCGCGCCCGCTGCCGGCCCCCGCGGCCGCCCCGGTGTCCGCATCCACCCTCTGCTCGCAGACAGATGACTGTCACTGCTTGGCTTTGAAACGGCTGGATATTATTAACCCCCCAAAAAGGCATTAAAAAAAAAAAGGACGGGTAAAAAAAACAAACTGACACACTCGGGAGGGAGCGCCGGGAAACAGAGGGAGAAAGGCGGGAGCGGCGGCCCCGCCCCCACTCCACGCGCGCAGGGCGGGGCAGGCGTTTGGCGCCAAAAGCCCCGTTTGCTCTTTATCCTCCCGGAGGGCGCTCGCATGTGGCGGGGTCGTCCTCGTCCCGCGCCACCCCGAGCCCGAGGGAAACGTGGCCTCCGGAGCGGTGTCCCACAGCACCCGCCGCTGCAACCTCGCGCGCGAACACCCGGGGCAGCTGCAAATAAATAAACAAGTCCTATGGGAAGTGGCTGGGAGGGGGAGCCGCTCTGCCTCTGGGCTCTGTAAATAATCGCCCCGCAGCAATCGCTTCCCCGCAGGCAAGCGGGGCTCTCACGCTGCCGGGGCCGGCCCGGGCGGGCAGAGGGACGGGCCTCCCCCAGCCCCGCGCTCAGCGCTCCCGGCTCCGCGGCGGGACCGGGACACGCACGGCGGGAGCCGCGCCCGCGTTCCGCTGCCGACGGCGACACCTTGCGGACGGACGGCGGGAGCGACGGCGCTCCCGGCGGCCCCGCGCATTCATTCCCGGCGGCGGCACCCACCGCTCTCTCGCCTCCTTCCCCGCGGCGCGGGGCCGCGGGACGGGACGCGGCAGCACGGAACGGGAGCACGATGCTTTCGTCAGCGGACGCGGGTACGGTCCCGGTGCCGGTGCCGGTCCCGCCGCCGCTCGGGGCGGTGCCTCCTCGCTCATAGGCTGCAGGTTGAGGCGGAGACTGGGCGTCGCTTGCGGCAGTCGGTGGCGGCGGGCGGTCGCTTTGTGTGCGGCGGCGGCGGTGGGGCCGCCTCCCCTCCCGCCTCGGTTGGGGCAAGCCCGGGCTCTTCAAACCCGGCGGGCATGCCAGTGAGAGGGCGAGCTGGGTGTCGATGGAAATGGCCCCTCGCCACAGAGGGGAATTAGCCCCGAGGGATGCAGGGATGTGCCATGTGCCACTTCGCCTCGTCGCCTCGGGCAGTTTTGGGCAGGAAGGTCCTGCTTGTCCCGCGTGGTGATCCCTTCCTCGACTCCATGTAACACTTCTGTAGCCAAAACCTGGAGACTCCATAGCCCATCAGTGAGTGCCCTGAGACAGCCTCGGGAGCCGTCTGGGGTGCCGGCGAGCTGCTGCAGCCGCCGTGTCCGGCGCAGCGGTGCGGCTGGCCGGGCACTCCGGGGAGCTGGAGGGGCGTGAGGGTTGGGATTGGCTCACTAAAGGTAGCCACTGCTCTGCAAATGCCCCAGCCAAGGCAGGCAGCTTCTGCCAGGTTCCTTGCTCCCACAACTTGCCCCTGCCTGCATTTTCCCTCACCGGTGGCTGGTTGCAGTTTTGCTTGTGAGTCTTCTGTTGGTCCTTGCTGAGAGCAGAAAGAGCACCTGGAAGGTGAATCGTCTGTACCGGAGCTTCCAAGTGAACCTGATTTAAGGACGGGGTGCTGGGGGTGACTTAGATACCCCGCTATGAGTTGCAGCTTGGCTGGGCTCAGCTGTGGCAGCGATGGCGCACCATAAAGCAGAGTAGCGCTGGACTTACTTGTCGGGGTTGCCGCCAGCCCCCGTAGCATAAAGCTGGTGAGGTGTTTGAGGCCAGGCTTCCCTGAACTTTGGTGATTTGGCCTCCATTCCTCTAATACACTTTGGATTCAAGACAGGGGAATTCATTGATTAGCTAATGTGTGCCCGGTTCTTTGAAGATTTGAAGTCTTGTGAAAGCACTGAGCTTTATTAATTTCTGTTTGGATTATTTCTCTGGACAAAAAAGGTGTGGGTGGTTGGGATTTACCCACACACACACACATTTCAGTAGCCTTAAACAGGTTACAGCTTGTGAGGAAACATGAACAGTTAGTATGCGGCTCAGAGAATGTGTGAACCATTTATTCATACTCATTAATTGAGCACCTTCATGGATTGAAACAACTATATATGATTTAGTCCTTTAATTACTTTTGTCTTCCATAGAAATAAGCATAGCTGGTTGATTGTTAAATTATTATAAATTCTCACCTAGATTTTCTCAACAGCCTTTTTTAATTTTCCTTTTCTTAAATTTTTAATGCTCCCATATGTATGTGCATGGGAATAAAGCTGTCAGCTTCCAGGAAAGTTCCACTGTGGTGTTTGATATCTTTTGTAGTACTCTGGATGAGAACAACAATGATGGGTAACACTCAAGGCAGATCTTTCAAAGTAACTTTCATTGCCAAAAAATACTGAACCAACAAAAACAAACCCCTCAACAAACAGGAAATGGAAAGCAATACACTGAGAAACATTGGCATGTTCGAGCACTTTAGGTTAAAAGACTTGCTTAAACTGCACATCTATTGCTTTGTCTTTTACAGTTAAGAAAGACGTGGAAAGCTTTGGTAGGACTGCACAAATCTTTGTGGCATTTTGGCTGATGCTTACTTTGGGATATTTTATCAACATGTGCTTTTCTTTTTCTGATGTCTTCTGTCCCTGAAATTGCATACATAAAGAAGCCTCAAGGGAAATGGAAATCTGAAATTACTCGTAGTTACTGTAAATTTCTGATTATATAATTTCACTGGAAAAACTTGGCAATTAAGATGTGCTAATACTAGAACTTGGGCCCAGTATAAACCAGTTGTGTAGCAGATATATTAAGACATTGTGAGAATTCATTACCTGGAAAAGTAGAAAAAGAGATGTAAAAAAGTGTATGAAAGGCTAAAGGATACTTTTGCTCGCACAGCAGTAAGAATCTGTGTGGATCTAGCGGTCTTTAATTTGGCGTAATGGTGGCAAAAATCACTGTGCTGAGAGCTTGGGTGCACATACTTGGGCATAATACACAGGTAAGTTACACCATGGTGGTCAGGGCTCCAGAACATTTTCCCATTCATTGTTATTGATTCATTAAGAAATGCTGTATGAGATAAATTTCTTTCATGCTTACAGCCTGCAGCTGTTGAGAGGATCTAAAGAAACAGGGTACTATTGATATGTGTGCAGTTGTCTTCCTCAAAAGCACACAAACTTCAGTACATCTCTGAGTTTTACTAGTCAGAAGTAGCATATGTATTGTCTTGACTCCATGTTACAGTGTAGAAAATTTTATAAAGGGTTTCATTAATTGGGGTGTGAGGAAAGTGGCCAGTACCCCAGTGCTCTGAGTGCACTTGGCAAAAGTCTCACAGAATTGGAATGATGTATCCCTGTTGTGTCTCAACCAGCATAAACTACATATGAAACTTTCTGTGTAGGAGTAGAAAGGACGTAGGTATGAGCACTCATAGATTGTTATTTTTTTTCTTAGTCATAATATGCTGCCTATTAGGTAGCAGTAGTGAAATTTTCAGGTGGGTTAAGTATTTGGAGGTAGCTGTTAAAGTTAGCATAACAGTTACAGAAGCTGCTAGATTTAGAGGAGCAGATTTACTCTTGCATACGTTAAACAAATTTGCTAGGAAGTTGTGCTGCTCCCTGCTGTGTAGCTGCTGAGAGTGTGTAATCTAAACTATTTCTCTTGCCAGTTTCCCTGAAGGTAAACTCTGGTATTACTTTTACTCCCATTCAGGTGAGACAGGATTAGGGACTTGCTCAGTGTCACATATGAAAACTGAAACAATTCCCTGGTATGCTGATTGTAACAGTCTGAGGTAGCAATTGCTTTCCCACGAATTCTTACAGTGTGTCAGCATCATCCATTAAGATGAGAGAATAGTGAGAGTCCCAAAGACCTTTGCATGTCACTCCTACAAAGAATCACAGATTTTTTTGTGACATAAAAACTCTCAAATACCAGCCATAATACTTAGTCTTGTATAATGTTTCACATGACCAAGATGTTGAAAAACTTGAGTTATTTCACTTACAGTCACTGCAGAGGTCCCTAGCCAGTCTCACCTGTGCATCCAGAAGCACTTTAAGGAGTACCTAGTAATCAGAGGAACTAACTCTATATAATTAAAACTAATTTTGGGCTCATATTATTAAAAAGAAATAGTCTGATAATAGAATAGTGCTCTGGCTGCTAACAACAGAAGAGATACTGGATTTAAACAAGTAACTATGGTTGAATGCTCCACCTTTAAGTGTTCCGAGATAAATCAAAAATCACTTTTTAATAGCTGATGAAAAGAAAATGAACTTTCTGCTTTCTCTAGTCTTTGTATATATTTGATTTCTTCAAAAGTGGTTGGTCAGACAGGTGTTTGTGTACTAGTCTTCTTCAGCTTCCCTTCTAGTAGCTCAGAGAGCATTGGAAGATTTTCATTAAAACCAGAAGGACTAGAAATGTGGTTTTTGGATTTGGCAGAAGCTGATAGCACTTTCTTAGGAAAATATCCTACTTGCAGCAGATTTTCAAACCCTATATATGGCTAGATAAACATCTAAGCATTTGTTATCTTATGATTGTATTCTAAAGCAAAACAAAATAAAAATAGCTTCAAAAAGTTACTGGTAAGACCACTAAGTGAAATGTTTCATAATGTGGCTGTGTACATAGAGTCACAGAATCGTAGAATCAATCAAGTTGGAAGAGACCTCTGAGATCATTGTGTCCAATCAATCACTACCATGTCAACTGGACCATGACACTGAGTGCTATGTCCAGTCTTTCCTTAAACACCTCCAGGGACTGTGACTCCACCACCTTTCTGGGCAGACTGTTCCAATACATAATCACCTTTTCTGTGAAGAATTTCTTTCTAATGTCCAACCTAAACCTCCCCTGGTGTAGCTTAAGATGATGTCCTGTCACTGGTGCCCAGAAAAAGAGGCTGACCCCCACCTGGCACAACTCATTTCAGGGAGTTGTAGAGAGAGTGATAAGGTCACTCCTGAGTGTCCTTTTCTCCAGGCTAAGCAATCCCAGCTCCCTCAGTCATTCCTCACAGGATATGCACTCCAGACCCTTCACTAGCTTCATTGCCCTTCTCTGGCCCTGCTTCAGCACCTGAATGTGCTTCCTGAATTGAGGAGCCAGTACTGGACACAGTACTCAAGGTGCAGCCTCAACTGTGCCAAATATAGGGGAGGAGTCACTTCCCTGGTCCTGCTGGTCACACTATTCCTAAAACAGAACAGGATGCCATTGGCCTTCATTGCTACCTGGGCACATGCTGGCTCATGTTCAGCCACTGTCGATCTGCACCCCCAGGTCCTTTTCCACTGGTCAGGTTTCCAGCCACTCTGTCCCCAAGCCTGTAGTGCTGCCTAGGGTTATTGAGCCAAAGGGTAGGACCTGGCACTTGGCCTTGTTGAACCCATACTGTTGGATCCAGCCTGTCCAGATCCATCTGCAGAGCTTTTCTACCCTCCAGCAGATAAAGACTCCCACCCAACTTGTTGTCATCTGCAAATTTGCTAACAGTGGACTCGATCCCATCATTCAGATCATCAATAGATGTATTAAACAGGACTGGACCCAACACTGACCTCTGGGGGACACCACTAGTGACCAGCCAGCTGGATGCAGCTCCGTTCACCAGCACTCTCTGGGCCTGGCCACCCAGCCCAGCTCTTAACCCAGTAGAGAGTGCACTGGTCCAAGCCGTGGGCTGCAGCTTTTCTAGGAGTATACTGTGGGAGACAGCGTCAAAGTCTTTGCTGAAGTCCAGGTAGACACATCCACAGCTTTCCCATCATCTACCAGGCAGGTCACCAGTCGTAAAAGGAGATCAGGTTGGTCAGCCAGGACCCTTCCTAAACCCATGCTGGCTATATCTCATCCCTTGATTGACCTATGTATGACAGACATGTATTAGAAACAAATTTTGAAAGCCTTGTTTCACCTGTCTCTTTTTATGAGGATTTTTGGTGTCTAATTCAGAATTATTTTAAAACTTTTCTTGGTTGAAGTATTAATAGGAACTCTTTTCTCTCTCCAGTTTCCAAATTTACAGAGAACTGGAAGAGTTTTAACATTTTGTAGATCTTTCCTCCCCGTAGGTTGAAACTGCCTATTGAGTTCAAAATTCATGTCAGGGAACAATACACAGATAACTACATTTAACTACTTTGAATGTGTTTGTTTCTCTTAAGAGACTAGGCCAAGAGGAAACCAAGTACCTCAATTTTAAAAATTTGAATTTATTTAATTCAACATTTAAATATTTTCTTTGCACACAAAAAATGATCATAGAGAAACAATACGTCATTGTGCCTGTTAGGCTACCACAATAAACATTATTATTAATACAATATCTGAGGATAAATTCTCTTTTAAAATAACCCCCACACATTATTACAGTAATTACTTCCTCCTAAATGTATACAAAGGCATGAAACTATATCCTAACTGTAAAATCACTTACAAGCATTTATCATTCTGGCAAGTATACATTCATCAGTAGAAAGTTATAGCTTCCCTAAATTGCAGAAGTATCTGCTGCTTAGTGACATCAAGCATCAGTGACATAACACTGATGCTTGATGTCATTAAGCAGCAGATACTTGTGCATTGCTCTTGTGCTACACTGCTGTTTCTTAGTACCTGTGAGACAATGAATACATTCAATATGCACGTGCATTTCAGGACAACAGCTGTGGCAAATATTTTTTCTGTAACAGGTGAGTAGGTTAAAAATGCCTTGATGGTACGTAATCGAGCAATCACAGACTCACAGAGTAAGATTGGATGAGACTGCAGCGGTCACCTATTCCAAACTCCCTGCTCAAACAGGGTCATCCTAGAGCACATGACACAGGATTGCATCCAAAGAGTTCTTGAATATCTCAAGTAAGGGAGACTCCACTACCTTTCTGGGCAATCTGTTCCAGTACGTGATCACCCACACAGGAAAGAAGTTCTTCCTCATATTCAGGTAGAACTTGCATTTCTGCCCATTGCCTTTCATCTTAGTGGTTGGCACCACCAAGAAGAGCCTGACTCCAGCCTCTGGACACCTTCCTTTCAGATGCTTATATAGATTGATGAGGTCCCCTCTAAGTTATCTCTCCTTGAGGTTAAACAGGCCCAGCTCCTTCAGCCTTTTCTTGCAAGAGAGATATTCCAGTCCCGTAATCATCTTTGTTGCCCTCCTCTGGGCCCACTCTAGGAGCCATGTCTCTCTTGTACTGAGGAGCCCAGAAATGGACACAGCACTCCAAATGCAGCCTCAGTAGGGCTGAGTAGAGGGGCAGGATCATCTCCCTCAACCTGCTGACATCACTCTTCCATATACACCCTAGGACACCACTGACCTTCTTGGCCAACAGGACACCCTGCTGACTTACCTGCCAGGCCCTTCTTCACAGACCTGTTTTCCAGCAGGTCAGCCCCAGCCTTTACAGATGTGTGGGTTTATTCCTCCCCAGGTGTAGGACCCTGCATTTATCTTTGTTAAATTTCAGATGATTCTTTTCTGCCCAACTCTCCAACATGTCAAGGTCCTTCTAGAGGGCTGCACAACCCTCAGGATATCAGCCACTTCTGACAGCTTTGTGTCATCAGTGAACTTGCTGAGGAGACATCTGCCCCTTCATCCAAGCCATTGATGAATAAGTTAAACAATGCTGGGCCCAGTACAGAACTCTGGGGGACACCACTTGTGGTGGGCCTCCAAGTAGACCCTGTGACACTGATTTATAACCCTCAGAGATCTTCCATTCATTCCCAATCCACTTCACTCTCCACTTAGGAGGTCCTCACTTCTGAGTTCGCCTACGAGTATGTTGCGAGACACAACTGTTGTGTTCCTGACAATAAAGTAGACAATGTCTACTTCTCTCCCCTACAGGAAGCTGTTTCACTATAGAAGGCGATCAGGTTGGTCAGGCATGATTTACCTTTAGTGGATCCATGCTGACTGCTCCCGATACTCTTCCTGTCTTCTATGTGTGTAGAGAAGGCCTCCATCACCTTTGCAAGGACTGAAGTGAGGCTGAGCAGCTTGTAGCTGCCTGGGTCCTCCATCTCACCCTTTTTGAATACTGGGGTGACATTTACTTTCTCTTAGTCCTCAGGCACCTCTGATGACCACAGCCTTCCAAAGACGATTGTGAGTGGCCTTGCTATGGTGTCTGCCAGCTCTTTCAGCAGCCATGGATGTTTCCCATGGACTTTGTGGATGTCAAGTTTCCTAGGTGTTCTCTAACAGAATTTTTCTTGATGAAGGATAAATCTTCCCTCTAACATTTTTTCCCTGGTCTCATGGATATAAGAGCAATGCTAAACTTGGGTTTTGTTAGAATAATCTGTTAACTTTTGCAAAAAGTTAACAAAAGACTGTCAGTAGAGTTGCTGGGGTTTCGCCTTTTTTTTTTTTAACTATGGTGAACATAATTCACATTCTGCACACTGAGACACTAAACTGTGTTACCATGCTGCAAATAAACAGTAATTGTCATCTACCAGTAATTCTGAAGGTATCTGTGATGCAAATCCTTCAGCCACAGCAAGTGTGGCACACCTCTTGTACAGTTGCATGTCTTTATAAAATAATCTCGTCACAGGTCTTCAGTTTTTCTTTGAAAGTCAATGTTTTGAGCCTATTCAGTCAGTACACACTCCACTGTCTGTTAAAACCAGGTGAGAACTCTTTGGAAAATTAATTTAGTGAAGCCTAGAAAAGTCATATTTTGCAGTTCATAAGCATGGAGAGGAAACAACCACACTGAACGGCAGCTTCCTGCTTCTCTTGACCTGCTGTGGATAATAGCAGGTGGGAAGAGGACTGGTCAGGTCTGACAGCTTCATCAAGTAAGTTTTTCTCCTCACACTGCTCTATGGAAATGCCACATTGCCACTTCATCAACAAGACTTGTTGTTCTTAATTAAATTCTCTGAAAAGCTTATTTTTGCTAAAATCTTTTTAATAGCACAACAGGATTTGATGAGTGAACATTGGAGATCTTTAGGGTTGTTCACACGGCTTGTAAAATGGGCTACTTGACAGTTTTTCCTGATTCTTACCCAGTTCCTTTTCTACTTGTCCTCCTCTGCTTTCTCATCATATATTCAATCATTTAGTGGTTTGAAGCATTACAATGTTTTATGTTTATGTGTGCTTAAATGTTTTAGCTTTTTTTTTTTTAGCAATTAGCTATTTGTGCATTTTTATGCAAGCTCACTTAACCAACTACTTTTGAAACTTTAACTTGAAATGTTTTTCCAGTTACAAAGCCTTTTAAACTATTCATTATCATGAAATATTTTACCAGATAATTCACTGAGACAAATGTGAAATGTGCAGTTGGGAAGGTAAAATTATAACCAGTCACATAAACCTGTCCTCATTAGCTCCCTTTCAAACATCTCCAAATGTTACCAATAGAGAAGGACATTGTTGGAGAATGTTTTAAGCGTGAATTCTTTAGTTTTCAATTGGAATCTGCTTTATGTTTGAGAGGAAGCCTTTCATTTCCTGCATCTGAGATTCATTTGCAAATGCAAGCTAGCAGGAAGATTAGCCTTTAAGAACTATTAGTGACTGGCAAGAATAGTGTTGGTGACTAGAATAGAAGAGGGAAAAAAAGAAAAATATGAACTTAAAAGAGAGCGAATAAGGATGCATCAGACTCTCAGCTGGTGTCAATTGAGATGGCTTCCTTCCACAGAGACTGTGCCAGAGGAGATCAGAAACAGGTCTGTCCTGTTGTGATTCCATCTTTAGTCCTGGATCACAACTTGAAAGTAGTTTTCTGGATTGTTTAGTTTGTTCTTATTTTATATCCAATGGATGGAAGCTTTGCTGATAACCTGTGAGACAATCTTCAAAGCTTTGCTGTAAAAACTGTTAACAGCAAAGGAAACACTTAACACTTATTGCAGTAATGAAAATATCTTCAGACACATTAAAGGCCTTTTTGGAGTTTTGATGGTTTTATTATTCTCACCATTCCTGCTTTAGTAAATCAGCATGTCAAAGCTTTGTTTATTTACGTGTCAGAAATTATTGATGTATCTCTGGCTGTGAACAGCAATGTATGAAGAGTTATGCCACAATCTTAGGATGTCTTACCATTTCCTCCTTTTCTGTATGCCTGTCATAATTTCCCTGAGAGAGTTGGCTGTGTCCTTAATGGCACTTGGTCAAATTCCCAAGGGCTTCTGTGGAATGCTCCAGTTCTTTCCTTGCCGAATCATGAACACCTGAGCCTTGAAAAAGTAAATGTTTGCTAGAGATGAAAACCCAGACTCAATAGAGCCAGGTTTGCATTTGTTTCAGCAGCTCCTACAATCTACTCATATATTTAATATATTCATATGTTTTTCCAGGCAAATGCCAGGGAGTTTTGTATGAACCACAGCCTGTAAGTTAGAAAAGTGCCTTGAAGCAAGCCATGACCAATAGGAGACTGAAAGAGGGGTCTCATTCTGATTATTGTACATAATTATGGCAAAATAGTGTGACAGAGTACAGATTTTCAGAAGTGAAGAGTTTTAGAAGCAAGTGCCATAACAAATGTGGTTTATTATTAGAATTTTTTCCTTTCAGTGAGTAATAGATCATTTATTATACTGATCATATTTAATGCTGGATTACTGTTGATTGCAGTGTTCTGCTTTGAATGTTTTTAGGGCTCATCAGCATTGAAGCTCTGGCATTGGCTATCCATATGTCTATAAAAATTTGGTGCTGCCACATATTGCTGAAATATCTGAAAACATGCTGTAAGATCTAGATCTGTCAACTTCCATCTAAACCTGTCTCTCATGGCATTATAAGGGTAGTTCTGCTGACTCAATCCTCAGTTTCTGAAGTGACAGGGAAAAAAGTGAGAAAACTGAACACGAAGCATCCAGTGTGCAGCAAGCCAAGGTGAAACACTGGAAAAGGCAGTACAAGACAGAAGACAGCATGTTATTCTTGTAGCCACCCCAAAGAGGGTATAAATGAGAGAAGAAACGATTTCATGGTGTTTTGGCGGAATTATATTATCACTGGTTTTGCCTTTGCTTTTATTAAAATTAATTATTTGATGGTCTTTAATGACTTTTGATTGGATAATTTGAAGTGTTGAGGAGGAAGAAGCAGTCAAAATTGTAATGTCCTTGCAGCCCTTAATTACAAGAGTTTAAAAATGACTTTGACTTAGAGCAGAGAAAACTTAAAAACGTGTATTTGGTGGTGTTTCCACTGTTCTACAAGTATCTCCTTGATTTCTGATGTAATTTCTCTTTGAATCATTGTATAGAAAGGCCTTCCTTGTCTTATTGTTAACTGAAACACCAAAAACTGTAATCCTGATTTGATAGTGCACAGCTATGTTCATGTGATTGGACATCATATGTAAAATGTTTTTTCCTCAGTAATCAAATATTTATGAGCCATTATAGTATTGAGATTTTCTGTATTGTTATTTGTTTTCCAATGACATAATTTCATTGCTAAGAATTTCTCTTTAACATAACTAAAATATTTTTGATATTATCAAATGCAATTCTGTTTTATATCAAAGTGTACAATAGATGGGTCACATTAGCAAAGGAATATGAAACTGTTCATTATTTTGAAAAAGAGGAAATTTATATTAAAGGAAGAGAATAATGGTGAAAATTTATGTTTTGTTTCTATCCTGAAATTGCCCAAGTCTTCTAACAACAGTTTTCATTGCATCAGTTCCAGAGTGCTAAATATGTAGCGTTTTGGCAAGATTGTTTCTTCAAACATACTAGTACTGTGCTGGCATTCCTGCTCCTTTGACTTGTATTCCGGGTGCAGGCAGCCTAGATCAGCATTAATCAGTGCAGAAAATCACATTCGGGTGCCAGGGTTTCAGACTACTGGTGAAGACTTGTTCTTGGCAAGCCAACAGTACAGATACATGGTTGGAAGGCATCCTCCTTCCAGTGTGTCATGGTGTTGAGGACTCATTTTTTTTCCTACTCTGGAAAAAATATTACTGAAATGCTTCTTTGCTAAGCAACTAAAAAAAGAGCATGCTTTGGTAGTTTAATGTACTTACAAGAAGTAGCAGCGAAGTGAATATAGTAAACTTGTCAGTGGGAGAAGAGTGTTGTATTTATGCAGGAGCATGTGTCTGTGTACACAGGTGTGTATTGTGTACAGGTGTAGTTTTATACTCCAACTTACCCTACGGTAAATTTTTAAAACTGTTTATCTGCTTCAGAAATGTTTTTAAAACATTAAAAATGTGGAATCCTTGTCTATAATATTTTTCTTTTTTAAGGATGATCTGCAGTACTATTTTAGTTAGCTGCTTTTACAGGGAATTTAGGATATGTCTACATGGGGCAGTGGAGCATGAAGACCATCCCCAGTTCACATGGATTGAACTGGGCTAATAAATTTACAAAGCACATTGCTCTGTTGATAACTCAAATACCAAAATATATACATAAACTGCATTTGCTTGGACCACTGCTCAGTAGAGTAAGTTTTCTCCCTTCACAAGGCTAATAACATGAGCTCAGCATAATTTTGAAACTGCTCTAGTGTTGCATTCTGACACTAGCCAATGCCAGCCAGGCAACTGCATCATGTTCCAGTGTGCTGTGTGGATGTACCTTGTTGTAAACAGGAGTAGTATTTGTCTTAAACTATTAAAGTAAGTATTTAATATAATTCACTATTTTATTTTTCATGCCAATATTCATACTCACTTTTCAGGCCTATGATTTTGTTGAATAGTATGAAGCAGAGCTGGACTGATGGTAGATGATGATTATTTGAAGGTAGGATAAAATGCAGGATGAAAGAGTGAGTCCTGGTGTTTTGATTCTGGTTTTAGTTTAACCTTTTTTGCTGTCCCAGATCACGGGCAAGGTCACATTAATTTTCATGTTAACTGTCTTGTTTTCCTCTCTTGTAAAATGGTAATGATGGTTAGCACCTCTGTGAAGTGTTTTGAGAACTTCAGGAAAAATGCGTGTTTATAATAACTAAGACAGTAAAAAATTGCTAGAGCTTTGGCTTGTAGTATGTTTCTACTAATATGATGGAGGAATAATACTCTGCAATGAAGGTGGAGTTGCTCTGCTATGTAGAAAGTAGGAATAAGTGCTGGAATGAAACAAAGGAATTCATTTCACCTTAAGGGATGGCTACAGTGCAGAAATGTACATCTCAGGTAGTCATTATAGGCTGCCTCCATAATCAGTGGGGAACATTTGCCACAATCCATTTGACTTTCTTTAGATGTCTACTTGAAGGTGAAATGAATAATGCCTTATGAATAATACTCATTATATAATTTAATCTTATGTTCTGCCATGGATGTATCTCCAGTTGATCTGTATTTGTTGTGGTTGCTTTTGTTTGACTGAAGCACCAGTTTCATAAAGTCCTTTTTTTAAGCCTAATTTGGACAAGCAATTTAATACTTGTAGTGATGATACTAATTTTTCCCTTTCCTTCCCCCCCATATCTTAGGTTAACTTTCAAAAATAGTGAGCATATAAATAGCAGTGGAAACTGCTTCTCATAGAATATCATCACGTTTGACAATAAGTGCTGAGTGTTGGTCAGCAGCTACTGTAAAAATGAAAAGTGCATTTGGCATGCCACAGGGAAATGCTGAAGTGGTGATTAGTATTTTGACAAATAGCTCCGTCTGGCTTGGCCAGCTATTGGGATGGTTGCATACACATTTGGCCATATTCTTCTGATTGCATTGCTTTTGGATTTGAACTGACATCAAGATAATTACTTAGAAAAATGTATCACTACTTAACAAGGTTATAAAAATGTCTCCTCTGTTTCTGCAGCTCCTTCTGAGATACAATGGCATTTCTACCTGTTGTGTGAATTGTGTCATTGCAGACATTTTCTTATTAGTTGTAATATGAGTATGAGGTTTTTTCAATATATTTACAAAAATAAATGTTTCAGCCTCTTTGGAACTGGGATATTATTATATACAGACAGTAACTACATGTTAAGACTATGTTATTTCTGCAAGCTTGCTCTCATGAAATTAACATAGAGCTCTCATATGCACATAAATGCTGGCATTCTTTCCTGGAGCTGGCTTAGGAATCTGAGTTAAAGTAAAGGTGGATAATGAAACGTGATGTATGTGTACATTCCTTGTCCCATTATGCTGATAGCCCTGCATCTGTCATTTTGGAGATGACATAAAGAGATAATGAGTAAGCCTTTGTGCATTTCCCATGGCTCAGAAAAGGAAAAAAAACTCTTCTGAAGCTTGCAAGTTGTTAGCTATGAATATTGGAAAACCCCCTTCTGCTTGTCCTGCCTTGTGAGAAGTGAGACTTGAAAGAACTTTCACTTCTTTTACTGGTTTGAAAACATATTTAACCTCTGAGAAAGGAAGCCAGGGAAAGCATTGAATAACTTGATTTACCATGTCTTGAAATACCTCCTTTACTGATTCTGTGCCAGAATCTGAAGTGCTATAGTGGCAACAGGCAAAAGAGAGTGAGGATTTGGATAGAGATAAAGGGAAAGATTAAAAAAAAAGAGGTCTAAACCTATATTTAATCCAATGCTCTCATTATCTGAAGTTGGTCACTTCCAGGAGCTCTGCAAACCTTTAGTGAATGAATTGAGCCCTGTGTTATAGTGACCAATACTTCTGGGAAATACTTAAGTCACATTAATGTCACAGTGAAAAGTTACAAACTGAATTGGATATAAAAGGTATGACTTTTTACATCTGTGATGCGTGTGGGTTATGGAGACAGATGACCCAAGAAAGTGGAACCTATATGTCTGAGTTGTTGAAAAGCAGGTTTTGGAATGACATCCTAGGAACCACTGCTGCTGAGTATGCAGGACTAAGGGAGGGGTCAGTGTGCTTACCAGTAAAATTTCCAATTTTTCTTTAGTCCAAGAAAAAAGTGGGATTTGTGTTTCTGCCAGATTTACTATCAAACTTTTCTACTTGAACATGATTTTAAAATTTTAGTTGACTTTTAGCTGGTTGATTTTAGTAAACTTCTACTGATTTAAACCAGCTGAGAATCTTTTTCACAATCACCACAGTATTATTCACTTGAAATATCCTCCTGTACTATAGGTTCTCTGGGGGAGAATGCTCCCAAGCTCTAAGAAAAGTGGTTTACTTTCTCTTTGGATGTAGGTACTTGCCCCGAAGTAGCAGTGTTCAGCATCATATATCCTCATTTGAGGATGTCTAGTAGTCGGGCATTGCAGAACTGAATTTAGCAGTACCTAGTCAGCCTTGTGATTATGTGTTGCCTTTGGAGATTTTGGCATTGGGTGAGCTGTGTGCTTCCTATAATTCTACTTGACTGTCATGTCCTCCTTTTTTCCCACTCCTTCATAGGAATGTCTGCTGGGTGATTAAAGGCTCACAAGGCAAATATGTAAGTCTATGTTATATGTTTACTTTTCCCAGACATGACCTTTTTGTTCTGCCATTAGAGCTTTGTGCAGGGTACATGGTAAGTGCATCCTCACTTCCAGCTGTTTTCTCAGGTCACTTCAAAGCTGCAGCTGAACCAATGGGACAAAGATGGACACAGAATCCTACTCAGTGACAGTTTTGAGCAGTCCACAGGCATGTGCATTATGACAGTTTTGGAGAAAATTGCCACACATTACACCAGAGCAGTCACAGCAGGAAGCCACAACTGTTTGGGGTTTTTTATCAAAGTGGAAAGTGAGGCATGACAAAAGTGAAGACTTTGGCATGGTGTGAGGACTTGAGAAGAGATTCTGAGTAAGGCTAAAGGCAGAGAGGCTTGGCAAAGAAGTTTTTGAGAGACTGACTTCCTTTAATTAGGAGCAATGGATTTAAAGTTCAGCATGCTGATGGAAAATAATTCTCTTACAGAGCCATTAGTAAGAGTTTGAGTCCTTTCCTTTTGTTGTTATTTAAATCCATTGGTGTATGAGGTTGTAATCAGAGGAATGGTTGTTGCTGGTTTATTCAGATCAGGAAAGATGTTCATGAAATATGTGGTCACGCACATACATGGCTACAAAACTCTCCTCAGTGAAGAGGAATTTCCTTTACACCTGAAGATAACATTTTTCAAAATAAAATGTGTCAAAGATTAGAAGCTTATCTTGGCAGAGCATCACACCATTAAAGCAAGATTGAATGTATCCTATCCAAATCTCTTGCTTCGTGTAATGGTGCCTAAGGCTGCAGTCCTCCAGATGTTGATAACAGCATTTACATTTTGAATGAAAAAACCCCTCTTGTTACACTGACACTTCACAGTACAAATTATACACTTTTTTTTTTTCAGAACGGTTTGTGTGATGTAATGCAAAAAAATGTAATGGGGCGTGGAGGAGGGGGAAGTGCAGATTTTTCTTCCCCTTTCATAATTATTTGCCTTCAGCAAGAAGAACGAGAAAGAATGGGATAGCAGCTTTCATGCTCCTTGCTTCCCAATCTAGGTTAAGATTGCACTATTTGCCCATAAATAGCTAAAAATTGCCTTGGTCTCAGGAAGGAAACAAGATGCTGCAGTAGAAATAGTAAGCAAAAGGGCAAGCAAAACTTTCCTTGCACTAACACTGGCCAGACATCATCAGCATTAAACTTAATGAGCCTTATTTACACTGAGTCCGCTCACAGTGCTCTAGCCTTAAAGGGACCTTAAAACAAGTGAGAATGGGAATCATTTCCTCTAAGTTTTGGTAATTAACAACTGTTCCCACAGAGGTTCAAAGGATGGTGGTAAGGCAACTCCATTTTCTTAGTTTTGTTGGATACCAAAAGGATCTTGCATCCTTCTTTCTGCAGTGGTGCTGTTTTACACAATTTTGTGAATGAAAGGCAGGAGCAAGTGATCAAGGGACGACCAAGGGATGAGATAAGACAAAAGAGAAATACATCTTTCTTGGTGTACATTATTAGGAAAGCCCTATATATATCTCATCAATAATTGACGTGCTTCAACTGCAATAATATTATTTTTTCAAGAAAAACTGTATCACCGCATGCAGATCCACATTAAGATTGCTTCATCCTGCTCTTGCTCATGAGTTTAATTTAATTATCTTATGTGCTTACCTATTTTTTCTGGGTTAGTAACTGAGGCTTGAATCTGGTAAAAAGATTCATGATGCAGATGTGTTGACTAATTTTCCAGTCTGTTGGTACTATTTCTGTCCTGTACACTCGAAATTGAAGCATACAATTGTCAGCCTGAAGAAGAAGGCTTGAAGGATTGTTGATACTTTCAGGATCAGATGTTCAGCCCCCCACCCTCCAACAAACAGATCTTGGTCAGACCAGACAGTTCTGAGGAAAGTCATGAATACATTCACCAAACAGAATGTGTCTACATTACATTTGTCATATATATGTGATTTTGCACTAGTGAAAAATGTATGAAAGGAAACAACAGTGAGAAGTAAGATCCTGTGTCTTCCAACGAGTGACTCGTAAAGGTAAATGATTTTCCCAGCTGCTGTTTACCTCTACACAGCACCTTTGCAAGGGAACACCTTATTAGGAAAGATAGTGGTGTTGTGATGTGTGTGGGATTGATTTACAGGTTATATTTAGTCAAAATGAGAGAGATCAATCTTCTAAGAATCATGTTAGATTTTGATTTTGTATAGTAGCAATATCACAGACAGTATATTCAGCAAATGCACACACACACACATGTGCTTCACAATGTCATGGACTTTTTGTTTTGTTCTTGCACTTCAAATAATTTTGGTTCAACTATGATATCCTGTGGCATGGATGGATGCTTGTTTGTAGAACAAGTAACATAATTCCTGAGTTAGAAAGGTCATAGATGGGGCAGTGGGACTGGGGACCCAAAGCTGGAAAATGTATTAACATAGTTTAATCAGCCATACTAAATTCCACTGTGGCATATTTCCTCAACAAATTAGTTAAAAGGATTCTGTGTTCTGTCATCAGAAAACACTTATCTTTATTCTAAAAAGATTTTTTTTTAATTATTGTGTCTGAAAGTTTTTTGCGGTTTTGTCTGTTGTTTTTTGTTGGGTTTTTTTTTTCATTTTTATGAGTGTTGTTATAGTTCATGCTCTAATATTTAAAACTTTATATTGGGATACTTTATGGTAGCCCTGGTCAAATGACTCATTCCCTCTGTGTCTCAGTTTCACTGTATTCAGGTAACAGACTCTCCAGCACTGTCCTAAACTTCAGTGTGTCTGTAAAATAAATAGTGGAATGTGATGTTCATACCAGATGGAATTCGAAGTATTACTGCAATTCAAAGAAGTAGTAATTATTTGGAGTTTGGCTGAATTGTCTTACCCAGCATCTTCTCTGGCGAAGAGCAATTACTTCAAATATTGAAAGAACATGTATGCAAACTTTTGGAGAGGCAGTGTGGTTTCTGGCAGGACAGTATGTTTACGTGAGCAATCATAGTCAAGGAGCATTATTTAGATTCCAAATGTTCTCAAGCAAAGGAGTGCAAATGTGAAAGGATATCAGTGAGATTCATCTGAATAATAGCTGTAGTTGTTTCATTTGAATTATGCAACATTAACCACCCCTTGAATAGCTTGAAGCTGAAGTTGGAAACCAATTTAGAACTGCTTTAGTGTGGCCATTCTTATGCATCCTATGCAACTGGTATCCTGCCTCCTCCTTCCCTTGAGAGGAAGGATAAGAAAGGCACTTCAGGAGGGAATATAGTTCCATTACTCTGTGGTGATTTCTGCAATCATTAACAACAGCACTCTTGTTGAGTTGCACTCTCAGTACATTCAAATTGAAATTCCTCCTCTCTACCTCTTTTTCACAAGTACCTTGTAGGGCTTTATAGCTTACAAGCTTCATAATGGTGGCACCCCACCCTGAAACACAACTGCAGTATGATATGCTGTGTTGAAGAACTTATCTATTAAATAGATATGCCTAATAGAGTTTTAAAAAGTAGAGAAGTAATTCACAAAGTTCAGTAATTAGTGATATGGTAAAAATAGGATTCCTCTAAATCACTTAAAAAGTTGGCCTGTTTCCATCTACACCATTTAAGTAGGTATTAATTTAAAGCTAGCTGCTTCTTGCCTTTTGCATATTAGTATTACTCTGTTAGCTTTTTGTTCTTCCTTCTGAGGATTAAATCTGCATCCTGCAGGCTTATCAGCCCTGACTTTTTAAATGTGACCACGCTCACTGTGATCTCCTAACTCATCAATCAATTGAGACCATAGCCTTCCAAAGTGTTTTGGGGAGCCTCTTTCTTGAATAAGCCACAGTATTTCCATACTAAGGAAATACTACTAAGGAATGGCATACTATGCCATAAAATAACGTTTATGTTGCTTTAGGCTTAATACCGTACCTTTTATGAGCACAAGTGCTGAAGCAATTTAGAAAGAGATGTTAACTTTATATCCTACTAGGGAAGTAGTTTTATTACTGTGTATGCAAAGCAACAGGAGAGCAAAGCTTTGCTTTTATATTTTATTAGCTATCATTATCAAGTTTCAGAGTCTTTTCTTGTATCAGTATTTGCACATATATAGACGTATTTCATTATGAGCATACTAAAAAGAAGTTAGGAAATTAATAGTGTAACTTCTGAATCTTTAGAAAAAGCACTTGCTTTAGAAAGTGAAGAATTGTTTCAGCAGTCTATGTCCCAGCAATGAGGCTTACAAATGGCAGATGTAGAAGAGTAACATTATGCTTTGGCACTGGAAAGTGATATGGAGATGAAAGCAGTTAACTGCTATGCAAAGGAATATCACTGTTGGTAGCGCCAGCCATTTAAATATGAATCAAGTCTCAGCATGGTCCCAGATATCCTAAAATCATTAAAATATACTTTGGGTAACTTTTTGTTTGCTCCCTTATTTTATTCTTTGAGGTCGCTTTCTGAATTTTTCGTCATAACTGTGAGATCAAGAAACTGATGCTAAGATTTTTCAAATAGTCACAAGTTGTCAGAATTTTAATCAGATTATGAAGTATCATGAAATTCCATAGATCTGTGGAAGTTCATAATGCTGCCATAAGCACTGTTCTGAGATGCAACTTTTAGTCTCTAAAATGGCTTTTGGCTAGGTTTGGAAACTGAAATTCTATGCTGAAAAATTTCACATGCAATTAATGTCCTGTTTTGGTAAGGTTTAAGGATATATTTATTTTTTTATACATATTTTGGTGTATTTTTTTCATACATATTTTGGTTTATTTTTATGCTATAGAAGATGTCTCAAAAACACTATAAAGGATACAGAGAAGTTAGTTCCTAAAGTAGCTTGACCATGTTCAGTCCATCTTCTATGGCAGTTCTAACAGAATGGAATTTCCTATGGAAATAAGTGTCCTTGTTGTGGGAATTCACTGGATAAGAGGATATTTGCTAAACACATTCTTAATCCTAAATATTTAATACATCCAGGAAATGAATGCTAGAGTGTAGATTGCCTTTGTTTAAAAGAGGAGTCCATGACTTTACAAGGTATTCTGTAGGAATGAGAAGTGTATTCTGTAGGACCCAGTCTGGAGAGGAGCCACGCAACCCCTTGCTTATTGCAAAGGAGTTATGAACGTGGAGTCCAGATGAAAGCAACTAATGATGATATAGATGTGGCACAAGCATTGCCATGTCACAGTTCCTGTTTCTAAATTTCTAAGTATTATGAGTGAGCTTTAGATGCCCATGATCACCATGCGTCTTGTGATTGGAAGAAAAAAAAACAACCCCCCCAAAACAAAACCCTAAAAACCCAACAAAAAACCAACTCAGAAAACCCCCCAAAACCAACCAGCCAACCAGCACCACAAAAAAAGCTCATAAGATGCCTTAGTTTTGTGATGGGAAATGAAATTACTGAGATAGCTTAAAATCATCTGAAAAAAGATTATCCTGTCCAATCTGAGATGACAGCAATCATTACTCATGCTGAAGATTTAATGATTAATTAGACATCAAAATTATCATTAAAGCCCCTCTACTAAAAACCTTTTAAATGTTTTTCATTGAAATTAAATGGTTTTTATCATTATAACTCTTGCCTTTCTGAGGTTCACTTTCAGTCTTCTGTTGTTTTCCTAGCAACAGATTTTATTTAAGTGCTGATAATAATGAGGAAGTCAAATGTTAATAAAGAAGAAGTTACAGCTGCTCTTTATCCACTTTTTGCTGACATTGAATTTTTTTCAATTGATATTGCATGTAAAATCCTGGAACAAGTGGAAAAAGATGTGATTCTAACAATGAGGGAGATTTCCTTACCATTATAGTTGGGTATGTCATTCCAGAGAAGATCAGAAGCCTCTTGCACATGGAGATAGTATCATACCATTTCTTCTCAACAAGGCATTAAGATTTTATGCTTAGCAAAGTTAAGCTGGAAAGGGATCCAAAATGAAAACTGAGTATCTGCTTCCTGTACATTTTTAGTAGACCATTTCCAATGCAACTAAGGTATGTTCAGTTCTGGATCTTGGTGCGAATCCAGGAAATGCCAGGTCTGCTTTCCTAGCTTCACATAGATGAACATTCATGAATTCTGGCCAGCTTCCGGATGAGCTTGTTCAGGAATGAGAGAGATTTGATATGCTTTTTGACTGGTTTGAAATCATTAAGGATCGCAAAGGATCAATCTTGTTCATTGCTAGTCAAACTAGTTTGGGCTTGAAAGACAAAATTAATTTCTTTCTTTGAAATCCATATTTGTAATTTCTGTAGAAAAGGCCTTCTGTTCACAATTCTTTCAGTAATAACGTGACAAAATACAGCTGGTTTAGGTGGGTGGCGTCTAAGTTTAATTTGCAAAAGCAAATAACCTCACCATGAAGTGTGAACTTAAGAGGGGTCATGTGAAATTATCTTTGGAGTTACCCAGTTGGTCCAGAATCGATTATTCTTCTGGCGTGCACATCTTTTATTTGTAATAATTGCAGTTCCTCCAACCAATAAACTAAGTCAGTGTCAGTGATGAATGATAATTCAGGATTTGATCTCTCGTTATGTCCAAAAATCCATTTTAAAAAATGTTAAATTTAAAAGAAAACTTCACATTTAAAAATAACTACGCATTTCTAGTTCAGCTGTTGCCTGTTTATGTCATGGTCTCTCTTGATGGCAACACATCCTATTTTTACTCTAGAGTTCCAGGTTTACACAGAGCAAAGGATGTCCTCCTTCAGAGTCATTCTGAATAACATTTTGCCCTTTATAACATTGATCAGATTGCAAAAGTTGAAAGAAGCAGAATATTACTGGAAGAGAAAAAAAGATCTCAAGATCAAATAAGTAAGAAAGTGCCCTGTAAAAAATTAATTTTATACTAGTCCTCTTTCTGCTTGGCAAGTCACTTTTAAACAAATTTTCAAAATTAGGGAGGAATTTCATGTTCTTTATTTTCAAGTAACCACAGTGTTTTTGGGCCAAGACTTAAAAAAATGCTAAGCACTCCATTTCTAACTGGAGTCTGTAGTAACATAGGTAACAAATTGGACATCCAGAATTTAATGGTATTTTTATTGTTTTGGCATTCTTCCATAAATAGAAGGAATGGTGATCCTTACTCACAGAAGGGGTGTGAGAGAAATTCACTGACATTTGTAATGCTTAGGAGGAGTGCATAATAATGCAGTGTTTAAGTGGCCTACATAATAATGATGGGCCAGGGAATATCAGTTGTGTATTGTATAGGAGACAGCAGAGGAACAAATATTGAATTACCTGTGGGAATGTAGTCAAGTTCCTTGAGTGTTTTTGGTCATATAATAAAGCATTTACTCCAGGACCAGTGCAAAAACTGAAACATCCTGTCTGTATCTTATGCCTGTGTTGTGATTTTATGTATGCTTAGTTGAGCACATTTAAACTCATTACTAAGAATAAGTTTAAATACAAATTTGGTCATACTAAAGTCAATCTATGAACAGATTCCTGATCTTAGATAAATAAATACTGAATCACTAGATCATTTGATTTAAGGTAAATGTCTAAACTGTTTCTTATTTCTGGCTAGCTATAAGCATTTTGTAGTGCTTGTTGATGACCATACTGCCAGGAGATGAGCAGAAAGAAGCAACTGGTTAACAGCTGGTTGCATCTGGTCACAGCCAGGAAAGCACAGCAATAGAATAAACAATTCTGTTTTCAGCAGCTGCGTTTGCAGTTACAGAACTGAATCAAATAAGTGCAGTTTTCCAAGTATAATTTGTGGGCTAGAAACATAAATTATCTTTGGAAACATGTAGAAATAATGAGAAAAAATCCTTATTTTAATTTTTTTTTCAAATTCTTATTATTGTTATCTTTAATTTCCACCTTTGTTTTAAACATTGAAAACATCAACTAACAGACAGCATGCTTAAGCACTTTAATTCTCTTCTGTGTTTTGCACCTTGATGAACATGTCTCTATTTCAATTTCCAGAGATTCCATGCTCTCCTGTTTCACTTCTAGGAACACTTAAGTGCTGTTAGATATTTGCTGATATACACCAAGGACCTTGCTGAGAGTTTTTATTGTCCCTGGGAAGACACCAGATACAATATTGATGGGTAACAGTAGAACAGTTTATTGAAGAACTAATTGGATTTGGAATGTAGTTAAGTAATGGATTGCCTGAATATGCTACTGAAAGCTGCCCAGAGAACAGGAGATGGTCATACTATTTGAAGACATCATGCCTGAGACCAAAAATGTTTGTATCATTTCTCCATCAAGATGTCAGCATTCTCAGATGCTCAGATTAAAGCCGGTTAAGTTAACCCAGGATATTATAATACTTCTGAGACTTATTGCTGGTTCAGAATCTCAGGGGACGCTTTAATCTGCAAAGACCAGTGTATCTGAGGCTGAAAGTTCATGACAAGTGAAAAAAAGGGATTGTTTACTCCTGTGCTGGTGGTAAATGTTTAGAAAAAAATGCTCATTACAATCTGACATCTGAATGTACTGACTTATTCTGAGATGATTTGAAAGTTCTGTGTGTCAGAGTACAGTACAGTCTTAAAAAAGCAATGACTGGTATTTTGGTTATTTACAAGACTGATGTTGTATCCATGAACAGGTACAACTGAGTAGTCATGCTGACAGAGTCAGACATCCTAAAGGCAAGTAGCAGGTTGAAAGACAGGTGGGGAGCAAGGGCATAAATAGCTGCTTTTTGTTAGTATAGTGGGTTGACCTTGGCTGGGCACCAACTGACCATCAAGCCTCCCTATCACTCCCCTTCCCAACTGGACAGAGAAGAGAGACTAAGATGGAAAATGACTCGTAGGTTGAGATAAGAGTTGACTAAAGGAACAAGTGAAAGTTTGCATACACACAAAAGAAGAGGAAAATAACAAGGCTTATTCTCTATGTGCCATCAGCAGCAATGACTGGTCATGTCCTGGGAAGTAGGGCTTCAGCAATATTGTAATGGTTTCTCAGCAGGCAACCATTGTAAACAATGAATTCCCCCTCCTTCCTCCTCCTTTTCTTAGCTTTTATATCTGAGCTGTAATATCCCTTTGGTTAGTTTGGGTCAGCTGGCCTGGTTGTGTCCCCTCCCAGGACCTTACCCTCAGCTGAGGAAGGAATATTATAGTAGTGATGCTGTGCCAACGCTGCCCAGCAGTAGCCAAAGCACTGGTGTGTTATCAACACCTTTCTAGGTACCAATGCAAAGCACAGCACTATGAAAGCTGCTATGGGGAAATGAATTCCATCTCATCCACACCCAATACAGTTAGGAACAGTGAATTTTCAGAACAGCCTGTGCCAGCCAGTCCTGTCCCTGAGTTACTGGATAAACCCTGGATGGCCTGCACTGTAGTTTGCCCTGTCTCCAGTCCAGTCTTTGGTCCTGCCTCCTGCTGTTCCTGGCTGGATGAACCCCAAACATGACTTACTTCCTCACTATGTCTGGGACTGCTGATGGGACCAGTCACTGACCAACCTGGTCTGGTTCAGATACTGTGGGACTGCCCTTGTGAGCGGGGTCACTGCCCTGCCTATGCTGTGATCACTGCCAGCTCCTGGTTCATCTCCCTTGTGCACCCATCCTGCTCTTGCTGCTACCTGACAGCTGTGTCCAGTAGAATCCATCATCTGGTTTATTTTAATAACATTTGTATTAAAGTTTGTAATAAATAGCTGGCAGATGTATCACAGGTACTAAAGGCTTGATTTGTTTCATGTTAATAGTCACTATTGTCAAAGAATTTGTAGCCCGAAGCCTGACCAAAATAGGTTCTGTAGGACAGACAGAATGGAAAGACAAACTCTCTTCTAGCCATCTTGACCTATAAATATATAAATATAAACAAAAGACAAGAAAGCCCAAATTGCAAATTATCAATGGACTTGTAACTCAAAAAGCATCTCAATTGCAAGATGACATTTGGGATGAACTGTACACACTGGAAATATTAATTTGTTAGGGAGATTTAATGTCTCAGAGTATCATGGAGCTTAGTACATCTCACAGGGTAACTCAAACTGAATTTGCAGAATTTATTGTGAAAATCAAACCAGAAATGCAAGAGCACTGCCTCAGTCTTTATAGCCGTGACAAGCTGTATTATCTACCTGTCTTGGAAAATAGTAGGTTGTGAACAACAAAAAGAACCATAAGACCACATGTATAGCAGATTGTTAAATGGAGGCATATCAGGTTTAGGTGAGATTTTGGCAGATCAAAAATCCTTTCAGGTTACCTTTTGAGCCACATAGCACTGTAGCTGCAGTTGCTGTTATGCAGTGCCTTTCCCTGCACTACATAAAAAGCTATTTCCAAGGTAGACAGGCAGTAGACAGAAAAGTTTGTCTAAGTTACCGAAGAGCTTTAACAGTTTCTTTAACCTGTTCTTATCTCCTGAGTAAATACAAGTCTGCCTAATTATATATTTACTTGGAAGACTAAAAGGCTTTCTTCAAAGTCATTGGTACTACTTGCATAGTTAATCCATATTTTATGGTGTTCAGGACTTTTTATTCACTTTTTCTCACAAAATGGACCAACATTTGGGGTCTGATTTCATAATCTTTTATTTAAGCTATGTTGTATACAGTATAATTTGTCTGAATAAGCACAAGAAGAGTGAGCCCAAGAGTATACTGTAAAACTTACATGATGCTAAAATTGTGTTGAGTTTTTTAAAAACAATTTTTTCTATTTCAGACTGATGTGAACCAATTGAAAAATCGTTACACTTGCAAATAAAAAAACATACTAATATAAGTGTTAGCATACTTGTCATAATAGTGCATCTTATTCAATAGATCATGCATAATTTTATGATGTTTTGTTTGCTTATTTATCTGAACTTTCGTATGAAAAGAGCTTCATGCCACAGCCAGAAGAGACAGGGATTTCCTAACTAGGAGTGCCATATAGCTAATAGACACCTAAAAAAACAGAAAATGAAAGACCATAATTGAGCCATTTGACTTTGCACTCGCCTCTATATATGTATGGCTTTGGTTCATAAAGGTCATCAATCAGATGCCTGAAAACATCCCTTGGTTAGACCAGGTACTTAAATAGTGTGTTCTTCACTTCGTCCATTCCATCTTCACTCAACCTAAAGAAATATTGAAGTTTACTTTATTAACCTAATAAGCACAAATGTATCACAAATGGTTTTGTACTTTATGAATAGTCTCAATGTTAGCAAACGTAGCACCCTGTGGACACAAGCTGTGAGCATGGACTTCAGCTCAGCTAGATTAAAAGAGGGAAGTGTGGACAGTGGTCATGTTTTGAAGCAGCAGTTAAATGTGTTATTTTAGCCATCCAAGTTAAAAGAGCACATCCCCATGCTCTTTTCACTGATTACAACATCACTGATAAATCATATGCATGTTTTTACTGCAACTATTTCTATTTCTTGGTGTCAGTAACCATGTGCACAGGTATGATGAATGAATGAGTGGTGGTAAAAATGAGTAGAACTAAATACAATTATTGGGTTAGTCACAAGGTACAATCCTACCACATGTGAGCGAAGCATGGCACAGTGTCATACAATTTTTTGATCTTCCAAGCAAGCAAATCAATGTAAGGGACATCTCCTAGAGCAGTGTCACTTTAATGGTAGCTAAATCTAAGCTCGCTGTCGTCAGTAGCAACTTCTGATGTCAAACACTGACTCCTTAGAGAACAGCCTTTCAGAGAAGAAATGCAATTATTAGAAAGCATTCTTTCTGTTTCCATTATCCTGTTGACCATATTCTTTACACTCAATGTATAACTTACCATGTCAGCACTGAACCTGGTCCTGCTCCAAACACAGAAAGGTGGAAATTTTTAAATGCCAGCCATCTGTTTGCTTCTAAAGGAATGCTGGTCAGCTACTAAAGTCCCTGTCAGTGGCAGGTAGAGGAATGTGAAGAATGCTTAGAAAAAATCCATTAAATGTATCTCTTGTTTTCTTATCTCTTCTCTCACACAACAAGAAGACAATTACCATCACCCTGTAATTGTCTTTTGGCAAATTGTTTCATCAGTATTTCCTGCCACAGACAGAACAAATTGTTGTTATTCCTCTGCCCTAATTTTCTCCTTGTCTAGCTAAATAAACGTGATGTAGCCATGAAAGGTACCTTTATAAAGTATGAGCTACTGTCTGCTGTACTGTTAGACCATTATGCTTCTCAGCCAGGTTTTTGCTAATACCAAGAAAATAATTTTGGAAGTGATTATTCAATACCATAGTTGTTCATGAAATAATTTGTTTAATTTTTTTCTCCACTGTTGTGGGGTTTTTGAGAACAGCAAAAGGAGAAAACAGCAAATAAATGAAGGTGTAAGATGCATCTGAGCAGAATCCTTGAAGGCAATAGAAATGACATAAAAGTTTTGTATTCTTACTCCAGGAAAAATCCAAGCCATAGCTTTGCATATTATCTTAGTGTATTATTTGTGACATTTTCTAAGGCTTATTTCATCTGTGACAACCTTCAGGAGTAATATGTATTTCAGCTACAGCACTTCACCTTTTTTGAACACAAAATTTTAAGTCTGAGGCCAGTTTGTAAAAGGTTTAGTTTCCTAAACTGTGGGTGGGTTTGGGATTAGAACCATTAGTTCCTAAATGGTTATTCCTTTAGAGAGCAGTGGAGCATTGCAGTACCAGAATGAAAGCTGTCATTTCAGTGTGAAGAAGCCAGGTGATCCCATGGGGAATGCTGGGCATTGCTCTGCTGCAAATGCAGCAACTCGGCTTATGGAAAAGGCGTGCTTCTGTCAGCCTGGTGGACACTGCATGTGCTTTTTGGAAGGCAGCAGGCATGAAAAAGAGAGTCAGCACTGAAAAAAAAATGGCTATGTGGGCTTTCCGCTAATGTATCTCGGCACAGTGCCAGGGAGCTTTGCAGGTTTATTAAATGTCAGAGCTGCTGCTTATGTGCAAATTAGGACTGCCACCTGGCTGGTTTCCAGCTGTCTTGCCTGGTTTTATTCTGAACTTGCTGGCTGCTGTTGGAGCTACTGTACAGATTGATCTGGACATTCTCAGCAGACTTCTCTTTGGAAGGTCTTTTCTGTGGTGAAGATGACTGCATTTTACCTGTGTTTTAGCAACAAAGAGGTGATTATTCTGAAACTTTGATGGTAGTGATCATACTGACAAAACCCCCCACAATAAACAGTAACTTAAATTGTAGTAAAACAGGATAACTCCATCCAAATAAAATTATGGTGAAAAGACATGCAGTCTGTTACTGGTTTTATAGCCTTTTCAAATTATAAGTTAGGTAGGTGAATGTAGATAATGAGTTATAATAGAAATATATTTCAACACTTACTACATTATAGGCCAACAGAAGCTAGTAGATAGAAGCTTCACTTCCTAAGAATTTTAAAAATATGTCTCTTTGTTATGTCTTTCTGGGGGTTTGTTTTCTATCTGGCTCTAGAGATATTCCAATTGACAAACTTTTGATGCTTAATTCAGTTACTGATAGGGACCATTTTCTCTGTTAAGAGAAGGTGCTCAGTGCATTTCTTGATCAGTGAGCAGCCTTTCTTTTACAGTGACCAGTAAAAGCCACATGAGACAAGACTGAGTGCAAGTGCGGGATGTTGTAGTTAATTTTGTGTTAAAAGTGTCTGAAGAATCATTTTATGATCTCACTCAACTACCATTTTTAAGACAGAAGTGACCCTTCCAAAGTTCAGGTTGGTCCCCAAATTTGTCTGCACATTTCAAAGGCAACATTTGTATTCTGAATATGTATAGAAATGTACAGCGGTGCTACACAATGTGAAACCTAACCGAGGTGTGTGTGGTCAATGGATCTCCTTGGCCGCCTGTTCTTGCATTTGTGAAATTGTATTATCTTTCTTATGACTTTGAAACAGTCTTAGCAACCTGTAGCAGGCTGCAGAAGATTTGTATTCTCCTGTATAGATGAGAAAAAATGGTGAACATTAATTCCAAGTAAGCCATCAACCTTTTTTTTCCCCATGTATACCAGTATCTGGATGTTTTACATCTGCTAGAAACAACTCACTAGCACCTAATACTTACAATATGTGTATTAAACAGAGAGGTCTTGTTTACATGCCAGTTGCTTGCACTCACCCTTCTGTCCGGTGTCAGGAATAGAGTTGTGTGACTGTGAGTGGTTCTGGTCCTTCATAGACATTTTTGTTCTGCGAAATGGCTATTCAGATCATCATAGGTATTCCTAAGATGGGAGGGAGGAAATGGAGACAGGTAGCATGGCCATAATTAAAGGAAAATATGAGCACTCTTTTCCAAATCTGAGTCATTCTTGCCTCTGAGAACAATACAAGTGTTGAAAAGACCCCCAAATAGAAAAAGAACCCCTGTTTTCTGCTTCCCTTAGCATTCAGTAATCTGCTGTGATCAGATATCCAACACATCACAATATACTGCTCTCATTTCAAAAACTTCAGAACAAACAGCAGAGAAAATTAGGTGAGACATCCACCTATCTTTCAGGATGAAGATATTGTATTCAGATTAGATTTTGAATTAGTAAGTGCTTATTATCATCTTATATCCTAACAGTTTGTACAAAATGGTATAGCAATGTAAAGATTTGTGTATTCTTAACACAGATTCCTAGCAATTCAGATAACATTATGTTTGTCACCTTTACAATATCTTAATTTGATGTCCCTGGCATTTCTGTGTGTGGGAAAAAATCCCAAAGATGCTAAAATTTATGAAACAACTTTGCCTTCAGGAGCACCAACAGTTCACAATCTGCAGTGTATCAGCAACCCCCCAACAATTACAACATTTTAAATTTTGTAACATTAAGACAGTTTGAAAGCACAAGTTCTCTTAAAAGTATGCATTTACTGTTTATGCCTGTTGAAATTATCTGGAAAGAGAATTTTAGCTAATGGATTTTAAATATTCTATAACTTCTGTACACTCAATATATATGTTGAGTTTTACTCTTCCATCACTGAAAGGCATGCAGTCTAGCTGACCTTTGTCATTATAAACATTTAACTACCAGCATAGCCAGTTCTGCTGGCACCTCATATCAGATTCCTGAAAACATTTTCAGAACAGTTTCAGATTCCAGGGAAGTTACAACAGCTTAGCATGTAGATCCATCTTCTTGCTTGCTGTTCATCAGCCGTCTCCTTCCTTTTTTTCCTGTAGGAGAAATGCTTCTTTACAATTTTTTTCACAGCTGCAAGCAGCTGAATGATTTTGGTCTTGGTCTTGGCAATAACACTATGAACTCCAGAGGGGAACCATGTATTACGATATAACTCTGCTCTATTTCCCATTTAGGACAATGTCAAAATTTCTACTAACCAAAATAAAGGCAAAGAAGGAGGCAATGTCTTCTGCTTACCTGGCATGGTACTTAAGCATGAAAGAGCAATTGTAATTGTATTTCTGGTTTGTCCCAATTAGATCGCACATATTTCTGTTTAGCTACTCTGCATCCAATCTAATTGTGTGATGAATGTGAGTTAGAGCCCCTATTTAAATGTCTAATATTTAAATTTGAAGGTATTTACTGCTGTAGATCGTTTAGTCTTATTTTTGGCTTCAAGATATCACTTATGTGCTTTTCTAATACTTCTACACTTTTCATGTGTTTTTGACAGTGGGTTGTGTCGAGGTTTTTAATCTATAGAAAGTACAGGGGAAGACTGCTGGGGCTTTGCAAAGTGAGCAAGGACAGGGAGGAGGCAGAAAACTTTGTGCAGTAGAAGTTTTATTTTAGCAGAGCATTGGGCTATTTTCCAGAGTGAGAGAGAGCTGTAAAAATAGGATGTTATGTTACTCAGGGTTAAGAGATCAAATATTCTCACTATAATGCAAATACAATGTACAATCAAACTAAAGGACACATGAACAGATTTAATTGATATTTGATAAGGAAAATGAGGAATCAAAGAGCTGCATACTCATGCTAGGAACCCAGATGAAAAGCAGAAAGAATTGGAATTTCTAATGGTGAAGCTCTTGGGCATGATCAAGACATTAATTAGAAGGAAAATACAAAATTGCTTAGTATATATTGGGGGGGGGGGGGGCGGGGCATGGTTTACATTTAAACAATAATCTATGAGTTTATATCATCATCCATTCTCCAGCCAACTGGACATAAAAAGGATTTGAATAAACATCTTCTAAATATATTTTTTTTTAAAATAATTTTCTGACATCCAAGACTTAAAGAATTGGTTCCTCCTATATCTTGGCTGATGTTATTTACTTGTTTACTTCCAGAGAAAATGTGACAACTTCATGAAACTGCCAGTGTTTGTGTAGTACCACTATTCATTAAAGGAAAATGAGAATACTGGAGTAATCACAGGCTGAATCATGTAGTACAAATCCTAGGAGGGAGGGGCTGAGAGGAACTCATATGGGATTCAGCTAAAAAGGAGTGAAGGTTGAGCGTAATTGATCAAGATCATTCTCTGAAAATTAGTTTTTCTCAAAGAATTTGATGTAATACTTTGACAAGATTACAATTGTTTGCGAAAACAGTTGTGTAGCTATATTTGGACTCCTGTAGGGTGAATGACTTCACATTGCCTCACAGTATTATTCAAAATATACCACAGTACTCTAACAATAAAGCATAATACCAGATTAAGAGATGGCTAACTGACAGATCACAAAAATAGCTGTCAATAGAGAAACCTCATGCAGGTTTCTGTATTTCTGCATTAGATATAATTTTTTTCTGCATTTTCATCAATGCCATAAAAGTTGGTAAAATCTCTATCAGTGAGATTTCCAAAAAATATAATAAAGAGTGTCCTGCAAAATACTGAGGTGAGCAATACAGTCAGAAAGAGAAATTGAAGCTTCCAAAGAAGCTGGCCCGTACTAGAATGTTTCTAGAGTCAAGTACTCAGTTTGAAGGTATCTGAAGATTTTTTCTTCTTTCTTCTTCAGTTTTCTGATCCCTCTGTATCGCATCTTTGTGTACTCTCATTGACACAGAGTGGTTCAGTTGTCTGCTAGATGCCTTATGAGTTCTCTGTATTCAAAAATATACCAGTCTACTCCAGACATTACTTGGCTACATCAGTACAAAAACAAACAAACAAACAAACAAACAAACAAAACCTAGCCACTGTCTCATTTTGAGGGCAACTATCAAGGTCTGACCACTTCCATAGTTTTACATTTTCTTTCCTTTCACATCAGGATGGTCTCATATAATTTGCCCTTTGGGAGTGGTCCCTGAACTCTGCTGGTTACCAGGCTATTTTCTGGAGTAGTGGCAAGGTCAAAATGCTGGCAGGGACTGCTGACTGTTCTGACAGTGTGGGAGGATGAGTTCCAGGGATGGAAGCTGTGCCTGGGTCTGCACTGTATTAGCGCGGATACAACCTTTCTGTGCAAATTGATGTCCTGCCTTCTCTCTCTGACATCTTTTCATGTATACTCATCTGACAAATCAAATTCAGCACAGATGAAGTGAAACATGTATTTCCCTGCCTGTGATCACCGCTTCTAACAAATAACCCTTCACAGCTACTGCTTTTCCTGAACTCTATGATTCAGGTAGAATGATAACCTGAAGATCACCTTCAGACCTAGACTCTCCTCAAGCCTTGTATCCTGGCTTGGTCTATCAATAGTCCTACACAGTTTGTACTCAAAGTACAAAAAATAACAAAATAAATAATGAATAATAATAAGGATAATATTATCTGGGAGCTGGGAATTTGAAAGGCACTTTCAAAGTGGGGAAGGGACTTGGAGCACAGGGAGAGTCATAACAGAACACATGATATGGTTTTATAAACCATAACTAACATACAGTTAAACATGAACTTCTAGAAAGATATGTGGATAGACAGCCAAAAAATACAGGCAGAGCATTGATTTTTCTCTTTGCCAGTGACCCTGCTCACTGTATGTAACCACCCACCCATTTCTTTTATGGTTGAGAAAACAACGTAGACATGTTTCTGATGTCCACATTTGCAAAAGAGATGGTAAACAATTGGAAACAGTATAGAAAATACTCATAATAATATTCAAGTGTGTTTATCAAAGCTGACTGATAAAAACATGTAAATACCTTCTTGTTACCCTACACTGAATGAAAAATACTCTCACCCTGAACAACAGCTGAGACATGAATAGGAAGAACCTGTTCCAGTTACAAAAAAATGTTACAATGGAATGGAGTGTTAAGATATTTGCTTCTTTTCTTTTTAATTGTTACAGCTTTTATATACGAGAATATATTTTCACTGAAGTACATAGTGTCACATAAATTGGTTGTGTAGGCAACTGGAAGAGAAATGGTACTTTTATCATTGAAATGGTAATGCAAAATTAGTTCGTAAATACTGAACAGCCTTTGTTTCTGACTATTGATGAGTTGTTGAAAACAGAGCCTAAATAACTAATATAACTTTAATGTGGTACATTGCCTCTACCTGAAGCTTGTTTCTACTATTTGTTTATCCTTTCAGGTGTCCAAAAATGGGTATAAAACACATGGAAAGTGTACATTATGTGGGAAGGTTGCTGCAGATCTTGAATGTAAAGCCCTTAAACCAATTCCTGTGTGTTGTAACTCCATTTAATGCAACTAAAGTGAACAAAATTTCACCAGTGATTAACTTGTATCAAGCTGTTCATTTACTAAACAACATGGAGAAGGAAGTAAATAGAACTTTTTCTGAAGTTATTTCCTAAAGCTATATGTTAAATGTCAATGTGCACCATACAGAAGACTGCCTCACTGATTCATTAAGACCTTATAGAAGAGTACATTGTGAGGAGACATTGCAAAAATGAAGGATTTTTAGATGTTTCATTTAGTTATTTCAGTATGAGATTTTTTCCTTTGAGAAAGGCCCTGCATCATACTGATGAGTGCAATATTGATGACTACTGATTAATAGCACGTAGTCATCACACCATTAGGTGTATGGCATTCCACAATAAGTTTCACTAAGAAGCTGTTTTCCACTCTTAAAAAAAAAACAACCTGCCTTAATTTTAACCATTGGATCTGCCCTTTGTGCCACTTGTTTTTGAAGGGCAAATATCCCCTGCCTCCTTACTGAGAATAGATGAAGAGTAGGCAGTATCTTAACATCCCAGTTAAGTGCCTGGACATAAGGAGGATGAAGCCTGGCCTTTATTTGTTCTCCAATAAGTGCCTGGAATGCACATTCAGAATGGAATAAGGAAGGGAAATGTTAACTTGAATTCACTCTACTGAAAGTCCATAAATTCTGTGGGTACAATATCTTACCCTTTTAAAAGTGCGGCTCCACTGAGTCACAGCACGAGAAGGATCTCTCCCTGTATATCGTCATGGGGATTGAATAGTCTACAGCTCTAGGGGTACTGAATGATAGAACTCCAGTTTAAAATCAGCACTGTAAAAAAGCTTTGTCCTATTCACATTGTCTGGCAGCAGCAGCAAGCACAAATGTGTTTATTGAAAATCATTCCGAGACATTGTAATTGTCTTTATTTAGGCAGTCTTAAAAAGGGAGAAATATATAATTCATGGCAATCTTTAAAAACTGGCTGACCAAGGCTCATGACAAATGCTTTCATATGGGGATTAAAACCTGAGCTGTCAGTGAGATAATTAGTTTATTCCAGCACACTGAAAGGCTTTGGTTGTGATGATGATGGGTGCCATCTGATGAGTAAGGAGTCATGCTACAACACAAGCACACACTCCCTCTTCCCCTCCCCTCTCCTCCAGTGTAGACCTTATTTAGCCAGCTATGATACTGCTTTTGAGAAGGGGAAAAAAGGGAGTTATTTTAACTCTGCTGTATTCCTGAGCTTTTCAAACAGGGATTGACAGTGCCCATTTGGCTAGAGTAGCATCTGAGATCACAGATGTCAAAGAGAAATATTTGCCAATTCTGTCCCCTCTCTTAAAATAATTATTTTTAGTTCTGATGAGCAGGCAACTATACCCAGATATTCATAAACAGATTCCTAATGCAAAGGTTGACAGCAAATTGGCCATATTACAAAACAAATTGTACCCTCTATCAATAGGTTCCATGCTCTGGATTTTCTTTCTACCAGCATTGCTGGTCACAACCTGTGAAGACTGCCACTGGCTCATCATTTTTATATACATAGGACAGATGTGGAGGGAAATAAGGAGAGGAAACTAGGTTTCTGTTCTGCTTTAGCATAACATAGAGCACAGAATAATCTGCAGCTAGTCAAGAATTTATTCAGACAGACAGAAATCGTCACACTGATAACCTGTAGGGTTGACTAGGAACGTTATTTAAATCAAGTAGTTCAGTTTACAAATTCTTATCCTTCAATCTATAAGACTGGAATGCTGAAAATCAGAAATATGATCACTAATAGAATTCTTACCGTGTGTCTTACCCACAAATAAGGGGAGAATGAAGAAACTATAAATGAGTACTATAAGTGTATTTTCCTGACCAGAAAAGCAACATAGCTCTGTAGAATGTCAGCTGGCACTGAATGTGCCTTATAATCTTTTTGTCCTTTTTGCCCTTTTTTACTTTCCATTTATTTAGGTTACTAAATGTGCTTCTTGTATTATTATAATGCTTTTCAATTATTTTGTAATCAAGTGGTGACGCAAAGAAATATTACTGGATTTCTTATGTCAGACCCTGAGGTATATAGTCCATTCTATGGAGAGTAACAGCATAAAGAAAAAACAAGTATAGGAAAAAAATTCATAAGTCATTAACCTGTAAATGACAACAACTCCTATTAGGAAGAGAAATGATAAAGCTGGATCTTGAGAACCAGCAGCTCTATAGTTAACGATTGAAGTCTTCAAACTAAATGAAGTCAAAAAAGCTTATCGTGACAGGTAGACCTGTCTCTGCAAAGAACAAGGCTAAGTCTAGTGAAAGCAGTTTTCTCCAATGAAGTTGTTAACAAGCAGCAGAGGAACTGAAAGGCACCTGCTCCAAAATAAATGTGAAGACATAGAGCAAGAATCCAAGTGTGAATAATACTGGAGATGGGATTTATTAGCATGACCCAAGTAAACATAAGATAACACAAAAGTATCCATTGGAAAGGCTGAGATGTTATTCATGGCATAAATCTTGCCACTTTAAAAAAGGTAAAATAGGAAAAGGATGTTGTGCATTTTATTGTTTTTCTTACTTGTGTAAAACTTACTTGAAGGAAGAAATATGAATTTTTTCCAAGCTGAAATTCATGTCATGGTTAGGTTGTGTTCATGGGATTCCTGCTGATGGCACTGGGACATTAAAAGGCAAAGCATCTCCATATCATACAAATGTTGTGACAATTCGTACCACAGATGAGATCTGCATTGCAGCCGGATGAAGAAAACTTTCTTCTTCAACTTTAATAAACTTCCTGTCACATCTATCACTCCAGGTCTCAATATTTTCAATCTTAGTGAACTTCCTTCTTTCATGATTAGTGAAGTGCCTGTAGCTGGATAACAGAGGCTAGTTATTTTCTAAATGTCAATTTTAGCAGAGTGTAAATGACTGGAGAAGACAAGAGTGCAATGCATGCATGTAATACTTTCATGTGTGGACATTAAAGATTTTATGAGGTGAATCATTTCCTGATGACTCAAATATGCAGTTTGTGTTGCTTATTTTTTAGCTTTTCTTTTTAAAAAATAGATAGTTGTGTTATTACATTAGTGATGATGAAAGCAAAGGCATTTCTCTTGTGAACTGAGTCACATCTCTCTGTAACTCTTTTCATTTAAGTCACTGGCTGAGCACATGACCCTGTGTTTATGTAGCATGATGTACTTTTGGTATGGTAAGAGCTTACATGGAATCATGCACTTTTGGTTGGGGAAATATGATCAATGTCCTTTCGCTGTGAGCAAGTTTCATGAAATGAAACCACCAAGAGGTTTTCCTTTTAGCTTAATTCGTAGACAATTTTTTAAGGTTTTGTTTCAGTAAAAATTTATTTGTGTGGTTACTGCCACCACTTACTGCTTTTGGTTACAGGCTAATATAAAACTGTGTTGTGTGGATGGCTCTCTAAAAGGATCTGACTCCACTTTTAAAGGGACCCCCTGTGCCAGTAAATGTGCTAAACTCTGTTGATGGCATCATGAAAATGTTTGAGCTGGCTGGGGTCACACCAGGCCAATATTAGGACAAGAGGTTTCTAAGCAAAATAATTTTATTGATGGAATCAATTTATGATTTCTCCAATAAAAGACAATACCTTTTAAATTCAGAAGGTAAGTAGATTCAAATAAAGGCTATGTCTTTAATTGCTGAGATTTAGGTCTGGAAATTCTACAGTTTAGCTAATTCCATGACAGGATGTATAGAATTACAAATACAGTTTGGTTACAAACTGCTGTCAGACGTGGCTTGCACTATCAAGAGTTAAGCAGAGATGGATGATTGGTATGAGCTGCATATTTTTAGTTAAGAAATGAAATATCAATATAATTACTATTTTTACCTTTTTAATTGTAAAATAGGTTGAAATAAGAAACAATCAGATTTAAAAATTAATTTTTTGTTGCATTAATTAAGAAATTACTTTTTAAATTACTTATTCATATGAAAATGGATTAGATTCATTGACTTTTCCCCTTTCCCTCTACAGATTTGTCTCCAGGGCAAACATCTCTTTAGCTACATGCCTGGCCTAGAAGAAATCTCACATTTCAAACTCTACCTGTGACAGTACCTGGTATGATGATCCTATTGCAGAGCTGGAGGTGTGACAAAGTAAAGTGCAGTTGATAAAGCAGCTAACCCTTCAAAGTCACGCTGCTGTTTCAAAACAATTTTGTCTCAGATCTGGGAGAAAAGGGTGTAGTTTGGGTGTACAAGGTAGGAAAATCAATCCAGTGCAATTCTTTGTCTAGGAATAGATGATTTTGTTACCATCTACAGTAGACTTTGATAGCAGTATTTTTTAGGGTTAGACTGCATGTTTATGCTGCTGATCTAAGAGTACTGATAGGAAAAGGGATTACAGAAGTTGGCTTTGTGGATGGGGAAAAAACATTCCACAGAAGTGTCTGGGTGCAGGAGAGTGCTCATGAGGGGCTTACACAGCCCTCTGTCGTTGGCTTTTCCTGTCTTCATTCGATCTTCTTCTTCTGGACAGAATCAAGAAATAAATCTTTATACTCTAGTCTAATGTAAAGTTGCTAAAGAACATTGTCTGTCCTCTGAATTACCTTTATATTTATGCATATGTACTGGATGAGGCAGACCTTGCTCTCTACCCTTACATCACACTCAGCTTAGAGTGTCCTTCAATATTTTATAAAATAGATGGATCTTGTTTATATAAGTTTTTATGTTCACCACTGTCTGAACTGTGGCTCCATTATACCTTGGAAGCAAAGGAGATGTGAGAACATCAGCTATGGACCCTCCTTTTTGTATTACAGTGTTCAAGTGTCTTTTTTGTGCCTCTTAACAAGCAGCAGGAACTCTTCCATGTCCTGCCTTGCTCATCCTACTCCTCACACGCAGGTTGATGGATCAGGCAGGTTGTAGCAATGGAGAGTTACTATCTACGAACATATCATCTCACTAGTTTCTTACAAAAAGAAAAGTGCCCAGAAGCAGCACAAAGGACATAAAATGCAACAGAAAATCAAGCTCAGTTAGTGTTTAGCAGGAGGTGGTGGTGGTGGTGAGTGTTTCTTTTTAGACGGTGGCATGAAAACAAATTAAACCAAGTACTGCTTCTGAAGAGGGAAATTTCTTTGTAGTATATGTATTATCTTAAGCTTTTTTTTTTCAAGACTTAGTTTAACTAATATTTGAAGCTAGTATGGCATGTTCAAACTCGTGTTGGTGGTAGCAATATAAATGTGAATCTAGGAAGTCCTGAAATAGTAAAAATTAAAAAAGAAGTAGGACTGAAACAGCCAATTCTTAACTGGAAATCAACTCTCACTTTCTAGTGTTAATTATTTTAAGTCAGTCTCTTGCATTTCATTTCCATCAAAAAGGTATAAGAAAGGTTACAAATCTGTGCCATCTCCTGTGAATGAATTCTCTTTTTGAAGCTCTACAGCCTACAGTATTTAAATGATGCCATCACTGAATATTTTTCCCCAGTCAGGAACTAAGCCTAATGAGCCAAGAAGAGTGCAGGCACATGTTTAGTCCTTCAGAAAGAATATTTATGCTCAAAGAGATCTATGGAGCTCAGAAACTATGCAAGCTTCACTTAAAGGTCTGCAGAGCTGGCTCAAAGCAACAATTTGCACTGGTGATGCACATAGTAGGGACTACTTGGAAAGCAGCTCCTGTAAGACAAACTACCACTCTTGTATTCTGTTGTGTTCCCATCATCTCCATTACACCCTGAATCTTTACTGAACAAGAAGCAACTCTGCAATAGATATTCTGATCTAGAAAGCAATTTCTAAGAGATTTTAAAAATAATATTATTTATGTATAAAAGAATAGATGCTGCTTTCAGTTGTAACATCATAAACTCTGCACATTTGACATGATTTACCATGGTTTTGCATACAGAAAGATATGGTTGGGCAGGCTATTTACCAAACATCAAGAAAGTTAAGTACAACATCCTAAAGTTGAAAATTAATGTGAATTTTAGCTATTGAGTAAGAATATTCTATTCTATTCTATTCTACATTATTTTCACTTCAGAGAAGGTGAAATGGGCACATTTAATGAGAATCAGTAATGGAAAGGATAGGTTGCTTAAACATTTGCAAAGTCACAAAAGGCTTTCATCCAAATTTGCAGCTATAGTGAGAGGCAGCCTCAAAATAGGGAAAAGATTGTTTTGTATCTCAGTTTAGTATCATCTGAGTGCCAAAATATCTCCAGAATGGTTTGAGTGCTGTATCCTGTATGCTCTTGTAGGTTTGCTCTTATCCTGAGAGGGCCTTAAAAGCATCTGGATATTTCCAGTGTGCAAAATGGTCGTCTTTCCTGAAGGAAAATGTGATAACTTTCTCCTACCAGTGCCACCTACACATTCTCTCAGCTGGGTTCCTAACATGCACAGATTACACTTGGCCATGTGAGGAGGTGTTCCCCCACCCCGCACAGGAGATGCCATGCAAACCAGTTGTCTTATGGGAATCAAGCAGTTGATATATGTTGGGAGAAGGTAATGATCCTATGTTTTTTCTCAGAGAAAATGAAGATTAAACAGGTTCCAACATTTTGTATGAGATTTGCTCAACCTGGAAGTTTTAACAGGGTGACAGTTTTGAATACTCGTTTTGGGGCATTTTTATCGGCAAGATCTATTCTTCTTCCTGTGAAAGAAGTGAAAAGCAAACCATAACAGAATATTTTCATCTTAAAAAAACATGAGCACAACTTAAACAAATTAGTATTTTGCCTTTGGTTAGCTCTCATTTGCGACTGAACTGTGAATTTACTGCTTCATTAGATATGAGGTGAACAAAGGGAAATCTAATTAAAGGTTATTACCTCTCCACAGCATTGGTTCCTACAGTCCATCATATCTCTACTCCTAGATAGTGCTTTATAAAGAACTGATCACTGGTTTTGTTTCAAGGCCCAAAATATTGTATGTCAGGCCCTATGCTGATTTGTCATAGGTGCAATTAAAGCTGTTTTTTTCTCCTTTTAGTTATATCATAGGACTGAAATTAGAGTCCAGTCTTCTTGAAATTAATGAGTTTCCTATGGTTGAAAACAGATCTCTGAATGAGAATTCTTCTGTCAGACAATGTAATGTATAAGTCAAAAGCCAGATTAGCCACCAAGGCTTGGGGTGAATGTACCAGTTTGTTAAATACCAGCTGAGAAGGCAGCCTTGAATTAACCAAAAAAATGCTTCCTCTGCTGTGCATGGGACACAGAAGCCACTCAAGGACGTGTTTCTTTAGAGGCATCAAGGTTAAATAGTCTGCCCTATCAGGACAGCACTATTAGAGAAAGGACATTTTGTAGAAGCATGGTACACATTGAATTAACTAGTTATTGAATTAACCATTGAATTAGCCATTAACTAGCCATTGAATTAACACACGTTTTCTTATCTGGCCGGCTCCAAACCCAACTAGAAAAACCAGTTTCATCTCTAAGAACAAACCATATTCAAGATTATACACACACACAATTGTCACATACAGGGAAACTGTGATCTTGAATACATTTTAATTTATGTGTTCAATTCACTGCTAGGCTTGAGTGAGGAGAAACAGAAATTCTTCCTTTAATGTTTGAAATATTTTCAGTGGTCCACTTCTCTTGCTAGAGTTGTTGTCCCACTCTAACAGAGATGTCAAAGCAAAGCCAGAGGTAAGCATCTAGCAATTAAATATGTTTGCAGGAGGCAGAAAACAATCAGTAGCTATTCCTTGCAGGTCTGTCAAAACCTACTGTTAATTGCTACGTAGTTACTGACACAATGTCCTGCCACCTGCAGGAAAAAAAAAAAAGAAAGGAAAAATACGTGGTAGCTTAAGTTATCTAAGGGGAAAGAAAGTGAAACAATGCTACTAGGATAAAAAAGATTTTTATATCTATATATACACACAAATATATAGAAGTAGAGTTCTCCATTGTTTTTGGGATCCTTTTTCACCATTACACAGAGCTGTACCTCAGTTTTCATGGGTGTATGCTATATAGTTTTATTCCAGAACAGCACAAAGTAGATGCAGCTTGCATCTGACCAGCAAGTCTGTTTTTATGTTTATATCAATATTAGGAAACGGTTTTTCACTCAGTGGGTGGTTGGGTGCTGGAACAGGCTCTCCAGGAAAGTGGTCACAGCACCAAGCCTGCCAGAGTTCAAGAAGCATTTGGACTATACTTTAAGACACGTTGTGTGACTCTTGGGGCTGTCCTTTCCAGGGCCAGTAGTTGGACTTCGAAGATCCTTGTGGGTCCCTCTGACTCATGATTCTATGATTTACACTTGAGTGAAGTAGGAGCGCTGAGCGGACAGAAGTCAGACGGATACTTCGTTCAGTTATCCAAAGCTGCCAACATCCCAGAAGCAGCTCCCTGCAGCATGAATTACAGCACTGGCTACTTCAAAAGCATCGGGTCTGTTGTTTTTGGTGATGGATTTACTGGATGCACTTGAGCATAGCGAACCCAAAATCAGAAGCATCCCACATGCACTGAGTTCAAATCAGGTACAGGACTGTACTTGTGTACAGTGACTTTTTGTCCACAGGTTCTAGTTGCTCAGCATCCAGTGAGCTGTAGTTATAACTTACTGCTAGAGTAGAATCTTCTGCCATAACTAATGGAGTTGTCTGGTCTGATGATGTTTCTTTAAAGAACACGTAAAGGATTGTTATAGCAGCCCATGAGACAGTTAAAGATACTTCAGAGATGTCTGGATTTTATACTGTGAAGTGCATTAATTCACTGGGTCTACTCAGAGTGGAGTATCAAAAAGACACCTCTGCACTTATGACAAATTAAGAGCTGAGCCTCCAGAAGGCTTACTACCTTGGGCTAAATGTCACATAATAAAGTCAGATAGTTTCTTCTCAGTCTGGAAGTGGACAAAGGCAAGCTTATACTTGCCCAAAGAACACGGTACAAGCTTACACAATTTCTTTAAAAAGAGCTTCAGATATGGTCTGGTTTATATGCAAAATTTTTTGAGGGTAGGAGACAAATCTCAAACTGATCACTCTTAATACAATATCAGAGTTGATTTTTTGGTCTATTTATACCTCTTAAGAAGAGGTTTAAGTTAAATTGAACATCTATGCTTAAAGCAGAGCAAAGCTGTTTACATTGGAGATTAGACCAGCATAGCTTCACCTAGACACCATGAAGGATAAAATGTAGGCAAAGTCTGCAGATGTACTGTGATAAAAATGTAAATAAGCTATATGGAGAGGATGGAGAGGAGGAAGGATGAAAATAACAACCATAATTTGTTGTTTGTATTTCATAGGCTTTGAAAAACTTCTTTTAAAAAATTTCTTTTTCCTGTTTCTGTGTGAAAGACTTAAACAGACAATAGGGTAAAATACTTCTGCCAGGACTTAGGAAACTATGCTGCTGACTACAGAGAAAATGCTGCCAAATTCAGGAAGTAAACAGGCTGAAATAAACAGACAAACAGCATTTACTTTTCTCTAATCTCTTTCTTTTAAAGTAAATCTTCTCTCCTAACAACCATATGGCAAAATAGTTCAGACACAAATGTTACTGGTAACTCCAAGTTGCTTCAATGAAAATACATTGTGCATGGCCTCTTGCATCCATGGCACACTTCCCTGGAAAGCATTCACCCCTTCACTCACCAGCACAATTAAGCATGCTGCATGTTGTTACACATGCTGTCTTAGCCTGGACAAGGGCATAGGATTTATGAGTCTCCAGATAGGGGCTTAAAAGTTTGAGACAACAACATTTTTAGGCTTTGGCAAAGATGGTGCCAGCTGGCTGGCTCTCAGGATTTTCCCTTGTCAAGTGATCCATGAAGCAGTGTTGGCATCAGCTGCACAGGAAAACAAGTATACCTGGACTCTCAAAGGGAGGTCAAGTACCTCATTGACAGCCTCCAGCTGGCATCAAAGGAAGAGTGGGAAGGCAAAAAGAAAAAACAAGCAATTGACTTCAGAAAGACACTGAGGGAAAAGAGGTGTGTGCTGGGTTCAACACAGCATGGCTATTGCCTTCAAACCCATGGGTTGGCCCTGTGAAAATGGTAACAGCACTGATAGGACTGCAAATCATCATATTTCTTTTCAGTCTTTGAGTATGATTAATACATCTGAAAAGCATAGTGTTATTGTTTATTGTCTATGTTGTACTGTCTACTGCTGAAATGAATTGCTTCCTAAATTTATTCAAATATATTCAAACCATATATAATGGAGGGACATGGTTTACAGACTTCTACAACAATGATTTCCCACCAGTGACATTCATCACAATAACAGAGTCAGTCCTTCACAGCTGAGGCCATTTTCAGAACCCTCCCGACTGGAGCAGAGCTTACTCATGTGTGCGGTCCTGTTAAAAGGAACAAGACTAACTGCTTTTGGGTGATGTGAAAAATAAAGGCTGCAAATTCCTAGGACTTGATCAGCTGAGATGCTGAACAACCTTGACTCCCACTGAATTCAACAGGGCATTTGGCATCCTTTGGATCTATCCCCTGCTAAGGGAGCATCTGTTCTTGGCTGTGGTGGTCTCCGCTCCCCTTCTCCAGAGACAACCCAGCCTCCGGCCACTGAGTGTAGCTGTGGATGAGAAGACTTACAATGGCCTGAGGTGTAGTTTGGGTTTTGTCATTTTCACAGGCTAGAGCAAGAATTCAAAGGTTTGAAAAATAGCCCAGAAGCACTATTATTTTCCAATGAGCACTACTCCTGGTAGTGAGTCTGATGGATATTCCAAAGCATAATAAGCAGCATTCAGCCTGTCTCCACCATCTGCCCAAAGTCCTCTTTTCTTTTCCTCATTAAGTTCCATTGGAAAATTTCAACAGAAATTGGGTTTTTCTTTACCAAGAAAGATTGTATGTTGGTTTGTACTGAAACTCTTGAATCCTTTGTATGCTGGGAGAATACAGCTGCAGGTCAATGTGTGGTAACCATTTGAGCTTTCTGAGGTAGTTTGCTCCAAAACTTGTTAAGGGTTCTAGAACTATGTTCATGCTACACACAAACTAATCTGGCAATCAGATAAATCTCGTTTTCTCCCCAACTGAAAAATAGAAGTGGCAGAGTAGATGTATTCAAGATGTAAAACAGTGATCTGGGAGCAGATTGAAATCTGAGCAAGCACAGTTACAGACTTTCTTTTCTATCCTGCCCTTGCCGCCATGTGTCTTTCATGATCATAGAAAATTCTTCTGATGAAAGATCCAAGTTAAGGAGTGCCTGCATCATTAGCTAGGCAAAACAGAGAAGAAAATACACAGGTTATTATTTATTTATAACTTTTTCACCTTGAGGAAGAACTGACCACAGAGGCACCATTGCACTGTTCGTTGAACAAATATATAGACAGGCTCCATGCTGTAAATAACTGATGCTCAAAAGAATGATGCACACTAAGTATAGAAGGATAAAAATGTATATTTTTTAATGTAGAATGCTGAAGAACAGTCAAGATTCAGAACCATTCTTTCTCAATCTTTTATATAAGTTCATCTTTCATTGCTATGGAGATAAAACTGTACAGCTTTTACTTTAATTCAAAGCATGATATAGGGGAAATCACTTTGGCACTGATGGCTTTGCCTTCCTAAATAGTTTGTTCTGTTTCAGGGATTCACTTCTGTTCCAAGTATTCACTTCATTTCTGAAACCCTTTTTCACTATTTCTGTTTGAAATGTATGTTATATGATTAAAACCCATTCCATAAGGAAATTAGGTCTCATGTCTTTTTATGACCATGGGAAGTGTCTGTAAATCCTCCCTGGTGTAATTCTACATCTCCCAAATGTCTGCTTTGTCTAGGAGGTATCACCCTCTGGAGGAAGTTATCATGGTCCATAAGTGAAACAAAATGATGTATTACTAGCCTGTATTTTGACACTTATTTCTGGACACCTAAAATGAAAGCAAATTCATTTCCATGAAGGTGATACTGGCTTTTCTGGTACCCCTTTCAACACCTAAATCTCATTAAATAAATGTTTAACTAAACCAATTAAAGATAGGACAATGTCTAATGAAAACACTTTGCCAAACAATTTGATCCTAGAGTTAGTGAAATCTGGTGGAGATTCTATCACTTCTACTGAGCTATTAGAAAATATTCTGATTCCATAGTGACAGGTGACAGGACAAAATGTGGTGACAGCTTCAGATATGGAGGACAGACAGTCTGTATTACATCTGACCACTTTTAAGTATCTATGAAATATATAAAAATATATAAATATATAAAACAAATGGTACCACATTTATTCTCTCACAGTGACTCCAGATTGAGTTATCTTGATGAAGTGTCTGCCTGTAGTTTCACCCTCCTAAACAGAATGATCACACAGAAAAGTTTTGTTGGGAATGGGTCTTCACATATGCTGACCTCTGAGCTATGCCCATCAGTTATTCAGTAAAGTAATAGCTGGTACTGGCCAAGGCAGTGCCACACACTGCTTTAAAAATTTTTTGGTAGGGACGAATGAATTCCAGTGCCCAGCAGTTTCCTGGCCATATTTAATCTGTTAGTATAGAGATAGCCTTAAGGTGCAATTCATCTCCTCCCAATATAGACATCAAATGTAGATTAATATTTCTCAAGCTGTGATCTGTGAACCATTTGGTGATCTGTAAGACATCACAAGGTGATTTCATAATTGTTTTGAAACAACTTCAAAAACTTTTAAATATAAATGCACACATATATATTTTCAGGCATGCAAGCAAGAAAACAAAATGGGGAAAATAAAGTCACTGTAGATTTTTCCCAGGGTAACTGAATTTTATTTGGATATAAATGAAAACCATCATGGCAAGGCTGTACTTGGCATAATTTCAGAAAGGTTGTCTGGAAGTAAGGTTTAAAAACTTGAGGAGCAGCAAGCTAAATGACTGCTGGGTGTTCATACAGCCCTATAACTCTGTTCTGTTTCAAAGGACTTGCAGATGCATTGCCTTGGGTGGAAGCTAGTTTCCATGAAATCCAGGTATTTCTTCCCTGTATCTAGTTGTAGTGAGGTAGAAGCAGGAGGCACATGAAAATGAGTACCATCAGAGCGTTGAACTGGCAAAGAACAGTGCAATGACACCATGACAGTTCTGCCATTCTGAGTATATTAACTGCCCATGGTTTGTTAGTTACTCTTTCAGTTGTGGTACTCTTTATATTTGTCATGTTCCTTCTGTGCTACCTGAGCACCCTGTGTTTCTGATCCACATCTCAGTCCCCTTCCCACACTAGGGAACTGTTGCCCCTGTGAGGTCTGCTGGCCTTCTCCCCCTCCCCAGCAAAGTTCTGCTGTGAAGCAGAGTCTGCAGTGGAGATCTTCAGCCCAAAGGTAGGAGTGAGAAAGGAAGATAGTTCTCATATTGTAGTACTGTAAGTGAAAAGCAGAAAGTACTGGACCAGCAGATGGTAGTCAAAGACATTTTCAGGGGGTGGAGGGATCATAGCTAGAAACTCAGAGCCTTTCTGCACTATTGTTTCCATCACAGACCACCATATACAAGTTCTAGTCTTCAGCAATATCCAGCTGGCAGAGGGATGGGAACTAGTGAAGAGAAAGAGATACTCGTCGTCCAAGATATTACTGGTGCATCCCTGCCTAGACAAATATCTTGATTCAATAGTAGCTCAATACTTTTTAAATTCACTATTGAGAAAGATTTAAATGAGGTTACTTCAGGTTAGATTTGGATTCAGCAGACATATTTTGCATGAGACATCCCTGGTACACCCATGTACCACATTTCTCCAGTCTGCATTTCTAACTTTGAGAGACACACTTAAACATTTAACTTTATGTGATTTCATCTTTTTGTGGTCTGGTCCAATGTCATCTGAAATTTCTATTAACTAATTTGGCCATCAACCAGTTTGTCTATGCCACATGATAGGGTTTTGTACAAAATGGGTTTTTCAATGTGTTAGGAATGTCATGTTTTAATCAATGTCTCTGTGAATGTTAAATCTAATGAAGGCTCTAAGTGAGAGACTATAAATGCACAGAGTTACCATGGAAACAGAGCAGTATCTGCTGGGTACCCTGCACTGGCAGCACAGTGCAGCAGAGCCAGTGCAAGGCAGAGGCTTTCCAAAGCATTTGCAGCAGTCAGATCAAGGTTTTTCAAAGCCTGGAGCAGAGATCTGGATGCTGGTTTGGGGGCAGCTTGTAGGCTGGCCGGTGTCATGATGGTAGAGTGGCAGCTGGTGGAGTCACCGCTGGGCTGGTACATGCTGTATGATTTGGTGCACTTCTCTACAATTCATTTAGCAGAACTTGTGTATCATTAGTAGCCAAATTTGCTAGCCAAACTTTCACCCAGTCAAGGAAATGAAGGAGCCAGGGCCAATTCAATTCAGAAGATAAGCAAGCTGCATTCATCAAGACAAGCAGCACCCTTAGAGATAAGAAAGGAAACCACCACTTAGAGAGAGTGAAGGGACCAGTGAGGGATGGCAAGACCCATCTGTCCCAACTGTCTCATGAAAGGTGGGGAATATAGAGTGCAAGGGAATAATTGCCTAGGGGTTTCTCTGTTCAAGGTCCCCCTTCAGAGGCACCCAACTGTAGTCCTACTAATATAACAGCTTTTATAGAAGAATCTATCTTTCAGCTTCATGATTCAATGGACACCTAGAGTCGGACCCTACCATGGTGGATGGCATGCAAAATTCCCATAACACAGGAGGGCCCTTACTGCTCAGAGACAAGTGCAACAGTCCTCTTGACCACAGGCTGGACAGTTCTGACTACCATTAGAAGAGATAAGGCTTCAGAAAAAAATATCAGGGGACCTACACAAATCTGTATTTGCAACCCCCTGAAGCTGCAGCTTCTGAGCTCTCTGGCTTGACAGTCCTCTAAGATGAAGAATTTAGGACCTGCAGGATAGAAAAGAGAAACCTTGTCATCCAGAGGATCCTTGGGATATGAGGAAAGCCCTTTTGGGACCTGGAGGGTACTTCTAACCACTTCAGTGAGCACTGCTGAGAACCAAGGTGCTCTGTGCATTTCAGTACACATACCTATCATTATAGGTACTGCAGAGTATTATCTCCTCAGGACCCTGCCTCATCCAGGTCCCAGCCATCCATGGAATGTCCACAGAAAGCGGGTGCAATGACTCAGAGGAACTATGGAGCAAAGCTAAATTACTGCAAAGGAAACATAATTTTTCTCTTTTTTCTCCTTATTCTGAGTGACAAAGTGCTAGGACACCTTTCTAGGTTATTAAAACTAAAGAGGTTTTCAAAGTGCCATGTATTTATTATCCTTTCTGTTTCATTTCCTTATTGCAGCTTCTCATGGCTCAGAAAATAAAACTGCACTGAAAGCTCTTTGGGGCAGGGATCATTATTATAGTTATTTTCGGTGCTGTATGATCTCAGTTCCTGCATAAATCTTGTAGTCACTGTTGTGCTATACATTCAACCAGGACTGTCTACTAAATGTTGCGTATTACATGTGTTCATTCCCCCCTTGATGTTCCTGGGTTTGCACTAAGATCTTTTATTCAGTCTTTGGTAGCAAGTCGAATCCCAATGGAAAAAAAAATAATATATATATGTTTATATTGTAACTTCCACAAACACGGGACACATTACTTTCTTTAAGATGTGTAGTATTTAATACATTTCAGCTCACAGGGAAATGCTTCCACTTCCAAGTGTGTAAAGCAGCAGAGTGAAAGTGGGCATATTTCAAACAGACATGAATGCTCTCTCTCAAGCTCACTCTCCCTTGGCTTTCAGCCACAATTTTAGAGCAATTTGCCCTAATCTGCCATATGGTTTTCTTTCTTTGCATTTTATAAAACTGCAGGGCTAAGTGAATGTGCCTCTTCGAAAGTACTGACACAAGCCTGATTTAATTTAGCCTTCCGTATTAACATACCAACTAAATCAGTGCTGCAGCCTGTGAGGGAAACTTCAGTGCACAACCAGAGCTGTCATTAGTTTTCAAGTAGTATGAGCCTACAGACCTTGAACTGGTTCTGCCATATGATTATTATTTCTAGAGGTCAGCCCAAAAGAACATCAAGCCTACTCCAGCAGCATGTGACCCCCATTCCCTTCCCCGGATCAAACCAGGCCTCCAGTAAGACATTCTTCAAGCCTGAAATCACTTCCAAACAGCAGACGTTCTTAGTAAATCTGATTCATCATGTGGAAGATCTATATGCCTGCTGTATGAAAAGCATCTCTGACTGAGGTTTCCAGCAATCCCTGCCAGTGAATCCTTTTATTCATGGAGTCCATGCAGTATACTTTTATATCACAGATGGCTCCAGGACTTAGAGACAATTTCCTTAAATAGGCTCTCTCTCACACCAGGCTTGTCTACACATTTTACTTTGGAATTTTTAGCCGTAACAAGAATGTGACATGGTTCACTAAACATACGCTCCATGTGCATTTTAAGCACACGAGTTTCCCCTCAAGCTGCAGTGGATCTGCTGCCCTGCCTGGTGCCCACGTACACTCATCTGCATGCCTATTTATTCTTTTGCTGAATTAGTTGGAATGTGGATTGCAGAGTACCAAGATAGCAGCATGGGTTTCTGGTTCCACAGCAGCATATTTGGCGTTTGTCATGGACACAACTCAGCTCAAGCGCTCCAGTGAAGTTGAATGCAAACTGCAACCCCAGAGGGAAGCATTACATGAAAGAATAATATCATTTTGCAAGAAAATAATTATAATTTTGAAGTTAACTGTACTTAAAGTTTAGTACTGATTTATAAAGAAACAAATGGTCATAGAACTAGGGAGCAGAAGACAGTGTTGTAATGTGTTAACTGGGAATGAGAACTAACCTACAACTTAACCAATATGTTAACTAGTAAAACATAGACCCTTATACTGACAAAGATACTTGTTTCCCATAAGACTTTATATCTTTCTTAACAGTAATAATATTGATGCTCTTGAGTATGAACAAATAAGGAACAAAGAAAATTCTGCCCTGTCTGATGGTGATGCTGGACTATTTCAAATTAAACAGAATATTTTTTAAAATCTAATTGAGGACATCAAAAATCACAAGAAAACATAAGACCATGTACCAAAGCAGTCAAAATGGGTTACAATTTGTCAGTCAGGAGCCAAATTAGGTCATGTTAAGTCACTATATTATATGTATTTCAGGTCTAAGACTATATAGGTAATTTTCAGTCTAACCCTTTAGTAGATGTGGGCTGCTGACTAATCAGTAAAATCACTTATCATATAGGGGGTAAGTCATAAATATTCCTATATGCTGCAGAAGATATGTTCAAATTAGGTCCAAAACCAACAATCTTGTAATAATCTGCCATCCAACAGAGTCACTGAACTTGCTTTTATCGATTAGTTAATCCAAAAAAAGCAAGCAAATGCCAAAGATTAAAGTCTCAGAACTGTCAGGGAGTGTGTTTATATAGGATGGTCCTGGGGTGACTAAACAAGATGTGATCCCTTCCTCACTGAGAAATCCTAACCTCACATTTTCCCCTCCAATATGGAGCTCTCTGCCACCTGGTTGTACTTAATTGTGATCTGGGTTTTCCTCAGTCCCACCTTTTGGAGCAGATTAATTTTTCCATTAAGTAAGTATGTTTGGAGTCAGCACAGACACATTGTGTACATGAGTGGGTCATGGACTCACCTGAACCACTGCCTCAGAGTGTAAGATGATACTTACTTAAGCCTTCTGCTGAGATCTACATGCAGCATCCCTCAAAAAGAGGGCATTCAGAAAAATAAGACTGGAGAGCTTCAAAATCAACAGATGAAAAGTAGCTGATTCCTTATCCAGCAGTTTTGCCAATGTAACATATCAAAGTTGTTGTTTTTCCAGCCAAAACTATTTCATGAATTTGACCTAAATTTTTTAATAGTTTTGGGACAACCAGAATTGCATTTTTCCTCAAATAAACTATTCATCAGAAAGAAAATTACTGTTCTTGTCACAGAACACCAGCTGCCTACCCATTCAAAAAATAATAAAAAAGCTTTAAAATCAAATGAAGCAAAATTAAAAGTCTTAGAATATCTCTTAACAGCCAAAGAAGGCCTGTAAAAAGAATAAAGTGAAAAAAAAAGAAAATAAGGAGAAAGGCAGAAAAACATAGAACAGTATGGGATAATTGTAAAACTCAAGAGGTTATTCAACTAAACAGATATCTTTCAGAAAATGGAAATCCAGCCCAAATGAAGCCACAAAAAAAAAGGGTAAAAAGCCTGTAAAATGTTTGTTGGATTTGTAAAACACATGAATTTCTGTTGATCCTGTATCTCAAATATATCCTATACAGTACAGTTGTAAAGGGCAGGAAGGGAATGTGAACAAGCAAGCAGAAAATTGAAGAACAAAAGATGAATTATGCAAATAGGCAGATTTGGGAAGCTGAATTTGTTGCCTCCCCAACAACTTGAATAACAGTATTTAACTACAACTTTCTTTTTGTAGAGAGCACCACTTTTTAACAAGCCCTTCCAAATGCTTTCCCATCTGTTTCAACAAATGTGATAATGAGGAAGTTATGCTGCAAGTTCTAAAAAACAAAACAAAATCAACTTATTTGTCCATACTACGAAACACAAGACAGGTAAAAGGTTGTGTCAGTCACCATGTTCCAAGTGAGCATAATCCCAAATACCTTCATTTTCTTAACTCTACTTGGCATTCTAAGATATGAGCATTGTTAATTTAGGCTGGACCAATTTAGGTTTGAAGGACAAGCAGAGCAAAACTTAAAAATTCTTCTCTGCATGGATATTTTAAGCAGCCAAAAAATGAAGTACACCTGGAAAAGGATCCAGAAACTGGAAGGTTAAATTTCCCTGAATACAAACTCCTAATACAAGACATTTCTAAAAACCCTGGTATTTTATTTAGCAGTGCATTCAAAATTGAGGGAGGCTTTTTATTCTGCAAGAGCAAGGGACTCTTTCTGTGCAGGGTTATTCCTCCAGAGCAGTGTTAGGAGCATACAAGGTGTGCTGTAGAAGATGGACAAAAGCAAGCCCCTGCAGTGATCCTGTCAGCTTACATATCCACTTACTGCAAAGGGGACATTGACTTACTCCATGACATTGACATTGTAGTGGAATCTTTGCATATAATCACAGACTGTTCTGAGTTGGAAGGGACCCACAAGGATCATCAAGTCCAACTCTTAAGTCAATGGCCCATATAGGGATTGAACTCATGACCTTGGCATTATTACAACCAAGTTTTAACCAACTGAGCTATTCTCACCCGTTGGACAGGGTGTTGAAATCTAAACCTCTCTTCTTAGTATCTTGACTCTGTTCCAGTATAATTTTGAGGTAATTCCACTAGAAGTGACTAGATTTATCAGTGTGTGAATCTGGGATGTGTAGTCAGATTCTGGCCAGGATTGATTCTCTACTTCTGTTCTTACTACACTCATGCAGCTAAGATCAAAAAAACGTAGGGAGAATGGTCAGGACAGAAGCCGAGAGCATTTCCAAAGTAGGGTAAGGAAACCTTAAAAACAGTATTGGGATAAAAATAATGAGGTGTGTGAAAGTGTTCTCATAAATATTGTGCCATGTCTTTAGGGCTAAGCTGTGTCATTACAGACCTTTGAAACAGCATCCTACACTAGAGGCACAATGTGGTCTTTCTGAAGCTGGGTGGGGTAGGAAATCCCAGCTATCCAAATTTCCTTCAGCCTTTTCAGTATCCTTGTCATTTTCACAGGTAAAAGAGTGTGGGGCTTAGGAATCACTGATGTCTATTTCCTAGGTAAAGTGTAAGAACTCAAGAGGAAAGAAATATTTTTACAGGTAAAGAGATTACAATATACAATAATGTTCAGTATATTCTCTCAGAAAATTTTATTTTGGTGGTGTTTAACTCTGCCCCTCCATCCCAAATTTTCAGATGTTTAGTGGTTTTCCTGGAGCAGCAGATCTAACTGGGTTCTGCAGATTGGAGCAGACTGGGTGCTCATTCAGTTACCCTGCCCTCTCACCCATCTGTTCCCTCAACCCTCCCTGTCCTCTGTCATGGTCTTCGGGAGGCTGTGCCAGGGAGTCCCTGCAGGCACATGGCTTCAGCTTTTGTGCACAGGTTCCTCCTGACCTCCTCTGCTCCACCATGTGCCCGAGAGCACATTGCTATTGCAGGCATTCAATGCCCAACTCCTGCTCACTCTACGGATAAGAAAGAGATGCAGTAAAATAACGGAATCATAGAATGGTCTGGGTTGGAAGGGAACTTAAAGATCATCTAGTTCCAACCCCTGTTTCCATGGGAATGTGCTTTTTAAAGGCTCTGAGGGGCTTTCTCGCTTTCCTAGTCTGGAATAATCCATCTTGCTTTCTGATGAAGGAGAAATGTGTACTTCTTGGAAAGAGGGAGACTCAGATGCAACAGGTGACCCAGTAGTCCAGTTCCTGTTTGGGTGAATATTAATTGCATTTATTGCTGGGATATTATGGTAATATTAATTGAGAATTGCAATATTATTTTGGCTGGAGGAGGCCTCTGTTTTAACACAACTCTTCAGAATATAGAATAATTCATTCTTTGATATTTCTTTTGTGTCATGGTGACAAGGGAACTTCTGGGACAGCTTGTTTACTATTTGTTTCAGTGTATTGCTGAATTTTATGAGTCAATACATTTCATTTCCTAATATGAGCCCTTCAGTAGGAAGAACTTCATTTTAGAGCTGAAAGGCATGTATCATGTCAATAAAGACAATATTATCACATTAGATTTTGTGATGAAATGAATACATTCTTAATGATTTCTTGCCAGCTTCTGGACTGAATTCCTACCAGTCATTCATGTCTCTCCTCTGGCTCACTCTCTCCTTTGTTCTGCTGTTATCAGGCAACACCATGCTTAATAGAAATCTTCTGCCTCTGTTTGCAAGTAATGACTCTGTGCAATCTGGCTTGTGTTGGTTATAAGACAAGCTGGGAAAGTGCTTTTTCATTGTTTAGGTAAATGTTTCCTCTTTGATCCAACATCTGCTCTTTCTGCTGTTCACATTGCAAACTGATGCAGATCTAGCAGAAGGATGGGAGACATTTATAGGGCTTCCTGTTATGGAGTAATTTGGGGAGCATCATCTTCCCCTGCTCACATTTTGCCTTCAGCAGTAACAATCCAATTCTTTGTGTTTTCGATGGGTAACCAATGCTTTGTCTCACCCTTTCCTTCTAGTTCTCCCTGAAGGCTAAAGAAAGAATAACACAAATAACCAAGCAATGAAATCATGAAATAGTCCCGTTTACTGTTATCTTTCCAAGAACAGTGAAGGCATTACAGTTCTGAAACTTTTTTTCTTGAAGCAAAGATTGCAGCTACAACAGGAAATGACACAACATAAATTCAATTTGTGACAATTATTATAACATGAAAGGAAAATACTATAAATCACTCTGTTCATTGGCTAGATCTGGCCCATTTGAGCTATTTATCTAATTCCTCTGACAGATTCGGATTTTGCACCACACGTGCTTTCATTTTTTAAAATACATGTTTCAAATTTTTATGCTTCTGAAAAAAAGCTTCTGAATATGCACTGAGTAGAAACTGGTGAAAGCTCACACATAGCTCTTTTTTTAAAAATACAGAAAACAAAGTATGTTAGATTTGAAAAGACAAAGTCTAGCCCTGTTCATTTCAGTGGGTATTAACACTTGAACTTAACATTAATTTTGTGGTTGACATTGAAATAGTTCTCAGAAGTCAATATTAAAGAAAGATAAAGATGTAAATTGGAGGGTTTTGTGTAAAAAAAAAAGTATATAGTTTTTGAGGAAAAGGAAACAAGAAATATCATGCATATCTGTAAAGCATACCACTTAAGTCTGATTAAAAAAATAAAAAAATTGTTAAACTCCTATGCAGTTTTAGCCATCAATGATGTAGGTGTGAAGCTTAAACAACTGAAGAAAAATAGACCCATCTGGAAAACAGTTAAGAAAAGAGCTATGATGAATTCTTTATCCCAGCTGCCTGCAAGCCTGTCCCAGAGTCTCCTGGGGGTCTCCCAGTTTTAGCTGTTTCAAAGCCACAGTGTAGTATTTTAGAATAAATGAGAATTTTGTCAAATTAATTTTTTGCTTTTAATATTGCAAACATTGATTTGTGTTGTTATAAATACATATAGGAGCAGTTAGTTATTTTTCAGGTATGAGATTTATTCCACAGAAATAACTGTTTGGTCAGGTATTTTATTGGCTTCTTGCTTAAACTGCGGTGCTGCCTAAGGCAGTTACTGTTGGAAACAGAATACTGCCCTGACAGACTTTTGAATCTAAAACTGGGGCCATGCTTATTTTATACTCCAATGCATTAAAATTTACTGCTTGCTTTCCATGCTCTGAGTAAAGTTACTTCATTAGGAAGGGGAGATATATTTTTATGATATACTGAGAAATGCAGTGTTTTGAAACAAATCATTCTTTCAACAAAATAATTCAAGAAGTGTGAAGCTTTAAAATATAAGGAAAAGATGATTTTTAAGAAAAAGAGATGTATTGTGGGGAATGGGATATTCTATTATAGAGAAAAAAAATATAAGAGTCATGTCTTCACATACTACTCTTAAATTAACTTTGAAGTACTTTGCTTTAATTCTTACTCCTGTCTTGAAAAAGGCAATGATAGATTGTGAATATTGCCATTTTTACACTGTAACTTACTGCATATTATACGTAATTATGGGCACTACAGAAAATAGCCAAGATGTTTTTGTATATCTGCAATTTAGTATTGCACAGGCAGACACCTTCAGCAGAACCAAGACTTTCAACATAAAAGAAATTCTTATCAGAATTTTTTATCATTATCATTAGATTTTTTGTTTGCTGTATTAAAATCAAATTATATTAAAATTCTTACATTGATTTACTGCTGTCTAGATAGTGCCCCTTATAATAAAATTTTGACATAGAAATTTAACTTCTATTGAAAACTAAGAGTCTGCATTTTATTTATTGTTCTGTAGAAATGTATGTGATGGTTTATAGGTTGGTTACAAATCAGTAATTGTATGTGTATGTGTGTAACCCTATTCTCTGGTATTTAACAGCGACTAAAGGGGAAATATTCAATATACACACTGTCCCTCCTGAGGAATAATTTTTATTTGTCTCAGTCACCATCTAGAAATGGGGAAAACTAAAAGAGAAAGTTGCTGTTCCCTTAAACGCTGAATTTCCTCCAGTCACCAGCAATGTAAGCCAGTACTTGAACACCAAAAGCTTTTTTCAGGAGGAGGAGCAGGTGTGAACTCAGGAAAGCAGACCAGCACAATGTATATGAAGTAAAGAATCAAATAGGGGCCCCTGTTTGGTGACATAGTGTCCTAGTTCAGCAAGCCAGGACCAGTTTATCACTGTGTGGGTGTGACCAAAGCTGTGTATTCTAAACCCTTTATGTCATTTCCCATGAACTGTTAATAATGGTCTATTTGCAGCAGCTGCCCAGGGCACACCCAACCCCTCAGGATGTAAGCTGGTTGTTAAAGAAGCCTGTGAGATAAGAGCTGTGATAACTTTCCCCCAGGAAGTCGTTAGCACCTCCACACCCAGCCTGAGGGGGCATGTCTGCTAATGGACCACCACTTCCAAAAATACCCCATGACTCACAGAGTTAGATCACCCATTGTGGAACTCCCAGCCTTGGGGGAGGTAATGGGCATTCCCACCTGAACCTGAGAGTATATAATCTTGGGGTTTGGGGACTTCTGGGACCACTCACTGGATCCAGAGGAGAACCAGAACCTCAACAGGACTTTGACTGCCACTCTTGACCAGACTGCGACCATTGCTCTCAACCAGACTGTGACCACCACTCTCAACCAGACTGAAACTGTCATCTGCACCAATGGGTTTTTTTCCCATCCCTTTACTTTAGACTCAGGGGAACCCTGAGGGGGCTCTCAGCACAGGACCTAATGAACACCATTGTGTTTGTGCCCCAGGGTGCTGAGTCATACTTCTGGGTTTTGTGGGGCAAAACCAATTTCTCTTTGTATCATTGCATTCATTGTAATATTTTTATTAAATTCTAACTCTGACTTATAATATCTTTTGTGTTGGGTTCACTTCTCCTGCTGGTTTTCCTTTAAACCAGCACAATAGTAATAGTCTATTTAATGCTGAACCTCTTTACTGTGAGCTGTACTATCTGTCCCTGCTGCTCCAGAGATCTGCCTTCAGTCCCCACAGGCGCTTTGCCACACAGAGGCTTTGTGGTTCCCGGCTCCAGTCCTGCCCTTTCAGCCCTGTAAACCCCACTGGTGTCTTTGGCCACAGACACAGTGCACCAGGTCATTGCCATGGGAGCAAACTGGGACCAGTGGGGACCCTCCAACAGGGCTGGAAGCAAGTTCTTAGCACAGACAGATTTGTGCCTTCTCAGAATGTTTTGTAGGACCAGATCGTGCCAAAATCCAAACCTGCCACCAAACAGTTGCCTCAAATTACATGTGGAGCTTCTCATGTGTATAGATTGCACTATAGGAGTATTAAGGGGTTTTTTTTCAGTCATAGAGAACTTTCTACTTCTCTGGAACTTCAGGACTTTATATTGCAATAATTTCAAGCAAGACTATTGTAAGTATGTTACAGGCATTAGTAATCATGCATTATGCCTTCTCCAAATTTATAATACGGATATTTTCTCACACTCAACTCCCATCATTATGTCAGCAGACCAGTCAAAGCATCTCCTTATAGTTCCAGAAAACTTCCAGATAGATTAGTTTAGCAGAAACTAGGCCATTTGCTAGGGAAGTGAAAGGCAGATGTGTATGATATTAACCAGCATTTTCTTTTAATTGGTCCTGGTTTAGGAATTACGTTTTCTTCAAGCATGATAATTTTGATGGATCATTTTTGCTCTGGATTTATTCAGGAAGATAGTCAAGACAAGACCCTAATCATTCATTTACAATGAGGGAACAGCTTCAAGACCCATGTCCAACTGCATTCAAAACTACAACTAAGATTCCCTTCTTTCCATGTTCACTCTGTATTTTACTGGGATACTCCCATGGTGGAATTTTATCATCACAAAAAAAAGTTTTTTATCCTTGGAGATTTTATTTTCAGCCCCTTGAAACCTGTTGAAATGTGCTACTGTGATTTAAAGCCACAGAGCTGCCTCTGAAGTGACCCGTTCCAATGACAAACTGGGGCATTAAATCGATGAGTGTATTCAGTTGTCTAAATGTTCACTGTCCTGACTGTCAGGGATGCTGTCTCAGAATAGCACAGTTACTGAGAAGAAAGTCCACAATGAAATAAATCCTGTTATGGTAAAATTCAGGCCTGGCTGATGTCAAGAAGAAGTTTGGCATTGTCTGTAAAAGGCCAGAATTTCACTCTGCATCACACCATCCCCTCCCTAAGGAGAAGGTATTATTTATTTATGTGGTTCCATTAGTGTGCTAGGCACATCGGATGTGCAAAGCCACACTACTCCATTAATTCCTGTCCTGCTCCCGTTCTCCAGGGTGCAGTTCTCGCTGCCTGGAACAGCTGGTGTGGCCGTGGGAATGACAGCAGAATTAAGACCTTAGTGCTAAATTTTCACACCTCCTTATGATCTCCCCCTTCTGAGCTAGTGCTTTTAAGGAACGTAAAGCAGCTCCCAAGAGACACCTTATTTATTTATTTGCATTTTTATGAAACAAAATGTGTGTTGGGATACTGTGCCAGCATTTATAACCATCCACTGAATAGAGTTTACAATAAAGCACTCTGGTCATTAGCAAACCTTGATAAAATTCCTGTTATAAGCATGCAGATAAAAAGCAGATCAATATCCCAGTCTTTCTCAGACCTAATTGCACTGCTTTCATTCTTCTGTCCCTTTTTATTAGCAGAAATTGTGTCCATTCAGGAACAGAGGATTGGATTTCAGAGGTAATGTCCATGTGACTCCACTGAGAGTCCTTCATGGACATCGGGTTTCGCTAGAACAAGATGGTGAGTTGCATCTGTCTCAGTCTTGGATAATAACCTATTAGGAACAAATTGCATTATTTCTTGTATCTCCACCTGCTTGGACTTTAGTTTGGCTATTTGGACCAAAGATAGTATCAGGGTAGAATTTTTTGCTGAGTTTTTGTACTGGACTTTGCACTGCTGAACTGCTGTCAGAAGCCCATGATTATTAATATAAGACAAACAAGCAAAACCCCATGGCATTTACAAAAGAAGTTGATTTTTCAGGGTGAAAGCAAATCCCCAGTAACAAAAACTCTATCTTATAGAATCAATATGTAAGCTTTTAGCTAAAAATACAGCAAGTATTGCAGACACTTTTGTCATCACATTGGCACCACGTGGTCTAAAGCTAGGGTTTTTTCTGCTATTTAACATGAAGTGTGGTTTCAAGATCAAATTCCTTTTATTCTGATGCTACAGAACATCGTCTCTATCCATCTTGATACAAGGATGAAAGCTCACTCCACACATCAAAATGATTTTATTTGGTCTGGTGAATAAATATAGTAAATGATCAGGGAAGAACTTTGGGGGTTTTTTGAGGGTTGTTTTGGGTTTTTCTATTTTTTTTTCTTTTAGTAGTTAAACACTGCAATGGGTTGACCAGAGAAAATGTGGAAACTTCATCCTTGGAGATAGTCAAAAGCTGACTGAGCAAGATCCTAAACAACCTGCTCTAGCTGGTGTTGCTTTGGGGCACTGGACTTGATGACCTTCAGAAGACTCTTATAACATAATGTTGTAATTCCAGGACCCTAACAATAAATCACAAAATCAAATGAGCAATTACAGCTTCCTTATCCAAAGAAGACCAGACCAACTGCCTTGCTGAGATATATTTTACTCAGTTGTCTCAGGGCAGAACTGAACCTTTTTAGTTCACAAGTATAAAGGGCTGAAATCCTAATGTGTTGAAATTCAATTATACCTCAATATGGGGTAGAATATTTAGTAATATGTTTTAATAGTTACACACTAGGTCAAGTAAGCAGTGACTAAATATGAAAACCCCAAATCAGAGATGTAGAGAAGGGAATAATTTTCTATCAAAGCAGGACGCATCCAACAGTTGCACAGAATCATAGGATGGGTTGGGTTATGTCATCATTTAGGAACAATATTCCAATTTAGTGTTCCCACTGAAAACCACTCTGCTGCTTCCCCTTGCCCTCCAACTGGCACGAAAGGCAAAGATCACGGGTTGAGATAGGAAAAATTTATTGGAAACAGCAATGAGATAAGAAAATGAACAATAACAGAAACAATAGTGATAACAAAGGTGTAAGAAAAATAAACAATGTACATGGAAAGGAAGCCCCCAACAATAAAAAATTCCAGACCATTCTGTATCTGCCAGGTTTACTTGACTGGAAAGAATCCCTTCTCCCCAGAAGAGAGTCCATTTCTCCCACCTTCAGTGACAACATGAGGTGGTATCCAACAATCACTGAGTCCTGGCCACACCCCCCCCCCCCCCCCCGCCCCGTCTACTGCAAAAATTAACCCAGTCATGGCTGGGACCGGGAGTGATTGGAAGGGACCTTGGAGATCACCTAGTTCCTACCTCCATGCTGTGAGCAGGGATGCCAGCCACTAAACCAGGTTGCTCAAAGCCCCATCCAACTGGCCTTGGACAGTTCCAGAGATGAGACATCCATAGCTTCTCTGTATAACCTGTTGCAGTGTCTCACCACTCTCACAGTAAATTCCTTCCTAATATCTAATCCAAACCTGCTCTCTTTGAGTTTCTGTACACCTGTTTTCTGGTCCCATGGGACCATGTCAATGTGCTACAGTGCTCAGTGGCCCAGTTGAAAGGAGAATTTGGACTTTGAGTCTAGTAACTTCTGTGTCTAACTGCAGAGCTTTTCATGGATAATTTCTCTCTTTCCATAAGAAAGCAGATCAAATTGACTTAGGTAATTTTTCATAACCTCTGAACCTCCACAAGATCTACAGTAAATCTTAATTGTTACTTCATAGGCAAGAGTTCAGATAACCCAAAAGAATGTTTTGATCATTCTCTCTGCTAGTTCTGATTTAGCTTGAACAATAATTATTACCTAGGGCAGTTCCGTGGTGTAAAGAAGAGCACTCTGGACTCCGAATCCCAAGGACCTGAGTTCGAGTCTCAGTAGGGACCGTTCCCTGGGCAGTTCAATGCCTCCCTGACATCCGATCCTGTCAGATCTCGAATGCTCAGCAGGGTCAGCCCCAGTTAGTACCGGCTGCTGGAGACAATCCCAAGGACTTTCACTGTCACCGTCCAAGCTCGCTCAGCCGTGACAGATGAACCTTAGGACTTAAATGGTGGAGCCAGTTCTGCACACACTGTGCCTCACCTAAAAAATCCACTGTGCAGGCTGGAAGGGCACACCCACAGTGGGGAGAGGCCTTCCCAAATCTTCGTTCGTGAAGTTTGGCCATACATACATACAATTATTACCTGCTTCTTGACCCAGCCTATTACATGTTGTAACTCTGTCAGATTAAATGGTGCTACAAGGGATACCACTTCACAGAGCATTAAAAAGAGGCCATACACATCATCTGGTCTAACCCCTGCATAATGGAAGCTATAGACCCCCTTAACTAATTTCTAGCTCAAACCCAATAGAGTATTGTTTTCAGTATAATCCCCATTTCAAAATTTCTAATGGTTTAGAATCCATCTTTGCAATTCTTTTTCCGTGCCCTCAAAGGGAGAAGTAGATATTTCATTTTAGTTAAATATTTTTCAAGCTTTAGCTTTCAGCCCTTAGATCTGCTAGGGTAGAGAACTTTATGAACACACTTTTATTCTTGAAACAGGGACTTCAAGTCCCCTCCATCTTCTACCAGATATGAAAGCAGGTTAAGCTCCTTACTAAGTGCCATTTTACTAATCCTTTCATTATTCTTCAAATGCTTCCTTAAGCTATTCAACAGGGAAAATCCTGAACCTCTGTATTATTCATGAAGTAGAACTGAACACACTGTTTCAGCAACCATCATATCAGTGCCAAATACAAAATATTACCTCTGTGCTCTACATACCCCTTTTTAAAGATCAAAGCAATCACCTTCCTTCAATGAAAGAATGAAAAATTATTCTTAACACATTCAGTTGAGATAAGCCAAGGTATTACATTATGTTCTAAATGGATGCTTAAATACGTTCTATAAAGTGAGGGGAGGAATCAGGCAAAGTGCTTTTCTTTATCTGAGAATATCCTGAAACCCAGGACAAAGATATCTCTACACAGATACCATTGGGGGTTTAAATTCCTGTTCCATCAGTTTGCCAGGAGCTCCTTCAGAGATGAACTTAGATTCAGAAACTGATGGATGTCTGGACTTCTCATGTAGACTGAGTTGTCTTCCCCCACTGAATAGAGTGCTGAGTTCGCTTGTGCTAAGACTCAGACTCTCTTTAAGGTGTTTATGGTGTTTCCCCTGCTCAGCATGCTGCCTTCTGAGGAGTGAATATGCACTGTACCTTCCATGGGTGCCCACATTCACTTCACTTCAAGTTGTTTGAAGACGTGTTTAAGACAAGCTCCAGATAACAAAAAGGCAAAAATCTTACACTGGAACCAAGCCTGAGTCTGACTCTTTTTTACATAGACAGGAATGTCCCAGCACATACACCACTGCAGGCTGTGTAGACAGGTGAGTCAAAGGCATCCTCTTGCCAAATTCATGATATATAGAAAAAGTGGAACAGTTGCTTTAATGCAGTCTTTAACCTTCTGTCCTCTAAAGTGTGAAGCCTGTGAGTTCCATCCTTCACACCTATCACCTAGCCCAGTAGGTTTGGTATCCGCACTAATTCAGAGGTATAAATTCCAGCAGAGAGCAGGCATTGCAAACTGGAACCCTGCAGATCTGAGGTCTATTCATGGGTCTAACCATAAACCATGGTTGCCAGTGTCCAGCCACCCTAAACAGTGCTTTTGAGAAACACCCTCTAACAATGCCTTGCAGAGCACAGTGAGGGCAAGAATGTAATTGTGCCTCCCAGATTCTCTTGACCCAATTGCAAATTACATGTGGGTAATAAGAACTACAACTTACATGAAAGTGACTTCCTCTGTCTGACTTTAATTGTTTTATGAAGACAGATTGCCTAGGAGCCTTGCTGCTTCTTCAGTAATGACCATTGGATTTATGATAGATTCCAAGATTTCCTACTTTAAAGAAAGTTCATGAGTGTCTGAGTAGATCTTGGGTCCTCTGATAGGAGAGCCATGCAGACACATTAGTATGTTTTAAGCCACCTAGCTCATCAGCACTGAGCAGATACAGAAATAGGATCTTGTCTGACTGTACGGAACTAACATTTACACAATTACTTTTGCAGCCTCTCTAAAGGGTGAGCACATGCCCAGCCTGCTGCACCCACAGCAGGGTAGTGGGTTCATGTATTACTCCCTGTTCAGGTATTAGTGCTTGTGCCACAAGCACAGTAATGTCTTTAGTAGAGATGTCCTCTTAGGGTTGTTTTGGGGATTTTTTATATGACGCTGAAGAAAAGATTGATGACTGGTTTGTTGCTATCATTTGCAACACATCATCTACTGAGGCAAAAAAAAATTTGTCTAATTCAAGAGAACAAATCTTCAGTAGGAGGGTTTGAAAGGTAGGGGGGTATTCCTTTTGAAGATGGTGATATGAGCCAAGGATGAAGGACATGAAAGATCCCTCAATAATACTGCTAACCTCTCCTCTGGCATTGAAACATTTATCTACCATTAGCACGTGACTGTGCCCATGTCTCTTTAGTTAAAAATAAAATAATAGATTTAATTGAATAAAAAATAGACATCCTCACGTCCCTTAAATGTAGCATTTATGACCCTCCTTTATTTAAATTTTATGCAGAGTATGATTCTTTAAAGGCTCAGTTTTAATTCAGTTTCTATCTGTTGAGAAGCAGTAGAAAGGGAGACTTCTCATCTTTGCTGGTAGGAGAGAAAAATTTATAAAATCATGGAAGTGTTAACATTGGAAGAGCAGTCAGGAGCAGGACAAGTATGAAATTCCTTTACAAATAACATAGGTCACTTACTTTAAGTGCAATTCTTATGATGGCTGTGCTACATCCAGTAAGTGTCATTGTAAGTTGTTTTAGCCGTGAAATGAATCAGAGGTGTTTCATAACCGCACAGTTGGCTTCCTCTCTGCTGGTGAGTATGACCTCTCCTCCATGGCAGAAGCAATCCACTGCAAAACACAAGGTGAAAACTCCTACTTTAAAACAATGAAAAAAAAGTTTAGTCTGCCTTCCTGGGAGGTGACAAAGTAGTCTTGTATTATGTTTTTAAAAAATAGTCTTTCCATAGTGGAATGAGACAGGTAAGATTTGATGCATGTTTTCTGGTCTGGCATCAGCTTCTTTTCTCACTTTGGGTAAGCAGTTTCAGGTGCATTTACATCACATGTCAAAAGAAAATTCGAGCTGTGGACTTCATCCTGTTTCCTATGAAAATTATTAAGACCCTTACACTCCAATATGAGCAATGTGTAAATTGATCTATGGAAACTTCTAATATGGCTTGGGACAACCCAGTTAAGAGTTGTACCTGAAGTCTACAGGCATTCTCAATCTGTCATAAGTTATAACACTGTGCCACAAGTGTGCATGCCCAATCTGTACCCTGTTACATATTTCAACATCAGTTAGTACAATTAGCTGAAAAATCCAGCTTGAAGCCTTTGGAATACTTTGGCTCTAACATTGAGAGTAGTCTTAGTTCTAATTTTCATTAGCAAAATGAGTTAGCTGATTGCCAATGGAAGATGTAAAGTGCATCTTTTATAACAAGAGGAGAACTGCTTCAGCATTTTATTTTATTTACTTTTGTATTTTTAAGGATTTTTCTTTCTTTTACATTACCCTTTTTTTTCCTTCCCCTCCTGCCCCCTCCTTTTGGTTGTAACTCCCTGTGTTTAATTTCTGATGTAATTGAATATTGCATTGCAGTACCTGTATACTTCAGGTTATAATATGTAGCTATAGAAAAACTGAAGATACTGTCTAGAGATCCAATTACATACATTTACTTAAAAAGCTGAGCTCAGGTCTCTAACTGAGAACTCTAAAAAGGAAGAAAGATAACACAATGCTTTGAGCCTTTCCTCTACTTGCTAAGCAATTAACTTCTCCACATCCAAGGGGGTGCACTGCTTGCTTCTTCTCCATAGGAAGGGAATAGCTTTGCTGGATCATGGAAGTCTAAGACAAATTCCAGTACACAGGAGTGAGCTATGAAATAGTCTGTGTTAACTTAATTACTCATATTTAATTTAATATGTCTTCATCTTTCCATAATATAGTTACAGACTTCAATAAGATCTCTCTCTAGCATTATTTTGATAGGCTTTTTATTTCTGTGAAATAAATAAGAGTTACAGAGAAAGATAGTGGATTGGGACAGTAATCCAAAAGAAAGAAATAAAACAAATTAAAGAAACAATAGATGAAATTAAGAACTTTATAGATAACTTTCCTCAGCTTTGGTGGGTCTGGGGTTTCACTCTGTCAGCACTAAGCTTTTTACTGCCTTCAACTGAAAAGGTCTGAATCAGACTGCAGATTGAGGACACTTGTGGAATCTGGAGGTATTAAAGTATGTTCTTAAGTACATATGGTAGGATAGAGAAATCTATCAGCTCTAAAGAGCACTAAAATTATAATGAAATTTTCTAGGGGAGAGAAAAGATCAGCCAGTCTCAAAGGCCTAATTTCTGTAAGGCTGAGTGTACTCAATACTCCTACTGAATTAAAAAGAAGTTCAAATTAGAGAGAGCTTGGGGTTTACTTGGAGTAGAGTAGGTGGTGGGGGGTAGGTAACAGTGAGAAGAGTTGAACCATTAGAGGACTAAGATTGTGGCAAATTCTTAGTCTTGCAGTACTTCAGGCAATCCAAAAAGGTGGTGTGAATCAGGCTGAAACTGTGGTGCTAACAGAGGTCTTTGGTTGAGGATTCATACACAGTCATGCAGGAGACCAGAGCAGGTAGTTTAAATCATCCTTTGAAATCATGTGCTCAACATCTTACAGGAAAGGAACAAAATGTGCAACTGATCTCATCCAAATTTAGCTGCATGTAATTTGATTATCTAGATTCAATTAGTCACCCTCGTTCCTGCAGACCCAATAGAGGAAGGTAGTACAATGAGGTGCCTTCAGGAGGTGTCTGTTTCCCTCCACTCTACAGGAAGATCAGGATGGCTGAATTACATTGATTAATTAACTTGTAACTGGCAAAATGAATTAAACCATCTCTGCTTATGTCAAAGTAATCCTTTGGTCCTTTTCAGTTACTGAATGATCATTTATCTTCTCAGTTCTTCTTGCCTACGTCTGTTTGGACTCCCTGGGCTTACTCTTTATTTATATTGCATTAGGAAAAACAGAACCTCTCCTGCATTCACTGTAAGGGATAATGGTTTTAGTTCATGTGTACAACATGCAGTGAATTTGTACAACTTGGAGAATAGAAAAACTATTGAGATATTTAGTTTATTTGCATAGAACTCAACACCTACTTGTTATTGTTTACAATGTTCTATTATTTATAACATAAAATAGGAAGGTTGGACATCAGCAGTATACACTGACTTCAACAGTGGATCTGGTTTGTGTTAATTTGTTACTTGCTGGAAAAAGGAACTTAGCTATTTTTGTTAGGATGGACATATCCTTTAAGAAAGACCTATTTTTTTTCTTGTACAAACATCTAACTTAGGCCTAATTGACATCACTTTCATGAATGGATTATTCATTTTGCAACACCTGTCCTCCACTAGCAAATAGCCATCTCTTTCAGCTAATTTTAACAAATTTGGAAACACATGAAGAAGTGTAAAGCACATATTATGTGATCTGTTACAGGTCACGGATTAACTGCTGGGGTTTGTCCTTAGATGTTTCATTTTTAAAAGAGCATACATTGCTGTTAAGCAGCTCCAGATCGTACAGTTCCTGCATTTTCGTGATCTTATTTTGTTCTTAGTGGGAGTAGTCTAGTACGCTAAGTTACATCAGCAACTTTTCTCACTAACATTTCTCTTTCAACATTGGAGAGCTCAACTAGTGCCAGTTGTCCATATTCACCAGAATAAGTAATATCTGCTCCTGCTATTGTGCATGTAGAGTGTCTGAGAAAAATAAATCCAAATCTTGAAATAAGGAAAGCAAATTTTACTCTCCTAGCTTTCAACCTGCAAGACAAATTGACCTCTGAAAAAACTCCCCACACAACCTGAGTGGTGCATTTCTGCTCTTCACATATTTTTGCTGGGGAAGGAGGATTCGTCTGCTGGTGGATTCCCCTTCACATGCATCATTTCTCCACAGGGAATAGCCAGTAAGCCCTGAAATCAGTAATGCAGATAGAAAACCACCCAAAGTGCTGATCTAATTTAGCTGGTTTTTTTTTTTTTCAATTAAGAACAGGCGGAGTTTTCTTGCTTTATTTTGCCTGTCATCTGGACACCTTCCTTTTCTTTCCTAAGGATACTTTATTTATTTTAGACTGTTTAAGTGAAAGACAAGAGCATTGCTCCCTCAGTTGCAGTAATTTTACATCAGGGATAAAGCTGATTCTAGGTATACAAAGAAAATCAAGTTCAGATACTGCTTTTTATTGATTATGCAAAATAAATGGAAAGTGCTAGGAAAGGTCCATCCCATATAAGGACAGATGAAGTGGGTCTTCTCTACATAGATTCACTAGTTCTGTGCTTATTGCTGGAATCAAAAAAATGCCCAATTGCCAGTGGATACAGGGAAAAGTCCCATTCTACTCCCTCAGTCTGAGGTCTGTGCAAAATTCAGTCTTATTGCTTCCTGCCTTCTCAAAATTATATTTTTGATCTTACAAATCTTTGTACAGAGAAGGAATATAGTCATAAGATATGTAGCCCAGAACAAACTCTGTTTTGTTCTGATCATTTCAAAGAAAATTTGCTGTGATGTGAATGCAGATAAGTTCAATCTATCCATAGAAATTTTTGAATATGGAAGCTTGTTCAGTCCAGGGTTAGACCAATTTATGAAAGCTATGGCCTGAAGGCTAATTTAGCTGAAGGAATTCTTACTTTTCTCCAAACCAAATGTCTTCAGTTTGGAATAAATTTGGTTAGAAAAAAGCTTGAGGTTACTGTAATGAGAGCAACCACACAGGAGTTTACACTGTTTTAGTCAAACTGATTATATAAATAGGCAAATGTTAATTTTAGTCAGAACTTCAGGAATTTGTAAACTTTATTAAACATGTCAAAAGCATGCATGTCTTTAGCCTGATACCTGTTGACATATTTATCTGGATTCAGTGGAACTGATGAAAAGACTAAACCAGAGAGTTAGGAGAAATAGGAGTTTGTTTTATTCATCCATATTGCATAGAGTTTTTATCAACACCTTGAACAAATAAGAAGTTAAAGGGAGAATACTGTTTCAGTACAGGGCCATGAAATAAAACAAAATTATAAGCTTGTAAAATAGACCAGGTGTCTGACAAGTATGTAGACAGGCCCAGAGCTTTGCAGCAACAATAAGTGTGTTGAAAGATGTATTTTGTATTTACATACTCAATTTCAATTAGCTATTTTTTTAAATGAGAGAGAAATTTGCAAAGTTTAAACACTAAATCTTTATTTCAAATTACTGTTAGAAAATATTTTAAAATTAAAACAAAACAGTTTGGACCAAACACAATACTTCAAATTGATTGCAGTAACATTTTTTTCATTTTGACACAGAGAAAAAAAAAGGTGTCCTCTTTCAGTCTGAACTCTTTCTTTCACCTTATCCCTTCTATTTTTCATTTCAGAAAAGGAACCAAACCAAACCTACATTTGCGCAGCTCCACCTTTATGTCAAATTTTTTTTGTGACCACTATGAACCAAGACCTACTTACACTGGCAGCAAAACCATTAGAAGGGCAAACAGGAGGTGAGTGCTGATTTGGAGGTGTAGTAGTATAGATATGGTACCAAAGACATTTGAAAGAAGTAATGTCATAGATTTGCATCTCCTTTCTTTATTTGTTCATCAACATTTTCCAGATACCCTTTTAGGAGGGAAGAATTTACTCTTATGCTGCATGAACCTGCTGCCTGGACCCAATGGCACTTCATTGTAGGAATAACAGCAAAATTGGACAATGAGTTTCTGGCACAGCACAAAATTCCTGCAACCAAACTACAGAAGAAGTCTCAAATGCTTGCAAATAAAAATTCTCAGATGCCTGTGAAGATCCACTTTCCAGCCTGAGGAAGAGAAGTATGAGCACTGTCTGACCATCTCGTTTACACTTGGAAGCCTCTCCCCAATCTAGCAGAGAGTTTCACAAAAGCCTGTGTTGGCTCAGTTCTGTTTTCACTGGCTGTATCTATAATAGTAAATTAAACAGAACACCAATGGCACGTTATTATCCATGCTGTTAAATAGCTGGCACATTCCCTGAAGCAATTTTGCCCTTGTGTTTTCCCAGAAATTACCCAGCCATAGCACAGGGACACAAGACATTCATGTCAGGCTGTTTGTATTCAACCAGCCTCTTTTGCAGGCATTAAGCCCTGAAGATGTGCACTGTGTTATATCCCTTGTCTCTATCAGAAATTAGTCCCTTAGTGCTTTTATTTATGGTGTAGTCCCTGAGATCAACAGGAATGAACTTTAGAGTAATTTTCCAAGTATAAGATTGTTTCAAAACATCTAAACAGCATTAATTGTCAAAATGCTTGTGCTTTTACTAGAAATCCTTTCTAAAAATGCATTCTAAATGCTTATAGACCTCCAAACTCTGAAATGTAATATTAATGATTGAATTGTCAAAACAAAATCAGATTTAGGACTTTCCTTTTTCCTACTCGCTCCACTGTAAAATGAACAGTGCCATGGACTAGTGTAACACATTTCTGGTGCATGGAGAGTGTCTTCTCATTCACCATTTGTGTGATGGAGAAAAGTACAAGACTGCCTGTGTGAAGCTGTTAAAGAATCCTGCCGCAGATTGAACTTGAAAAACTCCTTCTACTGATGAATTACATTTGGCTAAACAACATGGAGGCATGGTTTAAGAGAGAAGGTGAGGTGGAAAAGTAACTGCACAAATAGATATTGAAATGGAAGTTATTATTTAATATCACTGGATCCTGTGCCAGGGCTTTGCTGCTGAAGTGCCCTGTAAACTTGTACGAAGAGATGATCTGACTGTACTGGGATGAGATATAACCTGTAAGGCAAAGAAAACATGGGGGTGGAGCAGGGCAAGAACCTGCCAGTGATTACTGGGCTGTGTTCAGGTGCAAAGGGTAAACAGCATTAAGAGATCCCAAAAACATGGCAAAGCAAGCCTGGATTTTCTGAGGGAAGCTGCAGCAGCAGCCTGGTGTCAGGTGCCTGGTGCCAGGTGCCTGGTGCTGCCTTGGTGCTGCTGCATGCTCTGAGCCATGTCCAGCAGCAGCAGCCCAGCTGTGCAGCCCCTCAGCTCCTTGCCTTTACCAGGCTACAGCTGTTCTAGGCCTCAACAGCACACTTGGAAAGGAGCAAGGCAGACAAGCAGTGATTTAAGGAAAAATGTACAAGGAACAGGTATAAGTTGTGGGTTGTTTTTTAGTTTTGGGTTTTATTTCAATTCTATGGTTTTGTAAAACCTGTCTAATAGACTGGTATTAAATGAGGAGAAATGCCTTTACAAGCAGAAACAAGACTTTCAGACTGTAGATCTACCAGTAAAGTAATCAGTACCAGGACCTGATCCTCTACCATTGAGGCCAGTTCGTGTGGTTCTGACCGTGTTCATCCTGTTAAACTATCCTACTCTGCAAAGTAGCTTGATTTCACCCAGACGGGCTGTTGGGCAGGTTTCAGTCTCAGCTTTCTCTTAAAATGCTTGGACAGAGCACTGGGCAGCTACTCCCAATACTGAACCAGGGCCCATGGTCTGGTCCTATTTAGTTCAGTAGAGTAGATGTGGCTTTAAAGTATACATCAAGTCATCTGTTGCCTTAATTCCAGAGATTTCAAAGGATTTAGGCCAGAAGGAAACTTGCCCTAAGCTGTGCATTCTTGCTGCATGCTCATTATCACATTTGCCTTTGACTTGCACAGCTGTAAATCCATGGAAACCAGAGTAATTCAGGGATGAATCAGGTCCATTATCTCCTTGTGTTTCTACAGCACTTAGCACAATGGTGCCCTGATCCTGATGGGAATTCATGTTATTTTAGGACAATCAGAGCTTTCATTCGTTAAAATAAAGTATATTTTTAGCCAGAGCCAGCTTCAATGGATGGGGGTGGGGCGTGTGAATGAAGGGGAAGGCACAACTGGTCCCCCACCACATGACTCTGAGCACACCTATCATATGCCTAAGTGATTATCTCCCTTCCTGGTCAGGATGGTTGTGAAAATACGACCAGTGGGGACCTCAGAAGCTCAGACAGAAGACAAAGAATGCAAACTCTGAATATTATTGCTTCTTTTTAAAATAAGTTGCATTATTTTTAAGTTGCTCAGGATGTGAGATCCAGTGTCTGGTTTTGGAAAATTTGGGGTTAATATTGGTATTTTTAGCACCTTTGTTGATAAGTAATAAACCTGATACCATGCCATTGCTTTCCATGGAAAGTTAGATCTCAAATATGTGATTTGCCCAACATTGTTTTTCTTCCCCATGCAAATAAAAGGAACCAGGAACATTTGAAAAAGAAAGAACCGTAGAACTGTGTTGTGCTCCGTGTTCAGAGGTGCTTGTTTCAGCTCTTTTATGAAATCTTGTTAAGACCAGTAGGTCTTATAAATTCTAATGAGATGCATATGTGGAACATATAAAAAGACATTACACATGTCTTGCAAAATATTTGCTATATAAAGAACCAAACCACATGAAGTAATTTTTCAAAGCAGAGGTAAGTCCTAGAAGACAGAAAAATCTGCAGATCATAATCCTAGCGGGGCTTGTTGCTAGTTCCTGTGAGTCGAAAGCTGAAATTTATGTTCCACCTTCAAGTTATTTTCACAGACATAAATGGGGAAGGTTGAATATCAGCTGTCATTAATCTAGTGTCCTGACATGACAGAATCACCATTACTCCCAGTAAATGTGAGCTGATGCTTACAGCTTAGAAATATTAGAAGCACATATTTTTACAACCAAAAATCATGAGCAATTATTGCTAGAGTTGTAACAACAAGTTCTAAAAATTGACATGTGAAACTAGGGAGCTGTCTTTCCAGCCCTAACTTACCCACTAGGAAAACAGAAATGCAAAAATTAAGCTCTTTCAAAGCCACTAGTTTATTTTTCTTCAAGCCACTTTATTATCTCACTGAAACATAATCGTAAAAATCCTTGCAGTGAAAACCATGCCCTGAAAAGACTATTAATTTTATTTAACATTTGAAGGTCCTATTCTGATACTGTTGTTCTTAATTTCACAGGAAGGGCCGCTAATATTGCTTTACTTACTAATTAAAAGACAGCATTTTATTTGATGTGGTACATAAATTATGTTGGGTGTGACAATTAGGGAAAGGTCTGAGACTTCCATAGCTCTAAGAAACATTCATTTCCTTCCAGATCTGAGTCGCCTGTGCGTGTTCCTTCAGCATAAATGCAAACTGACAGAGGAGCACTGTGATACAGAGCTACCCGATGTGTGAGTGTGCCCTTTCCCTGTTGTCGTGTGTTTGCTATAGCACATCTGGAGCGCTGAAGGCTGGCAGCCTGGCTTTAATATTCCCATGGCTGTGTCAGAATCCACAGGTTGTTGAAGGCCTTTGCATTTTATGAAGGATTATGTTTGCAGTTTAGTGCATGTACAAAAATGGTGATAGCACTGCTTTTTCCCAAGAGTGAGAACAGGCAGGTGTTCCACTGATATCTCCAGGAGGTAGTTAGTCTCTGCTTTAGCTTTACAAAACCCTGTTAGTTCAGACTTTTGACAGCAAACAAGAGAAGATATGCGTTGTATCAAATTGATAGTCATGATAACATCTTACTTATTTCATCTGAAAGCTAGTTCTTTAAATCACAATAGGTAGGTAGCTCTTAGTTAAAAAATAGACTTTTTTTACTTGCAGTGTAAGCTGCTGCAAGGCTGCTTCTCGGCCCAGTGAACTAGTTAGTCATCTGTGTTATATTTGCCTTGTAAAATTATGAGTTTCATCTCTCCTAAGTGAAGTAATTAAAAAGAATTTTTTCTAGGTTGAGACTGATCACTTTAGGCTTCTTTTATGGTCAGTAGAAGGGAGTGAAGTTCTTGAAACCTTTCCCTGTGAAATGACTTAGTCTGTGGAGATGCCACCCTTCAGAGGTTCTCAGTAATGAGGGAAAACCACTATTTCTTAAAGTGTTTTAATTTCCATTACTTGATATTGCAAAAAGTATCATGAATTTGTATAAGTCATCTAATAGGAAACAGGAATCTCACTCAGAAACCTCACATTTACACAAATGGAAGATGTAATTCCTTTCCACTCATGTTCCCCACCTGTATCTCAGCAGTGCTGTGCTTTAAATTATGCCACTAATTATCTTTCAGTTTCTTGACTTAGTTGAAGACTAAATAGGTCTGATAGAAGGAATTTGAAAGCCTGAAAAAGGGGACATACAATAGTCAGTCAGAAACATCATCAAACTGACATTATCTCAAATTTTGTCTTATTCATTAGTCTGGGTCTGTAAATGCACCCCTAAGCTGAGTGCCCTATCAAGCTGAGATTTGGAGAGTGAAACAACTGGTCATTGTGTTCCTCATCTGGGCATTTATATAGTCAAATTCTAACTTTGTTCCTCACAGAGTAGCTGATAGCTACAAAAGACTGACCTCAGAACAGAAGACCAGATTTTCCTTCTTCCTCAGTCTGAAGGGATTCAAAGTCAGCTTCTTCACTTTATAGAAAGATTCTCCAATTATGGAAGTTACAGCTCAGTCCTGTTGGAACATAATCCTCCCTGTTTTTTACATTGGGCAACTTTTCTGCAAAAGTGAAACTGGTGCAGACAAGAAAACAGGTTCAATCTTTGTGGCAGTCTTACTGTCATCCAAGAAGCAAAGTCTAGCACTGGGTACTGTACTGTCTACTTTGTATGCATTTTATGTTAGCTAAAAAGAGAAAATAATCATGAAGGTAAAACCAGGCTGGGGAGCTGAGCCCAGATGTTCAAGCTTGCAGGGTAAAATTCACATTTTAAGGCCATACAATGAAAGTTCATCTGTGGTGACAGCTGTACAGTCTTCACATGGAGATCTTTATTTCTTGGGTCTGGATTGACTTTCCTAAATCATTTTAGACTTTTTTTACTGCTTTCTAGTGTTAGCTGTAACTTTATATGTGAAAGCAGAGCAATTCTGGGTAAATGTGTAAGTTTTAATTTGCTTTATCTGTTGATGTCTTGCAATATGCTGCATTTGTTTTTTTTTCTTTTTCTTTTTTTTTTTATTTTTTCCTCTGTTTAAGTACTGTGCAAGAAATATGTCTGCAGAATTAAACTGAGAGCTTTGATCTACTTTGAAGAAATCTTTGGAAACCTGCATGCATGGTTACTTTTACCAGCTGGTTTCTTCTATACTCCACCTCTCTTGTTTCTTTATTGAAAAAATGGACTTCTGTTACTGTAAAAACAATCAAGTATGTTCAGGGTAGGTCTAGACAAACATACAGCTGAAGTGAATGGTAGAAGGGAAGTATAACAGTGGCTCATGTAAAAATACATGAAGGCAGGTCACTTAACTGAAAATTTCTTTCTGAATGATTATTCCATGTAATGGTGTTATGCCAGTAAAGCTAAGAATTCATGAAGGAAATGTGAGACATTTGTTCTGAGAACTTAAAAGGTAAAGGAGATCTCTTTTTTTACTGGATAGTGTTCAAAGTCAAAGGAAGAAAAATATCCCATTATCATTTTGCATTAGGAAACTAATTCTATCCTTGGTTCCACATAGTTTGCATTGACCTCTATTTCCATAGATCTGCTAAGAAAATGTTGCCCTAGCTATATAACTGGTAGGAAAAGTATTCTTAATTTTCCCAGCTGAGAAAACAGTGCAATTTTATGTTGAAGTTAAATCCAAGAGGTTAATGCCCTTTGTAAAGATGGCTTTTCAAGATGAAGATAAAATTCTGCCCAATATTGCTAGAAATAAGCACTTATGTAAAGTCCTTGCTGAATGCAGCACTGGAGGCATGTGCAGAGGCACATGGTTTGTAAGTGGGACCCTGTCACTGGGTGCCATGGCCTCATCTTGGGCACCTGACATTTTTGGGCAACAGGGAGCCTGAAAAGAAAACAAACTGCAGTATCATGTAAGATGAGGACCAAACAGGAAATCAGATCTGTTAGTTACAGTGTGGTCACAATGAGAACTTTTCATTCCAACAGGCCAAAAGCCACTATTATTGAAGCTAGAGAGAATGTTTATGGTCATGCTGGCAGAATCACAACTGTTTTTCTCATCCTTAGGCACAGAAGATAAAAACCTCTGTTATTTTTCTCACTCAAATGAGTCCTCGTCACTGAAGATTCCACTGAAATTGCGGAAGCATTAACAGTGTAGTTCATGCTCACTCAGAGTTAGCAAAATGTCACTGACATTCATAGAGATAAAGAATTACATTTTTGCATTGGAAGTCTTTAGAGTGGGTTTTCCTATGCATGTGGCACTGCGAAGGCAGAAAGGTCATGAGCCTTCCTCTTGCCCAGAATCATTATGTTCTTGCATCTATTTAGTAACTCCATTGCTCCCACACTGCTGGCAATAGCAACATTCAAATAACTTTATTTACTTGTGTCTTTAATTATTATTGGACTTTAGTCATTCTGAGAAGACTATAGCATTAATACAGTAATTATGCCATGAAGTTACCTAATTTCTAAGTTTGGCTTGGGTATGATGATTCATTGACATCCCAAATGGAGGTGGAATACTCAGAATGTCGCTGCATGGGAGTCACCACAACCCAGAGGATGCAAATGATTGCACATATCAGAGTTAAACAGGAACCTTTCCTTTAGAAAGGATTTCCATCTATGGTGGTGACCCTGACCAAGGCCATGGAACCAGATAAGCAAAAGGCTGCTGTTGCCTACTTACCTCACAAGTATGTTTTTACTTCATTCTGACAAAAATGCTTTCCTTGACTTGGATTTCACAGTTGTGACCTCCAGTTTTCTCTTTCTATTTGTTTTAAGGCAGAATTGACTGACTTAAAATTTAGAATTTAGTAACCCAGCCGAAGCTTTCTGTAAATATATTAAATTGATTCTGTGATGATTGCTGCCAAAACCAGTTGTAAACCAGCACACCATTTTGATCATAGTTCTAGGAGCTTAAGTAGCCTCAGAGTTTTCTGCAGACATTTCAGCAGATATATACCTCTTAGAGACAGATTTGAGTAGATTCATTTTTTTTAGTAGCATATGTGGTCATTCAGGAATTCGATTTCACTGACATAAAATCTAGGACTTTACAAAAAGAAAAACTTTAAAGTATTCTTTTTCAGTATGCAGTTTTGATTTTCAGTATTCAGTTGAGTCTGGCTTTATCTTTATGTGCAACATTTCCATGTCTTCTGTAACACCTAATAGATCCCTCAACAAGACATTGTTCCAAATGAAAATTCAAAATATTAATTTCAGAAAGTGGGAACACAGTATTTCAACATCAATACACTTTGTCTGTAGAAGACGATTTTGTAAAAAAATTCACATTTCTAAAAGAAACAAAAGATTGCAGATATGTGTTTCTCTTAATTGAATTTTCCTCTAGCTCTTCCATAAGACCTTGCTGGGACACTTGTTTGCTGTTGACTTTTTTCTTCTTTTCTGAAACTAAGAAAAAACAAATAAATAAACAGACAAATTTATATAGAGACCAATAGGTTCACCAAGATGCCTTTTAAAACCACATTAAATTATAGCCTGTATTTCAGGGCCTTAGGTAAACAAAGTTAATAATATTTTATCTTTATTGTCATTAATTCTATTAAATCAGTTTCTTAGATAAGTTAAAATGACACAGCAATTTGCAAACAAAACTGAGCTAGATTTGTATTTAATTCACACAATTTTAAAAGCAATTTTTATGTATAAATGGACAGTTCTTTCTAATTCTGTTTGACTCTTTTTTTAATCAGTTTCCAAGCAACACAATATGTAAGGTTTGCTTACAGTATGTAAAAGCTACAGTTTTAAAAAAAAAAATCATAGTCCCTGTTAACACATATCAAAGAAAATGGTATCAGTTAAAAGAACTGATCATTGAGTGGGTTTATTCTGAGGAAAATACTTCTAAATATTGTTATCTGGGCTCTGTTCTATCCATATGTTAATAATTTGATATTTTTATGAATGTGAATGAAAAGCCATGATGTCACTTCAAATGAGAGAAAGTAATGTTGGAGTAAGTTGGCAGCACCGACCCTTTTCAAGGATTCTCACCTATTTATAGAGCTCTGACAGAATAGCTGGGAAAAAGAAGGGTTTTTTCAAATAAATTTTTACCTGAATATTCCCCAATGTCACTCATTATTATAGAATTTTCAGTAAACCTATTGACTTTACAGTGCCATATACGTAGTTTAACTCCAGAAACATGCAGGAAAATTATTCACTATCTACCAGCAGTTCATCACATACTTCTGAATGAAAAATACATTCAGAAATCTAGTTGATTTGTAGAAAAAAATGGGGATAAAAGAAAAAAAAAGTTTGAAAAGAATTATTGACTGAGCTCTGGTCATTCCTGGTACTCAAGTTAGTTTTCATTCTTTCTTTCAAAGGGACCTTCTTGTATGCTGCTTTCCTGATGAGGCTTTATTTTGCTTCTAAAGCTTTCTTTTTGATTTCCTTATCAACCTTCATCATTTCAGTAGTTCATGTTTAATCTCTGCTTTGCTGATTCCAGTTTTTTTCTTGAACAGTACACAGAAAGGCCTTGATATGGCTTGATAAGTAGTCAGGTTCCAAAGACCCCTCTAGACTTCCATTGCCACCATTGTTCAGTCACAGGAGGTTTCCATTTTTAACTCCCTTTTCTCTAACTGCAAAGGGCAAATGAAGCTGAAATAATCTGGAACACAAACACCCTCTGGCACATTCAAACCCAAATGCATATGTTTAGGGGGTCCTATAGGCAGAATAGTGTGTCATCTCCCTCTCTTTAGTTACTTGCAGACACTGAGTCTGATATGAGCTTGCAGTAGAAAACATCTGAGAAAATTTATCTTTACCTTATTGACAGGCATCACTTTAGTGATTACTTGCCTAATATTAGGGTTATCACATGCATAAGTAAAATTGGTGCAGAATGGCAGAAACAAGCACTTTATTGGGGAATTATGGGCTCTGCATTAATGGTGCATATAATTTTGAACCAGTCTGGCTCTTTGAACAATTTGTTCCAGCTAAGAACAGATTGAGCTGTTCTTTGAATCATTTTTGAGCAGGCAGTACAGTGTGAGTTTATCATGTCTTTTCTTTGTGCTGTAGCTCAGTTCATTTGAGGTAAATCTTACTGAAGTGCAGAGGATTTATAAAGGTGCCCGGTGCTGCCTCTAATCCAATGGGCTTGGCATGAAGGCAGCTTTGTGGACTGTTTGTCTCACACTTAAGCACTGACATGTAGTTTTTGGGCAATTTAAAAATTTGTTTGGAGGTGTGTATCTCAGCATTTATGTTTGACATTTAAATGTTAATCTTGCTTTGTATATAGACTGGCCTGGGTGAGTATGACAGTAGAAAGGATATAAGAAATGGGAGGTGAAGCCAGCCAGGGGAGGTTTCCCCTTTCTCGCTGAATGGATGTGAGACTTGGAACTGCCTTTGCCAGCTTTGGTGGAAAGGAAGTGGATGTAGTTGTGAAACATAGGACATAGCTGCTTTGGTTACTATTGGTAAGCAGTGCAAACTGAACATAGAAATTCTTATATCAAGGGAAATACTTGGGTCCAAGGCAGTACAGGAAAGGGATATGGATTACACACATAACTCAAAACACTTTTGAACACAAAGGCATGGTTACTTCTATGAATTTTATGCAGATTCCTGCAGTTTGAGATTCTTGCCAAGGGTTGATTTATAAGGAAAAATTAAAAGTTGCAAGACCCAATGCAAATTGAGGGCTGCATAACTATGAAATTTTACCTTTTACCAGTTTAAAGAACTAGTCTTTTTTTTTTTTGAGGGGAGTGTGAGGTGAGTGGGGGCACTACAAAGGTCTCCTTGAAGCTACTGAGAACCAAAAGTAGAAGGCATAATTGCAGTTTAATAAAACCAATTTTAAATATTCCTTTCATCTCTGCTGGGATGTTTATTGTCACTGTTCAAATTTTCTCTTTTAGACAAATTCAAGCCATTTGCTAACCTGTTCATGCTAAATGTCACCCTGTAAAATAAGTAACTTTGACAAATCTGCCTCGAGTCTACTACTCCAGCATGTTAAAATTATCACAGTCACATTCCTGCTTTTTGAAATTAAAAGGTGACTGTCATTTGTCATTTCTGCTAAAAAATACCATTATGTTTCTTGCAGGAACTCTGGACAAGCTCTCAATTTTAGTTTATACCTTAAACAAAACAAAACCCCATTATGGAGTAAGTATTCATAGAATTTCTGTGAACTGAGTTCATGTAGCAACTACAGCAGAGTTTCTAAATCTGTTTAAAAGGCTGGTGTGAGATCCCAATAGCAATCACTTGTCTACTGTGCAGCTTTTCCAGAAAAAGGTGAACTTTCAAACAAACCCCACCTACCTGCTGACAGACCAGATGGTTTACTTAGAAACCTAATTAGGTCATTAAAAACTAGTACTACATTTTATTCAATGCCACAGGGATGCCAACATTTGTGGAGCATTTAGTTACCTAGTTGTAACCTAAAGCCATTTGTGATACACAAATAAGTACACTCAAGTCTTCCAGGAATCCAGTCTGGTACACATGCTCTGAGAGCAACTATTAAATTCCAAAAACCTGGGGCTCACCAAAATTCAGATGACAACAATGGCCACTTCTGCTCAAAACATTACCACGGGAAGAAAAGAACATATATATTCTGCTTTTTAGCCTGATGTTGGATTACTCATCCAGAAAGAGGAGTGGAAGCTTCACCTGCCTGTACCTGGGGAGGTTCAAGTCTATATCACAGTCTACAAGTTGTCAAGCTAGGACGGAAGACATAGCATGCATAGTCTAGAGGAGTTTACCCTTCTCTAGACTATTGAAACATACCAAGAAGCCAAGAGGTTGGGGTGAGAGGGGGAGAGGGGAGGAGGGGGTGAGAGAGAGAGAGAGAGAGAGAGTTAGAGCGACTGGAAGAGGCGCTTCTTTTTCTGGACGAGGGTAATGGACCTGTTTAACTAGCTCTGGTTAATGTCTCTGAGACTGATTTTGTGAGGCAGGTGATTAATACCACCTAAAAATACTCATTCTTAAAAAAATAATACAGAAATAAAGCAAGTGCTATATGGAATGTAGCATTGGTTTATGAGTGAATAATACAGTGATTATTTCTGCACAATAAGTAACTATAATAAGGCAATCATGTGGCCTCCAGCACTACAGAATTTAAATGTCATGGTTTTTTGTACATTTAGGTTCATAAAACTCCTAAAAAGTAGAAAAATGGAAAATTCCTAATTACAAGTTGTAAAATGTTTACCCAGTTATTATTAAATACCCCAAACACACATGCATTCACATAAACCATAAAAATATTAGTCACATGTACAAAATTGCAGTGAAAGTTTAATAGGCCCTTTTTTTACTTCCTTGTTTCCAGCTTCTTGAGAAACCCTGTTCTTCAGTTCTCAACTTATTTTACAGCTCAGCTCTCTGCCCTGAACACTGTATTAGCAATACAATGGATGCTATGATAGCCCAGCTTTATTACCAGGCTTATATCCAGCTGGCAGCCAATCTGGGTGTGCCCCTGTGCCCTGGTTTGAAATGAGCTGCAGCCTGTGGCTCCTCCAGGTAGATTCTGTCATTTTAAGCATGAAAAATTGTAAGGGATGAACTCTGTCTTCATAAGTTCTGATGCAAAAGGTAGCAATATTGCATGACCCTAGAGATGGTTGGATGGTTGCTTTGTACTGCAAAAGGGCTGAAAGAAATAGCTTTGCTTTTGGGAGCTTTATGTCTCTAAAGGAGAATATGAAGTACCTGATGAGGAAGTTATGGTTCAAAAGAAGGTTACAAAAATAACAGCAGCCATCCTAAACTTATCTAGAAGATTTACAAGAAGTCTGCTACAATGTGTGGGTTTTGACCTCCAGGAACACTACATTTTATTCATCTTGTGCTGGGTGCACTAAATCAGTTTCATTTTTGTGTTTGTGCTTATGCGATTTGGAGCAGAGGTTTAGATTATAAGGAAATAGTTGTCAAGTGTAAAGTATAATTAAGACAGTTTTGATGCCAGAACCAAGATTTTATTTTTCCTGTGGACTAGAGGTTTTAGGGTTTTTTTCAACTCTTAATATAGAGAGGGTGAGGAAGGTGATTTTTTTTCTCTTTTATCTGAACAGTCAAAAATGCAACAATATGACATTTGTGTTGCATAAGAGAGTAATTTTATGATGTTCACAGTATACCGTAATTTGCCTCCTGTATAGGACTAAACCTCATCATTTAAATATCTTTTATAGGTTTGAAAGTATTCCGTAATACTCACTGTCAGTTTAACTAGCCTCCTTCTGTTACATTTTAGGCTCTGCACAAAGAGCAAAGCACTCTAACTATTTATGTTCCCTTGCAAAATTTCTAACCACTTCAGTTTCAGAAGGAGTTTTCTAACAGATCTCAGTTACTTCCAACTTGTGTGTGTGGCTCATCTTCGCGTGTGGCTCATCTTCACGAACGAAGATTTGGGAAGGGCTGTCCCCACGTGGGTGTGCCCTTCCAGCCTGCGCAGTGGATTTTAGGTGAGGCTCAGCGTGCGCAGAACTGGCCCCACCGTTTAAGTTCTGAGGTCCATCTGCCATGGCCGAGCGAGCTTGGACAGTGCCAGTGAAGTCCTCAGGACTAGAACCTACAGCACCCGGCATTTCCCAGGAGGTCTCCCATCCAAGTACTCATTCGGGGCTGACCCTGCTGAGCTTCCGAGATCTAATGGGATCGGATGTCAGGGAGGCATTGTAGTCTCTACATAAAACCAGCAGATAAAAGTGGATGGGATGGCAGAGGCAATGAAGATTAACCTGTGAATAAGAAGTAGTTTTTGCGTTTCCATGACCTATACAGACGTGCAGTCAAGTAGCAGGCCTTGAATTTAAGAGTCACTGGTATGAACAATAGGCAACAGCAGTTACATTACATGACAAAGCTCAAAAACAATCCCAGAGTTTTTGCATGAGGATTGAGCATGGAAATAACAAAGCAACAACTTTAGATGTCGTATGTTCACCTGTCTCAGATGAATTCTACCTTAGACAGACAGGTCCTTTAAAACTGTGTCAGACTGACAGATGCCTCAGAGTATCCATGTGGTGGCCTTGTAAAGTCCTGGTGGGTGTAGAGGGATGTAATTTTTTGTTTCTGTCCTTTCTCAGTAATTAGCAACTATAATTATTCAACAGCACTTGCAAACCTCCTGAAGTCCCTGAGAGCTGAATTACCCTCATCTCACACTCTCAGAGGACCTACTGATTATAGGAAGGTGACAAGCTTAGACTAAACATGTAAGGTTTAGGTGGCATGAATCCAGTGCAAGATCTATTTTCAATATTCCCCAAAATATTGGGCAATACTTTCAATCAATCTCTGGCCCTAGTTTACCTTTCGAGAGGGTTCCTCTTTCTTCTGCAATAAGTAGAAGATACCACAGAAAATCTTTATATTTTCTCTCTACTGCAAAAAAACAGGCTCGCTATTTGCAATTCACTTCAATACAGAGAGGTGCAATACTAACTAATACTCAAAAAAGCAGTGAAAGATTCTCTGCTGATTTGAAAAATAACTGGCATTTGGTAGCTCAACCCCAGCCCTTATTTGATCACAGTCTTCCAGTGACCTTGTCAGCAGATTGCACATGACATATCTGTGCTGAGGAAGAGACCAAAACATTGGAATGATGAAATACAATGAAAATGGATCCTGCTAAAGTAGGTGACAGAAGTCTGTTCTGAATAAATTGAACCCAAAAGGTTGCTATTGATAATTATTTATTTATTTTTCTATGTAATTCATGTAATGAGGTAATTGAGCTTGCATTGTTTGATGGGACAGAAGGAATGTGGGCGACTGTGGGAGGAAATTTATTTCCTGTAGGAACTGCTGTAGGTGAGGAAAAAAATGTGTAAGGCAAGGAGGCACAATGTAAAAGAGGAAATTTATGGTAGAATCACATCTCTATTTATATCAAAGTATACACAGAAAAATACTAAAAATATGTGTCTCTTAAACCTAAAGAAAAAAATCGACTTTATCCTATGTCACGAGAAAAAAATATGTATTACCTGGTATGTACATTTGGGAAATGAGGTAGTTACTGTAAGATGACTTACTCTAGCTCTACTAAATCACTAATTTTGCTATTGTCACTAAGAATAGGCTTCAAAAGCTTGGAATTAGAAAAGCAGAAACATTTTGATATCAAAATATTTTGAAAGGCATTTGAGGGCTTACAAAAAAAAAAAAACCACACTAAGATTCAGACAACGTATCTGATTTCCCTTGATGTAATTAGAATTTGTAAGTAACCTTTTAACTTTTAAAAATAAATAACATCAGGTGAAAATCAAGCACATGATCTGCTAAAACATGTTTCAAAATTTTAGAGGGACTAACTTCTCAGCAGGACTTGAGTGCTGCAGTGCCACCTGCACTGGACTTATGCTCAAGAGCATCTTCCCAGTTCATCGAGGAAGACAGCAGACTGGTATCTACCCCACACAGTGCCCCAAAGCAATATAATTGTGTTATTCTGAGGTCTCACTGGGGTTAACCAGTTTCCTCTTTACTAGAGTTCAAGCTTTAAAAGAAAAGCTGGAGATAAATCAACCCAACCATCTTTTACAGTTTGTTCTTTTATTGTAGTTACAATTACAGCATGCACAACCACATGCTTAAAGTTCAGCATGGACCTAGAGATAAGGTCCAGACAAAATATCCATCTAGTTACACCTTTATACGCTCAAATATACCTGCACTGAATGTATGCATTTACTGGGAGAGTCTGGCCTGGCACATGAACCAATGTGAAGTGGTGTAACCTTGTACCAGGAAGTTCCAGGGACCACACTTGAATTCAGAGTTGTTTCCACCTCTGGCCAAACCATCTAAAAAGAGATATCTGGTCCAAGTGAAAAATTCAGAGCTTCTGAACTAGGTGCACAGGCTACCTATGGAAAGAGAGAAGCATCTAAAGAGCAAGAGCATCCCATCATACTGAACCCCAATATTAAAAAGAAAAAGAGACAAGAGGAAAGTGTGGATTGTGTATCAGTTCCCTGAGTCAACAGTAATGAATTTAATGAGTTGACTTTTAATAAGCTGTCTCTTGTTTAGAGGGGCATAGCACATATATGAGAGAATCTTGCCCAAATTGTTGGTGTTAAAATAGGAAGCCTAGGGAAAAAAATCTAGAAATAATTATATAAGTACACTCAGGATGTATAGTCTAAAGAAAAAAGACTGAGATGAATGTATCCATAAAAGTGAGAAGAGAACTATCAGCTTTCCACACTTATTAGAGACAAAAACCAGGTAATGAATGGATCCTTTCACAAGGGAACTAAAGAGAACACTCTGAAACAATAGGCAGAACATTGAAGGCACAGCCTGCCTTGAGATTCCACAGTTTTCCCAGCTAAGCAACAGAGGTCTTTACACTGAGGAGTTTGTCAGGGTTAGCAAAGTTTTAACTGACACTGTCGTGAGGTCTCTGACATCCCTATGCTTGATTTTTCTTTTTATTTTTAGGATGGATGTAGTTGTTTTGAAGGCCAGAGAAAATACCATAAGAGAAGACATTCTTTTGAGATCAGAGTGTTTCTGATGTAGTGGAGGCAATTTCAAGATCAAAGAGTTTAAATCATCGACCCATGGAATTATTCTTTTAACTCCTCTAGTGATGAGGCATCCACAACTTCTCTGAACAATCTGTTCCAGAGTCTCACCCCTCTCACAGTAAAGAATTTCTTCCTAATATCTAAACCTGCCCTCTTTAAGTTTGCAGCCATTTCCCTCTAGTCCTATCACTCCATGCTCTTGTAAAAGTCCCTCTCCAGCTCTCTTGTAGCCCCTTTAGGTACTGAAAGGTGCTCCAGGGGCCCAGAGAACTTCTCTTCTCCAGGCTGAACAACCCCAGCTTTCAGCCTGCCTGAACAGGAAAGGTTCTCTGGACAATCTGGTCTAGTGGAAGGTGTCCCTGCCCCTGGCAGGGAGGTGGGAACCGGATGATCTCTAAGGTGCTCTCCAACCCAAACCATACTGTGATTTTGATGATCTAGTATTACAATATGCTTTCTTTTCCTTGACATTATTTGAATCCCAGGATAAACCTCAGGTCGCTGTTCCTGCTTCTTTGCACCAGTAGAGGTCTATGTCCATGGAACAGGAAATACGCTTTCTAGACTAGAATGAATTCTGCTGAGTTACTTCATCCTGTAAAATGACACAACTCTAGAACATCTAAGAAATATGTCAATATTACTTTATCAGTAACATATAATGAAAATTTTCTTAGAATCTCACAGGAAACTACTTTATAAAATATATTCTGCAAAATCTTCAGTTTCTGAGACTAAGACTTGTCTCTTACACAAATAAGAGTGATTTCATTCTACTTTTTTTCTGTCTATGTATCTATTTCTCACTCATATTTAAAGCCAATATCCACATGAGGCATTAAGGAACTACATGAACAAAATGTGGCTACAGAAACCAATAAAATACACCTGTGGTAATATCATCTGAACACTTCATATTTATCATTGTAGAACTGTCGCTGCTGAAACTTGCAAAAATAGGGGGAAATCTGTGGCAAAGGGAAGACTTCCTTCTAGAACACTTCAGTGTAGGCCTGGGAAAACCTATAGTATTGGACTCTCAGTCTGTGAGGTGATATTATCATATAAAACCTAGTAATTTTAAAGTTTCACCACTATCTTTAAATAAAAGTGAATAAAATATTTAAATGTGTGTTTAATTTTAATTAAATGAATAGCCAGAATTTATATTTTATGATTGGTCTGTTTCTTTATGAGATGACTTCAGAAATAGTTGCTACTTCATTGCTACTTCAATACAAGACTTTTTGCAAACTTTAAATGCAAATGAAGAAATAGCTGTTGGCTTCTGCCCTGTTCAGTCTCTCCATAGGAATGGAAATATCTTAAAGATGAGTGCTCATATCCTGAGACTGCTCTCAAAGCAAAAGTTTTGTTTAGTTCCCACATAAAATTCATCTCATATCAGTCCCCAATGCAAGGAAAATTACTTTGGTTACAGATTCATTCTACCTGTAAAATAGCTATTTCTGAATAGCAATAGAGACTTTTTCTACATATTTTAGAAATATTTCCCTACACTAGTCCACCAAAGATCATCAGCCAAGAAGGGTGCCTTGGACCTATAAGAATAATTCTGTTTCCTTGACTGCCAGAGCACATTTGAAAAGATCCTGAGCTGCGAGATGAAAATACACTCAAAGTAGTAGAACTCTGAGAAGAATCTTACCCAGTGAAATTAACTGTCTCAGGGAAGAGTCTCTCACTGACAAGATAAGCATCTTGAAATAAATCAGTGCAATTAGTTTATGGCTATAAGCAATATCAAACACATTACACCTCCGAACAACCAGCATTCACAGTTTTCCTTCAATACTTCTTGCCTTCTTCTTCCTCTTATCCCTATTAAAGTACTAAACTGTTTATACATGTTATTGATATTTTCATTTGTATCCCCAGGGAAAGTTCAAGGAGAATAAGGTTGCACTAAAGAAAAATGTGTAGAACAAATCCATGATTTCCTTCAGTCACTGCACATCCACAGGGAAGAGTAATTTGTGGAAACATGGAGATGGAGGAGTAATGGATTCCTCTGTCAAAATGATGAGTGAAAGAAAGAAGTAATTACCATTAATGCACTTCAATTATGGCTCAACGGTTTTTTAGCTGTATGTTCCCACTTAATTTTCATTTAAAACAAAACAGTTGCCACAGACCCAGAGCTAAAAACAGAAATCCCTTTCAGCCACTGGCAAATTAGCAAGTAATGTTCTTATTATATAAGCAGAGGGAAGATTGGCTTCTTCCAGGCAAACACAGGAAGTGCTTGTTTGTTTCGGGCACTCCTCCTTCACCCCCCAAACTCACAGTTGAACTTTATTTCCAATGTTATAATCAGCTAAGCATGATAATACTTTTTTTCTGGTTCCTATTTAGCTTTCAAAGGCCTCACAGGATTTCTGTCATGGATCAGTGGCACCTTCCAGGAGGGAGTGAGGTCAGTGGACATCCTTGGTATACAGGAAGGCATGTTCTATTAGAAAAGGGAAGTGTTTTCAAATCCCTCAGATCTTAAGCTACTAAAAATAAACTAATGAGCCTTAAATTAACTTTTTTTTTCCCACAGCTTCTCCAAGCCAAAAGAAAAGTATTTATTATCTGGGAGTGACATGCAGGAAATTAGGCTTATAAATTGTGATTAAATGATTATAGTTTCCAACTTTCCTTAATTCTAATCTTAACATTAGTCTGTTTTAGAGTGCATGTTTCAACTTCAGTGTTTTGGTGTTGTTTGGTTTTGGTTTTTCATTGCTTTTTTGTTGTTTGTTTGTTTTGGTCTGTTTTTTAATTGGTCCCTATTGCATCACGTGAAATATTTATAGTGGAAGAGTTAAAAAAATAGGTGATACAGGAATCACCTTGGTATTACTATTTGACTGTCTCCCTGGAACAGTTTTGAACTGGTGTCCATATTCAGTGCTACCTCTCTATATCTCTCCAAAAACCAAAGTGAACTTGATAAATTCCCTGTATATCTTCAATGCTCTAGAGTAAAGTCAGAGTTGGGACACCAGCAAAGAAATTTTTATGTAAGACTGTGAATGGATGTGAATTTATTTCATGAAACTCATCCCTACTGGAACCCTGATGAAGCCAATGGAAGTATTTCTAGAAGAAAAACAGCCTTGAGAGTGGACTGATACACAAGGGCCCGTGACCCACTGAATTCCTCTCTGTGTTTCAGGCTCAAGTGAAGGCTTAGCAAAATGCTGGTATGCTCCCAAGAGCTGCACTAGTTCTATCTGCTGCCTGTTAGGGCTGAAGGTGGTGTAAGCTTGGCCATTCTTGACCCACGCACACCAGAGAACTTTGGAGTACACCTGCAAGGATTCCTTCAGATGGTGCCTTGGTTTGTGGCTTGCCCACCCTAACAGGTCCTTTGGATGTGGGGTCCTTGTTGTGGGGAGAATGAAAGAATTTGAGTTATGCCATATCAGCTGGCTAAGGGGACAGAGGACCTTGCCCATTTTATTTAGCACTATAAACAGGCTGAGCACAGAAGAAGTTAAAGAACATCAAACTGTTTTTTCAATGTGCTCCTCTATGACACATGTCCCATAAAACCTCTTTGGGATCCTTTTCTTTGCAGTTGCCTATAGAGGGAGTGGCACTGCAGCCAGGGCTGCTGCTGTCCCAGGCTCTCAAAACCATGGGTTTACAAACAGGCTTTGTGTTAGGAAGCTCCTCATGAGCACAGAATGTCATGTGGGCTGTTACCTGCCTTTTGCAGTGACATTTTGGATTAGCTGTTACCAGGTTGTGCATTGCAGACCAGCCTGGCAGAGCACAAGGGAGTCAGAGATGTGTCACAGTCAGAGGAGGACTCTGGAGCAAGATCATCCAGTCCTAGGAAAAAGTTACAAAGTAAAGTGAGTTGCAGGTCATTACACTCAAAAGAATTACTACTACTAGCTATAGCTAGCTACCAGCTACAGAGCTCATTCTATGTTCAGGAAAGCTTAAAATAAATCTGAATTTTTGCACTTGCATAACTTACAGTTTCTTATGAAGTTTATATAGGTCAGGGTGAGTATGGCAGCTACAAGATGTCAGTGAGCATTTGGAATACCTGGTAAATCTGGATCAAATCATGGTGAATAACAGTAGTTCCTGCCCTGGGCTAAGAACCCAGGTCTCTTGAAAAGTCTTTGCCTTTAAAATGCAGTCATTAATGACTGAGTCGCAGTCTCAACATGGGGACCTTTAAATGAAATAACTGCAAAACAGTGTCTGCAGAACTACATGTGCTGTCTAAAATCCTTTGAAATCATTTTAATTGAAAGCACAGGAGAGTCTGCAACTCTGAAATGCCAGAACATAGTGCTGAGCCATTTGCAATGACATGAACGTGATAGAGTATGTTAGACAATCTCATTGTTTCCCTGTGGACATTTGTCTTTCCTTTCCCCACTTCTCCACAGAAGATCTCCAAGTTTCTTCCTCCACCTGCAGAGTTCCTGGAGGAAACTGCCCATATTTCATAAAAAGTTCAAACATACCATGTTTTCATCCTAAAGTTTATTTACATTTCTTGATTACACTTGTTCTGTCTCATTTCCTTTGTTTCATTCTTGCCAGAAAACCTTGGTAGAGTGCTTGTCATTTATTAATAAATTGTGTCAAACAGTAGCAAGTGTAGTTCAACAATTTGGCAAATATTAATAAATTACGTTTTCATTGTTAGGAGAATTTTTGGCCCATCTTCAGGTCAAACACAAATTCCAGACCCCTAACATCTGTTTTTGCTATATGCAGATTGGCAAGAAAACAAATTAAAGAAAAAAAAAAGAAAGAGACTTAAAGGAACATTCTCCACAAAAGATGCAGCTATTACATCACTGAATGGACTTCTAGAACTTTAAAAAAATGAAATGTATAGCTGAGGGTTTTTTGACTATTGAATGATTCTTCACAAAGTTATGAATTATGATATTAAAAATATAAGACATTCTTAGATTAGATTCTGTGAGAAACTTTAGAAAAAGCAGATGAAATTCTAGTGATGGGCACTGACTTCACTGCTGCCATTCGTGAATAATTCCATCTAGTTAAAGTGTTCTACTTTAGTGTTAAAAAAGAAATCTTTTTATTCTGAATGTACCCTTCCTGAGCTTCAAACCTTTATGTTGTTTTTAGACTCTGCAGCTCTTGTTAACAGTGTGGTGCTTCCCATTATTTAAAGTGTCCAAGCAAAGCATCCCTTCAACTTTTGCATTTATAAAGGTTTGTAACAATAATCCATAGCTTCCAGTCTCAGGTTTCCTTGAATTTTACACAGTTCATCAACAACCATTTTGAACTGTAAGTTCGAGAGAAGTGGAAGGAGGAGTCAAGCAGCTTTCGCAGGCAGCTGGCAAAGCAGAGCTGCTCTGTTGTGGCTGTACATCTAAGGTTCCCTTACTTTTTGCCTTCATCTGTCACAGCAGGAAGTAATTCTGCCTCTTATGAGAATAATATAGTAAATTAAGGAAACCAACCACTTTTCTGAGACTTAAAAGATTTTTTTTTTCTAAAGCACAATGGTATTAATTTATCTTTGCACAGGTAAATCTTTCTAAGTACCCATCTCCAAAGAAAAGAAGAGAAAGAGGTAGAACAAAAAGCTTTTAGAAGCTTTTACTGAAATTCTTATAACCTGTTGCATATATTTAGCTGAGTCAAAGACTCCCTTCTATTACTTATCCATAGCCTTCATTTTCCTTGGAAGATGTTATCCATTACTGATACACTGTGAACATGTTGAGTCTAAATTTATTCACTGTATTCATAGTCCATTTTCTTGTTAAATCCACAGATATTATCCACACTAGTACGGAAGAATTCAAACTTCCCCTTAAATACAAAACTATGCAGTTAGCAAACAGGGCCAGGCTGTCCCAGCTCTTCCAAGAAGGATCTCTGCTTTCTTTAGCAGGAAGTTAAACATTTACAGGTGTGTTTGTGGATATGTTTGTGAAATGTGTTGTAGCCTAAGAGCAATCAGAGGTTTTTCCTGGGCATCTCTTGAGAGTTAGAATAGGCCCAAAGACAGTATTTAGTAGGTGTGATAGATTTGACAGCAGTATTTAAAAGGGCAAGAGGTGTTAATCATATGGACATAGACTATTCTGTGATTTGGTCTCAGGTGCAGAGAATGGTACCAGGCACTAAATTCTCTTTCCCTTTGAAGGCTGAACCTCTGTATTATTTTAGCAGATTCTGAAATTAATAGACCTACTCAAGCGAATATTCCTTAGCAATTGCTAAATGTTCTGGATTGCCAATGTTATGTCAGGAATGCATTTCAACATCTGAGAATGTCTGTGCTTTGGGCCCAGTGACACTGCCTAAGTACACATTTGAATATCACTTTAAGGAAAAATTCCTCAAATTACATTTTTAACTTTTTCAGTGTCAGCTATGCACTTAAAGAAAAGATTGCTCAGTGCCTTTTTGAGTAATCTATTGGACCTTCAAGTGCTCTTAAGTAGCAATAGCTAACACTCCCAACTGCACTTTCTAGCCCTGAACCAGATGACTTATTACAGTAGGATTTAGTCAAAAAAATACTTCTCTGTGAGTTAGCAGAAAATCTAGTTTGTGTAAGGAAAGATTCCAAAGCTAACCTCCATAACTAGTCTTTGACTTAATATGTTCATAAGCTGGAACAGCTGCTGTTATGATGGCAGTTTAACACATGATAACTTTGGGGAGAAAAGTATAGTAAATATATATTAAAGGCCAGGTTGTTTTCTCGTATTTTTTTGCAATACATGGGTTTATCTAATGAATGAGAACCTTGTAGTCATAAATCCCCCAATCCCAGGTTTCCCTTTTCACAGGGTGAGGGTGAATGAATAAAACAAAATGAAACACTTCTCTTCCAAAGTGAGAGATAGCAATTTCTGTTATGTCTACTAGGGTCTCCTTAGCAGTTTGGCTTTGAAAGCTGCTCAGGCAGTGTCTCTGGAAGCTGAGACTAACATAGGATTATCCTTCCTGACTACACAGCAAGTCAGACAGAATTTAATGTACCAGCAGGAGACAGCATATTTTTCAAATAGGAGACATCATATTTCCATCAAAATCTTTGTTAAAAGGAGGGAAACAATGACATCCTGCCTAGCCCCACATTAAGAACCTCTGAAGAGTAATTTCTCCCTTTATACTTACAAATCCCTGCATCCACAGAGAGCTTTCACAGATGTCAGGGAAAGGAGGTGAACCAGCAATGCTGTGAAACAGCTAGTCATAGTTTTCATATTTGTAAGGCAGAGCCCTACACTTACATAAATGAGTTTCTTGAGATGGCACTTGCTTGTTCAAATGCAAAACTGCCTGGTGTAGGACATTCACATCTGAGAAAATAATCTGGCCTCCCTTCTCAGCTGTTGGGGAGACACAGATATTAAACAACACATTTTAAAAAAAGGCCTCTTATTTCTAAATAAGAAACATGAACCACACCACATGCTTATTTTTCTTACTAAGTGTCAAGGTGCTGATCTGACATATATATGGATGTCTGCAAAAGAGGTGCCTACAAATAGGTGAGGTGAAATGTAATCCCACTATTTGCGCAGGGATTGCGGAATCATAATCAGGAACTCAAAGAACTCTTGAAGGAGTGGTGGTATGAAGTTGTTACACAACTTGGAATATTCAGAATGCAATTGATCACGTGGTTTCAGGCAGTTTATTCTGATGCATAATAACAGAACAATTTCCTGAATACTTAAAATAATGAATTTTGGGTTCTAGTCATTTCATGTCACATGGTGAAATGACTTTGAAAGAACTGCACTAAAGCTTTAGCTTTACCCCGGGGTGGAAATTGGAGAAATGCAATTAGGTCAAGGATAGGCAAGAAAAGAGGGATGAAAAAGAGGAGAGGATTGTTTTTCCCAGCTGCAGAAAAAAGCATCACTTGGAGGTCACACCTTGTTATGTGCCTGAGGAAAGAAATCTTGATTCAAGAATGACAATTGTGATGTGTGATGAGTGGCAAACTCAAAATGGAACTTTCCTTAGAGTTAAATCTTTCACCAACACACCATCTTCTTTCCCTTGGGGTTGAATCAGTAAGATGTCTATCCAGGTACATATTTTCATTATTTTTACAGGAACTTTAGAATTTTTAGATATCTTCTTAGCTGATTGGTTTGGTTCAAATTCACCTTCAAGTTTAAATGCTAGGGGGGATGATGGGAGAGAAAGAATAAAATAGACAAGCAGATACACATAGCCCCTGGCATTATTTAAGGCTTGTTCCACAGATAAGTTTTAAATTCCCGAACAGAAAGGGGGAAAATCTGTAGAATTGACTAACTTCTCCTAAGTAATATAAGAAAATTATCTATTTTGCATCTCAGAAATCCAAAGCAAAATAGAGTCTATACAGGAATGTATTTTTAATGTTGTAGATTAATAATTACATAAATCCATGGCTTTTCTATAAAAGCATCTCCATGATTTGACCTTTGCCATGTTCAAGATCTTAGGACAAGATTCTGTCAGCCACTATTCTCCTATCAAAATTTTACAGCTGTGGGACATCTTTCAATATTACATTAAAAACAGACTGCTCACTTTGTCCCATCTGTGGGGACCATGCATAGAAGCCCTTTGCTAATTGGGGGTGGTTGCAGAAGTCATTGTGAACAAATTTGAGGCTTTGCAATCTATTCTAGAACTGGAAGGGGGTGTTCTCCCTTTTTCCTTCTTTTTCTGCTTTCCTCTTTCCCCCTACAAAAAATAAAGTAGGAAAGTCAAGAAAATTCTCAAAACTATAATGAATATTGCTTTCTTACTTGACTAAGTCATGGAGTTTCCCTTTAATCTTCTTGTTCATCACATCCAGTATCCTGAGTCAATGTGCTTGATTGTGACCCCTATCACTGAAAAGAAGGTAAAAAAAATATTCTTTCCCTATTTTCAAAACAATCCATAGAAGGATAAGTGAGAAGTAAGTAGATTCAACATATACATATTCACTAAATGTTATACTGCACAGTTAGAGCCTAGACCCTTGTTTACTTCCAGCCGTGCAAATATTAATCAGAGTCATAGAACCCTAAACCCCCAGTTACTATAGTGCAAACACAGGAATGAAACACTGAACAAGTATTCTTGGAGAGGAAAAAGCATAACAAATATTTGGATAAAAGTTTATGTCAACCGAGGATATAGAAGGAACAGAATAAACTACTTCCCCTTCCTTCTAGCTGGCCAAGAGGATCTTGTCTGTAAATGTGTCATTTCTCTTGAGTGCACCAGTACTCTCTTTGTTTATCTTTTCTCACCTGATCATGTCCCAGTTAATTTAAATGAAGGGAAACGTTCACACTTCTTTAGATTTTACAGCCCTGCCTGGATTTATTACAAGTAAGTAAATTAAAGTACTTTTCAATGAGAAAGCAATTTTACATATAAAACAGAAAAAAAAACCAAAATCAAATCTAGTGCTTTATCCCATCAAAATACTTGTCATTGAACTGCTTCAAAAGGTAACTCTTAAATCATACTGATTAATGCACTGAGTTCATACTGCACTTTTATGCATGCTCTTGAGCATAGTGCCATAGATTCCATGTTTCAAGGAATTGCCAAGTTTCACCTGGTTTTGTTTCCCTGTGTGCATTCTGTCCCTGATGGACAGCTGTCTCAGACAAAGCTGTCAACACAGATACCAGTAGTACGGCTGGTGAGTCTTCTCAGTCAGTATGAATAATTTTAAAGAAGTCAGTTGATAGAACTGCCAGGAATGTATGTTTTGTAAGGTAACACTTTGTTTTACAAACCTACCCAGATGGTTTCTGTAGATTGCAGTTTGGGAGCTTAGAGCTGAATCAACAGGATGTGCAGCTCCATCACCTTGTTCTCTTGTTCTGTAGGAATAGGTGGTCATTCTACCCTAGGGAAATAAATATAGACTAACTTCTGTAGGAAAAGCAAAAAGAGATACTTCCTCTTCCTGGAAAAAAAACCAAAATGCACAACAAAACCAAAAACCCAACCCAATACTGTGGCATTCTTACAGTTTGAAAGCATTTGAGTGTATCTGGGCCACGTGTAGCTGCAGAAGAGATTGAAATGAAATTAAGTATTACAACAGTCTCATTTTCTCCTGTTTAAAATCTCTGCATGAGTGCTTTGAGGTCATTATTCTCACACTGGTTAAATTAGGCACCTGTAAAGTTTCATTAAGAGAAATATTACCTTTAATTTAGCTTGGAAGAAAGTGATTTGTTATAATGTGTGAAAAGATAACATTTTACTAATTGCCAACTCAGTGGCAAGCATAAAAGAATGGAACTCCTGAGCTCTAAGTGTGTGTCTAGTTCCTTTTCCAGGAGGCATTAACTTATTTTTAGCAATGACCATATTTTAACTTCTGCCATTTATCTGGTAACTGGACTCAGACATAGTGGTGGTGGTGCACAAGTCTTCCTCTAGGCTGTGTAAAGACAGAGAGATGTTCTCGAACCTCTTTGGAGGTGATAGTTTTCCTGTTGCATAGATCTTCTATGCATTAGGAAGAAAGCAAGATCACAAGACAAAAAATGTCTTCCAGCAGCTTTTCTCCATGGTGAGTTCTGCAGAGCTTATTCTTGGAATAATTTTCTGTCATATTCAGTTCTTCTAGTTCTGTTTTAAAAGAGAGAGTAACTCAGTTTTGTCTCCTGCTTTTGTGACCTGTATTTCTACCATAAATGTATGCCAGGTTATATCTCCTTTGTTCAGTCTCCAGTCTCCTTTCTGCTAAGAGGAATCCATCACTATTGCAACAAATGGTATTTTAAAAAATACTCTTTTCAGGTCTATGATGAGCTTCCATTTCTGGTTATCCCCAATGTGCCACCTAGGCACAATCTGAGTCAGTGTTGCAAGCTTAGAAATAGCAAAACAGGCTTATTTTTAAATACATTTCTTCATTAGTGATTTCCAAAGATAATTACTGTTCCATAACTCTGAAAGGCTTGGCTCAGATGAAGGCAGATGTAGACACTAAAAAGATGCTTGTGCTGTGCACAGTACCAAGATTTAATTTCTGTTGAGTTTTTCTTCCTCTCTGCTTAAGAAATTTACATTATTCTATGCATATTTTTCCCCAAAATAAATGATTCAGAGCTTCTTTCTTCTGCAAAACCAAAACAGACACTGTCAACCCACAACCCAGCATGTGAGCAGCCCAACAATAACAATGCAAAGCGAGCCATGTGATGGAGCAAAACTGCTGATAAGAAAAATATTTTCAGTGACTAGTTTGAAATTACCAAGTCAATCCTGTTTCCATTAAAGTCAGTATTGACACACCCATTAGTAAAAAGAAGACTAAGTGGTGGTTTGATTACAATGGAAAGCCAAAAAAACTAAGCTTGAAAGGCTTTGTCCCTAGGGGAGAAACCACAATGGCCTTTCTGGAAGTTAACAGCTGGAAGTTGAATGTTGTTAAATTCAAATGAAAAGCATTTTCCTTGCTATGAGGATACCGGGAGAGACTTCTAAGCAAAGAATTACATTCTCTAAATTTTGAAGCTTTTGGCCTGAGCTTGTCTAGTCTTCTTGATGTTGTGGTTTAGCCAGAATAGCTAACTTGTGGCCAAATGTGTGGTTTAAGTGGTCTTAAACTTTTTACAAATAAGTATTTTCTGAGGTATTTTGTGGTTTAGGGGAAGGGTGAAATAAAAGGTTGGACTCTTCTGGTTCAGACAAGGTTGCTGCTATGTCTGTGGAAAGAAGGAAAAGACCCATTCCCGCCTCCTGCTCCTCAGTTCTAGTCTCTGTCTTCTGCGGGAGATTAAACCAGGAGAGATAAAGGTTTCTTTTGAAATTCATGCCTAAAATTCAGCCAAGTGGAGATAAGGACCATCTGTATTAATTACTACAGTAACATTTGAATAAGGCTCTTTCAACCAAACCAGGCGTTTACCTGTATGTCACACCATTGAGTGCCTGGTAGGCGTTATCTTTGCTGGCCCCCAAATTCAGGGCACAGTTGGCAGCCCAGGAGATTTGCTGATGTTAAGCCATTAGTGAGTTCCTATGGGCTGGTAAGTGAGGCATCTGGCAAACAGTGAGGCTTGCTCAGAGGGCAGTGTGCCAAATATCTCACATACTTATCCTAAGGTGGGCAGCACCCTTCTCTGATAGTGGCTGTTCTTCGCCGCTGATTATAGGAGGAGCTCAGACAATCAACTATGAATAGCTGCCGAAATTTCAAATTTTAAATTTCTAATGCCAAGTGAGACAAATCTTGCTGTGGGAATAATGTCTCTGAGTGCACACCGCCTTATTCTGACAAATGCTCGCAGTGCCTCCAAAGTCATGGTAACACCAAAGGAAATCCTTAGGAAATAGTTTGGGATCTAAGGCTGTATTTAAACAAATAATATAAATACTCTCACTGAAGTAAAGATAACTAAATGTGTGAGGAAGGAAGCCACATTTTTTTCCCCCTAACTCTACTGTCCCGCCCCAAGAGTCTCAGGGGAATAAGAGAAATACAATTAGGTAATTATATGATATGTTACCACAAGCAAAATGTTCTCTCTTGAGTCTATTAAGTTTAAGCCACAAGCACTATATTGTCTTATCTTCATTATAATCTTACAGTAGATATGAATATACAAACAATACAATGAATAATGAAATTATCAAGATATTTCTTAAAATTAGCAGTAGCAGTAGTATTTGCTTTGATGCTTCCCTAGAATAAAAAATACATTACTTGCCCCCCCCCCCCCAAACAAAAGTAAAAAATGGAAATAGTTTCTATTAGTGTTGATGCTGTTTGGTATTTTTTCAAATTTCATTACTCAGGTTATGTTTTCAAGTTTTACACATTAGAAAATCTATCTGCTATTCAGAACTTTTTACATATTTAAATCCCTTTTACATAGTCCCAGTAATATAATACTAGTCATAATCCTCTATTGAATACCATCATATTTCCAGCACTTTCTTATTCTTCTATTACTTTCGATAATACATTATTTCTTTCCTTTCTAACAAAACCTAATTTGAGTTCACAAAAGTATGTGAAATCATTACAGAAGTCATGCTCATACTTTCTGTATATTTCTATATTTTGAAACAGACATTTCGTGATGAAACTGCATCCTATCTCAAAAGCCACAGGCTTTTAATTGCCTGTCAGAACAGAGAAAATCATGTTGTTTTAGTTGTTATAGCTACTTCAGACTACAACACATAAACCATTAGCAACAGCTTGCAAATTATTTCTTGGTTGTTACATCAGTTAGATTTTTCTGTAAGTTCTGCTATAAGGTATTATATTTGTTTAAATATTATATATCGACAAGTGGCTGAATCTTAGTTTCTTGGATGACAGAAATATCTCACACTGGAAAAGATAGTGAACTTTAAATTAACCTGGAATATGAATATGATAAATCTGGAACCATTTGCAAAATTTGTCTAAATTAAGCCAATTAAATTTTTGTTCATATTCCTCCTCTGAGTAAACAGATAGAGAAAGAGCATTTTCCTAGGAAACAGAAGTATATTCAGCTGTGTCTTTTTAGGAAAGATCTGACCTATTATCTTCTGTCTTGCTGAAGTCTGGTTAAACCACTTGGCTGCGAGTTACTCAGGTGAGCTTTTTTCATTCCTTCTTGGTTAGAATTCTTATTCATATAGCTGCAGATTTTTTTGACAAGACAACCTTTCATCCTCGACAAGAATTTGAACAGGCACCAACCTGTTTTGTAGGAATTCAGTCAGACTATAGAGTCATTATTACCTCTTTGGTGCCATGCACAATAATGTTTTGCTGTTTCATGCAAAAAGTAGCATGTCCAACAAAAGGAATTGAAGCTGTGGTTTGCAGGATGGAAGGATGTCACACACCCCAGTGAATGCTCTAACTGCTCATTCATGAGATAAGAGGGATCAGCAGACTCTTTCAGAAATCCATCCCATTTTCTTCATTTTTTTTCCCCCACAAATATTTCACTGCAGTGAATGAAGCATTCTATATGACATGAAAGAATGTGGGTTTAGTGTTTCCTCTTTGTAAAAAAAAAAACTTTAAAGTCTATTTGGTTTAATCTGAATTGTTTAGTTTTTGTTCAGATTAACTGAAAACATTTAAAAGTTGGGGATGTTTTACAAGTGGATGCATCTTAAAATATACTGCTGAGAGAATTGATCATTTAATCTCCCAATTCCTCCTTCATAGATCTGACATATGAATTAAACAAGAAGCTTGCTCTTTGAAATGTCAAAGGTTTATTGTGGGTTGTTTTTTTTTCTTTGCTTCTGAAAACAACCACTGTGGAATTTATTCAAGCACAATTTTGCTGCAAGTTGTCTATGGGAAATGATCCAGTTTGCAATCATTCACATGTGCACACTCTCTTGGGGATTATTTTCTGAGGAGCAAGAAGATGTCCTTACACATGCAAGGGAAATATCTGCTTGATTTCTGGAAGACTTCAGCTAACTGGTGGATTTCATATGATAAAAAACTAATCAGTTCCCGGCATACTGAATCAAGATTATAAACCTAAAAATATGGTCAGGACCCAAACAGCTGGGCAAAACTAAAAGGCTTCCAGCTTCAGCCTAAATCTTCTTACTCAGTTTCCTGAGTGTTCAGTGTGATCAAGGGGAAAATTACCGTTTTGAAAACCTTCAGACAGCCTGTCCACAAGTTTAGGACAGCAGTGTAAGCCTTGTATGTCCAACACGAGGATGATCTGAGGCCTACAACAGTGCTCTGTTTTGTTGCTGCAGAAAACTGAGAAGTGCCCTTGAGCTAGTTGAGTAAGGCACTGTATGAGTGGTATCTCTCTGTTGTTCTTTGTTATGAAGGTTCAGAACAGGGATTCTGCTTCATTAATATACAAAGAGGAAAGAATTATCACTACTTTTCTAGGAGAAAAAAAATTTCCAAATGCCCATTAGGTCCACTTGTTTTTGTTAGGTGCTCTGGAAAATCCTGGTTTTCAAAAACTATGCTGCAAATATGTTCTGAGAAGACAATTTCAGTCTGAAGGTTCTGTTTCAGATTACATTTACATCATGTGATTTGACTATCTGACCAGACTTGCTTTGTTATTAAAAAATGCAGGCGTTGGATAGGAGCTCTCAAAAGCCAATTTACCCAGGGAAAAAAAAGCATATTAATAACATTTTTCATGAGCAAATTGCATACTGGTTTATAAACGGTTTACAGTTCTTACATTTAGATGATGAATGAACATCAGATTTAATGTTGAATTAAAAGGCAAAACTCCCTTCAGTTTCAATTGCATCCCATTCTGTCTAGTGAATTAGCTGTAAAGGAAAAGGAAAGGAAAGGAGACTAGGAGAGGACAGAAATTTGGGGTTGATTAATTACAGTTACCTTTATTTGAAAACGCAAAATCTTTTTTTCACCCACCTCGTCTGCCATTCTTTTTTAAGCCCTGCAGCCATATATACTTATTAAACACTTTAGAATCTGCAAATAATGCACGCAGTGTGTCAGAAGTCCATAGAAGCCACTGAAAAGAATTATACTGACTGACAAGAACGCTGGACTAAACCCAGAATCCTTAAGGGAAAGTACTGTTAAAGAAGCAGAATCAGTACATATTTGTTTTCATGGTGAAAGAGGGTAAGAAAATAAGAAAGGAAAATAGGTGATTGTTATACAGATGTTGTTGATGCTCTTTTTCTTTTACAAATAGTTCCACACAATAGAAATACTTCATGAAGCACTAGGGTACTCCAACATCTGCTGGCATTCAAATAGAAGAGAAGAAGGCCTCTGCATGCATTATTCGTGTTGACCATTTAAAGCTTCATGCCAGAAGATATAAATGTTTCAGTAAATGAGAGGATCAGAGTAAAGAAAATCAGCAGATCAAAGAGAGACCATATTGTCAAAGACACTCTTTTGTGTAAAGTTGTGTCGTGGAGAGGTATTTTAATGTGCGAGGAGGTGTTGAATGCTGTGCTTGAGGCAACAGTGCTATACAGAAGCTGTTTCTATTTATATGGAACTATTTCAGTGCCTCCAGGACTGGAATAGTCATCCTGGGTTACCAAGGGCTGCTGACCCGGAAATTTATGAAAGACATTTCTGTTTGGAGAGTCCTTTGGAGAGGTTGCTCAAATTAGTTGACATCTTTCTGAAACAAGCAGCAGTTGTGTGTTCAAGTTGGGAGAAAATGCCGCGTTTCAATCAATGCTTACTTTCTCATGGGAAGAAAGTGTGTGAACAGCTCAGAAAGGCAGCAGAGCCTTTGCATTTGTGTCAGGGCAAACGAAAGCTGGCAGTCAGGTGGCTCCCCTTCTCACAAAAGGAACGACTTGAGTAAGGTAATTACTGTTTAATATTTCCAACAGGATGTTTGAAGGGACCATTTAGTTATCCTGCCAACATCTCTTCAAATAAACATGAGGGATTTAGAACTTTTTTTTTTTTTGAGTTTCAGGCTTGAAAGGCATGCCAAACATTCTGGAGCACTAAACCTCTTAGATCTTCTCTGCAATGGTGCAGTAACACGCTTCTATTGACATTTTGCCTTTAACATGAAATGATGCCTACCCTAGAGAGTGGCGTATCCTGCCTCCTCTTTCACCTTGAAGCTTTACCGAAGAAGCAATATTTTCAGTAGAGCCTACTGGTGCATATATTTTGTTTTCAGCTAATGTTCCTTGTTCTTTTAAAGCAAGGCCATTGTTGACAAATACTCTGAACATTCTTCTCATGGGTTAAATCATGCTGCAAAATGCCGTAGTGTTGAAATTGCCAACTGAAAACAGCCACAAGAAACCTACCAGAAAAAGGTTAATTAATACTTGTCTCCTTTGCACGTGCAGTCACATACGTAAACATACACTGGGTATAGAGATCGTAACATTTTCTAGCTAACAAAACCCAAACACATAGTGAATCTGTTACTGACCTTGCTCTATCTGCCCATGTCTCATATTCCTTGGTTTTTTATATTTTTCTTAAAGCCTTTTTTCTGTTACCTTAACTGCGGATCTTCAGGGTTCAGAAGGTTGCCCAACAAGGAAAGTGTTACACAATCTGGTCAGGTTTTCCCTCTTAAATCAGCTAAAAGATTTTGTATAAGGTCTCTCATGAAACAGTAGCATCTTAACCCCAAAATGCAGATATCAGTCACCATCTGGTGAACATTCATTGGGTGAATGAGCTCTGCAAGAAGATGTTGTTTAGAATAGAGTTGTGAGTCTGACAGACAAAAGCAAAAGAAGTCAATGCTGTTTGGAAAAGAGTACTAACTCTTTTCAAGGAGTGGGGAACAGTGACTGAGGATATAATCTGCTGGGGGCTACTTTTCTTTTTATACTTGAAAAGAAAAGGAATATTTGAAATATAGCTTTAACTTCTTTTCATAATTGGAACAACTCTCAGACTTCTGGGGTTTCTTTCCTAACTGCTCAGAACAAATAAATTAACATTATCTTTGTCACTGTTAAAGGGTTTAGGAGGAGCAGTAATCTGGGTCTTAAGAGTATAAATCAATATACCAGAATTTGGTGTGATTCTTCCCCACCTCTAGTAGTCTAAGGATAAACTCATACAGGGTTAGTCTTTTTATTTAGTAATTTATATTTAAATACCAACACCTCATAGCACCTAGATTTAAAAAAATAGGAACTAGAAGAATTAATGTGTCATTGATCTTTGACATCACTTAGACTGATTTGCCAGATCCTTAAATGGATGAGAAATAACTTTACATGTTAGGCACAACCCAAAGGGACCTTGTCTAATAGTTAATGGAGATCTAAGAAGATTTCAACTCCTCCAAAAATTAAACAAATATAAAATTTGAGTGGATAGTTAATCTCAATAGGAGAGGGGGGAAAAAGGGATAAAGAGAGCAGAACAGTGAAGACCAGGAAAAGTCTTGAAAATGGGACAAGTCTAGTGTCTTCTGCTTTTGTGTTGTCTTCTCAGTATGTAAGGAAATAGAACATGAATCTATATATGATGGTGCCCAAACACACCCTTCCTGGTGTCAGGTCTCTGCAGTCAGATAAACATTAAGGGTCTTTCTTCTAATACTGAAGTAGCCTCACGGTGCCTTATAGTTGTTCATTACAGTTCCATAAACAGATGAGAAAAATGAAAGACAACTAGGGAAAAATACATTAAAGGAACTGAAAGAAGCGGAGACCTCCATAAAATTGCATGGCTTAGGCATGCCTTAAATCTGGGCACTCATTTAAATGTTCCTCTGAATTTTGTGCATTTTTGTGTGGGTCTATGTTTTAAAATGTGGTGTTCTATGAACTTCCTGTATACTTCTGCAACAAGGAAGTTTATTCATGTATCATATTGATGTGGTTTGCATGTCCCTGTAAGAAAGATTTAGTCAGCTCTCTAAAATCTTAAAATTAGTTTTATCCATATATACCCACCTATTTGCCTATGCAGAATGAATGATACATTATTTTGTTTATTGTGGGAAGTCACTGTAGGATTTATATTAATTTCAAAATATTACAAGATAAAGAAACTCATTATTAGTGAAGTGGAGTGGAAGCCCTTGAAAGGCAAGAATTAACCTATGCACTGTCCTTAAAAACTCTCATTTTGTGTGGGTTAATAGGAGCCATAGCCTTGAAATAATATGCATTTTCTCATTTGAAAAGGATATTTCTAACATATTTTTAACTCTTTTATTACTGAGATAGCAGACAATGTTGAAACTAAGGACACGGTCTGTAATTGTTACTTTGTTCTTTGTATGTGGCATGTGGTTTGAATTTTAAAGCTTACTTCCTTTTGGACTAATGAGTCTCTGAACATGATTAAATAGAAGAAAGACAGGTTAAGCCAATGACATTTTATCAGAGGAAACATTGTCAAATATAGTGTATGAAAATCTTCTTGTAGGTTCGCAAGATTTCTCACAATAAATACTGTCTTACAGCTTGAGTAGTAAGTAGAAACTTAAGACATTAAAGGTTTGTCAGTCAGAGTTGAGATAAAATGCAAGCAGTGGTCAGAAAAAATATTTGTATGTGCTATACTCAGCTATCTTTTGTATGTCTGGCTCTCCATTCTAGCTGCCTGTTCCTGTTTTTATGCTAAATTCAATGAATCTTTCTCAAGCATAAGGAAATACTACTTAAATCAAACCCTTAGCTACAGTTTCAAAGAACTTGTTAAAAAAATGGATTAAGCTTACTTGGGATATTTTAGCATTGCATTTTGGATTAGATCCACAGATTAAAATGATTTTACAGACAATCCACACTTTATGGAGATGTAGAGATATGATGGAGGGAGAGCAACAGCTTGAGTTAAAGCACTTTGCCTTTCAGCATGCTGTCGGTGCTTACTGACATCTTGGTAGGTAAACAGTGTTTGCTGGAGTTGAGTGGGAAATTACCAAGATGATGGCCAACAGTACATGTCCCACTGTTTGCTCCACCACCAGAGACTCACTGTGCAAGGCGCTTCACGTGGCTCTGTCAGTAGAAGAGGTTGGCTCAGAGGAAGAGCTCCAGAGAGGCTGCAGAAGTGAAGGTCAATGCAGTGGCATTGATGAAAACAGCAAGCAATCCTCTTAACAACCATCTGCCCACTGGGTATTTTGAACTTACATTTGTGTCCTAGAGTTATGGCCACTGAGTTATTTTTGTTCTTTATGAAGTTTATAGTAAAATCTACAGTGCCCTAACACACAGAGATGATAAAATACTGAGAAATGTAGACAGTAAGTAAACTAGATAAACAAGGAGCTGACATCTGAAACATTACTTCCACCCCCACCCCCACCCCCGTCTCCCTCTATATCACTTTTAAAACAAATGTCTTGAAATAAAGATGTGAGCTTCAAAAACTGTGTTCACAGGAGCCTCTTAGTTGTCTCTCAGTTGGCTGTGTAGCTGTTTAACATCTCTCTGACCTGGAAACTGCATTCTACAGATCTCTGCCTGGGAAAAAGATGCATAGCTGTACAGTCCTAGAGCTTTCTGGAGGCCACCATGCTCTTGTTTGGAGACTGGCAATAACGTTCATCTCATTTATTTTTACCATCTAATAGATAGACATTTGGTTTAGAGATAATTGGGACATTTTCGGTGGAGAAAGACAGATACTTCCAGTGGAAGCTTCACCCTGTTCCAAGAGAACTATCTGAAAGAGAAAGCCTAAACTGCCATTTGGAGGTTGCTTTCTCTCTCTAATGCATGCAGACTTCATTTCAATAATCTGTACTTTGCTTTGCATGCCAAAAAATAAGCAAGGCGCATCTTGCTTTTGCTGACCAACTTCTCTTTGATGTTTGAAATAGTATTTCTTAAGTTTGAATTAGAATTATTACAGATAAATCTTCATTGCTTCATGTCATGTATCACACACAGTAATGTAGCTTTTACAATTTTTTTCTCTTAAATTATCCTTTAATGATAAATATTTTTGGCTTAACTACAGCAAATTGCATAAAATAAATCATGGAAAGTAAATCACTTAAGTAACAGCTAAATAAGGATGGGCTCTTGTGTAATACCAAGAAGAGTGCTTGCCAAGAACATGAATATCAATGTATTTTACTTTCATGCTGTTTTATCCTCACTATATATACACTTGGTCACTCATACTAGATCTGCTATTACATGTTACTGTATATGAACACAGAAAAAATATCTGAAACAAAAGAGAAACAAGCCAGTACAGAGATGAAATGCCCAGCTCCACAGCTACAAGTCATATTTTTCTTTTTCTTATCAAAGACATCCATATAAACTTTAAACTTGTATCCTTACTACAAATAAACTTGAAAATTTTCTCTAAAAATAAATCCCTTAACAGTAAATGTAATAAAGTAAATCTTTCTTGATTCTTGTTTCTAATTTGTTTGAGGAGGAACATTTAAGGTATATTGTTGTGTCTTTAATTTAAAATCTTATGAACTTGAAAGAATTAATAAATCTGTTACCCTTTCCTTATGTCAAACATAAACTAAACTATATGATTGCAGCCAAAAACATATATAGCTGAGTTCTCTCCTTCACACAAAGGTATGTGAAGTTGTCCCTATCTAGGTTTTACCTACAACTTTAGTAAGACCTTTTTTTTCTTAATTAATATTTCTCTGTGAACTAAAACATGCATAAACATATTGACAGTAACATGTTAGTAATGAAAGCTGTGTGCTTCTGTCAACACACCTGGACTAATGCATTAACCTATGGCTTTATTATCCACACTAATTTTCAAGGTTTAATTTGTTCCCTTAGTAGATTAATTCTTTTAGCAGTTACTTCTCTGGGTACAGAAAGAAGGAAAGAATCACCTTGAAGGAAAAGCTGCCTCTAGGGCAGAATAAATGTGATAAAGGAAAAAAAACCCTGAATTTTAAACTAATGGTGATGTGACAAAATTGTTTCAAGAGACTGTTGGTAGTTGGACAAGACAGTGTAATCATAGGTGGTATGCTTTAGATGTCTACCAAAGACAACCATAAAAACCATTTACAGGTAAATATCAAAAAGTGGATAAATCCAAAGTTAATTTATAGGAGACTCAAAACAATCTGACTACATCTTATTTTTTTTCCTGTGCCACTTTAAGCTTTGATGAGTCAACAATTCAGAAAAAATGAAAGGCAAACATTCATTTATGCAATATGTAAGAAGCCTGGGCAGCTTATAGACATAAAAAAATATATGAAATCCAGGTTGAAGAAAGGGTTGAATTGCACAGAAAATTTCATAATAGCTAAGGATAATTACTGGACTTAGGAATTCTGGCAAGGTTGCAAGATATGAAGACTATACAAGAAACTAAAGTCCATTTTTTAAGTATTGGAAAGAAAAGGAAACATTATAGGCACATTATTCAATAATTGCTATTGAACAAATTTTTTACCTTCTTCTGAGGCAACTGGTTACACCATTGTCATCTGAAGAATGAATCAGGATAATCAAGTTATGCTATTGGTCTACCAGAAGTGAATGCTTCTCTGGTGACCTTTCTGAGTAGGACAGTAATGTTTTACCAAAGCTGCTGAAGCTGAAGTACAGTTTCTAGTCTATTGCTGAAGTTGTGCCTTCATGAACAGGGAACAGCAAACCCTTTGTTGTTTAGGATGACACCCATGGACTCGGCAACTGAGGTTGGCCTGGGTGTGCTCAGGTCAGTCAGTGGGATAACACTTAGTGCCTCTGGTGCAGTTCTGTTATCACGTATGGTGTTACTGATTGTGTACACCTGCTAGCACAGATGTGCATGGATATCCAAAACAGTCTTGCACAATTGCTATCTCAACAGTCAAAAAGCTGTAAAATTTCATGGCTGTATTATTTTCTCTACAGAAGTAATATTCCCTCCAGATAGCTCATAGGGTTTGTTCACCCTTTCTTCTCCCTCTTGCTTGTAATAGAAGACAAATTGCCCAAATATCTCCTGATCACATTCCACATACTTCTGTCAGCAGGAAAAGTAGAAATTAACAGAGAGCCCGGATACCCAGGGTGGTCAAACCCGCCACTTCCAGGATTCAGGGATGATGGAAAAGAACCCCCTGCTTGTCCTCTGGGGTGACCTTCCATCTGAGCTGCTGGGTTATCACAGATCCATCAGTAAACAAAGGATAGCAGGTTCCCTGGGCAGTGTCAGGATCACACTCAGTGTGACACTGTGTTTGGATGTTCAAAGAATCCCCCTCTCCTTGCTTTCTTTTCCAAGCTTAATAAAGGAACTGCTAAAACCTATGTAGCCTGATAAGATGACAAGACAGTCTTTTAGTGTTATTGATTGTATACAAGAGGTGGAATGATGAATTATTTCCTATAATGTGCCCTGAGTGGGTTTTATCTTTTTGAGAGATGTTCCTGAAATTCCTTATATGAATTCAGTTCTCAAACTTTCTGCTGGAAAGTAAAGGTTCTTCACTAGGCCAAAGGGCTGGGATAAGACAAATATCTTCTACCTGGAAACAGAAGAGAGAAAATTTTCAGAGTGTGTGATTTGAAAGGAATAAAGTTGTATAGCATATAAAATAAACTGTGGAATACTATCATGGAATGCTGTCAAAATGAACCAGAGGGACAAATTCTGTGTCCCTAAAGGCACTCCATGTGTAATAAACTTCAACCTTTCACCACCCTCCTTTTTGTGTGATGGAATAGCTGATTTGGGGCAGATTTTTTTCCTCACTAAAGTGAAAAACAATGTTATTACCCAACAAAACAAGTTCTTCTAGCAGGTCACAAGCATTAGTATCAATCATATGCCTTACCCATTCTGGGATTCCATGTGCCTCTGTATGCAGACATGTGCAATAGACAGGGTACTGTGTGTAGCTGCACTTCCTATACCTGTTCTTATATTTGCCACATTAAATCTTAGCAAAATGGCTTAGAAACCTAAAGTTTCCTTTGAAGATACTATCTTCTATATTTATTAACATTTTGCAACAAAACAATTGAGAACAGGATCCAAAAGCAGTCACTCATATAATATAATTCTCTAGGCCTCAACTAAGACCCAAAGATTGCTACTAGTTTGGCTGTTGTGAGAAGCATCTGATAGCCATGGACAACCTTGCAGAGCTACATATAATTATACAGCTCAAGCTTAAATCAATATGTAAGGCTTAGATCTTGAGGCATTGTTTGCACAATTTTGTATAGGTGATTTTTGGACAGGCATTGCAAAGGGCAAGAATTGTCTTTTAAGGAAACTTGTGCTCTTGCCATTACTGTCTCACTCTTTCCGGAACCAGTTTTGAACTTTAGCTTGACTGAAAACCTCTGTGGTACAGACAAAGACAATTACTTGTTGTCCTATTCTTGGCTGTTGCTATGATTTTAGATATGGTAAGTTAGTTTTTATGTTTCACTGTTTAAAACAATATTTAAGGAGCTTTTACTAGGTTTGGAAGAGAGCAGCAGGACAGAGTGAAAAGTTGTTGTGATGCTAGAAGAGCAGCAAGGAACCCAGGCAACAGGGAAGGCTGTAGATAGGTTCCCAGCTTGAGCTGTATACTGATCTTAGGCTCACTAAGGTGTCAGAAACATATTTGGGAATGCAACTATAGAATATTTTTCTTTTGCCCAAAACAAGCACCAATATTGCAAAGTCAGTTTTACTAAAGGTTTCTTACTCTCCTTTATCTACAGGCTGGTTTTCTTCTGACAAAGCAGTACAAGTCTTGGTGCAAATGTAGGACAGCTTTACAGAAACAGAGGCAGGTTTTCTGTTTATGTGTAAAGCTGTCTTTAGGAAAGCTTCTGATGGGTTGTGCTTACTAACATATTTAGTATATAATATTGTGTATTTGTAATTAATAGATATTAATTACTTATTCTAATTTCACTGCATGATGAAAGCTTCATTTACATATAATTCCTGTTGCTCGGATGTCAAGAAGGTTATCTGAGACCTTCGGACACTTAATCAGAGTTAGCTGATGAAAGTCTAACCCTGTTGTCTAAATCTATCACCTCTCTGACTTTACCACCATCGTTGAAACAGCCAGCAATGGTTTGTCATTAGAGGGAGTGCTCCGTGGTTTCTTTGTCAAACTTGTTTTTATTGACCCACCCAATGCAAGGCACCGTCTCTCACTCACAGATCAGCCTGAGGTATTGTATACCAGGGAATACATCATGACAGAAGAAAATAAACACTAGGGGAGGAGGAAGTTCTGATAACTTTCACAGCCCAGATGAGAACTCAGACTCTTTGTGCTCACATTAAGCAGGGGCAGTGTGAGCAATGAGGGTGTGAGCACTGAGCTGTGGGGAGAGCTGTATCCCACCCTTCCAGGAATCCTTTCTCATCATATACCACTCTCATAATACAAGTCAGACAAATGTACCCATAGACAAAATTCTGGCTGAGTGGAGCTTTGCACAAATCACCATCAAAACAATGTCTGGCCATTTTTCTACTGTTTTTAGTTTTGTATGTTGCTTTAATTTTTTTATAATTTTTAATTCTGTGTATTCACAATGTTTGTTCTCCACTTAACAAAGTAGAAAACTGCAAGGTTTTCTCACTAACTGAGTAGAAGTGTGAGCTGCCCTAGGCCCTAGAACATGTCTTTCACAATACAAAGTTTAAAACTATAAAAAGCATAAAGTTTTCCAGGTATTGATCCTTTGTTGTATGAGAGGTCGGATAATCATATGTCTGGAGCATTGGACTGAAAACAGCATCTGGTCACTATGAACTTCCTTTTAATTCAAAAACTAAATCTCAAACCTCTTGATAATCCTGCAGAGATTCTTCACATTTATTATATCTCTCAGAGGAGGCATTTAGTAATTATAATGACACCAAACTGAAAGGTGCAGTTGACACAACAGAAGGAAGGGATGATATCCAGGGGGAACTAGAAAAATGTCAGGACATGTTGGGAGGAAAGTCTTTACTCAGAGGGTGGTAAGGCACTGGCACAGGCTGCCCAGAGAAGTTGTGGGTGTCCCATATCTGGGTGTGTTCAAGGTCAGGTTGGATGTGTCCCTGATCAAGTTGGTCTACTGGAAAGCATTCTTGCCCACAGTGAGAGAGTTGGAACTGGATGATCTCTGAGGTCCCTTCTAGCCCAAGCCATATTGTGATACTATTCAATGATTTCTGCAGTACATATTATATTAAAAAAATTTGATAGGGATGATCCAAGGCAACAGCTGAAATCAGTAGAAATTTTAGGAAAATAAAAAAAGACATATTCTGTCCATTATCCTCTAGCAGCTTCCTAGAGACTCATACAATGAAATGGAATCACAATTGTCATTATCATTCTTTAAACAAAGGGTTTGATTCATCAGAACATCTCTGTGCCAAGTGAAGTAATCACAATACCCTGTATAAATATGTATAAATATATGTAACTTTATGAATGGACTTTCCTATCCCCTCCCATTTCTTTGTAGGATATACAGGCCCAATTTTTGTGGTTGTGTCTGCACACTCAATAACTCAGTCACTGACTGCAAAGTAATTAAATGCATTTTTCAACAAGGAAGTTTGACATTAATTTGTCATAGAATGTGTGAGATTCACAATGAAAATATGCCAAATTTCAAAACTACTGTAAACCTCAAACTTTTTCATTTTGCATTTATTATTCAAGATCAATTCAAACAGATTATAGATTTTTCCATTTATATATTTTAAGAACAGATTATTACTTTGAAGATAAACTAGCTGAGTGATACTTACACTGGAATGAAAGAATGTTAACATTTATATCAGCCACAGACATATATCATTTTTACCTGTCAGGAAATGTAAAGTATCTCAGTAAACCAGAAAAATATCGTTAGAGGGGTTTTTTTAATCCAGAAATAAGCCAGTTTGTTTTTTACTCGATGTTTCATAACTGAGGTGAACTAGAACAGAAGATCTGAAGTTCACATCACTAATGAAGTATTTTACGCGTCAACTAGTGAGGTATAGACAAAACAATTTTAAAGAATATTTTAAAAGAAATTCTCCATTCATTTACCTGCCAACACATAGGGTTCATATTAGATAGTCTCCTAAATCCTCAAACACTGTACTGAAGTATACTTTGAATGAAGAGAACTATTTTCATTACGGACAGAGTGGCTAAGGTTCCAAGATTAATGCGTGAATATCTGAGGATTTTTTTAACCTGCCTTTGTTTTTCACATAAGTAAGGAATGAAAATATTAAATATTTGTCTTTATGCTCTGAATTGAATTCATGTGCAAATTAGAATTTTTACAATTGTAACGTACTTTTCTTTTTCCTTTTCAAAAGCTATTTAACTTAGCTCCAAACAAAATCACATTTGAGGGAAGGATTTTTTTAACTACTGTCAGATCTCCCAGTGGCAATCATATTTATTAGCATAAAATTGGAAGTCTTTCTCCATTATTGAAGAAAACTGCTGTTTTATGGGTATATGTTAAAACAATACCCATAATTCTTTTTTGTTTCTAAGACAAGCAAAGTGTTTTTAAGAGTAGAGAAGTTGAGTAGAGTCATGACTTTGATAAGAACTGGACTCAGGACCTAAACTATCAACAAGCATTTTTGAAATCAGGGTAGGTGTTCACAGCTTGGAAGTGGAGGCATTGAGTCAGCTGTTGGCTGGGAGCACTGTTGCTGACCAGAAAAAGCCAGACAGGATTTCTCCCTTTAATGCCAAATCCAAAGCACTTAGACACAGGCTGAGCAGCACCCCACAGACAATGGAGGAGCTTCAGGGCCAACTGACTTTTCAAGCTGTGCACAATAAACACAGTTGACCCTGAAAATAGTCAGAGGAAGAAGAGTAAATATGGGAGTGCAAGGAAATGGAAGAAGGTAGATGTTATTGTCCTCGCTCAAAGTGTTGCAGAGGAGTCACAACTCATATGGAGGAGTAAGCTTGAGCAGCAAGGGCAGCATCCTGTGCAGTGATGACACATTTGTGGTTTATGTATAAATAAGACAGTACCCATATGGCCCAGAGCCTCATGGCTGATACTGATCCTTGTTGTGAGCTGTGCAAACGCATGTCTTTGCCACTGGTGACAAAGGAGAGACAAGAAACTATACCAGTGCATGGAAAACACCAAGACGTGCTTGGTTTCAGAGAGGCTTTTAAAAACTGTCTCTCAGAAAAGAATACTCACACTCACACAAAGCTTTCTATCTTTATAGGGCGCAGCTGACTTCCTCTGGCTGCATTTCATAATCTTTGAACTTACTGTGCCTCCTGTCATCCATCTTTGCCAAAGTTGTTTTTTGTTGTGTTCATTGTCGAGTGCTGAGCTAGTAACCAGTGCCTTCCAGCCCATCAGTGAAACCATTAATAGGTGTTACAATAGAAAATAACACATCAAATATGTTACTAACTTCCCATCACATAACTTTTCACTCCTAAATAGAAATCAATACGAAATGCCTCAATTAAGAAAGCTGAAACTTTATATGAAGTTTAATTGATAATTTTCATCTAAAAATTTTAATTTCATGCCTGAAGCAGACTGATTTCTCTCAGTGAAGAAAAGGAAGACTTGCAGTATAATTACAATAAAAAAGTTTCATTCAACTAGTCTGGTTGTATGTTCATGGGCACCAATAACCTTTTCTTCTTCTATCCCTTACAACAACACTGTTACTGAAAGCATTGATGAATCAATATTTGGATGGCATATTTAATAGCTGTTGACAAGTGGTGGGAAATACAACACACCATAATTCAACAGTGCAGAAAACATATAAGGTTGAAAGACAGGAAAATAATCAGAACCTTAGAATAAGGAAGAAAATAGTACAAGAATCTACATTTTGCATGCCCTAACTTTTCTTTTTTGTTAGTAATAGTGTTTATACACAGAATGAAACACCAGAAACTATTTGTCTGATTCATATACTCTCCCCTTTGCACAATTTTATGACATCGGGGGTCTCTTGGAAAGGAATATTTCAATCAATGGACCAACTCAATTTCTGTCAGCTTTCTCCTCTTAGTCTGTGGAATAAAAACACATCCAGTGCCAAAATCACATATGGAAAAATGTATATATCCTCCATATATTTGCCCAGTTACTCCAAAACAAGTGATAAAAATATCACAACAATGGAAAAGATAAATGTATCCACAATATTTATAGCTTGTATTAATTATACACAGTTATTGATATTATGGGGCTGGACCCTCTACTTTCAAAATGTGATGAATGATTTGGTCATTCATGTGAAGACTACAACTTTCAGAGATGTGCCAGATAAAAGCAATGTTGAAGAATGTATGAAGAAAAGATAAGAAACAGAAATTGAAAAAAATAGGTGTCATTCAGCTTTGCAAAAGAAGTAGAGAGCCTGTGTGACTGCATGATCAGAAAATTTGTCTATTACCTTTCAATTTATTTTGACAAGAAAAGAATATTCACCTCTCTTAAAGCACAAGAGTTTATTGCGTATACGAAGTTCTTAGAATCAGTACACCAAATACCTGCATTTGTAAATCTTAAGTAAGTAGTATTTATTCCAGGCTAAGTCGAAACAAAAAACAGCTTCAGGCAGGAACAAGTTGCTTTGGAAACAGTGACCTTGAGTTGCCTGAACATTTTTACATTTCTTTCCTGGAGATCAAATAAGTGAATGACCCAACAAGTTAGAACGTAGGCATGGCTACATACTCAGGGCTAGAATAGCCCTGAGAGAAAATATCATTTTCCACAGTAACAAGATAAAAGAATAACTCTATTCCATTGAATATTGGTGTCAATATGCTTCTAGATATCACTCAGATGCTTTGAAAATTGTTTCTTAAGATCCTGAGTCAGTCATCATGATCATGTCAGTACTTTAGTAGAAATTAAAAGCTTCCCTGCACTAAGGACAGCCAGGAGTCCAGTTTTTAACATAGTATTTATTCTTGCCCATTCTTCAGGTTTGCACTGACTTAATAGCAGTGTGTTGGTATTTTTCTTGGCGCCCTTGGGCTACACCCTTGGTGACATACCAATCCATTGAAGCATTCCCATATTTGATTTCACCATCTGTAAAATGAGGGAAATAATACCTATTTTTCTATGTAATAAGTTAAATCTCTAGTATCGGGGTTCAAGAAACAGCTATTTAATAGTAGCTGATGACAGTTTGTTTAAATTTATGAAACCACAAGGTGCTTAGACACCTGAAACTGAAGCAGATTTTTCTTTAAACATTATTTCTGCATACAATTTTCATAGCAGCTCAAGCAGCATGTGGCCATTTCTCAAGCTCAAGGCTGTCTCACAGGCTTTCTTAATCCTTATTACTAGTATAGAACCCCTGATCAAATTGAAAAAAAAGACAAATGAGGTCAAGAATTGTCCCATTTTTCTGTGCTATTTATTCTGAGCTCTCCCCAATGTCATATCTTGTAAAAAAACAGCAGAAATGGGATGCACCAGAAAGGATGCCAAGATATAATGCAGATGTGACAAGAATAGATCTTTCTTGGATGCATTTACCCTTACAAAACATTAATATTGATGCACAGTTTTGCCAAGCCCCAGTTTCTGGAGTATTTACTGACAACCTGCCCAGTTTCTGAAGCAATAGGATTTTTATTTCAAATTTGTGACTGTGACAGATTTGCAATGTACATAGTAATCATGGTTCATCTCTTTTCCTGTCCTCCTGCAAATTTTTTGGAGTGGGAATGCCCTGATTTGCTTCTGCTTATTTATGTGCTACTTTGTTCTTTATCTGCTTGCACTTCACCACTAGAATAACATCATGGTATCATTTCTAGGGTTCACAGAACCCTGTCAGCACTTAGCAGTCAAAGGTCAGCCAGCTTCACAACACAGGGTTAAATAGATTGAAAAATCTCAGCTAGTATTAACCCCCTGTACATCAAATGAAGAAAAATGGTGCTGGCATCACCAATAAAGCATCTTTACCAAACAGCAGGCAACTGCTGTATTGCTCTGGCAACACTGTTGAGACATGTCTGTCCTTCTGATACTCAGTTCTAGGAGCAGACAGTAAAACCTGTGTTCCTGACTGCCACTGATTTATGTTTTACTTTGTTCTTTATCTTTTTAGGAGTGTCCAGGAGAGCCATCCACATGTTGCTATCTTTCTTTCATCTTTGGAGCTGTCTGTAATCCGTTCATCTTTCCCTGACACTATCTCTCTGCCCTGGAAGCCCTTCAGTGTGTGTTTCCTACACCGATTTGCAAGTTTGCAGAACCCCGGCAATACTTAACACCCAAGCAGGAACAAACTTGCCTGGAAATAGTAAAGATAAATCCACCTAATTTCCCCTAGTGAATACTCTTCTTTTTGTATAATGGTCCTACAAAGAGATGGCAAATACCCGGCTGCATTGAAGACAATATCTTCACTGGGAATGTAATTTTCAGGCATTTGTGATGCTTATTGTCTAAAGATTTGTGACTCCTCTGAATAAATGTTGTTATGCTGAAAAAAATTATTTCAAATGTAAAATAACTTATGTGGAAGTATAGATACTATGTTATACAGAACCTCATGTCATTTCATTTTGATCACTGAAAGAATTTTGTAGTTTTTAAGAAGTACACACAGTTTTTAGTTTTTACTCCTGCCTTTCACATTATGTGTCTTTTAATCTGGAAAATCTTGGAAAGGGAGGGACAAAAGGAAGAGTGAGAAACAATTAAAAAAATATTGCACATTCATTTAAATAATGAAATATTTTCCAATTCTCATTGCGTACTTTAAACTTAGGCATTTTCAAGGAAAAGTGCATTTTGTTGAAAACATTTAAAACTGTCCAGTTCAAAATATCCAGGCTTCATTCAGCTGCCCTGAGAAAACTGCTTTAATAACCATTATTGACAGGGGTGTTCTCTCCCACATGTAGGCACCTTTAACCAGAAGCCTAGGTAAGTGCTCTGAAGCTGCTGCTAAATAACTTGTGGAGGGAAAGGCTGTGTGGGCTGAACAGAGGCCAACCTGCTGACAGCTGACTGGCAGCTTTGAACTGTTCTCTGAAATCAATAATCTTTGATAAGTGACAGTATGTGAACTCTGTTTTAGGTCTGTGTAGCTGCAGTGCTGCTGGAAGCTGAAGGCTCTCCATGTAGACATCCCATGATGATATTCCAAGAGGACAGGTCAATAGGCCATGATAATCCACCATAAACAGGGAATAGTATTTTCATAAAGGAAAAAGAAATATTTGAAGAACTTTCCAACACTAAAATGATTTGAAAATTCAAGATTAAATGTGGCAAAGCAAGGGGCTTTAGGAGCTCTTTCTGACAAAATTTATTCAAAATTACAGGATGAACAACTATAAAATCATACTTGATCCTTTAAAATTTCTTCATTTCCAGAATGAGACACTTGGTTCTGCATGACTTCTTTATTCTGTGCTTGTAACATACTGGGCTACAGTGACCTATCTTGTAATTTCTGTTTTGATGTGCTGCCAATACTTCCCTGCACTCTTCCATTTGTATGCTCACCAACCTGTGAACAGCAATATTTGAATTCTAAGGCTTTGGAATATTAAGGCTATACCAAAATGTAGTGGATCTGTCTCTCTGGATTTGCATGCATAGGTTGAGAAGGCCAATAAGCCAATAAGTCATTCTTTAAAACTCCCACAGTGTGGGAAATTCATTGGTGGCAAACATCAGCATGATATTTGAGACACACTCAGACTCTGTTATGAAACTCTCGTTCCTCTAAGGACTGTTTGAGACTTCTTAGTATTGCTAATGTTCTATAGCCTTCATTATCTGCCCAGTTATTCCCTCAATGAAAATCTGTTGCTGCTGTCTTTTCTTACATAAAATTAAATACAATTACTACAAAATAAAGCATTGCCAGTCAGACTGGAGATGCACAGTTTATCTGTAAGAGACAGCCGCAGGTATTATAATAATTTAGTCTGTGATGCCCTTCACCTTGTATTTGTATGCTCATACTTTATGACATTTTCCATTAATCAGTTGGGCAATTTTTCCAGTGGGACTTGGGGATAGCTATGTACATAGAAGAAATTCTGGACACCTACTACGGCACTGTGATCTCCTAAATGGAATAAATCCTTTGGTTTGACACTGCTATAAATGCTCTTGATCTCAACAGCAAGTGCTAAGACCCTATTCAAGCAGTATCATTAGTATTTTATGTAGACACACACAATATTTGAATTATCTGTGCTTATTCCTCCTTCTCACCTGAATGAGTAATCTAGGCTTAAATTTTAATATCCAGTAGCTATCTTAGAGCTATAAATCTTGTCTTTATTGAAACTTCTGCTTTTATTTCCTTTGTACAACAGGTCAAGATTTCAACTGGAGAATTTTACACCAGTGCAACTACAAATCTGGTCATTACCTGTTGCAACCGATAGGAATATATAATGTAGATGAGACCCAAACAATGACAAGATCAATAGCAGACATGAAGTGTATTACATTGGAAATTCTGAGAGCAGGTAAAATCTGTTCAGTGAGACAAGTTAATACCACACTGATGACAAATATATGGAATCCTCATTAAAAAAATTAAATATCATTAGTATTGCATAAAACTGCTTTTCAATTACATTTAAAATACAATCTTAAAGCAGGAAACCTATGTTTAATATTAATATTATTCATCAATATTAATGAATATTTAGAGCTTGTTGCAGTGATTTGTTCATATAACATATATGAATATATAATATATATATCATAAAACGTCATTTGATATTCTAGTTAAGCCACTTTCTAAAGCCTAAATCTACTAACAAAGGAACAAAGCAGTGCCATGTGCTTTATATAGCTGGCCATGTAGGATGAAGATTCAGTACTCACACTGATATCTTGCAAACAATGTGTATAGCAGATTTGTTTGCATAACAGAATCATTAAACAATTCTCAACTTTGAGTGAATTTACATGAATCAATCTGTTCATAAACAAGATCGTAGCCTTTAGATAATTTTTTTGTTCTCAGACTGACCTCCTCCCTCTGCACTGTTTATGCAGTTATGCCATTATGCAACTATGTCATTAATTGGTGGCCAAGAACACATATGGTGTGTCTGGTTATGTGCTCCGTTCTCTGAAAAATAGGTAATTTTTGCTTGAATACTGTCAAAAATAATAATTAAAAAATTGTATGAAAATTTTCCAAAAAGTGGGAGGCAAAATCATTAAACCCAACATTCTGCATCAAGACAGGCCAGTAATGCTCAGTACAAAGGACCCTCAGTTGCCTTTTGAACTGCAATCCTTAACCCCTGAGAGGCTTGGAATTGGAGAACAAAGCAAGATATGAAATTGTATTTGATTTAGGGTCCCAAGCAATGCAGCTTATGTTAAATGTTTATATTTGCGCATTTTCTCTTCTCTACTTCTACCAAGGGAGCAGTGACAAATGGCAATTTAAAAAAATACAGTTTTTCCAAGGCAATAAAATCAAATTACATGAATCATTAGAAAGCAGACAGCAATCATTCCTGAGAAAAGTCTGTTCATTTCTGGATGTTCTATCTGTATTTCTTGCAACAAAACCAAAGAGTAGTTCCTACTTATTCCCAATACTTAGCAAGAAATACCTCTATGACCTATTGGTTCACCCTGGTTTTATGATTTTTGGCATCCTAAGGCTAGTGATGTCTACACACTTTTTTCTTACTACTCTACAATGTTAAGCTGCTGAATACTTTTGGCCAAATACGCAGAGAGTTCTAGGTCTCCAAACCAGAAAAAGACATTAAACAAATCTGAGTTTTGCTTGTGATTGACAGTTAATACTTTTTAAAAAGACTGTTCATGACTTCCTAAGATTTCAGAAAAGAGGAAGGCCTTGGCACAAAAGTATACATCACCTTGAATTGCAGAACTTGCATTGTGCAATGATTATTCTTGTTGCTAAATGAGAACAGACAAATGTCCTATGGGGAGGTTGGTTGCAGCAATATTTAGGTAATTTCCTAATGGGCATCATATATTCTTGATAGTCCAAGATTACTTCAAATGAGTTATAACATGGTCCATTATGCAAGATAAAAGCAGTCATAACAATGTAATTTATGAAGGTGACATCTGAGTAAATTTGTGGGAAATGCTATGTAGCTGCACTGGATGAGACAGTAAAATCCACAAAACATTAATGAGTGCTGGGTTCCATGATTTGGAAATTATGGTTTGCAGCCCCATGAAGAGCTCATTGTGCAGTGTAACTGGAATGCTGACAGAGGAAATTAAAGTTAGACTGGTGGTCAACAAGTATTACAGGCAAAGCTTTGATGGAATCACAAGTAAGCTTGGACCTTAAGTCAGGTATAAGAAGATGAGTCACTGCGAGATGCTCTCTCAAGCGTACTTAGAATTTGACATTCCAGACTACAGTTAAAATAATCTCTTTATTTTTTCCTACTAGAACTCCTTATACTTGCATAAGAATCAAATAATGTAATTGATGAAAATTTCCAATTTATTTAAAGATTTTTTAAAAAACATCTTACGACTCAGTTTTTAAGCAGAATCATGTGATCTCCATTACCAAGAAAATACTTCAAATTTTTGCTACCTGAAGAACTACAGATGATAAAATGACCTTTCCTTAAACAAAAGCAGCCTTGGTGGCCTACCAAAAGAACAGAAATATTCTGCTGTTTTCATGGAGAAAAGTCGTCCAAACATTGCAAAAATCACAACTCATAGCTCACTAAGGAAAGAAAATGAAAATTAAATAATTCACTTCTACTTATCCAAAATGGAAAGCTAAGAAACTCTTGGTGAATAAATTTACCAGAGAAGTGTAATATCGAGTTGTATCAGAATGTCTCAATTTCCAAGAGAAAGCCCACCTAGAACAAGCACACCAGGTATGCTGCACATTCAACACTGACCTTTTAAATGTCTACTTATTTCAAAATCAAAAGAATTGATTTTAAGTGCCCAGCTCCAATTTTTTATGTGAAAAAAAAAAAAGAAAAGCTACAAAATTATTCACATTGAGAAAACTGTTGCAATTCAAAGCAGCCATGCTGCACGTGGTTTGGTGTGCAGTCCCCATTTCAGCCCCCGAACTCCCGAACACACAGCTTCGTCTGTTACAAACCCGTTGTCAGCTCGTTGACGTCAGATCAGGAGCATTGTGGTTCATTTTGCCAAAAGAAATGTCAGCTGTTTGCTGAAGCAAGGAAGTTGATAAAATTTATTTCGGTGGCATTAACAGTGAGGCTGTAAGTGAGCATAGCTTCGGCTTCATGTGTTTTTGCAAAACATGGCTTTGATCCACAATAGGACAATCAAGACTGAACTGGAGTATGATTTGACATGTACACAAGGACAAAACAGATGCCTAACAGCTTACATATGGTGTAGAATTCTTTCAAGAAAATCAGAGTGTGCATGTTGTTTGCAACTTTTCAGATTTAGAAAGCGAGTATTTTAAATCAATTAGGAAAAAAAATAACTCTCAGAATATTTTGTGACTGAGATTTTATTTTCCACTTCAAAAAATAGGCAAATGAAATAGGCATTTGTTCATTTGATAGTTTCACCACTCATGCTTTGGGAAGCAGGGACCTAAAACCATGATAAATTCTATAGTTTATTCTTACTTTTTCTCCTCTATAATAAAAGGTACTCATAAGGTCCTATAGCTGCCACATCTGAAAATGAAACATTTCAGTAATAAATTTATTTTTAGACAATCTTATGGCATTAAAATATCTTGTATCTATTTGATAGCTGGAGAACACTGACATAATGTAAGTTTAAGAGCTTACTTTCATCCATATAATGCTGCCCACAAATGGAACAGGAACTGAACACAAATTCCCTTTGTAATTCCCAGTTCTGCTCACGCCACAGGGCCAAAGCCTCTCCGGTCCTTAGCCTCCATACTCTTTATTCTTCTACAGTTTACTGACATGCAAAGTCGTTTCCTGTGCTCCACTGTGTAATTTTACATAGTCTGAAGGAAGTTTATGTGCTGATCCCAAATTTGTTGCATCTGTCACTCCTCCTCTGTGCAGTAAGTTTTGTGGTCCCCAAGTAACAGAACCGTCTCCCACACCTATATAGCCCATCCTACATGTACGTCTTTGTATGATCCAAAAGTAATTTCTTTAAAGCCCATTCTTAATTACAAACATAATTTGAGTCCCATGCAGTATCAATCTTCTAACAGTAAAAGATACTTAATTTTTCAATTTTCCTTTTTTGGGAGATACTAATTTCAAAGCTGTATCACAAACTGGTGACTGGCCATGCTGGCCATGTTGTCTTTTGAAAACCACAGTGAAAAGACCATCAGATAGAAGACAACCCATGTGAAGTTAAAATAAATTTGGAACAGAAGAACACATTGGGATTGAATGCTCGAGAAGAGCAAATCAGAAATTATAACAGTAGATGAATAATGACTTTACTAATGGAAAACAGACTTGCTAGGTCTGATTTCACTCTGGCATTACTGAGCCAGTGTTGCTAGCAATCTACTACTAATCTCTTTTCCTAAACAATCTTTACACTACACCAACTACCAAGTCACTTACTTGTCAATATTGAAAGCACCGTTTCCTTAGAAATAAGGTGATTTGCATAACATACATCTCACATGCAATTTTTTTTGTTTATCTAGATATCTGTGGTCTAAGGATTCCCCACATATGATTATTACAATGTAGAGTTGTCTAAAGTGAAATTAATGCAGAACAATCCTGGTAAACATCCTTCTGGACACATCTTGGTAGTCCAAGATTATATCTATTATTACAGCCATGTGAGTGGCCTTTCCCAAGTCACACATCACACTGATGTACCTTCCAGCAAACTGCAGTGAGAAGTTAATTTATTACATATTTAGAAAATCACTTCAGGTTTTGCACATCAGAAGATATTTACTGACTTACATATGGGATTTGTGTTTTTTTTTATAAATTAGAAGGTTTTTCATAAACATAGCTACATAACCTCAGTACACTACACTGTAGTTCCCTGCATATGTGAAACTATGAACGACATGGTAAGAGGAACTGGGTAGGCAAGACAATCGCCTTTAGGTTAGATGCATGTTCCGTTTAAAGTCAGTGAATCATTTCTTAAGTAACAGCTATTGATACTATGCATTATTTATTACTGACCCCCTTGAAACCATGTCTCCAGAGCTTTATGCCATGTTAAATTATCTTCCTTTTTCAGAATCATCTAATAAGACACTAAAGATACTTGGCTAGAAGCAAGAGCATGGAAAAAAGAATGCAACTTATATGTTTTATGCAAAGAGCAAGGCTCATTCTCTTTTCAGTGCTTATCAGAATCACAAGCTTATCAAGTTTCCCTGATTTTGATAACAATTTAGCCCTTATAGACTATTTGCCTTATAAATTCATGTTTCTACAAATGCTTGTGGGAAAAGTCCTTACTCTTCCCTTCTGCAGGCAAACTTTCTACTACTTACATTAAGTTATTCCCCCCAGGAAATTCTCATTTTCTACTGCACAATCCATGGCAATGAAGGCAAGCCTGTACAAAATAAGGGAACACAGCAGTAAGATTACCTTTTCTTTTAATGGAAGAGCAAAATCCTCAGATCCCTTTCTATGGTTTACTGATGTATTTACCTGCTGTCTTTCTAGTTCATTTTTACTGATGTTTGCTCAGCTATCAGGCTGCACCACTTCCTCGCTCACTTGCATTTAATTTTAAAGAAATGTTTGTGGGTTTTTTTCTAAATGCTTTAATTTGAAGTCTGGTGTTTAAATTAATAGACTTTAAGATCAGCAACCACTGGAACCTTTACTAATAGGATGTTCTAGTCTAGTGAGAAATTTAACACATTTCTCAGTAAAATCCTAATCATTAATTACTCTTATGTTTTAAAAGGCCTGTTCCTTGTTTCTAGAATGAATCTGCTTAGTCTTGCTTTTATCTGGATCTCGTGATATTTTAGCAGATTTTCCAAGTCCTGTACAGTGTTCTTTTCATCACTGTCCCTAGCTGTCATTTCCCTCTCTTTCAGTCTATTGACACTATTGAATTAATCTGGTAGCCATAAGCAGTGTATGTCTCAGGGTGAGACCTACTTACTGTGGATTTCTACACATAGGCATAAATTTCTGCACCCAAATACATACATGTATGAAGGAAAAGCTGCACATATATATTCAAAGTGCCACTGAAATGTAGAGACCAATCTTATGTCAATGCCAGCAGATCCAGGAGTTAGAGGCAAAAGACCAAAGCATGTCCCCTCCAGGACTGAAAATGTATGAGGTGGGGATATTATTAAAACAGGTATCTCAATAATTGCAAGTTGTGTGACTACATAAATGTTTCATATATAGATATGGACTGTGGTATATTTCCTGCAGTCTCTTAGTTTGTTTGATGCTGACACATCTACATGCATTAGTTTCACACTGTTGAAGCTTTAGTCATTATTTTGTTGTTCTGGAGAGGCCATGAGGAAAGCTCAATAATGCAGAAAAGTAGAACATATTGTCCTAAAATCTTCCTCATTACTAAAACTACAGAGAGAAATATAGGAAATTAGAGGCTCAAAACACAGCTGAAAGAACTGAGAGTTGAATTCAACCACCAGTGAATTGCACTCCCACACACGTACAGCCTCAGACAATAGGCTGATTCAAGACAATGAATGCACAAGAAAAAATGTCACTATTCTCCTTTTCCTCTTTGCAATGCTAATTCTTTTCCTCAAATTGAATGCCTGAAACACAGATCCAGTATTGAAATCCTTTCTTTCACAGTTGATAACATGAAATGTGCTATGATATCACATTGATTCCATCTTGACTTTGAACATAAACTTTTTCCTCAGAAACATGTACATTATCCAAATTCATCTACTGAGTGAGCTGGTGTCCTGAACCACTTCACTATATCACTTGTATCACCATATGAATATGAAAACTGCTGAGAGATGAGAAATACAACTTCCTGATGATACCACTATCTTATATTAACCAATATTGGATAGATCTGTTATAAAGAAGGAGTATGTCAGACTGTAACATTTTTCATAACCCTAAAGCTTTTTTATGCACAAGATAAAGGAATCAGCTGTTAGTCTATTATTTTTAAAATTTGGGTACATAAAAACTGAAGGCAGGCAATGCTACATTGTCAGTACAAACAGCATCAGGTTTGCCATGCAGTCTGATCTTTACCCTGCATCCATCAGTGTGTGGCGTTATGCAATAGACAGTTTAAGCCACATGTATTTTCTCAGTATATCTGCCAGACTGATGCCTCTAGGTTTTGTTCTTGTTTTTGACTGGCTGGGATGAAATTTTTCTTCCTTTAACCACCTGAGAGTGTGGCCCATCCAACCACTAAGAGTCCTGCTTGAGGCAATAGGAAGAGATGAACACATCTGGATGATCTCAAATCACCACATTAGTTGTGTAAAATATGTAGAAGAGTTTGCCTTTGGAGATGCTTATCTCTTCCCACTGACTAAGAAAGGAATTGACAAAACAGCTCTTTTATCTGACAGAAAAAAGATAAAAGGAATCCCAGGCATAGGACCTAACTGGCCTCTCTCTGTGCATTATAACGTGTCATATTGACCAATTCTCTATTGCTGGTTCCTCGTGTGAAGCTCACCACACACACAGAGGTCCCTGTCCTGTGGAGATCCCATCATGTATGTGCTGTCGTGATGTGCAGAAGGTGATGTAAGCATAGCTAGGTGGAGTCTTCCTAGTTCTCCCTTTGGGAAGCTTACTTTATTATCATTTTTCTTGGCTTCCTGACATAAAAGGGATTCAAGAAAGACAGCAACATCTCTCAAGTAATTAAGCAAGTTTTTTCCTCCAGCCTGATGAAGTGGCAGCTTATTCTTCTCTCCAGTTTCTCAGTTTAGGCATAAAACACAGGTACAATCCAACAGCAGGGAAGCAAACAGCTGTAAATTAGAGAAGTGAAGGATAAATAAGTAAAAATGTATGTATCTGACACACATTTGCATGCATATTTACTTACCATTATTATTTTTGAGACTACTAATGAGACCAAATTCAATAATTGCTCAAATTAATAATAAAAGCCAATGAAAATCAGCTATAAATTGATACATTGTTGTGTTCCTCCCTCCCCCAACTCCAAGAACAAATCACCATATGGTCTTTTTATAAATATTTCGGAAATAAAGTGACTTCTGGAAAGGATTGGAGTTTGAGACATGCACAGTTATCAGCATTTTAGAAGATCCAATTTGAAACATCTGCTAACTCTTGAAAGAGTTATGTTGAAACAAAAATCAGTTCTTATTTAGGAGGGTTGTATGCTCTGAGTTTTATATTCTCCCCTCTTTTCTGCAAGGATAGTGGGAAGAATTTTGCTTCCACCTTTTCCAGGTCCAAGATTTAAAGCTTTATGGTGAGGAAAATCAAGATGACAGATGCAAAGACACAGTAAATTACTGACACACTCTTCTTCAGTCATGCTTTGAAGTGCTAAAGAATTCAGACCAAATCTCAACCATGAAAGCTTTGTGAGAGGCAAGCTGCAATTTACTAGGTCAGTGGAATGTAACAGATATATTTTAAAAGAATGTATTTTTTCAAATTTTGGAATTTGGGACAAGACAAAAAATTTTGAAAACAGTAAATACTTTTGACCTCTGAAATGTTTGTGGGTTTGGTTATACAGTTGTTATCAGTATGCAGTTGCAATCCCTACAACTTGCACTTCTTCTAACCTTTCAGACAGACTATAAATATTTAACAGTTCTTGCAAGTTGATTTGCATAGTACTTACTGGGTAAATAATGCCTCACTTCTGAAAAATGTATGCACATATATAGTGCAATGTAAATAATTAATCAAATATAATAACAACAAAATAAAAATGAGAAGAAAATACCAGTTTTAGAAACCATACAGGCATCTCTGGATAGATTTTTAAAAAACATTTGTCTTTTCCTTTCTATCCTTGTTTCTTTCTCCCTTCCTGTGTCATTCCTTCAATGAGTTTATTATTGTTATCATTATAGCATCAATCAGAATTATTTCTTTCTGAAATGTTTTGCACACTGGAAAGCAGAGCTGTTCAGCGTATTTGCTGATGTTTCATGTGTCAAGTTGAGCAATAAATTCTAATATGAACTCAGATCTTGCAAAAGGATCACAGATGGAAGCAACTTGTTTTCCCTTTTGGAGTGGCACTGAAGTCACCATTGATCTTTTCTATTTCCTGGGTCTGTACAATTTGCTCCAGGTTATGAAGCCACCAGCAAATTCTCCAGCCAAGTTGTCTAGCTCTGAATCAAGCATAGAAATCCAAAATTAGTTATTTACTCTGTCATATAATATTAACACTTAAACAGATTTTTTGGAAATGTCTGGATCAATCCATTTCCCAAGAGCTGTCACATCCCTCTGTCTCCCACTGTAAGCAGCATCACAGGAAAGAACACAGTAGTTTTTGAGACAGTAAAAATGGAGTCTGCAAATAGCTTCAGCCATGTTGGTGGGTAAGAAATGACACATTTTAGAGAATTTATATGGCTGCTTTGGAAGAAGGACACATAGAAGTCTAAGTCAAATATGAATTCAGAAGGGAACTTTCACATGACTCAGCCTGTGAGCATGACTGTCTCTATATTTCAGCTTATAGTTTTTATGCTTGTTAGTAATCTTTTTTTCAGTTAGCTAATTCTTTTCTTCTGCTCTTAGAAATTAATTTAGTTTCTTTCCTATGAAACTTCCTGACAACATGGATGAAGAAAAATATTTTTAAAATAAGACACTATCCTACACATTGTTATAGAAGCTAATAAAGAGCTGATAGTAAGTTTTCCAAAAGAAATTTCCAGGAATGTGAAAAATTTAAAGACAGCTTCCTCCTTTCTCTGGTTCAGTTCAAAGAATTTACCCTCATCTAGGTCAACTTTCACAGACTTCACTTGCAAAGGTGCATCAAATCCTGTGCTGTTCTTGAGCAGATCATAGGATAGAATCATAGAATACCCTGACTTGGAAGGGACCCATAAGGATCATCTTTTCCATTTGAGTATTATGGTACTCCTAATAATGACCATGTGAAAGTCAGAACCTCACTGTTACCTCTCTTGGAAGGTGACACCTTTAAGGTGGGACAGACCTACTTGCAATGGTAACATGAGTCACAACTGCTCTATTTCTATTCATGCCCCTGCAGAGTTTTTCTTAAAGAATATCTTCTAACAATTGATGAAACTTCACAGGTTTTGTATTATAACAGAGGAAGCAGTGTTTGAACAACACTCAAGAGGTATGTGATTTCCATCCACAGTTTGTGGGCAGAGTCAAAATTCCCCTTCTTTCCTTCAGGAACTGCTGTGGCCACAGATGAGCTCTCTACTAGTTTACTAGAAAAATATATTCAATAATGGAGCAATGTGCTGGATCTGTGATAGACCCATAAAATTTCCAGGCAGAAAGTTTTCTGTGGAATTATGTTGAACAGGAGATATCTTAGGTACTAATGCTCTACTAGTAAATTAAATAAAGGCAAGTTCAGCATCCAAACTAATAAATTGATAGAACAATCACTATTTTGATCCAGGTCAATTAGAAATAGCTTAAAAGGCTTCTGGATATGGGTAAGGACCTAGCCTTAGTAAACACATCCCATAAATGCATGGAGCCATTTCAGGCCTTTCTAGACAACACAGAAATTTCTGTGTCATATTTTCCAGTGTACTTGAAAATCTTAAAGAGTTTGTTTGTTTGTTAGTGTTTGCTTTAAGAAATAATAATTTGGTACAATAACATGCCTCCTGGAACTATGACATAGTCATAGATTTATAAACTCTATACTTCAACCTCATCTTTTTGGCTGTCGGGTCTTGTGTCCTCAAAAATCTCCAGACACACCCATGGCCAAATTTTTTACTTAAAACTTCTCTCCACAAGCCTTGTCATTTGAAACTGAACTAACTAAAAAGACCACACTCATTATCTGTAATATCAGCAGAGGAGAAGAAGAAAATATGTTTGCAGTTAACAATTAAAAAGGAGTGTTTCAAATCTCATTGCATTAAGATGTCTTATTGCAATACCTGCATTCTGCTAGCATGTACTAAAAGCCAAGCCTAAGTATTTTGAGTATATGGCCAGTGAATCTGAAGTTTTCTGCTTGAAAGAAGGAAACCATATTGATACCATCATAATTTGAAGTGAGGCTGTTCATATCTGGATTTGTATCAAAACCATTTTCCCTATTTTTCGTAATATTTTTCATAATATTTTTTTCACTACATTGTTGCTATATAAAAGATCTAAACAAACAATAAGGAAACTAAGCAATACTTGTAACTAGTACAATAGTGAACAAAGTGATGACAGCTGGAAAAATGCTTTCCCGTTTTGTTTTTCATTTTTAGTAACATGGCACTTCTGCTCTTCATAGAAATATGGCACAGGCAACTATTGTCCTTTGCAACCAGTGTGTTAAAGTGTACATATTAGGTTTTTTCTGTTTTAATGAAATGTTTTCCAAACACTGCCTTATATGTTAAGCTTTAGTTATGGTTTTTGTAAAACATTTAGTTGCAAGTGATTACATAGGTAGTGAAGCATTCCCATAGTGTTAAAAAGCTCAGCATAGACACACCATTTAGTGTTTGAAGATTTGAGATTCAAAAAGTACCATACTGATAAGTCAGAGATAAATGCTTAAAGCCCAGAGAAACACTGACTTTGTGGTGTTTTTATACTTGCAGTGTTCTAACATGTTAGAGAAATATTACCAAATAAGAGATATTCAACTTGAGTGCAGCCCGAATTGAGATGTCAGCAGTACAAGCTTCATTCCCATGCTTCCTGGATGAAATCTTAACTCCTCTGAATTCAGCTTTTAGTCAAGAATTTTGTCCTTGTTTTCAACAGAGTTTTAATCACCCATTTATGCTCTCTATGGAGAAAAAAAAAGTGAAATCAAATGCTGATGAGGGAGAGAAAATTAGCTTTCTTAGCAAAGCATGAGGAATTCTCTCCCCACACAAGAGAGGGTTATTGCAGGGTATGAACAAAGTCCATGTGGAAAGTTCCAGCATGGTTTTGTAAGCTCCCATAAGGATGGTAATGTAGTCCTGCACTGAATTTCATGATGTTTCAGATGAACTGTGCTGCAGTTCCCAGTGGGAAGGACCTCAATTACAAGGTCACACTGCAAAGCTGAGCCAACAAAAATTGCACCAGACTCCGCTGCTCCCTGCCAGTCTTTAGAAATCAAAAAGGAAGCAGACTTGTGTCTGATGTTCCAAAGACCATGATCCTGACCAATATTTTTATGAATTTATAACACATAAAATGAATGCATGAATTTATAACACTGCTTTAATTAAGTAATATATTCCACTTGAATACCAAAATTTTAAAAAGTAGAGACAATTTACCATCAGGATACCAAAGACAATTCAAGAAAAAAGACATATAAATTTAGCCCTGGTAAGTAAACAAATTACTGGGTTTTCAGTCACTAATCAGTTTAACTGCACTTCTCTAATTCATTTGGCTGGATCAACTCTAGGGAATTGCCAAGCAAATACAGAGAGAGGAAAATGTTATTTCACAGAGTGCCTTGTGATGTACCTAATAAATCCAGTACTGCAGCTTGACTATTCACTGATGACAACAGACCATGCCTTCAAAGTCATGACCCCTGATGGGCTAAGGGGCATGACTCTCAAAGGGTTAATCTTTTCCACCTGTTGTTGACCACAGAGCAAGCTCTCCTGGCAGATCTCCTACCAGGAGAATGTGGCCTCTGACCTTTATGGGAGTGGGATGTTGCAGTAAAGGCTCTTCCTAACAAGCACTGCAATCTGGCACTCTCACCCTGACTCTCCAGTGGCTGACTCCAGTAGTAAAACAAGCTGTGCACCATCAATTTGTGAATTGAAAGGCAAGGGTACAGATGGGGTGCAAGCTCCAAAATATCTCACTCAGCCCTCTGTTGGGGTTACCATCAACTGCATATGATATGTTGCTAGTTTGGGCTTTTCCTTATGAAAATATTAGAATCAACTCAAACTGAAACAAAACAAAAAAATTCCTACCAAAGTCGAGAATATTGAAATAGAGATTTTATTTCAGTCAAAAGCAAGCTGTTAGAAGTCAAAGCTGTTGTTCTCTTGAGTCAATGCAACTGTTCTAATCTAATAGGTACAAGCACACATAAAAAGCAAAGGCATAAGAACACTGTCACAGAGTAGCCTCTATGAATTAGAGAAAGTATTCTGAAGATTCAAGGTATCTTCATGAAGACTAAATTCTTTTTCTTCCCTTGTGATTAATTTGATATCTGGAAAGAGAGTTCCTGAGACACACAAATATTTTACCTGTAGAGAAACTGATGCAGAAGCAACTCTGAGATCTGCTACGTTTTTCTACTGATGCTCTTTGCTGCTTTTCTACTCAACCCCTTCTCCTATTTGAGCTTTTTCTTCCTGTGAAGAAGTTTCAACAGGTTTTCTGGCTGACCACAGAAAGATCATGAGAAAAAAAAATATCTTTGGAGGTTCTTTCAGTAAACTATCTACCTAGAGAAAGATTGGACCAGCACTTGAAAGCACAAACCTAGGACTTCATAAGTCTTCCAGGTGCTGCAGTTGGCAATTGAGTTTCATCAAAACACTCTAACTACAGGCTGAAAAGTACTTTAGTGTTTTAATTTGTCCTCTCTGTTGCTAGAAGTCTCAACCCTGAGGCAGAACTGTATGTATATGAATACTGATACTAATGCCAACATAGTTGGGGAATTAAGGGAGATATTCTCCTGAATTATAAAGTTATGAAATTTAAAGGAAAGGATGTGCACTGTGGTGTCTAAAATAACTTCTTTGGTCAGATATAGGCCACCATCTCTACAGTGAGAGGAGTATAATCGTTGGAACCTGGCCCACGAATTTGTCTTCAAAGGCAGCTGCTTGAGTCCCACATGAAAGAAACAACAGTGGTATCACAGAAAAGTATATGTCCCCAATAACCTCCGTCCAAGCTCACAATATTTGAATCAGATCATGCAGTACTAAAAAATACATATTTGAAGATTAATACTCTCCAGATTTTCAAACATTTAATGTATCAGGAGCCTGAATGTCTATCTGTTGCTTCTCACCACACAGTCCAGAAGGTCACTTCCTCTGCAGCCTAAGTGTAAGAAGACACTTCAATTCACTGAATGATATAGACCAGTCTATATTACCTTTCCAACAAAGGAAAAAAGAGGAGAGGCAAAAATAATTCCTAACTCTGCCCTGTCTTTCCATCCTCAGTACTTGTCTATTTGCCTAAATGGGAAATCCACAAATTGCTTTAGGAAATCCTAAGTCACCACGGAAACTCAGAAAGGCAGATGTGGGTAAAGACAATGAACCACTGAAGTTTTTTTCATTTACTGCCCACTTTCTGCCCTTATGCCAAGCTCTGCTTTCTTCTATGCACAAAACTGCTCCAATACTGGCAGCTTGGCTGCTTGTGCAGGCAGCCCAGGTTTCTCCCAGTGAATTTGTGTCAGGGAACATGATAGAAACAAGATCAGGATCAGACATGGAAAAATATGAGTGTTGAGGTTCAAGGGAGGAAATTAACCATTCAATCCATTTTTCAAAGTATTCTTTAGCCATAATAGCATGCTTTGGTTCCTGTTCTTCACCCAGTCTTTCAAAGATAGAATTAGATCTCTTTCCTTTTGTATCTTGTGGAGTCTTAGTGTAGAAGGCTGACTCAAATTCCAAAGCTGACCAATCAGAAGTGGCACATTAGGGAAAAAGTCTTTCTTGGAGAATATTTATTTATTTATTTATTTGTTTGTTTGTTTGTTTGTTTATTTATTTATTTATTTATTTATTTATTTATTGTAAGAAAATAACCTTCTATGTAAAATTCATTCCTTTAGAAGCCTTCAGTATTTCCTACTGCAGAGAGCATTTTACATTGAGTGCCCCATAAATCCTGCTGTGTACATTTTCCTACAGAAATCAAGCAACCATGATTTCCATATATCTGGAGTTCCAAGAAACAGAGAAAGCTTTATTTCTGATTAGCTCTGTGAAATTGGGCTTTTCTTCTTTATGTTGGTTATCACCTGTGTCAACCTCTCTGTAAGCAGAGCTGGTGTTAAATAAGAGATGGCTCACCTCTAAATTATCTGTGGCCCTACAGGACGTCCTGAAAGAACATGAAGAAGTAATTGGGCTTCATGTTGTCCTGTGTGACTTCTGGGCATTCATCACTAATGGGGCATGCAAGAGGGCTGACGTTGTGATTTTTTTAAAACTACTTCCAAAAGAACATTGGACAGTGCATTGAAGAACTGGAGAGTGGGAAGGTCAGAATAATGTGGAGGGGATTGTTCCAGTTATGTTAAAGCCTGAGTATTCTGCTGCAGGGTACTTATTCTGCAGAGAGAAGAGAAGAGTAGAATAGAAAAGTGCCTTGCTGGGTATATGCAGTAGAAAGTCAGAGTTTCCAGTGATAAATGTTGTGGCTTTTGTTATCATGACTGAAATCTAATAGAAAACATTAAAGTAATGAAGGGACAGAGAAATTTTCTTTCTCTGTAGACCAACAGTATCTTACTTACACTTTAAATGTACTAACATTTTCAGCCCTTTACATTCAGATTTATGTATTAATACAGTCATGCCTGTGAATCAACAACACAGCTTTCTCATTCACACTACAACCATTGTAGCAAAAATGTAGCTGCACCAATGAATCCAATTGCAAAGATACATAAGCTAGCACTCATGCCTGTTGGGTGGCAAGTATCAGGTATAGTCACCAGCTCAAACTTAAAAGTAGTGTGGTCATTTGCTACATCTTCTACCTTTATTTGTTCTTGAAAATAAACAAAGATATACTGCTTCCACATGAGGGGGATTTCATTGGAGAAAGAATGGCTCTATGCTTTATGACTTATGCATCACAGTTTGGGAGTTGTCTGTGTGGAGACTTTTCTGATACTCTCTCTACCCATAGCGTACATATATCCACTAAAAGCTCTGAAATAACTGCCCACAGAGATTTGAACCTGATGCTGATTGGAGTAATTTGAAAGCAAGTTTCTTTGACAGTTTAAGTCCCATCATAGCATGTGGTGACCATGGACTTCCAATATACACTATACACAGATGTTTCCAGCTCTCACATAGAAAGGGCATTTGGTTTATGAAAAAAAAGTTTTTCTACATCATTTGCACAATGTAAATGTCAGAAATGCCTCTGAAATATAGAAATACTGTGGCACATTAAAAAAAATAAGGAAGAATGTTTCTATGTCTCTATTTCAAAACCTTGTAAAATTTTGTATTCAAAGGAGAAAAATAAACTATTATGTCTTGGGAAAGGAAACACTTATTTCAAAGAATATTTAAAATATTTGTTTTTAATGGATACTCTGTCACATATACACACACTAAATCCATATGTCCCAGCTCAGGTTTTTAGGAAATGCATGTTAGCCTGGAATGTGGAAATGTGAAATCAGGACACTCATGATAGCAAGTACAAGACATGGATCAATTGCTAGCTTCATGCTCAGGCTTGCAGATAATTACTAGTTTGGTATGAAAGGATGAAAATTCCCTCTGGAGGTTTCTAGGTTATATAGAGGTACAACATATGGACTTTTTTACATCCAATGGCTTTGAAAGGCTGTGTGCAGAAAGTATGCAAGTGAGATGAAAAAGCAAAATGTTAAGTAAAAGATCTTGTTTTCAACTTAAAAATCTACTATACAGGCAAATATATTTTTAATAATTTTTATTATATGTTCATTTCAAATTGCATTATAATATTAAAAAAACACAAATCAAACCAAAAAAAGCAACAAACATTCTGATAGTTTCCTTCTTTTAAAAAACCCCAACCAACTAATGGAGGCTAATTTGATTTCAAGTCAGCCTTCTGACATATTGTAATTCCACATAATTTCCTATACTGGAGAGAATAAATAGAATTTTCTATAAATCTCCTCTGCAGTAGGGTATATTTTCTCCTACTTATCTGGCAATAAGACTTTATGTAAGATATTTTATATTTTCCTGTTGCTGATAGGAAACATTTTATTGCTACTGATATTGTTATTGTTATATTATCATTCAGATAATGTAATGGGAGAGATATTAAAGTGGGTTATGGAAATGAAAACTAGCTCTGAACTCTGCTGTAATTACAATGTTCTAATGGCCTTCCAGTTCCGAGGCCAGTCACAGGTAACTGTTTTCTCCACCAGCTCAGTTCCACTTCAAGACTACTGATTTTGGGAGTGGCTTGAGATGTGATGCAGCTTGTGGGCTGCTGGGTTTGTCCTTGCTTCCTGCTGCCTGCAGCCAATATTCACACAGGATGACAAGGACATAAAATGAATCTTTCATCTTTTTAATCTTGTGTTCCGTTTCCCTGCCTTATAGCACTGGGTGAGAACATCATACCAACAATTGCTTGTGTTATTTTTCTGCTCTGAACTGCCACTTAATCTCATAAATCAGAGTGTACCTAGACATTGTCACCTTTTCTTCGCAATCTCGCTGATCTTTGTCAGCATATTGTGTCTTTCTAAGAGATAGACATGTCAAAAGCTGACATAAAAAGGGTGCTTCAACACACCACAAACAACAGAAAACTCTAACACATTTTACTGTGGAGAACACAACAATGTGGGCTGTGTCATATATTCAACAGTTTGGTGAACCACCTGAGGAAATCTCTTACCTATCAAAAGCATAGGCAAACTAATTTAGTTTTTCATTGCCTAGCATGAGGAGTCCTTTGTTTTCATTGATGTCTCAACATTTATCTCAATACTAAAAAATAACAAAAACAAAGTGAGTTTATTAATAATAATAATAACAAAAATTGGAATATTACATATTAAGACAAGGAAGGACACTGATGTAAAGTGGACTGGTGGGGCAGGAAGAATTTAACAACTGAGTAGTCTCATCCATGGCATATGATCAGGAGCATGCAAACATTGTACCATGGTACTCATGGAATATGGCACTTTTTTCAATTAAGAAAAGCTCATTTTCTGAGCATTTTTTACTTTCAGTGTCCACATAATCAAAGGGATGTCTTTACTTCCTGCAACACTGATCTTCAGGGTATATTTGATACATCACTAACACTGACAGAGTGACAGATCTATAGAGAATATTCACAGGGTGCCTGGGGACTTTCTGTCCATGAAAGATGAAACACAGACATCACCAGCTTTAAGAATACTATAAGTGAAGCCAAGTTAGGAATTGAAATCTGTTGATATTTTGGTGAGCTAGAAAAAGAAATGCTCCTCATTTCAGCTAAAAGGTAACTAAATAGTATTGAGGTGTTGGTATTGCTGCAGAAGAGAAAGCAAATATTGACAATATGGTCAGTAAGAGCAAAACTAGAAAAAAAACAACCTTAAGTAAATATAACTCAAAAGCCTTATGAAGTAATAAATTAATTGGTGAGACTTTGCTATATTTATGGTAAGAGTATTTATTTCTAGTAATTCAGGATATTTTTCAGCTACAGAATAACCAATGTTGCAAGACCTATATGAAAATAAACTAACGTATACCTGGGATTTTTTGCAACAAAGCTGCAGGTAGTTCAAAGAAATTAAGACAGACTTTGTAAATGCCGTGGGTATCTGTGGCAGTTCAGAGCTTTCTGAATGGGAAAAAAAAACCAAACCAAACAAGTTCTTCTGACTTCTATCAGTTTCTCAGATTATGATAGATTTTACAAGTGTTGTAGACTAAATCTGATTCAACATCCAGCCATTCAATATTTGTTAAAGCTGCAGGGTGATCCTATCACCCTTGTTTGGGTGAGTAATCCTAATTCCTCTCAGAACTTCTACTGATACAAAGAAATCCTTATTTAGTCTGTAAAACACACTTTTATTACAGCCAGGGCCATGCAGGAGCTAATGCCCTGAGACTGCACGTTCCCGAGTACAGAAATTCGGCAATTTTTGTACAGTTAGCTTTGAATTTTACCCATTACAGGCACACTTTTGGTTTACTATACATTCTGTTGCTTATTCTCTATTTTTTCTACTATAAGAATGTTATAAGACATAATACCATTACAAACACTACCCCTCTCCACCCTTCACACAGGTTTCCACCCTCCAGCTGTGCTGAGAATGTGCTGGAAGTTCTTTCCTTACCAGCCTTTATCCAGACAAGCCTTTAATTCCCCCTGATCTCAACTGCCCAACTCTCTTTTACTTTGCCTGTTTTTGAAAAGTCACAATGAACATAGTTTAAAAATTTTTATGCTATATATCTTTTGTCCCTGTTTTAATATCTTGTAAATAGGATTTGTACAATAAACCCCAGGGCTTGGTAAGAACACTGATAATATGATTACCTATAAAGAAGGAATTAAAACCATTTTCAACAGTAGAGTTGTGTGTCTTTCTGCTTTCCTTGCAAAGGGTAATGAAGATGCAAATAAGTTCTTCTCTAAAGGGGTTCCTTTTTGCCTCACAATGTGTAGAACATGAGCCTGTAGAAACTGCTTGGAACATCAGTGAGACAGACAGAACAGCCAACAGAAACAAACCAGTTCTTGCACATATTTCTGTCTAGCATCCACCAAATGTTTTTCATAATGCTTTATCATGTGCTACTGTAGTACATCTTCACAGGTGTTTATCCATCTTCACATTGCATTCCAAAAGTGGAGACAGACCAGGATCTCATCACAGATCAGGGAGTAGGAAAGCTTAAAGGAGTAGATACCTTTATAAAACCCATTCTTGAAAGATTTTCCTGACCATGTGTACTTTCAATGAAAACCAAAGCATTTTAATTGTATTTGAAATATGACAAAAGAATATTTTAAAATTCTAAATAGGAAGAAAAAGAAGCAAATTTTGTTTCTTTAAATAAATTGCATACCTATTAGGTACCTACTGGACTAGGTACTTATTACATACCTACAGATTAATTTTCAAAAATGTTGTAGGCACAGTTTGTTCCAAGGTTCTACACTATGTGGGACTTAGATGTAAGACCCTCTGCCTCCAAAACTGTCTGTTTGCTATGCATTGGAAAGAAAAGGAGTTTAGCATGTCAGTCTTGCTTAAATTTAGAAGTTAAGTATCTCCAATCATCCTCCTGAATCCAATTTTCAATCTCTCTGTTCTTTTATTCCCTGTCAAAAATAAAGCTAATATTATCTGTATCTTATATCCACATACAACTCTTGAAAAGAAGAATTTTTTTTAATCTCTCAGTTCATCTGGGACCCCTAGATGTGATCAAAACATTCATATCATGGGCTAAACTTTTAACAGCATTCTTATACTGCCATAAAATCATTCTGCCTTTTTGTAAGAACTCCTTTCAGTGTCAAAATATATAAATAGGTAAGAGAGATTAATAAAAAGAAAAAAGAAAAGAAAAGAAAAGAAAAGAAAAGAAAAGAAAAGAAAAGAAAAGAAAAGAAAAGAAAAGAAAAGAAAAAAGAAAATGAGAGAGAAAAGAAAATGAGAGAAAAAAGAAAAGAAAGAAAAAGAAAAAGGAAATAAGAAAAGAAAAAGAAAAAGAGAAAAATCCTCAAACCTATAATTCCTTTTTTAATGTTAGTTTTCCAGGTAAGAGAAGGGCAGCAAAGAGAGCACTTTTTCTGTATTCCCATCTACCAAATACTTTGGAAAAACATAACTGTCTTCTGTAAACAAGGTAAATGAGATATAGCAGCAATGTAATTGAGACAAACGAAGACTGCACTACAGTTTTCTAATTAACAAAACATGAAACTCCAGAGCATTAGCAGCTGATCCAATTACAAAATATTAGCTGCTCTGGAAGGGACTCATGAACAGCAAGGTCACAGCACAAACTCCTTGCAGATGTTAGATCAGTTGACACCTGCAAATCATTTGGAAGCAAGTATTTATTTATATATCTTATTGTGCTACCAGTTTTTCTGTTTTCTTTCATCCTAAAGTTTTGATCCCATGGGACCAAAAGAATTAGAAAAAAGTCAGTGTGACTATTTTTTCTATGTATAGGTCTAATTAGCATAATTTTCATTTTATTTTCTTGCCTCAGTAGGTGTCAATATACAAATCCCAAAATACTAGCAATGGATTTAGTCCCCAGTCTGATTCTAATTTCTTCAGCAAAAGAACTTTCTCTAGTGTCTCTCACATTTCAATTTTATATTACAGCCTGGGGTGTAAAATACTGATAAGCTCTTGAAAAATTCATTATTTGTCTACATTTGTGTCCACCTCCTTTACATGTATTCATCTACTTTTGGATGTATTTTCAGAAACTTTCCTCCTCAGAGGCAGGAACAGTGAATAGAAGCACAGATGACAAGGTGTCTTCAGACAAATGGTGTCACAGGAGCCCTCAGAGTTTCATGATTGCTGTATAGGAATTGACACACGAAGGCAATGCTACAAGCAGGATTCTTCTCTCTGAAGGGTTCATAGTCTAGTCTGGCTCTGCTCCAACCCTATTTCCACTACTAGTCCTGGATTTCTTGCTATCACTTAAAGCTGTGCTGTGCTTGCTTTTGTATTGTGATCATGTCAAACTCTGTTTGCCTTACCTAAGTTCTTCTATTTGGTCACTTACGACAGATTTTGGTACAAGAATTTACACCTAGTTTTCTGACTTCTACTTTTTTTTCCTAGTGACTGAAAGATAAAATCAAGTCTTCTCTTTTTTGTCTCCAGTAAATGATTGTATATACCAAGCAGAGTCTCCTCTTTGTGGCAGTAATGTTAAGTTTCCCAGTCCATCAGCAGGAAATCTGAAGACAATATGAGCATGACCCCACCTCTCTTGCTGCCATCCTTTCACACGGAGGAAGCAAAAGCAAGCCTGGCAGTCAGTCTGTGCAGGTAACCAGTGGAGGACTAAAGCTCCAAAGTAGAATCTATAGCTCACTGCAGTCAGCTGATAAGATACTCATACAAAATATTATCAATCCAAGTGTCCTAAGCTGAGCAACAACAGTGGCTGCTGTACATAGATTCATTTATTCCATATGGATAAATAAATAGCAATAAATGGAAAATCAAAATACTTCCAGTTAACAAAAAACCCACTATACTGTCTTCTCCAATACCTAATATTAATATTGTTAGTAGTCATAATTGTGTTGGATCTTACTTTTCCAGAATCTACAAAGTTCTAAACTAGCCTAGAAAAAAACAATGCCCAAAAGAAAAAGGCTTAATATTAAATCTGTGCTGAATTTATCTGATATGATATCATCTTTCCCTAGTTAAAATGTTGTGTGTTAACATTTGCAAATTTTGAAATGTGTGTTACCATGACTGCAGCAAACATTCTATTTTTAGATTCTGTTAATCTCTCATCTTAAAATATAGAAAGGCAACCAATGACAGCAGTAAATATCCTTCTCTCATGGAGATTAAGCTATATAATTAAAGAATTATAGTCCACTCAGATGCACAAAAGTGGTTTTAGACGCTTCTTGATGAAATTTTATGCGAAGGACAATTTCTAACATGAATCTAATTTTCTGCACTGTTTACTAACAAGACACAGACCTTAGAGCTAAAATTAATAGATGTTATTAACATTTCATTAGTGAGTATCAATTTTGCAATGATAGATGTTCTAATCTGTTACCTAGGCAATAAAACAGGATTTAATTAAATATACTAAAAAAGTATACTTTTAATGAAGAACTAAGATTTTTATAATCCTCTTCACATTAAACATACATACATGAATGCACACACTCCACCACAGAAATTGTTGCAAACAGCCATCATGATTCACTTCATCAAAATGAAGTCAAGTGTTCAGAAAGGCATAGCTTTGCTATCCATTGAAACATTCTGCTGTAATCCTTAATAATTTCAAAGCACAGTGATTCACAAAACACAGCAAAACTTACATAGAATTGATGTGGAAGCAGTTATTTATATTTGGAATGTAGTTATTGGCTGTGATATAGTGCTCACAAGCAAATTTCCATTATAGTTTCAGATGTCATACTGAAGTCAGTCAGATGGCATACTTAGGGTTTTATTGACCATTTAGATAAAGTCCAAAACTTTATCCTGTAAGAATATCAAAAAGCACCAAAAAAACCACATAATTTAAATACTGAACACAATTTGAATTTTTCCATAGTCCTTTGTTGAAAAACTACACATTTGTATAAATTTACACAAATGTCTACTTCTAGTTGAACCTATACTAACATTTTAGTTTGAAAAAGGCAGGTGTATTTGATGTGAATCCCTCAGATGTCCTCTTGTACATTATTTTAGTTCACTTCATGGAACAGTTTCAGAGCCCCTGAACAAGGATCATTTCAGTAGAAACTAACCCAGTAAAGGCACTGCAGAAGTGCAGTTTCACTTAGTAATGAACATTAGATCCACAGTACCAGAGCAGAGCCAATCTAACCTACTCCTCTTTGTAATACATGCTTTGGGACCCTGTACATTACACAAATCCCCCTCTGATGACAGGCATATTATCGCTCAGACTTTCTTACAACACTCATCTCTGTAGATTATACCTATTCTAGTAAATAAAATGAGCTAAGGCTTGTTTTCTGACACTGAGAGCAAACAGAATGGGACAGCTGCATTCAGACAATGGAAATCACCTCGTTCTTAATGCCTATTAGGAACAGTCCCATGCTTGCGCTATCTTGTAATCATATGCAAACTTTGCTGTCCTGCAAGCATCTCCTGGGCATTTATGACAAGACATTTACCTGTCTCAGACAAAAGCATGAAAGGAACATGTTAACAATTAAATGAGAGGGTGGCCGGTGTGCTAACATGCAAGTCTGTCTTGATCTTACTTAATTTTCTTGTATAAAATACATAGTTACTTCACAGTCTCTGGCTTATGTTCCCAGTTCCCAGTGACCTGAAGGAGGCCTCATGGTGATTTTACTGATGTGAGCATTAGACATAAAAATGTGAATGTCCACATTTTCAAGTAATGTTTAATTCCCAGCCTGATATATCAAGTATCAGAATTTTCAGAGATTTTTCTAAGATCCTCAAGATAAGGTTATATGTCAGACCAAAAATCTCTTTGGTGTTCAAAACATTATTCAAAATGTGAGTGTGCTTAGATTCAGTGTGTGATACAGTAGTATTTTTCTCTATTCTTTTTCTCCCATTTCTTACCCTATCTTTGGACCATTACAGAGAATGAAACTGATGGCATCTTTCCAAGTTCTTTCCTAAGCAGAGATAATTTAGAATTCTTTATTGTATGTGCATAATTAGAATACCTGTGTTTGGGGGTTTTTTTCTTCCTGTTTGCATCGTTTCCCTTCCATTGACATTTCACTTCCAGTTTTGTTGCCTTCTCATTCTGTGGTACTTCTTCAACTTTGTGCCAGTAGCTTCAGGTTAGGCTGTCTTGTATTATTTTGCATCAACACTCATTTCATATGTTCAGAACACAATGACTTCAGCAGCAGCTGTGAGTACTCGGCAGTTCTGCAAACAAGGCATAAAAATCTAAAAATGTGCATTCTAAAAATGAGAACTGTAATTAATGAGCAAAAAGAAAAAGTTCAGCTTAGGTAACTTGCTAGCCAAACACTGTGGCAGGGATAAAAATTGGTAGAAATTCTTCTAATAAAGCAGATCTATTGAAAATTACTGTTCCATTCAGGCATCTTTTGTTCAATAAACTTGGAGCACGTCTGAGAAAATCCCACCCATGTTTCTGACATTTATAGAAGCTGGATGTGCTAATTTTGGATGGGATAGTTAATTTTCTTCATAGGAACTTGTATGGGGCTACACGTTGGATTTGTGGTGAAAATAGACTTGAAAACATAGGGATGTTTCTTTTTTGCTGAGCAGGGCTTACACTGCATCCAAGCCTTTTCTCTCCTCACTCCACCCCACCAGTGAGGAGCCTGGGAGTGCACAAGGAGCTGGGAGGGGACACGGCTGGGACAGCTGACCCAAACTGACCCAAGGGGTGTCCCAGACCATATGGCATCGTGCTCAGCATATAGAGCTGCAGGAAGACAAAGGAAGGAAGGACATTCACAGTGATGATGTTTGTCTTCCCAGGTCACTGTTAGGCATGATGGGGTCTGGCTTTCCTGTGGCTCACCGAACACCTGCCTGACCATGAGAAGTTGTGAATTAATGCCTTGTTTTGCTTTGTGGGTGTCCAAAAATTTTGCTTTACTTGTTCAACTATCCTTATCTCAGCCCATGAGTTTTCTTACTTTTACCCTTCAGATTCACTCACCCATCCCACTGCAGGGTAGTGAGTGAGCAGCCCCAAGGGGCTTAGTTGTCAGCCAGGGTAAAGCCACTGGAGGATAATGGTTTGTTCCAGAACAACACAATCTCATTAACACAGGAGTAAAGCATTTAAAATTTCTCCAAACTATAATTCCAATAAGGTTCCCCTCAACTCCACATGAAGTTCTTGGATATTTGAATTAATATTGATCACAACTGCATTCTTGCACAATCCATAAAATACCCACCAACTAGCACACTAACAACACAACACTCCTTGTCTTGGAGGAGAGAGTCTAATTAGTAAATAAAACCAAATTTGGAATGAATGGCTATTCACAATCTACATTAATCTGTAGATAAATTGTTTCTACTGGAAAGGTATGGAAGCTGACATTGCTGACAACACACCTCTCTTTTGTCATGTATCATGAAAAAGTATCTTCTGCTCACACAGAGGACTGCTCAAAAAAACCCAGTGTGCACACAAAAATATTGAAAATGTATGTTTCTCCTTTGTTCCTTAAAATACTGTGGCTGGTTAGATCCAGTGTTTATGCCAACACCACTTAATTTTTTTACTTCCCATTTCTGTACAACATGCAGCAGTGACCCAAGACCTTCCCTCTCCTTTTCTAAAAACATTTAAGACACAAATCTCTGCAAGAGTATGTTGGTGTGTGGCACTGTGTGGAACTTGTAAGAGCTGCCGTTGTTATGAAGGCATGAGACCTTCCTCTAATTTATCAAAATCCTCCATGAGTCTATTAGAGACACAGAACAAGAGGCCATTTAAACAAATTTTCCAAGAACTCAAGCAAGCAATGTTAATGGCAAAAGATACAGAGTTATTAATCTATCTAAGCATCAGTGGGGTCTAATTACAGAGGAAGAAATAAAGTATTATCAATCATTAGAGCTTTACAGAGATTCTTATTCAAAATCCCTGGTGGGATACTGGCAAAGAGTTTAATAAAAATGTCATATACTATTGGAGTCTTAAGTAGTAATACTGTTTTCTCTTTAACTGAAGAGATCAAATACTCAAAGAATTCAGAAATAATGCCAAATCTCTAAGCTTTACATATAAGGTTTCTCCCCTGCACATTTCCAAAGCATCCATGGAATAAGCGCCACTATTCTCAGTTAAATAGCTGTCAGGTCAGTTTGTGTGTGGATAAAGCACTAAGTGCCTCAGCAAACAGAGCAGAGAAGCTTTCTACAGGAAATATCACATAGGGAAAGGAGGAGAAGCCTTCCTCTGAAGTGCAAGACTTCAGGGAAACTTCTCTTTAAGATTCATAAAACATAGCAGTTGGGACTGTCCCATGCATACAGTGGAATATGAAACCTACAGATTACTGAACTGTGGAGACTTCCACTTCTTTTAGTTGTAGTTTTAAGTTGTACTAAAACCATTTAATGTGTTGCTTCATGATGCTTTAGATCACAGCTCCCAGTTTGTTTCACACAGGGAACATCATGGCCTAGTTCTACTCCCATTGTGCATCAGGTTGCTCAGAAAAAGCCAGTCCTCTTGCAAACCCATACCTGTCTTGGTTCTTTTGACACTGACAGCTGACCCACCTACACTGTATCAACTGTATGGGCTCCAAAACAACTGTTTCAGTGACTTCTGCTTGCTGTAATTCCATCATATCTCACTCTGCTAGATATGCTCGATGACATAACTGCTTGAGTGATGGCTTGGACCATAGTGGCTGAGAAAGCAGAGGGTGTAAATCAAGTTCTGATTTTGGTCCAGGGGGTATGTTTTGACTAGCAATGGTAGGTTCTCCTTTTCATACCCAAAGTGACTACTGTGTAATGTCTGAACCTAACAATTACCAGTTTTAGTGGTTTTAGCTAGGCCTCAAATTGTCAGGCTCAGAGAATCAATGTGGATTGGGAGACAGCTCTCACCTGAGTGGGTAACCAAGGAAGTATTTCATACCAGATGATGCAAACTTAAGATTGTGTGCAGCAGTGGGAGGTGTTAGTTCAGTTCCATTATGGCTGGAGTGCAGAGAAGACTGCTACAGTTGTTCTCTTCTGTTAGGCCCTGCCCCTGCTGCCACTGCTTGCATTTTGTTTGCATTCAGGGAAGCAGAAACATTTTTGTTGTTAGTCTTTCTGTATCTCGCAAGGTGTCTTTTAGAGTGGTAATTAATCTAGAGTAATGGGCTTTGTATTAACTGAGGAGTGGTAAGTTATTTCTTGTTATACATAACTTGTGTAAGTGTGTGTTATATAGTAGTTTTCTCTTAATTTTCTCTTTTCTGTATAAATACATGTAGTTAGTTTCAGCATAAACCTGGTTTGAAGTGGTCTTTTCCCTCTCTCCCTCTTCTTTTTCCCTTGGCTGGCTGGGGGTGGGAAGAACACTTCCACTCTGTCTTGGACAGTTGGCATTTTGCCAGCTCAACCTAAGACACCAGTCTTCTTAAGGTCAACATCCTGGTTTTCCAGGAGCTGCAAAGATCATAGCAAGTTATGACTGTTCAACTGGATTAGAAAGCCTTCATAATCATAACCTCTAAGGATAACCTTCTTCAGGAAAAATGATTGTCATTATCTATGCTTAACTACCATTCTGGATTGTCTTCAACTACTATAATGTTTGAATGATCCCTTGCAAGGTTTGCCCCAAAAGAGCACTCACATGTAATGCATATGTAGGCAAGGGATCTGACGGTCTGGGTATGGACACCTGGATTTAAAGGCCGAAAGTGCTAAGATATATGGATGCTGTCTGACTGTAGCTGCTGGCCACAGGTCCAGAAAATGGGCCCAGTAATAATTGATTAGTGTGAATGTGGTCCATCTATCTCTGGAGTTATGCAACACCATGCAGAGTGTGGAAAACCTTGTATTTTCCCACCCTACAAAAAGCTGTCATTTGAAGCCAGGGTTGAGAGGGACAATGAAGAAGGGAAATTAATAACATAAGGGAAATAGAGAACAGTGGAGTTGAGATACAGTGCAGGGAATGGTTTACGGTCACACAGCCTGAGGAATGTTTGTACTTAAACCCTACTACCAGACTTTCCCCTGCTTGCATACTTCACTGTTTTTACATATGATTTCCTGCAACATGAGTGTGCTCCAGGCAGGGGCACCTAGCCAAAATGTTCATTAAACCTCCTGTGTCTCTTGTGACTGTGAGGGGCCTTCACAGGGACTCTTAACAGGGCAATGAGGTAGTCTACAACATTTGTGGGTACATGACAAGACCTCTAGAAACCAAAGATTTTAAAGTTTTCTCTCCTATCTACATGTCTGGTCTCCTTTAAGACTGTGAGGCTGCATTCATGGTGAGAAAAAGCTGAGTTTGTGAAGAAGCAATAGGTGCATCAATGTTCCCAGTGCTGGAGTTTGATGTAAATGTGTGGGTGTGCAGATTGGACTCACCTGGGTGCACAAAGTCAGATCAAATAGTCAGGGCTTTCCATCTCCCTTCATGGGGCTTAGCACCATGAAGCCCTAATTAGGGTGTCAAGAGTACTTAGCTGTGGTGATGGATGATGAATCCAGCCTCACAGTAGCTCCTACATGTGCTACATTCTGGATTTCCTTTTACTGTTCCCAAGCTCAGCTACTTTGACCAGCACTGAAAGGGGATCATCAGGGAAGATGAGACAGTTGCTGCAGTAACAAACTCCTTGTCAGGGAAGATGTGCATCTTCCAGGAGGAGCAATGGTGGTCCTATTAGATATAAAGACGACAGAGGAGAGAGCAGTGTGTCATGCTTCATCCAAAGACAGCTTTGCACTTCTCAAGGTTTCTGACAGTGAATATCAGAGAACATTATATCATGATGTGATAACATGATATCAAAAAGGTACAGGCTCCCACAAATTTTTATCACCATAATTTTTTTTTTATGTCATACATATTCTGCAGCCAAGCAAAGGGATAGATTTGACGCGGAAATGGTATCCATAGACAAAATCTGAGACCGAATTTTTACCATAATTCATCTCCTGTTATGTAGAATAACAGTCACAAACCAGCAAGAAAAAAATTGATGTGATTATCAGTGTAAGACTATACTTCAGTGTGTCTGCTTCCCTCATCTTGTCTCTCTGGGATTGTCTTGACTGGTAAGTGCCACTACTTCTTATAAAGCACCTAGGAAGATTCCAGTTCCTTCTTTCTTTCTTAGTAGAACTATTTATGGATAAGTTCTTTTCTTCCAGACAATCATCCAGTTTATGGGGACTGATCATGAAATAAAAATGTTGCACAGTTTTTCTAAACATACTTTTTCTTATTGGGCTTTGGAACTTAACACATACTAAAGAATTCTGAGCGTGAAATCTTACTTTTGTGTATGATATTTCTGTAGCATAATTTAGTCCAAATGTAATTACTAATTACTCTGTAAAACCAAATGAAAGCATAGTAACTAAGGTCTTTCATTCAACTGTCATTTTTGAGACATCTAATTTATGTGCCTCTGTGGGTAGTTTCAGAAGATCCTAGTATTGGAGGCAGACAGCTTAAAAAACTGTGCTGCACTTCACAGCTCCTGAGCTGTGATGACCCAACACTTCATCAAACTACAGTGTAAAATAGATCAGAGAGCAATCTGTGAAAAAGGAGGAGTAGTTATATTTAACCTGGATAATTTCACCTGTTCAGTTGCTGCATAACCTTGTAAACTGAAGTAGTAAATGTTGGTTCAGCTGGTGCAGGAGTATGGTGTGAAGGTTAGAAACTTCTTAATCCAGGTTTTCCCCAAAACACATGCCTTGTAAAGTTCTACAAAAGACTGTAGCCTCATTCTCTCAATTCCCACATTTTTCAGTGGATCATGATAAATATTATTGGAGGATTCAGAACACAAGTAAAATTTGGCTACTATCTAAAGGAAGCTATTTCAGTTCATTGGTGTTTTAAGAAGCCTAGGAAGAAAGGAGTACTAGGAAGACTATGACAAAAGGCTGGAACATCTATAATACACCTGAATTTTAGATCCCTAGCGAATATTTCAAAATATATACATACATTTCTCATGGTGTCAATAGAGAAAACCATTGTGAAGGCTGCAGAAACCTGTGTCTCTTTCCAATAACTGGTTAGATAAATAATATTTTCCCGAAGTTACTCTTTAGGCATATAAAATTCTCGTATGAATTATAGACTACATGTCCCCACTATAATCTTACCTCATCATGTAGATTGGGTGCTGACAGTATAACCATCTCCCATGAATGCTGCTGAGGCCATTAACTGGGAATAATAAAGCAGCATTCTGAAATCCTCATCTTTTGTTGGCTAAGTAACACCACTACTCCAGGAGTCTTTTGCTCTTCATTTTGCTGCTACAGCTTTCTGTTCCCTTTTTCCCCAAAGGAATGGTGTATAGGAATTTAGTGTGGCAGAGTGCCTGGCCCCACAGAACTATTTTCTGTACAGTCAATGTGATAGTCATGCTGTGTATAGGAAAGGTCTAGTCATTTTTCCTCTGATCATCTCAAATATTCACTGAAAAAACAGATAAAAGCTTGCAGAATTGAACCCTAATGAGTTATGCTATGGAACTGAAAAGGATATTATGATAATATATTTTTAAGCAGTCTAAATATTTTTTTCCCAAGTGAAGCATGCTGTTGAAATCATCCCCCATCAGCTCTGTACACAGTCCCTCACAGAAATCTATGAACTGCAATAGAGCTCTTTTTGGGCAATTTCACTGTCAGAGAAGAATGCAGGAAGGGTGGAACACCAGCCCTCTGATGGAGTAATTTTAGATTTTATTGTAATTCCTGCCAGTGAATATTCCACAAGCAGAGATTACTAAAGCAAACTGTGAAAGGCTACAGCCTGCCCTGTAACCCTAAAAGGATGTTGAGCTTGGCTCTCTTCCAGGGCAGCAGGATGTGTGGCCTGGATTAGAGCAGGAATATTCCTAACATTCATTGCTTTTTAATGATGTCATGCTTGCTAGCTATTGCAAGTCCTTTACGCTTTCCTCTGTAAAAGCTTTTCTAATACTACTGAAACTTCCTGCTGAGAAAACATTGCAAAACAAGGCTGTAAGTATCACATCCAGACAAGGATAAAAGTACAGAGCTGCTAAAATACATAGTTTATGGAAAGAGTAACTCAGCCTTGATGATTGTATTGTTATTACATATGTGTGTCAAATACTGTAAAATGAAATCAACAATATATGCTAAGTGGTTATTTTTACATTCCTGATTTTATCAATAGAAAACTTTACATTTGAAAGGTCTTGTTTTGCTTTACTTTATATGGTATCTAAACACAAAATCCAGTGTTGAAAGAAGTGAACATTTTGTTTGATATTGAAATCACTTTATTTCAGGGAATATGTAATCATTACATTACAAAATGAAACATGAATATTCACATTTGTGAATGAAAAGCATGATAGCTACTTCTTAACAGGCTATATAAATTCTGGAAATCAACATAATCACTAATGGTGATATTAATTTAATTTTGTTGATTAATTATAAATTGCTTTTAGCCAATCACAATCACCAGCTGCACAGGAGAACAAAGAGGAGATAGAAGCATGTCCCTCTCTGCTGCCCCCTTAAAATTTGGTCAAACTCAGTTCCAACTGAGGGCAGTCAGGTGGCTCTTCACTGGGAAGATTGGAGCCTTTTAATAAATCAATCCATTAATCCTGCCTTTATTTCTTTGAAAACTTTAACAATATACATCTGATATATATTTTTAAGCCTAGTGTGACCGAAAGATCATGCTTACTTTTTTTGCACCAAATTCTAAGAAATTTCACAGCATCAAAAGATTTTTAAAAGTATCCACCAAAAACAAACAAAAAAAATCACATAGCAGCAAATACCTATTTTGTGCAGAAAATAGAAAGGAATTTGGGAAATATTTCTTGTTCAGATCATAGAAATGAATCATGACAGTCAACAAGGAGCAGGACAACCACCTGCATTAGTACAGGGTAAGAATATTGGCTGTGCTGTGAATGATTCTGGGGTTATGGGAAGTGGTGTGCTGGGTGCAGCCAACAATGTGCTCTATCATAAGGCAAACTGCTTATTTGGCTACAACTACAGGAGTGTGGCTAATCAACAAAGGGAAGTTAGTAACCCCCACTGGCCGGCAGTGCTGGGCTACACTTGAAATGCTGGTGTAGAGTTTTTGGACACCTAGTTCAAAAAAAATTCTTCCGAAATTACATGATCCAGCTACCATTATGACTGGGGACCTGTGAGCAAAACTTGAAGTCTGGCTCCTTAAGTCTGGCAAAAACGGAAGCTGAGGCAACCTAACCCAAGCTTACAATCTGGAGTTGCAAATGTAATGGAGTCAAACTTTTCATGGTGGCAGCACATGGTAAAATAAGCCACAGGATCTACACACTGCAATTTGGGAGGGTCAGGCTGTGTATTAAGGAAAACTTCACTTGGAGGATATGGCAGCAAGGGGACAGATTACCCAGACGGATAGCCTCTCTGTCTTTAGAGTTTTCAAATCTCAGCTGGACAATTCCAGGGCTTCTTGGCGTAGCCTGGTGACTAATTCTGCTGTGAAACAGAACGGGAGAGAGGCTGGAGCAGACCTTCAGCTACCACTCTTAGCCAGCTCGTCGGCTATCCTGTGACCTGCACACAGGGTCAGATCTGCAGTCCTTATCGCTCTCTCCTTGGGCAGTATCCAGTAACAGATGCTCTGCGTGGCAACATTGAAACCCTGATGCAGATAATTATAGAATAATTTGCTTCAAGTTAAAAGTTTATTGGAAGCATAATCAATTTCTAAGAATTTATCGTAAATGTAGTTTGTAACAGGAATGTTAAGACGTTGAAAATGCTTTTAGCATCCTCCTTTCATTTTAAATACACCAGCATTCCAGACCAAGTGTTTCTAGGAAAAAAAAAATCTTTTAAACCTGAAGTCCTGGTCTTAAACTCCCCACCAGGAGTAAGAGTTCCGATTCAGCTGATGCACATTAAAGAAAAGACAAAGGCTTCCATTACAATCCAGCCCTTAAGGAGCAGTTAGTAGCAATTAGAAAATTATTGCCACAACACAATCCTAGAACTGTGCCCTAAGGGAAAAGCTTTTGACAGAAGACCACCATTCCTCTGATCTTGCTGCCAAAAGGAGTAAGCACTGCTCTCTTATTCACAGGAGAAAATTGGTCTGGCTCATGAATGGCAAGCTGTTATACTTAAAGTCCAACACCTGCTTATGCCTCTAGTCAGATATTTAAAAATTTGTTCACATAATGTCACTCTGGAATACAATGACTTCAGAAAAGTTATTGGAACTAATAAAACTTTCCTCCCTTCGTATTTCTCACTGCTTGTGGAGATTTAGGAAATGGTTTAGTAAATATGATAGCCAAATTCTATCAGTGGTTCTAGATATATACAACTGTAAAAACTGTAAGTGAAAGTAGACTTGGCCGCTAAGAGGGGCAACAGAGACATCTTTCTAGTTGTAGGTCAGAGAGACTCAAATATAAAACAAATTATTCATACTTTAATATCGCAGAGTCATAAATCTCTTAGTTTGGTTCAGGACAATCTAATTTTTCTCATTTTAAAGATTTTGGAAAGGTGAATTGTGTTTTGGTGGTTTTTTTTTAATATTTGTGTTCATCTAGTTGCAACTAAAGTGCATTAAATATTAAACATTTTAATGTTTAATCACTTTTGGAATAGAGCGCACATCTCTGTGCAGTTCTGGGTTCCTCCATCTCCCTTACTTGTACGTCTGGAAGTATATCTGCATTTAAAATACTGTTTCAAAAGTAGATGTGACTGAACTATTATCAATTTGTTCTACACAGAGTTTTATCCTATTCACAAATTCCTCAAGGTCTCACAGCTCAGATTTATAAAGGGATTTCTGACAAGAACAGTGACACTAATGTTACAAACAGTAAAGCTGAATGTCAGGAGTTTCTTTCCAAAACAACATCTTGACATATTTTCAACTGAAATAAATAGCTGTATTTCTCTTGAGCTGAACAGTCATTTAAGAGAACTGTCAGTGACCAATGCTGTCAGTACATTGGTGCAATTAAATTATATATGCTTACACCAGGTAACTCCTGCTTTATGAGCCAAATAATGTTGCTGAAGTGGAATGACATCTTTGGCCAAAGCCAAGTATTCTTTTACAGAATATTCCCAGTAAAACTTGAAGTAAGTGCATCACAGTCAGTTGCTTAACATGACAGAAGACATTATAGAAGCAAATTTTGTGCTTTAGTGCAAGATTTGGCTGCTTTCAGCAACTGTTTTAATATTTTGAATGGAGGAAGCAGGGCACAGCAATGGAGAAATGAAAAACATATTTTACAGCAATGTAGAAAAAAACCTCAATGAAGCCCTTCTGTTCTTCAAGTTTCAGTTACAAAATTGTGTTAGTAAAAGGAAGCTGGCACACATGACAAGCAAGACTGGTATTTATGCATGTCCTTTTGCTTTATGGCTCTGCTGGGTCAGTAGGTTGACTGTCATGCACTTCAATCTAGCTTCCATTCAAAGAAGAAAAATAAATGTTGCAACTGGAAGTGGAGTCCTATTTCTACCTGCCTCTCTAATCCTGAGAACAAATGGTCATTAAGGTATTTTTTCGTATCCTTGTTCTCATTACGAAACCACTAATAATTTAACACCAGTGACTGTTTCCAGAGTTGGAATGGCTCAAGACTAGAGTAGAAAGAGTGAAATATATACCTTTTAAAGACTAGAAGACTGCATGGTTGTGTCACTGTCTGTCTGTATTATGTCTGGCACTAATACATGGTATTAATCATTCACCTTCATAATCACCAAATTCACCATTGTTTGTTTCCTTTCTGCACTTCTACTGTCTTCTATTTCAATTATGCATCCTCCATTTATCCATATGACCAAATAGGCTTTGAGTTTAAATGTATGAACTTCTTAATGCAAATAGACTTTAATTCAGATATATATGTTTCTATCAGGAAACAGACTTGACTACAACTGAGATTAGTGTAGGCCAGGCAGCTGGTTTTATGCATATTTATGCAGTGTGAGACCAGAAAGACCAGTTCCAGACTCAGTGGAATCTTAAGGCTTTCTGCATTTTTACTTGTACACCAAACCCCAGGAGCACAGCTATATGTAAGAGGCTGCATTAGACAGTTGTGAACAGTCTGTACAGTTGGTATTGCTATAGGTTAATGCAAAGCAGCTTCTTCTTGTCATTCATCCCTCATCTCTGCATTTCTTCCCTCTTTTCATTCCAGTCTGGACATCTACCTCGTCCACAAGCCAATGCTGTGCCGCTCTGTAGCTGCTTCCTGTAGCTTGTGCATCTGCATATACATCTCTATATTTTGCACATTTTTGTCTTTCTCTTCTCTTCTCTTCTCTTCTCTTCTCTTCTCTTCTCTTCTCTTCTCTTCTCTTCTCTTCTCTTCTCTTCTCTTCTCTTCTCTTCTCTTCTCTTCTCTTCTTTCTGTCATCTGTGTGTTTTTGTATGGGTAGATGAGAGGTAGAAGCCTTGAATTTGGAAATTAGAAGTTCAGTCACTAGTAGTAATGTAATCTTCTTCATGGTCACATTGACACAGGATCCAAATATCTGTCCTGCCTCATTTGCATCTGCCATCGTGAAATCAAATTATTCAGTCAGATCTCAGTACCCAGAGTCAGCATTGCTGAAACAGTGGAAAAATTTTATTGAAGGAAGAGACCAGTACAAACTTCCACAGACCTCTTCCAGGATCCACTTTGTAAAACACACCATGTCCAGAACTGTTCAGTCACTGCCATCAGGGGGTACTGCTGAACTGGGATGGGTCCTCTTGGCAGAAGAATTCGGTTTTGACAAATCTTCTGAGAGGTGAGACTGCTTTGAGGCCTCACAACCATTATCCATCACAGTCTGGATGTGCACACTGGTGTTTGCATTCAGATCATGAAGCCATTTTTGTTTTGCAATTAAGCACTGTTTTAAGGGTAAAAAAAAAATAAAAGAGGAAGGCAAAAGTAGAAAATTTTAAACACAGCCTGGCAATGAACTCATGACCTACAAGAATCTGTAGTCCATTAGCAATCAGTGACCCATCAAGTTCTGTGCTCTACAGTCCTCATTATCTCACAGTTAATTGAACTCATGCAACATGACATTTATTTATTAATTTACTTGAAAAGAAAAGGACATTTTAAAATGGGACTAACTCAGTTATTCTAAGAACCTCATCTTTCAAAAGCTGTCATTTAAAACCGAATAATCTAATTATTTGTAATTTTCCTTGTGATTCTGTGTTCTCTAAAGGAAATCTCATTGATTGCCTTACATAAGTCTTATAAGAAGTTTTTCACATGTTCTGACATTTGAAGTCTTTCTCTGGACACAGAGAAGGTACCTATCCAAGAAGATTCACTTAAAAGGAAAAATGTGCTATACGGGGATCTGTTCCATGCCCCTGAGCTCTCTAGCTCAAACTTCTTCCTGAATGTGGAGATTAACCTTAAAACGGCAGCATAGCTCTTTGCCCTCTTCCCTCCCTGAAAAGGAAACTGTCACTTTCAACTATTTCAGAATTTTAATTCTGTAAAACAGCCATGCCCCAGCTCTGCAACAATGCACAGTTTATTCTGGGTGGCTTTGGAATTGCCTCTGACTCCTGCTCATTTCCCAGTAATTGCTGATAATTACACCACTCAAAACAGAATGAAACACAACAGACTCTCTCAAAGCTGTAGAAACAAAGTTTGTCCAGAAACTGACCTTCCCGTTTGGAGGTGAGAGGAAGTGTGCATGGAATTATATAGGCATGATGAGTTGCTTTCTAACTCATTTTGATAGAAATCAACAAGCATAGGCAGGAGGAAAACCAAGGCAGTAGCTTTAAGGAGCCCCAGGCAGCACATTACGTGCCGGCTTAGGTTTATACAGTGGCTTTAGGAGCTGTCAATGCTCTGTCTCGCCTGTTATCTTAATATACTGCAACAATGGCAGTGATAAACAACATATATTTAATATAAACCCTTCTTTGCTTGTTTATAGAAAAAGTTTCTTTGGTCAGCATATAAAGTCTTCGAGGTCTTTTTAAAGCTCATTGCCAGAGGAAAAAGGGGGGGGGGGGGCGGGAGGCTGCTGGGGGAGCTAAGGAAGAGTGCCAAGTCTTATACAGCAAAAGAGTTTTTATGGCATTTCTCCTTTTTCTGAAGACTGGTTTTACAGCATGTTTCAGCAAGACGTTCAAAATCACACCCATCCTAGGTTTCAATCATCCTCATTGAAATAGCCTTGGCAGAAGCAAGGACCTTGTAACGGCTTTCGAACTGCAGTGTAAGAGATCTGGCAGAAAGAGGCCTTGGACTTGCGATGCTGCATTCACATCCATATAAGAGCTGAGGCACAAAGCAGCCTTGGAGCAATGATGCTGCACTCGTGCACGTGCGGGCAGCAGTGGGCCTTGGAGCTCCAACACTCGGGCACACACTCTGACGCTGTGGTTTCCTTCAGCGCAAGAAGTGACGGGCAGAGGGGCCTTGGATTTCAGACAGCAGGCACAGAGCAGTGTTTATGTGCATCATACACATGCAAAAGTATCCTGCGAGACACTGGAGTCCTGCAGCTCCCTCAGACATTTAAAGAGCAAATCCAAATTCCTTTTCCTATGAAGGATGTATGGCTAACTTTGAGATACTGCTATACCACCTTTAAAGGAAATACAAAGCAACAAACTGAATTTCCTTAGCTTTTCAAAAATAGCCCCACAGCTGGTTAGATTAATTTGTTTCTTTTTGGCATTCCTTCCCTGGAGGCAGTAAACATGATCAGCTGTTATCCACTGGAAGCACTATAAAAACAGATCTATCAGTATTATTATTATTATTTATCATTCGTAAATACTGACAATGTGTTACAGGGCTGTTTGTCATACTGAGAGCAGATGGTTTATTATGAAGTTACATTCTGAACCTCCAGAGATTCTGCATCTGATTTACCAACCCCATCCCTTCCTCAAATGCTATGTAATAATTGATGAATACTGGATTCAACATTGTTGATACTTACAATTGTATTGTGTCCCACAATATCTGAGCAATGTTTTAATATTTCTGTGGAAGCTGTGTTGCACCTTAACAGATGACACAGATGTAAAAATTACAGGAGATTTGTGGTTTGTCTTAAGCAGAAGCTGAGAAGGTGACTGTGGTTGTCCTCTCTGGTTCTAAATGCATAAACATGCCTTCTTTTCTCTAAGAATTCTAAAAAGAATGCAATTTTTTTAAGACAGGTATGTCTGTCTTGTCCAGCTGTAGGTCAAATGTGGAAATAAGAACTTCAGTGCCACCAAAGTACCCTACAGACCTGTGAAATCCTCCCTTCTTCCCCCCAACACACAACCAAAATTACTTTCAATGTAGTTATAGTGAAAACTAAAAATCAGGAAGCAAAGGCTCTCACTCATAGTTCTATCTGACCACATAACTGTGCAGTAGGTATTAATTAATCCAAAATAATTCAATACCTGTGAAACAAGGAAAATATAAGCCTGATTTTACTTAAGAGAGTCAAATGTAATAATGAAAATTTTTTTCCTGTCAATTAGCAGAGAGGTAATTTTAGGCAGGATACAGTCAGTGTGCCACACTAGTAGATTTTAGCTCAAACTTCACTTTAGATAGGTGGTGGAAGACTAAAGGAGCCAGTAATTGGTGCTCATGTATGGAGCTTAGCAATCCACTGAAGAACTGAGAGAATAGCCAACAGGAATCACATTTGATCTGCCAGCACAGACCACCAGAAAGAACAATGAAACAGAACCAAATCATAGTGGAAAGAAGTGAAGAAGCGATGTCTTCACCACAAAGTATATTTGATGAGTATGAGATTGTCTTGGATTGAGCTGGCAAAATGCCAAGTGTCCAAAACAGAGAAAAAAAGTGCTCCTCGCCCCACCAACCAGCCAAGGGGAAAAGGAAGAGGGAGAGGAAAAAAACCCCTTCAAACTAGGTTTATGCTGAAACTAACTGCATGTATTTATACAGAGCCTGCCAATTTGAGGCCTAGCTAAAACCACTACAGAGATGCATGGCATGGATTCCCAAAGTATCACTTGTAAACCAAGAGCTGGACTTCTCTTACTAACTTGAATAGATTTACACTTCTCTCTTCATCAATAGCTAGAAATAGGCATCTCAATCCACCAGGCATACAGAATGAATCTGGTAGTGACACATTTTCCCTGTTTGACTGTTACTTGACTGTATAAATCCACCTGAAAATTTGCATGGTTCAAAATCTGAACTTAGATGACAAATCTTCTGATACTTCTAAACCTCATTTTAGGTGACTTTGAATATTTTCAGAGATGAACTGGAAGATAACAACAGTGGCAGAAACAAGTTCATGCATTGAAGGAATATTGGAGAACAAGTGCAGGGTTAGCCTTCTAAAGCCAGTGACATTCCCTGTGAAAAGTTCATGGAAACTTGAACTGCTGGAGTCAGTTGTGACCAGATGTATTGGAGACCAGATGAGGAGGGTGAAATGATTCAAGGTTAGACCGAAGGCTGCTTGAGAGGTCTCTTATTTTGTTGCTGTATTGGTTTCTTGTTTCTAATTTTTTCTCTCACTATTTAGACTTTCAATTAGGAAACTTACCTAGAGAAGAACTACTTGTGTAACTGAATTCAACGGGTTCTGAAAACAAGGTGAAATAGATGAGCAGTGTGTAAAGAAAGGGTTGTGGTTAAAAAATTAAAACAATTAAAAACACACAGTTATGTGTAGATTATTAGCCATAATTATCTTCAATACAGAAATAATGATTTTGACATTCTTGTGAAACAACCTGCCATGCTGTGGTTTTATGCTATAATTTTAAAGATTTTTTAAAAAAAACTTGAATTTTTTCACTTGAAAAATAGATTTTCTGTCTTTAACAATTTCAATTTTCCTCATGACCGAGTTGTTACAATGAAGACTTGACAGAAATGTTTAAAATATACACAAATTACCATCTTATCTAAGACTGACTTTCACTTCAGAGGGGCAAAATATGAGAAAAAAACTTCTCATTTTCAGGGTTGTCAGAAATGAAGGCTTGATCCACAGGAAAGTAAGACACAAGAAGTTAACCTATTAAGGCAGACAGCAACGAGCACGAGTGCCCCGTGTTTCATAGTACCATGTCAACCTGGGCAATATACTTTTAAATAAGCTGAAGAATGTTTTTAGGGGGAAGAAATAATTGCATGGTTATGCCATTGGCAATAATAAAGAAATTACCACAGGAAAATATTATCTTGCTTGGATCAATGATACAGGGGAAATGAGATTTTAATAATTCTGTGTCTCTCCATCATGAATTGACTCCTGTTTTTCATTGTTTGCAGCAGCTATACAGAACTGGGAGGCTTTAAGCTGGATTAACAGTGATATAATAATGTAAACTGAGGCAAATAGATTAGTGCATTTAATTTCTTACAGAGTAATAAGCAAGCTGTGTTTCCCAGGAGGAGTTTGGCAGTGAAGAAGTACAACTCTACAAAAGAGAAGGGAGCACAAACTGAAGTCACCCTGATGAAATGGGCAGAGCAGCTACACTGAAACTCCTGCACAGCTATTGAAGGGAAATGCCCAGTCCCTGGTGTCAATGATGAGTCAGGCAGGCAGGATGCTTCAAGAGAACAGGGGCTCTCAGCATCGGGAACCATGTAATGGGGAAACATGCTTTCATGCAGAAGAGTAGCAGGAAATAGGATGTTTTGAGGGAAATGGAGGAAGGAAACCGAGAGGCAGAGGAAGAAGAGAAGAGGAATAAAAGGAGAAAGCAGATGGGGAAGAGATGACATTATAAAACAGTGTTATTAACTATTATGAGATCTGGTTTTTTGGCAGCTGAAAACAAGGTGGGTGTTTTTTTGATTTTCCTGTTCTTGCAGTTCCTTTCAAGTAATTGCTAAAATTACCACAGGAATGTAAAAATGGGAGTTTCCCAAGACATTCTTTTTATTAATTAGTAATTGAATTTGAGAAAGCATTCTGAAACTCTTATAGTCAATATTCTGAGGAGGGCTTTTGCAGTCATTTTAGATAAATTAAGTAGGCTTATACTTGCATTTCATACCAAGTCATTATTTTCTTGCAATTACTGTGACTCTACATTACACATAGAGATACATAGTTTTATAATAATGTCAGATATTCCAGATAAATTTATAGAATCCAAATTTTGTTGGGTTTTTCTCTCTCTTTTTTTTTTTTTTTTGAACAGAATTTGTCACCAAAGACTTGTTTAAAAAATTAAACCATGACCAATATAATTTGCTGGGTATAACTGGAAGCAGTTTAGAATTTCAAAAACACCCAGCTGATAACTTTTTAAGGGATCTAAGGCAAGATGATATGTCTGTGGAATACACACACAAAGCAGAGATGTTAGTCTATCCCTTTCTTTAAAATAAGAAAGAGTAACGTATTGAGACGACTCACTTATCCAGGGCTGCACAGAGTGACTCACAGAGCCTGTGCTCCTCTGGCAGAAATGCAGTGGCTCTACTTCACAATTCCTTTGCCTCCTCCAGGGTGTGTGTATATGTGTATACAAAAACCACACCCGGACAAAATACTATACCATCATTTCGGATCACTCCTGCTCTTTTCTCACACAGCTGAACACCCTGACACACTGTAAACTCAGCTGAATGTGTGTCAGGGCACAGCAGCCTGTTTCTCCTGAAGCACTGACATTTCACTATGAACTACCTAACCATCACAGTAGAGACTGGAAAGGGGTTTCCAGGCTGTTTTCCTTTTTATTTTTCTGATCACTCAGAACAACTTAACTCACTATTCTTATTAGCTATTGATAAGAAAGTGGTGTTGTACTGACTTCACATATACTTCAGGCTTAAGATCTTTAGTCTTTAGTCTTATAAGTTAGGAGTTTACTATACATATTTACCCACCAAAATTTAATAAATGTGACCATTAAACACCAGATGGGACAAATTTGCTCACAGTGGTGCTAGTATTACTTTATTATTGCTAAGACATGGTCAAGGGCAACATTTTTCTCCATAGTGTGAACTGGTTTTGTTAGCCCAAGAACACATGCAAAGGATGAGACAAAACTTTATGCACCATAAATATCCTTCTTATGTTTTGTGGTAATAATGCATCATAAAAATAGATATGACCTGGCCATCTCAGCTTCCCTCCAGTTTTATTAGCTTTCTTTTAACCATTAAATGTTAATACACTTCAAAGGTGGAACTTGGAGCAACTGAGCTCTGCTTCGTGCATACAGGTCTGTATTGCAATTAGTGATGGGCTGTCTCAAAAGGGTCAGGTTTCTGTTTGGGACACTGGACTAGAAGAAACCTTGCAGTGAAACACCACCATCACAGGCAAACATGTTGTTTATATTCTATTTGTAAATACTTTATTTCTTCATTTTAAACCAAGTTTAGAAGCTATCTCTTGCTATTCCACCCTGAAAGACATCACAGAATCCTATTCCTCTGCTCACTCACCAGTTATCTCCTGTTATCCTGTCTAAACATACGTTATGATCAGCGCTGCTCACTTCTAGAATCAGCTAAGCCTAGGCTTTGGAGATCTCCTTTCTTCACACTGTTCAACCTAATGAAGTACAAAATCCTGGAAACACTCACATTGCTCCAAAGAAAAAGACATTTAAAAATTGAGATGAGATGAGATGAGATGAGATGAGATGAGATGAGATGAGATGAGATGAGATGAGATGAGATGAGATGAGATGAACAAAAGATGCACAGAGATAGGGAGTGTAGAGAGAAAATACAAGGGGCAAGTATAGACTGATCTTGTTCTCAAAGATTTCTCAATTTCTGGCAACCAGCATTTTAAGTTGGATTTGGAAGCAACATACAGACCACTGTGATTAATAACCCCTCTGCTATGAATCTGTTTAGTCCTTTGTGAATCCAGTGATAATTTTAGCTTCCATAACATCCTGTGGCAATGAATTCCACAAAGTAATTATGCACTGTAAAGAAAAGTGCTTCTTTTGTTTGTTTTAAAGGTCTTGGTCACCCCTAGTTCATTTTTAAAAATAACAATGGACAGTAATTCCCTAGAAAACTTTTACATATCTTTTCCTATTTGATAGATGCCAGTCAAACACACACCAATCTCTAGACATAGATACAGCCCATCTATAGACAGACAGCAGGATAGATCCCATTTTCAAGCATTTATTTTCAAAGCTGATTGGTTTTATTTTTCCCTCCAAAGTAAGCTCAAGCCGCTTTGCCAACTGACAAATGGGATCACTATAACTACACATTGTACTCAAAACAGATTATTGTAACCCCCATCACCATGTAATACACATTTATCCGGTTTCTTTCTTGTTCTTAGTATTTTCTTAATAATACTGACATTTTTTCAGCATCATGAGCTACTGAGCAAAAGTTTTCAGGGAACCATGTGCATACACTTATTAAGATCTGTTTCCTGTATAGCAATGGCTACCTTAGATTTCAATATTCTGCACATGTAACTAACTGTCAGGGGAGAAGTACCCTGTGCTTTACTTTGACTTTACAGACAATTAATTTCATATGCTTTTTTATTGTTCAGTCACTCAGCATCACAAGATCCTTCTGCAATTCTTCCTGTTCAGGAAGAATTTCATAAGGAAATTTTGTCACTTCATTATTATTACACATAGTTTTCAGGCAATTTATTCATCTGTTGAATAACACAAATCCTAGCAGAGATCCTGAGAGACTCACTTGATAATCTCCCTCCAATAATTTGTACCTTTTATTTCCTAATTATTAATCAGTTAATAATTCTGCAAGAACACCTTTCCTCTGATCCCATAACAACTTAAATTTTTTTGAGAGTCTTCAGTGGTCCTCCAAGTCAAAACCTTTTAGAAATTTTAAGAATTCTGTGTCAGGGTCTTCATATGTTCGTTGACTTCCCTCTACAAAGTGTTTCTGAAGCTTTCTAACTCTACAGAAGAGAGGCACAGTCTGTTTAAACCATAAGTCTCAAAAAACAAATCAGTTTTTAACTTTCACTTAAAGCTAAAGAATTATTCTGACTTACCAGGAAAGTTCTTTGAGCGCTTCACTTTAGTCACATTTTCACGGCCAGAAGGGCAGGTCCCATTTGATTGTTCCTAAGCCACACCTACAGACCTGTCACAGTCCAGACTGATGGTACCTTTCACATAGACTAGCTGACAGTTACTCACCCAGAGTGCAGACAAATGGAGTATGGAGCATCCTGTAGTCTTGAGAGGGACAGAGCCCATGCTCCCGGTTCATGCATCAACCACTAGATGATGCCATATCCTGGGCACAAAGACACATCAGTCCTCTCATCCTTCTTAAAATCCCTTTGTATAAACATTTATATAACAATCTTGGGTTGAAGAGAGCAATAAAGAAGGAAAACACCTCGTGCTAGTGCTAAGTAAATGGAGGAGACTTGGGATTCCCGGTGGCCTTTTTATACTCTCAGTCCTACCTTATTTTTTAAATAAATTCAAGATCTTCACTGTCTTCTTTAAAATAAGTTTTCTGTGTCCCCAGTCATCATCTTCTGCTCTTGCTCCCTATCCAGTATGAGAGGTTGGTGTTTTCTGGATGAAATCAGACCAATGCCTTATGCAAGGGTCTTACAGCTTCCTCATCTGTACTGGTGTTGTAGTTTGGGATTATTATGTAAATTCTCTCCCCTGCCACTTAACTGCCCAGGCCAGCGGTTAACAAAAGAAGCAGTTAACTGTGATCGCTGGGGTGGGGGCAGGTTTGTCTCTTTTGGTTTTTTTTTGGATATTCTCCTCAGTCTTGGCTCGGCGGAACGGGGGAGTGGGGGCTCCAAGGAGGCAGGCTGCCCTGCTGGTTACTGCTGGGGTTTTCCCTGGCTGTCTTGCCGCTGCCTACTTCGGACTACTTTTTCCTGCCGTGCTGCTGCCTGCCTTGGATTTGCTGCTGGTTGCTCGTACCTTTCTGCTTCTTGGACGGGGAACACAGGGGGAAGAGACTGAGTCCATCTGAAAGCCCACTGCTCGTCTGTTTCGCTGGAGAGGGACTGAAACTCACTCTGCAGCCAGCCGGGCTGTGACAAGGACACTTAAGTATAACCTTTTCTCCCGGAGGAAAACCTGCTGGGTTTTGTTCTTGTTTTTTTTTTTTTTTTTTTTTCCTCTTATGGTGTTGGGGAAGTGGGTTGCACTAGTCTGTTTACATATATATATATATATATATATATATATATATATATAGCAGTTATCCTTCTTGTATTAAAATTCCTTTTTCTTAAATTTGATAAAGAGTGGTGTGATTATTGTGGAGGAGGCCCCTCCCCTGCTTGTGGGTAAAACATTTTGGTTTTTCCCCTCAAACCGAGACAACTGGGAGTAGCCACTCCTCCTACAAGCAAGACAATCCATGTAGTCTGGTTGTCTGCATTATCAAAACTTTATATCAGTCAATCATCTTCGTCTGAAAACAGATGGAAAAAAATATCTGTATTTTCATGTGAACCTCATTCCTTTCCCCACATCATAGAAAATTTACCTCTCTTTTTCTTTCCTGCTCATATGGCTGAGAAGGTTTGTATTATTTAACTTCCTTTGCAATGACAAGCTGAATTAGACTTCTGGCAAGAATTTTGAACTTTATTCTTAAATTTCCTGTTCTCCAAGATGTATCTGTCCTTATTTTTCCACTCCTTATAGAATCTTCTTATTCCTAAATAACTTATACCTTATCTTTCATTTCAATTATAAATGGAGCCTTCTCTTTTGGTTTGAAATCTTATTTAAAGTTCTTCCCATCTCTAAAAATTTCTGAAGTTTACGTAAATCAGATGGAAACAAACTTCAGTCAGCATTACATTTCAGTTCCAAATTTCTGCATATGTGTTCACTTCATTTATTAGGTCTCTTAATTTCTCCTTTTTGTTCTTTCATTTAGGAACCTTGAGCTATTTCTTCTATTTATTCCTTATTATAATTTAATTGACAAAATATTGATGTCACTTAATTCAAATTATCTTCTACGGCCAAGTCTTTTATAACATCCTTGATTTATACAAGAAGATCAAATATAGATTTATTCCCTATACAGTCATGAAACCAATAAGGTGTAAAACTATCTATTAATAGATCCAGGATGACTGAGTTCTATAAAGATCAGTTACTCAAATTTTTTAGTTAGTTGAATTGTTGAGAATTTTCTCATTTGTTACTCATTTTATAGCTAGGAGGTCTCCCCACAATGACACAATTCCCAGTAGTATTAATCACTGTAACAATTTCAAGATATTTCTATATCCATATTCAATACTGATCCTGGAATCTATAGCAGGTTCTTAATGCCACCTCTAGAGACGTTGATTTATAGAACCTTTAAAGAAATTTTGTTCCAAATTGAGTGTTTGTGAGTTGTTCTTTAGTATACTGCTTCATTCAGTTAGAATATCAATCCACTGCTTTTATTTCCATCCCTCCCAAAGAAATTACATGACGTACTTTTTTCTCAGAATTATTCCTTTCTCCATCAAACACCTGACATATGATTATGCACAAAGTTAAAATTCCATATTTTAGTTGTTAAGACTCCCCTTAACCTTTTACATTTAATTTTCAAAAAGATAAAAGACTCAATAAAATTAAATGTTCAATTTAGTTTTAAAATTGACTGGCTTAATGTTCAACTTATTTAATTAGAACTACCTAAATGCAAGTAGTGTGGTCTCAGCTAGTTATCTTGGCTCCTACAGCTCTAGAAGTGCTCTAGAAAGCATTCATTGCTGCTAAGAAAAGCATGAAATATAATAGGGTTCAAACTTTCTGGAGATGTTTATTTCTTTCTGCCAAGTGTAGAAGGAATCCAAGTGATCAAGATTAGATCGCATCCACATCTTTTAGAGGGAAATATTGTTTGACAGTTCCACGTTTGTGTTCTTATATGTTCACAAAAAAAAGTTATATTTGTATCTTAAATTATGTTTTGAGATTGTGGTACCCAGTGGTCTAGCACAGGCTCCTGATTGTAACTATATGTATGTTAACATTATAATCAATTCCTTCATTTTTCAGATAAAACATAATTGTACCAGAATCAGAGAATCAAAAGGACTAAAAAATCCAAATTAAAACATTTTTGGGAGGGACAGAAATCCAAATGTCTTTCTTTCATGAGGAAACACTTGTGCAACAGCCATTGTTTTCTCCAAGTACAATATGCGTGTGTATATTTTTCATTTTGATTCATCAGAAACTTATGGCAGAGAGGAACTTAACCAAGCAACAATGACTGATAGGAAGTGTGTCTGTTACATGACCTGCGTTCTATAAAACAGCAACAACAAAAATAAACAACAAAAAAAATTCTTTTGTTCAGGTAGTTACAGCCTCTACGTTTTTAACAGTTTATTATCATATGGCTTCAAACAAATAAGATTTTCTTATATAATTTTCTATTCTTTCATGTCCTTCTCCCTTTTTATGCCTTGCATCTTCATCTGCTGCTTTCTAATTGCTAGGGAAGGCAGACAAGATGCTCCATTGGGAACAGATGGCTTTCTGGAAATCTACCAACAAGGACTACTCCTGGAATAGATTTCATCTGCAGGCCCCACACAGAGGTAATATATGATACCTACAAATAGATAGTGCTCCAAAGGCTTAGGAAGCAAAAAAATATATCCTGCTGGAGTTCTTAAGCCTGTTATAACCACAATTGTCAACAGAAGAACAGGCATAAAAATTAATCCTATATATAGCATTGAATTCGTTACGTTAATTTTCTTTACTTTCATATCAGTCCCTACAATAGGGACAGCTATGTCTAAAACACATGGTTTCTAAAAGACTGTGTTTTATTTCTCAGTGGTGGATTAAACAAAAAATTTGAACTCAGCTATAATGCTATTCTACTTTACAAAAATTATGTGAGGTGGCAGACAATGTATGAAAGAAATGTTAAAGTCTTCACAAAAGTAATATAGCAACAAATATGTTGAATTACACTAAGTGTGAAGAATTGTCTTGGTCAATGTTATGTCTTTCTGTTCTGTGTTTTGCACATTTACTTTCTTTCATCATAGACAGGGGAGTTACAATTTGTAGCATTTTATAAAATACATATTTGTTTTGGTTTTGTGTTCCTTAATCCAAAATAAAATTGATGATAGCCATATTGTATTTGGCTGTTCTATGTGTCTGGAAAGGATTATTCTGAGATTATGGATGGGGCTATAAAGTTGAGAGATCAGAGATACACTGTTTATGGTAAAAAAATACAAACTACAAATAGGAAAGTGAGAACAGTACTCTGTATCCTCAGTATCATAACCTCAGCCTTGAAATACTGTGTGGATTATTTATTGTTTCTGTTCACAAAGCAAAATTAATATTAGGGAACTTCATTTTTCATTATTTATGAAACAAAAAATATTATGTTCTGGTTTTGTTTAGCTATGAATAAGCATTAGTGAAAAGGAATCCTAAAAATCCAAATACTAGAATGGAAGAATCAGAAAGAAGGTAGCAAAGATACTGGTTTTATCATAGTTTTTAACAATTTGGCCATGCTAAAATTTTGAGGAGAGAACCACAGAACCAATTAGGCTGGAAAAGACCTCTGAGATCATCAAGTCAAACCTATGACCAAACACCCCAATGTCAACCAGACCATGGCAATGAGTGGCACATCCAGTCTTCCCTTAAACGCCTCCAGAGACAGTGACTCCAACACCTCCCTGGGCAGCCCATTCCAATGTTTAATCATCCTGTCTGTAAAGAAATTCTTCCCATTGTCCCACCAGAACCTTCCCTGGTGCATTTTCAGGCCATTTCCTCTAATCCTGTCACTGGGTGCCTGGGAGAAGAGACCAATCCCCACCTTTCAGGTAGTTGTAGAAAGCAATAAGGTCAACCCTGAGCCTCCTTCACTCCAGGCTGAATAACCCCAGTTCACTTCTCCTCTCCTCATAGGCCTTACTCTCCAGAGTCTTCACCATCTTTGTGGCTCTACTGTGGACCTGCTCCAGCACCTGAGTGTCCTTTCTGAATCAAGAAGCCCAGAACTGGACACAGTACTTAAAATGTAGTTTCACTAAGAACAGGGGAAGTATTACTTCACTGCTCTTGCTGGCCACACTATTCCTGATACAGGCCAGGATGTCATTGGCCTTTTTAGCCACCTGGGCACATGCTGGCTCATGTTCAGCCACTGCTGACCTGCACCCCCAGGTCCCTTTCCACTGGGCAGCTTTCTAGTCACTCTGTCCCCAAGACTGGGGTTATTGAGCCAAGGTGTAGGACATGGCACTTGGCCTTGTTGAACACCCTACTGTTGGATTTGGCTGATCTATCCAGCCTGTCCAGATCCCTCTGCCAGAGCCCTCCTGTCCTCCAGCAGATCAACACTCCTCCCAACTAGGTGTTGTCCGTGAACTTACTGAGGGTACAGTCAAACTTCTAATCCAGATCATTAATAAGGATATCAAACAGGACTGGGCCCAACACTGATCTCTGGGGACATCACTGGTGACTGGCCACCAGCTGGGTGCATCCCCTCTCACCAGCACTCTCTGGGCCCTGCCATCAGCCAGCTCTTAACCCAGCAGAGAGTGCCCCTGTCCAAGCTGTGTGCTGCAGCTTTTCCAGGAGTATATTATGGGATACAGCATCAAAGGCTTTGCTGAAGCCCAGATAGACACATCTGCAGCCTTCCCCTCATCCATTAAGAAGGTCACCTGGTCACAATAAGAGTTCAGGTTGGTCAAGTAAGAGAACTGTAAGGAATCCTTGGCAATAAAATCTCAGTTTAGATGTATGTCAACAGTATAAGAAAAAAAAGAAAAGATGGGAAGGTACAACTTTTTGCTACAGGCAGAAAAAGTTGTCATATCTAGAAGTGTCAAACATGGAACAGTATTAGAATGTTTCTATTATCCTATATAAACTATATCAGCTACTTAGGTTATAAAGAGGAATAACTACAGAAATCTCTTGTGGGGAAGGGAATATTCTTGTTTTTCAGGCAATTTTTGGACTTTTTTACCTACACACTATTTCATTAATGTTAATTTGCATTTTGCGATAAGAAGCTGTTGATCAAGCGGTGAGATGCCAAGCCCTACAGGTAAGCTACATGCACAAAGCTATGCCATGATTTCTCTTCTGGATATGGTACAGGGGCAGATTTTCAGGTGCAAGCAAGGAGCTCTTGGCACAACTGAAGTGGTTTGATTTAGCTTGTATCAGCTGCTAACTGCCCCAGGGAGCTGTTAACATGGCCAAGACAAGGCAGGACTTCCTTGTTCACACCCTCTTTTCCCTCACTGAACATCATGATCACAGGCAAATTTTTCTGAGATTGTTATGATGTGCAAGGGAGCAGTGAACTCACAGTGACAAAATCAATAAAGACTATTGCAGGTTAGCCTAGTCCCAGGTACTGAGTTTGAAATTTGCTTTCTTAACCTGGTTGAATGGCTTCTTCTACCTTGAAAAAGCTCTACACTGGAGTAATAGTGCTTCTCTCCTGCTGCAGCACTTCACATGACCACCACAGCTTGGTCACATGAGCTTCTGAGGCTCATGGGGAAAGCAGCAGCAAAGTATCCTCAGGGATGTGACAGTCAGTGAGCATATTTCCCATAAGCAGCCCTGCATCAAGCACTTTCCCCCACCCGGTAGTCAGAGTACCCTGCCTGGGAGCACATGCCATGATGCCTGTCACATGAAACAGTTCATTATGTAGCTGGATGCCCAACAGCTCTGTGAAACCTGCTTGAGTCTTGCATAGCAGGACTTCAGAAATTTGGAAGGACTTATAATATCTTGTATCTGTTAAAATTGTTTAGGTAAACAGAAAAACATGTGAACAAAGACTTCTCTGACCAAAGGTACTTGTCCTGAGTGCATCTCATCCTTATCTGGGTGACCAGCAGAGATGAATTACACTGTAAGAGTCTGAAATTACTAGAAATAATGTTCATTAACCTCTGTCTAACTCTGAACTGTACCATGGTGTTACCATTATTATTTTGCTTGTACCATGTAGGTTGTCATCCCACTTGTCCTACATGTGTACAAGTAGAGTCTTTAAAATCTCAGAGTAAGTTAATTAACACTACAGTGCATAACTGAGAAGAAAATAAAAGAATTCCCAGTGAGATCTGCTCACAATGAACCATATAAACCCATTACAGTTCACCAGTAGCTTTTATGCAGTAAAGACTGTTGTTGCAGAAATGATGGGAGGGCTTGAACGAAGATGTTGAAGTGTTTTTGCAAACATTCTAGGGCAAGGGTTGTAAGATTGACTTTTTCAATTATTCCACTGAGTGAAAAACTTTTCTGTAAGTGTGGTTCCTCTTCTATGCACCTCAGAGAAATTTACAGACTGCACTAAAAATTTAACTAAACGATCTGAAATTCTCTTGAGATCTGAAATTCTCCTGTTTTATTGGTAAAATGTACTAGATCAGAATGTAAAGAGGTATATTATAAGCAACATAGGTATAATTTCCATGGATCACTGTAATAGTCTGTCTCATAAAGCCATCCTCAAAGATATTAGAGATCCCCCACTAAGAGAAGGGCTATCCATGTTCTTAGATGGTCCTTCCACTGAATTTTCCAGTGGTGGGAAGGTCTGGGGGTGGAAAGTGTAAGTCGTTTTCTGCAGACAGCTTTCTCTACAAAAGCTGTATCAGCTGAGGTTTTTATCAGAGAAATGTTTGTTTGATCTGTCATGGCTCTCAGGTCTGTTGACTTCAGCTGTGTTTGAGTCACCAGTCCATAGCTAAAAAGCTCTTCCTAGTAATTAATTTCTCCAAAGAGATTAAAATCTTGAAACTCAAGCAAGAGTACATTGCTGCATTTAACAGATGCTTAACAGTCTCTGTCAGGAAAAGTAGACTGATGTTGTTCCATTTCCTTTTCTTATAGCTTCTGACATGAGAGGAAGTGGAATCTTTGCTCTTAACTCTTGGCCAGTAATCATAGCTTAGGGAGGAACACAGCCTTGAATACAGTAATTAAAATTCAATGCAACAATTACAGTTAATGTGCAATAATTTGGGCATGTTAAACTACTAAATATATGCAGGATATATTCTTGTAACTGACAATAACAAGAACAACATCTTTAGCAATGTCACAGATTCTGTTAGACAGAAACTATGATCTAAGTAACTTGTTAATAAACAGAATCATGTAATAATTTTGTCAGTGACAGAATTTTTTCTTGATAATGCCATCTTTTTGAAAGTTTTTACACTTCCAATCTAGGTTACGAATTCTGACTTCCAACTACTCAGAGTTGTTAATTCTGAGTCCAAGCCATTCCTGCTAAGGAAGAGCTAGAGGCAGAAGTGATCAGAAGATCGTAAAGGTTTTCCTGGGTTTCAGCCTTTATGGGTCATAACTTTTAAGTTCCAGTGAAGTTTCCATAGTTTCACAGGTTACACAGAACATTCTGAGTTTTGACATCTCAGCTCAGATTAGCCTGAAATATTAGTCTGATATTCATGTTGGTCAGATTCAAGAAGAGTTTCTGTTTTCTAATAACAAATTGTTCAGGCTTCTAAATGTGTGCATTTAGTCTGCAGCATTTATTTATATGTCTCTGTATTTACTATGGAAAATACCTGAAGCATTACAATTGCTGGAGTGACATTCCAGAATGTACTTGTGGACATTTAGAGTATTTGAAAGTTTTTAGTGGCCACTGTAAAGCACTGAAACAGAAAAACAATTGTACTGTCTAATTAAACACTCAGTATTGATGGAATAATTAACAAGTAAGTTGACAGGAAAATATCAAGCTTCCTGGAACCTGCTTACCTTCATTTAAATGGTAGATTTCATCTATTCTCCATCTGTTATAGTAGATAATTCTTGAAAGCTACCACCTTCAACTTTAAATGGATGTTATAACTTGAAATAACTTGTTGAGAGCACTCCTGTGTAAATTTTAGGAATGAATATGCATAAAGGTAACCAAACATATGTTCTGTAGTCAAACTGGTAAAATAGTTGAGTACCTTTTAGAAAACAAACAAAACAAGAAAATATTCGTTTTCCACATAATCATTCAAATGAGGATAAATATGATCTATTAGGTTAACTCTTCTGGTAAGATTACGCCAACAATTATTTTCAAGTATGGATTTAAAATAACTGAGGCCAGATTATCCTTCACATACCTCAGAGATGCACAGCATGGTTCCAACAACTCAGACAGCCAGTGGCCCATTCCTTGATTTGCAGTGAATCATGCTAATCCCCTTGTCACAGAATTATTTTTAATTTTGTGACAAAATGTAGGTTTTCCATATCAGACCGTAGATAAAAACCTTATCATATAAAGGTAGGGTATATTTATATTAGTATGTTAGACACAGGTATTATCTGTACACCACAACATATGAGTGAACATGTGAGACACATGATTCAGAGTTTCTTTGGTTTAATTAATTTTGTTAAATAAGGTGATGTTTCTGTCACATGATGAGAAGCTGGTGGTATCATGTACTTGAATCACTCTGCAAGTATCTATCCTAAGGGGCAGGACTGTATGTATGTATGGCCAGACTTCGTGAACAAAGATTTGGGAAGGGCTCTCCCCACACTGGTGTGCCCTTCCAACCTGTGCAGTGGGTTTTAGGTGTGGCTCAGCGTGCGCAGAACTGGCCCCACCGTTTAAGTCCTAAGGTCCATCTGCCACAGCTGAGTGAGCTTGGACAGTGACAGTGAAGTCCTCAGGGCTGTCACAGCACCCGGTACTAACTGGGGCTGACCTGCTTAGCATCCAAGATCTGACAGGATCAGATGGCAGGGAGGCATTTCACTGCCAGGGGACGGTCCACATTGAGACTCAAACTCAGGTCCTTGGGATTCAGAGTCCAGAGTGCTCTCCTTCACAGAACCTCAGACTGTTCTGAGTTGGAAGGGACCCACAAGGATCATCGAGTCCAACTCTTAAGTCAATGGCCCACACAGGGGATTGAACCCATGACCTTGGCATTATTACAACCAAGTTTTAACCAACTGAGCTAATCTCAGGGTCTACACCAGGGGACCACCCCTGGGGGTGGGGGGTGGGAGGGGAGGACAACGACCACCTCATCATTTTATAGCAAATTAATCTTTTAAATCAGCCTTTTTTCAAAATTCATGAGAGATTTACCTTTCTCCATGTCCTTTGAAAGTGTTGTTCTGTTTGGATATTCCTGGTATTTAGCATTCTCTTCAGTATTTACTCCTCAGATATATATGGAGAACTAGGAAATAGAGTTTCAGTTACTCTTTGCCAAGGAGCTCTATTCCACTTGTAAGAGCTTTCCCTCCGAAATAACACTTTCACCTGTACATCTGTTTATACTTTTCCTCTTTGATCTTCCTGTTTGCTTACAACTTTCTCTTATTTTTGAGCCTATATTATACACTCCTTACTACTCCAGAGGAAAAAATCTCCAATTTCTATTATACCTTATTTAAGTTATGATGAGTTATTTTGCTGTGAGAAGTATTAATATAAACATGCCAACCTGATATACCAACAAAAGATAGTTGAAACGGACATATAAGAATTTGTTTCTAATAAGAATTCCACACAATCCTCTATTGCAATACAGCAGGGAATGTTTATTTATAGGAGCTACAAAATTCAATATTTCCATATATCTTCTCTGTGATGTAAGCCATCAAACACACTGATCATTTTGGGTTTCAGTTTTGTTCCCCAAGATTTCAAATGTAAGCTGCTTTAATAAACTGTCAATTTCAAAAGATGTTACCACTACTTATAAAACGTGATTTAAAAAATAATATGAAGAAAAACTGTATTGCAATGGGTTGTTTTTTTAAAATTAAATAAAATATCCATAATCCCAAAAGATGAAGTTTTGATAGATATTAAATAGTTTTGCTCTCAGTCTTATGTAAGCAGGTACCTTGTAACTTCATTAGGCACTTTATAGCTATTGTCAACAAAAACTCATCAGCAGTCTTTCATCTATGGGAAGTTAAACAAGGTTGGGTGAATAAAATAATATTTTTCATGAAAATGTATGAACTATTTTTTTATCTACAAACATAATTTATTGTTTTATTAACAATACGAATATTTTTAAAATTCACTTAGGGTCCTGAAATGGATTAAATCAATCTTTTCTGAAAAGGGAATGTGCCAAAAAGAAAATGGGACTGTGAACTATTTAACTACAAAATAGAAAAAAGGTAAGTTTTTAAAACAGAGAAGAATTATTTATCTTTCTTTTCTGGGTCTAAATATCAGTTCTTATTGTGTGAGAAATAATATTTTTTCTGCTTTTATGATTATAGGCCTGGTAAATAAAAGTAAAAATATTAAAGAATATATTAAAAAATAAGAATTTATGAAATGAAATTGAAATGAAATAATCAAACCAAACCAAACCAAACCAACCAACCAACCACAAAAAAAGCCCAATCAAAAATACCCACAACTGATACATTGTGATCAATTCTTTGATTCCCAGTGCCAGGATTCCTTCTTATTAAACGTATGACAGAATCACAGAATATTCTGAGCTGGAAGGGACCCACAAGGATAATCAAAGACCAGCTCATGGCCTTGCACAGGACCATCCCCAAGAATCACACCTGGTGCCTGTGAGCATTATTGAAATGCTTCCTGAACTCAGACACTCTTGGTGCTGTGATCACTTTCCCAGGGAGTCTGTTCCAGTGCCCAAAGAACCTTTTCTTAATATCCAGTGTGAACCTCCCATCTTCTTGCCATTCCCTCAGATCCTATCATGGTCATCAGAGAGAAAAGACCAGTGCTGCCCCTCAGCTTTCCCTCCTGAGGGAGCTCTAGGCAGCCATGAGGTCTCCCCTCAGTCTCCTCTTCTCCAGGCTGAGCAAGACAAGTGATCTCAGATGCTCCTCATATGGCTTCCCCTCCAGACCTTTCACCATCCTATTTGCCCTCCTTTGGATGGTCTTTAATAGCTTAATGTCTTTCTTTATATTGTGATGCCCAAAACTACACACAATATTCAAGGTGAGGCTGCCACAGTGCAGAGCAGAGTGGGACAATCCCCTCCCTCGACCAGGCAGTGATGCTTTTCCTAATGCCCCCCCGGGCACAGTTGGCTCCCCTGGCTGCCAGGGCACTGCTGACTCATATTCCACTTGCCATCTACCAGGACCACCAGGTCCCTTTCTGCAACACTGTTTTCCAGCATCTCGTTCCCCAGATTGTACAAACATCCAGGGTTGCCCCATCCCAGGTCAGAATCCAGCACTTGTTGATGTTAAACTTCATATGGTTGGTGATTTCCCATCTCTCTAATTCGTTAAGGTCCCTCAGCAAGGCTCCTTGGTCTTTGAGGGAGTCAACAACTCCTCCCAATTTTGTATCATCTGTACACTTAGTATCCCTTCAAGTCCTGCATCCAAGTTATTTATGAAGATATTGAAGTGCACTGGGCCTGTGATGGAGCCCTGTGGAACTCCACTAGTGACCAGTCACCAGTTTGATGCTACCAGTTCTGTGTAGCCCTTTGTGCCTGACCCATGAGCCTGTTGCTCACACATTGCATCTAGTCATTAGGCAGCTGTGTGCTGGACATTTTGTCCAGAAGGATTCTCTGAGACAGTATCAAGAGCTTTACTGAAGTGCAAAAAGTTGACATCCACTGGCTTCCCTTGATCGAGTAGATGGGTTACCTTGTTATAAAAGGAAATCAGATTTGTCAAGCAGGACTTTCCCTCATGTAGCCATGCTGCCTGTGATTGATAATTGCCTTGTCCTTCAGGTGTTTTTCAACACCTCCTATAATAATATTCTCCATAATTTTACCAGAGAGAAAACTGAGATTGGCAGTCCTGTAGTTTCCAGGGTCAGCTTTCTTGCCCTTTTTAAAAATTGGAAAAATAAGTAGGGGGAACATTTCCAGTTACAAAGATCCCAGCAAATGCTGAAACAAAACACTCTTTTCTTTTTTTTCTTTTTTTTCTTTTTCTCTTTTTTTTTTTTTAATTTAGTCATTAGAGGGCCTAAACATTATACTTCCTCAAAGGAACCCCTGCAAAGATTAACTGACAGACAAGGGTAACCCTGAAAAGTCACTCAGAAGTACCTACAATGCTGACTGATTGATTTTTAAGGATTTTGAGACTTTAAGCTTTGCATGGATGGATCAGCAATACCTGAACACCTGGGACTGAGCTCAGCACCATTTGCAGTTTTTCATTCTCTCTGTCTCATTAGAACTACAGAGAATTTTTATCTAACTGCTCTGTATCTGAAATCAAATCAATTAGCATCTGTAAAGTATTCTGAGAACAACAGTCAATAATTGCACAGGAAATAAAGCAACCATGTTAAAATTGTCAAACCTTTCAACTTTCTGAAAGTCTTTTTGGTAGTTAGTTAACTAAGTTGAAAGGAAGAATCTATATGGTAGAAATCTACAATCAAAATGAACAGGCAGTCTTTGTTATACAGCATTATCTAATTTTGGTTTAGACATATTCTGTTGTAGCTGATAATAAGCCATGAAGTGTGAATGTGAATGAAAATGAAGTGCTAAATGATGAATTACTCCACTCCAATTACATATCAGAAACAGCATCCTTTATCTGGGCTGTTAGTGCCAAGAATATGACTTAATACAACAGGAAGGGCTGAAGGGAAATGGAGAAAAAATGCAGTGTAAGTATGGCATTATTCAATATCAAATGCAATGTGTAGACAGGGTATTCCTTTGTATCAGTTGTTCAGCTTGTATTATTCTCCAGATTCTTTTAAGATATTTTTTCAGAAAAAGTTTGATGAAAGATTGTGTTTGATTTATTCCATATTTTCCTTTGGATCATCAATAAAAACATTTAAACCAGATGGAACGAAGAGGTAACCAATGTATGTATGTATGGCCAAACTTCACGAACAAAGATTTGGGAAGGGCTGTCCCCACGTGGGTGTGCCCTTCCAGCCTGCGCAGTGGATTTTAGGTGAGGCTCAGCGTGCGCAGAACTGGCCCCACCGTTTAAGTCCTGAGGTTCATCTGCCACGGCCGAGCGAGTTTGGACAGTGCCAGTGAAGTCCTCAGGACTAGAACCTACAGCACCCGGCATTTCCCAGGAGGTCTCCCATCCAAGTACTAATCCGGGGCTGACCCTGCTTAGCTTCCGAGATCTGATGGGATCGGATGTAAGGGAGGCATTTAACTGCCCGGTGGTAACCAATACCATAGTCTCAAAATAAGTACTGAGATGCTGATCTAGTTAAACACTTAACCATATGTTTAGTTTCAAATACGTGTGTCCCATTTTGAGAGCTTGTGCTTAAAATTAGGCATATATCCACTTGCTTTGTTTATCAAAGTTGAACTGAATAACATTGAGGCACAATACACACATAATATTTAGACCTCAAAACCACTTAGCATAATCCTAATGATTTTTAGTCTAATTAATAGCAAAAAACCCAAAAAGTCATTAGGTTCAACCATTAAACCAGCACTGACAAGTCCACCACCAAACAGAATCATACAGAATCGCAGAATATTCTAAGTTGGAGTCAAGTATTATCAAGTCCAACCCTTAAGTGAGTGGCCCATACAGGGATCAGACCCACAACCTTGATGATACCAGCACTGTGCTCTCACCAAATGCCACACCTACATCACATCATGTCTTTTAAATACCTGCAGGGATCGTGACTTCACCATTTTTCTGGGCAGCCTATTCTAATGCTTGACAAACCTTTCCGTGAAGAAATTTTCCCTAATATCCAATATTCTAACCTCCCTTAGTGCAACTTGAGGCCATTTCATCTTGTCCTATCTATTATGACTTGGAAGGAGAGGTCAACCTCCATTTCCCTACAGCCTTCTTCCAGGTAACTGTAGACAAGAGTAAGGTCCCCCCACCCCTGAGCCTTAATTTCTCCAGGCTAAATTAATCCAGATCCCTCATACTTGTGCTCCAGACTCTCCACCAGCTTAGTTGTCCCTTTCTGAACACGTGCAAGCACCTCAATGTCTTTCTTGTACTGAAGGGCCCCAGTACTCAATGTGTGGCCTCATCAGAGCCAAGTACAGTGGGACAGTCACTACCCTGGTCCTGCTGGCCACACTATTGCTGACACAGGCCAGGATGCCACTGGCCTTCTTAGACACCTGGGCACATGCTGCCTCATGTTCAGCAGGCTGTTGAACATGATCAGTACCTCAGGCCCTTTTCCAAAAAATGTCAGAGAAGTCAGGTATGTCAGCCAAATTGTCATACCTGTTTCAAAGGGCTTTCCATGGTGCTACCAGTTGCCACTTTGTAAATAAAAAAAAACAAAATATAATCTAGGTCTGTGTTTAATACTGGCTCCACCAAGTTCAAGGGAAAATCATGGAGTAAAAAAATTGGTTAGTCACATAAGCCATCAGGTATTAAACGGAACACAGACAGAGAGCAGTTCTGGAGGAGTAAGAGCCTTTGTTACTGTGCCACAGCTGAGGGCTGACCACTGTTCAAACCATCTTGTTGCTTTTACTTTCCTTTCATCTGCGGCCCACAGCCAAGGCTTTTGAGGAACTCAAACTGGGAATGTGGCCAACTGCTACAAAGGTTGTTACATGGTTTCCAAATCATGTTCTTGGGTAAGGCAGATGTTGTTTAAAATCCAGCATGCGAAACACGAAAATCAGAATGACCACTAGAGCAAGTAACTACAACAGCACATTCCCCAGAATGGATTTTATCTGTCATGTATGTTTGGCAGCTGCTCTCAGTGTTGTACTAAGTGAGGGGGAAAAAATAATTAAAAGGAAAAAGGAACAGTTTAAAAAGAATATCAACCTCCTAAAGCCCAAGATAAAGTAGTGGTTTTCCTCAAGAAAATGCCAGGAAATATTCTTCTTGTTGTCCCATACTTTTCCAATTGCTCATTATTTAATCATAGTACTTTTATGACATCTATTGTTACATTTCCTTACAGGTAGGAAGAGAACTGAAAGTATTTATCAAAAAATTGTGTTTACATTAAACTGAGAGAATCACAAAACAAAGAAGAACAAAACTAAAGACAAAATATTTAATATAACATGAAGTGGATGAAAGCAGAAAATTATTTCTTATTAATCTAGATTTTTATGAAAATGAAAAATACACATAGCTGCTGCTTCTTCAGCTGGAGCATTTGTGCAGTGTCACACTTGCCTTAGGGAGGCTTCTCCAAAATCTTCCTTTACCTGAACCTTTATGAAGACTATCATAGCTGGAGGCAGCATTGTGAGGATTATGTCTTCTGAATTCCTGTAGTTTGTATTGAGGAATCAAACATTTGCCTGATTTTTCACAGACAAATTTAATTGTTGAAGTTATTCTAGAGGCATTATGTTAGACTGTCAGAGACAATTAGACTCAAAGTGCTTGTATATAATATTTGTGATGTAAACATACATTTATACAAAACTCTCACACAAACCCAGTATCCTATAAAGAAAAGGAAAAGCCTGAGAAATTACTTGCTCTACTTTCATCAGAATAATATTTAGCTAAACGTGCTCACCATACTTTTAATGCATCTAATAATTCAGCTGACACCCAAACAACTTGCTTCCATTTTATATCATGTCTTGGAAATAAGAACCCCCCAACTCCTGAGATAAAATAGCCGAATCAGGGCAAAGGCAGAGTGGAAACAATGAGTTTTGAGACTGAATGATTTTTCAATCTCTGCTCTGCAGATCCATGGGTTACTAAGAAAAGGAAACTCCCTGCCTATAACCTCCATCCAGATCTGAAAGTTTTGTAAAAAGCAGACTAGCTACAAATTACCCCTCATGATACTCTCCCATGTAAATAACCTGCCCTGCTGATAACATGTGGATCATTTTACAGATAACCTGCAAGTTATAAGTAGGGAAACACAATACTACTGAGTCATAGTCCCAATTCTCCACTTAGCCCTGAATTTCTAGCAGCTAATAAAAGAAGTTTTTACTGTGCTGCAGGTATGTCATGTTTCTACCTGAGTTTTGATGACTAAGGCCAAGAAACTCCATGTCTCCCTTTCAACAGAATTACCAGAAGGCAGACAAGATGTCCATCCAAACTTGGAGAGTGGGCATTACTTCTGTGTCCAACAGTTCAGCCACAGTATTGAGAATCTACTAAATATTCTGTTGCTTTAGATTTTATCTCCAAAATGTCTAGAGATGAAAGCACTGGGTATATGTACATACATTGTTATCAGAGACAGGTATGCCATATTTGGTTTATAAAGCCATAAAAACACTTTTTGAAATAGAAAGGAAAAAATGCTCTCCTTGGCAACATTTGTTTTGCTCCTAACAATGAACAACACAGAAAGATGGACAACACTATCTACAGACCCTGAAGGCAATTAAGGATAAGAATTTGTCTCCCATGAAGGCAGTGGCATCTCAGTATTTTTCCTTCTTCTCTTCCTTCTTCAGAATGCTTTGGCAAATTGCACATTCCCTGCTGTATCTTCTGCTGTCACCTCTTTTCCTTTGAAATTCCGTGCCAAACAGGCCACTGTAGTTCTGATGTACTGTACTTTTCAGTTTCATTAATGTTCCTCATGAAGAGAGAATGAAATTATTTCTTCCTTTTCACTTTTCTTCTGAAAAGAGTGTATCAGCTCAATAATTTTATTCTTTTCCTCACTGTAACATTACTTATGCTTAACTCTGGCTTCCTTGCACACAAAGTACTCTGCAACCTCAAAAATTTTAGTGCAAAAATATGATGATCCCTGGAACGAAAGGGAGCAATTTCAGTCAGTTCCTATAGTTTTGACAGCATGTCTCTATAATATATTCTTTGAAGTTTGCAGAGGCAGGAGAACATCTTCACATCACTTCAGCTGTACGGAAGAAAAACAAAGAAAAGTTTATGTAACGCCAGTGCCAAGCCCTGATGCTGCAAGAACATTTTGCATATAACAAAACCGTGTACATCTGAAGAAACCTTGCAGGCATTGTCTAACTGTGTCTGTAGAAACAGCCCATAAAACAGATGTGGTAAAGTGAGCCAGAAGTACAAGTCAGAATGACAGAATAGTTGAAGCCAGAAAGGACTTTGGAGGTTGCCTAGTCCCATCTTCACACTTAAAGCCAGTTGATCTATTGCAAGTTACCCAGGGCTGTGTATGGTTGGTTCTTTAATTTCTCTCAGATGGAAACTGCACTACCTTGCTGAGAAATCAGTTGCAATGTCTGACTACTTATAGGAAAAAGAGGTTTATTTCTTGTGTTGAAATAGAATTTTGTGTATTTCAACAGTCTTGAAGTCTGCTTCCATACTTTATACTTTCCTGTCAGGCATTTATACATACTAAGATCCTCCTGAGTCTTCTGTTCTCTAGTCCCAATGCTGTCAGTCTCTCATATGACAGATGTTCCATCCCTTCATAATCTTTGTGGTCCTGCACTGAACTCGCTCCAGTAAGTCCATGTCTGTCTTGTTGTTAGGGGCCCAGAACTGGAAGAGTCCAGATGTGTCTCACCAGTGAAGTGGTGAAAGATTGACTTGCTTTCCTCATTCAGTTCACAGTGTTGTTGGCAGACCAGAGTGCTGCAAGAGTACATTGTTGGCTCACACTCATCTTGTCCACCAGAACCTCAAGGTCCTTCTTTGCAAACCTGCTCTGCAGTTGGACAGCCCCCAGTCTATCCTGGTGTATGAAGTTTTCACAGAACTTTATATTTCCCTTTGTTGTACTTACTGAGATTCTTGTCAGCAGGTTTCTCAAGCCTGTCAATGCTGCCTGAATGGCAGCGCACCCTTTTGGGTATATCAAGCATTCCTCCAAGTTTTATATCATCTACAAACTTGCTGATATACTGTCCCATCATCCAGCTCCTTTATGAAGATGTCAAACACCATTATTACCATTATCCTTCCTCAAGGCATATTACTGATAATTGGCCCCCAGCCAGATGTTGTGTCACTGGTCACAGTCATTGAGCCTGGCACATCAGACAGTTTTCAGTCTACCTTACTGTCCTCTTATCTAGTCCTGTTTTATCAGGTAGTTTATGAGGATCTTCTGAAAAATAGAAGTCTTACTAAAGCTAAGATGAGCAACATTCACTGGGCTCCCCTCACTTTCCAAGACATTTATCTTATTTCAGAAAACTATGGGATCAGTTAGATACGAAAGGTTAGTTAAGAGATCATTCAGTCCTTTGTATGTGTGTGTGTATCTGTTCATATATATGCACATCTAAAATCTATATTGAGACAAAAAAAAGTGCACAAAACACTAAAGGCACAAGTCAACCACATATATCTCATTATAGAAATCACTGATCTGATAGGAAGAATGAGGACAAGATACTCAGAAAATCTTCACTTCTGCCTAGGCTAGATGTGATAGGCAGACACTGTTCCAAGGACAAGATGCCAATAGGATGATTTCCACAAAGTCACAGTTATGATGTAGTAAAAACATGCTCATGACTTTGAGCAGAACACAGTGTATTTGAATCCAAGAAGAAGCATCTTCTCACTTTTTCAAAGAAACACAGCTGATGTTACAACATGGGCTTTTCCCTAGAAGCAGAGACAACAGGCCTTATGATTTCTCACTGGTAAGGGAACTTCTCTTTCCCAGCAGCAGCCAGCCAGGGCAGGTAGTATGGTCTTGCTATTTGTAGGTGGAACTAAACAACTGGATTCTAAGTTGAATCCTTCTGTTCTCAAGGTAGGAATGTTTTGATCTTAAGAACACTGGCAATAGCAGATGAGACTTTCTCAGAAATTGAATTTAATATTAAAATAGTCAAGGAAAAAAAAAGTTCTCATTAACTAAATCATCTCTGCTTAAAACCCTTTCAAACTGAATCAGCTAGAACCTTAGAGCATGAAATAGATATGTCTGGACATAGTTTCAAACACCATCACTTAGTTCACCAGAATAATTTCTGGAAGTTTCTCTGACATTTCCATGATTCAAAGCATATCTGATTATAGTTAATGTGTTGTACAAAAGTGAAAGATAGAAAAGGAAAGGGTTAAGCAGAAAGTATTGTGTGCCACAAGCAAATGCAGAATAAAGAGAGAAAGTGTGGAAGGAGGTGCAGAAAGACAAGTCTGTGTCTGTCAAAACATGAGAGTCAGAAATGATTAGAGTCCAAATTACAAGTCTGTCTGTCATGAAGCATGATAGATTTAAAATACAGGAGAAGGCAAATGACAGTTAAAGAACAAGCTGGAAAGACTGTTGCCAAAAACAAAAAACCACAGAAAAGTAGCCTGACACAGCCAATCAAATTAAGAAAGCTCTTTTTGTTGAAAAACTGCTTATTGTAAATGAAGGTAAATAACTGTCTAGAGAAGTAACAGACAATGGAATTTAACGAACGCTCTGAACATCACTGTTTGCTGTGTGAATTGTTATCACTGAATCCATAGCCAACTAGATAAGGAAAAAGTTTTAGAAATTGTCAGAAATATTCTGTGCACCTGTACAGAGACACATTTGACACAGCATTGTTCATTCATGTCTGTGAAGAACAGACTTTTTCTGCTAATGCTTATGAATATATCATAATTAGATAACGTTCTTTCAATAAAGTAACACATGGGATAGATATTTAAAAAGATGAGATGTCCTAGAAGTTAATTTTCCGTGTGACTGAAATTTTACAAGTGGCCTGCCTTATAAAACACTGAGCTTGTCTTTCATCCAGGTTTCAGGCTAGTATGTAAAATAATATTGACTTTACAAATACATTTGTGGAACAAATACAGAAAAATTAGGCTGAATGTCAAAACCCCATTTCCAATTTAGACTTGTCACACTGTCAGAATATTTGTTATTTTCCTCAAAACCTCAGCTGTTAAAATCAAAAGAAAGTAAAAGAATTTAAACTTTTGTTTAAACAGATGTTTTAAACACCTCAGAGGGTGAATTGCCTGAATTGTGAAAAAAGCAATGCATATTACTCAGAAACTAGAAAGAAATGAGGAAACATGAAATAATTTAAAAATATACAACAAACAAACAAACAAACACAGAAAGACCCTACACAAACAAACAACCTTAAATGACTTTTAGGGCAAATCCATTATTTTCTGAACCTTATATATGAATTTGGCAACACTTGACATCTAGGACACTTGAGCAATCAGCTATTAGATAGAAGTTATTGTTTTGAATTTTAAAGAAATATGAGCTAGCTCATGATTTTGAATTTGTGTTCCAGTTCAGAATCTAAGTTTGGAGGTTTCCAGATTATAGATTTTGCTTTGCACTCACCACTGATTTGTATTGATGCATAAATAAGACTGAGTGGGAGAGCAGGGGCACAAGGAGCTGAACTCATTGTATACAATGACAAGTCTTCTATCAGTCATTCCATTCAACAACTATCTTTTCTATAGATTGCTGAGAAGAGGTAACAAGACGGCTCCTTGGGGAACACCATGAACCAGCCTTTAGGCAATGTGTCTAATGTGTCTGAATGTGACTGGGTGTCTAACCCCAAAGGATGTATTTCCATTCTATTTGAACCACCTAAAATGCTGAGTATCCTCCAGAGACAGAGCTTCCAGCATTCATATAATCTTGTTGAGTCTTATCAACCTTTTCAGGTGACAAATCAGTAGATAGTGATATTGGCTGAGGATATGTCATAGAGGAAGCAATAAGTTCCCTATTCCCTCTCAGCTAAACAAAGCTGAATAAGCCAGGCTGCTTTTGTACTTACTGAAAACTAAAGCAATTTACTACTTGTGGCCTTCTCCTTTAAAGCATTGGAAAAGCTAGTATCTCTATAAGATGATTTTTAAAGTTATACCAACAGTTGTTGCATATTCACACAGAGTACAAAATTAAATACTTATGCCTACAATGGCTTCAACTTGCCAGTCTGTAACACCTTGCACATAAGGAAATCCTTTAACAATGCAATGAAGTCCAAAGTAAACAGAGCGGAATTGTTTTGAAGGATGGCTCATTTCCTACTTCTGGCTCTTTACTGTTGATTATTTAAGCACTCATTTCACTTCATAAATGGAAACTGAATCATAGTTTACCACTGGAAAATTATTGGAATTCAGAGTCCATTTGAGTAACAGAACTGGCTATTTCCTCTCTGAACAGGAAGACTATGCTCAAATGGTCCTTTTGGGAGCTCTGAATGATAAAACGCATGTTTCTATCCTCCTTCAAAAAGATCTGTTTAGTGTTTTCATATTTCACTTAGGAAAAAAAAGTCAGGATGTCGCTCTCCAAACATGGATGTTAGAGCAGGAAAAAGGAAAGGTGAATATACATTCTCTGCTTGTCTAGACAGCATAAAATCTGGTTGCAAACCTGTAATAAAACAGACCCTTTAAAAGCTCACCTCTTTATAATTTATTAATTTTTATTTATTTTGAGTTATATACAAATAAGCCTGGAAAAGGCAAGTCAGTGATGGTAAGTACCCACGACAATATTTTTGCAAAAAAAATATTTTAGTCTACTATTCCTTTCAGCTCTTAAAATTCTGACAATTTTTAACAATAAAAAAACTCTGCCCGTTCCCTCTTGCAGTAGCATCTGTCCTTCTCTAGGAGCTGAAGAAAGAAGAATTTCACGTTTTGTCTTAAAAAAACAGGTGAAGCATATCTGTGTACACTAAAGTCCAGCTACTATAGAGGGGGATTTTAAAAGTTATCTAGATCTGGTAATCTCAGTGAGAGTGAGAGCAGAGGCAACAGAGTTGCATTGGAAATACTGTGGATTTTGATGGGATGGACAAAGCACGTATAAGCCATTTGACAAGTACTTCAGGGCTGTAAACTGGGCAGTCCCATGATATAGCAGAGAGCACTCTGGACTCTGAATCCCAAGGACCTCAGTTTGAGTCTCAGTGGGGACCGCTCCCATGGCAGTTAAATGCCTCCCTGCCATCCAATCCCGTCAGATCTCAGATGCTAAGTAGAGTCAGCCCCGGTTAGTACCGGGTGCTGTAGACAGTCCCAAGGACTTCACTGACACTGTCCAAGCTCACTTGGCCATGGCAAATGGACCTTAGGACTTAAACAGTGGGGCCAGTTCTGTGCACACTGTGCCCTCACCTGAAAAATCCACTGGGCAGGCTGGAAGGGCAGACCCACATGGAGAGAGCCCTTCCCAAATCTTCGTTCGCGAAGTCTGGCAATACACATATACATACACAGGGCTGTGGCTCAGACTATTGAAACCCCAGCCATGCCAGGATCATATGAACAGTGAAGCTGTTTTCTGTCACATGAGGCCCTTGATCAAATACCCATTTGTGTGTCCCAGATGTCTATAGTTGTCTGGACTCCTTACCAGTAGTGAAACATATCTTCTTCTTATAGCACAGTTTAGTCCCTCTTCAATTAGATGTCCCTAATTGGTCACCTGAACAACAATTTTAAAATACTTTCTTTTCTTTTTTTTCTATACAGGAGGCATAGGTTGACTGGCTTGGACATAAACATCCACAATGAAATCTTCTGAAGTTTTTGACTGCTTTGATGGCAAACACTTGCCACAGTGCTTCAGAAACCCTTTCACAAATAGTGACTAGGGCAAAGTGCTCACTCAGGTACTTTCCTTCAAAGTAACTTTCTAGTCAGCTGGTTCCCAGCCTGTACTATTCCATGGGGTTGCTCCATCCCAGATGCTGGACTTTGCAGTTACCTTGATTGAACTTCATTTTACTCATGACATTTCATTTCTCCAGCTTCTGGGCCCCCCTTGAATTGTAGCCCTTGTGTCCAGAATACTGACTGTTCCTCCCATACCTCCAGTCCTACTGAGGCTGTACTCCATTCCATTACTCAGGTCACTTGTGAGGGTGTTCAAAGGTACTGACTGGTCTCAGTATTGACCCTTGAGGAAACTGTATGCCACTGGGCCTTCATAGCACTGTTAAAAATTCTTTGAGGCTAGTCATTCAGGTAGTTTTCTATATACTCACAAGTCTAAACACCATGACTGTATCTTGTCCTCTTAGCCATGGAAAAATCCCTCTTGCTCTCCTCTCATCAACAGAGACATCTGTCTCATTAGAGAAGCCAATTAGATTGCTCAGCCGTGATGTGTAAAAGCGTTCTGGCTGTTTCCAGTTTTCCTTTCCTTCCCATGCCTGGACATGACTCTCAGGAGGATATGCTTCATCATGTTTCATCATCTTCCCTGCCAGCTCCTGGGCATTGGACACCCTACTAGGGATGGGGACCAACTGGGACATGGGCTTGCGGGTGGATTTGGCTCAACAGAACCCATGACCAGGAGGGACTGGGCCTTGGTGAGCTGGAGCCGAGCCCTGCTGTCTCATTTCTAGGGCAGGGGCTGCTGGCCAGAATGAGGTCCTGGGCTGTGAGCAAGGTGAAGGCTGGTGAGGGATTGCAGATGAGAGGTATCTGCACAGGCTCCAAGAACTGGAAGTAAAGTCATGACCCAGAGAGAAAATTACAGCTATATAAGGTCATAGAAAGGTGGAGAATGAGAATCATCCTTTTCAGTGCTTGACAGGAGAAAAGTCTGGATATACTTTTTACATCCAAGTATTTTCTGTAGTAAGCCACCCTGTCATGGAGAACTTGACCACTCATCTGGTCCTGGTGCAGCTGATTACTCCACAGTCTGGATGATCAGAGTGGACAGTCACAGAGAGAGCTGGTGTGGTTCTCACCAGTGCTTCCCATCTGCCCCCAATAGCTGTATAGATCACCATCATGTTTTACACACATGCACACACCTCAGTAAGAAAAGCAAAGAGAACAATCATTCTAGTTTCCACACCTTTTTTACTCTGTTCCTCACTTACAATGCAGTTCTGTAGAGCAGGTATAAAGAAGCCTCTGTTAAGAGTTTCCACAATATTTTTCTGAAAAGCACCTTGCAATAAGCACTCTGAGCAGATGTTTGCCTGATTTCCTGATTTTTTTTGCTTCCAAGGAAGGCTGTATATTCCTGTTTAGACAGCAGAATTCACTGCTTGGTGTAGAAATAATGGTTTTGATGTAAGAGATACTATAATGTCATAAGAATTAGTAAGCAAATGCTTATAGCTCATGTGCCTTCAGGATACAGCAAGCAAAATAGTTAGAAAAAAATAACTAGAATGATGAATCCTCTAAAGGGAGTAATGTGCACATCCATAAAACATAATCAGACTAGGGGATGTGCTATAAGCTTGATTCTTGGCGTTTCTCTACGTGTCTTGTCTGGGTTAAATTTCTACATAGTAGCTGGTATAGGGCTGTGTGTTGGGTTGAGCTGTCAAAATGCCAAGTGCCCAATACAGAGTCAAAGCTTCTCTCTCCCCACCAAGGAAAGGGAGAAAAAAAGATTTCTGGACACTTCACTTGAACTTAACTAGTTATATATTTATACCGAAAAGAGAAAATTAAAAGAAAACGCCAATATAACACACACCTACACAAGTTAGAAATAGAAAACAGTAACTCCCCACTCCCCATCAAACACAAATCCCACCATTCTAGCTACAAATCACCCAAGAGAACTTGATCCCCCGAGGGACAGACCCAAGCAGAGAGAAGACTAAGACTAAATATTTTACTTTCCTAAGACACCATATGTCTCGGTTTGAGGGGAAAAACCAAAATGTTTTACCCACAAGCAGGGGAGGGGCCTCCTCCACAATAATCACACCACTCTTTATCAAATTTAAGAAAAGGAATTTTAATACAAGAAGGATAACTGCTATATATATATATATATATATATGTAAACAGACTAGTGCAACCCACTTCCCCAACACCATAAGAGAAAAAAAAAAAAAAAAAAAACAAGAACAAAACCCAGCAGGTTTTCCTCCGGGAGAAAAGGTTATACTTAAGTGTCCTTGTCACAACCCGGCTGGCTGCAGAGTGAGTTTCAGTCCCTCTCCAGCGAAACAGACGAGCAGTGGGCTTTCAGATGGACTCAGTCTCTTCCCCCTGTGTTCCCCGTCCAAGAAGCAGAAAGGTACGAGCAACCAGCAGCAAATCCAAGGCAGGCAGCAGCACGGCGGGAAAAAAGTAGTCCGAAGTAGGCAGCGGCAAGACAGCCAGGGAAAACCCCAGCAGTAACCAGCAGGGCAGCCTGCCTCCTTGGAGTCCCCACTCCCCCCTTCCGCCGAGCCAACACTGAGGAGAATATCCAAAAAAAAAAAACCAAAAGAGACAAACCTGCCCCCACCCCAGCGATCACAGTTAACTGCTTCTTTTGTTAACCGCTGGCCTGGGCAGTTAAGTGGCAGGGGAGAGAATTTACATAATAATCCCAAACTACAACACCATAGCAGCAAGCAACAGTAGGGCTTGGTCCAGGAAAACAAGAAGATATGTCTTTCCCAGATGAGCAGGCATGAAGAACTGAACTAAGCCCCTTCTGCACTTGCTTTTATATTTGAGATGATGTTGGAATATGGTATAGAATACCATTGGCCAGTAGATGTCAGCTGTCAGCTAGCCTGACCCAGCTCAAGTCATCTGATAATCTCAGGCCTACTCTGAAAACAAAAGCCTAAATTTAGGCCTGGTTAAACCCCTAACAGGCTGTGATTTGGATTTATGATGAAACCAGTGTTGATAACATGGGTGTTTATTTATAGCTGAGCAGGGCTCACACAGCATCACTGCCTATTCTGCTCCTCACTCCACCCCACCAGTAAGGAGGATGGGGGTGCACAAGTTGCTGGGAGGGTGTAGGAGAACAGAAATTTCAAGCTAGTCAACCAAAGACAAATTTGCAGGTGCAAGTTGCTAAGACAAGAATGGAATTTCTCTAGAGACCTTGAGCTGATGCAGAGGCAAGAAACGAAGCCTGCAGAAGCCCCATGGAAGAACACATCTTAAGAACTCTTTTTATAAAGTTAAAATAAGTTGCATAAGGACTGTTTAGGTCTAGCAATTTTGTGAAACATATAGTACTTAATATTTAGCTATAGCTGTGTAATGTTAGATAGTTTGCATGGTGTGTGTAGGTTTTAGAATTTTGTGTAATGGTGTGAAAATAGTCCTGTGTAAAGTTCTTGTAGTTAGTATATCCCTATGCAGAAGTAGATAAAAAGTGTTAATGTAAACATAGTTGAACTTTTTAGCCCTTTTGTCCTTGTTTCACCATTCCTAAAAGAACTGTAACCTATGACAAAGAGGACCATGAAATAAACTACCAGAAAACCCCATAAAATTAGATGCAATCAAGTGATTTATTTAATGATAGAGTTTGCAGCCTCTTAAAGCCTCACTAAAGGCACACAGTAACTGTGTCTATGGAATCAGGCACCATGATAGGAGAGGACACAGCTGGGACAGCTGACCCCAACTGCTGCAAGGGGTATCTCAGACCATATGGCACTATGCACAGCATATAGAGGTGGAGGAAGAAGAAGAAATAGGAGAGACATTCTGAGTGATGGTGTTTACCTTCCCAGGTCACTGGTAGGCATGATGGATCCCTACTTTCCTGGTGATGGCTGAACACCTGTCTGCCCATGGGAAGTGGTGAATGAACTCCTTTTGCTGTACTCCAGTGTTCAGCTTTTGATTTACCTATTAAACTGTCTTTATCTCAGCCCACGAGTTTTCTCACTTTCACCTTTCCACTTGCTTCCCCCATCCCACTGGGGGATGCCTGAGTGAGCAGCTCTGTAGGGCAGATCTATCTACTAGGGTCAAATCACCATGATTACTAATATCCTGTGTTTCCATACCTTCAACACAGTGCTCAGAGATCCCAGGTGACACGGGATATTTGTTATAACACGTACAGGAGCACTTTTATCATCTTCTTCCTCCATACCTCTAGTTTAGGAATTTGTTGTCAAATATCAAGGGGATTAGTTTCAAATGTCAAAAGCAGATGTGAAATTATGAGAAAGGATTTTTTTAAGAAATATATAAACCTACATTTCAAACATCCTAAATAAAGAAATATGAATTACTTCAAACCATTCCTGTTTTACAAAGCTATTTAATATTCTAGACTGCTGGTCTGCAGGCATCCAAATGGAATGCTAATTATCCATTTTCTTCCCCACTAAAAGCTTCACTGAGGCTAACAGAAGGAAAGGCACTAGACTGTTGAACAACAATGCCATGCTTTCACTGAGAAAGACAACTATAAAATGCTTCCTGCAGCCTAATTCTTCTAGCATCAGCTGATCCTTACTAGTCCCTACTTGACACCAATTAATCTCTCCTCTACAGCTTACTATTCCCCAGGGCCTTAGCTGTTATTCCTTTACTTTATGCTGCAGTTAAAATGGAGGTTAGGAAGAACACATTGAGTCTCAAACACAGCAGACTAATAGATTTAAATTTCTTCTAATCTGATGGGATGTCTTTCATTCTTCAGTAAAGGTATTTCCAAGATTCTTCATTCACTGGAATGTCTCCGTCATCTTTTCCTTAAAACAAATATCCCAAATAAAAAGCAGAGGAAAGTTCACCACTTACTATACATCAAGCCCAAGGGACACCAAGGCAATATAATGAATAATTTTTACTGTGCTTCCCCATCAAGAATATTTAGGCAAAATTTCTAAAAGGTCAATATATTTAGACAGCATTTTTCAGGAGAGGTAATGTCACAATTTCTTTGGAAAGCAGTCAAATTTTGAACTTCCATATCAACAATGTATATGCATGAAAGGTTTTCTTATTGTCTAGCAAAACATGTTAAATCTTATGACAATTTCAATTAGTTTCCCTTGAACCTTGGCAATCAAAATACAGTTATTATGCTTTTATTAATTATGAATAGTTATCAATATCCTGCAAGAACACTTTTATTTTATATAATAATTCCCTTGAATAACATACAGATTAACATACATAATATAATATATAATATATTCATAATTGCATTTTATATTTAAAAATATATAATTTTTTCTATAAAATTTAGACATTTTGTACAATTTAGACTTTAAATATACATTCCAATGATTTGTTAATAAAATTTGTATTTGATGCTTTTGCAGAACATTCCATAAGTAAACTAAGCACAAATTAATAGCTCAAAGCTGTCTCTAATCACTGGAAAGGCAAGTTATTATAGCTTAGCCTTTAGCTGATAAATACACACTCCCATTTGGTTCCAGTCCTGAGCTGAGACAAGTTACGAATCTACCTAAAAAAAAGCACCAAAAAACCCCAAACCAAAACACACACACACACACCAAAAAAAAAAAAAAAAACCAAACCAAACCAAAAACAAACAAACAAAAAAACCCTCAAAAACCCAAACCAAAATGAAACCAGAAAAAGATGGATAATTTTCTATTGCATTGTGAAATAGAACTGTTTATGGAAGAGTTCAAATACTGTCTTGGCCTATACAAAGAATGGCATAGGGTTATGATTCCTGGAGCTGGAAAAAAGGGAGGAAAACATCTGAGATGGAGAAGGGAATGACAGCCCTGCCCTTTTTGAAAGTATACTCCATTAGAGCCACACAAGTGTTTGTGAAAACACAGACTGAGGCTGCACAGGGAAGAGTGGTTCTTCCCTGAGGTTCAGTTAGGCAGTTCTCTAAAGTCTGGTGTGTCTCTTTATGTTTTATTTATGTTTTCTTCCTAATTGTCATTTCTTTTGAATATGTTGAGAAGAAAAGGTGTGGAGTGACAGTGGCAGGAAGCAGAGCACATCCTCCTTGTCTCCCTCATTCTCACAGTCACACAGCTCATCTCAATCTGGAGCACTTTTCTGCTTGAGTCTCTTCACTCTTCTCATGTAAATGTTTCTGAACTTTCAAGTTCCATCACCTGCCTGAGTTTCTAAGTACAATAGGAACGTCCACTGAGCAAAGGTTTCAAATAATCTTTGCCACATGCAGTCTACAATGGAACATAAGCATCCATAAGGCTCCTCCTACTAACAGCTCCACTTTCTTACAAGTCTTTACACTTTCAGATCCAAGTGGTTTTTTTCTCCTTTGCACTGATTCGGCTCTGCTGATTCTGAAAACCAAAAAATATTATTTACACGTCATTTGTATGTGCTCAGTATGAGGAATGGGAACAACAGCTGAGAAACTGTGTTTTGTTTCATGGCCAATATGGCACTTGTAAAACTTGTGGAGCAGCAGCTGAAAGGCTGTGGTTTTGGGTTTGGGACCAATTTGACATATTTTAGCAATTTTTTTTTTGGGCAGCAATTCAGAAGAGACTGATTCTTCCACCTCTCCAGACACCAATCTGGTATCTTACTATCTAAGTTTTTTGACACTTTTTGTCTGTGAAAATCAATAAACAAAGTCTGAAAATAATTTTCTCTGCAAAAATAAACTATTAAAGAAATTTCTGATATAATTTTTGGCCAACGTATGACTTTAAAATCCAGGGTTTTCATCTTTCCTTGCCTATGTTATGGTACATCCATTATACTTTAACATTTTAAATAATTTTTCTTTTGAAATATTAATCTTAGGATGGATATGTTCCAGACACATTTCAAGTGAATAATTAGCAAAATTTTCTTATAGAATTTGAAGAGTGATTGCTGATGCTATTGAAGATTTTTTACAAGGCCTCGGGTATTTTTTACATGTCTGATACCTTTAATGTAATTTTTATAAATCTGCTACTCATGAAAAGTGACAAACAACCTTGAAACAAGAGTTTACTGTGCATTTAAAATGAGTGCTTCTCATGATAATCCTCTGAGCATTTTTTGTCTCCCAGCCACATTGAGAGTATATTTCAGCTTCTATATCTAAAAGCCTTTACCTAGCAAGAAATCTCATTCTAGGGTAAGATATATAACACATACTTTCACTTATTAGGAACAGGGCTCACAATAACTTTAATTTTACAGGTAATAATACCTCATTTTATTTAATGTAGCTTAGACTAAAATGTGAGAAAATGGCAATGTGCATGTTTTGCTTTCCCTGGCTTTCAGTTGTCAGCATGTCCTGTTCTGCATTTCTGCTGTCTGTTTAATTGAATATCCTAAGTGATAAAACAGAAAATTCCTTCCAGAATGAACACCTTGCTGACAAATGTAATTTACTTAAATGGAGTTTAGTTTTAATTTTTGAAAGACAGTATCAAATACATCTTCCTGAAGAAGACCCCTCTCCCATCTCTAATATATGACAGTAGTGTACTGCAGGAGGAGGATAGACTATTCTTACATTAATTTAATTCCTACATTCATTGTTTGCTTACTGTGATTATACAAAATTTTTTATAAGATGTAAAGTTATAACTTCCTCAGTCGAAGCAGGCTTCCTGGAAGTGTTTTTGGGCAGTACAATCATAAGATGGGTCACTTAATGTGGCATCCTTTACAGATATTAGATTCTTCAATATGTGAAATGGAATATAAGGCATATCCACATATGGTGTTGAAATTTGGTTTTATGAAACAAAAGTACTCATTGAGAATGTGGTAAACGCATAAGATACTGAAAAAGACAGAAAACATTTTAATATAGTGTAATTGCTGTACTCCATAGAAGAAGGAATATGTGCAGGCTATAATTCTTTTCCCCTTTGTAAGTTAGAGGGACTGAATTTTCTATAAACATTGAACAAATTTTAGTGTTTCTGGTATGCTGTCTGGGAAACTCCTGTGAAGCAGTAAACACTGTGGCAGTCCAGGGTATGTTATATCTGTGACAACATCTAAGTTCTCTCTGCTCACTCTGAGGTAGCTATCAGGATCCATTTTCAAGATAAATTATTTTATTTCCTTCCCTAAAACAGTTTTCCAGGCAAGATTCACTAGCTGCTTTGGAAAAGGTCTTTTCTTTTTTTTCTTTCCAGAGAGCTTTGACTTCAGATCAGCCTCTGACATCTCAAGTTAAGCTATCTCAGCATAAGCACTGATACTACAGGGTTAGCAGAAAGCAAAATGCACTGTGAAAGTTTCAGGTCAAATTATTAATCTACCTGACAGTAGTGGGTCTGGAAACTTTCATCTTCAGCATTCCAGTGATGCCTAAATCCTTCCCACCTGATGGGATGGCACTGATTTCCAAATTATAAAGTCATTTACAATTTAAAATTTGCAATTAAAAGTCTGTTTGAAGAAGAGAATTTATTTACTTCCTGTAACTCTGTAAACTTACTAGTGAGGAAGGGCTGGAAACTGAGTATTAAATATTTTTTAACTGCTTCTTGGTTTCTTTTTCCTGCTTTAAAGAAAAGCTAGATCTCAGATGCAAACTTCTACAGTTCAGTGAAAGATCTCATCTGTCTGTTCTGTGGCTGGGAATGGATAAAGCTCATTTAATCTTGCTGCATGGCATTTTTCTGCATTGGGGTAAAAGTAGCAACACTGTTTCAAAAAGCAGATCCTCTCTAAGAATAAATCAGGCAGAACTAAAAATATTAATACTGTGCTGCATAATAAATGCACTATTTCAAAGTAGTAAAATATTTCTGCCTTGAAAAACTTCCCATGCAATGGACACTTTAAGAACTTTACCTTTTTACATCTGTAAAATTTAAGGTAAGATTATGATATATAATTTTATGGTATTAATAGTAATGATGGTGATTATTGCAATGATGACGATGACAACAGCATCAATAACAACAACAATGTGTTCGGCTGAGCTGGCAAAATGCCAAGGGCCAACCAGAGTCAGAGCCCCCCTAACCCCAAGGGAAAGGGAGGAAAAAAACCTAAAACTGAAACTATGTAATTTCTCATGAACTATTAACAATGGACCATTTGCAGCAGCTGCCCAGGGCACACCCAACCCCTCAGGGTGTGAGCTGGGTGTGAAAGACACCTGTGAGATAAGAGCTGTGATAACTCCCTTCCAGGAAGTCATTAGCACCTCCACACCCAGCCTGAGGGGTCATGTCTGCTCATGGGCCATCAATGATTCCAAAATACCCCATGACTCACAGAGTGAGATCACCTGCTGTGTAATTCCCTGCCTGGGGGAGGTACTGGGTGGTCCCACCTGAACCAGAGGGTATGTAATCTTGGGGGAGGTTCAGACTTCAGGACCACTCGTCAGATCCAAAGGAGGACCAGAACATCAACAGGAGGAGACCACCACTCTCAAACCAGACTGTGACCATCATCTCCACCAACAGGTTTTGCACCTCCTTTAATCTGGACTCAGGGGAACCATGTGGGGCTCAGAACAGGGGCTAACAAACATCATTGTATTTGTGCCTCAGGCTGTGGGGTTACACTTCTGGGTTTTGTGGGTTAAAACCAATTTCTCTTTGTGCTATTGCATTTATTGTAATATTGTTATTAAATTGTAACTCTGACTTATAATCTCTTTTGTGTTGGGTTCATTTCTCCTGTTGGTTTACCTTTAAACCAGCACATCCATACTCACAGATATATGTGAAGTCCTCAGTATACCTCTTTCAGTCCATTTTCTATATTATCCCCTTACAAGAACACGCAAAAACATATCTCAAGAATGTCAGCCAGGTTAAGTTCTAAAAGTTGTGAAATCTTTATCTAAGAAAGTGTCAGCTTAATTTGATATATTTTCAAAATTCAAATAATTCATTATTTAATTAATTCTCCAGTCTTTTAAATACCACAGCTTTATTGTATGCATATCCTTAATTGTTCTTCCAAACTTCCTCTCATTTACTTGTAACTACATAGTGCAAAGGGGCAGTCCCATGATGTAAAGGAGAACACTCTGGACTCTGAATCCCAAGGACCTGAGTTTAAGTCTCAGTGGGAACCATCCCCTGGGCAGTTAAATGCCTTCCTGCCATCCAATCCCAACAGATCTTGGATGCTTAAGCACAGGGTCAGCCCCAGTTAGTACCGGGTGCTGTAGACAGTCTCGAGGACTTCACTGTCACTGTCCAAGCTCGCTCAGCCATGGCAAATGGACCTTAGGACTTAAACAGTGGGGCCAGTTCTGCACATGCTGTGCCTTGCCTAAAAATCCACTGCACAGGCTGGAAGGGCACACCCACGTGGGGGGGGGAGAGCCCTTCCCTAATCTTCGTTCGCGAAGTCTGGCCATACATGCATAGTACGAATTACTAATCATCATATAATATGCTATTATTGATAAAAGAAGTATTGTCATCTGCTACACCCTTTTCATGTTAATGTAAATCTGTATATTTTAGGAAAGTTACAAAATTCATTTATGAGTGAAGATCCATCTCTTTCATCTTCACTGATTAGGAGACACCAGTTAATACCCTCTTATTTGATATACTTCTACATATAAACCTATATGTTATTAATATGTCTGTTGAGTTGTGTGCAGGGTCAGTCGATTTTACCTTTAAACTCAGGATTAGAATCTACTGGGGAAATAATTTTTTAGTCCATTATAACCATGAATACATCCAAGGTTTTTTTCTTAACCAGTGTCTGTATTTTAAAACTATCTTTAAGGCATTGTTCTGGAGGAAATTATGGGACTCTTCAGAAGACCAGTTTGGGAAAACCCTCCCTGTTTAGATTACTGAGATATTCTAAAAATGTACAATAACAATTTTCTCCACTAGTTTTAAACATAAACTGGAGACAACTCAACCTGATGTAGTCATTCTCTTTGAAATTATCATTGGAGGGTAAGACCTACCTGTTCTACTTTATTGTGAGTTTAAATGCAGGAAATGCACCAATTTCTTCCCTGTGACTATGGAGAGAGTGGAGATGAATAGTTGACACATAAACATCTACATCCTAGATAAATAAAACTAGCTACTATGTCTCCCACACCAGAGATCTCAAAGAATTACCCTTGTACTCAAGCAACAAAAATAACCTAATTTTCAGGTTATTTCTAAAATTAGGGAAAAAAATTCTGTATGGCATAATACTTAAAATTATAGTAGAATGGAACACATGTTGTTAGAAGAATTGAAAGTAGTCAAAGCTGGACTGACTGAAAGAGAAGGAGGCACCGGTTAAAGCTCCTGGGATGAAATGAGATTTGTAACACAGTTCCTCAAGATTCTATTCTGTGCCTAATTTATGTATTTTATATAAAAATAATTTGTGTGCATGTCTAAGAGACCAACTGAGCCTACCTATGAAAACCATGCTGTACTAGGTGATTCTTCATGACATAGCTAAGGGGAAATCTGTGCCACATGGGCCAACTCAGTTATCTAAGGCACCTCCATCACTGAGGGCAAGCTGGTTACCCAAATTACCTCAGGCATGTGAGTAAAGGCCAGTAGCTGGATCTCAATGACCCTTGTGGGTCCCTTCCAACTCTGGATATTCTATGAGTAAAAGTCCACCCATCACTTCTGTCATTTCTGTCAGCCATCTCAGAAGGCCCAGAGAAGAACATGTGAGGGGATGCAATTTTATCATCAAAAGTTACATTCTAAATAGAATTCTATAAAATAAGTTTCCAACAACTTGAAATAGCAGAAGGCAAGAAAGGCCTGAATATCCTTATTCAGTGAAATAGTGTCGTGTGACTATAAACAGGCAAAAATAATCCTAGCAAGCTTCAGGCAAAGTGATAGAAATAGAGATGTGTTGATGACATTATATAAGGTGCTAGAAAATTCTCCTCTGAAATACTGGATCCAGTCCATGTTCAAAAACTGTGAATTTCAACTAGAACAAATTTGGAGAATAGCCTCTATATAGATCTGTAAAATAAAAGTGGAGATAATATATATGAAAAATAATAAATATCTGTAAGCACATATGGTGGAAACCATCAGGGAGAAAAAAGAGCTATTAAGCTAATAGATACTGTTGGCACAGTAGTAAAAAGGTGTAAAATGGTCATGAATACTTTTTAAATGGAAACGAGGAGATTTCTTATACCAGGAACAGCTTTCAAGCAGAAACAGGAGGGTGAAAAATCTTAACCAATTTTATAATGAGTCTTGCAGCATTTATAAACAGGTTTCAGTTACCTATAACAACAGGGAGTAGGGCTTTATGACCCACTAAGTTTTACCAGTCTTATGCCCAAAGACTCAGAAGGCATTGGTAAAAGAAATTCTCCTTGATCATCTAAGTGGGAAGTTTTCACAAAATATTTCTAAGTATGAGCAGTGGTAGTACGTTTACTTTCATTATGCTAAATGAATGCACTCATTGGCCACCGTTATCCTGAAAATCTGTTACTATACTTTAGCATTATTTTTAATTGTAACAGTAAAATTATTGGTTTTCATTTATAGTTGGGCTATAGTGTTAGATGTCAGTGTACTTCTTATTCATATATGTATTCATAATAATACAAAAGAGAAGGGAGAGATGTTTAGGTTGGTTTTGTTTTCTTGCTTTCTGTTTTTTACTGTGTTTCTATGTGTTGAAACACAGTTTGATTCACTGCATGATAATGCTCCATCTTTGTTTCTGAGAAAAGTAGTACTTGACCCCCCTGAAGTGAATAGGCTACGTTGTAAGTATTAGACATCTACAGTACATCATGTAATTTATTCTATGTCTCTTGCTTGAGAGACCTTTGTCGACATTGCTTTGCTTATTTATGTTCAACAAGGAATGAAATTACTTTTTATAAAAATTAGTAAAGTCAGGAAAATCATTTCCATTGTTTATTACTGTAGAAGCCACTTTAAGGTTATCATTTAACAAGCAGTATCTTCAATAAAATGTAAACAAAAAATCTTTCAGGTAGTATGTTTTCCAGGTCTGGCTACAGATGTTAAGAGTAACAGACAGGAAGTGTTTTAATTATTTCAACATCAATGAAAATAATATAATAATAACAATAAAATAACAATCAGCCATATGTATCAAGACAGCCTCATTCATATTCCTGCCCCCTTCTCTGATGTCCTCTTTCTTTGTATTTCCAGTTATCATTTGTTTCCTCAATTGTACTACAAATTCAGTCTGGAAATATAGGTGGCTTGAGGTCACAGAAACTGAATGGTGAACAAGCTGAAATCTGTGGAAGGAACATGAATTTCTTTAATATTCATCTAATTGAGGATAAGGTCCTTAAAAAATAACAAAATTGTTTTAGTAGTGATCCAGAAGGCTGGGCTAGCGCTATGGCTGGAGGTGGTGGATGACACTAACTAAAATTAGGGATTTAGTAAGCAGTAGCAGTGTGCTTACTGATGTGTTTGAGCAAGAAAACAGCACAAGCAACATCTGCTTTCTCAGATAACTCCTATCATCCTTTCTCTGAAAAAATAAAATGTACTGAAGATTTAAAAGCTGTAGAATAGGCAAAAAGACAGTCAGTCACTTGGCCCAAATCCCAGATTAAGTCAGCTACTGCCCTGAGAAGAGAACCCTGAATTCCCAGCTCTCAGAGCACCATGCCAGCCACTGGGAAGCATCATTTGTTCAGAGCTGATTTAAAGGAAAGTAAGCAAGAAAAATAACCCAAGATTCCAAATTCCAGAAAGAAAAGCTTTACTGTCTTCTAAATCTGTGGAATTGTGTGCTGATTATTTCGTGCATTGAATGTTATAATACTTTACTGATGTTTGATATTTACTGAATTAAAAAGTACCCACTATTGCAAAAAGATGAGTAGTGTCTCCATTTCAGGATACCAAATTGCTTTGTACTGGTGTGCTAAAAAAGAAAAGCTGCAAGCCATCATTAAGAGTGTGTACAGATGTGTACTACTCAAAGAGGTATGCCCATAAAAAAGGTTGCCATATACTAATTCACATCCAGCTGGTCATTATTGCATCTTTTGCAGAATTTATTACCCCCACTTTAATTTGCTTGCAGAGATGCTCACATGAGCACTTTTATCTTCTAAAGTAAGAGGCGGTGAGCTGAAATATTTTGGCTAATGGGTCTTGGCAGATTCAGCTCATTAGGACTTAAGCAGAACAGGCACCATACACATACGAGCAGTGAGTGTATCCAGACTAGAAAGAACTAACCTGGTGGTTGTTTCCAAGGGATGCATTTAAACAACACATTATCACAGAGTTTAATTCTTTTCTAAATCTGAATGACAAATTTAGAAATTACAGATAGGACAAGGCCTGGAGGAGACCTTAACGGGCCATCTTGTCCCTTCCTGTGTCCACAGTGAAGATCAGATATTTCTGCGTCATTCCGGACAAATTCCTGTCCAACTTGTTTTTCAGTAACCTCCAGTGATGGCAACTTCACAACCTGCTCCAGAAATGCATTCCAGTGCTGCATTAACCTTTCTGTTATGAGATTTTTCCTGTCATCTGGTCCCTTGTGCTAATTAGAAAACCTTGTTGTTATCACAATACATTACTCAGTCTACATCCCTCCTGAACTGTGCACAAAATCAGACATTAGTGCTCCAGCTGACACCTTATTAGTGCCAAGTACAGCAAATATTTCATCTGAATTAGAGATAACATTCCTATTTACTTTTTTTTTCAGAAAAGTGTAACATTCTTGACTCTTGTCCAGCTTGTGAGCCTCAGTAACTCTCAAATCTTTTCATTTAGCCAGACATTTTTCAGTTTGTACTTACAGAGAATAATTTTTGTGTGTCCATTTAGAACTGTGTCTGTTTCTCTGGAGATTTTGAAAGACTGTAATCAACTTGACCTAATGACCCAGAAACTGGACACGTGACCTCCTTAAACCCCTCTCAACTTGAAAAATTCTGTTTTCTGTTTTCTTCTCCTGTTTTCACATAATTTTGAACTTGCATTCTATTCTACTGTGTACTCAAAGGTTTTCCAGCTTGTGTCATTTGCAACCTTAATAAAATGATGATAAAATTATTATAGCCTCATCTTCCAATTATCACAAAACACTGTACAGTTTCTAAAACAGGACAGACCCTTTAGTCCAAAATTGAATATATTCTGTGAGCCATTGCTAAAATATTCATAAAGAATGATAACTGCTATGTAATAATAGCGTCACAATTTTTTCCTCTCATCACAAGTTAGACATAAGTCTGAAACCCTCCCAATGACACCATATGTTCAGCAGAGGCTACTTCAGGATGTATCTGTGCTCTGCCCAGACTTTTACTCTCTCCCAGAAGATCTAACTGAAACACCACCTGAGTGCAGCTCTTTCACACTCCTTCCCAGAGAAACATGATTTCTCATCTAATTAGCATTATTCCTGGCCCTGGCACTATCATGAGTTCCTACATGGATGAACATTAGCACAAAGCAATAGCCACAGGGACAGATGAGTCTCAGCAAGCTCTTCATACCATCTTGGGTTAAGATAATGTCAAGGCCAGTACTGACATGGATCACTTTAACTCTTTCAGAACTAAATAAGTAATTCTGTCTAGCTCTCTGAAGTTCTGTACTACATCTCATGGCCTCTTGCTTCTTTACTACTGGAATTATTTGTCACTCGCTCTCAGGAGAGCATGCTGGTACCATGGAGGTAAACTCTGTCTTAAACAGAGGACATCAGACTCTAAAGAGCAACCAGCTGTAGTCAGCTTCAAAAATTCCCTTCCTCTTTTCTTTTTCATCCCCTGTAGCTTCCTATGGGGCCATGTTTCTTCTAATTAGAACTGACAGTCAGTGATTGCAATTATATCCATCCAGACTGGTGTACTGCACCTCCTGTTCTCTAAATCTCCTTGTGGAAACAATGACTGTAGTCTTGCAGCTTTAAACAGCAGCCTGGTTTTTTTCATGACTCAATCACTACAGGTTCATGCAAGTTCGCCAGTTTCTAAGCTTCACAACAAAATGATGGCCTTGGTTCTCAAAGTGGATCATTTTTTTGCTTCATGTACCCCAGCAGCAGAGTTCTTAGAAAGAAGGAAGTGATTTCTGAGAATTAAGACATCTCTGGTTAGTCTGAGAGATGAAGGGCTGAAAATATGTCCAAAACGTCACTTAAACACTTTTACTTGACAGAAAAAGTAATTAATGACTTTTTCCTCACACAAAAGTCAAGTTCTCCCATTCGAACACTGTCTCTAAAAAGTCAGTAATTATTCCAGTATTGATATTTTTTTATGTGTCAGAGTAACGGAAGACAATTCAGGTACATGGATGTGTGGATATACAGTTGGTACAAAACAGAAACAGAGTCATGAGAGGAAAAAGGGTGAAGAGGAAAAAAGTTAACAGCTTTGTTATTGTGCATAAATCTAGTCCAAAGCTCTCACAGAGAAACTGAGTGAAGAAACAACAGCTTTTAATTCTGACAGGGTGGCTTTGTAGCTGCTGCTCAAGTGATGTCCAAGGTGTCTGTGATATTGGACTGATGGAGTACCAAAAGTGTATTTATATGGCAGGATGGGCACCTCCTTGTATATGTGGTTTCTTTTCTAGGGGGATTGGTGTCTGTTCAGAGAACACTGTCAGTTTCTGTTTCTGCCATCAAAAAAAAAACCAACCAAAACCAAAAAACCAGAACATCCCCTTTAAGGATCTCTTAGATACCAAAAGGAAAATTCACTTCTGTCCTTACAGCACTCTCATTAGCTAACCTCATCTGGAAATGGTGATATGATGATTATTTTCCTTTCTTTTCACCTTCTTTCTATCAGCTGAAAAGAATTTACATGTGAGATGAGGTCATCTTCATTGAGTTTGCTTAAGTAGTCAAATGTAGGAAGCAAAATTCAAAGATTATGATCTTCAAAAATTGAAGACTTAAATCTTTTGGGAATTATATAAATACCTGTTGCTTCCATAAAGTATAATTATGGACATTTTGAGCCAAGCGTTCTGAAGAAAAATTGTAAAACTACTCTAAGTCCTCATAAAATTCAACTATATGTGCATGTAGAAGAACAATGTGTTTATTTGGTAGGGAAAAATAAAGAAACAACCCCCCCTCAGCATTAGAAAGTTTTTAATTCTTCTTTTTCCTCCATCCCTTACTAAATCCTGAGATCAATCTAACCTGTGTGTGTTTCTATCTAAGTTGAGTGACAGCATTGCAATCCTAACTTCATCAACATGCTATAAATGGTTTGAATTAATTTATTTCCTCTGGAAATCTATTATATCCTGTACCCTGCTTTAAACCCCTGTGAAGAAGGCCCAACGTGGAAGTATCAGTTAGCACCAGAAGCACAGCTCAGTGACAACGTCGTTGTTAATGAGAAATGGGTACCGTTCCATGTGGAAACACACTGATGTTAATATGGCCAATGCTCTTGTGAGCTCACATCTGGTCTGTGTTAGATGTTAATTCTAATTCTTAGTCAATATTTCTGGACACTGCTACTGTTGGTAATTTATTGATTTTACCTGGGTGTTCTGCAAACCTGCTTCGATGTATGTTAATTACATTTACTTTGTAAAAATTCATTAGTATTACTTTAACTTATTTTGTCATGTTGGTTGGGTTTGTAAAGACAGACATCATTAATACCCACATTCTTGTTTAAGACCCATTTGAAGAATACCATCACTGTTCATACGTGTGTTCTGTGCTCCAATCTGCCAAAATGTGGTAACAGAAGTTCATAGAAAGAAGACTTTGCCAACCCGCAAATAACATTATAAAGCTAAGTCTTAGTAATCCACATCAGGGAATTGGAGAGAGAAGAAATATCCACACTGTTGACGTTTAAGTATTTGCCTACAATGCCTCTATTTGGAAGGTACTTCATTGAACAACTGATTGTTGACTGTTGCTGATTGTCTGTCTTCTCCCCGCCCTGACAGATTTTGTTTGTAGAATAATTAAATAAATTTTATGCTTATTAGGATAGTAAGGAAGGAGCTACCATCTACCAGACATTTGTAATTAAAAGTATGTATGAATCCATGCTGGTGATATTACAAACCATAAAAAGTTAATAAGAATGTCCTGGCAGTTCAAGCAATAGTGAACTTAATTGACAAAACAGAATTGAGTAAAAGGTGTCAGTGTGAAAAGCCTGTTAGAGCAAATGGGACCATTTGATAGACTGAACAAGGGAAGACAGAACTCAGGTTAGGAGCAATTAGGCTAGAAGAATTTTCCATCTGGACAATTAGATTTGAGTAGACAAAGAGACAGGAAAACAAAATAGCTCAGGAACCCAGACAAGTGAAGGCAGAGAATGGGAGCAAGAGTCAAGGAGTGGTGAGACAGAAAAAATTAGGAGTGAATGAGGAGTTAAAGAAGAAGTTAGATGAGGGACAAGATAAGAAACTAGACTGTGAGTGGAGGAAAGAATAGGACATGTCTTGAATCCCAGGTGAGGCTGGGAACCAGGTGAGAGGAGATTTGCAGACTGGGTTGAGGTTAAGTGGAGACTTCATGAACAAAAGGCAAGAATCTGTGTACTCTGACCTTATGAGAATGGCTAAACTAAAGGGATATGAAAGAGGTTCACTAGGGAGAAGTAATTTATACTGGTGCCATGAGGAGAGGTTAAAGGTGGAGAGAAAAAATAGAATGGTCTTAGTATTAATCCTTAATTATCTATTTCCTAATTTTAGAGGGTATTACTTTGCAGATATTAGTATTTTAATGTGGGGAGATGGTGATGTGATATGCACTGTGAATATAGTTCATTAGAAGGGGGACTGTGGTTTGAAACCCAGTGTTAAGCAATAAAGAGATCTTGAACATCCTCTTTCATTAAGAATCCTTGGTTGCTATGGGGGCAGTTTCAAAATTCCTTTGTTAGAATATGTGTTTTCTGCTTACTAAAAAAAAAGAAAAAAAAAGAGAAAAAGAGGTCACTCATTTTTTGCTCAAAGATGAAATACAATAAAACAGAAATCACTAAAGAGGTGAAGAATTAGAGTCAGGCAAAAGCATGCTGCCCATAGGGAAAACACAGACTGTAACTAAGGAAAGACAAGACAAGTAGGAGACAAAGAGTGTACACTTTAATAATAGTTTCCACTTTTTACTGGTTATCTATTTGTAGACTGAGAACAAACTTCATAGGGAGGGGAAAGGCAAGCCTGCTCTTGCAGGTAGAAAATTAGACCTAGGCAAACCAAGGATGAACTCAAAGTTCCAGAAAAATCCATCTATCCATTTGAGCAGGCATCTTTCTTACACTGCTCAGAAATGCATCTTTCACAGAAAGAGAAACAGGCACCTCATCCCAGGTCTTTCTCTTTTCTTGCTCCCCAATAGCAAGGGATTGCCTTAAGCAACAGTGTACAGCTCAAGCCCTTGTGGCTTAAAGAAATGGAGAGTGGAAGACATGGGCTCACTTTCTAAATTTTTTTAATTAGTTAGGAACTACTTGTTGTGGGTCACTAGTGAAAAATCTATCGTTGGCAGTTTTATGCTGGAGAAGCTGTATTGCTTGTGAGGAGCACTGTTATCATAGAAGACCCTGCACAGCCAGCGCGACGCTGGACATTCTCTTGCTGAAGGCCAGAGGTACTGGAACAGCGATGGTATAAGCATATCCTCCAAGCCAGCCCAGGCCAATTTAAACCCCCTGTACTCCTGCTAGTGCTACAGCCCCACTATTTGTTTGCCTCTGAGGCTCAGGAGGAGGGGCACATACTGCTGAGAGAGGGGCCTGTGTGGGTGGACTGGGGCTGGAAAGCATATGTGAAAAGCAGATGTGGTGTGTGTTCCTGAGCAGAGCAGAGTGTGACAGCAGGGGCTTGGGAAAGAAGTCTCAGTAATGACTGTGTTAAGATATTTTAATAAAGAAGTTACCTAGTGTAAATAAATCCATATGTTTTGTAATCCATAGTCCCAGTCTGCTTCAGCATCTGGCAATGTGGGGATTTAGCAGTGATAGAATTAATGGTATAGCTTCCTGTTATATTTAATGGGGGGTGGAAAACAATTAATGACTTATTTTAAATGACAGTTTCAAGAATAGTCTTCATTAAGGAAGGTTCACAATTAAAGGAGATTATGCTTGCTAAAAGCCAGAAAGAATTACACTGAACAACAAGAACAACTTGGAAGAGAGATCCATAGGCACAAGTTTTTTCTTTCTGCAAGCATTATAACTAGGAAGGCTTAAAACTTGCGATAGAAGAAGTGATTTGGGGAAGAGAGAAACATTTTGACAATATCTTGTTTTCTGTGCTAAAACTACTCATTTTATCCAACCTTTATTTACCTTTTGCCTTTCTTTTGCTATCTTAATTCCCTTTCCCACAAACAAGGAGTGAAAAAACAGTAAGGGATTGTGATGTGGAACAAGTGTTGAGGTTTTTTGTGGGGGCAGGGGGTTGTTTTTGTTTTTCTTTTTTTACTAGAAAATACTGACAGAAAGTGTTTCTAGTTTGCTTGCTTTATCAGTGAATATTTGCAGGAGAAATAAATAACCAGCTATGTCTTCAGACTTTGTGGACACCTTAGGTCAAGTAAGTTGTATACAGTTGTATAAAGTTGTTCCTGTTTGCCTCTAACACCATAAAATCATAAAATGATAGCATCATAGAATGATAAGGGTTTGAAATGAACCTTAAAGATCAGCTGAACTTTTATGTCAAAAAAACAAGGCACAGCTTCTAGGTGAGCAATGTCAAGCTATTCCTTCATTTTTTGAAGTATACGGTTCTTTAAAACACTGATCAAAGAGACCACTGGAGAGAAATCTGGAAAATACCCTTTTTATTCATTCGGTATCAGAGCACGAATATTCAACTATGCTATTTTACCCCAACTTTTTTCTTGCCTTGAAATTGCACTCAGGACTATTTATCATTTCCTTGAGCTTGACCATGGCTTAGATTATGTGGGATGCCACTGAGAACACTTTGAAAGTGAGCAAGTTCATAACAGGAGTGATAGTTGCAGTAGTTTAGCACACTTCTTCAAAAGGGATGGGACACTGCTGAGGAGATTTAAATAATGTTGTCCAGAAAGCTGTTTAGTATTTCTCTAACTGTCTGAATGGCCTTGTTGATAAACGTGTTGAGCAATTTTTAGAAAGTTTGTTCCCAGTTCCAAACATCTTCCACTTTTCTAGTGGAGGAAAATATCTACAAATTTAATTAAAAAAAAAATTGTAGAAATGTGAAACATGAAACATAGCTTGCTAATCATCACTATAATAACCGTGTGTGTTCTGGGGAAGGAATTACAGTTGCCAAAGGGGCAGAAAGTTGCTCAGCTATTTCCTACTGGTTTTGTCCCTTCAGGAAAAGGAGTGTCAGGACCTTCCTCTCCCCACTGGCTAGTTTGCAGGAGGGTGGAGATATGAAAATGATAAAAGGGAGTGAAATGTTACCTTATTTTCATAGTTTTGCTGCCAGTAGCTAGCCCTAGGGGAGACAGGCAGATTGGTAGTTAGAGCTTTGCCATGGAAGAGATCCCTGAATTTAAAGAACTGTGCTTTTTTTAACTCAGCCAGGCACCCCAGAGGCTTCAGTTGTACAAAACAAATGTGCTACATGCCACTACAAATTTTTACATTCATGCTAGTTTGAACTATTCCAGGAAAAAATGCAGTCCTACAAGATTTCTAAAAAAGAGTTACTTCTGTCCCACTGTACATGGCGAGGGATGGGGATCGGGCTACCCTCCACTCCCTGCCAGAGCACCACTGGCAGCAGGATGGTGCTGCCAAAGGCTTGGTGCAGATCTTCCATGCTTGGTGTCAGCTGGTGTGGACTTGAGGACCCAAAGGCACCAGCTGTCAGATGGATCCAAGCAGCACAGGCTCCTTAATGGACACTACCCTGTTGGGACAATACTGTGTCAGAATGCCACCTTATGCCTCCCTGCCCCAACAAATTCCTTTCACTCCCACAACAAACCCTTTTTCCAAGCAACCCACAGAGCAGGAAAGCCTCTGCCTTTGGGCTGACTCCCTGAATGCAACTTGGGCTATCTGGTGTTTTGCTGTATGCACAGGAGTCTGAAAAAAGGTTGTCTTGTAACTTCACTTCTACTGTCCTATTTCCATACTTGAGGGTTCTGCTGATCTCCTGATTTGGCTTCAGAGATAGTGATGAGGGGTGAGGACACATTCACCTTTTCCCAAGACAGAGAAGATTGGCCAGATCTAGGCAAGTTGCCCTGGTGTGCCCAGAAGATCACATTCTCTCCAGTGGTTAAGTTGTATGGGAAAATGTGTGCAGCTTGCTTACACAATCAGATCACCAGATTGCCTGGGTATTTGAATCCCTGAAGCATATCAGTAAGGTTGTTTATGTGCTTATATTTCACCTCTTTGCATCACAGGTCATGGTTTTCTCTCTAGGATCATGTAGAGGGTTTAATGAGTCCCAACACCTTCTTAGGCAGCGTCAGTCTCCACTCAGTCTCCAAATTCTGTGCCACTTCATCATTGCAGCTTTTGGTCTCATACTACAGATCTGCAGCAACTGCCATATGGTGCTGGAGAGAGGGATGCAGAGACATATGGAATAAGATCTTCCTAACTAAGCCACCTCATTCATGGTTTCCTGTAGTTCACAGAATCATAGAATGGTTTGGTTGTAAGGAACCTTAAAGATCACCTAGTTCCAACCCACATACCATGGGCAGGGATGCCAATTGTTGTTAAGGTCTGGCCTTGCTGACATAGATGATCCCTTCCCATCTTAGTGTAATAAAAATAGTAAAATAAGGCCAAAATTGAAGATATTAGTGATGTCATTCATGTTGTATGATACAGTAGCAGGTTTGTGCAACACAGAGAAACAACAAACCATACATTGTTAATGGCTTTTAAGACATCCCTCCCCCCAACAGGGGAGGACACACCTGTGACCTCAGTTGCCCTGAAGTCATGATTGTCTTGTTCATCACTGATTACAGACAAAGCAAAAGGTGGCCATGCTCTTAATGTAGTTTTCTCAGTAAGGTTCTTGACTTCACATCTTTCTGCGTGCTGCTTCTGCCAGAAAGTTGACAAACGCATCAATGTCATGTCTATCCGTGTTAGGCAGAAGCAAGCCACGTGCTTCAAACACAGTTGCTGGAGTAACACTAAAACGTCTATTTCTTTTTATGTGAATAGATTTATCTAAAGATAATCAAAAGACATTGTTCTACTGCTTCTTTACCTTCCTGCAGTGGGGAAAAAAGAGACATCAAATTAGCTCCTTCTGTGCTTCTGGTTCTTATGCACAACTGTATTTGCCTATAACATTTTTACTGTTATGCCTTAGGGAAAAGAGTTAGCAGAATCCAAATATTTAGATGTTTATTATCCTTTGCACATGTATTTTCCATTAGCATCAATGGAATTTCAACGTGTACACAGGGAAAGAAAAACAAACAGTTAATGATCTAAGGGAGAGAAAGGGAAATACAGGGCCCCCAGAAAACTAGTGAGTTGTAAAGGGAAGGAAAATTATTTTCCTGAATAAATTATACCTAATAGCAATGGAAAAGACCGGATGGGCTTGAATCATCTGTCCCTGCCCTCTGTAGGAAAGGGATTGTATCTGTTTGTCACTCACTCATCGTACATTGCACTCATCATGGAGACCTCTAGTGACAGTGAATCAAATGCCTTTGGAGCCTTATCATTGACAACTAATTACCATGACTGTCAAATGTTTTCCTGATATGCAACTTTACCAGAAAGAGAACAGCTTCCTCAGCTCTGAAAACACATGGGCAGTTATTTGTGCACTTAACCGTGACAGAGAAAGAAAAGAGGGTACTAAGTTATAATAGAATCATAGAGTATCTCAAATTGGAAAGGACTCACAAGGATCATCATGACCCTCCCAGAAGGAGAAGTACTTCCTTGCAGGTCAGCCTTTTTCAGAGTGTCCACAATGAGGAACTTTGGAGCATTACAGAACCCACAACTTTCCCTTAATTTATGTGAAAACAAATCAAAAATAACGTCACAATGAAAGATCATATGTTGTAAATTTCTTTGTCTTCAAAAATCCCAAAATAAGTAAAAAAACACCATGGATGGATACCGAGTCACAAAGCAAGTTCACTGTTCCACCATGATGATGGAATAATTAAGTCTGTGATACCAAAAGTTTGGAGATGTGTTCTGGTCACTTCTATAGGAAGAAAATTGGATGGCAGAAAATTGTACAGCAGTCCTTTTTCCTCCCATGCCAGTCCTTCTAACACTTCATATGGTGACGACTGATGTCTCGTGCAAACCACTGGTGACTGCACACTTAAACAGCTGGTGCCCTGCACCTGCTGGTGCCCACGGCTCCCCAGCACTGCATCACTGATGTTGTCAGTGCAACCAAGCAGCTAATGGGCATCAACACACAGCTTTGGGAAACTGGACACTGATACAGATGACAGACTCTCAAGTGACCATGGTGTCATGGTTTTAAGCCCAGCTGGAGATGAAGCACTGAGCAGCCCCTCACTTAACCTCCCCTCTCCCCTCCCCCTGACCCTGGTGAAATTGAGAGGAGAATCAAAGTAAACTTGATTGTTGATGTAAGAACAGTTTAAAAAATGAAAATAAAGTAAAATACAATAATAGAGGAAATAATAATAACAACAATAAAAAGCAAAAAAAGAAGTGATGCACAATGCAATTACTCACCACCCACTGCGTTATGCCAGACTTCCCCCTTCCTGAACCCAGATCAGCTCCCTTTCCAGGTAAGTCCCCCCAGTTTACACACAGGGCATGATGCTTTATGGTATGGAATATGCCTTTGGCCAGTTTGGGTCACCCTCCCAGGTTTTTTGTGTACCTCCTCACTGGCAGGGCATGAGACAAGGAAAAAAAGTTCTTGACTTAAGATAAACAGAGCTTAGCAAAAAAAAAAAAACATCAGTATGTTGTCAACACTATTCTCATTCTGAATTCAAAACACAGCAGTGTAACATCTACTGAAAAGAAATTAACTCTACCCTAGCTGAAACCAGGACACCATGGAAAATAAAGTGCTTCTCACAGAACATATGAAAATATTTGTCAATTAATCATTAATGCCTTTCAGAGCAATAAACTATTCTGTCTGGAGGCAGGCATTTCCATGAAAGCAAAGGTGCAGGAGGTGCATACATGCTTCCACCTTTGTGAAGGTTGTTTCTTCCAGACAGAATTCTTTCTTTGCTTCAAAAGTGGTTAGTCAGGAACATATTTTGAGCTGTGGTAAAAGCCAAGACAAGTTTTCCAAACTGTAAATTTAGCTAAACACATGCTATCTTGAAATTTTACTACAGTGCCTAACCAGTCTATTTTTCCTGTTTCATTAAACTATCAGTAAAAATGTTAGGGGAACTTACAGGAAATAGGTAACTGATTCATTTCTGGAACAGCTGCTGACCTATATACTCAGAGGAATAAGAGAGCTTTGATGTTAGTTTAGGAATAGAGCAGTGTATTTGACTGTTTAAGTTCAGAAGGCCAGTTAAGGAAGAGCCTTGGTGGAATCACACCATTAGGGATATTCATGATGTGACAGTGACACTTTTATTAAAGGGTGAAAAGTAATGCTTTAGTTTGGAAAGATAATTTTCCCTGGTATTTTAACAGCTATATCTCTGGGATGATCATTATCCTTTACTCACTTCATTCACTTCTTAAATTCATTATTATTTTTCCACAATGGAATTTATTGAGGTTTCCATAATATATTTCTAGATTGTTCTTGGAGGAATGAAGCAGAATACAGTCATTCAGAACAAATGAGAACTGATAATTAAGAAGAAATACTTCAGTAATTACAAGGTGGTTCAATTAATGTAATAAAGAGAACCAGTTGTGATTGATCCATTCAAAGCCATAGTTTATTTTTAAAAATTGGATTTGATTTCTGTCTAGTCAGAAACAGGCAAAAGATCTCAAGGTTGCAAGCAACAGATAAATAATGTGAATAATTACCTGCATTCAACCTCCCTTTCAAGGGAGAGCTGTTGTTAAAGTAACAACTTTGCACCAGAGATTCCACTACCATTTCAACAGCTTTTTTCTTTCTGGGATCTGGAGTTACTGTTTTGCTTTTATACAAGTGGGTAATTTTGTTGCCTATCAGTCAGACTCTGTTCATAAATACATGCAGTGAAGCAAGCAAAAATCTCACAAAGATGGAAGTATGAGAAGGCAAAGAAAAAGAAGCCTCTGCTAGCTTTATACTTAGAGAATAGTTACAAGAAAGACTGATGGACACAAGCAGGCTGCCGTCAGAATTACAAAGCCTGGAGTATTGCAAAGCCAGGAGTACTGATTATCTTATTAATGATCCAACAGCTTCATAGAGTTTTTGGTCACAGATGATTTAATGTACTAGTTTCTACAGTTAAAGAATACTTTGAATAAAAGCAACTCAGAATGATACAAACCAGGCATTACATGGTTTCATTTGCTGAACTAAGGCCCACCCTTACCTCCCTTCTTTATATAACTGAGAAGAGTCCCATACCTGAAAAAGGCAGTGAGAAACCTCACACATTGAGTAAGAAATCCCAATTTCTGAAATTCTGGCCTGCTTTGAGATCCTTACACAAACTCCAAGAGAAATCTCGATGTATCTGAATCCAAAGACAAGGATTCTCTATAGAGAAACACCAGGTACATGTCAAGTGAGCCATAGCTCACCCTTTAAACATCACCAGAAGAGGTGTTGCTACCTACAGTTTTTCTTAACAAAAAGGTGATTATAACCTTCAACCAGAGGAAGGGCAAGAGCCAGATTTTGTTCTTCTCAGTCTGATGATTTTTAAATTCGTAATTTCTATCTCAGTAGGCAGTTTCCTCCTGGAAAGAAACAGTTCTTCTAACTCCTTACTGAGTAGCAACAATATTCTGTAAATTTCTTGGTGAAGATAAGGCTGGAAATGAACATATTTAGTATTGATGCAAAAACATTGCTATGATGGATGTCAGAGAAAAAAATAAATCCGAGTTTTGAGCTATCACTTTCTCTCCTGCAAAGAACTTTCATTGTCTTCTACTTATTAGCAGTAAATAACCTCCCTATATATTAAAGCTGAAGGATAAAGTTAAATAAGTTTTCCTGCTTCCTCATATTTCTGTGATCATTACTACAACATCTTTAAAAGAATTACTGAAAATTAATTGTCCATAACTGAAGGACTGTACATGTAAAGGTATTTTGGGAAATGTAATTATGTGTGAATTGTAGCATTTATGCTTGTCCAGTCAATAAAAGCTTCTTTTTATACATCCTTACCTGCTAGTATTTCTTTTTAAAGTCTGTCTCTTCTTTCATCAGAGAAGGAGCAGGAGATAAAGTGATCAAACACAATCTTCAGCAGCAGTTTTTCAGGAAGATTTGTCAAGCATAATGAATGGAATATTTCATTCCATTAAGTGAAAGGAATCTTAATTGATACTTGAGAGCAACTCCTTTGACAAGAGGAGGCTTTTACAAAGTTCTTCTACCTTCTTCTGAATATTATTCAGTTCAGTGATGCTAAATACCAGAACACAAACTAAGATGCATTTTCTACTGGGTCTGAGAGAGTAAGTTTCTGTACCTTGGTAGGTGTGTTTTGAAACAAAAACATAACAGAAGCAACAGCTTATAAAAGAATGTGTAGAAAATGTTAGACAGCTCATCCTCCTGCCTCCCACCATGCTTCAGAGTCCATACAAATGACTTCAAACACATTATTATTTTGTCTTTGCTATATACAACATGATAACTCACATAACATCTTTGTTTTTCAAACTATTGCCCCAAATGGAGTTGTTTTTAAGGTCTGTGTCTATAGCAGGATGAAGGAAATTATTTTAAAATTAATTTTCTTCTCATAGTAAAGCTAACACTGACAAGTTATTTTAAATCAGAGAAATTAAAAATGCTAGATTTTAGAAGATGCCAAGTGACCACTTAGTCCATCCTGTTTTCTAGGAAGCATAAGAACACAATATGTACATAACAGAGATTAAAATGATTGAGAAACCATGCTGATTATCCCAAAATTTTTCTCATAGCAGAAGTCAATTTTGTGGGCATATTGTTCCTACTAATCTTTTAGCATCAGGAGCTGAGTTAGCCATCTGTCCCTTTCTCTAGGGTCACTGCCATCCTTGGCAAGATTTCAAAGCTCTTGCCAAAGTTTTTCCTATTTCTTCCCTCATTGCTTCCTCTTCAGCCTCAAGGATGTAATTTGTGTGGGCCTGAAAGAGCTCTGTCCACTTAAAACAGCTACAATTGCCTTCCTATATTTTTCTGCCTTGGGCCTACAGAAATTTCCTGTGGTCCTCTTTAGAATACAAAAGATTTTACAGCAAATCGACCTGCTCTTCACAGTTCTCATTTTCTACCTTACCCTCTGATCATTCACACACACATTTTCAGCAGGGTTTCAGCAAAACTGTCTCTAGCCTTCTTCCTTTTCTGTCTTCCTCTCTCTGCCTTTGTCATCCACAAAAAGTGTTTGAGGTGTTCAGTGGAGTATTTCCCTTTGTTGACAGCTTCTTTTGTCCCTTTTCACTGTGTAATCACAGTGGCACCGTAGGCAGATGAAGGGTGGCAATATAATTGCTCAGCTTGTTAAACACTGTTTTCCTTATGTTACTAACACTGTTACCTAGATTGGTTCTTTAATAATAAAGAAAAGATAAAAACAAACATTTTTGAAAATATAAATGTGTACTTGTACACATAAATCTCTCTGCATATCATTTTTTTTTGCCCCCAGTACCTTTAGTTTCTGCTCTTAACATTAGACTTAACTAGATAGAACTGGGTTTAATCATCTCAATTTTTATGTAAAAGGTAATTTCAGCTTTTTTGTAAATTAAAACAAGAAAACAAGATGTTATGTTATACAAAATTAATGCTACTGCTCTACCTCAGGAGATGTTAGATCCTCAAGATCATTGACACTAGATCCTCAAGCCTATAATATTACTTCCACTTCTCATTCTCAGCTGCAGTGTAGAAATGCCTGATGAATCAATGCAAAAAAGCCAGCATAGTCTAATAATTTCTATCTGTTTCTTCTTCAAGCACTCCTCACACACAAGAATCTTGACGTAATGCAGTGGGACTCAAAACTCCAAAATCCTGAAATCATCAAAGCTCTGTTTCATCTGAGAATCCTGTTCAGCTGGGAGAAGTTCATCTTGCACTACAGTACTGTCAGCAACTGCAGTGCACTGTGCTGCTGATACTCAAATTTACCTATTACTATAGGGCAGAGTAGGAAAAAGAGCTTTCTAACAAACTGTACTTAGGGGGATTTTAAGAGCTAAAACATAATTACCCAATCTGAAACTTTACAAGTTTAATACAAATAAAATGTCACGGCTAATTAATGATGAGGGCTCAGAATTTTCATCTTCTTGTTCGCACCAACAGCTGTCAATTAGCCCTATATAAATTATTTTTTGTTCAGTAAATTCTTACAATATATTCACTTCTTATACTCTCTGCATACCTACATAATCCTAAATACTTTCATTTTCAAATGCTTCGTATGATACTTAACTTTCCCTGTTTTACTGAGAAAGAAAACATATTCAGAGGTATGCTTAAGTAATGCAGAACATCAGTCAAAAACTAAAGCTTAACTAAAGTTTCTGAGCTTTTGTACAGTCCATATTCTTCCTTATCATAACATTTGATGTAACTATGGGTACAAAAGAATAAAAAAGTTGCTATCAGTGCATGTTTCTGTGTAGGTAGAAAGGAAGTTTTGATTGACAAGTTAAACCAATGAAGCACTTCCTGGAAAACTATTCAAGTTCACTCACCCAGCCTCAGAAATCTCAGGTTTTAAATAAGTACACCACGTAGTTTATGTTTTCTTGCTGTAGTTTCTCTGGTTCTGCATTTTTTTAATACTGAGTCCAAGCACTTCAAAATCACCTGCAGTATGAATTCAGCTTAGAGTCATAGACTATGCTGAGACACCCCAAGAGTCACATCGTGTGCCCAAGAGCATTGTCCAAATGCTTCTTGGCCTCTGCCAGGCTTGGTGCTGTGACCATTTCCCTGAGGAACCTGTTTTAGTGCCCATCCACCCTCTGGGTGTAGAACCTTTTCTGATATCCAGCCTAAACCTCCTCTACTCAGCTTGCATCATGCATTGACACAGAAGCATACTCCAGTGAATTAGATGGTGTATATGATACAATATTATTATTGGGTTTGTGTAGGGTATGTGAAAACGTGATTCTTGTGGCTGAAGGAAGGGGTAGGTGTAGATTTTACTGCTGAAACAGTATACACACACGTACACAATATATTCTTCAATATTTCTAACTATTTTATTTGAAGCACTTCGCATAGTTACAGCAGTCACATATCAGACACTTTTTTTCTTCCCCCCTGCCCTCCTTTTGTTCTGAATTATGTCACAAGTTGGGGCCCATTGAAGTTTGGCAGCCTAGAGAAGCATTTAATAGATGCTTGGATATATCTGATGCCTTTTTATGCTTCCTATCTCTACCTGTTGCCATTGAAGTTGAAGCTCTTTTACTTAAAAATCCTTAGCAGATCCCATGGCATTCCCTGGCACTCTGCTATTTGGAACTGATTCCACATTTGGGGTCACTTGGGACACTTTTTTTCCTCTGTTTTATAGCTTCCTGACAGTGAACACAACACTGACATTTTGCTACAGAAATGAGGACAAGGCACTTTGGAGGGGAAGGAGCAGTGCCAGACCAGAAACCTGTGAAGAACTCAGGCAATTCAAGCTTCCTACTACTACTGCTTCTTTCTTGTTGCTGCAAAAACATTATCCCTTGCTCAGCGACAGCAGTGAGAGAGCAGAAGGCTGTGCAGGTAGGAGGCAGAGACTGGCTACTCAAGCAATGCACTGCATGTCCTCATCTGCCATCTCAGGCAGTTTGTCACCGTAGGCTACTGTTACTTTGCCTGTGACTAAATAAGCCCTGTTGGTTGGGCTCAAACTACTATTCTTTCCCAATGGAAGGACTTTGTGAAAAATACCACCTTCCTCACAGTGTTGCAGGTTTCCCTGCTTAATGTTTCCTATAAGTACTTCTAAATCACTCATAAATAAGCATTTTAAAGACCTGTGTCATCACAGGGATCTCTGAATGCTGAGGACTTAGATTAACAGCCCTGTCGTTGAGGATTGTGATTCTAAAATAGGGAGAGCTTTTTAACGCAAATAATGGTAAAGTCTCACAAAGTGCTTATGAGACGTGGCTTTATTTGACTTTTATTGTCTCTTCCACACAAATACCATGGTTTACGTGGTTAGTTACTGCTATAGTTCAGGAAAAATGCCACTTCAGGGTAAAAAATATATTTGAAGCTCTCCTTTCTGAGCACAGAGATATTCAACAGCATCCTAATGCATGTACAAGAATTACGCTGATGCTATAAGCCCTGTTGCCAGGATACTTTTGCAAGACATTTTTCTTTGCCTGTCAGTTGAAAATGGTGTGAAATAGCTGTTATTTAAAGTATTTCAAACTACTGTTCACCCATAATACTTTAAGCTACACAATAGCTAGAAACCATGCAGTAGAACATCAAAATCTATATGAACAATGCTTACTATTAATATTATACCTACAAGATGATTTCAAATCTCTCAGTGAGCTGAGAGAGAGGTATGACCTCCTGAAGTACAATCTCTTTCAAAATTCCCATGTACTAATTCTGTCTCCCACCATCTGTTTTATAGGACTGCACTTTCATATCAAAATGGAGTTAAATCTTGTAGATTAAAAAGAAGAAATAAGAATCAGCTACAAGTCCCATTATGTAAGTCAGGAGTAGATCTTGCAAACCAGTTTTCCACAAAAAACCATTTTTGAACAGTTTCCAAATTTCTCAAACATTCTTTGCACTGTGCTCTTCAGTGAGGTACCTGGAGTCACAGTGTTCAACATCTCAGAAAGGGTTTTATCATCATGAATCTCTAAAGTTCTGCTGCTATCTGAGCTAAAGTATCAAGACAGAAATTACACCTGTATTCCACAAAGCACTGTGCAAAGGAGAGCTATGGGAAAAGGCAAGGGATTTGCCTTAGACTGATCATCACTTTCCAATGAATTGTGAAGCAACACACAAATCCCAAGGGAACTGGGCTGACAACAGTTGCAAAGTCTGAGGCTTAGGTAATGACAAAGTCCAAAAGGGTATAATTTCTCTGCCTAATTTACCTTCAGCATGTAAAAGAGTAATCCCTGCAGCATGGATCCCTCCCCAGTCAGTCTTTTTTGCCCTGTTACTGCAAGAACCTGAAGAGTTTAGATTATGATGGGAGAAACCATGGTTTAAGGAGAGCATTTGGAATTGTGTAACAGCTCTAACTGCTTTACACAGCTTTAGAACATAGATACAAATATGCTGTGCAAGCTATTACAGTCATTACCTGACAACTCACATTTGAGCAGTCTGTCTAACTGAAAAGGAATGTACAATCTTTCTAATTCTCCTTGGTGGCCTCAAAAATAAAGAAAATCACTGCACTCTTGTCTTGCTTCTGATAATTAAATTCCCATTCTGCTGGCATAAGCCAAGTGATCATAACTCAGTCTGCTGACACAGAGTAAAAGTGAATTGGAAAACTCTGTAAAAAAGTTATCTTTGTGTATAATAGAAAATCTGGGGAGCTTGTGCACACAAGACAACTGTGTGAGAGCTAATCTGCAGAATGATAACAAAAGGAAACAACTAAAACAAAATGCAAACACTGGATTAAATGGATTATTTTTTATATTAAAACAGGATACACCATAAGATGAGTTACTGAAGTAATCCTAACATTGCAGACACTGCAGTGATACAGTTTTTAATGAAGATTCTCATCCCACAGCTTTTACATGTTGGTGGCTGTTCAGAGACTCTCAGTAGTTTTTCCTTAGTTGTAAAACATTATGAAAGACAGATCCTGCCTACTTTTATGCTCTGTTCCAGCTTGGAGCACAGAGACTGAAGCTCATTTTCCTCTGAGCCCTGGTGACTTTTTGCCAGCAGTAAATGTTCCTTACTTGTGACAAAACATGAAGAATGTCAAATAGAGGAGGCAAAATCTAGTGATATTATGTGCAGTATGACTGAAGATGATGCCATCCCTCTGTTCTAGCCAAGGGTGGCCCTTGACAGTGCTAAATTAGCTAAATTACCAAAGACACTGAGCAAAATTTCATTTCATGAGCTCTATTTTGCACAGCATTACCTCCAACCATACCAGAATTTTTTCTGAGCTACAGGGGCTGGGACCAGTTTATTGCTGTGTGGGTATAACTAAAACTGTGTATTCTACACCCTTTGGTCATTTCTGAGGGACTGTTAATAATGGTTCATTTGCAGCAGCTGCCCAGGGCACACCTGACCCTTCAAGCTACAAGCTGAGTGTTAAAGAGCCCTGGGAGACAGGAGAGTGCTTCTTTTCACACCACTGACTCAGCAGTGATAACTTCCCTCCAGGGAGGCATTAGCACCTTCACACCCAGCCTGAGGGGTCATCTCTGCTAATGGGCCATAAGGGACTGGCCTAATAGGCAGCTGCAAGTTCTGGACCATCAAAGAGTCCAAAAATATTGCATGACTCACAGAGTTAAATCACCCATTGTGAAACTCCCTGCCCCGTGGGGAGGTACTGGGCATACCCACCTGAACCTGAGCATATATAATCTTGGGAGTTTGGGACTTCTGGTAGCACTTGTCAGATCCACAGGAGGAGCAGAACCTCAGCAGGACTGTGACCATTATCCTCACCAACAGGTTTTCCTTTCCCTTTACTTTGTGCTCAGGGGGACCACATGGTGCTCAGCACAGGGACTAATGAACACCGTTCTGTTCTTGTCCCAGGTGCTGGGTTATATATCTGGGTTTGTATGTTAAAACCAGTTTTTTCCTCTATATAATTGCATTTTTTGTTATCTTGTTAGTAAATTGTAACTCTGACTTGTAATCTCTCTTGAGTTGTGTTCATTTCTCCTGCCAGTTTACCTTTAAACCAGCACAAATTTTTATAAGGTAATATACAGAAAGGAGTCAAAATTACTTTTGGAAGACACCAGACATCCATTGCTGCACTGATTTCCCTATATTTCTTTTCAGATGAACCAATCCTGGGCTGCAATGAACAGCAAAATCAAGAAACTTCTTGATAAAAGTGAGCACCTATGTGTGTGTATTTATAGTTCATGTAGCAAGAACTCCATTCTCCCTGTACAACACAGTGACAGTAAATAACCACTGCAGTAAGCATACAGTTGCCATTTTTTTTCTAAGGTAGGACCATAATACTTATTGCAAACTTATTTGTAGAAAAATAGATATTTCCTGAGTCCCTTCATACAAGAGCACTCAACATTATACCATTCAGATGTTCAAACCGCCACATTTGCTTTTTAGACAGTCTTATTCCCTCTACTTATTTTTCCCCAAGGTAAAAAAAAAAATCATTCTTGAATTCTGTGTAGTTCCAGGTATATGGCCCTGTTCTCCTGTGACCCAGGGCCCTGGTCACATCCTCCTGTCACATTCAATCATGCACACCTCCACCAATGCATGTCCAGGCCAGTGGAGTATGCAATGACAGCTCTTCCATCCTTTCTTGGTTTTTTCCCCAATCACAACTTCCTTCGCACTCCAATGCATATTTAATTGTTCTATGATTTATTCCCACCTAATGTGGTAAGCATACCCATCAACTCCACAGATTTCTGTTATTGCCTATAGATCATGAACACACTTTCAGGATACTGTCAAAATATTTCAGCATCAGACTGTCATTGCAGATAGGATGGCTGGCATTTTTAACTCCTTTCTCCTTTTTTTCTATGCCCATTTTACAAGGATTCTTTCTTTCAAATTAGCTTTTTATGGTATTTCCAATACTGTTTGAAGTTGGGATATGTGGCACAATGTCCAGCTGGGGGCCAGTCACCCATGGTGCACACCAGGGGACTGTATGGGGGGTCAGTATCGTTTAATACCCTCATTAGGGCGGGACAGAGTATTCAGATGATACAGAATAGGGATAAATGACTGATACACCCTGTGTATCTCAACAGGCAGGAAAAATGGGCAAATAGGAATGCAATGAACTTCAACAAAGGTAAGTGCATGTCCTCCACATGGAGAAGAATAATCATGTTTACCAAAGTGAGGGCTGAGGGAATGGAAAGATTTGCAAAGAAATAGCTGAGGGTCCTGATGGGCAATAAGCTGGACATGATCCAGCAATGTGCCTATGCAGCAAAGACCAAGAGAATCTTGGACTGCATGAGGACAACTCTTGCTAGTAGGTTCAGAGGGGTGATCCTTCACCTCTGCTCCACACTTATGAGACACACCTGGACTGCTGTATCCAGTTCTGGGCTCCCCAGTACAAGAGAGACATGAGCATAATGGAGAGACTCCAGTGAAGGACCACTAAGATGCTTAAGGGAATATAATATATCTACTATGAGCAATGTCTGAAGGAGCTGAGACTGTTCAGACTGGAGAAGAGAGGGCTCTGGAGGGATCTCACTGAGGTGTGTGAATACCTGATGAGAAACAAGGAGACAGACTTATCTCAGTGGTGCTTAGTGGAAGGACAAGCAACAATGGACATGCATTACTTATATCTAAACATGAGTAAAAACATTTTTACTATGCAGGTGGCTAAACATTATGTGTTATGAAATCTCATTTTCTTGGAGATATCCAGAAGCCAACTGGATATGGCCCTCAGCAAACTGCTCTAGCTGACCCTGGTCTGAGTAGGGAGCTTGAATTTGATCTCTAAGTGTCCTTTCTCACTTCAATTCTTTTCAATCTCCTGCATTCTCCATTCTACATCATGAGGCTTATACTGCATACCAGGGCCTTCAGCTAATGTCCAGTTTTTCTGTTTACAACTTAGTCACAGTGACCATTTAACACACCATGGGTGTATTCTATACTACTGTGCAGTTCAGCATTACAGTTACAAAGAGATGCTCTACAGTGGTAGCACCACTTCAAACTACAAGGCAGAACTGTTATAGTTTGGGATTATTATGTAAATTCTCTCCCCTGCCACTAACTGCCTATGCCAGGAGTTAACAAAAGAAGTAGTTAACTACTGATAACTTGGGTGGGGGCAGGTTTGTCTCTTTTGTTTTTTGGGGACATCTTTTTTTTCTTAGCTCCGTGGAAGGCAGGAGCGGTGGCTGCCGAGGAGGGAAGCTGCTCTGCTGGCACTGCTGGGGCTTCTGGCTGAGCTGCTGCTTTTCTCCTCACCGCGGCTGTTTCTCCTGGTTCCTGCATCTGGGATCCCGGCCTCTGTTGCAGTCTGACCACCGCCTGCACTGTCACGGCCTGCCCGCCTCGGCTGGGGCAGTGACCCGGGAGAGAGAGAGGTGTGCAGCTGCTTTTGCAGGACACGTGGTGGTTCCCCACTTTCAGCTTTCTTTTTCCTTCATCTGGGACAAGAGACACAGGGTTCATCTGGGAGCTCACCACTCGTCTGTCTCGCTGGAGAGGGACTGGGAACTACTGGGAACTCACTCCGCAGCCAGCCGGACTGTGACATTTGACACTGCTTAAGTATAACTTTCCTCCTGGAGGAAAACCTGCTGGGTTTTGTTGTTGATTGTTTTTTTTTTTCTTTCTCATGTGGTGTTGGGGAAGCGGTTTGCACTAGTCTGTTTATATATAGCAGTTAAGAACAGTTATCCTTCTTCTATTAAAATTCCTTTTTTCTTAAATTTGATAAAGAGTGGCGTGATTATTGTGGAGAAGGCCCCCTCCCCCGCTTGGGGGTAAACATTTTGGATTTTCTCCCCTCAAACCAAAACAAGAACATAAAGTGGTGCCATTTTTTAATGTCTGCATTAACAGAATGATGGAAGAAGGAGTTTGCAAGTTAGAAATTTACAGATAAAATGAAAGAGTTTTAGTGAAAAAACTTACTAGTTTTGAAAACCGAGGTTCTGAAAAATCTTTAATATCTAAGTTCCATCTTACTTTCCTCCATTTTTTCAGCCTGACAGCGTCTGCTGAAAATAAAAGAAGGTGGCTGGTAATTGTTTACTAGTCTCCAGAGTTTTCATTCATTTAGCAAATACACACTTTGCAGGCAAATTATTCACTACATCATAGTTCTTCACTGAAACAACTTCAACCGGTTCAGAACAATGAACCTTCAAGTCTCTAATAGGAAATAAGAGCTTTAGCAGCAGTTACAGCCACTGCTACAAACACCACCAGTATCAGAGGATCTAGATCTTGTTAACCCATAAATTTACCCACCTGGCTGGCTGTAGGATAATAGCTGCATAAGCTATTAGGTAGTAACTAAAGATAGGGTTTTTCCCTTACAGAAATGGTAGTTGGTTGACCACTATATAGGATCCTCCTCATGCAAATCCAACCACTTACCCCATGTGTCTGCAGCTCAAATAAACTGTCTGATTGCACTTCAGTGGAGGTTTCTGTTCCCTTAGGAAGAGGGAAGAATGGCAGGTATTTTTATTATTTTTTCCTTGCAAAGCAAGTTGAGTCTTGCAAAGTAGGTCAACAATTCTATATTTTAACTGAAGTCCACAAATATCACAGGGTTCTGGGAAATCCCAGAATTCCTCTACTGGTAAAAAAAAAAAATCTTTATTTTAAATATATCATGGATTGAATGACATGAAGCTGTATCTCAAAAAGATAACATAATTACATGAAAATGTTGGACCCTTTCTCCATAAAGATATTAACAAAGCAAATCATGAATCCCTAACACAGGCCAGCATTTGAGGAGTTAATTAACAAACATGGTGCAAGGAAGAATGATACAGGGATTTGATACCACTCAGGGACACTAACAGAGAAAAATTCTGTGTAAGCAGACCACATGTAACACAGACAGAGCTCATGTAGGTTCTTATCCAAATCTCCATCAAAAATCACATTCCAAACACATACAGGTAATTTTCCAGGAAATCACAGTGCTATGTTTATATATATATATATATATATATATATATATAGATATATGTATTTTTGTCTTCTAAGGGTTTCTGTTTTGTTTCAATGTAACTTTTTTATGTAATTATCCAAACTGTCCAGCTGTTTATAATAATTATAAGAAGTTTGATGGAAGGTGAAAAATTGGTCAGAGAATCTGTCCATTTCACACTTTTTAAGTCCTGTCCTATGCCAATATCAATCTTTTTAGGTTTTACCTTTATCCCTCCATCTATCCCTTCAACCTGTATGTGCTTCTCTCATGCCTCTACCACCATCTTAAATTTCACCTTACATGTACCATTATTGATCAGAGAATCTCCACTTAAAGTCTAATGATATCCCATAGCAGGCCTTTTTTATATTTTCAAGTTGATGGTTCTTTTTTTCTTTCAAAATATGAAATGAGCCATAGTATTTTTTAAAAAATAACCATTTCAAAAAAGTGTGTCTTTTTATCATTTTTAGTTTTTAAAATAAAGCAAAACATTTGATCGATCACAACTTGAAATATTTATGATCAAATTAAAAAATAAAAAGCACTGGAATATATTTTTTTTTTAAATCTTAATCCATGTCTACCAGTTCTAGTCAGTCCTCCATATTGTGAAATGGTCAAAATTTCTCATAACTCCTAACAATATTTTACAGAAAAAAAAACAAAATTACATCATGAAAATTAAATTTTCTCTTTTAGAAGACTTCTAGAATGGCAGAGAGACAAACTAATTGACAAAAGCTCAAGACAATGGCAGTGAGTGGTCAATATGCTGTAACAGAAAGGTGTGGGGAAAGAGATACAAATGCCCTTTTGTAATCCTTTGGTTTTCACTTGCTTTAATACAACTATATTATTGCAGTCATGCCACCTGGTAATTTGTGAAATTGAGCACCAGTTTTCTTCCCACTGTGTCAGAAGCTGGCATGTGGAAAATACTTTCCTTCCTGACTGTGAAAATGATGGAATGGAAGGAAGCCTCATTTTAAATCACCTTTACTTTTGAAACATTTAATTCAGTCTCTACTTAAAGGAGGCAATTCATGCTTAGTTTTAGTAATTCTATCAGTTAAGCTGTCCTGGTAAATTGAAAATTCATAGGCTACTTTTAGGTAATCATAGAATCACAGTTTGGGTTGGAATGGACATTAAAGATCATCTAATTCCACACCCTCACCATGAGCAGGGACACCTTCTACTAGACCTCGTTGCTCAAAGTCCTGTTCAACGTGGCCTTGAAAAGATTCCGATAAAATGTTCATTTTTGCATATAGCAAAACCTGGTTTTGGCCCCTCACTATTCATTTTCCCATGCTCTACATCATACATTTCACCCTTGAATATATTCTTTGTGAATGACCTTTCATGTCTGGTTTCAAAAACATATGCCACTCTTTCACTTCACAAAATTCTCTAATTATGGAAATGGAAAACATTTAGATAACAGCTGTTATATTTTTTGAGCTTGCAATCAAGGAAATAGGAGGCAAAATTTACATCTAAAGCTCAAAAATTTAGCATTGCTATAAATAGTCTTCATGGAAAGTTTAGGATTCATTTTCAACACCATAGTCGTTTTACTCAGGGAAAAAGTAATGTCACTTCAAAACACGACCTATGGCATAAACATTATTATGTAAATCAAATACATGTTTCTGTGGAGAACACATCTGACTATAACATGAAGTGTAAACAGTTTCCAGTAATACTGCTACCAAAATAATTCACTCCATCACTGAGAGGAAATGCTTCATAATCAAAGAGGCAACTGCAAGTGAAAATTCTTCAGATCCTGTTACTGATTACTGATATTCTGTGTCATCTTCTGGAAAGTCACTGAATCTGTTTTTATTAATGATTAAGCAGAGATTATACTTTCTTCACAGTCAAATTGTGAGGATGCTGATGAACTGCTCTGGATCTGCAGGAAGAAAGTCACTGTGCAAGTACAAAATATCGACAATTTCTTATCATTTCTACTATAAACAACTGATCTATTTGCTTATTTCCATAAGACAGATAATTACTCATTCCTCCTTTATAGGATTTAAAGTAGTCACTCTGGTAAACAACAGTAAAATTTAAATGTTACAGATATTTTAAAGAGTATCAATATGGAAAAGGGTGGGAAAGGGGGTAGGGAGTAGACTGCCCCCACCATCAAAGTATATCCTTTGCACATTCCTGGCACTACATCAAGGTTAAGTTAAAAGCACTTGAAGGCAGTTGCATGTGGTAGATTGTACAGCAAGGCTCATTAGCCAATAGTGAGTCTTGTGAAAAGGTCTTTAATGTGGTACAATGGCATTTTTCAGCCTCTTTTAAAAGGGAAAAAGTTAATAATGTGAAAGTTTTATTACTTTTATTCTTTTTAAAGAAGTGCCTTTTTGTAGTGAAATATTGTAGTTAGTTAGAGCAAAAGCTTGGGGAATTTCCTTTGCTCTGGGAAGGACTGCAATTATACAAGGGGAAGGGACCACAGCAGTAAACTGGCAACATACCAAGGTCTTAACCCCTGAGACAGGAGGTGGAGAAATAGGTGTTAGCAGTCTTACACAAGTCCTTAAAGCATAAACATATGGTAAATCCATTACCTAAACTACAAAGAATGGAACCTTGCTAATAAACCTATTTACTAGGTTAAATAAATACAGAAAGTGTTTAAAAAAGGCGATCTGTGTGACATTTTAAAATCAAACATTTTTCACTTGTCAGACTTTGTTGTTGGGAATCTGTGAAACATGATGGCCCTTCGAACCCCATGAACACACACAGTCATGTTCTCCCCACTCGGCCCCAGCTTGGTGCTCACTGACCGTGTGAAACCAACAGCATTTATTTCTGAGTTTTCTTTGCCACTATCTGCATGGACAGAGTTCATCACCCAACTGGCTGCTGGCACTCACAAGGAAAAATAGAACATAGGTAGGATTCAAGTGTATTTATCACCTTGTTGTCTAGCCCTGTGCTCCATGGCATGTTTGATTTTATCCAGAATAAATATAGTCTAATTTCAGAAGTAATGATATTCAGTAAGAAGAATACACACATCTTCTAGTGTCTTTAGAGATGGTATACTGCCAGTAGCTTTAGCAACAGCTCCACAGAATATTTTTGCATTACCCATGGTATAAAAATGTAATTAGACAGGTCATAAAGGGTACCAAAGCTAAGCGGAACTGTGTTTTACAGTTGCTTTGCCAAATAATTGCCCTTCTGCAAGGTGTAGGAATGGGATATCCAGGAATACATTTTAAAGCCTGTAGTAGTTTCATGGATTTGTAGCAAAGAGGTGGCATTAATCTAAAGCCAGATGAAGTCAATGGGCTGATTCCCTGCTTAATCCCCTGCCCTTTGAAACTGGGTGATGTGGACTGTGTGGAAGCTTTTCAATCAGTTGTCTCTGCGCTGGGGCGGCTGCTCAGTGGCACTCTCCTACAGAATTCACGTGAATTTTTACTCTGAATGTTTACTCTGAATGTTTACACTGTGAAAGGTACTCCTTTCCTGCTGCCTGTGAGTGACATACTTGTGATGCAATTTGTGTCCAAACAAAGTTTTATTCCAAAGTTTTATTCAGGAAGAAAAGTTTTCAAATTACATGTTCCTGTGGAAATTCAGTGGTATTTCACCATTAGCCTGACTGAAATCCATCTAAGTCAAACACAAGCCACTTGTTCTCAAGCAGTGTTTATGGATAAGGAAGCAAAGTGGGAGATCTATTACTTTTGCCCATACTTACAATCAAATCTCCCTCTATAAATACACAGTCAAACATTAGTGATGACCCTCATCTGCTTCAGGTTCATTAGCGGAGATTCCTGCGCCTACATGGAATGCCACTGACATCTAGCATGGAGCCCTAGTGCTAGCAGAGTGGAGAGCACCAGATTTAAAAGCACTGAATTATTATAATTTAAAAATATTTTATTGCAGAGGATAGGTAACAAGCTGCAATTTCATGAAAGTTCTTCAAATTATGTAATTATGATGGTTTTATTTGAAAAAAAAGGTCAATATAAAGTTGCAGTTGAAACTGTTGGTTATGTGATTTTAAAGGGTGGCAATATAAAAACAGTTCCCTCGTGGTAATTTTATGTTAGGAGTGATATATTGTTTAACAAATGCTGAGGGAAAATTATTTGGTTTTGCAATAAAAATACATTAAAGAACAAAACTATCTGTGTAGATCATAAGGGCCATTTTTTAAACACTGCCATTATTTGTGAGGAACTCTTATCCAGCTGATGATGTGACGTGCTGTATTAACTGACAGCATCAATATTTCACTGCACTCAAAAAAACCCAGGCAAACAGGATAATAAGGTGTTTTAACTATTGCCAATGCTGAACCATCTAAATATTTTACACATATGAGGACACTAGGAACACTACACGTACCAGCTGGTATAGGATAAGACATTTCTTTGCATTTTAAGGTTATTTCAATACTGCAAAACAGAGAAATGTATTTAAATAAAACTTTGAAGCCATTTGGTACCTCAGAGAGTTTTAACTTGATTTTCTCTCCAATTTCTTTTTTGTTTTTTGGCAAAATTTACCACATTTTTAGCCATCCCAGATTTTTGATGGAAACAAGCAAACAAACAAAAATAAGCCTGTAACTGGATACAGAATAAGTCAGATCGGTGAAGGGTAACAGTGAACATCAGAAGTTCAAAAGATGCAGATGGCATCAAAGCATCTAAAATTAAAAGGCGTTATTTTTCATATGATATAATAGTTGCAAACATAATGACGTGGGTCTCGCTGATATCTCTCGGGGAGGGCAGAACAGCCTTTATAGTTTTCAAACGATCCTGAGCATATATGTAGAAACTGAGGGTGTTAACGGAGAGGAAAGGGCATGCAGCCACTTCTTTTAATCCCCTCTCCTTACAAATGTGCATGGGGTGATAGCGGCCATTTGCTCGGGGTCATTTGAAGCTGTCACTTCAGTTACGCACAAAAGGGTGGGAACCCTCTGGCCAAATACAGACATTGGCACCTGAACGACTCAGGTAATAAAATAGGGTGTGAATAACCCAAAGATTAGAAAGGGATCGATTAAGCGCTGGAAATGCCTGTCTCCACGAACTATAAAAAAAGCCAGTGTCGGTAGACCAGAGATAACCACCTATATCATGGACCTCTAAAGGTGTTGTGAAACTTGCTTGGAGCAGGGAAGAACAGAACAGGTTTTCATGAAGTCTTACGGAAGGCTGAATGTTAAGGCAAATTAATCTTCTCTGTTTTAAGGAATGATCTCCCACAGGCAATGCCCACAGCAAAGTGATGCAGCAGAATCCCCTGCTTATCTCAAATCATTGAAGCAAGCAGCAGAAGTAGCCCTGCTGCCTTTACACAGGGCTAGTGCTAACAGCCCAGGAAAGCCCTGCTAGGGCAAATAGCTGAGGAAAAAATGGACTTACTAGTGCATTTATTTTTGAGGGTTTTTTTTTGTAGATTGTTACAGTCTTGCCTAAAATCACTGGTAGTACCACTACGAGCTAAATATCCCATACAGAAGTGCTATGAAGGTCTTCTTGTTATTACGCACAGTAAGCTGGAGCCAGATGTACATTACAAGAGGTCTCTTTCACACCCAGACTGTGAAGTCTGAAAACATCAGTTTAGATGAGCGATCTGCAAAATCCCCACACAACCACTTGATCACATAAGAACTTCCAAGGTACATTAGATGTTTATATATTGCACAATAAGCAAGTAATGGATAAAACCAGAAACACTGAGAGAATGACTGGAAACCCAAAACTTTCTCCCCTCAGCAAAGTACCATAATATTTTGCTTGCAGAGCTAACCCACCATCTCTGTCTTCCTCTCCTTAGTCCAGTAAGATGTTCATCTCAGTGTCTCAGCAAGTTCTGCAGACACTAAGCTCTTTTGTAAAAGGCATGCAGCTCTGGTCCTCTGGCTGTGCCCGAAAATATAGGTGAAATAGCTGCCTGCACTTTAAGAGATGTCTTCTTGTAAGACTTTTTTTTTTTTAATTTAGTCTTCAGAGACATCTAAGTCACAGCTGCAGGTAGACATCTAAGCTCAAGATGAAACAGGAAACTTCACAGGCATCCCTCTTTTTTATAGATCTTGGATGCCTTAGGATGTCAATAATTCCACTGCCAGGAGAACAGCTATTTCACAGGACACTGCCCAGTTTGATGTCCTGGATGTTCAAACACTTATCTCCTCCTATTCAATGTACTTTGAACTATGGTGCCTGGGTCTAGGTGGTCAACTGTACTCCTGGAGCAAGCACCAAGACATCAGGAGTGACAGCAATAGGCAATGGCATACCTGGACGAATATTCTTAGGTTGACCACTCACTACCTTTTTTCTTTCTCAAAGGCAAAGGTTATTTTCCACCACATCTATGAGGCAAGCTGGGTAATAGCAATAAGCTTAATGCCCACACAGACAGGACGTTGGGGAACCTAAGTGGGTTAAGCAAACCCCTTTTCTTTGCATTCACCTGGCCGTGGTATGTTCCAAGCCACCACTCTTCCCCCAAAGGGATTGGGGCTTCCAGCAGCCCAGAGGGCTGCAAGAGAACCTCTTTCTTGATAGGATTTTATACATAGCACTTCCAAGATACTGAGCTACTCAGGTCTCCAAATGTAGATATGAACCTGTCTATTCCTAGTGCCTCAACACAAGTGTGGGGGGTAGGCAAATATCACATGCATCTAAATTTGTTTGAGGTTAACTTTAAAATGTGCACCCAGGAGGTAGCTGTTTGTTTTCAGACTGTTTTCATAGGCACTTTCTTGTTGAGTGTCACAGTCTCTTTTTGTTCAGTTTCTAGAAAAACTGAAAGCTCTCATCTTTTTGAATGTCATAGTTGACAAATCACCTGTAACATCATTCCTTGCTGTGTGTAATTTTCTGGGAAAGAAAATACAATGTTCTAGAATAACCACTTACAAAAGGATTGTTTGTTTAAACAGTTAGCATTTTTCAGAAAATTACAATATTCATACATTCATATTTTTCTGTATGTTTTGAACAGTATATTCTCATTTTCTCAATGCACCTGTGCTGCTATAGGTACTCATTTGCAGTTACACAGAGCAGGTGCTGGTGAAGCAGAAATGTTACTTTATCATGAATTGAAGCAGAATAGCACAAGCAGAAGATCAAATAGTATGTTAGGTATTTCTGGTAGATATTAGGTTTTTAGGATTTCTTTTGTTTTCTGCAGTGACAACTTCCTCCTGAGGGGGAGAGGAGGGACAGGCACTGATTTCTTCTGTGGTGACCAGTGACAGGACCTATTGGAATGGCCTGAAGTTGTGTCAGAGGACATTTAGGTTAGATATTAGAAAAAGGTTCCTTCCCCAGAGGGTGGTTGGGCACTGGAACAGGCTTCCCAGGGCAATGGTCAGAGCAACAAGCCTGGCAGAGTTCAAGAAGTGTTTGGACAATGCTCTCGGGCACACGGTGTGACTCTTGGGGATGGTCCTGGGCAGAGCTAAGAGCTGGCTGAAAGATCCCTGTGGGTCCTTCCAACTCAGCATATTCTGTGATTCTGTTACATCAATCTAAAGTTTGATTACAAAGAAAATCTATACTCAGTTTTCCTCCTTGTTTAGCTCTTTTAGGGACAATGAAGTTAATGCACAGAATGTATTTATCTAACCATTTTTATTTTTCTGGTACAAATGCCTTCAGTGAAGAAGAATACATGTAAATCATAAGTCATCTGATGGTAAAGTGGACTAATTAGTACACATTTTAAACATATAAAAGGAAAAAAGAAAAGAAGAGAACAACTACGAAGGCTTGGTTCCTGCACTCCTTATAAATACAAACCTCTTGCTGGTTTTGCTGGGCATTTCAGATGTGTGAGGAATGTATCATGGGATCCTTAAAATCAAAATTATCATGTCTGTGAATGCCAGTTGAAAACAAGGAAATGCACTCTGTCAGTTACAGGTTGTTAGAGGCACAGTCAGCCTAAGGACATAGGAGTTTTCCACTGGAGGCGTTGGTTTCTAATGGGCAGATTTTACTGCTCAATTACACTGTTATGCAACAGTGGCAAACCAGAATTAGCTGTTACTTTTTCAAAACAAATATAGCTCTGCATTTACACCTTAGTCTGTTCATGTGCTTGATGAAACATATTTATAAATAGTCCCCTTCACCTTCCTTACAAATGCTTTGGGCTCAGAGACAGCATCTGGTTCATACAACCTGCTATTGGAATGGAACTGAGACACAAAATTCAAGAAAAGATTCAGACAAAAATTCAGAGGAACTCAGGTCAGGAGTTCAGCTCTTAGGTTCATTGTTCCAATTTGTTACTCAAACCTTGTACCAGACTGCTTTGTAATTCAGGCAGAAGAGACTCTTGAGATGCATTTTGATTTTCTCTTATTTTATTAACGTTTTTGAGTATTGGCTGAAAACCAAATCATGCTTCTAGGAGGAAATGAGTAGGTGATGTAGCAGGAACAAGTCTTAAGCTTTTAATTGGTATGAAAGAGCCAGTAATAATGTGCACTAGTAATAGTTTTCTAACAAGTAGAATTAAAGACGTTGCATCTTTGTTGCCTTTTTACAAATGCTGATCAATTAAAATAGCAATGATCAAGCTTCCAGAGAAACTGTTAACTCCCAGAGGAGAAGTTTGTTTGCAACTCTACCTGTTTTGGCTATCCATTGATAAACATATCCACATAGCATAAATTATTCCCAAAGGCCTAAACTGCCAGATTTGGTAATCGATTTTTTGGTGCCAGAAATTTGGAAGAACTCATTCTTAGAGGTGACAAACAGTGCTGTACCTACTAATTTTAATTTATTCAAGAAAGCCTTTTTTTATTCAATCAGAGAGTTTTTTATTCCTTTTCCTCAGGTGGAGCTCAAGAGGGTGACCACCTTCTGACCTCAACATAAGTGAATCATGCCTGCCTAACAGCCACAATTTTCCTTGAATTTTAGCATGAATACTTCTCTTGATCTTTCAGTCTGCTAAAACTGAGTCCAAAAATTGAATGTGATAAGATTAAGAGTGTGTAATAACTAATACACTACGATTTTATGGCACAAAGCTATATTGCAAATATAATTTATACCGAGTGTGCTGGTTTAAAGGTAAACCGGCAGAAGAAATGAACCCAACACAAAAGAAATTATAAGTCGGAGCTACAATTTAATAACAATATTACAATAAATGCAATGGCACAAAGAGAAATTGGTTTTAACCCACAAAACCCAGATGTATAACCCAGCACCCTGGGACACAAACACAATGATGTACCCACATGGTTCTCCCAAGTCCAAAGTAAAAGGAAGTGAAGAACCTGTTAGTGCAGCTGAGAGTTGCAGTCTGGTGAAGAGTGGTGGTCTCCTCCTGTCAAGGTTCTGGTCCTCCTCTGGGTCTGACGAGTGTTCCCCCAAGTCCCAACCCCCCCCAAGATTACATGCCCTCAGTTCCAGGTGGGACTGCCCAGTACCTCCCCCAGGGTGGGGAGTTTCACAATGGGTGATCTAATTCTGTGAGTCATGGGATATTTTTGGAGTCATTGATCACCCATTAGAAGACATGACACCTCAGGCTGGGTGTGGAGGTGCTAACGACTTCCTGGAAGGGAGTTATCACAGCTCTTATCTCACAGGTGTCTTTCACACCCAGCTCACACCCTGAGGGGTTGGGTGTGCCTTGGGCAGCTGCTGCAAATGGTCTATTGGTAACAGTTCATGGGAAATGAATAGAGGGTGTAGAATACACAGCTTTGGTCACACCCACACAGTGATAAACTGGTCCCACCTGCTGAACTAGGACACCAAGTGATGGAATTTGATATTGCAAGTAAATGTACAGTAAGTTCTTTGTCATATTAGGACACATGGTCATTCTTTTTGAAATGCCAAAAAGTAAAATGAAAAGACATCGTGTATAGTAGGTTAATTGCATTAAAAGAAGTAAAATATATTTGGCAAAGAAAACATAACCAGCTTTAGAAGACTGTGTAATCCAATTGCTAATAGATGATTTGTGATTGTTTTCTTGGCATTCCATAAAATACATAAACATCTTCCTGTGCAGTCTAAGAGTGAAAAAGGAAATTAATGTATATTATAGCAATATGTGGAAAACTACAATTTTACAAAGGGATGCACCTTGGAACTACTCAGTTATAAACTTCTATCCCCTCCAGAATCAAGCTTTGACTCAGTAAGGATCACAGGATCTGATTTTAGAAAGATCTGATATGGTTAGGATCTACTATTGTACTGATGTTAATTCAGTGGAAGGGTTTTTGCATTGGAAAGGCATTGTACTGTGCGGAAAAATTCACATTTCTAAGTCCTTTTCTGATAAATGTTTCACAGAATTTTTCTGCCCCTGTAGCAAGCAGTGTTAAATTCAGCAGTAATAAAACCCTACCACCTACTGTTACAAAAGAAAAATGGGACAGAGAGAATACAGGGTGACAATGAAGAGAACATGGGTGGACACAGCTGTTGTTCAGTGTCCTATTTCCACTGTCAGAAGCAGAATAGGATGTCGTGCTGGTCATTGCTCTAAATATAAGGAGATTTCTTACATTCCTATGAAATATTTCAGATGTGATTGGTATATAGCAAGGTTTAATGTAGTTAGGGACCATGTCAAGGACAAATGGGCAAAGTTTAATATGCTATTTGTGGTATAAAGACAATTTGTTATTTCAGGTTTTGTATGGACCAATCTGTGCCTAGAAAAACATACAGACTGTGCATGAACAAGAATCTTGTGTTTGAGATGTGGAAGATTACTCGACAGGACCACCATCAATTTAAAACGAAGATTCATTTTCAGTATTTCAGTCAACTGAATGGATTACTTTATCACTCTTCTACCAGCAGGCCATGATCTCATAAAATCCAAAGAATGCGGAGCTCCTTCAGATTTCCATGGAGCAATTGCAAAGGAAAGCTTTCTCAGCACCTTCCTCACCAGTCCTAGTTCCTTGACTAGACCTTGAAACTCTGTTAACAAGCTCATAATTGACTCAGACTTAAGTGATGGTTTCCAGAAAGAACTGACTCTTTCAAAAACTTTCTCCTAAGGAATAATTCAGAGCCATCAGAGGATGATTTCAGTGATTCCCTCACAGAGTTTGAACCCACTGTTTGAATGAAAGTCACAGAAGTCTTGAAAGTTCCTGAACACTCTGAAATGAGACCTCAAGATCCCCATATATTCCCTAATGCATCATCTGGCTTGGAAGACACCTACATGTGGCAGTCAATGAACAACAGTGGTTATATTCCTGTTTGCACTTTCTCTGTTTTTTGACATGGTCAGCATTCAAGTTCCGTCTCTGATGAATAACTTTCTGCTGCTCAGGGTCACAGGGAGCAATGAGGACCTTTCCTACAAGCTCAGTACTACATTTCAGCATTTTCATGTGTTTTATTCAGATGACAGTTCCAAAATAAATGAAGTCCCACTGTACTGGACGCAATGAAATCCCTAGAAATCATGGAGACATGGGGCAGCAGCGCTATTACTGTTCACTAACAGTGCTTGAAGGAATACAAAGTACTGGGACAGGAGCACCCTATACCTACACACAATACTGATTTCTTTGTCATTTATTGATAGCCTGTCTTAATTTTCTCATTTGAGATATCCCAAAACCTCAGATAAAGTAATTGAAAGCAGCAACTTACATTTTCCTGTTTTAATTTGATATTTGCTTCTGGACATGGAAGAAGTAACAGAAAAAAGGAGGGTACACCATTATGTGCAACGGGGGAGCTGCTTTATATTTTATAGGTGATACACATTCCCACTATGAGTTTTTTGTTGGGGGATGAGAGAATATAAATGTATTTAAATTGTATTAATATGTGTTGGAAACATCCACTTACAAATATAGCCATACCTATAAACAAAGTACATTTCCTAATTGTACAATTGTTCTTCCCATATCTATAAATTCCAAGGAATATCTAGGAAGTATATTTTTAATATATATAACATATAGTCTCCATTTCAAAAACCTTACCTGCTGAAGTTAGTACACTACTACACTGTAAAACAATAGAAAAGTGGAATATTTCTAAAATTAATCAGTAACAGAGGTTAATATCTGAGCACTTACACTTAGATAAGCTAACATAATGAAATGTTCCAATCCTGGTATCTAGAGCAACCAATAATAAGCTTTAACTAGTTCTTACCAGTTTTATCTGCTCCTTAAAATTTTAGCCTGTCTTTCCATACTAAGCAAGTATCAAGTATTTTTTATGTGATTACTCATTTTAGTTGTATTTATTGTTTAGATAATTGCAATTGTAAATGCAATGTTTCACTGATTCTGTAATTAGGGAGTCTGAATTTGAAATAATTTATTAGGTCTTAATTTATGTGCTGTGAAATCTGTTAGATCATTTGCTAGTCAGTATGTTGTCTAGAATAAAGGCATTTCTACAAAGGGATTTTAGGGTGAGGGTCACCAGTATAATCAGAAACATACTCAGTCTGGCCTCCAGCTAAAGATTATATGCTTTTAAGTGTATTTCTGTTTTGCAAAATGGCCTTTTGAAGACTTAGCCATTTCAACAAAATTCCTTTTTCCTATATAAAAAGAGAAAAAGCAATTATTTTGCACTGTTGTTTGACTTCCCACCACCACCACCCTTTCCCCTAGATATAGATGACCCAGCTGATCAAGTGTGAGAAGTACATAGTTCTCTGCACTGACTTGTCTGAACCTCTGGAATGAAATCTTCAAAGTTAGGAGCAAAAGTTGGCATGAAAACTAAGCAGGGATTTGATTAAAGATTTAGATTTACCCACACAAAAAATTGAACCCAACTAATTTTTGTGACATACAAAGGCACACTTAAGTTTTCCACAACGTATGGAAGGAAGTGGCATTGGTTGGCTTTCAATTATAATTTATTGTATTCATCCATACACTTATTATAACAGAGGATTTGTCAGTATGTTCACTATAAAAAAAACCACATCCCTCCCCCCCAAAAAAAAACCAAACCGTTTTTTGTTGTTGTTGCTCAGCTGTTACAAATGATATTTGACTGAAGACTCAAAGCTTGCCCGCTTGTACATGCCACCCTGAAATTGAAACCTTATACTCTGAATGTCTTTAGAAATGTATATGTAGAGGGGTTTAAGGAAAAAAGTAGGGCTGCTGAATATATTGCTTTGGGCAGGATTTATCTGACAAAATACATGTCTATATAGCAATACAGACATCTGTAGATGTCTATATTGTAGACTTATGTAGATGCCCATCTGTAGATGTCAGTATTACAATTAATCATATATCCTACCTTACCAAAAAAGAGAGGTGTAATTCATTTTAATCCAAAGACATCAACTATAGAGTGAGATATCCTGCCATAGGCCACCTAAAAGCACCTGTAAGAAAGAAATGAAAGGTGACTGTCTTGCAATCATTCAAAGTGAAGTGAAATGAATTTCATAGGAATAATCTGAAGTTTGTCTTGAAGGCACTTTTTAAATAAAAGGGATTACCTATTTAGATTTTTTCCCCCATGGTTAAATGTTTTTTCTTTTAATAGTCAAGGAATTTATTCGCCATTAATTTCACATATAAATATTTTGTCTGGACAAAGATATAAATTACCATATTTGGATCTATGACTATGTCATGAAATGTGCATATTCATCTTCATTGCCTTTAGTGTAAATAATAAACTCAAAATACAAAACAGGGACAAGAGTCTGAGCCTTTAACTCCTCTCTTTTTTTCTTTCCAAAACTAACTCTTCACATAGTTTCAGTCATGACCTATTCAACCTTCCTTTACTATAGTGTGTATTCAGCAGAAACTCCTAATGAAAAACTAACCATGAATATCAATGCTTCAATAAACAAAAGTAATAAGCATATTTTATTTCATCAGAAGTCTTTTTCTGGAACATGGAGAAATCTAAAAATAACTGGAGTGGGATATCAGGAAAAGGAAGACAATGTGCATATTAGAAATAGAGTAGCATAAAAAGCAGAGGGAAAACCACTAGAAATAAACATATGAAGAATGATTTTAAATGAGAAAAAAAGAATATAGAAACCAATTTAATTGAATTTTATTTGTGCCATAGTTTAAAATTTCTGTCAGATGAAATTCAGCCCTTGGTTATGCTAATAGGATCTACTGAAATCAGTGTGATAATAATGAAGGGCAAATTTTCTCTCTAACTAAATCTGATGGTTTTAGTGTCAGCACAATCTGCAAACACTGAACTTTTCTCCTCTAGGAGCTCTAGAATTAGTTCTTAAAAAGATATCTGAGAAGGCAGGCACAGGAGAGACATGAATAAGCACAAAGACAACTGGTTTTTATGTCACCAGATTCCAAAAATTTACTTTATCAGAATAACAAAAGCAAACCAGAAAAATGTGGATTGTGGGTAGCAATTGTCAGAAGCTCGGAGCTTGTGATTCACAGCTGAATTTTATTCCATAATTTTAAAAGTAATTCCTTAAAGAATCATCTCTTCTTCTTCTGCCACTACATCTCATTTAATGTAGTTCTTCTTTAAGAACATCTAAGCACAACACCAAAAGCTGAAGGACAAGTATGTATTTCCTCAAGGCCAACAAGATGTTTATCAGAAGACAAAAATCATGATTATTTCTTTTACAATCTTGCTTTTATTCCTTACTTGACTTGCTGCTTCCTACCCTATTACCTGGATTCCCAGGGGTATTCTAACTCTCAGACAATAATCCTTACCAAGGAGGAGGAGGAGGAGGAGGAGGAGGGAGTGTTACATTTCTGTGAGAATCTTTGCAGTTTGTTGCCACTGAGTGAATTGGAACAATTTGGCTTTGAGGAAGTGATTTATACACACACATCCATCACATATAACCTGCTCTGCTCTGTTAACTCCCTGTTTGATCTCTTGAGGGTTCAGTAGATTAGGGAGGGTCTTCACACAGAGGTTTCATTAACAGCCAATCGCTTAACCTGGCATGACTCCTGTTTGTGCATTTGGACACTTTAAAGCGGGAAGAATAGGGGAAAAAATTGTTAATGGGTATCATTATTTGCCAGTTCAGGAAACACCAATCATGCTGTTGGAGAGAATTTGCTTCCTATTTCCTTGATTTTATTTTATGTTTTTGACAGCGTAGAAAACAAAATTGAGGTTTACGATATAAGCCATTCAAAAATGGTGATCACAATATGTAAATTCTGTAAGCACAAAGTACGTCAGTAATCAAAGAGCATGTTAAGTATCCAGCCTAAGCCATGGAAACTTGAACATTACAATCCAGTTTAATGAGATAGTAAATGCAGGCCAAGCAGTTGCGCTTTTTAAGTATACCAGATTAATGGGTCTCTGGTTACTGTCACCTGTTTGTTCAGAGTGGGGGGTGGGATCTGATCAAGTCAGAAGGTTGATACTTTTATAAAACAAAGTTAAAGAACAAAGAATCATATAACAATATGAGAATTATTGTTATTGGTGAGGAATTTTGAGGTATTGGTAGCATGGAGTTTTGGAACACAATATCCAAAGCTGCAGCCGTGACTCCCCACATAAGCATAGCACACTGTGCCTCTGCAGTCTCTCTTACAGAAAAGGGATATGCTATTAGTTCAAGGATTAAATTTTGTACTTTATGAGATCCTTAGAAACCAAAGAGCTGGTTTTAAACCAGCAAAGTGCTCACCATAGTTTTATAGTTAACAAACTGATGCAAGCATGTGAATATTGCTAGTTTCTTACTGGACTTGAGTACTTGGAAGAAAACAGACAATTAGTAATTTGGGGGAAATATGTGAAGAAAGTTAACAAAGAAACTGAGAGGGTTTATTACCTGCAACTATGACAGCAACACACAAATATTTGGCAATGGTTATTAATACTTATTTCAATAACAAAATATAAAGGACTGATATTACATTCTATACAAGCTGTCATACTTTTGAATGTTTAAATATTTATCTGTTATTAATGAATACTAGTAGTCCGCTCTATATTAAACTCTGTCCATGCCATACTCTCTAATGCCCTACCCCTGAGATGTCCAGCAAAACAGATGTGCTCTGTAACAGACTATTTAGTGCAAAGCTTTGGAAATTTACTCTCCTTCATATTAAGGTTACAATTCAAGCCTCACTGGCATTTGCAAATGCAGTGATAATACACAAGAAAGAGAGAGAGAGAGACTGCAGGAGGGAAAGACTAGATTTAGAATTTTATGGGTAAAAAGCAGCAACCTTAAATGTATACAGAATTTTATTGGTAGTCAGTTGCTTTTCCTGTTAATTTTTTCCTACTTTCCTTTTACCTTTCTTTACCTTCCCTTTTAAGCTTTTGCAAGACACAGTTCTATCACCAGTTTCCCAAAATGAGCAGTCTCTTTCCCATGATGGCAAGGATATGAGCACAGCTGTTGCCTCATATGATCAAAGTAAAGGTTCTCCTAATTCAATAGAAAACAGAAATTTTTGTACCTGTTGCGATGCTTTTATTATCATTAAGAATCACATCCTTGGATATAAGTCTATTTTCTATATACAGACATCCTATATATCCATATAATCTTCATATAATTTTGATTTTTCTTCTATTTTCCATGGTGATGAATTCCACAATGTCAGCAGCAACAGTTAGAATTCCCCTTCTCTTTTAACACCACTGAAACCATGCCAGCACCGTTCCTCTGATTTTTGTCTGTCTTTTGTAGTGTCTGTTGTCTTGTATTATAGTTCAATCAAAGATCTCTGTACCTGGGGCTCACTCTACCACCACACTACCAGGGACAAGAAGCTTTATTCTTTAGTAGGATACTGCATGAGAAGATGTAAGATAAAATCATTTTTGGTAAAAATAATTTTATTCCTGTGTAAAAAGACATGGATAGAAATGTATGATTTTTAGACATAATTTACATGTCTTTTACAGATTTGTGGAAGATTGAAAAGTAATCAAGCACTGGGAGTTTAAAATCTTAGAAAGGAGTTTTAACAGTTTTGTAAAAGGAGTGTATTTACCCTTATGAAATCTTCCCTGGTAATGTTCTTTGAGCTCATGAAAATCACTGCATAAATAGTATTTGTCTATGTGTTTGTTTGCTATACTGAAATCAAACTTTTCATGATGATTAACATGATCTGAAACCTTTGGAGATTTTATTGTCAGAATAAGAAATATCTCCTCTGATCTTTCTTGGCTTTAACATACTTTAGATCTAGCCCCTCAGGAAACTGAAAGCACATTGCCATGAAATATTGAAGATTATTTTCATTATGAAGTTATCAAGATACTGAAGGGTATGTATTTCCAGTAAAACATGAACCTTTTGTTACCTTGTTTTAACCTGACATTTCATAGTGGTTTATACAAGGATTACCACTAGATGTTGAGCAATAGGATGCATTGGCTTCCTAGGTTTACCTTTAACTGAATATGCCTCCAATCTCAACAAAAAGGGACTGGGGAAAAACACTGAAAAGAAGCTACTAATCCAGTTGAACAGATGTAGCCAACAGAGAGAGAAGTGTACTGCCACAAAGACATAGGGATAATTTTCTGTCTGAAGCTAGATGCACTCAGCATGGACTTTTGCTTTAGAAATTAAGAAATGGATATTTTGTAGATACCTTTATATATGCACTTTGCATAAGCGATGATATAAGATTTTCCTTTTGTTGTGGACACCCGCCTTCACCCACAGCCAGCTCACACTGTGTTGAATCGGGGATTGATGCAGAGATGGAAACAATCAAGGGGAGCTGTGAACACCACAGCCCATTTCAAAAGCATTCCTTTTCCAGACCATCAGCTGCAGTAGCAGCACAGGAAGCCTTCCCTGATTCTACTACTACTGAGTAGCAGCTTGATGGTGTTTATGCATGGCAGGACCCCACCAGCGAGGAGACCCACAGCTCCAGAGCACCAGAAATGACATTCAGAGAAATGGTACAATTGACAATGGAGCTGTTCACGGCACGAGGGCTGTGAGCCCATCAAGCACCCCCTCTATCACATTTAATGTTCATTACTCAGTTTTAAAAAGGCTTTTTCAACTGATATATATGCTTTTCTGATATTTTTCTTGTTCAGAAAATGAGCATCAGGTTTGACAGACATCAGTGGGTCTCAGAGTTCATGGGTTACATTTATCTTAAAACAATGCTACAAGGCTTGTACAACGCTTCAGCACAGGCTGTCAAACATGCTTGTCCTCCCAATTACACTAACTAAAATTGTTGTGTTGCTGGGCTCTTTGTGTCCCCTTTTCAGCTCTGTTAAGGGTCCCTTATCCTACACTTTCATGGCATACTATCTGGTGCTGAAATCAAACAGAGAGAGAACTCTTATTTGTGGCCTCCAGGTGAGCCTATAATACCATAAATATAATGTTTACCTCAAATTTCACCCTCTTTCTCTTGCATCCTCTGACAACGCAGCTCTAGTTGTAGATTTTACAGTGATTTCCATGGTAAATAGATGTCAAACACAGTAACAGGGTTTTGCTTGAGGAAGCAAAATGGGTAATCTGAAAACCATTATCAAAAGATTAAGGTCTCCAAACAAACAAACAAAAATTAATAGCAGTAGTGAAAATGTAGAAAGACTTCCGAAATACATTAATGAAAAAAGTTTCCCTGCATGTCCATTTGATGGTGATGTCAAATTTATTTTCCATTTTAATAGTAACTCACATGGGTATTAAAAACTAGGTCCTAAAAGCAGACATTGGACTGTCCAAATAACTTATTTTAAAGGTTTCAGAGACAGCTTGTGAAGGAACTCTCTGGACCATTAGTGTTGATTTTCAATACACCATGAAACAATAGAGGCATTGAAGATATTTTAAAAGGGCAAATAAGATGACCTGCATAATTACAGGTCTGTCACATTGACATTGATTCTAAACAAAATAACTGCCTGGTGCAGAGCTTTATTAATAAATTAAAGGAGGATAATATAACATGCAAATAAACAAGGCGTTAGATCAATCTGATGTCTTTTATGATGAAATTACAAGTTTAGTTTAAAATGGAGTGATGGAGAATTCATTTATTTAGATCTCTTTACAATATTGTTTTGGCACTCCCTTATTTAATAATTTGTTTATTTATTACCTACAAAACGAAGCTCATATCAGTAAAATTATGTGACTGACACGTCTCCAAATATGCTGCAAACAGACTTACATAACTGAGAACAAAGGGGGTTTTTCAGACCCCCACAGGTTGTATCAAAAACTGGAAACAAACTGACAAAGTGGTACAAGCCACCCCATAACCCAACCATAAACAAGCACTTTGGTTTTAAATATGGCCACGTTTATAGTACACTCTCTGAGAATAATCACTACTTCTCGGTTACAACCTCAAAGAGTCTCTGGAATCAAAAAGGAAGAGAATGAGAGAGAGAAATATCAGTGAATTTCCAGCTGAAGTCCAATTTTCAGCACAATTTCCCATGCAAAAAGGCAAATACAGTCACTGGGTACAGAGAGCATATAGGAATGGAAGTTGCATTAACTTTGTGCTTGGAAATTCTGTTGCTGAATTTGGAGCCCTTCCACTGCTGGTACCCAGAGATAAAGAACCATCCTGGGGAAGTAAGAGTTTAAATAGGAGTCATAGGAACAATGCGAGGATTAAAAAACTTACTTCTTTATGAGGTACTTGAGCACTCAGTAAAATAATTTATGTGAAAGAAATCCAAGACATGACCTTACTATAATCTTTAGGTACTTATTTAAGGACAAAATTTAATTATAGAGGACTTTTCAATCCAGATGAAGATGAAGCTTCCATTTCTATGATTTTAGGCTACAAAGGCTAGACTAGCAATAAGATAAAACTCAAAAAATAACTTTGAATAACTTCATGTTTATAGAGTCCTTCTCTTCGTCTCTGGTCTATCCATTAGACCACTGAATCTTGAACTCTGTTCTGCACAGTTGTGCTGGGAGGTGAATGTGTTCTCTCACAAAACTAGTTCAAAACTGATTAGGTGGTGTAATCTCTTGTGACAGTGGAGAAAAGGATTTTAAACCTTCTAGGCAGAAGAAAGGATGTGCTTTTCATTTTTCTTTACCTCAGGTAATGCTCCAGCCACTCATCTACAGGGCAAAAGCTATCAGTGATGAGAAAGCAAATCATGTTGCTACTTTTGATGTGGATCACAGTTATCTGAGAATACCCCCGTCTGCCATTCTCTGAAAGCATCTGCAGACAATTTAGGCAGAGAAAGAAGAAATGTTTAGCTTGTGGCTCTTGAATATGCACTGAACAGTCTCCAGCTTCTCTGTTGTCCTGTTGATCCACTTTTGGTTACTTTCTGAAGGAAGACTTCAGACTCCTGAAAACGCAGTTTGGTAAGGAAATTATTTGCAGAACTGAGGCAACTTTGGACTTAGCATCGAAAAAATATGTTTCAGGACATGAGGAACTGAATTTCAAAAGCAAGCTGCACTTAAATGCTGTTCTAGATCTAGCTCAGAATTCCTTATGCTCCATCATGTGAGCAATTTTAACCTTGTACTCAATTCAGAAATGCACTTGGAAGCAAAGAAACTCAATAAAATAAACCCATGTGTCTACTCATACAGATTTGAACATTGTCTCCTCTGATCAACATGTGTTTTTCTAAAAAAAAAAAGGAGCATATAATAATGTGCATTAATATGATGATCTATAATTTTGCCTCATTACATAAATATATCCAATAGGCAACTTCCTGTAAATCTTCAAATGAAAATTTTAAATCTATGCTTAATAAAAACCAGCATTCCCTCACATTCACTCCACCTGTCCAGGAAACATTATCTGGCATGAAAATTCTAAATCTATATGGTTCTTCATAGGTAAAGTAAGATTAGACAAAGCAGCCAGTCCACTAGCACTTAGCAGTGGTATTGAAAATCCTCAATATCATATAGACCAGAATTTCCTAAACAAGCTTTGAAATTATTTGCTTTTAGATTTTATTCAGGCACTTGGCTTTATTTAATTCTTGTTGTTGTTGCATCTATAAAATATTTAAGTTTTAATATATACAACATAATTATCCTACATTGTGAGAAGCATAAAAGCATATGAAAGTAATAACTTCCTTGACACACGAGAGGATTAATGTGTATGAATTGAATTTTTCTTTGTTCTATGAACTCACATTTCATGGAGACACCAAATTTATAGATGGAGAAAATCCCTCATCCAGTTCCAACTTCATAGGAGCTTAACATAGAAGCATGCAAATTAAATTTCAAGATGGAGATTATTAGAGAGCATGTTTGCAGGACTGGTTGGTTTTTTTTCCTTAATGCTACAATTTTATTTTAGCACAGGAGAGGTTAGTCTTTTCTGTGTTGTTTTAGAAAGCCAAGTTGCAGCACGTGTTATGCAACAAATCTTTTTCAATAATTATTTAGCAACGCAGCAATTAATTTAAGTGAAAGGGTGACCATTTTTGTCATCAGCCTATGAGTATCTTCTAGATTTCTATGACTCAAAACTCACAAAAAAAAGTGCTACTAAAGACAAAAGCATTTTAAATTGATTATCATTAGCATCTTTAAATAAATCTCCTGTATTTGTAAAAAAAAAAATAACAGTAGAAAGCACCAGTAGCACACAACCCTTTTGGGGTACCTCCACGATCCTGATGTCACACATCTATAAGGCACAATGGCACTCAAAGACCTTTTGAAAAGCAACCATGCAGACTGTGTCACACTTTTTGAAATAGATTTTTGAAGAGTGATTTCTGAATTTTCCCTCCAGTGCTTACGTAGAAAGGCAGCTGGATTCCAATAGTCATGTTGCTTTACTGTTCTCTTCCAGCAAGTCAGCAAGAGTAGGGTTTTATTTGGCTCCAGTTTCTTAACTAAGGAATAAATTAGCTCAAATTAAACGGCAGCAAGGGAATGTTGGGGCTAACTAAACTCCCCAAAGGCAATTTTTCAAATTTTCCATTTTGAAAACATTTACAAATATATATAGATATAATTAAAACTCAAATCCAGTACAACAGCAGAATATGATGCCTAAAGAAGAGTAGAGGCTGTAATTCTCTGTAAGGGTCCCTCTCACAGACAGGCTGCAATGCCATCCCCAGCTAACATATGGTAGCAGTCAAGTACGTGACCTATCTGGGAGTCTGAGTGGCAATACAAATAGGCTACATCCTTCCACTCTTCTTTAAGGATACGTCAATGTGCACTTAATAAAAATCAGCATTCCCTCATATTCACTCCACTTGTCCAGGAGACTTTTTTGGCAGGAAGCACAACTGGTCTAGTTCAGACCCATCCAGACTGATACTTTGTTCCTAATCTCCAAATCTGGATACACAACAAAACACCACCTGCTCAGTCTGCCCTCAACTGTTAATTTTGAACCAGAGAACAAAGGAAAAAGGAAAGCTGGAAACAGCCATTTTACAAGGATATGTACTGATAGGACAAGGGAACAAAAGAGGATAAGGTTTAGACTAGATATTAGAAAGAAATTCTTCACTGAAGGTGGTTAGACACTTGAACAGGCTGCCCAGAGATGTTGTGGATGCCTCATCCCTGGCAGTGGTTAAGGCCACGTTGGATGGGGCTTTGAGCAATTTGGTCTACTGGAAGATGCCCCTTCCCATGGAGGGGGTTTGGAAGTAGATGATCTTTAAGGTCCCTTCCAACCCAAACCATTCTGTTATTTTATGACAGTATGGAAAATAGAAAATAAGCACATAAATAAGTCAATCAACCTCGTAACCTTTTTCTAGCCCTTTACAAAGTTCAAACTGTGCCAATCTGATCTTTGCCATAAGAAAAAGAACGAAACAAAATGTAGTCCCTGGTCTAGTCCTTGGCTGTGTGACAGACTACCTCTTAGCACAAGAGGGAATTTAGTAAGTCTTCCAAATGCAGTGCAACCACACACAGAGCCAGCCAACTAACCTGCAATTTAGGTATTCCCATAACTTCTTGTCAGTGTGCACAAGTACTGTTATCACCTGTAATTGACTAGAGGACTTCAATTATGCTGGCAAATTTAGCAATAATTACACATCTTTGCCACCATTCAGGAATTACCTCTCAGGGCATGAAATCTGTTTATACTCACTTCCAACAAATTCAGGGTTCACGTGTTTGCTCAGCCACATGTGCTCATCCAACCATAACGATCTCATTCGTTACATGAAGTGCTCCATGAAACAGCATCTTGAACCACTCCTTGGTTTCTCAAAGAAACCAGTGTATCTAAAGGACAGTTTGTCTGGCACAGAAAGAAATACACCTCTCTCCTCCTGACACAGAAGAACTTACACAAAAAAAATAATTTCCACAGGCACAGGAAATGGGTTTTGTAGTGCATATAATGGCTGCTCAGAGAAATTCAGGATCATCTTCAATTTGTTCCTTTCTTCATTATGCTCATTATTCTTAGGCTCAACCTTCCTGCTTGTTCCTTCAAAAGAGCGTTTTTGAGCCCAAGAGCTCATATAATTCTCTCCTTGGAGGGCAGTGAGGAAAATGATGCCTTCTGATACCTGCCAATAATGGCTCACCTCAGCATCAGGATAGCTCTCATCTACCACAGTGGTAAAAGAAGAACTTTAGAATAAAGCAAACTGTGCCATGTAATACCCAGCCCCTCCCCACCCAATCAAATCTAGAATGATTTACAGAATCACACTACTGCTGCTGTTGATTTCCCCCTTATTAGGTCTTATGGCATCAAGTTTCCTGGGAGGAACACCATACCCTCAACACCTCAGCCCCCAGGTATCTTCAGTCTTCTCTTGTGGACAACCCCAGCATCTTGGGTAAAGGCAAGCAATAACACAGAACCTGGCACAGGCAGCTGAATCACGAATATGACCCTTTATACAAAGAGAAAGCTGAAATAGAGTTGCTTCATAAACTAGAAAGTGCTTACCTATGACACAGAGACTGTGTGAGCAGCACTCCAGGTAAAAACTGGTTCTTATCACTGGATCTGATTAAGCCCTGGCTGGGCTACCCTTGCCCAGCGTTGCCTTCTCCAATGTTTTGCTGTAATTAAAGGAAAAGATGAAATTATTAAAACTAAAGCAAATTCCTGACAGTGGTCCTATAAAATATGCATGAATAATAAATTTTACTACAAAAACTTTGCAGAATAAAACCTTTCAAAGTCTGTATGGTAAACAAAACATGAGTACTTGCTGCTGACACACTAAAAGAACATTTAACTACATAGCTAAGATAAGCCAAGAACACATATACTGGAAATTGTTTCTCATAGCAGCAGCACCTTTGAAAATTAACTCATTTTTCTTAGAAACTTACTTTTCCACATCAAACACTTGTCAGGAGTGCTGAGGCTGCTCTCTGAGGAAACATAGCCACCTCTGCAAGACCTAATTTCTGTGTGAAGGTTAATTAGTTTAATGCAGGAAACAGTCTAGTGGAGTTTGGGATTTCTTCTTTAAATGAATGAGTTAGAGACTTGGGTTTGTTAAGTATTGCCTGAGAAAATGTGGCTGTTACGCTTTGAACAACAGAGCATCACTCTGTAAGAGAGACAATAACACCCCACAAGCTCTGCCTGAGTTGGCAATTTGTTAAGTTTCTTATTAAACACTTACAAAAACTGGAATGGCCTCCTCTGGGGGCTGGAATTACTTCCTGTTTACTTTTGTTACACTCTATTTTGTTCAGTACAAACCTAACCTGAACCAGAATACAGCTGAGGTTAGGATTTGTGAATAAGCTGTACAGACTCATGTCTTGTTGAGACACAGATACTTCAGTGAGAGGATTTTTCATCATGGCATATAATCACATCACTTTAATTTGCTTTAGACAATAGCAGTATGCAAGAGAGTAAAGAGAATTTGTATTTGTTGCCTATCAGTTTGCATAGTGAACATTATCAAATACATTTAAATTGTAGGACACTGATCTCTGGAGCTCAGAACCTTAAAACAGCTTATTTGGGCATCACAAACCTAATTACCCCAAATCATGTCACTTATGGAAACACTTATTTAGAAGACCACTTTCAAACTGGCAATTTAGGTCTCATCCGGATTTGATTTACATTCCTTCTTTAATTTATGGAGTTTACATTCCATCTTACCCTGATACATTTTCTCTCCCATCCATGACTGATTTTCAAGAGTTGTAAACTGAAAGCCACCATGCAAACAAAGCTGTTGATATAGGAGTAAAGTCAAATCACTTTTCATTAGTAGGGTAACAGGAGAGGCAACTGGATGCACACATGGTCTGACAAGTAGAAAGGCCACCTTATTGGATGTCTTAGGAAAAAAAAAAGGTGACTTTAAGGGGGCATTATCTAGGCTTGATGAAAACATTTCATATACAAACCTGTATTTCTGATTGTTTCAGTAGCCTATGTAGTGTTTATTTGGACAGTTTCTCAGGGATTTCCTGTTTCATTAAGGAGACTGCATCCTGGAGCACAGCATTTACATGAGTTACCTACACGATTAAATGAGATAAGTAAAACACATGGAGGAAGCCTCTGATACCACAGTCACTATTCAGAAAAAAACTCCCAAGTTTAATAGGGAAAGATTAACAATGTACTTTTTCATTCTTTAGCTATAAAGACTATTTTTAAGCCATCAGGAACAACTGTTGGCACATACATACCAGAAAAGTTAAAACTTAGTAAGAAAATACAGAAAAATTAAGTGTATTTACCATATACTAAGCATTACTGTGTTTTAGAAACTTGGACTAAATGAAGTCTCCAGCGTAAAAGCACCACCTGGCAACAATGGCTGTTGGCAAAACTCCTAACCAGAGTTTGGGCTGCTGACAGAAAACTACAGATGACTTCAAACTAATTTACAGTTTTTATAACTGAATTGAAATTCTATGTTCACTGTTCTAGGCCATTAGAAATATCACCAAGGACCACTGCTTGCAGATGAATACTTTTTTCTTTTTAACCATTTCAGCCAAATACTGCTAAGTCCTTGTTACAAAGATACTAAGAACAATTTAAGATTTCTTTTAAACGTTAAGACTCAATAAAAAACCCCTCCAGTCTACTATTTCATTTTTACAGAGCTATTTAAAGCATAATTCTATACATTGTATGTTAACATTTCTCAGCTTCCTATTTTGAAGCATTTAATTTAAAAATACCATTATCATTCAGAGGAACTGTCACAACCAAAACACAATCACCAAAGTTATTAAAATAGAAAACATTCCTTAAAACCTAAATAACAGCTATTCATAATACTGATAAAATACCAAATAGTCAACAAATGCCAACAAAAGCAATTTGGATGTAATTTCTATTAGTTTTTGTTGTTCTTCTTATTATTCTTTATTACTCATACAATAAATTGAATGAGTTCTAACACAGTCGCAGCTTTGGTTAAAAGGATGCTGGTTCCTAACAAGGGATCTGTGGAAGGATTGCTTTAATTGATAGCATCTAAATTCTTTATTGAGTTTTGTGTATTGCAATAGTCAGCAAACAGAAGAAAGTCACCACTGCACAATTCTGGAACATTTCAGTGCTATCAAAAGATAGCAAACAGAGACTGCAGAGGCAACACAGTTCATGAAATATGAGTACTATGACAATTTCATATGTGTTAGAATTTTTAAATTAAACTTTGTTATAGATATAGGATGGTTCAAGTTTATATAAACACAAGCTCTTGAGGCCATTTAGATGCTCCAGGCTACCAGAATCTTCTGTACATCTGTGGCAGGTCCAACACAGCACCTAGGAGGGATACCTGTAATTTCTAGAGTGGCAGAATATCCTCCTATCACCACAATAGTGTTAGCTCAATGTTCAGTAGAATCTGAATTCCAGCAATATGTTCTCCATGTATCAAGTTAGCTGTTTCTGCTTTTAATTTTTCTGCTAAACATTAGATCAAGCACATCCCTTTAGGACAAGAAATATTCTGCTGTACACCCTGGGCACTCCAGCAAGCAGCAGTGCTCAGCAGACATGGGATATGCCTCATGAGTGTACGTACCTTCATGTTCTCCAATAACAACCATTATGAAAAAGACTAACTCATTCACGTGCTGAGTATCTCAAAATGGCCTTTAATATATTACTGCTGCAAAGATACTATGACAATTCTTGCCAGTCTTGGCTGACATTCAGTAGATTTCTGCATCTCTTTACCTCAGTTTCTCCAGCTGTGGATCTGGACACATTTGTGAGAAACCAGGAGGTATAGACAAAAAGCACTGCAAGAAGCACAGTGGGCTTTAGACACATATTAGTAAGTAAGAAAAGAGCTTGCTCATCATTCACTGAATGCATTAGTACTTGCAACAAGCAGCAACTTTGCAAAGTAGTAACTTTGCTTTCAAGCAACTTATTAGAGGATGCCTTACACAGGCTAGTTTTTCCTTTCCCTCATTACTTGCATAACTTCATTTTGTCTACAAGAATTGTTGTAACTGCAGTGATAAAGGGTTTCTTGAAGTGTCCGAGGTGTTACAGTTTTCCCTACCTACAAACAGAGGCACAAAGCAGAGGGGTACACACTTCTTGATAAAGTTCATCCTTTGAATCTTCCACCCCATTTTTCCCCTTTCTTACATTTATCTAATCTACTTGAGATGCAGCTATTTTGCTAACTGGCTTAAGCAGGAGCCCAGCTTACTGCATTATATGGAAATTCACATATGGTAGTGACCACAGGCCAATTACCTCTTCAAATAGACCAGGCACATTTATTTGTATGGGTGATTCCATAAACATGAGGAGACTGGAGCACAAGTTTGTGTTGCCAGCAGCAATTTTGTCTGCTTTCACAGTAGCAAAACAGAACCATACTTAAAGAATAAGAGACCAGCAAACTTCTGCCTTCAGAGCTCGCTAAAAGGGGGCCCCAGCTCAGCAGTTTGGACACTTAGTGGCAAACACCATCTGTATCCTTTTCCCTTCCATAAAAGGAACCTTTATAGGAGTGTAAAGGAAAACAAAGATTACAAACAGTAGTTATAAATGAATAGTTAATCATCCAATAAGAATGTGAGTTCTCTCAAAGACATTGTACTAAAGCAAATTAGTAAAAAATACAAGGCTATTGAACAAGGGTGTTCCAGTAAGCAAGCGATAAACTCAAAAACCAAACAAAAATCTCTCCCTAAGCCAACTTGATATCTATTATTAAAATATAAATAGGGAAAAAAAGTTTAAAGCCAGCATTTTAGTTTTACTCCTTTTACCTTAGATAATCTTGATTTTCCCATATTTCTCCCTTTTGGACAGAAAAGTTGAAACACAGCAAGCATGCCTAAATAGGATTTGCTTACAGAATTCTAAAACCAGTAAACTGCAACAAATACTGCCAGGGGCACTTATAAAAGCCTATTTTTTGGTGCTGTGTTCAGTTAGCCAGCACTAGTTATTAACAGTGAGAAGAAAAATAAACACAGATTTGACATGTACAGTAGCAAAAAATAGCTTTGTATCCAGAGGAGGAACAAACCATTTAAAGCAGAAGTTAGTAGATTAACAATCCGAACAGTTTAGATTGCACGTTTATTCAAGCTGTGACAAGACGTCAGTCAGTGCAAAGCAAAGGCCCCTTCATTGTGAGTCTGTGCTCCACACAAACAGCTCTAACAGCTTTAAGTTTCTTTTTGTTTAGGAGTTTGTTTGTTTCTAAAGAGAAAAAAAAATAGGGAGAATGTAATTGACCCAGCTGGAAGCTGTAGGCTGGTGTAGGAAAGGCCTCTCCAGCCATCCACGAGACATCAGCACCACCACGAGGAAGTCAATGGCTACTCAGTGGACAATGAGTGCATTTGGAACCCACCCACTCCGTCACACATCTGTAGTGTACTTAATGCAGAACAGCCTACATATATATGTATCTTTACGTATAAAGGCACAAATTAAGGTAACAATTTCAACAAGAAAACTCTCTTTTTCTCTATTACTTGGAATATTCCCTATGAAAAGTCCACCACCTGATGCTGAAATATTCTGTTCTTAGATATCCTGTTGACTTGAACTTCCACTGTGAAAACATCCTCATATCGTGACTGATGTGAAAGCAAGTCAGTGCTTGGTTCAAGAGAGGCAGTTAAAGCTTTTAACTTGGATCTTGCCAATCTAGCTAGATATGGCTCATCACTGTTACTAGGTGTAAAAGCATGTGCATTTTCAAATAAAAAGAGTAAGACAGGGAACATCCAGGGACTTCATATCAGGGACAGTTGTCTGAAATTAATTTGGTATAATTCCATTCAGCTATTTTATTAATATTTTTTTAATAACCTTGTTTTCTGAAAAAAATTTATAAGTTCATCTATTTAGTGTTTTAAGACAGCAGTAACTGGAAGTAACATAAAAACCCCAGACAAGACCCCTCAAAAAAATTACAAGTACTTTATGAGCCATCTCATCTAAATACTTCTAGAGATTACTCATTAGGGCAGTGGAGATTTTCTACTGTTTAGCATAAGATAAAGTGAAGTTCTTGATATCTCAGGCAACCTCCAGTTTCTCAACCAGAAACTCTCCTCCCTGTACTTCCCTCATCCTACAACATTTGATTTATAATTATTTATTGAAATTTGGATATCCAATAGCTAATCCTGAAAGATATCAGTACTTAGAACATGTAGCAAATTTAGTGTTACACAAAGACCAACAAAAAGATCAATTCTCATGAGACTTTGATTCAATCTATTCACCATTTCCCAATTTAAAAGTATTCCCCAATATATTCGTCTAATTTAAACTAGATGAAACTGGTTTTACTCTCAGCTTCAATTAGCAAGCATGCATCTGTTTTCTTCCATATCAAAAATTACTTTAAGCATTGCAAATTTTGATTGACCTCTGGTGTGCAGATTTCATTACTTGTCTGACAAGACCAATGCAACACATGGTAGAACTTTTCTTCCCAAGTTCTAATGATAAGCATCCCATGTGACCTCCCTTCTCCTCAGGATCAGATAACATCACACAGCCACTGCACATGGAGTAATTTAATTTGTTTAAATTAATGAGAAATTTGTGTATTTTATTATAATACCTGGGACTCTTGGTCTGCCCCCTCCAGGTAACACTTCACAAAAAAAATTATTTGCTCAACCCAAGTTTAATCTGATTGTCACTGTTCTCTGCAAGGGGATGGAATGTTCTGTGAAAAAGTCTTCATGAGGAAGGCAAAAGGTTGCTTTGATTCTCAGCTGTCTGACATTCCCAATAACCAGTGACATTTGTAGGCAATTTGTAGGCAAAGTCACTGAAATTTCTAATTATCACTAGAAGAGACACTAAAAAAAAAGCTAAAAGAAAAAATAATTGTAAATCAGATTACATTAACTTTACCTGAACGAATTCAATCTGTTTGAAAGCAGCACAGTGACATTAAGTACTAGAATCTATACAGCTGCATGAAAAAGCTTTTTCTGCAGATTTCGGAACTGCTTTGATCCTAGCATGTAACTCCCCTATGAACTCAAGGCTATTGTAGAATTCTTTGTACAAGATCCATTTCAGAAATTTAAGACACATTGATAAATCTAGAATTACAGACTTAAAATGCAGTTATGAGCCTAGATGTAGGGGTTTAGGATATAACCAAGAGCTTCAAATACATACTTCAGGTCTGGGTTTTTTTCTTTTTATCTTAAACAGCTGTCTGAATATGGATGCATCTTTAAAAAGCTCACCATTAAAAAAAAAGTACACATATAGTTAAGTAATTGTAACTAATTCTTTTCATTGGAGAATATAAAACTCTCCCCCAGATTTGCTTAACTACACTGGTATTTTCAAAAAACCAAAATCTATGCAAAGATCAATTCTTCAAATTAATCCTTCAAGACAAAAGAGCAAACACACCATTTCATCTTTGACTTGTTTTATTTTATTAAGACAACAGCTAACTCACGAGTTAACAGTGCTGAACACTGTGTTCATCATGCAAGAAGTATATTTAGTTTTAATCATTTTCTATCTATGCTACTCAAACGGTATGGGATTTTTCTATTCACAGGGCAGAGTATTTATTAACTCAAGCCTTGTCTCAAGTGTGGCACAATCAGAATGTTCTGAACAGCTGGTTAGGAAGATAGCCAAGATGCAAGAAAGATGTCTGAGCCTCCTTTTCAAGGGCAGCCAACTCTTGTACTGTAGGTGCCAGAATATCCACATGACCTTTATAAAGTCCACCTGCCAAAAGAGACACAATCTAAATTATGTGTTCAAAGCCATTTTTCAGCAGAACTAGCAATGCTCAACCACATTCAGAAAGTTAAAGTAACTTAGCTAACTTGTTAAAAAAACCCAACCAAACAAAACAAAACCAGGCATACACACACTCTTGTCACTTGCAACCCACAGGATGCATCTAACAAATGCAGAAGACAGCAAAGAACTTGAAGCTTTTTATAATCTATCATTCAGCAGTTACACAGGAGACAACCAGGAAACTGAGAGCCACACAGCCAAGTTACTCTGCAGTAGTTCATTGCTTACCACCCAGAGCTCTTTTCTGCCCATATGTAACTTTCCCATCAAAATCATCCACTGGTACTTTTATGTCTGGTTCAATTTGGGCAATAGTACAGTTTAAGTGTTCTTCAATCTCCCCCAGCAACTAAGAAAAAATAAAAAGTCATAAGTACCTTTACAGTTCAAGACTAGTCAAACCAGTGTTCTGAACAGTCACATTCACATGAATAGTACACATTTTCAACATGAACAGTACACAGAAAACAACTGGGTCGCAGACAACAAAGACTGACACTTTTTTGTTCCTCAGACTATACAAGTTCATTTCCAATGTCAGTATGTTTTTACCCTACCTAGCAGCCATTGTTTCACACCCTACCCTACTTATGTGAATGAGGCTACTTTATAACAAAAATCTCATAGTCCAAGCTTATTTTACCAAAGATGATGTATCATTTGTCCTTCTTTATTATAGAAAGAACTATTGCTTTCATAGTTGCAAGCATTCATAGTTGGTATACAAATCCCAATGAAAACCTATTCAATTACACTATTTCCAGGTCAGAGGAACATGTTTTAGGTTATTTACAATTTTGCAACAAATCATCCAAACAAAAGTGTGTAACTAACACAACATAACTCTGAACAATTTAGCAGACTATAGCAAAGCTGAAAGAAAGACTCCAACAGAATTAGCTTGGAATATTAAAATCAGCTTTTATATTTAAACAACTTACAGAACATACAACTTGCAAAGTTTTCCAGTTTCTTCTTAAAATGGAATCAAAGGTTATCAACACCCCAAAACTAGTCTTGTACTTCAACTACACAGCGAAAACAAGAACTATATCATGGAGTCTTTTAGAGGAATTAGAATATTCTGGTTAAGTAAAATGTTTACCTGCATCTCATTGTACCATATGGTACAACCTCCTTCTTCCTTCAGTCTAGTATTGTAACACCCTTTTCCACGACTACTGCATACGTGATACCAAACCTAGAAGTAGAAGAAAACAATTTGCAAACTGTGTAAGATGTAGTTTAGTATGTTTATTTTGACTAACTACAACATGAAAAAGAATTCAGGTATTTGTTTGAATTCCCTTTCAATCAAGCAAGGACAAACATGCAGTTTTTCAATACAGGACATTAAACTCAGTTAGCAGCTGTAGATAGAACTTCAGTAAATAATGTCCGTTCACCTTTGCTGTGGAGTGTAATTACCTTTTCTTTTTCTTTTGCCACAAGGGAGATTGCCAAACCCATCCTGAAATATTAATGGAAAAGGGATAGAGCAATGTATTTCAATAACTATTGCAAACTTGTGAAACAACAATAACAAAAAATATCAAGAAATCATGGTGACTACTCTGAACACATACATACCTCTCAGCTCTGCCTACTCTCCCAATTCGATGAACATAGTTCTGTTTTTCATCAGGAAGTGTCACGTTGATAACTGTGTTAAACAGACACAATGCACAGACAACACAAGATTTTTTTAAAATATATGAGCTAAGGTCAGAGACCAGACACCTAAAACAAGGTTTTGATTGCTGCAGTTCCCCTCCTTAGCCCATGTACATACTTTGGGTTATTGCAACAGTGTCAGGTGTCATTACCTGCAATACCTACACTTAAGGCTTTCCAATCTCACACTGCTTTCTCCAAGATTACTTTTTGGCTAAAATGAAAAATCAAATGAAGAATCTCCAACAATGCAGAACATGACTTGATATTTGAGAAGGTATAGTGAACAACCAAATTAAAAATTGTCTAGTTTAAGCCTTTAACATCTACAACTTTTTAAATTATGCTTCAGGTCAAATTTGTTTTAACCAGCTGACAGGACTACAAATATATTGTAGCTCTGTACAATTCAATAGCTTAAGTTTAAAAGAGTTGTATCTTACCATATGGAACACCATGAATATCGATTCCTCTTGCAGCAACATCTGTGCAGATCAAGAAACGGACATCTCCTCTCTACAAAAACATAGTTGTAAACAAGTCTTGTGCTAAATAAAGCAAACAAAATCCCAGGCAATGAAACCATAATCCTTCACACTTAGTTCACCTTGAAGTGTCTCTGTACATTTAGGAACACTTCAAAAAAGCATGAATAGATAGGTCAATTTACATCCTTATTTCTTTCCCCAACAGCATAAACCAAAGTTTAATATTTAAATAACTTTTTTGTAATAATCAAGCACTGATGACTTTCAAAACCAATGTAATTGCTACAGAGCTTGAAGCTAGCAGGCTTACTTTGAAATAAAACCAATCTTCTCAACTGAAACTCACAAAGATCATATTGACTGACACTACAGATTTGCACCTACAGAAATTGTGCCTCAGAGTTTCAGAGGTGGGACACAGAGCATGTGAATGCAATTTATTTTAAATGGAGAACTACGAACACAGATTAATATATGAATTCAGATATTGCCAAATGAGAAAAAAGCCTTCAAGAATCTGCTACATCACCTTAAATCTTTCCAGGTTTTGCTTTCTTTCTTGAGGTTTTCTGTCACCATGCAGGCAGACACATGAGAATTGATGCCCCTTCCTATCAGGGCCTGAAAAAATTGACATGCATTAATAACATCAATAATAAGTTATGACAGAGAACTATCTATAACTTTTTCCCAAGTTCTGTTTTTTTGGGCAAGTCTCAACTCACAGAAATTTCAATTAATTTATTACCAATTAATATTTAATTACTTTAATTACTGACACAGGCACTGTTGGGGGAAAAAGCCCATGACCTTTAATACACCTTTCCTCCCTCCTCCCCAGAGCAGGTCTGCCCAGGCTTTCTCCTCACTCCTTCCTACTCTAGTTTTCCCCACTTCTTCAAATGTGTGTCTTCACCTTTTTCCTCCCACTCCCTTTCACTGTTCCTTGTTTTCTCTCACATTTCTCCATATATGTCTCTTTATGTGTGCACATTTGCACACACAGATTTCTTCCCATGTCTCTTGCCTTTACCAACTACCACTTTTACTAATCTATGTTTCAGCAGAGGCACCATATACTCCTCTCATTGGTTCAAATTTTGGTGCACAGTGGGTTATTTCCAGCCATTTCAGAGCTGTCTGAACAGGTACAGGGCAGTTTGCAGCTCCCTGCTACCAAACCCTGTCCTTTGTGCCTAGTCAGTACATAAAAAAACCTGAAGAACAATTTTATTTGTGCGGGGTTGTAATGTTGGTGACCTTCTGTCACAAAATTTTCCTGTTGAAATAGACTGGAAAGCGAGCAGAGTAAGATTCACATGAAATAAATATTACCTCCGCCCTGTTGGATGAAGTACTGCTCCATGTTATCACAGTCAATTTTAGTCCTGCAGAAAATAATGGCTTGGTCCATCTTGTGCTCTTTGATTGCCCGAACAGTGTATTCTCCTTTTAGAATTTTAATAGCTTCAGACCACATTTCTAAATAAAAGTAAACCAGTTATTTCACTCAAATTGTTTAAAAACACGAAGAACCTTTGCACTTTCTACATTTAAAGTTTTCTCTAGCCTTCCAGTACAAACTTTTATTACCAGAGCAAGCATGCTAAACCTCTTCTCTCCTGCATTATCACCTTATCATGTGCTCCAAGTTGATATAATACAGAAAGAACAAAACCACTCAGAAGTTACAGATTTCTTATACACACCAACATATACCTGTTGGTTGCAAGTCTGCAAAATATATATTCAAGGGTTTCTTTCCTACTCCCCAGTTACAGAAACACATTTCACAAATATGGAAATACAGAAATACAAATTTGGATGAACATGACTAAAGGCCAATATCTACTATAATTTACCTTTACTTCATAACATTTAAAAGGAGTATTTCAGAAGCTATTACTTCATAACATTTCCAAAGGGTTATTTCACAAGCTATTAACTAGTGTTGCTGATTACCTGGAGTGTTAGCACCAGGTCGTGTATTGTCTTTTGCATGTACTTCATCAGTCTAGAAAAAACACAAACAACACCCCCCCAGCCCCAAGTCATTAGTCCACACTTCACAGAGGAAATGCTTAACTCTATTAACTTATAATTAGCAAGGAATTAAAGTTTAAAAGTAGTCTTAGCACTCTGTTCTCTCACCAGACAAGTTAATCTACCTTTAGCTAAAGAAAAGTCTTGAGTTTAAGCACATAAAACTTGGGAAATAAAATGATTTATGTAGACAGTGGATACAAAATACCTTTGAACAAGGGGAAGAATTAAACAAACCCCAAACAAATCTGAAAAAAAATACTGTAAAACATGGTTAAATCATACAAACACAGTTGATTCTTATCTTTTTCTCTGTGCCAGGCTGAATCAGGTATTAACTGAAAATCCAAGAGAAAGAAACTCATACTAAGACTTAATGAAAAGTTTCTGAGAAATCTGACAAATAGAGGTTCCAGAGATTAGGGGCTCTAGATTTGTAACTGCACAAGAGCTGCTGAGAATGAAATATGGCCCCAGATTATTCAGAATTTGAAGACTAAAGACTTGAAAAATAACTACCACCTTCTCACACAGGTATGTGTCAGGTGAATGTAGAATTTAGTCTCAATGTGGTCTGATACGAAATCCATTCCTCTAAAAATGGCTCATCTCATACCAGTTAAGAGACAAAACTACTTTACAGAATGATCCATCTTATTGGTGAGAAAAGAGAGGTACTAACTACAGTTAGGCCACAGACCATTAATTGTGAAATGAGTGAACAAGCAACACAGAGTCACAGTTCTCTTGTACAAATCAGTCTGTTATCCTATCAGGCTCTTCCTCAATCACATTTATAGGACTTAGCTGTTCAGACTCAGTGTTACAACATCACCAATGTGATGCTGACTGCCACTGAGCAAACCATCTCAGATACACTAAGCTGAGTCAACAGCCAGCAAAGACCCTTCAGAAGTTAGGCCCATGTTCTGAAGGTTAAATAAGTAAACATTGACAAATAACCTTAATTTTCACTTACTCTGATATGATTCTTGCCAAGCCTTTCCCAGAGTTTATCAGCTTTTGGATTCACAGGCACAACTACATGATGTACAGTTTCAGGGACTGAATCTTCTCCTTTCAAATCAACCCAGGTGGGAAAATGCATGATCTTTTCAGATAGTTTCTTCACATCAAAAGAATGGAGTGTTGCAGAGCACACAATCACCTGAGAAGAGATACATGGATGCCACTGATTCTCCCAGCCCAAAAAGGTGAGAGTAGAACTGGAAGAATGTTTTGTAATTGAATAGTGTATTGTAGCACAACAGAAAGAGTCCCTGACTGAACTTCCTTATCACAGGAATCACTCACCTGGCAAGAGTCAAGATAGAAAATAATTTGCTTAACTATTCTCTTACAAAGACCCAATCATTCAATAGGAAGAAAGCAGAACTATTGAAAGCTGATGAATCAAGATTATCAGCACAGGAATATATACTCACAGGCAATTACTGAATCCAATGAACAACTGTAAGTTAGAATAAGAGCTGTAACAAACTCCACTACAAAGAAGCACAGTCCATGCCAAGTAATAGTCAACAACAAAGCAGAGCACACAACACACATAAAAAAAATACCCAAACAAACCAAAACCCATAAAAAGCCAACAAAACAAACCCAAAACCACAAATGCATTTTATACCTGAAGTCTCTTTCCATCTGAAGTTATCTGAGGAATCTGACTGTGGATCCTGTTTATGAAATCTGAGTATCCCTGGAGGAGAAGGCCATCCTACATAGGAAAAAAATAAAAGAAATAAAGCTGCAATTCTCTTTCATTCCTCAGTCTGTACACTTGAGGTAAATAAGCAACACACTGTAGTCTCAGAAATTCTCGCTTTTAATTAGCTGAACAGGTCAATGAATGGCTGGAATATTTTCTGCTATGGAGAAATCAGTAAAAATTTGGGGTATTTTCAAGAACAGCAGCTTCTCCTAACTAATACCCCAAGCCATTTAATCCTAGTGAATGTTCACTTGTACTACACCAGACCAGAGAGTTGCACCCATTTCACAGCATACTGACTGCAACTTTCATTGGCTTCAAGACATGTTGGGTTAACCAACATTCTGATCTTGTGTTTGTCCTACAAGTTCCCCACACAGTGACACACTCACTACTTAGAGAAATATATTTCAAACTGTGTTCACAATCAGAAAAATTTCAAACAGATTCAACAGAGAGGCTGTGAGGGGAAAAACCAGTATGTAGGTTACTATGGTTACAAACAACAAGAGGATTAAGCTGGAACAGTCCATAGGTAGCTAATTGTTGTTCCACTGAAATATCAAATATTATACAACAACGTTTCATTGACTCTTTTTGCAAATATCATACTGCATTTAAAAGTTAAGCAGCACTTAGTTCTCAACATACAGCTTCATCCAGAACCAGGAATCTAACTTGAGATAAATTAATCTTCCCCGTTGAGACCAGGTCATCCAGCCGTCCAGGAGTTCCGACGACAATATCCACCTATGAAATACATGAAGAGTATGAATTGGTCCCATAACTAACTACAGGCATTACCAGTTTTATCTAAGTTTAACACCAGGAGACAATTATCAGTCTTATTTTCTACTAATTCTAACTTCATAAAATCCTAGAGTAATTTCAGTTGGAGTGGTTTCTTTGAGGTCATGTGTTCTCTCCACCCATCACCACATGCAAATCATCACATGCTTTAGGTAATTTCCTAATACATTTTGGAGTATCTTAAAGGAGAGAGATCCTACAGCCTCCCTGGGCAACCTGAATTTCTGTGACCCTTTTGTTGTTCTATGAAACATGGCTCTATGGCCACCATTTCATTAGCAGAATCTGCCTCAAGGAGGAAGCCTTCCCTTATTTTGGGAAGTGTTGTGCCCCTTTTCTCCTCCCCTTCCCCCCAAGCTGTTGGTTATCTAAAGCCAACAAACAGATTTGGTTTTAAATGGGGCTAAAATAAATTTAACTTTTCTCACTGTGAAAGGACACAAAGTCTATTAACTATAGAAATAAATTAGGATTTCGTTGAGAGAAGGGTTCATGACCATGAATTTAGCACTCACGTGAAAGTCTACCAATCTTCCAGTCCAAGCAAGTTTAAGAGAAAATATTTATTTTGGCAGCTAGAATCATGGGAAAATTTATCAACAGGGACTTGTTCTCACTTCCAAAAGTGAGCCTTAAATAAAAACCTGACTCTGTTCTCCCTACAGCATAACTGAATTGATTGTACATTCCATGCTGCTGAAGCCAGACCAGTCCTTCTATGCAGGCCTGATTTGTAGTGTATGTTGACCCTGGTAATTGCAGACAAGTTTTTGTCACATAAACATGGAACAGAAGTTAGCAGGAAAACTGTCTTGTTGGTTAAGGACAAATAACAAACAGTTACACCATTATTTTAAAATTTTCAGGACTACACAGGCTTCAACAGAATTTGACTAAGTACTATAAGCACTTGTATTGACAACTGTCATGGAAGTAGAGGAACTGCTAGACTGGTGCAACATGTGCTTGTTATCCACTGCACATTCTCTTTTTAACAGGTTTACAGGAGTTGCAAGAAGCTCCATTAATATTCTCAAGCATCATCATGAGTTATTCAGAACCCAAACTATTAAATCATATAAAAAAACATACAACTTACTCCTTGTTCCAATACAGAGAGTTGATCTCTTGCAGCAACACCACCAATAATTAGCAGTTCCCTAAAATTACAGAAATATATTTGACATTTACCCATTTATTATATTCAGAAGGTTTATTAAACATTTGGCTGAAGACTGATTCTCTTGTTAGTAGCTAATGATTAACAACTCTGAATAGTAATTTTAAGAACAAAATAATATGAAAAGATGAATTTTGAAACTCATCCCTTTATATGTACTGTATTTTAATTCAAGTGAAAGATTTGTTATCAAATAGTATTATTACTGTTGTAATAAACACATTAACACCTTAGCCAATTTAGTCTTTAAAAATTTTTTTTTCCTTAAGAATACCTTAAAAATAACATGTTAGGTTAATAGTTTCCTGTGTTCTTTAAAGTCAGAAATGCAAAAAACAGTAAACCAAATGAATCCTTGCCTCTTCTCATTGCTACTCCTCTGCAATTCTAGAAAATACACTCTTGTAAACAAAAATATTTTTAGAAAGCACAGTCAAAACAGAAGCAGCTTTAAACCAAAGCAACTTGTAGAAGATTCATTTTTCAGAACTGCATGTCCATGATAATTTGTCCTGTTACACATTAATGTAAACAGAGCAGACCCTGTATGTAACTATTTGTTGGAGACGAAAAACAAAACAAGGGGGCGGAGGGCGATGGGGGGCACAGGAAGATATTCAAGAAAGGGCAGTCAGCAGATATGCTTTTCTTGACTAAAAACATTGTGACATATCATATTAATTAACATCATTGATAATTAAAAAACCCTCACGCATCAGATATATCATAGAAGAAAAAGGCAGTCCACAGATAAAACACATTAAAAAAAAGCCCCTAAGTGGTCTGACTGTAGCTGAAAAGTCAGAAGGTTGGTTGGTAGCAGATTATTACTGAAACTACTAAGAGCAGCACTGCAGATTAAGGTTCACTGAACTACAGAGTGGAACACCACGCATCCCGCCATGAAGTCACATCCACAGACAATACCACAAATGCAACTAAGAGATTTCCCTTTACCTTACCTTAATTTGGGATTATCAACATATTTTTTGAACTGCTTCACATTGTTTAAAGTTTGTTCTGCCAGCTCTCTTGATGGTTCTACAATCAGTGCTTTTGGAGCATTTGGAAGGTTCTGTGTTTGAACCACTTGTGCACTTCCTAAGTGGAAAAAAACAGCCATTAAGACAAACTACATTCCTACCCTAGAATTTTTGATTGGAAAAATACTTACATTTTCAACTAATAATTGAAACAGTGTCATTCTAAGTTTTCCACTGAAGGGTGATATTATTGCTCACTCAATCATGAATAGCTTCAGATTAATATTCAGAAATTATCAGTGGATATACTGGTCCTGGAGGATAATTCATTCTGTTGCAGAGCATAAAGATGCACACTGATTTTTAAGATAACACTGCTGAGTAACTTAGTTGAACTTCTCAACTGATGCATTTCTAAATTCAAAATGTTGAAGGCTATTGGTGGTTTAAGATGAAACTTTGGCATAAAGAAAGCACTAGTATCTTTTCACTACTACTGTATTCAAGATCTTACTGCTAGTAATTAAAGGGATCAAAAGGCACTCAGTAACACAAACCTGAAAAAAGAAACAAGAGAAGTTTAAACAACAACAAAAAAATCTAACCTACCTGAATGCTGTGATTTTACAACACTACCATCAGGAGCCTTGCAAAGGCCAATATAGCCATCTTTTGGTGGAAACTTGAAATCTTCTTCACCAAAATTGAATTTCAATTCAGCATTCTAGATTTCAACAAAGTTGTGTCATACACACAGGTTCAGAAGACCAGATAAAATGAGAAACAGTTAAATAATGAGAAACCAGCTAGACAAGGAGGACAGGTCTTTTTCTTCCCTGTCTTACACATTTCCCTTCCACAAGTGGCCATGGAAACCTTGCTAGGACTTAAAAAAAACAAACAAGCAAAAAAAAAGCCAATAGAAACAAAGCACTTTTTCTGAAGTTTTACATTTCTCTAACGACCTAAACGTTTTGCTAAAGCCTTTATTTCTTCAGAGATCAACTCTGGAAGACTTAACTCCAGAGAGACACACTACTACATTACTGTAATGTTAAGAGTTCAAGAGAAATGAAACAGGAATTCTGTCACTTGCAAGCTATTTCCTTATATCTGTTGAATCACAGACAGCACTGGTGTTTGGAACTAATTATCCATGCTATTCTACCCTCATATTCAAGTATTAAATTTTAATTTAAACATTTAACCTAAATGGTACTTAGAGCTAAAACACACAGTTGACAGCACTTCAGTAGTGAATACTGGTAGACCAAAGAAAACTGAGTACATTTACAGTAATTGTAGGTGTCCATGCAAATTTATCACCTTAAGTAGTTCATTATCAGACCCAGAACAATCATAACAATCTTGAAGACCTGTGATATTCTTAGGTTACCTTCAGTACACAAGCTGCAAAAAGTGCTTGGTTCCTTATGTGTGGAGGGATTTCAAATGCAAGGCCAAGGTCCTTCCCTGAAAGTAGGGTTAGTTCAGTCAGACTCTGCATGTGTGTGCGTTCCTCTCCCTGCCCCTCTCCCAATACAAGTATCCCAATAAAATTATAAAGAAGAAATTGAATAAAACTTACCATTTTTGGAAAATTTTATTTGTCCTTTATCTATGTCTAGATAACATCCAATTGTATCATGCATAGTGAATTCCTGAAAAAAAAAAGAAAAAGTTTACGAAGCTGAGAGATTTTAATGTTCAGTGCATTAGGAAGACTTTAGTGCTCCCATTCTGTCAGCTTTCAGATTTCCCACTTTTCCCTACTAATGCTGATTCTTGAGAGAACCAAGTTCAATCTACTCCAGTAAGACCACTGTAAACAGCCTGCACATTTTTATTTGATTACAAATTTTCTGTAACCTGCCCAATTGCTCTTAGATATTTAGACATTTACTACTGCTTTAAATTTATTTTAAACTCCAAACACACTGACAATGATATATTTAAGTCATTTATCTGGAAGTTTTCTGCATTATAGAAAAGTGCATTAGTCATGTATTTATTAGCCAATCCAAGTCTAAGCTTAGAGCACCAAACATGGCATCAGAAACCTATATTTTGACTATATTAAAAGACTAACTCTTGAAAGTGCTGCTATATGCACACTGTGTATACTTAAGTACCTAATTTAAATATCTTGACATCTGTTAATTGTAAAGGTATTCAATAAAATCTATATACTACAAAGTGTTTCTAATCAACAGCTCAAGAGACACTATTAAAAATGCTGTAATACAATAGTCCCAAAAGTTACAACTTTCATGGCATTGAGTTCATTAATACCACAAAAAAGACTTGAGTTTCTGCTGCAATACTCTTACTTATATAATTTATGCTTCAAAATCTGAACTCAACTGGCACACTACACAAAAGACACCACAGTTATTCCCAGTAGACAGACATTTCAGAAGTTACATCAAGGTAATGGCAAACCCAGCTCAAAAGCAGAAGTAGTGCACCACTATGTCTTATAATTTAATTATACATTTTGACATATTAGAGTTGTGTAATTACTTCTGCTTTAACTACAAGAGAACAGAGTACAATGCCCTCACTTGGACATGCACAATGATATACAAATGGGTTGGATTGTTCAAGCTAAAATTGAAATAAGTCAGGACACAAATCCCAGAGATCAGGTATCCTCTAACTAGTAACATACAGAGAAGTTTCAACTTCTAGATAAGAATCAATATATTTGCAGTCTAGCCACAGTCATAAGTCTCAAGCTGATAACTGCTTTTGTTGAATCTGTTATAAGCTTTTATCAAAAAATGCTTCAGTGCTTCATTGTAGTTTTGCCCAGTGAACCTCCCTTACAATTGAGCACTATTACAAAAGACAGTTGATTGTTACAGCACAAAAACAACATGCAAAACTTTTAATAATGTTTCTACCAAACACAATTCAGGCTTACCTCACCATAGCTGTCGAATTGCTTGTTGTGAGATTTCTTACCAGTGCCACCAAAGCCAAAGCCAAATTTATCAGTGCCTGAAGAGAAAACAAAGCATAGGCTTTTATCTTTTGGTGAACAGGTTATGCTTTTTTTCTCTTTGCATCAGCAACTGAAATCTTTCTAACACTACCATGTGAACAAATAATACATAGTGCTAACTACAGACTTCAAACCAGTAATTTTTGCACATTTATTGGTTTTACTAGTCTCCAGTAATCCTTACAAAAAAAACCAACAAACAAAAACCTGAACTAAAAGGCAGAAAGTCACAGAAGGCAAGAAACACTGCTACTACTGAAGCAGATTTCCTATCAGAGGACAAAAAACATTTGTACAAAAAGTTTTCATCTCCCTGATATTGGCATCCTTCCCAAGGAGCCCATTTCTCTGCAACACTAGGACTCTAACCATTCCATGTGAATATGAAAACTGTCTGCATGATTCTTTTAAAGGAAACTCACCCAAATCTAATGAAGCCTGCATAGTTGACCAACCAACTCTGCACAAGCCTTGGTCATGACAGGAAACTTCATAGTAGTATTTCCCTTTAAAAGAAAAAGAAAGGATGTAAACCAATACCTGAATTCATCAAGGTGGTTCAGTCTTGCTACTTCCAAGCCTATGAAAGTCTAACATTCCTGCCCCTGCTGAAAGTGTCACAAAATCCCTTATTGCATTTGTGTGAAAAGGTTCTCTTGTTATCTGTGTATAGAAGGAAGAAACAGCAGGCAAAAGAGACTAAGTGTATGCTGAGAGGTAATGTGTAAAAGGAGTGATAAGCAATAGAGAGGTTTTACCAAATCCATGAGAACTGATAGACTTGGAACAGCAGGTTCTGCCGAATCAGTACCAGACCACCAGGATGCATTAGCACCAACAACTGCCAGTGCAACCTGAAGCTCATCCAACTGAATGTTTTGTAAAGACAGACTATACAATTATCTGCACACCTGATGAAATGAGACTGTTTCTCAACACCCTTCGAGAACCACTGACTATCAGGATGACTCTGCTTCTGAGTCAAATGTTGGGATGTTGGCATCCCAACTGTGCTGCAATCACAGAACCACGGAACTTCGGTATGCACGTGTCTGTGTGAAGTGTGCAAGGAAACCACTGAAAGCACTGTGCGCACAGCTATTTCCTGACAATAACAGCTTAATAAATTGCATTCTGATGAATATTAGCTATGATTCTGTCTCCTCTAACTCAGTTTCCTATCAAGGAAAATACAACACAAGGAGAAAAAACCAGAGATATTTGCCATTTCAGTTTTCAGCTAACACTAAATTTGAACAGATAGCAAATTTAAAATGCAACCATCAACATTAGTAGCAATTGGTGACAAGCAGGCATTTCAGTAGAAACTCTTCTAGAAGAGTCTCCACAAAACAGTTTTATATCTACCTTTAGTCACGCCTCTAGTTGCTCTGCATCCATGCCATTCTTTAATCTCTCTGCTTTGACAACACAAACCATCTGATCCAATTGCTGAAAATTACAAGACAGTTTTAGTTAAAGAAATTGTCTTCCTGACTGTTTTTAAAATAAAACATCATGCATGCTTTCCCCTAGTTTATTCTTTTTTAACAAGTGAACATTAGAACAACTCACCAAAAGCTGATCCTCTATCATACGGGTTCATTTGCCATTTATTGAGCACTAGGTTTGAAATACATTAACAGAAAAAGGAATTAAATCAACAAGGCAAGCCTGGAGAACTCAAATGAGAAGTTCACATTGTCTCTACACTGTTTGGCTTAATTTTCTGGGGAAATATCTTGGTTCCAATGTAATTCATAGGAGGTCAAAATGAAGGCCTACAACTTGAAGGAGGGGCACAAATGCACAATGCAAAGGTATTTGGGGAAGTTTAGATATTCCATTAAGGAGAGCATAGATAAAGTTATTTAAAAATAGAATTAAAACACTGAAGACTTTTACAAAATAAGCCAGACTTCCCGTATAATCGCAATCAAATTCAGCTAGAAAATATCCAGAACAACATGAAGAGCAATCAGTTTGAAATGCATTATTTGCCATTTCTGTCTCAAGCTTACTTTAAGATATTTTTCAGGACATCAGTTAAAATGTCATTACTACAGAGCTAAGTTGCATGTACATAAAATTTCTGACTTCATTTTTCATATGCAAATAACACGTTGCAATAAAGTCTATACAAGGTTTTTTAAAGAAAGAAAGATGCTATTTCAATCAGGTTTACTGAGTGTATTTATACGATATTCTCTCAAAGAGGATTTTTACTTTTCTTTGTTAAAGTGATTGGACTTTCACCACTGTAGCAGTAGTTATAATGAAGACAAAAGATGAGAACTTCTGTAACATCTTCAGGACATTGTTGTGAGATACTGTCACTTCCATAAAACTCAATCTCTGTATACCATAGACAGGACATGGTGATCAGCTTTACAGCTGCCAGCTTATTTCAATGGATGCATAATAAACCCTAAAATACTGCGAGGATACGATCACGGTTACAATCTACTCGGTATCATGAAGTTCTGGCCCTGTGCATTTCCTGCTCAGTTCAGGCCTGACTAGCATAAACATGCAGCAACTCAAGATGTTTCCAAACCTAGCAAGGTGTCAGAAGGAATGCAACAGCTCTAGTCAGCACAGCAGAACTGGAAAACTGTGTGCCATCCCAGCCACACAAAATTAAGTTTGAGCTCAGAAGAGCCTTTTGCTCAAGAACACTTAAGAGGCCCAAATCAACTCTGTGGTGTCACAGCAGGTGTCTCATCTATTCCTGCAACAGAAAGATTTTTTAAAATTTTTTAACTTCTTTTAAGCTGGACATTACCACCACTTCACATCTTGCAAGGCACTGAATTAGTCTGGTTTGGCACTAAACTAGTCTGGCTTTCAGAAGAACACTGAAAAGCAAGGTGTAGATCAGCCAGCCTTAAGCTGAAGACAAGAGCATTACTAAGAGCCTGCAGTCCAATGCACACCAGTTCTTTCCATGATTCCATCAGTAAATTTATATTCACTGTTTAATAAAATTCTAAGGGATGATACTCTGTTATCCAAAATTAAGGAAAAAACACTTATCCTGTGGCAAGTTAACTTCACTTTAGAAGGTTCCAAACTTAAGCAGTGTGACATCTAAAAACTCACCTCCCCCTCCAGTTTTAATAGTGGCTTTTCCTTTCTTGCCTTCCATTTGGTCCTTCAGTGTTTCATAAACAATCTGGATAACTGGAATGCTAAAAGCCTAAAAATGAAAAGCTATTTTCATTCCACAATTTATACAGTTATTTCCATCTGGTTTTCAGGTGCAATACCCAGGACCAGAAACACTTAAAAACATTCCTATGCTTATGCTGGTATAGACTATGAATAATAATTGTTAGGTACATATACACATTCTCCCTGTAGATGTGCATACATATCATCTCTACCACTTAAGACTTTTATTTTCTGCTAATTTAAATTTGATTACTTACACCAGTTTTTCCACTCCCAGTTTCAGCAGCCTAAAGGGAGAAAAAGTGAGAAGTTAAGTAGGACCGTAAGGAGTGTTACAGAATTCTACTTTATTAAACTAAGTTTACTTTTTAGAAAGTGTTACTCTGGTTATGGAACCAAGAACAGAGAGATCCATAAAAGACATGATGAACAAGGAACACTAATCTGGTGCCTTCAAGGTTATTGACACTGCAGCATTGGTTTAGGCAGTATCAGTCAGGTTCCAGACAGATCTACCTCAGGTGTTTACAGACAAAAGGAGAGTAGATGAAATCAGACAGCTCTCATTCATGTGGTAGTGTCTGTCAAATAGACAAAAAAATAAAGCCTAAAAAGAATGAATCCCATGTCTAACAACAGCTGGAAATACACCAGGAACTCACAGAGGGTTTTAGCTGAAGAATATACTTTCTAGTGGAAAAGGACAGGACAGTGAGCCTAACTATAGAACCTTCTGGAAATAATGAAATTGACCACACAAACAACAATTAAAAGAGAGGATTTCTATGACTAGGGCTATCCTGGATACATACCATAAGTACATCACCGCCTCCCAGGATCAGTGGGATGGATTCTGCTTGGATGTCTGTAGGAAGACTAGAGGAAAGAACACATTAACACAAGTCAGTGTTATCAGCAGAAAAAAGATTTTTTTTGCTTATATAAGAGTTCACAGAAACTATGGTCATCTGCAAGATATAAAAGGCAAATGTTATTCCTCCTGACTTGCAGATAAAGAACTGAAGAGGATTCCATGTACAGGGATAGCCATTTACAAGGAGAGAAAAGGAGATGTAGCTTGATAGAAGTGACCAGTGGATGGAATGGATTCACCTTCACTCTGACAAGAGGGCTCCATCTCACATCATTGTGCTAAACTATAAAAATAAAAGATTAATTATATATTCCTTTACTTTCTTCAAAGCATTTTCCCTTTAAAGTCACTTACACAGCCCTCATTCACAAGATTCCTGTTCAAAACTGGAAAGAAGGTAAAGATAACTAAATGCAACCAGCATTTTCAGACAACCACAGCTAATTGCTACTATTGATAAAAGAAAAACCCCCCGATATACACTAAATTGACCCATACTGATAACATTCTAAATGACAACTCAAAATTAACTCCGAGGTGAAACAACTTGGCCAAACAAGTAACCAAAATCAAGAGTAACAACTTCTTTATGTGTGACACACAAGCATTAAATTTGCAGAATCATAGAATCAATTGGGTTGGAAAAGACCTCCGAGATCATCAAGTCCAACCCTTTGTTCAACTCCAGTCCATTTACCAGATCATGGCACTCAGTGCCATGTCCAATTTCAGTTTAAAAACCTCCAGGAATGCTGAATCCACCACTTCTCTGGGCAGGCAATTCCAATGCCTGAGTATTCTCTTTATAAAGAATTTTTTTCTGATATTCAACTTAAATTTCCCCTGGCAGAGCTTAAGCCCGTGCCCCCTTGTCCTATTGCTGAGTGCCTGGGAAGACAAACTTAGATCACAATCTGGAAAAACATCTACTAAACTAGCATGAGTTATGTGACAGTTTCATCCAATAATCCCATGATACATAATAAATAAACCAGAGGCACAGAGTCTTTTATCAAACAAAAGAAGTGAAACATAAGCAGTCATGCTTTGCTTGTTCATATTGAAATGTTACCACTGCTGTCACAATTTATGTTCTTCAGTCTTTCACACTAAAGTGCATGAAATGCAATGACAGTTAAAGGAAAACACATATCCACTTTCTTTCAATGTGACACCAGAGGTATTTAAGAATCATGTCATACATTGATGAAAGGCAAATTAGAGCTTGCCAGGCCCAAAAGCACTCCTACTTACAGCCAGTCCATCTCCTCCACTGCTTGAGCTATCTCAGGCATAACACCCATTTCTGTAAGACAAGAAAAAAAGGAACAAGAAGTGTTATTTACCTCAACATAGCCCCAAAGACAGCCAAGTGTCAACACTGCCAGCTACAGCTAAAAGGAATGGAAAATCACTCTTTTCGGCAACAGCACGTGCAGCCTTCACTACAGAACCCACTGACTGATAAGACATGTTCTCTACAGTTCTGAGAGTTGTCCCCACTCACAGCAGGGTAACTCGGGCACACTCTGAGCAGACGGGCAGGTGCTGATACAGCAGCAAAGGAAACACACTGGGAACCAAGAACCATTTCAAGGTCAATGTATTATCTTGGCACATTTAAAGAAACTGCTTACACAGATAACAGGGAAAACTCTGATTATCTTTGATTATTAGAGGTGAGGTGCAAACAGTTTGAAAAAATTAAAAGAAAAAATCCTGTATCCTATAAAGTCTCTAAGTCACCAAACCTTGCCTTCCACACAGCACATACAATACCTAGACAATGTTTTCATTCTGATACAGTTTTTAATCACATCCACCTTTGAAAGATTTTTTTTCCCTGGAAAACCCTTCTGGTAAACTCACATCAAGGTCTGATGGCTATACCTCAGAGACAAGTTAAATACGAAGCAACACAGTGTTTGTATCTAGATAAACAAATTATCTGTATTTAAAAATGAAAACAAAAGAAACCTGCAGCTACTCAGTAAGTACAAGAGGAAAGCAGATCTTAACCAACCCAAACGACAGTAGCATACCATCAAAATAACAATTTATAGAATCACAGAATCATAGAATCGATTGGGTTGGAAAAGATCTCCAAGATCATCGAGTCCAACCCTTGGTCCAACTCCAGTCCATTTACCAGATCATGGCACTCAGCGCCACGTCCAATCTGCGTTTAAAAATCTCTAGGGATGGTGAATCCACCACCTCTCTGGGCAGCCCATTCCAATGCCTGATTACTCTCTCTGGAAAGAATTTTTTTCTGATCTCCAACTTAAATTTCCCCTGGCAGAGCTTAAGCCTGTGCCCCCTTGTCCTATTGCTGAGTGCCTGGGAGAAGAGACCAGCCCCCACCTGGCTAGAACTTCCCTTCAGGTAGTTCTAGACAGTGATGAGGTCACCTCTGAGCCTCCTCTTCTCCAGGCTAAACAACCCCAGCTCCCTCAGCCTCTCCCCACAGGGTTTGTGCTCCAGTCCCTTCACCAGCCTTGCTGCTCTTCTCTGGACTCGGGTACATGGAGTTACTCTAAATCAACACCTTGAACTATAAATAAGCAACTTTCTAAACACAGCCTTTACATTCTGACCTTTGCCCTGCCACATGCTGGTTTCAGACATACCACACACATGTACACACAGTGAGAGCTGGGCTGGCATACAGGGATGTGTCCAGCCAAAACTTATGCTTCCATTTGCTGTTAAACAAATACTACAAGAAACATGTTTTATTTGTTATGTGATTTCAGAAAGCTTTGATGCCGTGAATGACCCCTCCTCCCAAAAACAGGACTTCGAGCCACGTTAGTGTAGGGTAAGATAAAAAGTAAAGGTCCAGGGCCTACAGCCCACAGGAATACAGGATGACATGCATGTGCCTCAGTTCTTGTTTCCATGGCTTTTATAATAAGATCCCTCCAATCATTGCTTTACACATTTCTCAGTCCAGCCCCAGTCCCACCCCTGGTCCAACCCCCTGGAATTGGGTCTGGGGTCGTCAAGACCCTCTGTCTTCATCAGCTCTTCTTCCTCGGGCACACAAAGGTCTCTTGGAGTTCATCCAGTTCTGGCTTTTGGGTCACTCTGACCTGTGTTTATGTTTCATTCTGTAGGCCTTCTGATATCTTTCAGCTCTACCTTGGAAAGGAGTCTAAACAAGATTAATTAACTAAAGGAATTTGAGCTCCCTCTTTTGGGACAGGAGTAGTGATAGAAAGGCATTAGACTTAAACTGTTAGAAATATTAACCCTCTAAAAATCTACAACTACTGTGTTCCTAAAATCTACAAAATGTGAAAATCAGAACAAAAACCCTTTCAGCATCAGCTTTAATATCTGAAAGTGCTGGCCTGTACTCCTACAAAATTAGGCAATCTGCACCACCAAAAAGTCTTTGCCATAGCAATAAAATTGGCTATTGATTGTAAATTATTAATAAACCCATACCTTATTTTTCCTGTTTCTAATATACATCCAGATCACATAGTTTAATTCAATATGCAGGTTTCATCAGACAACAATACCATGATGTTTTCCTCAGCTACATCCAAATGAATCCTACTGTGTAGCCTTGAAAGCCATCTCTAGATCAGGGAAGAAGCTTCAGCATTCCCCTTCATGATTAGGTATAAGAAGTTCAGTTAAAAAAAAAAACAAATCAAAGACTTCAGAGACACTAAAACTTGACAGAACCCTGATCTTGACCGGTTGCCTATTTGTGCATATGTGTGCACACCTGGGGTGATGGGACACAAACAGTGATGCTTCCTTCTTCAGCAGTAAACTTTCAGATTTTACTACCATATATATAGTTTACAGTTTGCTGAACTGTATCACCGAGCAGAAATATATATTAATATAACACACACTAATATAATACACTTATATATTGTATTGCTATCATATATATATATATATGTATGTAAAACGAGGTTGTAATAATGCCAAGGTCATAGGCTCAAACCCCTTTGTGAGCCATTGACTTAAAGAGTTGGGACTCGATGATCCTTGTGGGTCCCTTCCAACTCAGAATAGTCTGCGATTCTGTAAAACTTGCTAAACTGTATCACTGAGCAGAGATTCTCCTATTAAATCCCTTATCCGCTGTAACACACAGAAGAGTTAAGAATAATCTCCTGATCCTGAAACCAGTCAGCCCGAGGAGCGAGCCTGACCCTTCAGCAGCCCCTTTGCGGGATCCACACAAGCAGTAAGACCAGCAAACTCATTTGGATAACCACTCCTGACAAGCTGCAGAAGCCCGAGGAGCCGGGGAGAGGCACCCACATCCCCGCAGGCCTCTCGACCTGCAGACTCACACAGCCACACAGCACCGCGGGCCCGCAGGCGAGGCAGGCCGGGGAGCTGCGCCCGCGCCGCGGGGAGCCCGGGAGGGGGCGGGCAGGGGGGGAGAGGCGGCGGGCAGAGGGGAGAGGCGGCGGGCAGAGGGGAGAGGCGGCGGGCAGAGGGGAGAGGCGGCGGGCAGAGGGGAGAGGCGGCGGGCAGAGGAGAGAGGCGGCGGGCAGGGGCAGAGGCGCGGGGAGAGGCGGCGGGCAGAAGAAAGAGGCGGCGGGCAGAGAGGAGAGGCGGCGGGCAGGGAGGAGAGGCGGCGGGCAGGGAGGAGAGGCGGCGGGCAGGGAGGAGAGGCGGCGGGCAGGGGGGAGAGGCGGCGGGCAGGGGGGAGAGGCGGCGGGCAGGGGGGAAAGGCGGCGGGCAGGGGGGAAAGGCGGCGGGCAGGGGCAGAGGAGAGAGGCGGCGGGCAGGGGCAGAGGAGAGAGGCGGCGGGCAGGGGCAGAGGAGAGAGGCGGCGGGCAGGGGCAGAGGAGAGAGGCGGCGGGCAGGGGCAGAGGAGAGAGGCGGCGGGCAGGGGCAGAGGAGAGAGGCGGCGGGCAGGGGCAGAGGCGGCGGGCAGAAGAGAGAGGCGGCGGGCAGGGTCAGAGGCGGCGGGCAGAGGAGAGAGGCGGCGGGCAGAAGAGAGAGGCGGCGGGCACGGGGAGAGGCGGCGGACAGAGGAGTGAGGCGGCGGGCAGAAGAGAGAGGCGGCGGGCAGAAGAGAGAGGCGGCGGACAGAGGAGAGAGGCGCGGGCACGGGCAGAGGCTCCCGCAGCGGTGACACCGCCCGGGCCGCGCCACGTACCCGAGAACGCCGCCATCTTCGCCCCGGGGACGCGCCGAACGCCGCAGCGCGCATGCGCGCAGGCTCCGCTCCCCGTTCCGGGCCCGGGTGGGCGCAGGAGGCGCCGCGCGGCGGGTTCCGGCCCTGGCGAACCCCGCGTGTGTTACTGACAAAGGGACCTTGGCACAGAGAGCGCAGCAAGATGGGGGGTTTAGGCACGTTGATGGGGGTACATCGTTCTCCAGGTTTTTGACAGAAGTTTGCCCAAATTCTGCACAATCTTGTTCTAGGATAACCCCCAGTGACATTAAATGCACGAATCTTTGGGGTGTTGCTATTAAACCAAAATCGGATTATAAGTGAAAAAATTGAGCTTCTGCAGTTGCATCACAAGTCAGTGACGTTTGGCCGCTAAGTGGAAGGCAGAGCATAAGCATTAGGATGATGTTGGTTACAGATACAGTGATTGGGCCCTGAATGGGCTGCCTGGGGAGGTGGTGGAGTCACCGACTCTGGGACGAATTAAGGAAAGATTGGATGTGCCATGGTCTGATTGACAGGGTGGAGTTTGGTCAAAGACTGGACTTGATGATCTCAGAGGTTTTTTCCAACCTCGATTCTGTGATTCCATAAACTATTGCCTACTGTTTTCCATTGTGAAATACAACTCAAAGCTTTTTAAGGCAGCGCTGACACAGACACATCTGTTTCAAAGGCCAAATGAACGTCACACGTCTCTGACAATGCAGTTCTCTGGAGTACTGTGGTGTAGTTTGAGTAATGGTTTTGTCCTGGAGGTTTGTTTCAAGACCTTTTTTTAAAACTTTCTGTGCCCTACTGACTGTTACCTTATGCTGTAAAAACAGGTGTCATGCAGAGAAAAATACAGCAGATATTTTATACCTTTAGTGCCTGGCTGTTTGCATTTCAGTGATTTCTCATATATTAATAATTCATTTGGCAGTAACTCCCTTTGATGTGCTTCCTTTCTTTCACTATTATTCGCTGTATCTGCCAATTATTCTTTTGCATGCTTTCAGAAAAATGACATAACTAGTAACTTTTTAAAGACATATAAATAATGTACAGATTCAACTGTGGTTCTGAGAAAATCTGTAGGCACATCTCGATATCAATACATAGTGCTGCTTGTTGGTGTGGAATGTGGGGTGTAATTTACTGTGAATCTCCCACAATTCTTTGACACTGATGAAAATGATGTTATCATATTTATCATTGTTTTACAAGCTACATTGTCAAACACAGCTAAAGAAACGTTAAGAATCAGTCAAAAGGCATTTTTTTCTTAGTTGTCTCTTCTTGAAGTATTTCACAGGTATTCAACAGAGCTTTCATATTGCTCTGAATCCCCAATTTCAGAATTTAAATTTTAGTTTCACCCAATTCTAGGCTGCCCAGTTGTCTGCAAGAACACATTTACTAGACACAAGTGAAAGAGCACAGGAGCAGAGGTGGCAGAGTGTGAGGTAATTTCATTTCCATTTTACAAAGGGTTTATACAGTTGCAGGATAGAGGCTGAAACTGTTCTTTCATAATTTTTTCCCCAGAATCACAGAATCAGTTAGCTTGGAAAAGGCCTCTGAGATCATTGAGTCCAACCTACGACACCACCATGTCAGCCAGGCCATGGCGCTCAGTTCCACGTCCAGCCTTTCCTTGAACACCTCCAGAGATGGTGACTCCACCACCTCCCTGGGCAGCCCATTCCAATGTCTCAGACTCCATTCTGTGAAGAAATTCCTTCTGTTGTCTAAACCTCCCCTGATGCAGCTTGAGGCTGTGTCCTCTCATGTTGTTACTGTAATAGATAAGTGATCAATAGAAAATTTTCTTGTTAAATTAATGATTTGATATGAAGTTTTTGTATTAGTTTTAATAAAGCAAAGTTTGTAATGTCACTGTGACTGTGCTCGCCGCTTTGAGGAACTTGCAAGGCTTAAACCACAGAATGGACTCTTTCTAGCATATTGTGTAACGCTTGGTATAGGCATATAATGCATGTGAACCACGCATGAAAAGAAGAGCCTGAAGACCACCCTAAGACCACTCTATGTCCAATCAAAAGAAAGCAACCCCCCAGCAACAAAGCCAAACCTATGCACAGGTGAACATCACGAGCTATCACAAGCCCGATGAGATGAAGATCAGGAGCCATCACAAGCCAAGGCTGGGAAGGACTAATTAAAAATAGAGACTAAGACATTATCAATAATGGAAAAACCTAAGCTAAAAAGGGGAACCATCATAGTCTATAAAAACCAAGCCTATAACTTGTATCCTTTGCGAGCTAGCTGGTCACCCAGGGCATTTCCTGGGATGTCCTGTTTGCTTATTTGTCTAATAGTTGCTGCGGTAAATTGTCTATTGTTGCTGCAATAAATTATTAAAAATTAAGTTTTGAGTATCGGCCTCGATAATTTGGTCAATTTTACCTATAACAGGCCTCAATCATCGGTCAGTTTCACCTATAACAGTTACCAATTGCTGGGCCCACGATGCCCCCCTGCCCAGAAAGCCCTTCCAGGGAGTGCAGAGGCACCGAGGCCTCCCCTACGCCTCCCCCTCTCCAGCTGAACATCCACAGCTCCCTCAGCCATTCCTCATGGGACTTGTGCTCCAGACCCTTTGCAGCCCCACTGCCCTTCTCTGGACTCGCTGCATCACTTCAAATGAGGGGCCAACAACTTACAAACATTTTATCTGCCTCAGAGCTGAACTCTCTTATTGCAGGACTGAAATATTTACAAGTCCTGCTTCGCCCCACTGGAGGAACAATTTGTGAGAAATACACTTTCTGCTTTTCCCCCCTCATTTTCTTTCTCTATTCAGAAAGGGTTTAATGAATACACTCAGGCCTCGCGCCCATCAGGCGCTCCCCACGCCGAGGGCGGTGACACGGGACTGAAACGCGTCTGGGTTTGGCCCCCGCCGGGCGCCGTCGCGGTGGCAGCGCGGGGAGGGCGGGGCGGCCCGGCATGGCCGCCGCCGGCGGGGACAGCGGCGCGGAGCGGCGGCGGCGCGGGATGGGCGGCGGGGCCGAGGAGGACGACAGCGGCGACGAGAATATCCTCTACGACCTGCTGGTCAACACCGAGTGGCCTCCGGAGACGGAGGTGCAGGTGCGTGTGGCCGCGGCGCGGCCGCGGACGGGGGAGGGAATCGCCACGTCGGCGCGGGCGGGGACGCTGCGCTGCCCCCGGGGCCGGCTGGGACCGCAGGGGTCGTGCCTGGTGGGCACAGAGGGTGTCCCCGCAGCCACCCGGCCCTTGTACTTTCCTGTCACTTAATCCCCACCCTGGTTTGTGCCGCCAGGGATGCCCTGAAGTGTCTCTTGCTCATTGAACATGTGTATGTGGTTTTACTGTTGAGCTGATACGAGGGAAGCTGTGGTGAGTGAAGTCCAGGTCTCATTGTCGGAAACTGCAGAGAGCTGTGGAAACTGACCTGGTAAAAACAGGATAATTCATGAAACTTACCTTGCATGAGGAAGACTGGATCTCTCTGTGGACTCTCTATCAGAATGGTTGCGTCAGCATTTGCAGGAGTGGGCTGAAAGGGAAAACTGTATCGCTTTGTCTCTACAAGGCACACAAATGGATGCCAAAGCTTAAGAAATCAGGAAACGTTGTTCTTGTACTACATGTTTTTCCTTGTTTCTATCTATTCTTCTTCATGAAAAAAGCTGAGTATGGATGTTTAGAAAATCTGATTAGAGTGTTACCAACTACTGACGTAGCAGGTGGTTCATGCAGGTGAATAGACAGCTGCACATACCTTTATGTAACTGTATCTCGAGAAACGGTGAATTGTCTTTGTTTCTTGTAATATATGAAAGCGATTTGCCTTTCTGCAAACTTTGAGGAGGACTTAGGTGTGATGACTCTGGTTCTACAACTGCATTAAGGGAGGCACATTTCTGCCAAATACCCTTTCTCTTCTGCTGCCATTGTATTCTTGAAGTTGTATGGTTGGTCGGTTAAAGAACTGACTGGTGTGAGCAGCAGTTGTATTGTTTTGTCTCCTTTTGTTGCACGGTCCCTTCAGTACTCGTGGGTACCAAGGGGGATGTGAATATTATGTCAGTCAAAGCTAAGTCAAGTTCAGTGGCAGCCTGTGGGGATGCCAGTTTAAAGGGATTGTGTAACCACAGTCTGAGAGTCCTCATTTGCCCTGGTAGGCAGAATTTCTAAGCATCTTAGAATTCTGCTTGTCAGCTTCAGCAAATGGTAGTGGCTACTTTAAACCGGGTATTTCTGACCTATTTTGAGTGGCAAAAATAGGAAAGCTTGAAAATATGCTGTGGTGAAGATGTGAAGTCATTTTAAATTCAAGACACTGATAAAACTGGCATGGATTTTATTGGTTGGACCCCCAAATTCGCTTTAATTTTAGTTAGTGTTGTCATGAACCTATACTGAATTTTTCAGTATGAATTTTTTTGGAGGGGAGGGAAGGGAAAGGAGGAGGTAACAGTTATTTGTGACGGAAACAGGCAAGGAACTGACTGTGTGAGAGCAGAGAGTGGTGTGGAAATCAAACAGTTGTTATGGTGAGGTGATTGTTCTCACTGTTTGAGAACCCCAAAATGTGTAACGAGAAGAAAAGGAATTAGTGAATAGTTGATCAGTGAAAACAGAGGACGAGTCAGTGGTGGTGGACGAGGTTGCAAGGGAGGCCTCGTGAAGTCATTTGTGGAAATATGAGCTGAGTGAACTTTCCCTTTTCTGCAGTCTGTATTCCAAAATGTATTGCTTGGCTCTGGGGGGGTTTTTGCTGTAATCTAATGTTGGGAGACTTCCCCAATACTCTCCACCTCTTGTTCACCCCAGTAAGCTTGCAGGGTGTGCGACAAAATCCAAAACTAAGTGACTGGCATGTCAGCAGGAAAGTAATTTTTATTTCTGGAATGCTGTAGGAAAGAGATGTTGAAACTGTTTTCCCAAACAGGAACGAATTAAAAAGGAAATATAGCCCATCTGGTAGTCATTGCTGTTGCTGAGTGTTATGGGTTACCATTACACTGAGGTAATAGGAATATATTACAAAAAGTAAAATTCAGGTCTTCAGAGTATAATAGTAAATCAGTTTTGAGGAGTTTAAGGTGTGTGGAGTGGCAGCTGGTTTTTAGGCTCAGGAGCAGGCACCTAAAATATTAAAAAAAGGCTAAATAAGCAATTTTGGGAAATGTGTTTACCGGCAACTTTTCTTAATCCAAAAGCTTTAACAAGCTCTGATTTTGAGGTCCCTGAGAAATTACAGTTCTCCCTGAGGTACTAGGAGAGCTCTAATAAATAATTTATGCTCTCACTTATTTTACTGTAATGCCTTTTTATTTCCTGGCTGATCAACGTGAATGTGGAACATTATCTATTAGTACAGCTGTGTTTGCTTCTTATATGCTGTGAGATGACAGCCTGGTTATTTGAAAGAATATTCATGGATTGCAAACTTTGCCTAGAAAACTAATCTTTACTTCTTAAACTTGGGAACACAGGTTTTGTTTGTCTTTTTTTTTTGGACGCACTCCAAAGTGTTGACGTTTTGGTTTTCGTGTCTTTCAGTGTTTGCTGCTCTATCATTTGGTGAGGTCTGAATATTTCAGTTAACAAGTGAAATCTTCTCTACCTATTCTGTGCTGAAGGGAAGAGGAAATTCATTCATTACCTGTTCTAATGCTCAGTTTGTGGTGCTCTAATATTTTCATTAGAAAAGTATAAGCATGACTGCTTATTTTGAAGATTTGCGTATGATTCCTTCCTTATTGGTTATCTTTATTATCATCTCAGTTTCATATCTTTTTTCTGCTTTCTTACCTGCAAATAACTTTATCTCTTATAGCTAATAATATATATCCTGTGTTGTTTTGTATTCCCTTTTTCTGTGCTTGGAGAGGGCTCTAATTTATACAGTGAATGTAGTTCTTCTCTGCCTAAAGTAGAACAGGATTGGTGACAAGGCTATATGAGATGGTCTGAAGTAGGGTGACTGTCTTACCTAGTATGAATGGATAGAAAAAGAGTTTTTCTTCAGAAAATCTTTGTTTTTCTTCATGTTTCTGAAACTTTCATGAGCAATCTTTATGTATTTTACCAGTTAGATTTTAGCATATGTTGACCACCAAGTACGTCGACTTTGGGGTATTCCAGTTCAGTCTGGCTTTCATTCAGCATAGGAGGAGTGATTTATAACCCCTTACAGGAGAACATAATCAGAAGTCAGTGTCTTGTTACTACTCAAAGATGGAGGCAAGGTTGAATCAATAGACAATCTGTAGCATGTTTTTGCTTATTGCATCTTGGCATTTAAATTATTTGGCTTTATAGCCTGGTTCAGCTTATGCAGTTAAATTACTATATGAATTTATGAGTAATAGAAAACACAAAAGGAACTTACAGGCTAAAGGGGCAAATTTAGTGAGTGAATATATGTTTGCATGTTGTATTTAAATTAAAATGTGTGACATAGTATCTGATCATCTTTGTTGTAATTGCAGCCAAGAGGCAACAGACAACATGGTGCATCATTTATCATCACTAGAGCAATTACAGGTAAATATGACTTGTTCTTATATTCATGACTTCTAAGAATATGTGAATTACTTGTAAATTTTACAATTTCTGTCCTTTAGAATGGTGTTTGTAATGGAAATGGAGTGCAGGCTGTGTTTTCAGGAAGATATTTCCTGATCATCAGTATTGCTTTGTTATTTTTTTGTGAATCTCCATTAGTTTGTTGGGACAAACTAATAAACCATACGTCTAGGAACTTAAGCTCTGAGTTCTGCAAAATATTAGTGAATCTTTCTGTTTTTTTCTCTACCAGCTCTTCCATTGTGCTGTTTACTAGTTAGTTCTATGAGGAAGTTTTACATTCTGATTATATTCCATTGCATAAACCAAGTGTTAAATGGCAGTAACAGAACTGCATTTTCATCCAATGGAAATTTCTCTTAGAATTTTCAAAAGTGTGTAGTGATTTTCTTTTTTGATCTGCCATTTGCATTTACTGTAACATAAGAATTTCTATAAGCTTGAGGGTGTTTTAAGACTACTAGAGATGTAATTTTTGCCTCTTTCCATTGTAGGTCCTGCATTGTTTTTGCTTCGGTACATCTGGTACAGGTAGGTTTGATGAGAATATTACTTTATTTTTCTATTTGGGAATATGATGATTTAGATGAGGGGATTGAGTCCATCATCAGCAAATTTGCTGATGACACCAAGCTGGGAGGGAGTGTCGACCTGCTGGAAGGCAGGAGGGCTCTGCAGAGGGATCTGGATAGACTTGAGAGATGGGCTGATTCCAATGGGATGAAGTTCAATAAGGCCAAGTGCCGGGTCCTGCACTTTGGCCACAACAACCCCCTGCAGCGCTACAGGCTGGGCACAGAGTGGCTGGAGAGCAGCCAGGCAGAAAGGGACATTGGAGTACTAATTGACAGGAAGCTCAACATGAGCCAACAGTGTACCCAGGTGGCCAAGAAGGCCTATGGGATCCTGTCCTGTATCAAAAATAGCGTGGCCAGCAGGACCAGGGCAGTGATCCTTCCCCTGTACTCTGCGTTGGTGAGGCCACACCTTGAGTGTTGTGTTCAGTTCTGGGCCCCTCAGTTCAGAAAGGATATTGAGGTGCTGGAGCGAGTCCAGAGAAGAGCAACAAGGCTGGTGAAGGGACTGGAGCACAAACCCTGTGGGGAGAGGCTGAGGGAGCTGGGGTTGTTTAGCCTGGAGAAGAGGAGGCTCAGAGGTGACCTCATCACTGTCTATAACTACCTGAAGGGAAGTTCTAGCCAGGTGGGGGCTGGTCTCTTGTCCCAGGCACTCAGCAATAGGACAAGGGGGCACGGGCTTAAGCTCTGCCAGGGGAAATTGAAGTTGGATATCAGAAAAAAATTCTTTCCAGAGAGAGTAATCAGGCATTGGAATGGGCTGCCCAGAGAGGTGGTGGATTCACCATCCCTAGAGATTTTTAAACGCAGATTGGACGTGGCGCTGAGTGCCATGATCTAGTAAATGGACTGGAGTTGGACCAAGGGTTGGGCTTGATGATCTTGGAGGTCTTTTCCAACCCAATCGATTCTACGATTCTATAATTCTATGATTCTATATTTCTATGGCTTTCCGATTTGAGGGAAAGTAATTCTTAATGAGGCAAAAGTTGAACACTTGTTTAGAATATTGTCCAAGAAATGTATAGAGTAGTCTCTTTTCATAAATTAAGTTGTAACCAGTTGAGCTGCAGCTGAAGTCTGTCTAGGAAACAGCTGGTCTGTACTAGTTTGACTTGGTGCTTTTATCCGAAGCTGAAGTAAACTTGGAATGTCATCTTTTTCCAAACATGTATTTGTCCTCCTCACACCCAATGGAAATACTGCAAGGGAAGCTGTTGTGTTTTGGTTTTTTCCTTTCTTTTTCCTTAAGCCTCAAGGACAGGTATGATGGCGTGGCAAGGTTTGCTTCTTTTGGAGTAATAATTTTGACTTTTTTTTTCCTTGACAATTCAAAGTGTCGTACAAAAAAGCTTAAGAACTACTTGAACAGCACTCATGCCATTTATAAATTTAAGTTCTGATTCAAAAAGTGATTAAGTGGTCTTGGAAATATATTGGGGTAAATAAAGTGTTTCTGGAGAAGTTCAGCTCTGTGGTTATACTAATCTGTTGATGCACTTGGCAGGTTTGAAGATACCAGTTCTCCCTTTTAAAAGATATTCTGTTGATTTCGAGATATTTGGAAGGGGCCATTAATATGGATTCCTGTGAAACCATACTATACTTGAATTTGGCAGGACATGCTGTTGGTCTATTTTATTTTTGTGCACCTGCCTGCTCCCTTTTTGGTGAGGGTGTGTTGTTTATGGTCATCATACTGTCAGTGTAAGTATAGTTAAAAGGATTCAGTTGTAGACAGAATTAACTTATTTTTCTTCTCACCCTCCAGTAGTCATATTTAATGTCAAGCTTTTATAATTGATTCTAGTTGTTGTTTTCACATATTTAATAAAAGTGTTTGGGAGGGAGCTCAGGAGGCCTATAGTTAAAGTCCTGCTAAAAGCAGAACATTGAATTCAGACTTAGGACTCTGTCCAGCTAGGTCTTGAAAAGGTTAAAGGATGGAGATCCCAAAGACTTTGGTCAGCCTGTTCTGTGCCTGTCTTCATGGTGAAGTAATCTCTTCCTTATTTCAGCTTGTAACCTGTGTTAGAATCATAGACATTTAAGTTGGAAAGGACCTTTACAATCATTGAGTCCAGCTGTTAACCCAGGACTGGCAAGTCCTCCAAAGGGTTGATCATAGTTTCTTGTGTTCCTGCCATGCACCTCAGTTGCTCCCATCTTCATGGTAGCCTCTTAGGTGTCAGAGAGCTGCTGTTTGGTCTCCCTGAAGCCTTCCCTTCTCCAGGCTAAGCAAGTACAATTGCTTCAGCAGCTGCTTGTAGGGCAAGTGCTCCAGTCCCCTAACCCTCTTTGGTGGCCCTCCTCTTTACTTGCATTCTTCTTTCAATGGGTGTCCCAAAACTGGCTGGTGACCAGAGTATAAAGAGTGATGCATAAATAATCCGTTCCCTTAATATATATGGTTTTGTTCTGTTAATACAAACAAGGCTGTTGTTACCCTTTGCGGTTGGCAGGGTGCAGTGTTGATTCATGTTCAGTTGCTAAAGCCTCCCAGGTGATTGATGGTTGCCTTAAAGCCGTGTCATCCAGCATATCTCAGGTACTGCTTTTCTTAGCTGTATTTCTGATTCAGTTTAATGTTTTTGGTATTTCAGCCCTGCAAAGTTTTCTCTGCCCACTGGACTGGTTCGACTCGTTAGTAAGCAGATCAACTGGCACCTCGTACTTGCAAGGTAACCAGCTCACGTGCTTTTCCATCTTTGATGGCAGTGAAGGTATTAATGCTGCTCTGCCCACCATCCCTGCTGGTAACCATGCTCAGTTAATGTGCTGAAGTCATGTTACTCTTTTTGGTCAGGAAAAATACTGGAGCTATTTCACAGGTAGCCTCGTGGAAGAAAGCTCAGTCTTATGCCTAAGGGGCTTCCACCTACTTCCCTTCAGTTAATGCACCTCTGCTCAAGTCTGAATGTCCATCTGGCGTTTGAGGCCAAATGGTTTGTAGTGCAATTGTTCTCAAACTCAAGTCCTGAATTTTGTTGGTTAAAGACCTATAACTTGGGCATATATGTAATTTTAAAATAAGCAATTTATATTTGTGAAGGTGAATGCATACCCTCAAGACTTGTCTGCTATTGCATGTACAGAGAAGTGAGGGTTCCAAGGTGAGAAGTAGCTGATCTCAAGTAATTTTAGCAACATCATTAAGACCACTGGCTTTTAAAAATATATGTAAATATATACAGAAAAATGGTTCAATGACACGAAGGTAGCATGAAAGGTTTGAGTTTATGCTGTGTACAGAGGTACAAAGACAGGAGATCTGCTCCTAAGGAAACTAAATAACTTACAGTAGTTGTTTATCCCAGATTAAGCAATACATAGTTTTGGATATTTGATGTTCTAAAGTTATCCATAAGCAGCATCTGATTTGTACCTGTCCTGCAGTGAGATTTTAGAGATTGTTTCTGTTTTCTTAGTGCTACTGGAAAAGAATGGCAGATAGATTTCAGTGACATGAAGGGAATCTCATAGAACTGATATTTTCTTTCTAGTAAAAAATTGCTATTTCCCAATTTGTTTTAATTTATGAAAGAGGCAATTTATATCTAACCTTGCAGAAAAGCACCTAGTACTCTGGTGCACATTCTATGTTGGATGGACTTTAAATGAACTTTCAAACCTGTATTTTCTCTTTCAGCAATGGTAAATTGTTGGCAGTTCTTCAAGACCAATGCATAGAAATCAGGTAACTTAGTATTATCTATTGCTTCATGACCACAATTGTGAAGTCCTGGGATAGTGTTTCTAGTCGTTTAGTAAATGTACTTTTAAAGATTTTTCTGCGTTTTGCAATGTTATATATTGTGAAAGTTATCTATGGAATAATGATAAAAGCAGAAGCCTTCTGTTTCTTATTGGCTCTCAGCCATTCCCCATTAAAAAACACCAAAACTGTTTTAAGATGTGAACGAAAAACAATCAAGATGCTCTAAAATACTCAACACAAATCATGGTCTTTTTAACTTGCATTTGTGTCCCCTCTGGAAATTCTTCCCTAATGGCAAAAGGAGCAAGTATTCTTCTCTGTAGAGTGGCTGGCATGTATCATACTTCACCTTATTTTACAAGTAGAGTGGATTGCCATCCAGACTGATGCTTTCCCTTTTCTCCTACTTGCTAACAACAAACTCTCCTTTGCCAGTTCAAGAGCACATTTAGCTGTAGAACAGATCTTGATTGAGTGTGTTTACTTCCTTCACAAAAATCCATTTGCTAGAAGGTCAGACCTTCTATTTATATGTAAAAGAAGCAAGTGTATGAAAATTGTTCAATCAAAAGTGGTGTGAACACCATAAATGTCAGCTTATAGACTATAAAATAAATCTTATTTCAGCTGTAATAATGGAACTATATTGTTGCATTGTTTCTTAAATTGAAACCTGGAGAATACTGACTAATTTTTTTTTAAAGTTATATGAAGTGCTGAAATGTTGCTATCTTATTTTCAACAGCATTAAGAATAAAAAAGGGATGTTGGTATTTAGGCAGTGGGTAGAGGGTTTCTCTAATACTGTTGTTAGTTACTGGAGCTGCCTGAGAGTGAAGGCTACTCTGCTTTTTTGAACAAGTAGTTAGAGACATGCAGGCCCTTAAATTGAGTATTTTTTAGTGTTTTGTTTATTAAGGAAAGTTTAATAGTGATTTTATCATATTTAAATCCATATGAGTCTTTTTTTTCTTCAGGTCTGCAAAAGATGACTTTGTATCCATAGTTGGAAAATGTCAAGGTATGGCAACCTCTACATCCTTACTTAGTGTCATCACTCTTTGCTATTCATGTATTGCTAAATGATGATGTTAGTTTACTGTAATGATAATGTTGCAACTTCTTAAAACTATTGGGAAGAATCTCATAATAACTTTGTTTTGTGTAAAGCTCCATTACCCTCCCTTTGTGTTTTCTTTTCATAATGATTAACATAAGAAACCTGAATCTGAAATGAAATGATAGTTACAATTAATGGGCTTGGGAGACATAATGGGTTTTTTCTTTTTTGACCCTTCTTTGAAATAAGCTTGTGATGCAGAAAAGCACCCTGCAGGGTTTTTTTTTGTTCTGTTTGAGGGATTATATTTATGTTTCACTTTTATTAATGACTTTATTCCTTTTTCATAGTGCCAAAGGATCCCAATCCTCAGTGGAGGAGGGTGGCGTGGAGTCGTGATTGTACATTACTTGCTTATGCTGAGAGCACTGGGACAGTCAGAGTGTTTGACCTGATGGGTAGTGAGCTTTTGGTCATTTCACCGGTATGTGCTCTCTTGGATTGGATATTAATATAGTGGAACGTTTTTTAAGGATCACGGATAATTTCCACTCTTTGACCTTTTTTAAATCACAACTTAGTTTGCTATAAGGGCTTACACTGTAAATGCAATCCAGAAATGGACTGTAAAAAGTTTAACTATGACATATCCATCATATGATCAAGAGAAACAACGTGTAGCCATTACAACAGCATAAAAGGCATGTTTTACATCTGTCTTGGAATTGTGGTAGATCTGCAGATACATCAGATAATGAAAGTATAGAATCACCTATTTAGTCTCTGTGCAAACAATTACGGTTTGTAGTAATAGTTTATAAATCTGCATTTCATATGCAAAGTCAATTATAAATCAAGAAATACTGGTGCTAGAGCAATATGAGGATTTTTTTGCTTGGTGTGATAATATTGGCTGCTGACAGGCCCCACATAATATATTTTCTATTTTGTGTGTTCAGAGGTTGTATTAAACTGATTTGTGAAGGTTACTCATGTATTTCCTTAGTGTTTTATCTTTGCAAACTTTATAGAAATAAGATTTCTGTAAAATACAGATAAAGGGAAGTTTATTTTGTTACTAATAGAACCTATGAAATGTTTTACTTTTTAAAACAATACAGTAAATTTAATTTCCTTGTTTTTTCAGTAACAATTTTTTTTTAAAATCCCCTTTCTCTCTCCGTGTCTGTCTTCATTTTTGGGTAAAGACAGCAAGTTTCCCAGGAGATCTGAGTTATGCTATTGCTGGATTAATCTTTCTAGAATACAAAGCAAGTGCTCAATGGTCAGCTGAACTACTTGTTGTTAATTATCGTGGAGAACTAAGAAGTTACCTTGTAAGGTAAGCATACATTTTGACTTGCTTTGAGAAGGTGCAGTGAACTTTCTACTCTTTAAAGGCAATAAATCTGAAATAATACTTGTATTTTTTTCCCCTTCATACTTAGTGTTGGAACAAATCAAAGCTTTCAAGAAAGTCATAGTTTCAGCTTTAGCAGTCATTATGCCCATGGGATAACAAGTGTCATTTATCATCCTGGTCACAGGTAAGTGTCCTGTTTGCTGCCTGAGTGATATGTAAAGGATGAACCAAGGCAGCAAAAGAAGAGTTGAGGTGAGTTGGATATAGAGGGGGAGAAAAAAAATGGTCAAAATTGGTATTTAGTACATCAGTAATAACAAGTTATGTCTCATTCTACCTACGAAAGAAGCCTCAGTTGATTTCATTTAAGCTGACTTTCATTATCTAATTAGTAAAGTCCTTTTCTGTCTGAGTACCTTGCATGAGCAGCATGTATCCTGTAGAATGTCAGGAATAGCTTCAAAAAGGTGTGTCTGAGTGTTGTGGGGTAAAGGCTGATAAATAAGTTTGTTTGGGTTTTGTTTGTTTGTTTGTTTCAATCTGGAATTGATTGCTGGACTTGTTGGCCAGCCCATTTTCCCTGGTGTTCTGACTGGATCTGCCAGGCTTTGGCAATGTGGAGTTGGCTTGTGATGTGTTTTCTCTATTAATAACCTGTTAGTTAGAGAAACCAGACTTGAAAGGTGGACCAGCTGACTACTGCCTGCTCCTGAAGCTGATGCAGTTGGAATAGGTCCTGGTTAGCCTGCTGCTTGTGCTAAAAATATGTCTACTTTTTTAATATTGACTTGCTATATAGCAAGGTAAACTCAGCAACTCTTCTATTTCTCTTCAGTTGTAGGAACTAAACTTCGTTTCAGATACTTTTCTTCTGTTAGACCTCCTAGATTTGAATCCATCAGTACAATATGTTACATCACTATAACATATCATGTTACATCACTATAATCAATATGTTTTAAATGAAGTTAGGCTTGAATATAGAATACCAGAAGAAACTCACTGTTAAAAAGACTTTTTCTCATTCTTCAGTGTTAAGTAAGCTGTCCTATCTATCTCAGGAAAAAAACCCTGTTATAAATGAGATGTAATGTTCTTCTATCTTATTATTTTGAGAGATTATTTTTGCATATGGTTTTTTCTTGCTACCTAATTCGTATCTAGTAATTTCACACAATTAGTCTTCAGTACAGTTTTACTGTAATAGACCAGGGTTCTGGAGCTTTGGTAGCACTACTTTACCAGACAACAGAACCAACTCATTGTTTCCTTTGACCAGAACAGTTGTAATGGTTCTGAAATAATTTCCAAAGTTATCTTTTCTAGTCCTAATAGTTAGGAAGTAGATTGCTGTGACAGTAAGGGTTGCAAAGAATGCTGGGTAGTATTCGAAGATGGGTCAACTAATTATTGTGATTTTAGGATAGATAATTATTCTTCCTTTGCATTTTTGGTGAGTTTCTGAGTAAATGATGTCAGAACTGTTTAACTCTTATGATTGATGAATCCATTAGCAAGAAAATAATGTAGCACATCAGTTGTTTGTTGTCAACCAAATATTATAGACTTTTCTGTAGGCCTTCTGATATCCTTCAGTTCTTTACCTTGGAAAGGAGTCTAAACAAGATTAATTAACTAAAGGAATTTGAGCTCCCTGTTCTGGGACAGGGGTAGTGATAGAAAGGCATTAAACTTAAACTGTTAGAAATATTAACCCTCTAAAAATCTACAATTACTGTGTTCCTAAAATCTACAAAATGTGAAAATCAGAACAAAATCCCTTTGGCATCACTCCCCTGAGAATTGAAGGCAGGCACTTTAAAATTACACATTAAAGAAATTTGTAGATATATATGGACACCTCAAAGTTTTGATATTCAGTAATGTGAACTTTGATCACTGAGCATAAGTTCAACTTTCTCCCTTTTTGCTTTCCTGCATTTCATGCAATCTCAGATGGTAAAGTTATACTGGTCTATTTTCTCTGCTTGTAGGGCTTGACTTACCACACTTTGCATTACTGTGTATTTGTGCATTACCCATTACAGAGCAACAAAATAGCACTTAAGAACTTAATACACTTAATTTTTTTAACTATATGTATGATAATTACAAAGAGAATATGTCAGTAGGGAATGTATCTGAATCTGCAGGAAACCTCGAAGCTGTAGTTTTGGGGAAAAGTCTAATAATGAGTTTGACTGTTGTTGAAAAGTGGTAGACATTAATTTAGATACCAAATGTTGTTGCCCTCATGTGATCCAGCCTTCATCTAGGCCAGCGTTTATGGTGCACTTTAGTTGACAAAACTTTAATGTCTGCTTCAGTGTGAGCTCTTTGTAAGCTCTAATGTGTGGTTCAACAACTGCTGGAGTGTCTTAATCTGGAACTGAATGCCTTACCTCAGGGTTATCTGCAGTGAGACTCCTGCAGAAAATGTTTGGTGTTAAAGCCTAAAGCTTGTGAGGAGGGAATTGTGATGGAAGAGTTGCAGGGTTTCAGATTCAGTTGAAATTTGTTTGTTGTACCAGAATTGATGAGTGAGAAATGGCATATCAAGTCTTGGATGCCTCAACTGGACTTGTTCTCAAGACCAGTGTCTTGGGTTGAGCCGGCAAAACGCCAGCTGTCCAGGACAGAGTGAAAAGGGTTCCTCCTCCCCACAACCAGATAAGGGAAAAAAGAAGAGGGAGAGGAAAAAAAATCTCAAAAACCCCCAGGTTTATGCTGAAACTAACTACATGTATTTGTACAGAAAAGAGAAAATTATGAGAAAACTACTATATAACACACACTTACACAAGTTATGTATAACAAGAAATAATTTCCCACTTCTCCTTAAACACAAATTCTACCATTTTAACTACAAATCATTCTAGAGAAGTCAATTCTTCAGAGACAAACTTAAGCAGAGAGAAAAGCTAAGAACAAACATTTTACTTCCCTAAGATAACATGATGGTAAGCTGGTGCTCCGGGTTTGGGCCTTCCCATCCCTCCTGGGATGGCAGAGTGTCTTGCTGGGCCCACACCTGTGAAGCAACTGCCCAAGCCACACCGACACACCAGCTCTTACCCCTTTTGAGATGGTGCAATATGGTATGGAATACAATATTATTGGCTAGAAGAAGTCAGGTGTTAGCTAGCCCAGCCCAGCTCAAGTCATTCGACAACCCCAGGCCTAATCTGAGCTTTAAAGCCTAACTTCTTGGCCTACTTGACTAAACCCATAACAACCAGTATTATGCTGGTTGTCTTCAACCCAACTGTGTAGCAACGTGTGGCACAGAGTACTCCTGAGGTACTGCAAGAGCAGACTAGAGGAACTCCTGGAGATCATCTAATCCATTCTCCTTCACTGCAGGGTCAGCTAGAAGAGGTTGCTGGGAGCCATGTCCCTGCAATCCAAGACCTGCACATCTGTATCCTCCCTTAGGAGTGTGTTTTGTGTCAAGGCCTCTGATGTGCTGGGGAACTTGCTCCAGAGGGGCTGGGGACTGATCCTGGCAGCACATCACCATGATTGTGCAGAACATCTGCAGAGACTGGCTCTGGCCACGATTTTTGCGAAGTGCTGCTCAAAATGCTGGAGCCATCGGCTGCGATTGAGGCCTGGCACTTAATGCTCTGTACAACTCCCTGAAAGGAGGGTGTAGCAAGGTGGGAGTTGGTCTTTTCTCCCAGGCAACTAGTGACAGGATGAGAGGACATGGTCCTAAGTTGTGCCAGGGGAGGTTTAGGTTGGACACAAGGAGGAACTTTTTCTAAGAAAGGGTGATTAGACATTGGAGTGGGCTCTCCAGGGAGGCGATGGAGTCACTGTCCCTGGAATGGGCCTTATTGACATGGTGGTGTTTGGTTGTAGGTTGGACTTGATCTCAGAGGTCTTTTCCAACCTAATTGATCCTGTGATTCATCCATGGTATAAATCATCTTGCTGTATATTTGTGAATAGCATGATGTGGGAATATTAATTAAATTTTGCTGACCTCTTAAAGAGGATTAAACGTGGGAAGAAATTTTCTTCTTTTTTTTTTCTCATTCATTGGAGTTTTACTGGAAAAGTTTGCACTCAGATCAGAGCTGAGCTGTATGAGTGGCAGCCTCTAGGGAGCAGAGCACTGCAGGAGTAATGCAGCCTTGGAAAAGGGATAATGGAGCTTTGGGCTCTTACAGTTGTGCCTTTTTTTGCAGATACTGTTGGGCCTTTGTTTTTGATGGGCTAAAAAATGATGGCTTTGAACAAACTTTGACACATATTCTCAAGTTTTTTGTCGAAGTAGTCATCAGTTAAGTACGGAAGTGCTTGTTAATAAGGTTAAAAGGGTTCAAGGGAAGGTACTTTCCTACAGTTTAGTGGTAATGAGCAATAAGTACAAGAGTTATGTCAAAGTTTTTAAAATGCTATCTACCCTGTGTAATGAAACTATTACGTGCATGTGTATTATTGGTAGAGTGGCTTTAGGAAACAGAATTGACAAACCTTGATGCTTTTAGTTCCTCAGTGAAAGAGAAGTAGCTTTTGTGCCACATCTGAATAAATGGAAACATAATGCTTGAACAGAGTGATCAGAACTTTTCATATGCTTAAGCTATAATTTTTACCATTTTTGATGGTAAGAGAGAAACTCAAACTTGTAGACAAATTTACTTTATTTTAGCTGTTGGGAATTATGACTTATTGGAAAGATACAGGTGAGCATGAATAGGTATAAATGCCACAAATAGCAACTGTCAAATAGTATTTAAGTATTTTCATATTTCAAGGTATTTATTCACAGACAAATGTTAAGTGTCTTGGTCTGTTTAGTCTTTTTGTTACTGCAAGCAAATTGCTATAGACTTAAGATTATTAAAAAAAAGTGGCAGTATATGAAACCATAATATACTTTTATATGTTTTGCAGACTTCTCCTTGTTGGAGGCTGTGAAACAGATGAAGATGGAGTATCTAAAGCAGCTGGTTGTGGGATATCTGCTTGGAGAATTCTGTCAGGCTCTCCCCATTACAAACAAGTCACTAGTTATGAAGATGATGTTAGAACAGTAAGTATATATCTATATGTCCTCATTTTACTGGATGAATATTTTTACTGCCAGAATTATATGACTAGAGGTTGAATATGTATCTTTTTGAAAGAAGAATTTAATGCAGTGTTTTCCTATTTTCCAAGCTATTATGTGAATGTCTAAGTAGTTATCTTTTTCCCCCCAGCATCTGTCTGGTTTTGCTTTTTCTATAGTATGATTTGAACTTTTAAGTTCCTGATTATCAGTTGTGGTTTTGAAACCCAAAGCAACAAGAAAGAGCTAAACATCTTATAGCATGGAAATGTGCTCCTTCGTTGTACACTGGAATATGTCTTTGTTGGAAAAAAATTCCAGTTTGTCCTTCTGTTACTTCAGAACAAAAGATAGCACACGTGAAATGTTTCAGTTTAACTCTGGCTATGGATTTCTTTTGCTTCTAGTAGAAGTAAATGTTTGACTTAGTAACAACTTGGTTATACTGAAATCAATTTACAGTATACCAGGATAAATTCCAGTATTTACTCTTACATAGGTATTGCATAGTATCATAAGGGAGCTGTTAATTGAATTGCAAATGAGCAGTGCTTTTCTGTGACATGTTACATACCTAATGAAGTGGACAAAATTACACAAACTGGATTTTATTATTCTTGCATTATTTTAAAGTAGATAGTCTTATGGAAGTTTAAAGAATCCTGCAGAGTTGTTTTAGTATTTGAGATACAACTTCATTGTTGGTGCATAAAACAATATACGAGATTGTCTTCCGTTGAATGATTTGTTTCTGTTTTTACAGGCACAGAGAAGAGGATTATTAAGGATTATGAATTTAAGATTTTACAGCCGGCGGGGAACAGAACAGGTATTAAGGTTTAGGTCTGGAAATGTATTTTAGTAATACAATTCTCTGTTAGTGACTGAGTAACTGACTGAAAGTAGGTTTTAATTTATGCAACTTAACAATCTATTAAATTAAGGCTAACAGTTTGTTATTTTTGATTAAATAGAGAAACTTGCCATTTATTTGGGTTTCTTAAAAATCCCATTAGTTCCTCATCTGAAGCTTGAATCATTGGATTTCAGGAACATGTTTAGAGATGTAGATTCAATATTAAGAGTAAAACCACATTCAGAAAGGAAGGTGTAAGAACCCACCTAGTTATTTGTTAATGAATGTAATAATCATAGCACGTTAGATGTGTTGCTTCTTGTAGAATATGTAAGTAGATTGTGATGAAATTTCTCAAATGGATAAGTAAGAGGAGACAAGTAAGAGGAACAAACCCCAAGCCTTCTGCATTACCCCACTCTCACTAGAAAACAACTAAACCTCTTCACCTTATAGCTCAAAATTTTCATACAAGGTGGGGAATTAAAAATGAATGGATTCAAACTAATCATTCATGGTGTAAATAGGGCAGACAACAAAGACTTGATTTTTACAGTCTGAGATACTATGGCAGCATTTTGCTAAGTAGTTTCAAAGGTTTGTTATGGGTCAGACTTAGACTACCAGGATGCATGTGAACCTAATGAAACTGCTGATCAGAATCAACTTGTCTTGACAAAACCTAGAGATGGGTCTTTTATTCTCCTCTCCCTTGAGTGAGTGTTAGCATGTCATGCTGAGGTGTAGGTATGTGCTTTCTGTATTTCTAAGTCTTTGTACTCAGTGCTCGTGGCTTTCTGCTACATTCCTTAGGAGCTGCAACACCTTCTCATATCTCTTGTCTACTAATGGTGTGTAGCCTTTGTTGATTCCTTTCTCTATCCTCCTTTCCCTCCTTGCAAAAAAGTGTGTTTAACCTTCTTTTGCTTTACAAGGAAAGAACAGTAAAGAATGTGTCTACTGTCCTCATCCTGAGAGGAAATATGGTTGATCTGAAGTTATGTGGACTTTGGAAATTACCTTAGTAGATTTTTTTGAATGTTTAGGTGGCTGGTTGAAAGATGAAGTTGCATGCTTGATTGGAAGGGGAAAACAAAATCTTTCTGGATCTCTCTCAAGGGTAGAATAGGGAGAGGTTTTATTTCCTTCACTGAAAATTTAAAATGGAAAGCTGAAGTAAACTTTTGTAACTGAAAAGGTTGTACTGAGTGTAGCTGTACTAAACTTCAACTTCATTGCACTTGCCAATACTAAATTAAAAAAGTAAAGCAGAGACTGTTTTTCATCCTTGAATGTTTTGATCCAATTTCAGAGATTATGGCTTTAACATGTGAGGTCTGCTTTGTATTCTTAGTGGGAAATTAACACTGTGGTTAGGGTATGACAGGCACAGCAGACAGAGGACTTGAATGTTAGAACTAGCTGTACTGGAATTGGATTCTTAGTGTTACTAATTTAAATGACTCTTAGTATATGTTAAGTGCCAATCTGCCGAGCTTTTCAAAGTCTTACTTGCAGTTGTCAAGCTGTTTACAGAGGCAGCATTGCCTACTTTGCCAAAGGACTGATTAATTTTTGTAGATAACAATGCTTAGGTGGTAAATTTGAGTGTGTTAATGGTCACCCAATATTTAAATGTAACAGCAAGAGAGTCACTACTGACTACTGAGTAAACATTTACCTCTTTTTAAGATCTGTGATGCATACCACTGATCAGTTATTTGAACAGGTTATATATTTTTGCTATATGTTTCTAAATCCTTCAACAGTCTTTTGTTCTTTTGCCTTTGTGCATACAAATCACTTTGTAAAGAGAGAATTGGCATTTGTAGGCATGTACAATTCCTGGGCAAACCACAGTTGAATATACAGTACTCTGGCTGTATGAGATTATAATCAGAGAATAATTAGGAGATTTTTCTAATATAAATAATTCTTAACTGATTAAAAACTCTTAATGCTCTCCTTTTCAATTAAAAACACATTTTAGGCTTGTATTTAAGTAGGGCTCTCAATACTTGCAAACCACTTTTCAACAGTGAGCTGATTGCTCAATTGTCATTGTTTTCTGTGGCATGGCTAGAACTTAGAAAGCCTAAGAAAGCAAGCAAAACTAGTAGAAAAAAACCCCAAACCCAAATAAACGTACCTACCTGAAAAGAATATTTGTTTCTTTAAATGATACCTATTGCTAATGTTCTATAGAAATGCCATTAAAACTTCATAATTGATGGGTGTCATCTAACTTTTTTGTACTTCATTGTGTTGGAATTTTTCAAGTGGTGAGGTGCTGGCTGAAAAGTTGGTTAGCTGCACACTTGGACAGTTTTAACATTAGTGTAGGTAAATATTTATTAAGAAATTTTAAAAAGTGAACTAACAAAATGAAATTTTATAGACAATGTAGTTTTTGGGAATCTGCATCTTGCTATCTTTCAGTGAAGACTAGACTCTCTAAAAACCTAATGATCTTTCTGAAAACATAGAAGTTGGGAGTGGGGGGGAATAAATATAAAAATGTACTTTCAGAAATTGTTATTCATTGCCAGTGTCAGCAAATTTGACTTTAAAATTTGAGTGTATATTTAGAGAACCTTGGGGAAATAGCATATAGATCCAGTTGTAGTTGTGTGGGATTTTGTGAATCCTTCAGGAAATATTTTGTTGGGAGTATGTTTTACCTCTTAAGATACCCAGGGCTGAAGGAGAACTTAATCCAGGAGAATTTTTGTAGCCTTGACAAAGTTTACTTACAGATGTTGAATAATTTCATCTGTATGGACTTAATCTGATATCTGCTATGTTGCTGCTTAGTCTGTTGTTACTCAAGAGATTCTTAAATTCTGATTCAGTGTCCTGAAATGAGCAGTGTGTTTCTCTCAGATGTCTTCATGTGTGTTTTTTTTGCATATTTTTTTAAAATTAAATATTTGATTTGTAATAACTCCCACCCAGAAGTTTGCTGCCAGGGGGAAGAGCTGTCCTAAACTATGCTTTGGTAACAGTCTTCCTTGGGTGGACCTGAGAAACAGGACAGTAGAAAACTGAGGCTGCTGAATGTTTTTTTCTGTACAGAGAATAATCTGCAGTTTTCCCTCTAAGTAGCTCTGCATTGCTGTCAGGGCATTCTCCTAGGAATGCCACACTTCAGGTTTTATTTTCTGTATAACAATGTGATACAAAAGCTCACTTTCCTGAAGATTTGTTCATGCTAATTAGTGTTCTTCCTCTATACAGGCTGTTGTTAGTTTTCGATGCTACAATTGATATCTTACCTTTATTCTTTTAGAATAGAGGTTTTTTTATTTATTTTTAATTGAAGGCATGTTTCAGGATTGAAGATTGTATAATCTTTTCCCCTAAAATAGAAAAAAAGTATTTTTGGAGGAATTTTTCGGGTATTTCTTGATGTGTGTTTTTGTTGGATGTTTGTTTACTTTGGCAGGATGGCATTTTCAAGATGAATCTTTCTCCTGATGGAGCTCTTTTGGCAGCTATTCATTTCTCAGGAAAACTGACAATCTGGTCTATTCCATCTCTCAGACAACAAGGAGAATGGGAACAAACTGATCAGGTAAGAAGAATGTACATATTTAGAAACTTGAATTATGTATCTTACTGTTCTGAATATGTGTTCTCATAGGAGATGGGAGGAGTTCAAGTAACTACCTCAGCTGCATTTTAGCTTTCCAGTCAACTCCATGCTTCCAAAAGCCCTATATTTACTTTTATAAGTCTTTCTATGTTTAACCATGAACTGTAACCTTGAAAAATTAAGACAAAAACCCAGTTATATTGAAGAGAATTTTTCATGAGGCATTTTGGTGCCAAGTAAGTAACATTGTTCGAAGTAGATGGAAATGCTCTTATAAAATAGAAGTCAAGGCTAACACAGGTAACTTTATTTGAATAGTTGAAACAAAATTCTGCTGGATGTCTAATATGTTCTTCTATTCCTCCCTCAAAATTTATCTTACTTTCTGCCAGATAACACTCTGGAATAGTTGGTTAATTAGTCTGGTATTATGTCCCTTGGTTTCTACAGGAATTGTGTGCAAAAGTAGAGGAAGTTATGTTAGAAATTGCTCAGACACTGGCAAACTTTTATGTGACTAACATGAATTTAAACATTGGTAATTAAAAATGAATTAGTTTCTAAAGAAAATTCCAAATAACTAATACACTCTGTGGGTGTAGATAAAACTTTATTTTAATGAGGAAATGCATTTTGAAAAGTGACAAAACTGAAATGATGCACACTAGCATGTGAAGTATTCTGGTTTTCCTCCCATTAATTTCTTGACTAATAGATCACAGAATCATACAGAATATGCTGAGTTAGAAGGGATCCACGAGAATCTTCAAGTCCAACCCTTAGTCCTGCCCGGGAACATCCCCAAGAGTCACACTGTGTGTCTGAGAGCACTGTCCAAACACTTCTTGAACTCTGCCAAGGTTGTTGCTCTGACCACTGCCCTGGGGAGCCTGTTGCAATGCCCAACCACTCTCTGGATGAAGAACCCTTTTCTAATATCCAACCCATACTAAACCTCCCCTGACACAACTTTAGGCTATTCCCTTGGGTCCTGTCCCTGGTCACTACAGAGAAGAGATCTGTGCCTGCCCCCACTCCTCCCCTCACAAGGAAGTTGTAACTGCAGTGAGGTCTCCCCTCAGTCTCCTCTTCTCCAGGCTGAACAGACCAAGTGCCCTCAGCCACTCCTCATACGGCTTCCCCTCAAGGCCCTTCACCATGTTCGTTGCCCTGCTTTTGACACTCTCTAGTAGCTTAATGTCCTTCTTACATTGTGGTGCCCAAAACGGCACACAATATTCAAGCTGAGGCCACCCCAGTGCAGAGCAGAGCAGGACAATCCCCTCCCTTGACCGGCTGGTGATGCTTTGCCTGATGCCCCCCTAGACACAGCTGGCCCTTCTGGCTGCCAGGGCACAAAATTTTGCCCATGCCAAGTTTTTCTTGCTTGCCAAGAGTGGGATTTGAACATGCACCTGCAGATCACAAGGAATTCCCCGGGCCATTGAAAGGCTTTTCACTTTAGGTACTGTGTGTTATGTTCTAAACCTGCAAGACATGAACCAACATCAATTCTAGACAGGGTAACCAGACAGAATCGAAATGTAATTTCAAGTTTATTTAGAAAAGTATTTTTAAAGAATAGCGACCAAAAAAACCCCCAAATAAAGTAAAAAACACCAAATAAAACCCCAAACAAACCCTCAAAAAATTTCTGCTCTAGTGTTGGGAAAAGTGTGTGTCTATACACATATCCTTGTGTCTCTATTTTTGATGTACATTTCAGACAGGTTTTGCTCAAGGTACTCACAGTGAGTTGCATTTCCTTTTTAGCAGTAAAGAATATGTATTCTGAAGGAGTGTTTGGTACTTTATAATTCAGTGAGAGTCATTTAAAGGCATATTCAGTAATTGACTGTTCCCAGAGTTGTTTTTATAGGGAAACTGGTGTCCAGTATAATGTATATTTTTGTAATGTGTGTGATTCCTGTGTAATCATCACCCAAACGTATTTATGAAATTAATTCTAGAGTGGCCTCATCTTTACTTTCAATTAGTAGACTTCTCTTTCTACTGAAAAATTCAGTCAAAAAAGCACCTTCTGTGTGACCCAAGCCTGCTTTGGTTGTGTGAGCTGCATAATATACCTGTACTTCCTATGTTGCACTTACAGGCAGGATTTCTGTCATCTGTTTTGGTTTAGTTCTCATGTGTTCTCATAGTACTAAACAGAGTTTAAAAGAAGAACACTGCAACAAAATTCCAAACATCACAGTGCATCATTAAGTAATGCTGCTTCTCTTCTTGCACTGGTCTTGAAAAGGGCTTTATAATTTTGAAAAAAAGCAGAGAAAATACTTAGAGCGCTGTACTAGACTGGTACACAGGACCACCTGCACAGAGCAAACAGGGGGACTGTTTGGAGATTCTTTTGTATGCCTGGACATGTATAGACAGGAAAACCAAACACTTGGCTTCTGATTGCTGGAGAGTCCTTATTTCAGAAAACTTTAGGGTATTATTACTGCAGACTAGGCCAGGTCTTGTGGTACTATTGTTTTCTAATATGGTGTTTTAGGAATCCAGAAAATCCAGATTTTTGCCTTGGTGTTGTTTTGTTTTGTGGTTGTTGTTGTTGGGTTTTTGTTTGTTTGTGTTTTTTGTTTTTGTTGTTTTTTAAAATTATCTGGAGAAAGGTACAATGACACAACAGAAGCTGCATATGTTCAGAAAAAGTTTGAATTTCTATGAAGAATTTTCATTGAAAACCAAGTGAGTCAACAACAGAGTAAATATGCTGATTCTGTGTTATGAAGACCTATTGCATATAATCCTTTTTTATCTCACTATTTTTTTTCAGCCAGGCTATGATGAGCTCAACCCAGACTGGAGACTTTCTAGTGAAAAAAGAAAGAAAATAAAAGGTATGCAGTACAGTTAGATTGTTATTGTGTAGTTAAAAATAGTAATACAAATATGTGAAGACCTGAAATGGGTTAGTTCAATGTCAATTAGAATGTTTGCCAAAATTGTATGTATGGTTTGAATTTGTGGCATGGCATAGCTAAATGAGTGTCACAATAGGGGTTTTAGGTTCTCTCTTAGGAATGCTTTTGTAGCCATAACCACAAATAAGATATTTCAGTTAATATAGGATTTAATTTTTTCCTTCTGTGAATGTCTAATAAATCTTGAAAGCTAATGTAACTTGAAGATGTTGGTTTAAAATTCTAAAATCAACGAGCTTAGTTTCCTCTGACTGGATTTGCCTCATGTCAGTCTGTTGTTTTCTGAAAATTCAGACCACTATGTGCAGACATTTAGCACCTGGTTATTGCATGGCTATTCCAGGAGTGCAGAGATCAATAGCTATTCCATGATGCATTCGCTGCTCCTTGTGAACATCTATATCATTAAAAGATCCCCTGGTTCTTTGTCCTATTTTTCTTGATGATTCTGTCTTTGGATTCATTCATCTGACCTTCATGGGTAGGCTGCTGACTAAGCACATGTAGGACAGTGAACTGACCTGTTTCTCTGTGCTGTTTGGGGAAAGATTGTTTTCATCAGAGAAGTGGGAGGTGACATGTAGTGAACAAATTGAGCCAACTCTCTGGTGAATGTTTTGTCCCAAGAAGTTACCATAATCAAGACAGTCTTGGAAATGCCACAGCTTCTGTCCTCTGTCCTAGACACTATTTTTTATTTCTTTTGTTCATTGACTCTTTCTCATAACATCATCTTCTAGGCTGTTTTAGGAGCCTTTGTTCGTAGTTGCTACTTATTCTCAAAAGCAATTTAGCCTTTTCTGATGTTCATTAGTATTAGGTTTGTTGCCAGGTCAAGAACGGCCTGATAGGTATTGAAGTAAATCTTCATCAAATATCTAAAATTTGTAGTATTTTGTACAAGTAAATCAAGTTACTGTGAATGCTTCTTACAAATAAATTGTATATATTACATCTGAAATTAAGTGATTTTTTTTTCTTCTCAGCAGCTTTATTTAATACAGAACTGATTTAGTAAAATATAGTTGATATTAAAGACAAACTTAGTGAATCAAGGTTGTACATACAATAATAAATGTCTGTTAAATTAGATCATCTTTCTTAATAATTGAAGTCTCTTCTGTTCTTATCTAGTGTTGAAAGTTTTCTTTCTTTCTGTGATGCATTCTTGTTTGTTTTAGATAAAGAATCCTATTACCCATTGATAGATGTAAATTGGTGGGCAGATAATTCTGTCATCCTGGCTCGCTGCTCTGGTGCATTGACTGTGTCATCAGTCAAGACATTAAGAAACTTGCTGGGAAAGTCATGTGAATGGTTTGAGAGTTCTCCTCAGGTCACTTCGGCTCATGATGGAGGATTTCTTAGTCTGGAGGTGAGGAATGTGCATGAGCAGATACCTTTTTGTAATGCAGTACAACAGTTTGCTTTTTCATATGTAATCCTAAAGGGAGTGTATGGTTAAAAAATAAGTTGTTAATACTAATAGAGAAAGAGATTCTGTTTCCTTATCTCTAGATAGGTATTGCAGGGAAATTCTGAACTTTCTGCAACTCAACTGTTGTAATAAAAACTTGATTGCCAAATAACTTCTGGAGAGTAGAGGCAAATGTTGAGTCCCAATGAGAGGAATCTTGCAGCAGGAAATAGTTTGTGTCAACAGTTTTCTCTGTTTTGTATGTTAGTGCATTTGAAGAATACTGCAAGCATTCCTCTTCCATTTTGAAAGACACGCCTCTTACAGTGGGAGTGTATTTAGAAGAAATGAGGAACATGCTTAAATTAAGGCATAGGCATTGAAGAGATACATACTTTGTTTAGTAAGATTCCAGGAAGTAGTAGAATATAATGAAGTGAATAAAAATTTTCTTTGAAGCTAAGAAAAATGTTCTTTTCTAAAGCTTGCATTGAAATAGGTCTTCAATATCTTAAAAAAACGTTTAAAGTAATATTGGACTTAAGAATATCTCGGTATACACCAAAGCTTGTGTGTATGTTTTTGAAAAGGCATATCATTCTGGAAATAATACAAAGCCAGCCACTAGCTTATTACAGCCTAAGTATGTTAGTTTGAGATGACACTGAACAGAGAACCTTGCTTTTTGATTAGCTGGGTGTTGAAAACACTCCTGAATGCTGCATTAAGCTATAGACCACTGTACAAAGATGTCTCCTTAGTTCTGTCCTGTCTGGTGGTGCAGGGCATTTAGTACAATGGCAGGTTACTGTGAAGCCTTCACTACTTCAGTGGGTAAGAGATGGAGCCTCACATCCAGGAGACAAACGCAGTCAGGGTTTGTGGAGCATGTTGTGTATGTATGTATGGCCAAACTTCACAAACGAAGATTAGGGAAGGGCTCTCCCCACATGGGTGTGCCCTTCTAGCCTGTGCAGTGGATTTTTTAGGTAAGGCACAGTGTACGCAGAACTGGCCCCACTGTTTAAGTCCTAAAGTCCATTTGCCACGGCCGAGCAATCTTGGACAATGACAGTGAAAGTCCTCGGGACTGTCTCCAGCACCCGGTACTAACTGGGGCTGCCCCTGCTGAGCATTCGAGATCTGACGGGATGGGATGGTAGGGAGGAATTGAACTGACAGGAGACAGTCCCCACTGAGACTCGAACTCAGGTCCTTGGGATTTGGAGTCCGGAGTGCTCTCCATTACACCAGGGGACCGCACAGAGCATGTTAATCAAACTGAGAAATGAAGGGTTTACAGGAGACAGGGAGGAAGGATGTTGACTCAGAGGTTTGGGGTACTGGAAGTTGAGATGTACTCAGTCCTCACCAAACTAGTGTAGGTGTGCTAGGTGGATGCTTCTTGTTCATATTTTCTGTGCAGTGTGAGATAAAACTTGTTCCAAAAAGATTGCGCTTGGAAAGCAGGCCTGGTGATGAAGATGAGGGAGAAGATGACTCTGACTCAGATGATGAAACTTCTGCTAAGGACAGATACTTCAGTTACCTGAAGCAAGGCCTGTACTTTGTGACAGAAATGGAGCGATTTGCTCCTCCACGTAAACGACCACGTACTATTACAAAGAATTTCCGCCTTGTCAGTTTGAGATCCACAACTCCAGAGGAACTGTACCAGAGAAAAGTAAGTATAGAAGGAAAGGTCCAATCTCTCTTAATTACCTTTATTTAGAAAGAGCTTTTTACTTTTATTTCCTGATATATTAGTGGAAAGATTTAGACACATATTTCTAAGAGTCTCCAAATTGACAGTGTACTGTGTCACCTAATAAAAGCCATCATTGTTTAAAACTAGCATTATAATAATTGAAATGAAATGATGTTTGAACATCACAGAGAGACACTGTACATCATTGGCTTGACTAGACTTGGAAGTGTGCTCCTGTCAGTGTTTACAAATAATGAAAAATCTGGCATATGTGTTGAATGAAATCAGTTTATCTTGTTAGGGGCCAGGGAATGGGATAACTTTTACTCTGATGTGTTTTGCATGTTTTTTTCAGTCATACATGCAGGTTAGGGCTGTGCCTCACACTTTTGTAGAATAAATGCTGCTTTATCTTTACTGCTGTTGTAAACACTACTTTGTCTAGGCCATTTCAATAGTTCTGATGGTAAACCAGCCCACTCTATAGCTGTTAAAGTGTCCAGAGTGTGCTGATACCATACTGGTTCCTAAATAACTTCTTCCTTCTTTTTGAGGGAAAATCTCTGATTTTCTCGAGGTGTCCGTCAGGTTTGAGTTTTACTGATCTGTAGCTTGAACAAGTCTTTCCTACCTGCTTAAACATACCCACAGTAATTATCTCTCTACCTGTTTCAACACATGGAATTAAAAATTGATTGTTTAATATGGAAATCAGATGACTTTCATTTTCATGTGTTTGCTTTTCAGATTGATAATGAAGAATATGGGGAAGCTTTGTCTTTGGCTCAAACATATGGCCTTGATTCTGATCTTGTGTACCAAAGACAGTGGAGGAAGTCAGCTGTTAATGTTGCTTCAATTCAAGACTACTTGGTGGGTTTGTTGTTTGTGACTTTCAGGCTTTCTTATCAGACTGACTGTATTATCTTTGCAGAAATTGAATTCTCAATTGTGTTCTAGTTTATGCGACCTAGACTGGTGGCAGTTTGGAGAATTGTCCTGCAAATCCATTTCATGTCATGTGAAAGAGAATAACCTTCTTAATTTAACTAAATAGCTGATCTAGAAACCTTAGAAGTTAAAGTCTTTCTTTTGGAGTGTTTTCTAACTTGCATTAATGGCAGCATGCTTTCTATATTGTAATCTCTTCCCCCAGATGCAGCAGTAGATTGCTGCCTGGCAAATGAAGAAGAATAATTTGACAATGAAGTGTGTTTAAATACCTTGCAAGTATTTTAGAAAATGATTTGGGAAGGTGAAGTTGGTATCAGTAGCTGTATGACCAAGTCTGAATAACAGAATTTACAGTGAACTCTGCTACTTTTAACTGGAGCTTTTCAGTAGAATCCAGCATGGGGAATTTTTGGCTTGGGAGAAAGACTTCTAACTCAGCAGACAAGTGGTGTCAAAGTTGTGCAACCTAATGGTGCTGCAGAAAAAAGTATGATATTGAAAATTACTCTAGTGCTGTGGTGGAATACAGTTGGTTTATAAAAACTGCATTTTTCCCCCAAACCATGACATTTTATTTAGTGTATGAAGGAGTAATGTTAATTAGGAAGTACAAATATTGACTTCTGTTCACTTGTTCTAAAAATTCTGCTAAAACAGTTGGTATTACTGTGCCCTTTTCTGTCACATACACTGAGGGAATTATGTTTTTTGTGTTCTCTTTTCTTGGCTCACATGATCAGTCATCAGATGAACTCAACATTTATTTAAGTGGAAGAAATACATCTCTGGTTTTGTTGCTTTGGACTGAATCATATAACATGTCTGTGCTCTTGTTTTGGACAGAGTAAAATTAAGAAACGTGCATGGGTTCTTCATGAGTGCTTGGAAAGAGTTCCTGAGAATGCAGATGCTGCTAAGAAGCTTCTTCAGTATGGCTTGAAAGGCACAGACTTGGAGGCTCTTGTGGCCATAGGGAAAGGAGAAGATGGTGGCAGGTTTGGGAAGGGTATTTTTTTGGTCTGTTTTCATTTTAAAGAATGGTGTATAAAGTAATTTCTAGTAATTTGCTAAAATTTTTTCTTTACCAACCACTAATGAAAAAGCTAAGAAGCTTTTGCAGAATGTAAAGAAAGGTAATGCTTTGAATCAGACTATGCTAAAGGTACACAAAGTACCTATTCTCATTTTACCTTTGTATGTTTATAAAATGTAATGTTAACTGTAAATATGTGTATGTAGCATGTAAAAAGTGAAATTGCTGGTTATTTTATACTGCATTTTGCCTCTTCTCTGGTTGCTCTATAATTTCCTCATCATGGAGAACTTAATGATGTCAATATTTTCTATGAGAATCTATTTCTCTTGCCACTTTTGGAAGTTGCAACTAACCCTATCAGTGCTTTCGATTGTCTGTCTTAATTGTTGTAAAGATCTGTAATGATTAAGCAGAAAGCCAAGACACAGTAGAGACAGTTCTCCACAGTATTCAGTTCTCGGTGGTAGAAGTAGAAGAGGCTGTTCTGTCTTTGTGCAGTCATCTATTACCATTGTGTGTTGTAGAGCTGCTACTAATCCCCAGTGCTGCCTGGGGAATTTAGGAACTTTTCTCAAGTTTGGTTTTGGTTTGTTTTAGGGTGAGGTGGAAACAAGAAGTGATGCCTCTTGTGGGCTTGTTTACAACAGCAAAACTCAGTATTTTTCTATTAAAGTGTAGATTTTTAGTCAAGACATGAATGTAAAACTGTGTTAGTATGTCTATTCAAAAAATAGTTCATCATGTATTTTTTTTTAATTTTTTAAAATTTTTTTAATTTCATCGTCATTGGTTGGATGGCTGGTTTTGTCTTTCAGATTTATCTTACCAGGGGAGGTGGACATTGAAATTCCCTATGAAGACTTTTTGTCACCAGATGAAGAAATGGATACTAGAAAAGAAAAAGAGTTCAAGAAGCGCCAAGAATTGCTATTATCAGTGAACTTTTCAAAGTAAATGAAATGTTATGCCATGTTTTATTGAGTTACAGGTTTATACTAACTGCACAGTTGCAATAACATAGTTACTCTCATGTATGTTCTTCCTAATCCAAAAGTGGGTTAAATTTTAGTGGGCATTATATTGTGTCAGGGTTCTTGGCTTACTTAATTTCTGGATATATTCTAGTGCACAAAGTCATTAAAATGTGCAGCCTTGGTCTTCATATGCACATGATATACAATATTGGTTACAAACATGAAAATTCCTACTTTGAACACAGGCTGACACTGGAGCAGAAGGAGCTGTGCCGTAGCAGGCTCAAGCTGTTAACTTACCTTGATCGCCTTGAAACCTACGAGGTGAGTTCTTTTAAGAGTTCTCACACTGTAGGTATTCCTGTAACTTTCTCTTCACATCATCATATCTTTTTTTGCTATATATTTCAGTATTAATGTTTATAGGCTTCTTGAAATGCTATAGTCTCTCACTGGAGAAAAGTAAGACATTTTCTTCAAGCTACTATGTTTCTTTTGCTTTCCTGTTTCAAATGACTGGCTTCTAGTCTTGCGAGATGTAGTTGAGAGGAAGCCTGCTTTGAACATCCCATGTCTGCAGGGAATTCAGTCATGCAACAACATGGGATGTGGAATTCATGCAGGATTACTATGGTTTGCCTGTCAGTGGAATTGGCAAGTTTTATTTGGATTCTCTAACAAGTCTTGTTCTTCCATGAGCTTACCAAAGTGAAAGTTTTTGGAATGTCAGACTGTATTTTGCAGAGTTTATGAATTTTAACTTTGCAATTAGCACTGCACACACGTTAGGACTTCTACCACATATCTTTGCAACTAATGTTGTCTAAACCCTAATTAAAATAAGGTCTTAACTTACCAATCAAAAATGCATCTATTTTTTTCATGCTGAAACAAAAACCCAGCATGCTTTTCAGCATCTATCTCATACTTACTCATCACAAGATAAAGGAGTGTGTGGTCTTTTGATGCTTTTGTGAATCTTGCATAAAAAGCAGTCGCTCTTTGGTTTTCTTTTTAAGGAAATCCTTGGAGGGCCTCATGCAGCTGAGCAGCATTATGATGGAGAATTCTTCAAGAAGTTCAGAAATCAGAATATTGTACTTTCAGCAAGAACTTATGCTCGGGTATTATTAATATATTTTATTATTATGTTACTGTACTAAATATTGTATTATTAATACAGTTCTATTAATTATTACAGCATATTAATTTTGCTAGAATGTTACATTGTTCTGGTATTGCAGTTTGCTTTTAGGTGCTTTTCCCCCCTGCTTTTGAACTTAGTTTAATTTCAATAGGAATTTAAGAGGTGGGCGTGTATTTCATTTTAAATAAGTACATGCTGTGACCTTGAGCTTACTTTCTTTGTTGCTAAAGAAAATGTAAAAATTAAATCTTGGTTGCATGACCTAACTTTACATTTCTTGCTCATTTTTAGTCTAAATTAGTCTTATACTTGTTTTGCAACTTACTGATTTGTTCTTTAGGAAAGCAATGTCAGAGCCCTGGAAATTTTGTTTACTTTCCATGGATCAGCTTTACTGCCACACAGACAGGCAATTCTCTCCAATTTTCCAGAGACTACTTCGCCACATGAATATGCTTTGTTGTTACCTGAAGCTCGGTAAGGATACATCAATGGATATTAACTAAAAGAAGGTTGATTTTTAGGTTAAAACATAAATTAATTTCCATATGTGGCAATCTGCTATTGTTTATTACCTGGAATTGAGGGTAATGTACTTGACCACTCTTCATTTTCTGCTTTACTTTGTATCATTTATGGATCTTTTTGGTCTCTTCTGGTTATTAACAGGGAGGTAGAGATTTTAAATGTTCTTTCCTCCATCATGGGATGGCAGGAAACGTGGACTTTTCTGACCTGAAACTGCCTAGATTTTCATGTGTGTAGGACAGGACAGGACTTGAATTGATTTGCAGTAACAGTCAGTGTTAAGAAATTAATAATAAAAGTGTTTAGCTCCCTGGAAGCAAATAATGTTTTTCTGGATTTGTTTTGAGAAATAATTTAATACTTAGGCAGTCTTCAGAATCTTCAGAACTTCAGAATCATTAATCTTCTTGATACTGATTCTTATTCAACTTGGTAAGGTAGAATTATGAAAAGCTTTAAATCCAGACTTTTCCTACTGGTTCATTTCAGCATAAAATGTTGAACATCATAATTATGTTCTGTATATTTTTTGCTTCTAGAATGTTTCTTTCAGACACTTCAATTATGAAATTAGTTTTGAAGCATATTGTTCAGTGCTCATAAATAGTTGGCAGATTTCATTATTTAATGTTTCAATAGGACTTTGAAGCCTTACTTCAGAGGGAAAGTTTTTGGAGTAACTAAAAGAATTTTTCTTTTTGTAGTCTTCCAGCATTTCATTTCAAGGTTTTGATGGTCCCATTTGGGCAATTCTCCATGTAGAATAGGGTTTTTCAATTCATCAAGTTATTCCCCTGATGTTTTTCCTAGCTTATAATACTTATTAGTTTTGCCTTTTCTGAAGAGACAAAACAGTCTTTATTTCATGATATCTGATGCTTCCCTTTTGTGTGATGGTAGTATTAGAAACACAATTAGTTAAGGCATGAAAACACTTGTTTTATCCTTTCCTTAAGGTGACAGGACCACGAAGAGAAATTATTGCAGCATTTATAAAATTGGTAAAATGTATTCCAGTTTTTCTCTTTTGATAAGATTTATAATATGAGGAATAGGGAGGAAGTGTCATCTTAAATTTGGTTGTGATATTTTGCTTGTCATAAGTAGGCTCCCCTTTCTGAAGAGTTGTTTGTTCTTGGGGTTTGTTTTTTGTTGTTGTTGTCATTGTTTGGTTTCTTTTTGAAATGGACTTATGTGCCAAGAGGCAAAATAACAGCTAAAATAAAACATTTCACTAGTGATCTAGTAGTAAAGATGTGAAGTTATGGGTTAAGAACTTAGTTTTGTCTGCTGTTGAAAAATGGAAGTATGTAGTTTGAATCTGTATTCCTGTAGCAGACAGAACTTCCAGTGCTAGAATCAGGTATATACAAGTTCACACTTACTTTTTTTTCCAGATTGCAGAATGGACAATACTGTGTGTCTCTGAAATGTTTGCCCTTGGACAACTACAAAATGAGAATGAGATCAAATCCTACATGCACAAATCTCATATACTCAAAAAAATATAAAAATATACCGTATATTTGATCTAACCTTTTCAAAAACTGTTCTCTGTTACAAAACTGCTTGCTCACATAATACTGCTAAATGCACTCCCTAAACCACTATTTTATTAATGTAATAAAATTAAATATGCACTGATGAAAACATATATTAATGACAATAATATATTAATGAAACAGACTTATGTTGTACAATGTAAAATTTTCTTTCTACTTTATAAACTTTTTTTTTATAAATGGGATGGATCTCCCCTCCCCTGCCAGTTCAAATAGCTTCAGCTTCTGGCAGTTCTTGTTTCATGTGAGTCAGAATGAGTTCATGTGAATTGAAGAGAATTCAAGTTCTTGGTCATTTTCAGTGAATTTATTGGCCTTTCAGTTCTAGCATTTGTTTTTTAAAGAGGTTATTTGCATGATAGAAATACTGACCTTCTGTAAATATGTCATTATTGTTACGATATCTAGTTTCAATGACTGTGCTCTCTAGTTTTCTTTTTATTAGAAGACAATATGTAAACATAATTTGCCATAAATTAACTAATTGAACAAGGTTATGATACAATTTATTCATTTCCACATAACATTAAAAGGTTGTAGGTACTCTAATTAACAGAATTCTGAACAAAGAAAAAACAGAAGTATAAACTCCAGTGTTCAACTGGTAGAAGAAATTTTGGCAGCCTTAACACTTACTGTCTCTTTAGCTTATGCAGCTTGTACTTACAGGAGTCTCAGGATAAGGACTTAATTTTTTTTTATGTCAGAGTAGGTTGATTAAATGGGAGGCCTTTGGGTTTTTTTTCCTCCGGTGTGTAGTAGTTTTGTAGTGCTGAGATGGTGTGCTGGGGGATTCAAGTACCCCAAAGTTGAGGAGAAACTCAGAAGGATGTTTCATTAGGGTTCATTAGGGTTTGTGTTATTTTTGATAATTCTAATGCCAGAATAATGCCCAGTGTAGAGGCTCTGGCTCTCTGAGATCTGCTCGGATGCGAAGGCTAAGGGCAGTGCCAGTCATGCCCACTCATGTGCCAGAAATTAGCTATAGGGTGCAACATCTTTATGGTTGGTTGAGAGTAACCATCAATTAATGAAAGTCACTGGTAAGATGTTTGTGTTGAAGTGTTAGCTGTAGTCCTTTATAGAGGTTTGATTCCTCTTCTTATCGACTCTGTAGTGAAGCTCATGTTGATTTGCAAGTTCATTGATGTACATTAAGTGTGTACCAGGGTCTGGTAGGCAGAAGTCTGTTGGCTGAGGCATTTAGCTGTTAACTAAAGATTTATGGGATCAAAGCCCATCTGCCTGGACAAGGTCCTAACTTAATTAAAACATCTGAGTTGCATTTGGGAGATGCAGGTTGATAGGTTAATATCCTGGGGATCTTAGCATAAACTAAAAGTTTTTTAAGTTTCATTTAAAGCTTTGAAGGCCTTCAGTTTGGGTGATCCTAAGTTTCTAGGGGATACTGAGGATTACCGGGGAGAGTATTAAGCATATGGGAGATAAGGTGGTAAAGGTGGCAGTTAAGCTGCCTACTGACTTGCTAGTATGTAATTGTTTTATGTGATTTGTGGAGTTTGGTGGGAGTGTAATTGCACAGTATGCCAGGAGGAGGTAGAAAAACAGTCCAAGGAGCGTCAAGAGTATGGTGATGATTGTTGCTGTTGTAGTTATTTCTTGTTAGTTGTTGGATGATGAATCATTCAGGTAGGAGGCCTATCACCGAGGGGAGTCTGGCTGGAGATAGAAGTGTAGGAGTTCAGTTATTGAGGGGATTTTTGTTTGTGCAGTTCGTGTGGATAGTTTTAGAATTTTGGTTGCATTGAGGGTGAAGAATACAGCAGCAGTTATTAAAGGGTATAACTAGAAGGTAAGTAGGGAATTTGTGGCTGTAGATGATGATAATGGCCTTTTCAGCCCAAGTAAGAGATAGATGAACTAATGAACTTTGACTTTAGATAAATCTAGTAAGGGATTTTGAGTCAGGAAAGGACTTAACTTGGTTTTCCTTTTGAAATTTCACACTGTTGCAGTTGTGAAATATTGTATATCCTGCATATCAGAAGGGGTTTTTTTACTTCCAGTTGCCAGAAACGCTATTCTTTTGTGTTATGTCTAGCTCTTTGTTTTTCTGAAAATGCATGGTCACCACATCTGTACCAAGAGATATCAGTGGGCTGTTTGGTTGCTGTGTGGTGCATGTGATGAGACCACTAGGACAGACCAACTGATGACAGTGCCCGTGTTAAGAGTACAGCCTTCCCCAGTGCCCTAGCTTAGAGCACACTTTGTGCCTTGCTGATTCCTTTACTGTTGGCCTCCTACAGCTCAGACCTCTTACTGAGTAAATGTGCTGGTTTAAAGGCGAACCAGCAGGGGAAATGAACTCACCACGAGAGAGATTGTAAGTCAGAGCTAAAATTTAATAATAATATTACAATAAATACACTGACACAAAAGGGAAATTGCTTTCAACTCACAATAAACCCAGCAGTATAGCCCAGTGTCCTGGGGCACAAACCCAAGGGGGTTTGTTTGCCCTTGTGCTGAGACCCCTGTGGCTCCCCCAAGTCCAGAACAAAAGGAAATGAAAAACCTGTTGGTGCAGGCGAGGGCTGTGGTCTGGGCGAGAGCGGGGATCTCCTCCTATCGAGGTCCTGCTGCTCCTCTGGATCCGACAAGAAGTTCCTGAGGTCTTCTTACCCACCACTTATGTACCCTCAGGGAGCACCCTGTTCCTCCCCCTGGGCGGGGACTCACACAATGGGTGATTAACTCTGGGAGCCAGGGGGTGTTGGACTGTTGATGGCCCATTAGCAGCTCTGCCCCCTTAGGCTGAGTGTGAAGGTGATAATGACTCCCTGGGCAGCTGCTGCTAATGGCCCATTGTCCTTGGGGAATGAATAGAGGGGGTAGAATACACAGCTTTGATCACCCCCACACAGTGTCAACTGGTCCCTCCTGCTCAACTAGGACAGTAAAAAAGATTATGGTGGAGTTGTCTTTCCAGGTCTTCATATATGGCCCGGTGTGTGTGTAGGATGAAGTACTGTTGTGAACTTACCATATTATGTCTGTATACATTGCACACTTTAAACAATAAGAGGGTTGGTTCCCAGCTGTGCTCTCTGATATGACACCTATCTAAATGAAAATTCACCACAGTGCTCTATGTTGTCTTAGTTCCTCCATCTCTAGAGGAATCTGGCTGAGGAAAAACATGATATTGTATGGCAGGTGCTATTTGTTTGTGCATGGAACAGGTGAGGTGGGGCAAGTGAGCACCTGTAGCTTCTCCCAGGGCGAGAGCATTGAAACACAGCTGCTTGCTGTACACCACCACCAAATAAATGCATGTACAAGTGCTATATATTAAGAATTTCCTAACCTATAAGAAATGTTTTTGTAAAGGTTGTGTTTTAATTGCCATCTCCTTTTATCTGGATCCCCCAGTTCAGCTGCAGGTAGTACATTGTATGTACCTGCTGAAAGAAAGGCTCGTTTTGACTAGTGCGTTCTGTAGGCATACAGTAGTTTTTCTTTTTACTCACACATCTTTTACAGTAGGATGGCATATAAAGGCCAATGTCACAAAAATCTTGAGGTCTTGTCAGTCAAGGAAGAGTTGGCAAAACAAATCGGCAAAAACAGGTGGGTTTTTTTTTCCTGTGCCAGGTTACTAGGAAATACACATGTATTGTTTTCCTGTGTCTGCTTGTAAGAAGTCTCAGGTGTCAGGTATCCTTTTGTTTCTCATTTTTGGCACATGTTTTGTAGCTTATCATCTTTAGGGGTTAAATCTCTGAACAGTTCAGGAGGAGGTGTGTGATGTCTAAGTAGACAACGTAGGTGTTCATGAAACTCTTGCCAAGGACTGCAGTTTAGGTAAGCTCAACAGTTCCCTGATCTGAGAAGGAATCTGAAATGCTGAGAGACATTGGTGGCTCAAAATGCCTGTTGGCTTTGAATTTTGATAGGCAGACATTACTAAGTAATGTTTCTGCAGAATTGGAATTGTAATGTTTTCCTAATTCTTTGCATATTATTTCTCAGCTTCTTTTATAATGATGGCTCCTAAGCCTCTGCTGTCTCTAAGTCATTGGGATTCATGCTCCTTCTCAAAGATCCATCACAAGTGCAGACTGCATCTGTTAAGACAATTAGAATGAAGGTGGTAAAAGTTTAGGTAGTCAAATAAGATGGTAGCTCTTTTTAATCCCTATTTTAATAGCCAGTATTTTTAATGTATAGTTAAGACTGTTGCCCTCAGGTTTTTAGATAAGATCTAGGAAAATACTGTTTTACAGCCATTATAAATATGTACCCAGAGTATTTTTCCTTTTCTTTTAAGTTTCTTACCGTTTTTACTACATTTAAGTGCTATATTGTAACATTACTGCTCATATTTTCAACTCACAGAAGTCTGGAACTTCAAATGTGTAGTTCCCTCAACAGCTGTAAGTCTGCTATATTGCACATTATGCCATAGTAAAAATCTTCCCCCTAAGATAGTAACTTTTTATATGTTGCTGTGTTTTTACTTCTTAACTTTCTCCAATACTAGTTTTCAGTTGTGACATAAAGTGCATTTTTAGTGGAGAGTTGTGGATGAACTCCATTTGCCTGATGAGCTGGGGTGGAAATGGAAATGCCTTCTAAAACCTTACTGATGCTTTTAAAACTTGACAATTTCCGTGTAGTTGACTTTCATTTGTAAATGAATAAATACTACTAAGAGTTCATAAGTGGTTAGCTTTGCCTTTCCATTATATCTTGTCCTGAACTAGGTTTTTAGTTACTGCCTGTTGCACTGCAGTTTCAATGTCTTCAGAACTCTCTTAATATATAGTCTCCATTTTTTTATATTAGTTTTTCTTCAGAAGTGGAACTACTTTTGTTTTTAGTGTAGTTCAGAAGTGTTCTGTTAAAAGAACTAATCACCTGGTAAGTTCTGTTTCTTGTCTGAGTTCATTTTTATAGTGCTACAGTGAAAGTAATAAGGGCTTAACTTTTATATGCATGTCTTTGGTGGTTTTTTTTTGCACTAAGGGGAAGAAAAAAACAGTTCAGAGGTAGAGGGATCAGTGTTATTAATATTATTTTGAGGATATATTTGGTAAAGAATACCACAACAAACCAACTAAAATACTAAACCATTAGATCTTACCTTCTACAATGAAGTAAAAAAAAAAAATTGAGGAAAAAATTACTTTGTTGTGGTGACTCTTGTGTTCCTGTCTGGATTGACTTGTGTTAGCAGCAGTGAAGGTTCTTGTCCATGTAAAAATTAAAGCAGTGGTTTGAAGTGGAAGAACAAGATTCCTGCAAACTGCTTATGTGGGGATCTGGGAAAACAGCAGGAACAGCCAGGAGGCTGCTGCAGACAGTGAGCTGGCAAAAGTACCATAGATGTTAGTCTTGAGGAGTTTTTGAAGAGGAGAATGAGAACTTGAAGCCATGAGGGAGCTGTGGAGAACACAAACTGTCATGGAGAAAGGAGGAAAGTTTCACTGAAGCTGCTGTGTTGGAGCTGAGCTGTCCTTCAGCTGTATATCCACAGAACATTAACAGGGTTTTCTTGGTATTTTTGGCTATTTAATGTCTGACTTGTCCTGACTTCATCTACCATGTGTATCGTTTATCTGCATAGTCTGGCTTGCCTTTCCCAGTCTTCTCATGGAAGTGTATTGCTGCCATTGCCTCATTTGTTTGTTGCCTTTTTACAGGGTTTATAACAAAATTTCTCCCAGGAACGGTCGTTGTGCTTTATAAATGTATAGTTCTGAAGTAGTTTTTTCACGATTTGGTGGCAGACAGCTTTGATCTTACTTGGAGTTCAGCTGTGTCTTTAAAATGGCCCATTTTGATTTTGTGAAAGCTGCTGCCTCGAAATTTTAATTGTATACATCAGGTAAAAAAAGCCACACTGAGCTTCTGAGCTGAAGTTGTGTACTGTTAGTTGGCTTTTCTGATGTTTAGATTATTTGTTCTAAGTATTCAGGAGGAAAAAAAGTTTCCCTCTCCCCAAATTCTAATGATGTTAACCTCTCCCCTAATTTTAATGATGTTAACTGCATCATTAAAACTTAGCTTGATTTACTTATGTGAAACAGTTATAACTTTCTCCTCTGGTGGCAGAGTTGCTTCAAAAGGCCTGTCACTGCACTGTGCACAGCATGAATTCTGAAGGGTAGTTAAATGTGGCAGCCAAAAGCAGCTGGGATACCTTTTCCAGTGGTTTATGCAGATCAGTTTTCCCAAAATGTGTGATGTTTTTGGCACTCTGTTTTAGGCAGCAGCTGTACTCCAGTCTTGATGAATTAGGCACATCCTATGGATACTCTTGGAAAATGAAGCACTTGTATCACATAGTATATTGAAGTATTGGTAACCCAAAAATATAGGTAATCAGTTCTATAACTGTATTTTTTAATTCACTATTCAGCTACTATAATGATAGAAAAGAATATTTTTATGCAATATGAACAATGCAGTACATATTGCAGCTGTTTGAGACTATATCTGGGATACATTTCTTGTATTTCATCCTCAGTTATGGAATAATAGAGACATAACAAAACTGTTTCAGAGCCATAAGAATTGCAGAGCAACAGAAAGTGGCATTGATTTCCCCATTGCTGTCTGAGAAGATAAAGACTTTGGACAAAAGAGTTTCTAAATTAGATTAAGAAAGAATATTTTATTTATTTTATTTATGTATTTAACACACAAGCTTTCCAATGTAGAATTACTTGTTTATAACACAATTTTTCAGTCAATGAGACGTGACTAAAAAAAAAGAAAAAGTAAAGATTCATCTATGTCTAAAATACCCCAAACCTACTCTTAAAAATGTCAGTGTCTTTCACCAAAAAGATACTGTTTCATAAATGTGTTGGGACAAATTGTGTTTGCATTCAATGTGCACGAGTTTTACAAAGGAAAAGATTAAAAAAAAAGAAGTTTTCAACTAGATCAGTCTTGGAGACAGGCCTGTTGTATTAAATACTTAAAGGAAAAAAGCCCCACACAGTTGCTGTTGGTAATGGAGAGAATTGGAATCTGACCTTAAGACTGAATTAGACCTTCCTCTTTTGAAAGCCTGTCCTTGGCAAGAAAAATATTCTGCAGGTTTCAGTAAATGCGGTTGGTAGGATACAGAACCTACAATAGTATGGACTTCTTTTGTCAGAGAAAAGAATGGGAAGAATTGCTAAGCCAGTGTAAACAGTAGAGTGAAAAGAGCAATACAGGAAAAGTCATCTCTTTTTGAAGAAATAGAGTTGAATACTTCCACAATCAGTCAATTTACTGGGCTCCAATCATATTTATTGTACTGTTGAAAAGAGAGAAGGGTAAAGGGTGGGGGAGAAGTAGTGGCTCAGGAAAAAATAAAAAAAGAAAGCCTCAATGCCATGTTAATATTTGCTTATAGTTATGGTGTGTCACGGCTGATAGTTTGTTTTAGTTGGAAAAGAAAACCACCTGTTTCAGTGACTACAATGATCTGACCCCATGTCTGGTATTTTGAGTGAGTGCCCACTGCATAGTAATGCAGACATAACCTGCACATACCTCTGCCTTCTCTGTGATTTCAGTGTCTAGAACAAACCTGCAAGGTTGTATAGCATAAGCACAGAATGAATTCTGGATGGAGTAGCACTGAGTATATGTCGTATGTATGATGAGCTACCTGTGCATGCTGAATTCACCATTTCAGCCCTGTTAGAACAATGTCTTGTGTACAGGGCTCATGTGGAGGTTCGGATGTCCCCATTTGAGCTGGATTTGTTGTATAGTTATAAACAAAAACATTGTTGAAAAATGGGAACTCTGCCTGTTTTCAGATATGTATTCATGTCTGTATCTATTCTCTGTGCCACCTGCATGTATGTTTTTGAGTTTCAGGCTGCATTAGTGTTTTGTTGCCTGAAATCTTTCTCAACCGACTTACTTCTATTTTAACAGCTAGTTTTCCAGAGTGTTTGTTGCTCTCTGTTTCTGCATGAGTCACTGAAATTACTGATAATGGAAATTAGAGGGAAAAAATAATCTCTACGAAAACAGAAATAATAGCTAAGAACTAACTTTCTGATAAATGCTGAGATAAATACAGGATTCTAGTACTTGCTTTTATAAAGGACTTGGGTACAGGGACCTCATCGTTTGCTTGTGTTGAGACTGGTTTTTTCCAGTCCTTGTATTTGATTGCAAATAGAAAGAGTTTTTCTTAACTCTTCAAAATGAGGAGAAAAAGTAAGGACAATTGGACGCAGCCATGTGGGGGCAGAAGGGAGTTACGTATTTTTTTAGTGTTGTTGAGAAGGTGAATGAAACCAGGGTTCAGCTCTGAGTGCTGTGGTTTCTACTGGGGTTTTTTTGTATGTGTGATCTTAGCTCATCAAGAAACTTACCTATTAATAGGTAAGGACTGACTTTCCCTAATTGCCAATTTCTACTAGGATGAGAAATTTTGTAGTCTTTTTTTTGTGTGTGTTTTCTTTAAGCATTTAGAGAGAATGGTTTCTGAGTGCTGCTTGAGTCTTGGTGAGAGTTTCAAAATCTAAATTTCCTCTCTCAACTTATTCTAGTGGTGAACCTGAATATTATCAAAATGTCAAATGGAGCCAGAACAGAAAATACTTATAAAAGTATTTCCCATATCCATACACCTGACTTAAAATATTTTAACTCTAACTTTTTCTGCTGTGAGAAGGGAAAAAGGATGGAGTAAACATTTTCCAGTCAAGATTGCATTGCATGACGATTTTTTGCCATGAAATGAAATATCTTTTCCCCTTTAGTATTTTGCAGTGAGGTCTGTTAATAAGCTTTTATTAGAAACGTTTGAAGTATGCTTTTAGCAATTCTGGAATTGATATGCCTGCACAGCTGTAGGTTTCATTCCTGCAAAACCTTGTGCTGAAACTGAGATTGGTCTTAGTAGACTTGGCCAGAAGGCAAATGGCCAACAACAGTTGTCAGAGGAAAAAATAGATGCAGGTAAGCACATTGCAACATTTACCTGAACTTTCTAAAGTGAGAAATAACACTGCACCTATAATATATGGCTCAAATATCCTGAGCTAGATATTTTCTAGAAGTAGTAAACTTTCATGACACTTTATTCCAGCAATTCATTCTATTTTTGAACCCAGCTACATGGTGGTTTATCTTCTATGCCATGCAGCTTAGACCAGTCAGCAGCTTAGCTGTATATTGTGTAAAACAGTATCTGATGTTTATTGTAAGCAAAGTCCAGTCTCATCAATGAACAGTGAAATGCCATATCCTTTTAAAGTGAAATGATAAAATGGGCAATGGTGCCACTCTTGGCAGCTTGGCATCAGTTTTGGCATGTTGGTTCGTTCTTCTAGGATTTTTCAATCTGCTCTGGCTTTTGCAAAATGGATGTCATACATTTGTTGCCATTGGTCATTCACATTGCTTGTCTCTACTTCTCAACTTTTTTTTCGATTGTACCCTGTGGAGTAAGAGTGGCAGAGGGAGGCAGAACTACACATTGCTTTGTCACCTGATGGATTTTGGAAGTGCAGAGAAAGGGGGAAACAAAGCAACTTTCACAGTGAGCAAAGCCTGGGAACTTGAACTGAGTGAGATCTTTCTCAACAATTACTTTTTTAAGCTGTAAACTTTCAACTCAGTTGACACTATAAGGCTGGGGCATTAGGGAAGTTATTTTTAAAGGAATCTGTATATAGTTCATGACTTCTGTTATTTGGAAAGGTTTCTAAATGTGAAGTGTTAGCCCTAACTTCTCCCCATTCTTAACTTGCTTTAATACTATTTTTTAAGTGGACCTTGAGTGACTCTAGTCATACATTTTACTCGGTGAGGAGTGAAGGTACCCTGGCATTGGGTGACGTCAGTATAGAATCTGAGATAACCTTGGGATGGGGATATGCGTCAGTCCAAGGAAAGTGATTTTGCCAGGGCTGATGATTCAACAGCAAGACATTTTCTGCCTTGGTTTTCAGCTACTATGTGGCTTTTCAGCTAAAAAGTACCACTGAGTTCCCTCTTCAAGGATTTAAACAGAGCCCGGCCACAGAGTTTCCACTCTGCTCCACCCTCTGTGTTCAGTCCCACTGAACACATTGTGCGTATTGTGTGTGGGAAATTGGGCATGCTGACCACATTCCATCCAGGGAGTAGCAACTGTATTTCCCCCTATAATTTTCATACTGTTACAGCTTTAGTTTCTGCTTTGGAATTTTACCCCATCTTTCCCTTGTTCCCCTTGCTTCTTGCAACAAAACAGCCAACCAACCAATCTTGCCTTGAAATGTCTTCTTAAGCCTATTGGGAAGTGAGTGGGAAAAAATTTGCTAAGAAAACAAATTGTAGTGGGCAAATTTTATCCTGCTTCCTTTTGTGTTAAATGGAACACAGGAAAGGAGTGCATTATTTATTGAAACATAAAGTCCTGCTTCTACTGTCTTGATTTTATAGCTTGGAAGACAGCATTAGTCACACTTTAGCTTTTCTAGTATTTGACATTTCAACTGATAAAGAGGACTTTTTCACTATAGAATGGGCCTTCCAAAATAGCATCCTCATAGATGACATTTGAAATGTGGCCATAATAATTTAGTTTTTTAACTCAGTTTTAAACATTAATATTTTAAATTATTACTAAATGATGTTATTTAAGATTTAAACAACTAGCAGCCTCCCTAATCCCCAAAATTCGAGATGATGAATCTTTCAAAAATAAGAAAGTCGCTTTATTCCTCATACCAGAAATGTTAATTTGGAATTTTCTTTATTAATTATTTTTCAGTGATGCTGCTATATGGGGCCTAATTATAAAGAGAACTGTATAGTTTTGTCCAGCTGAACTGGAATTGAACACAGCTGTTGCTATTGCTTTGACACAGGAATTAGTAGTTTTCCCTCTTCTTCCCTCCTTTTGTTTGACTTATATAAGCTGCAAATCTGCCTCTGCCATTTTATTGCTGGATTTCTACAGCATATGTTATTTGGGCAGTTAGAAGTACTGTGATAAAACACAGGGTATTATTTGTTGATGCAAGACAAGGGAAAAAAGAGTGGCCAATGTTCTGGGTGCGATTCTGTGTGTACGGGGCAGGGCAGTGGGTGTGGGCATGCCTTCCTTCTTCAGTGAGTTTAATGGCTGCTGCTAAATGAGATGGAGTTACTGATTTTTAGTTTGTTGGTTTGACTCCTAGTATATTGTAAAATTGATTTGTTTGTTGGAATTGTTTCCTTCTAAGCTACTAAGTTACAGTGCTGCTTTACAAGGAATGAAGAAGATTTTGTCAGTTTTTAGTTTATAAATAGGGATTGTCCATGTAGTACTGCTATTGCTGTTTACTATTAGGGTCAAGAGAAAATGTGTGTGAAATTTAAACATCTTATTGCTCCAGTATGCTGTAACTCTAACCTCTCTACATTGCATATTGTTTGTTTCTTATTTCTATAAATGTCAGAACCTGTAAGGCTCTTCTCCCTCAGTTTATGTTCTGCATAGCTTGACATGTTTTTTTCATGTTTTATGCTATTTAAACAGTTAGCCTGCAGTAGCAAGCTGTAACTAATAATTCTAGTAATAGCCCATGCTGTTCTTAATCTGCATCCTAAAGGGACTTTTTTACTTTTTTATCAACCTCAGTATATAGAAGATTTTCACTGTGGAAGTTTGTAGTCATAAAACCACATTAAACCTAATTGAGAAGATCAGTACAGCAGGTTATATCTTGTTTCAGTACAAGGATTTGTGCTAAAATTTGAACAATTGTGTTTTTTCTTTTTTTGAGCTGTGAAGGTCATAGGTTTTTATTAATTTCAGTGGCAGCATATGAAATCAGAATACTTAGTGTGAAGTGATAAAAGTTCTGAGGGCATGTAGTGGTTTTTCTCCTTGTTTAAGGTATGGTCAGCAAGAAAGTAAATTTATTAATGTTCTTCATTGAATCTCTAGTTGTCTAGGTAGAATATGTGTTTGCATGGATAATATACAGGCAAAATCATACTTGTAAAGTTGCATTAAGAAGTAATAAATCTTAAAGAATTGATACAGTAATTGAATGATACACTAATTATGAATTCACTGAAATATTTGTGTATGCTCCGTATTCTATTTAGTGAATGCCATAACAAGTTAAAAAGAAATAAAATTATGTAAAGCTTCCCTTTTCTGTTATACCAGTTACAGGAAGGGGATATTGAAAATTCTTCCTTGGAATGAGCAGAAACATCGTGAAGAAGACTGGTGTGAAAAAGCAGAATGCAAGTCAGTATACATAAAAAGAAAAATATTTCTCTATGTACATTTCAGATAAATAATTTACTTACTAATTCTTAAAATGTGGGAAATATCCAGTAGGACTCAGTTCTAATTTTTTGTATGTACTGAATTGTGTTCTCAGCTCTCCTAGTGAGGCTGACTGAGCAAAGGCTGTTCCATGTTACAGCATTAGGTGCAGTGTGCCTTGTGCTGAGTAACTTCAGCCAGTGTATGTGAACAGTGGGAGGGAGGTTACTGTTGGAGATCCGGATTTATTTATCTGTTTTTCTTTCCACCCCATTACTTGTCAACCGTAACATTATTGTAGCAGCATTAATGGATCACAAAACTGACTTTCACTGTGTGAGGAACAGATGGAAAGCAGAGGTTGGGCATATCTGTATCTTCATTAGAGAGGATTGTTTCTTTCATTATTTATCTCCTTTTTGAAATCTCTTACTACTTACTTTGCTGACAAAAACTAACACTTCCTGGGATTGGCATTTGAGTCTCATCAAACTCTTGTGTAACAGTGGGTTGACTATATAATTTTCTTTCAGAAGTTTTTGGAAAAAGATTGATGTGAAAAAAAAATGCAGGGATATATACACTGAAACATAGACTTTGCTTTTTTTTCTTTTTGAAGGATGATTATTGAACCAACTCTGCAAGATGAAGGCGAGTTTCTGTATGAAATGCAACCTGAATTACTGAAGTACAGGACTACTGACCTTTCAGTAGATCTCGTTACTGATTGGTATTTGAGCAGAGCACAGGAAATTGAAAAATATGCAATGCAGGTGAGAATAGCAGTGAGGAAATGACAGTGGCTGACCAACTGCCCTCCACAGACTCCTTAACACTCTTGATGCGTAAATGGGACACTTTTCCCTCAGTAATGTACCCTCATCTCAATTTTCATTATGGCTTTTGAAGTATTTGTTTTTTCTTTTGAAATGTACTTGCGCCTGCTCTAAAGTTTACTCAGCCAAATAATTCATCCTTATGGTTGAATAGGAAGTCAGTGGATTCCCTTTTACTTGGTTTACCATGGCAGACAGTAGCTCTTTTGTGATCCATGAAAAATGTTTACCATTACATGTTATGTTTATAACTAAGGGAGGGAAGGTTGTGCACAGGATGTTGGGAAACATGTTTTATTACCTGTCACAGGATACTGTATTATGTGTATTGGTATGTGGCAGTCACGTGTCACTGTCACATGTCAATATGTGATATTGTCATGATTGATTCCTGGCAGTGTTATTGTGTGTCTGTAGGACTACCATGCAGCTTAGTTTTTGCTTGATTTTCTTCATATGTTAAAGAGTGTTTGAAGCTCTGTGTGGTAAAGATAAGCATTGCAAGTAAGAACAGAGCTCATGGACATGCTCTGGTGTTTTATTGCTTCTCAAGCCAATTTAGCTGCAAGAAAAGGAAGCTGACTGGAAGTATGAGCTAGTTTTGATGGGTGAGTTCTTTTATTCTTCAATATTCTTCAAGTTTGCAGTCCTCCAAGGCTCTTTAATCATAGTTGCCTGTGATCTTAACAACCAATCAGTATGTATGAAAATAAAAGCAACTTTCAAGGATCAATTAAATTGGTAACATATAAATTAAATTTCATTCTCCTCTTCCAGACTTATGTCTGCCTTGCTGAATAGGTACAGCCAGTATTGCATTCTTTGAAATCAAAACAGAAGCTTTCATATAAAGCTAGTTTCAGTCACCAGGGAAAAAGGCTGTCATTATCTTCTGTTTCATAAAGTGTAACAATTAAAATTATTAAATCATGGTCAGCTAGAAAAGTCACATTACATGTCAGTGACCTGATTGTCTCTGTTTAGAGCAATCCTTCATAATCATGCAGTGAGATGAGGTGATGTATCTCTGTGTGTGATCTCCAGAAGGAATAATACTCTAAGTTACATGCATCAATGAGGGGATGCATCTTGGTCAAAAGTCTTTAATGACATCATCCACTGAGGTTAAGCATTTTATTTGGTCTTTATAAAGCTGAGAAGAGCAATCCATTTAGGAATATACAGTCCACAAAAACTTCTAGGAACTTAAAATTGCCTATTAAGCAACAGAAAAAGAAAATAGACACAAACAGGGCACAGATTGATGTTGGGTTTTGGCAAACAGTTGTACAACAGGGGGTTATTTAACTATTTTTCAGGTTGACTGTGCTCTGTCTCTTGTTCGTCTTGGCATGGAGAGGAATATTCCTGGTCTGCAGGTGCTTTGTGACAATCTGATCACTCTTGAGACAGTAGTTTATGAGACTGATGGTGATCGAACCCTGACTTTGAACGAACTTCTAGAGATGAAAGACATTGAGAAGCTGAGACTGTTGATGAAGAATGTAAGTATTTTGAATAAATAAGTATACTTTAATTTCCAATAGCTCAGGTTACTCTGGTTCCTGTGTATATAAAGCTACTGTTAATGGCTGTCATTTTTCTGGTGAACCTCCATTTTTAATTCAATAAAAATTCAACAGTTTCACTGTTCCATTTTTTGTTGTGGTGGAGTTTTTTCATTTATCTGTTTATAACAAAAACTAAATTCGCTCAGTTTTCTTAAAGACCCACTTCTTTGTCCTTGGCATGGGACTCAGTAAATCTTTCAAAAGCTGTGAATTGCCTTTTCATTGACTTTTTTTAAAAGATGTTCAGTGTAGCTGTTGATGATGCTGCAGATACAACAACATAGAATGTTTTCCTTGGATGTTTTTCAGTGTCTTTAAATATTGTCAAGAAATCTTAATATTTTTCCCTGAAGCTGGTATGTGTTTTTCAGCTCTGTAGTCAGCCTGTCTGTAGCATTTCCGAATAGAAATAGTCCTCTTGGAAAGGTTGAAAAATAGCTAAAGATTGAGCAGGGCTCTGAAACTCAGTTGAAGAATTTCCAGAGCAAAATACTCAAAATTTTCTTTTTTTTTTCCTAGGATTTATCACTCATCATTTTCCTGTCTTGCATTCTTAGTGAATTACTGAAAGTAATGCTACTCTGGCATTCTTGCAAGCTGATCTTTCCCTTATACTGAAATTGCAGGAGGGAAGACAGCTAGACTTCCTCATGTGATGGGCTTTACTCCTGTACTGCTTGGTTTTCCCAAGCTACTGGGTAGCAGGAAGATGTTGGATAGTTTCAGTGCTCCGTGGTGTAGTGATCTGTGCACTGGGTGGTGAATGTCAGGCTTCAGCTCTTGTTTGTGATAGGTGAAGATAATGTTTCAGTTACACTGATCAAAAGAATGCTGTTTATTTTTTGCTTTTCTTACTTATTTTGGACAATGAAGCTGAACTTGCTCTTTTTTTCCCCCTGTCTGTAATTCCTTGTGCTTTCCAGTCCTCTGATGAAAAATACGTGAAGAATGTTTATCAGTGGATGATCCCTTTTCTCCACCGCTGTGAAAGTCAGTCCCCTGGTCTTGCAAATTCACTTTTTAAAGAATATTTAGTAACATTGGCAAGGGAAGACCTGACTCTACCTCTGAAGATATTTCAGAATTCAAAACCTGCTGTAAGTGTAGAGCTCTGATGATTTTACTGTTTTGTTTGGAAATTCTTGTCCTGAAGAGATAAAATTGCAAAGAGGGCTAGTTCATCTAAATTGTATCATCTTTCTGATCTTTCCCTTCCTCTTAACAGCCTTTTTTATGTTTTAGAAAACTTTCATTAAAAGGTTTTATACCATATATTATGATGCAATTAAACTGTCCTTAATGAGTTTGTCAAACTAATGTAATAATGATCTTGATCTAATAGAATAAAATTTATTGTATGGATTCTTCCTTGAAGTAACGTTCTGGTGACCTGTTCAAAGTAAATTCCTGGCATATTTCTTTTTAAAAAGTGGATATGAAAGAGTTTAATGATCTCAGTAATACTTCTTTCCTGAGGAATTTTACTAGGATTAAATTTAAAGTTAATTCTCCTGTCTCCTGCCCTCCACAGGAAATCTAAAGAATAAAGTGGGGGCCTTTAGGATTGAGGCAGGAGTTCAGTGAGTAAGGGTTGAAGTTGCCTTCCATGTGAGTGTTTCATGCTGCTTCTATGGTTTAAATAATTCTTCCAGAGCACATAAGCACATTTTTGCATGCTCTTGAACTTTCTGAGTGTATGGCCAGAAATCAACCAGTGGAGCAAAACCACAGCTATTTTATGTGTGTTGATACTGTTGTACATAGTAAATAAATCTGACAAATGTTTGCAGCAGTTGCCTTCCTCTGCCATACACCCTCTCCACTTTTCCAATTCAGAATGGGTATAATGGCACACCATTGTTCTTTCAAGCAGCTACACTGCGAGAAACTAGCCAAGTTATGTTTCAGGTTGTGACTCCAACAGGTATTTCACCAGGTTATTAGCAAGGGACATTCTAATTGCACCTGAAGACAGTTTATTTACTTGCAGTACCCATTGTTGTGTAGTCAGAAGAAAACTAACTGTTGAATTATTTGAAATGGAAAATAAAAAAGAGTGTGCTTTCTTTTCTTGTTAGTGTCAGCAAAAAATTATTTCTGATCAAGACCAGCTTATGATTACGGCCCTGGAATGTATTTATAGCTGTGAACGAGATGACCAGCTCTCTCTCTGTTATGATATTTTGGAATGCCTTCCACAAAGAGGATATGGGTAAACATTTTCAGCCGGTTATTTGTAAATATTTTAGAAATATTAAATATAGCTGTGAGTTAATGTTTAAAAATGGTTAAGTCACTAAAGGGCAGATGATGTTACTGGAATGTTCTGCTCCTGCTGGAGTTGCCATGATCATCATATGTGTGTTTGTATGCTTGTGATATGTGTACTCTACCAGGTAATGTAGAAAAACACGAGTTAAAGTAGCAGCCTAGATCCGAGGCTTCTATATTAGTTCCTTAGACTTACATAGTCTGAATTGAGAGCAAGTGTTAGTGCCTTACTGGTCTCGTTACAGCAGTGGCCTGTTGCACTTAGTTTACAAGCAGCAATATGGCCCTGTGGGAGAGGGGAAGATGGAAGACCTGTGAGAAGGACAAGTAATTCTCAGGACAGTGGGAGCCTGAAGAAGAGATGTAACCTATTCTTCTAGTATATTTTACTTGTAGGAAGGAGGAAGCCTGAGAAAAGTCTGAGGAGGAAGGAGAAGCTCTGTTCTTGAGAGACTGAGAGACCCTTGCAATTTTAACTATCTTTCCACCAAGAAGGCAACAGTTTCAGTATTTTCAAATAAGCATATATTTGATTTTCATCAAGGAATGTTTTAAACCACTCATCTTTATTTCTTTTGTAATACGAAATACATGAAGAGATTATAAGAATTATTTGTGTAGGTATTTATTTAATTCTGTAATATCTTTGCAGGCCTGAAACAGATAAAACTAACACTCTTCATGATGAAGTAGATGAACTGGAACAAATTCTTAGGTATTTAATTTTGCTAAAATTAATAATGTATTCTTACAGAAGTCATGGGGCAGAGCCAAGAATTTTTTTATGACAACAAAGCAGCAAGAATATTTATATTGTTTTTAGTGCTGCCAACAAGATTATCTGTATGTTTTTTGTATTAAGAACATAGAAATGTTGAATGGTTTTATCTTTTGAGTATTATAGAATTGCTTAGGTGTTTTCCTTGGAATAAAAGTTTGGGAGTTCAGTTTTAAAGAGGCTTACCTGAGCAATTTGTTTTGGTCTTGATACTTTATAATGCTTTGAGTGATCAAGGACAAACACTGTAAAGACATGTCATCAGGCTGTTGGTGGTATGTGTTTACCATACATCATAATTATTAGTATTATTATTGCTTCTACTACTACCAATAAAATAGGTAATGTTACTCTGGCTAATCCCTACTGTTCCAGATTTTATGGAGACTGTTTGCATTTGCGGTACGTTGTCTGAGACAGCTCTAAGACTGCTGTTGCAGCAGGAGTTGTACAATTGTGCAGGATTCAAGAATGCTGACTTTCTATTTACAGTGTGTCAGAGCTGTTGGAGAAACATGGACTTCAGAAACCTGTTTCTTTTGTGAGAGACACAAAGGACAATGCTGAGGAGGCACGGAAGCTGATGATTAGGCTGACAAGGCACACAGGTCGCAAGTTAGTATTCCAAGGGGAGCGGGAGATAAGAGGGAAAAGACAGTAAGGTAACAGTCCTTGTTGTCAGAGAGCATCCCTTCCTGTTTTGTTGCAGTAGGGAGCTGTGGCATTCGCCCTGAAGATGGTGGATGTAAACCCAATTTGTTAAACGGGATTAGTGTTTTGGCTGCATCTTTTTTCCACAGTCAGGAAACTCTGTCTTGCTTCAAACTGCTTTAATATGTTTGTGTTCAAGTAAATAAGCCTAAAAGTCATACTTGCTGCAAAATACTTCAAGATGAACTGTAAAAGTTAACATATTGTAAATGATGTCCTTTAAGACCTATTTAATTTTATTGAGAGTCTAGGATTTGTAAAATAACGTTTTGGGGTTTTTTGTATGTTTTCTTGGAACCCTTGTAATGGGATAAGTTATTGATTTTACTTATTGATTCTGCCACTTATACTCCCAGGGTAATTTTTCAATTTTTCTATTTGAGAACGGCTTCATTTAACTCATCTTTCAACTATACGTGAATTATTACATGCTCTTGGCATGAGCAGATAAAAATTTGAACCCTGGGATAACCAGTCATCACTGTGGGTGATTTTTCGTTCTTATTTAAAGCAAACATGCACAACAGTTTATTGGTGATCGTAGAGTAGCATTTAGATTTTTGATAGTATGAAAGCTTTTTAAGAGTTGTAAACACCTTTTCTTAGAAAGATCAAGTCAATGCCTCTGTAGGAAAAATGTTGATTTTTCTACTTGTTGTGGAGACCCTCTGCTTTGCCAAAACATAAATTAATGCCACAGGGAAAAATCATTATTAGCTGGAATTAGCTTCTGTAACTTAAAAAAGTCTTTTTTTAATCTGAAAGGCTCAAGATAATGTGGAAAAGCCTTCAGAGTTTTTTTACTAATCAAAGTTTTAATAGAGCACAAGAAGTTGAATCTTTGTGGGTAAACAGAAATCCATGGATCCAGAGGGTTAAGAATATGAATACCATTCAGTTTGAAGGAACAAAATAAAGTTGCAGTTCTGTTCTCCTGTGATTGCATGCAATTGATTAGTCCTCGGAGATTGCCTGCAATAAAAAGCACTATAATGATCCTCAGGTGCTGTTAGAAACTTGGTTTTGCTCTGCTGTACTTGGGTTAGCAGGTTGTAACTTTCCGATGTATTATTGAAAATTATTGAAACTTGTTTGGGGGATCTTGAGAGAGATTGCTTAAATTCCTGGTTTATCCCACAAAGAAAAGACTTGGGTATTGCATTGTTGTCAAACCATTTTATTCCACAGATACTATTGTAATATTAATATTAAAAGCATTCTGTCTTTAAATGACTTCTGGTTAAAATCCAATTCAATATTGAAATAACATTTGAGAAGACTCTTATTTTTGGTGATGAAAGTGTAGTGTTATCTACTGCTTTTCTTTAAATCCACTGAGGAAGAAAATACTTAATTTTGAAAAATGTTTGTAGGCAACCATCAGCCAGTGAGACACAGTGGAAGGAGTTGCTCCAGGATATGTTAGACATGCAGCAGAAAGTGTATAGGTGCTTACATGCTGATACTTGCTATGAGGTGAGTTCTGTGTCTCCTTACTGACTTATGTCCCTGGTAAGCTACAGATTCTGATTTCATATTGTTGTTTGCAAATGTAAATGCATTTTTGTTTGTTGTATTACTTAGTTATCTACTGATGTTTTTGTAGTATTTTCATTCAAATTGAAAATTTGTGGTGTTAAATCATTTCACAAGAAGCCCCTTTAATAAATATCCTGTATATATTTTACTAGAATTCACCTTTTAAAAAATTGAGACAGCTTCTTAAGGCTGCATTCTTTAGACTGTAATTCTTTATACAAATGTGTTTAGCAATAACCACTTCAAACTAATGAAAATAAACAGTCTTTTAGATAAATGTTATCTTCTCTCAAGCATTCCTTAAACAGGAAGTTCTGATTTGATAATACTATCCAAGATCATTGTAGACTTATGGACTTTCTACTGCTTGCAGCTGAAGTAAAATAACGTGAATGAGAAATCTAATTTCATTGAAGGAAAAAAACCCTGCATATGCATAAAGCCCAAACCTATGTCATTAGTTATTTGCAGAAGACAGCTATTAGACTGACACAGAATTTGCTGTGACATGTATTTTTTATTTGCATTTTCATTTCAATATACTGCAGTTAATGACAGATACAGCACTGTGTCCACTGTAATTGGTGCTTTCATGTGCTTTCATATATATGTATGAAAGAGGATTTTATTGCAGCTTACAGACTTAATTGCTTATGGCTACCACACTGATTAGCTCTTCGGAGAGGTTTTAAAAGCAGATTAGAAAAAAAAAAAGGAAAAAGCAATGCATGAAAAAATCACTCATTCTCTGTAGTTGTACAACTTGAAGTTGCTTAAAGAGAACTGCGACATATTTAATGTTCAAGGTTTTGTGATAGGCTACAATTTAGTGTACTTGGAATTTTTTTTGAGTGCATTTAAAAAATTATAATACTAGAACACTCTGCAAATAAGGCATTTGTTTTGCTCTGATCTTAATACATTAAGCTTTCTAGTAACATTAAATTATTTTTTAACCTCTGAGCCATGTGATTTAAAAAAACGCAAAACAACAAAGAGTTTTGGTAAAATTATGTAGTAGTGCTGAAAATGCTTTGAAGTGTAGTGCTGTCATATGCAGTTATACTTTGATAACTTCAAATGGAGAAATTGTTGAGGCAGTAAGGAATTGCAATGCCATGTAAGGTTTTTTAGCATAATGATTACTCTGTTCTACTTCCATGGAAAGTGAATTCTCTCTTCTTGAAGAAGAACTTCATGTCCAAAAATTATGTGAGAGGTAAATGTTATTTTATGTGATCTTTGAGGAAGAAGGGCCAGCTGTCTTTCACTGTCCTCGATGGAATGGAAGAAGATCCAACTGTGTGATGTTCTTTAAGAAGCAATGAACTGTGTTCTTTGCCTGAGTGGAAGATGGTTTGGAGAGGTTCTTCCTAGTGAAGAAATAATTCAGTTTCAAGATGGGATTGGACAGGGTGTTGGATAATCTCATCTATGCCTCCATTTCTGATTAAATACTGGAGCAGATGGTCTTTTGAGGTCTCTTCCAACCTGGGCTCTTCTGTAATTCACTGATCATGTGTATTTTGTTATGCACTTCAAAACCTATGATAAAAGCCATATTATTGCAGCTGTGATATTTTCCAAAATGATTAAATGTCTATGCTTCTCTTCAATAGGACAATACCGAGTGTGCTTAAGAAAAAAAACTCTTATTTTTGTAAGGAATTGAGATTATTTTGAGTGTCTTAAAGCGGGCAAGACTTTGACCTGGAAATAAATAAGGTGTTTTGTGGCAGATGCAGCATTATGTTAGTATGCGTTCTTTGAAGATGGTCTTGATTGAAATTAAAAAAACATCTTATATGTTTAGTTATAAATATGTTCTTCAATGATACAGAATTTCTCTCATTGTTTGTTTTAAGGTCTTAATACTGAACTGCGTTTTCAGATTCTTGCATCCTATTAACACCTCAGATTGTGGGTATATTTCTGATCTCTTAAATCATACTGTAAAAAGACAGCTAATATGCTTTTTTTTTTTTTCCAGGAAGTAAAAACATGCCACTAGTTAACTTTAGCGTTACTTAAATTAATGCTTTCCTTGGTAGAAATTAGACTTCCTGCTTGGACTGAATATATTTGTTTGACTTCAAAGATCCTTTTCTTCCATAGAATGCAGATAAGTTTACTTGAAGCTGCTGCTGCAGGTTATTAAATTATTGTTCTTTCTTTTAGATATTCACCGAAAGTCTTTTATGCTCAAGCAGTATAGACAATATCCACTTGGCTGGGCAAATGATGCATTGCAATGTTTGGTCAGTGGATCCACCAAGTTCATCAAAAGGGAAACCACAGTACCGAGTCAGCTATGAGAGAAGTATTGAACTAGTTTTGGCTGCTGGAAGAGAATATTTCAATTCTTCAACGAGCTTGACTGACAGCTGTATGGAGTTGGCCAGGTATGTTTACAATTATCACGTATATAAGTACAGCTGATTTAATGTTGTCAGAAAATTAGGGTTTATTTCCTAATATTCCCTTCCCCCCTCCCAATCTTGTATGGAAAGTCTTTTTTCATAAGCAGTCTCTGGAAATACAGAGCATTGCTTTAAGTGCTAAGGGTCTAAAGACATTTTAAATATATAAGAAGCTATGATCAGCTTTTATCTTACAATTTTGTGGTGATATTTCAAAATATGTGGTTTATAGCTCAAGTACTTCCTATGAGTGTGTGACCGTGTGATTATTCTGTTTAGGAAGGTGTTTTGGTCCTCTGATTTACCTCCAGGGAGTTGTTTCATGGTAATTTAACTTTGTTTCCCTAAGGGATGATCACGGTGTAGGTCTCCTCATGGTCTCTGTGTATAAGTTGTTTTAGGTAGAATGTATTTATCTTCTCTTTAGCTCTTTCATTTCACTCCTGTTTTAATCTTCACTTCACTGAAATATTTGTCAATGCTCCTGAAAAACATACTGGGTTTAGATGGGATGTTCAGCTCATATACAGCTTGATTTTATTTTTGATGTAAACATGTCTATTCTTAATTAACATGCAGAGATAAAAACCATGCAGTACATTACACAAATAAAATAATTTCCTGATGTACTGTGTAAGGTGAATTAAGCCATTTGAAATCATTGAAATGGGATGCCATCCAGAGGAGCCTGGACAAGCTTGAGAAGTGGGCCCAGGGGAATCTCAGGTGCTTTAAGAAGACCAAGTTCAAGGTGCTACATCTGGGTCAGGGCAACACCTTGGTATCAATATAGGCTTGTGGATGAACAGATCAAGGGGGGAGCCCTGTCGGAGAGGACTTGAGGATGCTGGTGCATGAGAGGCTGGACATGAGTCAGCAATGTGCACTCACAGGCCAGAAAGCCAAATGTATCCCGGGCTGCTTCCAAAGCACCGTGACCTGCGGGTCGAGGGAGATGACTCTGCCCCTCTGCTCAGCTCTGATGAGACCCCTCCTGGAATGCTGCATCCAGCCCTGGGGGCACCAGCCCAGGAAGGACATGGATGTGTTGGAACAAGCCCAGAGGAGGCCACCAAGATGATTAGGGGGCTGAAGCACCTCTCCTGGGAGAAAGGCTGAGATAATTGGGATTGTTCAGCCTGTCAAACAGAAGGCTCTGGGGTGACTTAATTGTGGCCTTCCACTGCCTGAAGGGACCTTACAAGAAAGATGGAGAGATACTTTACAAAGGCAGGACAGGACAAGGGGGAATGGCTTCAAACTGAAAAGGAATTGGTAAGATTAGGTATTAGGAAAAAGTTCTTTATTGTGAGGGTGGTAAGACACTTGAACAGATTGCCTAGAAAAGCTCTGAATGTCTGCTTCCTAGAAGTGTTCACAGTGAAGTTAGGTGGAGCCCTGAGCAACCTGGTCTAGTGGAAGGTGTCTCTGTGCATGGCAGGGTGTTAAAACTAGATAATCTTTAAGGTACCTTCCAACCCAGGCCATACCATGATTCTATAATTTTTGCCTGTTAATTTTTTTGTTAAATGTATATTAATAAAGCTACAAATTAATACACTGTCAGAATGCAAGCTGTATTTTAAGAAATTATCTAAAAGCTTATTGCATCAATATAACAGTCATAAAACATGCATTAAAATATTTAATGTGCTAATATGCTAAGATTTAATGTGTTAATAATTGTATGCCTTGATTCATCTTAAGTGAAATTTAGTGGGATTTTTTTGTTGATGTTTTTTAATCAGCTTTGGTTTTTTTGCTGTATCTAGTTGAGGAAACTGAATTTGTGACAATGACTCTAAGGTTTCACTTCTAATGAACTTTTTACAGTATTTTGCTTTTATCTTCTGGTCTATGGCAGTACCAAAATGCAGCAGTGATAGGAGAAATATTTCCCTAAATAATTATATATTTAAGTATGTATGTGGTCAGCATCTTCTGCTAAATTCATTGCAGGTCTAAATTCAGGAGGGTGTAGGTGATGTTCTTATCACAACCAGTTGAAATTGGTTAAAATGTTTAGTCAGCAGTAACATAGTGTCAAACACTTCCAATGTGTGTTCAAGACTAGTAAGTGTGGTGACATTTCATAAGCATAGTAAATTACCAGTGAATGGTTCTTTTGTTTTATTTTACTCACAGCTGAACTTTTTGCAGAAATTTAACTTTGAATGTGTTCATCAAACTTGAGAAAAATATATTTCATTCCTATTTAGGTGCTGTCTGCAACTTATTGTAGACAGTCCGAGTGCTGTTCAGGAGGAGCTGGACCTCATTCGTGCTCTTGGTTACCTTGAAGAATTTGGAGTGAAAATATTACCACTACAAGGTGCTGTATAGTTTTATTCTTCATATTTGAATCACATGCATAAATATGCATGAGACATAGTCACTATTACATAAGTGTGACATGATTAAATTAAAGGGTCTGTTTCCTGCCTCCAAACAGTTTACAGGCAAATGCAAAAAATGACTTTTGTAATAAAATTTTTTTAGTTGATGTGAGGTAAAAAAGATACTTGCGGATGACACCTCTGTTTTGGAACTGAGTTTTAGCAGGACTTGAAAACAATTAGAGTATTGTGTATATGAAACTCCTGGTAACTTCAACAGAAATAGTTTAAGCTCATCTTTTTTTTGCTAAGTAATCTGCACTTGCTCATGTGCTGATGAGCTTTCAATAATAGGTGGGAGAAAGGTACTTCATGGATAGGCAGTTTTCATGTTTCCAATGGGCTGTTTCATTTTGAAGTATATAAAACCCAGTGACAGTGGCAGTGAACTTTTACAAGGTATTTCTTCTGATGGATTGGTTAAAACTAAATCTGTTTTGGAGCTCTGACTCCAGTGGAACAGAAAGTTGTTGGACAGGAGTTGGAATGAAATTATGATTATGTGCAATGAAACTGTATGAACACTAATAATGGAAGCACTGTAAGAGAACTGGCTGAGACGGGTACTGAGTACCAGTGAAATGTGCTGATGGTAGTGTTTTAGTTCTGTTGTTGTGCAGAGAAATACTGGGATTTATGGAAACCCCTTCTGGATCTATGGAAAAGGAAGCAGATGTCCTTAGTGGCTGTTATTACTTTAATTTGGTGTTCCCTTTTCTCTTTTTTTTTCCAAGTATTTCTTCAAGTGAGTTGATACTGTGTATGTAATATTCTGAAACCTTTCAATTTCTGAACTGACAGTGACTGGTTTCTAGATCTTGCAGTACTGGCTGTTGATTTCTAGAGCACAATTCTTTATAAGTCAGTTTGTTCAGCCTGTAGAACAGTGCACATGCTTTCTTCAACTTTTGTTGGTGTGGACAGGAAGGCATCTTTTATAAAAATGCCACCATAGTATTGCATTAACAGTATGTGTAATACAACTGATCTAAATTAATTAGAATGTGTGAAATCATGCCTGTAATTTCATTAATGAGCCTGACTTGTCCTTGCTCCAGTATCTTTCATGTCAATCAAATTAATCTAATTAGGTTAAAATTATGTTTTAGAGTTTCAATGAAAGCCTTTAAATGGCATGTTGCTGTGACAGAATGTCATTAGAGTAGCAGTAAGGATCAGCTGTTCCTACAGCAATAGTCTTATTAGCAATAGACTTTTATTTGCAGTTAGTTCTATGTTTAGTTTTCTCTAGAGCTTTCCCCAGCTTGTATTTTTAGCAAACTGAGCAGTTTATGAACTACTATTATGCTCTATTTTAATAAAATCTGTTTTGAAAACTCTGTATTAACATAGAAGGTGAAAAAAACTCCATCTTTAATGTGTTGGACCCATCAGATTATTTTTCGTTATGTTAGATATTTACAGAAAATCTTGCTCGTATAATCAGTGAATGAAAACTTATTATTACAGTATAGTAATATATATAGATAGGATATTAAAAATGAAACTAAAAGTGTAACCTTTTCCTGCTCCTCCACTCTTAATTTGTTTTATTTTAACTTGATTTCCATATTTAATGGAGTCTTCATTATGTGAGTACTTCTTTGCTCTTATTGACAGGCCTAATATAATATGGTTTAAGCCCAATATGGTAAGGCAGAGTTTATCCCACATGCACCCATTAATGTCTCACTGAGTGTTGAGTGGAATATCTGAATGCTGTACCTCTGTGTTCTGAGAACTTGGATGGTATGAAAATGGAACCTTTTTAAAGCTGCACCCTGAAGTTAGCCACCCACTAGCTGGCTAAGTAGAGCATGGACTTCAGTTCATGATACTATGTTGCACAATGAAGAATTGTTTAATTCTTTGTAAAATCAGTACTAATTATGAGCTTCACAAGAATATGGTTAACACAACCTGGTGATTTGCAGACTATCCTTCCACTTGCTCATAAAATTTTTACGTAAATGAAAGCAGCCTGAAGAATTTGCCCATGGCAATAAAATTTAGCATGAAATCTTAGTTACTTTAAACTTTCTAAATGAAAGTTAATGTCTGTGTTAGCAGTCTTTCAGAATGTTTCAAAAGTTATAATTACAAAAAAATTATATAAAAGTATACTGGTTAATCATATAAATTTAAAAACACTGAATGTGAAAACCTGAAAGAAAAATAAATTTTCCTTCATGTCAGTTTCTCTCTTTTTGATCCTTTCACAGCCTTTCAGTGGTTGGAGCTGGAGATACCGTGATATTATTTTTATTTACAGGTATAATTGAGGATCTGAATTTAAACAGCTTTGAGCTGCATTTCAGATTGTGTTTGTGTTCTTATACTTCCCAACACTCTTCCTGTGCTCATGTTCTTTAACCAGAAATACAGCAGTTGGGTTCATTTGTTCAGCCTCTTAACACCAGTTCTGCTTTCAACAGTCCGTTTGTGCTCTGATCGACTCAGTCTCATCAAGGACTGTCTGGCTCAGGTGTCAACAAACTATAAACAGTCTGCTAAGCTCCTGGGACTTGCCAACTTGCTAAGGGTTGCAGGTAAGATGTGTTACTAAGATGCTGAATCACAATTCAATGTGTGTTTATGTTATGCTTTAGGGCATTTGAGTTGATCATTAGAGTATGAGTTCAAAGATAGCACTAAAAAGTCAGCTGGAAGAGCAGTCATTGGGGAGGAATGAAAGATCTCACATGAATGGAATATTCTGTCTATAAAACAGTTGAAATGGTCAGCTGCTCTGTAATTCCACTAATACCTGAAGTACAAAATACCTTGTCTAATCTAGAGTTGGAGTAAAAGCTTTTCTCAGATTGGAGGAATCATGGCTGAGAATATCTTGTTTTACAATTAATTGGTAGTACTAAATTACCAGTAAAACTTATTACCTCTGTCAGATAAAATAGTTTGATTTAATATTAATCGCATTTAAGTTAGAGGGGAAAAGTTGTCTGTAAAGCATGAATTTCAGCCATTAGACTTTTGTCTATAATACTTGTATTTCCTTTGGGCACTAAAAATAATGCATTGAGTTGAATATTCATTTGATGAACTGCACATCTTCAAAGATTGAATTCTGAGGATATTAGGAGGGTTTTTTGAGAGATAGCCTAAAGTAGCTGCCATTTGATTTTTGAAAAATACTTCATCAGTGCAGCTGTAAACACAATCCTGTTGTATTTTAATGATGTAGAAATAGAATACAGAAATATAAAATAGACATTAATATTTTCATGTAGCTTAGCATATAAAAATCAGTGCATTCTGACTTTGTCACTGAAGTATGCCTGGCTAATTCCCTTTTCCCTTTCTATTTGTTAACTCATTTAAGATTTTTCCTTATGTTTTCAGGAAGCTTAGTATTGGCCATGTTTTGCATGGTATTATAAATAAGGAGGGCAATAGTCAATAGGGTTATGTGAGATTAGGAACAGATGTGAGGAAGTCAGGCTGCTGACCTCCCAAGATCCCCAGGTGCTAAGGAAAGGAGTCACAGGAAATGTTGTCGTGACTCTGGTCAGCTCAGTGCTCCTGTCCCATAGCACCGCTACATGAAAGATGGCAGAGCGGAGGGGATGCAGTCATGTTAGATAGCTAGGTCTAGTCTACATATTTTACATGTAATCCATTGAAAAGTTAGAATGACAGTTGTAACTTCTCCTTTTTTCTTTGCTTGTAAAGCTTTTGGGGGAAACAAAAAAGTCTCCCTGTTTGTTCATTAGACAAGATTGCTGTAGAGCTCTTTCCCTGCCCTCTCTGCTTCCTCCCACATCAAATCAAAATCTGTCAGTTTTCTAGGTTCTTTAGGCTAATGCTGCTGATTTTTGTTTTATCTCTTTTTGATTCTAAGGGATTCTCTTTGTGTGAAAAAATCCACAGAGATTCTATGAAGCTTCAAAACACAAAGTATTTTGTCCAGTATTGATAGCCTAGTGCCTTAGGTGTAGATCAGTATTTACAGTGCTATGGCTTGTATCTTTGAAATGGAATCGAACTCATGACTCTCATCTCCAGAGACTGAAAGATGTCAGGCACCAGATATTAGGTAGAGAACTTTGTATAGAACTCATTAATACAGTAGTGTCTGTGTGTTAGTGTTATAATCACAGTGACAGCACAAAAAAGAGAGATGTAGAAGAGATATTTAAAGCCAGACGATGAAACAGCCTCCTGATTTTTCTCTTTCATGTGCTTACCAGGCTAGAGAAAACTAGAAGATGAATGTGTGAGGTGATTAATTTTTAAACAGGTGAATGATTTAAAAACTACTACTTACTCTACCCATGACATATTTATTCTATGAGTGTTGGGTGCTCTAACTTTAATGGTTAACCTCAAGAGTAATGCTAGTGGTTGCTCCTGTGATAAATATGAAATTTTAGTAGTAAAAGTATATTTCAAGGATGAATCTTGGTGAGGAATACACTACTTGGACATAATTTACTCATATCTTATGCTAAATAAAGAAATAACTGTCTCTTCTGTCGGCTATAAAATAATATTTAGTTGTGACTTTTCTGTGGTGGTGGGGTGTGATGTTTTGGGTTTTTTTGTTGTTGTTTTACATAAGTAGGTTAAAAACCATTTCACTGTCACTAAAGTATGACTAGTTGTATTGCTTATGTTGAAAAGCTGTTTTCTGTAGATGATGTTAATTTATAAGACATGGATTTGGTATGAGAATGCCATAGTTGTGAAGTTTATCTAAAATCATTTTTTGTAGGAGATGGGCTATGGAAAACAGACAATTCATTTTAGGAAACTCAGTATTTCTTAATTTCTTTAATTGTTTTTTGTTTGTTTGTTTTTTGGACTTGAAAGCTGTAAACAGTGTAACACTTTTACTGCAAGTTTTTTCTGCCTTGAAGTTCATCCCAGTGGTTATTAATACCTTTGAAAACAGATTTTAAGTGGAATTCTGGCATAGCCTTAATCACTGTCTATAACAAGGAGATTTGTAAAATTTGATAGTAGATGTAAAAAAACACAAAACCAAAAACATGAAAGCAAGACATGTAGAAATGGATTTCTGTGCCTGTCAGCTTGTAATTTAAGTTACTGAGTTACAATTGATTATTAATATGGTGAAGACTTATTTTAGGATTTGGTAGCCCCATCATAAGAATGATAAAAAACGCTAATATTATTCCATGTATTAATTTGTAGCCAAAAGGGCAGCTCATGCATAGAGGTTTAAAGATTTGTGAATGAATATTTTATTTTAAATTTTATATTAGAAAAGGAAAACCTTCCTTGTGGTTTTAGTACTGGTAGTCTTTGTTGGCAGGTGCAAAACTACTGGGAAAGGGTATCTTGGTTTCTAAGAGATTATGATGAAAGCGAATGGTTTTATTGAGTTATAGTATGATGGGTTTGGATATTGGAAAAGAATCTAGGGATTGAACTTTATGGACTTGCTTAATGAAGAATTAGATAAGGTGCTGCTGGGAGAAAGAATTGGGTTTTGTCCTTAATTGGTTTTCACTACTTATGCAATTATCCTGATTTATGAGCCAACTTTGCTGTGAAAGAAGTTCTGATTTTGTCTTGTGGAACACACTGACTGGTATTGGTTATGCACGCCCAAATTTGTGGTCCCTTCAGTTCCCAATCAATCCTGTGTATCTATCAGTAGAGTGCTTTCTTGTGCTTTGTCTGCAAACTGGAGGAATTTGTTTCAGCAATTCCCCCTCTTTGCTCCTCCTGCCACCCCACTCCATATGATTACTAGTAAAATACCTGCTTGCTACTTCTGTCCATGCCCATATAAATTTTATACATACGTGTGTATATAGAGCATGTAGTATATGCTATGTTCTACTATATGTAATATATAGCCTATAAAATTCTATGAGGGCATATATTTTAATTTTAATTTCAATTTTAAAAGAGTGCATTTGTTGTGAATGCCAGGGTAGAGTGCACATAGTTTTCCACAAGGAGCTTCATGAGCTGTGTTGGCTGAATACAGTTTGTTTAGAGAGAAGCACGGAAGGTGAGAAATAGAATTTATATTCATACTTACCAAAGTTTAAATATTGCTTAGGTAATGATATATCAGGTAGTTTCTTAATTGCTTTAAAGTATTTGATTACTGACAGTAAACTCTGCTTAAGCCTCCTGTCACTACCTCTATAAAGTAAGGACCACAAGTGTTATCTTAATTTCACAGATGGGTAAAGTGAGGGAGGGAGAATGTGCTCAGCATGACAGCCAGAAAATCTGCACCTGCTCAGGGAGCTGGAGCTATTCTGTGTGTCGTGATCCTCATGTACTCCACACACTTTGTTAAGAAAGGGTGTAAAGAATTCACTTCATGCAGTTACTTCAGTAGACGTGTGCAAAAAAGAGGAGAGAAAATGCTTCTGTATAAGAGATTAAGAGCATCTTACTCTTTTTTCTCACAAATTTCTATGGCAATTATTTAATTTTAATATCCATAAACAAAGTCTACTGACTTTTCTCAGATTCCTAAGTCAAAGCTTATTTTTGAAATTCACCTTTCTTTACAATGATTTTCTCGCATGTGGAATTAACTATATAGTTTGTTACTCATCTCCAAAATGTGGGTGACAGTGAATTGCTGAAGTATAATACAATGTTGATATCATTTGACTTTTAAGTTTTTATGATATGATTTCACTAAAGATAATGTTATCCCATCCAGTGAGAAGTAGCATGCATCTTACCCAAGGTGTTTCAATAAGCTTTTTTTTTTCTTTAAATAACCCAAATTGGATCCAAGCTTTTAAAAAGTATTTGAACATCCTTTACTTCTGAAGAGAAACATATTTTCACTTATTTCTGATGTTCCATATTTTTCCTCTAATCATTTGTAATAGCATCCTAGAATCAATTAGGTTATAGAAAACCTTTAAGATCACTGAGTCCAACCTGGTGCTGGCCAGTCCACCACTAAACCATGTCCTTAAGTGCTACTTTTACATGTCTTTTAAATACCTCCTGGGATGAAGACTCCAGTGTGTGCCCAGGCATGTGCGTACACACAGCCTCCCACTTCCTCCTTTCCAGTTTCTAAACTTGATTTGAGTCTGTATGTCAGACATTAACATTAAGGCTTGATGCTGAATTACTGTGTAATACAATCAGGTCACAATTTTAAGAGTTTTTGTCATGCCTCTCTTAGTTTTAAACCTTGGATATCTATCCAAGTGGCAAGGGGAACAATTTAGAATTCAAAACTTTCATAAGATTTATTAATAAAATACCATCAAAGGAGATGTCATAGAGCTGAAGCAGTGAATTTTTTCATTTCTGAATAGAAGACAATGGCTCAACTGCAGCAGGTAGAAGTCACTGCACTGTTGATGAAAGCTGTGTGAAGAAAGGCTTGGGCTGTGCATTGCAGGGATTCACTACTAATGCTGGAGCTGGTGGTTGTTCTGTGCCATAACAGTGTGTGTCAAGGCAGTGGAAGTGTAAATGAGTGAACAGTGGAGATAAGACGAGCAAGTATAGCCACAGACTGGCAGGAAGACGATCCTTCTATTTTATGCTTCTGCTTTTGTAAAACACACGGTGATGTGTCTTACTACAACAGAAGTACTTGGCTGAAATGTTGGGGTTGGGGGATTTTTACAGCACACAACCGCTTGAGCACAGTTTAGAAAACCATTCCTTGGTCCAAGTGTTCTTCCTGTCTTGCCTCCAATCACGCAGATTTTGAGGTGGGAATAAATAGCAGTGATTATTTTGTCTAGCTGAAGTCTGAGTGGCAGTAGTTTGATTATTGCCTTTTTTATTTGTCTGCTACTCAGTCGAATCTCTCTGCAGGAAGTCAAGCTGTCAGGGCAAAGTGGGCATCAGAAGGTGAGTGGCAAGTACGTGACTCTCACTTATAGAAATGACAGTTCACATTTAGCTGGTGTAGATAGAAGCACCTCTTTGTCATCTGTAATTGCTTTTGCCCGAATGAGAGGTTCCCAGGTTCCAGAGGGTGAAATTTTGCAACAGAAGAGCCTTGAATGTGATTAATTTGCACCATTGTGTGCTGGCAGAATATCGAGCAGGAGGCCAAAAGATAAAATGATGGGAAGCCAACCTGTTCTCCCAGCTGAGTTAGTCGTGACGTGCCGGGATTAAGGGAGTCTTGATTGAGTTCAGTAATTAGAGTAACTTCACCTGCCTGAATGTCATTCTAGTGCAACTGCTGCAGCTTTTCTTTTGAGAAAGCTTTAAAAAGAAATTTGCTTTGTCTGTGGTGATGGATCTGCAAAGTGGAATTAAAAAGCACAGCTATGCAATTTAAGAACACCTAGTCTTTAAATGGTTTTTGAAACTGGATCTGTTTAACCTTCTGAAGTATTTGCATTTCACAAGTTGTAGTAATACAGTTTCATAAACCAGTGCCCTTTTCAAATGACTGTAACAGCATTGACTGCATAAAATTGCTTTTAAAAATAGAGGAGAAACGTGAACAAGAAGCTTGCATGGAAAAAATACACTCATTTTTATGTTAAAAATTCTTTCCTAAATTAAAATGAGTAGTGTTAGATTATTTTTTCTGTGTATGTTTTGTCATCTTCTCATACTTTACATGGACATACATAGTATTTTGAGCACAAGACTGGACAAACTAATGCTAGTAAAGTAAGTAAATTTCTTTCTCTTGTGTTCATTCTAAATTGGAAAAAGTTTTAAAATATAGATGACTAGTAAATAGTGACAGGTATAAATGTTATTTATATTGACTGTAACTGGCTTTGAAGAGGAGATGAGCTGTCTGATTAGATTTTCAGCTGTGAATGCTGATGTATTAGAATTGAGAATTGAAGTCAGGACATTTTTCTACAAAGATTCATGATGAAACTTCAGTCAGAAGAGTTCAGTAGTATCTGAAGTATTACTTTTGACTCATACCTGGCAGAAGAGGTATTGTCCAGAGGATCTGGTGACTGAGATGTATGTATGGTGTGGAAAAATTAGTTTCAGTTCTAGTCACTCAAATTAAGAGGTTAGGGATTTTTAAATGCCTGTTTTCTTCATCTCATGAAGTATTTGGAGCCATGAAGGGATAGTTTAAACTGGGTCTTTGTATACTGTAAGAAAACAAAAATTTCATGTTTTTTCTTCTATAACAGTTCATAAACCTTTTTTTCAATGTCAGGATTTTGATTATTTTATCACTTAGCTTAAATATCAGTTTTCATCTATGTCTTGACCATCACATAAATATAGTTTTTAAAACTTTTTTTTAACCTAGATATAATGTGCTGTTGTTTGTGGGGGGTTTTGTTTTGTTTTTTTGGTTTTTTTGTTTTTTTTTTTTTAGCCAGCTTTGATGACAATGTATTTTTAAAATACATAATTATTTTCATTGTTTCCTTCAGGAAAAAACAGATAATTTTGTTTCAATTTCAAAAGGGGCTTTTCATGTTGTGGTATATAATTAATTCCTAAGAAATGAAGTAACAAGCTGAAGTTGAACATTAATTCCAATTAACTAATTAAAATTTTGAATTTTTCTTACAGGAGATGATCAGATGGAGAGAAAAGGTCAAGTTTTAATCCTTCTAGTGGAACAGGCTCTCAGTTTCCAGGACTACAAAGCAGCTAGTATGCATTGCCAGGAGCTCATGGCCACAGGTGAAGTGAATAAGCAGGGGCTGCATGAGGTGATGGTGGTGGAAATCTGAGTTCTGACTCCTGGCTTATTTGAAGGTGTGGTGCTTCACATTGCACCATTTAATTAAAACAACAGTTATATCTTGTTTATGGAAGTGAAGTAACATCTCCATGGAATAGAGACACATACAGCAAATACTGTATGTAATAAGGATATACCAAACTATGAGATGTGTAACCTTAGGGAGCTTTTCTGTATGCCTCAGGGAACCACAATCCTTTCTACACTGTACCTCTTGGAAAACAGGTAAAAATATGTGATTGCAACTAGCAGGAAAGTGCAGATCTTTTAGAACTCTGATTTGTGTATGTGAGGGTGTATGTGGAGGTAAGTGATCGAAATATGTATGTCAAGATACTAAGAAAGATGAGATTTGTTTCTTTGGTTCTTTTTTATTGCCCTGAGAATGAGGGGGAAAAATCCAAATGAACTGAGATTCTTTTAATATATCAAGTGATATACTTGTTTTTACTGTGACTCCAGCAAGGTGTTCAGTATCATGTTTTGTAGTAAATGATTTTCTTGTTATATGTAAAGCAGAGGATGTAGGCTTACAGATGCCTATTATATTGTTAAAAATTATTCTTTCAGGCATTTGGTCAGTCTAAAGTTGAGTTACACCTCTGTTTTCTGGAGCCTTTATGGTTCTTTTTTCAGGGGATGTTAAATGTTGGCAAGAATGCCACGTGCCCGCCTTTATCTCATCCAGTAAGAATTATGCAGCATCCTCCTATCATTTGTGATAGGAAGTATATTTTTGTCTTCCCTTGTAGGTTACTCTAAAAGCTGGGAAGTATGCAGTCAACTGGGGCAGTCAGAAGGCTACCAGGATTTGGGAATGCGTCAGGAGCTCATGGCCTTTGCTCTGACACACTGTCCCCCCAGTGCCATAGAGACGTTGCTGGGAGTGAGCAGTTCATTGCAAACCCAGGTCTGTGTTTCTGCAACTACTTCCATGAAAGTTCAGTGCTTAGCAAAGTAAAGGGGACTTGTGTTCATTTTCAAATTTATTCTCTTTAAGTTCTACCCTCCAATATATTTATATTTATATTTATATTTATATTTATATTTATATTTATATTTATATTTATATTTATATTTATATTTATATTTATATTTATAGTTTATTCATATTAATATTCATATTATTTATAGTTATAGTTCTATTTTTATATCTATACACTTTACATTTGCATATTTATTTATATTTACGTATATTTATTGTGCTCTATTTTTTTGCTTTAATTGTTACATTTTAGCAAATGAGATCTCTTTCTAAGCAGTTATGTATGATGAGTTGGTTTCTCAAGTAGAAGTGCCATTGTATTTTCTGTCTTTAGTAATTTTAATTTCTTCATTGATTGCATGATTTAAACATTTTATTTGCAAATGCAGTTAATGACATTTTGAAATGTTTTCTAGGTGTTTATACCTAGTAATGCAACTTCATGAAATGTTCACAAAAATGTCTATTAAATGATTATTTTATGATTTTTATGATCTTTACCTAGTATACACTGAAATAATTTTCTTACTGATTTCAGGGATGTAATGGTTTTAACAAGTATTAATGATGTCTGAGCCATCTCTATTAACTCTACAATGGCTGATGTAATAGAAGCAAGTTTTAAGTGTTGAGCTGATCATGCTGTCACTGTAGGGGGATATCAGAACGTTCAATTTCTGTTCACTGTAATTGTGGCTTGGCCTAAATACTATGACTTGTTTAAGAATTTATAATTGTCTTGTCTAAGAATTCACAGTGTTCTTAGATTTATAATTGTGTAATAGAATCATCTTAGAGGTCTTTGGACACAATGCAGGAACAGGGTAGAAGGGAGCCATGGCTACAGCACGTGTGCAGTCTAAGGCAGCTGCAAGTGTGTAGCCTTTTTCTTTACTAAATCACTTGAATAGCAGTGTGTATGAGAAATACAGGCAACGTGCTATTTTAGTGACAGAGTAACATGAGAATAAAATTCTTCATAGAATTTCAAGTACAGTTTATCTTCTGCAAGCTATTTACCTTTTCTTCCATTAAGAAAACAGATTTGTGAGAGGTAGGTAGAATTATGAGCTTAAACATGAGTGGAATCCTCGCAGTATTGATACTTGTACAATGTTGAAATAAAAACTCCCCCCCCCCATTATGTGCCTTTCCCTAGAATTAGAAGTCAGACTAAGTTTTGGCACTGTATGTAATCATAGAATCATATAATCATTTGGGTTGGAAAAGACCTCTGAGATCGTCAAGTCCAACCCTCAGTCCAACTCCAGTCTGTTTACTAGATCATGGTATAAACCAAACTTTTTAAGATCTTCTGTCAGGTGACAGCTTCTATATTGCTGTCTGGTTCCTTTGAAAGGCTTCGTGTCCTCATAGGTGTAATGCAGTGCAGCTGCCCAGCCTTCTTGCATCCCACTACTGAAAAGGTACAGATTCTCTGTTTTCTCCATTCAAAAAACTGGAGACCTAATTTGTTGCCCAGGTTTCTTTGTTCGTGCAGTATCTTTTGTAGTAAAAATACAGTGATGATTAATTTGGTATTTGCCCCAGGAAGCCAAAGCAAAGTAATGATTTCTGTCAAAGTACATTAAATCTGTTTCTTCTACCATTATATCCTTCAGAAACTAAGCAGGACCTCTTCAACTCTGTTCACTGGTGTCTTGCATGTTCTGTCCAAACACTCTGTGTGTAGATGGATGGGTAGATGGAAAAGGTTTTTATCATAAGGTCACACTGACCAGAAATACTAAACAGCTTTAAGTGTCTTTTGACCTTCATGAGTTCTACAGCCTGCAGAAATTCTGCTCACAAAGTTACTGTCCTGTGTAATGCTTGCCTTTGTGGAACTGCCCAAAACTTGAGTCACAGTTCAGATAATGGATGTTTTCTGTCAGTTCTTTAGCCTGCATAGTACAGCAGGGTGCATATAGTTTAAAAAAAAAATCCTTAGATACTGCACAAAAATCATGAAGTAGATAATTTTGTCTAGGGACTACAACAGCAAGAGAATGCCAGAAATAAATGTGTTCTGCTTTGTGTCTTCTGCATCCTTATTTTTCTATCATGGAAGCTTTTACATCAGAATTTCTTGGGTTTCCTGTGGTATCAGTCATAATTCTTACATTTGCTTATTTGACTGGTAAAAGATTTTATTTATTTCATGTTTATAGATTCTTTATCAGGCTGTGAATTACCAGTTTCTGCCTTCTGAAGGAGGTGAGAATGCAAGTGCCTCGGGACCTTCTTTGTTGGTGAGGAAGGATACAGAGGTAAGTTTGAATGAGAATTGTAAAAGTAGTAATGATTTTGATCTATGTTGGAGAGCTGAATTTGAGTTTTCAGCAACATCTGTCTGTTTACTAGATAACATGGACAACATCAGACATATACTACTTTCTGTTCTTAGGTTGTTTTAAATGCAAGGTTTACTTATGAATTTATACTTAATCTCTTCAGATTTTCAGTTGCTTCCTCCTACACAGTCTTAGCACCGTAGAAAAAATTATAAACCCAGAGGCAGAAGAGGAAAGTGCAACAAAATGTACATAATTATATACATTTATGTTGGTTTGATTTTTTTTTTAAGTCTGTCCCAATTACAAAGCAAAATATTTGAAAATAAACCTGAACTACGTATTTAATTAAAAAATGCTCTAAGTGAAACTGATTTTGCCCTTTCTTCTGTGCATCATGAGGTTTATGACTACTTTGCCATTTTATTATGTTCATATATTGTATGTGAAATTATTGTTATGTGTAAGATGAGAAGGAACATTGAATGTATTGTAGGAAATGCAGGCAGGATAACAGGAAAGAAGTCTTCTATTTATTATTTGTTCTACTTTTTATTTGTCTTAAGTTTGTACATGTACAATTGCAAATACTTTTCTCTCTAAAGAAGATGTAATTATTTATGAAAAAAGGAATGTATTTTTCACACTTTTTGAAGTGGAAAATTCTCTGTTTAATTTATTGTTTTACCTGTTTTCTCTTTAATTGCATTTTTCAGTAGTGGATAAACAGATCTGGGAATGGGGCAAGGGGGCAAAAACCTTAAAGAAATACAGAAAAGGAGAGAGGAAAAAAGGGTGGGACAAAGAGAGAAGGAAAGAGAAATAAAGAAGATTCATGTTGCATAGTGTGGCTTTTTGAGAAAAATATTTGAGTAGCAGCTTCCTTGGATTATATGTCTATAGTTTGTGTGTAGTTTTTATATAGGTGTATATCTGTGTGTGTATACATACTTGTATACACATATATATGTGTAAACATACATGTACATGTATGTATTTGCATATAAATGAAATAAATGGCAGGAAGGTAAACCAGGAGTGTAACCAGTATTCAGAGGAAGAGGGCCGAACACCTTATGTATCTGCTGGAATCATCAATACAAAGAACAATTCTGTTTCACTGACACAAATGCCTTATATTTTCTGGAAATCCATAAATGCATCTCTCTGAGCAGAAAGTTATTAAAGAGATGTTAATAAAATGGATATGGGTGTAGATGCCTGTGTTTTTTATGGAATTTTATGGAATTTTAGTATCTAGGAACATCCATAGGCTGTAGTACTCTGTTGTGCTGGAACAGTTAGACATGCATATATATGATTCAGAAACTTATTCAAGGTTTTATCAGAGTTGAGTAAACTCATTAATTACCTTCAATATCATTTCAATTTGGATATTTGAAGCAATTTTCATTATGCTTGGGAATTTACATTCAAAAATTTCTCCAGTATAGCTTTTCTTTTTTTCCCTCTTAGTTGAGGTTGATTGTCTCTTTAGAATCGAAAGCAGGTAGACAATTGACCTGGCAGGTTTATATGTTGCTGCATTGAGGTTTTTTCTTTCTGTTTAATGCAGCTTCTTGGCATATCATGTTTCAGACTGTTACACTATGAAATGAGTTCTGTATATTTGCTAATTCTATCTTTTTGTTCTCTCCCCCCTGACTTAATAGGGATTTATAGCTTTTTTCATTTCTTGCAATGACACAGGAGGAAACATAGCCAAGAATTTACTCACTGTTTAGGTCTTCCTTTGAAACAGACATCTGAAATGTTAAAAAAGCAGTATATTCAATAACTCAGTTTCTCTGACTTAACTGAATCCTATAACTGCAATCCCCATAGTTATACTTCAGCTAATTCCTGGTGCTTCACCTTCATTGTCCTGCACAGAATTTTAGTTCCTTCAAAGAAAAAAAGATGCTCCAAACTGTAAGATTTTTTTTTCCTTTCCTTTTACTCTTTTCATTTTCACTTACCACCTGATTAACTTATAGCATCCTTTTCTCATGGAGTTGACAAATGTTCTTTTTTCTCACCTATTGATACCATTTCAAATTGGTGCTCTAAATGTAAATTTCCTTATATTGACTCGACTGAGATTTTTCTAGCGTACACATGTTTGGGCATCTCTCTGTTGCATTCAAAATGTCTATCTGTAAGTATATCAGTTTTCCTTTTCAAAGCTCTAGTGATGTTTTTCTGCCTTCTCTTACCTTTGTCTAATATTGAATCATTAGTCTCCACTACCATTTCTTTCTTTATATCAGCCAACATCAGATGGTCATAGTTTTCCATCAGTCTTCTCATGATGAACTCTTCTCTAGAAATGTCTGAGATAATTTCATTTTGATTAAGATTTTCCTCCAGATTTTTTTCCCCCTGAAACTTGGAGAAATCATGATAGCAGCTGGTTCTGTATCTCTACAGACTGCATAGCAATGTGTGGTTTAAGATTGCTGTCATATTGACTTCGATATAACTTTTCTCCAAGTTTGTGGTGGTCCTACTCTGAAGGAAATTCCTGAATCCTGTCATAAAGACACACATAATTATTCTGTAGGAGGTAATGCATTTGCACAAGCTTTCTGTCAGCTTGTCGCTGTTGATTGAACTCATGGAATCCATTGCAGAAATTATCCTTTGCAAGCTACAATGATGATTCCAACATACCAGTTTATTTTTAAGCAAAATGCTAAGTTTCAGGAATCCTCACCATTTTTATTGTGTGTTACAAATGCCTAAACAAACTAATCTTGTGCTTCTCCAGGACCATATCTCAGTAAGAAAATTAAACTCTTGATTCATGAAAAGTCTTCCAGAATATTATTGCTAAAATTATTAAATTAAAATATAATGCTTAGTCATGAGATGCCATGTTGTGTATAAGCAGTAGAAACAATAACCATCAATCACCTTGTAAATAACCTCTGACTTAAAATATGCATTACAACTGTTATAAATCATTATATTTTACATATCTGAATATGAAAGCATAATTACTGCAAAGTGGCACATCAATACGAAAGAAATTCACAGTTTCAAGTTTCCTTGAAAATGAACTCTCTGTAGAAGAGCAGACATAATTTCTAGAGGAGATTGTGTGCAAATTATAGGAATGATTTTCTTGAAGGTTGCTTAAAGAAAAGAAAATTTCACATTAACAGAGTACTGGTATCTGTGGTTTTGCATTTTCCCCAGGCAGTAGATCTGGAAAAAGACAGGATCTTCTAAAACATTTGTGTATATTAATTTTGTAGGTAACACATTTTTATCACTGTTGGTTAGAAATTATTAGAGAATCATAATTATTTATCCTCCTGTCCTTTAGCTACAGACCCAAAATGTCTAGTCCTCTGTCAGATCTACAGGTGTTAAGTAGATGTCTTAGTTATTGCTGTATATCTCAGGCAGTCATCAAAGCCCGTGTTTCAGCAGCTGCATCAAATGCATTTGTATGCTTAAGGCTGGGTTACTTTTTCGGTTCCAGTGATGTTATGGCCCTAGTAAGAGTCTAGACATCCATCAACTCCTGAACTTCAGTGTTGCATCTTGAGGTGAATCTTTTCCATAGTCTCTCACTTAGGGTCTGGTTTCCATTTGGACTGGTTCATTAGCTGTAACAGCCATTACCACAAAAAAAAAAAAAGCCCCAAAGTAAAACCCTCCAAGGCACAAAACATAAATGTAAAATATAAATAGTGTGAATACTGATGTAAAAGAGACTATTTTGAATTCCTGTTTTCCAATGGAAATACCAAAAAGAGGAAAAGGAAGGCTAATGCATGGTGTTCTACTTTATGAACAGACTGTTCCATTTCATTTCCTTTCCTTCATCATCTTGGTGTATGACTCTTAATGCACAAGATGTATTCAGTGTGTTTTTGCATGTTCTAAGCCTTGTACCATGACTAATTGTCATTAAAAACAAAGAAAAAAACCCAAACCCATGTTGCAGATGTTCTCATTTATTACTGTCTCTTCATTTACTTATCTAAAAAAAAATAGTTGGCTTTGTTATTTTCCTTGCATTGGACTATTTGGAATTATATATGTGTATGTATGAGCATAGGTGTATGTATATAAATATTTAGTTTATATGTACAAATATATAAAAATATTTTAGCTGTTAATTTAGAGTATCCTGATAATTTAGAATTTGTTGGTTATCATTTTTTACATCAATTAGATTCATACAAAATTTTAAGGTGCTAATTGAGCTGCTAGTTAAGAACTTGTTGTTGCTATTATTATTATTTTGTTTTTAATCAAAAGTGCTTACTTTATAAACGATGTGGGGAAGAAAATATAGAAGAAAATAATTTCCCCCAAACACTCCCTCAAGCCCCTCAAAATATAATTTCCTCTGGAAGATACAATTAAAGGATACTGTTAAAGTTGCTTTCTTAAGATGAGTTCTCCACAATATTTAAGAAATTATTTCTTTTATGAGAAATTGATTCAGGATAGGAAAAAGTTCCAAGTACGCAGAGGAATGGCTTTTCAGAAAACAGAATTCCTATTTGTGCAGAAAAGACTTTAATTACTTGTGAGAGTTGAAATTCTTTTTAGGAAAAAATCAATAGAGTTTATCTGATAGTAGTAGGGCTATAGAAGCATTCACACCTGCATACAAGTTAGGTCATTAGTTTTCACACTACTGAAGGAGGTTTATTTAAAAACTGTTTTGCTCAAAAATGATTGAGAACTTGGGTGGGATTGTTTTTTCTGGTTCTGTTTTGTTTTGGTTTATTTTCCCTCCATGAAGAATCAGTTATGTGTCCTGCAGCATCTACTTGAAAATGAAGGCAGAGAGAGAAATTAGTATTCTGTATGTAGCATTTAAAATAAATTACAAAAAGCTTGCTTTCTAAGTACTTAGAAGGTTATATTTAAAAAACACATGAAAAAGAAATTCTCCCCATGCATCCCAAGCCACCAGACCTAGGGTCTTCTGTTGATTTTAATTTTTCAGAGCATTAAAAATGCTGATATGTTATACTTGGCATGTACTTTGTTCCTTTGGTGAAGCAAGAGCTGAAATTCCTAGTTTAGCCAGTGAGTTCATTAGTGGAGCATTTGGGACATGCACAGTAGAATTTCAGAAAAGATTAAAAAAATATTGAAGAGCAGGACTTAAGATGAACCTGCTACTTCAGTGGTCAGCTTGAGGCAGTGATTTACTACACTCTGCAGCAAAAGGTAGTAAAACCAAGGCTGTGTGTGTGACATTCTACCTGATTGAGGCTGATGTGTTTTGTCACTGAGCCTATGGTGGGATGTATTTCTCTTGAGTATAACTTGGCATCCTTAGGCTCTGATGTCTGAAATTTTGTCTTGAGTTAGAAAGTTGTAAGCTAATATCTCTCATATAGAGTTAGAATTGTGCTATTTCACTATACTTAAGTGTATGGGGAAGTAAACAGAGTTGTTTGGGACATGCATTGGATGTATAGCTGTTGAAGTTTGCTGTATGGAGGAAAATACTTCTTTTCTGTTGCTGAAGACAGTGTTTTTACATTAGTATGTTAATTACGTATTTATGTCTAATTTGCAAGCATTGTAAAGCATGCAGTTAACACAAACCTACAAGAACTGAAGTAGCACAAATCAGCCAACATGGATGCTGTGGGTATTATTTAAATGCTTTGTGTGAGGAAATGCTGGTAGAGGAAGCCCCATTTGTGGAACATTGTCTTCTGCTCTGAAGAATGGGGTTTAGTGTGAGTTCACTAAATGAAAGTAAACCTGCATGTATGTAGAAGTGATTTTCAACTGAGAATAGGCTGGGGTTCTGCTTGTAGTCTCTTAGATTGGCTGTATTCAGTATTTTGTGTGCCAAGTGCAGAATTTCAAATCTTGATGATATTTTTCGTTTGGTCTAGAGATGAATATTTACATCTCTACCATTTCCCCTACTGAGAATGCAATTTAATTAATAATACCACTTTACAAATACAAGATTGTTTCTAGTATCAGATTTCTTGAATTATTGAAGATTAATTTTAGTATGCTTGATGTCCACATTTGTAGACAGATGATTATTTTAATGAAAGCATTCAATAATAATGTAGAACATTGCTGTTTAAACTTTGGAACTAAAACCAGCTGCTGTCTATGGAAAGAAGAGGTTATAACTGAGTGTTCTGCTGATCACGTTATTTACTTCAGATGGACACTCCTAAATGACTTTCAGCTTGTCTTGTGTTATTTTTGGCAGCTGCTGCGTAATGATTATTAAAATACGTGCCTGATCAATAATTCATTTATTTCGCTTAATGTCATTAACCTAATTATAGCAGGAGTCTAACACTTGCTATTGTGTGTTGGGTATACTCACAGGATGAAACCAGCGTCTCCTCTAGCCAGTCTGCTGATTTGTTGTACTGGACGACATCCAAAACCATGGAGGTGTTGTCTAACACAACTCTGACTACCAAAGCCGTGCTGCATGCTGTCAGTGATGGGCAGTGGTGGAGGAGATCATTAACTTACCTGCGACCGTTGCATGTAAGGGGCTGCTGATGTGTCCCAGATGTTTATGTGTGTGCTGATACATTAGCCTAACATGTAGGCTCCTTTATAGATGTCTGATAATGGACACCTTAAATTAACAAATGAAATAGAGGTACCCGGGGATTGTTTGCAAGCAAATGCCAATGAGAAAAAGTGCCTAAAGCTGTTTCCTTTCCTTGTATTCAAATAGATTTTCTCCTGTTTTCTTAGCGTAGTGTAAGAAGGCATTGATAAAATTTAGCACAACATCAGAACTTTGGGGAACAAAGCACAGTAAAGCCCCCTCTTTAAATACTGTCATCTTATATTCAAAGCTGTTCCTTTTCAGTTTCTCATTTGTACCTTCTCTATTTCAGTGAGTTTTCTGTAATGTTTGTGATACTAGTTTTTCTGATACTAGTTTTAAGCATGATTCTCTTTCCTTTTTAAAGAATGCTGAACCTCACTCAGCATGAGTTTATGAAAGATGTCTCGTCTTGGTCCCTTCTGAATTCAATGATATTTTAATTTTACAGTTGTTCCCTGTCTAAGCAATGGTTACAGACTTTTTTTACTTTTCCTAGGGTCAAGAATTTGGAGATGCATTAAAAAATGGGCGTGGAGAAAATGCTACTGTGGAAAAACAAGGCTGTCATCCATTTTATGAGTCTCTAATTGCTGATCCATATGTTGCAGAAGTAAGTTGCCATTACAGAACTTGGAAGTGTTAAAAGTACAGATTTTTGATTTTTTGTGTGACTTGAAATTTTGTGCAGTAGTAAGAAAAAAATCCAGAATTAAACAGAGGAAAGCAAATGTGGGAATTAAGGTAGAGAATTGAATCTGATGCAAGTGGTCTAAATATAAAGGCAGGCAGGGTGTAGTGCACATGTGCCAGTTACCTTCTTTTACTTTTAGTCTGAAATCAGCTATGGCACATACCACAACAATTCTTCGGAAAGCTTTGCTGAAGTGTTGCTGAGAACAGAGAAACTGACAGAAACCAAGAGCGAAGGAAAAGACCTACTTCCAACTACAGAAGGTATGGGTATATGTATATTTGCTCCTGTGTTTACTAGATATTGAAAATATAGAAGTATCTGTGGATGGATTTAAGTATGAAGAATTGCACACAACAATCTGAGATATTGTCTGGGTGTTTTGTTAAAATTGTGATGTGGTTCAACATCTCTCATTAAGAGGTCTTGGTAGAAGTAGCCGCAGAGTTTTCAAGAGAATCAGTATTTTTAAGAGGAGTTGCTCAGTAAAGATTTGGAAATATTAAATTTGTTTTTAAGTAAGCAGAAAGCATTATTTGGGGGCTGGCAAAGATATGAACATTGTGGGAGGAATTGTCAAAGGTTTCCTGAATATTACCACGTTACATGTATTTAAATGGGAATTTGTGACTCGGAGTTAGTTATTTGTATATATTCCTGCATATTCATTTAGTCAGATTCTATGTGCTTGTGTACACAGCTTTCAGCATAGCAGGCTCATTATAGTATTTTATTTTCTAATTAATGCTTAAATGCCGCTTCTGGAATCGTCAGAACTTTGTCTTCCACTGAAATGTCAACATTTTGTAGGTTATAGTTAATAATTTGTTAACTGAAACAGTTTCACTTTAAAAAAAACAGACTACACAAAGCCACCTGTGGTTGTTTGTCTTTCCTTTTGGATGTCCCCTGCTGGTTTAAGAAATGAACCGTTTAAATATTTAGATGCTGTTTGTGTCTTTTGAAGGAAGATATCTGTATTATATTTGACTCTGTGGTAAATGTTGCCATGAAAAACGATTATATGAAATCACTTGCAATATGAGAAAATTTCAAGTGAGATTTTCTTCATAAGCCACATACTTTTATTTCAACTGTTTAGTGAAAACCAACCTATTTGTCTTAGAACTGTATGACTGTGAGATAGGCTTGGTAGGTTGAAGCATGGTGCTAATAACACTGAGGTTATGGTTTTGATCCTTGTAAGGGCCATTCAGTGAAAAGCTGGGCTTGATCCTTGTGGGTCCCTTACAACTCAGAGTATTCTGTGAAATCGGATTCAGTAGTTTGAGATACGTGATGATATTTCTACAGATAACCTGTGTAAGTCTAATAAAACAACATTGTGAATTAGAAAAGGTTAGCAACAGCTTTATACAAGTGGGGATGTACGTGTATTTTGTTCCTTTCAGGCTCTCTTAATGCAAAAATACTATAAAATCAGTACTTATGATCTCATTTGTTTTATGCTGAAATCCCATAGGCTTTTAGCTTTGATTCCTGTGTCTTAAAGGAGGGGGAGGCAAGGATTAAAACATATTCATTGCTTTCTTAGGGAAAATGATTTAATTGGCAGCTCTTTGGTAATACTTCCTGCTCCAGCTTGAGTAATTGGAAGTGGTTGTTTACAATTCAGTGGCTGCCTTTGAGATGGAAATTTCAGTGTTGGGGATTTTCGCCTGAAGAAGAACAGAAATTTTAGATTCTAACTGCAGTTTTTGAGCTTCTGTGTTCTTCCTCTTAAGTGTGCAGCCTGATGTTTTTACCATTTTAATACTTCTGTTCTCTCCCACCACTTCTATAGCCAATCTGAATTTCACTTAGAAGTCCCTCCAACTGTGCTGTGGAACAGAGTTCTGTGTTTTCCTCAGGAAGGCTGTGTTTGTTCTGTACTCAGCAGTCCTGCTGTGTGACACCTTTTGGAAACAGTAAACAGTTACTTAGACATAAGTCTAACATAGCTTTCTGTAAATAAAGGGATTAGTAATTTGCTATTTGTAATGTTTTCAGCCCTGGATTAGTGGCATTGGATCTCGCCTCTTCCCCTTCCTTAAAGTGTTGCTTTAGCAATTCTCATGAAAGTCCTTATGATGGGTTAACACATTCAGGAATGTGGAACTTGAAAATGTGTGTATTAATTGCATACTGCTAAAATATAAAATTAAAAAATCACACAGATGTTATTCCCATTTATTATTCTGCAGTTTTCTTGTTTTCAGGGTTACTGTATGGTTTGGGGGGGATTTTGCCATAAATGCTATTATGTGGTGCTAGCTGCTGTACGAGTAACTAATGAACTTAGCAAATTTTGGTTTATTTTGCTGACAAGTAGATAGATTAGGTTCTAAACGCAAAGTAAACCCAAGACAGTAGGTCATACCTCTTAATCCTCAGGAGTCTTAGAACAAGTAATAGCTTAATATTTTCCATGATTTTGTAATTGCTTGAGGTGATGGCTTTTTTAACTGCAATATGTAATTTTAAGTTTAGTGAGATTTTTTTTTCCAAACGCTAAAAGAACAATTGAAGACTCAAAGCAGTTTTTATGCTTTTTGCGGGGAAAAACCCCAGACATGAAATTTGAGTTGAAACCTAGGTATTCACAAATTCCAGTTTTCACAAATAAACCTTTTCTTCTTACATTGCTGTTCAAGTAGGCTTGTGGCATAAAGACCTGCATAGGAAATAAAGATCATTCATAAAATCCAGAATTTTTTATGTTTTCCTGAGAAGGCATTGCTTGTGGGACCAGCAGCATTGTGACTTTGCCTGTCCTCCCTGGTTTGGCAACCCTGTAATATTGATAGATTAACACCATGAGCACACAAGCACACAGAAAAGTTTATTTATTGAATCAGTAGAAGGGATTTTTTTTTCTCAGAAGGTATGACAGTGGAGGCAGGTCTTTCTTCTTAAGTACATTCTGTCGGCTGGGATGCCATAGTGTTGAGCTTCATGCAAGAGTATGAATAAAATCATATTGTTTTTGGTACTGTGTTCTTTTTCATGATTGGTATCTGAATGGTGAAGATCAATTTTTGCTAGTGTGGCAGTTGTCATGTTGGGATTCTTAAGCTGGAAGAGAACCTCCAATTTTTTGTGTATCTATGAGGCTTTGCAGTCATTGATTTTCTACAGAAGGGTAAAAGAGGACAGAGCTGAAATGCTTCTTTGTCTCCCCCCCCCCCCCTTTTTTAACTAAAGGTGGTTGTGAGAATAGATAAAGTAAGCTTGTGTTTAGAGGAGAAACTGGCAATTTTGCAAGCTAATTCATCAAGATTCTAATATTAGATATTTCTAAAGTCTTATTATGTTTGCCTGGACAGCATTCAGGTTATTTGGAGTGTAGCAGAAACAATCTGTCAGCAGCAAGAAGCTGTTTGAAGCACAGTAAAAGCTATTTGAAGCATAAAGCAGAGGTGCTGTTGGACAGGCTTGTTTGCAGTAACTATGACCTATTGCTGTGTAGGCAGCCTTTGTGATGGCTTGTCACATAGAAATTTAGGGTTTATATTGGGCTGAGGGCCAGCATGTAAAGCCAGTTCAGGCTGATGACAAATTGATGATAATCTGAAAATTGTAATTGGTCATTCAAGCCTTTTATAAATCATTCTTTGGAACAAAGAATTCACTGGGGAGCTGTGTGTGCAGAGTAGTTGGGTTTCTTGCCAGCATTCCCTTCAGTTTGTGTAATGTGGGAATACAGGTGTTTGAGACTTCTTTGGAATAAACAAAGTTGGAAGATAGCTTCTACCTATTGGAATAGTATTGATACTAATAATATTATTATGAAACAGTGAGTCATAATTGTATACTTATGTTTTGTTATGCAATTTGTGATCCAAGTTTCATAAGAGTTTTTGAAGTTGTCCCTGGAAACAGTAATGTGTGTTCCCCCCCAGTATGAGGTGGTTTACAACAAACATGAGTGTGTAATTGTTTGTTGGAACTTTCATAGCAACCACAGTGATGTTTGATTTTATCGGTAACTACATAAAGGAGAGATCCTGTTACTCATTAAACAGTCTTGGGTGCTTACATTGTGATTGTATATTGGTTCTGCTATTTGTGTGATTTGTAAAATACAGTGGGTTTTTTAAATGAAAACAAACCCAAAATTTGATATCTATAATGTAGGAAAAGCAGATAATTTTTGTGACAGTTTTACCAGAAGTGTATGTTTTATAATCAGAGTACTTATTCTTTGATGCATTGATTTCAACTGCTGTAGGGCTGATGTGTTTGCAGTATATGGCAGGGCTTGGTTTTGGTGTTTCTTATGATACTTCCATCTTTTTTTAATTTTTTTTAATTGAGGCAGAAGTTTTTAAGATGGTTTGTTGTGTTCAGTGATGAGTGAATTGGAGCTCAGGCTTGAAGAGAAGACATTTGTACCATTTCTGAAGTTGCTATCTTAGAACTGTTACAACATTACATTACTGCCTTGATTTTACAAGGGAAAGATTTACTTGTAAATCAGTACAGGTGGCTTTGTTTAGCATCTGTTACTCGACAATCTAATTCTTGTTTGGTTAATGCATCAAACACTTTGCCTTGAAGTTAGGGTAAGGCTGTGCTTCAGTTTAATTACATATTATCTGTTTCTGGATTGTGCTGATAACTGTTTAATTGAGTATGTATAAAGTGCTTCAAGCTACTGTCTAATAAAATACAGTTGCACTGAAAACATTTCATTTGCTAGTTGTCAAGGCTAGCTGGGTCAGTAATTCAAGCTTTGTTACTGTTCCCTGTGTGTTGCAGTTCTGCTACAACTGGCAAGTGATGCTTTACCAAATGATGTCACCTTGGCTCTTGCCTATCTACTGGCACTCCCACAGGTATGTTGATAGTGAAAGGCTAGTCATAGCATCTCAAAGTTTCATAATAAAATTTCATTTCCTAAAGGTTTTTAAGTCTTAAGTATTTGAATACACATTCTTAGAGATTGGGCATTTAAAGGAAACTGAACAAATGCCATTGGACTGGCTAATGAGAAGGCATTGGTGAAAAGATATGTTTTCTTACTTAAGTCAGACCCACCTGATTGACAATTCTGATGTAACTCAGAAATATGGATAATAACCTTATGGTAAAGAAGCAGCAAAACTGCAGTTAGAAAATCATTTTGGTTAGGTGTTTATGCAAGGGGGAAAAAACCACCATAATGTAGAATTATCTTTGTGTGCGGAGGTTACTGATTTACTTCTGTGCCAGAAAACCACAGTCAGAGCTATTTCTAAATCACAGCAAGTAGCTTTTTAGAAAGTTTGTATGCTTGATGTTGTATGCTTGCTAATCCTTTCATCTGAATTAATGCTCTCTTTCTTATAGGTGGTAGATGCCAACAAATTCTTTGAAAAGCAATTACATTCTGCGTTGTCTCTCCAGCTGGCAAGTTATTACTATAGCCTGCAGATCTATGCTTGTTTGGCACCATGTTTCAAGGACAAATGCCACCCTCTCTACAGGGTTAGTACTCTTTCTTTTTAAAACCACATTCATTAATGTGCACCATAAAAGCTATTCTAAAAAGCCAGTACATGAGTTAAGCCTGTTAAGGAGCTGATCTGACTTATGCTGTGAGCAGCCTGTTAAGTTACACGTAATTATTCCTCTACGGTGCTGTAAACAGACAAATACTTCATAATTTGTGGAAGAGTTTTTGAAGCGCAATATCTAGTGTCATTTTTAGGTAATAGCACTATCAGTCTTCAAAGTAGCTTATAAACACTGAGCAATAATGAGTATAGTTTATGCTGTCATCTTGCAGTAATGTATACTTAGCAATATAGTACTTTCTAGTAAAAGTGAAGAGTCCATTTCAACAAGAGCAGTGGTAATCAAAGTTTCCTTAGCTTTCCCTGAGGTGTGTTGGTTTGTATTTCAGTTTACATTTGGTGTTTTGAACATTCATCCTCATTCACTGCTGATTTTTTTTTATTTCCTTTGACAAGCATCTCTTTTTGAAATGGCTCAGCTTTGCTCCTTATCCATTGCCTGTGATTACAGCAGTTACAGGGTAAAATCCACACTAAACTGAAGAGGTAACATACAAAGTTTTAGTAAGGTACAAATTGCCATTCTTACTGAGATACCTGTGTAAAAACTATTCTTTGCTACTCCAGGAGAGCCTTTCTGAAGTTATACCAATTCTTTTCTCCTGTGCAGAAGCTTCACTGGACTGTTTGGTTTTCAGCCTAGCTTTGAATTACAGCTAACAGAACACTTCTGGTCAAAAGTTTTCTGAAAAGAAGGACCAATAATCACCACTGTGGCATGAGAAGAGTTTCTTTTGTGTGTCCATGACGACTCCTGATTTATAGTGGAAGGCCTGTTTTGATATTTGCTCAATTCTGCAGTTAGGAAGCCTTTCATGTTCCTGCTGAGATTTGTGTTTTCCTGTCTTGTGTTTAGAAGCTAAAGGAAAATTTTGCCCACAACTGAAAATTCTGGGGCTTAATGTTGGTTGTGAGGAATTCATGTTTGTTAAAAAGCTTTATTTGAGCTTATAGGTCTGTCTGCTGCAAGACAGCTTTGATGAAAAAAGATTCAGGTTTTTTTTTCTTTTGCTGGTTTACCTTTTTCTAAACAGTTCTGTTTTATAGGAAGAGCTATGAAGGCTTTGAAAAGTGTAAGTCATAAGAGTGAGGACAAACATGCTAGATTAAACTATTTGTACTCCCATTGCCATTTAATAAGCAAAGTCCTATCAACAGCACCATGTCGTTTGTCTCTTACTGATGTGATCTTTGATGAAATCTTTTGTTCCATCTTGGTGAAATACCAACAGTGATAAACAGTGGATTAAAAATTGCTTACTAAAAAAGTATGTTCTCTGTGTAAGGTACTCGTAAACAGTAGCTTTTGAAAACAACTGTATGAGAAGATTCTGAGGGAACAGCACAACAAGGAAAAGATAAAAAAACCCACAAAGCCAGGACTGGATGCCCAGTGAGAAGAAAATGATGTGGGCAAATAGATTCTTTGTTATTGATTGCAAGGGTATCAAGTGAAGGAATGTCAGTGAGATAGAAAAGAAGAAATAGAAACAGATGCTTTTGACCAATATAAACATGTAGTTTTCTTGTCAATTAAAAAAAATCCAAACAAAGCAAACAAATTAAAAAAACAGAAAACCCCCATCTAACCCCCAGGCTTAAATGCTTGGTTTATACTGCAAAATGGCCATTTGTTTAAATTTAGACCTTAGATGCTGGTAATAAACAATGGCTCCACTTGCAAGTTGGTTTCATCAATGCCATGCTCGTTCTTATCCATGGGAATCTAGTAATTGTTTTCATTTTTTGTGTTTCCTAAGAGTTCTGTGGGAGGAAAGAAAAATTAATCTCAAACTTCCATGAAGATGTTATACTCAGTTGTGGATGTCTCTCCTTAGTAGATTGCCTTCTAACTTATGTCACTGGTGTCTTGCATCACCTTTATGTTCTGGCTCATAGCCAAAATAGAAGTGTCACCCTATGTGCTTTAACTGCCTAATTCAAAGCTATGCATTATTCTTAGAAGATAGCTGAGTGTGTTTTTATGGATATAGGTCTATTAACTAATCCTTGTTTTCCCTCTGTTCTAAATCTTTACATAGTCAGTGAAGATGTAAATTTGGCATTTCAGCCACATGCTTAGAAAGCGAATCCTCAAGATCATAGAGTGTATATTGCTGTCTAACAGCTTCTGAGTCACAGTAGGTGTGGTTTCTCTAGTCCATTTAATCAAGTATTTTATCAGGAAACTCTAGCTGAATTTATGTGAAACTGCATAGAAGTGTAGAAAAATCTGTGCTTCCTATGTTTGTCATTTTAAAATGGCAGTGTTTGAAAGCAGTACATGAGTACCTCTGGCATAATGGAAGAAATGTCAGATGGAAATAACAGAGGATAAGGTAGGGATAATGGGGAGTGGGGGGAGAGTTTCTTTTCCATTAGCTAGGACAGAAGACTTGCTAGTTAATCAGAACAAATATACTGAAGGAATGATTGGATCTGTTGCATGAAGGCTTGATTTTTTTCTAGTTGTTTTAATTGTGACATGACATACTGACAGCTAATATCTGCACATGAAACCAGAATCATAAATTTTGAGAAATTCTTGTTATCTTTTCTGTACTGTTGGTGTCCAAAACAAAACCAGCTTGATAATTTCAATTTCTGATGAAGTTATTACTTTGCTTTAAGGACAAACAAAGGGATTTGGGTGTAAAGTATTACTTTAATTTTGTGCCCAAGAGAATTTTGAATTTTAGTTGTTATAATAATATAAACATAACAGTCATAGTTTGGGGCATCTGAGCTATATTACTTTCTTATCCTGAAGAATATGTTAAAGGAGCTCTCCAACCAAATAAAACCACAGATAAAGATCTGCAAGAATATGACAGAAAAAAGAACAATATTTCCAGAAATGAGCTGTCTGTGGTGTGAGAGGACTCATTGCCCTTTGAGAGGCTGTATTTATTTTTGGTTTAGGTCTGTACCTGGGCTGAGTGGGGATGGGAATAACTTCACTGCAGATGTACTTTGCATTTGTGGCTAGAGTGTTTATAACACTCCTGTGTTTTGGCTATTGCCAAACCTTGCTTGCACAGCATCACGGCTGTTGTCCCATTGCCACTCTGCTCGCTAATTCCCAGCCTTGATGAATGAGAAGAAAAGCTGTACAGCTGACAAAGAAATTTGCTGGATAATTCTTGTTATTAACAGCTTATCTCCTCATTTGTCCTATCCTGGTGATCTGATAATTGACCAGAATAAATTGTTTACTTTAGAAAGGAGTGAAAAAGTTCAATTAGCCTAAGGTTAATTAATATGTTCCTGTCCTCATACTAATCATCTGTTGTTGAGGTGTTTCTGTGGTTTTGTAGAGGATTATTTTGTTGACCTCAGCTGAGGAGCAAGCTTTTCTTGGGGCATCAAACAACAGTTCTAACAAATACTGCTAAGTTGTAGAGGAGGATGGGAATTTTGCAATTAATAGCAGATGAGGAAAGTTTCTATTAGCAGAAAATTCTTAGTTTTTTATTTTATTCCCTTATATGTTCCATGTCATTCAAGAAAGTGAATTCAATTCCTGTTCTTTTGTGCATTGCAGCTGACAATAAGTTGAAATGGTAAGCTCAGAGAGTCTTCCTACTGTTGCTTTTGTTGCAGCCTAGAGCTGGTGAGAGAAGCTGGGAGTTCAGTTCCACAGAGTTAAGCAGGTAGTGATGTAACTGGCTTTTTAGCCAGTGTGTGACAGGGTGCATTTATACAGTGAACTTGTTCACTGTGTACTCTGCTTCCCTTTCCTGTTGCTTGCTGCTTCGGAAAGCCGCCATCCACCTCTCTGAGGCAGAATTAGGTCAAAAGAAGTGTACTTTGAATTTGGGACTGAATGTGTTGGTGTTACAGGATTTCATTCTGCAGGCTTGACCTGGCTCCCAAGATGGTTCTCTTGCTTATTTGTATAAGTTTTGTCTAAATGATAAATGCAATTATATTAGTACAGAGAAGCAAAGCTCCCAGCCATGGTCCATATGCTGCATATTGCATTCTGAGTATAGGATGTTTAAACTAAATAGACTTAATTTGAAATGGAAATAAATAGTCTTTGAGAAGGCTGCATACAGGAAGAGGAAGAGAGCCAGATCTGATGGGCTAACAGTTGTTTTACCCATATTTCCTAATGTCTAATGGCTTTAACCTGATGATGTGGCACTGTAGCACATCTAGAAGTTAAGTCTATGTATGAGGTAATCTCTCACTGGAAATGGAATGCTCGTTAAATGGTTGCATGTTGGTTTGTGTTTAGTGATATTATGCTATTACATTCCTAAAGTATGGACTTAGCCTACTAGAAATAATATATATATATATATTTTAATATCAAATTTAATTTATGTACATGATGTTTTACTGTTAATTAACACCAACATACAGACTGTCAAACTCTGTCAGGCAGACTTGTTTCATTGTGGCCGGTCATCCATCTTTCTGTCCATAAATGCAATGGGTAGCACTAAGTCTGTTGTAGATGGTGAAATGGTAGTGCACTTTATTTTTGGCCTATGATGGACTTAAAACTTGACCTTCTTCACTTTTACTACTATGTTAAGTCTTGATTCAAGCCCATATCTCCTCTTTGGCCCCTCTTTCCATTTGGTTTGCTGAAAACACACAAGTTTCCTTTTCCAGTGTAATTTCTCCCTGTTGGTTCACTGTTTGATTTTTCTTATGTATGTTCTGTATCAAGTTCAAGTTTCTTTGCTGGTCTTCAGGTTGCTCCACTTCCTTTTTGTGATACTGTTTATACCCAATACTACTTGCTGTTTTATATACCATGTTGCTTGCTTGTACATGTTCAGGTACTATTACTCATTAGTACTTGGAGGGGGAATCTATTTCATTTGTTACATTTGGTGTATGCTTCTGTTTTCAAGTCCAGTACATACCTGATAAGTTTCAAAAGCAAAATTGGGAGAGATGAGTGTATAACTCCTTGAATCTATGGTGCACTATTCTCTCTCCCATTGATCTTCCTTCATGTGTGTGGAATCTGTGAGAGAGAGGAGAGCCAGGGATAAGGAGGCTAATGGCAGAAGGCATCATGAATGAGATATTAACTGTCAGACAAAGAATTGATCTTGGGAGAAGTTTTCTAAGTAACTTCAAAAAAAAAAAAAAGGAAAGAAAAAAAAGGTATGCCGGACACTGTAGTCTTCATATGTAGCATGACATCATGACATTTGAATAATTCAAAGAGCCTGGTATTATCAGAAAACATTAATATTGATTGGTGATTTATTGGTCATCTTCAGGGCATCAGATTCTGAGTAAAAGTGATATCAAAACCTGCACCTTGAGGACTTTCTGCTGGCTCTCTCCTGTCTGAAACATGATCTTTAAGCTTTTACTTATCCTTTCACTGAATTTCAGTTAATGAAAGGACTGTTCTTCCAATCCGTTGCTGACTTAAGTTTCCTAACTGGACTGGACTTTAGTAGGGAGACTTGTGAAAGTATTTTGAAAGATCTGTGTATATTTTGTCACAGGATTGCCTTTGTCCATGTGCTCTTTGATACTCTCATAGTCTTCCAGCAAGTGAACAAAGTGGATTTTCCTTTACAAAGGCTGTGCTGACTCTTTCCCACCAATCTCTGTGGTCTTACGTTTTGTTTCATAGTCTACCATTTTGCCAGGAATGGATAATTTGACTTGCTGGTCTATCATCCCTGTGAGGATTCCTTTTACATCCCATTTTTTCAGATGGTACTTGCACTCCAGCTCATTATTTTTTATAGCATTTGTTGATTGTAGTGGTAATCACTACATTGATGCACCTTTGCCTGCTATTTAACATGATTTCACATTTGTGTTCCTTGAGAACTGAAGGAATGCCATCTGGTCATGGTGGTGGGCAAGTGCATAGCTGACACTTTGTGGATTCTTCCAGCTCATCTGGCTCTTCTGATGTCTCTCTCCCTCCCCACTTTCAGCAGTGAGGGCTGACATAAAGATCTCATGATTTCCACTGTTACGGACTTATGCATGAATGCTCCTTCCACACATTTTCACCAAGTGATCCTGCCAGTTCTCTAGTTGCCTTCCTAATTTTGAGTGACTTTTCAGAACTTTTTGTTACAAGTTTAATGTTCTTTGTAAGACATTTTCCATGCACTTTTTTAGCACTTTTAATTTCCTCTTTAGCACATCACATTTTGTGAGGTTTCCTCATTGATTTGCTTATTTGCTCAGTGATGTCTCAGCACATAATCATACATTTTTTAAATGAGTAAGTAAGCTATGAAAAATGGAGAACTCTCTTCTAAACACTGCTATGCCCAAAGGCTTAAAGCTCAAGTAAGCTCTCCTAAACTAGAAGTCATTGTGCTTGGTGTCAAATGTCTTCTGGTATGATGTCTGAAATATTAATCCAGCAATTAGGAACATTGCAGTCAGTCTGTGGCAACTACATTCCTTTGGCTGAGGTGTGTTTGCTGTAGGTAAGCCCATGTTTCCCAGATCCTCATCTTTCTTTGTTAAACACACAACATGACATAATACTGGCATTCTTAGTTGGGACCAAATAATATTTAGGTGATTCAGAAGAGATCTGTTGTTTGGTACTGCCTCCCACCACATTTCATTTCATCAAGATAAAGTGTGCTTATGAAAAGAGATTCTTGCAGTGTTGCTTATTTCTGTCTCTCTAGGGTTACATGAGCTGTTCTGTTAAATCCTACTTCTGAAAGCAGAGTGAGTGTATTTCTTTAGCCAGCTAAAACTATTCTTTTAGAAAAGAGGATCTTCAAACCAGCCTTGCATTTCCACAGAGGGGTGAGGTCTGGCTTGCCCGTATTCCTCTGGAGACATATTTGTGGCTTTTCATGTGAGGGAGGTAGTTGCAATAAGTACTACTCCTTTTCTTCTTGTGAAGTGTTTTGTTCCTCTCTGGGAAACAGTACAAAGGTGACCAGCAGCTTTTTGAAGCAGTCTTGCCCTAGTCAAGTGTCTTTATATTTCCTTTTACATTTGTTTTCCAAGCTTTCATAACTGTTTCCTCCAGTCAGTGAGCAGCATGAACTTTGCAAGCAACCTGATTAAAATGTGCTAATTATCTGAGGAGAAAAAACATTTTAACAAAGTTTTATTCATCTGAGTTGGCAACATAGGTAACTTTTCAGACAATTCTGAGTTTCCATTGTGAAAGAGTAGGCTTCTCCATCTCTCTGGGTTTTTTGGTGGTTTGTCTGGTTTGGTGGAATTTTTGTTTTTTTGTTGGGTTGTATTTGTTTGTTTTTTCATCTTGGAGATTTAAGGAAGTGCTAGGTCAGCCTCTGTATTTAGCTGAGGAAGCAATTCATGCATATGCATATGACAGTATGACAGTAAGAGAAGGTGGTCACTGAGGAATCTATGCTTCTAATCAGAAGTGCTAGCAGTACTCCTGGTTTAGGATGAAAAAATATCTGACTTCTAGCATTTTAATAGCTCTCAGGGAAGAGAAAATTGTTTTATAGCTCATGGAATAGCTAGTTTTCAGCCTTTAAATTAGTAAAATACAGAAATATTTCCACATACCCAGTCAAGTAACTGTGCAAATTAAAAGGATAAAGTATTGCACTTAAACTATATCATATTGCAGTGAAGTTTTACAGTAGGAGTGTATACTTGTGCCAAGTCTGTATATAACTACAGCTGCTGCCATACAGGTCAAGATTAAAGACATTCTAAAAGAATAGACAATAACATAATTCATTCAAAAGGCACAATTTTGGGCTTTTTTAGAGAGAAGGGAGATAGAAGGTTATGATAATTATCTAATGTGTAACATTATTTACTAAGAGTAATGCTGACTGCAAATGGGAAATGAATTATATCGTATGAATTTAGTAGGCACTTCACTCAAAACTGTGTAGTGATTTTCTATTTTCAGAGGTGTTCTTTCATTTCACACTTTAACCTTTTATATATCATGTGTTATTTCCACTAAAACAGCTGTCAGGTGAAATGATGAGATTTTTCTACATAAACCTGACTTATCAATGTCTTACTCAATAAGAGAGAGTCAGTAAGAGAACACAAGGTAAAAAATAAATTGTGAAAGCATTTGCTCTTGGTACAAATCATTCCTCACTCTTGTTGCAATAGCTGGTGGAAATCAAAGTAAAGAAGTCTTTCTCTGAGGAGAAATTCAACATGAGCCATCAATATGAGCTTGCAGCCCTTAAAGCCAGCTGTATCCTGGACTGCACCCAAAGCTGCATGGGCAGCAGGTCAAGGGGGTTGATTCTGCCCTTCTGCTCTGGTGAGAACCCATCTGTAGAACTGCAACCAGCTCCAGGGTCCATAACCTAAAAAAGGACATAGACCTGTTGGAGTAAGTCCAGAGGAGGCCACAAAGATGCTCATCTCTCCTACGAGGAGTGACTGAGAGACTTGAGGTTGTGCAGCCTGGAGAAGAGAAGGCTCTGGGGTGACCATACAGCACCTTCAGCACCTAAAGAGGCCACAAGAGAGCTGGAGAGAGGACGTGTAGTGACAGGACAAGGGAAAATGGCTTTAAACAGGAAGAGTGTAGGTTTAGGTAAGATGTTAGAAAGAAATCCTTCCCTCTGAGGTGGTGAGACACTGGCATAGGTTACCCAGAAAAGCTGTGGCTGCCCCATCCCTGAAAGTGTTCAAGGCCAAGGTGGATGTGTCTTTGAGCAGCCTGTTTTAGTGGAGGGTGCCCCTGCCCATGACAGGGAGGTTAGAACTAGGTGATCTTTAAGGTTCTTTTCAATCCAAACCATTCTATGATTCTATGGAAAGAGAACACTAGAGCAGTTTGTTCAATTCTTCAAACACGAGTTATTTAACTTAACTGTAGAAACAACTGTCTGGATAACTTTCCCATTTACTTTTATGTTTTATTACTGAACATCAGCCTCTTGCCTTATTTTTTTATTCCTGCAGCATTGCAGTGATCCAGGAGTGTTTATTTTATACAGTCACTCATCTGGAATGAAATCTTCAAACATTCAGTTTCAGTTCTTAGAAAAAAGAGAAATCTGGATGAAATTTGTGGTGAAGATGGGAAGGGAGGATAGGGAATTGAAGTCCTCAGCTGCAATCCTGCATCTGGATAATCTGGATTTACATTTTTAATACAGTAGGAAATTGTTTGTTTGCATCACCCATGTGATCGTATACTCTGGTGAGAAACACTTTTAAGAGCAGACAGGCTTTAAAGTCATTATACTTAATATACCTGAGACATCAGACTATGTTACAAAAATTTATGATAGATGATTATAAATCTGAAACAGAATATTGTTTTAATATCTGAATGTGGTAAGACCTATAGGTTTAATAATAGAGAATTTATTGCTCAGTTTTACTCTACTTCATTTTTTAATAAGTTTGTACAATTTTATACTGATGTATCTTTTAGCTTATAAAAGGTATTTGAGTAGGTATTCTTATATGTTGATCTGGTGGTGTTTTACTGATGGGTGAAGAGATCTGCTGCTTCCTGTATCCATTAAAAAAATGGTTGTAAAAGCTGATCCTGAACAAATCTGTGTTGTCGCCCAACAATATATGTAGCTGCAGCAATGGAAGGACAAAGAGCATTGAGGTATCCTTGCACTTGGGTGATGTGGCAGTACAGATTTTATTTCTGAGATGTCCTGGTCTTCCATCTTGGCCATACACTTGATCTTTTGCTTTGGGCAGATCAGGTGTGAGACAGCTGTGATGTGAAAGGTTGGCCACCCCACATTCATATGGTTCAGTATCTAAGTTAATGTACTCTTGACTCACAGCATGGCAACAGTCTCAGCTAAAGACAAGTGTCATTAATTTAATTAATGGAAAGCTGTCCTGTTGAGAGATGGTGTTTACTTCCTGAATGAACAGGCTCAGTTAGAATTTGACTTCTTGAGTGAACTATTTCTTTCCTGTAAATTCTTTTTCCTGCTTCAGTATATGAGGAAAAGTATCAGTTATATGTGCTTCACTTCATTCTTTTTTTCTTGCCTTCCCCTCCATCAAATTTGTAGCATGTTGAATCTCTTGCTACAGGGACTGTGGCGGTTACTACAAGGATTAGGGAGAGCTCTCCTCTTTTTCCTGAAATACAAATGCTTTCTAGAGGTGTGGTTTGGTTCTCTTGGCAACACTGGTGATGGGCAACAGCTAGAGGCAGGGTAATGAGCAAAGTACAGCTGTGTCTGCAGAAGAATGTGGCTCCCTGGTCTCCCTTGCTTGTGTGCCCTCATCTCCTAGGTTTGCTAACCATGAGGGTTTTGATTGAGGGGTGTGTGTGTGTGACCCGCTCTGGCATGATTTCTTTCTAGGATCTCTTAAATAGTGTAAAACAAAGTGGTGTTACGAGGATCTGGGCACAAGGGAACATGTCCTCTGCCTTCCCCTTTGGATTTCTATGGCTTACTGCAGTTGCAGCTTTTGATTCATCACCAAAAAATTGCAGTTCAAAAGGTGATAAAAATATTTTGCAACTTCAATCCAGAAAGGTCAACAATGTCAGTATTGTATTTGGGAGGATTATGTGTGGATTGGCCTCTGCTGATCTAGCAGTTTTTCTCATCAGTTTTTCTGATCATTTGCAGTCTCTAGATCATTTACATTAAAAGCAAAATCAAAAGAATAGTATTTTTTTTAGAACAACTGGAAAGATTCTTGGTCTTAGAACTTGTAAACAAGCTTAATAGCCTGACGGTGATCTAGTATCATAATAACATCTTCACAGTAGCACTTTTTATTATTTAGCTCTCTTACCATAATTGTAAAATTGTTGCCACTTCCAGAGCAGAAGAGAAACAGGAGAAGAAAAGCTCATACTTTTTTTGTTTGTTGCAGGTATGTATCACTGAAATAAGTCTTTTAGGGAGATTTGAAAGAAAAATAATAGCAATTTGCCAGGAGAGAAAATGAAATTGAAAATTAATGTGCACATCATGGTGAAGAAATTCCAAGATCAAAACCTCTTATCTCTTTTCAAAACCAGTGTTTCTTTTATAATGTCACAGTGACAGACAGATTCTGATGGGCTTCACAGGTGTCACTCCCAGAGCAAAGTCAAAGAGAAATAACTGCTTTAAAACATCTACTCAGATGGACCTTGATCCCCAGCTGAGGCTTACTGGTAATGGCTGGTGGTGCAGTGGGTCTAGTAACTTGTTGTAATCTGTGCTGAGTATATCACATCTAATAGCATGAAATTAAATAAACTTTATGCTAAAGTCCTGGGTACTTTTTCTATTCTGCCACATTTTTATTTTTTCTTAATTCCCAAACAAGGTCTCTAGCAGCACAAATATGGTATTGACCCAATAGATGAATGAAATACATTGGCAGGTTGTTCATGAGGGATTTCCCCTGGCAATGCTGAGGAGGCTTCCAGGTTACATTTGTCAGCTCTTTTGGCTTCTCTGAAAACTCACTCCATGTTTCCTGCTGTACGTGTGTAAAATACCCTTCCTTAATGATCACAGAGGGAAAGCTGAGTTCAAGGGTCTTTCTGAAAATGCTGGAGATACTTATCTGACAAAGCAGTGAGTTGGGTGTGTAGGCACAATTTCTAACTACCCAAAAGACGGAAAACAGAAATAGTAGCGGTTGGGGTTTATTGGAGTGGTTTTTGACAAGTGTCACGTGAAAAGGAGGGACAAATGCAAAGATTTCTAGTCTCAGCTGTATTAATATAAAGTTATTAGCTATAAGCATTCTTAGAACAATCAAAGCTTTATGAACCCAGCACTGCCTGTTTAACCATGGACAGAACACAGGCTGGGAAGATTTTCGACCTTCCTGTGAGGACTACACTATAGCCAGGGAGAACTTATTAGCTATAAGTGTCTCCAGAAAGTCGAAGTCTTATGAACCCAATCCTGCCTGTCAAACAATGGATAGCACACAGGTTAGAAGGGTCTTTGACACTCTGATGTGAGGACCGCGCTTAACAGCAAGAAAAGAGCTTTCTCCGCAGCAGCTCCGGAAATAACTTTTATTAATACAAGTATGTGACAGTTATTGTGGGGTTTGTGTTGCCGGTGGTAACGTTTAGCTGTATGATTGTATTTAATTGATGACCAAAAACCCCAAAAGAAACCAGCACAAAACATATTCTACAGAGACAAGCATACCAAACTTAGGTTTCCATACAGCAGTGTACCCCCCATGACAGACTTGACTAACAACAGAAAACAACTAACCAGAAACGCAACCTAAACCACAAATCTAGAACTCCCCTCCGTAACACAGAGCAACAAAATGACCTGCACACCACCTTCTCTGTAACAGAAAGCAAATGGAAAGAATATAGCTGTTTCCCATTAACACACATGTTAAAAAAGAACTACACATCATAAAGGAATGCAACTAATAATACAAGGTAAGGTATATACCTAGTAAGTTATGAGATGTAAGGCAAGTTACTGTTATTAGTATTAAAGTAGCAAAACATAATAGGTATCTAATGGGTGTAGAAATAGTTGTGCTTGTCTTTTAAAAACTTGTATATTTAAAATTTGACAGGGTTAAAGAACGAATACTTAAAATTATGAAATACAAGTTCTATGTAGCTTGATACCAAACTTTTTAGATTCCTATTTTTCCTTTTTTTCATTGAACTTGTGTTGAGTTCCTAATAAATACCATGCAAGCAGCACTGTTATTTGAGAAAACATTTTAGATGTATAGAGGGAAGACAAATCTGAGAATGAAAATGTGTCATTTCAATAAATGAGTTTTGTAAGCAACTGCAACTTGGGAAAGGTTTTTTTATAGATTAAAGAACCCTAATAAGTTTCAAATTAGTTACCAGATAGCAAGAATATTCTTGCATTTAGCAGACTGTTGGATTTCTCTGAGCTAATTTTGGATTCACATGTTGTGATAGTTTGGAGCACAGATTTTGTAAGAGATAAAAGAGCATAGTACTTGATTAGAAGATTTTTTGATGGTGAAGAGTTCGAGACAATCCTTGGATGGTGACAGTGAAGTCCTCAGGACTAGAACCTACAGCCCCCGGTATTCCCAGGAGGTCTCCTATCCAAGTACTGACCAGGGCTGACCCTGCTTGGCTTCTGAGATCTGATGGGATTGGGGGTCAGGGTGGCATGGTTGTAGTTGATTTCTTAGGTATTAACTTATTAAAAGATCTAGAGATGTCCTTGGCAACTGCTTGCAATAGAAAAACGCTTGTGTTTTCTTAATCTGAATGTATAACTTTATCTTTTATATTGAAGAGCTTTTTTTTTTTGCTTGCATATGAATGGATATATATACATGAGTATTCATACAGTGAATGATTCTGTTATTCTAAATCTGTTGCTAATAAGATCAATAGAGCCTAAGACATTATTTCCAAATACAGTGTTCCTTTGAACAAACAGGCAGAATGGAAGATTGTACACAGATGCTTTTAGGTAAACATAACAAATGGAGGCTCAGTGGAGAGAGGGGAAACCTAGCAAAAGACAGCAGATTTACTCACATAGATTGTCAGAGGGACCTACCTTTCTCAGTGGACTAGAAGTTTTAGGCAATTATGTTAAACATGTTTCATCTGCCTTTTCCTGTCTCCGTGCTCTGTTTTCTGGTGTATCACATGGAATGAGATACCACAGTACACAATAAGCAGTGGATGGGTTTCCACCTGATACAATTGGGTTGTAGAGGCACTGCTCTGCTTGCCTGTCTCTTTTTGGAGGTTTTATTATTCTGTTACCAATCTTCTAAGCAGCCTTGAAAGAGCTGCTGATACAGTTTAAGAAACCAGTGAGTTTGCGATGTTTGGAGGGCTTCAGAAAAGTATCATGTGGAGAGGAAAAAGGATGCCCTATAGCATTTAATGAGACGTCATGAGCAGCCTGTCAACTCAGATTTGGAAAGAAAAAGAATTCTATTTAGACTGATGAGCAGGTCATGGACAAATCCAAGTACACCTCAGGTTTTAAACTTTTGGTGTGTGTTTTCCCGTGTTGTGTACTCTCATTAGTGTTCATAAGTTAACTTCTAATTTAGCAGGGTCATTCTGTAATAAAAAAACCCAAAGTATATTGGTTGGGTACACTCAACATTTTTGAGATTGCAACAGCTCAATCAGCTGTTTCTTTTAGAAAGTATTTAAACTACAGGTGTTTTTCACGGCTGTTTTGGAGTCACTCCTCCCTCAGTGGGTGCCACCGAAAAGTCATGGTGCTTCCAGTGGCCTCTTTTTTCATGGAAGAGAGAATTCAAGGTGTTGAGTGAGATGAGTGCTTACATATTACACACTGCACTATCAAGGGGACATAGCCACTGTCTAAATCCTGAGATAAGTTGGAACATACATGCATTCCTTTTTAATTTCAAACATGCAGACTGTTATTTGCTTTATGTTCTAAATTGTTGCTTTGCTGCATGGATTTTAGACTACAGAAGTTAGTGGTTTATAAAATACCCACTTGATGTGTAATTTCTAACACAGAAAAGTAAGTTTTATATGTGATTAAGGTATTTTGAAAACAAAAATTGTCCTAGTCCATAGGTGAACAGTATTTAATTTTTTGAGGGTTTCAGGGTGTAGGCAATGCCTCGTGAGTAACTTGTAGATTCTGCAACACTTTTTATTTCAAAGTATCAGTGCTTGACACTTAAAATGTCTATTCCTAAGATATTTTTTATTTGGTTCTGTATAATAGAAGTGTATCAGAAATTCAGTAACTTTTCTTTGATCTGTTGAAGTGTTTTAGCAGTTGATTGCAGAGTTCAATATAAATAAAAATGAGGAGTTTAAACCAAATAAATTCCGTCATTGTGAAGTACTTGTTAGTATTAATTTGATAAGTTTTGCGGGGTTTTTTGTTGTTGTTTGTTTGTTAGTTTAATTTTTGTATCATATGGAATGTTCTAAAGCATTTGCAAAAGATAATTGTAATGTCATAGCAAATAGCCCTTAAAGAAAATTTGAAATTCTGTTTTACTTAAAACTTACCAGAAATATAGACAAATCTATTAGTTCTGAAAACAGGGATAATTTGTGAGGATTGTGTTAGTTTGTTGTCAATTATTTTCACAGGCTGATCCAAAGGAGGTGATTCAGATGGTCACAAAGCACGTTACTCAGTATGGCTGTGCAGACTGGCCTGAAGAAATCTCCGCTTTGATAAAGCAGCTGCATTACTACAATGAGCGACTACTGGATTTCACTCAAGCTCAGACTCTGCAAGGACTTGGCAAAGGAGTGGATGTGCAGAGATTTACGGCAGATGCACAGTACAAGAGAGAAACAATACTAGGATTGGCAGAGTAAGTAATGTCTGTCTCATTTATTTCTTCATTTTTGAATGAAATGACTTTAAGCTTTACATCAGGAGAGTAAATTGCAAGTAGTGCTGACCTTTAGAAGGGATAATTTACCAGTTGCTTTAGAGATTCACACTGTAATACTGCTACAATTGGAGATTTTTCTATTTGACTACTCCACTTAAATAAAACATTGCTCATGGATCTACAACTTTTAATTGGGTCTATAACTCTTTATTTATTAACTGCTACTGTTAAATTTAATTAGGGATGAATGAATTTATATTACAGGTCCAGGTTTAATCTCTTCCTTTCATCTCCTGTGAACCCACCCTTGCAATCTATTAGGATTATGCCCAAGCATCAAAACTTGTAGTGAGCTATAGTATTTTTAAGTTGTTAAACTGTATTTTATTCTTAATAATTTAGTTAAAGCTGCTGTATATCACTATATTTGTCCCCCATATTCATTTGTAAGTAATCAATCCTTCACCGCCTATGTTTTGGTATTTGCCATGTTTTTATCTCACTTTTCAGAATTCCAGAATAGAAAAAAAATGAAATAAATAAGACAGTAGTGTCTTTTCATTTAAAAATACCTTTAATTGACATCTTCCTGCAGGTTCTTTAAGCTGGGAACAAGTCATGAGTATGACTTGAATGCTTACGTTTTGAGGACAGTCATAAGTTGAATAGTTGTCAGACTGTCAAAGGAAGAGTTGTCTGCAATAAGAAGCTTTAAATACAGTTTTTAACCAGATTTTCAGCTGATCTTTGCATAAAGCTTTTGAACAGAACATTTAGATGTTTACAGTTTTGCACCTATGTAGTTACTTATAGCTACAATTTAAATAGAAATTTATTACTGAAACCATTGAAATATTGAATAAGAGTTGTATAATCTCAGGTTTTAAACACTAAGCTGCTACTTTGAATCTATAAAATCTATACCTGCACAGATTGTCGCTGCATTCATAAAAAGGGTTTGTAATAATCTTTTAATGTTTCTACTGGAATTACCTGGTTTGTATGTATTGTTCACTAAGCACACACCTGTAATATGTCACTGGGTGAATGTTGCATCCTGACATTAGCTACAATAACTTCAATACAAATATCCTTCTGTTATCACAAACACTTTGAATGCAGGAGGCTTACTTACACTCCCATCCAAGAGTTCTTTAGATAATGTCTTTCACAGAAATGAAATAAATATGAAGAGAAAGTAAGTAGAGATAAAAACAGTATAAAAGGGTTAGTGAAAATGAGGCTTCATGGCGTGTGGGTGAGAGTGGCAGTTCCACATTAGGCAGTTGCAAAGATCTGATTAATTTCTTGTTCAGCTTGCAGCTTCCTTCCTTTAATCTTCTCTGTTGACTCTTAATCTGCATTTTCTAATGGAAAAGATGTGCGAATGCAATGTAATTTTGTAGCATATTTTTTCTTATTTTTTAATTAAGTGCCTCATGTTTTTAATCTTTTATGAGGTGCTGTTTAAAGGAACAACACCTGGAAGAGATGGTATCTTATTTACAAAACAGCTTTGTACTAGACGGAGCAATTTGCTAAAACTACTTAGCCAGCAGTTGTCTATTTTATGTTCCATGTTTGGTGTATTGTCTTTGGAGCTTATTGTGCATTATGTATCCAATATTTAAAGATTTGGGTGCTTCACAGGCTTAATCAAGGTTAATTCTCAAGCAGTTAACAAATTTATCTAGGCAAGATAGAGCTAGAAAGTGTTTGTAAAGGAGTTAGGGAAACAAGAGCAAGTCTGAATGGGAATTCTTGGCTAGCCAGGTCAAGTCCCATGTAGCTTCAGATCAGCTATGGTGTTTAAAGTTTTGAATTTATTCTTTTACTTGAGGTCATCTGTTAGTTGATGTCTTTGGTTTGAACTTTGTATTGTGGGTTATGTTGTTTTGTTTTGTTTTTATCCTGGTACTTTGTGATCTTCAACTCTTCACTGCTTTTTATAAAATGTTGAAATCAGAAGTTGAGTTGAATATTTTAAAATAATTTTCTTCCTTGCCTTTTATGTCACCAATCTGAAATACTTACTTGGGATTTGTAGAAAAATGGTGTGATTATCAAACAATCTGAATTGATTACTTAGCCTGTGCTAAGTTAATGGGGTTCTGGGTTCTCAGAATGATTTTTGGGCATATGAACTAGGGCCCTTTCCAGAAGACTAAACTAGAAAGTCTTTTGTTCAACCACTTTGAATGTACTGCAGCTCTTCCTGGAGACATTCGCTTCCCATTGTGTGCTTTTGCTGTCCTGCTCCACCTAATTGCTTGTTCTCCTGGTGTGTTGCTGCAGCAGAACTTAACAAACAGCTGTACCCTTCCCTCTTTTTTTTCAAGCTTCAAACATGAGAGGAAACTAAAGGCTCTTGCCTGAAATCTTCATTTCACTTCTCCAAGTTATTTGGGTTTTTTTAAACATTTTGTGAGGATGGGAAGCTTAAAAAGGGGATCTCATTTCCCTTTATTATGATTGAATCCAGTCTCACGCTTTGTAGCTGATTGATGTGAACACAAAATGTTGAAGACTGCTTGTGAGCAAACATGTGCATGTGTATAATACAACAGAGGCTTTAGAGAAGACAGGGAAAAAATTGCTCTGAGCTGCCAAATATTTATTTCTGTGAGCTTGAAGAAGTTAGTCAACAAAATCCCAGCTGAACACAACTGCACAGGCATACTTTTTGATACTTATGAAATGTATGCTACCACACAAGCAGGGTGGCTAAGAAACATCCACAAGTACTGCTTCTGACTGGTTTTGCACCAGTCTTGGTGCGACAACTCCAACAAAATACATCCAAAGTGGGCCTGCCCTGGAGCCTTCTATGGAGATTTGTTTGGCAGTCCTCAGGCTCACAGAGACAGATAGTCAGGGCTGGGCATTTCATTCTGCTACAACTACTTATTTTTGTCCTTATCTTACACTGAATAAGTAGCTTGTTACTGTTCATTTATGTGATGTAATTTCTTAAACCTCCATTGCCTTGTGCTGCCACTTCATGTGACTCTTAAGACAGAAAGGCAGGATTATGGTGTGGTTTATAAAATTCTAGGGGGAATGGATCCCAGTAGCGCCAAGAGCCACTCTTGTGTGTGATTACTTTAACTGCACAATAATTCAGTCATTCATGCCATCCTCCTGTCACTGAATCACAGAATGTTTGAAGTTCGAAGAGGCCTCTGGGAGTCATCTTGCCCAGCCCCTGCTCAAGTAAAGCCACCTTGAGCCTGTTGCCAGGGACCATGTCCTGATGGCTTTTCAATATCTCAAAGGATGGAGACCAACAGTCTTCCTGAGCAGCTTTTTCCAGTGTTCAGTCACCCACACAAAACAAGTGTTTTCTGATGTTCAGTTGAAATTTCCAGTGTTTCACTTTGTGCCCATTGCCTCTGGACCTGGCACTGGTCACTACTGAAAGGAGAAATGATCTGGTCCCTTCATCATCTCTGTGGTTCTTCTTTGGACTCTGTCCAGTAGCTGCATTGTTCGTTTTACAGCTGCTCAATTCCTTTCAGAAGTTGTACTTACTTTTTGAATGGAGGGTTACTATATCATTCCTAAAGATCACCTTTACCTTCTGCCAAGATAGTATGTATGTGGACTGATGGTACAGGGAAGGTAATATATTATATTATATGTATTATGGTTTGGGTTTTGTTTTGTTTTGTTTTTTTTAAATAATGCAAGTATTGAGATTAGTGTTGATGACTAGCCTGCAGAGTAGTGCCAGTAACCTCATGACCTCCAGTGTACCCTTTCTTGAATAATCCTGTTATCTTCCCCTTAGTGGTATACCTGCTGTGCAGGTCTTGCAGGAATTTAACCCTCACTATAACTAGGAATGCTGTTGTTGACAGTACATCAAATGATTTCTGGAAAATGCAAAGGAATGTAAGTTTGTAAGCGTTGTGGTTTGGCAACAGTTGTTGAGTATCCCTTCTTAAAAAATAAGATCTGCTTTTATGAGCCGAATGACCACTGCACAAACTGTGGCTACTAATCTGGAATTTAAAATGTAGGGTTGTCATGGACATATTAATGTTGAAAAATAGAGCATCTGGTATAGATCAGATGACTTTACTGAGTATTTTTAAAAAAATTCAGGTTGTCATCCTCTTGTACATACACTATTGCCTGCTGAATTAAAAACTCTCCTGTTTTTGTGGAAGTACTGGATCTAGTTTCAAGAGGTTGAGTATGGGAAGTGTTGGTGGGATGAAAAATCAGAGGGAAGGTTCCATAGCCATTGAAACAGAAGAGAAAGGACAATATGTCAGATTTTTCTCTTTTGTTTTCCTCTCTTCTTCTTAAATGTGTTTCAATAACTACTTTTGTTTATATTAAAATATATTTCTCTTTTATTTTTAGTGCATGTGTTCTTCCTCCTTTACTTTGTATACAAGTTATTCAGTGTACAGTGCCTAATGTTTTTCAGGGGTTGTCTTAACTAACAGTCATTACAAGAGGGTTGTAGATGCTTCATTTTTTTGACCTTTGTTTTTGTGTGGTTTTGTTTTGTTGTTTGGTTGGGGTTTTTTAACCATGAGAGTAATAGTTGTAATCCAAAGAGAATTTTGATAGCTGGATGTGAAGATTTTTTTCAGCATTATGTTGTTTCTAACAGGCAGTTAAATGCCTCCCTGACATCCGATCCCATCAGATCTCAGAAGCTCAGCAGGGTCAGCCCCGGATTAGTACTTGGATGGGAGACCTCCTGGGAAGTGCTGGGTGCTGTAGGTTCTAGTCGTGAGGACTTCACTGGCACCGTCCAAGCTCGCTCGGCCGTGGCAGGTGAACCTCAGGACTTAAATGGTGGGGCCAGTTCTGGGCACGCTGAGCCTCACCTAAAATCCACTGCGCAGGCTGGAAGGGCACACCCACATGGGGACAGCCCTTCCCAAATCTTCGTTTGCGAAGCCGAGCCCACACACTTGTTGTTTCTTGACATTTTGCTTTTCTACTGGGCATTGTATATCTTATTTTAATTCTACAATATCTGTAGCAACTATCACAGTGAAATGTAATGTTACATTGGATTGAGCATCTAAATACTAGAATGAAGGTGTATGGATGTGTCAGCTGTTCACCTGAAGTGGTGAGGAGGTCACAGACTCCAGCTGTCAGTGGTGTTTAATATAGATCATGATATGGTATAGATCTATGTATGTAAATGAAATCAACCTGGGAGGACATGCTCTCCAATCTGTTGTAGGGATTTTTTTCTGCTCTCCTTTTATTGTCATACATGGATCCTGCTGATGGTATCTACTAGAAGTTACTATTTTCTTCAAAGCTACGGGACTTAAGAAACAAACTTTCTGCAGCCGCAATGTAAAATATCTATAGATGATATTAAACATAGTAAGATAACGTCAAGTTTATGGAGTTAACATGAGTCTTACATTAATATAATTTTGTAAATTAGTTGACTACAGTTGCAATTGTATTCTGTATTGGCTCATGTTCTGTAAGGCTTTTTTCCTTTGTCATCTTGACTTTAATTAAAGCATCTAAAAACAATATGGTCATTGGTATTCACGTTAAATACATTTTAAAGAAGTTGTTTGTGAGAGGTCTGTTAGGAAGTAATTACAAACAGATAGTGTTTTTCTTGGAGTTATCCTGAAGGAAAAAAAAACAAACAGCCAAACCAAAATTAAACCCCAAAGCCTCCAGCATCAGCCTTAATAAATATTGCTCCTATGCCAGCCTAAAACAAAAACCATTTATGTCTACTTGAACAATACTAACCTTGGTGGATTAGTAGTAACTAGTATGAATTTAACTTCAGGTTTTCATAATTTAACAGATTCTCCATCTCTTGTTTTGTTCAAGGGATTGTACAATAGCAGAAGAGCGGTTTTTAATATTTTAGGACATTTACAGAATGAGCTGAACATCTTCACACCTTCTTTTATTCTAAAATTACTGCAAGTGTTTCTGCCTGTGAACTTCAAGGAAGAGCTTTGAGGACCTATTTATCACTTGTTCCATAAACACTGTAGGTGTTGTAACTATGTCAAATAAGTGCTGTGACGCCTTACATACTTCATCACATTGTAATTGAAATGAAATGAAAACTGAGATTTTTGCATTAGCACACAGGCTAAGCAGAAGCTGCCATTGAAAACCAAAGTATATGTGGAGTGTGGAGTAAGTGCCTGTCTTTAGAATATCTCTGTAGTTTGGGGGGTTTTTTCCCTTCTATTTTTTTTTCCGAAATGGTAGCACTGAGTATAAGCAAATGCAGGAACACACTCTTCATGTATTTTTTATGTTTAGACATTAATCTAGTTTCTTGCTTCATGAAAAAAAAAATCAAAAGAAATTATTATGTTTGCAATGTAAGTATTTATTTGCATGTTATGTCTCATGGGACTTTTCCTTGGTTTTTTATGTCTGTTCTCCTCTATAAGAACACTTGAAGAAAATGTCTACAAGATTGCTGTTTCTTTGGCTCAGCGATACAATGTTCCACTTTGGGAGGTTCATATGACCCATCTGGAATTTTTATTCACCGACAGTGGGTAAGTTGTCTCCTCTGCAAATGTATATACAGTTCTGTTACACAGAAATAAGTCCTGACCTATGCCAGAATTGAATTATGCTGGGAGTAGAGTTTGATTTCCATGTTCATTTCTCTTGTGTTGTGGTAGTATAGGAATTTTTGTTCTTTGCATCTGATGCTTTTATAGCCAGCTGTGAAAATAGGTGTTAAAGGCAAAGATAAAAGTCCGTATGTGTCTTACTGTTCTTCAAAGTGTTGCAGGGCTTTTGTTTCAGTGTTTAGATTTTCACAGCTTTGAATGTCTAGTTCTCTCTTCCAATAGGAACTTAGCCTGTATTTATTCTTACAGTCCCATGGAATATGTCCTGAAATTTGATAGGTTGTGTAGTTTGGGGGCTTTTTTAAAGGGTTTTTCTATTTATTGACCTCTCTTCTACATAGTGGCAAAGGAAATAAATATATTGGAGCTTCCTCATCCACATCATGCATCTGTATGTAATTTTCAGTTTTTGATAAAGCTCTTTTTTTTCTTTTTTTTTTCAGTATCTCTGTTTAAACTATTTTAGCTCACAAGATTATGGCAGACCAGTCCTGGCTCTGGTCTGGCATGAGGGGATGGGCGCTTTTTGTTTCTATTCTGAAGTTGTTTCCTGGCCATTATTTATTAATTTATTTTAAACTTTGACATCTTGTCAGTCAGATGCTTTTTGCACACTGAAAGGTGAACAAACCCATTAGATGGAAGACTAAGCTACTTGCTGGAATAGCACAGGCCGATGACAGTGATGTAGAGCCCCCTGTGTAATACAGCAGCTCTTACCTACTGTTCTGACAGACATGATCAAATTAGTTTGGTTTGTTTCAAGTGTTAAATTGTGAAAGCAGCTTTAGCTTGCAGCAGTGTTTGTAGCTCTCTTAACATTAACTATTAATTGAAAAGCATTTTATAAAACATGAGAGATAAAAAAAAAAGCCTGGTAGATATTGGTGAATTATCTGAGAAGATGAAATAACAAATCTGAGATTTTCTTTGCTTCCTCCAGAAAAAATAGAGAAGTCATACCCTCTAAATTTTGACTCTGCTAAATTATTAACTGCTTTAAACAAAACAGTCAGGATATAAACATGGCAACATTGGGATGAATGTGAAAGAGCCAGCTACTTTCTCTGGGAATAGAATATTACCTAAGGTATTTTGCAACAGTTTTCTGTCGTTTTCTTTATTCTTGTCCTCCCTGGGTTAGTGTTAATGGAATTCTGAACTCACTGGAGTACAGAGTAACAAATCTTTTCCCTAGTGAAATTCAAAAAAGTCATGAAAATTGATGTATAATAGCATAATACGCTGCTGAGCATGTTTTTGTTAAATTATAATCTCATTTTAAAGTTGATTGACAGCATATGACCATTACAGTATATTTTAGTCTTGGGACTATGACATTAATAATACATGCCTTCTTATGCATTCTGAACTGAATAGGTTTATTCTAAGACTTAATCTTTTTAACCAAATATACAGTATTTCTCTTAAGCCACTTTACACGGGGAGAAGCTCAAAACACAGACTTACATAGTTTGTATTTAACTATTCCTTGGATTACTTGATGACAGAGAAATATTACGTGTTTTTCTGTGGAATATGAGTTTCATGAAAATGGTTTAGAATGACATTTTTTAGAATTAAAAGAAAATTTAATTGTTTCTTTTGAAAAATCTGATCACATTTGATTACCAAAATTCTGTATTATTTCAGCGACAGGAAACTTTGTTTGCTTATCACAGAACCTCTTATTCCTTTGTGACCAACATAATGGACCCTTTGTAGCCACCATCAGCCCTGCTCTAAAACACACAGGAAACATCTGTTGATCACGTTGATATAATTTATGCCCAGCTAGCCTTTAGTTTCAACTTTGGGTATGAACAGTAAAATATAGTGAGATCACACACTTCAAATACATCAGGTCCAGGTGCCTGTTTTGCCTGATATGAAGAGTGAATGATGCTTTATTTCTATTAATATCATACTATTTTCATTAATATAGTGGAACAGTTAACAAAAAACAAGAATGTAGAGAATTAATATAATGTTTGCAAAATGCACAACCTAAATGAGGTAGATTGTAGATCTAAAAATAACTCAAAGCTGATTTCCTTCAGATATCAGAGAATAATTTTTAAACTGAAAAGGTTGTGATTTTGGTATTTGTTGTAAGAAAGTAATCTTTAGGAATGAAATTGAGACATATTTACTTGGATATCAAAGCGAAACACTGAGTTAGATGTGGCATGTGTACTTGGGGGAAAAATGATGACATTCTAATTTAATAATTTTTAAAGGTAGAGGGAAATTAAATGGTATTAGAAGACATCAAATTTCCAAATGAACTGTACTACCCAATGTGGCATATAATTGAGCTCTGGTGAGATTTGAGGTAGTAGTCATCTGTAGGTTACTTATTTCCTCAGATTTTACGTAAAACTTTCCACTGAAAAAGGTCTAAACTAAAGATGAGACTTCCTTAATGTGCACCCATTTTTCTCCCAGCTGAGGGAAAAAGGAGTGATTCTCTTTTGCGTAGTCAGCTGAAGGTGTCTGAAGTCCTGCTGTGAAAGAGCTAATGTATTCATTTCAAGAGTCAGGGAAAACTTTCCTGAAGGAGTGAGACTGACTGAGGTCAACCCAAGGCTTGCTGAAATTTTCATAAGCTTTCATGGATGACAGTTGGAGAAGCAACTTGGTAAAACTGTCAAATAAAGTATCCTAAGCATGGATAATAGTGTCAAATAGATTAACTGGTGGGCAAGAGCCAATTTTCCTTGATAATATCTCTCAAAGTATGGAAGGTACTTGTCAACTATGGAAAATAGAATAGGATTGGGAAAACTTCTAACTTGGCAGTAGGATCTTTGAGCATCATTCAAACACAAGGGGTCCGTTTATTTGTATAATAAAAACTTCCTTTACATTTGTCCTGAATGTATTTCTACTCTTACATATAACTATACTTACCTCTTCAGTATTCATTACCCTTAATCTGCATGTCTAAGTCTGCAGATAAAAGGATCAAGAAATACCAGAGTTGCTTAGCTTTTGTTTATAGAGAATAATAACTATCTAAGTATTTATGAGTGACTCTTAAACAAAGGAAGGTATTGTCCTGTCTCCCAAGTGTGCAGCTCAAGAATCTCTCATGGCACATCCAGGCCTTTAAACAAAAGTTATTTCTAAACACAGGTTGTCGACACTGAAAATAGAAGAAAGAGCACAAAGTCTTGGTCTGTTTGAGATTTTGAAAACTAGTCCTGAAACCTTACATGAACACATGGTTAAATATGTTTACCCAAGTATTGAAGGCCAAGATCACCAGCGTTTGCTTTATTATTTTACACTCCTTGAAAACTGTGGATGCTCAGAAGTGGTGAACCATATGGTTAAACCTGAAACTCACATCCGACTCCTGAAAAAATTCAAGGCAGTTGCACCAGGTAGGAGAGTACCTGTTTCTTTTCTTCACAGCTGTATTTATGGTTTTGTTATGTGTTAACATGATTATGCTTGGATAGTGTATACTCTCCAGGTAATTGTTTTTTCTGAGAGATGAACACAAGTAATTTAGTAGTCTTATACAGGTAAATTCCTTCTCTGTGCATTACTGCAAATCTGTTTGATCACAGCAAGAAAAAAATATTTAAAAACAGATTTGTGTTGGTGATGCAAATTAAAATTGTTGGCAGCATTTCATAGTGAATTTTTAAATAAAAAATACCAACATCCTAGAGCGTAATTTTTAATACTTCAAGTTTAACATGACTATTCTTAAAGAACTTAAGTCAGTTTGCCTTTCAAAGGTCTGAATAACAGAATATATTAAGAACTTTAAGCTTTTTGTGTTTACCTTAAAGAGAGTTATTTTTTTGTCTTAAAGAGGATAATTTTTTGTTGTGTTTTATCCTTGATGTTACCTTTGGCTTTTGTGGAAGTACAGCATTGTTGTCATCCTACATGTTCAGACAATGCCTGTTAAAATGCACTGCTGCAAAGGACTCTGAAATTTTGAGTACGAGTTTCAATTTGGCTGTTACACAAGTACTAAGAGTATCTTGAATTTCAGTTTTACAACTCCAAGTCCAGTACCCAAATGAAAAATATACACTGCATGGCATTACCTGCTGTAGGAATGAATTAATTGTTCAGTGCTGGAATCTCATATGTATCAGAAACTGACTTTTCTGCAGAGTTTGGAGAGGTGGTGCATAAAAATTGATGTATTGCAGTGAGAAAAAAGTCAGTTTTTTGAAAAGGAGGGATAACCTCCAGTTCTTACTGATATTATTTAGCACTCAAGTTCAATGATGCTTGTCAAAGAAAGATCTGATGAGAATTTGCTTTTTCCCTTCAAAGCTATTTTAAGTGTTGCTCAAATAAACAAAAAGTCCTAGGACCATACATCAGACATAAATTAGTCACTTTGTGTGCTAAAAATTTCGGTCTATTGCACTATGCACTAAATCAAAATTCTCAGTGTTCAGCCTGGTTTAGAGAGAGACAGGAGCCAAGGAACACCATCAAAGTGTTTGTAGAGGTTACAGGCCAGAAGAGCATGAATGAAAATATGACAATAGAAGTGATTTATCTTAGGAATTATATGCAAAGGGAATAAAACAGTATTGTTGCTAGAAGTGTTGTTGATGTTGCTAGATTAATTTGCAAGGATTTTCTTCCTGTAGGAATCAAGTAGTAACAGGGCTCTTGATTATAGATACTGATGTAAATGTGTGTCCGTCCTATCTCTAGTTGACTTATTTTACTTGTGGTTAGTGTCCTGCACTTTTTTGCCAAGTACCAATTGTTACATATTCATAATACATATTTTTAAATTAATGAAGACTTATTTCTTGATGCACTTATTTCTTCTAGGCTTTATATTTGCATAATAGTGCGATTCTATATACTATATGTGTGTTCTTGCTTCTTTGAGAATCTGCTTTTTTAGTTTGTATCATAGAATCACAATACAGTTTGGGTTGGAAGAGACCTTAGAGATCATCCAGTTCCAACCACCCTTTCCACTAGACTGGGTCACTCCAAGCCCCATCCAGCATGGCCTTGAACACTTCCAAGGATGGGGCAGCCACAGCTTCTCTAGGCAACCTCTTCCAGTGTCTCACTATCCTTACAGTGAAGAATTCCTTCCAAATATCAAATTTACATCTACCCTCTTTCTGTTTAAAGCCATTCCCCCTTGTTCTATCAATATGTAATGTTAAAGTATATTCTGTGGATTGAGTGATTTCACATGCACCAGAACATCATAAAATCCCACTCTATCAGTATGTATGTTTGTAAAAGGGGATGGGCTGTAGTCTTTTTAGTTCTGCAGATACTAGTGTAGTACAGATTGTCTGATACATAATTGTAGAGTTCGACTCGTTTTAATTATTAATAACTTTTACTTCTTTCTCCTTCTGTCACCAGGTCTTAATTACAAAAAACTAACAGATGAAAATGAAAATCCTCTGGAAACACTCAAGCCTGTCCTTACAAGTCAAAATATCTTATCTATTTCCAAACTGGCTCCCAAAATTCCTAAAAAAGATGGCAGCATGCTGTCATCAAGCTCCGTTTATGCTGTCTGGTTACAAAAGCTTTTCTGGAATGGTGATCACCATCTCATTAAAAAGATACCAGAAACCATGGATGAGTGGCTGCATGCATATGATATGTGTTCAAAATACTTCGATAGACTTGATCCAGATGATATTGTCACTTTCATTGATGAAGTTACCTTTTCTTCAGAAGCTGTCACAAAGGTAAGCAGATATATTTTAAGAATCTTAGTCCTCAAATGAGGCACAGTTCAATATATTATCCAGGAGAAAGTCTCAGCAAATGTTAATATCTTTCATTTTGCATCATTTAATGATAGATTTGTAAACCAACCTTCCTATTCCTACCTTTTCTCTTTCTGAGTACCACTATTAAAAGCAAAAAGAGTTTTTATTCAATTAGAGGAATTAGCTCTGTGGATAAGAGAGTTTTCAATGGAACTCTGAAGCCCCTGTGTTGTTGTTCAGCAGAGAACAGGTTATTGTCTATTTCATAGACTCATAGAATAGTCTGGGTTGGAAGGCACCTTAAAGATCATCTAGTTCCAACTCCCTTGCTTATGGGAGATTACTTCATTTTTTCCGTATATCTGACCTAAACCTGTCCTCTTTCTGCTTAAAGCCATTCCTCTTTGCTTTATCACTACATGCCACTGTAGAAAGCTCTCTTGCAGGCCCTGTTTAGGTACTTGAAGGCTGCTCTAAGGTCTTCCCAGAGCCTTCATTTCTACTTACTGAACAACTCAAGCTCTCTCAGCTTGTCATTGTAGGAGAGGTGCTCCAGCCTTTTCAGCATCTTTGTGGCCTCCTCTAGGCTCAATCCCACTGCCCTTGTCTTTGATGTAGATGATAAACAGTGCCAGTCCCAATTCCTCCCCTGAGGAACACCACTCATCAATGCTGTCCACTTGGACACTGAGCTGTTAATGCAACTCTTTGATGCAGCCATCCAGCCAAGTTTTTATCCACCAAGTGGTCCATATATCAAATCCATGTCTCTCCACTGTATGAGTTTTGTGTCATATGGGACGGTGTCAAATGCTTTGTACAAGTGCAGGTAGGTGATATCAGTTGCTCTTCCTTCATCCACCAGTTCTGTAAGCCTGTTGCAGAAGGCTGCCAGATTTGTCAGGCATGATATGCCATTAAGTGAAGCCATCTTGGCTGTCACCAACCACCTCCTGATTTTCCGTGTGCCTTAGCATAGTTTCCAGGAGGAGCTGCTACATAATCTTGCCAGGCACCAAGGTGAGACTAACCTACCTGCAGTTTCCTGGGTCTTCCTGTTTTAAAAATGGGGGCTATGTTTCCCCTTCTCCAGTCATTGGGAATTTCACCAGACTGCCACAACTTCTCAAATAGGATGGACAGTGGCCTAGCGAATTCATGTACCAGTTCCCTTAGAAGCCATGGAGGCATCTCATAAGGAACTTGTGCACGTTCAGGTTCCTTAGATGATCTCAAGCCTGATTTTTTCCTGCAGAGGGTGGTTCTTCACTCTGCCAGTCCCTGCATTTATCTTCTGTAATTTGGGCAGTGTGGCTGGAACATTTCCTGGTGAAAACTGATGCAGAAATGTCACTGAGTGACTCAACTTTCTCCATGTCCCAGGCAACCAGGTCTCCCATTTCCATCCAGAGAGGGCCCACATTTTCCCTAGTCTTTGTTTTATCACTAGTATACCTACAGAAGCTTTTCTTGTAGCCCTTGACATCCTTGGCAAGATTTGGTTCTAACAGGACTTCAGCTTTCCTAACCTGATCCCTGGTTGCTGTGGCAATTTCTCTATATGCCTCACAGTCTACCTGTCCTAGCTTCCACCTTCTGTAGACTTCCTTGTTGTGCTTGAGTTTGTCCAGGAGCACCTTGTGCACCCACACAGGCCTCCTAGAGTTTTTGCCCAACTTGCTCTTTGTTGGAATACGTCACACCTGAGCTTGGAGGCGGCTATCCTTGGATACCAACCAGCTTTCTTTGGTGCCTCTTCACTTTATCCCGTGATACTCTACCAGAGAGATCCTTGAAGAGGCCAAAGTCTGCTCTCCTGGAGTCAGGGTAGTGAACTTGCTGTGCATCTTCCTCACTGCACTAAGGATATTGAGCTCTACTGCTTCATGCCCTTGAGCTTCACATTCCCCACCAGCCTTTCCTTGTTGATGAGAGCAAATTCCATCATAACAGCTCTCCTGGCTAGTTCCTTTGTCACTTGGAGAAGGAAGTTCCAGTAACCTCCTGGATTGCCTGTGCCTTGCTATGTTGTCCCTCTACCAGATATTGGGGTGTATTTATTTATTTACTTCTGCTCATGCTATAATTCATTGTGCTTAGTTTAGTACTAGGCTTTTGCATTCAAATAAGATGTTCCACAGAGAAAGAATTCTCAGCCAATGTGTATGGTTTCTAAGCTCTGTGATAATATAAGTGATAAACTGTCATAATCTCCATCTGGCTGAAAACCTGGTTTGGAAAGAACATGCTTTTAAGTCTGTAACATACATTACCACATCTGCAGTTTCTTTTGGCCCAATGAAACCTACTTATAATACATTTATAGCATGAAAAGTTTTCCCCTTGCTTTCTTATGTTCCTGTACTGTGACAACCGAAAGAAAAATGAGATTTCTTAGGGCATCATCATCATGGCCAGGCTTCGTGAATGAAGATTTGGTGTGTGGGTGTGCCCTTCCAGCCTGCACAGTTATCTTTTCTCTTCTGGAATGTGATAATTTTCCTGAAGAGTTTATTCACGATCTATAATGAGGTGAATTTCAGTTTGTTCCCTCTTTGGATACTGTTTCAGTATTCCCACAATATTAGTATATGTTTATTAGAACTCATCTAACCTGTATCTATATCAGAATTTGGTGAAAAAGACATTGCTAGCTGGGAAAATATGTCAGTATGAAATTTATGCTGTGGTCTGACTGTCATGCTAGACCAACATGTTATCACTAGTTTCATCAGCTGTCTCTTAAGCCTGTTTAGCAGAATAACTGTCTTGATTTAGGTGTTTTGATCCTTTCTTATCACATGATGGTACTTTTTCGGGCTTATCAGGAAAGACTGAAACTCATCCTGAGATCTTAATTGCCAGACTTAGATGCTGGACGGAGGTAGCAAGGGAATAACTGTTGTCTGATAAGATGGAAATACTGTCTTACCTGTGATCACTGCTAATGACTACTTGAAACTCTTGCTGTTAATAAGTCTTGGACATTTCAAGTTTATTTCTCATTTATTCCAAATGAATGGTGCAGGGAGAGAGTGTCTGTTTTCAAACACATTGTTTATTTTCCTTTGTTTATTTCTGTTCAGGATTCTAACACAGTTTCACTATTCTCTTAAGATGAGTAGGAGTAGCAGTAAAGCAATACTGATGGCAGAATTACTGTGGTTAGTGGCCAAGCAGAATTTTGTAGTAGAAATCTGTTAGCTTTTTGGTCATGAAAGATACTCAAGAAGCGCTTGAAACAGTTGGTCAAATGATCTAATCCATTGTGTTCCTGAAACAGCTGTTTAACCACCATGCAAGTAGTTTTGCCTCAGGATTCCATCCAGTTTTCAAGTGGAAGGGCTCAATGAGAAATTATCATTGTAGATCCTAAAAACTTCTCTGAGATCTCTTTCCTTTAACTTTCATCTGAAAAATGCTTCATATATAGAAGCTGCCTTTTGGCTTTCATCTGTTACTTAAATTTTGAGGCTGCCATGGTCATTTGCTCACTCATCTAATCTCTGTTTCAATTCTTTCTTCCCAGCCTGGTTCTGTACTGTATCAGTTTTGCATTCCCATAGCAGATGCACATTTATGTATGCTGTGGTGCTGATACTTAATCAGACTGCAAAAACCATGGTCATTATCATGAAATAATTTGTGCTGTGACTGAGGCTATTGAATTTTCTCACATACAGGAGATTTGTGGATTTCTCTTGAGAGGAAGCTTAAAGTGAGACAGTGTAAGTAGGCTTTTTAGGAGTGCTGAGCGATAAATTGCCAAAGAAAAAGGAAACTGCTGCACACCCCTCACCCTTCAAAACTTCAGAAGGGGAAGGTGAGAAAAGAGAGCGAGAGAGTAGTCCAGGGAGAAGATGAGATGCACTCCGCTCTTACTCTTGTGGAACAGCACCTCCATTGAGAAACCCCTTTTGGTCAGAAACAATCAAGAAGAGTCTCAAGTGAGAAGGGGTAATGGGAGGTTGGCTACATAGCAGTGTTGGCTACATGAGTTCAAATTCAGAGGTACCATTGCTGTTGTCACCACATGGCAACTTAGGAAACAGATGTCAGAATATCCCCCACTGTTTCAATATGTCAGTAGTAGCAAGGAGAAGCAGGTAATGGGCCAGCAAATCAATAGGCAGCTTCTACTTGTGTGTCACTGGGATATGGCAGACAACCTGGGAGCAGAATGTCTAATTACACTAAAGAGAAGGAAAACACAGGTATTTAGTGCTGGCTTCTGCAACTTCTTGTTCTTACTGAGAAAGATGAGAACGTGATCGGCTTTGACAGGGGCCTTCTTCTTCACCTGTCTCCTTCCTCCAGCTCTTTGGTTTAACTTTCTCGGGAATTGGGCCAGCAGTGATTGAATGAAAAGACAGAATGAGCAGTGCTTGATTGAGCAAAGGGGTTGAGAGACTTGTCTAAACTGGAGAAATGGATAAGGAGTTTGTACTTACGAAAAGGCAAAAAACATTGTTACACTGACTTGTATTTTAAGATATGACACAGTGGTAGGTACTTTAGCACTAAGAGCCCAGAGATTATTTTCCATGTTTCTTGCAATCAGTAGAAGATTCAGTTCTCAAACCTTAAGTGTTTATAGATGTGATGACATTGGTGGGAACTGTGTGACCCGAGATACGTCATAGTGGGACTTGAATAAATCATAAACCCAAGGTCACATGGTTAATGTAATTCAAGAAAGTCAAGATTGATGAAATATTTTTTTTGTGTTTGTGGTAAACGAAACAGGTAAAATCCTTTACACTTGGTCATTACCTTTCTCATGCTTGTGGCATTTCTGCTCAGAAATGCTTTTTACTCTGAATAACTATTTAAGTGTTTTTGACCAAATACCAATTGGGCCCACATCTGTAACGTTAAAAATTGGGTATGGAACGTATTTCTCCCTATATGGGAGATGTTCCAAATGTTCATTGAAACTGCTGCTTATATTTTTGCATGCATTTGCGTCTGTCATGCTTTTTTGCAGCAGCTCTGTTTGCTTAAATAATACTGATGTCATAGATTCTTAATTATAGTAATGATCACAACAACTTTTTATCGTGATGATACCATTTAGTCCCCTTTCTGTGATCTTTGTGAAGCATTTTAGGTAATTTGGGTATTTTTTATTCCTTTATTGTGAGCATTTTGTTCATTGTGCTGGAGAGTCCGTTATGTCTTCAAAGAACCATCTGTTTCAGAGCTTATAGGTCATTGCCCTGATGTTTTTTTGATTAACAGTAATCTGGAAAAAAAGCCCAACACAACAAAACCACAACTGAAAATAATCTTTTTTAATTGCTATGTTTCCGTTGTTGAACACCCACTACAAATTGAGATTGCCACAATATGTTGATAAGGAAGAAAAGGCTACAGCTTTAGATAGCAAAAGCAGAGCAAAAAGCTGTGGTATCATCAGTTAAGTCTTCTGTAGAGAAAGAGAAGCTGAAGTTTTCTTTACCCTGGCTCTTCCTCATGGCCTTCCATAGACTCAGCCACGTACATTCAGACTATGGCTGATGACGTTTTTGTTTACTATTCCATCTTTTATAACTTCTCTTCCAACCTCTGATGCAAAAGAAGCTTTGCTTGCAACTTGATATTTTTAGTTGTGAGGTTGACTTACTTTCTCTGAGTCAACAATACTTTTTTGACCAATTTTTTTTCTGGCCATGTTTTGACCACACACCAGACAAGTGTGGACTGGGAACCTGTTACAATTGGATATTAACCTGAACAATTTTCTTGAATTTAATGCTGTTTAATTACTAAATGCCATTTAAAATAATTGTATGAATAGCTCAGTTAAAAAAAGCGCTCCAAATACTGTTCACTGTCTTTTGTCTGTCTGATTGACTTCTTAACACTGCATAAAACACTAGGAAAAAGAGAGGGCATGACATTGCCTGAAGGTGTACAAGAAATGTGTTAATAGTATTCTTACATAGCGTGAGTGCATTCAGATGTTACTTTTTGAATTACTTGGCTTCTTTTTATCACTTTTTATCACTGTGCTCCAGTTCAGTTGGTTTGTCTTGTTTGACCTTGTTTTCTTCATGGATATTTGACAGTAGTTCTATTTTAATATCAGTACAAGGTATTTTCTTCTGCCTTGCATTTATACAGTTGTTTTAATTAAATCTGCTTCAAGACTGCATAACAGGAAAGTTCATGAATAATATCTTCTCTTTAACTGGTTCCTTTCATACATTAAAACTCCTTCACTGATTTCCAGATGAATTGTTCAAGGGTCAGGTAGGGATGGAGTTAACTTTCATCATAGCAGCCACAATGGGGCTGTGTTTTGGATTTGCAACTGGAACAGTGCTGATACCACACCATCATTTTGGCTGTTGCTGAGCACTGCTTGCACAGTGTCAAGGCTTACTCTTTTTTGCAACGCCTCAGCCCTGAGTAAGCTGCAGGTGGGCGAAAAGTGGGCATGGGATACAGCCAGGACAGCTGACCTGGGCTGGCAAAGGTACGTTCTGTGCCATATAATGTCATGCTCAGTGGTAACAAGGAGTTTGAAGGTGTGTTCCAAGATAGTTGTTGCTTGGAGAATGGGTGTGCATCACACTGCTTCTGAAAGGTGGTCAGTGATTACCTTTGCAACATTTAGTTTTGTCTTGTTCATTTCTTTTCTCTCTCCTCCATGTGTAAGCCATCTTTATCCTGCCTTTGCTTATCTTTTTTTCTCCCTTTTTAGGAATTGGGAACCAGCTTTTGCTGTTCCATATCTGTTTAACCTGCTTCTGAATTAATTAATTTCTCTCTATTCTAGTATGTCTGGTTGGCTTGCAGCCCCATGAAATTTGGTTGGTGGAATATGTAAAGCTGGGATCAAAAGCACAGTGTGGGCAGCAGGTCAGGGGAGATGTTGCTGCCCCTCTCCTCTGCTCTGGTGAGACCCCACTTGCAGTGCAACATCCACTCTGGGGTCCCTAGCACAGGAAAGATATCGACCTGTTGGAGTGAGTCCAGAGGAAGGCCACCAAGATGATTTGAGGCCTGGAGCACCTCCCCTATGAGGAAAGGCTGAGAGAATTGGGACTGTTTAGCCTGGGAAAGAGAAGGCTCTGTGGTGACCTAATTGTGGCCTTCCAGTACCTGAAGGGAGCCTACAAGAAAGATGGGGAGAAACTCTAAGGACATTTAGAGACAGGACAAGGGGGAATGGCTTCAAACTGGAACAGAGCAGGGTTAAGTTAGATAATAATAAGAAATTGTTTATTCAGAGGATGGTGAGGGGCTGGAACACATTGCCCAGAGAACCTGTGGGTGCCTCATCACTGGAAGTGTTTAAGGCCGGGTTGGATGGGGCTTTGAGTAACCTGGTCTAGTGGAATGTGTCCCTGCCCATGGCAGGGGTGTTGGAACGAGATGATCTTGAATGTTCTTTCCAACCCATGTAATTCTGTGATTCTGTGATTTAGTGGCAGATATGGGAACTGGACCCAGTTGTTGCATCTGAAATCAAAGAACATTTTTTATTATGCAGGTGACTGATCACTGGCACACCTTGCACAGAGAGGTTGTGGATTTTCCCATATAGTAGATATTTAATGTGATCCTTGGCCATGGGCTCTAGGTGGCTCTGTTTGTGCAGGGGTTTGGGCCAGATGCCCACAGGAGATTCCTTCCAACATTCTGTGTTTCAGTGCTGCTGGGATCCCATGTTCCAGGGGGATTAAAAGGAAGGGAGCTGTTTCCATAATCTCATAGTTGCATGTTAGTTGCTGGCAATGTGAGTAGTAAGATCAACATCTTCATGTACAACTGCATATATATATATAATACATTCTGAGGAGAATGGACTGATGAGTTTTTACCCTGAGGAGTGAAATCTGTTGAGCTGAAGTAGTATTTGGTATTCTTTGGTTTGAAAAGAGATTTTTAGGATTTTTCATTACACATTATGGCCTATAGATTTAAAAATCTTTTTAAACTGTAAAAGCTTTTTAAAAATAAAACTTCACATGCAAACAAACCTTGAACTAGCCCCTAAGCTACAATGTTTTTATCACTGGCTGTGATACCAAGTCTCATTACTGAAGCTGACTAGAAGTACAGAGGATAACTATTCATGTTTTGGAATAAAATAACCAGAGAAACATGTTGATAGTGCTGTATTTTGGTACTGTGCAAATGTGAATGCAAAATTTAAATAGTCTTGGGAAGAATCTGTATTCTTTTGTTTTTTTTTTGAGTGCTTTATTCTCTGTATGCTTTATGGCATCATGACCTCTAAACTGACAGTATGTTGATACTGGTCTCTAGGATACAGGTTAGATGGAATATTCAAATTGCCTTTTGCATCTCTCTTAATTGTATTTTCAACACTAAAAGAGAAAAAAATGAAATACATAGCTGTTTTCATCTTTATCATGTTTACAAAGTAGTTATACAAATCCACCTGTGGTCATTACATTTTAATGTGATGTGGAGACTATCACCTTTTCTTTGCTTATAGTAAAGCCTGGTATCCAGACTTTGTTCAAAGTAAAAAACTCAATTACTTTGTGTGGGAATGGAACTGAGTTGCATTTGAAACCGAAGGGTAAAATACCCTTTGCATTGTGTTAATACTGGCAAGTTTTCTGAACTCTTATAATAATGTCCACCCATTTTGCTTTTATCATTAAAAGTGTCCAGTAGACCATTACTGTGGTTCGTAGTAACAGCACAAAAAAAACCAGGAGTAAATCGTACATCTTTCACTTATGGCTTTTTTTTCTGGGAGTGAGAGAGAAAGTATATAAACAGTAAAACTTTCCACTAAATAATCTTTATCAAGCTTTTATGGCTTTACAAGTAGCTGGTTTAATTAATGATGTAAACATGTATCAGACAGGTATGAACAATGCTGTAGCAGTTTAATTGCTCTCTTTTGTGGTAATTTATCCTCTTTCCTATTCATTATGTCAATACAGAGTCAAGCTTTGTCTTCTATTTCTTTTGTATTTCAACTTGAAATTTAATATTTTTATATGTCTTTGTTCAGTGGTCCAGTAACTAAAACACCTGATTTTAAAAATGCCTAATGCTTTGGGTTTAGAGTTCAGGCATGGAACACCCTCACCCATTAAAAAGTATGTCACAAGCATCCTTAAAACTGTACTTGGAAGTTAAAAATTAGCAAATTATACATGAATTTCTAAAATAGTGTTTCAGACTCTCTTTTAGGCTTATAGCCAAAGCTGTGTCTTTCCTGAAACAAGAAAGCCAGACTTTCTAATTTCATTTTAATACTTAGATACATTGAGTTGTACAGGTCTTTAAAAATAGTAAGTTGCTGTTTTGTGTAACTTGGGTTTTAAGCAGGTTGATTTAAAAGTTGTGCACCACCTCCTGGTCTTTCTTGCTTACAGTTGTGGTCTAGGGATATATCTTAAACAGTATGTGAACCTGACAAAACTAACCTTAACTAAGTTTTCAGTTAATCTTATAAAGTGATCCTCAGACATTATAAGGTAGCGTTTTACAAAAATAATCAATATTATTATATATATTATTTTATATGTATAATATATATATTAGTAGGAAAAGAAATTGAACGAGAAAATGAACAAGGGTCAACATCAGTAAAGGGAAGGACAGTAGAAGAAAGTAGTGAAATCCTGATAATTTTCAAGTAAGTGACTAATGAGAAATTAAGTTTTTTCTCATTAAATACCTTATTTAGTTTTGATACTGTGTTGTGGGGCAGTAGAGCCAGCTGACCTGTAGGGACTGTTGTAATGCAAATAGAAGCATATGGGTGATGAATGAATAAATAATAGAGTGATCTTTTTCAGCTACCAGTTGAAGCCAGGATAGAAGTGACTAAGAAGGCTATTAAGGCAGTCAAACATCTTTCTGAGAAATCAAGAAAAAAAACTTCTGAGAATGACATGAAAGATGCTGAAAATCCATCTGTTGCTTATGAAGAAACTCTGAATCACTTGCAACAATCCCTTGCTCATCTGGAAACACTCACTCACAGTTTTATCACTTACTTGAAAAACAGTGAACAGGTAATGATTACTGATCAAGTGCTTGTTTTGAGTGTTAACATGACTAGCAATGATAGACATCAATCTTCTGTCATATTTTAGTAATGTTTTCTTCTTTTGGTTTTGTTGACCTGGTTTTTGAAAATTCACTTCTATCAATCTCTTCTTTTTCTCACTATATGTTAATTCTCAGCAGGAAGGAAGTTCTGATAAAGGCTTGTATATAAGCAGTACACTGATTAGTGTTCAAAAATTATCTGTTCACAGGATACACTACAGAAGTATGGCTATTTATATGATTTGTCAAGGTCAGAAAAAGAAAAAATCCATGAGCAAGCAGTGGCTATGTGTATAGATGGTCAGCCCCTGGACATGGTACAGCAGTTGTTACAAGTGGCTGTTGGAAATCTAGGTCTTTCTACCAAGGATGTTGTCCAGTGTGCTGTTAAAAAAATTGTAGGTATATTAAGGTAAGCACACTTCCTCAGTTAAACCCAGAAATCTTTCTTTGGGGTTTTTGGAGGGTTTTTTAGATTGGTTGGGTTGGTGTGTTGCTTTGTTGTGGGTTCTGTTTGTTTTGTTTTGTTTATTTGTAGTGAGTCCTTCTTTGCTTTCAATGTTTGGATTTTGCAGAAAATTAGGCAGTAACAGGAGAGTTCTTGGGTCACTTAGGCTCCTGTTTACCTGTAATTTCATGTTTAGGCAGTTATATTTTTCTGATTTTGGGAAGCCTGGGCAATCTGAACAAAGTAAGACGCAGAACTAATCCTGTTGACTGGAAGGTGCTTTTCAGTTAAAAGCATTGTCTTTACAATATTGTTCTATTATGTGTGTGCACTTGTGAATTTTTGGAAAACTTACAACTGCACATAATTCTTCCCAGAGTTAAAAGGCATGTTTGTCAGAAGTGGTGGGTGAGTCATGCAGGCATTTGGGCAGCAACAGGCATAGCAATGGCTGTTGCCACAGTAGCAGGTACTACCAGAAGCAGTACAGTTTCCATCTTTGGAATAACTTGCTGAGGCATTTCTGAGAGCTGTCTCTGTGTTGGTTGGTTTGTTTTTATTTGCAAGGTTTGGAAAACATGTTTATCTGTCATTAAAAAATCGACTTTACATTTTTTCTTTGCTCTTTTAAATAACGGTTCTTAGAGTTTTTGCTCTTCTTTATCTCCCTTTGTGTCATACTTCCAAATAAAAGAGCAAATGTGAGTGCTTTATGCTCTTGCAGCAGTTAAAAGCAACAGTGATACCCACCCCTCCCCCCCGCCCCCAACCCTCTAACTTCTTGGAGAGAAACAAGTTTCTAATGTGAGGAATGGGATTGTTTTGCTCAGCTCTTCGTTGTTGTCATTGTTACTGGGTTTTGCTTTTAGTGCCATCATACCTTGAACAATCCTACATGCTGTAGCAAAGGGAAGGCTTCATTGCCATCTTTTTCTGGGTTTCACAGGCGAAATCCAAGAAATTGTCTTTTGCATGGTGGGACACAAACTAAATAATTGATTTGTTCATGCAGCCCTACCAAACTGAGTCATCTCTTACTTGACAATTATGGAGAATAGGCTAGATCAGAAAATGTGAAATAACAAGCTTCCATACAGTTACATATCCCTGCAAAATTCTTCTGAGCTTGGCGAGACATTGATGATGCAGAGGAACGTGAAATACAATTGATTCTGACCATCTTAATCTTGTTAACAGTGAGTTTAAAGTTTGCATTAACTCCAATACAGCAATCTTTTTAGTTTATTATATTCTTTCTTGTCTCACTTTCAAATGACAATTTAATACTGGAGAGAAATGTTGAAAACTGTAGTCATGGTGCATTTCTTCAGTGCTAGTCTTGTCTTGTGCAAGGGAAAAAATTCCTGCCTCTCTGGTGAGCTGCAATGTCTGACTTCATGTCTTGCAGCCCAGAAGGGACATGGCTTTCCTTCACAAGTTTGAGCCTCAAACTCGTAGTCTTTCTGGTATTTGGAAGAATATGCTCATCTCTGGGAATATACAACTGTTAAAAATACCTGCTTATGGGCATGTTTAGAGACATGGTGAGGATGTGGACACAGGTGAGGGAAAGCTAAGTGCACCATGTGTAAAGCCTTTTAGCCTTGATTTTGTTTGCTCAGCTTGCCATTCATAATGCCCTCTTTTAAGAAATTTGTAAAGAGATATGACCTATTGCTCTATTGGCATGTAGTGTGAGACTTTATCATTGCATTTAAGGTTCAACGTTTTTATTCCCACAGCAAAACTTAAGGTATTTATCAGGAGAGTGAAGTGATAGGGGATATGGTTTAGGGGCTCAAATAGCAATCGATGAGACAAGTGTACACTGAAAATGGTTTGTTAGGGTTGAATAAGTTCTGTGAAGGTAACAATGATTTTTAACAAGGTTTAGGATATGTGAAAGTCCACAATTTTTGTATCCTGTCCTATTTCCCACCAGGGAATTGGCACCATTTTGACCCTGAGTGTGATGGCATCCATGTGTCGGTCTTGATACTCTCTGTCAGAACAGCTTAACCAAAGCGCACACTCAGTCCCACTGCTGTTGGACTGGAACTGAGATGGGAAATTCTTAAGACAGGAAGCAAAGAATGAAGTTCATCTACATCTCTGCCCATTTTTGTGTTCCCAGAATGATGAAAACCTGGGATTTTTGTTTTGACATCACTGTTGACAGAGTATCAATGATCTCTTAAGAATCCATCTGTCTGTGATACTCCTCTTTCAGAGTATCGTAAAAGTGTTCATTATGGCTTTTTTCTGCAGTCAGGTGAAACTAATTCATCTGGGATTTTTTTTTTTTAATTTAAGGAACTTCTCATAGATTTCATATTGCTGATTGCTACCTGTGGCTTTTTCCTGACTGAAAATGTTGTACTGAATATTCCAAGTGAAGTATCACTGTATCTTTAATCTTCATTAGAAATATTTTCTTAACACCATACTTTTTTAATGGGAGGAGAGGGAGATAATTTTGTATCATCCATTATAAATGAACAGATACTTCTCATTTAACTACTCATGAAAGACTCTCCGAAGTGTATCTGTTCCAAAGAGATATATGCAACAAGTATTAATGAGTGTTCTGCTGTTAGATTGCTGTTAAACACTGTTTAGTACTTCTAAGATCAGTTTAGATAGATAAAAATTTTGAGAATTTATCCTGTTGTTCTGCATGCAGAAAAATTATGTGGGCAGGATTCTCTGAATGCACATACCAGAAATAGGAAAAGAAGTCTAGCATGGAAAATGATCTATGGCTCTCCTTTTTCTTCAGCATGTATGTGTGTATTTCAGCAGATTGAAGTGCCACAGATGAAAAGAAGGCAGCCTGTCAAATTGTTTGCAGTCCTTTTTGGCAGAAAATTGATTTCTCCTGTCACTCAGTTTAAGAGTGTTCACATCCTCAACGATGGTAGAGGTTTTGCTCAGCAACATAAGTAATACTGTCTTTCTTGTCTGGGTTTGTCCATTTGAAGAAGAATAATTTGGCTTCAGATAATAACTGTCCTGCTGTTTCTGACTAGCAATGTGATGCATCTGGATATAAAGCTCACAAAGTCCAGTTATTTCTACTATAATGAGTCTTGTTAACATGCAGAGTATGAGAAACCTATCAAACTTCTCCTTTATCCTCTGCTTCTTATCAACATATTTCTGTGAACTGAATTATTTGTTCTTTATATGCATTGCAAGGCTGAAATGGCTGCAAGTTCATTTCAAGTTCTGGGACAGAGACCATGACCAATAACTCCTATGCAGCACTTCACTGGAAATAAGGGAGTGACTGTCTGTACAATAGAGCAAACTGTAGTGGCAGAGATGGGAAAATTAGTTGAAAGGTTCAATTAAAATGATTTGGTGTGTGATGTGATCTCATGTGGTCAGTAGAAATAGTCTGCCTTCCCTTCCCCACTTCTCTGGGGAGAGGGAGAAGGGAAAGATAATTTCATATTGTTCTGAGCTATGGGAAGTTTCTCTGCTACAATGATAAAGAGCATGAAGGGGAAATGTAGTATAAAATAAAATAGAAAATACTTCAGATGATATTCTCCCTCTGATGAAATTCAGAAAGAGGGTAATATTATAAAGTAGCATCACTCTAAATCAAGGGAGCAATTACAAGAAAAGTTGTTGCTTGGCCTCTCTTAAGCCTGCTGGTATTATTGTTGTTGCTGTGAATAAAATGGGATTCATCTCTGCCCTATGCTCAGATGTTATCTTTCAAGCTATAACACAAAACATACTAACCCCATTTTGTTCAATACATGCTTTTCCACAATTAAAGTAGTCATCTTGACTGTGTACCCAGAATGGCAAACTCTTACTCAATAAATCCAACATTTCAAGGGAAACCTTTTCCATATATTTACTGGAGCTTTGATATGTTTTACAGTGTGGTTGTTTCATACAATAGTTTTGAAAAGGATGATAGTGGAAAATTCCTTCTTTGACAATTAACCTTCAGAGTAGCAGTTGTAAGATTATAACATTAAACCTGTATTTACTATTGCTATGGTGACAGGGAATGTAATCAAGGTATTGTAAACATAAGTGAAACAGTCCTGTATGAATGTGAACAATTATGGTAGTGTCAAACTCTTTTTGCTTGAAAGTTAGTAATCAGTCCACCACTTCTGTGATTTGAAAATATACATCCTTTCACTTGCATAAGTACAACCTCCCTTCAAACACAGTAAAATATCTTTTGTTATTAGTATATTTAATGATTATTTCAGAAGAACCTTCTAGAAAGCGTTGTCTTCATGAAAGCTTAAATTACTTTTTGGCTTCATATTTTGACAGCATACAATATGACAGGCTTAAAAACTGATCCATTTTCAGTAACATACTTCTTATTAAATATAATGTAGTTTTCCACCTAATATCAGGAACCTATGTTTTAATTTTTAAAGCACTGTTGTCCTTCAATTCTGTTAACTACTTTTATTTCCTTTGCCTCTAGTTCTGGTACAGAACTGGCAGTGACCAGCAAGGGTTTAGTGAAATTTGGCATTCTTGTTTAGTGCCCAGTGTTTTGTGAAGAAGGTAAATCCAGCTTTGTTAGAAAGAGTAGCTAACTTGAAAGGGGAAAAAAATTGAGATTTTTCTTTACTGTCTTATGTCACGTAAGCAGGAGTCATACAAAGTAATATTGTAAGTTGTATATAATAATTTCATGGCATTTTAGATGGAAGTGATGGTTTGCCATTAGAACTTTTTTCCCCCCAGTTTTCAGTGATCACAGCATTAGCATGTTATTTTCTTATCCTCCTCATATTTAAATAAGAGAAAACACAATCAGAAAGAGGAAGAAAATAAAGCTGGAGTATTTTCCATGAATACAGTAATTAGATTAAAAAAATTAGATTAAGTTAATTTATTCTACTTTCAAGTGTTCTTTGTAGTTTATTCTGTTTGAGGAATGTGATTAAATATGCATCACTTTTTCTGAAGCTGAACTGAAATCGAAATAAGCCTTTATCATTGTAATTAACCAAGCTCATACCTAGAAGCTTTGAGGTGAACACTGAATCCTGTTCTGTTGTTTAAAACATGCATAAAATAGCATATAATTTGTGTGGAAGACTAATCCTTCATTAATTATATTTGTTTCTGTTAGTAGCTGCTTATTTTTAATCATCAATTATTAAGAAAAGAACAAGGAAACAATCTGTGGAAACTTGACAGGATTGTCTTATGAGCTGTCATCTCCTTTTAGCTTCTCTAACCCTTAGACAGTAAAGGTGGTATTAAGCTTAAAAAATGCTAGCTTTCAGTCTTCTAGTTTTATTTTTAAAATACTTTTATATTATAGATAACTGTAGCTTACTGCTTAGATTAACCTTTTTTTCTCCTTCCTTTCTGCTTAGTAGAAGAGTACCTGTCTGTATATGACAAACTTGAAGCTTTCTGTAAATGTACATAAATCTGTTGTTCTCGAGAACTGTTTTCACAGATGTATTGTCAGGAACAGTGATTTTCTGTTTTCAGAAATGTCTGTTAACTTCTGCAGAGATGTTTCTTCTGACCTGGGTTATTTTGAGGAGCTCAGAGCCTGGTTGTGACAGGAGCTAAAACCTTTCATTTCTGATTAGAGAGATAAAGGGTTTTTGAAAAGCAAGTGCTAGGACTGTCCAGAACTGATCTCCAAAATTGAGGATATATCAAAATAGAAGGTTTGCTCATCAGTCTCCTTTGATATGGCAGTTGTTCATGTACAATAAAGATAATTTAGGGTAAGTAGACTGTAGAATCATAGAACAGTTTGAGTTGGACCTTTAAAGGTCATCTTATCCAATTCCCCTGCAATGACCAGGGACATCTTCAACTAGATAAGCTTGCTCAGAGCTCAGTTCAACCTGGCCTGGAATGTTTACAGGGATGGGAAATCCACCATCTCTCTGGGCAACCTGTGCCAGTGTCTCACCCCCCTCATTGTAAAAAATTCCTTCCTTATATATAGTCTGAATTGACTCTTTCTTAGTTTAAAACCATTATCCCTTGTCCTGTAGCAACAGGCTCTACTAAAAAGTCTGTCAACATCTTTCTTAAAAGCTCCCTTTAAATACTGAACAGCTGCAAATGTCCTGTTTGTTTCTGTTTCAATAGTCATTCTCTTTTTAGTGTGCAAATTTTGTAACTATTCTGATTTTCTTTGGCTATGGCATGTTGATGCCCTTTGTTGATTTCTTTTTATTACAAATGTAATTGAAAAAAAGCACAAAAGCAATACAGGAAAATTTAAATCTGTCCTGTAAACAGAACACTGACAAAGTGGCTTATAAAAGAACAGTAATGAAGTGTCTTAGGTCTGTCTTCACTCTGGGAACATACCTTCAATTTTCTTAGCTTTTTTTATTTTTAAAGAAATTTGAAACCTCTCCTAATGTCTGTAGCCAGTTGCATAAAATAATTGTTTGAATACTGCTGTGCTTTTTGCCACAGTTCAGCCCTAAAAGTAATTTTTAAAATTTTCCTTATCAGAGCATTCAATTCTGTTACGTCTCCTTTTTTGTGAAAATACACTTTTTGTTGTCGTTTTTGAGAATGGATTTTTTTTGTGTGTTTTAATGGAAATGGATTTTATCTTTTGGACACACATCATATCTCTCTGGAAGTGCAAAATCCTGAGTATTTCTGTACTATAGTGTTCTGTTCTATAAATTATAATTTGATTGTTTCCAAATATCCAGAAGATGGTTAGAAAAAACTTGATTTAAATGCGACTCTTTAAAATTAGTTGGCATAATACTCGCAGTAAGAACAACATTCTGTCAGGCATATGTAACAGTATTTTTTTGATAAATAGGCTGGTGTTAAGAGCTTTCTACTCCTATTTCAAACTTAGGAGTTGTGGTGGGTTTGAGGGGCCAGGTTTTGGTTGGGGGGGGCTAAAGGAGTGGCTCTCTCTGTGAAGCTGCCAGAAGCTTCCCCCATGTCCAGCAGAGCCAATGCCAGCTGGTTTCAGGATGGACCTGCCACTGGCCAAGGCTGAGCCTGTCAGAGATGGTAGTAATGCCTCTGTGATAACACATTTAAGAAGGCAAAATGTGATTGTGGCCACAGAAGAGCAGAGTGAGAACGTGAGATGAGCAACTGTGCAGACCCCAAGGCTGGTGCAGAAGGAGGTGCAGGAGGTGCTCCAGGTGCCAGAACTGAGATTTCCCTTCAGCCCGTGGTGCAGACCATGGTGAGGCAAATATCCCCTTGCAGCCCATGGAGGACCATGAGGGTGCAGAGATCCACCTGCAGCCCAGGCAGGAGCCCACACCAGAGCATGTGGATGCCCAGAGGAGGCTGTGACCCTGGGGGGAGGCCCTGTGTTGGAGCAGGATGCTGGCAGGACCTGCTGACCCATGGGGAGAGGAGCCCACACTTGAAGCAGGTTTTCCAGGTAGGACTGTAGCCGTTTGGGGGACTCATATGGAAGCAGCCTGTGCCTGAAGGACTACACCCTGTGGAATAGTGACCCATATGGCAGCAGTTTGGGACGAACTTGACTGTGGGAGGGACTCACACTGGAGAAGTTCATGGAGGACTGTCTTTTGTGGAAGGTACCCCACAAGGAGCAGCAGCAGAAACAACCTGTGATGAACTGACTGTAACCCCCATTCCCCACCTCTCTGCTCTCTGGTAGGGGAGGAGGTAGTGCTTAAGAAGGAGGGAGGGGAGGAGGATGTTTTGAAGATTACTTTCCCTTCTCATTTTTCTGCTCTGATTTAGTTATTAATAAATTCAATTAATATCTCTACATTGAGTCTTTTTGCCTGTGATGGATGGCATTCAGTGAGTGATCTTTCTCTGTCCTTACTTCAATTTGTCCATCTTCCGTTATATTTTATCTTCCCTGTCCACTTGTGGGGTAGTGATGGAACAGCTTTGGTGAGTGCCTGGCATTCAGCCAGGGTCAAACCACTACAGCAGTGCAATAGAGTGATATAAAATGAATATACTAAGTTTTCATCATGCAACAAAACATCTTGCATCTGTTCTGAATGGAGTCACATCTTGGTTTTAAATCTAGTGTTGTTCACTGAAGTGCATTTAAGCAAAAATAGAAAAGTTGAAAGTTCTGAATTCAGGAAGACATTACTGGTTGTAAAAATTCAGGTTTCTATGCCCTATAGTATAATCAGTTTTAGTAAATATATTTATCTTACTGAAGTGATAAATGACAAAAGTGTGAACATTCTGTAACTCTTGACAAAAAATTGTGGAATACTGCAGTTATATTTACACATTACTATCACCTTTACGCTGTATTGGTCTTTAGATAGAACAGTCAGTGTATTTGGGCATGCATTCATTATTGGTAAGAGCACATATAGGAAGAGGTTGACATTTTTAGTAGCAGAACAGCTTTGATATGGTGATGAGCTGTAGAGAAAATACACCTTTTCTCTGGGTTTTTTGAGTAATTTGGAATAACTTAGGAACTCTTTGCCTTCGTTTAATGCAGCATTGACAAACTAAGATAGGCAAAGCTCTTGTTTCTCTAGTTCATCCAGGCATTACTGCCGCTGCAGTGATTTCCATGGACAGACACTTTGTGTTGTAGTGGAGCACCAGTGCAAAATCTCCCTCTCTCAGCACCGAGTCTGTTTGTTTCATTGAAAATCTTGGCAGAAAATGTCACTTCCACTGAATTAGGAATGAAGCTTGCTTTCCTAACAGGGTGGTTTTGGGATTTTTGCTTGGTTGGTTGGTGGGGTTTTTGTGGTTTTTCTCCCACCCAATTTTTACAGCCTTTTCACCTGTGGAATAAAATTGTGTCATAACTGGAATGTCTGATGAAGAGTGTGATGGACATTTTTCTATTCCTGCATATGCATAGTGGATGCTGTTTTATGGGTGGCTTGACCCCAGGGAAGTCTGCTGACTCGGCAGATGGGATACTGTTGACTCAGGTTACATTCAAGTTTATTTAAGCCAATAGAGATACTGGAAGATGATTTGAAAGGAAAAGATGGTGACATTTATGTGTAACCTTGAATCTCCCTAACTGATATTGATGAGATCTTTAAGTTTGTGAGATTACATGTGCATGTTTTGTAACCTAGTCTGTATTAGAAGCACTAAACTTTAACTATTCTTTTCCTTCCAAGTTTCATTTAAATATTTTTTCTTTCCCACTCTTTCCATGTTGCTCTTTGCATGACTTAGACATAAAAATAAAGGTATTAGTTAAGCAGTGAAAGTGGAAAATTGTTATAATTGTTGAACAATTCATATAAATCCTACAGGTGCATAAAATAAGATACAGTATGAAGGACACTTTAATGGTAATTTTGTCTTCACTTAGCAGTGGAAATGGTGACTCATCTGCAACCATGAAAGATCCACTTGGAATCCTAGAAGGCATAATTTCTGCAGTGCATGCAAGTGTTGAGAAAGGGTAAGAGCTTCCTATATGGATTCTTTGTTTAAGACTTCAAAAGCTATTTCTCATGAAAGCATTGAAGGTACAATACTGAATATGGATGACTTTTGCTCATGGATGTATGTGAGGGTTTACACTTAATTTTCTCAGAGTTTATTCTGGAACAGGCAGTCATTTATCAAGTTCGAAACCTGAGCCCTGACAGAAGCCTTAACTTGAGCATTTGGAAGAAAGCAGGTCACTGAACCTAAAATTTAGGTAACTGTGTATTATGGTGAATTGAGAAAATGTTCTTTCAGGTTTGACTTTTGCAGATTGTATGTCTAAAGGAGTATGTCACTGCTTGTTTCAGTTTAGTAGATAAATTGAAAATAGTAATGATTCACTTTCAGATATCTGAATTTAGATATCTAAATTGGTCAATGTTTCTAGGGTATAGTGCAGTAACAATGTCACAAATGCTATATATTGTTTCACCACGTTTTTTTCTCCTCTTTTGAGAATGCCCTTATTTCAGCTCACATAATGGCCTGTATGTCCTACTAATATTTTCCATTGCATTCCTAGTAAAGACGAGGAAGAAAAAAAGAACATCTTTTTTTTTCCCTAGATGTACAAGCTAAGAGCTCATGTATGATGGTAATAATAAAACCCCGTACACTCTGGTAGCCACACAAAACCAGTTACAGTATTTTGTGGAGGCTTCTCCACTGACATTAAGGCAGTTAAATACTGGATACTGAAGTAGATTGAATTGATGTAAAAATTTACATTAAAATGGAATTTGCAGTATTCTAAGGTATAATGGAAGAGACAGTACTATTTTAATCTGAGATGCACTTTCTGAAGTCTTTTATTTGTGTACTTCATCAACATTTAACTACCGAACCAATAAGCTGGAGTGAAAATCATTACGATTACTAGAGATAGTTTACATTAATGTAAATACTTATTACCTTAAACATCAGCTACTCAACTGGCAAAACAGAAACCTTTCCCCCAGGAAAACATATCTAAGCATCAAGTGCAAGCTCTGCAAAACTCTTGAAATATTCCAGCAGGTCCTTTAGTTCCAAATTTTTAACTTACAGTTTGAACACCACCTCTTCAGCAATGGCATGTGTAATTAAGCTGAAGTTCTGAGCTAACAGCATACTTCAGACAATATAAAGGCTAGGTAAAACTAAAATCCTTGCTATATGGAAACTTAAGATGCCAGTGTGTATTATTTCAGAGCTGCAAGACAGATTATATTGGTGTTTTCTGTCTGTTATTAGTTTCCCATCTGTGTTGTTAAGACAAATAAGAAGACATTAGTGCATTAGTTATAAATCACACTCCACCTGGAATCTCCTTTTTTGGTTCTTTTACATTTTTCTTGGTTTTTTTTCTTTTAAGAAAAAAATTAAATTAGCTTGAGTTTAAAATACTACTGAAAGACACCTGCTAATTTACAGTCTTTAAGGGACTAAGCGATTATTCTGTCTGCAACTGCCAGCTGATTAGTTCATGGTGATCTGTGTACTGTAAATGCTTTCACACAATTAGAATGTGTTCAATATAATATACTTTTTGAATAAAAAAATATTTATTTAAGAATTTTTATGGTTAATGAAGTCAGAAAGTCCCTAAAACCTAGGGGTTTTAACCTCTCTTTTTTATTGCATTCTGCAATCATTATCATCCTAAGAATTTATAATGATCAAGCTGGCTAGAGATAGTGCAGTGAAAGAAGAATTGACTAGAGCTACAACTGGGAGAAACTAATTTGTGTATGTGGAGTGTAAAGAAGGGACATAGAAAGAAAGAAATGGAATATAGGATGGCAGTATGAATAAGCATCCAGATACAAAAATGTGACAGTTAAAATGCAAGCATTCAAGCTGGTTTTCCATGAAGTCAGATGGTGGAAAGTACAGGCATCAGTCAGGCCCAGGCACCATGAAAAGTCTTGAATTTTCAGATGCTGAAATCCAGCACTACTGTATGGCACCAATCTAGTATGTGGGAGAATATATAACTGTACAGGTGGATTTACAAGTTTATTTGAAGGTCAGAAAATGTTATACCACACAGCTTTGGGCAGCTGATTTACAAGGGCTAGTTTCTCTGCAGCCTCATAGAGGTCAGCTCTTTCATTTCTAGTGTTATGTACTTATTATGTATTGAATGTATTTGTTAAGTTTTAAAAATGCATGTGGTACTTTCATTAGGATTATTACTAGAGACTGTTTAACACAATATTGTTTAATTACAGGGAGGAAGTAGTTTCTTCAGATGACCTTCTGGAGTGGTTGAGACCTTTCTGTGGTGATGACTCTTTAGCAGTGAAGCCTCGCATCAGGGTATTGCAAATTCTGGAGCAAGCCTTCCATCTCAGTGATGAGGATAGCAAGCTACTCGTGTACTTCAGGACACAAGCTGTTCTCAGAGCTTGCTGGCCTGAAACAAAGGTATTAATATTGATTTCTATAAGTTATGGCATAAGACTTTTTCAGTAGATGGTTGCGATGCATTCTTTTGGTATGGGAACTAATTCTACTTTCCTTTTGAATCAAGTGTCTGATATATTTGATATTTTGAAAAACAAAGTTATGTAAAGTTAAGGGACTTCTCAGCTTTTGTTTGGGACAAGGAGTACATAATACTAAACTTGATCAAATACTAATGATTTTCTTCCATGACAAGCATTGATTTTGAAGTTTTTGTTTATTCTTTCTTTTCTGGCCATTTTTTTCTGTCAATATTACCTTCCTTCTTCTTTATCTTCTGCTTGGTGTTGCATTATAGCACAATGACAATTATTGGCCTCTGTTTAAAGTTGGGAAAAAATAAGGTCAAATCATTGGTGAAAGAAGTTACTCTTAGCTCTTATTTCCTACTAAGAGAGACAAATTGCTTCTCAGCTCAAGTTTTCAAGTGTAAAACAGATTAACTTTCCTTTTGCATTAAAGGATGGCAAAATACCTAACTCTCATTAAGTAAATGTAGAAGTTGAACTAAGATTATTAATGATCATCTAATGAATATTCTCAGGAATGGAAACACTTGAGTTTGTCAAGTAGAATATTAAAAATTCCATATATACAAGAAGGCCTTTATTGGTTATTCATTGGTATTTTAACAGCTTCATTTTGTGACTCATTTTGGTGAAGTGCGTAATATCAACATACATATTTTTAGAGATTCTGGATTTCTTAGTGCAATGAAAATATGCTACAGGCTTACCAGGATGAATTAGTCTTATCTTTGAAGCTTGTGCTGTTTTGAAGTCATATGAGTAGCACTTGCTGTATGTAGAATTGTTCAGAAGCAGAATTACTTTTTGTTCATTTTCTACGTGCCTCCCCCATGCCAAGACCTTGTGGAACTAAAATAGAATATTTATAATAGTTCCTCAAAAAAACCTGTGCACAAAACCACTTTATATTCATATAAAACAAAAGTAATATCTCAGTTTTGACTCACTGTGTTAGATTCATCCAAGGGAATAATCCTAATAAAAATCTTAAAAGGAAAAGAAACTACTTATCTCTTGCTTTTAGAAATTACTTTTTCTCTTGCATTCACAGTAATACCAGCATTTAACTCCTCAACTACTCTTCAGGTATCTGTCTGGGATTGGATTCTTCAGTTCAATCCTTTGCCACTATTTGTGTTGCCTGTGACCTGCTTTTCAAATCAAAAGCATTTCCAATTCTAAAACATTCAGCTAGAGTATAACTTAAGAAAAAAGTTGCAGGTAGACAATATCTTTCAGCCATGGCTGTAGAAGACAGAAAAAAACCCTTTATTTGACAGAAACTTTGAGACTCATTAAACTTGTGATTTTATCTTAAATATTTCTCAAACTTCTATTTTCTCCCATAATCTGATAAGTCAAAATGTATATGACTTTACAACAAGAAACATGCATCCATTTGGTTACAAAACCAAAGTTTAGGACTTAATTAAATGTGTTGCATATGCTGCTGGCTCATGTGTAACTCGCTGCCCACCAGAACCCCAAGGCACCCTGAGCAGAGCTGAGACAGCCACACCTGTGCTGGCCCAGGTGCAGCACAGCTGTTAAACCTTGTGCAGTTCTTGCTGTCCCATTCTTCCAGCCTCGTTCGCCTCTTCATATAATCAGTTAATTTTCTGTTTTCTAATTTCAAGCAGGAAAACTTGCTTTTCTTTTTGTGAGGGAAGAAGTTTGTACTGACTGTAAGCAGCAGTTCATCTGCTCATAACACAGTTGCTGATCACTTCAGTGCTTTGCACTTTAGCTGAAGAGTAAGCAAGTAGTGCAAGAAGCCATGTAGTGAAAAACTTTACTGCTGCACTGCATAAGCTCAAATATTTCAGAGACAATTGTATAAAAATATGTATACAATACCATAATATAAAGTTCTTGTTATGTGCTATCTATTATTTAGCCAAGTGTGGAAATAATTTTCATCTCAGCAATAGTGAAAGCTGTGCTTATATGTGCATAAATAAAAATCACCCACATTCTGCTACAAAGTGCAATTACAAGAGTCCTATTGGAACATATTAAAAAATTGTTCTCATTTTCATGTCAGTTCAAGCTAAGTGTGATAGATGAGAACGCTTTGTTTTCTTTGACTATTTCGTGCTAGGTAAGTAATGTGTTATTTAGCCAAGAGAGTCAGGTTGGTTTGTCCATTAGGTACCTGTCGTTGAAATTCAGAGCTCCTCACAAATGTCCAAGAAAACAAATTAATGTTCTTAGGTGTAGACTATTTATTTTGTTTTTTCTTCTTTTAGTGAGCAGATGCCAAATGCTAGTCTACAAGCTGGTACTAGAAAAAACAAGTGATGGTCTTGTTTGATGACTGTTTGCATATTTTGTGAATTAATGAACAGGGAAATAGCATTATAAGAAAAGATAGAAAACTGTACATTTCCTAGTTCTTTGTGTTATGTTAGTGGAAGAGGAACACTGCAGAAGTCAGTACTTATATTGCTGAGAACGGCAGAGAGATTTGTGTATGAGCTTTGGCAAAGCATTAATTATGCAGTTTTCTTGTGCAAGTTAATGTTTCAGGTGCAAGGACCTTTAAAAGCAACCCCATTCTACAGAAGGGGGTGTTGAAGTGCAGTTTAAAAGTTTGATCAGGTTGTTTAGGTAATGCTGGATGAAGCAGAGTGAAGAAATAGACAGGAGGAATTACATCTTTCGAATGTGCACAGACTGCTATGTCGGTCTGTTTGCCTTCTCTGCAGGCATCAATTTCTGTAACATCACTACACCTTTATTAATTTGATCATCCTTTCTCATCCATCAGGGTAGTTTAAAAAAAATCACATATAAAATAAACGAGGAGGAGGTGGTATAGATTCAATGGTGGTTTTAGATTTTTGAGGAATGTGTTTAAAGGTTGCTAGTTTTTGGGGGGGTTTAAGGAGTTTTAAATTGCCAATATGTAAAAAATAATTATCTTATTTCGAGATTGTTTTATTGTTATTTGTTTGGTGTTTCTTACATGCTTTTAGGGGATCCCTCTTTTCTTTTACCATTCCTTGGCACAAAAAGGAACAGCAGATATTGTAAAGTATGGATATGGGTATCTATTGAGTAAAGATAATTTTAATGATATTGCAGTGTTCAATTACCAGAAAATGTGTGAAAGCCACCCTCAGTGTGTCTACTAATCCTCTTAGTCAGAATTTGCATACATCAAGGAGGGACTTAATATTTAATTATGCTCTAGGTGCCTGTAAGTAGTGGTCCCACAAATCAATGTGCTGGGAAACAGGCCAGCTTTTGCAAAATTAAAAATGTACTTTATGGAAGCAGGTACCTATCAAACACTCAGAAACACAGCGAATTCCAGTTCTCTAATGATTAGTTAACAAAATTAAAAATTCAGGGGTGCTCATTTTTCAAAGGCTTGAGTGTCTTTAATTCACATTCCAGTAGCATCCTACACTGTGGAGGAGGAGGAGGCATACGTTGTTTTAATCCCCTTGCTGAATTTTATCTGAGCCCTTCAGGTTCTGTAATTTTCTAGTTAACTGGTGCATGAAAAATATGGGTCAAAATACTGACTTTTTATATATTATAAAGTGCTGGGGGGGGAGGGAGAAAGATGTGATTTAGAATGCTTGTATCAAAATTTATCCGTCTAAGATGGGAAATCTATTTCTTTGCATATAGTATCTAAATAAATGCCTCACAGCAGTGTGTAACATCTGGAAGGTGCTGGCTAGCAGGTTATGTCTGTATCTATGTAGTTGTGCAGTGCAGTGACCAGTTATAAGGTATAAGTTACAGTAATGAGTTAGGCACTTGCCCTGGGTGGTTACAGTGGCTCTTGCAAAGCTTCTGTAAGCAATCCAAGGGTTCGTTTAAGATACGTTATTAATTGTGAAGCTTCTATAAGACACACCTTGTCTTAAAAACATTGTTTCATTATTATGCAAATGCAAAATGTAATTACTACTTGCATGCCACTTAAATGCAAACAGCTTTGTCATTTAGAGAAGGTAATCTCATTTAGCCTTTCCCCTCATATTGTTATATTATGGTTTTTTCATGATCTTCGAGTATACAGTGCTGCTGAGGGCTAAACATTTTTGAAAATTGAAAGGGATGTCTAATAGGCATTTAAAATTGTATCTTCGTGCACCTTTCTTGTGTTTGGAGTTGTTTTCCTAAATTTAGCTTTGAAAAATTGCCAGATTAATTTGTATTCTGTGTGTGGGATGTGCACAACACATTTTTCTTCATATATGCAATTCATGTATGCCATATAGAGGTTTGTGTCACAGCAACTGTAGTCATGTCTACACTAACATAATGACTTTTTGAGAACTCGGGTATGACCATCAAGACCCTGTTGCTGGTTTGTTCCTCATCACACAGTATATGGAAAGTGTGTATCTGTTTACATGATGTTTCTTGATATGACTTAGTAAAGAATAGTCTTGATGGGAATGTCAATGTCCAGTGATTTTTCAGCTTTTCCCCATTGCCTCTACTCAACGTCAGAGATTCAAACATAAGGATTCTTAAATCTCACTGTGCTTTCCAAATCCTTAAGGTATTTTGCTGAAGCCATTTATGGGGTAGCAATGACCTGAATTTAGCTTGATCTGGCAAAATACAAGTGAGAGAGCTGTATCTGTTTGATCCTTAGCCATCTTTTATTTGTGAAAAATATTTAATTAGAAGAAAGATTTATGTTCCTATCAACTTAGAGTAAATTTGTTATGATGTTTATAATTCTAGAGACATTGTTTCTCTACTGGTAATGCATAAAAATTAGGCTTAAGAAATTTAATTTAAGTTTTAATTAATATTTTAAAAAACTAATTTCCATTTGTTGAAGATGCAATTTATCCGTATGAAAACATGTGAAATGTATTTTTTCTGGGAACATAAATTGTAGTGTGTATGATTAATTAAATACTTTAAGATGCAAATGAAATTTTTCCCATTAACTTTCACGACTGTGGTGGATAAGACAAAGTAGAGAAAAAAGCAGTATAGCTTGAGTGCACATGACAGCTTTGAATGTGAGCCCTGGATACTGCAGTGTTCTGTGACTGGTGGCAGTTGCTTCAGAGGATAAGAATGCTCTGGAGTGGATTCATGGGGGATAATTCACTTTCTCTAATAGGTCTTTTGTAATGAAGGTGTAAGTGCAGAATGGTTGATACAGTGCATACTCGGCTTTGATCCCAGTTTCAGAAAAATTAAGAGCTCATAAGTGATGTATTCAGACTTCTATTATTATGTTTCAGAGAAATGGGTTGGATAAACAGTAAATGAACCTTATGTGACTCTCTCTAAATTTATGGCATTGGTACACATCATATGTTGAGTGCAAAATGTGCTGAAAAACTTTGAAGGAGGGATGCCATCCAGAGGGACCTGGATAAGCTTGAAAAGTGGGCCCATGATCGGGGCAACCCCTGGGTATCAGTACAGGCTGGGGAATGAACAGTTTTGAGAGCAGCCCTGCCAGGAAGGACTTGGTGCTGGTGGATGAGAGGCTGAACGTTACCCAGTAATGTGCCATTGCAGCCCACAAAGGCAACCACGTCCTGGGCTGCATCCAAAGCTGCATGGCCAGCAAGTCAAGCGAGAGGATTCTGCTTCTCTGCTCTGCTCTGGTGAGACCCCACCTGCACTGCTATATCTAGCTCTGGGGGCACCAGCACAGGAAGGACACTGGCCTGTTGGAGTGAGTCCAGAGGAGGCCACTAATTAGGAAAGGCTGACAGAATTGGGATTGTTCAGCGTGGAAAGAAGAAGGCTCTGTGGTGACCTAATTGTGGCCCTCCAGTACCTGAAGGGAGTCTACAAGAAAGATGGAGAGAGACTATTTTACAATGTTGCGACAGGACAACGGGAAATGGCTTCAAACTAAGAGTAGGTTTATAGTAGATACTGGGAAAAAATTTTTTACTCATAGCGTGGTGAGGCACTGGAACAGGTTGCCCGAAGTAGTTGTGGATGCCCCATCACTGGAAGTGTTCAAGGCCAAGTTGGATAGGTCCTTGAGTAATCTGGTCTAATGGAAGGTGTCCCTGCCATGGATGTTGGAACAAGATGGTCTTGAATGTTCCTTCCAACCCAAACCATACTGTGATTCTGTGTTGAGGTTTTTTTAACCTCTTTATGTGATTTGGTATGTTATGTTGTTCTATGTTTTATGGGATATTAAAATCCAGGAAATCAAAGTCCCTATGTACTATGCTTTTTCACTCATTCTGTTGTTTCCTCAGTGTGAGTAACCAATTCCAGTCACGTTACCTCATCCGCAGTGTTTCTCTCTGTAACTCCCCTCCCCTCTATCTCAGAGCCTACTGTGATTCGTAGTATGCTTCCTGAAAAAGATAATTAAAGAAGTGAATGTGCTGTCCTTGTGGAAATTCAGTCCATGCTTATGCATCCCAACACTGTGATTACTCTCTTAACTTCAGCTGTACAGTGAACCTGAGGTCTTTGAGTTCCATTCAGTGAGGCTCAGGTTACTGTTTTGAGTTGATTAGGCTAATTTACCCTATTTTAAAATGCAATGGCTTTTACCATTGTTACTTTTTTTTTGCCATCCTATGTTCATTTATTTACCCTAGACTTTTTTTTAAGTCAGTTGGGGCTTTCTTTCTATAAAAGCAAGCCTTGGCAATCATTTATCTGCATTGTATCTGTTCAATGCTTACAGACCTCTCAGAATATAATTTATATAAGCTAAGAAGCTGCCATAAACCCAAATTCTACTTTTTATTTTGTTGGGTTTTATTTTTTATTTTGTTCCTGTTAGCAGATCAAGTTCCTCAGTAGTTTCTGGTCAGGAATGTTGTTCAAAGTTCTCTGAAAATATAAGTAAATTGTAAAACCATTTTACTTTAGGCATCGTGTTAATATCTTTAATGATTATTTTCTATTAATAACTGTAATAGTTTGATGCTTTGCATTTTTTCAGTTTTCTTACTCCATCAACTATCATGCTAGCTGACAATTTTTATTTTGAGGTCTGTAAACTGTGTCACCTGAGAAGCCCCTCTCAAGTATTCTTAAAATAGTTCTTACTTCATAGCAATTTGTGATAATTCGTGTTGACTGAAAGAGTGAGGGGTTTTTTTCCACATTGTTGATATTATTATACAGGGACTCAGCTGTGATGATTGTGACTGCTAGGATATTCTCTACACCAAATTAAAAAGAAAACCACCCATTGCAGTGCTTCTGTAATTCCTTTTGGTATGACAGATACATGAAGCTGCCTACATTATTCTGATTATTTTTATGGCTACAACAGAGCTATTCATTTATTTCAGTTTTTACAGCATAAATAACTTTTTGATAACCATCCTCCTAGTACTTCAAATGTTCCTAGTCTAGGTCATAAATATGGGTAAACAGTGCAGAAATTTTACATAAAAATTAGTTTCTTTTTTAACTAAAAATAGTAGTACTGAAATATTATTTGAAGTTGGAGTCAACAGCATCAACCTCTTGTTCCTGTAAGGCAATACTTTATTGTGAGTTTTTCTTTTTGAAAATGTATCTTTGACTATGTTAGTTTTGCCTATCAGCAGGAAGACATTTTTGAAATACTAATTTTGACAAGTTTTCCTTTACATGTAAACAACTTTTTAAATAATTTTGCCTCTGTTAGCAAGAATTGCAGACTTCTGTTATCAAGACAGCACTTACACACAGAGCTGAATATTGGGAACTGGAGGATGCACTGCTACTTGATGGTAGTGATGATCAGAATGAAGAGCCACTTGGTACAGGGTATGGAGGGAAAAGGACAATGCTAATTTAACACCTGAAAGTTAAAAGTAATATTTAAGGATTAAAATCTTGTCATTTCTAGCCTGCATCTTCCAATCCTTTTTTCTGTTCTAAATGTAACAGTATCTATATAATATATAAATTATGAAATATGAAGCAGTGCTTAGTAGGTGGTGCATACAAGCAAAATTACATAGTTTGAAATCCCTCATGTTGCACAGATGTTCATTTTAGCTATTAACTCACACCAAGTCAATATACGTTTTAAATTAACATGTATGTTAATTGTGTCTCTTTCAGGTCCAGCTAGCTAGGTATGTAAGTGTTTCAAATGCATAATTTTTTCTTTATTTGCTCTTATCTCTCTGTCAGTATCTATGTACAGTCCTCAGAGTTTTTTTCTGAGCTGAAATGTATTTGCAGATTAGGACACAGTCCTGCAGAATACAAATGAATGGATTTTATTTTCTGTATGAGTTATTCATTTTTATGCATTAGGCAACACATTTGTGTTTGCTGAATCTTATATGCATTTCTTAGTGAGCTGCATATGAAGCAGATAAGGAATTAAACAATATATAAATAAGTTCAGAAGAAAAAGTTACTGGGTCTTTCAACAAGAACTCAATATGTGGCTTAGCCTTAGTGTAATTCATCACCAGTAGGCTTCTGGTTGATTTGTTTTTAAGCTTGAATCCCATAGCTTGCTTATCCTTTTCACTGGCTTTAGTTTCAGCATGTTTTAACCTGTGGGATTATGTTCATGCCTTTAGTATCTGCATGCAGCAGGCTTGCATCTGTGGTCAGCACTCGTATTCATAATAGTTTTTAACGTGTGAAGTCCAGCTTTGGGAAAAGTGCAAGAAAGCCTGATCTGAGTTCTGTTTCCTGTGAGGTGTAAGCCACAGCTAGTGATTGCTGAGCTTGTTCATGCAAAACCTTTGACTCAAATATTAATTTTTTATTGATTGTTCTAAGATTGTAGTTTGATAAGCAGACACTTCCTTCTGGCCTTTCAGACAGTGGTTGTTTCTTCCAGTCTAGGACAGAATAGCCCATGTTCTCTTTCTGAGTTTGGAACTTGAACTGTACTCAACCATGAACTTCTGCCTCCTTGTCGGTTTTAAACTCAAATGGAGGAGACATGTGAGGTCTTTGTGTCACTCAGATTATATTCCCCCTATTAATGGAAATCAACAGTAGACTCATAGAATATCCTGAGTTGAAAGGGCCCCACAAGGCCCATTGAGTCCATCTTGTGGCCCTACTCAGGACACCTCAAGAGTCACAACATGTGCCTGAGCATTGTCCAAACACTTCTTGAACTCTGGCAGGCTGAATGCTGTGACAGCTTCCCTGGCAAGCCTGTTCCAGTGCCCAACCACCCCCTGTGCGAAAACCCTTTTTCTAATATCCAACCTAAACCTCCTCTGCCATAGTACTTTGATTGTGGTGGGGGTTTTATTTTTTGATGGTTTGGTTCATTGTTCTTTAAGTGGATGTTTCTTAATAAAGCTCTTGCTTTTCTCTAACTGGGAGAACTCCATAAACATAACTTCAAAAATGCTTGTTTCAAGCACAGGAATTTAATCTGCAGCACTGGTCCAGGCTACAGACTGGGTCATGTTTTTGCTGTAGTGTTTCTTCATTAAACAAGTACTAAATCCTGTTATTATATGGAAGCATTTGTGAGGCCAGTAGAACAGTTTTTTAAAATTTGCCATCTCAGCTATGACTTACTACCATGTAAGTTTCTATTTACCAAAATCTAAAATGGATTAAAAGTAGGATTATCCACATGTGAATTTGGGAGAAATTTGGGAGATGGAGAAAGTAAAATGAAAACATCTTACTTAAAGCTGACTAGTTCCTCTGCCATAATCTAAACTGCAGGTTTCTATGGCTTTTCTCAAAAGTAAAAGTTCTTAGCAGCTTTACGAAAAAGGCTTTCTGAAAATAGGATGTAAGTGGAGTAGTGAGATTGAATACTCAGTAAGGAAGCAGATAGATTATGTCAGTGCCTCATCATAGTCATTGGGCAGTATTCATTTTAATAGGAAATACTTTGAATATAATTCTAAAACAAAAGGAATATTTAAAGTAAGTAAGTATACTAAGTAAGTATAAATGTGTTCTTTGAACTGTGTATCTTAATTGCCTTTAACTCTGTACATGGCAATACAGTGCTACAACATAGAGTGAAAGATATGATATTACATTATCATTTAAACTTCAAAGTTTTAGTAAATACTAGGGCAAGTATGTTAAGGTGATACTAAGTTTGAGGGAGGTCTGTAAAATATGTCTCTGAGAATCAGCTTTTGCTTGACCTCATTGAGTACTATTCATCTACCTTCTGAGAGCACACATTTCACATATAGAAAATTATAAGCTCAAAGCTGCATGTAACAAAATATTGTGGGATGAAGGTCTGGTTCAGCCCAATATTCTGTGACCAACAGTGACCAAAAAAAGCAGATAGAGAAGGAAGAGTAGGAAAAATACATATGAAACTTACTCCGATATTGCCCTGATGTGTGGGTAGTCAGAGTGGGTTAATTAGGAATAAGAACTGGAAATAACTGTGTAGACAAGCTGTACATTCAGATGTTACTGTGCTAAGATCAAGTAAGTGCAATCTTGCTAAAATCAAGTAAGGAAGATTTACCGTTTGGTTGATGGGTGGGAATAATTTACCAGAAAAATACTGAACTTCTTACACCTTAAACTTGTTTTCTTAAGTCAAATGGCTAAGTCTGAAAGGAAGTACTCTAGCTTAAACAAAAGTTACTGCTGTAGTACAAAATTACTGGATAAAATTCTGCACAGAGATATGTAGATTATCAACACAGATTGCAGTAATGGCTTCCTCCAGCGCTGAAGAGTGAGACTATAAATCTAGGAAAAAATCTAGGAAAAAAGCAGTAAGGAGAAAGGTTAGTAGGTCCCCACTTCTCTGTCTCTGGATCTCTGCCTTCCAGCATATGTCTTACAAAACAGAGATTTGTTCACTGATTGTTAACCTCATCTGTCTGACTGTGTGTGAGGTCTCTTACTAACCTGCCTTTAACCAGATACTTCAGCCTGTCGGTGCCAGAGCTGGCAGCTCTGCTCTTGTGGTGTTACTTCCTCCTTTGCTCTGTGCCCTGACATTGGCGAATGGGTAGCTGAATAGTACAGTGGTTTGTTCTTCCCCAAGCCTGACCCCATTGTGTCTTTGAAGATTTTCCCCTAAATTACAGTTTACAAGTTTTCTTTTAAAAGAAACCCTGGTTTGGAAATAATGGGAAGCTGATGGTGTGCTAGGGAGGACAGTACTTCTGGTTTTGCTTTTAAAAAGGATTTCCTGTTGCTCTGGCATGTGAAGGTCTTGAATAAGATGTTTTAATATGTGCTCATGGTTTTGCCTTTTCACAAGTATATGATGTGTCTAACATCAAGGCTAATGTGATGTCTAATATCTTGAAACAGTTTGAAGAAAATTAAATAAATAATAGCCTTTAAAAACTGCTAATCTTTTACTTGCAAAGTCAGTAGCCATGCAGGAGCAACTGTTGCAGGTTTAGCATTTTTTAGTGGTGATTTTTTTGATATTTGTGTTCGTATTGTGTATAATTAACTTTAAAATAGCCATTTAACTTAATTTGTAATTTTGTATCTCCTTTGTAACAAGCTTTTAACTTTGCAGCCTTGTACTAGAAGTAGATTTCAGCAACCTGTGTTTGTGGAGACTTTGAGTAGCTGCACAGACACCAGCAGAGGAGGGAATGTTGGAGTACAGACTGCCCTGCAAAGTGGAAAGATGACTTTTCTTCAGTGACCAACCCTAACTGTCTTATTGTGTAGGAAATGCAGTATTTTCTTTGCTGATTTACCTAATTAGATTGTAAACTCCTTCAGGCAAGACTGCTATATTTTGGTGCCATGAACAGCACACCGAGATGGCAATTACAGAAATTCTAGCAAATTGCTACCAATCCTTTCAGTCATTGTTTATAAACCGTGTTAAGCTCTGCATAATGAGTGGAAGCAAGTTTTAGCATCAGTGTTCCCTATCTCAAATCTGAATAAAATCTTTCATGTCACATCTGCCTATTAGTTTGAAATGCAGCATAGATGAGTTTTCTACCACTACAACTTGGGCAAGGGGGTGGGGAGATAAATAAAAATGCATTTTACAAGGGAGTTCTGACAAATTGTAAGTGTAGTGTAGCAATAAGGGACTACTCAAATGCCTGCTTAGTGTTTCTGTTTTCAATGCTATATTAATTCAAATTTATGCTGCAGTGACAAACATGAATATATTTTGAAATATTTACATTTACCATCTGGTGGATGGTAATAAAATAAATTTTATAATCATGTAAATCAGTAAGGTTTTGGTTGCCTTACTTTGAAACTGCAAAGTTCTGTACAGGGAGCTGGGTTTTAAGCATGGATGTAGCTTTTCTCAATAAACAAGCAATTACAATGAAGGAAAATATTTTTCTGATTTCTCCAGTTTGATTCTTAATTTATAAACATCCTTATCATTTATTTCCCTTGTAATGAGCAAAATCTGTGGATGAAGACTGTGGCTCTGTCACTCTAACAGAGAGTAAAAATGGAATTTGCAAAACAGATACCACTGGGCAGAGGGAGGTGGAGTCCTGTCTGCGTTAGTTTTCCTGCTCCCCATAGCTTTAACAATAAAGAATTTATAAGTCTATCAGATGTATCTGTCCTTTAGGATCAGGAGAACATTTCATAGTGGATATCTATAACTCAGTGACACATTTTAGATATGGCAACATTCTGCTATTGCTGTAAATACTGGTTTTAAACTAACTTCAATCTGAGGAATGAGATAATGTACCAAACTCAGCTACTGATCCTGTGTCCTGCTGTGCTAATTTTTTCTTTATCAGTCATGTATGATGTCCACAGTTTTATTTAACCATGTCATTATTCAGGTGTATCATTGTTAGACACTAGATTAGAAATTATTGGGTCAGAATCACCTTGTGGAGGGGGTACTTGTGGAGAGGGGCATGTGTGTGTGGAGGGGGAAGGGATGGGTCAAACCTTGTGGATGTGGGGTAGCCAGTGGGTCAGAGACCCTGTCGGGGGTGTTTGGCATAGGAACCAGAGCAGATAAAACTAAAGGCACAGGTGTGCCATGTGTCATGGCCCTGCCATCTGGACGTCTGAGAGCTGGTCTTTCACAAAGTTTCAGTGGTAGCTTTGTGATCTGTCTGCCTCTGTCTCATTTTCTCATCTTGCTCCCTCTGCTTCTCTTTCTTTGCTCCTTTCTTGATGCCTTGGGTGGCTTGGAGCTGGAGGGATTGGCTTTTTTCTTAAGTGTTGTGGATTGATTGGATATTGACTTAAACATGTGCTGGGTTGATATTTTGGTGGAACATTTTGTCTAGCTCGTGTAATGCGCGTTTGAACCTTTGCCAAGTTCCCTTATTTTCTCCCCTAAATTAAGAAACCCCTTGGGAATAAGTACATGGCTTATTCTCTTTGATGCTATCTTCAGGTATTAAAAACCCTATATATATATATGTATATATTTTAAAGTAAAATATATATATATATATATATATATATATATATATATATATATATATATATATATTAAAGTAAAACTCCTGTCTGAGCCTGTGAGCCTGCACCTCCCAGGACTGGAGTGTTACAGCCATCTTACAGTTTTTATAAAACCATTAGTTTCTAGAAGCATCAGAACAAACTCGAAAGGCAAATATTTGGACTGCTTTATGCGTACCATATACGGTGAGTATAAAGCAACAACAGCTGTGGAACAAGATGAGTCAAAACTTTGTGCTTTGAAAGTTAATAAAGTATATTGAGTGGTTTCACCATTTTTGGCATGTAATAGGATCTAATCTGTGATGAAAGAATCTTATAATAATAAGACTTAATATAAGTCTTAAAAAATTTTGATCATAAATTAGAACAGTTGGTTTTATTTGACCAGGGATTTTAAGTGCACTAAGTCGTTATTTTGACATGTAAATAGTATGCATTCCAAGTTTGCTTAGGATGGTTGAAGTCTGGTTGATAAAGGGTAAGTTTGTGCTCAGATAATGTACTGTTGCAGACATTCCAAGTATCTTAAGCAACTGCTAGATCCCTCTTTTTATTCCTACTTAAGCAGTATAAGAACGCATGGCATATGTATCACTTAGTTTTTGTATAAACCCTGATGCCAAAGGGATTTTTGTTCTGATTTTCACATTTTGTAGATTTTAGGAACACAGTAGTTGTAAATTTTTAGAGGGTTAATATTTCTAACAGTTTAAGTTTAATGCCTTTCTATCACTACCCCTGTCCCAGAACAGGGAGCTCAAATTCCTTTAGTTAATTAATCTTGTTTAGACTCCTTTCCAAGGTAAAGAGCTGAAGGATATCAGAAGGCCTACAGAACGAAACATAAACATAGGTCAGAGTGACCCAAAAGCCAAAACTGGATGAACTCCAAGAGACCTTTGTGTGCCTGAGGAAGAAGAGCTGATGAAGACAGAGGGTCTTGACGACCCCAGACCCAATTCCGGGTGTTGGACCAGGGGTGGGACCAGGACTGGACTGAGAAATATGTAAAGCAATGATTGGAAAGATCTTATTATAAAAGCCATGGACACATGCATGTCATCCTGTATTCCTGTGGGCTGTAGGCCCTGTGTTATTAAAGGACCTTTACTCTTTATCTTACCCTACACTAACGTGGCTCGAAGTCCTGTTTTTGGGGGGAAGGGTCATTCACGGCATCAACCCAAATGTTTTAAAAAGCTTCTGAGAACCTTATCTGAGGGAACTTCTACTAGCAAAATTATATCAGAACTGAGATATTTTGGCCCATTGCTTGGTAAATAACTGGACTTCAGCAATAAATATTTCTTCAAGTGTTTTAATTTTCTTAAGATTTGTGAGTTACAGCAGTTCAAGACTGTGACAGGTGACTGAACACCTGCCATGACAAATCTCTGCTACTGGTAAGTAGACCATAACTACTTGAGGGATAATAGCTGTTTTGATGGCTAAAATCATGTAATTCAATGAAGTGTATCATCTGACCATGCTCCCAAACACACAAAATACACTATCTCAGATGACAAGAAGATCTGACTTTTTTTTTCAGGCATGCTGTAGCTGCTGTGGGCCATAGCTACAATCTGCATTTCCATTTGGAAATGTGGTTTGTTTTCTGTCTCGGTCAATATTTGGGAATGGTAGCCTGATTTTTAGTTTTATTAAGCAGAGATAATACAGGATAAGTCAGAACTCCTTTATGGGCCATCCTAACAGCTGCTACCTAGTACAAAAGCAACTGAGAAAAGATGTAAACGCAAAGTTCTCTGGAGAAGAACATAGTATTAAGAGGAGTTTGAGGAGTTTGCACTATTTCAGACAACTAGTACTATCAAATGTAGTGGTAAGCAGTATTTGGTGGTGTTTGTGTAGGCTGTATTTTGCTTTGTGGATGTCCTGGATAGTTTTTTAAGTGAACATTAACATATGCAGATGTTTGCGTATTCTTGGTTCTGAACATATGTAGTCCCTTGATAATAAAATTGAGTATTTTAACAGTTTAACATAAGGTTTGGCTTTACTTAATTTGTGTTTTGTTTTATAATCTATCATGAGTATAATTTCTACAATTAATTCCCCTAATTGACTTTCCCATTGTGGTAAATATTTGTGCAGGCTTTTAATGAGAAACATGAAGCCAGCTGTGTTCTACTGCCAAAGAGATGCCTGAAACTGTGGAAAATCAAGTCAGAATTGAGCAAATATGTTGTTAAAACAGAAAGTCCTTGCTTTTCTTTTCCTTGCTTTTGTTTGGGTTTTTTTCCTTGTTTTTCATATTCCTTTGGGTTCATCTGAAGTTCAAGCCTGGCTCTGGGCCTCGTTACTCTGTTTAGTGACAGATTGTTCTTTACGGGCACTTGTGTTATCAGGGTTCTGAGAAGTTCATGGCAGGTTATCTCTGCATGGTTAACCTTTGAGTGTTTTAGATGGATGTTTTTCGTTTTATTTAAAAAAAAAAAAGGAATGGGAAGCTGAGTTATCCCATTACTCTATGTTAAAACATTCAGAGTCATCCAAATACATAATCTAAAATCACTGCAAAGAGAATGTTCAATTAAAAGTGGAAGTTTTTTTGCACTGTCATTACAACAAAAACAACAGGCTTGACTATTCTCAGCAACTGATCTCAGCTACCTTTCACCTTTGTTAAGATGAAATTTCTAACTTTTTACACAGAGCGTGCTCTCTTTCTGCTCTGAGAGGTGGTTGCTTCCTCACCATCTCTCCCTCAGTCCCTCAGAAAGCAAAGACAATACAGAGAAAAACTTCCATGTTTTGTGTGTGTGTGTATTATATACATACTTGCACACACATATGTATGTATAATAAATATGAATTTAAACCTCATTCCAGTGTGTTGCTTCAAGGTATTGCTTTTTGCTAGCAAGGAACCATCACTTTCTAATTTCATCTGTTTCACAGTAAATTTAAAATGCCACTTAAAATGCCACATAGAAGGTGAATTTTCATTAGTATTCTTAAAAACTAGAAGTCCTTAACTCTGTTGAAAGTTCCCTTCGTTTTCATTACTCTTAGTAGGAAATGTAGGTGACTTGAAAAAAGGCCTCTTAGGAAGAAATACTGCAGAAATGCACTCCATGTTTGAGAATAGAAAGTTAATTCTTCTGTTTCACTTCAATTGAATTAATATGTGTTGTGTCAGGAGCAATCATGTTGCAAGGATGCAGCTGTCCAAAACACAGAATTGTGGTGTTAGATTAATTAACCTGAAAGAAAAATATGAACCCAAGTCTTTGAAGATGCATTATTAGGCAGAATTATTGGAGTTCAGTTCATGTTGAGTAGAATGTCTGATCTACTCTCTGCTACTGTGACAGCTTTTCTCATCTGTTAATATTGTCTGTGCCATTTCTTCCCATTTTTGCAGTTATCATTAGAGAGATCTTAACATTTAGTCTGAGTTTTGAAGTTACATGCTGTTTGTGCAAATATACTGAAATGTACTCAGTGGACTATGCAGAATGCTACTTGGTTTAAATATTTCAAGAGCTAGTTGTCTGAAAAAGGAGTTTGGGGACAGATAAGCAGTGTGAAAGCTTCTGTTGTCCAGCCAGTAATTATTTTGGTAAGATGCTAAATATTTTTGAACCTTAGAGGTTAGCATGTCTTATGTTTCTTTCACCCTTTCTTGTTTTTCTTTCTCTTTTCAGCCTTGTGATTTCAATATTGAATATTATAATATTTTGTATTAAAAAGCAAAGATGGAATTTAGGGATATTACAAATGGGTAACTGGTGTCCGCTACATGACATTTGCAGTGCAGAAAAGTATTTCAAGTGGACATATCTTGGAAATGTTTCTTCACTATCTAAAATGTTTTAGTATGTGGTGCTTTCAGATATATTCTGGAGACAGAAGCAGTATTTCAACAGTAAATATTTTCAAGTCACAGATTATATAGGCAACTCGATAAGTGCATCAGTAATGTTTGTTTTCCAGCCTCTTTTGAAAATTTGCCCTTGATGCATTAGAGCCACTTTGAAAAGGTTGGATTGCAATCTTTAATCTTTCAGAGCAGCTGTAGAACTAAGGAAAGCTTCGTCCATGTTTGATGTCATAGAATTTCTGTACTGAAACAGAAAAGTTAACATTTAATGCTGTTTATCTTCAGCAGAATTATAAGATGAAACTGAAGTGTTTGATATTCTGGAACTTTTTGAACTTTGGAAGAAAAATTCAGTTAGAATGTGTTAATAATGCAGAGAAAGCTACCTTATGACTGTATTTCTGAAGCCCAAAAGCTTTTGTGTGTCAGGTACACAGCGAATTGCTGTTCTATTTGTGAAAGCCCTCCTAGTGTGCTAGCCAAACCTTTAAACAGAAGCTACTTCTCATTTAGTAGCAAGCTGGTTCTTATTTACAGCAACCTTTCTTGAACAGTCAAACCTTTTACCTGCAACTTTTTTACCATGCAAATTGCAGGCAGTAATTATCTGTAAAAGAACCTGTCATCAACTGAAGTGAATTCAAGTCCTGGCAGAAGCTACAGATTTTCAACAGAGACGGACACTTTTCCTGAGATAGAGTTGTCTGGGAGCTGACTGATGGGGTGTGGGGTTTTGTTTTATTTAGATTCAAATGCCTGTGCAGAGAAATACTGCATTACTTCTTAGCAAATGTTCTTGGCTGGGTACATTAATTTAGATTCATCTTTCAAGGCTCTTTCCTATATGAGAAATATGAAGTGCTGCAAATTCATGTAAAACTATTGAATTTTCATAGGTGGGTGGGAGTAATATATATTAGGGAAGCACTGGACATGCTCATTCTTTAAAAATATGTATATGTGTGTTTACACATGTCTATACATTGAGAAAAAGAAATGCAAGGCATTTAAGGTTATTTGAAGAACACAGAGATAAGATCCTCTGAACTGATCATTGACTGCTCTTGTGTGGGGTTACACTGTTCTAGGAACATCCATGTTCTCCATCCTCTGTGCTCTCCTGTTTTATTTACATGTAATTGAAAATGAGAAGTAAGAAAATAGGTTTCTGGGAAAATTACGTTCACTGTGTTCCTGCATTGTTTTAGAACAGTGATGTCTTTCACAGGTAGTTTGTTGATTACTTTTAAGTCATTGTTTTCTGGAAATAAATAAATCCAATGGGTTTTCTTGGGTTTTTTTTCTCCCCTTCAGGTGGAGATGACAGATATTGAAAATGAAGAAAGAAGGTATGGTCTCTTTCTGGAACTTCTGGAATCTAGTCAGAGTCTATCTGAGTTTCAGCACTTGGTTTTATTGCTTCAAGCTTGGCCGCCAATGGACAAGAGCAAAGGGTGAGCGTTTCTTCAAACAGTCGTGTAACAAAAGAGTTGAAAGTCTTTTTGCTTGATGTCATGTAGTTTTCAGTCAAATAATTCAAACATGGCTGAGAGTATGACCTTTGGAAAGGGCCATACTGGGAAGAATAAATGGTTTATTTGAAGCAGCCTTGAATCTTGAATCAATGAGTTTCTTGTAAAGCTTATATATACATATATAGTCTGTATCGTGGAGGAGGCAGAAAACCATTTTATTCCCTGAACTGTTGCACAGGAGAGTGTTCTTCCTACTTAAATTTCAGGTTGTGCATTTTGCTCTTGTTTTTAGCAGTATGAACAAAATCCATAGAAAAGAACAGAAAGTTCTGACTTTTTTCCATTCAAAGTTACACTCTGCAGAAAAGCCTTTGAAAGTTCATGTTCAGGTGGCTGTGGCAGACAATCTGCAGGGGGTCTGTGAGGATAATGGTACCAAGCAATGGCTCCACTTTTTTCTAGATCCCCTACCTATTATTTCTGTCTCTGAGTAAAGTATCCAAAAGTCAAGATTATATGCTGGAATGACATATCCTAGACCAACAACTTAAAATAATTATTTAAGACTTCAGAATTGTAGGCATCAGACTAAATATTAATTGAAAGTGTTAATTTGGAACATCTTGATTATATTATTTTTTACCAATTGTTTGGTTTTTTCTGTGACTTTCTGGACACGTTTAAAGGTAAAAAAATTTATCTGTTGTATTCTATACTGATAATAGTGTCTAAGATATAAAGAGTCGTATAAACTTAAGTTATGAGGTAAAGATCACATAGCTCTCAAAGAAATCAGTAATATTACTAAATTTTTGGATAGCAAGAACAATGTGCCATGTGCAACAGTAGTTAGGTTAGAGTCTTTAAATGGTGTTTATTTAGGATTACAATCTATTTTAGCTTGGGGATTACATTCCCCAAATTGTAAGTGTTTATGTGCATTGACTTGTCAGAAAAGTTAAGGCTTCACTTTTTATGAAAAGTAACTCTTTAGTGATGTGTAGAGAACTGGTGGGTTACAGGGTCATCATCTGTAGGAGTTATTCACCTTCAAGCTTGCATAAGCATTAACCTGAATTCTTAAGTGACAGTTTTACAAGCCAAAATTATCCTCAGTACATAAAGAAGTACAAGGATTGCTATGTGGTCTGTCAAAAATTTGTGTTCCAACTTTCATTTGAAGTTTTGATTTTGATTTTAATGGAAATTTGGGAGCCTTGCAGTGTGTAGTAGCCATAAAACTTTTTTAAACCTAAACACTACCATAAACAAAACCCAAGTGAAATACTCCTGCAATTAGAAAAATTCTTTTTCCTTAGACTGAACAGAAAGACTGATGATTTTGTGAAAGGAGGACCTGGGAGGGTACATGACATACTCATGTTCACCTTGTTGTCCAGACTCCTTTCCAGCTGACTGCCTCTCAGTCTGTACTGGTGCTTATTTCTTCCCAGGTAGGGAGTGGACTTTGGATTTCTCCTCACTGAGTTTTGTATTGGTTAATCTCTGTCCACTCCTCCAGCCTCTTAAGGTACCCCTGAATGGCAGAATAACCACTCTCCCAGTTTGTATCATCTGCAGAATTCCTAAGGGTACAATCTGTCTGATGGTCATCCAGTTTCTTATAAAGATCTTAAGAGTATTGGCCTCAGAACAGATCCTTGAGTTCCAGCACTGGACCCTGGTCTCCAACTGGACTTTATGCCACAGATAACAGCCATTTGAATATGGCAGTTCAACCAGTTTCCAGTCTGCCTCACTGTCCACTTACCTAACCCGCACTGCGCTGATTTGTCCGTAAGGATGTGGTGTGGGAGACAGTGTCGAAAGTGTTGCTGAGTAAATTACAGGTACACAGTATCAGCCCTCATCCACCAAGCCAGTTGCTTCATAGCAGAAGGGCTATCTGGTTGGTGAGGCACACACTGGCTAGTCTCAGTCTACTCCTTGTCCTTAATTTTTGCTCAGAAATGCTTCCAGGAGGATTTTCTTCATCTTCCCAGAACCTGAGGTGAGGTTGACTACCAACCCACGTCTTGGGACTATGCTACGAGCAAACTGCAAATTTAATCCTGTGATTAGGTTGATTATTTATTTAATAGTTTCTTTTATTTCTAAAACCTCAGTGTTTTTCACTGCTTTGGCTTTCCCAGGAGGCTTTGGAAAGCCTTCAGAAGAAAATTGCCCCCTTCTTTTTCACTTGTCATAGCCATCTATACTGGTTTTGTGGAGAATCTCTGACTCGTGATTCCCAGATGTGATCTACAGCGCAGATTCCAAGTAGTTTTCCAAAGTTCAGTGCTAAATTTGTAGTAATTTCCTCAGGGAACTAAAGAATAGTTCAGATAAAGATTGTTCAGTAAATGTTGGACTAGATGATCTTGGAGGTCTTTTTCCAACTTTAGTGATTCTATTATGCTATTCTATATTTCAGATGTTCTTGAGTTTGCCTGAAACTGTAGACAACCAAAAACTGAAAATAAATTTAATTAGTGAAGCAAGAAATAGTGTTCATAGTATAGGAAAAAGGATTTTAAAAATTTTTAATATTCTTATTTTTTAAGGATGGGAAGCACCAGGTGTAGTTACCACCATTGTTTCATTCTTCAGTTCTGTCTGTTGGCTTGATGGGTGGGGAGAAGTATCTAGTCTGTTCTCTTTCCTGCCTTTAGAAGTGTTTTAGAGAAGAGGATTGAAGCTACATTTTGAAAGAAATGACAAGAGATGTAGTTCTTCTTCTGCCCCCTTCCCTCCTTTATTCTCATTTCTTTCTTCTAGGAAAGTTGCATTTTCACTTTCTTGTAGTTATTTCCTTATTTAACAAGTAAGTCAACAATGGTTCAGTTTTTCCCTTTCCTATGAAGACATGTCCCAATAGGAAACAATACCCAAGATGAGAATTCTTCACTCCCTGGGGTCTTTCTGTGTTTATATGCCCATTGCTTTCCTCCTGTTAGTTACTGCTTTCATTTGTGTTACTAACCATACTTGAAAGACTGAGTACTTACATGTTCTGTCTCATCAGGAATACTCGTTGTGGCTTGAACATTCTTCTTTCTTACTCATTCCTAGTTCTTTAAAAACATACGTGATACTTTATAGTAGCCAGCGTGGTCATAGTTACGAGTTGCTTCTGTAAATTGGCTTTTACTTCACTTAGATGTATTCATTCAATTATGTTGCGGAGTTCTGAGGTTGTTTGGGCTGGTTTGTGTTTATGTTTCTGTTCTGGTTTGCAGCAAGTCTTAAGAGCCAAACGTTGAGTACTTGCTGTAGAGATTTAGACTAAATTTAAATCTTAGCAGCAATTTATGCAAACATACAACATTGCACAACTTACATAAATCTAAAAACTGTGTGTTTTCTTACTTTTTGTTTGGCTCTTATAATCAGCCTGCTGTCATTAAAATAAATTTGATTGAACTCTAAACATCTGTCTTAACAGTTAAGAGCACATCCAAAATGAGGTTTTGACCTCATTTCACCCTCTATGCTACCACCTCAAATATGATTGGTTTTAACAAGTCAGATATAGCTCTCTTTAGTATTCCTTGACACGAAACAGGATTGGTTTCATAAATTTCTGACAAGTAGGTAGTTAGATTTTTTTTTATTGACTGCTGCTTGTTGCCATCTGTTGGGAATAGTTTACATTTCTTTTTAATTATTTTCATTTTCATTAATTTGGATGATTTTGCTTGGTAAATTCTGGAATTACTCATCTCAGCCAGGAAGCAAAGCCCGTGCCCCAGGTTGGTGATTGATCAACAATCAGAAAAACCTTTGGTACTTCTTGTCTTCTTTGTCTGAACCTTCTCTTCTCTCTCCCTGTTGTCATTGGCAGTAACTATCAAACACCCATCTCTGCATCTTTGGGAAGCTACTGCAAGCCTGCTTTGTGCTGGGGTCTTCTTTTCATTCTTGCCTCTTCTACCTCTGTTGCACACTTCCATGTCAACAGCATTCAACTATGCTTAATAGCCATGGGGGTTTATATATATACATGTTCCTGAAAAGTCTGTGTTGGGGGCTGGGTTTGGGATTACTGGGAGTAAGGAGCAGGAACAGTTTTGTTAGTGAATTTTGTAATAACGAATTTTTGAGCAAAGAGAACACTAGGCAGTTAAATCAGTTGCTAAGCCATATGTATTAACCTTTTTTTCTTTTAATCTTTACCCCTTTTTTCCTCCTCTGCTTCCAAAGAGAGTCATTATTGCTAACTAATTGTTTACTGCCAATGTAATGACCCATACAGGAACTGCAGAATTTAAGTCTGAGTCACCACAATACTTAGAATTTTGGCTTTCAGCCTAACAGTAAATAGCTAATGCATATAATTGAATATAAAGCTGGAAAATAAAATTTGCATTCTACAAAGACTCAAAAGAAAGTAGAAGAAGGGGAGTTTTGATTGGCTTTTAATTTTTGTAACCTGTGTTAAAAGGTCGATGCTTTTGAATGTTTTTTGAGTTCTTGATTTTTAAAACACCCCAGCTACAGTAATGCTTATGGCAAGTATGTTACTCTTCATGTCTTAATATGCCATGTTCACTGTGAGAAAACAGAGAGGCAGCTTGGTTGTTTCAGTCAGCACTCTAAGCCATATACTTTTTAAAATTTTATTTTCATACCCTTGTAATGCATGCATGCTTTGCCACCCAGGTGTCTCATATTCAGATGTCATTTTAAACATTTCATAAAGGTGTTTTTTAAAAAAAAAATTATTGACAGTACCTGAAGCTCCGTAGTCCTTTGGAACTTGCAGCCTACATTCAAAAGGCATTTTTTATACTTATATTAAATATTGATAAGGTGCTTTGGAACTGAAAGAAACCCAGCTTTTGGCTATGGGAAAAAAATGTAATGTGTTCCTGCTGTGGTTTTGAAATAATTACTTTTTTCATGAGAAATAACATTTTTAACCACATTGAACTAAAAATTCAAGAGAGAAGAAAACTGAATTCTACCTGTAGGTTGTCAGAGTTTTGGTAACTGAATCTTGGTTTTACTTAGAGATAGCAGATATTTATAAATAGACGACAGAAGTAGTTGAAATAGTTACAAGGAATTGTGATGAGAACAGCTTTATATATGTAAACTGTATGTCTGACACTTTACTTAAATGGCAGTCCTTGATGGCCTTGCATCTTTCTGGGTGTTTCTATGTTTTGTAGTGGGATTTTTGTTTCCTTTTTGTAATGGGAAATTCCTACAGATCTCAGTAATGTACTCTAGGGCAGAACCTACAGAAATGGAAATTCATTCTGACTGTGTGCCTGTAAGCAAGAAATTGATCACATAGCAGGAGCTACCTATTTAAGCAGGGGCAATGATGGAGTTGCAGGGTCTTTTTTCCTTCTCGTGACCTTACTGGCAATTGACAAATTAAGTTGCATCATGGTCTGTTTGTTGAATAAGTTGGCATCGTTGGGTTTGACCCGTCAGGTTGAAAGGAGAGGAGAGGAGGAGCTCTGCTGTTCCCAGCTGGACTTGTGGCAGTTCTGAGCTCAGTGACTGTGACTGATGGAAAGGCTCAATTAAGTTGTTGGAAGAAAGATAATGACTTCTATTTAATTTGCATTCAGAGTTGTCCACTCTTAGCTTCTCTGTCTGGTTTTCATGTTGTGCTATAATGTCAGATTTGTGTGGAGCTGGTTTTACTTTTTTACAATATGTACTTTTGAATGTGGACAATAAACAGCAGAGAGCTTTTGTGTATGAAATAGTAGATACTGGTGAATGTCCTCTCTGTCCTCTCCAGAGCTGTCAGACTCTTGATATGTGTCAATCCAGCAGACTCTCTTAACAGACTCCATTTACAATGATATTAATGTATTGCTTTAACAATTGCTACTAAGTAATACTTCGAAAAGCAGCACTTTGACAGCACTTTGCTGCTCCTTGTCACATGTGCTAAGTGGGTATCTTAATTTACACTAAATTGTAACACCAAACTGCCAGTTTTGGTCTTGCTGTCTTTGTTTTTTTTTTTTCTTTTACCCTTCAAGCTAAATGAAAAGCTTCCCATGTCTTCGGGATGCTGATTTGCTGATTACTGGCTGGAGAGGTTGATGGGTCATTTTTAAAACACCTTTTGTGCCTTCCTGAGTTAATGTATAGATGAACATAGTGTTTGTGCTACTATGGCTTAATATAGTCATGATTTAATTTGTGATTGTGCAGGATTTTAGCCTGTTGTAGGTGGAATTCAAATGCACTAACTTAATTTACATTAGAAAAATGATATTGCTGATATGTTCCACTGTTGCACTTTGTGCTATCATTTAAAAGTGGTCTGCTACCCCTTTCTGTCACTACATCCAGTCCTAGAGAGGACACCTGTTCCTGAGAAAAGTATCCAGCCATCTCCATGACCTGTCAAATAGCTGCTATAGGCCAAGAAATGTTGCAGCAATAAAACTTTTCAGTAAACATTACCTTTGCCATCATGCATGATAAAATTTACTCATCTCTGTCTGCCATCTGTTAAAGTCTGACTGTGTAACGGTGACATAGTATGAAGTTATGTGTGGAATTACAAGAACATTTTAAATATGTAAAACAAATGTATCTGCATCCATATCTATTAGCAGAGAAGTTCAGATGCGTGTAATTTCACTTTCCTACCCTGCTTGTATGGGCTATAGAAAAAAGTTTATTTTTGTTTGTACTTGCTGGGCCTGAAAATTAAAATGGGAATCTGGCAATATTTTCTCCACTTGGAAGCAAGAGACCTACTTGAGAGGCAGAAGCTGCTAGAATGTGATCAAAACAAACAAAATTAGGAATGTTGGTTTCCTGTCACCCATCCCTTGATACCATTTTGCTTGAGAAATCAGCTGGTATAAAGCCAGGAAAAGCTCTTCCTATGCTATTCCAATTTGATCGATCTTTATCTGATGTGTGATTCCTCAGGGATTGTAACAGCATGTCATAATTTCAAGTAATTTAATCTTTGTTGCATTGAAAGAGCGATGGCATAATGGACAGTAACATATCTCAAAACTTCAGTCTTTCTTTCATGAAGTTGTACTTTTAAGGCACAGACACACAAGAAGCAACTTTTAGAAGACAGTGTATGTATATTTATATTCTATATACATCTCTTTGTTTACTGGGCAGATCATGCACAGATGATAATCCCTGGGTGAAACTGGGGACTGTTATGCTGCAGAGGTGCCCACCTGAGGAAAAGGAGAACACTGGAAATGAAATTTTGAAAATCTGCCGTTCTTTGTATGAGACAAAGCACATGCTCCCTGTCCAGGTAAGTGTTAACTTTGAGTGTCATGCATATGGATCCTGTTTCACAGTCCCAACTACAAGAAAGTTGTTGCCATACTGGATCGAGTCCAGTGGAGAGCTAACAGAGAGGCTGAGAACTGAGTTCATTCTGTCTTGAGAAGGAATGACTAAGGGAGTTCATATCTTTAAGTGTGTGGATTAGGAAACAAGCAGAGGAGGTAGTCAGTCTCTTCTCAGAGATGCTTAGTGATAGGACAAGAAGCAATAGAGACAAGTTGCATCATCAAAAACTGTGATTACATCCAAGGAATGCCTAGAAGAGTCTTGGAGTCTCCATCTTCAGAGGTATTTAGGACTTGACTGGATCATATCACAGGCAGCTTGGTACTGTTGGACTTGCTCTGACCTGGAGGTTAGTTGTATTGGCTGTCCTTTAGAGATGTGTTCCAGTATGAATAATTCTTTGATGTATTTGTAGAAGGCCTTTAATGGTGTGTTGTCATTGAAGTCAGTGTTTCTAAAGCTGTTAATTAATCAGTAATTCTCTTACTAATAAATGCATAAAGCTTTATCGAGGAACCCTTGAAAAATAAGTTGATTGAAAAAAACATAATATGCAAGTAATTGCTAAGTAATAGCTATGATGTTCTGTCTTCCCTAACTATGTATGCATACTTCAATGGTAGCATCTCTTTAGTATAAAATTATTGAAGTGTTTCATATGTAAACATTCTATATTAATGAAGACTGGAGAAATACTTAATAAATTTCACACAGTTTCAGAGTAGTCATGCATATTTTTAGGAGGCTGATTAATCCCTTATAATCATCTTCACACAATGACTGTTACACCATACAGCTGATGTTAGAGAAGTAGAATTGAAACAACACATTCTGTTTAAAATACAAACAGGTGGGTGTGTGGGTTTGGTTTTTTCAATAGTCCAACACACTGATATGAGTCGATTTCAGAAATCTGTGTAAAACATGATTCCAGAAGGTGGCAGTAAGCTGAAATGATAAGTACATTTGTTAATTTATTCATCCCACCAAAACATTTTGGTGGAAGGCAGGTCTCTGTATCCCTGGGACTGGTATAATTATGTGTAGTTTTTTCTTCATAAGGTGCTGAAATGGCACATTTTATCTTGTAAACTCCCAATGTTACTGTGCCTGGGAATAGCTAAACTTTGTCAAAGTTGTATGTTCTGCCTCACCTCAGTGATCCACGGAGACAAATCCCACTGAGTGTCACTGTCATACAGCAGTCAGTTCTCCATGAGTTCTGCTCAAGAATGGGTCATGATTTACATTTCTTTTAATTGAGTAAACTTTGCCTTGACAAGTCACTGTTTACACACAGTTTTGGTATTGGTAGACAGTTTTGGTTGGAGATGCCTTCCTTTTTTTAATGGTACAGGATGTTGGAAGAGGCCACAGTGTAGATGTAAATATACAGGTACAGATATGAGGCTGTTCTGGTCCTCAAGCATAAAACATTTTACTGATGTAAAATACATTTTTTTACATGCATAAATTTAAAAATTCATTTATATGCATGGTGGCTACAGTACTTAAGTGCACAAATTAGAGTTGCAGTCGTGTGGCTAAATAAGATGAAAATCTGATCACGGGTAATTAACCTGCTTAGATGACTTCACATTTCAATAAATACACTGATTAAGAAGGCAAATCTGGAATGATGGAATTCTAAAAATTGAAATTACCATGAATAACATTTGCCATGTTGAAGTTCAAAGGTTGTGATCAGAAACATGTAACTTCAAGTCATGATGGTATAAAGTTAGAAAAACTTCCTTTAGATATACTCAGAAGGGTTTCATTCCTTCTTTATTCTGTCTCCTGCTGGTCTAGTTTTTTAAGCCAGGTTATTTTTTATGTCTTTTGGATAGTTGTATAGCCCTAATCTTTATATCTGGGCGTGTGTTTGGTTTGTGTGAGGTTTTTTTTGGGGGGGGTTGTGTTTTTTGTTTGCTTTTATTTGTTTGTTTTTTTAAATTTGCATTATTTTATGGATACTTCCAAGCCTCTTAGTGGAAATAAGGATTGTTTTATTTGCCTGTAAGACACAGGACTACCCAACATCTGCTCTATCTGACTAATGTCTTTAGAAAGGGACAAATCCTTCTGTCCCTGGTAATTGTTAAAGTGTGACTCCTGAAAATCTCATGTTCTTCTGTCAGCCTATGGGTCATGTGTCAGTTAACATGAAGACCTACAAATGAGAATACATCTAGTCCCTTATCTGTAATCACCTTGGGGTCCTAGTCACTGTGAGATGCTTATATGCTAGAATAATATAGCAGCCAGTTGGTCTCTTTCTTTTTCTTTTGTTGCTAGTTTTTGCTGGGGTTTATATCTGAGTATACAGTGTATGTTTTTGTTCATCCACAGTTGTCTCTGATCATTTTTTTCTGATAATGTTGAATTTAAATGCTGCCATTCAGTCTGCTTTTAGCCTCTCCAGGCATAATACTGTTTGTATTCATTACCCAGCCCTTCAAGCCATCCGTGAAAATACTGAATAATACTGGACCCGAAACAGACTCCTATCAAATACGGTTTATATGCCTCACTGGTGTCACAGTGATTCATTGATAGCTACATAGCTAGGTAGAAGATGAAAATTATCTTACAAAAGTTTCAACTAAATCGTGATAATCTGAGTTTTCAATTGGACCTTCCCTTGACCCTCTCACGGGTAACATCAAACCCACTCTGAGCGCAGCCTCTCATTTCAGGCAAATGCTTTTGAGTGCTTACTGCAGAACAGAAAGCCACTTATGCTGCTCTGAGAAGTGCTGTGAGCAGTGACTGGTTGTCTGATACAGGAATTTCAATTCCAAAGCACCCATGCAGTCATTTGTGGCAGCAATACAAGGAGATATCGATACTCTTCAGACAGTCTTCAGTGGTTGGCCACTTTTCCTGTCCCTTCCTGTGAAAAAGGAATGGAGGCCACTTCAAGAATTTGCAAGTTGGACCACAGTATCCTACACCTTATTTCCTTGGTGCAGAGGAGTATTGCATGTAACATTTTCAGTCTTTCTAAAGTCAGATTTCACAAGGAGCACAGAGGCAGTGCAGTTTTTCCTCATAGGAGATATCAAGTGAAGAAGAATGGATAAGTACACTTCTCCATAAACAATAGAACTAGCTAGAGTGGCATTAAAATAAAACACCTTGTTAGTATAAATACATTTATAAGAGGACACTGAGAAATGAAAGAAAACAGAAAGAACCTGCAAAAAGTAGTGCATTGATGAAAATACGGTAAAAGTGGAAGACTAAGGGAGTGCAGTGTGTTATCTTACCAGAGACTGAGGGATGGTTGATTGAATCCTACAGATAATTTTAGACAGAACACAAGCTAATAAAAGTCTTTCTCACAGAAAAATAAAGACCATTGCAGTTTAGTTTACATAATTTCAAATTTTAGCATAAGGCACAATATTTTGAAAGAAAGCAAAATTGATTGTCAGAATGTATACTTCTTCAAAAGAGATGATGAATTCCTTGTACTTGGTCATGGTAGGTAAGATTGAGTATGTCTGCTAGACATGCTACCATAGGGAGAAACTTAATCGGAGTGTCCAGCCAGTTATGAGAGACTTTCAGACAAAAAGAGTTATCAAGTATGGTAACATTGCTGTTTTACTCAGGTAATGTATCTTATGAGTATCAGAATTTATTTTTCTGAGTATAAGTTGCTGTGGATACACATTTTCAAGAAAAGAAGACAGGTAGAGTGAATCTCTAGCTTTGTATTCAGTAAAATTGCTGGAATGGCAGGTATGCTGCTCAAAAGAAATGCAGTGGAATATGAAATTGTCAGAAATTCAATAAGCATATGAATGACCTGACAAAGCTTAATGTACTTATTTAGTGTTCTTATTCCTTGATCCCATGTCATGTCCTTCTCACCAAGCATGCTGATGACACTGCACTGAGAGGAGCTCAGGGGCAGAGAGGCCCTGCCAAGAGACCTCAACAAATCAGAGATGAGCAATCACCAACCATGTGAATTTTAACAAACACGAGTGTCGGATTCTGCAGTGGGGCAACCCTGAATGTCTGTGTAGACTGTGGAACAAGAGGTTAGAGAGCAGTGCTGCAGAAAGGGACCTGGGGGTCCTGGTTGATGACAAGGGGAATATGAGTCAGCAGTGACCTGACAGCGAAGGAGATCCAACAGTGTCCTGGGGGCATCAGGCAAAGCATCACCAGCTGGGTGAAGGAGGGGATTGTCCCAGTCTGCTCTGCACTGGGGTGGCCTCACCCTGAATATTGAGTGCAGTTTTGGGCCCTACAATATAAAAAAAGACATTAAGCTCTTAAAGAGCATCCAGAGGACGGCCATGGGGATGGTGAAGGGTTTGGAGGGGAAGCCGTATGAGGAGCAGCTGAGGTCACTTGGTCTGTTCAGCCTGGAGACTGAGGGGAGACCTCATTGTGGTCTTCAACATCCTCACAAGGGGCAGTGGAAGAGCAGGCACTGATCTCTTGACTCTCATGACCAGTGACAGGACTCGAGGAAATGGCATGAAGCTGAGTCAGGGGAGGTTTAGGTTGGATATTAGATAAAGGTTCTCCTGGGAGGTGACTGGGCACTGGAACAGGCTCACGAGGAAAGTGGTCACAGCACCAAGCCTGACAGAGTTCAATAAACATTTGGACAATGCTGTCAGGCACATGGTGGGATTTGTAGGGATGCCCTGTGCATGGCCAGGAGTATGACTCTGGAATCCTAATGGCTCCCTTCCAACTCTGCATATTCTCTGATTCTAGGCATCAAGAATCAGTAGCAGTGCTGAATAGAAGCTGTATAAGAGAACAAGCCTTACCTTAGCTGACTCAGAGCTCAGTGTGGTAGAATATATCCTTCTAGGCTATGTTTCTTGAAGGTGTAAATTGAGAGAAGATAGAGCAGAGAGAGAGTTCACTGTCCCAAGCAAGGCCAGTTGTGCCTGCACTATATTATATTCAAGACATTAACATCTCATCTTCACATAAATTTTAGGCTCACAGCTGCTGACATTGTGCAGCTAAAAATGTAGATCATTTTGGTCATCATGTTGTTGCAGTTGTCATTAAACTGCAAAAGATGTAAAAAATATGTGACTAAGATTCTCTCAGCTTAATGTTTAGCTGATGAGCTCCTTTGCCAATTGTTCTCAGAATGCTGGAGTGAAACAGAGAGTATCTCTAAGAGAGGGATACCATTTTCAAGGTAACTGTCGTACAATATCCAGAGTCCTTAGTGTAAATTGCCTTGGGACATCTCTGATGGGCCTCTTTGGGAAGTGGTTGTGACAAGCAACCTAAATTGTCAGAACGCAAAAAGGGAAAGGGAAGAGGAAGGGAAAGGGAAGTTATAATTTGATTTATAACACAATTTGTTCATTGAATTGCACTTGGATGTATAAATGAATAAATCACTGCAATTATTGAGGGGAAAAAATACCAACACAGAAAATACTATGTGTAGGAAGTTTTGTTTGTTTTTTTTTACTAAAAGCCAGGGTAAAGAATTGGAAAGGCACAGCAGATTTGTTGGGTTTTTTTGTTTTTATTATTGAAGATATTTCTCTGGCCAGTTTCTTCTTCTTGAAGATGTGATGCTAAATTTATGCTATATTATATAATGTAAAAAACTAGATGAATGATGGAAAGTTAATTTGCTAAACTGTAATTGCATATAAAATATAAAAAAATTTGGGGACATTTTGCAACGGAACTTTGATGTTGAGCTTTGGTATGTACTGTTACTTCCTCTTTATTTTGTTCCACTTCTATGATTACATAATTGAGTTACAGAAATGTCACAGGTGTCTGTTAAAGTTTCTTTTTGTGCTTTGCAGTATTTCAGTAAGCACAAATATATTAGTCCCATGGAGAGTTGTGATTGCTCTGTTATTTTTTCAGTAAAACTCCCATTTCTAATGATGATTCAGTGCCTGTCTTGTCTTAATCTAACAAATGTTGCACTTTAACCCTGTATTCCACATTTTTTAAAATTTGTCTTTTCAAGTTTCCGGAGAGCTTCCAACGGGGAATTCATTTGTTGTGGAAGTTTGGTTTTCATTTTGCTTTTGACATAAAATTTTCATAAATTTTAGTGTGAACGATGATGTTAATATCTCCAGAGATCTCACTGAGTGAGTTTGCTTTTATTTTCAGTGTATAAAAGAATTATGTTTACTGCTGCTTAACCAGTCCCTTCTGCTGCCATCCCTGAAACTGCTGGTAGAAAGCAAAGACCAAGATCTTCATGCTGTGGCACTGGAGCAGATAACAGCTGTTGCTAAGGTATGACCAGTTGAATGAACCACCTTTCAGATTTTGAGATAATAAGTTACTTCTTTTATCTCCGACTACTGAGACATTTACCATTATTAAGATTTTCCACAGGTATTGTGTCCACAGTGAGCAGTAACACAGGGCTTGTAAGATCTTTTATATGTGCTTGAGGTGATTAAACCTCATAGCACTTTATTTAAATTACCTAGTATGCTATTTTAAGTCAGTATGGTGGAAGATAAACTATTCTGTTATATAAAGTAGATTGTTACCTCTGTGTTCATATTATCATACTTTGGGGGGTTTTTAAGTGATAGTAGTATATCAGGTGACTTTGTTTCTGACAGACTTGTCAGTCTGTTTATATGCAAGTTAGAGAGTAGTTACATCACTGATTTTATTGTGATGGTATGTTTGGGGACTTTCATGCAATTCTAAACAAGTTTTATTAGATACTGTAGCAGAGTTATTGTCCCTGACCTTTTCATGAAAGAGAATGACTTTCCTGACTGACTGAATTAACTGCACTGATAATTTCCAGAATTATAATATTTAGACAGGGAAACCTCATCTGTAGTACTTCCAAATTCTACACCATATCTTAGGGAGGTCTTGGTTGTGTATTAAAACACAAAATAATAATTGATAGTATATGTCCCTCATGGTACTTAAAATGAAACTGCCCATATGGAAAAAAATGAAACCATTTATCGTGTTAAAATAAGCATCCCCCCAAAGTAAAAGCTGTAGAAATGGGATTTTTAGAAATTCAGATTGAAATTATAACTGCCTTCTAGGGCAGGCCCTCTGCTCTAGTTATATTGATTGCCACAAAGTTTTCAAATTCCTTAGCTGCAATAAGTTGTCCAAACCCCATCCCATACTTTTGCACCATCCTCTGTTCCCTGTGAAAGATATTCTAGATCTGGTCTCCCAGCAGTCTCCTTTGAGTATTGTGTCTTTCCTTCTTATGCTGCACATTGTGTTCCAGAAGCTTTCTCCTTTTCCTTCCATCGGATAGTTTGAGAAGTGATCTATCTGCTTTCTAAAACTTCTGAAGACCAGTCAGAGAAGCAGTGGATCTGAAAGCATAGGCTCCATCTCAGGTCTCGCTAATTTGCCTTCAGAAGGCCTTAGTTACCAAAATGGAAGAAGCACCAAGTTTTTAAATGTGTTCTTTATGAACATTTGAAACAGTAGCATGGAAGGTAGCAGGACATCTTATATGTAATACACATCTGCTTGTACCAAAATTCTGATACCATCGCCAGCATCCAGTTTGAATTTGGAGTGTTTGCTAATTGAGTGTGGTATTTGAGCAAAGAACAACCATTAAGATGTTCCTCTTTCCAATAAACCACAAATTTTCTAAATTTTTCACAAAATATAATTTTGTAAATGTTAACTACCAAAACAGTAGTACATTGTTAGTGTTCCTTTGCCACCTGCAATTTTAGATTTAACGTCTGCAAAGCAAAGCTTTTTTGTACCAGGTTTTAAACACAATGATCTCATTGAAAAGCAAGTGGGGATCTGATATATGCATGCACTTATATCAGTTATTACTAATCTTTTAAATTTGACTTTTTAGTTAACGGATGAAAGCTGCTGTAGAAGTGACTAACTCTGAGGCTTGTCACCAGAAAGTTGTGTCCAAATACACTTTATTTAACTATTTTTAAAGCATAATGTTGTGCAGTAGCACTTTTGAATGGTTACTAATTGTATTGCTCTCTTAACTGGCCTTTCTTTCTAGCGTGCTCCAGCTTTCAATTTCCTACACTCTTAGGTTGATTACATTATATTGGAGTTTTAGGGCCAGGAACCTTATTATTACCTTACTAATGTAAAACACTTTGTATATCTATGCGTGCCCAAACCAATATTCTTTTTGACCTTTTTATACAGGGTGAAGCTTGCTAAGCTGTTTCTAGTTTTTCCTTCTAAATTCAGTATTAATTTGAGCATGTAGCTTTGTAAGAGTACTGAATAACCTAGAATTTTCAAAGCATTTAACTTTGGTCTAATGTTTCATTTCAAGTCAACAAAGATTTAACTGTTGACTTTATTACATCAGGCTTAGGCTTGAATGTCACCTTGAATGTGACATTCCACTGACAGTGTCAGAAAAGCAGCTAGTACAGAATAGTGCTGTGCTAAATGTAAAAGTTATTCTTACATTGTGTAGAAAATACTTCTTATTCCTTGTTTTATATGCATCTCTTATAGTAACATTATTTGCTGTTGTACTAAAAGTGCATATATTACTTAGCTATAGCAATGTTGTTTATTTAGTATAATTTTCTATGCCTGCTTTTTGCTTTTTAAAGAACAGTGTTTGGACTGTTAATGTTTTCTGTAGAATTCTTAATGAATTTTTCATAGGAAGGCCATTTCTGCTTGCATTAAACAGGAAACGGACAAATAACATCTGGCAAAGGGGAATCATAGCTATTGATTCCCTGATGTAGTGCTAACACAGCTCACAAACATGGCTGTGAGAAAAATACGGCACTTGCTTGCTGATAGGATGTATTAGTTTGCCATTTGTTGTATGTTGCTGACAGCTTTATGGATGTTTACAGTTAGAGATGATGCTGAAGTGCTGATACTAGGAATTGTATAGCTTTTGCCTGTAATAAAACAACCAAGTTTTTGTGTAAGCTTTTTTGAAATTGCAGGCCTCTCTTTTTATTGTGTATCTTTTAATGAACTGCCACTTGTCTTTTTTGGGTAATAGAAATAACAATTCTTTTCTCTGTTGTGAATAATTTAAAAAATCAGTTCACTTTAAATAAGCTTCTTACTGCCAATGGAGCCTTCAAAAGTCAGATTGTTTTTGAGAAGGATTTCAATGTTGTCTGTGTACTTGGTTATCTTTTAGAGATTAAGATTGATTTTATACATCTGACAGAACAAGTAAATATTCTGCTACCTGGTGGTACCTATAATGTTGAAACAGTTAACAAGTGGGAGTTAATATAACCAATGCAAATATTTCTTCAATCAAGACTTTATTAGAAACTAGAATTAGAACAATGTTTTATTGAAAAAAACTATACCTTAGCTCTATTTGCATACTATGCTTTCAATGAAGAAGTTCTGAGTCTACCTTTGCAACATGTTTTGCTGATAATTGTAATATGAAAAATCATGAAAAATGTGGGAAATAATAGAATTTCTAGTTTTCTCCAGTGTCTTACACCATTTATGGCTGCTCGTTTGGTGGAGCTTGCCCTTTAAAAGAAATCATTAAATTGTGTGTATACAGGCCAATGGCAGTTATGGTAAAGTATCTTTCTCTAGTTTATTTTTCTTGCTTTCTTCTGTCCTTCTTTATTTGTTCTCTACAGACTCCAGTACGAAATGAAATTAAAAGCATTTTTACCTCCAGTAGTAGTGGATAAGGGAATACTCTTTGAAACAGCAGGTTCAGTTCTTTCTGCTGTTATGTCATCAGCAGCTCTTATTTTTCATAATGCATGGATTTTATAATGTATAAGTTGTATGTGAAATATTGCCTGTTTGTAATACCAGACCTCTAGACACCTGCACAAACAGTGCTGATGGGGAATTGCCCAGACCCTGACTTGCTCCTTAGATGAGGCAAAAGACAACACCCGACCTTCTGTTGCTTGTCAGAAATTCTCACTGCAGGACAGATTTTTTTTCAGTAAAATGTCCATGTAGGCTGTATTAACAACCTTAAAAATATGCTGGATGTTGATATGTGTCCTTGGTCTTGGGGAAAGGATGCACAGAGTTCTTGCATTCATAGTTGCTTAAGTTTGTGGAAGCCTCAGTGATTTGTCAGGAAAGCCTTCTGTATGGCTCAAGTTCCTCTTCTGATCTTCACCCACCTATTTCACACACAAGCTTGCTTGAAACTCGAAGGCTCCCTGTCTGCATGCCCAGGGGAGCTGCTGCCTTGGTGTGGCTGCAAGCCTCAAGCCTGAGCCCATTTCATAATATTAATGTGCTGATGGCAAAGCCCCAGGCAGGCCTGCTCAGTCCTGACTAATTGTGCACTGACAGCAGTGAGTTCAGCTTAAGACACAAGCTGCAATTCTGATTTCAGAAATACAGAAGGGGTGAATAATGGTTGTGCAGGAAGCAGCATGAATCCCCTGCCCTCTCTAGCAGGAGCACTTAGTCTGGGGTAAGGCTCTTCACCATCCTGCTGAAGGTGTGTCAAGTTTAGGCAGGGTGCAAATGGGTCCTTGCTTCTTCTCCCAGAAACTTTGCTGACATGTGGTTTTCCATCTGTAAATGCAGATCATTTATACATTCTTTATTAAAGAGACATTTGATAAAATGCAGAGGCAGAGCAATGCAGTGCAGCTGCAGTGGAAATGAGTGCATCCGTTGCAATTCTGTGCCTCTGCTGTCTCCCTAGATAAAAACATGTGCCTCTACACGGATACGTATGGATCATCACAGTCTAGAGAAGTGAGCTAGTATTGAGAGATGATAGAATTGTAGATTGTTTGGGTTGGAAGGGACCTTAAAGATCATCTTGTTCCAGTCCCCCTGCCATGGGCAGGAACAGGAACACTAGACCAACCTGCTCAAAGCCTAACCCTGCCTTGAACACTTCCAGGGATGTTCTGTCCTCACAGTGAAGAATTTCTTCCTAATACATAATTTAAACCTACCCTCTTTCAGTTTAAAGCTGTGCCTCCTTGTACTAACACTTTTACAAAGTCCTTCTCTTGCAGCCCCCTTTAGATACTGGAAGGCTGCTGTAAGGTCTCCTGTGATCCTTTTCTTCTCAGGCTGAAAACCCCAACTTCATCATACTGTCTTCATAGGAGAGGGGTTCCAGCCCTCCTAAGACTGTCTTTGTGGCCTTCTCTGGACCCATTCCAACCAGTCTATATCTGTCTTGTGCTGTAGGCCCCACACCTGGATGAGTACTCTCATGAGAGCAGAGATACCATTTGAATGCCTACACTTCAATGCTTAAAGTAGATTTTAGCCAATACCTAAATACGTATGTAGCTCAATGAAAAAAATTCAGTTCTTAACACACTTATCCCATTAGTTCTTTTACTTGGTCACATACACACTGTGTGTGGGCATCACACTGAAGAGTCAAATCCTACTGAAGGAGAGAGAGTTGGATATGAAAATGCTCTCATTTAAACATTCCAGAAGTAACAGATTTTACACTAATGAAAAATTTAGCACCCTTAGCATGGATAGGCATAACGATTTTTCTCTAACATACACACTCTGAGTTTGTCATTGTTGTGGGTCATAGTTTACTTACAGCTGGAGTAAACAATGGAACATGTTGACTCCAGGAACATGGAAAGTGGCTGTGTGTTAATTTTTGCAGAAGATACCTGCACCTCTGAGACTTGTTTGAACTGCAGTCAGCTGCATCCCATGGCACTGGAACAATGATCCCATGGCACTGGAACAGTGATTCTAGGGTTAGTGAGAGACTGTGCTGGAACCAGCAAGGCTTGGTTAAGGTCTTGGGACAGCAAGGGCTCTGCATCTGCAGGCAGATCAGAAGTGACTCATTAATAAGATTGTGCCTCTTCTGTCTGCCCAGAAGCAGCAGCTTTTTAATACTGGGATAGTAAGGTTGTTTTGTAGTAATTGTCTTAATTGGGTTTTACTCTCTTGTACAAAACTTTTGTCAAAAGAAGTGATTTGAAAATGAAAATGTACTGCATTGTATCTACTGTAGGCTAATATTTGGTAAGTATGGAAAACAAAACTAACTCTGAAGGGTGATTTCAATTAATATTTTTTAAAAGCTATAATTTTGAGGATTGAAATTCTATCTGGAACAGTATCCTGCTCAAACAGTTGGACAAATTGCAGTATAATGAAAAGTGAGAACAGGGCAAATGTACAAGCCTTTTTCTGAGGTGCTGCTCTATGAACTTCCAGTTACTTTCAGCTGTGTGTATTTGCTGCTAAGTAATTGCCAGTAGTTTTCTTTCCTGATTTTGTGCAATTTCTCCTTAAAGTTGGATGAGCTTTTACATCCTGCAGTATCATTTGCCATGTAGTTCAACAGTGAAAAAAATAACTTATTTATTTTCTCTGAATCTGATCCTACTAGATTAATTTGATGCTCAATAATTCTTTTTTTTTTTTTGTGACATGTTTAATCAATGCCTGTATAATTCTAATGGTGCTGTTATGTGCCCAATGCCCCCTAAGCCACCTATTTTCTAGATTGGAGAATCCTAGTTTTGCTGAGTAATTTCTTGAATAGAAACAACATTATATTTTCTGTGCTGTATTTTTTAAATATATGCTTTGTGTGTTTAACTTTTATATGGTTTTATTAAATTTTTTTTTCTCTAATGCTTGTTCTAATTTAAAGTAATTTTAAGTACATGTAGTTTTAAGGTATATTTGCATTAATTTAATTTTAAAAAATCTTATGCTTTTATCTAAACTTAGATGCTCAGTGTAAAAGGTATCTTAATTAGGTTTTTAAAATACACATTAGTTTTATTGACAATTATGTAGGTGTTGGTAAGAATTGTGGTGTGTGTATTTTTTTTATGTAAACCAATACTGTAACTATCTCTTTGTATGCAACTGGTACCCAAAAAGTTGACATGATCTAGAGTTGCAAAACTCGATAAATAGTCAATCTAGAAATCTTAGCTGCCTCTTTTTATATAGAATTCGTATTAAACCTTGGTGTCTCTGTGTTCTTCCCACCCCTGCCAGACTCCACTTAAATTGACAAAAGAATCATAAAATATACAGTGGTCTGAGCTGTGTGAAATGCATTCACAGCGTCTGGTTGCCCTCTTGTGTCTCCATCCAGTTGCCTGGAGACAACTAAATTTACAGAGGTTTCCTCTTTCTGACCAGATCTTCAGACAGTTTTCAAGTCAGAAAGTGGGAGATGTTTATCAATTTAAACCTACTGAACTATTTGAGCTTAAGGATATGCTGTTGGAAACAACCACAAGAGCCTTTTTTTGTGCTGTTTTGTCATGTGTAAAGTCACAGTAATCTCATTTCTGCATGAGCGCAGACAGGTTGCTCTACATAGGTATTGCATGTGAACATCTTCATCTTCATAGGGTGGCTCAGATGTTTAATGGTTTTATGCTAGGAAAAGCCATTTACTTTCAGATTTGTCTTGGTCCAATTTGTGGGTTTCTGGTATATGAAATCACATTAATCTATAGCATTTTTCATTAACTGAGCAGTAGCCTAAAAATTTTTAAATTAAACCTCACATATGCTGTTAATCTTATTACTATAATTACTGTTTGCATTTTATCTTCATAGAATCAAACAATGAAACCCTGTTTAAAGTTACATCCTACATACAGGTTAAGGATAGAGTACACAGAGCTCTGAGGTGGGAAGGAATATCCCTTCAGCCTCCCATTTCAGAAGAGATGACAGCTGTTTGGATAATGCCTTAGAATGCTGTGTGGTGTGCTGCAAGAAGTCAACATTAGGAAGTTTAGAATCATGGGATTGTTAAGGTTAGAAAATACCTTTAAAGTCTCATCGAGTCCACGTGTTAACCCAGCACTGCCAATTCCACCTCTAAACCATGTCCCTAAGTGCCACCTCTACACATCTTTTAAATAACTCCAGCGATGGTGACTCAACCACATCCCTGGGCAGCCTGTTCCAGTGCTTGAAGACTCTTTTAATGAAAAACTTTTCCTAATATTAAATCTAAACCTCCCCTGACACAACCTGAGGACGTTTTCCACCTCTCAGTTGTTAATTAGGAGTAGAGGCTGATCCCTGTCTCACTACAACCTCCTTTCAGGTAGTTAGAAAGCGCGATAAGGTTCCCCCTGAGCCTCCTTTTCTCCAGGCTAAACACCCCCAACTCTCTCAGCAGCAACTCATGTGACATACTCTCTAGACCCATCACCAGCTCCACTGCCCGTCTCCGGACTCTCTCCAGCACCTCAATGTCTTTCTTGTCACGAGTAGCCCAGGACTGGACACAGGATTTGAGGTGTGGCCTCAGCAGTGCCGAGTACAGAGGGACAGTCACTGCCCTGGTCCTGCTGGTCACACTATTGCTGATACCGACCAGGATGCCATTGGCCTTCTTGGCCACCTGGGCACACACTGGGTCATGTCCAGCTGCATGTCAACTCATTTGATTTAATCATCAATCTGTCTTCAACAGGAAGACATTTCAGTAATTAACATGACAGTAACTAAGTAAAGACTTAAACATTGAACAGCCTAAAGGCTGGACATTTCTCTGTTTCTTAGAACTGTTTTATAAACTGAACCTAGTGCTGTGCACTGTTGCGCTCACTTTGTAATATGTAAATGTGAAAATGTTGAAGACTTGGAGGAAATCAAGTTTATTTTTAAGATTTCAATGGCAATTAAAATACAAAGACCTAAATGAAATAATGGAAGAAGCAGCATGAGGCTGGAGCAACAAACCCTCTTCGTGGTTAACATGATAAAGACATTGTGTTCCTCTGCAAAGCTTCTGAAGTTCCAAATGAAGAGAAAATAGTAAATTGAAAGTAATGATCTTGTGTTATTAATGGTACACTGAAGGTGATATAAAGAAGCATAACACTTTTTCATGTCACAATACTTTATATTTTGTCTTTTTCCTTTTCTAAATCTTTTTTGTGTTATGTAGAGTGCATCTTTTCCAAAATAGAGCAACAAATGATTCTGTTTCTATTGCTTATCACATACATGCTTTCAGTCCTCAGGCTGGCTTTTCAGGTCTTTCACAGAGTAAAACTTACATTCTTAGTCTAAACAATTTAGGTACAATAAAGATTGGTCTTCTAAAAGAATTTTTTATTACTCAAAGGAAGTTCTTTCTCCTGAAGCCACTTTCAGATTTCTCACCCTCTTCACAGTGTAGGGGAGGAAGTACTGGTAGCTCCTCATGAACTCTGTGTTCCTCTGCATACAAATGCAATATTGATTCATCCAAAGATGCCAAAGCCTGTGAGTCTTGGAATTCCATGCATTCAATAGAAAATTGGATACTTGTTCACATTTATGCTTTGAGGATCTTTCTGGTTTGACTGTGTGGGGAAACTGAAGAGAGACTTTCCATGTTTCATGGTGTGCATGATCTCTCACAGTGTATGTGTCTGAGTAGGTAAGACTTTTTTACCTGTGTCTGAGTAGATAAGATTTGGTTTCCTGGACTAATAGATCGTACTTCTGCTCAATCTGTCCAGAAAATAATAATAATTAAATGAACCCCCAGCAAAACCACAGCACACCACAGCTGCAAATAGACACTCTTACATAATACTAAGAAATGGGTTTGTAAGCTTCATGGGACAGAGAATTGTGTTGTAAGCAAGAAGTACCTGTTGGAGTGTGCTCACAGTGTCAGTAGTGGGGCAAGGAGCAGCCCAATGTGCGTGAATGTGCGAAAGAAAAGTTCTGCACTCTTTTAGCTTGAACTAAAACAGAGAGACAAGGAAACTTTAAATGATTCCCTGAAAAGAATAAGGGTTAAAATTGTTATCTTGCCAATTAGATTAAAAATTGCCTAATTTCACCTGTAAAGTGTCACTGCCAAATCACCCTGTATGCATCCTGGGCACCTATGTAGCAGCTGAATTGGTCTTCAAGGATGCTAAATCACTGTGTCATGGGGTCTTTATTGCTTGCTGATACCATGGCACAACTATGTAAGTTAGTACAGCATTTTTTACAGAAAATAATACAGAGGGTAACCAAACAGGTTTTTTTTTCTTTTAAACTGGGAGGTTGTTTTGTAAAGGTTGTTTTGAAAACTTGACTGTTGTCTAGCCCTCCTTTGGTACCTTTTTATTATAGAATCCTAGATGGTTTGGTTTGGAAGGAACCTTCAAGATCATCTAGTTCCAAACCACCTGCCAGAGGGGTCTCACAAGAGCAGAGGGACAAAATCACCTCCCTCGACCTGCTGGCCACACTGCTGTAGATGCAGCCCAGGGTGGGCTTGGCTTTCTGGGCTGCAAGTACACTTTGACAGATCGTGGTTGAAATTCTCATTCACCAACACAGCCAAGTCCTCCTCAGGGCTGCTCTCAATCCATTCTCTGTCCAGCCTGGGTCTGTATTTGGGATTGCCCTGACCCAGGGGCAGCACCTCACACTTGGCCTCGTTGAACTTCAGGAAGTTCACACAGGGCCACCTCTCAAGCCCGTCATGGTCCTTCTGGATGGCATCCCTTTCTGGTTTTGGTTATCTGTAGTTAGCTGTTCTATTGTGCTTCTTTAAGTGGTAAATTAACACTGCATTTCAAGCAACCCAGGAAAGACATGTCAAAATTAATTGAAGCAGATTTTAAAGTGTTCTATAGTGTTATTTGTAAAGCTATAGACAAGATTCTTAAGAGAATATCTGCTCTGATTTGTCAAGTAACCACATTTTTCAAGGCATCTGGGGTGTCTCACAGAGGTGGCAGCTCTGTGCTCTACATCATTTATTGCATGTTATATTCTTCTGCAGATCTCATCCTTGCTGTGAGTGCTGTAACTCTGGAAAATCTGATTGAGTCTGTGAATGTTGCCTGTCATATTAACATGTGGAATGTAATGTAGTATATTAATATAAAGTGAGCAAAATTTAATATACTCTGCTCTGACCTTCCTTAGTGTGTCATTTTTGGTATGGAGCTAAATGGTGTGATCTGTTCTGCACTGGGACTGAGAACCTGTGAAAAGTCTGTAAAGCTGCTGACATTATCCCAGGCTGTTAAGCATCCTTATTACTTAACTTTGTGCAGGTCAAATATTTATATTAATGCAGTAGACTGTTAAAGACATACCTTTACATATTCTGACATATGCAAAGAGAGTATCCCTGTTGTTAATCCATATGGACTACTCATCTCACTTTGAAGGTCACGCTGTGCAGTTAGAACCATCCTGACATGCTCTGGTTGATGGCTGTTATCTGGTTATTAATTTTTAATTACTTTGAATTTCTCTTTCTTTGTAGGTTGATGATTCCACTTGTGATGCTGAAATACTTTCCTTGCTCCTCGATGCCAAGTTAGTGGTGAAGTGCGTGCCCACTGCCTTCTGCCCACGCCTTCTTGACCACCTTCTGGCTCACCAGGGAGAGGGAGCCTGGGATGTGGAGGAAATAGCCAGACAGCTGAAGGAGGCAGGATTCAATGCAGAGGCCGGGTCCCTCTTGCTGTCTCATCGAGCGACTCATCCTGCACTCAGGACTTTTACTACTGCCCTCCAGGCTGTTCAGCATTGGATCTAAAACTATATTTGTCTGCCTTTTTGCTGGAGATCTTACACAAAAGGGAGAAATTGTTGTTCTAGTCAAGTAACAAAGTGAGTTATTACCTACTTTTTGTAGAAAACAAAACAGCACACAGTGAATCCCCATATGCTTCAAATTGTTTAAAAAAATTATTGGTGCAGATGTATCATTCTGTTTTATGACTAGCAAAGCATCAAATCTGGTAATCCTTTTCAGATCAAAGTGTTAAATGGTTATGCTCAGTGACATATAAATGAAACATTAGTAAACTGGCAGGTTATATACATTTTGTCTTAATTTCTGTAAGTAATTTACTCGTCATAATGTAAAACTAATGTAAAAATATAATTATAAATATATATGAAGCAAAAAAGTCACAATGAAGGGTGATTTTGGAGAATTTCAAAACCTTAAAATTTGGTATTGCGTAATGTTGTTATCACAGCTTTTGTTTGCAATAAATAAAATATTTTACATTTAATATACTCTCTCTTCTTTCCGCCTTTCAGTCAGATAAATATTTTCTTTCTTCCACCCCTTTTTCTGAAATTCCTCTCTCTCCTTAATGGTGTTTATTCATAAGGACAAGCTGAAGTCCTTGAGAAATTTTTCTCCACACTTTGGGAAGCCCCATTTCAAATCCTAAACATGTGTTGATACCTTTTGAGAATGCACTTTCAAAGCATTTACTTATATTTTTCTTGAGTTCCAAAAAATTGCATATGTGTGTTTATTTCCAAATGCCTTTCTGTCTTAATAAGGCAAAACAATATTTTGATTGTTTTCAGAGTATTTTTAACAAAATGACTGTTAATTACACTGTATTACCAGGACCATTTGATGCTTCCTTGTGTTTATAGGAACTTGTTAAAATTCATCCATAAATCTTTTGCCCAATCTTATGTTCAGATCTAATTTTGATGTAATGATGTACAGAAGCATTACACACAATAAGATCCACAGGTTAATACCTTTGAAGCAATCTCTAGGGAAATATAAACTCCTGCCTAAGGCCGGTTGCTCTTTTGGTTGGAGCAGGTTGCTCAGGGCTGTGTTCAGTTGGGATCTGGAAAGCCTACAAGGAAGAATGGCTTGGCTTGGCTGTGCACATGTTGAAATGGTTTTTTGTGTTTGTCCTCTTGGGATCTGCTTTGTTTTACCAGATTTTACTGGCTGAAAATGGCTCAGATGTCAGCCTTACTTCCCACATTGCACAGGATTCTTAATGAGACTTTTAACAATGCTTTAATTCTTCAGATTGTTAACTTATGTTTTGTACTTGCTAGTGTGCTGTCCTTCAGTGTTTGTGGAAGTGCTTGTATCATCCACGTATTAACATACATACCAAATTCAAATTTCTGTCACTCAGTTATATTGGGTTAATTCTGTTCTCTGACGTTAGCAGACTCAACAGCCCCAGACTAGTAAAGCAAGTATTTTGTAATTGCAGAGAAAAGAAAGGGAAAAATTTAAAAGGGTTGTGTAAGTGGCAGTCAGTAGTTATGGGCAAACCACAAGACACCTCCAGCAAGAAAATTTTGGATTATTCTGTTGAAGATATTTCAATACTGTCGCAGTCTTGGTCTCTTTGGGAAGGGACCAGACCAGCGACGGGGTTCGCAGACTGCCGACTGAGTTATCGCTCGTCGGGTTCCTAGGCCCTAGGTAAGGTTTGCCTCGCGACGTGAGAAAAAACACCCAGGAGCCAAGGATGGTCTGACCTGATCCGAAGATCCAGGCTGATCCGCTGATCACTTTATTGAGGGGAACAGGGGTTTATATAACTTGGGATAGGGAAGGTTCTGGAAAAGGGGAGGAACTAGGGCGGAGCATGCAAATCCGCTAACAACTATAGGGTAGAAGAACTGAGGGGGAGTGAACTGGGGTGTGGACTGGAGACAGGCAGGGCTAGGCCCGCCCCCTAGAGGGAGCCGGCCAATGGTAGCTGCACCCTTGGTGACAGCTCCTGCCTGCCTGGGGAAGGTTCTGGAACTGGGAGAGAAAGGGGCAATATGGATTCAAGAACAGGGGCAGAAACAAGCAAAGTCCGTAGTAAAGGCACAGTCCAGTTCAGGAATGGTCCTCCTGGACCTTCCAGACGTCAAACTCTGTCCGGCGATCCCTCGCCCTCCTTCATTCCTGCTTGTCCAGGTACTTGCCACCTCCAACACAATACTTTACAAGGAAGCATTTTGTTTGGTCTAGCTGCATGTTTTGTTCTCAGATTAGTAAATTCAGTACTAGATTTTCTGACCATTCTGATTCAGGGTCATGAAAAGTTTAGTGTCACTCTAAAGCTGAGCTGTAGATAAAGCTCTAATGAGTGTTACTGCCCATTTTCTGGTTTGTTGGCATTACAAATCCATGATAAATGTTTTCCTTGCAGCCTGGACTACTGATTTATTCTGTATTCAAAATTTCCACCTGTAAGAGAGAGTATATGGTATATATACATTAGTATATACATCTAGAATGATCAACCTGTATTAGTGTATGTTTCAAAGATTTAAGGAAAGAAAAAAAAAAGAAGAGGCACATAACAGGGACATGTGTATCCCAGTGCCAGCCTTTTAGTATCTTCTGTATTGCAGAGTAACATTTGAGGCTCTGGGACTGACCAGGATACACTAGCAGATGCTATTGAGTTGGGTTTGGATTTTTTTATTGTTTTGGTTTTGATTTTTAAAGAAACTCACCTTTGTGTGACTTTTAGCCAGGTTATTGTTAAACTGAACACTGAGCGGTTCTGTCTGTTTGTTTGATTTGCACTTTTTTTACCCCAAACAATTCCATGCTGCAGAGATACTTCTGCTCCCAAAAGCTGGTAAATAAAGAGTTGTGTCTGCTGGAGCAATGCTTCCTAAGGTAATTAATCCTCTGCACTGGGTGGAAAAGGAATTTTGAGCTTGCAGAGAGAATGGCCATCCCATTGTAGAGCAGGAAGACTTAAGCAACACAAGGACAAAACCTCATCTTTCCTTAGTGCTTAGGAAAGTTGTTTTTTAACTACAACCGGTATTTTCAGTAGATAATTATGACAGCTCAAACTTTCTGAGAAATAAAATTCACTCTAAGCCTTTCTGTCTGCCATGACATTCAGAAACATAAAAATCTTACTTACTTTGATTTCTTCTTATAGTGATAAATTTCATCTGTCATTTTTCTTCACTTGCTTTGGGATGGGCTAACAAAGAGGATGGCTTGGTGCTCATGCTAATAATGACTCTGCTGTTTGAACAAAGCAGAGTATTCTATCATGTTGATAGAACCTCCATGGAACAGACTAAGCTGTGTAAACAAGATAATGTCTGACATTATATCCAGCTCAGTCACAGCTGGATCTTAGAACCCAGTCAGCATTTCTACCTAAAATAGACTCTGCTTTCTGAAGCTGCTTGGGAGCAGCTGCAAGAGGACCTAACAGCTTCCCTGTTGCACAGCAATGTCATTTCCAAACCCCAGCTTCCTGTACCTTCTCAGTACCAGATACATGACAGACAGGGGATAATTTCTGTGTATATTGTGAGTTGACCCTGGCTGGATGCCAGGTGCCACCAAAACCATTCTGTCACTGCCCTCCTCATCTGGGCAGGGGAGAGAAAAAGCATGGCAAAAGGCTCATGGACAGAGATAAGGGCAAGGAGACATCACTCACCAGTGACCATCATGGTTAAAACAGACTCCATTTGGGGGGATTGGTTTAACTTATTGCCAGTCAAACCAGAGTAGGGTAATGAAAAATAAAAAACAAAGCTGAAAACACCTTCCCCCTGCCCCTCTCTTCTTCCTAGACTCCACTCAGAGCTCTGATTTACAGTCAAATGTCCTTTGCAATCCAGGTACAGAGAACTGCACACCTTTTTCCTTGACAATCTTTACTAGTTAATGTGCATGTAAAATATTTATTCTAATCATCAAAACAGATGTGTGCTGTTTAAAAAAAAGATAATGCCTGAAAACAGGAAGAAGTAGTTTTGTCTAAAAGGGAGAACAACAAAGAACACAAACTGTGAGTGGAACTGGGGAATGACTTTGATTATTCTGTTAGTACCATCTGCACTGGCTCTGGCTATAGAGGAAAAAAGACACAACATTATCTGAATGTAAATTCCAACAGTGTATATGTAAAATACATATCCTATACGTATCCTATATATCTTGGAAAGGGAATAATAGTGCAACTTAAGGTCCAGTCCTGGAAGTGTTTCTTTTGTGACTTCTTCCATTCAATTAGGCACTTACTTAATGGATATTTTATCATAGTGATGATTTCGGTGTTACACTGGTGAGGCCACACGTCAAATGCTGTGTCCAGTTCTGGGCCCCTCACTTCAAGAAAGGCTTTGAGATGCTGGAGCAAGTCCAGGGAAGAACAAAACTGGTGACAGGTCTAGAGAGTAAGTCCTATGAAGAGCAGCTGAGGGAGCTGGGGGTGTTTAGCCTGGAGAAAAAGAGGCTCAGGAGAGACCTTTTTGCTCTCTACAACTACCTGACAGGAGGTTATGAGGAGGTGGGGATTAGCCTCACCAGCTAGGGAAGGACAAGAGGACATGGCCTTAAGCTGTACCAGGGGAGGTTCAGGTTGGACATCAGGAAGAATTTCTTCACTGAAAGAGTGGTTAAACATTGGAATGGGCTGCCCAGGGAGGTAGTGCAGTCACTATTCCTGGAGCAGTTCAAGAAATGACTGGACGTGGCACTTTGTGGCATGGTCAAGTTTCCAAGGTGATGATCAGTCAAAGGTTGGACTTGATGATATTGAAGGTCTTTTCCAATCTAGATTCTGTGAGTCTGTAGTACATTTTTAGACTGTTCAAAATTTCTGGACATAAGTGGATGAAAAATTAGAAGTGATTTTGAGATATGGCTTCCCATATGAACTAATTCCAGTTTGAGATGATTCAAGATTCAAGATATTCAAAATTTTAAGTTGTGGGTTATTGTTAGCTTCATATTCAGATATTATCTATATCTCTTCAATGACTCGATAGGTCTCCATAAGAACAAAATTCCTACATAAATGTTTAAGTGGTGTGTTGGGTTTTTTCTTATAATGATGGGAAAACAATTGACATGACCACACCAAACAGCTCAGACTGTTTGTGGGACTTTCTAAAACATTTAGCACATAAAATTCAGGAATCTGAGGGTCTTGGTCTGGAGAGGAATTAAAGTAGTATATCTTGCTTATGAGCAATGAGCAAAGGTAAATGAAGGGGACTGTAAGCCACCGTCTGTAGTTAGAGCTCTAGTTTTTTTTAATTAGTTGTTGATTCCTTCAGATCCTTTGACTTCAGAGGGCAATATTTATTATGGTAGTATTCCCTGGATGCCCCAGTCATACTGTGGAAGCTTTGCACCTTTGTACAACAGAGCATTTACATTATGTGTTAAAGATGATGTGCTTAGAGAAAATAAGCACTGAGAACATTGCGACAATATGATTCTGCTCAGCACCTGCTTGGCCTTACCAACATGGATCATACCAGGTTAAAGATGTCTTTTTGATTTTGTTCATGAAATTGGGTTTATTTCTCTCACCACCTTTATCCAAGGATCCTTAGTTTAAACTGAAGTTTAGTCTTACATGCCAATTATCAGGAAAAAATAAACTGATTAGGAAGGATATGCTGCCTCTATTTAAATGTCAGTGCTGTGTTTATGCCGTGGATCTGGGCAATCTGTCTCTCTCTCTCTCAGAGAAAATGAAGGAATATCAGTGACAGATTTAAGAGCATTCCTATTTAGAAATGAAAAGGAAGTTATTTTCTCAGTGCCGTGAAGGAGGATGTGAAAAACACAGTATTTCTTCAGATTTCATCAGACAATAACAAATAGCAAAAACACAGGAAGAGACTTGGTTTTGACTTGTAAGATTAGTTTGCTGAAGTCACAGTAAAGTCATCAGTCGTCCGAGGCCAGAAAAAATAGTTCCTTCTTTTTTTTTTAATTCCTTAATCATATGTATAAAGTTGTCAGCACTGAAAAAAGAATGGGTAAGGGAAAATAACTTTTGCACTTAGCACTTTACTAGCTACAGGATTATTTGAACACATTTATATCTAATTCCTTGAAATGTCACTAAAATACTTTTCAGTTGCCTACATAAGGCTTCTAAAAATAGTTTGTATTTTTGACAACTTCTCTCTATTCCATGATCCTACTTTAAATGGGATGAGTTATTACTGCTTTAAAAAGTTGTGTTTTCCATCCTATAAGCTGAAAACTAAGAGAAGGAAGGAAAAAGAGCACAGGTGGTATTTATGACAGTGTCTTAGTTTTGGCTTTATGGAAGAGTAATGCCTTATACACATAGCAAAGTATGAGTAGCTGCAGCTCAGTCTGTTAAATTTCAGGCCTGAAATGCAGGGAACAGCTTTAAAAGTGTTTCCTTGTTCTCACAGATGCTCACTGATCTCAGTGTTTCCAGGACCTTTTGGAAAAGACTCAAGGTCTTCAGGATTATCAACAGTAGAACAAAACAGGGAGCAGAACTACCTAAGTGAAATTCCCTGCTATTGCTGTGACTGAAGACAGTGGGAATGTTCTGCATATTTCTATTTGTTTTTCATGACATTTTGTGGCATTTGAGATTTTCATAAGGGTTTTAATGCTGTTCTGTGTTGTTTACAGTTTGCTCTGACATCACAGAGTAAATGTTCTTCCTGGCTGGCAGTACCAGTCCGACCTACTGTCCTGTGGATGTAATGTGTCCCAAGAGAAAACCAAATGGTACCAACAACTAACTTATTTGGGAAGATCTCCTTTCATTACCATGTTATTTATTGCAGCTGCTAGTTTCAACGTCTGTTTTTAATCACACTTCAATAAGTAAAGATTAAATCTGCAAGTGAACAGAAATCGGCAGGATGGATTTTGTAATCCTGAAACACCTCTGTGCTACAACAGATCAAATTTCAAATCTTCAAAGGCTTAACCAGAAGAATATTGTGACTGGGAGGAAAAGACAGGAATAATTCTTGGTATCCCTAGGATAAGCTGAATAACACAAGCTCTGGTGTTTACGGAGCTGCCACTGAGGATTACTGAGAAGTGTCGCACAACTGTGTGTGGGAAGTGGTGGTTGATGCCACCATCTCAAAGCCATGCTTTACTGATGAGTTTGGCTTAACCCTAGGGCTCCCCTCTGTAAAAGAGAGCTCTCCCCTCTGTTAAAGACTACTGTTTAGCATTGTTGTGGAAAAGAGCCTTTCAGGGGGAAGGGACAGGGGTGGGGGGCTGGGGGGGAGGTTTGATATCAAGAGTGTTAGCTTTCAGTGCTTGGAGCTGGTAGCTTTTCCAACTCCTAAGAGCTGCAGATCAGTTTGCATTGCCATGTGCATTTGTAACTTTGAGACATTGACCTTACAGGATGAAATTTCCCTTGCCTGTTTGTGGTTGCTGGTTTGCATGTGAACTATAAAAAGTGAACTGTGAGGCTGATGAAGGAGGACTTTGTGGTTGCTTGTTCTGTTGCAGTATGCTAAGATTTTTTCCTTATTGACCTGGAGAATTTTAGCAGTTGTTATGACTTCTGTAGTCCCAGCGATGTACAGTTACAGCTTCTGACATTACCAAAAAATAAGCAATCTGCGAAGTAGGCCAATGTCTTTGTATTAAAACTGTAACAGTAAGTTTATTAACATATTTTTGGCAGTCACTTTTTGAAATATCCTCTTAGGAGTAACTTAATAGCAAAAATGATATCTAGTTTTAAGATTGACTGAACCAACTGAAATTTGAATTGTGTTCTTTCTTTGTAGTGACTCTATAGGGCATCTTACCGATGTCATTTTTATTAAGACTACACTTATATATTCAGCTTCCTATTTGTAGTGTTTATGAGTGAGAAAGGTTTTCCAGAGGTATCCAGAGAATCTGCTGCTTGGCCAGCCTGTTCCTCTCTTTGAGAGCAGCCACTCTAAAACACTCAGAACATTGGTGCTTCTTCCAGAGACAAAGTAGAAGAAAGTAGAGGTACTTTGGCCCATCTGTTTGCCTTTTGTTAAGAAGTCAGAGCACAAAGCAGGGAGAAGCTGGATGAGGGAGATGTAAATTATTTTTCTATAAACATTAATTTCTGAGTGATAGTGTGGTTGCTGCACTAGTTTATGGGTGCCTGCCTATCCCAGTTCTTCTCCTTTGCCATTTTACCAGAGCATCAGTGTAAACCATATGAGGAGTTCAAATATTACGCAATTGAAAGTATGAAAGAAATTTTCTCTTTTTATAGCTACTCCAGACATTTGTGATGGAAAATGAAATGAGTGGATGTAGCCTAATTTTCCTGTTAGAGTTTCTTGCAGACAAGCTTAGGTTTTTCCTTTATTTAAGATTTTTCAAATATTCAAGTGGCTCTTTTTTATACAAGTTTTTTTCTCTAGATTGCTTACCACAACTTATTACTTTTATGAGCTTCTAGACTTTTTAATTAATGTTCATTTGGCTGAGAGGATTTAGAAGCCAAGTACATACTTTCACTCCTGGAATAGTTAGCTAAAGCTCTTTTAATTTTCTTTTTTTTCAAGAGGAAGACAGTGATAGAAGCAAATCAGAATCTGTAATATGTAAATTCCATAGCTGTCCCTGTGTCTAACAGCAAAAATCTCCTTTACAGATGTTTTCAATAAAATGAGAAAAGCTTCAGACCACAGGGCTATGAGTTTGTGGCTTGTATCCTAAAGTGTGTTTGTGAATCGTTTATGACTTGGCCTGGGAGAATACTGTGAAATAATCTATCTGCCAATAATCAGATGAAGTTACACAGATCTATGAGCTCTCTACCTTGATTTAGCAATGATTTCTTATCTGGCCTGGAAATGAATCCCTATGTGCTTCTTATTAACTTGCTTGAAGAGATAGGGCTTGCCCAACCTTCTGTTTGTAGGCTGCTAGCGAAGAGATGGGTGAAAGCTCTTGTTTGTGAAAGGGTGGACATGGTGTCAGCTGTTCCTGCAGGCAGGCAGAGTTTAGGAAAAGAATGTCCTGACTTCTCCTTTCCCACCTAGATACGTGACTTCTGTGAGTGTGAAGTTGCAGGTTTGAATGGTCCTAGGCAGGGACCCGAGTCTCAGCCACAGGGACAGAGGTTTGAGTCCTGCCCAGGAATGCAGCACTGAAATGCCCCATTTCCCTCTCCCTCATGTTAAGCCTGGAGTTGCAGGAGGGGAGCTGAAGAGAGTTCTCCTGGGGAAGAGGCAAGCAGCAGGTGATTATTCCTCAAGAACGTCTTTGTTTGGACCACCTGAGGAGCAATGGTCCTTGGGTACATTGATGGTGAAGAGTAGGATTAGGAAAAACAAAGTCTCATTGTAGTGAGGCTGTGGGGGGCCTTCAAGGGAAATGTTGACTGCCATGAGATTTCTTCCCTGAGATTTTCCATCTGGGCCAGTGTTGGGGTTATTGGACCGATATCAGCTTAGGTTTAGCTTTTTCTTTTGGGCTTCTAATGTGGTTTATTGGCTAATGTCCTTTCAAGCTTTGCCTCACAATATTTTGACTAGACAGCTTCGAACTGGATTGGTTTCCCAAAATGCAAAGAGAAAGGACATCCTGTGTCAGCTTGTGTCCCATTGTAAAATAGATATTATAAAGGCCTTCAAAATGTAATAAAGCCAAAACTTGGCAGGCATGCCTGATATTGAACATACAAGTCCACACTGTCATCCTGTCACATTTCTGCACTGCAGAATGTGAAGCCCCTTGTCCTGTGAGCAGGGAGTTCCCTGGGGGTTTGCCCTGCTTCAGATGTGTACATTTCCATTTCTGTAATCCTGTTAGCTGTCCTACCTTCCCACTCCACACTCTTCATCTCTCTAGAAACTGTAGCCCTATTGATTAGTGCCAAGTCTGGGGTATTTTTTAAACAATTTTTTTTCCAAGAAAACTCCTCTTTCTATTTGAAACCTTTAAAATATTCTATCTCAGTCTAAGGTGTATCAATTATCACTTTGTCCTTGAGTATGATCTCTATCATGAACATTAAGATGCATCTCTCTTCTAATTGAACCTTTTCCTTATCCTGGACATTGAGATACTATTTTCTCTGACTTCAAGTTTTCATGGATATCCTGGTATTTTATTTGACATAACAGTGCAAAATACTTAGTTAATGTAATAAAATCTCCTATCTAGAATGAAAAATCTTTTAAAAACAATGCCCTTTGTAACTCAGGAGGAAATGGCATGCTGAATCTACTACCACTCTGCTGCTGAGCTGTTTTCAGTGTTAACATGGGAAGAACACAAAGTCTGATCCATTTAGCAAATAGCAAATTTCCCCTTATAGTTTTTTGTTTTAAAAATAGCACTCACAACCTCTTGCAAGTAAGCAATTTCAAATATATAGTACCAATAAATTCCCTGCAGATTCTTTTTCATCCCAGTCATCAGAAACCAGGTCAAGCATCTTCAACACTGAGAAAGTCAACACAGCGACAACAGGCAGAAGCTGAGCACCACACGATTGGGTGTGTACCCTAACACTGTTTCAAGCAGTGGTTTGACAATAATAGAGGCCAAATTAGAAGGGGTACTAGGTACTTCCCAGGGTTAATTCATCCTAGTATTTAACTGTCATCATGTTGAAAAGTTTTGTTTTATTTTCCTAAAACTGTAATAGAAAAACATCCCTGTTTCAAATTAACTGTTAGCATATTGGAGAATACCTCATTGTTGCCTCCTTCATGATTATGAACTTCTGTATTTTGAAAGTCTTTTTAAAACATTGTCTTTAGTTTCAGCAAATATAATTCTTTGAATTTTCTTTTTTTTTTACTGTTACTTTTTAGAACATCTCCTTTGCTTTCTCCTTGAGTTGTCAAATTTTATTTGAAATACTGTACCATAGTTATAGTTTTGTCAATACTTTGCAGAATGGAATAGATACTTTTCATGGCCTTCATGCAATCCTCCTCTACCTTCATTACAGAATTAGTTTTGCTCTGTACTCATGTTCTCATTTTATTTGCAGCTTACTGTATTCTCCACTATATTTCTGCAGTGTTATTGTGTAAAAAGTCTCATTTTTAATATTTACAACTTTAATACTTATTTCTCAGCTGTACCATTTTTTTTGTTAAATTTCATGGCATTTCTTTGATAAAAGCTTTTGGTAAGAGGCTTTAACCATGTCCTTGAGAATCTTTAAGGCATTTGCAGCATCAACAAATTGTTTCTGCTCTCAACTGTGTCACTACTGGAAATCCAGATTATAATTCAAAACCTATGACAGATCTCCTGTTTCATATCCCACCTTTTCAGGCTAAAAGTAACTATTAATAACTATTCTATGAACATGTTGTTTTCTTATTATTGTCATGGTTGTGTAGGCAGTTAATATTAAACTGACCTAAATGATATATCCCTCATTTTCCTATGGAAATATCAAATGCCAGAAGCTTTACTAAAGGCATCATGCAAATGTTAGCAGGGGGTCTATAGGGATGGCTTCTGTGAGAAGCTGCCAGAAGCTTCCTCTGTGTCCAGCAGAGCCAATGCCAGTTGGCTCCAGGATGGACCTGCTGCTGGCCAAGGCCCAACCCTTTAGCCATGGTGGCAGTACCTCTGGGATAAGAGTCAAGGAGGAGAAAGAAGTTATTGTGCAGAAGTGGTTGTGGCCAGCAAAGAAAGGAGTGAGAATATGTGAGAGAAACAACTTGCAGACCCCAAGGTCAGTGCAGAAGCAGGGGAAGGAGGTGCTCCAGGCAATGCAGCCCATGCTGCAGACCTTGGTGAGGCAGCTGTGCCCCTGCAGCCCATGGAGGTCTACAGTGGAGCAGAGGTCCATCTGCAGCCTGGGGAGGACCCCATGCTGGAACAGGTCGATATCATAAAAACTGGCTGTGACATCGTGGGAAAACCCAAACTGGATCAGGCTCCTGGCTGGGGAGCTTTGGTGGGAATCCAGCCCAGGTTGACCCACCTCACTCTGTCAGGGAAGTAAATTTCATTTGTATGACACCAAGTGTTTTAGACAATTCTTTCTTTTTTATTCATACTCATGTTAATATCATCTGCTAGCTTACAAAATAATTGTTTCATATATTTTTTCAATTTCTTTCTGGTGTCAGGGTTGGATCTTCAGTTCCCTAGTGACTGACATGTTTTTATTTCTTGTTGTATAAAGGTAGGTACCATTTTACTCTGGAATATCTCTTGCCTTTCTTGAGCTCTTGAAGAAAACAATGATTTGGATATTGTTTAGCTAGTTTCTGACGTTTATTCAGATACTTTAATCTTTCAAAATACTTGATATTTATCTGTATTAAATGCACTAGTTTTAGCAGTTTCTGTTATACGATTTGTGTGATACAAACACCAGCCTTACTGGTCTGTTTCTCCTTGAAACCTCTGTCTCCTTCCTGATTTCTTGGCATGAAGCTGTGTCAGAGGAGGTTTAGGTTGGATATTGGGAAAAGGTTTTTCACCCAGAGTGTGTCTGGGCACTGGTTCAGGTTCCCCAGGGAAGTGGTCAGAGCACCAAACCCTACAGAGTTCAGAAGACATTTGTTCAATACTCTCAGGCACATGGGGTTGTTCATGGGGATGGTTCTGTGCAGGGCCAGAAGTTGGAGTTCGATGATCCTAATGGGTCCCTCCCAACTGAGGATATTCTATGATACTAAGATTCTTTCGTGATAAGCACAATTACAAAAAACTGGTTTGGATTTTCTGCAATGGTTATATCTGTTCTGAACACTTCTTTTACACCTTGATCATCTAGTAGCCCTAGAGACAGACATTCTTCTCAGGCTTTGTACCTCTGTGAAGGAGTAGTTATTATTTGTTTTTATGACCCAAGCAAACAATTTCCTCAATTTTTTTTTTCTTATCTGATTTTTTTCCCAGTTCTTTTCTCCTTCTTCATTTGGACATGACTCAAAAGACTACCTTATTTCTATTACCATTCCTAATTTTGTGCTTCATCTCTGTAGGCCACCTAGCCTTAGTTTGTTTCAGGAATGCCTGGTTATCTTTTCAGCCCTTAGGATGACATAGTTAAACAATTTCTGTTGTAGCTCAGAATTTTTCATCTTTGAGATTTCACATTTAATCTGAAAATAGCAATTTTTAAATATTTATTTTATGTGATGTCTCTTTTGAGATAAATCAGTTCATTATGGCTTTGGGGGAAAGGAAGTCATATTTTTTAATATGCCGATTAAGTGAATACACATATGAAAACCAAGCATGTTGTCTAAAACAGCTATGGTTTTGGTGGGGTTTTGTTTGCTTGAGTTTTGTTTTGTTTGCTTTGGTTTATATTTTTGTTCTAGTCTTGTTTAGATTTTGTTTGTTTGTTTGTTTGTTTTAATAAGTTTTCTAGTGTCTGTGTCATTGTATGTATAAATCTTCAGGTGTCATTTAAAGTGTACTCTCTTTGTTCAAGTCTGGCCAAAGTATTTTCCTGTTTGAGTTTCACCATTGTCTATTCTGTTCTGTACTTGAATGTACATGGGGTTTATGACTTAATTTTTCAGCTTTGTACTATGATTTCACCTTCTGTCTGCTTTTCTACTAAGTGCTAAATTCAGGACATGCTGTCAAGGGGTTCTTTAATGTCCTGCATAGTAACTTGCATTTTGCCCCCAGAGCCTCTCTCTTGCTGTTCTCCAGGTCATGGCATGTCACTGTACCAGTAACTGTTGTCTTGCCTCTGGATTTTCTATTAACTTTATAAAACTGCACTTTTTTTCCTTCTAGTGAGTAAAGTCCCCAGAAGGCTTTCTACTATGAAAATCTTTGTCATTGATGCTGTTGATTACTGAATCCTTCACCTCCATAACCTACCTCTCCTTGCTCTGTGAAGGTAAGTGTATTGCAGGGCAGTATGTGGCCATCATGTGGAGTCGCCAGCACCATGTATGGAGTTGTGGATGTCATGGTCTTCTGAGACCACTTTTGCATAAATATTGTGAGCCTGGAATCAAATCACTCTGACATCTCTGGACAGCATTCTTCCTTTTGCTCATAAACTCTACAGATAGGAAGCTGCATGGAAAATAGTAGTCTTAATCAAAATGATATTGATAGTGTATCCTGTGGAGTCACTCGAGAGAGAGAAACCAATTAAAATCTTAGTTGATTCAGTCAATCTTAGAGATGCACATCCCCCTCACTTGTCTGTAGAGAAATTTCAGTGTGCCAGTAAGTCCTCAGATAGGCAAGGGGAGCATGAGGAACATCAGCTCCACTGATGTGAATGTGAACTAAGGGCTCAGCCTGTTCAGGAGCTGAGCAAATCCCACCAGCTACAGTTTTGGGATTCTAAATACCTTGAAAATTAGATCCATCAGACTTACAGTGTGCTGTACATAGTTGAATGAGCTGTTATTCTGGGAAAGGCTAGTGCATGAGTTATATGAGTGGGAGACTTGATGTACAAATGATTTTTGGCATAAGAGAACTAGAAATATGTTAGGCGATCCAAGAGGTCCTGATTCCCTCATCAATTTCTGAACTGTTCTGTTGGGTTTTTTCTGAACACAGTGACCTGTAATAGATTTTATATCTGTTTCAGTGCCCTCTGGTGTTTGTATTTTTCTCTAGTTTCGTTCTCTTTTCTTCCATTTTTCTGGCATACTTACGCACTGAGATATCTTTCAGCTCAATCCCTTTGTCCCCTGCAATGTTCTTTCTGACAGGTCCCATTTAACAATACTAGTCTGTCCTCTCAAAAGTGTTTGCAATGCCCTTGGTTTGTGTTATTTATTTCTCTCTGTCTTCTTTTCCTTTCTTCCTTGTTTTTTTATAAACTAAAAAGCTGGGGTTTATTATTTCTTGGACCACGCACCTGCAGTGGTTTCCATGGCAACATGATTCTGCAGCCCCCAGCTGTTTCATTCCTCATTCTTATTAGCAGTTTGCTGGATGCTGGTAAAAGTGCTGTGGGTTTGGAGAGACAACCTTGCAGTTGACAGCACGAGCATTTAAATACTTTGAAACTGCTTGTCTGGTTGCAAGTCCAGTCACTTTAGCTGGGATGAGAACACAAGTCAGCTATGACTATTTAGAAATCTCATCTCATTAGTTGTGCTTTCTTGTTATCTTTACATATCTATCTTATGCTTAAGTTGATTTTCATACTCAATCCAATTATTTCTTATGATCTAAGCATATTCAGATTGCTCCAGTTCTACCTCTGTCTTTCAGGAAACCTGAAAAATAACTGCATTCCTTTAAATAAGATGTTTTAAGAACTTACTGTAGACAAGCAGAAGCTGGGCTGTCAAGCCTCTAAAGAATCTTCAGAAAAATACCTTCATCATGTCCCTGAAACTAAAATCTTTATTACTTTAAGATGGGGTCTTGAGCAGAGATTGTATTGAAAGAATATAATGATCTTTCTGTCTGCCAATCTGTCTTAGTTTTATGCCCCTCGTCACTGTGGAATCTGAATGTCTAATGAAGAGAAATAATAAGTGAGGGTTCAAGGAGAAAATCAATCTTATTTTACTTAGGTTCTACCTAGATTCAACTAATAAAAGTCTAGTGGATTAACACCTGTTGTATTATTGCCAGTAGAAGGGGTGCTGTTCTAAGGGGACTGACTTCATATTTTATTATTCCCGCAAAGCAAAATGGAAAATAAATGCTGACACCATGAAAAATATAAATAACCTATTCTGTTTTGTTTGTAATTCATTTTGTAATCTCATAAAATTATATATATAAAATAATGTGGGTAAACAAAGATAAAAATACACAATTTGAAATATCAGAAACATGAAAGGTAGGGTTTAGCTAAAAAAGGAGTATTTTGGGCAGTCAAACAAAAAGGGAAAAAACCCTCATACATTAAAAACCCTGGTGTCAGATTTGAAGAATCAAGTCATAAGAGAAAGCAACAGAGAGGAACTGTCTGTGAAAATGAGAATTTTAAGATGGCCAAGTAGAAGTTTTTTTGAAATCTAGACAGCTGCTGGATCAAGCCAACTACCTGAGCCACATTTGTATGTAGTTCATGAAATGCAAATTCATTGAAATAAAAACATCATGGAAAGGTGTTACTTTGATGACTCTTCTAAATAAGGTCTTAAAATAGTTTAAAGACAAATGTAAACTAAATTACTATACTGAAAGAATTCTTTCAGTTGCTTTTATATCAATATTAAATTTTTAATAATTATTCAAGTGTGATATCAATGATACAAACAGCTTTATGAAGTTTTTAAAGGTATTTTTGTTCTTTGTTTTCTTTAGAATTTGTCTGATGCTCATCTCCACATAATTATTTGAAGTAGGGCAAAAATTCAGTGTCCTGCTTCTGGATATATTTACAAATTTGTAGATGTTAATTTTTTTTCTTCTAAACTGTTAAATAGGCCAATTTAATTTGCATTTTGCATGAAGAAATTATATTCTGCACACTCTAAAAAAAGCAAACTGAGACAAACTGAAGGCTCACTTTCTATTATTCTTAATATGAGGGTAAGATTTAACAAAGTGCTTGGTATTTTCCAATTTACTTTTCTTCATGTGTTGGTATGATGACATTATTTTGAATAAAGGATTGTTCCTTTCCTGATTTTAGTGAGATTCTTAGTGCCTTTTAACGTAGTAAAGTGGGTTTTGTTGGGTTTTTTTTTGTTTCTTTGGTTGGTTCTTTTTATTAATTAAATAATTATATATCAGATGCAATAAATTGTTCTCTAGCATTCTAGTATTGCCCATGGATTTTGTTTTATACTCATCACGACTTGGGCTTTCAGGTGAAAAAAACCCTGATCTTTGCTTCCATTGACTTCTACAGATAATCCCTGGCATTTCTGAATGTTCACTGTGTTGTTAGTTGCTATTTATAGTAACGTACCTTTCTGCATTCCTGCCAACATGAAAACAAAAGGCTGGAACTGGCTGAAATGTGGGTAGTGTTAACAGCTTCAGCATCATTCAATTTGTACAGATGCTGTAAAAATGTGCAAGGGCAAACATCAATCCAGTTTCCAACACAGAAATTTTCACTAAGCAAGCAGGGAAAAACTTACTCCTCTCTTCTCGCCCCATCCTGGGACCTGCACATCAAGCTTGAATCTGCTCATGTTGCCTCCGGACCTCTAAAAAGATTAAACACTTCAAGTATAAAATAACTGTGGGTTTTTATGGGCTTGGGGTGCGTTTCCCATCCCACAGACAGTTTTGTAGTCACAACCTCTTCAAGTGAATTCTTGTGTATATCTGTGTAACCCAACAGAAAACAAACAAAAAAAGGGTTCTGAACAAGTCCTAATGAAGATATCCTATCAACCCTTTAGTGGAAAGGAGGGTTTTTTAAAGCCTTGAGTACTGTCTATAAAATATCGCTAATATAGGAGTTTTCTAAGTCTTGAGCATGCAACAGATATTGCAACAGATTGGAAATCCTTATTCTGTGTTTTGTATATGTACATGAAGACACATTTTGAATAGAATTGATGGTCAACAAGTACATGTCACAGTTTCTGTGCAGTGCTGAGAGTACTGCATTGCCCTCCAGAAGTCTGCCAGTGTCCTTGGGTGGGAGGTCTCCACTGCAAAGCTGAGTCTCTCTGTAGGTTTAGTGTAAAGTTTGTCCTAAAGACTGAATATATGGGTCAGCTTCATAGAATCATCGAATAATTTGTGTTGGAAGGGACTTCTGAAGTGCACTAGTCCCTCGCAATGAGTGGGGACATCTTCCACTAGATCAGGTCACTCAGAGCCCTGTCCAACCTTACCTTGAATGTTTCCAGAGATGGGGGATCTACCACCTCTCTGGGCAACCTGTGACAGTGTTTCACCACCCTCATTGTAAGAAATGTCTTCCTTACAGATTAATCTATACCTACCCTCTTTCAGTTTATAACCATTACCCCTTGTCCTATTGCTACAGGTCCTACCAAAAAGTCTGTTCCCATCTTTCTTATAGGTCCCCTTTGAGTTCTAAAGGGTTGCTGCAGCCAGGGCTGAAGACATGAGCACAACATGGCTCAGAGGGTGCATGGAGCTCTGAGGCCAGTGAAGAGTGTCCATAACCCGAGGAAGAGCAATCACAGGCCAGAGCAGAAAAGGAGTGAATTTTAAGATGGGATGTGTATTTCCCAAGATTGCCTTGCTATTCCTGTGAACTTTAGTTTGAGTGGAAAGTCAGAGCTGCATGCTATTCTTAATGAATGGAGGTATTATTAATTCACTGAAATTAATTTTGTTTTCAGGAAGGTGTGCAGTGTCTGATTTGGTTGCCCTCTGGCAATAGAGCTAAACAGTGTCAACTTCCATTCAGCAAAACTTCCTCTGCTTAAACATCTTATTTTTTCTTTTAAAGATTGTCCGGTAGAGTGGAGATAGTATCTGGACAAAAAATTAATTTCTTATTCTAAAATTAATTCTAATTCTTGCTTTATAAAGAAGAAGCTCTGTGGGTTTTAGTGTATTGCCTCCATTTCAGCCACAGTATAGAACACTATAGCTGGAATGTATTGAAAACCATTTAGTTTGATGCCGTGAATGACCCTTCCCCCCAAAAACAGGACTTCGAGCCACGTTAGTGTAGGGTAAGATAAAAAGTAAAGGTCCTTTAATAACACAGGGCCTACAGCCCACAGGAATACAGGATGACATGCATGTGTCTCAGTTCTTGTTTCCATGGCTTTTATAATAAGATCCCTCCAATCATTGCTTTACACATTACTCAGTCCAGCCCCAGTCCCACCCCTGGTCCAACCCCCTGGAATTGGGTCTGGGGTCATCAGGACCCTCTGTCTTCATCAGCTCTTCTTCCTCAGGCACACAAAGGTCTCTTGGAGCTTATCCAATTCTGGCTTTTGGGTCACTCTGACCTATGTTTATGTTTCATTCTGTAGGCCTTCTGATATCCTTCAGCTCTTTACCTTGGAAAGGAGTCTAAACAAGATTAATTAACTAAAGGAATTTGAGCTCCCTGTTCTGGGACAGGGGTAGAGATAGAAAGGCATTAAACTTAGACTGTTAGAAATATTAACCCTCTAAAAATCTACAACTACCGTGTTCCTAAAATCTACAAAATGTGAAAATCAGAGCAAAAACCCTTTCGGCATCAAGTTAATGGGCAGGAACATTTTTCATGACAAACTGGATTACTAATTGTGGAGAGTGGTGATTTATGTATATATTCCTATGGGCAGTAGAATGGTTTATCTATCTGACCAATACCACAAGCTGTGATAAACACAAGATTCAAAAGTTCAGCACTTGCAAGAATAAATGGTACATGTATTGAATATCCCCTTTTGCAGGCACAAAATCCATAAACATTAGATTAGCAGATATTTGTGGGGGAGGGGAAATATGGAGAATCCCATTTAATTTCTTGGGGTTTTTTTCTTCTCTACCAGAATGGAAAGAGTGACAGCAGACGAGAAGATGAGCGTGGATTAACCATCCATAAACACTTTCTCCCCTGCTGCCGCCTGCAATATCAGACTGCTGTTGGTGAATGAACCACCTCTTCCATGGAGAACAGTTAGAATTTGTGTGGCAAAAAAGCCACAGTTCAGCATTTTCTTCTTACTGGTAAATATTTTTTCTTGAATAAAAGGGATCCAATCTATGGCACTTGCAGAATTCAGACTTTTTGTTGTGAAAGAGATAAAGAATAATTTTTGGCTGACAAACTAGGCACCAAAATAGTCACACTACAGCCTTATGTGAACATACTTCTACTGTTATTTTTTAAAAATATATATAGCATAAAAAATATCACAAAAGGGACTTTGATCCTGACATTGTTAAAGATGAGAGCAGCTAAGAAAGGCCACTGGTTTCTTCTGGGTTCTTTGTGACTGTCTGATGCAACCATGTCTGTGCCTGCACTCTGAATTCACCCGTGCTACAAAAGTTTTCTGTAGCTTTTAGTTTTTCATTATGCTGCCATAAGTGTCACCTGCTGTGTGTGCAGAGCATCAAACTCACCTACCGAGGGAGCTGTGTATCCAATGTGCACGCTTCACACAATAAGTAGACATTTCGTGGTCAATGTACTGATGGTCGTCGTCACAGGCAGGTCCTGACAGAACCAACAAACCCAACTGAAACCAAAGTAGAAAACCCTAAGGACTTGCTGAGCATTAGGGAATAACTGTAGAACTACATGTATGATATGAGAGGAACAGAAGCAGTTACAAGTTGACTGGTTTAGTTGGTTTGGTGAAATAGAAGGGAGATGCTGGGTAGCAGGGTCAGAGGCTGCCAGCGATGCCCACATAGCTGGGAGCGAGCAGGAACTGATTTCATCTGGCCACAGCCATCTGTCACTTTGAAATGGCACTCTGTCTTTTCTCTCCATTCTGCCTGACACCTCAGCACAATGGGTAGTTTGGCTTTGTGCCTCTTGGATTCTGAGCCCTTTCAAAAACTTCCAGCGGGGTTGCAATTATTAATGAAGAAGATTGCTGTGTAGGCAACCTCCACACTCACAGAAGCTGTCCTGGTAGAAACAAGGTATTTCCATGCCTTAGCACTCTCTTTAACCTCTCTCCAGTCTTAGTTATAACAGAAGTTCATTTATATTCACAAAACCTTTCCAGACTTCCTGGGACATCTCACCTGTCCCAATAGACAGGAGTGCTGCACTGAGCAGGCAACACTTGATTCCAGACTTGGATGATGATTAGATTTATAAAAGTATGTGCTATCTTGACAGGCGTGCTTTTAAAACCAGAGCTTTTAATAACTGAGACTAGAGCCTGCCTGTTCCCAAGCTGAGGGCTATGCCCTATGCAGGGAATAACCTGACTCAATTCTCTGAATACAGAACTAGCAGCTAAGTTTCTCATCAGATTGCTGTTCCTGTGATTTACATGAATTGGGACAGGTTGTTAGGGAAGTCAGGAATGGTCATGAGAAACGTGTTTAGTTTAACAAACTAGTTGGAAGTGCCGACACTTCTGGAAAGTTCCTTTATATTGTCCATTGAACACCTAGTGAGACACAAGGTAACACCTACCCTTGTGAAAGAGAAGATGAAATAAAAGATGATTTTATTACCTGAGAAACAGCCTTACTTCAGTCTTACCTTTCCATAGTGGCATATAAACCTTCTATATGTCTTGGCAGCAGAAGCATATAACAAGAATACTTTTTGTTGTATTTTTTGGAGAGACCATCTGTGCAATGAAATGCATATCTGCTGGAATGGTTATATTGTTGAAAATGGAGCTGGAAATGGGGTTGAATTTTACAAACAGTTGGGGTTAATCTACATATAGCAATTATTTTCTTGTCAGCAGTTTAAATTTACCAGTTCAGAAAGGTTTAAGAGAACCAGACTTCTTTTAATATAAAGTGTAAGATACATGTAAATAAGGCTGTGCTGCCTAAAACCTCCCCTTCAGTTCTGCCACATAAGACAGGATTGCAAGAACTTATTAATTACCTTAGTGTGACTGTGGCAGGAGGTCCCAGCAGAGCCTAAAGGTCTGGCTTTATGCACATCATCTGTACCATGTCATTACCACGATAGACACAGAAGGGATGATAGTCCCAAGGATTCTTTCACAGGAGAAAAAAAATTGCAATTGGAGATGTGCACCAAACTTGTACCATTTACTTCTTATGTTTATTTATCAGCAATAGCGCCCAGTGTACTTGGCTGATAAACAAAGTCAGAATGAGAAGAGTGGGACAGCACCTCAATGCACTCAGGTGTGGGAATGGGCTCATTGAAACTGTTATAAGAAACTGTGACTTAATCTGTTCCTCAAGGCTTAAATTGGATTTAATAGCCACCAAGCACATTGCTTTTTAGTAAAGGGTCAGCATGTCTTTGCCAAGAATGAGATAGCAAATTTTGCACTGTTGGTATTTTGAATGGCCAATACATGCATAATAAAAGAAAACCCTAAACTTCTGACACCATTCCAAACTACTGTCAAAAGTCTGCCTAAAAAATGACCCTGATATTTTTGTAAAGTGGACAAGGCACAGACATGTCTAAGTAATGATTCTCTTGAAAAAGCTAGAAGAGAAAGTCTGCTCCCTATAAAGAGAACCCAGCAGGAAAGTATGCAGCAAGAATCTGATTTACTGTTACATTCAACCTTTCTCTTAAGTGCAATGCAAATGAAATTGGGCAAGGGACCTTTGTAGGCTCACATTGCCATCTGTAGTAAGAAAAGATCTTATGATGGAACTAATTATGTGACTTTAGGGATCTTTCAAAAGGAATATCCAGGGGGTCCTCTTGGTGATCCATTCTTTCTCACAAATCAAAGTAGGTGAAGAAAAGAAAATCCTGGAGCCCTGCCAGCAGTTATGTGAATGATTTAAAACTAAAGACCTTGTTTCTGAAAAATAGTGGTACCCTGGTCTGGTGCTTCAGCCAAAAATGCTTGTAAAATCGAAATTGTTCATCTTCCCCTGAGGGCACTAATTCTGTCAGCCAGAAACTATCTGGGACAGCCACAAGTGTCTTAAAACAGCAGCATGAAAGGAGACAAAGTGAGTGTTAGAGAAACTCAGTCTTCCATGAATAAGTTGAATAAAGAATCATTTGTCTGGAAGTTCCTGTTCCAGTTCTAAGGAGTTTTGTGCAATGAAGTCAAGCAAGGCAGCAGTGCTTCCTTCTACATAGAATATATATTTGCTATGGATGTAATTAATTTGAAATATATTTAGGAGTCCTTGATTTTTCAAATTTTAATAATATGTTTTGTCACATAAAATGTCCAGTTTTTCACTAGATGAAGTGTTCCTTGTTTTCCTCAGTCACTTCTAAGAGCACCAATTGAAATTGGGGGATTTGATTCACAAAACAGAGCTTCTCCTCAACCTTTAACCAGCAATGAATTGGTGATACTGCTCTGGATGGTGGAGTCCCCCAGTGGCATCTATGCCTTCCTCTTTCTAGGCTCTGAAAAATGTTTTGCCGCAAACTACTTTGAATACTGTCTTTAAAAAAAGTTTTAAATAAAAGTCATCTACATCATCAGTCATCTGTTTTGAGGGATTGTTTTTGATGAATCCAGTGTTGCATTTTTCTTTCCAGGCAAAAGTATTTAAAAACATTATCTCAAATTTTTGAAGTCTTTTGGGAATCTTAATTACATACCTCAGTAAGTGTGATACTTGCTGAATCAGCCATGTCTGTGGTACACATCTGCATGCTGCCATCTAAACACAGGCATCTTAATCTTGAACTGAATCACTCTTCTAGCTTGCATATGTAAATATCTGTGTAGAAAGCAATGTTTGGGTGTCATAAGCTGGAGCTAAATCCATCTACAAGGTCATACTTAAAGATGATATGCTTAGAAAGCAGCTTGTTAGCATGTTAACAGGACCTTGCAGTGCCATGGTAGAAAGGAGTAACTTGAGCCTTGTCTGCTGGATAAGGATAGTGGCAAGTAGGATAAGAAGGTAATTTTCACCCAGCATTGCTGAGTCAATGGATTTGTCACTTAAGTCTTCACAAATACAATAAAATTTGTGAGAACTTAGAACTGATTCATAACTGTAAAAAAATGTCTTATGGTGAGAAGCTGAAGCAGGTGAAAGTTCTGCAAAAGAAGACTATGAGGTGTTCTGGTTGTTGGGGATAAGACTCTTTTAAGTGGAGTAAATGGAGTACTGAAGAGGTTTAATTTTTGCACATAAGTGTAGAACTATCAATATATCAAAAGCTTAGTCACAAAGATTTTGTTTTTAACTGTAGATATAATTAACTCCTTGAACAAATATTTAGAAAAAGGTGGTTTCTTTAACCTTTTAGTGTTTTTACTGGTATTTTCTCTCTTAGATCACAAACCTTTAGCAAAACTGGTATACAAGTTTCTGCAGTGAATGCATGGAGTAACCAGTAACATCTTGTCAGATAAGCTGATGTCCAAAATTCTTTCCTATAGATCCTAACTCTAATTTGTTCTCATCTTAGACTCAGTGCCTTTCTGTGCATAGATGTAGATTAAGGCACATAGCTATCATTCTACCATACCAGTTACTGTTATTCATGTGTAAAGTCAGGTTGAAGGTGCTCATTCTTCAGTATCTCTCCTATCTGAATTCATATGGACAGTTTTCAAGGCTACTTTTTGAAGTATTTTGTCTAGTTTCTATGACTTTATGAGCTGAAATAAAACCCATCATGCTTTCAGGTTATGTTACCTGTACTCATGTGATTTATTTACATACTTGTTTCCATTTAGAAGTTTCCCTTCTCACTAAAACTGGGATGTGTTACTGCAGTTTTATAACTGAGAGAAGTCCAGAATATAAGGTTTACTTTGATACATAAGCTAAGACACAGAAAAAGACTACTACCACCATAACTTCAAGAAAACCATTTGTTAATATTCAATAGAAATATTGGTAGCAATCCTGTAGCATCAAACTAATGCCACCACTATGGCTTGCCAAAGAGATCTCATGTATAGGAGAGCTATTTAGAAAAGGTTTTTCTGTCCCTTAAGGCTGAATTCTATTTTGTTCTTCAGAGCTATGACTCAGCAGTCACCCAGTAAGGCTGTCCTGGAGGAAAAGCTCTGACCAAGACAGGAGAACAGTTGTAAGCATTGTTAAGTCATCCCTGAGAAACTGAACAGGAAGGAATAATGAAAGTCCTCGTGGCTCCTTCCCTTTCCTATACTTGAGGTCCAGACACATTGGGTAACGTGTTTCTTGTAAGCCAGAAAAGAAATCATTGTTCCAGAGGTGAGGAAGACAAGAGAAAGGAGAAGAAAGGTGTAATTGCAAGGAGAGATTAAATGATTCAACTACTCTGAAACCTGTTAGAGGAGGATTGCTGCCTTTGCCTCTGAGACCTCTGCAGACTAGGACCTCTCCCCCAGCATCCATCTGGAAGTGAGAAGAAATGACTGGTTCAGTTTACATGTCTTGTTTATAATATTGGAGTCTATTTCTGCTTAAAAACTCTGTGCTGTAAACAGGGAAGAGATGGCTGCAGTGTGAGCTGCCTGGCAGCACAGCAGCAGACCCATCTGCATCAGCAGCTGGAGCCTCAAATGCATCCCCTGATTCAGCCCTTGTACCAATCATCAATGTTACAATTTTTTAGGCTGGGGTAAATATCAGGGACATCCTTTTTAGGGTAAAATTGAGTTGGGGTAAATACTATTGTTATGCCAGAAAACATTACTGGGAATAAAAGGTGGGCTTGGTCTGAAATGTGGCATTGTGTCATTAATCATTTTAGCCTCTTTAATTATTTTGGATTTACAGTTTGTTACAGACTTGTGTTGTCATTTTTTCTCCTTTGTCTTTTGTAAGTAATTAAATGCCTTTTTGCAAAATTCAAAAGGCAGCATGTACAGAGAATCCCCCACTTTTCTCTTTATTTATTTTTAAGCAGGAACTCCTAAAAATGAAAACTGGGAATTGTTGCCCCTTGCTACATGCCAGCGGGGAAGGCGACCATCTGAAAAGCAACTTTGCAGTAAAGGACTTTGGGATCCTCATGGACACCAGGTTGAACATGAGCCAGAAATGAACCCTTGCAGCAAAGGTGACAAATGGAAGCCCCAGCTGCACTCGGGAGTGCTGCTGGTGGGATGAGGGAGGTGACACTCTCCTCTACTCAGCACTAGTGTGGCAACACCAGAAGCACTGTGTCCAGATACAGGCTCTCCAGTACAGGGGAGATTAAGACATGGTGGAGAGAGTGCAGTGAAGGATGACAAAGAAAAGGCTCAGAAAGATCTTTTCCATGTGTATAAATCCCCGAAGAAACAGTGCAAAGAAGATGGAGCCAGACTTTTCAGTGGTGCCCAGTGACAAGATCAGGAGCCAAGGTACACAAATTGAAACAGGAGAGTCCATCTGAACATCAGGAAACACTTTTTCTCTGTGAGAATGACTGAGCACTGGGACAGGTCACCCAGGGAGATGGTGAATTCTCCCTCTTTGGATATGCTCAAAAGTCATTTGAATACAGTCCTGGGCAGCTGGCTTTAGGTACCCCTGACTCGAGTAGGGGAGCTGGGCAAGGCAACCTCCAGAAGTCCCTTCCAACCTCAATCATTCTGTAATTCAGCGATGAGACCTTTCATCTACTGTTAAGCTCCCATGCCAATGCCATCACAGTCATATCTGTGGCCATGTGCATTCCTAACCAGGTGCAGACTGGCACTAAACTGCCCAGCTCATCCCTCAGGCTGGCCAGACTCCCTTGCAGATTAGGTGTGCAAGCACTTTATGAATGTTTCTGAACCGTGCAAATCCTTCAGTAACATGTCAGACTCTTAGCAGGGTATTTTACTCTGATGATGGTGCTGAGCCCTGCTGTCTGAAGCAGATCCAGGGAATGGTTGGAGTTCAGGCAGAGGAAGGAGATAGATCTACCAGAACAGGTAATTGATCTCGCTTTGTGTTTTAACCTCTGATGGTAACTAATTTTGTGATGGATCTTTGTTACTTGTGTGTGCAATATATTCATTTTTTAAGTGAGAAACAGCTTCATGCTACCTTCAAAACTAGTTTTATGCTTTTAAAAGCCTTAGAAGCATTAAAGAAAAGTAAGAAAGAAAAAACATGAGGATTCTGCTTTTGGAAGATTATTCTATGCCTGGAGGAAATTGTATTATCCATTGCATATGTGCTTAACCAAATCTGTATGAGCCCCCTGAAAATAAAGCAAAAGTCCCTTTTCTGATGAAAAGCACTTCTGTAAAGCCAGTTAGTGTGACTTTTTAGTTTTCTTTGGATTCAAGCATAGTCTTTTCATGCTAAAAAGTTTCCTTTGGCAGTCTTTGAAAAATGACAGAGAGGCTGGTGTTTAAAATGCAGCATCAGAGGAAATGAAAGTTTGGAAGGAAAAGCAGTTGCTGTCTGCCTCCCCTTGGCTTGCCTAACACTGTTGTGTTCCATAAAATTAATAACAATAATACAGGCTTCTTGGTAAAATGACTATATTCAATTTTGTGGATCAATAATAAACACTATAGTATATATCGAATTTATGATAGCATATCTGTGTAGACATTATTTGGACTCAAGACAATTAAATTCAAGGTCTTGGTTCTAGTAAGTTGCTTGGTAAATTGAAGCTGTTAAAAAGCATCTTTTCAAATACTTTTAGAACTGTGGATGAGAAGTACTGTAAGATCTAAGTATTTTTTATTGTAGTTATTTACATTTCATCTTTAAAGTTTTTCTTTAGGATAGATTGAAAAAATACTTATTCAATACTGTAGCAAATTAATTCCAGTTTGCAATTCATTTCAATTTATTTGCAAATGAGTATTCAGTAATTTCTTTTAATAATTATTAACCTTCAAGTTTCAAAAAAAAAGACATAATTCTTACTAGATATTTAATTTTCTCTCCATTTTTTTAAATAATGTTGCTTTCTCAAATGTTCCCTTCCTGCAAACTTATGCTTGTTACTGATATTAGGTAGGTTAACATATCAAATCAATACCAATGGTTCAGGGATATAAACAATTAAAGCAGGGTGGTTTTTTTTTTTTTTGTTTGTTTGTTTGGGGTTTTTTTTTAATTGGAGACTGTTCAAATAGAGTGGTTTATTTGCAGCTTCCCCTGCCCCAGGTTGCTGGAAGAATTTTCCCCTGCCCCAGGTTGCCTAAACTGAATTTTGACCTGTTAAGCACCAAGTCTTAATACTGTTGAGTGTTTTTCTTTTCAGAGCATTTTCTACTAGGACCTCCTGAGGAAGATTTTTAGCTTTTTAGAATGAAATGGGTTCCACTTCATCTGATAGCTGTGGCAGAGCTAGATCCTCGGAGCTGAATCAGCTGGAGAAGGAAAGGTAGAAATCTTAAACTTTATTATTGTTGTAAATTACTAAAATAGAGGAAGATTTCCAGAAAAAATGAGAAAATGTAACAGGTGTTTTCCCGAAATGTTACCCTCCCAAGAATGTGAAATATTTCATTCTGAGCATTTCAGGAGTAAACAATTTGCATTGCAAATAGTGGCACCATTCTGTGACAGCAGGGTTTGTACAAATAGAAAACTGTGCTGTACTGGGTAATCTTACATTAAAATAGTTCTTTATTTTAGCTTAAATACACACATATCATTAAAGATTTAATTCTGAAGCAGTCCCTGTGATGGCAGAACAGTAACTATCTGTTTGTCTCAGTTATGCATTGCAACACTTATTTCTATTTTGGTTCTTTGAATAATATCAAAAAAAACCCCTAAATTCACTGATAATGTGAGGATCAGTTAATGAATAATGGGCAATGGAACCTATTCCCTAGTTTTACCTATTTCAGAGGTAAATTTGATATGTTTATATCTGAGTTGAACCTTAAGAGGAAGTGTATAAAACAAATAAAATGGGAAAGATGATAACTACAGGACAAGCCTGCAGCTACTGTAAAAGCATCCTCCAGACCAATGTTGTTGAACTTCCCAAGATGGTTGAATTTGTATGATCTTGGGACTGGCAACAATCTGTGACTGCCAATTGATGCACCTTCCCAAACATGTTGTCTGGGGTTTGTCATTGTTTTGTGTGTGGTGGTTGGTTGGTTGGTTGGTTGGTTGGTTGGTTGGTTGGTTGGTTGGTTCGTTGGTTTTTTGCAAGTGTCACTATAAGGCAAAACTAATGGTTCATGGCTGCCAAAAGTATCTGAAAAAGAAAGTTCCTTATTCTTGGTGGTCTCAGAGTATGATTTTGTCTTCCCACATAAAAGTACAGATTGTGATTGTGCTAGCTGACCTGAACCTACTGAAGGTGACAACATAACCGAGAATGGCACACTCAGCTGTGCTCAGCAGACATGATGACAAATAAATCCACTCCTGCAACTGCCACACACTGCTTTGTATGTGAAAAAGGTGAATTTTGAAAACTCTGAGCACAAAACAATGCAAGCGACCCCCATAGTTCCAGGGAAATGCTGCAGAGCCCCAGCAGGCTGCCCTTATTCACCTTCTTTCCTAAGCCAAGTGTGCAACTTTGTGTAACAAGTCTCAGCTCTGGACACTTGTTTCTCAGGGCTCTGTATGTTGCATTCTCACTTCATCCAGGCATTGCTGCTACCTGGCTTTGGTCCTGCTTTTATTGTGGTTTAAAGCAGACCTAGGTGCATTTTTTAAATTCATATTTGTAAGAGCATATATTGGCATTTTGAAGTTCCAGAATGTGCAAAATTAGCTTTTTTTCTGCTCTGTTCACTCTGGTACCTCTTCATCTTTCCTCCTATAGTCCCTGGGAGAAGAAGTGCAACCTAACCTCTTGCTCTGGAAGTCGTGGTACATATTTTTCTTAAGTTAGAAGGAGGTGGTGTGAATTCCAGATGGTTTTTATAATTTAGCAGCCTTCTAATAAATTCTGGCTGGGGGGGGATGCTGTAAAACTTGTATTTCTTGATAATAATGGCAGACAAGCAACATGATTTTTGATCTAGCATACTCTGTATCACTTCTGAGATTGTTATTTCTCTTACAAAATGCTAGGATAATAGGAATTCTTTCTTATTCTCATGGTTATCATTTGCCTCTAGTAATGTTTATCATCTATTTAAGGAAAAAAATCATTTTACTATCTTAGCTTCTGTGTGATTGCAAAAGGTATGGGCTTCAGGAGCAAGTGATTTCCTTTGTCAATGAGGTGTATGCACACAAATGTGGGATACTCATCCTTGCCGTTGCAGTGAACCAAAAATGATACTTAATGAAAACAACAATCTGCTGCAGACAACATCAGAATGCCAGAGAACAGATGTTTTATCCTTTCTCTGGACAGAGACTTCCAGTTGCCTTCATCCCAAACTGCCATAACCAAATCACAGGCACTGTTACAAAGGAGGTCACAAAGCCTCTGGTAATACCAGCACAAAGTGTGGTTTTCTGTATGAACTCTGGTAGAGAGAGTTGAATGTTTCCAAATTGTCTGGGTTTCTTGCACTTATTCAATTTTTCTTGTGAACCTCAGCTTGACTGCTCAATTCTAACAATGTCAGGGAGAAGTGAATCAAACAAGTAAATGTGTCTCAGCTCAGTGGAGGAAGGGCAAGGCTCCCAGTTTCCACGGAGCGTGGTTTGAAATCATCGTGCCTGACTATGGCAATTCAGACTCACTGCCATTTCTTAATCCTCTTTGAAAACCCAATTTTGCATCATAGGTAGGAAATCAGTTTTACTGTTTAATACTATGTACCACCTTCACCAGGCTAATGAAAGGGTATAACTCTCTCCTTCCTGGAATGGAAGCACACACAACATATGCATGCTGGCTTCCCTTTTTTTTTGTATTTGTGATGCTGTTTGAACTGAAAAAATAAAATAAAATAAAATAAAATAATAAAATAAAATAAAATAATGAAATGTCTGCTACTAAACACCCCCCCCCCTTCAACAGTCAAAGAATTTGGCTCAAGCAAAGTGCCATTCCTACTCCTGTGACTTTAAGGGATGAAGCCCACTTTAGTATCATGCCTCTATACAGGTTATAGTTAAATAGGAAAGAAGTTGAAAGTGTGATATCACAGAATTATAGAATGACTTGGGTTCAAAGAGACCTTAAACATCATCTAGTTCCAACTCCCTTGCCAGGGACAGTAACACCTTTCCACTATACCAGGTTGCTCAGATTCCCATCTAACCAGTCCTAGAACAATTCTGGGATGGGGCAGCCCTAGCTTCTTTGGGCAATGTGTTCCAGTGTCTCACCACCCTCACAATAAAAAAAATTCTTCCTAATATCTAATCTAAACTCTTCCATTTTCTCCCTTGTCCTGTCATGCCCTTGTAAAAAGTGCCTCTCCATATTTCTTGTGGGCTCCCTTCAGGTACTGGAAAAGTGCAATTAGGTGACCCCAAAGTCTTCTCTTCTCCAGGCTGAACAAAACTAATTCTCTCAGCCTTTCCTCATAGGAGACAAGCTCCATCCCTCTGATCATCCTGGTGGCCTCCTCTGAAGTCCCTCCAACAGGTCAATGTCCTTCCTGTGCTGGGGACCCCAGAGTTGCAAGTGGATGGGATCTCATGAGAGCAATATCATCTAATTTCATGTTGCTTCTAGAACACAAGCTGCTGTTTCTAGCCAGCATCTACAATATTTTTATTAGGACATGTAGATTTCCTTCTGGTCCTGGATCTGTTGATGGAGGTTGAATCTAGTACAGCAGTCATGCCAAGGACTGAGTGAAGTTTGTAAGTTAATATATATGAAATATGTCCTTCTTCTTCCCATCACAGAGAATATAAATCTTCTGCATATTCTGCATGTACAGCCTGATTTCTTAGCTAAGACTGCTCATGTTGTCTTCTTTCAAAGACTCTTATGTCAGTGAAGCAAGGAGTCATCCCATAAATAATGTCATTTACTATTATTTAAGAAGATCTAATATTTCTTTTCTTTGCAAGATTTTTGCTACTTGCTGAGAAATAATCTGCCAGGCTGAAATTTGCCATGAAGATTAACATTTGCCTGAAGATCAATATTAAACTGTAAAAGAGTAATTCCTGCCATGTCATGCACATTGCCCTTAGTTTTGCCTTTTTTTCCCCTGCTGCTCAAGCAGTTGAAAATGAACGGAGCTTTCTGATCTGGTTTCAGAGAATGTTCATGATAAATACAGAAACATAAATTGTCCATTTACTGGTTTAAAGATTGATCTTATAAACTACTAGTTTTTACTTTTTTGCTGTAAATTAGAAGCTATTTCCCCACTTTTTTTGCATATTCACCTAACTAAAGTAGAATAAAATTAATTTTGGACCTAGAAAAAAGCTTTTTTTTTCTGCAGTCTACATTTATAAATTGAATTAGCTCATTTCAGTCAACTGCACCCTCTAATTTAAAACTGTCATCATAAACCATACTCACAAAAGATATCTCAATAAGCAGACTATGATAATCTAATTCCTAAGGGGAAATTTCAAAGTCAGTAGACTTTGTTTCACTATCTCTTTTCTCAAGAAATGATTGAATATAGGCTTCTACAAATGAAACTTGATAAGAGTAAGAACAAAACTCATTGAAAAAGAAGATACTTTTCTCTTTTATATTTGACCCTCCTATATGTACTTTCAAGTAAGCAAATAAAACAATTGATCTCACCGTGTTCTGTATAGTGGTTCCAACAACTAAATGCTCAGACTGGTACAGATGCAGCTCAGAGAGCTTCAGTTGTTCACATCATTGTTGACTTGCTGAAATTAGCAGCATATTTTGATAAGAGGTGTTGTGTGAGGAGAGGCAGAAGGAGCTGGAAGTATTTAGCCTGAAGAAAAGGAGGCTGAGGGGTGACCTTGTCACTCTCTACAACTACCTGAAAGGAGGTTGTATTCAGATGCGGGTCAATCTCTTCTCCCAGGTAAGAAGGGACAGGACTAGAGGAAATGGCCTCAAGTTGTGCCAGAAGAGATTTAGATTAGTTATTAGAAAAAGTTACTTCACTGAAGATTGGCTGCCCAGGGAAGTGGTGGAGTCACCATTCCTGAAAATGTTCAAAAAACCTGTGGATAAGGCACTGAAAGACACGGTTTAGTGGTGAACATGGTGGTTGTACTGGGCTGGTGGTTGAACTTGATTATCTTTAGAGATATTTTCCAACCTTAATGTTTGTATGACTCTATGATTCAAGTGGGCTTGAGCTCTTCAGAGTTTGTGTGTTCCATCTCAGACAGAAAGGCTGCCAAATCCCTGAGAACCTTGGGGGCTAAAGTCATCTGTGATAAAAGTAGCCATTTGAAGTTTCTGGTTTGGGTTCACTGCTGTTCCAGGAAGACACTTCCATGGTCCAATGTCTCACATTAGTGTTGGCCTGCTTCTTCACAGATGAAGTAAATGTAGTCCTCAATCCTTTTTAGACTTTGGATGCGTAGAATCCACAACCTTTCAATATTCATTCCGTCTTCCTTGCCCTGTCTCTGAGCAGAAGCAGATAAGAATAAAGACATGCCTATGGTAACTTCCCTAACCATCTCTCAGTTACAAAAGAATTATAGCTTAGGTTGGAAGATGCCTTCAGAGGTCATCTAGTTCAGCCCACTACTTAAAGAGCCATTCCCAAACGTGGGTCACCTTGTTTGGAGCCTTCTACAGTTGTGATATAAATATTTCCAGAAACATTGATCCCAAAGCCTTTAGGGGAATTGTATTGTAGTGCTCAGCCACTCTTTGTGAAAAACATAGCCCTAAGTGTAAGCTGTATAATAAAGATGGTGAAAGATATATTTTGATCTCTGATTTAGAGTTATTCAGGAATTTCAGGCTCCAGACTAGCATGTTATGGGACTGTAAATTTACACAAAGACTGGACTATGGCCTGATCTAATACACATTTGGACTACATTTGTCAAAGGCTATTGCTTAACTTCCAGTCCACTGATGTCTCCTGGCTCCTTTTTTGCAATATTCTCTGCAGAATTAAATCTTGCCAGGTCTGGTACCTTCCCCTCCAAAGAAAGAAAGGTAAGGAACAGAAACTCCCTGCTAAACAAAGTGCTCAAGCTGTCTCTTGTTTTCGTATGTAAGAGATCGGTTCACAGATTTATAAACAAATGATGAGGTAAAAGACAAAGTGGATGGCTAACTAGCCATAGAGTACATGGACTTGAAAATTGAATTTATAAAAGCTGCAGGTGGGAAAATGTGAGGAGAAGGAAGAAAGAAGCCAGAAGGCAATGCCAGAAAGAAGATTAAATGGGGAAAAATAAGAGTGGTTTGTTCTTGTCATATAGAATATAAAAAAGCTGTATAATTGTTTTCAAAAGCAGATGGTTTCACATTTTGTATCATGTTCTAAAACAAATGAAAAGTGATTCCAAATGCAGTCAGGTAATTTTAAACATAAATACAAAGAGTGTAGAGTTGACACTCTTTAAATATATGACTTTGAAATTGGGATTCTACCAAATCTGAGAAATATGAATCTTTATGCAGCATGGCATATTATAATCAAAATAGTCTGTTTAAAAAGGGTTATGTGCCTCCCTCCTCCTGCTTCACCATTAAGAATTGTACCACTGAAGGCATAAAATGATGCTATTTGACTTTCTTCCTTGCCAGTCTCTGTTGCTGTTTTTCACCAGAACTGTAGCACCACAATTCAAGGTTGCTCTGTGGAACATCCTTGAAGTTTGTACAGACAAGCACTTCTGAGCAGCTTGGAGGAGAAATAAACACAGACATTGTTCGTATTAATTTGGATTTAGCAGTCAGACAGTAATGCCAAGATAAAGAAAAATACTGAAAATTGAGTTGCAAAATGGGGTTTATGATAATCCTGTAAAAATATACAGATGTCAAAACTTTCCATACTCTGACTTAAAAAACCGGTTTTCCACAAACTCAGTTTTGTGTTGTATCTCTGTTATAGCAATGGAAAATGGAATATGAGTAAATTGAGAAGCAATGGGGAATAGAGATTATGCTTTTAAATAAGACAATTCCAATTTTAAAGGAAACAGTAGGCAAAAGGAAACAATATTGGTAGCATTTTGCAGATGAAATGCAGTGACTTTGAGTCTCTATCTAAATATTTTTTTAAATGTATTATGGATCATTAATTGTTTTGCCACATAAAAGTTAAAAAGTGACAACTTCAAAATAACTGTCTAAGCTGTAGCACATAGAACCACATCATGTTTATTGATGGCACAGATTCCCATCATTATTTGTAGTAAAGTGTACTAATTGATAGCTGGATGCTTAGTTAGAAAATGTCTTTTGAAAGTTTGTATCACTCTTAGGAAGATGATAGAGAAGCAGCTTCACTTCTGTCTACTATTTTTCAAAGCCTTTGCTTTGGTTTTGCTACTAGGCCATTCAGCAATAAATAGTCAGGCATTATTTCACTTGCAAATAATGAAAAACGTATTAACTAGAACTAACAAAATCTTGAATTGTTGGAGCTTTGGGTTTTGGGTTTGCCTATTAGTATTGTTGGTTCCATTGACCATCTGTTCTAAAATTTTTATTAATGACTTATGTATATTCTTCAATAGAAATTAAATAGAAAATCTAGATTTAAATTATAAATATATTATAGAGGTATAAATTATACCCTTTTACTATTTAAAATTTTTTTCTAAGCATTTCTATTTATAATTTTTAGCCATTAAATATTGTCCAAAAATACAGTTATTTCTTAATGAGAGAGATACCGTTTCTAAATACACATAGTTAAAAAGACTAAAAAAACCATCACCAACACCGCATGTGGGGACAGTTTCTTCTGTGATTTACTGCATCTTTCTGGATTACTGTGCATTGGTTTAGTTACAGTTGCCTACACTTCATCCACCCACAAGGTTTGACCTAGCCTTGCATATAGAGTCAAAAATGTTTGTAAGAAAACTACAAACATTATTAAACATTTCACTGTGCAGGTTAATAAAGGGGCCCTTCTGCAGCCTAGGACAAATTCCATGTGCAGCTTAAGGCTGTGTAATTCTCATCTTCCGCAACAGTGCACACACCACTGTGTTTGCATATCTATTTCCTTGTGGACTTCCATCATGGGGCTTTGCTATCACAGTTTAAACAGCTTCCAAGTTACTGTTGCCCAGGATGGGCTTTACATAAACTTTCCCATTTTTTGTTTCTAAGGCTAATGGAGTATATGTAAGATCTCTAATGTCAGCTGTGTAAGAAAGTCTCTGGTTTTGCACAAATGTGTGCTTCACAATCTCATCCTTAAAGCTCAACGGGTCAGCAAGAGGGTGGCAAAGTGTGTTTCACTTTGAGAATATCAGTATTAGATATTTCATTGGTAGGGACTGGGAGAGCCTCACCTCCCAGGAGTCCCTACAAGAGCTGCTGTAGATGGATGACCCACTATTAGATGCCTTTGAGTTGGTGACCTTGACATAAAAGCCTTTATATCTGAAAATGAATCTCCAGATTCAACTGGTTCTTGACACTTCTGCTCTTTATTGCCTGTGCTTTTCCTCTGCTGAGAAAGTGCTGGGGTCATTCACAAGTCATTAAGTCCTGGTCCAGTGATAAAGTTCCTGTGTGTATTCACAGAGCTCTTACCTCTTGCAGTAGTTGCAGACTTTGTCACACAGTCTGCACATCCACAGGTAGGTAGCAGCAGGACAACTACTGCCAGTAGTTTTATGGTATTTCTCCTATAGTAATGTCTTGTCATCTTCACAGAACACAGCAAATTGACCCTGTACCTCTGCCAGTTCAGTGGCTCAGGAGAAAGACTTCATGCTCTCCATACCTTCTGCAGTGGTATGAACAGTTAAATTTCTTTGGATTTGTCAAACTATATCAGAAAAGAAACTTTCAAGGTAACACTGAACTGATTTAAGATTAAATACAGTTTCCTAGCTATTTCCTGAGCATGAAGAAAACAGAAAGACAAAGTGCTCTTGAGAAAAAGCATGTGGGGTGTGACAATTTGAAAGGAAAAATTTATTTGTATGCTGTGGTTCAACATATAAAGCCTGTGGCTTGATGGCCCTGGCTTTCCCAAAACTTTCCCAAAGAGCATTTTATTAGGAATAGTTCTGGGTTTGTTTACCTCTGTGAAGGACATCAAGCCTTTTCTATGTCCCAGGGAAGAAATATGTAGGAATCCCACTAGTGATCATGTTTTATCAGGTGCTTTCCTCTATAAAAGAACAGCTATACCCAGACTAGTAAATAAAATGATACAGGGGCTACTTTCTGACCTGAGGCCAACTGGCATGGCACAGGTCATGTCCCTCCAGTTGGATTCTTTTACATCCCCTGAACAGGAGGGCTCAGCTAACCCCCAAACTGTCCAAATGCACAGGCACTGAGTAGGGAAGTGTGTTAATGTAGTGACATGGAGCTCGCTAAATGTCAAAAAGTATGGACAATTTCATGCCAGTGCTTTAGCCTGTGCCCTCACCTTATATATCCTGGAATAGATATGACCAGTTTGGATGATCACACACTTTTCACCCCAAATACTTCCTTTTCATTTTAAGATGTTACATAACAAAAATTATTTTGATTCAGTCTTCGTTTAGCGATTAAATATGTTTTAAAAAGTAATTTTTTAACTACAATTGGTCTTCCTCCCTTCCATTTAATAAAAAAAAAAGGCAACCCTTTCCCCAAGAAAAGCCTGAACTTGTTACCAGCCAGTCAGCAGAAATAATGAATTCCTAACATTGTGTGTCAGTTGTCTTTGCCAATTAGTCTACCTCAGTGAGTTCAGCTAACAGGTGCATTTAAGCTCAGTGTGACTGCCTTCATCACACTCTCACGGAAGAGGACAGCTATGTTGGTTTCTGAATTAGACAGTGGGGGTGGGGGGGCAGAAAAATAAATCCAGCTCTGTTGCCTGGCTGTCTGTGTGTCACTGAAAGCCAGTCCTGCAGAGGCTGATGCAAAGAGAGTGCCTGTGATTGGGAGTTGTATGCATGTCTGAACAAAGAATGGAAACCAGTGAAAGAATCACTAATTAACTCTTATGAATGTTTCTGTTTTTAAATCACCTCTTGAAAAAAAAATCTTTCCCAAGATTATAGTTAAGCTAAAGAATAAATAAATCTTATTTCAAATGTTAAGGAATTTGTAGAATTTCTGTTGATATTGCATATAAAAAAAGTTAGTATGTGTGTGATAAGGAAATATCAGTCCTGTGTCTTTGCCTGCACATGGATTTGAGCAGTTATAGTTTAAGAGTAATTAGCTGGGTAGCTGTTTATATGATATAGTATGTAGAATGTGTCACTTAGATATTCTCCAGTATGTCAGGCAGGATATAAGTACAGAATGTAATACATCTCCATTGATATTTACAGCTGTAAAACATGAGTAAAGAGGAAATAAAAATACTCTGTGGTTTTAATGTTATTTTCTACATGCCTACCCATCTTTGAACTTAAATATTAATAAAGCCATTTTACATAAGTAAATTATTAAAGCCTTCAGATCTAGTCAGAACAAAGACATGTCAGAGAGATATTTTGATTTCAAGCTTTGTCAGTTCTGAATGTAACACTCAGGTTTTGTTCAGTGTCATTAATCAATTTTATCACAGGTTCAGAAAATTCAAGTCTGTTACTTACCTCCCGAAAAACATATTTTTTTCCTCATTCCTAGGCTGAGGCTTGTTCAAAAGAGAACTTGTGTCCAATAAGGCAAGCTATGCAATCTGAGTATCCACCTAGTCTGCAGTAGCTCCCCACCAGGCTCTGCCTGGCTCTAGAGCAGCAAACCCGGCATGATCAAGGAGCAGACTGTGAGCACTGGTGTGTGATGATCTTGGTGAACTATTATCATAGTCCCTAGCATGTTTTTGGCCAGTGCTTAGCAGAAATATTCCAAATAATGGGTGGTCATGATTTAGCATTTTGCGGGGGTGAGGAGTGATTGCCATTGCCGGTTTGCCTGTGTCCCCTTCATTTGGGTGGGAACAAATTCACCTGTATCCTGCCATCCTCAGAGCTTAAGAATGGAGATTTATTTTTTTATTTCCTTGTGTAAATGTACCTTCTCACTTCATGCTAAATGTGCAATACTTTCCTCCACTTTTAAAGAAAACTAATGTATTTCTTAAAAACACTTACGGGTTTCAGATATATTTCCAGGAGACAGTACTGCAGTGTAGTGGCTTCACTGTAAAACTGACACTCCAAATTTCTGCAAAAAGAACTGTTTGGTGAAGACAAACCCTTACCATGTAAAAGCCAAGAATAATTTTTAATGTAAAAAAGCTATTTAATTAGCCAGTTAAAAGGAATGATACTTTACTTTTTAAGTGGGATGTTTTGATGAGAAGGTCCAGTGAGAAGTTATAATCCATAAGCACTTCATTTTGTAGGCAGCACAAAGTTCTATCTTTCACTGCTTAATTGTGAATTTTCCTTTTTTTTCCTTTTTCTTTTGCTGTTGTCAAACTTGGGAAAAAGGGATCAGTTACCTCTTTTGATTATTCACATACATTTCTGTTAAGTTTGTATTTCTGGAATAATTAAGTGGAAATCCTGTGAACACAAATCCCATACAGAAATATGAAGTGCACACTTCTGCATATGACATCCTGTAAACATTTGTGAGCTACTGGCTGATTTTCCTACTCTCTGTCTTGCATTTCTGAATCTTGTACTCAGTAAAAAATCTGCTGAATGTCTTGCTATGCTAACTTACTGCTGTGCCATCCCAGGGTTACCTTTGTCTGCAAAACCTTGTTCCTGGTAGTTCCCACAGTTCATGCTATTAGCTCACAGATGGAACTGATTGAATTTAGTTTGAAGATTCTGAGCTGAAAAGTCCTCATGTGTCCACATCTTTTTTTTCTCTCTCTGTGTTTCCTGACACTGAAGGTGAAAACTAGGGTGAAGAAAAAAAATCTCTTCTAGGATGTGATATTTTTACTTTTTATCTGTCTTCAAGTTTTGTGCCAGGAAGACTTTTCCTATTAAACTACACTTGATTAAGGGAGAAAAGCTAAAGGTGGTTCAGAAAAATATTAAAGTATCCAGGTCCATTATAACTATATTCTAAAGGTGGGATCATCTCATGCAACTTAAGATATTTTATTGCAGGATTCACTTTCTCTGAGTTTTCTTTTTAGTTATTGAGGGCAAGATGATCTGATTTAGACTTTCAGCAGAAAAAGAATTCCTGAAGTCATAAAACTAGTGTGAAAACTGGGTACAGGAGGAGGAAAAATTGCCAGTCCTGTCTGCTGCAGAGGCTGCAGCATGGACTTCTTGATCATATGTGCTTATTCAGTCCTACTATCAGGTTTGCAATGGAAAAATATATAATTTTATGAATGCAACATTTCTATTAACACAATTTTTTCCTAGAGCTTTTCCTGTCTTACATCATATTGTCTGTGTAACTGAAATTGCAAGTGGAGAGCTCTTTATGAGCCACCATGGTCCTGCCATGCTGTTATGATCAGTACCTGACTGTCACAGAATAGACATTAAACTCATCTGTCCTGGAATGTCGAGATACAGAATTGGGGCGTATACTGGGGTGTTTTTCCTTTAAGTGTAATTTCTCATATAGACTATAAAAAAATTATTAGTGCCTTGGAGAACTCTTTCATCTGAGGATTTCTACAGCACTGTCTGAGGCAATTTCAGAAATGTTCTCATTGATAATGTCTGAAGGGTATATGAAATGCCAGAAGACTGAAACCAGACAAATATAGTATGCAACTTTGAAGAAGTAGGAAAGGGAAAAGGAGAGGGGGATTTTAAATCTGACACTTATCTTCAATTTCCTCAATAATTCTGGAAGGTAAGAGATCTTTCTACAGAAATAAATTGTAGATATCATACATCTTTGCTTCAGAAAGGCCTTTGGCACTGTTTCACCCATCTTACAAAAAAAGCTGTTGAAACATGTTCTTGAGAAAAGTACTATGGAATGGGTGCAAAAGTGGTTACAAATATATACAGAGAGCAATCACACTTTTTTAAAAATGAAAATGTAAGACATCTAGATTCTGTGCTGTTGAGAACATCTATTGACCACTGAAATTATTACTGTTTCAGACTACCTGAAACCAGGAGAGAATTGAATTATTTTGGAGAGTGATTAGAATTCAGCAGGTCTTAACAGAGTGGGAGTATGATATGAAAATGATACAAAGCTCTTCAAGACAACACAAGGTACTGTAATTTAATGGGAGCAACCAAGTACAGATATGGATCTGTAAAGTGATATGACTGCACTGTCTATTGCTGGAAAGTCTTTCACAGGAATGGTTCTGAATGTATTTCAGGAAAGACACAGAGCAACAGGAGATGGTTAAGGCAAAATGACATATACAAAAATGCCTGAGATTGTGAATGCTTACTATTTAATAGGGATTCAATTAATGCACACAGTTGTACACTTTGGTTGTACAGAATGGGAGGTGAGCTTTCCTACAGATTCAGCGTAGATAAGACAAGAAGTAATTTGTTTGAGTTGCAGAAAGACAAAAATCAGTTCGCACAATTGGAAAAATATTTGAACTGTAAGCGTAATGTAATACAGGAATAAATCTCCTGAGAACTTTGTATATTCCCTGCCACTGAATGTATTTAACAAGAGAAAACATTTGAGAGCTGTCAGCTTAGAATAGTTTCTCAGGTCTATTTTTGCACCATTTTATTAAAAGTCTGGGAATTGGGTGGACTGTGTTTTCTGTGGGAAGCATAACTTGAAGATTTGCAGAGTCCATGTGAATTGTACGGCTTTGTTACTGACTGAGCGTAGCTTTCAGCGTTGGCCAGTTTCCACTTCATATTTCCATAGAAAAGACAAGACAACAATAGCTGTGGGTATGTGGTTTCTGCAAAATGGTTTAATCCTTTTTTTCAATCGATTGTTTTTCTAACTAATATGGAAAACAAACAGAAAAAATTAAAACTGGCTGTTAAATTCCATGTCATACTTCCTAATTAGAATATGTTTTTTTGAGCCAAGCTAATAATATACATTAGGTGAATAACAAGCTGGGTTTTAAAAATATTCATTTGTTGCTTACAAGATAGCAGGTGGTTGACGTGTTACACCAGTCTCTTTTTAGCACTTTAAATTTCAGGATCATTGCTTATATCCTGCTATCTTCCTTAATACAGTATTTTTTATCAGCTCCATGTAGGCTGGAAATAACCTGTGGCTTAAAATTGCTTTCAGTGAGAACGAGGTGTTTCTGTTACTTAGTACTTTTTTACCTAAGAAAGTTTTTGCTGCTTCACCAACATAGGGAGTAAATAAAATGAAACATGAAGAATACAGGATGGAAGTAATACAGCTCAAAATTTAAAAAATATATATGACACGCATTTGATGGGATAAGAAGGATCTACCTATTAAAAATGTCAAAGCACATTTTTTAGGATATTTCACAAGTGCTTATTTGCTCACTGATAAATCATTTTTAGCCCTTTGTACTGATCCTCAGCTTGGCTACAGACCTTGGTTGAAGTATAGGATACTGCTCTTATCTATTGCAAGTGAGACTGAATACCAGGCTACTTTTCTGCCTATTTGAATTAAATATAGGTTACAACACGATATTGTGGTTTTGTTTGCTTGTTTAATTGTTGTGGTTTTTGGTTGTTGGGGGGTTTTTTGGTTTTGGTTTTTTTTTGCTGTTGTTAAAAAAAAAAAGGGATGTTCTTAGTATGTTTTCATTTTTCCTGTGGGTCTGTAATGAAGAAAAATGTTGACACACCTGGGATGAAGACTCACATTCTTGGTTCTCTTCTATGCCTTTGCATATTCTAAACATGTTCATAAACCTTTTCTAGATCATGATCAGAGTTTTATTCTTGGCTATCCATGGGCAAGGCACTGCTCAGCATCTCATCACAGGTAATGCAATCAATCACTATATAAGGCAGACACCCGAGTTTCATAAAGAAATTGAACTCAGTTTGGAAGTTTAATCTAATTTGAATCTTTATAGCAGAAAGGAGGAACATTTATACTTTCCTCTAGTTATTTTCTATTTTCATTAGGTTTCTGTGAATTTTTATTTCCTATATATATTTTGGTGCTTCTCAGAAACCTTTCATTTCATAAGTGATTATTTGAACTTCTGACATTTGTAAGGGAGAAAGGTCTCAAGCTTCATTCTATACCTTTTGTCATATATATTTTCATTGCTTTGCATTCAATTATATACCTTTAGGAATTGGTCTTTCCAACTTCAGTTGCATTTCCCGGAAAAAGTTTAGCAGTTTAATAAAACAATAGTGTACCAAAGATGACATTTATAGACCTGAAATGCACCACTTCAAAAGCATTAGTAGAAAAACTTATTGCACTGGCACATTGCCAGAACTGTTGGCATAGGGCTAAGGTTTGAGGGGTTAAGGTGAAAACCAGATAGGTCAGTCTGCCTTCTTGAATTTCTTCCTGAAGTCCATATATAACTCCACCTTCTCATCTGGAGGCTGCGTGGTAACAATGTTCTTCAGCGTAGCAAAAACTCATTGAAACTGGATTGGGTTCTCTTATACCTGGAGCCAGAACCATATCCTCTCTTTAGGTTAATAACCTCGTTGCTATGGGTTGAAGACTTGCAAGTTGTAAATTCAGAGAGTCAAACACTGGAAAATTAACAGATCTATTTGGCCATTTCCCAGTTTCAGTCCAGAAGCTTTGTGTGTATACAGTATTATTAACTCTAAATATACACTTATCCCCAATAGAATGTCTGCCTCAATGCAAAGAATGGAAATCCAAGGGGAAAGAAATGAGATTGTGCAGACTAATAAAAATCCAACATTTCCTTTTAGTCACTTGAGAACACAAACAATTGTTTTACATTAACATTATTTTTAGCCATGTACACAAGCATATAGTCACAAGAAAAAGAGTGACTGCATACAGGAAGAAATCTGTGCAGAGGACATAACAATGTACCAGGGATTTATTGGTTACTTTTGATAGTTGCTGTAGACTTCTCTGTGACTTCTTGTGTTGGTGCTCCCCGAAGTGAGATACATTTTTCTTTCCTGCTTCTTTGCTTATTTACCCTGTTCCTAGGAAAGAGAACTGCATAGTGCACCTGGGATACATAAAGTCTTCACCATACTTATGTCTTATAGTTCTTTGCCTGTAGGTTGTATGGCTCTGGGGCTTGATTTTTTTTGTGTCTTATGCACAGGGTAAAAGAACAGCATAGAGAAGAAATTGGGGACATTGTGTGAATCATGAGATAAATATTTATGTGCCTATTAAACAGTCTGGCTTTGGGTTTGACACATCTCAAATGAAATCAAACACAGTGAACTACCGATGGAAGAAGAGTATATGTTTAAAGTTGAGAATGGTGTGAAATATGCTTTTGGATGAGAGAGTTCCACCTGCTTTTCCCCACATTTTCTATCTATTATGAATTACAAGTCCATTAGTGGATGAACTAAGACTCCAGCTCTATTTACAGAAGTAATCAGATGCTTTTAATAACAATTTTTTGTTGCTTTTGAGATGGGTCAGTGTCATGACACCTAGGTCTGAAGCAGATTTCAGAAAGGCTTCATGTCCCATTAATCTCCTGATACTATATCTATCTCGTGGCACAATGTGAGGTTTGTTCAGTTTTTGCAGTCATTAATTTTTATGAAAGTAGTTGGTTAGCCTCATCCCCCTTTGTTTGTTTGTTTGTTTGTTTTCTCCCCTCTGGTTTGGGGTTTGTTTTGTTTTGTTTTTTCCCTAGGCTTAGTTTTGGAAATATGATGAAGTACAGAAGACAGAATTATTAATCTGTTTAAGAGGAAATTAATTTGTTTAGAAGAGCACAACTGCATTGCCTTGCATGCTGTGGGTTTTGTCCATTGCAAATTTATTCCTTCGATTTGATTTAATTAAAGTCAATTCCACATATACTCGAGTGTTTTGCAATTTCATAACTGACTATCATTACTAGTGGCTGCAAGTTCTGTCATGTAACTGCCTTTATGATCATATAAACAGCAGGGCATGACTTGTCATTATAAGCCAGAAGGAGAAGTGGGAGGTAAAGGTCTGATTATAAGACAGAGAGAAAGCTGTATGTCATGAAAATGTTGTGTTAATACCTAACAAACTTTGGACAGTAAGTAAAAGAAAACCTATTTGTTGCTTTAGCAAAGAAAGCCAACAGGATGCACCAAGAAGGACATGACCAGCAGAAATAAAGGCATTATACCATTCTGCTTGTCAGGCCACACTTGGAACACTGTGTTCACTTTCGGTCCTCTCTATTACAAAAATGATGTGGACAGGATGGAAAGGGCCCAGAGAAAGGGCACAGAGATGATCCAAAGAATGGGAAGCCTGACATGTAGGGAAGCGCTGAGAGATCTGTTTTTGTTTAACCTTGAGAAAAGAATCACAGAAGCACAGAATATGCTGAGTTGAAAGGGACCCACAAGGATCATCAAGTCCAATCCTTATCTCTGCACAGAGCCATCCCCAAGAGTCACACCATATGCCTGAGAGTATCATCCAGACCCTTCTTGAACTCTGGCAGGTTTGGTGCTGTGACCAGTTCCCTGGGGAGCCTGTTCCAGTGCCCAACCACCTCCTGGGCGAAGAATATTTTTCTAATATATGACCTAAACCTCCCCTGACACACTTTGAAGCCGTTTTTTTGGGTCTTGTCACTGATTCCCAGAGAGAAGAGATCAGTGCCTGTCCCTCCTCTTTCCTTCACAAGGAAGTTGTAACTGCAATGAGGTCACCCCTTAGTGTCCTCTTCTCTAGCTTGAACTGACCAAGTGACCTCAGCCACTCCTCATATGGCTTCTCATCATACAGCTTCTCCTTGAGGTCCTTCACCATCTTCATTGCCCTCCTTTGGATACTCTAAGAGCTTAATATCTTTCTTATATAGTGGTGACAAAAACTGAACACCATATTCAAGGTGAGGTCTTAGTAATTAAAGGGTGCTACAAAGAAGATGGAGACTCCTTAGGAGGGGTGATGGGTACAAGTTAGTCCTGAGGAGATTCCGATTGGACTCAAGAGAAACTTTTCACAGTGAGAACAATCAGCCATTGCAATAATCTCTCCAGAGAAGTGGTGGATTCCCCAACACTGGACACTTCTATGATTGAGCTGGACAGGGTGCTGGACCATCTTGTCTAGACCTATGATACTAATAACAAACCATTTAAATGAATATGAAATCAATACTTTGATGCTTTTATCTTTTTCAAAAAGGAAATATATAGATATATATACTTTAATGACTATCAGCTGCTGAAAGCATCTATGTTAAACTACTTGCAAACATTTACCCAGTGATATTCCTAAATATCCAGTCTACTTTGCTTATGACCACACCACAATATGATTTCATAACAGAACTGAAATGTTATTATATCTATACAGTGGTGTAAAAAAAAGGTTACTGAATAAATTCAAGGCTAAGTGACTAATTTGTAATGCATATTAATGAATCTTTCATCCGTAACTTAACATCTCTAGGAGCTATTGTTCTTTAATGCCATTGTTGGGCCTCTTTTTCATGTTGTTGCCTGGGTCATCCTCCCACCTGCTGCTGCTGCTCCCTGGACCCTGAGCACTGCTGTGTGCTGACAATCCAGCCTCCTCTGGATTGACCTCCACTGCTCTCTGTTCCCTTGCAGAACTGACCTGGGCCTGAGCTCTGGCAAAGCTGGCACTGGCCTCAGTGTAGTACACTCCACTGACAAGTATTGCAGTTCAACTCCCAGTACTTCCTCTCCTTTCCCACAGATTAGGTTGCTTTTTGTTCTCCCACCCAAACTTCCTCCATAATATGTCCAGTCTATGTTTGGAGAGGACCAACACTTTTCTTCAGCCATTGTCTATGTAACCTCCTCTGCAGCCCTGTCTCTAGCAGGTCCCCTCATTCCTGAATCTTCTTGCAACAAAACTGTTTTCTCCAAGCCACCAAGCCTGAACTAGTTATACCAGAAAAGGAGTTGTTTAATTGGAGGTGCTTTAGCCCCTCGTCACATCCTTGCACTGGTGCCTCTTGTCTCTAGGTAAAGAATGAGTTCCTCCCATGGCAGTCACAGTCTTAACAACTTCCAATGAACCGAGTGATCCAGTGAGAGAAATTTGACATAAAAAGAGAGTAAATGAGTATTGGATGGAGTATTCTTGGGGTTTCTCACAATTTGGAGAAGAACCACCTCCCACTTCAAGAACTTAGACCATCTTTCCATAGGAATATTTCTACCTAAAGGCCAGAAGTTATAGCTTGGGAGAGTCAGAAGGACTGTTTGAGCTACACAGAGCCCAGAATGGAGAGTGAATTTTTCAGGAATACTACATTTCTTTTCCTATGTCTTAAAAAATAAAAGATCTGGAGCTTGGCATGAGCATTTGAAATAATTATCTGTGTATTGAACATATAAGGATAAACAAGCTAATTTATGATGTTTATTGGCCTGCTGTTCTCTGGTGTGTAAGCAGAAATTCTATGCCAGAATGAAAGCACCGCATCAAGGTAAAAACTAGAAAGAAATTTTTTTTTCATATGAATTAATAGCTAAACAAATTTAAACTTTTTGGTTAGTCCTGATTAAAAGATAACTCCAATTTTTAAATATCTTCAATATTTATCAGTATGAAACACTATTTGTTTTGTTAAGTTATATGAATATAATATGTTTCTGACCTGTTGATATTAGTTAGTAACAAATAACATCATATTAAGTGTATCTATAGAGATTACAGAAATATCAAGAATATTTTTTCGTGGATGTCACAGTCTAACACTCCATTTCACACTTCTAAATCCCAAAAGCACTTGAGAAAATAATAGGTGTTATTTTTCTTCCTTTTATACCTGCAGAAAATAAGCTCAGTGAATCCCTACACAGATCTCACAAACTGTCAAGGCAAAGCTAGGATGAGAATCCAGCTTTCCACTCCAGTGATCTATACCTTAACTTTACTCCTTGTTTTGAAAGACATGTAGAATGGGCAAATAGGATGAAATTTTATATTCCTTGCAAAGTCGATATCTGAAACAACTAAGGAGAGGAAGAAGGGAGAAATGAAGGCTTGGAGTTGAACAGGAATTGTAGTGTAAATCTACAGTTGTTTGAGTTCTTTCCTTGTTTGAAGGCTAAAAGCTGTAAAGTGTTAACAGGTAGTTGTTAAAAAGAACAATTTCTGACTACCCTGTGTAGTTTGAATGAAAAATTCATACACAGAAGCCAAACCATAAGTCATCTGTTCAACATCAAATTAAATAAGTTAATCAGGATGTAACAAAGAAATGACATTGAAATTATACTTACTCTATAGCAGAAGTGAAAGTGGCCTTTCCTGTTAATATGATTGTTGTTTTGAAGGACAATTTTCTACATCTGAGGAAAGGTTCACATTTATTACTTCCTAGAAAAACAGGCACTTTGAAGAATGATACATCATTCTTTCTAAGACACAGTCTGAATTAAAAGTGTAATCAAAATATTTTTGAATTATAGATTTGTATTCTACATTGTCCATCCTCAAAACCAAGAATGATAGATATAAAACTATATTTTAAGAAGTGGTAAGTTTTCATGTATTTGAGTATTTGAAGAACATTTAGTGTTGCTTGACACTTGGAAACAAGACACTTGATTGTTAAAACCATGCCTAATTATAAGAAGAATATGTATCTTTAAACTTGATACCAGTATAGCCTGAAGGAAAACATAGAATTGTAATACATTTTCAGACTAAAACATAAAGTTGAGATTACTACTTTCCTTTGGCAAATGTGAGAATTACAATCTCTGCCTTAAAATGCCCACAGCTTTATGTCTTTGTTCTTTGCCCAGAATTTCTGATATTGCTTATACCTAATTATAATGTGTATTTCTCTTTTATCAGTGATACATACTTTATTTTGTTATACTTATAAATGTGATTTCAGGCATGCTTCTTGAAATATATAGAAAACATCTTCCTATAAGACAAATATTTAATTATATAAATGTATAGAGATTTCAGGAAAAAATAGTTGTTTCTTTATTTGTAGTATTTTCAATTTTTAATAATGGGCTTCCAAAGCACAACAGAAAGCTTTTAAGTTCTCAAATATAATGTATTAAAAAGGTACATAGTAGTAACATAAATCTCAAGGGATTTCGGCCTTATGTGCATTTAGAGATGCAACTATGTGACAATAATGATAAAAAGCATGTATTTTGTCTGATTTTTCTTGATTGCATTGGAGGCATCTCACACTGAAGACAGAGTAGGAAGGTAACAATCTTATATGAGAGTGGAAGTATTGATTAGATACCAAACCAAGGGCATCATTAGAAGACTTAGTGCCAAATATGGTGTTGCTAAGGAAATTGATCCTAAGTATTAATGCAGTGATATTAAAGCTCTATTTTATGTATTCCTTTATTTTGTTATAAATATATAAGTATAAAAGCTGCATCTATCCTGTTAAGCTGAACGAGGCCAGGATATTGTCCCAGCATTGGCATGGGATTATTCATATCCTTTAGTATTAGTGCACTCCTTGGCACATTTTTGGTGTTTGCTGGTTAGCCCTAGCCTCAAACAATGGTAGTTTCTGAGTTTATAAAAGTTATTAACCATTCCTATAAGATCAAATGGATGAAACCACCTTTTTTAAGGAAGACACCTTTGAGCTGTCCAGAATGAACTAAAATGCACTGCCTGGTCTCAGGATGAACAAACAGGCCATTATTCATTTTATTTAGGGCAGATGTAGCTGAGATCACTGCTCAGTCCTCCAGACAGCCACCAGCTCTTTAGCATACAAACCACACAAGAGGGAGAATCACCAAATCACAGAATGGCTGATGTTGAAAAGGGCCTCTGGAGCTCATTTTGCCCAAACCTCCTGCTCAAGCAGGACCACTTAGAGCCAGTTGCTCAGGACAGTGACCAGATGGCTTTTGAATTTCTTCAGGGAGGGAGAACTCACCAACTTCCTGGGCAACCTGTGCCAGTGCTTTATCACCCTCAAGATAATACCTTTCTGACATTTAGACAGAATCTCCTGTGTTCCAGTTTGCACCCATTGCTTCCGGTCTTGACTCCAGGCACCACTGAAAAGAGCCTGGCATCCTCTTTTCAAGTATTTACGTATATTGATGAGATTGCCCCTGAGCCTTCTCTTCTTCAGTCTGAACAAGCAGTCTCAGCTCTCAGCCTTTCTTCAAAGGGCAGAGGCTCTGGTCCCCTAATCAGGCCCCAGTCCCCTAATCACCTTAACAGCCCTTCACTGGACTCTGTCCAGTGTGTCCATGACTCTCTTGTGTTGGGGAGCTCATTACTGGACACAGTATTCTAGGTCAGGCATCACCAGCACTGAGTAGGGGCAAGAACATGTCTGTCTCACTGCGAGCTCCAATCTCTACATAACAGTTAATATGCTCTCACAAAGTCCTAATTTTTTAATCTTGAAGTGTACTTATTCGCCCCTCAGAGCGAAAGAAATGTATGGTAGGCTTTAACATTTATCTCATTCAGGATTCAGCCAGAAGACAGAAAGTTAGTGTTTGCTGTGAGGCAGCATGATGCTCAGTGGTTCTGTGCTCTGCCTCTGTCACAACTGTTTTGTCACTGCAACACTGACATCTCACTCAGACACTGCTGTGGCTAACTTTTAGGCTGCTTTCTTGCAGCACTGCAATCCACACCTGGATTGAACTGTTTGGTTTCCTGATCAACAGATAGGACGAAAAGGTACTTTTCAGACTCTGAACCACAAAAAGTGGCAGATTGAATAAGCAGCCTGCTGAGGATGAAGATGAATCCTAAATCTTTCTCCCTGTCTTAGTTTGAGGGAAAACAAAATGTTTACCAAAACCAGAGGAGGGGATTCCTCCTCAATAACCATATCACCCCTTATTAAATTAAAAAAAAACCCAAACAACAAAACCAAACAAACCACTCTAATTAGAAAATGGATATAAGAAGGATAACTGTTCTTAACTACTATATATGTATATTTAGATATAGCTATAAATAGACCAGAGCAAACTACTCGCCCAGAGCAAACTCATTCCTCAGCACTAAAAAAGAACCCCCAAAACTGTAGGTTCCTCGTGGTGCAGTTATATTTATGGACAGTGTCAGTGTCACACCTCGGCTGGCTGCAAGGTAGATTCTCAGTCTTTTCCCAGCGAGGCAGAGACAAGGGGGTGCATAACTCATGTGGTGCAGGATGGAGCCTTTTTCATGGGGGAAGAACAGACTCTCTCTCCTTGTCCTTTGTTCAAAAAGAAGGAAAAGCTGGGAGTTGAATAGTGGTGGTAATTCCCAGAAATCTCCTTGCAGTCGAAGTTGGTCCCCAGGAAGAAAAGGTCTGCAGTGTGTCCTGAAGCAGCTGTGACCCTCCCCTCTCTCTCTGTAGCTCAGGATGCTCAGAGATGGAGGGAGGAAAGCCAGGAGCAGAGCCAGAAGGAGCTCTCACCAGCTCAGCAAAACAGTGGCTCTCTCCCAGCAGCTGCCCAAAAACAAAGTCAAGCCAGCACACAAGAAAAGTCTCTCCCCCTCCAGGTTCATTGAGTCTATTTTCTCACCTCCACCCCACCATTCAGCTGGAATTTAGAGCCATCAGCCACTCCTTTGTTCTCAGTCCTGGCACTTCAACTCCCAAAACCTTTGTGTTGGTAGGGTGAGAAAAATTCTCTGAAGAACTCCTTCCAACACCACCTTCCTTTGTTTAAACCTTTAACACTCCCTTTTGCATTCACGTGCTTTGACTATTGCTTATTTCCAGCTTATTTCCAGTCATGAATTGCTGCCTGATGTCCACTCTTTCAAAACATTTCATAGAAACATAGAATCATAGAATTGATTGGGTTGGAAAAGACCTCCAAGATCATCAAGCCCAACAACCCTTGGTCCAACTCTAGTCCATTTACTAGATCATGGCACTCACGCCACGTCCAATCTGCGTTTAAAAATCTCCAGGGATGGTGAATCCACCACCTCTCTGGGCAGCCCATTCCAATGCCTGATTACTCTCTCTGGAAAGAACTTTTTTCTGATCTCCAACTTAAATTTCCCCTGGCAGAGCTTAAGCCTGTGCCCCCTTGTCCTATTGCTGAGTGCCTGGGAGAAGAGACCAGCCCCCACCTGGCTAGAACTTCCCTTCAGGTAGTTCTAGACAGTGATGAGGTCACCTCTGAGTCTCCTCTTCTCCAGGCTAAACAACCCCAGCTCCCTCAGCCTCTCTCCATAGGGCTTGTGCTCCAGTCCCTTCACCAGCCTTGCTGCTCTTCTCTGGACTCGCTCCAGCACCTCAATATCCTTTCTGAACTGAGGGGCCCAGAACTGAACACAACACTCAAGGTGTGGCCTCACCAATGCAGAGTACAGGGGAAGGATCACTTCCCTGGTCCTGCTGGTCACGCTATTTTTGATACAGGACAGGATCCCATTGGCCTTCTTGGCCACCTGGACACACTGTTGACTCATGTTGAGCTTCCTGTCAATTAGTACTCCAATGTCCCTTTCTGCCTGGCTGCTCTCCAGCCACTCTGTGCCCAGCCTGGAGCACTGCAGGGGGTTGTTGTGGCCCACAGAGAATCAGTCTATGCTAAAAAAAAGCAGTTAAGATTATGTCTTTTTGAGAGAGGTAATGATATTGTTCTCCTTGGGTTTGAGTGTATGCAAGCAAATAGAAGACATCCCTGGTCTTGCTAAAGAAGGAGGAACAGTATGACATGAGAAGCAGGGACATTGATCATGGAGGTATTGCATTGAGGTAGCCTGTTTAAGGCAGGTTTGGCTCTGTGATGTCTTTGTGGGACCCATCTAAACTTTATGTGTCTGCCTAAACTTGTTCAGATGGAACAGTTGTGTGCTGAGAAAAAAAAAATCACCTTTGGAGAGCAATCATCCCTTCACTGACAAGGAAACATAGATGACTAGTTTAATTTAGACCTTAATTAACAGCCTTGCCAGGTTCTGTTTCCCATCAGGGGAAGCACCAGATATACTTAAAGTCCAGTTTAATCAAACACAGCAAATATTTAAAGCAATTCCTATTCAGACTCTTAAGCACATGTGGAAGTTGCACAATATAATGAATTCTGTAAAAGTGAAGCTAAGCAAATGTTTAAAGATGCTTTTGAAGAGTGGCACAGGCATTAACCTTATGAGTTTCAGCTCACTTCTTTCCTAGCCATATATAGAAAAACAAGCTGGATATACTTAATATTTTGTCAAGGATCTTGGTATATTTCATCGAGCTTTACCTGTTTAAGACATTAATTTACCTATCATTGCATAATGTGCTGGGGTTTCAGTTTTCAAGGACAGATTTTTTTTTTGTATTTTATATTTTATGCTTGTTTATTTTTTGCAAACCATATAATCAATAATAACTGTTAACTACCTATTCAAATTCCTCTTCATGTAAATATTCAGACTTTAACACGTGCTGCTTCACGTCTGCTTTTTAAGGTAATGTCATTTCAAAGAGTTTCAAATCAGGAACTCTTCTTTTTCTGACCATTTCTTCATTGACCTACACTTTACCTGAAATGCAGTCATCTTGAACTTAGATGCTGGCATTGAATAAGGTAATCTTGTTCCTCCTAATTTTGCCCTTTCTTCATATTAGATGCTGCCAGCAATTATTTTATGTATAATTATACTATTATCCTCACAACCCATCTTCCTGCTTCCTACTCAACTGAATCAATTTACTAGTATAATTCTATAAAGGCCAATTCAGAATTACTTAGCTTGACACCCTGCTCATGACCTAAACTTATTTAATGAATCTATCATTTATTTTTTCTTTTTATTATAACATTTTGGTCTATTTTTTTCATCAGAGAGATTAAAGGAGGCTATCTGGTTTTGGCTGTCAGGAATTTTTCTGCTGTCAGTAGAAGCCTAATCAAACCTTTGCTTATTTGGCTTAGATATGAACCAAAGAAATGCTTTCATGATTCCTGATCTCAGTCTGCCGTATGCAGAAATTTCCAGAAGTTCCAGAAGATATGATATGAGTCTTTGATTTTGGACAAAAAAAAAATTGCTCCCACTTAAATGTGTTTCTAAATTTATACGTCTGAAACAGACCTTTTAAGTTAGAGAAACAGATAAAAATTTGTGGAAAAAGTAATTTTTTTAAGTAAATCTATGCATCACTTAGGTGTGTAAAACTTCAGCATTTAGAATCCCTCAGTCGTCAGAGCTTGCAAAAATCTAAAGATGATGTTGTCACAGTAAGTCATTGCATTTTCCAGTTATTTCTCAGTCAAGAGTGGTGTAATTACTGAAAGACTAGCAGGTGTTTGAACAAGGAAGTAGGATGCTGGCAGTGGTAAGGGCTGTTTATCTCTGGTAAATGCAGAAAGTTTAATAATGCAGGAGGCACAACTTGGTCCTCTGGTAGACTTTTCCTAAAAGCAAGTTACTGCAGGCAGAGGGAAGAGAAACAGAGTTTACCTCTATCCCTTCCTGCATCAGATTTGGTCAATATATAGAAAAACCATCCACATAATCATACAGTACTTATTAATCTGAAAGTAGCTTTCAAAATGGACTTTTACATCTTTTAGCTATAATTAAGGTTGGAATAGTGCTGGTAAAGGCATAGAATAGTTTCTTAAACTGGAGAAGAAAACTTCCTGTGTTTTGGCCTGCTTTGCTATATTGTATTCTGAGGCACAAGGTTAGGGAATGAGAAAATAAGTTTTCATAAGGGGAAAGGAAGAAAGAGTAGATCTTATTGTTCACAAACACATAGTGTGGGTCCTATCTTTTTGTGGTCCCATTTCCATTGGAGAAAGGGTAGAGAACAACATAATAACCAATTTATCTACCAGAGTTAAGAAAAAGTTTATTTTGAATTGAGAAATAGTAGCCAGGGAGACGAGAGGAAGAAGGGAATTAAACTAGGAAGACACCAAAAAGAGTTTTTACAGTTTTATAATTTTTTGCTTTGTCAGATTACAGCAGCCCAGTTCCAAAGCAGGCTGCTCTGCACCTGATAGCTGGAGGGTTACAGAAGGCATCAGGAGAGGAAGGTATGTCCTATCACACTAAAAAGCAAATGCAATCACCTCTCTGAACTAGCAGCAGCAGGCAAGGCCACACAACACTGAAGTCTTAAAATAAAAGTAGATAACCCTTCTGAGGCAACTCAATTATACACAGAATATTTAAGTTCCTCTTACAGTCATTGAGCTGGTAACCTCCCACTGTGTTACTGGTGTTTGGGTGCATTTTACTGTACATCAAATTATTTTGGAAGCAGAACACAGGCAGGAATACAGAGCAGTTATTTACTTGCCAGCACAGGCAGTGTGTGCCTGGGTCTGACAGTGCACCAGACTGAGCAGGAAAGTGCTAATGACCTAGAGCACCCAGCAGGTCATTTCGGGTCAGGCCACGTGGAGAGACGAGGCTCTGCTTTGTTCCTTGGAGTAGGTTGGTTGAGGATGCTCAGTTGTGTTACTTTTCTCTGCCTCTTTTATTACGCCATGAATTAATCCTTTTTCACATCAGTATTTTTCCATTTTCACCAAAATGACAGCATTACAAAGGGGTTATTATGCACTATGCTTTTCTTAATTAATGATGGAAATTTCAATGTTGGTGAATTTCCTATTAAGAACTTCCTAGGAAAATGCTAAAAATTGTCCCTGTTGAAAAATTGTGCTAACATTTTTTTGTTTACCAGTGTAGATAATTTCTTATATCTTTCTGGTTTCCCTCCAGAGATTGCCAGCTGTTTCTAACAGCTTTCTGAACATAATATTTATACCTGTTCATATAACTAGTTTGCACTTTCTATACTTCCCTAAAGGAACAAGTTGATACATTTTACCATTTTAATAAGTTTAATTTTTATATATTTTTAAACTTAATTCCACTGTGATCAGAGGAGGTCTGAGAACCCAAGAGGATGTCTGGTAATGGTCAACATACCTTCACCACGGACAAATTTGCCTGACCAATGTTACTGATTTCTGATGAAGTGTTTTGATGTGGTTATCTATGGCATCCTTACATTCAACTTTGTGAGATGCAGTTTGGGTGTAAGGTGGCAAAGAAACTGGCTGGTGAGTACAGGAGAGGATCTGGACAATTAAATATCAGGTGCTAAATACTCAGTCCCCACTTTGGGAACTTCAGTTTTGATAAGCTCTCATCTGACCCAGGGACTTACTGACAGGGTCATGCCTTAATGACAGGATCAGAGTCAGAGTCAGCATTACTGAAATGCACCTTCCAGTTTTGTTTCATCTGACAATACTGAAGTTTGCCTGAACAATTAGTTGGGACAATTCAGAGACTAGCTTGTCAAAGCTCACTTCTGATCTGAGCTAAAACAATATGTGGCATTATCTCAAGCTAGGCAGAAACTGGAGAATTTTTCTCCTAAGATGGAATTTTTTTATGAAGGCAACAAATCTCCATAGATCCATGTGCCAACAATGTGTTTCAAAAAATTCTATTATTGTTTCTCATCCAAAGATGTTCTTTCTCTACAGATATTTGGGTTCTTTAACTTGGGAATTTAGTGACTGTAAGTTTTTGGATTTGCTCTTGGTTTTTTTTTCCCAAGATATCACAAAATTGTTTAGCTACTAGGAGTCACACCACAAGCAACAGCCTACACAAACTGAATGCAGCTTCTCTGGGAAGATATTGTGGGACTGATATAACAGAAAAAAACAGTAAAAATTGTTGCAGCTCAGCACACAGGCACCTGTAAACGTCTTTGGTTTCTCATGAGGCCTCTATGAAAAAAACAACCTTGAGAGCCACTGAGAAAAAATAAGGTAGAAAGAACTTTTATTTAATGGCAGAGGTTGCATTTGGTCAGGTAGAAAAGTGGTGCATGCAGCACTTAACTTTAAAGCTCTTTGAAATAGTGTGATATGCTGATAGAAAGCACTACAGTCCCTTTGTAAAAAGATACTCAGTAGTGATAAAAAGAGCTAGGAACATTATACTTGTGATTTTTATTTTGTGAAATACTTGTTTCTTTCTTTACACCAAAGAGTAAATTTCTCACAGAAATCTTCCAGTGTTTTATTCTATACTTTGTCGATCTGCTGTTCTTTCTTAAGAAGTGTCCTTCAGTACTTTAAATCCCTTCTTTTGTGGGGAGATGATGAGAAGGGAAAGATGAGGGAGGGGACATAGTCTTTCCTGGAAAAATAAAACTGCTAAAGAAAATTATTTTTATTTCAAATATTACTGGTGAAGAGAATCTAGGCATTACCTGTAACTTTTTTCTCTGAATCTGAAGAAAAGTATCATATGCCTGTACTCTTCTTGAGGAAGATAAAGGATATTCTATATAGGCAATCTAAGATATCATTAACTGTGCAAAGATTGAATAATCATGTTTTTTCTTAAAATTAGTCCATTAATTTATGTGCAAAAGCTCTTCATTGTATAAGGACAAGCAACCAACTTTACCATTATTCAGCAGATGAATATTACCAGTATTAAAAAATTGAGAGGCAGACAGCAGATTAGTTACAGTTTTGAGGCAAGTATTAAATATGGCATTGGTGTTAAACAGAGCCCTGTTTTCTCTGCCTCTCACTGTTAGTAATTGACTAGGTTTTCCCAACTCTTTCTTTCAGTCCTGGAAATTATTTGTTACACACAAAACTTCTTAACCTATTAATTTTCTTTAACATTGAGGAACATTGCCAATAATTATCTGAAAGTTCAAAGAAGTAATAAATGAAAGTTCAAGCAATTCCCCCTGTAGTTTTTTTGATACCTATAAAAATCACAATTTATCAAAGAAGCCAGATTTTTTAGTCTAGAAGCTAAACAGGTTATTCCTGTCACACAGTGTTCAATTAGAGTCTTTCTACTCCTAATGATTATTTTAATCAATGCTCCTGATATTCAGTGACATGTAATTCACAGATTAATTATGTTCCCTCAGTTTTAAAACTTGTTTTCTTTAAGTTAAAATTGTGGCTCTAGTTTTGATAGCTGTAAGCTATCATGACCTTCCTAAGCACTTTTTGGGGTTACATCTCTACTCTCTCTAAACTTTGAAAATTAGAGGGGTTTTAACTCATTAATATTTTTTGATTTGCATAAAAACTACAACAGTGGATTCCTGCTTAGATCTAAAATTCCTATTGGAGGGTTGACGATTCATTTTCATGAAAATGTGGTTCTTTGAGAAAGTGTTATCAGGTTTAATGTTGTAATCAGCACAGATGATGGTGATGACAGGAATTAAATTGATTAGTTTTCATTTTATGTATGTATTTGCATCCACAGGATATGCTCTGGTGGGACCTTTAAGAGATTAGAACAGTGGATGAGTTACAAATGTTTTCTTGTTATTGGCCAGGTTACCTCTCTGGTCACTTAGAGGAGCTTCACCAAAAAGTGAAGGGAGGAGTTATTTTTATTACAGAGACTAGATAGCACTGTGTAGGCAAAGCATAATATAAAAATAAAAGAAGTATAGGAATTTCTTTCTTGCAAATGAAATATGAAGGCACAAAACCTTGCTCAATATCACAGGAAATGCTTCTGGATATCTGAGAACAAACTGAAAATCTTTCAGTCTGGTTTCCTGCCTATGAAACTTTTGATGCCTGCACTCTTGAGCCTGTATGGTTTTTTTGATAATCATTATAAGACTATAATAAAGTCTTGTTCTAAAATAAAATAGACTATCATGTTTTCTCACAAATAAACTAAGCAATAGAATGGAAATTATCGGGATCTGTTTTTCTTAGAATGTGCAGTCCTGTACCTTGAAATTTATTGATTTATATTCCATTCTGCAACATTAGGATAATTTCTAGTTATGGAAAATTTTTTTTAAATTTTATGAGCATTTTATTCCCAATTGAAAACATGTAGGGCAGGATTATTTTTCAGAAAAATGTAATATGGGGGAAAAAAACCACCACAGAAGATTAACCAGCTTAATTATCTGAGAATTTTATGAACAGTGATATATAGGTACTCTTTTGAGCAACTAATCATAAATGGTGTGCATTTAATTCAGGTACAGCCTGCAATTGTGGGAAGCAGGAATTTGATAATGTCATAGCTAAAAGAAAAGAAATATCAGGACACACTTATAAAGCATTCTCCTCTTGAATGTCCTTTTTAGAGAATTCATTTAAAATAGAGACAAATTGTTTCCTGTATGAAAAAAAGCAACATATTTAGAAAAAAAAAAACAAAACCAAAAAAGGACAAAATTAGTGGATATGTGAAATAAAAGACAATGGAAAACAGTTGTCTTTTGGCACCATTTGTTATATAACATATCTCCACACTCACCAGAGTATAGGGAACTGGGTATGCTGCCTTAACAAGTGTTTGCAGCACCCCCCAGCACTGAGAGAGAATGACCCATCCAATACAGCCATTCTCTAAGTTATTTAAATGCTGGTGATCTTGGGTGGGATATGCTGTGTGGGAATTCTGGCTTTGAGCTGCTATAACAGCACAATCTCCTAAACAGAAATGTAACCCTCACTGCTGAAGGGCCAGCTTTCTAGTCCTGTGGTCTGTTAATGGAGAAAGACAAAACCCCTCAGACACAGTATTTCCTGTTTAATTTTATTTTGTTTTTTCTCCATGTTGCCTCTCCATTCATGTTCCTCAGCCATTGTTATTGTGCTTTCTCAGCACAGTGGAGGTGAGATTGAGTTAAATGATTGATTCTGTCTCTCTTGTATCACAGGGATGTATCACATTATGCAGAGAGACCATTACATTTGTAATTTTTTATTTCATATATTCTGCATCATTAACTGATCCACTGCTCTGTAAATGACTTAGCATTAGGTCTTCTGTGAGGTTTAGCTGTACATTCTCTCAACAGCCACCATGCTCAATTCAGAAAAAAATAATTTCCTTTTCCCTCATTCCTAATGTGCTTAATACGATTGGAAGATGGAGCTTGAAGTTTAAGTTGGTCTGTTGTCTTATCAGCACATAACAAATCTCTGTTTCTGTAGAGATGTTTCAGGTGAATCATTGTCCCCCCATTATTTTCATTATAGTGTGTCACTGTCTACCTCCTGTGTTATAAGTGGTGTTGCACATAATTTACAGTGGAGACATGGACCTGTCCCACTGATGACAGTCACATTGAAAGAAAGTCCATTTTACTTCACATATTTGCTACTACACTGACCAAGCTAAAAGAAATAAGATCAAATTAATATTTGCTTTTCTCTCTTAAAATCAGGGAATATGTTTCCAAATTAAATAAGGTACATGTAGTGTTGGTCATGTTTTAGTACATATTAACTTAAACCCCAGTAACTTTCAAGGGTACTAACTCTGCTCAAACTTAAACATGTATTCAGAAACACCCTTGAACTTAGGTTCAAATCTTTGATATTGCCAATATATTCCTGTTGAGGTAAATGGATTTTGATTGAGATACAGAAATAGGAAGTATAAAAAGCCTCTCTTTATCAAACAAACAACCCAAAAAATTAAAATAAAAATTACATGGGCACAGTTCATTGTTGCAGAACTAGATTTCTGTTCCTTAACCATTATTTCTGTGTTTTAGCCGAGCAATGTCTCATTTTAGAAGTATAACAAGATGTAATAGCTAAAACTCCAGTCCAGATATCTTGCCATAGTCTGTTGTTGAATAACCTAATAACTAAATTTAAAAGATTATGCTGACAGGATAGTTTGTGTTTATTGGTGTCTTTGTACCACTTAATTGGGATGAAGAAAGGTACATCTTTTCAGGGAATTCTTTAGCTTACTGGTATAGATTCCCCTGGGAAATAAGGGTCATGGATTTGGATTCCCTCATGCTGATTAATGGATTGTATGTATGGCCAAACTTCGTGAACGAAGATTTGGGAAGGGCTGTCCCCACGTGGGTGTGCCCTTCCAGCCTGCGCAGTGGATTTTAGGTGAGGCTCAGTGTGCGCAGAACTGGCCCCACCGTTTAAGTCCTGAGGTTCATCTGCCACGGCCGAGCGAGCTTGGACGGTGACAGTGAAGTCCTCAGGACTAGAACCTACAGCACCCGGCATTTCCCAGGAGGTCTCCCATCCAAGTACTAATCCAGGGCTGACCCTGCTTGGCTTCCGAGATCTGACGGGATCGGATGTTACCCGCAAAAATAAGTGCCATACTATCTTATTTCTGAATGGTAACAGCAAGATGCTGTGCTAACACATGGATTTAGCGCTGTTTGTGTGATTTCATGTGCTCCCAGTATACTTGTCAGGCCAAGGCCCTCTGCACTATTTCTGGATTACAATGAAGTTTAGAAGAGAGTGGTACATGCAAAATGCTGGCATTCCTGGAATACTGGAGAGAGAACAGCAATTTTAAAGTCTCTCACCTGTCTATTAATAGACACAGCAAGTGGGAATTTTTTCGTATCTTCTTCTTATGTTTCTGTTTCTCATCTGTTTCATTTTCATCTTGAGTGAAACCACAGTCAGGGTTGCAGTTCTAGCAGTGCACCATAGTTTCCAAGCTCAATGATCTGAGAGATTTCCTAGGAAATAAATAAACAAACAAACAAATAAATAAATAAAGGAACATATTACAATGAACTCAAAGACATTATTTTGAAAAATGAAGAATAGAGAGATGAAGGAAGGGGCAAGAAATGTAGTTTATATGTGTCTGAAGAGAACCTGCAAGAAATGCACAGGTACTTGGAAATTTTGGATTGAACATTTCTGCCAAGCATTGTGATTGCAAAACTATTTTAGGGATTTCTGCATTTTCTACAGTAAGCTGTATGACAAATAAATGTATAAAGGAATTTGGTTTGAGTGTTCCAACATTCAGTCAATGATGGTAAATAAAAAACCATTCTGCATAAGACAGACAAACTTATACATTTACTGGGGACTGATTTAATAGTCTATAATTAAGTGTAAAATTGGAAAAGAGAAAAATGTAATGATGAACAAAATTTTATAGCTAGATTTCTCAGTTGCCAAATGCTTCAGAAGGCTGCAATTTCACAGCAGGATTGGTTCCAGAATTGGAAATTGGACATAAATAATTCCAGGCAGTGTAAATGTAAATTTAAAGAAATTAATTAAGAAGCACATTTTGTCCTAATACATTCCCTATTAATAATTATAAACTAATCTCAGAGCTATGGTTTAGCAATCAAGTTATTAAAAGAAATCTTTAACTAATTGACTTCAACTGTGAATCTGTGTCTAAGAATATTTCAAACAGTTGGTCAATTTTGGTACATTATTTCATGATAATTGCACATAAAATGCTTTGGGTGTGTTGGCTGCTGAACAAGAAATATTAAGGCTATTACAGATCAGTTATTTTCAGGTATGGTATAAATAATCCTGTACCGTAACATGGTTATTGCCACTCACTAATAGTGGATTAACTTATTCTTTTCTGTTATTGTTTTTGACCAATGATCTGTGTTTTTCAATAGGGATGTTGTTGTCATTAGATCCTATTTATCAGAGAAAGTTATAGGACAGGATGACACTTTCTTTGTTCCCTAACTAGCTGTACCTAGGGATTATAGAGAATATGGTGGCACTAAAAGGAAATCACTACTCTACACTTACATAATTGACTTGGAGACATATTTAAGTCTTTGAACTGGCTTTGGAGTAGGTTTATTATAGTGCGAAATCAGCATGATGAGTGTTTCCTTGCTGTATTTTTATCATAGGATGTAAGCACAGTGGAGCCTTTAGGACTGGTAGCAAAATGAATAGTGACTGTGGAGATACAAAAATAAAGCAATCCGCCAGAACCAGCGACGGACTTGATATGGAAAGAAGTGGTGTTAAAAGAATTTGTGTCAATACCATGTGTATGATGTATTTGAATCTCCTGTCAAACATGTCAAACAAAAGGGCTCTGGCACAGAAAAGTGCTCTTTATAGGAGGTAGCAATTGACACAACTCTGCATTATTTCTGTTTGATTAAAATTCTGTTATTGATGGGACAGAATGATGGCCTGGCTTCACTGCTGGGCTGAATACCAGGTACTTTAGGAGCCAATCTTATTAACTGCTAGTTAAGTGCCATCAGCATGTCTGAGATTGGAAACATGTAAGAATGAAAACAGTACATTTGAGTATGCCAGTACATCATGAAAAAGAAGTCCCAAAACATAAAGAGCTGCAAAAGGTGAGCAGATTTATGAATTTAACTACTAAAATTAGCAAGCGTCTAAAAAGTTTTAGAAAAGTGATTTGTATTTTAACGAGATAGTTCATACTTTCTTATGGAACACTTTGGGATATTTTTAAATAACTAAATGGATCAAAATGATGTTTTGAGGGGAAGGAAGAGCAAAAATGAAGAGAGAGTGAACCAAAAGTAGAAATTCAAAAATGTGTTCATGGAGACCTCATATGAAAATCTGGATAATGCTGACAAAATTTTTCAGGGGGTGAGCTATTTTGGTAAATCCAAATAACAAAAATGGTTTAACAAAATAACTGACCCTTCAAATACTTTTATTGCAGTTGCCTTGGCACGGAACTTGGTACTTCATTGGTGGAAAAACTATAGTCTCTGTATTTTCCTTCTGATTATTTATTCTGGATTTTGAGGATGAATTATTTCTATTTATTTATTTATAGTGTTTCCATTATTTTAGTATCTAAAGAATACAACTAGACTGGATGCAATTTCCAACACCATGTAAATATGAGTGGGAGGGACTATTTAGAAAGGTGATGGAGGTACGATTATTGATAGCTACAGAAGTGATAAGAGAAGAGGTGGGGAGAATTTCAGGGTGTCTCAAGGAGTATGCAGAGAGATTTCCCTAGAGAACATTTAGATGAGTCAAACTCCATGGTTAGCTTGTTTCCCATCACAGTATCCTCCACAGGTTCAGGCTGAACAACATCCTAAAATTTAACAACAAACGAACATTTTACCATGGTCACCTTCCTTAAATCTGACCTTAAAAATCCTTTCAAAAAATTTATAAGGAATCTTACCGATAAACTTCTAAATATAAGTAAGCCTTAAAATACATTTAAGAAAAGGGCAAACTGTAGCTGATGAACTGTCTATGGCTAACAAAGTGGCTAATCTGAAAACTCAGTGCAAACAGCCTTACCTTTTTTGTTTTGCCACTTCATGCACAGGTGTTTGTATAAATGCATCATTTGGCCACGTGTTCATGTGTGTCACTATGGGCACCCATCTAATTGCACAGGGCAGTTTCACTTTACAACACTCTGCTTATGGCTGTAATCTTGTTTTGTCTTGTATCTCAGTGTGACATGTGAAAAAGCCTGATTCCTAGGAAATGTTTCCAAAGTATTCCACATTCTAACACACCTGTGAAATGCTTTATTTATTCATAATTGCATGGATGTGTATAAATACCTACACATATAGATAGACAGATAGATCCCATTTAAGCAGAAGCTTCTCAGTTCAGATATCTTCACTGATTTTGTAACTCCTCAGAGTTTATGCAAAAATCTAGCCATTATGTGTGGAAAAACTACTGCGTGCACAATAATGACTGAATAGTAAGTTGTAACAGCTTCTGTCTTACATTAGCTAATGTATATCCCTAAATTCAAAGTAGCAGCAGTTGTAATTATTAAAATTGGTGTTTTATAAGTACAATTGGGCATACCATTTACTTGTAGCAACACTGTGTTTAGCAAATATAAATGACATTTTGCTTTAATACCTTATCTGAGAGGAGCCAATATCTCCTCACTTTTAAATAGACAAAACAAATTTGAGGCTGGGACAGGAAGACAAATTCAATGCTAGGCACTGAATTAAATTATGCAGTCAAACTAGTAGAACAAGCTTAAGATAAAACCTGGTTGCAGGTATTTGCAAAGTCTACAGGCAAACATCTGGCTATGTTTTAGTCCTTCAGGTACGATATATTTTGCTAAGAACAGCAACATCAAAAATCCCATAAAATCAAAGTGGCCTTGAAGAAAATTAGAAGGTAAGAGAAAAATGTCTTTATTTATTCGTCTTACCTTGCCTTTTTTCTGCCAGTAGGTTTGTTTGAAGTGAAATAGTTCAGGATTTAATTCTGCGTAGTGCTAGCCTTAAAAATTACTTTGTTCTATGTAGTTTTTTAATATCTTTTGCTAAAAGGAAAATGTACTAGTACTTTCCAATAGTTGATGTCAGTTAACATTCAATGTACTAGGGCTGTGGTTAATGATCCCAATTGAAATCTCAAAATTTATGCCAGGTAGCAGATATATTTCTTACTTTCTAAAATGAATAGGCATTGGCCAGAGGCTAGAGACTGTCAGTTATTGCTGATGGTTCAAGGGAGATCACACCAGCACTCAATATCCATTTTACCTTTCCATTCAGTGCACCATGTATTTCCACTCTATTTACCTTCCAAGTAAAATGGAAGTGAACATAGTGAAAGCCTGGTTCAGGGCACATTACTCTGATCTGGGTAATGCACAGAACAGGCACAATATTTGCAAACATAGTGCTTAAGCTCCAGGAAGTATGTACAGCTCAAGTAGACATCAAGGTCCAATTCAGCCATCCCATTCTTGATCAAAGTATGATCACTGAAGAGGGTTTTGCCCTGGGGCATTGCTTCCCAGCTAGAGATGACTGGCCTTTTCCATCTGATGATGGAAGGACTGTTTGAGCTTTCCAAATTTTCTATGCTGTCTGTTCATACTTGGCTGATTTTGTGCAAAATGGTTCAGGATGTAATTTACACTGTCTTTTCCACCTGGACAGTGGCTCACTGAAGGGGCAACACATACCTGAGGGAAGATGCTGTTATTTGCAAAGAGGATGTTGTCAAATTTCCAAGGAAGTTTTATTTTGATCACAAATGTGGTCATTTTTTGTAGTTAAAAAATAACTATTTTGGGTATCAGGTTCAATGAACTCACAGCTTTTCAGTTCTCCAATTTGCATCAGAGGTACTAATGTATTTTTCAAAGTTAAAATTCTTCATTCATTCCCCAGTGGAATCATACTAACTGAAATCTAAAATAAATTAGTAAATACCTGCTTGAGGCAGACATCCAGAGTGCAGGCTTTCACCATCACTGGTTGTAAGCAGTGATAGCAAAGGAATCAGCAAGAGAAAACATCAACTGATAGTTTGAAGTGAGGGGTAACCAGCTATAGTTTCATTAGTTTTGGTAAGTAGGTAGAGCTAGAACAGATACTGGAGATACTTGTCCTCTGAAGATCTGTTTTAAATTTATTATTTATTTTTCTATGCCCAGATTTATACACCAGGGATGAAATAAGTAATTTCATCTGATGTCTGTTGTAAAAGCTAATGAGAGTTAATGAACCTAAACCTGGAATGTTTAGGATGATTATCAGGAAAATGTTTTCTGACAGTGACATATACTATGGTTTGGGATTCTCCCAGACAACAAAGACCTGAGGCCAAACTTCTTGGATTGTACTGCCAAGTAGACAGAGGTCAAGAAAATACATTCTGCAAAACAGCATCATAAAGGAGGAATAGGAGGTGATGATCTGAGAATCCTGTTTGTCTGTAAATGCTGTGATTTTGTGATCCACCTTTATTTAATTTAGAAAATGATAAGCCCTTCATGGAAAATTTTCTGCATTATCAGGGCAGGATGAGAATCACTAGCACAAAAGAAAGAAAAAGAGTAGCAGCAAGAAAAGGCCTCTCAACATACTAATTAATCATAGTGTGAGTTCTCTTCCAATGGCACCTTCTTTCCAACTGCTGACATATGGTGCTTGTATAACCAGCTGATTTGCAGTATCACGTCCATACATCTGCCTGTCAGAGAGGTGGTTTGCTTTTGAAATCTGGTGGCCAGGATTCTTTGAGGGAGTGCTTAAGACAAAGGTCATCCAGAGGTACCACACAGGTTTAGGTAAGGAAAAACAGATGAGTGCAAGTGCTCACTTAATCCTCCCTTCTCCTATTCAGTCCATTATTCTCATGTTTTAGGGGCAGATGTGCAATCTGGGAAGTTTTCCAAATTCATTTTTCAGAACATTAGGTGCTCTCAACGTTAGGCACACTAAGCAAATCCCTCTTTGTAACAATTTTGCCACCAGCACTGAAGATGAACTGCTTTCAGGATGAAAATAGATGGCTGAGAACTTGGGCCAAACCAAGCAATTTGTAGATAAAATTACTTAGAAAACTTTTTAGCTAGTTTTCACACACCCTCTCTGATCTACTTAGAGTTCTTCAAGCCTTTGAGCACTTACATAAAAAGTCTTCTTACACAGACTCTTTCTGAAAACATGAGAAAAAACCCAAAGGCAGTACATGACAAGAGGCTGACAAATGCTTCTAGAAAAATTCTATGATTTAGACAATAAATCACCTATCCCAAGGTATCGATCTGATCAAAGAGTTAAGTATCCACATGTTGATACTTAACCATGTTATTTTTCTTTCTTTTGGGTTCTTTAGTTTTTCATGCCTTAGAAGAGTGATTTGTTTTCTTAATAAAGGGGACAGAATCTTGGAAGATTAAGAAGTAGCATTGAAATGGACTTCTGCCTTTAATTCAGCAACCTGTTTTTCTTTCCTGCTGCTTTTTGAGATTCCTGGTGGAGTTTAGGTTTCTTGCTGCAGAGTTCTTGAGTTAGAGTCTCTTCCATCTGTTGTAGCTCAGATGTGCTGACATTCAATAGGGTTCAACTGTTTTCTTGTGCTTTTAACTAATGGGTTGGAGAGGCTAGAGTTGTATGTCATTTGATTGCACTTTATTTAGAAGTCTGCCTTATTTATAGTTGCATATGTCTACAGGAAAGCCTACCAAAGACTGATAATTTAGATTAATAACTTTTTGTTAGCTTTCTTCTTTTTTTAATTACAAGAATTTTAAAATGTAGGGTTCACAATGAAGGAAAGATCAACTGACAGGCTTGGAATTAAGGCTTGGCCCTGCTCCTGAGTGGTTCAGAGTGTGAGCATGCCTGGCTGGGGGGCAGATTGTAGGTGCCATTGTCTTTTACAGGTTAACAGAATGTTAAATTACTTGATTCCTGCAGTACTGGTTGTACACATCTTTTGTTCTCAATACAATTGATTTCCTACATCCTTTTAACCAAAGTAGGAAGGTTAACTTTAAACCTCAGCAATTTTCATCACGGTGATGAATTCTCATATTTCTGAAGGGACATATAGAGACTCTAAATTATCATGATCATAAATCACAATTCCAATGATGGGTCATTCACAACCTCTGGGCAACCTTTTGAAGTGTCCCAATACCCTAATTTTGAAAAAAACCCAAAAAATCTTCCTCACATCTAATCTAAGTCTATCCTCTTTCAGTTTAAAATCATTGTCCCTTGTCCTGTCAGTACAAGTCTGGTAAAAACTCTCTCTCTGCCTTTTTAGAAAGCCCCCTATATATATGTTGAAAGGCCACAGTAAGGTCACCCCAGGGCCTTCTGTCTTCCAGGCTGAACAACACCAAGCTCTCTCAGCATTTCTCCATAAAAGAGGACTCCAGCACTTTGACTATTTTTGTGGCCTCCTCTGGACCAGCTCCAAGAGCTCCATGTACTGAACCTCCTGTCTTGAGGACCCCAGAGCTAGATGCAGTAGGGGTAGAATCACCTCCCTGGTCAAATTTGGGTTTTGCTGTGAAGATAAGTAAGCATTTAACTAATTTTTTTAAAAATTTTTTTCCTGCTGTTATTTCCATGGGGTTTTTTTCTGCTGTTATTTCCATGTAATGTCCAATGTAATGAATAACTTTAGTATTTATGTAAAAGTAACAGCACCAAGCAAGGAACAGTTAAATAAGAAAATGGCCTATAAACATACCCACAGTATAATGGGTGTTTCCATTAAACAACCTTCCATTATTTGAGAATCCTAAATAGGGTAGCAAAGCCATTTGTCTTTACATCAGTGACCTCAGTAGTGCTCAGAAGTTGTTGATTCAATCATGTACTTTCGGGTTAAGCACATGAATAAACAGTGATTAAATTTGAACTGTGTTCAGCAGAGGGAACAGTGGTATTATATTCAAATAGTTCTCCATAATAAATTTCACACATATATTGACTTCTTAATACTGACCACTGTGCAACATAATTAGGAGAGTATTCAATAGAAGTCTCAACAGTAAAGATTCCCTGTGTTTTATCAATGGATCACAGTAATGACTTGTTCTCACTGCATCTCTAATAATTCCCAAAGCTCAAACAGCAGGTCCATTCCAATGGCTGTAAGGGGAATTCTATGTTTACATCACAGCATATACAAAAAAAGCTATGCAGTCCTCTAAGGCTCCATAGCTTTAAGTAATTAAACAATGATTTTTGTGCTAGTGTCACAAAATCGGTGGTGCCTTATGGACACAAGCAGCTGTGGAGAACTCTTCTAAATATGTAGCTGCCTTTGGGCACCACTGAGCAAGAGAAAGGAGAAAGGGAGGTGGGGAGCTGAGGTGGGGGGACTCCAGCCAGAAAATATAGGATTAATACCCCTAGGACAAGGATAACCTCAAACCTCATGGCTTACTGCCTCCAGCTTGTGACATATTTTATTGACCCTATAATTTCTATTACAATAGTACAGGAATATGGATATAGATGTTACTAAAAAGCAAACAAGCAAGAAAAAACAATTGAAAAGATTATGCATCCATTTTTTTCCTTGGGAAAGGTGGCATGAGGAGAAGTGAGCCATGGGTAGCAGATATTAGAAACATTGCTTTCCTGCTGTAGTAAAAGACAGAGCTGAAGCTGTTCCACTTTGCATAAAAAGTGAAAGTGATGGACAGAGATTTATGCAGTAATGCAGATCATCTCTTGTCCAAGGCACAGCTGATCCAGCCTTCAGTGTATTTAGTACCATAACACTGTATGCAGTTTAACCAACATATATAGAAACAAGATCCAAAATGCTGTGCTTCTTATGTACATAGTGAAATTATCAGCTCTGATAGATGCCCATTTCACCCATAATACTCAGAGGGAGAAGGGGTCATGACAGATGCATATTTTCAGTAGTCATCTTTGACGAGAGCTGCCATAACCACCCTGAAGGAAACAAAGTGGGAAGAGTTTGATGTGATGAATAAGTAGCAGCCTAACTTAGAACAGTTACAGTTTTATCTTCCTTTCTTTGGGTATCCAAAACATGAATCCAATTGGAATGGGAGTCAGTTAATGGAAAAACAAAACCAAAAAAAGAGATGGAAAACTACTGCTTCACTACATAGAATAGTCCAATAGTCTGATGGCTAAAGGATCCAACTGTGGAAATGCAAGTTCAAATTCTTTATTGAGACTAAGGGCTTGAATTATATAATTAACACCCTTGGGAGTTTATTCCTCTGACTACCAAACTATTTGACCACAGCTGGAAATGTCGTGTGCTTTATCTACCTTTAGACAGTTCACATCTAGGTGAAAAATCAAAGCAAATTATTTCTTTATGTTCTTCTGCTTAAAGGACCTAAATAGTAATTCACATGACTCATTTCAAATGCAGGTAAGACAGGGAGACAAATGAGCTTCTTTGTTGTTAGGGGGATCAAACCTTGGTAGTGGTTGCCCAGAAGGACTCTGGAGTCTCCCTCCTTGGATATACTCAACCCCCAACTGGAACACTACTTTGTACTTGTTTTTGTCTCTAGAGTGTACTCTAGTTTTAGATTCCTAACATAGATGAGATGAATCTCAGCTGATATCAGCTGTACCTGAAAGCCAGACTGGCATGCTGAGAGACAGATAGAGCAGGAGGAAAATAGTTAGGTATATGGGGAACTGAAGAACACAGACTCTGTGTTAGACAGCAATTAAACTGAAGCCTTCTGAGATTCAAACTGGAGCTCTCTAATGGCAGAGCTACCCTTCCACATGTATCATGTTAACACATGGCCTTCACTTAAAGCCTTACTCTGAACATTGTATACAGGAATAAATCATCTGCACTTTTGAAATGTCACAAGGCAAGATGTACAGGAAAGTGACTTGCAGTTCTTTCAGTACTGAAACACAATAATTACACACTCATGATCATGACAGATACATCACACTGAAACATTTTCTCTTCTTTATTCCTTGGTATTCTGATAGGATAAGATTTAATAACTAAGATGCCTTTTTCCTATCTGATAGTTCGTTATCTATTCTTCCATAAGGCAATTAATTCAGTCTGAAATCAGAACAAAAATAAAAATTGGTGTTTAAAATCAAAGGAGGAAGATAGTGCTGCTGATTTTATATTATGCTTCTTCTCTATTTTCTCTGTAGCCAGGTATAATTTCTTGAAGAAATAAGAGTAAAAATGATTACCAAAATTTGTGTTTACACTTCTAAGGTTGTCTAAGAATAAATTTATTAGAAATTCTCACATGATTGTCTCTTTTAAGGCATTTCTTTATGTAATGATATACAAATATCACTGTTATTTTGCTTTCTTCAATTATCTTAAATGTAAACAAATTTGGAAAGCAGATTTTCACCACATTCCCAGCCTAGTCCAACTATAACTCTATGGTTTGAAAGGATCTGAGGAACCTAAATGAGAGTGGTGTGTTGCTCCCTCTGAATTGTGAAAGAAAATATCCTGAATGAGAATAGACACATTGGGCAGATAAAGCCAGATATACATTGGTATTGAAGCAGTCTGAAAAGGTTAGGTGTTTTGTTTAGCTATTCAAAATCTGTCTTTAATTTTAAAATTAGTGTGGAGCAATAATTTCTTTGTTCTTTTGTTGCAGTGGAAGATTCCTTTTATACACAGAGAATCCACAGTTTTCAGATTGTTTTGTGGGTCTAAAACCTGTTGTCAAATGAAGTTGGCTAATAGCCCTAAAAGCTTCTCATTTTTCTTTGAACATAAGAAAATCAAACATACCTATTTTTCCCTCTGCAAGACTCACCACCCACGAAGCTGACAAATAGTGCAGTTGCTTCGCATCTCTGAAAAGCAGGACAGGTTTCCTATGATTGACTTTCTTTACAGAAAAAGGTGCACTTGAAGTCTCACTCATCTCTTTGGCTCAGCTCCTGATTGTGCCATTCCCTATGTGCCTTAGGGCATCTCACTTGGCCCTTTCTGGAACCTGAAATAATTAGCCTGTCTCTTCAGAGTTTTGTGTAGCTTCCTTAATTAAGATGAAAGGAAACAAAGATCACTACAATACTGCAGAGGTCTATTATCATCTTAATAAAATAGACAAATATTGCTTCAGGGATTCTGTACTCCCTACTCTGCTTTTTCCAGGAAAGCCTGCAAAAGCCACACCAAACTCTGACGATCTGTTGCTGCATCGCTGGCCATACACACTGAAAAATACCTCACCAGTGGCTGCATTCAGTGTATAATTGTTGACCTTTACTGAATCACTCCACTAATGTTTGGTATTTATGCTTTTATTTTTAATAGATGGTACAATGTTCCTACCTTTTATAGCAATAAACTGTACCCTTTCAGGCATGATAACAAGCGCTAGAGAATTAAAGTGATTATATTGCTAGCAGTCCTACAGTTCTCGGTACCCTTAGCAGCCAAAGAGGGTGAAAAAGAACAGAAAGTATCTGTGCTGCTACTTTTAGAACATCTTTCCAAATGTTATAGATGAAGTTTTTGGATTTATACTAAGGATCCTCTCAGCAGAAGAGAGATGTTTACTGGCTTCCAAAATTTCTGGCAACTGCATTTAGGCAGTTTGAGATGTGAATTTTATTTATATGTCTCAAATAAATGCTAGTATACACAGAGAGTCTTCTGTATGAGAAGCTTGTTATTATTTATCTGAGAGGAAGCCCATAATTGTACTTATGTTTTGATTAAAGATGGTTGTCTTAACAGCAGATTTTGGATAGGTGTAACAGGAAAAGAAAAGTGAAGAAAAAGTTTATGGCTTTCATTCAGTTATAGGGTAGATCCCGATGAGACACAAGGGCTCAGTGACTGCAAATAGTCTGGAGGATCCCCCTGTAATGCAAAATATGAAGATAAATAGCTCTGCCATAGAGAAGCATAGTAATAGTCCAGTTCTCACTGTTGTATTTCAAGCAGCACATGAGGTGAGTTACTGCTGTGAATAGAAATCTTCAATATCACCACATGCACATCCACATATGTAGGATTTAAACTGTCATTTAATTTCCTCACCATTGAGGCTAACATGCTTGATCATCAATGGTAAAACTTCTGAGGGTTGGAGCAGATGAATAAATTATACCTTGTACCATTACCCTGCTTTATATTAACTTGTTCTTTCCATCCCGTTTTATAATTTCAGAGAGTTTTAAAACACTAATGCTTAGGAAAAGAGATCCTGCTTGGGACACAGCAATTTACTATGATTTAAGCTCTTAAGCAAGATTTAGAATATTTATATCTCTCTTTCTTTCTAAATGGAATGAACCTGAATAAATTACAGGGAATCTGTACACATATGTGACACATCCAACATGCATGGGTGTAGAAATGGGTATTAAAAAATATACACCCCTACGAAATTTCCTTCACAAGTGCTTTTAATAAAAGCCCAGGTACCATTATCCAAAACGGTGCCTATTTGGAACAATTTGTTTAACAATAGAAAACTTGTTTTATCACAATTGCCTTTTTGTGATAAAGTGAAAACTGGCACAGGATATCCATTATCCTCTAATGCTCCTTATTCCATTCGGCAACAAACTCATCCTGAGAAAAAAATTATTAATTAATACTTAATAAATTATTAATTAAGTATAGATTAAGTATTAATTAATTGATTAATTAATTAATTTCATGAATAATATGGTACACAGTGGTCCTGGGTTCTTCAATAATATAAGTAGAAATTAAAGTTTAGAGACAGGCTACTGGTTACTGAACCAATTACAATATTTTCCTCCATGGCAAAGTGGGCAAGTCACATTTCCTGTCTACCAGCAGATTGTTAAGACCCAAGTCTTACATAGAAACCAAACTCTGGTCTCATAAATGGAAAGTGCTAAATGTGAGAGGACCAGTTCCGCTTGTGCCTTTCTCCAGGCAAGCACTGTTTTGCAGAGCCTGATGAGGAGTGGTAATGAGGCTTGGTTGTACACAAGGTGTCCTTACCAATTCCTGTTTTGTGGCACGTGTTACAGTCCTGATAGCAGAATGGCAGCTGAAGTACGGCTCAGCTTCTGAGGAAACACAGTCTGAGCTGGCTGATGTAGAGATCAGAACGTTAGAAAAGTTCTTGCAGGGGAGGATGAAAGATTTTTCAATCACAAATTGACAGAACGGTCCAAGTTGGAAGGGACTGCTGAGGGTCATGTTGCCCGACCCTGCTGCTCAATCAGGGCCACCTAGAGCTGGCTGCCCAGGCTTGTGAATATCTCTGAGGAGGGAGACACCCCTCCTCCCTGGGCAACCTGTGCCAGTGCTCATTAACTCTAACAGTGAAAAAGTGTTTCTTGATGTTTAGAGGGAGCTTTCTTTGTCTCAGAATGTGCCCAGCCCTCTCTATGTGCATTTATCTATCATCTGTGTGTGCTGGTTTAAAGGTGAACCAGCAGGGGAAATGAACTCATCACGAGAGAGATTATAAGTCAGAGCTAAAATTTAATAATAATATTACAATAAATACACTGACACAAAAGGGAAATTGCTTTCAACTCACAAAACCCCAGAAGTATAACCCAGTGTCCTGGGGCACAAACCCAAGGGGGTTTGTTTGCCCTTGTGCTGAGACCCCCTGTGGTTCCCCCAAGTCCAGAGCAAAAGGAAAAGAAAAACCTGTTGGTGCAGGCGAGGGCGGTGATCTCCTCCTCTCAAGGTCCTGCTGCTGCTCTGGATCCGACGAGAAGTTCCCAAGGTCTTCTTACCCACCACTTATGTACCCTCAGGGAGCACTCAGTCCCTCCCACTGGGCGGGGACTCACACAATGGGTGATTAACTCTGGGAGCCAGGGGGTATTGAACTGTTGATGGCCCCTTAGCAGCTCCGCCCCCCTCAGGCTGGGTGTGACAGTGATAATGGCTCCCTGGGCAGCTGCTGCTAATGGCCCATTGACCTTGGGGAATGAATAGAGGGGGTAGAATACACAGCTTTGATCACCCCCACACAGGGTTAGCTGGTCCCTCCTGCTGAACTAGGACACCGTGTCAGGTTTTTTAGGCAGAGAAAAAAGGCATTGGTTACATGAGTTACACTTTTGAGAGGAGAAGAAGGGCTCATGGTAGTCTTGTATATTGAGGTAGTCTGATTGCTAAACTAAGATAGGTAGGTTTAAAAGCAATCTAAGCGGTTAAAATAACATGCCAGACCTTACATTATTACATTCCAGAAAAATTGCAACTTTCAAAATTTGTATTGGTTAAACTGATTAATCTGAATTGATCCTTCTCACATTGGTCCTCTGCAGTGCAACTCTGGGACTAGAGTATCCATAGACACTTCTACAACAGGCATCCTACATGTGAATAGTCCTGCTATTGATTTAAAAGAGGCTGTAAATTCTAATCTCTGTGTTGCTGCTGTTACACTGCAATCAGTACCTGAGCCAGCTAAATTAATGACAGCCAGATACAGCTAACACTGGAGTCAGTCCTTTGGATTCTGTGGCAGACCCACCTTTAAAATATAAAGCTTTTACTTAGGAACAGGAACTGAAATGTGAAAACACAATTAATACAGAGCACTGCCAGCCAGAATTGCTCCTTCTAAAACTGGTAGCAGGGTAGGAAAATTTATGGTTCATTATATTGTTCTGATTCTATTGGTTAGGAAAGGAGCTGAAGATATGCAGTGCACAGTGATGTTGCTCCAAAAGGCACAGGGCCCATCATGGCAGCATCATATTCAGCCTTTGGTCAGACTTAGCATTCATAAAGGCTCCATTTTTAACTTGCTGCATGGCTGAATTTTGTAAATGATGATAATGAAGTTTGATTGCCTTAGGTTGATGTGTCTGTCCTGGGTAAAATATCTGTGAACTTCTCCTGTGCTCTGCCATGTGTCTGACTGATGGCAATGAATATGATTTGTGCAAGTTCATAGACAGAGAGATTTTCTGGTGGGGAGGATAAGTAACTACTAATTTTAATGACAGCTACTCATGAATAAGGCGAAAAAGCTTTGAAAAAAGTTTTTTCTTGTTTTTGAATTTTCCTTTCCCAGTTGTTCTATTGGAACATTTTCCTTTTGGGATAAAGTCTCCAGGAAAAGAAAAAAGTAACAAACAGACAGCAAAGACACTGAAAACCTTTTAAATTGATTAAGAAAAAAAATATATTTGAGGAAACACCTTCTGGAGATATAAAAAGAGCTGCAAGCTGAAACATTGTCCATGCTAAAAAAAAGGTAGTCTTTCAAAAGATCTAAATTATGTATATTTTTGAAGTGTTTAGTCTTTTTAACATTTTTTAATTCCCAAAGGAGTAAAAAAAAAATCAAAAAACCCATCAGAGGCAGTTAGATATGGAGTGCCTGCTTTCAGTTCAAGAGGTGATACTTGCCCCAGTCCCTGATGTCTGTGAGTGTATTGTGAAGAAACACTACTGTTTGTTTGCAGGGTACACATATTCTCTCACCATCTAAGCTTGGGTCTTACCAGAGGGGACAATGGAGTAGATGTCACCAGGTACAGCAGTTCCTTATCTGGTTTGCCCTCTGCCAATAAATGAGAAATATAATTGACTTGTGACAGATGCACTGAAAAGTGTCAGTGCATGTCAGAAACTGAAGTGTGATAGAGCACCAATTCACACACTGAACATTTTTCATAAATTTCAGCAGAAATGTTGCCCCAGTCAGCTCTTCGAAGAGTTCCTTAAATGCTGTAATCCTAATAAAACCCCAGTTTTTATTATCTTATGGCTGCATTTACAAAATTCCCCCTAGGTTTTTTTAGCTCAGAAAGAGAAGAACAAAAGCTTTGAAAGCCATAGTGTTAGAAAACCTCCCCACCTGTACTTCATCCTCTGAAAATTATGGTCTACACACTCAAATGCTATGAATATTATAACGTACTTTATTATTCTCTTGAGTAGTGTAACTTTACTGAAATATCCCAATGCCAGGCAACTTCCACACAAATGCACCTGAATAAAAGTTAGTGCATTTAGTCTCTCACCTGCCTTTACATTATATTGATATTGATAGTAAAATAGGACTTTGCCTGAAAAAAATAATACAAATATAGCAGACAATAATGAGTGAAACCTTGCCTTACTTAAAACAGGTTTTTCATACACACTCCACACCAAAAAAGAAAAAACAAGTGTTCAAGCAAATAAAATTTACATTAACTTCTACAAGAAAGATATTAACAGCATCTGGGTTGTCTCTATTTAAATTTTCTTGCTATGTTTTAATTGTTAGCCTCATTTATTTTATATTTTTAAAGGAAAAACGTGTAATTCCACTAGTTCCCTCACTTTGTACTTCCAGGAAGGTTCCCATCAAAATATTTTTAAGTAATTCTGCATTAATTATATAAGTGATGACCAGTCCTTAACATATAGTACGTTCCTGTTGGTAATACGTGAAAAGGTCCTGTAGCCAGTAATTAAAGGAATAGCCACAGCACCATAGAAACAGGTTTAGTGTATTTGAGCTGAACAAAATATTACTAATTCATCTTATTTTTAAGTGCATGCAATTTTATTACTCCTGGAGAACTGTTGATACTATTTAAAAGCAAACAAACAAACAAATAACATAAAATCAGATCTATTTTTCAACTGCCAAACCTTTGGTCTTTGTTTCAATATGATGGGAAAAGCCCATGATATTGACTTTGTCACTGGTCTTAAAAAGTCCCACCACAAAAACTATAACTTTGAGGTTGAAGTGGTTTTACAATGATAGATTATGCCCAATGAGTTTACAGACACTGGTAGAGCATCTGTAGAATGGCTGTTGCACATCCCAACACAACTTTCATATATAAAACTCAATATGTCTTTATTTATATACAGCAGTTTATTTTCTTAAAACAATTAATGATATTTAATTATTGAACAGTAAGATCTTTTTAACACAACTAGAATTTTACACAGATGGTTTGAATCATTATCAATCACTGTTAACTTACTGTGACCTTCAATCTGACTGAAAATTGTCATAAATTATTTCAAAGAGAATTTACTCATGGCTTGATTTAATAATAAAATAATTATATGCATTGTTATGTTTTTAGATACAGAACGACTTTCAGCTGTTGGGATGCTGTAAGTATTTATTATTGTGACTGATTGATAAACCTTATACTGTGCACAGTTCTACACTTTTTAACAGCAGTGTCTAAAATCCTACAAATGAAGAAAAAAATTGAATAGTTGAAGAACTATAAAAGTACATTATTCAGAAAAAAAACAAACAACAAACCCCAGATGTGAATATTAAATAATCACAGAAGGAAATAATCACAGAAGGAAATAATCTGGAGGGCTTCAGCCAGATGGCTGCAAGAGTGAGTGCAGCATAGCTATTTTACTTTGCTTTGGAACAAGAGAATATTTGCTTTGTTACATCCATTACAATAATTTACATCCATTAGCACAAGACACCTACAAAAACACTTAAAAAATTCAGATTCTGTTGTCTATGGGCTAATGCCACTAGAAGTACTTTTTAGGCATTAATCCCCAAACTTATTTTTTTGCATGCACATTGAGAGTGAAAGGTTCTGGATAATAGTAAAAAATATGTTTTATCACAGCTTAATCACAGGTGAACCAATCAGGCCCTGGGAATGGCAGTTCAGGCTTTTGAGTGGTGTTATTTAATGTCTCATGAGGGTAAAATTTAAATGACAACTTGAAACTTACAAATATCCATTTTGAAGGCTGCAGACCACTGGAGAGAAACCAGAGAACCATGTGAATATTCAGAGCTGTAGGAGACGTGACCCATTACAGCTGTGTTACCTAGAGAAGACAGGCATGAATGAGTAATGCTAATGGACTTCAAGTGCAGAAAGCTGGCTGAAGACACAAAGAGGATGAAGTGGTCTTCAGAATTACCAAGCATAGTAAAAGAAGTAATGAGATCGTATTTCAACAGAGAAGAATCAGTTTAAAGATTAAAACCCCTTTATAGCAGCAGGAATAGGTGAGCAGTGGGGCAGATTGTAGGATCTCACTCACTGGAGGATGTTATTGAACAGCCTAAAAAAACGTACCGATTTTTAAGTTACTACAGGTAATCTTCCAGGTGGAGAAGGGAGGGAACTGATGTCAGGAGTTTTTCTACAATATAGTTCAGATATATATCAAAGGGCGAGGCAGTGTTCAGAGCATTATCATCTAGGAGAGAGCAACAGGAAAGAGGAACAGGAAAGCAGTATATCCTGCATGAAATACCAATTTCAGAGTTCTTCACCCTTTCATCCTATATACGTTTTGCCATGAACAAGAAAATAGTAAAGAAGACTCTTGGGTTCTGATTCTCAATATACATCTGTGTTGTGGACCTGTTTAAAGTCAACAGTTGGTGGCTGAAGAGGTAACAACAAAAGGTATGTATAACAGAAGGCGGCAGTTCCTGTTGTTACCTCTACAATTTAATTGTATTACCAGGTTGTCACTTTTCTCATAAAAATACCAGAAACCATTATCCTGACTGAATAAACCACCCCAATCCTCATATAAAACTTACGCTTACAGGCTTTTAGTAAGGGTGAGGGTGTAGGGTGGGTGAGTGGAAATAGCCTTGCAAATGTTTACATTGAACTGATCACATGCAGTTTTGTTATCTTTTTTTTCACTAACTAGTAATCCATTTCACTTGGGTACTTGGTTTCTTTAGTCAGCTGATAAATATAACTTGACTAGAAGCACCTTGCACAATCCATTTAAAACAAAAACAGTGTGAGAAAGGAACTGATTTCTAGATATGGAAACTTACTCTGAAGTAGAATAAAAACATAGAATGGTTAGGATTGGAAGGGATCTTTAAGATCATATAGTTCCAACCCCCCTGCTATGGTCAGGGCTGGCATTCATCAGACCAGGTTGCTCTGGGTCCCATCTAACTTGGCCTCGAACTCTTCCAGGGATGGGGCAACCACAGCCTGCTCTGGACCAGCTCCAATAGATCCACATCTTTCTTGTGCTGAGGACCCTGCACCTGGATGCAGTAGTCCAACTGGGGTCTCATGAGGCCATATGATACTATGACTAGAAAAATGTGATAATGTGAAAAAATCTTGCAACCTACATCCATAGATAATAGTCTCAAACTTGCTCCTCCATGAAAGACTTATGAGTATTTCAATATGAATTGCAAATCATCTGTTTCAATCATGCAAGCTACATACATCTCTCAGTAGATCTGGACATGAGCTTTTATGACTACTGGGTATCTCCAATGACAGAAAATGAATGCTGCTTTGTCTCTGGCAATATACAAAAAGGATGTTGTTTTTTTAATCACCAGTTTAATGGTGACAGTTGCATCTTCACTACAAGTTAGAAAAATATTCCGAGCCCTTTTGCTGTAACTTGGTACAGGTGAAGTTTTCAGTTCTATAATAACTGTGCTACCTTGTGTGGAGATAAACTAATACTGAGATCCTCTTTTACAGTACATTTCTGAAAAGCAACGGGTTCTATTGTATTGAGAATTAATATTTTTATAAACTTCCACCATAAGAGATAAAAAGTTCTTTGGAAAGAAAATTACTGTAGTGATTATCTGTGTACAAGACAGTAGGGTATTGATCAATACTATTCAGCATACTTCCCAGTCAATGCACAGAAGTAAAAAAGAAATAGGAAAGTGAAAAAAATTGGATTACAACCAAGCTTTATTATATTGGCTGCTGAACAGAGAAATGAAGCATCTATTAAAAAAAACCCAAACCCAACAAAACAAAACAAACAAACAACAAAAAAAACAAACCCAGCAGCTTATCTCATTCTCTCTTCTCTTTAGGTAAAATATGACTTCATAGTTAATGTTATAAATCATACACAATGTGATGCAAAGCTTTCAAAAGTTTCTGATGCCTGACCATTCCTGCATGAACAGAAGCACCGAAGGCTTGTAATATGTGAGAAAAGCTCTATAGGCCTGACGCCTACTTTACCATGAAAAGACTTTGATGATTTGTCAAAAAAGTGAAGCTTTAAATGGGAACACACCAGTTTCCTTGAAATTTTCTCTGTGGATCTGTACTTCTCAGTGGCTCTGTGAAGCTGGAAGAAAAGGAGCATGGCAGGGGAACAGGCAGCCTTGCCCTTGCGAATCTGGTGTAAGATTTACATTTCCAGCCTGTATCAGAGAGATTAAGGGTATTGGATGTATGACTTCCAGCTCCTCAACCACTTATTTATCAATCTGGAAAAAGGACTTTTTTTTTTCTGCACTATTTTGTTTTGCTTATAAAAATATATGTTTCTCTTAGCTTTTGCCCCAGTTAGGCATCGATACAGGATGGTTTCCAAGTATTTGGGTACTTTTTTGATATTTATTCAATATCACCCCTATAACTAGGCCTTTTAATCAAGGAATCATGTTTCTGGGTGTGCTGGTTTTGGCTGGGCGGAGTTTTCTTCAAAGCAGCTAGTATTGGGCTGTGGTTTAGGTCTGTGCTTGAAAACGTGTTACTAACAGGGATGTTTGGCTACTGCTCAGCAGGGTTTACACAGCAACAAAGCCTTTTCTGCTCCTCACCCCACCCACCAGTGAGGAGGCTCGGTATGCACAAGTAGTTGGGAGGGGACAAAGACAGGACAACTGACCCCAACTGGCCCACAGGATATCCCATACTATGGGCCATCATACTCAGCATACAGAGCTGAGGCAAAAAGAAGGAAGGGGATGACGTTCAGAGTGATGGCATTTCTTACCTTGTCACAGTTACACATGAGTGAACCCTGCCTTCCTGGGGATGGCTGAACACCTGCCTGACCCAGGAAGTGGTGAATGAATTCCTTGGTTTTGCCTTGCTTCCATGTGCTTTACCTATTAAACTGTTTTATATCAGCCCATGAGTTTTCTAACTTTTACTCTTCTGATTCTCTCCCACATTGCACTGGTGGGCAGTGAGTGAGAGGCTGTGGTGGGCTTTGTTGCTGGCTGGGGTTAAACCACAACACTGGGATAAAATTAAAGCAGAATCAGAGCATGATTCCAGTTGCTAACAGCATACACATTCAAATGTTCATGCATGCAGGCACACACTCCTGAGCAAATTGAATTGCTCTCCACAGAGTGAAACAGGAATATATTCTTTTTTAAATTCTTTACAGGATTTCTGGAGAAAGTTATAAAACAAGGCCTTTGGGAGAGGGATAATTACAGAGTTCAAAGCTAAATAAATAGAAGTTAACAACATCTCTTTATTCTCAGGCTCAGTCTCTTTCTAGAGGCTGTATTTATGGGGCACAGAGTATCTCTGTTTTCTTTAGTATCGATTGTTTTGCATTTACTGCCTGGAGCAATCAGTAGCTTTTGGACACTACTCACCATTTCTCACAAATTCAGAAAACTGAAAAAAAATTAGCTCAAAGTGTGACTTTGTTTATCTTGTGCTACCTAGTCTGAGGAAATGTGTTGTTGGAATACGTGATCTAAACAAGATTTCTGACATTATTAAAATTAGACCTTTATGGGAAAACTCAGGTCACCAAAAGTGAGGCTATAAGTCCATAGCTTTCAGTGATTCAGATGGCCTGTTCTCAAGTGGCAACACTTCTGAAGGCACCAGAAAAAAAGAGAAAGAGCTAACACATAATTGTGGATCCCACATCCTGTCTGTGACCAGCAGAGCCCAGAAGTGTTAATTGTAATGTGCTGACTTCACCAGTTAACTAATGATGTCTGAGCACAGGTAAATACTGCAATTCAAAGGTGAGCAAGTGCCAAAACCCAAGTGAGTGCCCAACATTTTAAATCTCAGATGAAAGGAAATGATAATTGTGAAGCAGTGAATCAGACATGGTCTGGTGCCCACATACAGGGTGAATTTAGGATGCTCCTCAGTTGGTGTCCAGGCATGTTAATTTACTTATTCCCATATACAGGTAAAAGGATGATAATAGATATCACTAATTGGCTGATTTTCAGAAAAAGTTGAATGTTGCACCACCATTCCCTTTCTCCCCACTGTACTACAATTATCTGTCTTTGGTGCTTTTAACTTTTGAGTCACTTATTGATATGAACTCTACGTGAACTTCAAGTCTCCAGCTTTCTGAAGTCTTGGTATGACTCAGCATAAGACATTTTCCCTCAATCAACTAAGTAAGTACAGTTTAAACAGTGCATAAATGCCAGCAATGAGACTGACACAACGGTCTGACTGTGCCAAATAGCAATTTTGATAGAGATTTGTGAGTCCTTCACTATGACTTTGCTTCAGTAAGGAGGCAAGAGCTGGAAAATATTGTTACCTGAACACAGGGTAAAGAAGGCACCAGAGTCAGAAAAGCTTTTGCATATCTAAAGCAGGGTTCAAACATCTAAGTTAAACATGCCATTTAAGCTGCAGTTTTACCTTGAAAAAGACTATTTGAGAAATGTACCTTTTTAACCTGACTCATTTCAACGTATTCTAAACATACCTAGTGCTGTGCAAAATTCTGTGTGTCACACCAGTTACAGCTTAGTTTCCTGTAGCTCTCTCCTGCTTGATTTCTCCAGTACATAATTAGATAGCTACTTTCACATTTCAGCCTTAGCCAAAGGGAGGATGGAGAACAATAATTTGGATTTCACACTTTTTTTTTTTTTAAATCAGTTGCTCATTTTCAGGCAGTGGTTATTACTGAGGCCTCCAGACATCTCTTAGGTTTGACTAAAATTAGCTAGTAGGTTCAAAAATGACTATGGTTGACTGGGAAAAAATCCTGACAGAGGAACAGGCAGGCAGGCAGAGAGATTGTTGCATCTGCAGTTGGACATGGAAGCCATACCACCCTTGCCAGCAGCCAAGTAAAGGAATGAGTTATAACTCATAAATATAAACTCATAAATGAGTTATTTAACCAAGGTGATTAAATCTCATTTAATTGAATTAAACAGCTAATGAGAGATTCACAGTCTCTGCTTGGACAAATGAAAGTCATAGCTATGGTTTGGGTTTTTTTCTATTGTTTGTTTTCTGTTTTTGTTTGGTATTTTGTTGTTTTTCTTTCCCCAGTTCTTTTTTTGTTGTTGTTGCTTTTTTTTGGTTTGGTTTGGTTTTTGGCTTTGAAAATGAGTGCTAAGAATTTCCAGTTATCCAGCTAAATATTCATAGCCATGAAATACACTAATAACGTGCCCAGAGTGAAAAGAGAATTCTGTGAATGGAAGAAATTTTTATGATTGTGACTCTTCTGTTGACATACATACTACAGGAGGAATTCTAATAAAAAAAAAAGTTCAACTTCTTTCAGAACTAAACAAGTGTGTCCTGGAAGTTATATTACAGCAGAAGGGCAGAACATCATCTCTGGGAGTGCACAAAATGAAAATGTCCTTCAACAAACAGGCTTACAGCATGCTACTGAAAAACCAACACTGGCAGACGTATGGACTCTAATACAAGGTTACATGCCTTTGCTTCTATTTATATTACACTGTTAAAGAAATCACAATAATATTTTTGCACAGTACTAGTTCAACTAAATAACTTTTTTTTCTATTCCCTCCTCAAGAAAGACTTGAACTGAAAAAAATACCAAGCCAATTCTAGCATTAATTTAGATCTTAGTTATCAGTCTCAGGATCTCAAAATGATCTCAAAAAGCAGAGCAAGAAGACTATGCATTCCCTTCACAGAAAATTCTTACTACTTGGTGAACACTAGTCTGTCTAGGTGAAGAAATGATCTAACCATATTCAATCCCACTTCAATCCAGGTAACTAGAGTAAACTTTCTCCTGTAGTTCCACCCAGGTCTTTAGTTTTATATTCTTGTGTATAATTCTTTATTCCCTCTGATTTTTACCCTGCATTCTCCTTTAACTTCAAAACAATATTTTACTCTTATTTCAAAGAGAATATGTGTGAGAGGAGAGATTCTTTACCTAAGAAAGTTTTAATTGTACAGAAGTCACTCATTTTTACTTGATTCTCCATTGTTTGACAGTTAAATTGCAATGTTAGCAGAACAAAATTGGAGATCATAAAATTAGCTTTACAGTGTTCAAACTGTTCCTTCATATTACAAAATGAACAACAACAGACATTTTTTCCCCCTCAGCTCATTGGAGATGCACAAAAAACAGAGCACTACAGCAAGAAGAACAAAATCTCTACAAGTATTCCCAAATGTTCCCTGCTCTGCTGCCTCTCTAAAAGGCCTGCTGAATTAGAATCGTTTTATGGTATGCTCAAAAGTGAGATTTCAGGAATCTCTAACCATTAGCTTTCCCCACAAACTGTAAGAGAAGTGACAAAATGATCTCAAGAATGATAGTAGAGCCACAAGCCATTGCTGAAAAGTAAGTGTCCTAACTTCTTAAGGTTTGGCTTGAAATTTGTTTGACTTAGTGCCATTTAAGAAGTTGAATCACACCAGCAGTCTCAAATTATGACATGTCAGCCTTTGTACATTCTTGAGACTAAAGCCAAAATATGAATATTTTGGTGGTTGTATGTGAACAACAAAGTGTAAATGAAGTTAAGACTAGGGTGAGTTTAAATGAAAAATGTACTCAAATGCAACACTTTTTACAGTTTTAGAACATTGTGAAGGGATCTTGCTATGAAACAAAACCAGAAAGCCACAGAACTTTTAGAGTTGCCTTGTTTTTATTTAAAAAGTTTTATATGACCCACAACTCTGATGCTGGCTACAAATAGATTCTGCTATCTTTGATGTTTGTGGAAAATTAAATTGCCACTGGAATAATTGTTTAAAAACTTGATGTACTGAATTCTGTAAGGGAATCGGTTACCTCATGAGGAGCTGCTGCTGTACCTACAAATGAGTGAGGTCTGTTATGTCTCCAAAGAAGTTCAGAATGTCATAGAATGAGGACTTTGTTGTAAGGATGTAAAGAACACAGTTGCCTGTCTCAAACACTGTCATGGCCACAGAAGGAATTTGCCATAAGATAAGCTGCCACAGCAAGAACTTAAGCACAGAAAGGAGGAATTTGTTACAGGCCTGGCAGAGGTGAGATCTGGTTAACACATCCTGGTTAATGCATCCAGACAGAAATTTCCATTGTGGGAAACTGGGAGAAAGGAAGCGACTGGTCGTACACATCTCTCCAAGTAATGAGAATAGCACCTGTGGCCACCCTGTGGATATTCAGACTTGGACTATGTAAAGGTGGTACCATCTGAAGAACACCTCTATTACCCCCACCAATGAGAAGACCAGAGTGAAGAAGGACCAACAAGACGCCACTGGATCCATGACTTGTGACTATCTTCTGCTTGATCTAGAACTCTCTCCCCCCCATCCCTTTTCTATTTCATTCTCTCTCTCTGTCTCACATTTACTATGAAATGAAATCCATACTGTTGACTTCGGCACATGCTCTCATTTGCACCTTACTTTGGGCAAAGGCATCTCTCACTAATCCAATCTTAATGTTTTTACATACTAAAAATCTGGGGTTTTTTTAAGACAAAAAATAGTGTATGTATTTGATCTATTATTAAAACCATAATTAATTTTTATTTGTGCAGCTGGGACAGCTATGACAGGATGACCTTCAAGAAAATGATTTATCCTACAGGTAGTGAGTATATTTTATTTCTGTTAAATTGAAACTGTATTACAGAGTATTACCTCCTGTGCAGTATTTCCTAGTGAGTGACTAGCTATGACTTCTAGCCTCTGATTTCTATTCTGTGGTTCTAAGATAAATATTTTCAGATTCTAAGATCAACAGACTTCATATTAAGCTGGAAATGATAACTTCTTTCCCTGTGTTTTCTCCTTTTTCATACTTCTTAAAATTGAGAAATAAGTTGGTAAAACTTTTGGGAGGGCCCTGATACAGCACATATATGTAGCTAAAACTGTAGCAGTATTGACATTTACTACTTGTTTGGACTGATAAATCATGCACTAACAACTTAGTTTACTCATTGCATTTATAGATGGAATAAAATATGTGATAGAAAACTTTCATCTAGGCTCCTATATGAAGAGAATAAAAAATAATGAGTTTGAGTTGCTGAATCCTTGTTTGTACTCTGTAAGCTATAAAAAATGCTTTAGCTTTTTGGACTTTGTATCACATCTGAGGGGCTTGTGATTAAGAAATAATACACTTAGTTTTTAACTGTTACGTGATTGATATGGAAATTGTTCTGATCTTTGGTATTAAATGATGTTCTCTTTTAGAAGCAGTGTAAAAGGAACCAGAACAAAAGCATATTTGCCCTAGAGTGTAATTTTCTAAATAAAATATTTAAATAGCTGAATGTATTCGTTGCTCTGTATTCATTGCTCTGTATTCAAGTGCCACCCATCCTTGGTTGGCATAACCTTTCCATCAAGAATTTGGAGAATCACCTCACCAATCTTGACATCTACAACACAGAATTCATCTAATACATCTGACATATTTGACACCCTTTCAACTCTGTAAGGAGAAGAACATGGTCTCCATCTAGCATTGTAGAAGGACAGACAGAAATCAAGTTTATAATTCTGACATAGGTACTTAATGTATGTTTGATGAAATGACCCTGGGAAGTACCTGTCTGCCCTAGATGATGACCTGAGAGAGAAGGGATAACTCCCAGTTTGTCTGACTTAAGTATCTAAATATTTTTTGTGTTCTTCAGAAGTCTTTTGTCTCCTTTACACATTCCTTAAACAGCCTTTCTATATAAACTCTTGGCAGAGCATTAGGTCTTTAAGATATCAAGTTGGTTACTCTCAATCTTAGAAGTTCAGTCATTTTCTCATGTTGTCCCTGCCTTGGATTTAGAAAGGATTCTCAAAGGCCTTGCATAAGCAAACAACTTGCACTTCTCTTTTTAGAGAAACTCATCTATTAGACAGAGAGAAAAGCATAGCTATTAACCTGTCTTCCCTCTTTCCTCCAAACTCTCAGACAACTGGGAGTCAAATGTTCTTCAGCAAATAATTTGGGACTATATTATGCCTTCTCACAAAAGGTAGGAAGGGATAAGTAAAATGACATTCCAAATAAATTGAAAATGCCTTCATGTATAATCAAAAGAAAAGCTTTTAAGGGGCGAGATAAGGAAAGTGAAGATTGGCATGCCATTGAGAGAATTCTTGGGGATTAGATACACTGTACATCAGAAATCTGCAATATTCTAGCATCAGCTTTTATAGACCTGTGCTGAATATGACATCTCCATGGATTCCTATTATTATTTCTAATCCCAGCTGATTTCACATGCCAATTGTATTTCAACACAATATGATCTGATTGTATCTCACAGTTGTGTTGGTCTCATTTTGCCAGTATGTCTATAAATGCACAAGTGTAAAGCAAATTAGATTCTTAGGCTAGAATGCTTTATTTCACTTAGTCCAAAATTAATCCATTTAAAAAATACTTTATATTACATCTAACAGGAGAACTCCCTACTGAGTTCTACCATACCACCTGAGCTTGGGTAATATTAATTGCATATTATGCAAAAGAAAATAGTTTAAACTTGTTACCTCAGCACAGATGTCTTCAAAAGGACTTGCATAAGCTCTTGTAACAGGAAATTCTACTCCAAGTTCCATTTACTTCATAGGTTTTGCTTCATCCTTCAGAAATGGTCATCTTGTAATATTTCTTTTCAGCTCTTTTTTTTTTTTTGGCCAGGTAAGGAAATTTCAGCCAACAAGCTTATCAATATACTGTTCAGTCACTGAATTAAATAATATGCATACCAGAAATTGCCCCAGAAAACATTCCAAGAGAAAAAAAAATAGAAAAATCAGGGAGCACAGAATCATAGAGGAGAGGAATAGAATTATTAAAGTTGGAAAAGGCCTCTAAGATCACCAAGTCCAACCATCAACCCAGCACCACCACCATGTTCACCATTAATCCATGTCTTCAGGTGCAATATCCACAGGTTTTTTGAACACTTTCAGGTATGGTGACCCTGCCGCTTCCCTGAGCAGCCTATTCAAATGTTTTACAACCCTTTCCTTGAAGAAAATGTTTGTTAATATCCAACCTAAACCTCCCCTGATACAACTTGAGGACTTTTCCTCTCATTCTATCACTTGTTACCTGGGAGAAGAGACTGACCCCCACCCTACTACAACCTCCTTTCAGGTAGCTGTAGAGAGCAATAAGGTCTCCCCTGAGCCTCCTTTTCTCCAGAATAAATATCCACAGCTACTTCAGCTGCTCCTCAACAGACTTGTGCTCCAGACCCTTCACCAGCTCACTGCACTTCTCTGGACTCGCTCCAGCACCTCAATGTTCTTCCTCAATTGAGGGGCCCAAACAGGATTCAAGGTGCAACCTCATTTGTGTCAAGTTCAGGGAGATGCTCATCTTCCTGGTCCTGTTGGTGACACTATTTTTGATACAGGCCAGGATGCCATTGATCTTCTTGGTCACCTGGGCACACTGCTGGCTCATGTTTAGCCACTGTTGACCAGCACCTCCAGATCCTTGTCTCTGGGCGGCTTTCCAGCCACTTTGTCCCCAGCCTGTAGCACTGCAGGGGGTTGTTGTGACCCAAGTACAGGACCTGGCACTTGGCCTTGTTGCACCTCTTACAATTGCCCTTGACCCATCAATTCAGCCTGTCCAGATTTCTCTGCAGACCCTTCTGACTCTGTTGGATGTTTATATGTTTATTTACAACACCCAGTTCCAAAAGTTGCTATTTCAATCTCTGGCTTTTGAATATTTTATTGTTCTTTCATTTCTGACAAGTGGAATCTCAATGAATTACTGTTCCTTCATCAAGAAAATTTCTAATTTCTCTTTTTCTTAGGTGTTAAAAGCATTAAGTTTTTGTACTGTTGGGACAGTAACAAAATTCTTATGTCCTGGATTTGGTGTCTAACTTTCATTTGGTACACCTTTGAAAGCATGTATTCTGACAAGAATAACATGGGTCATAGAATATAAAAAGTGAGTGAGGTATTAAATCTATTGCTGCTTCTTTTTGGCCTGCTACTTTTATGATTCTGTAATTTCATCAGTGCAGAATGCCCAGCTTCAACATTATGATTGAGCAGACCTTTTAAAGATACATTTACTCTTTCTTGCAATATTTCAAAACTGTATTTTCAGGATGACATGTACTGGATTTCTCTAACAATTTCAGTAATAACCCCAAGCCCTGTCTAATGAAACCAAGTAGGGAAGCAAAGGAGTCCCTGCAAGTTTCTTTTTTCTTGTTCATAACAATAAAAAACAGACTTAGAAACAATTATCAGCTGAGCAGGATACAGTTTTCCATTCCCTTCACTTATATGGGGATGTTCAGATGAATGATATTACATTTTAATATCACAACAGATTCAAAAAATGAATGCTTGTGAAAGAAAAAGCAATTCATCCTGGAAAAGAGTGGCACTCTCTGTAGTATACTCGCTCTCATCAATCATTAGCAAACAAATGCTCATATGCTTAAGATTCTATCACGTCTGTGTTCCTAATTATTTATAAAACTGACTTTTCTTTAGATAGCTGAGATGTGGAAAACATAACTTTTGCTGGGATTTACACATTGTTACCTACTCTGACAGTCAGTAGGGATCCTTAAATATGATAAAAGTTGAAACAGGTATTTCACTCTTAGTTAAAGAATAAAAGCTAGGAGCTATGAGATTTGAACCTGAACTTTGATTATACTCAGCTAATTACACCTGAGGTTCATTTTTCAAAATCATACAGAGCTTTTGCTTTTACAGATATCTTAGCTACCTAGTTTTGGCACTGTATTATCTGATGTGGAGGACTACCTGTTTTAGCATACATTTCAAAATGCGAAGATAATGAGTCCAGTTTCCTATGATTCCGGGATTTGTTAAAGCTATTTGGCACTGAATGATATCATTAAGGACTTTGAAAAGATTCAGGACTGCAAGAGCCACACTATTTGTGGCTGGCCCAGTTTGAAGCATGGTATTTTGAAGGATATCTGCTGTCTTCCTGCGGTAGAGAATTGTTACCCACATATACTAAGGTTCTAAACATACCAGCAAAGTAAAACTCAAACAGAGTTTGAGTTTTTGTCCCTCTGTGGTGATCTCTACTTATGACCTGTGAGAAATAGATCACTCATGGTTCAGATCTCTAAGAAACTTGCAGTAAAATATTTATTGAAATTATATAAAGACTTTATTTTAAAGATTGTAAATATTTCTGCTTCTGTCTTACATATATGGGTGTACTCATGGGGAGACCTTCTCTGATCTATATACACACAATGTTATGACAGACCATTTAATGCTCTTATGCTTGGACACTCTCTTGGCTTTGTTTGGGTCTTGTTGTTACCTCTTTCAATGCATTAAGATTTGTTTGCAACATTTTTTCCTATGATATCTTCTGATTTTAGGATCATCGAGTTCAGAAAAGAGATGTGAAGCATATTCAAAATGTTGTTTGGAGCCTCATTCCTTTTTTTCCTCACTAAAAATCAACAGAGACCAATTTTCCATTGTACCATACAGTCATTTTAGTCAGTGTGAACACTGACTTTTCATACAGTAGCTGTTGCTGATGCTTTACTTCTGTAACATATCAAAAGGCTCTTCTTTAGCAAACTAATTATCGTTAGGATTTTTTAATGTGTATGCAGTTTGCATCTTCCATTACAGAGGCATTCAAGCCTGAAAAGCAATTCCAGAGTCAATGATACACAGCAAAAAACTCCAACACTTCTTTGATTGTTTATATATAGAATTCTGGACAATGTTATTTATGCAACATACTTTAGTCTCTGGACTAATACATGAATTAGGACTTCATTAATAAGTCATTCTTGTGAATCACATTTATCTGTAACGTCACATTTGCTCTCTGAACATCTATGAAAATTAGTGGATATGGCATGTAAAAGCAAAAAACAATAGTATTTATTTTGTCATCAAACCATGCTTAATCATAGCTCATAATGAATAGAGCTTTAGAGTTCTCTCACTTGTGAGCTGTTTCTTTTCTGAGTGGAGAGAAATGTTAGCTTTTCAAAAATTACTCTTTAAGCCTACCTATATAATTTTTGTGACTCCACATTTAAAGATAATTCTGTTATCTCCATTGCTCATGACTACAAGGTATTATTAACAGAGTGTTTTGATGATGATCCCTGAGAAATAAATTGGGGTTTTGGCAATGTCATAAGTGTGGGTGTTCACAGCATCACATTGCCATTATAATTAACAACCCTTCTGGCATATGCAAAAGATTCTCAAGAACTACAATAATGAGTAATGAATAATCTAAGCCAGAGTTGCATGGGCATGCAGACCGAACTACATTTTAGGCCCAAAAATAAATTTCCCCATTATTAGAATGAGTCATCTTGGTAAATCAAAGCAGAGAACTGTATTGTTACAACTCTAGTGTTGTATTTTGTTTTGTAAATATTTGAAAAGTTCTTTCACCATTCTTGTTTATTTCTAGTACTTTACATAAATTTCAAGCTCATTTACCCAGACTAAAATCTCCATCACTCTTGATAATAACCACTTTATTCTATAGTTAGGAAGCATCTGTGAAAAGCTCTTTTCTGGATAGAAAAGTTCTGGTTTTGAGTATGTTGGTCTTTTATCCTGGAGGCTATTTGTATTATTACAGCTTTGTGTATATCTATTTCCCTTTTTGAGGCAATAGGCAGAACCTGAAACATGGGAGGTTCTGTCTGGTCAGTAGGAAACACTTTTTCACTGTGAGAGTGGTGGAGCACTGGCACAGGTCCCCAGGAAGGTGGTGGGGTCTGTATCCTTGGAGATATTCAAAAGCCATCTGGACATGGTCCTGGGTAACTGACTGTCATTCAACAAGTGATACTGTCCCTCTGAGATTTCAGTGTGCAAAGATGAGTGCTGACTTACATAATTATAATAAATAGATATTTATTTTAATAAATAAATAATAACATACCTCTCTAATACTGTTTATACTATAGGATATCTCAGATCATTATGATCACATTAATGATTTTTTTAAATAAGAACTAATGCTTCTGCTATTATCTTGATTTTCAGTACTTTTCACTCCTGACTGTTTTTTACAACCATATATACTGCAGTGTTCTGTGCTCTCTCAACTGCTACATGTGAGCATGTTTATCTGTAACACTCCAGATGCTCAGGTGTGTCATAGTAGTAACCTCTGTGGAAGATATTTATATAGCTTTCTCCTACCTTTTTGCCTGTGACCTGATTGTTGCAGCAGCAAATTCTGAGCTGTTTAGATTTCTGGCTACAGGAGTATCAGTGTTTCTGTCCAGTTTCCCACTGTATGTACTGATTCTCCACCATGACTGAGCACTACAGCAAAGCCAAAAGCGGCTATGAATGTCAGTACAAACACCTAGAGATGTTTAGACCAATGATCAGTATTGCTCAAAGACTGAAAATGATTTGAGGTTCTGGCCCACAGCTTAGATGTTTGCATTGTTTGAGCAATTGATTGGGACAGTTCCCTCTTCATATTCATACAGCAAAACTGGCTTGCATGACCTCAGGCAGAAACAAACCCACATTCCTGAAGTAGTTTTAGACTATTAGCATGCACTTATAGTATCAAGGTAATCACTGTGAGGTAATGAAAAGATTTGGTCCTAGGGGAACTTAAAAAAAAAAGTCATTCCAATAAAACACTGCAATAGTGTGGATTGATCTATTTAGTTAAAATGTAAGCAGCCAAAGAGTTACTCAATGTTTTTAAACACTGAAAGAAAACACCAAGAAGCTGATTAAAAAGTGACTTCTATAGGTAGGAAGGTGAATTTTCATTCTTCAGAACTGGTGAAGTTAGATCCAAATAAGGAGTTCAATAGGTTTTATACTGAGATTATTACCAGGGCATAGTCTTTGTTCGGTTTGTTATGACTTTTTTTTTGAAGGTGGTATGTTGGGATTTTTTTCTTTGCTTGTTTTTTCTTTTGCTTTTCCTGTTTTTTTTTTCTTCTTAAAAAGATAGTGATTTAACACTTTCACTGAGTATGAGCATCTTTGATCCACAGGATAAAAACGAAGTGTAGCTCAAAACTCCTGCATATCAGGCCTCTCAGATCTAAAAGATTAAGAAGGTGACACCATTGCTGGAAAATTAATTTTCTCTCTTTAAGTGAATGCATTGCACTGTACATTGGAGTTTACATCCCTTCAAAGGAGTGAAGGATTCACTGTGTGAGAACAATTTTCATCAAGATCTTACTGGGTAGTATTAAATGTGTTTTACTGCTGAACTGTTGTGGATTTAATGGCCCTTTCTATATGTAGGCAGGAGATACTACTATCATAATAATAATGGGATCTACTAACATATACAATTTTGTTGGAGAGATTGAACATAAGTTTATGTTGGGTTTTTTTCCTCAATTCAAGTTATAATAAATGTAAGCACCCGAGACTGGGCAGTTCAACCACGTAGTGCTTCTAGGCTATTTTCTTGGACAAAATAGAGGTTTCCTAGAAATTTTTAGTACTGCAAATGTTAGAGATTACAGTTTCTTAAGTATTTTCTGATTCTACCCAAAGATATGATGGCTGGAAAAGAGATTCTGTTTATAGTTAATGATTAATTACCTGCTTTACCCACTTTGACAGTTTGAGAGACTTGTAGACATAGCACAAGAGTTCTTTTCTGATTCATTGTCTGCTTAGACCACCTTATCCAGCCATTTCTGAATGAATTCTTCAAATATAGTGCTTTAAGGACAGCCGATGGATTAAGTGAACAGGGTTTAATAATAATTGAAATTAAATGAATAGCATCATGGCATTTAGAAAAGATTTAGTTTGTATGAAATATTTCTTACTGATGAGAATTGCCAACTTGAGAGTATTACATATTCAGTGTAAATTAAAAAATTGGCAGTAAAGGTTTATTGACAAAATAAATTTCAATTATCAAGTACTAAATATCTGCCCCTAATTAGAAAAGGGCAAGGTTTTTAGAGATAAATCTTGAAAAGGTTTATATGAGGCTGTTATGTTTATTGTCCATTATTTATTTTGTTTACAAGGTAGTTCATACAAAAGTAGCTAAAAAAAAACACTTGCTCACACAACAGTTTATCTGAAATGAACATAAGCAATTATTAGAGAAATGACTCAGCTTCCATATTTTTCTGTTTTCTTTCCTTTTTAACATTTCCCATTAGGGCTCATTTTCTTCTACTGGATTTCCCTTGGGTTACAGAGCAGTCAGTGCCTCATGGGAAGAATATTTGGTTATTACTTTTCTACCTGTTGTGCAAAGCTTACGAAGTTGAGATGCTGTGACAATGTAGTTTAGATAAGGCATATCTTTTCTCCTTTCCTGTCACACTAATTCTTCACAAGCTCATTTTTTGTCTTAAGACAGATTTTCCAGAGGAAGAATCCTTTTCACTGAATAGACTCTTACTGAAAAATATGTATTAGAGAAAAACAGAATCCCAGAACTTAGAAGTAGACATTATGTTTGCTCTCATTGCTAAAGCAAGAGACCTTCTTTTCTGATGATAAGCAAATGAAGCAGAAGAAGGTTCCAGTGGCCCATTTTTTAACCTACTATCAAGATGAGGAGGAAAAGGCTGGGACTCAGTACATAAGACTGAGTTCAAGAGAATCAGACAAGTATTTCCATAGAAAACGAAGGGTTTGACCTCAGTTCTCAGTTCACCTCCCATAGGCCTTAGTGCCTGTAACTATAAATGCCTTTGGGCAATCCTAGGAAAATGGTAGGTAACAGCTCAGGATGCCAGGAAGAAGATGTTTCTTCTCCATTTCCTTGGGAGTGTATGCAGCCCTCCCTATTCCTAGATATGGCCTTGTAATGTTAAGTATCTTCCCACTACAGTTTGTTGTAGGGCTCCACAAACTGAGCCACTAACGACTCAGGTCAGGACTATGCTGTTTGGAGAAAGCTGTTACTCTTCTGAATTTCTGTCCCTCAGCACAATTCACTGACTGAACCCTTCTGCAGCTGTGGAGGCTACTCTTGCTCATTCTTGTGTTTGCAGACTCCCAGGAGTCCAGTTGGTTCAGGTGGGTCATACTGAATGTCCCTATCTAGTTCCCCATGGAAGTAAATTTTTATTGTAAGTATACATTTTTCATTTTTTCCCCAGTAAGCATCATCTAATATATTTTTTTAAATTTTTAATAAATTGAATTGTTGAAAATTATGTAAAGTCATTTTCCACAGATGTAAATTGGGTAAACAGCTTCCATATTTTAATGCTATAGGAAAAAATTCTAAGGAACTTTCTGAAAAGAATTAAGACCGGTTTGTAAGTACTATTCTATTTATTATCCTCATGAGACTAATTTTGGATATATTAGTTTGATTTTCTGTTTTGTGTAATTCCTTATGAGAATTATATAATTCCAGTTTACTTAGACAAGGTGCTGGAGTCATTCCACAGTTCTTCAGGCAGCCAACTGAAACTTGGATGAAAAAGTTCTGTGATTGTGCCTTTCATCTTCAGGGTACTCAAAGAAAGCATGCCAAGTTCATTGAACATAGAACTCACCTCGGGCACTGCGTGCAATTCTGGGCCCTACAAATTAAGATGGATATGTAGGTCCTTGAATGAGTCCAGAGGAGACAACAAAGCAGGTGAAAGGGCTGGAAGGAATGTCCTATGAGGAGCAGCTAAGACCTCTGAGTTTGTCTAGTCTGTACAAATAGAGGCTGAGGGATAAACTCACTGCTCTCTACAGTTCTGAGGAGGGAAGGTGGAGAGTGAGGTGCTGATCTCTTCTCCATGAGATCTAGTTGTAGGGCATGTGGGAATGGTTCAAATCTTCATCAGTGAGGTTTAGACTGGACATTAGGAAGTATTTCTTGACCCAAAGTATTGGCAAATGCTGGAAGAGGCTTTCTAGAGAGGTGGTTGATGCCCCAAGCCTCTCGGTGTCTAAGAAGCATTTGTACAATGCACTTACAATATGCTTTGACTTTTGCTCAGCCCTGAATTGGTCATGCAGTTGGACTACGTGATTGCTGTACATCTCTTTCAACTGCAATTGAAATATTCTTGTGAATTCTATTCTATTGTATTTACTTGCATAAGAAATTGAAGTATCAAAAATAGGATTCATTTAACTAATGAAATGCTGAAATGATTCTGCTGGTTGAATAACCCTCTGGAAGCTTGTCTCTCTTCACCAACTATAAAACAAGAAAACAAAATCAAAAAGCATAACTTAGAGTACCCAACTTACTGACTGACTGACTGACTGACTAACTTTAGTAGGTAGACCAGATGGAGCCCCTCTCTAGTATACTAGCCTTAAGTAAGTTCCTCAGGGATCTATACAGTCAGTATATCTTCAAAGACAGAGTATTTCTCTTTTCAAATACTAAAAATAATGAAGTGATGATGCACTTATTGCATGCCTAAAATGGAGTCTCATGTCACATCTTTCTATGAGTAGACTAGATCCTTCCTTGGGAAGCTCTTAATTGTATTTTAGGTAGTATGATGAGATAAATATTACCAAGTTTCTTCAAATCCATGAAATTTATGAGGCAGAAAGGAGAGAAAATTGCTTGGAGTGTTACAAGTGAGAAAAATTCATGGTATAGCATCACTGAGGTGGGATTTCATCTCATCTAAGCTCACATGTCTTCAGTGCAGATACCTCAATCAAATTTAACCTCCATGTCTTTCTAGTCAATAGAGAAAAATAAGCCTTAGAATGCTAACTTTTACAGAAAGTTAAAAGAGTTGAATGCCATCCCTACACTTCAGTGTTATTGTCATTCGAGAAAGGAAGACACATCCTATTTTGAAATATGTATCTAAAATGATTGTATTTGATTACTACTTTTTGTAGGTGGTCAGCTCTTGCTATTGCCATTGACTACATATGTAATCCAGAGATTTTTTTTTTTGAGGAAAGCTTTCAGCCTCTCAGAGTTAAGAGTTTTGTCCCATTGGCTTAACAGATTTGTTACACTGCACTGACTTATAGTGGTCTCTAAAGGGCATAGAACGCACTTATTCATAAAGTGCCGATTGTCACAAGACCACTGTTTTTGCAATGATGCTTTTTGCACCCTTTAATAAGTTGCCTGACTGATGACATCTCAATAGAACCAGGGCTTGGACTTCCCCCAGAAAAATCAAAACTATTTTGAACATCTAGATAATTTACACTTTAAAATAATACAATATTCAAGACAATACCTTGCAAATAAAAGGGAAACTAACTCCTTTAGTTCCTGCATTCAGCTCTGCCTTCATAGCAGTACTCTGTCTATGGCTGAAAGGATAATTCATGAGTAATCCTGTCCGGATATTGTTGTCTTATTGATTTCACCATCTGTGTTCCCAAACATCTGAAATCTGTGTAAAGTGGAAATATAAAACATTCATTAGCTATCACTTATCTAGGAGTATTCCAAGTTAAAATAAATTTTATAATGATCTGTACATGGAAATGCCCTACCACATTATAATACTGTATGTTGTATTTATCTGACCCCAAAATGGTGTGTATGAAAAGCTTTAAGATAATACAAGTTGTAAATATGACAAAGCAGTGAAGTTTCTGAGGCCAGTAAATTGTTAGGAACAGCATTTTAAAGAACTCTGCCCAGGAGAGGTATCATTTTTTACTTCCTAGAGTTAATGATCTCGTGTCACAGATAATCTAGGTTATAATCTGTTCTTATGACTCAAGAGAATTATCTAAGAAAATACAAATAAATCATGACTGGTGTCAGGTCATTTGCCAGAGCATTGCTTGAGAGCTTTGTTTAAAACAACCTTGAGACATTTATTTTCTGGTACACTGTAAAGGGCTATCCCTTTTTGAGAAAAAAAGTCTTGTTCTTGTCTTTGTGGCACTGTTTTGTTCCCTAACTGCAGCTGGGTAACAATAATGCCCTGACTTCTCCTAAAATGAATTGATTACTCTATTAAAAGAATTCTTAAAGCAACAGGCAGATTTCAACATACAAAGTAACTTCATTCAGCAACTTAATTGCACATTAAAATAAAAACCTCCCATGTACATACTTTGTGGCTAATCTGCATCTATGAGTTTCTTAATACTTTTCAATGTGCGTGACAGAGAAATAACACACTGTATAAAAACAGATTATTACATGATACAAAGCATAGATGGTTACAGATTTAGGGCTACTATGTCAAAATTGTTTACAAAGCCAAAACAGTGGTTGTTTAATTATTGACTTTCATAGAAGCAGGAAAGCACCATGCAATCATTCCTTACTGTCACCTTAGTTTCTTTGGAAAAGACCAAACTAGGGGTAATCAGCACCTTGTGTGCAGGCCTTTGTGACCATGCTATAGCTCAGAGCAGCACTTCAGTTCCAGGTAACACTTAAAGACCTGTATCCACTCACACACTGAAGTTAACGGGGCTTAAAGCTTCTGCTTAATAGTTTGCTAAATACGGATGTCAAAGATGTCAAATAGTTAAAGGCAAGTTCCATAATAGTTTGCCTTTGGTGGGAGAGCTCAGTCCAGCCACCAAGCTGGCTTCCAAACACATTACTGCATGATGGAAGTCAGGGTAAAAACCTCTTTCATGCAGTGCATGAATAGATCAACTCCAGTTTTCCTTTTTGCTGTGCTTTAAGCCCAGCTGGACATTAAGCACCACGTAGCCGCTCACTCAATCTCTGTCCCTCCCCCCCACCCCTCTGGGTGGAATGGAAGGAGTCTCAAAAGTAAAACTTGTAGGTTTAGATAAGAATAGTTTAATAATTGAAAACAAAGCAAAATAACAATGGTAAATGATAATAATAATGACAATAAAAAGGGAAAGAAAACCAAACAAGTGATGCACAATACAATTGCTCACCATTTGCTGACTGATGCCAGATCCTCTTCCTGAGCACAAATCAGCCCCCTGTTCCAGGTCATTCCCACAGTTTATACACTGGGTATGACATTCTGGGTGTGGAATATCCCTTTGGCCAGTTTGGGTCACCTGTCCTGCCTTTGCTCCCTGAGGATAAACAAGACTTAGCAAAAACCTCAGGATAAACAAGGCTTAACAAACCATCAGTGTGTTATTGACATTATTCTCATTCTGAATCCAAACCACATCATTGTAGCAGATACTGAGAATAAATTAGCTCTATCCCAGACGAAACCTGGTCAGTTTTGTTTGGTCAGTTTTATTTGATGGAGACATTTGGTGGCTATCATCACACCAAACTATTTAAAATACAAAAGGGAGGATGGAAAGGGCAGTGAAGGAAAAAAGGAGCTGAAACATGGGGTTGGGCATTCAGTCAGGGCAAACAGCCAAAGTCTGGGCACCATATTTTGTGTAACTACACTTGTGACTGTCACTTACAGGTATACCCCTACCACTGCTGTTTTCTTGCTTGTACCCTGGAGGGTATAGTTTATCATACTTTCAGGTAATGTTTATTCTCTAAACAACTTCATAAAACATTTAGACTTACCAAAGTAAGTAATGACTTTTTTGTCTTCTCCAAAGTCATTTTAATCCAGACATATACTGATTAATCCAGGCTAGTTCCAAAGCACTGCTTTAAAAACAAAATATCCTTTCTTGGGTGCAGCTTGCAATTCTTTTTTTTCTTTATTTTTTTTTCTATTTTTCTTTTTTTTTTCTTTTTAAATTTATTTATTCTTTCTTTTTCCTAGGCAGAGGAAAAATGTGCATATATAGCTTCAGTCATGATTTCCCTTCCACAGATTTTTTATTATTCTTTCATTATAAAATTTCATATTCCATTAGTTTAAGTTACTATTTTTCACTATCTGTAGCTGTTCTGTCTTATTCTCCATAGCCAATATTATCAGCCAAATTGAAAACTGACACACATCAGTCACCTGTTTAGTAGATCATACCTACATTATTTTAAATAATGACTTCATTCTTGCTTCTTAATATATGCTTCTACTTGCTTTGTTCTCTTTTGCACTTTTTAGTGGATAATCGCTTTCCATTTTGTGTGATTTATTTTATAACAGCTGAATGAGATTGAGTTTTGGAATATCTTTTTTTTTTTGAATTATTTTTTTCCATTTATTTCCCGTATTGTTTCTGGAATACTTGAAGAACAGTTTGAAGTCCTTTCATGCAATGTTTCCCCTTTTAATTTAAGATGCTCCACAGCACCTTAAAGGAAATTCCAAACTTTCACTGTGTTCTTGTCCGTTATTTTTCATTTACACTGATTTTAATAAATAGCTCAAAGTCATCCATCTTGAAATAGGTGCCTTAATTACAGACTATTTAATTTAAATTTGTGGTTACTGCTTCCAAGGTTATTTTTCTAATTAGCTAATCTGAAATTTCTACCTTGTAACCAAAGCCAAGTCTAAGGAAGATTAAATTCTAGAGTTTAGAATGTAATTTATCTTAACTGTAGCAGACTCCCAAAATATCTACAGTGCAATGGATTATGTTCTTGAAATGGCCGTTATTCAACTCTGGCTGTCAAGGGAGTGTAGAATAACTCCCCTAGATTCTGGCATTTTATGGTGTCATTTAGCCAAATTAGTCCTTCTTTTATTGCTCAGCCCAAAATCCAGTGAACATTGCTATGATTAGACAGAATTCACCAACTGGTTCTCCTTTATATTTTGCCTGTAAAACCACATCTAACACAGGATCTCACAACATCCTTTCTCACAGAGCTCATGAAAAGGAATTCAGTGTATAGCAAGGTGTTTTCAAGTGTGATATGAGCCTTTCTATACAGTGCATGCTACCGAATACCTCTAAGAGCCAACAAAGCCCATGCTTAACTGTAGAGAGCAGTAGGTGCCCAAAGAGGCTTTTAAGGCAAAGGGATTAGGACTTCGTCCTGCAGACTGCACAACAGAATTGTTGATGTCTATGGGAAGTGATAGTGGGCAGTGTTACAGAGAATATTTGATTTGTGTCATAAATATGAGTGATTTTGTTCAAAGGACTGCAGGCCTTTCGGTCTGTTCTTTAGGAAGGGCACTTCAACAGTCATTTTCTGTCCAAAGACACCCCTACCACGATGCTCCCTTGAGAACTGTTTCAAATCCCACTCTGGCTTCTTTCTCAAGATTTGCAAGGACAAGATGGAAGAGATGACGCTGCTACAGAAAAATGGTAAATAGTTTGGCTTGTGTAGGGATAAATAATGCTTTAGATTTAATTTTCACTTTCAAAGACAGTGGCTTTGGATCAGAAAGGTAGAAGCATTGTGGAAAAAACACGTGTTTTCTATATGAAACAGAAGTGCTAGAGTAATTACATGAAGAAAAAGAGTGCCCAGTGTCTGCATCTGCATCTGTAAAAACTCTGGAGAAAATTATCTGTCATAGCCATGCCGAAGTAAGGGATGTTTTGAGGGGATGAATGTGTAGATGTTTCAAAGCATTTCTGTCATCTTGTGAGACAAAGTTCTGTTTGCTATTTTTGCATGATTCACTTGTAGACATCTATGGGCGACTGTGCAACAGGACAGGTTTCCCAGGCGGCTGTTAAATGAGCCTGAAATAGGAAATCATTACCTTGAGTACAGCAACCTTATTTCTAATTCAGGTTGTTTATCAGACTCAAGCCACTGTCCATATAGTGCTCATCATTCTGTCTCAAACAGATCCGCTCTCATGTTCCCCAGCACAATATACACATGTGGATCTCATCCATCCATCCAATATACAGAGACTGGGATCCAAGAGATATCAGGGTACCTGTGACTAGATGAATTTCTTTTTTTAGTTCCTTTTAAGTTCCCTGGTGTCTGAATTCAATCCAATGATAAATTCAAATGAGAGGGTAGGAGGGATTGGAAAAGGAGAAGTACGAGAATGTGCTTCATGTTGAAAGCCATGGATAGAAATAGGTGATCTTGTTAAGGACATATGATCACTCAGCAGATGCAAAGTTGAAGTGAAGTCTTCATACTCTAAAAATGTGAGGAAGGATGACAATGAATAAGAAGAGCTGGGATGAAGAGGGAAAAGAGTCAAAAAAGAGAGGCCATTTGGTTTCTGCAGAAAGGCCTTACTAAGACCTTCCAGCTCTATTCCATTTCAGATGCACTCATCCTGTCAAGTGTCTTAGTCTGCACGCTGTTAATTTAATTTTCTCATTGATGGCACTGAATATTAAATAACTAAAGCCCTTCTCAGAAGCCCTTTCAATTGTCTTCATATGTCCTCTACACCCTGAGCATTCCACTTACCCTTTGTAGATCCGTGTCACTGACCTTGTGGCCGTTTCAGTTCCTTGACCCCAAATCACCATTTCTATAGCTGCAAAATTCAAATGCTTTCCTAAGGAATGACTAAGTTAGGCATAATAGTAAGACTGTTGTGAAGTTTTTACTCTCTGAGTCACACTTAAAACATTCTACAAATAAATAAGACCTCTTCAATCTCCCAAACAACTCAATCCTCATGTAGTTTTTTTCCCAAATCAAAGGATTGAGATGAAAATATTTGAAAGAAATTCCTTACTTATAGAAACTAGAGACTTCAAGAAGCTTAAAAAAAAGAGAGAACTTTTTTAACATCCAGGAAGTAACTACAAGAACTCATTAACCTGATTTGAAATGGGAGATTCATATTGCTCCCTTTTTCTACCTCTGTTACAATGGATGCAGACTCTATTTCCAAGCTAAATGCTAGAAATCTTACACTTAGAAAAATCAACTTAACTTAAGATTCAGTTTTCTCAACACTGAATCTGAAGGCAAAAATTGAAAGACTTTTTAGTACACAGTGCACCATATTCTGCTCCAAAAGTTATGTACAAACCCAACCAACTTAATCTAATTATAGGTTGTCTCAGTTTCTCATCTTCATTTTTCATTCATGGTAACTGTACATTTTTATAGGGCTGTTAACTGAACATGTATTGAGATGAAAATAATTATTTATAGTATCCTGTCATGGAACGGACAAGTAATTTTCACAAGAATGTTATACACAAACTACAGTGAAACATTTAGATTTAAATTAATTTCCAAGTTGTATTTCATGAAGCCTTTCTGAAGTACATATTTTTCAAGGCATTTTCATTCTTTTTCATTATTTACAATAGTCTTGCATGTTTCTTTTTTAAAATAAATTGATACACAAAATGAATAGGAAAGATTAAATACAACCTTAAATTAATTTTTCATTACATAATCATTAGTTAGGTGTGCACATGCCTTATCAATTAGTCTCAAAGCAGGAAACTTTAACTGATTAGCATGGGTAGTGAAGTGTACTCTTCACATGTTAAATATTACAGATTCTGTTATTTTGCTTTGATTTCATTAAATACATATAGAAAATTTGTCTGTTTTCAGTAGGTGATTTGTGGTTTTTTCTTTTGTTTGTTTTTAGGGTTTTTTTACTAGTGGTTTAAATTTTTGCTCTTCCTCACTTCTATCCCCTCCTTGTTCAGTTTCTCAGTGAGTCCGTGTATCATCACATCACTTCTGCCGATAAAGTTGTCTTTGGGGTCATGGGGAAATCAGTTCAGTGAAAACTGAAACAACTTCCTAAAGGTCTTTTCAGCAGGGAAATCCAAAGAGAACCCCCTTGGCAGAACTAAGAGATGACATTGCATGGAAGGCTACTGTCCTAGTTCAGCAGGAGGGACCAGTTAACACTGTGTGTGGGGTGATCAAAGCTGTGTATTCTACCCCCTCTATTCATTCCCCAGGGACAATGGGCCATTAGCAGCAGCTGCCCAGGGAGTAATAAGCACCTTCACACCCAGCCTGAGGGGCTGTGGCTGCTAATGGGCCATCAACAGTTCAACAATACCCCCTGGCTCCCAGAGTTAATCACCCCTTGTGTGAGTCCCCGCCCAGGGGGAGGGACAGGGTGCTCCCTGAGGGTACATAAGTGGTGGGTAAGAAGAACTCAGGAACCTCTTGTCGGATCCAGAGCAGTAGCAGGACCTTGACAGGAGGAGATCACCGCTCTCACCCAGACCACAGCCCTCGCCTGCACCAACAGGTTTTTCACTTCCTTTTGCTCTGGACTTGGGGGAACCACAGGGGGTCTCAGCACAAGGGCAAACAAACCCCCTTGTGTTTGTGCCCCAGGACACTGGGTTATACTGCTGGGGTTTTGTGAGTTGAAAGCAATTTCCCTTTGTGTCAGTGTATTTATTGTAATATTATTATTAAATTTTAGCTCTGACTTATAACCTCTCTCGTGGTGAGTTCATTTCCCCTGCTGGTTTGCCTTTAAACCAGCACAGCTACACACATAGAAATGTCTATGAACATATGAGATGTGCCTACCCACAATTCAGGGTTTAGGCCTTGCTTCTGAACACCAAGTGTGTAATGCTATTCATACATCCTGCTGGCATTTCATCAGGCCACAGGCTGAGCTTCATATCTACCAGTTTAAGGCAGCCTGGACACCATAGGAGTCTCAAATATTGAGAGATACCTATGAGTGGGCACAGAATTCAAGAGCTACTGTGAGAATATATATTTGTTGGACTAGGGCTCAGTTTAAGATGACAGACATTGTAGCTGTCTCCTCTCCCATTTATCAGTGGAGGGCTAGCCATCACAGCTAGCAGAGCTGTATATCAATGTAGTTTACTCTAAGGTAGCTCCTACAACTGAGTTCGGTTGCCTAAACACAGGTATCCATTGGATATAGGTGCCTTAGGTATCTTTTCTGTCTGAAGTCAACTGCATCTGTGCGTGTATTGATGTTTGCTCCATTCAGGCCCCTAGAGTTTACACATCTGGTACTCATGTAGATACATACATGATGATACTTCAGTTCAGAGGCTGTGATCTCAGCATATTGTAGTCATAGTTGTGTGATGGAATCTGCCCCTGAACTGCACATAACACATTGATTTATGGAGTGAAGCCACCCTAAGAAAATCTCCAGCTCCACTCTACCTCCTTGCTTGTCCTGAGACAACTGTTCATGATTCTGTAGCAGAGGCAGATGGCCTGGAATAAAAATAATCATTTGTTTAGGAATGCTACTTTTAATCTAGAGTGTTCCAGTGTTCTGTTTCATCAGTGCAGCCAAACTGCTGTGTAAGCACAACTGAAGAGGTAGTAAATCACATCAGTGGTACTGGAATGGCAGGACAGGAAAGTGAAAGAGGTTGAAATTTCTTAAAGTTGTTTTCTACTGAAGTCAGTATAACTATTTCTTCAGAAAGTGAAATCTTTGTGTTAAAAACATTCCCACTTTTGTAAGCATATCTGAGGATATTTAGAAAAAATTAAACCTTGAATAATAAGAGCTGATGAAATGTTAACAATAGTTTTCATTCAGATTTCACTTGTGCAGAACAGTCTTTTAGTACCATTGCATGTGACAGGTGTTATGTTGATATGACCATTGGTATTCAGAAACCTGCACATGCTCAAAGGCTGATAGTAACCTCTTGGGGAGGGTGGTAAGAAAAGAGAATTAAATGAGATCATAAATGGTAGTTTGGTAGTTTGAAGCTGCTTTTGAAATAGTTAGTACTTTTTGCCTCTTCCTTTATCCCATTCTCACCTTCCTTCTACTTATTCTGGGGCTCATTTTGGTCCTATGGCCATACTTTACAAGAAGGTATCATGCTGTGAAGATGCTTAGAGGGCTGGAGCACTTCTTCTATGAAGACGAGTTGAGAAAGTTGAGTTTGTCCATTTTGGAGAAGGTGCTGGGGAGATTATCACACATTCCAGTACCTAAAGGGGCTACAAAAGAGCTGTAGAGGGCAATATGGGGATACATAGGGATATATTTTTGTAAGGACATGTAGGGATAGGACAGGGGGATTGGCTTAAAACTGAAAGAAGGCAGGTTTGGGTTAGATATCAGGAAGAAACTCTTCACAATGAGTGTGGTGAGGCACTGGAACAGGTTGCTCAGGGAGTTGTGGATGCCGCATCCTTGGAAGCGTTCAGTGCCAGACTGGATGGGACTTTGAGCAGCCTGGTCTAGTGGAAGGTGTCCCTGTTCAAGTATTGAAGGAGATCTGTAACACATCATGGAACTGGGTAAGCCTTACTTCAGGGAGACAGGGACAGGAATTGTTCCCTCTTGGAGCAACAAGTGGGATGGGAAGATAGCACCTACTCATAGTCTTCCTGTGTTTCATCAAGCCAGATGATGGCTACACAAATGCCAATTTCAGTAAATTCTATCAGTGAAACTGCAACTGATTTCCACAGGAATAGATAGACATTTCGACACAGTTTGTTACAATTAAATACTTTTCCTTTGCCAAGAGTGAGAGTCTGTACCTTGATAAAACAGTAGTTAATTCTACAAAGAATAAATGTAAAACAGCAGCTGAATCCATGAAGACTATACTTTAATCGATACATTTAACTCAGAGAAACAGAAAACAGAAAATCCTCTCAGGGTCCTAGTCAACATGTTCCATTGACTTCAGTAAAAACTGGATGAAGATCCAAATTATTTTGTTTAAACTTTCAAATGAAACTCTTTTCTTCAATAAATGCTGGCAACTTGAATTGAGATAAATATCTAAAGAAAAAATTCTAGTTGTATAAATTTTAGACTGCAAATATAGAACAGTAGTGGGAAGTTGTTGAAGATGGCAAGATAGGCATTAACTAAGATTTTTTCAAAATGTATCTTGTTATTTATATAATATGTTTTTAACTCAATGTGTGACATGAATGTATGCATTGAAGATAATTATCTTTTTTCCTGTTAATCAGGAAATAGACTGAAAAAACCCGCAGATAAAACTAATTCTATCATCTGATTAAAGTTATGGGCAAAGAATCCATGGATTTGAGACAACATTAATAGCTTTGAGAGCAAAAACTGCCCTCTGGGTAAAAGGTATAAAAACATCTTTTAAAGAGATAAGTCAGGAAGGTTGCTAAAAGATGAAAAAGCTACATGACTTTGCTATTCATTGAAATCTTGCACTCACTGCTACAATAAAAAGGTTTCTTTTACTGCATTAATCTCTCAACTACAATATTCTTTGTTTAAATTATGAACTAATTTGCTTCATTAAAAAAACCTGCTTCCTATTACAGATTGTGACACTGAAGAGGAACAGTTGTTGAGGTTCCAATGCTGCAGGTTTGGTTTGAAGTTCAGAGTTCTGAAGAACCATGAACCTGAGGGCATGCCTTAGGCTTGTGTAACTAATTGTCTTTACCAGAGTGACCTGACTACTTAGTCAGAAAACCAAGGAGTAGCAAGCCAAAACTTTAGAAGCATCTTTTATTCTGTGTCTACTTTATTTAAAAAACTAATTAAAGGAAGACAGCATTATAGACCATAATAGAATCTTAACTAGGAAAAAAAATAATGGAACATGTTATTGAAGTCCTCAGTATTCAAAGTTAACTATTTAGTTTTAATCAAGGTCTGTGATCATTAAGTTAATGGTAATCTCAACACAGTACATGTATTAAAAGGCTATTGCAGAATGATAATGATAAATCTTCCTGCATGACATTGATTTCTTCACCTTGATATGAAAATTAAAAAATATTTTTTCAATTATTTTTACTACTCTGAAGATAAATGACCACAAGAGTTAAAAAATTTAAGTTATCAGAACAATGCATTTCCTATCTAAATAGATAGTTTAGAAATAGCCATTTTATTTGACTACATTAATTTCTGTACTTGGTCTTGATCTCTGCAGACTGTCTAGTGTTCTGTGTACCCATTCACAGTTCATTGAACCACTGCTGCTGACAAACAGGAGGTAAAGCTTAGAACAGTACATTTCCCCACAATCTAAGGTCCTGTTTGCTAGATCTTATATGCCTGACTATGTAAGACATGGAAGGATATTAAAAGACATGTGCATCTTCTCCAAACGATAGTTGGAGAATTGAGCTTCAATTTCCTTCTATTGGTGGACTGTAAACTCGTAACATTGCCTCAGTGTGGCACAGCTTTCTACTTCAATACAAGATCTCACATGGTTCTTGGAGTGAGAGATGGGTCATGTAGTGTCCTAAAATGTTAGATGTCATTACTAAACTGGGAAGATGAGGAAGCACTGGTCTCTGAGATATCTACACTACTTAAAGCAGGGTGAAACTGTGCCAAAAATAATACAATTGTATTAAAACTAGTGGCTAAAAAGAAACTAATCCACTTATTCTGGTGAATCTGAATGATACCAGTATCCCAGATGAATTCTTAGGATATCTCCAGTGATAAAGTTTTAATTGAATCAGTTTTAATTTTCTGGCATATATGTGTTCAGATTCTGCTTAGTTTGTTACTGTAACTATGTTCCTGCAGGATGACCATGCCTGTGCTGAACAACATATTAGGACAGAGGTAGTCCTTTGGCAGAGGTTGTCCTTTCTAATAATTTTTACTCACAATTTCAACAAGTCTATTGGCTTCATGATCCACCCCTGCCTTTGGCAAACTGTAGTGACTGAACCACATGACCTCATTTCACAGGTGACTGTGTAAATATTGAGTGGAAAACAACAAAGCGAAATCTGAACACATAAGTGCCAGGCTTAAGTAAAGCTGATAAAACTAAAACTATGTCACTGAAGATACCCCAGAGTGTATATTGTGTTCTGCAGGGAGGAAGGCAGCTGCTTTGTCTGTTCAGGCTGCTGTGATCAGGGCCAGGGAAAGCCATATAGAGGGAGCAGGAAACTGCCTTTCCAACAAGTCACTGGACATGCTAAGGTGGGTCATATGGGTGAGTAGGAAAAGCACTGAAAACAGTGAACCATTATGTTGCTAGAAATAGGCAGACATCTCACTGGTGAAAAGTGCTGACATACAGAAACAGAGCTACAGAATGCCTTAGAGTTGACTGAAACACAGAGAGGAAACTAGTGAGCATTTCTTCAAGTTTATACAAACCCAGAAAGCCACTGAAGTCTTCTAGAAAGGCAGACTTGTGGAGGACACCTCCCTTGAAAATGTGCAGGTGGAAGGAGCAAGATCTTTGTTAATCCTTGGTTTAGGGTCACCCCACAACTAAATGTAATAGTCCTGTTTTACCTACTTATATATGAAGGGTTCTGTTTTTTCACTGTGAAAGTGGTATTGTGACAAAATATTGTGCCTGATGATACAAAGGGTGTGTTGCTGAGGTACACAGCCTGATGGTATGTTCACTTTAAAGAAGAAATCTGGGTAGTTTCCCAACTCTGTGTGGTCTTCCATTCATTACTCTTCCCAAATCTCTGATGCAGTTTATGGAGAATGCATGATGATATTTGATTCTTTCAAAGAAGGAATCCTTATTCATGAATTTGAGTAGGAAAGCTTTCTTCTGACTAAAGGAACAACTTAAAACAGAAAAATGCATATAGATTACTTCTTTGTATTTGGGCAATTCCTAGTCATCACATTCTTGGTTTGCTTTACTCCTGATCCTTAATCTATTCCCCTTTATCTTACAAAGAGGGAGCTTGTTCATGTTACTACCACTCCCTCTTCCCTTCCCTCCCCCCACTCCCCAAATATTTTTAGAAAAAGCAAATTAGTTTTCATAAGTCTTTCAGTATCCCTACTAACTCCAGCTGAACTATGATGGTGCCTCTGATCCTTTTATTGTTGCTACTAGTAGTTATATAGAAATCTCAATTTCTATTTCACTTTCTGGACCCTAGTGAGATGTTTTACTGGAAGACATGTATCTTTCTAGTGATTTAACTTTCACACAGCAAGTTCTAATTCCATATCCCCTTTTCTGAAATAATTCCTAAAAAAATTTCCTTTTTATCCTAAAAGTATGTTATATTGAATATTTCTCACTTCATGTGAGAAAAACTTACATAGTATCTGCACTATTCTGAGCCAAAAAATGGTTAATAAATATATTAACTGCATCTCTACACCTAAGTGTAGAAATATGGAATGATCTGATGCATGGGACTCGATCCTTGTGGGTCCCTTCAAACTCAGCACATTCTGTGATTCTGTGATATAAAATTAAAATTAAAGACACTAATAGTGGCATATATTTTCAGGTTCACTCTTCTTACATGATGTTTACAGAGACAGTCTACACTCCACACTGTTCTTTTAACACATTTACAATCTTCCTTGACCTCTGTTTCTCTCCAGTATATCTTGAATGAATTCTGCACAATTTTCCTCTTCCTTGCTGCTTCAGTACCAGAAGTGACTGGGATATGCTGGTGAATAATTTTCTCTCTGGTGTAGAAATGACAAGCTATGGAACATCTAACTGCCCTTTCATAAAATGAGAGGACTACAGTCAAAAGAGTGAAATGGCCAAGCTTCTTAGCCCTTAAAGCCCTTCTTCATGTGCAAGAATATATGATTTGGGAGGTGAAGGGCGAGGTGATTCTCCCTGTCTACTCTGCCCTCATGAGACCCCACATGGAGTTCTGCATCCATCTCTGAGGTCCTCAGCAGAAGAAAGATGTGGTCGTGTTTAGAGGCTCCAATGGGGGCCACAAAGGTGATCCAAGGGCTGGAGCACCTGTCCTGTGAAGATGGACTGAGACAGTTTGTATTGTTTAGCCTGGAGGAGAGAAGGCTCTGGAGAGAGCAGCTTTCCAGTGCTTAAAGGGGGCTTATAAGAAAGAAGGAGAGCAACTTATTACATGAAGAGGTAGTGACAGAACAAAGAAAAACAGTTTTAAACTGAAAGAGGGAAGATTTGTATTAGACGTTAGGAAGAAGTTCTTTACTCAGAGGGTAGTGAGGCATTCCTGAGTTTGAGGACACAATGTGGTTGTCTGAAGTTCCCTCTATGTAACACTTCACAAATGTCTGTAGTTGTGCTGTGCAGCATTTTGATGTTCCAGTAAGGGAATCAACAGCAGCTGCCGTTTTGAGAGGGGTAGGGTCAGAAATTTGATAATGTGCAATTATTTGCAAGTTACTAAAGCTGTGACAGAGCTAACTGGGAGAGTTCAGCACAGTGCAGTTTGCTGTTTACATGCTTTAGTGTTCAGAAGACATTAAAGTGTTTAATTTCTTAGAGGTTCTGTAACTCAATTTGTACTGTTCCCTTTTATTGTCTTGTTCCTGGTATAAATGAAATGGTTAATGCAGATTTACTGTAATAAGAGTCTTATACTAAGTGCTAACATAAACACAAATTTACCTGAATGATACAGTGGAATTATTTTCCTTGGTTATCTACAGGCTAATGTGCAAAGTAAATGGGAAACTATTTACTGCTTCCTGCTTTGATAAAAAACATTTTAATTATTAAAAAAGTCTTGAAATTAGGAGAGGCATGTCATATTTTTAATCACTCTACCCTTGGAATTTGCTCACCTTACAAACAAACTTCTCAGCAGGGTGTTGTGTATCAATATGTTCTACACGGCCTTGATAAAATGGAGGCTGAATCTGGCTGTTTCTGCAAAGTATTAGCAGTTGAAAGCAGCATCAGCAAATAGAACTTTTTTCTTTCCTATCACTATTTATCCATTTTCTATTTTACAGTTGCTATTACTGCAATAGCAATTTAACGAGTAAGTCTATTTAACAAGTTTTTTTCTTTTCCTTTCTTTGCTTCTGACAATTTACCCTTATCCTGTTGCCATTCAAATGATAGAAACTTTATAAAGGAGCTAGTGGAACACTCTAAAAGCTGTCAGATTTTAGATTGTCAAATCTTTTCAGCAGCTTATTCCACTGCTGAGCAAACTCAAGTGTGAATACTTTATATTTTCTATTTTGTTCATGATTAAAGAGGTGCTCAATCTTTTGCATAACTTTGAACTATGTCAGTGGTCCAGCTGACTTTTGGGGACAGTAGACGTGCCTGAGGTAATGTATGCTTTTATACATACACACACACACATATGTGTGTGTGTGTGTATATATATATATATATATTTAAAATCCCTCTCCAAATCAAAGCTTTGGTTCAGTGTTTGGACATGGGTTATATCCCAAAGAAAAAGGTTTCTTATCATGTCACAGGAGGATGAGAGTTGTTGACCAGATACCTGTATTTTCCAAACACAAATTGTTGAAAACCAGTCTGGAGTCTTCAGGTGGTAATAGAAAATTAAAGGGAACAAAATCGTTTATGGTTCATTGTACTGAGAAGGGTTGTAATATACTTCACACTTGCTAAGGACTTTTCTTGAGCTTCAGGTATAATGCACTGCACAAAATCATTGCTGAGTGTCAGCAGTTTTAACAGTATGACCTGACTTCTGCTTTTATTGATGAAGAATGAGGTGTCCATGTGCCATAGCTACTCTGTAAGGCAAAATGAACCAGGGGAGGCAGGCAGGGCAGGAGCCTTGAGGTCACACTGAAGGTACAGTTCCACAGTACTTGAAAAGAAAATCAGAGTATCCAGGGTCATCCAAGAGTTCAGATTGCTGGGCGCATCCACATTGGCAAGGCCAGGAGATCATACCAGCAAGCCAAGGCAGCAGTCTGAGGTCTAGTCCAGATCAGTGAGGTATACAGCCAGACACGGATGGGCAGGACAGAAAGAGCAAAAGCAAAGTGTGGTGCTAAAGTGCAGCTCCTGCTGTGTGGAACCGAGTGTTGCTTGTCAGAGCATTTTATCACGCAAATCTTTCTGCATGTGTGTTTGATTCAAGGCTGCACAGCTGCACTATTGAGCCTGACCCTGAGCGTAGGCAGGCAAACCCTTGAGTACTCAGGGCCCTGACACAGAGAACTGCAATGGAAAAGTCACTTAATGAGTATTCTAGTTAGACTTCTTTTTGTTCTTCCTGCTATTTGGGTACAGTAATTTTAGTCTTGTTTGAATTCACATGGACAGTCTGTAAGCTTTTATTTCTAGGGTGAGAGTCAAGTTGCCTGTTGAGACAGTCAATAGTCACTTTGACAGGGCAATCTATACTGACTGAACTGGTAAGCTTTTCGTTCTGTTGATGGTGAGAAATATGCTTTCCAAAAGTGATTTAGAAAGATAGTATGCTGTACAGAAATATTGCTATAGCCAGCCATTACCTTTGGATGCAGGAGTCTGTCATATTTCTCTCCACTCTGAGTAACATTGTAAGCGAAATGCTGCCATTCACTCAGGAGCCGAAGAATAAAGATCTCTTCTGGGAAGAGGTATTAAATTAGTTTGATGCCTTTTTTTTATGACAGCAGGTGTTGATGGTGTTATCTACCCTTTTGGACCTAGCCATGTTAGAACTATAGGGTCTGTCACTATGGCATCTTTTACTATAGCTCTTCCTTTGAGTCTGCACTACCTTGCAGAAGAACAAGGTGAAGGAGAAAAAGTAAAAAGAGCAAAATTCTAACCCAGAGCTCAGGGCATTTGTCTGAGAGCTTAGATCCTGGCTTTGCACTCCCTGGACCCTTGAAGTGTGTTTACACTGAGCAGCTATTCAGAAAATAAAAAATAATACATCAATAAAGAGTTTCACACAGATGACTCAAACCATAGGAGCCCTTTACCAGTATTTAGTTGCATAAACAAGGATGGTCCAGCAAAAGAACCCTCCTGAAGGTCTTTTTTATGAAAGAGAATTAAACTGCAGCTTCAGTCTCCCCTTCTGCTCCTTCCTCAAAGTCACAGCTATTTTATTCTTGTTACCTCAGTATCCCTCCATAAGGAGTCTTTATCTGAAAGTGGCTCTTAACCTTAAATCATAAAATTTTTATTTCCACATTTTTTTTCTTCTTTGAATTCAAATTTGTTTTTGTTATCTTTGCTAATTGGCTTGCATGGATTTTCTTGTGCAGACAAAATGAAAGCATTCCAGGGAGGGGAAATTATGTTTTAGTCTAAGAAAACTGCAGATGGTTCCATCATGTCAATAAATATTGAAGTGTCATTTGATGCATTAGAAGCTATGCATTTGCCAGCTTTGAAACAGTACCACTGGCAAATCTTGTTTTAAGTGTAGCAATAATCAGCAGTTACTGGTACATTAGTGGGTTAGTGGCGGCACATACACATATTTTAAAAAAAAATAAGAAAGTGTGTTTCTCTGAATTTATGTGTATTGCTTTAAATTCTCTTTTACAAGTCACTGAAGATTCAGAGGCATGAACTGATGAAAGACTGTTGTATGTATTTTGCTAATGACTTGAATTTCTTGTCAGAGAACTCAAAATGAAGTTCTGTGGGAAGGGGATGTCGCTCGGCAGGTGCAGCTGTGAGGAACTATGGTTTTAAAACATGCCAAAGAATTTTTGCTCGCTAATGAAATTCTTTTCATAGGCAGGTGCTATGCTCAGCCTGTGAATATTTTAGAGTCTCCAAAGTCACACTTTGGAACTCTTTATCCAGCTCTTGCAACCCACCCTTTTCCCCCCATGTCTTTGACTGGAACCAATTACGTTTTTTATATTTAAAGAAAAGGTTTAATCTCAACAAATATGGACAACAAAATTTGAATTTCAATATTCACCTCATTCTCAAACAGAAATTTAAAATACAGTAAATAAATTGTGAATTAATGTGCTGCTTTCTGCTGAGTGTAAAGGGAATGTAGACAATCCGTTCAAATTTAAATTTCTATATAAAGAACAATTAAGTTTAGTTGAAAGTAATCTAATCAGAAGTTGCACTGCATGATTTTAAAACTTGTCTTTTTTAGATGGACAGTCAACTTAGAAGAAGACAAAGAATAACCACGCCATGGGAAACAGTTCACATTTAATCTACAGTATAGTCTATCTTGAATTTTGATTCAGAAATTGCAAGAGCTCATAGAGTTTCCATAGCATGTCTAAGAGCTGCACATCATACTTTGTGCTCCAGATTTAGCAATATTCAATGAAAGGATGATGATTATGAGCCTTCAGGTGCTGCATCCATGGGACAGTAAAGATGTGGATAGATAGACTTGTTTTCACCTCCTCTGTTACAAGTGTACCATATGAAATTTTCAGCTTTCATGTAACTTACATACTAGAACAGGTAAAACAATGGAAAGACTTTTTATTATTAACTAAGAAACATCAAGATCAGTCTCAGGACTTCTACTGTTGATTTGATGCACAGCACATCAACAAGATGACTTATTTTCCAAAATTAAAAGGTGATCTGTTTATTAGTAGCAGCTGAGCTAAGTGACTACCTCTCATTTAACTTAGCCAAGGGCTATTGGTTCCTAATAAGAAGGTTATTTCTTGTTGCTCTTAACAAAACTGATCATTAGGTGAACTGAATGAGTCTTAAATACAAAGGTTATAACTAAAATATGGCTTAACCATGTATAAGTGACAATGTGATTCATCTAGAGAAGCATTGCTATTTTTTTCATGCTTTTAGCCATACAAAGTGCACTTTCCATTGTTTCATCTGTGGCCACTATGTTCACCTCCTTTCTGTCATTCTTAAAGGCCCAAGACACAGATATACTAATCCAGTCATCAGAAAAGCTGAGCATTTCTTTGCATCTGGATGTGCTTCGACAACCTGATGTTTGGTGGATATGATCAAATCCTCTTTGCAAATGGACTGCACGTTTCTTTAACATTTTAAAAATACCAATCTCCATGTTAAGCCACAGGACATGGAGTATCAAGGACCTAGTGTTAAGATCTACATGAATGCTACATTTTCAAGATAAAAATTGATGATAATAATTCTTTTGTTATGAGGGAAGCTGTGGCAATTAAAATGTCATAAAGTGTGACAACCTTTATGCAGTTGATCAAATATTTCAAACTTTTCTAATTCAAACAAAACAGTGATTTTAGAAAAGTCCTTCAGAGATTTTTTTTCTAATGTTTTCACTTCAGGATACAAAATGTTTCTTGGTGGCTTGAACCTACATGAAAAAGTAAAATGAAAAAAGCTTTAGTCATTTAGGACTTGGAATAATAGTGGTTATAGTTGGCTTGGACTCTGTTCTGTTTGATTGCCAGTCTGTGTGGACTTAAGCAACTCATTTAAACACAGATCATCAAAGAAATGTATTTAGCTGTATAAATGCTGATGCCTAAATACTACATTGTTTCATTTTTAATCTCTTTTACCTGATTTACTTGTCTGTTAAGTGGCAATGGAAACATTTCCTCACCTCACAAAAGTTGCATTGGAACATATTGTGAAGTCTTTTGTTGTTATTGAAAAGGGGGTGAACATGTACTGTGGATTGATAATGGAATGCAGGAGTTGTAACCAAGCAATTGATAGATGTTTTCTGGCCTAAGAGTGAACTTCTGTGTTCCTAAGCCAGAAATTGCCAATTTATCTAAGTCCAGTAGACAGTGATCCATTTAAAAAACAAAATCCCTTTACAAGTAGCAACATCCTGAGAAGGCTTAGAAAAGAGTACTTGGACAAAGTATCTTATCAGTGGCCTTTCCAAGGAAGCTGGGATACCTTGATAAAAGGTTTTACTGCTCCAGCTTGCTCAAGAAAATGAGACTTCCAAGGCTGTCAATCTTCTGTCTTTCTGAAAACTGAAATATCATAAAAAGAAGCAGGTGTTGCTGAGCAAGAGAAATAAAAGAAATTGAATGGGGAGCTTTGTTAGAGCACTTAAAACCCCACAAACAGCATTCACAGAAGGGAAAAAGGAATGCAGAAAATAAGCCAGATACAAGAATAAAGCAATAACTGTAAAGTGAAATGAGAACACTAAATGCAAAAGGTGATAATAGTTTTTAGTTTAAAAAAATAGAAAATGAATAGAAATAAATGTGTAATCAGCACAGAGGTAAAAAGGGAATCAGATTCTGTGGAAGTATGATCAGCAAGTTTTTAGGAACATAATTAGGTGTAATAATACTTGGCATTTTATAGTGGGTGTTGAAAAGTCCTTGGTTTTAAGTGTTCTAACATGTGATTTGAATCTACCAGAAAGTTATTTCTTTTTTATTTTTTTCTTTTGTGGTGGTAATTACAGACTTTCATGGACCTAATTAGAAATTGAAGTTGATTTTTTTGAATTTTAGAGCATTAATTTCCTTAAAAATGTCATAGTTCCTGATAGGCCTGGAAATGAACACTGAAGAGAAAAAATACTGTTCTGAGCTTAGTGAAGCAAACTAATGTGTTACTTAGGTATATAGTTCCTATTTTAAACATTAGTTCATGGTCTGCTAAATTCTGTAGTGCTTCTATCTTAGAAAAGAACTGGAAAGGAGATCTTCAGAAGTTTCCTCCATTGGTTAATTCCATTCTGAATACAATTAATCAGGATATAGATCATCCGCTTTTATTTCCAAAGAAGAAAGAAAAAAAAGTAATAGGATATAGTATGTCCATGTAAAACCAGTGAAAGAGTTAAACTGCCAGATGAGGGATTGCAGGTAATGAGAGACCAATTTAGTGCAGCATGTGTTGCATGCATGAGCATCAAAGGGAAATTTTTTTAAAGGAAGGCTTGCCAAAAGAGAAAACTTGGTCATGTGAAATATATGTTACCAAAAAGTAGCCAAAAGGAAAGATCTGACCCTTGTGATTTAGCAGTAAACTATTCCTTACGGAAAGGATATGACTGATAAAGATGGACATGTGGAACTAAACTTTCAGGAGAGCATAGAAAATGGGATAGATTTGTACTGCTGACCTCAACATCAGAGCAAACGGAGAATAGTGTGTTATGAGACATTTAGAAGAATTAAAACTAATGGAGCAGAAGTAATGGATGATTTCAATGGTACACCACAAATCAATCAAATATCACAATAAATGTCAGCAAAAGTAACTTCCTAAAGATTTTAAACAACTAATTCTCAGAAAAAAGTATTTCAATACCTACAAGTTAAGAAATTCCTCTCAGCCTATTCTCTTGCAATTCAGAGAAAATAATGGGGAAAAAAAACCAACCCAGCTAAGGTGAAAGCTTTAACAAATACTGACCAAAACATAGTTAGAAAAAGCCCACTCATTCTATTTAGGAAGAAAAAATAACAGAATTCAATCAAATGCCATTTATCTGCACAAGATATGTTTAAAAGGCTGCCTTTAACAAACACAGTGTATAAAATTCAAACCCAAAAAACTCATCTGATATCTTAGAATCTAAATGTTTTGTGAAAATGTTCTGTCTGACAAAACTTTTGTGTTCTGAGATGTTGCCTTCTATAGTTGCTCAGTTCCCAGGTCCTATAGCCCTTACTATAGCTGTAGAAAGAAGGCTAACTCTGCAAGCAGATGCTCCTTTCTGTAGACCGATTTTCCAGATAGATAGTTCCTTGTGGAATGGGCAGCTGATGAAGGAAAACAAACCCCATTTAATTCTCCAAATATGGACTTTTTCATAATTTGTCTTTAACAGAAAAATTTAAACTCCTGTCTTTTCTGTCTCATTTGAGGATACCAGTGCTTTCCAAAAACAAAATAGAAAGTCATTTCACTCTTTGGCAAGCCCTAGTTAAAATGGCAGTATATGGAGGCTTCCTGAGCCTGTCTTTAATTGTCATGGAGACATGGAAGCCACTTTGTAAGAGAAAATAGAAAATTGATGTTAAAGTCTCCATAAATATTTGAACGCTAATTATGAGCTGGAAGTTTGGAACTGTGAGAAACTCAGATCTGTAAATAGTCAAAATGCATCATCTCAAGTTAATTTGAGATTAACTCCAGCTGGGGTGGGGATTGGAATAAAAAATACTTTGGAGAAACTTGTTTGCATTTTCTGAAACTCAGCCTTTCTGAGACCTGATTCATTCTCAGATATGATTCATAGTATTATATTAGTCTTAAACATGAGTTAGGAACCACCTCAAGGGGTCAGTATACTTATTTCTATACTGTATTTAGAAGCTCTTTAGTGCAGTTTTTCTATAATTCCCTTTTGTCCTTATGACAATCAATAGCAGGATCCTTCTAGGAAAGTCCATCTGGATATGCTAAATGCTTCCAAAGACAGATGGCATATGAAATAGAGTCACACTATGCCTTATTATGACCAAATGTACAACTAAATGCAGCATGAATTGAATTTTGTAATGAGTCAATATCTTAGTCTGAACATGCTTCCAATTAGTAGAGCAGAAAATAAGTTTTCATATGAGAAAAGATCCAAAGTAATACATCAAATGCACATAAGCCATAGTCAATATCAGAACACAACTTCTAGGTTCAACACTTTGGTGCTTATTCCATGACTCAGCCCTCATGCAATGCCATAGTCAGTGCTGAGCATTCCATTCTTTTCCACTAGAGATTCCCTTGTATGTCAGGTGGCAAGGGCAAGGCATATGTCAGCACATGGAAGATAAGTGCTGAAAGTGCTCAGTGATGAAGTACTGCCTGAACCCTGAGATCTGTAGTAATGCTGGAGATGGGTTCAATTTCCTTGGCCTTGTCTGTTGGCCACAGAACACTAAGCTAAAGGGGCCTTTGCTTTTTCTTCTACAAACCTCCTTATGCTCTTTTATACCCCACAGATGATTGATGCAGTTTCCTGGATTCTCTGAGTCAGGCCCAAAGAACTCTTTGCTGACCTGCAGGATTGAAAATGCAATGGTTTCACTTCACTCAGTAAAGATGAGTAGAAAACATTATCTCTGTAAAATGGCATAATCTAATTTAATGGATTTTGTTCTAACTGTTACAATATGAGACATTAAGGGTTGTTGTGGATACAGATTTACCTTGAAAATTGTCATGCTATTTTCATTTAAGAAATGTGATGAAATTGGTGTTTGGCTAGATGACATGCTCAAGACACACAAGCAGAATACAGTCTTTGTGAGATTTCAGCTATGCCATATCCTGTACACAGCAGAGGTACTGATATGCACATGATTTATTCAGGCTTCTTCTTCTTGATTGAAGTATTTCTCAGCTTGACCTAGAGGTTAAGACTGATATCAGGAGAATCTTTAATGAGAGGAACTTCCAAGAATAACTTGAAGCATAACTGGAGATGGTCCATATAGCCAAGAATGAAATTGAATTATCCAGGTCACACCTGTGTAAATAGTTTTATTTTATCTTAAAATTTATTCAATAAAGAGTTGAACAAAATTAGAGTATTTTCTTCATCAGTTGATTTGAAAATGTACAGTGAGGAAAAGGACAAACAGTATGTGTAAGGATCTGGGATACTGGTTAAATGCAATGCAATGCATCAACATGGCAGAAGGGTACTGCTGAAAATGGTTTCTGTGAACATCAAGAAATAGCCCAGCATCATAAGCATAGCTTATTCTCATAGTATTATATTTGCATTTTTAGATGGGGAAAAATAGTTGCAATTGCTCCTTCCTGTTAATGGAATTATAGTGTTGCAATTATTTATCTTTAGAATAAGGACATTTTTGTTTGAGAACAGTTCCCTATCTAGATGATTTACCTAGAGATTTTCCTTTACACATTTGATATTTTGTGGAAGTAGTACTGAAATGTTATTTTTAAACAATTTTTTAAAATTCACAACAAGTGCAGCACTTCTGAAACCAACACATTTTCAGAGCTTTATTTTGTTCCAGCTGCAAAGCACACATTTCAGTGGTCTGTTGAAAGATTCTGTGGTAATACATGGATTTCCATGTTTAACATTTAAAACAAATTATGTCAAATAACCACTAAATTGATATCTCATCAACATGAAGAAACAGAGATTCTGATCATAAATTGCAGTCTTGCAGAGCAACATATAAAAGGTTAGCTTTAAAAAAGAAAAGTAATTAGGAATTCCTGTTTAACTCTAAATGCTAACCTCTTGTCCAATTAAGATTCATCTGCTCATAGTCTTTTTTGTGCATATCAAACATGATGTTCAAACAAAAAAAACCCAAACCCAGTCTTCATGCAGAGAGGAAATAACATCCTCATTAATGAGAATTGTGCATAATTCCTATTACTCTAAAAACATATAGTTATCTAATGAGCTATCTGTGCTTGTTGTAAACTGACTTGAAGATTAATCTTTGTTAACTGCTTGTTTAATGTTATAGTTAATAATTAGCTACCCTGTAGTTTTTATCATGCACTACTTTATTGAACTGAATTAATTCTTTTTTTAACTTATAAGAGATTGTTTATCTTTGCTCCTTTGTTACTTTGGATGAAAGATATCTGAAAGGTTATATAATTCTGATTTTGTGAGAGTTTATTCTGAATGCAAACCACAAATCATTCTTTATAACTTTCCATGTTTATTGCTTTCCACAATAAAAAAGAAACATATTATTGCTATTTTCTTCATCATAAATGGCAATCACAAAACTTTTTATCCCGTTAAATCATGAATATTTTCATATATCCTTCAGTGGAATTGGGATTTAGCAAATTAGCATAATCTGTTGTGCACTACAAATATTTTCCGAAAGCTGTAAAGATTAAGTTCTAATTGCTTTTAGTTTGACAGAGAATTTCCCCAACTTTTTCTGTTTAGAATCTAATAAAGATTTAGAAACAAAATATTTAATACTGCTCTTAAAGAATTAAATTTTGCTGCTGGTTAGACTTTGGCTGGAAAAGGTCCATATGACTTTGCTTTTTCCACCTCTACCTGTATTGCAGTATTTGTTGTCTTGCTGATTTGTGAATGGTCACCCATGTTCATATTGTATAACTTTTTCCTAGTAAAGTAAAAATAATTGTATTAAACCTTAAAGTGTGAAATAATAAATAGATAGAGAGATGATAGAGATAGATAGATAGATAGATAGATAGATAGATAGATAGATAGATAGATAGATAGATAGATAGATAGATAGCCAAAGGTTGGCCTTTATTTTTACCCAAATCAGCACATTAATAGTTACAGTTCCCACTGTGGTGATACCTCAATCCCTTGGCACACGTTACATCTGGTTTCCAGCACATGATATTAACTTTAATGCTTTAATATGTTTATACAAAGCAGCTGAGTTAAAACTGCTTGGGGGACCATAATTTTAAATATGTTGCCTTTTGTGTGCGTAACACCACAGCCATAATGCACCATTAATGTATTTTCCCCCATTTAATTACATAAAGAATTGATTATACACCTTCTGGTGTTCTGCATACTGCACTACAGAACTATTAGCTGTATTTTCAGCTAGTGAGAAGGTTATAACTCAGGTGAAATCTTGAAGCTACAATTGTTTGCAGCAGCTGAGACTGCTCTGGTATGATTAGCATGGAGGTGATACAGCACATTAACATCAAGACATTGCAAGGTCTTTACTTGCCTTGCAATAGACTTTCCTTGAAATTGGAATGTTAATTCTACTCTCTTGGGAAAGAACAACTGCCTGATCTTGTGCTCTGTTACATGGGTGTAAATCAGAAAGGACTCCTGGAATTCAGTGAAGTTATTCATGTATGAAAAGCTGTGTGATACCCTCATCAGACCTGAAAGATAATTGTGTAAGGTGACCCGAAATAAGCTTGTAGTGGAATAAAAGAAGTGCCTATAAAGTACTTTCATTGGGCTTATAAGTCAAGAATAATTTTAGACAAGCCCTCTACATTCTCATCAGAGACACTCTTGGTGTAGTAAGAGCTGACAAGGTGCATATTTTTCCTTCTCGACTTATAACTCAGTGGCTGATTAGAGGATCTTTGGAAGTGATGTGGAACAAAGACTGCTTTTAATGGTAAATATTTATTGAGCTATATATTCTTTGATTTAGTACCTTCTTTAACATATATCGCCTACTCAATTTTAAAACTAATTAACGCCAACAGAAATAAAATATACTTCAGGAAGTGATATAAAATATTGCTGTCTTGTTTTCAAGATATTGCAGGACAAAGCAATTTTGCAAAGTAGGAAGTGTTGGTCCAGAAAGGCACTCTGATTTCTTGTTCTTTATTGCACATGGTGCAGCTTCCCTGCCCTGGCCCATAACCAGACGTGATGAGAGGTGTTGGCCAATTGTGGCAAATTTGGCTGGCCAAATTTGTCATTATTGCTGCTGCTCTAGGAAAGGAAGCTATTAATTCACTGCAGTGAAATGAGCAGGTTGTAGAAATGGCTGTCAAGATAATGAAAGGGGCACTTGGAAACCAAATATCCAGCTATAGCTGTAAACTTGGGCTATTTGACAATTTTATTTCATGCCTATCCTCCTGTGGCTAATGGCAGAATTGAAACCCCCTACTTTCATCCATTTCTCTATTTCCAAGAATGTAAGAACAAAATCCAACCGTGACGAATGCAAGCATAACACTGGAAATCATTAAAGGGACTGTGCATATGGAAAATATATGACACTCACACCTTTTCCTCCAATTTCCATGGGGAGTTTCATGAGATGAGGTCAAAGCCAAACAGAAAGCATTTTTTGTTCTTGTTTAAAAGAATCACATACTGTAACTCCCTCCCACAAGAAACAAACCCAGTCTGAGTCATGGTTACCTTGTTCTGTGCTCTGACATACAACTTACATCAGACTGATTCAACAAAGAAAAAAAGTTGCTTTACTACCATTATTTAGACACTGTACCTTGAGTGTTTGTTATTTCACCCAAGCTATATTTTCCCTTTTACTTTAGAACAGAGGGTTTTTTACTTAATAAATTACTTAATACTTTCTAGAATGTAAAGTTTTATTAAACGTTGAAAGAGTTTCAAACACTCTATTCTGTATATTTCTGAAAAACCATAGGGAAATTAGTAAGTTAATTCAATAAGTTTTAATTCACTATAAACCAGAAATGATCCTTTTCAGGTAAGGACATATTTAAAAATCACAGAAAGAATAGTAAATATGGGTACCTACTCCTCTAAGAATGAGTATGTGAGAGTAAAAGTGATGTACCCTGGTTAAGCAACAAGGACAGAAGAGTCAGGGGTCGAGGCCAGGAGTGACTGAGTCTCCATTTCATGATGACTACAGCATCTGTCATGGCAGGGAAGCAGTTTCACCACCAGCATAAACTTTGTTTTGCAGGGTAGGTGTGTCTTTCATTAATTCATATGCATGTTTCTGCTTCTCACAGAGACAAGCTTCATCCATCAGAACTGTTTTATCTTTAAAGACATATTAAAACCTACTGCCGTAAGTATGATGGGGAAATCTACATGTTGATATGGAAGGAAATCATGACACTCTTTCTGCCTTTCCCTGAGACATTCTCTGTCTCTGACTCTGGAAATGGCAGCCTGGCAAAGGTAGAACCTTCACAGGAAGCACCTGCTTTTCTTTGGTCACACAAGACTCTGAAAGTTATCACCACTACCAAGTTTCTATCTGGGAAAACTAAATTAATTCTAAGATGCTGTCAGTAACTTTTCACCTGCTCACAACTTTACAAGACTCTGTGAAGGCATTGTACAACCTCGTTCTGCATGTTATTTCTAAATAAACAGACTTCATTGTAGTGACTTGAGTTAGGTACATTCACTTAAATTACCAATTTATCAATTTATCAATTATCAATTTATCAATTATCAGTGAGAGAGATAAACAACCATATCTCATTCAAAAGGGTAACAAGGCACAGTATCAAAAAGTTAGGAGAATGTTTCATTTATTTGGAACCTTTGGTCATAATTTGGCCCTTTACACCTGGGATAAACTGAGAGGTACAAAGAGGAATGGAGAAGTGTAGCTGTCTCATGTTCTACCAGCCGCTTTCCCAGTCTAACCCCAGCTAGCAACAAAGTCCCACACAGCCACTTACTTGCAACCCTGTGCTGGTTTAAAGGCGAACCAGCAGGGGAAATGAACTCACCACGAGAGAGATTGTAAGTCAGAGCTAAAATTTAATAATAATATTACAATAAATACACTGACACACAAGGGAAATTGCTTTCAACTCACAAAACCCCAGCAGTATAACCCAGTGTCCTGGGGCACAAACCCAAGGGGGTTTGTTTGCCCTTGTGCTGAGACCCCTGTGGCTCCCCCAAGTCCAGAACAAAAGGAAAAGAAAAACCTGTTGGTGCAGGCGAGGGCTGTGGTCTGGGCGAGAGTGGTGATCTCCTCCTGTCGATGTCCTGCTGCTGCTCTGGATCTGACAAGAAGTTCCTGAGGTCTTCTTACCCACCACTTATGTACCCTCAGGGAGCACCCAGTCCCTCCCCCTGGGCGGGGACTCACACAATGGGTGATTAACTCTGGGAGCCAGGGGATATTGAACTGTTGATGGCCCATTAGCAGCTCTGCCCCCCTCAGGCTGGGTGTGAAGGTGATAATGGCTCCCTGGGCAGCTGCTGCTAATGGCCCATTGTCCTTGGGGAATGAATAGAGGGGGTAGAATACACAGTTTTGATCACCACCACACAGGGTTAGCTGGTCCCTCCTGCTGAACTAGGACAAACCCTCACTCACCCTGCTAGGCAGGAGAATCGAGGGGAAAAAAGAAAAACTCATGGGCTGGGGAGGCTGGGGTAAGAACAGTATAATAATTGAAACAAAATAAAATATAATAAGAGCAATAATTAAGACAATAATAATAATTAGAAGGTCAGAGAGAGATTGAGATCGAGAAATAGCAGCTGACAGATGAATGCTGAGCTTATCCTGAGCAGCCACCAGCCCCTCTGGGCCAACTCCCTGCAGTTTATATACTGGGCATGATGTTCTGTGCTATGAAATACCCCTTTGGCCAGTTCAGGTCAGTTGTCCTGGCCATGCTCCCTCATGGCTTCTTGTGCTCCTCGTCACTGACAGAGCAGGAGACACTTAAAACCCCTTGACTTAGAAAAAGCACTGCTGAGCAACAACCAAACCATCCATGTGTTATCAATACTGAGGTGAATACAAAACACAGGTCTGTACCAGTTACTAGGAAAAGAATCAACTCTATCCCAGCCAAAAATCAGACAAATGAAAACAAATTTTACATTATTGTATGAAATTTTGGTATGGCAATAAGGAAGGAATAGGCTCTCTATAGACTGGCTTAATCATGTGGCTATTGACAGCAGTCTTTGTAATTGCCTGAGTACTGGCTTACCTCATTGGGGAGATTCTTAATTAACAAGGTAAACATGGGAAACAGGGAGTCAATAACCACTTAGGTGTTTTGAGGAAAGATTGAGCACCTTGTCCATAAAATAGAATTGATTATAATGTTTCAGCTATCTAGGTGCTTTTATAAGAGGGAAAAAAAGTTTCATTTTAGCAGACAGTTACATTATTGTGATTCACCTGGAAATTGCCAGTCTTTATCCTTTACTCTGTAACCAGATCATTAGAGGTGGAAATTATTCTGATTTCACTCACTTAAAAATCAGTTTGAACAATTCAGCTCAGCCCCTTATAGCAAAACACCATGGAGGTACTTCCAAAGGCAGCATGTTCCCCACCTATTCTTTTGTTTGAACTCTACATGTTTTTTATTTTTTTCTCCTTAAACTCTAGTTGCTAATCATTACTTTGTATTAAGCATTCTATTGATAAGTTAGTATATCTGTCCTCACAAGCAACTCTACAATTTGCAGTTAGAAAATAAAATTACCTCACAGGGGATTTTGTTTGTTGGGTTTTTGTTTTGGTTTTTGTTTTCCAGAGAGAAGTAAGTTTATTATTATTTATTTTTTAGTGATTGTGAAGGTAGGAGGTACCTGACTCAAAAGTTGTTATTTTCTAAAAGTGACCTTTTTTTGATACACAGGTATGAACACAGTACTAACAAGTAAAAGCTTTCAATAAAACAGCAGCATGTAGTTATAATACAAACTGTTACCTCTACAGAGCTTTGAGCAAACAAATGTGGGAAAGAGGAGGATCTGATGGGTTTCATTTGTGATAAACTATGTTTGAGAGTAGTGAAAATAGCTTCACTTAGTTCTCTATTCAGGATCATGTGATGAATCAGTGTGTGAGGTAATGGGACATATTTTTTCAAATATGGGTCTTGTAGTTGCTTTGTTATTAAAGCTCAGGTTAGCAACTCTGTAGAGCTTCATACACAGTGACTGAAATTCTTAGCTGATATTTTTGGGTGATATGTCTCCTGTTGTCCTGATGTTAAAAAAGCCAGTCAGGGTTGGGGGTTGCTTGTGATACAATGATTGTAAGAAGATTATTGCTTTACTTATTTCTTATTCTCACTATATATTTTTTCTTTTCTCTCCCTCTCTTTCCCCCTGCCCCCTCCCCCCGTGTACTGAGCAGGATCAAAGGAGGTTTTTTCACATTGTCACTTTTGTTTAAATTTTCCACTCTTCCCCTCTGCAGGCCCTCAGTGATTATAAACACATTGCAGGAGTTGATCTGAGGTGCAATGGTGCAGCAGAGGTGTATAAATATATTTTTGAGTGATAAATGATGCAAGAAATGCCATTACAAACCAGCATTGCTGTTAAGCTTATTTCACTACATCTTGAATTTTTTGGTTTTGTTATTTTTTTTTTAATCTAATCACTCTCCTACTTTGGAGGGTGAAGATGTTGCATATTAAAATATGCTGTCTTTCATTTATCTTTGCACCTTTCATGCTCAGCATCTTGTAAATTCATAAACTGGAAAGGAGATAGGCTTTGTGTTGTATTTGCTGTCTTTGAGCAGTCAGTCATGATTCTTTGCTATCAAAATCTGCACTGATGTTTACACCAGCAAATTGACTGTGCAGTATCATTAGATTAATTGGATGACACTTCATACTTGTTTAAGACATCAGAAATCCCAGAACACTTTTCTGTTTTATTTAGGTTTTTTTTTCCAAAATGAAACTATCTAATTTTATATCCATCTTCATCCATTTTCTTTGTTTCCCCTCTTTTATTATCTCCTCTCCTTTTATGCATTCCTAATTTCATATCCCTAATTTCAGATCCATCTTTTTATGACAGCACCTCAATGGTTTCAATATGCTTATTTAACTTCCTTTAAGGTAATTTGTGTTTCCAGTTTCAAAGGGATTCCCTAGAGTTTACATGTTGCACCTTTTAGACAGATATTCATCTATACAGAGGGCCAATTGTATTTGAACCTTTACTGCCCAGGATACCACACTTATCAAAGAATGTATTTACCAAACATCAACCAATGGTCCATGCAAACCTCAGAAGGCCCATGTAATCAATTTTGAACAATATTTTGTTAATTTTATGAATAAAGAAACTAGTGATAGGATTGCTCTCAATTTATGATCAACAATTTGCTGGATATTACTGTTAACTTGTCTAATCTTTCCCTGTCTTTAGACCTCTGATTGCTATTCATTGTACCTTCCTAGACTGTACAAAATAGTTGTGCATTCACAACACATTTTATAATTGTGAAAGTCTCTTAGTCAAAGTGCACATATTTAGTCCCTTGATCTGAATTTTGCTTTCCTAATCAAGGAATTGTTGATCTCTTCTAACACTGTCCTCAGTTAACAGAAGTGACAAAGTTCAGCATCCAAAAAATGTGCAAGTTTTTTTTTTTCACAAGAACATTATATTATTCCAGATTAAGAATTTCAGAGACTAAAGGCTACAGGTCAGCTGAAATGGTGGCATGGAGGGGTAATAGTACATAATTTCCAAAATTATGTAATATTCCTTTGTCCCAGCTGAAGTCTCTCTATCTCTCTAAAAAGAACATATTTCAGATTCCATGGCTTACCATATTCCAAGCATCGTTAATATGTCTTGGATATTAGTTGTATAACATAGCAAAGAGAATATGAAAAATGTCTGGGAAATACTGAATATTGTTATAGCTACCAAGGTAAAACATCCTGAAGTATTTGTGGATCTCTTCTGGTTTTTAGCCCCTCTTCTGAAACATGAGAGGCTTGAAAGCACATTTCACATCCCCATGAGAGCCATCCATTTCTGTTAGTCTAAGTTTTGCTAAAAATTTAGTTCACAGTGTTACAGAGATGAAAGAGCAGTATTTTTTTCTGGTAGTAGTTTTTGCCCAGAGGCTAAACAGATCCTTTGTGAATTTCAAACTGTTTCTCAGATCTGTAAGTTGAATTATTTTTAAAATCTTGTTTTTCTTTCTTTTTCTCTTTTCTTTCTTTTACAATCTTCTGTGTTATAAGCAGAGTTATTAAGTTGATCTATTATTAAGGTTGACTGACATTTTCTATTATAACACCTTGTTTTCAAAGGCCTGTATTTTTGACAGAGCATAACCACAGGGGGTAAAAATTTACATGCTAAACAACTGCAAAAGGTTGATTTCCTGCTTGCTTGCTTTGACTAAATCAATTCTTCCATTTCCCAACAACAGGACATAGAGAAATATTATTTTCATATGTCATAAAAATTATTGCAAACATTTTTAAAGAAGGTCTCTGCAAACATTTTAAAGAATGTCCATTTTGAAAAAAGAACCTGAAATTTACAGAAGGATTTGCTTTTCTGGGGAAAAAAAGTGATTTATCATTCTTATAAATATCCTGAAAGGGGGATAAAGACTACAAAACTTGGTGAAAAAGTAAGAAATTTCTCCTTTTTCTATGCTTAGTAAAAATGATGTTTTGGTGTGTGGTTTTTTTTGCCTTGGTTTTTTGTTTCAAGGTTTTTTTAACAGGGAGGAGAAAGATTTATTTGTTTATTTGTTTTTAAATTGTAGCTACATTTGTCACGTGCCTAAATTGCAAACCCACCTAAACTGAGCCATCCAGTCAGAATAAAGAAGGTGTTGGAGCAATGCACTGTGAGTTGGATGAGCACTCAGAAAACATCAGTATCCCTTGCCTTTGTTAAGCTCTGCTTTAGAGGTTCAGGCATTAGATTACCTAACACTATGAGAATTATTTTAAAGGGTGACTCCCCAAAATCAAGGTCATTGGCTAAAACTCTTATTACGAATCACCTTTTTAAGACAAAAATTAAAAACCTTACCCAACCCTCTCCCTTTCTCTCATTCTTTCAGGGACACTGGAATTTTGCTGTTTGGGTACTCAGAATTTGTCAGTGAAATGTAAAGGAAAATTCCACTTCCTTCAGCTAATATTTTGGAAAAAAGGTCTGTGCAGCTCCTCTGGCTTAATGAATACCATCCACCTCCATAGTACATTCCTGGTTTTGCTCCCACCTGCCTTGCAAGGAATTCTAGACCTCTCTTTTCTTTCATTGACCACAAAAGGAATCCAGCTCCAGGTTCTTGAAACCTGCTTGTTTGTTGGGGTTTTTTTTGTTTGTTTCTTTTTGTTTTGTTTTGGGTTGGTTTTTTTGGTGGGTTTTGTTTGTTGTTGTTTTTTTTTTTGTGCTCCACTGGGGTTGATTATGGAGAGAAAAGGAAAGCAGAGCAGTGAAATGGTTTCTGGTGAGCTTTGTCTGTCCTATGAATCTATGTTGATCTAGAACTGAATAGAAAATGAGCAATAAAGGTGATTACGGCAGTTCACTGGCAGTAATAGAACTTTAGCCTGAGATGGGAGGTCAAACCAGGTAGCTACATCTACAGTTTTAAAACAAACAGTGAGAGCATAGGTCTCAACTGCTAAATTGTTAGCCCAGTCCTTGGTATTGGCTTTGCCTGAGTTAGCAATCACTCCCTGGACGATTCCAAGGAAATTGCAACTGGCTGCTCTACTTCCATGTGTGCAATATGGATATAACCACCCTGTTTTAGTGTCTAAGGGAGTTTAGCTACGTGGATGCACCATGTACTATTTTGTCTAAGGACTACAAAATTTTCCCCAGCAATATTATTTGCTCGTATAGATGCAGACTTTATATCACACTTACACAATGTTCTGACCAGAGAGAGACTGGAAATGTTCAATTTTTAACAAGATTTAAATGTGACAAAAGATTATAGCTTCCTACAAGCCAAAAATGCACATACCTGGTCTGTGTGACAAACTCTCTAGCCTGAGGCTTAGGTGGGGAATTCAACAGCCAGATTTGTGAACCACTGACAAAGATGAACACAGCCCGGGCTGTCATAGTAGAAAATGCCATATTCAGGGACAAGCTAATCAGAAAATTCCTGCCTTCCTTTTCTGTGTCACTTGTTCTGCCTTTATTCTTCATTTTAGTGTATTTTATAGCTGTCTGCAAATTCATGTTGTAAACTAAGCCAAATATAAACTGAGCCAATCTTGGTCAAATATGAAAGGATTTAATCTAGAGGATTATTTTCAACAGAGTTCCTTCTTTGCCACTCATTTTTGGAGAGATAATTCTCAGTCTTGCTTTTCATTTGTATTCAAATTCCTCACGTTTTCATTTAAATGAGTTGTTCCTTCTCATGCAGCAGGACTACAGGTTACTGAGGAATGTCACAGCAGAGTGACTGGATCTCCATGGGAGATAAATTTGTGATGTCCTTGGGTATCTGAATGGTGAATATTCAGTGTCAATATGTGTTATTCAGAGAGACAATGATGTCAGTGTCATAATTTTCTAAAGAAATAGTGAATTGAATTAAGACATTAAGTCAAAGATAAAAACACTTGAAGATCACCAGAGATTCAATTTTATAATTAATAGATGGATATTATTTCCATTATTATGATCTATTTTCATCTCTCTTTAAAGTTAGACAAAGTTAGCATGGAATTCCAGAAGTCCAAAGAAACAGACAGAGCACTTAGAGGTATCAAAGAAGTTCTGTATGTTTGAAAAAAAATTAAGTATATGATACACTTGCATTGCATACCCTTGCTACATATCAAATATGGGACAGTTCACAGCTCTTTCATGTGTAAATTACCCAAAATATATTATAGAGAAAGAACATGGGTTGAGTCTTATGACAAAATAACAGAACAAGAAAGTGGCAATCATAAATACTGAAGTCTAGTGTTACTCTTCTAGAAACCTGAAAGGTGGCTGACAAGATATATTAGCCAGCCACCAGTGGAATATCTAATGCTGTTTACAGGTGAGGGAAAATCAACTAAGCCTCTTTTAACATTTCCTAAACACACTTTCTGTAACACTTTGTTCTATACAAAGAAATTCTCCACACTGCTGGGCAAGAAATTTTTATGAGCAGCAGGAGAGGATCATCTTGCTCCTAGGAAGACATCAGCACAGCCTGGTGTGAACAGCAGGGGACTGGAAATTCTTATTTACTCAGCTCTGTCCATTTAGCCCTTTTGAGTAAAGAGTGATTTGTTGTAAAACTTGTGTCACAGCCCCACCAAGCTCTCTGCTGTGTGTCAACTCATCTACATTCAGAATAGAAGAATGCAAATATAACAGTAATAGGTATAAAAACTCTTAGAAATAAAGCATGGAATGGCTATGCTATGTAGACATAATTACTGTAAAAGTAGTTCCCTGTTTTCCTCTGTTGCATTGAATATACCCTGTATCCTATGAACTGACACAGGAAACTACTGTAGCTTGTTGTTTCTTAAATAGATGTTGCAAGCTGAGAAACATGAAATATTTTGGCATTAGAATAATTTGGTTTTAGTGACCCAAAACTTACCCCTTGACAGTTTTGCCAACACTACATTTCAGCATTTGTCCTAGTTCAGCAGGAGGGACCAGTTAACCCTGTGTGGGAGTGATCAAAGCTGTGTATTCTACCCCCTCTATTCATTCCCCAGGGACAATGGACCATTTGCAGCAGCTGCCCAGGGAGTCATTAGCACCTTCACACCCAGCCTGGGGGGGCGTGGCTGCTAATTGGCCATCAACAGTTCAACAACACCCCCTGACTCCCAGAGTTAATCACCCATTGTGTGAGTCCCCGCCCAGGGGGAGGGACTGGGTGCTCCCTGAGGGTACATAAGTGGTGGGTAAGAAGACCTCAGGAACTTCTCGTCAGATCCAGAGGAGCAGCAGGACCTTGACAGGAGGAGATCACTGCTCTCGACCAGACTACAACCCTCACCTGTACCAACAGGTTTTTCACTTCCTTTTGCTCTGGACTTGGGGGAACCACGCGGGTCTCAGCACAAAGGCAAACAAGCCCCCTTGGGTTTGTGTCCCAGGGCACTGGGTTATACTGCTGGGTTTTGTGAGTTGAAAGCAATTTCCCTTGTGTGTCAGTGTTGTTATTGTAATATTATTATTAAATTTTAGCTCTGACTTATAATCTCTCTTGTGGCGAGTTCATTTCCCCTGCTGGTTTGCCTTTAAACCAGCACAGCATTACAATATTTTTCTCTGTACATGGATGTGTGATATATAATGATGTTATTTGAATTTCTGCATCCTTTAAAAATGTGATAATAAAAGACATTATAACACAAATGGTTTGAACATATGTCACTTTTTTAAGCTGTAATTTTTTTCTCAGTGCAATTAACCACCTCACACGCTGTTCTGATACAACATTCTATTTTTTTGCCAATTAAGAATTCCTGAAAAATCCCAACGAGATCTGAAAGTATATATTTTGGGTAAACCACATTATTTTTCAGCTCTCTCCCCTCCTTACTTCATAAAAGGAAGTTTGGGTAAATAGCTGCCTGATAAAATGCTGTGTGTAGATTAGTATTTTGTAAGAGACTTGTATAAGAGCAAGTAAATGCAAACTTATTTTCTGGCATTCACCAGACATGTACTCTGGCAGTAAATCAGCTCTTCTGACACAATATTTGTGATGACACAGAACCCAAAGGAATGGCAGACTCAGACAACACTGCATTGAATTTTAACTTTTACTATACTGAAGAAAGAGACATATAAGATGTGAATAAAATATTGCACTTTAAAAAATTTATGCTGTAGTTTTGTATTTTTCATGGAATGTAATTTTTTGCTTTCACTTCTATGAGTGTGTTTCACTCAGACTTCCTGCTTGAAGTGGTGGACATCATAAGGTTATTCCTGGACAAGCAAGATGCATCTTTGAGCACAGCTGGTCAAGAGTGCAGCCTCACACAGTGGCCTCAGCTGTACAGGAGGGAATAGCATTAACCCACCTTGCTCGCTCCTCCCAGGTCTGTCTCTGCTGGGCAAGGGTTTCTCTTTTCAGGGAACATTCACTCATGTTATTCTGCAAGACACAGTTCTTGGCAACTCCACTGAAAGTGAGTATCTAAAAAATCCAAATGAGATTTTGTGGTTTTTGCACTCCACTGACAGTTTGATGTTAACATACAGGAGATGTGAATCCCCAGTGGTCTCAGAGTCTACATAAGAGAACGGTAAACTTCATTGGTGGAAAATGCTTCCCAGACTGCCTGGTACTATCTCTGAATGCTTGTTTAAGAGAGGGTCATCAGGACTAGAAAACTGATGCAGATGCATTATTAATATGAGATTTTCAGATAAAAATTAAGGTGGTGCTTCCTTGCCCTGGCATTTCCATAATGTTTAAAAAAAATGGATATTGTGAGTTTTTTCAGTATAACTTGACAGACATTAAGGACATATCAATTTTCATACATCATACTTTTGATTCACATTTCCCTCAACAGCTTTTATAGTATTGCAAAGTTCATTGTAAAATATAGTAAGGCAAAAGGTAAGAATCTTCTAAGAATCAGTGGTAAATTATCTTCCTAATGACAGTGCAGAGCAGAGAGGAAGGATCTCCTCCATCGACCTGTTGGCAATACATTTCCTCATACAGCACAGGGTGCTGTTGGCCACCTTTGCTTCCAAAATGCATTGATGGCTCTTGGCCAGATGTTGGCAGTTCTTGAAATCAAAAACAGTTAATTGTATGGAAATGTTTGGAATTAAATATCATCTGAACGGGTCACTTTAACCTGTCTTTCCTTCATCTTTTCTTAGGCAGACCTTCCAGATGTGTCCCAAATTAACTATTATTTATAGAAGCTGTACCATCTTCACATCTTTGCAATTTGTCTCAGAGTACTGTGCAGCTTGTTAGTCTGTGAACTGGAATTACAGCATATTGAATCATGTAAATTAGATATTAGAAAGACAGTTTCCTAACTTTGAAATAAAATTCTTGACTTGCAGTGCCATAAAAAAAATAGTGTCTCATTTTTCTCCTAATTGGTAAAGTCTGGTCTTTGTTTTAATGAAGATGTATTCTGAAGGTGTGTTTTGATAAAGCCTGTCTTCTTGAGAACTAAGGAGTTCAGTGAAATTAAGAATTTGACAGCTAAACACTACAAGTACAGAAGAAATAGGTGCCATAAATGTTTGCTAGAACTGAATGTCTAGATCTTCTAGAAAGAGAAGTCAAAGCTCTACAATGGGAAAATACAATATGCTTTCAATGCCTAAAAGTGAGCCACTTTGTGGGAATATTCCAAAACTGAAAAAAAATTAAAAATGACTTATCAAAATAAAGATGAAGTAAAAAACCTCCACATTTATTTGATAATTTGCCTCCCCAACATCCAATTCTGTCAGATCTCGGAAGTTGAGCAGGGTCAGCCCCAGTTAGTACTTGGATGGGAGATTTCCTGGGAATACCAGGGGCTATAGGTTCTAGTCCTGAGGACTTCACTGTCACTGTCCAAGCAGATGAACCTTAGGAGTTAAAGGGTGGGGCCAGTTCCGTGCATACTGTGCCTCACCTGAAAAATCCACTGCACAGGCTCAAAGGACACACTCATGTGGGGAGAGCCCTTCCCAAATCTTTGTTCACAAAGCCTGGCCATACATACATATGTACATACATATTTCATAATTTAAAAAATATTTAATGCTGCTGGTAGTGACTTCTTCCCTTTTATTTGGAATAAAGTGTGTTTGTATTAATTCTGAGAGCAAACTGAGGTATTCAGGCACAGACAGGTGTGCTTGGGTGATTTATTTCATACTACCTCTTCTCTTTGGATTTGAAACAAATAATAGTGAATTCCTTCCAATTCCATTGTAAACCCCAGCCAGGTCTTTGTGTTCTACATCCAACTCATCACACATAATAATATGGGGCAATTATATGGTATAACTTGCTGCCCATAAAGAAAAAGGGACAATATTCACATTTTATTTTTAATTCTCAGGCTGTATTTAAATTGTATACAAGGAAATTTCCTCCTGGTCTGATTCGTAATGAGCATAATAGCTTCTGGAATTCATGCCAGAGAACTTAAAGGTGGTAAATTTGATTACATTATAAATATCTTCCTCGAATGTTTTTGCCCCTGGTACTTAAATATGCTTCTAATTTCACAGAAAATAATGCCTTGGGTTAGTGCTTTGAGGTACTCCTGAAGTGTGTTCCATCATTCTTGTTAAGTGATGTACTTGCATAGCATGTAAACCCCAGAGAGACTGAGAGATGTGGTGTTAAAAATTCAAAGTGATAAGTCCAGGTTCATGATCTACAGTGTATGAAGATTCCATCCCACCCTGTTACTACTTGGTAGTACTGAAGGGCTTCAGATTATGAGAGTATGAAGCTATTTGCAATATTCACATCACTAATGCAGACATCCTTGGAAGGTGCACTTTGTAAGCAAGACTCAGGATGAGTCTGCATCAGGAATTCTTATACTGCCCTTCTCTGAATTTTTGTATAGGGGGGTTTATTCTGTCCACACAGAACAGAGTTTAGGGGCAGGTTAGGGATTTCAGGAATCTTACACTTTATGCCCACAGGCACTTCTGTCATTGCTACCCATGATGACCTTGTACTGCCCAGAGATCTGCATGTAACAAGGTTCCCACATGCCCCATCTCAGGTTTTGACAGCTGAATATGCAAGAAGGACCTCAATTTGTCTAATGCCTTCAGAGAATTCCAACTTTCATAGTGCCTGTGAGGCTACCATCTGTTACTCTGACACTGGACTACAGTCAGCCTTGCTTGCCAGCTCAGTAGTTTCATGCCTTGCTACATAAATAGCATTGAACCATTCTTCCTGAAAAATACTTCTCTGTGTGGTTTGAATGGGGCATTGTTTCTCTCCTGTGGAGAGTATTTTTTTTACTTCTCTATTTGAAAGGGAACCAACCTCTTATGGGCATCTTTTAAGACATTCTGAGCACAATAAAGGGACCTTCTTAAGTCCACATTCCTTGAATGCTGTTTTCCTTCTACCTAAGTCTGTCTGTGATATCACTTGGTATTTTAAAAGGGACAACTGTCTAGGGTTAAATCTTCTGTGTCCTTCTCCATTGCGTCCTCAGGGATTCTTTGTATATGTATTAAATTGCACACCAAGCCTGTTCCCCTGGACCTGTACAGTCTAAATCCTTCTCCGAATCTTTTGCTCACTTCACCTTTCCAGTGATTCCATAGCTAATTCATGCAATTTTACTAATTTTCATTTTACTAATCCTAATGTTATCTTTAACCCTAGATATCTGCTCCCTTAGAGGAGATATTGAGGTATTCAAGCAGCAGCAGATATTCTTTATCACTCAAGAGCTAGAAGGGACTTCAGCGATTTGGATTTGCATGCCAGCCATTGGCAAGGGAGCGAAGAAGGAAAGGATATGACTGAAAACAAAGATGACCCAGAAGCCTACTGAATTTCAAGTCACTCCATCAAATGATTTTTTTTTTTACTGGATTTAGAAGAGAGTAGTGTTTTTAAGATATGAGTTTCATAAGCAGGCCCAGAGTAATTCTGGAAAGAACTCAGGGATTCTTTGACTTTATGTTTCTTAAAGACTTTATGTTTCCATGTAAGCCTTATAGACTTATGGATTTGTGGGTGTAGCCTGAGTGTAGCCTAGTTCAGGCACAAATGGAGAGGCAAGTCTTCAAAGGAGTTGGCAGGGGGACTGATAAAGACAGTCATGTCAAGAAAACATCCTTAATAAATATCTTTTTAAACAGAAGCATTTTTTCAGTCATTGTAAACATACTTATCATTTGTCACAAAATTTCAAGCTTACTAAGAAGGGAGTAAAATTCGCAGCAGTGCCAACACTCCTGTCTGTTTGACTAAGACTGATTTATATTCCAGTTTCTGAATGGTGTTTTCTTTAGCTGTCAGGCAAACACAGGCCGTGTGTCAGCTGCATGGAATGTGGTCCTCCATATTTCTGTACAGTGACAGTTACAGCTGGATGGAACATGAAATGGAATTTGATCAAAACATTTTATATAAAAAGGGACACTACAAAAGATGTACCAAGTCACAAAAGCAGTTGAAGGAGGTTTCATGGGGACTTGACAGATTAAAAGCTGATGGCACAACTGATAGCACAACTGTCACAGTCTTAGCAGAAATCCAGTTTGATGTCATTAACAACAAATGGTGAAAGACACACAGGAAAAGTGATGAAAACAATGCAAGTATTATTTATACACTCTTGTACATACAGTATAGGCCACAGAGAAACCCAGAAGAGGAGAAAAAGCTATTATAATGTAAAAGATGAATGAGTTACTGTAACTCAGAATTTAGCCCCTTTTTTTAAAGATTTTTGAAGCAGATTTCTGCAGTAAGTTTATATCTACAAGGGAGTTTATGTCATAATAAATTGCATCAAAATCATGGTAAATTTAAAGAAGAAAATCCCAAAAGACAATACGGCAAGATTTAAAATGTTTCAATTTTTAAAAGATTTTCACTCCTGTCTACCCAGCTGAGACTCAAAGTGAACGCATTTGTAACTTCTCCATGGTATAGTTGTGATAACTTCTTAATAAGCCAGCTACTAAAACCCTAAAAATATTTGGCAAAGGCATATAAGCTTATATATGTTCACGCACAATGTAAGGTTCTAAATTTTAACTACTTAATGTGAAACCAACTCTTTGTGTACGGATGATTAGCATTTTAGTTTAACAAATACAATTTGATGTTTTAGAAATAAAATATTGTAGATTAATTCAAATTTCCATGTTTGTGGGGACTTTGCACGTATAATATACCTTTGTTTTGTTCCCACTCCCTGACAACATAATAAGGATTATTGCATTTTATTTCATTTATCAGTGCTTAAATTAAATTTTAAAGAACAAATTGCAAATAAGTATCTGCTAAATATTATTTGACATAGGCAGCTCTAAAAGAGATGTCTGGTTGTCTCATTTTGTCACATAGAAAAGGCAACTCTGACATGGTAAACCCAAGTAAAAGCGTTTCATATAAAAATTTGAGATTGAAAGTTGAACTGAGGGCCAAGGTGGCTTTTAGGATTTTTTTACTGTGAATAGTCCCCCTTTTGTGGTGCTTTAAGAGATCACGTATTTCCACCATTATCTTATAAAACTCTAATATAAGCTTTAAATAATAGCAATAATAGTTTTTATTCTTCTCATAAAAAGGTATTTCTCATGTTCCAAGAGTGACTCATTAAGCTTCTTAACTGATCTTTTCCTCTTCCATGAATTTTTAAAACTAAATTTCACAGCTATGCAGCAGCTAATGCAATAAGATCATTGCCTCCGATCCTGCTATATGCTGTCTTACCACTCCCCAAGTGGTGTGTTTCATTAGAGTATAACTTCTCAAACAGGAACTTTTGGGTGTTTGTGTTTTCAGTCAGTTACTGGGTACTTTTATTGTGGAAAATAAAAATATGTCAAAACTACACAGACAGCTCTTCCTTGTGTAGGTGATGGAGAGGTGGGTTTTTCTTTTCACACATCTCTTGGCTTCCATGGCTCAATTTTTTTGCCTAAATAAAGATGTGTAATGTCATCTTGAACCCTCTCACACCTCCCAAAGGGTCTTTCAGCAGTGGCAAAAGGTCTAGGAAAGACCCATTGAATGGACAGGAAAAATGTAATTATGCATCTGAAAATGTAATAGATTCTAACTTTTAGACAACTGGACAGCATGTAGGTACCCAAATTCCTAATATCCTAAGTGGAACATGATACTTTTCAGCAGAGTTCACAAGAAGAAATTATTATATTCATTCCTCTAGAATTAATAGATAGATTAATTTTATTTCCCCATCAATAGACATCAGCTTCTGTGGCTCAAAGTGCCAGTCTATATTCTTTCAGGAGTTACTACTTCACAGCTCAGCGGCCATTGAAGGACATATACAGACAATGAAGGATGACATGCTTGTTTTAATCAAGCCCAGAATCCACAGCAGGATGTCTGGGAAGCGTGCACCCAGGGAGTGACCAGGATTTCTGAGGAAAAGACTGAATGCTCCGAGAATCACAGTGGCCTTTGTATAATGCCAAGTCAGTACCATTACTCACTACCACAACCACAAATGGAAGGGCTGCTCTATAGTCTGCCATAAAACTGTATTATATTATTACAACAGAGGTGCATGACACATTTCACAGAGCATGCCGTGGAGGCACAGGTGTTGTGTATGCATCCAATAGGTTAAAAGAAGGCAAATTTAGTATTACCTCCTCCATGCTGCTTGTAGAAGTCAGCCTCTAAAGCCATCTCCTTCGTTTGTCTCCCAAAAGAAACCTCATTTGATGCTTACAGCTACACCCATATTGACTGTAGCTGTAAATGGAGAGTGAGCACAGGCTGAAACAGTTAACTGATTTGCTTCTTAACCTACGTAAATGAGCTACATCAGCTCCTCATTGAACTGTTGTGACATTTAAAGCTAGAGCTAGTAAAACACAAGAAGATATCTGCAATAAGAACAATGATATAAAGTAGCACAAGATAAGCAAGTATCTGCAAATCTTTGCTGAATGTCAAAGCTATTCAGTAGCATCACCTGCAGGGCAAAAATCGAAAAAGGCATGCTCTTTATCTCCATAGCCATAATTTCCATAATGCTCAGAAGACTTTAGGTCAATTCTAAAAATAAAATGTGCCTGTAGTATTTAGCCAGGATTTGTGTTTAATTCAGTACAGACAGCAGTTGCAGAGGTGGAAGACATTGCATGGCTCTGCCCTCCCATGGCTAAGAATCAGGACCACTGAAAGTATTTGGTTGAACTGGTGACACCAGTGAGACAAAGGTCAGATCAATAAAAATCTTTATTTCAAATTGTAAAGAAAAGTTTCAAAGTACCTCTTAGCAAGAACTGGCAAATCTCTTACATGCTGACACCAACAATAAAGTACAACATGTAAGACAATGCTGCATTAATCAATCTCCAGTGCTATATTGTCAAGAATTAACAGTGTGTGATAACTACTGTACCATAAGTGACCTTGTTTCTAATGCTACTGGTTAGTTGATAGAATTGTTAATCCTGTTGCTTATATTCTGATTTATTTCTGCCGTACAGCAGAAATGTCATTGTGGGTAGGTATGAAAAGGGAAATGAATTTACAGCATGTATGAAGGACTAGCACACAGCTTTATAAGTTTCCCTTATTTTGCATTAGCAATGATACATAATGATACTGTGCTGCTGTTGTAATTCAAAAGACCAATTTAAAGTACACTGCTTTGTTTTGTTGGTTTTGTTTTTGTTTTTTTTTATTTTCAGTTACTTACTGAATGAAAATGTTAAGGGTCAACAACCTGCTAATATGCCTGTTACTGCAAAATGGTGGAATTTGCAATGGAAATATAACAGGCAATTGTAAAATGGGAAAATCCTTCACGCTAAAGTGTAGCATTGAAAAATATACATTTCCTTCCTGTGGACTGATATTTTTTAAAACTTAAGAGTAAGCAGAAAGATTGATTGTGACATATTCATAGATTCTAACTGTCCATGACATAAAAACCCATTAACTTTTGTTAGATATTGTTACATTGTGACTTTCCACTTAATTTCCTTTTTAAAATACTTCAAGTTATTATCATTTTAATGCATTTTTCTATTTGCTAATCATGATAGAATGTTAAAATTATTTTTTCATGTGAATAAACAAGTTTCCTCCCAAATTTTGGTATACCTTTTCATGTTCTGTAGATTTTGGGTGAGATTTAGCCCCTTGGCATGTAGAAGTGAACCATCATACATTGAAGGCCATTACTAAAAAAGGCTCACAACGAATTGGTAAATGCAGTCTCTCTTAGGACACCTTAAGTTAAAGGTTCGAGTTAAATTGAGGTACCAGCAGTCTGTGCCAATTTCCTAGTCAGCAACACAAAATTTTGGATCTGGATTTATTAGACTTAATTTTGTTTCCAGCCTTCACAAGCCATGAACTCATAATTTTGCAGCTGCAGTTTTGCAGACAAAACTTATAGAACTTGTGGGTTAAATTTTCTGTCCTTCAGGTTTTTGAAGGTCTGCCTGCGTTTAGGCATTTATCTTTCAGGTCCCACCCATAGGGAAAATTTCACAGCTTTAACCTGAGATGTTAACTTCCATGTATTTCGGTAATGCAGAACACATAATTTCTACATAAATTTATGGATCATAATTTTGACTAGTTTAGAAAAGGCACAGAGTAAGCTGGGGTGGAAAAAAAAAAGACAATTCAAAATCAAACTTGGGGTGACTGAAATTAATTACAAGACTATTGCTCTTAGTCAGTTTAACAGTAAAGAGCTTATAAGTGTTTAATACCATATTAAATTATTAACATATGACTTCCATATAATTTCTCATAAGCTTGAAGAAATAAGTGTTCTGAATGCAGCTCATAAATTCAAAGGCAAGGCTGAAGTCCAGAGCTTGAAAAGTTACCTCATCTAGCAGTAATAGAAATATATGTGCTTCATGTTTGTTTGTTTTTCTTTCTTATGTATGTGTGTATGAAATTCTCCCTTGTTACTAGTTATTTCACAGTATGAAGTGTTTTTAATTTGTCAAAACAATAAAAAAATATAAATCAGAAGAACTGCAGGTGGCGAAGAGGGTATGGGGAGTGGGAAAAGTCAAGAAAATGACAATCAATATTTCATCACCATATCTCTAGAGCCTTCTAAAGCACAGTTTACAAAGTATAAGACATTTTAAGACCAAAAAGTGTTGCACATAAAAGGCATTAAAAAGCGAGCATTTGCCAATTTCTATTAGGAGAAAAGCATAGCATATATTTTCTGCTGAATAGCTTTATGTTTTAATAATTTAATACACCCTCAGCACACAAAAACAGTGGCTACTTTTCCTACTTTTGTTCCTTAACACAGAGATATAGAAATAAAAACATATAGAAAAAAACATAGAAAAAATAGTCCTTGCAAAAATCAGTGGACTACATGATATCAGTATGGGACTAGCACTTTCTTGCCCTTAGAGGTCAGGAGGTAGAACCAACAGATCTACTCATCCCAAGAAGCATGGCCTAACTGCCCAACCCAGTCTAGTGGAAGGTACCCTTTCCCATGGCAGGGGACTGGAACTAGATGGTTGTTAAGGTCTGTTCCAACCCAAACATTTCTATGATTCTATGATTTTTGCCTGTAGAAAAGCTATAGTGAGGGGATATCTCAATGTGAGATGAAGGGGAGAAGATGAAGGGTAAGTGTACTGTGATCCACCGGTGCTACTGTGACAGATTTATTTTATACATCATACATAAGAAAGGGTACATGTGTATGTTTTGGGCAACCTAAGCAAACCTTCTTTATATTTTTGAGTAGATACTGCCACTGCTGTCTGCTGTGTGGTTGTAGGAGTGTGTGGATAATTTAGAAGGACACAATTTCATGTTTTCTTGCATTTAACTAGCCATCTGCAAACTGCTTCTTCACTAGGGAGATTTGTAGCTGACTAATTGTGGTGTTTTCTGGCTACATCTTTCACAGTAAAAATGGTAGCAGAGTTTGTTCTCTGCCTTTTATGCCAGCTAGCAGAGTCTGGCCACACATACTAATAAAATATTTTAGATCTCAGGCCAGGGCAATCACATCCAAACTGCTTACTGGGAATGGTATCTGTCCCATGCTAACTGTTTAATCATAGCCAAAAATAGTTTGGGAGATTTGACCTTGACTGAAATTCTAAAAATCTAACACTGCAGGTAGTTTTGTTCCTGTTACTTCAAGTACATCTCCTCATTGCTTATTTTTTTTAGTGTACAGGCCAATTTAGAAGGGAATTCCTTTCACTGATTTTGGGAGTGAGATTCAGCTGCAGATTAGAAAACCTAAATTAATTTGTTGGCACATAAACATCCACATGAAGACTGATTATCTACATTCCAATTCTGGACAGGAAAAATCGAGTTGATAGAGTTATTGGAGTCTATCCATCATCTAGTGGAGAGTGATTTGGAGACAGTCATTGACCACAGACTGGGTGTAGTCAGTGCAGTTTTTGAATCATAGTGTAAATCCACACAAGCATAGCGGATATGAAAGAAGCCCATGGGACACTGAGACCTTTCAGTAAAAGCAGCTTGAGGCCAGATGAGATACACTGGGGTATTTCAAACAGCACTAGATGCCTTTTTAGGCAGCTGAATCTAGCTTGGACACTTCCAGAATGCAGCTTATACAATCTATTACAGACTCTTGTTTGAGAATGGTATAAAACTGTCTCTGGAAACTCTTAATTGTTTCAATAATTAAAAAGGGAACGTTACCATTTCTATCTGCTGGGTAACTTCAGCTGAATGATTGTACAAGTAAATAAGATCAAGGATCTCTCCATACTTTTGAACCTCACTACTATATTGAAAACAAGTATATGCTTTAATAATTTGGATGGTAAGAAATGAAATATTCTTTGTAATGATCCTGCTTTCATTCTAATATATAAGAATATAAATGGTAATATTCAGGAAATGATGAGAAAACTGGACCTGGACATGTAGAAGGGTAAGAATTAATTTCTGACTTTTTTACAATAGGATCAGCTTATACTGTGCTACTTGCAAAGATCTCTGTTACTATCTCAGAAAGATCTGAGCTTCCCTCATCACCATTTACAAGAACATGAAAGGCAGACTTCTGAGCAGTATGGGAATGACTGCCTAGCTGATTAAATTCTGTTCTCATTATGCCTTTTTGGACAGATTCGCTGCTGAATTCAAATTACAAAGGGACTATTTGGATGTAAAGAATGCATTTTTGGGTTGGAGATTTTTCTGTTTTGTTTGGCTTCAATACTGTGTATAGGTGTCAAGACTTTGGCAGTGGAGGGGCTGCAGAGGTTGTCTCCGTGGGAAGAAGTCAGGGGGGCTACTCCATACTGAGCACAGCTGGTTCGATCTGGTTCCAGCCAACTCTGCAATGGACCCACCATAGGACACAGCTCAGCACATCAGCAAAGCTGGTGGCACCTCTGTGAAATAGTATTTAAGAGGACAAAAAGTGATTCTCAGACAAAAGAAGAGGGAAACAGAAACAGCGAGGAGCAGCAGAGGGAACAGCAAGGTTACTGGAGGTGCTCCACTGCAGCCTTCAGAGGAACCACAGCAATGCAGATTAATATTTCCTGAAGGAATAGCAGCCTTTGGAGAATTCATGCAAAAACAGACAGTGTTTTTGAACAAGGCTGCATTCCATGGGAAAGCCAGTGCTGGAGCAGGAGAAAGTGTGAAAGTGGTGTCAGAGAGGAACCATTATGGATTGATCCTAATCCCCACTCCCACTCCTCCTCTACACTGCTTGAGGCAGCACATGAGTCAGGAGTGAAGGAGTGAGCCAGTGCCTGGAAGAGGTTGAAGGAAAGGTGCTGCTTTAATGTTTGTATTTGTTTTTCACAACCCAAATCTTTTAATTGACTGTAAATAAATTTTCTCTGAGTCTGCTTTTCCTTCAATAGCACTTGGAAAGCAAACTCCCTGTCTTTACTTCATCTCATTATCTTTCTCATCTTACTTTCTTCCCTTTTCCCTTTGAAGAGGAGGAGTGAGTGAGCAGCTGAGAGGGCTTTGGGCTGTTTTCCAAGGCTAAACCTGCACTGTTTCAAACATAGTTGAGATTAGCATGGAATAGAATGCAGTATGTACCCGTTACTAATGATTTCTATAAAACATTCCTGAAAACATCACATAGGTACTGAATTTCCTCATGATATCATAATTAACACTTTTAATGTTTTAATGTTTCCTAAATTGGGGCATAAGCACAGGAGCAACCACTATGAGCTTAACTCACTTGTCCATGTGTGGGTATCTTATGCCATATAAACAACTCTGGGGGCCACCTGGCACTTCAGAAGGGCAGAAGTTTTCTGCATGTTCTGTGTCTGATCTGAGAGTTGCATGTACTTATCTTTCATATCTTATCCTATCTGAAATCACACCAGATGATAACTAGTTGGTATACTAAATACCTCTATAGACTCTGCTCATCAAATTGACTACATTTTTCTGGACTAACCTAGGAAAACTTTAAACATCTAAATGTGGTCACTTGCATTTAAGTAACGATATCAAATTGAATTTTCCTGTTCTTATTTAACTCTGTTCTGGTTTTTTTTTCTGCGTGTTTTTTTGACAAGCTCACTCATTGTAGCTGTGAAAGATATGAGGTCAGTACTTTCTTTAGCTTGACAGTTAAATTTTTCATCTCCAAATTCACAAGTGGTATTTCCAAACTGAGTTTCATTTATTGAAATAACTAAAAAATATATTCACAATTTGTATGACTCTGTGTTCATTATACATCTCAGAAAACTTATTTTCTACATTAAAATCCATTCTGGCAAATTCACTAAGCCTTAGGCAGAATATTATGTACACAGATGCTCTTTGTAGTTTAAAAGTTTGGGAAATACGCTTTAAGTAAGTTAGAACTAATCATCTTTAATTTAGGCTGGAGGTCTTTTCAGCATGACTCATACCCTCATCATTATCTTACCCTTACAGCATTACTAAAATACTAGTGTAATTAAGATGAGTATCTTACAAGATTTCTCCTGGGGAAATTTATTACAGAAAAAGAATAGTTTCCCCTTTTTGACAACATGAAACATAACTTTATTTTCGTAAAAATGACAATATATGACCCTACTATACCATAAGAAAGTATTCCATATAATTAATACATTAAAATACCATGCTAATAATTGCAGAATACCAAATGGATAAAACTACTGTGTTATGAATAATATGAATTCATAGTCAGAATTAAAAAGCTTAATAGAGTTGCTCCAATGTCAAGCTCTATTTTTGGTAATTTCAAGTATACATTATTATCAAGGAATGTAAATGGAGCCAATATTTTAAAAGACATAAAAAGCAAATAGGAAGATAGAGAAGCAGGTATGCACACACACACTCACAAGTTGAACACCTTTTCCCAGAGCTTTAGAGAGGTATTTCATATTGGTATCAAACATGAAGCAACCAGGTATGCACAACATCTCACAGCCTTGAGACCTTCATTTAACTGAAACTACATTAAAAATAGTCAAAGACAGACTGGTGTCCATAATCAACTTCAGGGGAAACTAACATTTTTATCCAACTGCATGAAAAGGGGTTAACTTCATTGTGCTAAAAGTTTTAAATCAACTAGCTGCATAATCTCCAGTGTAAGCAATTTGTTTTATCACCTCAAGAAGAGTAGAAATTTTATGTAAAGGTCTTCAGTTGTTTATAGTCCTAGAAGAATATGTGGGGCTAGTGTACCTGAGAACAAAAGTTACCACTGGATTTTTTAGTGGCCATTTTTTATTTTTTGTCCACTTAGTAGAGTGTGCTGGTTTAAAGCTAAACCGGCAGGAGAAATGAACCCATCACTAGAGAGATTATAAGCCAGAGTTACAATTTAATAAAAAATATTACAATAAATACAATGACACAAAGAGAAGTTGCTTTTAACACACATAACCTGGTAGTATAACCCAGTGCCCTGGGCACAAACACAAAAGGGTTCGCTATCCCCCGTGCTGAGCCCCACATGGTTCTCCTGAGTCCAAAGCAAAAAGAGGAAAAAACCCCCTGTTAGTGTAGATGATAGCTGCAGTCTGGTGAAGAGTGGTGTTTGCAGTCTGATTGAGAGTAGTGGTCTCCTCCTATTGAGGTTCTGGTCCTCCTCTGGGTCAGATGAGTAGTTCCCAAGGTCTTCAAACCCCAAGATTATGTACCCTCAGGTCCAGGTGGGAGCACCCAGTACCTCCCCCAAGGCAGGGAGTTACAAAATGGGTCATCTGACTCTGTGAGTCATGGGGTATTTTGGAATTGTTGCTGGCCCATTAGCACCCTCAGGCTGGGTGTGAAGGTGCTGATGACTTCCTGGAGGGGAGTTATCACAGCTCTTATCTCACAGGCTTCTTTCACGCCCAGCTCATACCCTGAGGAGTCGGGTGTGCCCTGGGCAGCTGCTGCAAACGGTCCATTGCTAACAGTTCTTGGGAAATGAATAGAGGGTGTGGAATACACAGCTTTGGTCACCCCCATCCAGTGATAAACTGGTCCCACCTGCTGAACTAGGATATAGAGGTAATTTTGTGTGGCACATATAGATGAAATTGTCTTTGTTACACACAAAAAATATGAGGTTATCTTACGATCAGCATTGTCAGTTTCTTTTGATTAATGTATGATTAGGTGATAAAAATTAAGAGTGACCAATGATATTGCAGTGTAATAGTTAATCCCTTAAATATCTATTCACGTTCATGTTTTAATATCTCTTCTACAATGCAGTGCCCAAGGTGGCAGACCAGGAACTGCCAGAAAATTTAGAGAGGAAAACATTAGTGAAATAAAAGCTAACACTCAAGCAGAATTTTTTTGTTTTGGAAAACATCATTTTTGAGTTAACCTGACACTGATTTTGACAAAGTCATATTAGAAATTTAACACCTAACATCAACAGACTAAGATACAGCATCAAGTTTTGCTTTTCAAAATGTGAGTTTTATATTGAAAAACTTAAGATAATGTCATATTATGTGTGGGATCTCTAACTAAACCAACAGATTTTCTTGCAACAGTTAGCACTTTTTTGCCTATTCCAGCTGAAATGCCAAAGCAGGGAAAATTAAAAGATGTGTGTGGCCTGTAAAGTCACATACAGAGTTTTAGTGGACTTTTAATTGAAACAACCTAGCAAGTGGGAAAGGGATCCTTGTAAGTTTCTTCACTTCAGATTTGCTGTCCTGATTTCAAAGTAATCCTAAGGAATAAATAGATGGGAAACCTGTATGAATAGACCAATTCAGCAATTCAAGGCTGGATTTTTTTTCACACATTGAAAAGTAGAAATAGTAACAGTTCCCTTGTAGAAAATTGGAGGAGAAGGAATGCTTCTAACTCTAAAGATGCATCTGAAAAAATCCCTTCTGTTACCCCTTCCTAAAAGAGATGGAAACACTATACCAAGATATCTGCATTGAAGACAAATAAGAAAAATGGAACTGAATGTAGCAGATTTACTGACTTCACCATTTAGGGAGAGGACCTTGCTCTGTGCATCATTTCTTTGTGCAGTCTTAACCTTATGAAAGTTTTAAATCTTTCAGCTCAGCTGTTCAGTGTGATGGTAGATTACAGAGGAAGCATTTCAAAGCTGCAGGAGCATGATTCTTTTTCACCTTTTTTTTTTTTTTAGAGACATGCTAGAATTATTCCAGTCAGTTCAAATGGCAGAGAAAGAGAGAAATCAAAATGTAATAGAAAACACAAACAAAGCCTAATATCTGCTGGGCCTGATTTCCATAATTCTGCCCTTCCAAGTGCAGGAGGTCAACCCTGCTTGTACTTTACATTTAAAGACAAGTCCCTCCCCAGCCCTCCCATAGCTAAGAGTCAGAGGAGTCAGTAGCATACAAGTGTCTGCACTTTCCTCTTTCCTAGGTTGTTCCTATCTTTGTCTCCTAACAGGTATGACTTTAGTGTTCTCTATCGTACTTTTTTGTAGAAAAATACATTTATGTTCTGAGGCCCTTTTCCAAAATATACCCTAACCCCTCTAGCTGCTATTCCTTTTTTAACTGGGCTACAGCATTCTATGTCAGCTGCTGCTAATTGGTCCCTTAGTTGCAGCTAGGGAAATAATTGGTTTATATTGGTCTCTTTGAGCTGTGATAGGGATTTTTCATCTTTTCATGTCCACAATACTCCTGAATACCCATCACACTGAAAGATTCAGAAGACCAGAACTTTAAATATTCTGATGCATTTGATATTAAAAATTAGTCCTCAGAGTGTGTCTTTGAATTTAAGGTTGCCACTCTTAACTTCTGTGTTCTGAGATGATTACAGATGGAGAATGTGCGCAGAATCGTTTGAGTGGGTTCAGCAATCAAAGAATCTGCCACTTTCTGACCTAGCAGACTGCAGTTAACTGATTTCCTCATAAAAATATATGTACTCCCTTCACCGAAATCCTGCCAAATGAGGTAAAATTCATCTTTACAGTGGGCTGTGACCATACCAAGTGAATACTTAGAGATCACAGTCAAAGCTCTGAAAAAATACGCTGATAGATTATGATTCAGAAAGGTGACAGAATGTATTGTTTGGGAAAAAAAAGGACTTGTGGCAACTTGCCTGCTTTCCCAGGTCCTGGAGCACAGCCAGCTACATTGCTATTATGACACAAATGAGTTTGTAAGTGCATTTAGTGGTGTATCAGCTTGTTTCATTTACCTGATAGCAGCTTTTTATCATTCTTAAGAGTTTGCAATTTATTCTGTTTGCTTTTCATTTTTCTTTGTAGTGCATCAGCCATACAATTTTTTTTGCGTGAATTTCAGTGACATTAACATTACTAGACCAGCAAATGTATGAGGATATTCCATCTCATGGGATCAATTTGATTTGTTGTTTGTTCAGCTTATCTTTTTATCAGTGTCCAGCAACAATGTTCTTGAATTGTCCCACTTATTTTTTTTAAATACTTATCAACCATATATTTGAAGTAATCAGCTTTAGGAAAATGAATGTTTTTTTGAGGACTTTCACCCACTTTCACCCACATACTTGCCACCCACATACAGCTTGCAAGGTGTGACTTTAATGATGCATTTTTTGGCATACTTTCATTAAATTTCATGAGGCCATCTTAAATCAAAAATTATTTTAGAAATATAAAGGATGGGAATTCAAACAAGTGAGCTGTTTTTCTGAGCTCTCTTCCAGCTCTCTCTGCGCACATACACTTACACAGAGAGCTATGCAAATATGGGTTCTGATACTGAAGCAGTCTGTCCGTGTTCAGCTCTATGCATTGCATCTGAACTATTAAGGCCAGCAGTGAATTGACTTCTGGGTTCATGTTGGTTCTTCTAGATTCAATCTGAGTACAGGCTATGGCTTCAAAGTACTTTAGATTCTGTGTTTAGTTAGGGCAAAGTCCCTCAGGACTCCTGTGTTGATATTTCTCATGGAACCTTAAACTCTATATTCCCATCTTTTGAAATGTGGAGCAAAGGCCACGCTGGTACCTGGGGCCCTGGGTTCTTTGTAAGGCTGGTCTGTCTTCTCATTCCACGAGTTGTTGCAACCACTTGTAGCTTATGACACGTCCTCTCTTCCCCTGAAGAGCACTGTTTTGCTCAGCTCAGGTTAGTGAGGAAGCCCATGACTAATATTACCTGTCTGCTCTGATAAATCCACTCCTGCCATGGTCTTTGCCTCCATCTCTTAATCAAGTGGTGACTATATAGGTGTGACAAATATTGTATGTACCATTCTGACAAACCTGAGAGACTGCAGAAAGACAAAGTAAAATAAAACATTACCTCATCTGGGCAAATTAATACTTAACTGGCTACTTTCAAGGGGTATTTAAAAGCACAAAATAAATATTTCATACCTAGTTTATTCTTAGTTTAAATCTCTCTCTCTCTCTCTCTCTCTCTCTCTCTCTCTCTCTCTCTCTCTCTCTCTCTCTCTCTATCTCTATCTCTATTATTGGTATTTTAATACAGTTTGACAGAACTCCAAAAATTCAGTATAATTTCTCAAATTTGTGGTAAAGCCCAAGCATCCAAACAGTATGATAGTTGGATGACTGTAGGGAGAACTCTGTAATAAGATTTCTCAGAAGGGCACTTCAAGAAAAGCCATATTAGCTATGGATGGCTACAACAAACTGTAATGAGATTTAAAGACTTGTCTACCTATTCTTTCACAGCTACAGAAAGATCATATCCTCAGAGACTTTACTACAAACTCAGGAATGCTACAACCAATTTAACATTACAAGTGTATAAAAAAGAGATATTTGTACTCTCTGTTAAGTTCCCTTCTATTCCTGAAGTATGATGATTTTAGGATTCACTGGCATGCATATTTTATCCTCGCATGAGGATATTGATCCTGAATGTAAACTGCAGCATTTGCACTATTCAGATCCTAAGTTATCAAGTCAGTTTGATCTGTGCTTATTATAAGGACTATTGTGAAGCTTATTTCAAATAATTCATTTTATTCAGCAAATGAATTGGAAAAAAGACAGAATTTTAGATGACGTGACCTGAAACTAGGAGTACTGAATATTGAACTCTCTTTGGTTGATTGAAATATATTTTAAAGTGGATTTTATTTGTTTGGGTTTTCTTTATCTGTTTTGCACAGCTTCATTCTGCTAAATTACAAAACAATAATTACTGAGATCCCAAAAAAGAAGATGGGAACATTAGTACAAGAACAGTATTTCAAGTAGTCTTTAATTCAGTGTAGCAGAACAACATAGTCAATAGGCAAAGCAACTACCCTAAGCTGGACTGAAAGCTGAGAACTCCCATGCAACAGATTAAATTTACCATTTAACACATAATGCAACAAACGTGAATAAAGATGGCTCTAAAACATAAAAGAGGTTGCAAACACACAAATTGTATCTGTATTATTGCTCTACTATGACTGAAATTAAAAAATGCTCCATGGTGAAAAGCACTGCCACTAGAGAGACTAAACTACTTCAGATGTTGATTCCTTGCAACCCAAAGTGAAGAAAATGAAAGTTTAACAAGCAAAAAATGTACCCAGTGAGAAAATGTTTCATCATTCATGCACACATCCTTTCATGCTCTTTGAACAGAATTTCAGCGGGGAAATAAGCTGCCCTATATCTTTATAGCCACCTGGACAACTTAATGCACAGTCTTCAGTGCTGAGACCTATTTCAATCACTTTGTCTCCCTAGGGAAGGGTTGCAGGGCTCTCTCTCTGTCCCCAACAGTACTATGATGTAGGTCATTCTAGGATGTGCCATCCTGGGAGTTTCAGCACATGAGGAAAAAGTTTTAGGATTGCAACAGATCTTGTGCTCGTGGGGTGATCAAGTTAGGTGGAGACATAGGAATTTGGCTAAGAATTTCTTAACTGTTAATTTAACTCAAATAGATATAATTAGCATTGAAATAGCATGTAATTAGTTTTTTAGCATATACGAAATAATATGGTGACAATTTTTTTAGGTTGTTAATACTGGCTTAATTATTCTCCTGTGTGATCTTGGCAGTAAAATGGGAATGATATTTAGCCTCTAGTGGCAGAAATGGAGAACATAATCAATGATTTATTTCATATTCTTACCTTAAGGTTATGAATAGCTTTTATTTTTATTTCTTTTTGTAGTAAGATCTCTCTGTCCCCTGAAGTAATTAGTGCATTACAAGGTTTGACACTGTATTACTTAAACATACTTATTTTTAGAATGTAAGAAGGAATTGCAGATTTTTGTAGTTCAAAACACATGTTGATTAGTTTAAATTACATGTACTAAAAACAATGTCTCTCTCAAACTAGTGCTTTCTGTAAGTGGTGTTATGGAATTTATGCCATATATTAGAAGATTAATTCAAAACATTTTTGCTCCCTGAGGTAAACTCAGAAGATCATCTACTGATAATTTGTTTTGCTAAAACAGTATTTCTAAGTTTGGTTCCTGAGAAAATTCTCACTTTATGCAGCGTTGGAAAAGTTAAAAAGAGTTTTGAGAACATATTCTCAAGATTTTTTTTTTAATTCCCCAGCCTGAATCAGTGCAGACAGGTTAATTTATTTTAAAATACATGAAAGGACTTAATCTCTGTAGATTAATTAATCTTTTTTTCTTTTTCTTTTGTCCCTGGGGTTTTAAACAAGAGCTGCTCCTACCAATTTAAGATGGATCAAAGCAAATGAGCAGTTCATATAAGATTTCAGGTGCAAACAAACTCAGAGTATAATCTTTGTTCATTTTGGATTAGTATTTGTCCCACAGCTGTAATTTTGGGTGATGTTGTTCCTGAATCTTTCTCTGCTGTTTTGTCATATTTTTGGGAGATTCAGCAGTTAAACCGTGCTGATTTGCACAAGTTGAAGATCTGGTATTGAGGATGTTGTCCCACAGGTGCTATATGCAGACAGAGAATACACTTCATGAAATCTTGAATAGAAAAATTATTTCCTTCAAAATTATGCTCTGAACATAAACAAACAACTTGAAGAGATCTTGAGGTAATTAAACCCCAATATAGAAAGTCATTCCAGACCCTTGAAGCTAGTCTGACTCCCCATGTGCATGTGAGAACAGGAAACTCGAGGAGGTAGTAATCAAACAGAAAGAGAGCAGATGGGAATTCAGTGTCTTTATTTCTTTTGTCACCTGAGCTGGCTGGTTGCATTCTAGTTTGGGTATTTGTGCATGGTGCAGCAATCTGTCGTGTGAATATACCTTTCAGTCAATTCGTCCCTGATATTTGATGTTGTTCTGTATGATTACAGAGTTTCCAGAGCAGCTTATTGTATTTTTTGGCACTTTTTATATCCTTGAAAGAAAATTTTATCTTGAGAAGGAAATGCACAACACAACTGATATTTTGATTGCTGTGGATAAAGAACAACAAGAAACTGAGAGATCAAAAGTTTGAATTTAATTTTTCTGACTATTTTATTACTAGATTTTTTTTCCAACACCAAATTTACAGTATTTCAGTTGCACTGTCCTACTAACAGTTTCAAAGCATTTGATGGAATTTTTAATGTGCTTGGTGGTGAGCAGACTAACAAAATTAGATTCTTAATATTTTATGAAGTGTGGATTTCAGTAGAACTTCTACCATCTAGAGTCTGTAAATGACAAGTTCATGCCATCCAGTGGGAACCAAATAGTATGCCATCAAAGTCAATCTGATGTTGATTTGCCTGCAGAACTTAGTGTCCCATAAAAGAGAGCAGTTAAAATCCGCAGACCGTAGCAGAAGACCATAAATGCAGGATTTACAAGGTCATAGACCTTGTAGATCATAACATACATTCAGATCAACAAACAAATGAAATTAAATTAATGATAAACTCAGAGCCAGGGAGAGGACATATGAAGAACTGGGTAGTAAGGAGGAGGTTCAGGTGGTACAGTGTTGCTGACACAAAGTCGAGATCCTGCAACTTAGGAAATATCCTCGACTTCAACTGGAGTGATACCAACACTGGGTGGAGGGGTGGAAGCAAAGGCTTCTGCTTTCCTCTCCAGTACTTAAAAAGAGCTCTTTGATAAGAAATGTAGTTTGTCTCAGTTTGAGGGGGAAAACCAAAATGTTTACCCACAAGCGGAGGAGGGGGGTTTCCTCCACAATAATCACACCACTCTTTATCAAATTTAAGAAAAGGAACTGTAATTGTTACAAATATATTTGTAAATCTAACTGTGGAAGTAGTTATGCTAAGGTTTACGGGGTTTAACTGGGCCTGTGGTGAGGTAACTTGAAACAGTAGTGGGGGCCCAGAAACTATTGGGAACTTGCTAGGAACAGCAGGACAATAATTAAAGCGATCAGTGAAGTAAATAGAACCTGAGGAAGAAAACAAACTGTTGCTTAAAGATAAGATTAGAATCAACATATGTAAAAGGTTTGGTGATGGGGGCCTAATTAACCAGAATCCTGTGTTAGACGAGCGTGGTAGATTTTTAACCCTTGGAGACGGACATCAATTGTATACATATAACCTATGTAACTGATTTATGAACGAGACCGTGTGTCTTTGTGCACGTACAACGCTGTAGAAAGAGTATAAAAGCTGTCTTCAAGAATGGCTCGTTGGAACCCTGGCTTAGGACAATAGTCCCCAGGTTTCCCGGGCCCAGCAAATAAAGCACCGCATAAACTGATACTCTGTCGGTTTGTGTTTCTGTGAACGGGCAACATAATCAGGCAAAGGATATAAGAAGGATAGCTGTTCTTAACTGATATATATATATATATATATATGTTGGTATAGATATAACTGTAAACAGACGAGAGCAAACTGCTTCCCCAACGCCAGAGGAAAAAAACAAAACAACAACTCCCATACCGCCAAGTTTCCTTCTGAAGAGTCATACTTATGAGCAGTGTCTGTGTCACAACCCGGCTGGCTGCAGGTGACCTCCCAGTTCCTCTCTAGCGAGACAGACGAACGGTCAGCACTCAGATGAATTCTGTCTCTCCCTCTGTGTCCGTTGTCTCAAACAAAGAAGGAAAACTGGAAGCGGAGAAACTGCCGCGTGTCCTGGAAAGCAGCTGTAACTTCTCTCTCCCAGGTTGCTGCCCCAGCCAGGGCGGGCAGGCCATGACGCTGCAAATGACGGTGAGACTGGAGCAGAGACTGGGACCCCAAATACAGAAACCAGGAGAACAGCCGTGGCAAGGAGAAAAGAAGCGGCTCACCAAGAAACAGCAGCAGAAGCAAAGAGGAGCAGAAGAAAACAGCTTCCCTCCTCAGCAGCACACACACCGCTCCTGCGTTCAGCCAGCTAAAAGAAATGGAAAATGTCCCCAAAAACAAAAGAGACAACCTGCCCCCACCCAAGCGATCAAGAAGAAGACCGTAGCAGTTAACTACTTCCTTTGTTAACTAATGGCATGAGTAGTTAGTGGCAGGGGAGAGAATTTACATAATAATTCCAAACGACAACATAGTTGAAAAAAGAACACTTCATTTGGGCAATTCCAGGTTGAGTAGGTCTGATAAAGTCTTCACTTTGGGCCTTTAATACTGTCACAAATTACCAATGAAATGCTAGAAAAACAACACAAATATTTATCTAAATTGTACAGGACAAAATTTCATTGGCCTCCTTTTTGTGTCTGATCCTCTTATGAAAATCAAATGGAAAGTTTCCCATTGACTTAAATGAATTTTTAATCAGACCCTAATGTGTTTCAAAAATATAACTGCAAAATGAACCATGAAGTGTGCATGTGCAAATGTCCCTTTTGTGCAAAATTGGCAACTAAAGAGATTTTACATAAATATCATACGAGAAACAGATTAAAATGTTGGCACATGACACTTGGTTTGAGATTTTTTTCATACACTTGACATGATATCCCTTTTTATCTGATATTTCTCTCCTGAAGAAAATAAAGAAAAAAAAGAGAGAAAAAAGAAAAAGGAAAAAAAAAAGAAAATGCCAAATAGAAAAATACCTACTTTCCCACAATGCTATTCAGTATTGCCTTTGGTGGAAGGTTAGATTTTGCAAAATAAAGTACTACTTTTTAAATAACTTTTTCTAGTTTTACTGAACTATATCTACCTATTATTTTGCTTCATTACTAGTGGTTAAATAGAAAAAGAAAACATTGACATTTACGGTTTTTGTTCTACTTTCAACTTTTACTTTTGCTTTTTTGTTAGCTCCAACTATCTATTTTCTCACACAAAGGTCACTTGCATTAGTTTCTGTCGAGATTATAGATTATTTAGGATAGAAACAGAGCCTTATTGAACTGGTTTTGGATGAGTGCACTGGGTCTGACTGAGTTCATTTCCCCATACAAGCCTTCACAGTGCTGTGCTTTGCATTGGTAGCCAGAAGGCTGTTGATGACATACCAGTGTTTTGGCTACTGCTGGGCAGGGCTGGCACAGCATCAGCGGTCTCTCAACATTTACCCCCATCAAGGGGCTGGGTGTGGGCAAGATTGGGAGGGGACACAACCAGATTGGCTGACCCAAACTAACCAAAGGGATATTCTGCACTGTATGATGTCAGCTCAGATATAAAAGGAGGAGGAAAGGGAGTCATTTGCTATTTACAATGATTGCTTTCCAGAGCAACTGCTATGGGTGGTGAAGCCCTGCTTCCTGGGAACTGGCTGTCCATTGCTGCTGCTGAGAAACAGAGAATAAATATTTTGGTTTTTTCTCTTTGCCTTTTTTGCATGCAACCTTTCACTTTGCTTTAGCAAACTGCCTTATCTCAATCTATTAGTCATTTTTCATCTTATTTTCTCTCCCCTGGCTGGAAAGGACAGTGGTAGAGTGGCTTAGTAGCCACCTGGCATCCAGCCAAATCTACCCATCACAATGAGATAGAGTTAATATTCTTCCTAGTAACACACATGGTGCTGTGTTTTGTATTTGTGACCAAAACAGTGTTGGTAACACACCTGAGTTTTAACTATTGATGAACTCCGTTTACACAACATCAATGTATTCCCCATCCCACCAGCAAGGAGGCTGAGAGTGCACAAGGAGTTGGGAGGGGACACAGCCAGGACAGATGTCCCCAGCTGACCTATGGGATATCCCAGATCGTATGGCATCATGCTCAGCGTATAGAGCTGGGGGAACAAGGAGAAAGGGGAAGGAGTGATGCTGTTTGTCTTCCCAGATCAGTTACATGTAATGGAGCCTGCTTTCCTTGGGATGGCTGAACTTCTGCCCGCCTATGGGAAGTGATGAATGAATTCCTTGTTCTTCTTTCCTTGTGCATGCAGCTTCTTACTTTACTTGCCACATGATCTTCATCTTACTCCTTCAGTTTTCTCTCTTTTTCCCTTCTAGTTCTCTCCCACATTCCTCTGGGGGAAGGTAGTAAGTGTCTGTGTGGGGCTGAGCTGCCTACCACGGTTAACCCACAACACCTTTGTATTTTAATTTTATTATCAGATAACTGAAACTCAAGCACACTTTGGTTTGTCAACAAAATTTAAATAATTACTAAGAGCTTCAAGAGTAACTGTCAATTCGGTTTTACATATGCATGACACATGTAATTTTTCCATGCATTACTTTATCTTTACTTACACTGAACCTCATCTGCCACCTTTTTGACCATTCCATAATTTTCATGAAGTCCTTCTAGAGTTCCTTAACCTAGGCATGACATCTGAACACCTAACGATCTTAGTATCATCCTAAAACTTGGATACTAATTTATTACTCTCTCTTTCAGTTCACAGATAGAAAAGGTGTATAAAATGGGCCTCAAAAGCTGCCCTTGTTGAACTCACTGGTGACTCTGCCCCATTATGAAAAGTGTCCATGAAAACCTCCCCTATGCTTTCTGCATTTTCTGTTATTCTGTTCCCTAATATTTGAATCTCAAAAATATTTAGACCAACATTTATCCATTCATTCAGTTTATGCTGACTATCTGAAATGGGATACATATGAGAAATTTCTGTTACTCATTTCTCAGTGTGCTTTAAAATGTGTTTGGAAAGAATCTCATTCTCAAGGATGACTCTCCAGTTTTCTAAAGTAATTTCTCTAGAATTTAAAAACATTTCTATAATTTTATTTGTTTAATTCCCACTAAATTATGAAGCATATAGAAAATATTTCCAGTTGTCTTGGGATCAAACCATTACACCAGTACAAGCAAAATGTCATAGATTGTTTCCTGCAAAGGGCTACAAATAGAAGTTATATGAGTAATGTGCAGTCAGTGCTGTAGCTCCCTCAGTATTTTACTTACCTGTGTTTTGTGAATGTGTAATCTGAAAAGGAGAAATTATGTTTAGAGAACCTTTCTCTGTTGAGGTGGTTATATATGCAGAAACTCCATTACAGATGAAGGGGCTTAATTTGGAAGTGGGTAAGCAGGACAGTTTTCCAAATAACAGGTCTTGAATGGTGATATTTAAATTTACATAAGAAAGCACTAAAAGATGCCCAGTGTAGTAAGAAAGAGGAGAGGGCCATACACTGTCTTTGCTTGCCAACTATTTAATTCTACTTACACCATTTTTCAACACCAGTATAGAAAATTCTTCTTCTCATTCTTTTTGAAGACCAAATAGAGGAATCAAAATTCTATTGCAAATTCTTTCTGCTGCCAGTAGAATTTCTGGCATAACATGTCATTTACCAGAGTTTATCTCCTAATTTTCCCTAATCTTCATGTGTTTTTTATAATAATTCTCTCAGAAGTTTAGATTCCAAAGGATGAAACCAAATACAAGAAATAGTTATCATAGAATCATAGAATCATAGAATTGATTGGGTTGGAAAAGACCTCCAAGATCATCGAGTCCAACCCTTGGTCCAACTCTAGTTTATTTACTAGATCATGGCACCCAGCGCCACGTCCAATCTGTGTTTAAAGATCTCTAGGGATGGTGAATCCACCACCTCTCTGGGCAGGCCATTCCAATGCCTGATTACTCTCTCTGTAAAAAATTTTTTTCTGATATCCAACTTAAATTTCCCCTGGCAGAGCTTAAGCCTGTGCCCCCTTGTCCTATTGCTGAGTGCCTGGGAGAAGAGACCAGCCCCCACCTGGCTATAACTTCCCTTCAGGTAGTTATAGACAGTGATGAGGTCACCTCTGAGCCTCCTCTTCTCCAGGCTAAACAACCCCAGCTCCCTCAGACTCTCCCCACAGGGCTTGTGCTCCAGTCCCTTCACCAGCCTTGTTGCTCTTCTCTGGACCCGCTCCAGCATCTCAATATCCTTTCTGAACTGAGGGGCCCAGAACTGAACACAGTACTCAAGGTGTGGCCTCACCAATGCAGAGTACAGGGGAAGGATCACTTCTCTGGTCCTGCTGGTCACGCTATTTTTGATACAGGACAGGATCCCATTGGCCTTCTTGGCCACCTGGGCACACTGTTGACTCATGTTGAGCTTCCTGTCAATTAGTACTCCAAGGTCCCTTTCTGCCTGGCTGCTCTCCAGCCACTCTGTGCCCAGCCTGTAGCACTGCATGGGGTTGTTGTTATAACTCCATTCTTAGGAGTAACCAGTGTGTCACTCTGAAAGACTGAAATGAGAATTCTAAACTAATCTCATTTATCAGAGGTCTTACAGAACAGGTTAGTTAAATATTTGTGAAGAATAATATAGCTATAGGTGGTCTTGCCTTGAAGAGGGTGAATTAGGTATTCTCTTGAAATTCCTTCCAAAGTCACCCTCTGTGAACTTTTCATCTGAAGTTGCCCTACCTCTAAATTTTTATGATATCATCTTTGACTTCCTTGTATCTAAGGAATAATGTAGGGTAAATAATGCAGTTAGTTCAGTAAAAAGAAATGAATCACCTGAAAGAAAGTTGAAAATTTTTCTCTGCTATCCATGTCATGATGGTGAATTTCAATCTTTTGCTTAAGTGCCTTACAAAGGAAAAGAAAATGGGGGAGAGTGAAGAGGGAAATCAAAAGAAAAAAAAAGCAGCTGCTTAGTGTTAGATTTGGGGAAAATAATTGCTTCACTTTTTACTTAAAGTGACTACTTGAGAAGTAGGAATGACTGTACCTTGTGAATCTGATGTAGTTCAATTCATATATACAGTATGAGAAAAAGCATTTAATTTATGTACATTTATCTAACAAGGCATTAAGATATCTCATTTGTTCATATTTCAACATACTAAGACACTTCCTCACAACTGAAAGTGCATTTTAAGAACTTGCCACCCTTTGCATAGATGATGCTCTTTCTCAAATATAAATGCTATAATTTCAACTGAAAGACTGTAATTAATCATAGTTTCTTAAAATATGCTAATATGAATCACTTTCCACCATGCAAATTAAATAGAGTGCAATATTTTCCATACTGTAAATACTATTTTTTTAACAACAGTAATTGCCATTAGAAAACAGAGGCTACAGCAGTTTTGATATTTTCTCAATTAAGGACACCTGCTGTTAATGTAATAATAAAAGACAAAGACAGCATTTATCTGAACCCACAAGGTTCAAAGGAAGTAGGTGAATCAGTTCTATTTTCTGATTATAATAACACATTTGCATAGTCCTTTTAAAAATTAATCAATGATTCATCTCTTTCCTATTTCCTATAAATGCTAAAAATGAAGATTATAAACATCTATAGGGTTTCAAGTTTGCATTTAATAATAAAGGAAAACCTGATCAAAGAGAAAGAAAAAAAATCACTTTATTTTGTATATATGGGGGTTTTTTTGAAAATTATTTGTTCAATGCTATGTACTGGTGCTTATTTGAAATATTTTGGGAAAATTATCAGGTATTTATTAAATTTTCATAAATACTGTGAAAATGTTATGAGTGAGAAATTTAAAATTAATGGTTATTTGTCCAAAATATATATTAAAACTATTAGATATTCAATTTTTTTTATCTAGAAAAAATGACTAATGAAAACTCACAGAAGTAGTAATACACTTAGAGCATATAGAAGAATGGGAAAGCAATATTTGCAACAGAAACTACTATGGAATATATTTTCTATATTCTCCAAACTAAGTGCAGTTTCAGAAAAGATTATGGAAAATTGTACAGGCAATCCTACTGAAACTCAACCAAAACCCACTAAACAGCAGGGGCTTGATTCAGTTTTTGATTCAAGCATCAAGTGCCATTTGATATATTGTAGCATGTGCCTCCTGGTATCCTGCTGCTATTGAAAGGTCAGGTGTCTCCCACTGCTTTTGTGTCATATCTGCCAGCCCCTATGGATTATTTTGGGATCTGAGGATATTGCAGAGGACCCAGTGAACTGAGCAGTAGGTGGTTACATGCAACTGTTTACAAAAATGCTGGAGGACTGAAGGTCCATGGTGGACAAGAGAGACCTAGAAGCCTGAATTCAACTTAAAGCTGACTCTAATATACAGATAATTGTCCCTCTGTAGACATTTTGCACCATTTAAGATAAAATCTTTTGTACAGCTTTTAGCTGCAGATCCAAAAAAATCATGTGTCCTGTGGTGTTATATCATATATACTAGGTTTGTGTAAACCATTCCTGTATACTCAAGAGCAACATCTCTGACTTAAACAGTAAGTATTTATTCACTGACAACTGAAAAAAAACCGTAAATGTCAATATTTTATTCCTAAATTGAATCCCATCTCTACTACATAAATAATCCAATTTCAACTGAGAGGTAAGGACCAGATACAGTTCCTCTGTTTCCTAAATCAATCTGTTTTCTTCATTTTTTCTGCTATGGTAGATTTGGTATGTCTTTCACACCTCCAACCCTCAGCCTTCCATCTTGGTTTTCCCCAGTTTGAAACTCCATTTTATTAAGTACATATTAGCTCAGTAAAACATGCAGAAATATATTCTCTATGTTCTCCAAAGTAATAGTTTAGCTCTGTGCTTTCTATGCCATATTCATAATTCCTCTACATTCTTAATAAGGCATTTTCTGGTCTTCAACTTCTATTTAATTTCAACTAATTGGATATTAAGTTCACCTAATTTATTTCATTACTGACTGGGGTTTCCAATAACTTAGATTTAGAACATTATGTAACATACAGGTCAACTGAGAATTTGAAATTAGGTGATTTCTTTAAAATACAAAATGGAAAAAACGGATACTAAATTAATGTAGTTCAATTTGAATGCATAGGCTCTTTCATTTTCCTTATTACATAGCAAAGGTAATTCAGAAGTCTATAATCTTCCAGCTGACACTCTTGAAATGATAGTGAACCAGATTTTGCCATCCTTCTCATACATGAGTAGAATTGTCCACCATGAGTAGTCTAGATGGTAACCACTGGAAGTTAATAAATTGACAACACTGGAATATCTCAAATGTTTTCATATAGGAAGAGACAAATTTACATAAAATGAACATGTTAAGAACAGGATGAATGCAGAAAAGATATTCAAAGATAGCTTTCTTTTCAAGAAATTATATGTTCCTTTATTTTTAACTAACTACATTAACAAGTTGCAATTGTTTTAGCCAATTAGTTGTCTCAATGATCATGTCTTGTCATAGTGGAGCCCAGCACACTGTGTCTGATTTAGAGCAGGGATGAAATCTCTGTGTTTGAACTATGATAGGGTTCAAAGACAAGGAAATAAGACTTTCCCCTTCTGAGCTGAAATTGTATATTGATGGAAGAATAAGCTGTGTCACATATGATGAAAACCAGAAAAGTAACAAAAAACATTCAAATGTAAATATTTTAAACAGTCCATAAGAGAGAAACGATATTTGTAGGACTCCTTTACAAGTAACTTTAACAGTAAGGTGCAGCATCTAATTCCTCTATATTTGCCCTTATTCTGGTGTCAAACTAATATTTCTGAGTGTGTGAGAACAGAGATTCCTTCCCTTGGGTAACTTGTTTCCCTTTAGGATATTCTCTCCGAAATTGGGAGCAATGGATTCAGACTGAAGAATGCTGGGAATTGGTTACAGTTTATCCCAATGTCAGTTTTCTTCAGATTTGAATTAAATCTCCAGAGTGCAGGTGTGTTTACCTCACTAGCAGGATTAACCTCAGAGATATCCAAAGTATCGCTTGCTTGAGAGGAAATGACACTGCCATATCAAAAAGGGAGAAATATACTTGAAAGCAAAATGGGTTCTTTTTGCCTCATTTATACAACAGAATCATTATTATTTTTATTATGCTATAATTTCCATAATCCTGTTTGGCACTTTCTGATTGTATAAATATTTATTTAATATTAAAAAAAAAACGTGAAAAGCTTTAAGGAGTTCAACTGTGCAATATAATGTTGTCAAATGTAATTGTGAAGGTTGCTTGCACTTTTGGTCCTTTGTGTGTACAGTAGAGCACACCCTTCCTCAAGCGTTTGGTCTTGTTTCTTGTGTAGTTAATGAAGAGAAATTGTTCCGATCCCATGTTATTTTTATTACACTGAAAAAAAGAGTGATAATATTCCCTACAGGTTTTCTGTAGGAGTCCTTAAAATTATATGCAAGAGCTTCACAAGCACTGATTTATTTATTATTTTTTCTCAGCAGCTTCGTAATATGAAGAATTATTCTTCTTATTTGACATATGGGGAATCTGGACACAGAGACATGACAGACAGAAACATTCATTGTTTTTTTAATGCCAGTTTTGAATATCTGGACCTAAATTATGTCAGCATATGTTGGATCATGCATCACTCTCTATTTAAATATAGCACAGCTCTTCTAATTTCAATTGCAGCTGAAAATATTCAAAACAAAAATCACAGCTTTTAATAAAAAACACAGGAAATGAAGAACATGCAATTAATGATCACCAGTTAAATGTCTGAGTAATTTTTCCATTATATAGCCAGAACTCAATTCCCCAAAGCAACACTTATTTTACTTTTTGATAAAGACATTGCTTTTCTTTCCCCAAGTACCATACATTTCCAGCTTCTGTAGCACAGGACTGGATGTGTAAGTTTCCCTTTCTACATAGTTTTGCACAGTTCTACTTCATTTGCAGTCTAGTTTTGTTCTTGTGCATTAGTGGGAAGAGCTGTTATATAATAATACAAAAGTAATACTGTGCAGACAAAAATTGGTGAAATTAATCAAAATGCAAACATTTGACAAAAGTAGTAAGGAAAATTTCCAGCTAAATAATTTACATTGCTAAAACTGTTATTGGGCCATGATGGCCTCTCAATCCTCCCCTAAACTCTTATCTTGAAATTTGATTTCCAAAAATTGTAGGAAGAATTGCAAACAAAGCATAACCAGTGCTGAGGAACCATAGAGGGATTCCTCCATGTATTCTCTGGGCTTCAGTCTTAATACATGAAGGTAATGTTGTGGTTTTTGCAACTATATGACCTCATTCTCGCCTTGGGGCCCCAGGGACTCCGGTACCTTGTAACATTTCTCCCTAATCACCAGGTTTGTGTTCTCTGTTTGTGCCCATATGCTATATCTTGTACTTGTCTACCTGAATAACACCCTATTTTAATCTCAGTCTGTCTTCAGTTTGTCAAGATTCATCTAAACCATAATTTTGTCTTCAAACATACCTCTAAGATTGGCACGAGAATTTAATTTTCTCTGGTTTATCATTTTATCAATTAAAATATTGAACAGTTCCATATCCATATCCACGTTCTAAGATAGATATCTCAAGAACTGCATTGAGTAAGTCTTTTATTTTGATAGACAACCACTAGTAACTACGCTCTAAGAATGGATTTTGAATCATCCTTCTTTCAGCTTAAGCTATATTCATTTGGTCAAATTCCTTATGAGAAGGACATCTGAGACACTGCCAAGGAATAATACAACAGTCAGGATAAATGCTCCACACCATGTTTGCTTATTCTGGTCTTCCAGTGCATCACAAAATATTCTGAGTTGGAAAGGGACCCACAAGGATCATCGAGTCCAGCTCTCAAGTGAATGGCCCATACAGAGATCAAACCCACAACTTTGGTGTTATTAACACCATGTTCTAAGCAACTGAGCTGATTCCAAGGTCACATAACCTTTTTGGAGTATGTCAACAGTATGCCAACTGATCTGAGATTTGCCTTATCAGTTTAGTAACTATCCATACAAAATACTAAAAAGAGCTTTGTAATCTAAAAGGGATCTTCGCCGTGCCTTCCTTTTACTCGGCTGAATTCATAGCCTTTTCTTACTACCTTCTTCATGCTAAAATTAATGTTTTTATGGCTGCAAGACCATAAGCATTATTTGAGGTGAAGACATGAACAGATTAATGGAAAAAAAAAAGGGTGTTAAACACTTCCGCCTTTTACAGACAAAATCTTTCTCTCATTATCATTTAGAAATGTACTTGCAGAAAGATTTATTATAGTATCAACAAATCTTTCAACTTCCATGTTATTCTTCTCTTGATATTTATAACTTTCTAAAGTACTTAAATAATTCTTCTGCATTTGCTTTTAATAAAGTGGCCTTAATTTAAACTTTCTATGTAATGTTGTCTTCTTTTTGAATGTTAACCTTTTTTTGTACTTTCTGTCTTTCCTCTGCAACTAAACAGTACTGGTGTCCCTTAAATTAAACTCCTGCTTTTTCAATTTTTTTTTTATTTTCCTTCTCCTTTTGGCTGACTTTAAAGATTTGTTTTTAAATGTGTCTTTCTAAAATCTATTTTTTGTTATTTTGTCTTCATTTTCCTCCTATTCTTCATGTCATGAATTCCCATTATTTGATGACCATTTTTCATACAAATTCTATCCTCATCAATGTTGTTGACCAGTTTCTCCTTCTGCAAATGTCAGTTGCCTTACATTTAGTTTTTTCTCTTCCTGTATCAAAAAATTACCTTGAAGAAATTACTTGTTTGCGAGAAAGCAAATGGAAGGAGGGAATTCCTCATAACTTCTGTTTCTGTTCTTGCTCCCTTGGTCACTTACTGCTTCAAATGTTAACTATTCTAACTTTTTTGCTCTAATAAAACTTGGGCAGAGAGTGCACTTTAAAGGACTTTGGATTTCTTTTGATAGTGAACCTAAGGAGAAAAATGAGGCAAATCCAACCTAACTTAGCTCTGGTTAAGTTGGGTCTCATCACAACTTCTGTATTTCTCCATATTATGACCTGAGAGAAATTATAAAACACTTTGATATATAAGGCAACATTTCTTTTTTTCTTCTTCCCTACAGGCAGAGAATATATTCAGTGTGTTTGCTACAGAAATGGAAGAATATCTAGGTTAATAGAAAAGCATATGGAGAGGTTAATAGAAACCATATGGAGGGAAGATCCCTAATATAAGCACAAAGTCAGAATGACACCAAGGAGACAGATGAGTAAAAGGGAACTAGTTTAATAGCTGCCTCTTTCCTGGACACATTTGATTTAAAAAAACAGATGGGATTTGACTTCATTAAAAACACAGAACTCTCTTCTGCCACTTCTTTTAGGTGTGGTTCCTAAAAGGCAGAAAGAAATTTCTGGGCGTTCTCCATTCTGATTATTTCTCAAGGGGACTGTGGAACTTTGCAGGAAAAGGCCAATACTTCTGAAATGACAATTAGCCTTCAGCTAATCAGTCCCCCTGTTCTGCAGATGTTTGTTTTTTGTCGGACTAGAAATTCTTCGGAAGAGACAATGCGACTTACCACCTGCACCACTTTGGAGAATATACAAATTAGGTGTATTTGTGACTACTATTTAATAGCACAGAATATAGTTCTAACCATAATTCCATGACATTCAATTAATCTTACACATTTGTAAGAGAAATATATAATTTTGTCTGGAAAGTGGTACTTGAGGTTGAATGTGAGATACTGCAGAAAGTGCTGGGTACTTGTCTCCATATACATATTTTAATCTGGATCTCCCAGGGCCTCAGAGGGGCTTTAATGACAGCTATTCTTGTAGAAGTTGAGAGAAGTATTGCTTTCAGAAAGATTGCCACACAATCTCTTCTGGGAGAGAAGTCCCAGACAGTAGTCTTTTGAGAGTTCATAAAATTATAGAACCATAGAATAACCTGAGTTGGAAGGATCAATGAGTTCATTTCTTAACCCTGCATGGACACTCCAACAATCACACCATGTGTCTGAGAGAATTGTCCAAACACTTCTTGAATTGTGGCAGTTTTGGTGCTGTGACCACTTTCCTGGGAGCCTGTTCCAGTGCCCAACCATTCCCTGGGAGAAGAATATTTTTCTAAAATCCAACCTAAACCTCCCCTGACACAACTTCAGGCCATTCCCTTGGGTCTTGTCACTGGTCATGACACAGAAGAGACCAATGTCTGCCCCTCCACTGCCCCTCACAAGGAAATTGTAACTGCAATGAGATCTCCCCTCAGTCTCCTCCAGGCCGAAGAGACCAAGTGCCCTCAGCCACTCCTCATACATGAGACTCTTAATCTCAGGGTCATGGGTTTGAGCCCCACGTTGGGCGCTAAAAAATATGTCTTGGTTTGAGGGGAAAAAACCAAAATGTTTACCCCCAAGTGGGGGAGGGGGCCTTCTTCACAATAATCACACCACTCTTTATCAAATTTAAGAAAAAGGAATTTAATACAAGAAGGATAACTGTTCTTAACTGCTCTATATATATACAGACTAGTGCAAACCGCTTCACCAACACCACAAGAGAAAGAAAAAAAAACCAACAAAACCCAGCAGGTTTTCCTCCGGGAGGAAAGTTATACTTAAGCAGTGTCAAATGTCACAGTCCGGCTGGCTGCGGAGTGAGTTCCCAGTAGTTCCCAGTCCCTCTCCAGCGAGACAGACGAGTGGTGAGCTCCCAGATGAACCCTGTGTCTCTTGTCCCAGATGAAGGAAAAAGAAAGCTGAAAGTGGGGAACCACCGCATGTCCTGCAAAAGCAGCTGCACACCTCTCTCTCTCCCGGGTCACTGCCCCAGCCGAGGCGGGCAGGCCGTGATGGTGCAGGTGGTGGTGAGGCTGGAACAGTGGCCGGGATCCCAGATGCAGGAACCAGGAGAAACAGCCGCGGTGAGGAGAAAAACAGCAGCTCAGCCAGAAGCCCCAGCAGTGCCAGCAGAGCAGCTTCCCTCCTCGGCAGCCACTGCTCTCAAGTTCCGCCGAGCTAAAAAAGGGAAAGATGTCCCCAAAAACAAAAGAGACAAACCCGCCCCCATCCAAGTGATCAGCAGTTAACTACCTCTTTTGTTAACTGCTGGCATGGGCAGTTAGTGGCAGGGGAGAGAATTTACATAATAATCCCAAACTACAACACCTCCACTCAAGGCCCTTCACCATCTCTGTTGCCCTCCTTTGGACACTCTCTAAGTGCTTGTTATGGGTTCACCTAGGTGGGCCTAGATTTGGGCTCTGAAGTCTGGACTAGGCCGAAGCTGTCAACTGACTTGAGCTGGGCTGAGCTGACAGCTGACCTCTTCTAGCCAGTAATTTTGTATTCCATACCACATTATGACATCATCTCCAGGGAAGTAGGAACCAGTGTGGGAGTGGTTAAGGCAGTTGCTTCTCAGCCCTCCTCTTGGGAGGACGCACGATGCTGTCCCGGGGGGATGGAGAGGACCAGGCCCACCACTGGCTCACAGGGTATCTCAGGAAAGTAAAATGTGTTGTTCTGGGTCTCTCATTTCTGCTTGAGTTTGTCTCCCTGGGGAATAAGGTTTTTCTTAAGTAATGTGTAGTTAAGACAGTAGAATTTGTGTGTTCGTTAAGAAGTTGAGGTGGGGAACTTGTTGTTGGAGACTTGTGTGAGTGTATATTTGTACTCTCTTCTAATTGTCTCTTTCTTTCTGTGAAAAATATATGTAGTTTTAGTATAAATGCAGTTTGAAGTGTTTTTTTTCTTTCCCCTCTCTTTTCCTCCCTTTCCCTGGTGTTAGGAGGGAGGCTTTTCTCTCTGTGCTTGGGGGGGTTGGCAGTTGCTTATCTCAAACCAAGACAGAGCTTAATGTCCTTTTTATGTTGTGGCACCCAAAATTGCACACAATATTCAAGGTGAGGCCACTCCAGTACAGAGCGGAGCAGGACAATCCCCTGCCTTGACAAGCTGGGGATGCTGTGCCTGATGCCCCTCTAGACATGGTTGGCCCTTTTGGCTGCCAGGGCACTGCTGACTTATATTCAACTTGCCTTCAAGCAGGGCACCCAGACTCCTTTTTGTGGCAATGCTTTCCAGATTCTCATTCCCCAGTCTGTCTGTCCATCCAGGATTGTCCCACCTCAGGTGCACAGTCTGGCACTTGTTACTAAGTTTCACATGGTTGGTGATTGCTCACACTCTAATTGGTGTCTCTGCAGGGCCCCTCTGCCTCTGAGAAAGTCAACAGTTCCTCCAATTTAGTGTTGTTGCTAAACTTAATTAGTATGTCTTCAAGTCCTTCATCCAAATTGCTAAGTAAGACATGGAAGAGCACTGGGCCTAAGACGAATTCCTGGTGAGCCCCACTAGTGACAGGTCCCCCAGCCTGACATGTCTCCATTTACTGGAACCCTTTGTGCCCCACCCATGATCCAGTTGCTCACATATCACATGAAATGTTTATCCATCTGTATGCTGGGCATTATGTCCAAATGGATACTGTTGCAGTACCATGTATTATCTCACTGTATAAGATATTTTACTCAAAAGTCACTGAGCTAACATTAGTAATTTGCAGACCAGAGCTTCTCATGGAGGACCTACCTAGTTTAGCTAATGTCAAAGCTCTGACTGTTGGGATGTAATCTAATCATGTTGGGAATACCTTGGCAGCAATAAAGAACTGGAAGAAATCTTTTCCTAGAGATGAAAGGAATCTATATATTATAGTGGTACAAATCTGACTGTGAAGTATCATTGCAGAAAACTTAAAACCAGAAGTCAAGAAAAGGGAATAGATTCAGGCATCTAAATCAAGAATGGGTCTGCCCAAACCTCTGTGCTTCAGCTCTTAACTTCTTAAACCTCAGTTACCATTAAATTAGCTAAAAAACTGAAAGATAAGAACTCTGAATACCAGGATAAAGAACTGTGTTATTCATGCATTTCCTACTTAGGCTGACAGTGATTAGTTATATATATGACCATCAGGGTCAAAGGGCAAGTTAGTATGTCCAGACAGCGTTTTTCACACAATACTTAGGGTTGCGAGGAGATGGCAGAGGCACAATTTTAAATAGGGTATTCCCAAGGCTGTGTGAGCTTTGGTCACTAAATTGCTGTACTAAGTGCACTGAAGGAGGCTGATTTTTAAACAGTTCCTCAGGTGGTGTTTGAAGATGAAAAAGTCTGCAGTGTGACTTAGATGCCTCATTTTCTCCTTGGATTTGGGATTATTGGAAATAAGGTCAATTAGACTGCATGGACCTAGAAAATCCACATTAATTCCTTGCAGGAATAGGAAAGCAGTGGGGTATAAGGCAGCCTCAGTGGAATGAACCAGAAGTGGTGGTTCTGTCCCATGCTGTGACCCAGAACTCACACACTGCACAAGGCAGAGTTAGAAAAGCTGGAGGGTGGGCGGTAGGGAATGGCGGGAGGGGAAGGGCCCTCCTGGTTCCTGTCTATGAATTTACTTTTGAAAACATTGATGGAAGTGACTTTAAAAGGGAAGCATTTGCTGGAGGAGCAATGACTTTTGCAAGCCTCTGTAGTTTGCAGTGCAGGGTTTGGAAAGCCATAAAAGAAATAGAGCTACTCTAATGGAAAATGATAAAGAAATGGATTTCAGTCAGGCTTGTGCTTCAGAAAGAGAAAATTCTGGCTACATCCCAGGAATCATGCTAGAGAGATTTCAAGCTAAAGAAATGTAAGGGGAAAAGGTAAATGTATAAAAGATGATGTGTATTCTGACCTCTAAAAAGAACTTGCATTTTACAACCCAGGGATTTCCCAGTTCATATCTGTGTATTCATATTTTCTCTTAAGTTTCTCCCTATTCTCTATGTCTATCAAGTAATTAGTTATTCATATTTACACTTCTTGAGTATATTAAAATCAGAGATTTATTTGTGAATCATACCATGGTTATCATTACTAATGGAGCTACAGCTTTAAGTAAGGAATGTTTACTCAGACACATCAAGTATTCACTATGAAAGCAATTAAAGGGTTTGATGTTCACAGTCAAGTATTAATATTAATGTGTAGGAAACTGCATCCAAATCATTTAGAGATGGTTAGGAAAGCCTCTGGGAGTGAGACAGCCATAGAAAGCAGTGACATTATTACAGCTGCATGGGAAAATAATGGAAACAACTACTCTCTAAGCATCCTCAACAGGGAATGAGGATACTCAAAACCTAAATGAATGTGACTATAAGTGGCAGCTTTTAAGTTTGATTTGCCTGCCATAAAACATTTTATATTGGTAAGTGTCTAGAGCCTTTTCACTCAAATGTATTTTTATCACTTGTCTCCAAATCCCTTTATGGACAGTACAATTAACAGCACACATGAAACAAAATTGCATGACAATAATTTGCAGACCATTATGATCTCAGAACTGGAACTGTAATTCTTTTCTTCTGTTCCTGACACCAACCTGCTGCCTGACCTAGAGTGGGCCATTTAACTATTGGCTTGATTTTTTCAGCTATAAAATTGTTGGGAAAGTTCTAACGTGTCTTAAGGTGTATTTGGAAGATTAATCAGCAGCACTTGTAAAGTGAAACTTGCATCAATAAGATATCAACTTAATTTGTTGAAAATGTGTTTGGATTGACTACCAATCTATAGTTACTCCAATTCCTATACAATCTAAAAGAGTTTAGGTTTAAACAAAGAAATTAATAAACAAATTTGAACAAAAAGGTTATGATCTCTGAAGGATGACAAGAAATTGGCTTTGTTACAAGGCTCTGTGACAGTCCTCTCTTTCCCACAGGAGTTTTGCTTTCAGATTACTGTTTCTTAATTTCTAGATTGCTCTGCAGGAGTTGCTTTCGGCTTGAGAACAAGATAAATTTTTTTAGTGCTTTTTTTTTTGTTGTTTTTATTGCCTTACTGGAACAGACTTGGCATTTTGGCATTCAGCATGAATTTTATGCCTCTCTCTGTACTGTATGCATGTTGTCATGGCTGTGCATGCAAAGTACAAATGCATTGCTGAGAGATGTCTGTAAGTCAGTGGTTGAGGGGGAACAAAGTAATGAAGAGAAACATGACATTCCCATAGCAACAGTGGCAAAGCTCTTTATGCTGATGTTGAGTAGAAAATTACCCATGATCTAAAGGACAAGAGAAATAAGCTGTATGTGATTCCAAAAGAATTTCTTACCTTGCCAGAAACAAGTCAATTTGAGGTCAGTGTCAAATCCCAGTGGCTGAATAACATTAACACAGAGCTGAAAAAAGGCATTTACTGCTCACATCACTTAGGTAGAGTAGATTGTCCTGCAAATTAAAACCCACGATTTATGCAACTATTTCAGAATATTATGTGTCTCTTGTCACTCCATAAATATAGTTGATTTTTAAAACAAAATGCATGTCATTCTGAACAGTCTTAATATCAAGCCTGAGATATTCCATTTTTGACTGTCTTAAAGATACATTAAAGATAATATAATTTGTTAGTGTTTACTAAAATCCAGATGTATTCCCCAATGAGTTTTACATCTCACATAGCATCCGTCTATTAAATTTTACTGCTAGAGATGTTCTTACTTTTATGAGACCAATATTTTTGCAGGTGTAGAAACAAATTTCTAGATGCCTAAAGGAAATAATTTTCCAGCTTGCCTTTTATGAAGATTTCTGTAAAATCCAAGTTGCTTCATTCGCATCTATATTTCTACTTATTAAAATTACAAATGGATCAGTAATATTACAGGAGCATCTGCAAGTAGCAGAAGAGCCTGCAAAAATCCAGTTTTAGTTTTTCCATCAAAATTTTAGTTGGTTATAATTTTTCAAACCAGTAATTTCATACAGTGCACCAGTGTTAATGATATCATGTTGAATCACAACAAGAGCAAACCAGCTATTTAGAATTTGGTGCATGAAACTACTGTCCAACAAGCACAATAATTTATCCCCAGCTAATAACAGCCTCACAAATAATTTTGAAAAAAATCACATTGGAAAGAGTATCTAGCAGTTAGCAACCCATAAAGATCTCAGCCTTCTGACAATTATTGCAGCCATTTGTTTTTGTAACCCTTTGCTAACTAGCCCTTATCTCTTTGTCTAGGTTTTATTTTAAAAGTGAGATTCAAGGTAAAGCATTTTGTAACTTAAAAAGTTAAAGTCATCCCTGGGAGTACTTCAGAGAGCATCACTTCATCATTAAACTTCTAAATTATATGGACATACCTATCAGTCCAGGTTGTTAAGCAACACCCATAGGCTGCTGGTTTATTGATAATGCATGTGATATTGATTCTAACTATCCCATGGTTGGTATAAAAACAAAAATGAAAAAGCTTTTCCTTTTTTTAGAGTTGGTAGTTTCTGACAAAATAATGCCAAAACAGGCATAAATTGGGAAGTTGATCTGCAGCCCATTAGACCTAATGATAGGATGTCTGTATTTGTACTTCAGTGAGTTCCAGTTCTTTAATAATTCCCATCATAATCCAAAAATGGCATGTCAGGTCCTGTGCCACAGTCATAAGGACTCACAGGATGAGTTTAATATTTATGGATACATGTGTGAGATGCCTCATTCAATTAATTTCATGTGGTTGGTTGTAGATACATAATCATAGAATATGTTGAGTTGGAAGGCACCCACCAGGATCATCGAATCCAACCATTAGCCCTGCATAGGACACCCCAAGAATCATACCATGTACCCGAGAGTATGGCCCAAATACTTCTTGAACTGAGAAAGGCTTGGTACTGCGACCACTTTCCTGGGGAACCTGTTCCAGTGCCCAACCACCTTCTGGGTTGTAGTGGTTTACCTTGGCAAAATGCCAAGTATTTAAACAAAAAAGGGAAAATTAAAAGCAAAATGCAGTATAACACAAAGATAAAAGATAACAAACAATTCTCCACCTCCCCACCAGAACCAGATAGCAAAACTGAACCCATCCAAACATTGCAATCAGGCTAACTTCTCAGAGAGATACCTGAACGGGGGGAAAGAGAGCAGCTAACAATAAAGTATTTGCTCTCTGAGAGAACGTAGCGATGAGGTGGCAGTGGGGCCCAGTTACCCCAGAACAGTCATAGCAGGTCTTCTCAGGACAGTGGCCATGAAGAGAAGAGCGAGGACAACCTAATCCTCACTGCTTTTATATCCCAGTTTGTGTAATATGGTATGAAATATTTCTTTGTTTGCTTAAGTCAGGTGACACCTGTCCCTTCTAATCTATGTAGCAGCTACCACAGCCTACTAAAACTGAGGCCTACTAAAACTAAGGCCTAACTAGGCCAAACTACTGCATCAGTGAAAAAACTTTTCCTGATATCCAACATAAACCTCTCCTGACTCAGCTTCATGGCATTTCCTCTAGTCCAGTGACTGGTCACCATAGAGAAGAGATCAGTACCTGCCCCTCCACTGCCCACCACAAGGTAGTTGTAACTGCAATGAGGACTCCCCTCAGTCTCCTCTTCTCCAGTTGAACAGACCAAGTACCCTCAGCCGCTCCTCCTATGACTTCCCCTCCAGACCCTTCACCACCCTAATGGCCCTCCTTTGGACATTCTCTAAAAGCTTAATGTCTTCTTTACATTGTGGCACCCAAAACTGCACATAATATTCAAGGTGAGGGCACTCCAGTGCAGAGCAGAGCAGGACAATCCCCTCCCTTGACCGGCCGCTGGTGCTTTGCCTGATACCCCCCAGGACACAGTTGGCCCTTCTGGCTGCCAGGGCACTGCTGACTCCTATTCAACTGCCATCGACCAGGACACCCAGATCCCTTTCTGTGGCACTGCTTTCCAGCTTCTCATTCCCCAGTCTATAGGAACATCTGAGATTGTCCAATCCCAGGTGCAGAATCTGGCACTTGCCCTTCTTCATATAGTTGGTGATGGCCTATCTCATACATATTTTTATGGCCCTTGTTTTATTCTTGCAAATTTTCAGTTCCCTCCTTGTTGTCTTTGCCATTTCATTCATAAATAAATTTCCTGTCTTCTCTTCAATTTGATCTTAGCCCCCTGTGAAAATCCTTACATTTTCTCTGTTTTAACTCTACCTGTATCTTAAAAAATTGTTAGAATCAGAAAAAAACACATTTAATTAAATACTGTACCAGTTTTAGCAGAAGTAATCAGGCAGAAATGTAGTATAATACTGAACATTTTATTGCTCTGCACACTACTAGCAGAAAGACTATAATCTCTCCTGCTCTCCATCAGCCCAGGAAATCCAAATCTACCTTTAGCTGCCACTTCAACACATATTGGTAGAGTTTCAGTCAATGTTATTAGTTTCTTTCAAACTCTCTAATTGATTGAAATGGAAACTGATAAGCTATATGAGTGCTGATTGATTATTATGTTAGCTTTTTGAAATATGACATTAATTTAAGGATTATTTTCAAAGTACTCTAATGCTTGAGTTTGCGGATTGCATGTGAAGTGGGCAAAAAAATCTTCCTCCATTCACAATGCAATGCTCTTATGGTCAATTGGGTAACTTTACAGGTAGAAGATAGAAATTAGGTATTTTTATCCCAACTTGGGGTGAAACACTGAACCTCCAGTTAAATTGTATAGGTGAATAATCCCACACTCCTCATCACTTCTTAAGTGTAAAAAATATATCTGACCCATTGATTTGCTCTATTAACTCTCACAAAAAAGTGCTAAAAATCTGTGTAGTGAGTGACTGGAATGAAATAGTTCAAACAGTGAGTAGGGGCAACTAGGAAACTTCCACACTTATTCCTTCTGGATTTTGGTTAAATAAGAGGATGGTCAAAAAATTGGTAACTGTAAAATGTAAGTATAAAATTTGTACGTGTAACATGCTCTAAAATGGAAATATGTAGTAATTGAAAAAAAAGGGCCAGAAATCTGGAGCAAAACTAGTCACAGTACCTTACTTCTTTTCAAAAGGCCCTGTCATTTGTTCCATTATCTGCTCAATGTTCATTTTGCAATAAAATGCATTCTCCATATAGCTGTAGGTAAAGTTACTAATGATCTTTTCAATGTTACAAGAATTATTCTTGGCTGAAAAGGCGACTATTTATTAGTGAAATGTTTTTCCCCAGTCTTTGCAGTTTTTTGCTTGTAGTTTGAGTTTTCTACACTATATCATGTTTTCCTGTCTCTTCCCTGTTTTGGACCTTTTGCTTTATGCTGAAGAATTTTTAACTCTGTTTTGGAGCTCTACTGTCTTTCTCTGCATAGTCAGAGAAAGAATAGGAGAACAGTGAACTCTGATCTTTTCTTTCCTCAATGCAATAATGTGCAATTTCCTGTCTTACCTTCAGTACTGTTTTCATTTACATTATACTTTTTATTTTACAGCAGGGCAAGCACAAATGAAATACATTACTAGTTTCCGATTAACTTCCTGAACATGCTATTGGAAGAGTACAATGCTGCCTTTATGTGAAAATGAAATCCTGAGCTTATCTCTTTTCAGCATTAATGGCAAACTTGCTGACCAATATATTAAAATTATGTACAAGAAAAACTGCTTCCTTAGCTGTTCATATTGAGTCAAACTCATTCATTATGATTCTATATCTGAAAGTACAGACTGCAAACTCAAATAACATATAAATATTTACAGAAAATGTATGTCTTTTAATATTTGGTAGTAATGGTTTTCAAGATTCAGTCTTCACTGAATTCCACATAAATCTTGCCCATGACTAATGGGGACAGAATGTTGTGGTCCTGTCAGCCTCTGATCCATCTCCTGATTTGGCCTGACACCTTGAGGAGATTCTTCCCTAAGAACTAGTTTCTGTTACTATAAAATGAGCTTGTGAAAAGTTGCTTAGCTACTTTTGCTGCAGTATAGTGAGACATAGAGCTAACTGATTTGACTAATTCACTCTAACTTCTTCAATTATAGACTATTTTAGAACTCCTTCATTAAGTATCATACCCTATACCTGCAGTTTTGACTACACATTTGGCCACACAGATGATTCAACTTTCAGATTTAATAAGGTTTTGCAGATTCCATCACTTGCTAAGTTCCTAGGACTAGTTCCCAAAAAACTCTTAAGCCTGATGATATTTAGCACCACAGAGCTGCAAAACAGATCCTCAGTGCCAGGAGTGGATGACTTTGGCACCCAGCTCCTGTGGAAGAAAGTTTCATTCATGTGTTGGGACTTGAAATAGACTGGATGCTTGGGTGGCTCAATCAACAAGAAACAAGAAAACAAATCTTTTAAATCTTATGCAATCTGACATATTCAGTAGGATTTCCATTTGTCTACACAGATACAGGACCAGTTACCAGCCAATTAGATGAGTCCCTACCCAGTTATTTCAGGGAAAAAAAATATCTCTGGAGAAAATTTTCACATCCACTGTGGTCTTACCAGAATTCATTTGCTCTGTGATGTAGCAGGGGAGACCTTTGGTACCTGCAGATTGAGAGCTGGTACCCAACCTCTGAGGTTAGAATCCCAGGACTTTGCATTTTGGTGTTGTCCTTGTCTACATTTTGCCTAAGACATCCTCATCAAGTAGAGAAATAATGATGGCAGTTCTCTCTAGAGTTCAGCCACCACAAATGTTGGATTAAGGCTGGATATACCCAAAACCACAGTTACAACAGCTGTGTTGTAATTTGCCTTTTCTTCACTTGCTTCTTCTGATGCTGCCAGCTGCTTAGTAGTCCAGCTTTAGTATACAAGGTATGGGTCATCCTCTTCCTTTAGATCCATAAAGTGGGATATGTGAATCCTTTAACTGAAGAATTCAGTTTATTCAGATTGGAAAAGGTTACTTAGATTTTTGCTTCTGGAGTCCAGACTCGGGGTTGGAGAAAGACAACATGGGGATATTATATTAGAACCAGAAAATGGTACCATCATCGGAAATGTTTCTGACTATCACTTTTTACGTTAAACTTCATAATGTTAAAGCCAGATATCTCCGTTAATATCATATATGTGAGATGAATTACGTTATAGAGAAGTAGCTCAACAATCACTGTAAAGGAGCTCAGTCTGATTTGCTTCAAATCTGGTAATTAAATTCTATATGTCTGAAGTTTGATGTCTTTTTGCTTTCTATTTTAAGACATGATGCATCATATGACTGAACCTGAGCATAGAACTGAATGCAAAGAAGATGTGTAACAACAGGCTCAGGTACACCTAGCTGGAATTCTGTGCCAGCTGGTTGTCTGTACTGACAGTTCTCATCTCTGCAAGCTCCCAGACATGAGTGTCAAACATACTGCCTGGCAGTATGTTTGCTGACAGTCCTCCAGTCTGACCCTCTGCTTGTGCTAAAGATTCAGGTATGTCTGGAGACCTCTGATAGCTGTATGCACATGAAAAGCATGTTATCAAATCTGACAGAACAGCAAAGGAGATAGAACTACAAAACCAAAATGGAACCCCATCAAACATGAACTGAAAAGTTGAGGCTGATGACTAGAAACCTCACCCAGGTTTGTAAATTATAGGAAAGAAGTGTCTTAAATCATACAGTCCCCATAATCTTAGTACTTCTCAGTCTGGAATCAGAATAAGCCCCAGGCTTATAGGCTTGGACAGGTATTTGTTGCCAGGACTGTCATTACAGTGTGTCTTTAATTACCTGCACCTGATTCAATTGTTTCTTCAGTCATCATTGTGCATCATTCATCACTGCCTCACTGCCTCAAAAAAAATCACCTCCAGCAACAGAGAGATGAATAGTTTCAAAACAGAAAGTTTCTGTGTACATTTAAACAACTGAAAGTTTTTCAGCCTTTTATTTGCAGTCTATCTATGACGATTACCTTCATTTTGAGCCAGAGTGTTACTGCAGATAATTATGTTTTTAAAAAAAAGCAAAACAGGATGAAATTTGAGTGTTCAATAAACAAGTCTTCCACTTCATGTCCTTGTTTTACTGAAGGTAACTGGATCCACACATCCACAAGTTTCATGCTCAGGTGCCCTCTAGAGAGATTATCTTTTTTTGCATATGTATACATGTATATCAAGACTGTATAAGACATTTTCCCATGGACTAGGCTTGACTTCTGCAATAGGCAACCAAGTACATGCTGTACAACATTAATAGTAATGCTTTGTAATTCAGGAAAACATATAAAGCCATAGCAAAAATCAGCATCTTATTTTGCTAAGTGCAATACAAAAACTATAATAAAGCAGTTTCAGTGCAGAAGTTTATAAATTAACTCACTGCATGTAAATCTGTTATTCAGAGGCTATGAAATGATTTGTAGGATCAAACAAGGCAGAGGTCCTGTTTGTAAACAGAACTTCAGTTCTATTAAATGAATAATCAAACCAAAGTGGAATCCTTTATCTTGTTTCAATTTGGTTTATAGTTGTACATCGTAAACTTTGCAGGCCAGGTAGGACTTTCTCCCTCTTATTTGCTGAGCTGTCAGGAAAAAAACCTTCCCAACCACAGATAAATCCTAGTTAGGCTCTGCGAAAGAATACACTGGAGAACATGAACCATGCAAGGTAGTCCAGCAAACTGGCATAATCTTAAAAAGTTCATGAACAAACTCAGTGACTTTCATTGACATTATCTGCAACCACACATTTCAGGTATTTGGCCAAAACTGTTAATGAAACCAAGACTGGGTTTCCCAGGTGATGTAAATGTAGATAACAAGTCGAACCATGGAATCATAGAATTGTTTTGGTTGGAAAAGACTTCAGGTGATCTGATCCAACCACTAACCTGACACTGCCAATTCCATCACTTAACCATGTCCCTAAGTGCCACATCTACACTTCTTTTAAAAACCTCCTGGGATGGTGAGTCCACCTCTTCCCTGGGCAGCCTGCCCTAATGCTTGACAACACTTCTGGTGAAGAAATTTTCCTAGTATCCAAACTAAACTTCCTCTGGTGCAACTTCAGGTCTTTTCCTCTTGTACTATTGTTTGTTAACTAGGAGAAGAGACCGAACCTCTCCCTGGATACGACCTCTTTTAGGTAGTTGTGGAGAGTATTAAGCTCCCTCAGCTGCTTCTCATCAGACTTGTACTCCAGACCCTTCACCAGTTTCATTGCCCTTCTCTGGACATGCTCCAGCACCTCAATGTCTTTTGTGTCATGAGTGGCCCAAAATTGAACACAGGATTCGACGTGTGGCCTGGCCTCACCAGTGCCAAGTATAGCTGATACATGCCAGGATGCCATTGGCCTTCTGGGCCAGCTGGGCACATTGCTGGCTCATGTTCAGCTGGTTATTGTCAAGCACTCACAGTCCTTTTCTCACAAGCAACTTTCCAGCTACTCTGCCCCAAGCTGCACTGCATGGGGTTGTTGTGACCCAAGGACAGGACTCAGAACTTTGCCTTGTTGCACCTTGTGACGTTCAGATCTGCTTAATTTTTGATGCAGATTGAACTATAAGTTCGAATCATTCTCTTGAGCAAAATTAAAACTCAAACAAGTTATCTGTAAATACCAAAAACTGATTTTTATTAATTGATTGTGAGAGAGATGCGAAAGGAAAAGAGGAAAAATAAGAAAAGTTAGGAAAAATGCTTAAGATTATGTATAGAAGCAGAGAAAAGATACCACCATGAAAAACTACTTGAGTGCCTTATCCATGTAACTGAGAGGAAGGGGGGGGATGCAGATGCTCTCTCTGTTTCTGCCACGATGTTATCTCTTGGCTGCAAGAGGATGGTGAGTCTTTGAAATGCAAAATGCTGTTAGTTCCTCTCAGGACCGGGCCGGCTGGCTTCTGGTGTAGCTGCAAAAGAGGGTGCTTTATTTTAGCCTGTAAGAGAAAAATTCAGAGAAAGGATATACCTCCACAGACAGTCACAGACTATTCAAGCTGGCAAGCAGTCTCGCTCTAGGCTGATGTCCTCTCTCCAGGCTGACAAGCAGTCTCTCTCTCGAGGCAGATGACGGCTGGTGGTGTTGGAAAGAAGGTAAGACGAGCTGAGAGGAGAGATCAGAAGAAGACTAGGCAAGGCGTCCTAGTTTCTCCTTGTCTCTTGTTCCTCCAACTTCTGAATTCATCTTCAGGTTTTTATAATGCTTTCCCAATCTCTACACATGTTTTTTGGCACGTAGTCAGGTCCAGATGTGGGAAACTGATCACAAAAGGCAGGATTTTCTGGTAGGAAGTATTTCCTTGAGAAAGCTTTTCCACTAAAGCTGACATAGCAATGTTAGCAGAATGTATTGAGAGGCAGAAAACAGTGGAGAAACATATTTTTGATTTGTTTACACGCTACACACCTCATACAATTGACCTGGGCCCATGGATCCAGCCTGTCCATATCCCTCTGCAGCACCTTCCTACCCTCAAGCACATCTACACTATCACCAAACTTAGTGTCATCCATGAACTGAGTGAGGGTGCACTGAGGAATCCCCTCATCCAGATTAATGACAGAGATGTTAAACAGAACTGGCCCCAGTACTGAGCCTTGGGGAACGCCACTTGTGTCCAGCACCAGCTGGATGTAACTCCATTCACCACTTTTTCTGGCCATCCAGGCAGTTTTTACCCAGTGAGCAGTGCAACCATCCCAGCAATGAACAGCCAGTTTCTCCAGGAGAATGCTACAGGAAATGGTGTCAAAATCTTTACTAAAGTCCAGGTAGACACACCACAGGCTTTTCCTCATCGACTAAGCAAGCCACCTTGTCATAGGAGGTGATCAGATTTTTCAAGCAGTACTTATCTTCCATGAACCCAGGCTGGCTGAGCCTGATACCCTGGTTGTCCTGCATGGGCCATTTGATCACAGACAACATGATCTGGTCCACAGACTTCCCCAGCACTAAGGTCAGGATGACAGGCCTGTAGCTCCCTGGAACCTCCTTCCAGTCATTCTTGTAGATGGGCATCACAGTGTCCAGTGATCAACTATGAGCATCCTGAGCCCAGCCTTCATCCTGGAAGAGGATAGCCAAGTCAATGATATTGTTTTGGGACTGCCAGTAATGGTATATACAGTCTACATGAATAATTAACCATTTATTAGCCATGCACTGGATACTCCCTATTTGTACAGTCTGCATCAGAGCTTAGTTGATGGTGGGTATCACAGCAGCAGGTTGCAGGGAGAACTTTTGGGATTCTGAGTTGGGCCTGAAGAACATCCTGCAGTGAGGAGCCTCCCTACAGTAAGCTGGAATAAGTGCTAGCTTGGCACTGACTTCATGTTGACAATACATTTCTCTACCCTCGCCATAATTACATTTTGCTACCCTCACAGTAATTATTACTGAATTCAGCTGGCAGCTATCTCATCCTACTTTGATGATCCCCTACTTAGAAGAAAAGTCTTGCTGAAACATTGTCATCTGTCTACTGAGGCAGAGGACACTTTATTCATGTGCAGCTCTGTAATCTTTCCTCTACCAGCCACTTTTGTTTGGCTATCTTTCACCACGTACAAAAAGCCTCTACAAACAAGATTCATGTAACTTACTAGTACATGGTAATTTTTTTTTGTTAATAACAGATGGCAAAAGTTGTCATCTTACTGATACTAATATGTCCCCCACCCCACTGAGCCACCCAATGAGTCGCAATTAGCTGGGCATCAGCCAGTTGAAGTAGACCCAAGAAGACTCAACATCCATTGTTCCTTGGGCAATTACTCCCTGCATTTGTTTTGTTTTTGTTTGGTTGGTTGTTTTTTTTTTTTGTTTCTATTCATGATTATTTCCTGTCCTTGTGTTTTATATCTTCTTTATATTCTAATTTTGAATCCTCCAGTTGATAACCATAAGCCTTTTCAGCACTTCTGTGTTTTTACTTTTCTTGTCTTGCATAACTTTATCTTACACTCTGTCTGATAGCTTAAGCAACAGATTTCTTTGTAAAATCTAGACAATGTGACACAGCTGTGACTGACAAAACTGAGTCTGGTCATAGAGAGGTGAACCTCAAGGCTGGGGGTTAGCAGCCTATTCAGAAAGCCTCTGTGTAGCAGTTTCTCTACAATAGCCTTGACATTTGAAGAGGGTGAATGTGGAAGCATGTTTTGAAAATATACAGGGTACTTCCAGAATTGCAGTTTGTGTGTGGGGAATCATTTTGAGAGAAAGCAGCACTGAGAAATGCACTTGAATCCCTAATATTTGGAGCATGTCACTGTACTTGTAGATGTCTGATAAGAAGAGACATGGGGCTCAAAAGACAGAAAAGCATGTAAACCTATTGAGGGACTACAGAGTTTCACAGGTTGCTAATTGTAGCAATGCATTCTCAATACATGGCTTGGAGGATGTCATGTCAGAAATGGGCTGATGAAGAAAATACGCCAGCCACTGAGAATGTTTTAACAACTGATGTTTTTAATGTGGTTTAAATGTACTAAATGTAAAAAGTGCATAGTCACTGCTTCTTCTTCCCAGAATACCCTGCCAGGCCAGGGGGCTGGGGGAAGGACAGTGACCTCATATTTCCTGTCACCCCCTCCCATTGAATGTAAATCCCCTTACTTTTATTGGCACAAATCCAGACTTCCCTCTTGTCCCTTATTGGTGAATTTGTATTCCTCCAAAGTCCATATAAACCTGTACCCCTGATTAAACTTCCTCTTTGTTCCTGCCTTCACTGGTGATCCCTGTGCATCCTTTCTGGGGGCTCTCAGACACTACCTGGGTGGGGTAAGCAGAGAGCACACACTTCTCCTAGGTTAATGGGACTGATAATCCAGGACCAGGAGATTCCATATCATTGCAGATTCCTTCAGCACACAGTATAACGAGGCTACAAGAAACCAACACCCATAGCTAATCTGTCCTGAGATTTCCTGGATCTCCCCAGATCCCTTTCCCTTTGCTTGTTTGTTTCAAGCAGGTAGCTGGCTCATATTCCTAGGTCTCGTGAAGCTGCAATTTCAGCTCCCTGGTCAGCTTTGCACTAAAACTAACAATTCCTCAACTATTGAAATGGACAAAGAAAGCTGGAGCCTCCAATTTATCTTATGTGTTTCATTGCCTTTCATAGTCATAATTACAGGATGAAAGGGGGCACCCCACTGAGAAACTTTCCTTGCTCTCAGAGAAATTTACATTTTCCATTCCTTTTTTGTGTCACTGGTTGTTCCAAGGATCTGGTAATAATAGCACTTGCTCTCTTCAGGAACTTTGCATGGACACCTGAACAGACTGTCCTTCCAGTTAACAGGCTAATATGGAAACACAGTAGTCATTTGCACTTCTTTAGTTGAGCTATGCTTAGGATAGGAATGCTGGAGGGCGGTGAGGAGGGCTGAGAGTGGGGTCTTTGCAGCATGATCATGGCCAGACAGAGGCAAAATGACCATCTTTGTTATTTTCTTCCTTTTTTTAATTTCATGGAGTCCCAGAGGCCAGCGGGCACCTTAGGCTCAGCTCCCTGGCAGGTACTATACTATAAACTGATGGTTTGGAGCACTTTTAAATACCTAGTCCTGGGTGAGTATTCTGGCCACTTTCAATCCTACAGTGGAGCTATTTCATGTGAAGTGGAAACATAGGTCTCAAAAGTTAAACTGTACCTGAAAATCCACCAGTCTCTCCTCCTTTTCAACCTTACTCATGTATTTTATTTTCTGTAAGAAGAAATCTTGGAATTGTGGACTATAATGTGCTCGCAGAATGACCAGAGCTGCCTAGCCTTTTCCAGGAGACAGATGTTCATTTTCTTTTCTTACTTTTCCTCTTTATGTGGCTGCTAGATGACTAAATGATGTCCAATTCATGAAGGCAGTATTCATCAAAGTAAGCAGCTCAGCAGTGTATTCTATGCACAGGTCTGGTGTGAAAGGGAAGAATCAGTACTTTAAGTAAGAGATGCCAAATTAGCATTTATTTTTGTCCACTCTGTGTGTGTGTGTTGCATGATTTCTGACTCAACATTTTGTCTAATAAAATATCTGGTCTCATATTCTCTCTGTTCTAGGAAAAGGAACTACTTGAAAAGTTAAAATAATTTTTATACGTTATAAAATTTCTAGCTCTCGGAAGGCTTTACCCCGTTAGATTTAGAATGTAACTTTGATCAGTTTATAGAATCTTTCACTTAGATGAATATATTTTGTACTGGTTGCAAAAATGTTGTTTTTATGTTTAATTTTTTGAACATCTGACCAAAACTGATTCATTAATATTATGAGCAGATAACACTTTCCCATGGTCTTCTAAGACTGTAAAAAAAAAAAAGTTAAATATAATATCACTAAATACATGTTATTCTTGAGATGACAATGAGTTGGGTTTTTTTATTTATTTAGAATTCAGCCACCCATCACCTTTATACGAAATTAGAGTTGTAAAGAACTTCTGGAAATCAAGCTCTGCTTTTCTGTATAAAACAGTCTATTTGCAGGTTTGATTTTTTGGTATAGAGTCTGTATTCCTCTACTCTGCTGAGTATTAACTCTCCAGGAATATAACAAATAAAAGAGGAATATCTGGACTGGTACATTTGCAAAACTGCTGTTATTATCACTGCTAGGTTGAACACTAGTAGAGGCTCAGTAGTTCCCGAACTGAGGAATAAAATATTTCATAATCCATAGTTTTCACAGTAGGTGATATAAATTTACAGTGTGCTGAATGTTACAGTTGTGCTCTGGGTCTTGCTGGTAATTTGCTGTATTTTTTGGTGCCTTTTTTCCCCCACATTACTGTTCTGTCCTCTTTAGGATGGTGACATCCATTTCACAGTCTGACTGAAGTTACTTCTCATCTCTTGGTCTCAAAATTCCTCTCTTTATGGGAGAGCTTTACTTCTTGCTCTCTTACATTAACACTGGGAACATTGTAGTTTTATTGGTCCCTCTGTTTCCTAGTGTTCATTTTTTATGTAGGCTATTCCAAATGAAATTCAAAGATAAGTCCAGAAACTGAATGACTTTTTCACAGTTCCACCAAATTTCAGCAGCTCATGCTATTTAGCTTATTTATAACTGTCTGGTAGACTGTTTTATGTAACTTTTAGTACAGGCTCTCATAGTCCCCAAGACAAATACTGCTGTTTATTGAAATGACCAGCGGAAGCACAGTGCAGCTTTAAAGATATTAATTTATTTATTGTATTTTTATGAACTGGGGCCCTTTTCCAAATTGTTATTCGTGTAAAACCTTGATATTATTCCTGAGAGAACTTTTTGAAGGTCAACTTAGAAAACCTGAAGAACTTTTTGGTCCCTTTTAGCAAATGAGCTTCTAGAAAAGGTGATGTTGTCAAAATACGCTTAACAATACAACTAACTTTTTGACAGATTTTACTTTCCCTTATGAGGAGAAATTCTTAAAGAACCTCCAAAATAAATTTTCCCTGCTATGTCCATGATAATTCTTTCCTATATTGCCCTGTGTGATAGTCCATGAAAAATGCCTATCAGGAAACATGGTGATTTATCAGTTGAGATAGGGGAAGGTCAGTGACTTATGAATCAGTTTAAAGTATGGGTAGGAGACTAGAAAAATAGTTTGGCTCCTAGAGTGAAATCTCACTGATAAAGGGAATAGAAATGGCTCCAAGATTATCAGAGATACAACAGAACATAGCAATATATCTTGTTGAAATCTTAGTTATCTGTGCAATGTTATAGAAAAAAGACAAAGAGATCTTAATGTTGGTATTTACAAACTGAAAATGAAAAAAAAAAGCCCTCTTGAACCACTTAGATTTAGGGAGATAAGGTCAGGACTGGAATGTTAGTGCAGAGTCTGATCAGGAAAGATGTCAAAAAGAAAACACTGTATGTAGATGTCCTGGTTTTGGCCATGACAGAGTTAATTTTTTTTGCAGTAGCCATGAGAAGGTGGAGCCTGGAGCTAAGTGGGCATATCTAAGTTGTTCTATACCACCTCATGTCAGGCTGGAGGGGGGAAGTAAGGGAATCCCTGGCTTCTGTGGAGATTGGCATGGCTTGAGGTCTAGAAGATGCATGGTGGGGTAAGGAACCTGTGTGCCATTGTTTTTCCTTGTCCCAGACTTGGTGAAGGTTTTGCATATAAATCATGCTCTCCTTTTACACTTTTGTTATTAATATTGTTACTGTTACTGTTAGTTTTCTTATCTCATTGCTGTTTCTAGTAACTTGTTCTTATCTCAACCCATGATCTTTGCCTTTTGTGCTTGCACCTGGAGGGGGAAGGGAAGCAAGTGCTGATGTGGTTTTGGCGGAAGCCCTGATAGGGAAATATCATTCCTAAATCACTACAATAGAGGACTCCAGAGAGATGAGATGGTAAGAACAGTCAGATTTGCTTGAAAGGGAACTGAGAAATGTTGCAGGATAAGTTTATCCTAGACCCTTGCACTAGTGGTGTAACACCCCAGTCACGGAGCCACAAGCTCAACCAGGAGTTTTACTTTCCAAAATATTCAAGACTTTCAAAGTTTTTGCCCATCGAACTTTTGCAGAGCCTTTGGGGTTTTAATACCTTGAGATTGTGTAAAGAGAAAATGCTGTACATGGTTTTCCAGAAGATACTTTTAATTTTAGATGAAATATGGGAGAAAATAAGAGATCTTAGCAAAAGATTAAAGGGTAACATACAAGCAAGCAGAGCATTCAACAAAGCACAGACCCAGCCCATACCAACCTACACAACTGAGCAGAATCCATTCCACTGGTTTTAAGTTACCTAAAATATTAAGGAAAATATTAAAAGAGTAAAGAAAGAAAGAGGTTAAGAGGAGAAAAAAGGAGTAAATAGCTACCACCAAGGAGTCCTATGGAAGTCCAGCTGCACAAGGCAGGTGGCATGTTCCAAGAGAAAAGGCAAGATGGAGACCACATGCTGCTGCATTTATGTGCTTTGGTCTTCTGTGGCTGCTCTTCCCAGGAGGGAAACCTGGCACCGACCCCTGGTGCCTGCCAGGCAGGGGTGAGGGGTGTAGCCAGTCAGAGGCTGGGGTAGGAATTCCAGGAAGTGTGATGTGGGTGGGGTCCCAGCCTGCCCTTTTGACTGACAGCTGTACTGCAGAGCCTGCCAGGTGGGCTCCTGAGCCCTGCCATATGGAATATGGCTTGGCCCTTCCCACACACACACTTGAGTTGGTTCTGCTGAATAATAATATAATAATCCAGTGCCTCAAAAGTGGGTATATTTATGTTTTACTTTGAACACAGAATAAATACAAGAAAGTGGGATTGGTAACAGCAATAAGCTTTCATTACTTGATTAGTTTGGAGAAACGTTACCCGATCACATTTTTGGTTTTTAAAAAAGAGACATTTTAAAAAAGAGACACTTCCAAAGTTTTTGTAAAGTGCAGAAGTAATAAAGGAAGTACCAAGTGTTGGTAACAAAGATCAGTTATTTTACATTTGATTCTAATTTGATTTTGACTAAGTCCCAAAGACTTGAGAGAAATGTGAAAATGGGGGGAGGAAATACATGTCAAAGTGAAATTACAGCATTCATGCTATTGAAGGGAAGAAAAAACAGATTTAAAAAAATGCAACAAAACAAAGCTGATCTCAGATTGAGTTCTGTATATCTATCATAATAAGAGAGAGTTTTCATGAGCACGGGAAGTTTAGAATTGTTGGCAGTTTCTAAAAGAGAGACTATTTAAAAAAAAGTCTTCTGAATACATAAAGGTGCAAATACCTTGAACTACCACTTAAAAAAGACTTACTGAAACTGTAGAGTAGACATTCTTTCTCAGTGCCATTACCACTGTCTATTCTGAGATGAATCTTTCCTCTGAGCCAGTGAGACAATTCTTATAATGTCCTCGTGATGGTTGTGATTTACTTACCTCAAAAAAGTGAAGAATGATGTAGACCATAATCTATCTGCCTATTCCAAGTACATAATCTAGATATTGTGACATTTAAAAAGGGCACATGGCCAGCACAGAATGATTAAAATCAACTGACACTTTTTTTTCACTTTGTCATAGGTCCCTAAATTCTATGATCATGCAAACGCTATTTTTTTAACTTTACCCTGAACAGACCACGCAATCCATGAAACCTAAAAGAAATTGCGGGGGGTTGGGGGGGAAGGCATCAAGTCTCTTTCTCTAATGGCAGGTATGGTTTGACCTCTTTTTTCTCTTTCCATGATAAGGAAACAAACTTGCTAAGAAAACCACTAGAATAGTTTTATTTATCATTCTAATTTTCTTTTTAGTGCTAATTTTAGTGCATTTTTTTCAATGTAATTTTCCTTTTATTTTGCTTACATCCAAACATTTTTACATTGTATTTCTCCTTTATTTCTTATGTAGTTAATATGAATAATTGAATCCTGTCCTCTTCATATTGGTACAATTCTTTGCAGAAAGCTATTATGTCTTCTTATGTCTTCTCTTGACATGTTTCTCTCATAAAAACTTCTCCCGTTCTCTCTTTTTTAATTGTCTCCCCCCCACTGTAGCTCTGCATTTCCCATGACATTTACTATCATGCAGCTATGCTCTGAATTCTGTCTTTTTACTACTTTGTGTGAACCACTGCAGAGAAGTACAAGATCACTTAAATCCATCCTGACACCTTGAGAGCATGAACACAGTTTTGGTTGTTCTGGCAGTTCTATTGAGATTATGGTGGGGTTTTCTTCCAGAAATAGGGTAATTTCCAAAATCAAGACTGCTTCCTTTCTCTCACTCTGTTGATTCAGTATGATCTGGTAGATCTCCTTTCCAAGATATCCAGTTCAGCAGCTCAGTACAACGTGAGTGGTTAAAACTTAACAGCCTTATTTCTGAGAGTAGAAAATTCAAAGTATCCAGAGATACAAAATTATCCACTGAGGGCAAAATCCACCAATGCACTGTTGTATCCAAACCTTACAATTTCATAGGTATTGCATCTGATAGAGAATTATAGTGGCCTTTACTATGGGAAGGGAATCTTCAATACCAATTTTCAAGACAGTTTTAAAAATGAAGTGTTGAAGATTTTGTCATTCTTACAGTATGTTTTTTTCTGACTGTGGTGCTCACATAACATTTGATTTGATGAAACATCAACAATAATCCTTCAGTAAAGTTCAAAAGACACTCTACCAATACTTTAACCCCTTTTTCATTAACCATTTTCATTAACCTGGAACACTATCAACTTTCTAGATGGACATATCAAAAACAGAGCATTAATTAATAAAACATTAAAATTCAGAAGAAATAAAATGCAGAGTACTGAAGAAAAGCATGAGGTGCCATCATTTGCAGACTCAGAATGTGGTCATCAGACGCTATTGACCACAAGGGCTGCTAGGAAAGATGCTGTTACTGCGTTTTGCATATCAGCACTTCAAAATATCAACACTAATTGTCTGAAGTATGGTCTGATGTCTTGATGCACACCTCAAGTAGTTCTGATAACATATTCTTATCAAAGATTTACTGAACTCTTTATATTGCTCAGAGTTTAAGCAGGTGTCAAGGGAAGTAATAATTTGAGGTCTTCTCAGCCCATATGAGAAGGCAGAAGGTTTTGTGACTGGCATATGGAGGTGTTCTCCACGAGACATAAATAAGGTTGGGCTTCTTATCAGTGGGTGGGCAAAGGGCAAATAATGTTTATTTGAACATGTCAGTAAAACCATGTCTGTAGGGAAAAGAACAAACCAGATGATGCTTAAGTGGAGAAAAGTCGTGATCACCAGACAGCTCTGCAATCAGCTGGAGTGGGAACCCCTGAGCGAGCAGCCATTTCTGTCTATTACCTGAATGTAAGCACAGCATGCAAGTCATTTGTTTTTCTTCTGTGCTTTTAGACTGGAAAACCTCTACCCAGTAATCCTATTACAGCATTTGTGTTAAATCGTGCAGCCTGAGTGCCAGTCAGTGAATTGTGTGCAAATACTCTTTTGTATTTTTAGTATTTTATTTGAATGCCCAGATGCAGATTTTCATGGATTTCCATGTTAGATATGAATACACTAAATCTGAACAGACTTTTTTACTGTTATTATTTTATAGGAATTTTTTTCTGTCTCTGAAAATTTACTCTGAATGCATCAAAGACTGACAAAAAAGGTAACCAAGTATATATATATAGTATTTATATTTAATTATTTTAAAGGCTTTATAGCTAATTGGTTATTTTCCAAATTATTAAATTATTAAGTTATTATGTACAGATAAATTTAACTGCCATTTTGATATATGGACAGAGTATAAGATGAGCTGTTAGGACAATAAAGAAATTTAATGTTACTATAAAATATAGTTTAAATTTTTTCCTCATTCCTTTCTTCTTGTGGATCGAGGTGGGGAGAGGAATCTCAAACTAAAGCTTAATATTAGGTATTGTCAGTACAGCTGTAAAATCACTGCCAGTTTAGGAGATTATAAATATTAAAAGTCCATATCAATGACAAGTTTTACAGTATGCTGTAAATGCATTATACAGTAATGCCCCTTTTGCCTGAGGTATAATTGCAACAGACGTAGTCCACACTACCCTTCAAAAGTTAAAGCTGTGCAAGCTGCAGTCTGGGCTGCCTTTCACACTGGAGCTAGCTAGTTAACCACAGAAGGTTGTCTCTTTCCTAAATGTTCATCAGGTTAATAGGATGCAAGGGACAGAATAGCAACCCTACTGTATTATGTACAAGAAAAGAGCACTTCTGCTTGCCAAGGCAGTGCTGTCTACCTCCTACCAGTAGGGTGAGTTTGAAAGGAAATGCACTACGAGATTACTTATTAATTATAGTTGCTATGTGGTACTTTATTAAATTAATAACTTCACCAAGAACAGCTTTCCTGAAGACTCTGAGAACAATTAAAACCAAGCCCTATTTCCAGCCTTACAGTTTTATTTCTTCCATTTGCTTTATAAAAGGCCTCCTGCAACAAATTAAGTCTCAATGCATCACTGACTCTACACAAGAATGGCTTTTGATCTCAGTGCTCACACTACACAACTTTACAGGTATATTGGAAACTACTCTTGAGGTGTGAGAAAGAGGAGGAGGAGAAGAGGGCTTCTGCTGTTTCACTGGTAGGGGTTGGCTTTTCTTTCCTATACCCTTTGGGCTTAATCTTTACTTTTGAATCTTGAAAAAGAGTGAAGCTGAAGACCATTGTAAAGCAATTATCCTTGATGTTCCCATTTCCTGCCATTCTTTCAAGGGAATGACACACTACAGGGCTATGAATCAAGTATCACTTACCTTGAAGCCAGACATTCATCTATTTAGATGAGTTAAAAATCAACATTTGAGAAAACTGGTCTAACTGCAAATGGCAATAGAAACTAAACTGTTTTCAAAGCATTCAAAACTAACTGCAGTTAAGCAAGCTGATGAACTGATGACCCAGCACTGAAATGTCAGGGATCAGCAACTGGGAAAAGCCATGCCATTTGATGGGGTTCAGTCTTGAAGTGCATGAAGGGTGTAAGGGTCTTATTCTAGTTGATATGTGTGCACAGCAAGTGTTCCTGCACCTCAGGGATTTTAAGCAATTTTTTTTCTACATTGATAAGCTGCTGGAATTTGAGTGCTGAAATCCATTACAACAAAATTGTCCTGTCTGTTCTGGCTGCTTTACTATTCTTCTTCCAGGGAGCTAAAGTTCCTGCAGAAAACATGATATTGCTCATTTGGATGGCTCTCCTCTTGAATAGATGTATTTAAACAGAACAAATGCATACCTTAAATATTCATAGAATTGCCCTTTCAAGATCATAGGATAAATATTAACAGGATGAAACTGATACTCCTGTAACAATATGATAAAGTGCACTTTAGTAAAATTATTTAAGTCTTTAAGCTCTAAGGAGGGGCAATTTGTGCCTTTTGATTAAAAGCATGCCTCTTTTAAGTAGTTTTATGGTGTCTGAAAATTATGAAAATGAGCTTATCATTAGGCAGTAACCAGATCCTTGAAATAATAATAACAATATCTTGACCTTCTCTAAAATCCTGCATCCATAGATCACAGATACAATCATCTAATGTCTAGATCTTGCCATTGTTAATCTTGTGCGTACATACATTACATGTGGAATGTCAGTATGCTCAGTTGAACTTCCTGTCTGAATGAGGACATGTCACAGAATAACCCAGTTTATGTAAGACTTCCAAAATGCTATTTTAGATAACTGAAGTTGCACAGTTTTGAGAGAAGCAAAAGTGAATGTTCATTGGCTTGAAGATACTTACATTTCACAAGAAGTAGCATGGCTGGAAATAAAATGCAGTGTTTTGTTTAGATTTCAGATTTAGAAAATACCTTTTTTTCAAGTATTGATGATTTTATGAATTATGGGTGTTTTTAAATGTCAGCAAATCAACTATTTTATTATGTGTTTGAGGAAGGATGAAACAAGGTAGCCAGGCAGACACATGCTTGCAGAGTTTCTGCAATGATGAAAGGAGGAGCCACTTGTAAGGAGAGGGACAATAGGAATACAGTGAAAATATCTTCTTAACTAGATAATAACCTTGCATGTTCTATGTGTGGAGGGTTGGGATTTTTTCTCTTCCTTTTTTAACTTTTCTTTTTTTTCTTCCTTGTAGATTAACTCCTGCCAGGAGAACAATACCTGGCCAAAGATAGCAGGTCACCTTGCTTAATCCTCACTTTGTTACCATATGAGTGAAAAGAAGAGTAATATTGTCTGGTGCTTAGATTAAGTTAGAGGCATTCTCAATGGCAATGATTATGAAAAGGCACCAGTAATCTTTTTTTTTTTAGCAAAGAAAATCCTTAAAGAATAATTTCTACTTTTTTTTTTTTAAATGAAACTTTTTCTTCTGAAATATATTCTCTGTGGTTACACACAAAATCTGTTCTTTATTGTGTAACTAGAATTTTGTATCCCACTACTGACTTTACTAGAGCTGCAAGATATTTACAATACTAATTAAAAGTGTTGAGGGAAAACAGATCTCTAGTAACATACAAGAACACTACTAGGGTAGGAACAATTAGGAGGAAGGTTTAACATTGTCCAGCTGTAAATACAGAAAAGTGGAGTGCTACAGTTTAGAAAGTATATTCTTTACAGTTTTACATGATATTTTTCTGTAACTGATAGATTCTAATCTCTAGAAGTTGCCAAACCACTATGATTATATCTGTGTTTTCCAATGGACTAATATATCTGTAGAATGAAACAGTAAGTTTAGGACAAAGGTCATTAATGTTTACACTATGCTAGCTGTTATCCCCAAAAGTTTCAAACATACACACAAATGAAACAGATGTGCTGCTTCAGAATTTGGGATGCAGAATTATTGCTATGATATTCTCTCTGTGTGTGCATCTGAGTGCATCTTATTTTACAATCATAGAAAGAGAAGCACACACCTATAGCTGTTTGGTCTTACAGCCTGTTCCTCATTGTGTTGGTCATGTTCTGTTCAGCACTCTACCCTTGAGCTTTTAATATAACTTGCATGCCAAACAACTCTTTCTGAGCTCACGGGTACACACAAAGGTAAAAAAATACCATTACTGCTTTATTGTCTACATAAATAATGAATTTCTTTTGAAGAGCTAGCAGAAATCTGGAGAAAAGCTCTCCTTCCTTTAATGCATTAAAGCCAAATGATGCTACAACTCTTTTACACTGCTAAAGTGAGTGCAACTGTATTTTCCAAGGACCATTTACACATCTAGAGCAGAGAATTATGTAGACTGCTGTGGGAAATTTTCAGACTTGCAACGTTTAAAAAAAGATGACAGTTACCAGTGAAAACAGTGGTGTTATGGCTTACAAGTGCTTTGTCATAAAATGTGTTTCTAACAACAGCTGTATAGCACAAGGAACTGATGTAAGAAGGAAGACAGATAATTTGTCCTATAAAGGAACTGTTTTTCCTAGACAGAAAGGCATATATTTTTAAGTTAAAATTAGTGTTATGTTGACCAAGACCACGTCAGCTGTCTGTAATTGTGTGGGAAAAACCTTGCAAAAATGCAGGAAAAATTTGCTGTGTGAAAAAAAGTTTAAAACAACTTTCAAAAATGCAACCATATAAAAAATTCTCTTTACTGCCTGATACATTGTGCCATGTTGGAAGGAAGGGAAAGGTCTCTGCCTGCCTCTAGATCGAGGGAGTGCAGAGAAGGTAGACAGCTGACCAGTCTGGGAGTCCAGGCAAAGAGAGGGTTTATTGGGAAAATGCCAGTGATTTTATAAGATCTCCGGGGGAAGGTGCCAGATCTGGGACTGGATTGGGTGAAAACTCAGGAAGCAGAAGGGTCTTAGGCACCCAGGCTAGCCAATAGGAGAAACAAGGGGTAACAACCAATAGAAAACCAGGGATTAGGGATAGACAGGGGCAGTAACCAATGGCATTGGGACAGGGATGGGGCTGGCTGCAGCCCTGGCCATTCTCCAACCACGAGGCGTAGGGGTCTCACGCGTGGGCCTTCCTGGCTTGGACTGGCAGGGCAGAGAGGGAAGGAGGTCTGAGGGCCCTCTGACTCCAAGGGCTCCCTGTGGGGTTGAGGTGCCGCCTGGCCCTGTATGAGACAAACCCGTTTAATGGGGATGAGTCATCCGGAGAACAAAGAAACTTGAGAGATACAATGGACAGGGTGTGGTGGTTGTAACAGCCCAGCAGGGTAGCAGAAACAGGGAGGCGATACATAAACTTTACAACTAAAAAAAACCCTATTACAAGTAAAACTACAATTTTAAAAATTCAGCAACAATTCTCTTAAGTAGGTCAGGGTTTTTTGCCAGCGCTGCCTTTGAGATCCAGAACTAAAACCCGTTCTTTCCACTCTTCATAATTTGGTGTGCTACCTACAGTACATAACTTTCTAAATGAAGAAGTTCAACTATGATTCATTTCTGGTTCTGGCAATTTATTATCAGTATTGAGGACCAAGTATTTCTGTTGTGTTTGACAACTGTGAATAAGTGGATAATGTTTATGAGACCAGTAATAATGTTAATTGTCAGCAAAAAACCCACATGTGCTCCTTTACTTTTTCTAGTTGAGTCTCTGTGCTAAAAGCTCATTTGCATATGAATCCTGGAACAATATCTAATAGTGTAAATTGCATGCAATAATGCTACTGCTTTTTTCCTAGAGTAAGCATTCATGCTTTTGTTAGACAGTGCATACATTTTAACCATCACAAGTCCATTGAGAACATGGAAAGCTTCTAGAAATTATTCAGGTTTCCTAATGTGATGAATGTAGACTTAATTCGTGTCCAGAACATAACAAGACATTCTGTGTAGCTTGATGTAGCAAAAATTTAGCAACAGAATGTCTATGAGCTTATCAAATAATGTAGAAAAGGTAGGAAAAGAAAAGAAGTAAAGTTAATAACTAAGCAGCCTTTTGAAGTAAACTAAATACAGTGCAGACCAAAGATAATCCAAGAATACCTAAATATAATAGAGAGGTAAACACAATTAAGATAAAGAAGTACCTCAAGACAAGAGATAAGGCTTAACTAACAAGATTGTCTCTAGTTAAATTTTAAGTTAAGAATCACACCAAAGCAGATAACAATCCTCCTCAAGAAGACCCCAGCCTCCACGACCACTGAGAAGCAACACGCAGAATCAGATGAAAGGATCTCAAAGCGAAGAGAGAAGAAAATCATTTATCAGAACTCATTAAAAATAAACCTGCTTTTACAGTTTAAAAAAGGAGCCTGCGAGCTTGAATGGGTGTCACTGACGAAGCAGAGACTCCCAGTGCACCCAGCACTGCGCTGTTTACTCTGTAGCTTTCATTACTTAAAAAATCAAACTACCCTTTATACCGAATAATTGGCTATTTGGGTGGTCATTTATAACACTAATTAATGTATATTTTTGCCTTAGGCTTTATGTTTCTACATAAATATATAGATATGCCATTTAATATAGATTATCATAACATATAAATCATAAGAGTAGTATGTATAAGCACAGAAGTCCAATTGTATTGATAAATACTTAAAAAAATAACTTGAAACATATCTATAAATAGGGAAAAGCTTTATAAACAGAGTCTTTTCTGGAGACAGTGTAGCTGCAGTAGCTGAAGGAGCTGGAGAGAATTCATGTTGTTGGCTTTGTGTATTTGAAGCACTGTATATCTGACCTGTTTCATACTTTCTCTTGCATACTCAGTTTTGCTGCAATATCCTCTGGTTAGAGCTCATGAATGCTATCTTCCCAGGAGTTCCTGATTCAGGCATTTTATGTGGCTCAATTTATGCAATTTCTCTGTGTTCAACTTGCAGGATGTTTGGTATTCTTAAAGACCTAACTCCTGCAATCCTTTCCTCATATTTATAGGGAATATGCCTTCTTAAAGACATACCTTTCTGGCTCTTGCAGAAAGACTGAAAATATGAACATGAAAAAAAAAGTGGTAAATAAAAATGAGTATGAAAAGATCATTTAGTTTTCAGGGCCCACGTCACCATATTAATGGGAAATGCTTCCCTTGGTAGTGCTGTACAGGTGAGATAATAGCACTTCATATCTATAGAAACAGACCCCCTTTTTTTCTTATGTGATGGATGATGTTTTCAGGGTTACTTTTCATGTTTCTGTTTCAGATGTTTTAGTGCATTCAAATAGACCAAATTATCCATATACTATTTAAAGTAAAATCAATATTGTATGAAAACTGCCTAGTTTTAAAATCTGATGTGTAAGGACAAGTGGTCATTAAAACAAAGTTTATGTGATATTTTCATAACACTCACTGTTGCTTCGTAAAAGGACTTATGCTTTCTGTTGAGGAAAAGTAACAAAAATGCTTACAAAATGAAGGTTAGTTTTTGTATTGTATATATTAGCATGGTGATCTACGTAATAAAAATGGAACTGTAAACAACTTGGTATTTGTGTATTGAGGAAACAGCACCTCTACACATGTACTATGTCTTTTGAGCATTAAACATTGAGTGATTAATTAGATACAAAACAAAGCAATTTGACATTTAAAACAATCCCCAGTTGTCATTGTCACTTCCAACGCATTTTAAAAATAAACAAATTGCTAGCTAGCTAGCTAAATTGCTAAAATGCTTAATAGGTCTTCTGAAAGTTCTTCTAATTGCTTTTGAGAATTTCTATGTGTAGTTGAATACAATTGGAGTAATTCAAGAGGAAACCCTCCCAATATTCCACAAATGTTTTCAATTCCCACTCTGATACAAGAAAAAAACCTGCAAATAGTAATGGCCATCAGTTTAATAAAGTGAATTACTCAAATTTTTCTAAACTGTGCTTTTCATTTCATATCCATTTTAAAAAGTCAGATAAATAACTGACAGTTTTTAAAGAACTCTCTTGGCTCCATTGGCTACACAGGGAAGATGGTCCTTTCACTGCCTCAGGAGTTCTATTTCATCAGACAGTTAAAATTACCTGAGGTAGACTGAAATCAAGCATCAATCTTTTTCCTAGTGAAAGTAAGTGATAAATGGAACAAGATAAGCTTTTAATAGTTTCCAGATACTATGCAGATTTCAGAGCAATTGACATGAGCCATGGCTGTCAAGTTTTTAGAAGATCTTGGGTCCCATTTAAGAAAAATAAACCTAAATTAAATTCTTAATTTCAGAAGAAATTAGCCAGATTTTCAAGCACCCCCCAATGGGAAAACCAATGGGAGCTGTAGTGAGCTGAACCCTAGGGTACATTAACCATAATATATAGATGCTGAAACAGGAAGACTGACATGTAAAACTGTTTCTGAAATATAATGTGAAAAATTTATTTTCCACCAAGTTAATTTCATGAAGATTCACATGCTGCCATGTCTGGAGCAGGGATGTGGATTGCCAGTTTATCTAATGGGTAATCTTTCAGCAGTACAGGCTGGGGGCTAACCTGCTGGAAAGTAGCTCTGTGGAGAAGGACCGGGGCGGGGGGGGCCTGGTGGACAACAAGATGCCCATGAGCCAGTCGTGTCCTCGTGGCCAAGAAGGCCAATAAGTATCCCAGGGTGCGTTAGAAAGAGTGATGCAGACAGGTCTAGGGAGGTGATGCTGCCTCTCTACTCAGTCCTAATGAAGCACATCTGGAGTGTTCTGTCTGGTTCTGGACTCCTCAGTGCAAGAAAGACATGGACCTCCTGGAACCAGTCCAGTGGAAGGCTGTGAAGATGATTAAGAGACTGGAGCACTTCTCTTACAAGGAAAGGTTGAGAGAGTTGGATCTGTTCAGGCTTGAGAAGAGACAACTGAGAGAGGACATCATCAATGTCTACAGGTATCTGAAGGGAGGATATCAAGAGGATGGAGTCAGGCTCTTCTCAGTAGTGCTGAGCACTAGGACAATGGGCAGAAACTGATCCATAGGAAGTTCCACCTTGTCTTGGTTTGAGGGGCAAAAGCCAAAATGTTTACCCACAAGCGGAGGAGGGGGGTTTCCTCCACAATAATCATGCCACTCTTTATCAAATTTAAGAAAAGGAACTTTAATAAGACGATGGATACAAGAAGGATAAGTGTTCTTAACTTATATATATATGTAGGTATAGCTATAACTATAAACAGACCAGAGCAAACCGCTTCCCCAACACCACAAGAGAAAAGAAAAAAAAAACAATAAAACCCCCCAAAACCAACAGGTTTCCTCCTGGAGGAAAGGTATACTTATGGCAGTATCAGTGTCACAGCCCGGCTGGCAGCAGGGTGAGTTCCCAGATGACCTTTGCCTCTCTCTCTCTGTGTCTCTTGTCCCAAATGAAGAAGGAAAACTGGAAGTGACAAACCAATGCGTGTCCTGGAAAACCAACTGAAGTTCTCTCTCCCAGGTTGCTGCCCCAGCCGGGGTGGGCAGGCCATGATGCAAGAAAGCAACAGCAGCAGCAGCAGCAGCCAGCAGCAGCAAGCAGGCAGGAGCAGTCTGGGGCAGGCAGCAACAGCAGCAGCAGCAGCAGCAGCAGCAGCGAGACAGCTTCTCCTCTACCCAGCAACACACACACAACTCCGAGCCATGTGTAGTCCCCAAGAACAAAAGAGACAACCTGCCCCCACCCAAGTGATCAGCAGTTAACTACTTTTTTTTGTTAACTACTGGCATGGGCAGTTAGTGGCAGGGGAGAGAATTTACATAATAATTCCAAACTACAACACACCTGAATATGAGGAAGAATTTTCCTTATTGTACAGGTGACCGAGCACTGGAACAGATTGCCTGGAGACATTATGGAGTCTCCCTCACTGGTATTCAAGAATCACCTGGACTCAAACTTGTGCAATGTGCTCTAGGATTATCTGCCTTGAGCAGGGAGATTGGACCAGATCTGGCCCCTATTGTGGCCCCTTCCTACCTGACCCAGTCTGTGATTCTGTAAATTGAACCTGCATGTGAGTTTTTTGGCTCTGATAGTATCTGTGGGAGTGACCATTCCGTGTGTATGTGAACATATGTAAGACCCCACACAGATATATAAAGACTAATGAGAAGAAGTGGATACTTATGGAAGCCTTCAGAGGAAGGCTTCTTGTCTGCAAATTTGAGTGGCAGAATGAAGCAGACAAGAAGTTTTTCCTGAGACCTTTGTGGCATTTTACCTAATTACATCAACAATATATGAAATGTTATTTAGCAGCTCTGACAAGATACCTAAGATTTAGGCATCTCTACTTCCATGTTTCAAGTTATTCTCAAAAAGGAAGCAAAGTTGCCATATCGTTACTGCTCTCTCTGAGACACTGTAGACACAAACACCTAAACTGAAAATTATTAAATGAATCATCTGCTCAAAAACTAATTATAATTTATGTCCCCATTTTTATGTGCGTATACAGTTAAAAAGGCCAAGTCATAATTATTTTGGTCATACTTGTGTGGGCATTTGTGTACATATTTGTGTCTGTCATAATGTTAATTGGGTGTGGATACATGTTTGTAGGCTTATGTGCCTGGTGTCAAGATGAGCTGAGTGAGGAAAAGGCATGAAAATATTTTCTTTTCCAGTACAAACCTAACAAGTCTGCCAGTCATTAAGTGACTCTGGAAAGTGGAAGTATACAAGCATATGATAAAAAAGGTGTAACATAAGAAGTGTTATTGAAGTGATATTGAAGATTTCTTACTCAGACTTAAAGATAGAAGTAAAATCTTCATGTTTTCATAACAGATTGTATTTCATCTTGTGGTTAAGTTAGTGTCAAAGAAGTCCAATAAATTTTTTGATGCTGTAATTAGCACTCTTACAAGCTGTTAACATTTTTACTTGCAGTCAAGTGGCATTCAGAGAAGTGTGAAATTTTTCTGCCTTTGAAAATATTTAGGAAATCAGTTTTCCTGCAATGAAGAGATCCACTTTAAAAGCTTGTACATACATCAGTGGAAACTGGAACTAAATTCTCAGCAAGGTACTTTGGATGTCTACTGTTGAATGAATTAATGGATAATACTCCCTAAAAGTGTAAGTTTTCCTACACAAACTGTTAGTTGACTTATAGTAATATTTGCAGTCATTAACATTATAATGTCAATCACGTGTTCTTCAGTTGTAATGACAGTTATAAATTTATGTAAATTCATTTGCTATGAGTTCATGCCTCTTAGTTGATAGACCTTTAAATCAAATGATGCTAATATCTTTGACTGACTGTGCCTATATCTAAAAGTGTTCTCACAGAGAATTTTGGAAGACAAGATGCTTTATTTTGTTTTCAATACTGTGTTTTACAAAGAGAATTGAGAATTATTGGGAGAAAACTTGTGAATTTTTCAATCTTTGTATCTCCTTTACCCAGTTTAAGGTTTTTAGAAGGTGTTCCATGGGAACTCTAGTCTTGATTGAAATTAGACAGCAAGTTCAAAAGTTGCCAGAGGGATACACAGGCATACACAAAGACTGTGTGATTACGTGTACTGTTATCAGCAGAAACAAATGAGAAAGGAATCACAAACAATTCCTTTCAGTATTGTTCAAGGTGATGTGAGAATGACTGGGAATGAGATGATCTGTTCTCAAGGGGGTAACTTAGAGATTGCTAAAAGAGAACACAAGCACAGGCAAACAGTCTTCAGATTTGTTTAGAGGAGGAAAACTTTGAAGGTCAGACCAATGAATATAGATAACAACAGCACCTGAACTGCTCCAATTCTTTTATTCCTCCAACATAAGAAGGCTGCTAAAACCCACTTCTATTGTAGGTTTCCTGGCTTATCTGAGCCCCTGACAATAGGGACCTTGTAAAATCACTTTTGAACCAATGTTGTTTTCTAGAGGCAGAAGAGATGAGTAACAAGGTGGAAACATCTATTCACTTTCTGACCTCTTGTCTTTATACTGTAGCCGCTTGTTAGGTGCCCTTATTTGGGCTGCTAACAACTAAGACTAAAAGCACCTAAGCTGGCCAATCATTGCATACAATATTTTATGCTGAATCACTGTCTGGGCTCCACTGAGTAGATCTAAGGGTGAGAGAACTGGGATTGTTCAGCCTGGAGAAAAGAAGGCTTCAAAGTGACCTCCTTGTGGCCTTCCAGTGTCTGAAGGAAGCCTACAAAAAAAAAATGGAAAGAGGGTTTTTACCAGGACATGTAGGGGCAGGACAGGGGGTAATGGCTTCAAACTGAGAGCAGTTTCAGATTAGATGTTAGGAAGAAATTCTTTACTATGAAGGTGGTGAGGCACTGAAGCAGGTTTACCAGAGGAGTTGTGGGAGTGTTCAAGGCTAGGTGAGATGGGGCTTTGAGCAACCTGGTCTAGTGGAAGGGGGATTGGAATGAGATGATTTTAAGGTCCAACCCAAGATCCAACGCAAGACATTCTATGATTCTATGGTTCTGTGATCTGCTTTAACTATAATAAAGATTTAAATACCTGCTATGTATGTTGATAGCTACATGTAGAATATTATATTTATGTATATTAATGGATGCTACCACTAGAGTTTGATTCAGTTCCCTAAATTCGGGTCACAGCATACAATACATGAAAAAATTTCTAATGAAATTTCTACTTTGAGTTGTACTAGGCTATCCAGGGTATCTCCATTAAGCTGTGTGATGGAGGATATTTTTACCCTGTGAAAAGGCAGTTGAAGCCATAGACATATGATAGTGCAATTCTGTTTCAACAAAAAAACTTCCCCTCTCAGGTAATAAGAACATCTGCCACTGTCCAAATACAGAAATGTCTGGATATTTTGCACAGATCTGAAGTCCAGCTCGTGACTCTGACTCAGATATTTTCTCAGAGCTCTCACTGTACCACTTCTGAATGTTACTTCACACAGAGAGTTGGTGACCTTTGAAGGTGACAAAGTATGTTATGGGCATCCATTAGTCCAGGATGAAGGAACTGGGTGCCTGTGAACCATCTTGCCCTTCTCCCTCCCTGCAATGTGCGATTTGAACTAAGAACTTCAGATTACTTCTTTCTTTTGCACAAGCCTTCATAAGGGTCATAATCAGCTACCAGGCAGGTAATTGGTTTTGCGCAATGAAACTTTTTAAAGTCTCTTTTTCTATGGGTATTTCATTTTGAACCAGAAAATAAAAATTAACAGCAGAAAAGACTTCAATTGGACTCTGGTACACAGCTGATCAGTCTCCATACTAGACTTTTTCAGTTAGGCTTTTTCTTATTTTGTTTTTATATAGAAAATTATTACCTCATTTTAGATATTAAAATCTGCTTGAGAGCCTGGATCAGATCCATCTTTCCAAATAGGTATATTTACATTCCAGGTATTTGCATATGAATATTTTTCCCAAGGACATCCTTATAGTCAATAATAAATAAATGACTGTGTGACTGCATGAATAATTCTATTCTAAAACGAATATATCAGTGTGATATTCCTCTATTATTTACTTGATTATCTCAGTTCCAGGCATTAAAAGTAGATGAGATAGACCTCTGTGGTAGTTTGGCCTAGGTAGGCCTTAGTTTTAGTAGGCTGTGTGTCTAGGGTTTGCCCGGCTTTCTCCTGCCAGGCCTCAATTGCCTGGACTGGGGAAAAAACCCTGAAAAGACGGCAAGAACTCAAACGGAACCAGACTGAATTAATGCATATATATATTCTAACATTTATCACTATACACGTAATTGTACCCACCCAGGAGTCTCCAGGGAAGAGGAAAAAGGGGAAAAGGGGGATGGGAATTAAAAAGGGACAGAAGAAAACAAATGCACAACAAACGGAGTACAATCAAAGCTTTGAAAACAAATGGGCAAGGATACAAGCTCACCACCCCAAGGGACAGAACTGAGTGAAACGAAAAGATCTCTCTCCAGGCTGTTCTCTGCTTCCCCATGCCACCCTTGGAAGCAGCACACTAAGAACTGAACTCCTCCCTCCCGTTAGTGGAAAACACGTGTGGAATACCTACGTAATGCCCACTTCCCTAGGTACACCTGGTTACTAAGGAAACCTAGATCCAAACCATCACACCGTGGTAGGTGCTGCATAGATTAGAAGGGACAGGTGTCACCTGACTTAAGCAAACAAAGAAATATTTCATGCCAAATGATGTAAACCGGGATATAAAAGCAATGAGGAGGAGGTGCTTCTCTCTCTTCACTTCATGGCCACTGTCCTGAGAGGACCTGCTGTGACTGTTCTGGGATAACTGGGCCTCACTGCCACCTCACCACTACCTTATCTTGGGGAAGTAAATACTTTATTGTTAGCTGCTCCCTTTTCCCCTGTTTGGGTATCTCTCGGGAGGTTACCCTTGCTGGGGTGGTTGGAGTTGTGGAGTTTGCTATTTGGTGGAGAGATGGAGAATTGTTTGTTATCTCTTACTTTTGTGTGGATGTGTTATACTGCATTTTGCTCCTGATTTTCCCTTTTCTGTGTAAATACATAAACCTTTCTGTTTTAAGTTTCAGGTTTTTTTCCTTTCTCCCTTTCCCTTGGGAAAGTGACTGCATTGCTGAGGTGAATACTTGGCATTTTGCCAAGGTAAACCACAACAACCTCACTCTTTGGAAATCCTTGGAGGCAGAGGTCTTCCTTTCAAGTTCATGACTGCTAGGACTTAACCCTCCAGCCTGTATTCTTAGCAATTTCCTGAGCTAGAAGAGCTGACTTAAGCAATTCAAAGTACCTAAAATCGTGAGCAACACGGAACCCATAATTAATTTTTTAATGAAACCTGAACATGAGGTGGCTTTTCCCTCTCTTTAGGTGCTTATTTGAGAAGATCAATTATCAAATACTATAGATTAAATTCTTTGAATATATAATTTTTTAAGGAAATTTTGTAATGTTATGGTTGAAGCACAAATGGAACAATTGCTCAAATGTAGCTCTTTGATTGTATTTAGGACTGACACAGCTACCCAGTTCTTCAAGGTTGATTGAAAGTACAGTGATATAAAAAATGTCAAAGTTCAACTTCAGAAAAATCAGTCATTCATGACATTGTAATTGAAACCTTCATTGTTGAACTAATGAGAGAAAATTCTGCAAAAATACAGTGTGGTTCAGGAAAACAATATGATTATTTTCAAATGTAAGGTGACAATCAGGAGACAATTGTTATCCTGGGCACATTCTTCAGGTGTATGTTGTTTTTAGCTGCCTTTTTTCTAGTATTTTTCACTTTAGTTGTAGTTTTCAGCAGAGAGCTTAAAATTTATTTCCTTGACACATGGTCCTTCTAACTCAAATGTAATCACATTTGCAGGCAGTAGGGGAAGCTAGCACAGCTGCTGCTCCTCTTAAACTCATTTTGGACAAAAGGAGGAGTTTTGGGATTTGTTTGTTGTTTCCAAAGTCTCAGTGTTTGCAAGAATTAATGCATTACTATTTTTATGTTAATGTAACAGTGTTTAGCTTCTGATGCATATTTTGATTGGATGAACCTCAGATACTAAAAACATGCTAACGTAAATTAATTTGAAATCTAATTATGTCTGTAAATTAAATCAGTTTGACAATGATTTTAGCCAGCCATAACAGTTTATATGGAGGGGAGGGTTTTCACACTTTTACTAAAACAAATAAAAGTAAAAAATTAGAAAGTAAAAGAGAAGTCAATATGACTTTAAGTACACTTTTCATCTACTACTTAGTAAAAAAATTGGTTACTTAACAGTTAATAGGAATGCAGATTTCTGTGATTGTAATTAAATAAAAATATTAGAAGAGCTATGTCACCATGAACAAGGGGAGAAAAAAATAGCAATAGAGGAATAGCAGAAGCAAAACCAGCTGACATCTTTGAGTACCTCCTCCATGACAGCTAGAAACATGGCAGTCGATCAACACATCATTGTCATCTTGGTGGCAGAAGACCTCCCAAAATGAGTGATTGAACTATACAAACAATACTGACAGTGGTGACAACAATGCAATACATACCTTTGTGGCTGAAAACAACTTAGCTTAAAGATTTTCAGAGTCATAAAGGGTACATGCACACAGAAAACTGTAAAGCTTTGCTGCACCCCATATATCTTGTTAATAGATACATGTTAATTATATTTTGATAATAGAGAAGCTGCTCCTTTGTATGCACATACTTTTACATAGTTTCAACCAAAGAAAGGAAGTCAGTGCACCCTCCAGTCCACACTTCAGGCCTCTGCTTATCCATGTCAGGAAGGAAAAACCTATTTAATTTTCTTACTGTAATAGCAGCAACAGAAGGCAACAATACTGATATAGAATGAAGACAAGAAAACAGGATTAGTTCTGAGATCTGATATCTTTCAGCTCCTCAGGCCTGGCTTTAATTCCAAGAGCCATGGCAAGTAATGAGATACCAGAACTTAAAGCTACATTATCCTGATTTATCAGATATTTTCCTCTCAGCACTTTGCTCTGCTTAAGGACCCCTGAAGCCAGAGATTACTCCCGTAATACATCTACAAAAAGCTTGGTATCACAGTTTTGAAGCTCTGCAAATCAGTTCCTAACTCAGACAGTATCAGACTTAAAACTTCCATTAGTTCCTCACACATACAGGACATTGGTGTTTTTTTTTCTTGCTACTACACTGTAAGCAGAAAATGTGCTTCTGAATCCAGCCATAAGCAATAGTTGTGAGTGCAAGGTTATACCATGGACCATGCAAAAATACTACAGAGACTGTTTCTGCTGGATGCAACCTGCAGATGCCCAGATCTATGCAGTGAAAACACTCCCCAAATTTCAGCAGATTTTTGCCTGAGGCTGGATAAGCACGTATTTTTTGTAAATTCACATTAGCAGTTACTTCATCATGGAAGAGCCTGAAAGAGGACTTCTGGCTACCAGTGAAATGTTAACTGCAGACATAAAAATAGTTAGAAACCTGGTGGAAAAGAAAAATGCAAACCTACCATTGCTTTTGATTGGTGCAAGTCTATCAATGTAAAAGGAATACTGGCTTCTTCATGTATGAAGTAAATTTGTTTCCAAGTATCTAATATCTTGATCTATGCAATGACTTGATTCAACTCTAGTAAGAAGAAAACAAGGTCTGCTGAAGAAGACATTAGGTATGTATACTTTACCAATTCAAAGAGGAATCGTACTGAAAATTTTGGGATGTTGCAAAGAACTGCTGCCTGATTAAGAAAACTGCTAGATATACAATGTTCTCAGGACACTTTAGAGTATCATAAAAGTTGTTGGGAAATGCACAGCATATGAATCATCTGTAAACAGATACTAATAAGATTATTGTTTTCATTTCACTTTTCAGTAGGTGTTAACTTTTATGAGTGAAAGACATCTGGACCTCATTTATATGAAGTAGTTTTATGAGTTAAATGAGGTGTCAAATTAACTTCCCTTGGAATTATTTAATGTCTTACAATAAAAATAAACAACTTGGAAAGAACAGAAATGAAACTACTTGGATGACTGGGAAAGTCACATGGCTTATTATTAATAATTTCTGAGAAAGCCTAGAAATGAACTGTTATAAAGTTTTTCATGTATTTACATATCTCTTCTGTTTTATGTTTTGTTGCCATTATTGGATTACATCTGTGTGTGCAATTACATTTGTTCATACAGCTGGCAGATGAAATGCAACAACAAACTCTTCTCATAATACCAAAAGGACGAGAAGACTGTTTCTGTGAATTACTGTATATTTATTATGTATTGCATCTTCCTGCCTTTTGTTTCCAACTGGATTATGAGAGTTCTTCTATACATAACATTAGTGACAAAGCTGAAGAATCACTGTTTGGTCTTTGAGGGCTTCCTGACCACATTTATGAAGAAGTCTTTTCTTCGTGGTGAACCTACATTTTCCTAGGCCAAACTGAAGCTAAAATACATCACAGATTCATTATTGTCAAGTAGTTTTGCAGACTGAGGTTCCTTTTACTTGAGGTAGAACAGAGATGGTCTGGAGTCTTTTTTTCTTTAAATAAAAGGCCTTTTTGAACCACTGCACTTCATCTTTTAGCTGTAAAGAAACACACATTAGGAATGGTCTAAGGATAATCAGACTAGGGGAGATACTATTTTCTAGAAAAGTACCCAAGTTACTCCTCTGAAAATGGTGGTGCATATTAAAAATGTATATTATTAATTGTCCTTGCTGTGAGATGTAATCTATCCCTCCCATGAGGCACCAAGAGGCAAAACAAATTGAATCCATCAGGAGAAGATACACATTTGTCAGCAAATGGGGAACTGTTCTGAGCAACAGCATGAAGTAATAAGCAGCACAAGCCAAAACTGGAACTAGAAGTATTCAGTAGATTTAGAATTAGAAATATTAAGCAAAAAAGAGGGTTTGATAACAGATGGATCTTTCTGGGAATGGAGCCCTGTGAGATGTAAACCAGAGTGAGCGTGTGGAAAGCAAAGAGATGCTTCAGCTTCCAGTTCGAATGCAGGGCATATGCAGAGCTTTGCAGCAGTTCATAAACTTGTTTGCTGTGATATTTACTTATGGGAGTTCTAATTTTCTCCTTACTCTCATCGTATTTTCAGAGAGCTGTCTGCTGTGTGCTACTTCTTTTCCTTCTTGACCACCCTTTTCTTAGGAGTGTTAATTGCAAAGTTCAGTAAGTCAACAAGTATCTATTTTTCTGTATTCACTGTTGACAACATGCCACAAGTGTCTATGCTCATTTAACCAGATGGATCTAAATTTTACTGTCAAACCATAGGGGTAAAACATAAGTGCTGAACAAGCAAAGTGTGGGTTCCTTGCTGAATGGGGTAGGTATTTTGGTGATAGAGGACACAGATAAGGCTTTCTTAGCCTTAGCCTTCACTGCTTCAGTCTCCAAGGCCTCTGTGCTTGAAGACATGGTTCAAGGATTCTCATGGTTCTAGAAGTGTCATTAAATCTGACTGATTTGTGTAGCTTTAGAACTAAGCTACCATTAAAGCTGCCTAAAAGTCTTCCCCTGTGCAGTTCCAGCAAAGAAGATTAAACTCTGTGTCGTACTGTGTTGGTTCTGCAATTCGTACCATGGTAATGCAGATTCACTTAAGCTGCTCTCCATAAACTCTATAGGAACCATGAAATATCAATGTGACATTTATTAGGAAAAAAATAGTGTTTTTAAAGCTTCTGAGCTGGCATAGATGTGTAACTCTCCATCTATTTGTATTCTAAAATATTTACTTTTAATACTTTCTTTTTCCCAAGGCTCATAGATTACAAGGGAAATTTTACACAGCCATACTGATATTAGTCACAAACATGACTCTCATTAATATTTTTTCTCCAGTTAATTACGTACTGAAATAGTATGAAATTGTAAAAGGTTGAGACAAGGTCAATCTAATTTCTTTGTGATGTAGAAAATACTCATTCCTCATGAAGTTTTCTGTGTTTGAAATCTCAGAATTTGATCATTTTGCTAATCATGCCATTAATTTACATGCAACAATTCCTTGACAAGGCCTGTCTGATGTTAGATTTTTTTTGTTGATACTTCATGCATTATGTTTAATCCTACTGTAGCACTATTTAAAATCAGGATCCAATTTTAGTACCACATGATAGGGAAAAAGATACATTTTTGTATGAACTAATTTCCATTCTGTGAGCTCACCTTAAATATTTCCTTTTCCTTCCATATGCACAGATACTACAATAGCTTATTTAGTGTTAAGTACCACTGAAAGCAATCAGCTGTGATTTTTTTTCATGCCTCCTAGGGGGATTTGAAAAGCTCTTATTTCTGTTGTGTTCATAAAATAGATTTTTGAGATAAGAAATTAGTAATATCTTTACTGCTATTATGGTATTAAAATTTGAAGTTTATGCCGTGATATCGTGTTTAGACACTGGTGGAAACCTCTGTAACAACTGCCAATGCATGGTCTTAATTCTTTCATTATTCATTAAACATGTGAGGATGAGGGGGAAAGAAAAGAGAATAGGTTAAGTATTTGTAATTAAAAAAAGCCCAAACTTTTTTTCTCTAATCAAAATAACTTTTGAATAATGTATTTATTATTCACTTTCCATTGAGCAGGACTAAAATTTCTTATATTGTGTGGCAGGTTTAATTTCATATTGAGCTGCTTTTTCTTTGGATGAAGGCAGAGCCTTTTGACATTGCTCTAATGTCAAAATTCCCTCCAAAGGGAAGCAGGGTAATCTTCAATAAAATGCTAGGAAGAACAGTAGAAGAGATGGAAAATGGATCTTTTTTAAATTTGAACCTTATTGGAGGATTTTACTGACATAGCATAAGGTCTTAGCAGCCAGTCTGAGGCCTGAAAAACTTCTTCCAGTGTCAATCTATTTAAGTCAGTGCTTTGTGTTTGCTTTTCTAGTCATACATTGCCATCAGTAATAGAAGAAATAGAATTGACTTGGCAGTCTGAGTCAGGCTATTAGGCTGGAATCAGAAAGAAAAAGACTAGGAAAGAAGAATAAGCTCAGAGGAAAATGAGGCATCAGGGAAGGGAAAATAGCAGAACACTGAGCATTATATCCTAAATAAAATTTAGGATTCAGCCAAAGCTGAATTTTTCCTAAATTTTTCCACCCTCTAAAAAATATGTACAGTAAGACCTAGAAGAGTGAGTGGAGATCTAAATGCTTTTCAGGTTTAAAGCTTAAACATTTAGTTTCATTGCTATTCAGAGAACAAACTTCAGAACCCAAAACTCACTAGAAAAAAGTTTAACACTGATTATGTGGTAGCTCACACCTCTGCTGCCTCAGTCCCATGTGTAGTGGTGGTGCCCCCTCCTGATGTAGCCCAAATGCCAGGAGTGGAGATAGAGAAGTCTGTGAGATCAGACTTCTGATGAGCTGTGAGGGAACCTGAAGCTCTTGGTTCCTTCCTAGTCAACCAGGCAGGAAGCCAAGTGGAGATAAACTTAGCAGCACCGCTCTTCCTTCAGTCTTTTGGACAGTCTGCTTGAAGAGAAGATTGAAAGAGATGAAGAAATCTGGGTAAGCTCTGATGCATATGTTTGATGTGAGCACACTTGAAAGACGACCAGAATTAAACTATCTCTGTTTTGTATTTTGAAGGTAATAAAACCAAACAAACTAAAAAAGGAGATATTTCATTGTTAATCTCAATAGGGATGATGAAGCTGCCTAATATTAGATTAGATACTCAACAGGAAGCCTGAGATACTGCAACACAAAAGCTGCAGATCTCGGTTCCCAACATTGCCTTGGTCTTCGAGAGATTAATAAAATTCAGCAGATCTAGGTTTTTATAACTAAACATAATTACTGAAATAAATGACACTGAAATGTCAATGGGGAATTAAAGTAAACAAACTTTCGTGGAGAGAAAGGACTTCACCAACAAGCTTATGAAGTTTATAGTGAAGACCTTTTATTTCACACAGCACACGGTTTATATCGGGTTAGAGGTACATCTAATTGGCTAAAAGAGTCTCACCCCAACACCCTAGAACTTCTAATTGGTTAAAAGCCTATCTCTCACAAGTCCAGTGTTTGTATTATCTCATCCCGATGTTTTGAGGTCCATGTCTGGAGATCAGGAAGGCAGTTGAGACGTTCTCATGAAAACACTTGCAAGGAGTGACCGTCGCCTACCGGACAAACAGCAGGTGTGTGTCCTTGCAGGCTGAAGTATCAGCGTGATTCTCACGGAGCTAAAGCAGTTTGGATTGCTCAGAAATTAACTTTTTGCAAGCAATCTCACAACAGGGAATCAGGCATTCCTAAAAATATTCTCTGAGTATCTAGTTGTTTGGCAATTATGACAAGCACTGTCATGTGATGCTGCAATTGGGCATTGGATAACTGTGTCAAAATATTTCTTAAGGAGTTAAACACTCTTCCTGTGAGAAAGACTCAGCATAACCTGTGCATGAACGATAATTGACAGAATTGCTCCTGAAAAGGCTGGAGAGGAAAGATGATGTGGATTGTTAGGAGCTGTGGAATTTTAATCCTGCATACCTAATGTAGTGGATGCTGCAGCTGATAAGATTCACCCCACCATCTTTAAACAAATTATCTTTAAAAGTTTATCCTTACACGTAGTTCATATAAATGAGAAGTCTGTATATCCTTGATTCCTGCTATAGCCTAGAGAGAAATATGTTATATCCAGAAAGGCAACTCATATTTTTGGTCAGATAACACCTCCTGGAGATACCTTTTAATGGCACTGCTTGCAGAAAAGACCTGGAGCAATGGTGTTCCTGACACAGGGGCCTTGATTAAATGACTAACCCTAGCTGGGATGAGCATGTTTCTCCAAACATGGATCTGTAACCTGTGTATAAGCCTGAGGTGGATGAAACAAACACACACTCCTGCCCCACGCCTCTCACCGTGGATATTTTCCACCATAACCCTGTGTAAGAAGTTACTCCATATGTAGCTAATCTGCTTTTGGGTCAGGGAACTAACATTTCCTCATATGGTTTAATCATAATGAGTTGGGTTACTCAAAGAAGTCTTCAACACTGTTCATCAGCAATTTTTGTTCCACATATTAAACAGTGATAAGGAGGTATCTGAAGAGAAATCAGTATCTGGAGCAGCACTCAATTCCTCATGGCTGAAAAGTCCGATTTGTGTGATAGAGGAGCAGTGCAGCCAGCTCAGCCATCTGCCAGCTCAGTTCATCTTTAAAGATCTATAGAGAGTAAGTGATCAACTATATTTTTGAAAATTTTTAATGTAAAATTTCAATTCATTCTCTAGGTTTGATAGTTTTGAATAATGAGAACATAAGTAGAATTGAATCTCTTTCTGGATTTTTTTTGTTTTGGTGGGGGAGGGGTTGTGTGTTCGTTGTTAATTTTTATTGCTTTTTGGGGGGTTGTGGGTCTTTTTTTTAGCTAAATTTGTGGCGCAAAAAGTGGAAAACATTAAAGATATAAATCAGTCCTATGCTTGATTGGACATAAATCTGTATTTTTTAAGCAAGTTTCTGTTCTGCAACAGGGAAGAAGAGAGATAGTGCAGGGTCATTTGTGGAGCTCAGTAAGAAAGGCCCAACAACAAACATCTTAATAAAAAAGTTGTTTCTATAAGATAGACTAAAAAGAGGAATACAGGTAGCACGTAAATTTTCTGTCCCTTAAGATGCCGGGCACCCTGCACTCATGCAGTGTCAAAAGGACCCCAGGTGGATTTTCCCACAGCACACTGTGGCAGAAATTCCCCATTTTTGGTTCCTTGAGCTATATATAGCTTTCTTAGAAGAAAACAACAGTTTTCAATTAAAGACACTTGCATGAGACCTTCTTGCTTCACTTTTAGATCAAGGCAAAGCAAAGAGGTAGCAGAACTGCAGATGCCAAGTGGAAACTGCCTGCAGCCTCCTCTGTTGCAATGAGTTGGCTCCTGTATCCAAGGGATTTGTGCAGCACAGCAAGTCCTGAAGGTCATGCTGAACTTGCAACACAGTGCAGCACAGAACAGACCCAGACCTGCTATGGTTAACTGTTATGTGGATCATTCACACCTTGATATTCACTGGTGTCCCTGTCAGGATCACTACAATTCACCCCTTGTCCACCTACAGTTCACCTTTGTCAAAGATGTTTTAAATTACAGGTTACATTAGGAAACTGTTTGTCTAAGAGAAAATTTATTGACAGGTTGGTCTGTTATCTCTGTTAAAACACCAATGTCTGTGCAGCATAGCCTGGCATGGGACACTCAGGATGTTCTCATACAGTGGCTACTCCTGATAACTTATGGACTCCTCAAGCCCTAAGAAGGCTCAGTAAAGTAGACCCAACCTGCTCAAAATATTTAACTTCTCAAATACAATATCTTCTCCAAGGCTCCCAATATAGGTTCTAACTTTATTTAGACAGAATCATCCAGCGTCAATTTTCTGCAGAAGAATTTCATGGTAAAGTAACTATGATCAGACAAATCCCATCTCACATAACCTCTGTGGCCTCAAATTCAGCAGAACCAGTGGAAGCCACAGCAACGTAAAGTGAACAACATGGTGTCAATGATCCATAACCACTATATATCACCAAGACGTAACATTTATTCTACTGTGTTAATGACAGGGGGAAAGCTATGGAACATGAATCTTCAAATATATGTATCAGCTGACTGATCTCCTTAGTCTTTAAGGAGTGCATAAAATCCTGGGTAGCTATGGCAACCTCAAAACTGCCTAGGTCATGATTGAGGAGTGGGAGTTTAAATGTCTTGAGTGTTTCCAGCAGAAGGAAGTATCAGCAGAATGAAATGCAAAATTTATGTTATCATTAATGAATATAGTAGAAAATATAAAAAATAAAATGCTTTTGAAAGTAAAATATAGAATTTGATGTTATAAATCACTCAAGGTCTAAAAGTTTTATGAGAATGGATGCTATGAAAAGCCACCACTTATTTCCAATCTGTACACTTATTTTCTATTTTGAAATTTTCTCACTGTTCTTGGAAATGCTGTGTCATATGAAGCACAGTCAGCTTGTTGAAGATCTCAGAATAAATATTTTCCCATTTTCAGGTATATTCTCTGATCTACACAATCTCTGAGAGATAAGAGAGGGTAGTCCCCATAATGACATTGATCTCATCACCCTTAGATGCATCCTGCCTGGTCCTATGGACTTGTTCAGTTTAAGTAACTGGTCCCTAACCTAGTCATCGTCTATAATGAGTAATATCTTTGTCTCCTAAACTTTTCTAATAGTTATAAAGGTCTGGGAGGTGAGGGAAGGCAGAGCGAAAATGCCTCTCGGTGTTTTCTGTCCTTTGTCTTCACTTGACCCACTCAGGAGTAAGTATCATCAGTATTTTTCTTGATCATTTTGTTGCTGATATAACTTTAGGTAGTTTTTGTGTTGCATTTGATATCTATATCCACCTTTGAATGCATCTAACCTTTATATTTCCTAATTTCATCCTTGAGTGTACAGGTGATTCTCCTGGATAGCTCCTCCCACTTTCACTTTCCAAATACTTATTTGCATTTGCGCTCAATCTACTTTCTACTCTACCTTCTGCAATCAAAGAACACCTGGCTCATCTGGGCTCCCTCAGAGCCAGCTTGCATGGGAACCTGTTCATCAGAGCCCTGACAAAAAAGAAAATCTGTTTTCCTGCCTTTCAAGTCCTACAACTTGCCTTTTTTAAGGATCTGGAACACCAATCTAACAGTCACTACAATCAAACCTGTCACTGACTTTCACACTCCAACCAGTTCTTTATCTGTGAGTTACAGTTCCAGCCGAGCACGTCCCCTGGAGTCTGAAGCAGATGCCCATTATGATGTGCCCCTTACCGTTCCCCGCCTAAAAGTCTTGAGCAGTTTTTTTCCCATTCTGTATTAGATCTCCATGTATTTAAAGTATTTCTTTCTGTAGAAAACACCCCCATCCTCTTGGTTTCCCTTCCTGTCTTTTCCTAAGATTCTGCATGCATGGAAAAACTCTAGCCATGCAAACAATCCCACCTCACCTGTATAATCTCCATGGTGTCAGGTCTGTGACTACACAGGGGCATATAGTTCTTTCCATGTGTTTCTCAGGCTGGATTAATTTTTATACAAGCTGTTTAAATGGATGCCCTATTGCTCACTTTCTCTAGAAAATTGTGAAAACCTCCTTTGCACCATCTGCACTCCTCCTTTACTCCAAGTTCTCTATTTCTCTTTGACCTTTGGCCTTCATCCCTTGCAAAACCTAATTTAAAGCTTTCCTAAGGCCTGGGAAAGCTTGCTCAAAAAGATATTCCCAGTCCACTTTGACACCTACATCTTGTCTCTCAACTGTTGGTCTTTGGATCACAGTAACTAAAGGCTTGCTGGTGAAAGTAGCCATGTGACAGGTGTTCCTCTGCAATATGCATCTGCTCCTGCCCTAGTCAATCTGGTGGACTAGGAGGATGGGCAAGAACCATAGCTGGACTCCTGCTCCTTTCAACCTAGATGCCAGTGTCATACTGGATCCACTCAGTGCTCCTTGAATGTGCAGAATCATTGGTGTACCCACAGATGAACAACAAAAGGTAGTACTCTGCAGATTGGAACAGCCACTGCACTCTCTCTGTGATGTCTTTGGTTGCAGACAGCCCTTGGAACAACATGTCTGATTTGCAGAGAAGTGTCTATATTGTGTGCAGAAGGATTGCCACACCTCCATGATGTGGTACATTCTGTTGGTGGCACTAACGTGAATCTGTTGGTCATGGCCTGCTCAGACCTTGCTTTCGTCTTCTGTACGGGGCCTTGTACCTATTCTCCAACTCAGTGTCTGCAGATGGAGAGCTATTCTTGCTTCTGGAAGTCACAAGCTTCTGTTCCCTATATTGACTCTGTTCAATTGTTGTGTCAGGGCATCCCCCCTTTTGTGCACTGCCAGACTTGCATTCTTGCCTCTGTTGAGTTTTCACAAAGATCCTGTTAAGCTGCCACGCCTCTTCCTCTTTGCTTCCTTTCTTGTCTCCTACCTGCTCAACAACTCCACAGTTGCTGCAGGGCGGTCACAGTCATCCTCAATTTCTGTCAAAGGAGGGAGCACTGGACATAATCTGTAGATCATAAAATGCATGGAGTGGTCCTGCCACCATAGTTCAGTTTGGCCTGCAGGTGCTGGTGCATCAGAGGTGCTCACATCAAGCAGGGCATGATATCTTGGCATGTCACCACTGTTGTATCGAGCCTGGCAGCCTCCCTTAGTCTCCAGCAGTGCCTCTGGACGCCTCCTGCACCAGCTGCCACATTAACTGCCAGGTTTCTTGCTGCACATCCTCGCCAGTGATGCTCCTTCAGGCATCATTTAATCAAGGAGCCAAAGATGAGTATGCTCTGCTCCCAGTGAGACTTCCTGCTCTGCTTGTGCTGTCTTGGTTCTGATTTTCTGTCCCTCACTCAGGGATGTGTGGTTCATCACAAGCGCTTTCCTTCCATACTGTGTTCCCCACAGGCAATAGAAGCCTGAGAGTAAATTGCTTCTTTTTAATCCTAGGCACCAGGGCCTAGATGGTTGTTTTGGTGATATAAAAAATTTCCAAATCATGATCTCCAATACTATTGCATTCACACTCATTTGAGTACTTATTCTGTAAACAGTTCATGTTACTACCACTTGTTTCATTCTCAAAATCTAACTTAAATCACAGTTTGCAGAGAACTCATTACTTACTTTTTGAAGCTGGAAGAAGTTCCAACAGAACTGATGTTTCCTTAGCATTGAATCATTATTGTTTAATGTTTACAGTTCTGTTTCAGGAAATACAACCACCTATCCATATGAAAGCAGTTTCAGATGTGATCCAACTTCCATTGAAGCTGACAAGACACTTTCTTTTCCTTACTAAGTCTAAAACATGGAATTTTTTATGAGCAACTTACAGCTTTTTCACTAAAGAGGAAAAGGTGCCAAATATTTCCCCTGTTTCTATGCAGATACAATATCTGTTATGAGTCTACCCTGAACTTTAATTTGCATTAAATATCCACCTCCACTTTCATTAGACAGCTTAGTCATTCAGAAAATATCAGAATCAACATAAATTATTTACTTTTGAAACAATAAAAAGGTTTTTTTCCAAAAGAAAAATAGAATGTATTATAGTAATTAAAAAACTGGAAGAAATTGATATCTTCAGACTATAGTATGATTTCCTATTTTCTAGTTTATATTTTTTAAAAATTGTCAAATTGCCAATTACCAAATGTTAAGAAAACAATAGATACAAAAATGCCCGGAAGCAGGAAATCCCTGAAAACTATCATTCCATAATGTGAACAAAATACATTCATTTATGCACTGCTGTGCAAATAATACTTTGTTTTATTGAAAAAAAAAAATAAATTTTGCACATTTAAAATTCAAAGCTGGTTATATTTTATCTTGTTGTCAAAATAGCCTTTCCCTCCAGAAATCCCACCTCTGCAAAATGAGTCAAACAAAATCAAAAGAATAACAACAAGCACAAAGAGAGGAAAAGGCAATGAACAAAATCCAACAGCATTTGAGAAAAAGTAAACTTTATCCTTCTTGCTATTTTTGTTTAACTCTACAATAGAATTTTATACATTTAAAAGAACTTCTTCCAAATCAACTCACTTCATATGGAAATTGAAGGAACAAAATACTTTGACTTTTCCCAGTGGTTTTTTTTCATAATTTTTCTTTATCAAAGCTATCCTTCTGTTTTGTAAGAATTTATGAAGCATTTTATTAAATCAAAAAATTATGTTACTGTAAAAAAATATTAAAAATTGGCTTAACTTTCCTCCAACTGTGATGACATACAAGTCATATCACTGATAGTCATTAAAATACCCATTGTTCCAAGAAATCAGCAATTAAAACTGAATTTATGAATTTTAACTGGAATCTGTTGATGGCAACTTGAGACAGTCGTCAGTGGTGACTTTTTAAAATAGTATTGGATTGAAATGTGTTGTATAATGCTGGAGTTAAGAGTCTCTTAAGAATTTTTACAGAAGCAAACCACCCCAAAGGAGTGGATATGCAGAGCCTGACATACAAATGAAGCATTAGGAGCAAAAAGCTAGTTGGAAATAATCTAGGCTGATCATTATCATTCAGTGGTCATGGTAACACAATGAGGGTGGTAAAACATTGGCACAGGTCTCCCAGAATGCCCCATCGCAACATTCAAGGTCAAGCTGTACAGGGCTCTGAACAACCTGGTCTAGTTGAACATGACCCTGGTCATTGCAGGGGAGTTGGACTAGATGGCATCTAAAGCTTCCAACCCAAATGGTTCTCTGATTCTATTTATGAGTTTCAGTGTAGAAGAGAGGAGAGGGTGTGCATGTGTCTGTGCCTGCGTCTATTTAGTCTGGATCCTGTCATATAGGTTTTATGCACAATAAGTAATCCAAGATGGGCCACTGCCACTGGTAATGAAAATAAAATCTGTGATCCAATATTACAGTTCAACGTAGTTACAAAATTAGTATAACCTGAAAAGCTATTTTTATTTCTGATTATGCTTCTTTAAAAACATAATGGAACAGATATTTTTAGAGGCATGTGTATATATACGTGATGCGTATATCACATATATAACACTTATATATCTATACATATTTATATATAACTAAAAGTGCTTTTCAGGAATAACTGTTCTAATTAGTCTTAAATATCATATAAAGGAGCTTGTTTGTTTGTTTGTCTGTTTTGGCATTTGGTGTTTATTTGTTGTGTTTTTCCTGTAAGCTGCAAAATCAGTTCTTCAGAAAATATCTGAGGGACGCATCCAGCTGATTTTAATGGCCAGGTGATTTAAACATCTGTTTTTCACAACTTGTAGAGGTTTGGTTGTAGCATTAAATATGCCAACCTACCTTGTATTTCAACATCTCCCCCTGTGCCTGGGCAAGCATGATAGTCTGTGCACCTGGATGGCGCTAAGAGTTAGTTGTGTTTAGGCTGGTGGTTATAAACTTGGTGCTATAATTGTGGTGAGAGGTTCTGGTTGCCTTTTAGGCAGATCCACCTGTGTGTCCTTTACAGGCAGTGGAAAAAATTATCTTTAAATTGGGCAGACTGATGATGATGATGAGGCATATCTGTGGTAGTAAATTAAGCAGAGGTTGGCCTGTTCTTGGCCCTGAGATCAAATGGCATGATCTGGCCCCTTCAGTATTTTCTATGCTCCTAAAATCCAAGCCAGGATTGTCACAACCATGCATTTTTGGAACTTTGTCTGCCCCATGCTAGACCCTGAACAGTGCCTCGGAGTAGTCTGGAAAGTGGATATAGGCTAAAAACCATGCCAAATACACTTCTGACTGGAAATGTAGATGATAGTGTGCTCAGGAACATTCCCAGGTATGGTTCAATTCATGTAATATACACATAGCCATGTTTGATAACTTAGATGTCATGACTCCTCTTCAACGACTTTAAATGTCAGGCAGCATTAAATAGTAGGCAATCTAAATTGCCCATAAGTCTTTATCTTTAAGAACCAGCATCGTTAAAATGTCTGGTTAGCCACTATAATGGATAGTACAAGTATATCCTTATGTGACTTCCTAGTGGGTGCCTGGGAAGTATGCACTGCCACACCATACTCGGAGCACTTGTGAAGCACTGAAGGAGTTGGGATGTGCCAGATGCTTCTCAACCTGAGATAACTTGTCAAGGCAAGATTCACTCATCTTGTTAAGCAAGGAGCAGATAGAGTTGGTCCACACCTGTGGATCTCAGGAAATCTGTCCACTACTCTCAAGGTCCCCTGAGTAGCTGTTCAATCATATAACGCCTTAGAGGAGTGGTAATCTTGTAGTCTCCAACATTGTGAATGCAGGAAAGGAGCTCCTCCTGCACAGCTCAGGGTGACACACATTTTCATGTGGAAACCTATCTAAACAGAAAATCCACTATGAATTAGGGTTTCTACAGTTAAAAAGGAAATACTACAGCTGAGAATGTGAACACTTAACCTTTATTCCAAATATTGGTGCCATTGTTTTATGCAGAGGTAGAGGTGTTTCAGTCTTGCTTTGCTCTTGTGTTTGAGCCCAATCTTCCATATTTTTTAATCTTTCACAGTGGGTAGTAGAGGATACCCTAAGCAGTCTTAATGCTCAGCTGACTGATTGTAGAAATGATGATTTAACAAACAGGTAGGATATTTTTCCGGTTGTTTCAGAGAAGAGAAAGGGAGAACCTCCAAACACCATCACTCTGGCTTTTTCAAAGCAAAACAGCGGTGAAAAACATTGTCAGTAATTTAATTATCTTTGAGGGTGACAGCTTTATCTGTATTTAAAAATTGACAACTAAGAGCTTTACATTAAGCCTGCCAAAAAGGGAACAGCGACTAGCAGATGTACTTCACTTTTCTTGGGCTCATCACCAGTGAGGTGCAGCTGCTGCTTTGACTTTGTCTTTTGTGGCTTGCTTTGAAATGTTGTCCTTTTTTATCACTATACATTAGTTTTATTACCTTGTTTTTTTCTAAAACCTAAGACTTTTTCTGGTAATGTCATGCTTATGAGCTGCAAGGGGGATGCTCTGTGGATTTTGCAGTACACTAAAATTGTGCCAGTGGTGCAGAGATATACCTACAGGATGCACCAGAGTGATGTTCATTTTTAATTAATGGGACACTTCTCAATGGAAAGATAGCAATTGTTTTATAACCAAGGCAGGAATATCAGGTGGAACACACTGAGTGTGTTTGTTCACCTTGGAAGAGAAATTAGATTATTGCACTTGTTTTATGTAAACTGCATTTAGGAGGATCCAGAGATGGCTGCACTGGGAAAGTGATTTGGCTGGCAAGATTACTAAAGTGAACATTCCTCAGCTTGACATGATTCATATTTGAATAGAGTAGATTGAACAGAGAACTTTCACTGTTCTACCTCTTAGCACGTCAGGTAATTACAACAGCATAAAATACAGAAGTGAATTTTTTTCCAGGAACACATAAGAATGTGAAAATATGCTAGGGCACAACTACTTAGGGAATAAAGAAGCTACTGGGGAACTTTTACAAAAGACTCAACACTTTTGGGCTTTCTTAATTCTGTGAATTTGTGGGTTTTTTTAATGCTGTCAAAGATCTATACACAGAACAGCTTCAGACTAAACTAGGTATTTTTATCTGGAAAGAAGAACACTTTGTGTTTAACAAAAGCAGTAATTACAATTAGCTGAGATGCTGACATCCAATGGGATAGAATTATTTCATTTTACATCCTTAGCAAAAATGTACTTACTTGATTATCGCCCAGAAAATGTTAGTCTCATGCTGAGAAGTAAGTGTGAGATTGAACATTGGTCACAGCTTTGAGTTAGAGAGTGGGTGGTAAGAATGAGCAAGGGACTCTAAGGGAGGTAGAAGCAGAGAGAAAGGAGAAAAAGTTGATACAAATACTGAGAGCTGTGAGCATATTCCTCCTTTTCCCTTCCATACACATTGTCTGACCCTATCTGTGGTATAGGAGCAGTGCCAATACTCTGTTTTCCAGCCTTTCTTCCCATGTTGAAAACTCCTAGTGGGAGTTGATCCTGTGTGTTTTTGTTACAATGGCATCTTCCAACTCACACTTAGCTACCATTTGCTTGTATTCAACTTGCCATACAGTTCTGCACACACAGAGGCTTCTTGTAACTCCAGAGCCTGTAAGACTTCAGACTTATCAGCTTCTCATAAGCCAGAGGGGACCACCAAGGGAGCCCTTTCATACTCCCTACCCAAATAAGAGAGAAATGTAATGCCTGAATTGAGGGACTGTACTATTTAATTTGTTGGTGGGACTGGGTTCTGAATCACAGAAGCATAAAATCACAGAACAGTTTGTGTTGGAAGGAACCTCAAAGAGCTTTTAGTTCCAACCCACTGCCATGGGCAAGGACATCCTCCACTAAACCAGGTTGCTCAGAGCCCCTTGCAACCTGGTCTTGAATGTAGCCATAACTTCTCTGGGCAACCTGTTCCACTGCCTCACCACCCTCAGAGTAATTTCTTCTCAAAATCTAATTTAAAATTCTCCTCTTTCAGTTTAATGCCATTACCCCTTGTTCTATCATTCCATGGCCTTGTAAAAAGCTGCTCTCCTGTTCTCTTCCATGTACTCTTTAGGGACTGGAAGGTGCTATAGGTCACCTAGAGCTTTCTCTTCTCCAGACTGAACAACTCCAACTCTCTCAGCCTGTATTCACAGGAGAGGAGCCCAGCCCTCTAAGCATTTTCATCGCTGTCCTCTGAAATCACTTCAGCAGGTCCTTGTCCATCTTACACTGGGGGCTCCAGAGCTTGAAATGTCCAAAGGTGGGGGCTCATGAGAGGAGAGTAGAAATTTGTAATGGTGTATCTGGCATTGACCCAAGAAATAACTCGTAAAAGATGAAAAAGACAAATGAGATCACATTGCCCTCAGTGTTACTTCCTCTGTACTGATTACTTCTGTCCTTACTCCAGTCCACTTGACAAAATCTAAATAACACATCTTTCCACTTCCATCCCTCCAAGTTTAGTCTGAAGTCTTCATAGATTTTAGAAGTTAACCATTAAATTTAAATTTCCTTTTGTTTCAACAAATAACTGGTCTTCATTACAGGTCGTTGCCTTTTATGAAGACTTTAAACGTAATTATCATGGCAATTATAGGTAACTGGAAATTTTAAAGCCAGATGTTGAAAATTCATTCTCATAAAAGTATTTTTTTATAAACTGTGTTTCAATGGCAACATTTGCCTCATTAAGAAACACAGCATGAATATGAGATCTGAATACTGTTGTGTTCAATTTTTAAGTACTGGAATCTCGTAGAAAACAGCCTTAAATACAATGCAGAAAATGCCTTGTTACAACACAGAAGAATTATCTCTATGTCCTAGTTCAGCAGGAGGAACCAGCTAACCCTGTGTGGGGGTGATCAAAGCTGTGTATTTTACCCCCTCTATTCATTCCCCAAGGTCAATGGGCCATTAGCAGCAGCTGCCCAGGGAGCCATTATCACCTTCACACCCAGCCTGAGGGGGGCGGAGCTGCTAATGGGCCATCAACAGTTCAACACCCCCTGGCTCCCAGAGTTAATCACCCATTGTGTGAGTCCCCGCCCAGGGGGAGGGACTGAGTGCTCCCTGAGGGTACATAAGTGGTGGGTAAGAAGACCTTGGGAACTTCTCGTCAGATCCAGAGCAGCAGCAGGACCTTGACAGGAGGAGATCCCCGCTCTCGCCCAGACCACAGCCCTCGCCTGCACCAACAGGTTTTTCTTTTCCTTTTGCTCTGGACTTGGGGGAACCACGCGGGTCTCAGCACAAGGGCAAACAAACCCCCTTGGGTTTGTGCCCCAGGACACTGGGTTATACTGTTGGGGTTTTGTGAGTTGAAAGCAATTTCCCTTGTGTGTCAGTGTTGTTATTGTAATATTATTATTAAATTTTAGCTCTGACTTATAATCTCTCTCGTGGTGAGTTCATTTCCCCTGCTGGTTCACCTTTAAACCAGCACACTCTAGAACTATCTCACTGAACTTGGTTACTTTGGGGGAATAACAGAAGATGCAGCAGTGGGAAGGGTGGGGGAACAGAGAATGCAATGCCCAACTCTTGCTGCTTTTAGGCAAAGAAACCTCCACAGGCTCTTTCTTTAGCTGCACCTTTTCATGTGTGAGTCTGCTGGTAGGATTTCACATTCTGACCCACTTTCTTATAGGTGTTCAACCTAAGACTAGTTGAAACCAATTTTAGATTGTCTCATACTGTTTTCTTCAATAGCTCCTAATAACTACCTACCCATAACTTATGATGGTAACTGCTGTGAATTCCTGTTTCAGGTGTCTGGCTCTCCATTCGTTAGGCAGAAAATGCGGGCACTTGTCAGTGGTTCATTCCAGGAGTTCAGGAATACAGATAAGTTTCCAGCATTGCAATATTGAGTGTTAGTACACTGACAATCCTCTCTAGATCAATGATATTTGAATTTGTCTTATATAACTTTATTGCCTTAAAATTTTATTCTATTGTGGATGCAATTGCATGCAAAAATCTATCTTTTTCAGTCCTATTTCAGGATGGCAACACTGCTTGGAACAGGGAAGTGTACAAGAGCATCTGCCATATAAGGCTATTCATTTCTTATCTCATATTAAATACTGCATCATAATTAGTCTAAGTGAAGTATTGTCACTCAATAATTTAGTGGACCTATTTGGTCACATTTTCTGTCTGTTGAAATACCAAAAGCAGATTTTGCCATAAATAATCTGTGAATAGAATTAGATATGTAATAGATGTATATACATAGAAAATGTGTGACTTTATCATGATTTATTTATTATGGCCACTCAGTACTTAATCCTTGATTTTTGACACTCATGCTAGGATGATTTTGACTGTACCTTGACATTTGACATAATGACTAGGTCAGATTAAGATTTACAGCTTAGTCCCTCAAAACAGTACATGGAAATTGTCATACTCAAAAGAATATAGTTAAGGGAAAAATAAGGAAAAGGGATGAAAGGGATGGCAAAAGTGGCAAACACTGAAATCCTCGTCTGAAAAATAAAAATTATCTGATTTTGCCTTTCTACCATTTTTTTCCTTTTAATGAAAAGTGCAACATTAACACTAAGTGCAAACATTTACACTTGGTCGTCACTCTCATATTTTTTTTCTGTCTGGATGGACTGTAATAAAATCCATGCAAATTTTATTTTTGCATAGGTGTATCCAGTAGAGCAGGGAAATGGTTAAGCAGAAAGTTATTGGCCTTTTTTTGCTTCTGTGCAGGACCTTGGTCAGAGTGTTTCCACTGAACATGCCATTCAGTGTCTTCTTTTAAGAACATCATCTCTTTTAAGCTTACACAATTCATTCTTGAGAAGCATGTGCGCCTCAAGTATAGAAACGGCAGAGAGAGAAAGTGAAGGACTCAAACCTGTCTCAGCTACTTGCTTTAAAATCTGATTTACCAAAACATCTCTCCAGGAGAGGTATATTTATGGACAGTAAGAGATTTAAATGCAGTGCAAGTAGGTCAATTGCAATCTATGCTAATTTCTCTAATATTTACCTTTTACAATAAAAAGGTGTGGTTTGCACCTTGTGCTGTTTCCTCATGTTTCTTCCTATTTTTCCTAGCTTTTCTCTCCACCTAAGGTGTCAGTAACACATAGGAACTCTTCATAAGCTCTGTCCAGTCCATGGCTCATTTAGTCACCCATGCCACCAGGTGAATGAACCTCCTGGGATGGGTGTCCTGTCTCTGCTGCTTTGACTACTGGTGTCCCTGAGCAGAGCATTGCAACTGGGTGCCATTCACCACTAGCCTGACCCTAGAGTCAAAAATACAGGAATCAAGGCAATTTCTCCCTACTACAGGCATGATTCTGGTCTTCTTGTCATTCCCCTCCAATGCCAGCATGGACTTACACTGGGGGTAATTTTTCAATATAAAAAGAAAAGGTCCTGAAACTGGATGAAGAAAGAAAAGAAGAAAAAACACCAAACAAACCAAAAACCAAAGCAAGCATGAGGTGCACCTAACAGGAATACTTTATAAACCATGAAGTGGAATTTTTCTAAGTAGCACAACTGCAATGTGGCATATACTACAGATGGATAACATCACAACAGCAGTACACTTTTATGACTGGCAAACAGGTGCCTGGGTTTATTTAACAACCTAGCTAGCACAAACCAGATTTCTATTTATTATTGGAATACTTGGTGTGTATGATGCTGTTTCAAGGAAGCAGGGGAGCCAAATATCTGTGAAACATTTGCAGACTTAAGGTATTCCTGCAGATATTGTTTCATCTTCTAGAATTTTCAAAAGGTTATTAGTATACAGCATCCATTCGGTCCCTATAGTAATACCCTAGACCTATGATATCTGCATCCTTGAGATATGAACAGGATTTCCTCTTTTGCATGTGTAATATGTATATTGTGTATGTGTCAAAGAAGAGAAAACATTCCTTGTATTTTGCACACATAATATGAAGGTAATTTTTGTTTGCATACAAACCACATTCAGTACTCACACAGATAATTCTTCTCTCTAGGTAAGCCTTTCATGATTATATGCTGCAGTGCTGTTAGACATGTAAACAGCTGGTTTCTGTGCCAGAATGACTAACTGCTGAGGCTTTACACATATCTTGAGCATCCCTATTAGTCCCCATTGGGACTTGAACATAATGGAGATGAAAAAGCTCAGGACACCTACCACTGTTAATGTAAGCACTAAAAAATGTTATTCATAGAAATGAGGGCTACATGTAGAGTAACAAGCTGAGCAGAAGTAGGTAGGCATTTGCCGACTAGCCAGAGGTAGTCAGCAATGAATAATTGTTAATATGGACACTGTTATGGCTTTGTTTCAGGCCAAAGCTCACTCTCACAAGCAAGGCCTAATTTAGCTTAGCATTGGCCAGGCATGGCTCCAGTAGGAAACCCAGAGAAGCTACTCTATTTTGAGTATGGAGAAAAGAAAGCTCAATAGTTTTTGTGCAACTCACAGCCAGAAAGCCAGCTGAGTGTACAGATGAAGCCCAAAGTCTCAGATATCTAAGCTCATTTGAATGTTGGATTTGGTACCTGAATAGACAAAGGAGTGCCTCAGTTCTCCTGTAGCTCTGATCATAAGTGTAAAATTTGGGAGAAAAATTTCTGGTAACTACTAACCTCATGGACATGTAGTCATATGGAAAAAGACAGAAGATAGCTGGAAACAGATACACTTAGATGTGATGTGAGGGTGTTTAGAGCCACTGGAGCAAATCATTAATAGAAATAGTAGGCTTTCCACTTCCTAGTGTCTCCAGATTATTCAAACATTTATGAAAAATTTGTGTTATTCAAAAGCAAAGCATGGGCCTGAGAACAAAAAAATATCTGGTTTAAAATGAAGAATTTGTGGGGCACAGGGTCTAAGGCTACAGGTCTGAGCAGTGCTTTGACTAAAACTTATAAATACAGCAGTGAAAAAACTCACCATTATTATTCTTAATTTACCCATGGGGAAAACAAAGTCTGTTAAAGTTGTGTTTCTGACATGACACAGATCAATAGCAGAGTTTCAAGCAATGTGAAGGGGTCTCTGAAATCTAGTAGCAGGTGACTTTTTCCAAAATTCATTGCCTGTCCTACTGGAAAATAGTTGAGAGCATAAGCAACTTATGAGTTAAAGGCATTTTGATTTATTTCAATAAAAAAGGGATTTTTTTCCCCACACACATCCTGAAGATTATAGACTGTGTTATTCCCTTTAGCAGTGCACAGGTTCATGAATGATTAATGATGGTTTAGGTCAAAAATCACTGAGTAGTGGTATATTGCAAGTTTTACAGTTTGATCTGTTACCAGCAAATGTATCTTTTGGTGTTTCATTTGTTGGATATACTATTCTGTGAACTGGATAATCCTTCCAATTTTCACCCCTTATAGAAATTACCAGTTTAGGTGGGAGTGAGAACACAATTTTACTCCATAAAATGGGTATTGTTGTTAAGCATCTTGTTCCTTCTTTGTATGCTTGGTAGGTGAAGAGTGGGGGGAAAGGATTTAGCTTTCATTTTCTGGCATTTTCCTTCTAGTAGTAAGGTATAATTTACATAGTTTATCACTGCAGCTCTTTCAGCTGCTTTATTAATGGCCTTTTTAAGGCAGCTAGCAATACTCATCTAAATAGCTTTGTTTGGAAACCCTTCCTGTGATCAAGTTTTAGAAACTGAAAGAAAAGAATGAGTCACTGCAAAGCTTCAGGATGTGACTGATCCTGCAGCAAAGATGACTGGAAGAATACTGGGGCTGAGAAAAATTGTTGGGTTTGTTTGAGTTTTGTTTGTTTGTTTGCTGTCTGTTTGGGTTTTTTTCTGAGACTATAAGCCTTGCCTGTGAGTATAAGATAAGAAGACACAGAGTCAAAGGAAGAATAGCAGGTTGGAAGGGGCCTCAAGAATCATCTGGTCCAACCTTTCCTGGCAAAAGCACTGTCTAGACAAGATGGCCCAGCACCATATCCAGCTGCATCTTTAAAGTGTCTGATGTTGGGAAAACCACCACTTCCCTGTGGAGGTTAATCCAATGGCTGATAGATCACATTGCGAGAAGTTTTCTTCTTCTGTTAAATTGGAATCTTATCCCTAATTTTTTCCATGTCACTCCAGGAAAAAAGAGATTCTTCATTGTAGGGTGATGGCTCTGACAAAGCCTGATGGGTTGAGAAAAACATCTCAGCCCCCCTGGAGTGGTGCTCCAAGCAGAGGACAAAGGGCTTTCAAACTGATAAGATTAACAAAAGATGGAGTGTTAAGACATAGCAGGGCCTTCTTTTGCGATATCTTCAAGGGCCCACCTCACCTCAGGGCATCACCATCGCCCTCCCAATAGATTGACTTAGCCACACAAAACCACATGGAAGAAAAAAAAGATATATAAAGTGTTTGGAGTTTAAACTCCAGCAGAGGAGAGGGAAATATGCCAGTGTCTCTGTGAGGGTAACTGCTGCAGCTTGTCCAGAACAATGTAGGGGTGAGGAGACCATGTGCTTTCTATTTTTAATAACTTTACTTTCTTAACTTTACTTTCTTCCTTTCTCACTTTGATTCTTACTTTATAAGCATTTCTTTTACTAAATGTGTTTTGCTACCTTAATACTAATAACAATAACTTGCTTCACACTTTGCTACTTTATATTGGTTATTGCTTTTTGCTATTCTTTATAAGACCAGCTCTGTTTTGCTCTATAGTAATTTGCTTCATTTTCAAGGTGTAGTTTCTTTTTCTTTTCAACATGTGTGTTGATAAGAAGCAGCTCTGCTCTTCCCTTTTGTTTTGTGTTACAGAGAGAGTGGTGTGCAAGATATTTCATTGTCTTATGTTATTGACAGAGTGTCTGGATAAGTGTTTTAGGTGGCTGTGTTTTAGTTAGTAGTTCTTTGTTGCTAGTTACTGTCTGTTGTGAAATTGGGATGCATTGCTGTATTGTAACTTGAGTTTAGTGTGTTTGTAGAATGTGTTTTGTGCTCATTTCTTTTGGGGTCTTTTATTGTCAGTTAAATACAATCTTCCAGCTGAACGTTATCACCAGCAAAGCAGACAGAACCCACAATAACTGTCACATATTTGTATTAATAAATGTTATTTCGGGAGCTCTTGTGAGAAAAGTTCTTTTTTGGCTTAAGTGTGGCTTCACATTAGAAGTCAGAATCCCTTCCAACCTGTGTGCTGCCAGTTAAAAGACAGTGTTGGGGAACATAAGGCTCTGATTCTCTGGAAGCACTTATTGCTAATAAGTTTCTCCCTGGCTGAAGTGAAGCTTCACATCAGAGGTCAGAACCCCTTCCTTCCTGTGTGCTGTCAGTTAAAAGACAGACAGTGTTGGGTACATAAGGATCTGATTGTCTGGAAGCACTTACGGCTAATAACTTTTAATTAATACAATTAAGACTAGAAATCTTTGTATTTCTGTCTCCCTCCTCCCTTTCATGTGACATCCATCTTCTTTGAAGCCACTTGAAATACTGGAACATAGTGATAAGGTCTTCCCTAAGCCTGCTTTTCTCAAGGCTGAATAGTCCTTTCAGCCTTTCCCTATGTGGCAGACTTCTCAATCCTTTGAACATCTCTGTGGACCTTCTCTGGACCCTGTCCAGCTGGCCTATGTCTTTCTTTTATAATGGGGACTAAAACTGAACATAATGTTCCAGGTGTGGCCTGACAAGTGCTTAGTAGAGTGTGATAATGACTTCTTTATCTATGCTGGTGATTCCCCTGTTGGATTTCCTCTTTGCAGCAGCACAAATGTTCACCAGCAGTTTTTCTTGTTCGTCAGGACTCCCACATCCATTTCCACAGAGCTGCTCCCCAGCCAGGTAGATCCCAGGCTGTACTGCACCCCTCTGGATTGTGTTCTCCTGGGCACGAGACCTTACATTTGTTTTGATGCACTTCACAAGATTCTTGTCAGCCCACTCTTCCAGCCTATCCTGGTCTTTCTGACCTCCCTTTGGAAGCATCCACTTCTCAACTCAGTTTGCTATCATGAGCAAACATAATCACAGTACACTCAATCCCATTATATAGATCACTTACAAAGATATTAAACAGTATTGGGCCCAATATCAATCCCTGGGGGACCCAACTTGATAGGCTGACAGTTTGAGAAGGAAATATTTGTCACCTCTCATCGAGTTCCCCATGCATGGCACAGACCTCTTGCCTAGACTGCACCCTATCAGTTTCTCTAGGAGAAGCCTGTGGGAAACAGTATGAAAAGCCTTGGAGGAAAACAGGCAATGTCCATTGCTCGTCCCACTTCAACTTAGCAGGTTACTTTGTTGTAGAAGGTGGTGAGGTCTGTCAAGCGTGATTTGCCCTTGGTGAATCCTTGCCAGTATGTGCCAATCATGTGCTTCATTTGACTTGGGATAGCCCCAGCCCCTATCAGGATTTGTTGCATAACTTTTCCAGAGACTGAAGTAAGACCGATGGAGTCAATAATTTCCCAGATCCTTCTTTAAGCCTTTCTTGTAGATGGGGGTGACATTCATGTCATATAATCAGAGGATGGTTTGGGTTTGAAGGGACCCTAAAGATCATCTAATTCCCATCGCCCTGCCATGGGCAGGGACACCTCCCACTTGGCCAGGTTGCTCAGAAGGCCCTATTCAACCTGACCTTGAACACTGCCAAGAATGAGGTATCCACAGCTTCTCTGGGCAACTTGTGCCACTGTTTATCACTATCACTGTAAAGAATTTCTCCACCATCCAATGTAAACCAGCCCTTTTTCACTTTAAAGTCATTACCCCTTGTCCTATCACTACATCCTCTTATAAGAAGTCCCTCTCCTGCTCTCTTGTAGGCATCCTTTAGGTACTGGAGGTGCTCTAAGGTCAGCCCAAAGTCTTTTCCTCTCCAGGCTGAAGAACCCCAACTGTTTCAGCCTCCCTTCATATGAGAGGTACTCTGTCCCACTGAACATCTTTGTGATCCTCTGAACTCACTCCAAAAGATCCATGTTCTTACATTTCTTCCAGTCATGTGGGACATTTTCCAATCTCCAGCTACTTAAAGGTTATGGAGAGAGGTTTGCAATGGCATCAGCCAGCCCTCTTAACACCCTCAGGTGGACATTGTCAGGGAGTATCCATTTGCAAGGGTCAGACTTCTGTAGTCATTCACACGTGAACTCTTCCTTCACTGACTGTGGGTCTGTGTTTGCAACAAAATGAATTTTTTTCCCCATGGCCTGAGGTCCACCAGTGCTGGGAAAAACAATGATGAAGAGAGTGCTGAGAACCTCTGCTTTTTAACTGTTGTTGTTGAATAATTTATCTCTTCTTTTGTTTCTGCTTGTTGTTTACTTATCCAAAGAACCCTTTCTTGTAGTTTTTTGTAATTTGGCCAATTTCAATTTGAGATGAGGTCTTGCTTTTCTAAATGCATCTTTACATGTACTGGGAATGCCTTTGTAGTTCTCCATGGATATTCTGTCCATTTTTCCATCCCTGGCTACAGGTACAAAAGCATGAGAAGAAATGCCCTGAATGGGAAAGGCAGAAATGGGTTTAAGAGAAAAGTCTAAACATTTCTGGTCTTCATCATGATCTTGAATGTGGCTGTTAAGAACCAGTAGAAGAGATGTGAGGCTGGTGATGGGTTACTTAAGAGCTGGTTACATCAGATATGTAAATGGGAAGAGATGTTTGGCCTACAGGGAATTAAATTCAGAACCTTCAAAAAGAGTTCTTTTTGAACTCGAGAGTTCTCTTAGTGCTAAGCCATTGAAGAACCATTTTTGCAAGTGATGTGTACTTGAAATTTATGTGTTTAAGCACACAGGATATATGAAAGTCAAGACTTGAAAAAAGAGTTGAAATCATCAAGATGCAATGATGGTGCCTGCCATTTCCTAGTTACTATTTTGATTACTGCTCCTGCAACCGTGTTTGTTTGCTTCTGTTGTAGTCCAGAAACAAACTAATATAAAAAGTACAGTTTAAGGAAACACATTTTTTGACACCTATTTTCTTTGAAGCATACTCGTTTCTTCCGTGGAAATTTGGTTTATGACACCTGATCGTGGATCTTGCAACCTTGTAGCTGAGCTGAAAATTATTTAGTGAAGAGCATGACCTAGAAATGCTAGAACACAAGGAGTACTTTACTAGGAAGCAGAAGCAATAAATTTAAATCCACTTAAACTGAGGATACTTTGAAATTACAGTTATCTGATTCCTTGCAAGTACTGTAAAGAGTAGGATGCTGTAGAACAGTAAGGCTGCATTTTCTACACATCATCTTCCTTTTATTAGATCCAATCTCACTCTACTAGTTGTTGACTCTAAGAAATGCATTGGACATGCTGGATGCAAAGCCTAGGTGGATGATTCCTGATATTTCCTCCTGAATTCTTATACACTTAGTGAAAAGTGGCAGAATTAAATTTATCTCTCTCTTTTTTTGTTGTTGTTGTTACTGTTTACTCAACTTATTCTTCCCTTTAAATTAAAATAAAAAATTGACATGCAAAATGGAAACTCTGATCTACTCTACTAGAAGGACTAAGAGAAGTTTGTATTTTGTATAACTGGATTCTTCTGTTCTCAGGACAGGGGTTTCTCTTGTTCAAATCTTCAGTTTTAATAGTTTGAGAGTGTTTTTGTGATCTCCTCGAGGAAATAAGTTGGATACAATGGCTGTGTTTCATCACATCTCATTTCTGATGTGCAGCATGTAAACTTCCATGGCTGAACTAATCACCTTAAATCCACTTTATGGTGAGTGGAAAGAAATAATAAATTCAAAGACTTGATTCATTAGGTCTGCTTTGCATACCCACTTCAGAAAATACTGAATTGTGCCTAAAATTGCCCATTTTTCTTTGTTGACTTCAGATCTTTAGTGGCCATCTGTCATCATCTGTACTGCATGTAGTCATGAATATTTAAATAAATGAATTCTTTCCAACTTACTTTTGAAGTTATGCTCTACTTGGGCAAGTGGCTAACATTGCATTCCTGAACAATGCACATTTTTTCATTCTCTTTGCACTAAAATTTTAATGCACATAAATGTTAACTAAATTGGATGTTTACAGTTTAGCAAATGAAATACTTTGCCTATTTAACTATTTAAAGATGGTCAGATTACTCTGTATTCTAACAGGATAGTCAGGGATATGGGATCTGACCTAATCATTCAGTTTGAAATGGACATCAGAAGGTCGTCTAATCCAGCCTTCTGTTCAAACCACCCTAATGGAATCTCCCCTGATTCAGTTTGTAATGTTATCACTCACCCTTCTACCATAGACACCTACAATTGACACAGTTCTGTCTTCTTGATGACCCCATGCAGATGTTAGTTTTCCTGAGAGCCACCTCTTCTCCAGACTGAACAAGCCTCATTTTCTCAGCCCTTCTCATGGGGCAGTACTCCAGTTCTGCAACCATCCAATGATCATTGACCTCTTAATACAGCCCAATATATTAGGATGGATTGCTGAATCCTGTTTACTCTGTTGTCCATCTTTGAAGCAGAGATGCTCCCTACTCCGTCCGCTCCTAGACTTCATTTTTATAAGAGTTTCTTCCTCTTCAGGTGCAGGACTTTGTCTCAATCCTTGCTGAATTTCTTGAGCCCAATCCTCCAGCCTGTCTATGTCTCTCTGAAAGGCGGCTCTTCCCTCAAGCGTATTGTCTAACCCTCAAAGCTACTATATTTTTTATGTATCATATTATCATAATTTCAATTGATGTATTTAAATTCAATGCTCATAAGAAAGGAAGGAAGGAAGTTAAGATGAAGCAAGCAAGATATTCTAGACCTCAAAACTGAGAAAAGTACTCTTTCAAGCTATTGAGAATTTGAACATGGTATGACCATTGTCTTTCAGTGCTTAGCAACACAGTAAGTCTGACCTAAAGATGCAGGGTACTGTTTATATTTCTGTTCCTGATTACTATCTTTCAAAATCATTTAATAAAAAATCCCTTGCAAAAGTCTAGTAGAGATTTCTGGTGTCAGCTTTAGAAAACAACCTGGTGGATAATGGAAATCTTCTGGTGGCTAAAAATTTCATATGAAACATCAAAATCCAGGTTTAAATTCCAAGACTGAGGATAGATTACACTATAGACTGTAACACAGTGTTTGAATATTTGTGCCTACTTAGATAATAAAACAATTAAGCTGTAGGTACACAAAGTTCCAAATAGTCTAGATATTCTAGGCCATGCAGATTTCCATAATCATTGAAGGAGATTATTGACGCCACAATCTGCTCTGATGCCTCTACTATGTAGCTATATCATCAGTTGGACAAACTAGAGATTCAGAAAAATGCCTGCTAATCCTAGTGTGAAAGCTCTAAGTACTAGCTGTTCCAAAATCTATCCTTTTCTTTCCTAAATGTTTTCTCTTACAAAAGCTTTTTCAACTTATGCAGAATGAAAACATATTTCACAATATGTTTTGGGGTTTTTTTTAGTGAAACAGATTTTCTGCATTGTAGCCAGTCTATCTATAAATATTGTTACATAGCTTCCATTAGTTTAGCTCCTAAAACCCTTCTGTTTCTTGAATTGCCTGCCAAAACTCTATAGTTTATATCACACAGAACTGAAAATAATTAATATAATCTGATTGACATAATTTTAGCTGATTTTGCAAATTAGTGCATATTAATTTACTCAGATTACTTCTAGTAAAATAGATGAAATAGATTAATCTCTTTTTTTTTTCTAACAATTTCCCTGAAGACACCATCTGGGACTGAGAAAATAATTTAACATATATAAAGAAATGTTCAAAATGACTATATTATTTATTTCTCCTCCTTTGGGCTAATGAACTGTTTCCAGTGTAAATGTAAGATGCTGGACCTACTTTTGAAATGTTTGAATCTTTGCCTTTCCTTTGGGTGTACTTCTTCAGAGATTTGGTTCACAGATTTCTTGCAATGCAAAACAGGGTGTGACCTGAACTCTGATGCAAACGCACATTGAATTCTTGCCAAGGCATAATAAATGTTGCTCTTTGATGGTTCTACTGTTTGTAAGCTACTGGACATGAGAGAGAAAGAGAAGGTCTGAGGGCAACATGCATGAGACATGAAATTCCATACCAATCACAAGTATTCCCATGCAGACTGAGGAACTCTGCATAGCAATATAGCAGCATCAACTTTTAATCCAGCAAAATGTAGAGCTACTCATACTGACAAGCCATGGGGTTGAGATAAGCTATCAGGGGAGGTTTCATAAATACCCTCAGAGAAGTATTTAGAGATTACAACTGTGATTTGAATTTACAAGGTAGTCAACAGCTGCAAATAGCTGGAAAGCCAAATCACCGAAAATGGAAACCCAGCTTTTAAATTACTGGAGGTGCATGAGCAAACCACAGCCATAATTCTTTTCTACCCATACAAACATCTGCTGAGCCATGAGCAGCATGACTTGGGGACAGCTTCAACATTTTTACATATTCTCACTGTCCCTCTAGCTACTGCCAAAGCAAATGTGAAGTAGCTGAGCTTTGTCTGAGCTGCCCTCAGAAGGCACAGACCATCCCCAGTGAAAATCAATGACATTACATGAAGGTGCAACATGTAACAGAGACACAAGTCGATCTCCTAGTGTTCCACATCCCGAGAACACCCTGCTTTCCCAGTAACTCAAACAACCTGCTTCAAGTTTTCAAAGCAGTCTGGAAAAAACTGAATTTTGCTGCCACAAGGATGAAGAGCTGTCATAGGTAAAAAGAAGGGGCTGAAGAGGGATCAAACATCCTGTTAGAGATGCAAGGAAGGAAAGTCCTACAGATTCAGGTTGTTCTGTCAGTAGCCATTGCTACATGAAAGTACTCTGCTTTCCTGAGCACTTTCTGATTTCGCACACTTTCTGATTTCATCCTCAGCTGTTGTAAGGCATTGGTTGGTGATGGATACCAGCTGGTTTGTCTATAGGTATTTGGTTGTTTATATGGCTATTGCTTAGTAACATGTCTGATTCCCATTACGATTGCACTGCCTTACAGGAGCTAAAGCTTCGTTCACTAAAGTTGAGTTTTGGATGTCTGAAGGACAAAATAGATTACAAAGTCATTGTGTGATTGGTATGGTTTTGCCTTTTGCTGCAAAATTTCACACTGTTACTGTGTCATACTCCTTTTTAATTGTAATTAAATACAATTTTTAGAGGAAAGTATTTGTTTAATTGCAGCTTTTTAAACTCTCCTAGGAGTCCTCCTCTTAAAAAAAAAAACAAACAAAACAAAACAACCAGAGGAATAGCATTGCCATAACCACCCTGGCTTTACACCATGCCTGTCATGATACACTGTGTCAGCTTTAATGGCCCAATTAAAGCCATGTGACCTTATGCCATACTGAATGTTGCAGAAATACCTTTCCCCTCTTTCATTCCAGGAATAACTGTCAGAAATATTTTGTTTTCATTGTCTCAACTAGTCAAACACTTAAAATCCACAATGGTATGTTTTATAAAACACGTTATCTTCAAACAGTCTGGCAGTTAACCCTGGGACTATTTTCTCTAACTGTTCTTAGATGCTCACAGTGTTTTCCCAAATGGCTGCATTTTATTTACCTCACCAAGTCACAGCATTCAGTGCCAGTAAAAAAATTCCCTGATCATTTAATCAATCTGTATCATACACTGGACCTATATGTTGTGCTTTGACATTTTTCTGTCCTGTCCAGAACATTTGGCAGATCATGATTTTGGGAAGCTTGTTCTCCAGATCAAGATATTTGAAAGCAAATTTCCTTTTCAGTGTTCATATCACTGGCTTTGCTTTGGCATGTGGGAAATTGTTGACAACCCTCTGAATCCTGAGTGGATAAGAAGAGCAGAGCATGGACTCAAGAACCATCCTGCAGGTCTCCAAGAAGAATTTGAATGAAGCATGATTAAAACTGTGGAGAAAAAGGCTTCCATTTTAATTCAAATCATTCACTGAAAGAGGGCAAGGTTTACTTTTTGTTGTGTTGGGGTTTTGTTGTTGTGGTTTTGTTGTTTGTTTGGGTTTTTTTCTTATATTAATATAAATTATTATAGTCAATGAACCTTTGGTGTTTTGTGTACACGGAACATCTGTTTTGGCTGAGCTCAAGCAACCTGCTCATATGAATATTAGTCACCTGACTTCTGTGGTACTTAATTTTCTGTTAACTGATGTGCTTTAAGCACTTGTTACAAATATTTGGCTTTCATCACTATACTGAAATAATGCCCCCCACTGCAATAATAGTTCTATTTTGAGACCCAGTGTAACTCCCATTAGAGCCATTTATGGAATTAGAGGAGAAGTAATGTTCTCATGGTGACTTTTTGTTCTCGAGTACAGTGAGCTTATGTCTGTCACTCTTCAATTCATTCACTGCTAAGATGGTCCTGTTGAGTTTGTTTCAGTGTTGTTAGTATAGAGTAGCTTGTGGCTTATCTAGGAATTGGTCCTTCCAAAGTATAAGAAATTTATCCCTTCACTGTGTAAGTGAACTACTTTGGAAAACTTAAGATCATATTTTGTTCATTTTCAAACTAGGAGAGAAAAAAACCCTCTATTTTTCCTAATTAAAATAATAAAGATTGATGCTAACAAGTTCATCCTTGATACAAAGAAAGGTGAAGGGATTTAACTACGCTGCGCAACTTTGGATACCTTCTTGTATTTGCCTGAGCTAGGGAAAGAGTCTGGCCAGTCTGTCTGGACAATCAGAGGAGAATGATAGACTCCCTTTTAAGTATGATATCTTGTAAATTATTAATTACCATGGTTTTGATCAGCCTTTACTCTCCCTTGACTCTGCTAATGGCCCCAATAAAAAAAAAAAAAAGAAATACTGAAGGCAGACCGATCCTTCCCCAGTATACTCTCCAGTTCCTAGCAGTAGTGGTTTAGGTAGTTGCTGAGGTGGATTTTGAATCTGGCCTACTAAGAGACTCTGAAACACTTGTATACACTGGTTTTGCTGCCCCCTCCCCCCCCCTTATTTTTCTTAGTGTTGGTCTATCCTTTAAGAAATATTGCATACAGGGTTCAGGATGCAGCTGCACACAGTGGAAATAGCAAGTTTTTGATTTCGCTCGCAATTTCTTTGCTAATAATTTCTTAACTTTATATTTCCTTTTTGACTTCTGTTAAGCAGTCATTTCCTTAAGAAATATGTAGAAAGACTCCAAAATTCTGTCCTCAAGTGATAATAGCTCATTTAGAACCTATCATTTTATACAGTTTTCCCCATGCTTATTACTTTGCATTTGTCAACACTGAATCCTTTATATCTTTTATTACCCATTCACTTCTGTAACTCTGTAATCAGCATTAGCATTCACTTTCTTGAATAGTTGTGTATCACCAGCAAACTTTGTCACCTCAATGTTCATGTCCATAACTGAATTATTTTTATTATTTTTAGATTTATTGATGTAATGAATCCATGTCTTAATACCAGTAACCTTCTTCCTTTATGATTATTGGGGGTTTGTTTGTTTTGTTTTCTTGAACTTATTTTCTTATTTTACTGTTACTAATCTGTAAATGAAACTTGTTTCTTATCAATAGTAATTAATTTTTCCAAGGGCCCTTTCTACAAGAATGTTGTGAAAAACTTAACGGTCCTGTGTGTGCAAGTCTGAATGGATCATCCATCTCACGTGCTATTTCACTCCATCACAGAAACCTGATAGCTCTGTGAGACACAGCTTTCTTCTGCAAGAAAAACATTTAATTACTGATATGGAACTCTGTATATTTTATTCATATATAGCTTCCTAATGTTCAACTGTCTATCCCTGCATCAGCCCACAAACCTTTTCTTAAAGTTCATTTTCTTATTCTATTACCAAATTCAGCTACCAGCAAGTAACAGTTACCTATCATCATTAGTGCTTTGCATGTCTAAATATGAAGTATTTAATCATAATTAATTTAGAACTCTTGAGTGATTCCATGTGGTCCTTGAAATTTGTTTCTCTTCAATTTATTAATTGATTCTGAATCTAGCTCTACTCTCATTTCCCACATATAAACAAATTCCAATCTGTCAATTCCCTTTGCTATTTGTAGTATGTACTGATCTAAAAATACCTATATATTTAATTTTACCCAAAGGTCTAGTGAATGATTTTTCTATTCTTGATCCCTTATTTGTGTTACAGACTCTATATCAGGCTACAGAATCTATATCAGGGAAACCTTTTGTAATAAGATTCTAAGTCATTGACAGGGTGCATCTCAAAATCTTTGTGCCTCTAAATCATTGTGATTTTCCATTTAATTTTCAAAATCATACTTAAACACCCCCCCACCCCCCAAACAAAAAAGCATAAGACCCTAATTTATGCACTTGTCTTCAGTACCCTACACTGGGCTGACTAACTGTCATCTGTAAAGTAATTAGGAGTCAGGAGTAGCAGGCGGAGATTCAAGGGCTTTGGATCAGCACAGCAGAAGTAATTTTCTGTTTGCTCAAGGTAATCAAGGGTATTGTCCAGTGCACAAAGGCTGGAGCATTGGTATTATAAACACTAAATGTTTGATTCAGCTACAGCTGTATATGTTATCAATTAGATTAAAAGTACAGTTTCTGCATATTTTTTTCAAAATAAAAAGGTACAAAAAAGAAAGTTGTTGCTGCACTCAAACACATCTAGTAGAAGCAGGAAGCAAACACTTTGAGATCTTTCAGTGAGGCCTCATAACCTGGTTTTGAGGCCTCAGTGGTCATAGCCTTTATCTATGAAATGTAATATTGACAATGTCAAGTCAAATATATAAGACTGTGGAATTTATTTAGGTCTTTGTTTAATAAAGTAAGGAAAAGTAATTTGAAGAAAAATAAGACAAAGCCAAACCTGAACCAACTGAACAATCATAGCCAAAAATTAAAAGAGTGTACTCCAAATTTGAAGTCCCTGTATGCATGAATTGTAATGCATTTATAATGAAATATATAGCAAAGAAAAATAGATTCCAAAAGGATCTTCACAGTGCTGAGTTTCTTCTTATATAAACTAGGAAATTTCAACTCTATCCAGTTGCAGAATATTGCTAATTTTTTTTGTTTAACTCCAAACCCAAGAACATTTATTATCCCTTCTCTCAACAACAACTCATTCTTTTAAAGGCCTTAAATAATCCTGTTTTAAGTTGAAGCAGGAATTTAACCATAGAATTGTAATTTTGCCTATGGATGGCTAACATGTCTCAGCAAATAAGGATGAGGCTGCTATCATTGTGCTGTAATCAACATTTCTGATGTTTACTCAGGCAATATAATTGTGATTTATTGTCTTGTTATTTCTGTCATGTCATCTCTTGAAAATGAAAATAAAGTAAGTCTCTGGTGCCAAAAGTTGGCAGTGAATGACCATAAACAGAGAATTACAATGCTCCTCAAAAACATAATTTTAACACAAAAACAAACCTGTTACCGTACAGAATACAAACATGGCATTTTTCCAAACACCTACAACCTACAGAGGAGTGGCAGCTGTTAAACAAACAAGTAGCAAAAGTGTGAAGTGTCATTTATCACTAATTGGAAAGCATTCACAGAACAATGAATTTAAATTATTAGCAACAAGCTACAACTGAACATTAAACAAAAAAAAAAAGAAGGAAGGAGCGAGGACAGAGAAAGAGAGAGAAGAAAAAGATAAAGCATGCGAGGGAATAAGAGAGAACAATTTGCTGCTTTCTAGGAGCAGTATAGAACTGTATCAAAGGATAGACATGGGGACATTGCCTCCATTCATCCATTCATCCTTTTTTTTCCTTTAGGAAAAACAAAACCAAAAACAAAAAAGAAAATCTCTTTGCCAGTGTTATTTTCCTCATTTGCAGCTGCCCTTTTATTTATTTTTTTTTCTTTGCGTGGTCTTGCTCCCCTTCCTAGTGTGGTAACTTGTATCCCCCCATTCAAGGACTGCCACAGACCGATGTTGGTCAGATACAGCAACCTGCTGCTTTTTATCTGAAATAAGACTGTGAATTCCTTAGGATGCTTCCTCATTTTTCTTATTTTGTGTCAGCACAGAATGGCCCTGGGCCATTTGGGAATACAACTGTTATTGAGGCAATGAAGGGTAATAAAGGTTCCAAGTAGTTAAAGAAAATGAGGGAAGGGATAAATCATCCTCTTCCTGAAGACTTCTCTCCATAGCTCGATGGCTAAGGCAGGAGAAATAGATTAATTCACACTTGCTGGAGCAGGCTCCTGACCCAGCTGTGGCAGTAGAGGTGTTGAGGATCAAAAGCAGGATCTGCTGTTTCTCACAGTGATGTCTAAATAAAACATGTATTGTATTTGCACTTTCCTGCAGTAGTTCATACTTTTATTTGCTGTCAGGAAAAACTAGATACTTTCCTTTTCTTGCTCTGTATTAATAAACAACTTCCAAAAAGCTTCTAAAAATAAACCCATTGAGAATATTCCTAGTGTGAATAACCTTGATTTGCAGTTTTTAGAGTAAAAAAAAAATTCAGATGATTCTTCTTATATTTGCATATTCTTTTATGTACACTTTTTTACGTAGACTTCCAACAAAACCCCCATACATTGAGTAGTATCTTATTCTATGGCTAGTTTAATTAAAGTCAGTAGGCTTACTGATGGATGTGGCTAAGCTTTCCATCAGTGAGGGTAAGAATGTCATCCTAAGAAAGAAGACTGTAATTTTTTGATTTCGAGATGTGAAATCTGTAAACTCCTACTTGGGTTCCTTTTTTCTTTCACAAAAGAGCGTTTGTAGAGTCTCATGTAGTCCTTTTGGGCAGAAAATTACCACACAGCACATTAGCACAGGGAGCTTTATCCTTCTATATCATTAATGAACTCAGTTTTACTTTCTGTGCTTTATGTTTGCAAGCTTTGTGTGCCAGCTGAACTCTAGGTTAATACAACAGGGACTGAGTCAGGAACCTCAAGAGCTAAGAATATTAAATGCAACAACTTGAGCTGAAAAAGCAACCCTCTGTAGTTGGGGACTGTAACACTCATCTGTGAATAACTCACAGGTATGCTGTGGTTGATCTGACTGCTTAGCTCTGATTTATTTTGAATAATTTAAAACTAAACTTCTTGATCTTATATTTACAATTTAATACCTTATTCCTTTTCACTTGGAGTTTAGACCTTCGTAAATGGCAGACAATCTTGTCAGATGAAAATGGCAGACACACCTAAATAATTTTATCTGATTTCTAGTAAGGCTTACTCCAAGGACATGAGACACTTTTCAACTCTAGCAATGTAAAATAAAATGAGTAACTGAAAAGATCCAGCTAGGCTACCTTTACAGAAAATGGAGAGAAACAAAGAAAACTGTTCATCCTGCTCTTTTATTTGCCTGTTCTAGTGGAATGGAAAAATTATAGCAACATCAGTCCTTCCTTTGGGTGACAGTCCTTCCCACCTGCAATGAGTATCAGGTTCTGAAATACAGATGTTTAGTGCTGTTTGAGAGACTATTTCGACTTGGCTTCCAGACATCACTCCAGAATAGAGTGGATTTTTGCATAACACTTTTGTTATGTCTGCCAACTGTGGGATGATGCCTCAGATAGCCTACAACATCTGAAATAGCAGTGCACAACTATGATTAGGTACCTGAATTATCCCCCTGACTAGGCAATGAAGAGTGTTTAGGGAATTAGCTACACTTTAAATCCTAATTTCACTGACATCACTAGCAAAACTGATTTAATTTTAGTTGTGCAGGTGCAGACCATTATCTCCCATGAGCCTCAGATTAACAAAAAAATACACCTGAGCAAACAGTTTAGACAGATAGCAGAGAGTATTTGCAAATAATTTTCATCTCCTTTGCTGGAAAACTGTAAGCATCAAATATAGTTTTACATTATTATTTTGCAGCAGAAAAAAGTCTCCTGACTAAGTTTACCAGCTGGGCTTGAGCTTTATGTGTGTTAAAAAAAAAGAAAAAGAAAGAAAGACGAAACAGTTGGCTCACAAGATGAATGAGTACTGAATTGTGCAATTTTTAAATTTCAACTTTCACTGCTAGGAGTATCTTTATTTCTAATCAACAGAACAAAATCACATAGTATTAAAAAGAAATGTGCATGATTGCATTATACAGTCACACAATCTATGCCTCTGCAGTTTTATTATGGAAAGTTGTTTGCTCTGTCTATTAAGAAACTGCAAAGTGCCTGAATCCAATGAAATGGAGTCTGACAGATAGTGGAGTGATGTTGGAGGTGGCAAGTACGTGGAGATGCAGGAATGGAAGAGGGCAAGAGACTGCCGGACAGAAATTGACAGGAGGACCAACCCTGAACTGGACTGTGCCTTTACCATGGACTTTGCCTGTTTCTACCCCTGTTCCTTTTCCTTGAGTTCATGCTGTCTAATGTCTCTCCCAGTTCCAGAACCTTCCCCCAGGCAGGCAGGTGCCTAGCAACAGGAGAACAGCTACCATTGGCCAGCTCCCTCTAGGGGGCGGCCCTGGCCCTGCCTGTCACCAGTCCATGCCCAAGTTCACTCCCCCCTAGTTTGCATACCCTATGGGCTGAGGTGGATTTGCATGCTCCGCCTCAGCTCCACCCCCTTTCCAGAACCTTCCCTACCCCAAGTTATATAAACCCCTGTTTCCCCCCAATAAAGTTGGATCAGCGGATCAGCCTAGATCTTCGGATCAGGTCAGACCACCCTTGGCTCCTTGGTGTTTGTTCTCAGCTCGCGAGGCAAACCATACCTTGGGTCAAGGGATAGCCGCGAACGACAGCTCAGCAGGCAGTCTGCGAACCCCGTCGCTGGTCTGGTCCCTTCCCGAAAGAGACCAAGGCTGTGACAGAGTGAGTCAAATCTCAGAGCTGTTCTCTACTTTGAAGTTTTAGTGTCTTTCAAAAGAGATCATGTCTACACAGAATTTTGTTTCAAATTTTTTTACATTACCCATAATACCATACTCTTTAGTACTTGATACACCGATACTCCAAAGCTAAAGAAAAAAATAATGTATGTAATGTACACATTATAGCAAAACCAAAACAATTCACAAGGTAGTAAAAAGATTTATAAAAATGTTTTAACTATTCTCAGCGCTGGTGGTTTTATGACAACTTTAAGAACATGATCATAAGCCCTTGTGAGGCTAAAGACTGACTTCAGCATCTTATCTGAGTGACAACAATGGAGTAAGACAGTGATTTACACACTTCTAGTGGCAGAGGAAAACTATAAATAAATGGAATTCTTTTGAAAAATCATTGTGTAAATACTAATCACGTATAATTACAAATAAAAGTTCTCTAAAGTTTTGATAGATCTATTTCTGTCCTCCTAATAAAAACAAGACAGAGTGATTTACATCTATGTTCCACTGGTTTCAAAAAAAAAAAAAAAGAAACCAGTCTTCTATGTAGATAATATGGCATTTCATTGAAAAGCAGAGTCAGTGTATTTCAAAATTAAAAAGGCTAAAAACACCCACCAGCTCCATATAGAAAAACAGCAGGTTTGCAGAAGAGCCTTAGAGCTTTCATGAATTTAATTTAAACAGTGAATGTGTGTGTTGCTTTGGCTGTCACTAGAATCTGTTGATTTTATTATGATACTTTCTGTATTCAAACAGTTTTAAAATACTGGAAATTCATCTTTTCTGTTCCACTGAAATGTTAAGGTTTTTGTTATATAAGTTACAAAGAGAGAATTCTTTCTGAATAAACAGTAATGATGTTAAATCTTCATAAATGCATAGAAAAAGAAACTAGACATCAATAAAAAGTACCTAAGGGGGAAAGAGTTTTGACAATAAATTTTTTAAATTAAAACAAAACCAACCATCTCCAGTCACACACTAACATGAATCCTTGACCAAATACATAACTCTTCATGTAATTGTTTCCCTCTTAAATCCTGCATGCATAATTCAAGTCTAGAATTAAAGTACTAAGATGTCATTCCCTACAGGGCTACATAGGCTGTTTCAAAATTCTTGGAGGTTTTAAACTGAGACATGTCTGTTGAATTATTGTCATGTGAGAAGCAGAGACCCTCTTTGTGAGTGAGATGAAGACTCAGGTCTCTAAAATTTATGAATCTCTCCAAGCTCAAAGCCACTGGCAGGGGTAAATGTAAGCTATTTCCTGCAGGTCTAGATGTTTGTTGCTAACACAAACAGCCAGAGTCTGCCTTATAGTAGACTGAGAGGGATGATGAGGAAAATAGCAACAATAATGATATTATGGCTATTGTTATCTTACTGATCATATATGGATTAGCAGAAGGTCTAGATTTTCCATTTTCCCCACAGTCTTGCAGCTGATATTTAACATCTTCATAGGCCAAACACTGAAATCCTGCACTGAATACAATTTCTGCTTAATTCTTGCTTCATGACTTAGAAGTATCTCTGGAAACTCCTCCTTTACTGAGCTGTTCGTCCCTCTAAACATTCTGGCGGCAGATGAAAGTTGACACTTGACTGGAAAAGCAAGAGCCATGTAACTCCCAAAATGGGCAGTTCTCTGAGCACAGATGGGTGAACAAAGTATAAAGTGAGTCAATGTCAAACATTACAGACTTCTATAGCCTGGCATATTCTTTAACTTCAATGAAAACACAAGCTGATTCCACTGCTGACAGAGAAACATTTTACCTACACCAGATTCAGTGACTGGAGACAGGAATGCCACATTTTAGTGGTGTTCAGACTGTGTGTGAAGCAGCTCACATGGTCTCCTGATGGCTTTTTAGCCACTAACTGTGACAGCATCCCTCCTACTAAAGCATAAAAGTAAGTTGTCACCTTTTGGATGTTGTAGGCTGAGCTCTTTCAATTCTGCAGCCATTAGTACTGCCATTAGGACTTTTTGAAAAACTTACTATGTAATTGTGGATAATGCTGATCACAATAAATCTTTAGAAAATGGAGCCCCACATCTCTTCACCTCCCTAATGACTGAATTTCACATTATTCTTCTGCTGTCAATTTGCTCCTTAGAAAACTATGGGTTTATTTACTTATTTAACTGTTTTTGTGAGTGCTTAAGACAGCCTGACTCAATTGCCACTCAGTTTGGTGATAATTACATGTTAGATGCTATAAATGGACACAAAGAATATAGTTCCCAAAGAATCCAGCAGAAGAGAAAAAAGAATAACAAAGAGCAGACTTTAGAAATACTTGTAATCCACTTGTCTATCCACACCAGCTGTTTGACACTAGCACTCTCCTTGAAATAATTTTTAGACTGACATCACACAGCAATGCTGCTTCTGAAATGTTAATGTTTTCACGTCTGAGGCAAGACTAGATTATTCTCCCTTGGAGTTTTTTAGCAGACAGTTAGGTCCTTGCCAGCACCACCAACATTTTGAACCCCCACTGATGACAGAGTAAAAGAACTGCCTTTTCTCTCATTTCTTTCAGGGAATAAATGCTTTTTATGACTCACACTGCCTTACTCCTCTTGAATGCAGCTGTCTTTTTCTCAACAGAGTTCAAGTAAATTTACAAGGATGCTTTAGAGAGAGAAAACTGAAAAGGCTGCTTATTCTCCAAGCTCACTATGTTGTCTTTTTTCTGAGAAACACTCATTGTTCAATAATAATATTCCCTGCCGAACTCAGCAATTGTATCAGGGGGAGAAACAGAGAAGATGTTTAGAAGGTTAAATTGAATGACAAGTTTTATCAGTGTGGTACATAAAGATCATAATAAGTTATTTATTTAATAAGGTTTTTTCTGTAATGGATTGTACAGTATGGAATGTTCTCTCTGGAATATATGCAAGATTTTCCCCATGTATTTGGAGCATAAGAACTCCAGAATCTGCTGTTGAGTGTCTGTGACTTTCTGGAGGTTGAGTAATGAAAAAGTGGTTACATACTTCTAATCTGCGTTTAGCCACCTCTCACCACCCAGGTGGTACAAAGCAAGCAAGGGGTCTTACCATGTCTTTTTTAGGGATCACATCTATAGCACCATCTGACAAAGAAAGCTGCATTTAATTACATCTCTGTGTTCAGTCTTGGTTGGTGGGATTGCTGAAGGTATCCTGCATGGGTGCCTGAAGAGGTGACCCTAAGGATCCTCAGCTGAAGAACAAAGACAAGATGACAGGAAAAGGAGGAAAGAACAAAACATTGACTCTATATTACTCCCTTACCAGCACTGGTATTTTGCTAAGTTCTTGAGTTCAGTGTTTTACAACATGGTATGGCAGATGGACTCTGAGGACAAAGAAATAATTTGCTTAGAACAACTGTGTAAGACACCTCTCCAAAACAATCCTTTTGTCCTTTTCTTACAGGCTTTAATTTTTTGTCAGATGCTGTAGAAGTTCTGTCAGTATTCTTTATAATCTGTAGGAGAAAAGTAAACCCATGAAGGAATCTTAATAATTGTCTTAAGAATTTAAGAACTGCTTAAGAATTTGCTCTAAGCATGGAAATTTGCTTTTAAAGCAAGGAAGATGGTAAGATATAAAAAATGTCATAGAGTATATAGGGAGTTTTACAATGTCTTTATACAAACCCATGATGTAAATTGTCCAAAGACATTTGGAGCATTGCATCAGGTATCTAGAAGGCCCAAGGAAAGCATTACTAAAATGGAAAGGCTCAGGAGAGAGTCATAAAAATGAGGCCTAGAAAAACACATAATAAAAACACAGTATATTAACCTTTCTCAGCATGGTGGGATAGAAAATCATTAGTAATATATCGAAAGTGGATTGGGAACTTCTTGCTGTATCATAGAACAAGAATTGATTTTACATGAAAAATGGAGGTAGGATATCAAAAAAAGGTACATGCTGAGACAGGAGCTTAATAGAAAACAAAGAGGGAGCGGATGTTTGTAAATTCTCCAGAGTTTTCAGAATTATAATCAATTGTAACTAAGGGTGTGAGAAGGATATTGTGTGGGTTTCTTTAAATTAGAAGAGAAAAAGAAAAATAACTACATATTCTCTTATAGTCTCTAGTGTTGGTCACTGTAAAAAGATGGGTTATTCAGTTGAAAAAACATTTGGATTGATCTAGTAAGAAATACTTTCAAAATTAAAAGGAAGTTATATAAAATTTGGCTGTTAAGGTTTGAAATTTTAAACTCAATTTAGAGACTCAGCAATTCATTGAACAAAGGAAGAGGAAGCCCAGTTTAGAGGATATAGTAGGACAAAGCACAAAAACTAATAACCTAGGGAACTTCCTACAGAATATTTGTTGATTTGCATTGTTTACCTACAGAGGGAAACTAGATAGATAAATTCTTAAGACTTTTATTTGCCTGCCCTGAATAATTTCTACCTTTCAGTTACACAGATACACAGAATTTAGAGTAAGCCATTGGTGTCACCAGGCCATGAATAAGCTCTATGGTCAAGCTAAGACTCTCACTCTCAATACTCTACAGTGGCTGATATAGTCATGCTTAAATATTCAGCTGACTTAAATGGTAAAATGATCATGAGTAAGCGCATTGTTTTATTTCTGCAGAAGAGGACAGGATTTTATCTTTTTATTTTATCAGTCGCTTCTTTCTGATTCCCATCTGCTGTCAGTGTCTGAGGTAGCCTATGAGAGTTGAGGACAGGCAAGGCCTTCAGGGTAGAAAATGGAACCAAAATTCCTTTTGTTGGCCACTAGATGACTCTCTGCTCTATTGAAATTTAGCAGGAAAAGTTGCAGACCCTGGAAATCCAAAAATGGATGTCAAGCCAGGGTGAGGAAGAGAGGGATGATGATTGGGTTGGGGCTGTTTTTTCATTTGTTATTGGTATCAGTATTCCAGTAAGCTAAGGCAGCAGGAAACAACCTACCCAAGGGTCAAGACAAAAGTCAGATTTACATACTTTTATAGCTGAACTCCTTTTTTGTTTGGTTTTTTTTTTCCTTCAAGAGTCTTCCAAGACTTAAAGACAAGGAATCATACACACACACAAACAAAAAGAGAAAATAAGCAACCTTGACAAACCTAACAGGTAAAAGTGAGATTCTAGTGTTGATATCACCATAAGAAAAAGTAGGTATTGGTAGGAAATAAAGTCTAATGTTCATTCCTCTGATGTTATTTGGTCCCTAAAGCTCCATTCCATTTCAATTCATTCCTTCAGCGGTTTTGGTCTCTTCATGAGAATTGGTATTGTTATTCCTCCACTTCTTCCAAAAAAGCTTCAAGGTGCTGCAGTATAAAAGTTGCAATTACTCTGCTTCCCCCTTCTCTCCCTCCTGCCTCCTTCTTTCCTATGGCAGAGAAATGCTATGATTTCTCATAATAAGAACTTGAATTCACGTGTATGGAAGTAAAAACTTCAGCTCTAATTTGGCATTGCACATTGGAGCAATGTCTTGATGAAAGTCAAGCCTTTGAATAAAGAAAGACCTGGTGCAAATTATATTCCTGTAAATGACATTTCAGTTTCATTCATGGCTTTATCCCTGATTCTTTTTTTATGCTTTTTGAGGAATACCTTAAACAAGGAGTATAGAGTGGTGTTGGAATTTCTCAGGCAGCCATTTTCATTTGATAATTTTTAGACACGTGTGAAATTCACAAAGGGATCATTTAAGACTTCTACATCTATTTTTTTAATCTGGTTATCCTTTATTAATCTGTCTTTCTAGATAGCAAATGTCATTATTTGATGGCATTTGATAAAGTGATTTTTGTCATCTGATAAATCTGAACTTATACCATCAGAGCAAACTTGAAAAAGTACAGTTGAAAAGTGAAGTAAGAATATACAACTGCTTCTTGCACTGTCTTGCATTGTAATACTTGTTAGCTATGACCTAAAATTCAATACTGGGAAATCAAGAGGTCAAGAAAAGAACTTGCAGAAACGTAGCTGGATTTTTTTATTACTTATATTCACCTTTGATACTAGAGAACTGTGCAACATTAGCACTTCAATGTTTCCCTCATTTTAAGTAGTTTCATGTTCTGTGCCATGGCAACAACAGGCAGACTATAACCATGAACAAATTGAGTTTAGAGAGAGCTTCAGAAGCAGGTCTGGCCCTCATTCAAAACCGTATGGAATGGTTGAAAGGTTGGCTATTGACTTTGATGGACTTTGGCTTGAACTTTTCTACATTCTTGGGTTCTGATTATGACTCTAAATGATGTTCATGTATTTTATTCAATTGCTCCTTATTTATATGTATTGAACAGCACATGGAATAGGTCCAGCAATAGGGGACATTTGCCTTCAAGGATAATATAACAGTGAATGCAAGAACATTACCCTTTTTTTAATGCCTCTGAATTTTATGTGATTCCCTGCACAGTGGCACAAATTTTGCAGTCAGGATATTATCCAACACTCCAGAATTAGGCCAGGGATGGGTGTCTGTACAGTGAAGTAAGATAGAATGCTTATGGGCAAAAGAGGAAAGGAAATACTGTCCACATCAGAATTACTTCTGAAACCATTCAGGCCTGGCTCAAAATTGCACTTATCAAGTTTTATCAGAAAACATTTTCAATTGCATTTTCACCAGATTCCAAAGCTGTCTGACAGCAAGGAAAGGTAGGACTTCAAGCATACCAAGCATTATATACAATAAATATGCGTTATATACTTAAGGTTATAAGGAACAGTTTATAAGGGACTGTCAGAAGAAGAGCAAGGTACCTGGGAAACAACAGCTTCTCTGCTCTAGAAAAGACAAAAACGTGTGACTGCTTCTGTGATTTTTGCAAAGACTAAGTATTTGAAAGTTTGTGGCCTTTATCTCCACTTCTGTGAGGGGAATGTGCTGATCTAAGAACATGACAAGGAGGACAAATGGTTTACCACCTGCTGCCTGAGCACTCACCCGCAGGTCACCAGTCTTGTCAAAGGGATTTGCATTGATGGAATATGAAATGGCATTACCATCAAAACATATAAGATTATCTTTCCTTTGAAGAAAAGCAACAGCTACAGTAACTTTGAAGTTTGAGGACAGGAAGGCAATTAGTTCAAAAGTACTAGACACAAATAGCACAAATGGGGAAATGAATTCGATGTTGCCACTAATAGAAACTGGCAGTTTCAAACCCTGAAAGATGGACTTTTTATAGCACTTTTCAGTGACAAGTCCACAGCCAGTGAACTGATTTTGAACCATAAGAATGGAATCACTTAAATAACCATGTCCAATCCTCAAAAAGTTAATCTTTCTGCTATATGTAAATAGATTTCACAGAACTACTCTGTATACCACCATACTCTGATGCAACAGAGGTGGCTCCAATAATCCCCATGTCACAGGAAGAAAACAGAGGAGATTGTGGGAATTGCATGAATTCTTTTAAATAAAACTTTACAGATGATGTTAGAAAGGGGACTACACTATATACTACAGAAGAGAAAACTATTTTCTCTGCTTGCAAATGACCTGGTTAATGAAGAAGTCCTTGAACATATGAACAAAATACAGCAATTAACCACTTTGGAAATTACAGTTCTATTAAGGGTATCAAGCTTGCTTCTTCTGCCTGTCTTTAACTCTGTGTTAACTTCACCTTTCTTCATCTTACATTAGCTTAACATCAGCTTTAGAATTTATTTTGAGATTTCTCAGAGCTCTGTTACAATCTCTTACATCACTTTCAAATAATTTTGTCATTGTTTTGAATAACTGCTAAGCTGAGCTATTAATCTTACATTTGTTCCTTACACTTCCTTCTGAAAGCCATTTGCTGTCTCCTTGCTGTGCTGACCACCACTAACACTGAGTTTCAATGAAGATAAGTGAACATATCTCTGTCTGACTGGACATCCTGCCACATCTACAGAAATATAGGGCATAATAAAGCCTTTACTTTTAAGCTTACCCAGCTGATATTCTAGAGACTATGAGCTTCTTTTTTTCTGATGATACGAGGCATCATATTAAATGTAATATGATGTAATCTGTGCTAGTTAGCCATGTCTTTTCTGCCTGTCTGCAGGTATGCTGCCTAAGATTAAGGTAAGATTAGTGTTGATCACCTGAGAGTTTTCAGCAAACACAGAATAAATCTGTTTATTTTATTTTATATTTTATTTTATTTCTGAAATTAGCATGAAATATGAATTCATAAATATGTGCTGATAATTTTTTCTCAGGCTTTCTTAAAGATTTCATTAACAATATTTAAAACTTCAGATGTTATGGAAATCAGCTTTAAATTAGAAAACCTCTCACATTATATCGCCTCATAAAAGTTAAGATCTCCTAAAACAAGTAATCAGATTAACATTTTCTAAGGTATCAGTGGTGGATTCTCACAGTGGAAATCTATTCCTCTGGCAGGCCACCAGGCAGGCTGAATTTAAATTTGGCAGGCTGTAGTGTCGTGTAAGGTTTACTTGTTCAATCAAGCATTCAATTAACTAACATGTCAGTATGTTGGTCCTTTGTGAGACAAATAAAAGGCAGCTAAAGTGCATTGAGGTATCTGAATGGATAGTTGTGTAATTAATATTTGCTTTTAATTTATTGTAAGATGTCCAGATGCTCTGGCAATTGCTTTCTGAGAAATCCTTAAAATAATTGACTGAGTTCTGTAAACTTTCTAGAGGGCAGCAGGTTTTCCTTTTCTTCCCTATGTACTTAAAATTGGGCAAATAATTCAACAGGACCTTTTAATTTTTTTTAACATTTATTATTATATTGTTTACAGTTATGACAAAATTTCTCTGTAATTTAATGTTTGTTTAAAACTAGAGTTTATCTATTATCTAATATGGTCATTCTTTTGGGACCACACTGCATTCTCCAACTCAGTAAACCAGGATTTGTTGGTCTGGGAGAGAAGAAAGCTTGAAATTTCAGGACATTTTTTTTCTCAGTTAATCTCATCCTTGTTAGCTACTTCAGCAATTAATCTTAGTTGTGTAAACACTGAACAGGGAGAGGGAAAGACATTTGAAGTGTGTGATTTTCTTCGTATGTATTGAGATAGGATGAAAGCATGACTCTGAAAGCATGACTCTTGTCCTCTGAAAGCATGACTTTACTGCTCAAATAAGTAACTGAGACTGTATGTTCAACTTTTACATGAAAAACTGGAGGAAAGAGATCAGGGCCTTTAAGTCTGTGTTTATCCCACTTAACAACAGTAGCTATGCTAAACATTTCCTATAGCCACTGAAGATGCAGGCATTTTCAGAGAATGACATAGCTTGGACTACCCATTAAGTACTGAAAAAGCCTGAGTCTATACTGAGAATTGAAATCAGGTGAATCAGACCTTCATGTGGCAACACTTTGCGTTTCCCCAAAATGGGGTGCCAAAAGAGATAAGCTTGGCCTACTGGCTGCATTGCATGCTCTATACTTACATCGCCTGCTGTCACTGACACTGAAATGGCAAGCACATTTCTAAATATCATTCCACTGGCGACCATTTGCCAGTCTCATATGATGCTTCAGGCCCTTGTGGGCTGTCCATTATGTGTTCCACTGTGCCATTTCCAATACACTATTTTGTATGTCTGGCAAGTCCTAGAATTGACTTTTATCTCCACTCCCTGTTGCATTTGCATCATGTAATTGTGCATTCCCCCCACTCAGACATTGGCCAAAATGTCATCTGCAGAAGGATCATTCCCACAAGTATCACCCCTGGCTTATTTTCCCTCTGGCCAAAGTTGTATTGATTTTTCTGCTGCCATCTTCCTGGCTAACAGTTAATGATTCCATTCAATGTAGAGATAATAGAGATGCCAGTATCCTTGGAGGGGTTAGATGTGATCACACAGAGCCACCTTCCCACCAAAATACAAAGTAATAAGAGATCCCACAAGCATTCATCTACATAAGACACATTAATTTGAATGATAATGGAAACTTCACCCAGAAGGGGTAGATTAGCTCTTAAATCAGATTTAAGGAATACCTTTTCAAACTTTACATCTTGAATTCAATATATAGACTTCATTTTTAAGATAAACTGCTTAGCAGCTACTTTTTTTGCATGTAATACACTATGCTACCCTGCATGTTCAAAACCCCTAATACATTTAATGTTTAGTAGGATACCATACTGAATTCTGTGTTCTGGAAGATTAATTTTATGACTATGAAAGATTTTTAAAATATGTGAGTAATATTTTCCAGGCTCCATTTAACTTTTCTTCAGTGTTCCATTTCTGACTGGAGTCAGCTTGGGGGCTTTATTTTCAGGAGGCAGAAGTTTGAGAGGTGTTCAGTGCAATACTGAGAAGCTGACGCACCACAAATGCCTAGTCATATTTGTAAAAACACAGAACATTGTGAAAAAAACCAACAAAAAACTATTTCATGTTTTTGACCTATTCAGTCTGAAACTAGTTCATACAAGGTTTGGAATAGTTAAAAAATATGACTTGAGTTTTCCTGCCAATATGGTAATTCTTTTAACCTCAAAATAGTATGTATTCCTTTTTCTTAGCATTGTTTCTTACAGTAAAGCACACCTGATTTTTCTTTTGTCTATAAATACTGCAAACCAAACAGCTCCCAAAATATCAATACAAATCTTATTCCTGTTTCAAGGACATAAGAAATATATGACAGCTGAACACGAAACAAATTCTTCCTCTGACATTTTATGTTCCTGCTTTATTTCCGTTCATGTTATCTTGGACATTATTCTTAGGAAAGTCATTAAAAGTTCAAAGGTATGTATGAGATTAAGGCTTTCAGGAGAATGAAATTGAAGATCAGTTTTCAGTACCGATATCTCTTGCAGTATGCAAAAATTTGACATTTCTATTGCTCTTGGGGTACATTATCAGCAGACAGTGAACTTAACTTTGGGTTCCTATGGTTTAAGGAAAGTTACTAGCATGCTGTGAAATGAAAAAGCAAGATTATCCTCTTTATTTAGCATATGTATGCAAGCTTCTAGCATGCCAAATTTTAAAGGGTATCATTTCTATAATTGGTGCTCCTAACACAGTGAAGATTTTATCTGCATGTTTCTGAGATTATCTGTATACAAAAGCACAAGTATAAAAGAACAGCCCAAGCTTTCTGCTAAGCATGACTTTTTTTTTTAGAACTTTTTTTTCCTTTCAATCTTTTTTTCCCTTTTTCTTCAACTTGAGAGATAAAGTAGGAAACTCCTTTACAGCCCTTAGAGCTAATGGGACCCAGGCAGTATTACTGCCAGGTTGAATCTGCATATTAACTAATCCTTTGTGTAGGGGTCTAGCACCTGACACTCTTTTATATTGCCATAATTAAAATGAGTCGATGGGTCAATTAAGGTGAACTTTTCACTATGGATGACCTTTGATTACAATAAGTGAAGAATCAATGGTATGAAGTCAGGACTGGCTGGAAATACTAATTCAGAAAGGCTGTCAGGTAGGCAGACATACCATGTAAAAAGGTCTGGATCTAAAGCTCAAGTAGGGCTCTGTCATATTAACAGTTGTATCAAACATTAATAGGTCCTTGCATGCACCTAAGGTACCTCTGTTCAATGTTGTACCTTAACATGCAATTTAATTTTCTTAAAAGTAACTGTTGCTGCTGCAACAATGTTTTCATTACCAGCAATGTTTTGGTAGTCCATGATTTGTAATACTGAATGTTCTTTTAGCAGCAATACAAATATTTATATTAAAGAGCTTCAGCAGGATAGGTGAGTGAATTCTCTTTCTTCCACAGCCTCTGGAAAGACAGAAATCTCTGAATTCAGTTCTGACAGTGATTTCTAGTGATAGGCCTGTACATGGAAAAGGGCCTCATATTACCCACAGGTGGTTTGATGAGGATAAAGAATTTTGGTAAAATAGTAAAAGATCCATAATCTTTCACCGGATGTGACAAAAACAGCAGGGTGAGGACACAGAATAATGGAGGCATTTAGTTCTTGAAATGAAATTTCATTTGTCAAGGTCTCAGAGGTATAACTCAGCAATCCAGTCCACACAAAGAACTCACAGATCTTGACAGAACTGATTTTCACCCTTTACCCATCATGTAAAGTTTCTAAAAGCAGTGAGTGTTAGCCTAACTGTGGCCCAAAAAACTCAGGTGAATGTTCAAGAATGGGTTCAACAGAGAGTGCCAAATCAACAGTGTTTGCTTTCCACAGTCCCACCATTTAGCCTTTGAAATAAACATATGAATTCAAAAAAGATAATATGAGAAAAGTCAAGAAATATCAATGCCAGTCACTTCTTTACTTTAGAACAACTACACAACAATAATTGAGTATGTCTGAACAACAGAACATTGCTAATTTCCAAAACTATTACAGTAAGGGGAAACACATTCAAATTATGAAAAACTTTTGTGGCACTATTCATTTAAAGATGCCAAAGATGGATGGATACCACTCCAGATCATTCTTTTATTTATAAATACACAAGTCAGTAGCAGCATAGCTCATTCTAAAAGGGTACTTCATTATTGCAAAGTAGTGTTTCTTCATACTTTTCCTCCAATAAGCAGCAATATGTCAAACCCCACATATTTAACTCACTTCTCTTGATGTCAGACCATGGCATACCCTAAAGAACAAATATTTGAATAGTGTTAAAATCCTGTCAGCTAAGTCTTGGGTATCCATCTGTTGCACAGATAATATACATACTGAAATGACTGCCATTTTTTACCAATGCTAACAAAATAGTCAAGAATTCTTGTGTGTCTATGTGTAATACATGTATTGCATGTATGGTATGCAAATCCATATGTATATACATCTATTATATGTCAATATGCATATAAATTTCTGCTTAAATATTTACAAACAATATATTTTTCAGGTTTAGTTTTTATATTGCTTTCAGCTGACTGAAAGGGCATATGGAAACAATAGGGACATATGGAAGAAAAGATCTGTTTTAAGACCAGATTGTGATACGTTTACTCATGTTGAGTAACATAAAAGGAATATTCCTTCTGTAGCATAAAATACTCTCTGCTGTGAAGAAGTGTCACAATGCAGCAAATTGTATTTTTTCACACTGTTAGACATTTACCATTCGTTTACCTGCAGCAATGATAGTGTCATGTCAGAACTAAATCTGGAGTTTGATTGTTTCATTTATTTCCAAATTCTATCCCACAATAATTTTCTCCAATCAGGGTTACTCTTTTATTTAGACAAATTGGGAACAAGCTCTTACCTCTGCTGTATAGAAATTACCAAGAAGGATTATTGAGGTATCCCATTTATAAGCATCATGCTGTTAAGTTTATGAGCTTAAAAATGTGACATTTTCAAATGGATTGCTAATGCCACACTGTATCCAAGTAGTGTTTAAACTGAAAAATTATTTGCTCTTTAAGGCTGATGAGACACTGCATATTTTACTCACCCTATTTTGCCTAGGCAGTAGCATGGATCTCAAAGTGTGAGTGGTTTTATGCATGAGGGGTGCACTGTTACTCACCCTCACATACCTCGGAAAAGAGAAAAAGAATGAAAATTCAAGCTTGCCTCTGAACATCTTTCTTGAACAGCCTGAAGTTTAACTCAAACTCCCCCACCCTTTTCTGCAGTACCCACACTGGTTCCAAATTCCACCTGAGTTCCTGCCAAAACACCTGGAGATATTTGCACTACAGCACATCAGAAGTTCCACCCAGTACTCTAAACTTCAATATTCTGTTTGTGCCCAACCAGGTACCCATACAGACACAAGAGAGAGTAAAAGAGAGTAAAAGGGATGTTTGAAAAGCATAAGCCACTTTACCTGGGAAAATGTCAATTTGCATAGATGATTACTATATGTACAAGTAAGAAAACGTAATTAAGGCCCTTCTGGTAGAGGTCACACACATGAGCCTTTCATTAAATTCTATAAGAGGTTGATGCTGAGGTCTTGATCCTGCCTAGTCCTGCTCTTTGATTTTAGCCCAAAGTAAGCACCACATGAAGGGGATAATTTATTTTAAAGATCCTGATCCTGCAAACAGTTTTACATAAATGGATCAATCTGCAGAATCAGAAATGCCCCAAGGCCACATAACAAAAATATGAAACAAATACGTAAAGGCATATTTTTAATATGAATGGCCTCTGCTAATGAAAGTTCTATCATGCCTCTAGAATATTTCCACCTAAATACATTTATGCTTGCAAAATTTAAAATTAAGACATGAAAGTGCATATTACTAGCTCCTCAATCGTAAATGCTTTAAGAAAAAATTCTAGTTTATTTGTTAAAGTATGGATAAAGTAACTGCTAATTTCAATAGCATTTCCATATAAAAAAATAGAACTTCACTGGGGATTTGGATTATTTAGACAAGATAATAGCATTTTGCAAAAGATATAATGCAGAAAGCCACAAGCACTTTAAAAAATCCAGCACTAGTAGTTTATATCTGTATAGATTATATCTACATAATCTGGAGCAAATCTACACTACTCTCCTTTTGATTTACAAGCAGTTAAGTACCTGATCCCAGTATTCATTAATTTTCTTGACAGTAAAACTGTAAAAAAACCGTGACAGATCAAACTGACATGTCAGAGGATCCACAACCACAGGGCAGCTTTACATGTCCAGTTTGAACTCAAAGTACAGAAAAGTTAAATATCTCATAATAATAAAGTAAGCAAATGAATTCCAGACCTGCCATGGAAACACTGACACTTGAACTAATGGCAGCACTAGATCACACTCTAGTCATATATTATTATTAACTTGAATTCTGCAGTGAACCTGCCCTCATCAAGGTAGCCCAGTCATACCTCCTTACCTATTTCTGGATTAATTCTTTGGGACTTCCATTTTTCTCCTGGGTTATAATGCAACAAGCACACTGTTTTCACACCATAAGCAGCAACACAAAACTTTTTAGTCACATCCAAGTATATTTGGGGGTAGAAAACTGTCTATAAGCTGCTCTAGCAGAAGTCTTTCATAGTAAATAACTAAATCCTGAAACTATCAGTAGCTACCCCAGATTGCTACTTCCTCTGTAGCTGCAGACAGAGTGGGAAACTGGGCAGGCTGAGGTACCTGATCCCACAAGATGCTCTGTGTCTTGAGATAGTGTTCCCTCAACTCCAGCAAACATTAGCTGGAGTTACAGATGTTCAATACATCACATAAACAGGTCTATAAATTCTGGAAGTTTTGCACATTACTTACCTGAATATGAAAGACACTTAAGTGAAATGAGGCAGGATAATTAAAGACTGTTCACACTCTACCACAACCTAAGGGCCATTTCTTGTCACACCCTGAAGGCCATGTCTTGTTATGCTTTCTTTTAACCTGAAATCAATAGTATATTGCCATATCAAGTATGCTATGATGATTTTTTTTCTTTTAATGTTATACAACCATAAGATTTGGAAGGAGAAAACGAATCCTAAAAAATGAAAATAAAGTAACATGGAAACATAAGAAGGAGATAGAGACAAAATTTGACAGTGGCAAAACCTGCTTTGCCACCCATCCTTACAGCCCTCTCCCAGTATGCACAGCCAACAACCAGTACACATTTTGGTTATGACAGGAAAACATTTCACAAAGGCTCTTGATGTTTCAAGAGCATGTGAATTGAGTTTTTAATAAAACATTAGTTTCAAAGCTACTCAAATGATTGCATTTAGAAAAGAAAATTGTATCCAAGCAAAATTATATAGAACTGTTACCCAAAGAACTAACAGAAAAGCTTGAAACATGACGCAGATGTGCAAAGTATCCTGACATGGTTGTCATATTACAAGTCAGTACTTGAACAGCAATGAATGAGATGTAAATATTTACCTTAGGTAGCTAGACTGAAGAATGCAAACAGATTCCACAGATATAATACAATTTGTCAATATCTTTACTGCTGGAAATGGAAATGTTAACTCCAGCATGCTACTGATCTTGAAAGATGAGTATAATCAATTACATTTTTTACCTGCCAGTTATTCATATCATTACCCTTGCAGGTGACTGCTTCCCTGCTTTCCATTTCTTGTTTCAAGGCACTGAACAATTTTTTATATCGCTTTTCAGCCTTTTTTGCAGATTCCCTACTGCCACCTCAAGTTAATACTGCTTGTTTCAGAACTAGTCTGTTTTCTTCCCTTGTTTTCTCATGTTGTCCACTGTCTGCCATCTCAGAAAGGTGGCCCTTCTGGTCTCTGCACTGTCACCTTAAATTTCACTCTTCCTCAAGGTCCACAAATTTTAACCACCTCCTACAACCTAATCCAAAGCTCAGTGAAGTCAGCAAGAGCCTTTTCATTAACTTCAATGTACTCATGATTTAGGGCCAGATTCCTGTCCATAGCTCTGGACTGAAATCTAGCAAGAGAATAAACAGCAAAAGTAAGTATATGGGTACCCTTGTTAATTACAGACTGATACTTGAACACAGCGCCATGGCAATACGATACCCTAAGTTAATATCATCTATGACGATGTCCAGTATATTTTCTCCAGTCCTAATGCAAAGGACTAAGGGCTTACATTGTTGTACCTTTATCTGTACGAATCTGGAGTTATGCCAAAGTTTTCTGACAGACCTTGAATAAATAAGCATACACTAGTTCCTGTCAATTCTTTTATATTCTACAAAATGCCTTTCTATATCTAGCTAGGTAAAACAAGGGAAAGTGTCAAGTTTATGACCCAGGTTAGTGAATCATTACAAAGAAATCCAGAGTTAAAATGGCTGTTTAGCCAGAGTGACAGAGTATTCAGAAAGCACAGTGAAAAGTTCAAAGCCGGTATTTTTTAATTTTTACTAGTGAAGATGTATAATGCTGTCCTTGTAAGGAACCTCTGTCTAATCCTATGTTATTAAACTAACAGCACTTTGAAGAAAAAGCATTCCAGAAATCAAAAATAACACTGGGACTCTACTTACTTCATTTTTCTTACCTTCATTCATAAACATTTTGTTATTTATTCCCTCTTCATGTTATTCTCCCTGTCTCTTACAACCTTATGTCTCTAAAGCATATTTTTTACAAGGGAAAATAAGAGTAAATTACTTTTACCCACCTTTCCTTCTCCCACCACTTTTTAACTTTCTGCAAGTGCCTTGTTGTAAAGCCAGTGCCTTTCTGCAATCCCACAGTGCTCTTACCAAGTGGTACAGGGAAATCAGTTCTATCAGACAATTTAGGAGACCTAATATGGTACAATAATGAAGTTACACAACTACTACGTAGAAGATTCTGTTCATGTTATGGGAAAAGCCATCATCAGACAGCAAGTATCGTCTGTATAAAGCTAAAATATTACACATTTATTACAAGGTATGCTGTGGTTTGAGGCTATTTCAACAGTAATTACAATTCACATTTTTACGCTACACTGTACTAAACAAGGTACTTTAGGGGAGGGGACAAGAGTAACACTGGCCATTACCACATAACCAGTTAGATGACCTTCACTGAGGGGGTGCAGTTTTGAGGGTAGATGTTTGGGTTTGGATTATGTTTGGTTTTCAAAAGATATTTATGCTAACACCTGTATTATAACGAAGTACAGTCCATCCTCACAGCTTCAGCTATGGGAGGTATGTTTTGTAGAAATGAAATCACTGTTGCAACAAGGTTGCTTATGACTTTTTTTTGTATTAAACAAGGAGTTAGGACACAGTACATTGATGGGGGTGGAATGTATCATAGATACAAGAGAGGTGTATTACTTCTTTTCTGTAGTCTGACATTGATATCAGAAGAGAGGACAAAAACAAATGCATTTTCTTTCCAGCACTGAAACATGCAAAGACAAAATGCTCATTACAAGCTGTATGCAGCTCAGAATAATAATAAAAAGAAATGCCCCAGTGTACTTGCTTAGACTTTTAAAAGATACATATATTTAATTCTCTGCTTAATTCCAAGTTTTGAATTGAAAGATCAATCAGTGAACAGGATCTGAAATACAGAGAAGGCATTGCTCACGTCACATTAAAAGGCATCTTTCAAATGCTGCTGTGGATTTCTAAACTTACATTGAATAGAATTTTTAGTTGCTGGAAATTTGAAATGCAAGATGAACTTGGCCACATTACATGTATTTCCTTTAAGTGGAATTGCAAATATGCAATAAATTGCTGTTTCAAAGAGGCAACATGCAGAATTCAAAATTCTTTGTTTCTTCCAGGATTCTGTTGACCTGTGCATGAAGAGGTATTGAAGCAGTGGTGCAGTGAGAATCACTACAGCGATACAAATCCACAGCTCAAGCATGAGATCCTAGAGGCTGGATCCCTGAGGAGCAACACAGAGGATACTGTTCCCCAAAATACACCATCTCCTTTAACGAATGAATTTAGTTTTAGGAAAACAGTTGTTCACCAACTTTTTTTTTTCAGAAGAAAAAAGGCAGGAAGAATGAGAAGAGGGAAGAGGTGGAAAGAGCTTATGCATTATGATGACATTTAGCATGGAGCTGCAAGCAGAAAACAAAGGTAAATATTTTAAATGTGACAGATTTCAACCAGAAACGTGAAAGCATTTTCCCCTGTAAATAACTTGCCAGAGTTGACTGGGACAAAATTTGGGTTGCAGCTACAGGCTGAAGCAACAGTGCTGAGAAAAAAACCAAAACATTTTTCCCCCCACCCTAACACCCCCTTCCTCTCCCAGAGCTAAGTATGACTGATACTTCTGTTTGGCTGCAAGGCAAATATTAGCTAGATCCACATCCACAGTCCCAGATGTTTAGAACTTATCATGGATTAAAGCCATGAAATAAAAATTAAAAAAGAAATTTCAATTTGAAATTTTATTGGCATGTTGCTATAATGGTCAACATTGATCGACAGCAGAGACGTTGTCCATATACTCCGAGAGCAGCCTTCCTGCACCTCCCCCCTTCCTCTCACTCGCTCTTTCAGCATTAATGTTATTAAAAGCCAAACAAAATACTGGCTATGGGTGTAAAGAATGCTGGTTTTTTTTGGAATGTTGCCATGGATCCTGCTTCCAGTCGCGTCCCACGGAAGGAAGGTGCAGCCTCCTGTCTCTGTGGCAGGCTGGTCTCCCCGGGCAGGGCAGAAAGAAGATAGCCATATAGTCCTGCTCCTCCCTATTCTTTCCCATCCACTATAGTCAGGTCTTTGATCACCCTCAGTTTGCCACTGGCATCGATCCTGCGCTTCTCGCGTATTAGATCCTCCAGGCTGTGGAACCTCACTGTGTGCACCTTGTTCTCTGCCAAGTGAATCTTGAGATAGTACTGCTGCTGGTGCTGGGTGCCGGCAGCCGCCTGCAGCTCCCCCCCGGCTTTGAACTCCCGTTTCCCGAAGCGGCACCAGGCGGCGAAGCTCTCGGAGTTAGTCCAGCAGATCTCGTCGCTTTTTAAGCCCAGGTGCCCGCAGGCGTTCTGCACCACCAGCTCCGCCACCAGCGGGCGGAAGCGGTACCAGCTATTCACCACCCGGCCCACGTTGCCCGCGGCCGCCTCGTACAAGCTGTCCTGGCGGATCTGTCCCTGGTGCAGGTGGATGATCTGCCCAGCGCCCACGTACACCGCCCAGTGTGGCGGCGGGTGCTCCGACGGGCCCAGGTAGAGCAGCTCCAGCAGGTCCCCCGGCTTGCAGAGGGCAGGCAGGGCTGACACCGAGTAGACGCTGAGGTCCCCAGCCTGGGGGCCGCTGCTGACCTTGGAGAAGATGCATTCCTGGCCGCGGAAAGCGGAGAACTGGGTCTCGTTCAGCACTAGCTGGTGGTGGAGGTGGTGGGTGGGCGTCTCCTGGCCAGGGCTGCCGGAGCCCTTCACGCCGTACTTGTCTGGCTGGCCTCGCTCGTCCAGGTCCTCCTCCTCATCCGAAAAGAAGTAAGCCACCCCGACGCGCAGCTCGTCCTTCTCGATCCCCGAGGGGTCCCCGGTCGGCAGCTCACTGTAATTCAGGTGGGTGATGCGATCCAGTTGATTTCCCATCAATGACAGGGCGAGACGAGGGCAGGAATCGCCGGATCTGAGGGAGGGTGGGGTGGGCATAGACAGAGAGAACAAGAGATGGGGAGCAGAGTGCAAACGGAGGAAAGGAAAGAAAGAGCGAAAGAAAAAAAAATGAAGGCACATACAAAAGACTTCAGCGATTCCATCCTAAGCCTCCGTCCCTCCCCTCCCTGCAAGGGGTAAACTCCCATCGCGGATCCTTCCCCTGCCCGCAGGGTGCGGGGCAGGGGAGAGCCCCGACCCCCGGCGCTCCCCCACGGTCCCGGACCTGGCTCGCAGCGCCGGCAGAGGAGGAGGCTCCCGCCGCCAGCAGCCCCGCGCGGGGGGACCGACTGCCCCGGGAGGCTCCGCTGCCCGCCCTGCGAGGGCAGAGGGCTCCGGGGCCGCGGGGAGGGTCTGGTCGGAGAGTCCCGAGCCCTCCCTTCCACCGCCGCAGCCGAGCCGAGGCTGTGGGGAGGCGGCTGAAGGAGCCCCCGGCTCCGCAGCTGGCACCCCTCCCCGCCCGGTCCCCGCAGCCCGCCCGGGACCCGGCAAGGAGCAGGAGATCTGCACCTGCACCCACCCCCACTCGAGGGGTCCCTCCCGTCCTCCTCCGTACCCGTGAGTCGCCCAGCGCCAGAACCCCCCCAAACTCCTTTAAAGTCGTCCTGTCCCCATGGGCGCCGCAGAAGGAAACGAGCTCCGTCCTCCCCGGCTGCTCCGCCCGCGCCGCTCTGGGCTGCGCGGCCCCTCCGGCAGCCCTAAGTACCGGCGGCGCCGCCGCCGAGCCCGCCCCGCCCCGCTCATTGGCCGCGCCCGGCGCTGGCGGGGCTGGGCCCCATCACGGCCCACGATCCCGCCCCGGCCCGCACAGAGCAGCTGCCCCGGAGAAGGACAGTAACCCCTTGGCTGCAGCCGCCGAGGCAGCCCTTCGCCGGAGGGAAAAGGAGAAAATAAAAAGAAAATTTTGAAAAAAAGTAATTTCCATCCAACTAACCCGTCCGGGTTCAGCAGGTGGGACGCGCATGGGCAAGAGTTGCTCCGTCCCTCGATGCTGGAGGTGGGTGCCCCTCTGCCACCTCGGCAGCCTCAGGGTGTACCTGTGCGGTCTGAGCTGTTGCTCTGGGTTCCCCAGAGGAGAGTCGCGCATTTCCAGAGGGTCGTCCTCTCGCCTCTTGCACCTCCAAGTGCAGGAAGGAAGTGCCTTGCCATTGTTTCTTGCTTTAGCCTTGATGTGCAGTTGGAATGTTTGGTGATTGGCATTCGGTGAGATGACTCTGCCTTTTCACATCTAGACGAAGTAATGGTTGTGGGTTGTCCTCAGATGTGACTGAAGACGTACGTCCCCAGACGTGCTGTGGCTTGTCTTGAGTAAAAAATGAGACTGCCTGACAGTAGCAGTCCATTCCTTCTGAAAATGTGTGAAGTCTAAAATCTGTCACCATTAGTAGCTAATAACAGTACACACTTTCACATGTAATTTTGCACATGATGGAGATGAAACTGAAAAGATTAATTCATTTGACCACCCTTTTCCCATGAGGTTGTGTCAAAGATGGGATTGTAACCTGGTTATTCTGACTTAAGTCTTGTGCTCTAACTGTGCAAACTTTTGAAAAGTAAGAATTTAAATATTTTAAGACACTTCATGAAAAAATCGAATTACATTCTGTGGTTCAGATGTGAGTCATATTAAAGTACCATTTTTAGCTAAAAGTAAATCTACTTTCTTCACAGTGGAAATAGCTTTGTCATCTCAACATAAGTATTTCTGCTTTTCAGTGTTTCAGTGGATAATATCTCCACTGCTGCCCTGTTCCCAGTCTTCAGGTTTAATTAACTGAGGACAATAATGCCATCACTTTATTCTTGTGATAGAGAGAAGTACATCCTTAAATAAATATACTGAATTTCAGTATACGAGCTGTATACGTAAATTCATGTGGCTCAAATACTGAGTGTCTTAGATAAATGACCCTTTTTGTTTTCCATTCAAATATTGATATAGCTGTCTTTCTAGAAGAGCATGTTTTTGTTCTCATAATTTTTTTAACTTATGCAAAGGCATCACTTCAGAAATGGAAAAAAATAAAGGGTTTGTTTGGTGTCATTCAAAGACTGACATCAGTTATTTTTTCACTGTTGCAATTATATTAATCTGTTGATGGTTACAGACTCCCCATGTCTCATAAACCCAGGGGCTATGGCCAGAGACTCCCAGATATTAAGCTGATTCACAGCAGTTAAGGATCTAGCATTCAGAGTCTGTAGAACTAGAAAGTTAATTTGAAAAAAAAATCTTTTCTAGTATATGCGTTTTAAAGTTTCACAGGACTGAGCATAACAGATGGATGTTATTTATCTCTGGAATTGTGTAAATACTTTTCTAATGATTGTCACAAATTGTATGTTCTTTTACAGCATGACCTTCACTAACTGCAACATTTTAAATTAAATTATGAAAACATTCTAATAAGTTTAGAGTTAAGGCTGTAAAACAGTGTTTAAATATTTTGATTTTTTTCTGATAACTGTTAATGTGCTTATTGTTAAAGCTAGTCCAAATTAAAAGCCATTTTCCGTAGACCTTCATCAACAGTTTCTGTTTTCTAAACACTTTACATTTTTTCCTGTTCAAAATCTGCATCTTTTTTGGTTGCACTCACACAGTTCACACTTCCCACGTTTGCCAATCATCAAGGCTATGTGGAGTAATTTTTAGATAGTTTTAAACAAACAAAGCATTATTTCATCCTTTCCATGCAAAATAGTGAAGAACAGACTGCTTCAGCAAACTGCAGGTGCAGAAGGATGGAATCTGTGTATAAGAAATGCTCTGCACTTCTAACTAGGTGGAATATCTCCTGCCTTCTGTGGTTTTGCAAGTCTGCTCTATGAGGGTATTCTGTCTCTTGCTGAAGCACTTAAAATACCTTAAAATCCACATCTTTCCATGAGCTCTATTCAACACACCTCCAACACCCATTTTCTCATATCATTTCAGTTCTCTTCACTCTGTACTGTCTCGTCAGTGCTTCGTGCTCTACCTCCATCTCTCAAGAATGACTTTTCCCTCAGTTTCTCTTCAATCACAGTTTTAAAGTAATACATGTCAAGAAATTGCCTTAAAACAACCTAAAATCTAGTCAACCAACAAACCAACAAACTTATAAGCATACTTATATATAGTTGTATTTAAAGGACACTACTGGAGACGCTTGTTTTGCCTGAATTAATTTGATTAATAGGTTTATCATCTCCTTTAGATGTTTAACTTAAAGGAGTTCATGGGGGCTTATGTAGCAAGGCAGAGAGTGCAGGCCTGGCTGCTCTCAGGTGATGGCACTGGCAGTGCAGCATCACTGTTCACACTCCCATTGAACAGCTTCAGCCTCATTAACCAGGGTCATGATCTCTCCTTGCACCAGGACATGGGAATTTGCAATGCTACTAGCCCTAGTCCATTGTTACTAACCCTAACATCTTTTTCTGCATTCCGAGTAAAGGAAAGAAACCTGATGACATGTCTGGTTCTGTCCGGATCTACTCTGAGGGAGTGAATTTACATTTTTCTATTGCTATTTTTTCATTTTGTGCCTTTTTCCATCCTCGGCATTTTGTCACTGTTGCATTTATGTTTAATTTAATACAGTGAAAAACTCTTCAAATATGTAACAAAATAGATACCCAGTAGCTTATTTTTTAAAACCTTATTTTTTTAAATGTTCTTATCATCATGCCTTGAGCTGAGTTTTGGAGCCTTGGACCCCTGTTGCTAAAAGTGAAGCTGAAACCACCATTGATTTTAATGAGTGGAGAACATTTTGTGCAGAAAAATTTAGGGAAACTTGTTTCAAAAAAACAACCAGAGATAAAGTGATGATAAGGGAGGGAACTTTCCTATCTGTTATAAACTTTAGATTAACAGAATTGTAATGGACTGACTTCTACAATGTTGAATCTCAGCTGCCCAGAAGCTCTTCTCTGTTTCAGCTTGCATTTTGGTCTGCTTATAGGCACCCAGACATAAAGGGTGCCAGGAAGTATCTTCTTCACCTGAAATTCTCCCAAGTGACATACCCTGTATGTACTTCTTCTCTACATTTACCTTCATTACAATCTCAGTGTACTTAATGCCTCAGAGACATAGGATTCCCTTGAGGAACCTGTGATCTCCTCCACAACAAAAGTAAATAGTAGAGGTGCTCACTTTTTGCAAACAACTTTGCACACATATTATCCACATACCATGTAGGACTAAATGCTCTGTTCTGGGATACTGTGGGTAAAAATGTTCCCTGCTGTTGGGTAAACGTGTGCCTTGCTAGTCATATAGCAGCAGGCATATCACACAGCAGAGTACTGTTTCTCCATCTAACTAGTCTGGGAGAGCCCTGAGATTTTGGATAGGCTGAGGGAGCTGGATCTGTTCAGCCTCAAGACTACTCAGGGGGACCTCAAGTATCTGAAGGGAGAAAGTCAGGCTCTTCTGAGTGGTGCAAAGAAATAGGACAAGAGGCAACAGGCAGAAACTGATGCACATGAAGTTCCACCTGAACATGAGGAAGAACTTTATTGTGTGGGTGATGGCACACTGGGACAGGTTTCCTAGAACAGTTATGGAGTCTCCCTCAATGGAGATATTCAAGAACCATCTGAACTCAGTCCTGTGCCCTGTTCTCTAGGATGAACCTGCTTGAGCAGGGAGGTTGGACCAGATGACCTACTGTGGTCCCTTACAATCTTACCCATTCTGTGATTCTGTGATTTTGTCCACTTAACTTTGGACAGCTTTTGCCATTTTTATCCAGTGATGGTAAAATATAAAATGTGAAAACTCACTCAAGAAGATAATTATGGTCACAGTTTTTCCTGTTGCCTCTTCTATTGGCTTCTGATGATTTCATGATCCTTGCATTCACAGGGTCACTTGTGAGTAAAATTGTTCAGGAGCTGTTCTCTGGCCCTGACATACAGTGTAACCATAAAATTGTCCATCTAAACTTTCTAAACTCCAAAACCAAATGGCTGCATCCAAACTGCCTCTTAGGTATTCCTAACCCATTTTAATCCCTAAGATATATGGAAGAATAGTATCTGACCCATGCCAAAGCTTCTCAAAGTGTCATACTGCTTTGTATCAGTAATGCTTCACTGGTCCTTGGACCTGTGACCTGGCCCTGTGTAGCCAGCTCTTTAGACTCTACCCAGCTACCGGGGAAGCCCCTTTGCTTTAAATTCTCAGGCAGCAGCAGGGCAGGATGCTGGGTAGGGGCAGAGTTTGGGAAGCTGGGGGTGCCCTCACCCCTAATGTGCAGCTCCCCAGTGCCCTGGCAAAGGGAGGGAAGCTGAACTAGGGCCAGCTGAGGCCAAGCCAGGGCAGGTCGTGGCAGTAATGCCAGCTCATTCCAACTTGGGCAGCCCGGCCCAGGCTTGGGCCAGAGCATTGATGCAACTCCCAAGTCAGGGGCTGGAACCCCATTCAAACCTCCTCAAAGCTCTTCCTCATTAAATTTGCTTTTCTCCTGGACATCTTATCCAGAGGTCATCTTATTGGAGCTGATCTTGAACAGAGGTAGCCAACCCCAAGGAAGTCAGGGAAGAACTTGTAGATCTTGCTGCAGCCCTGACAGTTGCATCATATTCATTCACTGGAGTATGAAAAAGAGATAGCTGAGAGACTAGATTTTCATTTAGATGTCTGTCTCTCTGCACTAAATGGAAACTGAACTGAATGCATAGGCTTTTTTTTTAGTGTGTGTGTGGGGGGGGTGGAGTGGGGAGGGGTAAAGAGGAGATATATCTTAAATTACTACTATATGCAAAGAAGCCTTCCCAAGGTTTACAACATATTCTTTATAATCTTTGGAAGAATTAGATGTTGATGAGCATGCAGTTAGATCAGTTAGAAATGAATCTTATTTCTTGAACCTTTTATTTCCTGGATTATCGCCTTAAAGTTATTTTGAACATTCCAAAATGCTCTGGCATGCCAACGTTTTCATATAAAGACAGAAGAAACTAAACAACACCACCAACAACATCAAAACCCTCTAAGCAGACATGACCACAGTCAAATAGGGTAAATTTGCTTACTCACAGCAGAATATTTACACTCATACAAACTTGTGTTTGGTTTGGGAACATAGTCTAAAAGTTCATAATATTTACATAAATTTTGTTTTTGTCTGTGTTATGAAATAATATAAAATATACTTTACCCTTGTGGTGAACCTAACCAAGTGATTGTAGCCACAGAAGCTACATAGTTGAAGCTAAGAATTTGGTAAATTAAGCTTGATCTTAAATTTGCCGGTTTAATCACAATTGGTCCAGGTATATTCTGTATAATAAGGGAATTTTTATTCAGAGTTTGCACTTTTTTTTTTGTTTGTTTGCTTGTTTGTTTGTTTTCAGTAAAGACACAGTTTCACCTTATATTTAATCATGAATAAGAGGATTCCAGTTGACAGCAAACTTTTACCCCAATTGCGAACAATTGCGTACTCCCTCAGCGTCTTTCATAGATGATCTTGTGATCATGTACTTCCAGGGTGAGTTTGAGTCTACAGCACTGCTATAGCAAGATGTTGAATATCTGCCAGATGAAAAACATCTTTTTTAAAGGTGTTGGTACTTCATAGCTGGTACTGTGAAACTGAAACAGTCACGAATATGGGTCCCTTCTGAATACATGATTTTGACATGGCCTTAATAAAGGTGGCTACATTGTTCTGTCTGTAAAAGGAAGATGATAATGGCCGTCTAGTAGGAAAATTTCCAGTCTCCTCTAGCTCCAGGTACAAATAAATCTAGAATAAAAGGAACATTGTAACTTAGAGGGAAAAAAGTATCTCCAGAAACCAGTGCAGCTTCAGAAAATAAGCTGACGGAAAAAAAAAAGGTAAAAAAAATATTAAAAATATTTGTAACTGTCTTCTTATGCAATCTAGTTAGGTGAACTATGTCATGTGGCAAATTGACTTTTTGAGGTCTTCAAGTACCATTTTGCAGTTGCAGGTAGGGTGTTCCTAAATCAGTTTTATAGATTGGAAACGTTTTTAAAAAGATCAGACTATTGAGGAATAAAGTGGTGGTTTCTTCACAAAAATGGCATTTTCAGTTGTATGACTCTCCACTGATGATGTATTAACTGTGTCCCTAAATGACCTAATCAGAAATACATAATAAATATATATAAGTGCACAATGGTTACTTAATTATGATTATTTTCAGCTTTTTTCCAAGCTTCTGAAACTAGAGAAATTGTCCACTATTCTTTTTTATTATTTTTTATCATTATTTTTTAAATTGAAAAGCTGTAGGCAACTTAATATCTGCTTGCATGTATAATAACGGGGTTATTTCCTTGTCTCTTTCCATTTTCATGTGTGCTTTGGGATCCTTTATTAAGTCATTGTTCTGTAACTACATTCTATTATAATTCTGCTCATTTTTAATAATATGTATGATATTTCTGCTGCCCTAAAGGACTCCCATGAAAATTAAATGTTTAAATAAAATGAGCGTCCAATGCTTCTTTCTATTATGCTAGTTAATATTTTATAAAATATTTTTTATCTGTGAGTCTTTCAATACCTGAACTTGAAAATTACTTTCTAAATGTTATAAGCAATAACAAATGCCCCTTGACTGAATAGCAAAGAAGAAATTCAATCTGTGTGACAGTTGCTATTCATAAACAGTTTGAGCTTTACTCTCATGGTTTATGATGTTAGCTGAACCCTTTTGGCTGAGTTACAGAACTAGATTCAGAAGGGAATCACCTTGCTACATATAAATACCTTTTGGAGGGAGCTTCTATTTTTCTTTTTCAAATACAGAACCCAGTCCTAAATCATTCAAAATTTGTATCAATTCTATGCCCAGACCAGCATCATCCTGCCTATAATACAGAACAGACTGTCATGAGATACATGCACAGTTTTCTTTGAATCCAATAAGATTTCTGTCTGCATTCAAAGAAAGAATACAGCCGAAGATGCTTAGAAATGACAAATGTATACAATTAGAATTAATTCCATTTGCTAAGGTGTATAAGAACTGAGTAAAATCATTGAGATTGCAATGTGATGCTATTAAAAATAAGTTTCTGCTGAACAAAAATTGAGTAGTCCAAATTTGTAATTTCAATACTACTTCCAATAGTAACTTCCAAATGACATTTCCCCAGTCTCTAAATAACCTTGAGTAGTGTCTATTCATATATCATTCTTTCAACTAAAAGTCTGGCTAACCTAATTGACTCGCAGGCTAACCCTTTTATCTTTATACCTTTTTCTTTGGTGATCATGTCTATAGAAACCTCTTCTTTACATTTTTTTTAAAAGATGTAGCATACTAAACTTTAACCAACTACTTTATGTATAATGTATAAATGAGTGTAGACTACAGCTCATTTTACTTAGCTGTGTTGTTCCTTCAATAATAGCGTAAGTAAAAAGTCATGCAAATTTTATGTTTATCCCTAAGTTTAGAAGATGCAGCATGATTTGAATATACTCAGGACAAGTTGCATAAGGTATAACAATAGTTTACCTTAACTTCTTCCTCCCCCTGTAACAAAAGCAGAAATTAATTTGATTTTAGTAGAGAAAAAACTGTACTGAAAAGGAAAGGAAGAAAATCTGACTTGAGACAAGATTGGTTTTGTACCTGTTTATTTTACTCTAAGCCCTGGTACAAAGTCTGTTAGTGACCAGTGTCAGGTCATTGAGAGCTAGGCTGGTTCCATCAATTATTATTTAAAGAACCAGAAGCACTTTTCTGTTTAAAACATGGGCATGTTACTCACCTAGGTGTGAAAATCCTGGGTTCACTTCATTATGTAGCCACAGTGGTTTAAAACTGTCATTCAGTTTATCTACTAGCAAAGACATACTATGGGCTATCTGGCTGTTTTCCAGTTATCATGTTGTGACCTTGTCCTTGTTAAGAAAATAATTCAAGGCAACACGAACAAAACTTTTAACTAAGAGATGTTAAGAGTGCTCACCTAAAGGCAAAGAAACCCGTGTTCCTATTTCTGTAGTTCAAAGACTATTTAATGTAAAAATGGAAATAGCCTTGAGATGAGAATGTTCCTCCAAAAATAGGTGCTTCCTTCTTTCCTATAAAACAGAAAAAATAACTGGATCCTACTTTCCTGGTGTCTGGTTTCAGATTTGACTGCTGATTGTAGGATGGGTGGTCAAGTGCATCACAATTTGTGGCAGGCATGTTTTAAAACCCCATGATTCTGTGTTGTGCTCAGGCTTGCAGAGGATGTTGGTGTTGCAGAACACAGCACAGAGCCCTGGGGAGGATCTCCAGGGATTTAGCAGGAGTTCACAGCAGGCCCCTGTTGAAAGGTGCACTCAGGAAACTTCAGGCATGCCTGTAATGAGAAGCACTAACCTCTTGTAAACTCAAATCTGCAATCTCTCTTGGGTTTAAGTGCCTCCAAGTTTTGGCAGCAGCTGTTTCTCTTTGCTTTTCAGAATTACAATTTCTACCTAAACATCTCCATTTCCCCCAAATCCTTCTTTAGATGTTTAAATCCATTATTGACTCTCTCCCTTAATCTCTGTACTGCTTACCATCACCTACGTAAATGGGAATGTTTGTACTTTTTTCACCTCACTTTACCTTCTGTATTGCCTGATACCAATTGTATAGGACAAGGGTTGTCTCTTCGTTCACAGTAATTCTCAAAAGTCTGTTTCATTTGGGGACTTTTCAGACCTTTATTGGGATACAAATTTGTATGAAATTAGTTGGGTGCCAAGTAATATAGGAAACGTAGCTATTCCTTACTAGAAAAAAAAATCTGTGGCGACGTGAGATGGAAATTTAGGGGATGAAAGACAGAAGTGCAATGTCAGTGCTGATCTGGAGAGACAGTGTAACATTGTTGATGAAATAAATGGTGTTAATACATCTCTGCAGGGATGTGTGAGTGAAATACAACAAATATGGGATATGGGAGTACTGTTAAGCACAAATAAATGTAAATAATGTAACTGAATGCTCATTTCATTTCACTTGCCTGTTCCTTAGATCATGGTTGATGTTTGACATACAGTGCTGTAAGAATTATATTATTTTGGACTTCATCAAGTTTAGGGGATAATAATCCACAATATAGCTGAAAATCTAGATGTGAAAACATGGCCCATGCAGCCCCTCCCTGTGCTGTGTTTGCAGCATGAGAGAATTGCTAATGATAAAAGGCCTTTGAAGACTCTGATCCCTGGGATGAGCTTGTAGAGATTGTTGTTCTGTGACCATTTCATAGGGAGGTAGTCACCTGAGGCTGAGATGGTAATGCCATGTCCAGAATATGATGAAATTTACAATTATAGACCTCTGATATGACCAGTGGATCTTTTAGCTCAGTTAAAAAAAAAAAAAAGCAGTTTATGAGTTCTGCTGCTTGCAAAACTTTACCCGACATTAAAAAAAAAAACACCCGGAAGAAAAATTTGACCTATGAAAAAAGTAGTTTTCGATTAAGTGAATGTTTCTGACCTGAAGAGTGAGATTTTTTAAATATGCACTTTTTTAATTGGAAAAAGGCGATAATTAAATATGAAGCATGAGTGGAAAGTGAAATTTTCTTTTGAAAGATGAAGCTTTTTTCTCACTAATTATAAAGACTAAATGCTAATGTCAAAACAAAATATTTAGAATCTGCAAAAATGCTGAATATTTTTGGACTGAAAGGTTTTGCTGAATTTAACTTGAACTTGAAAAATATTTTTGACTACTGAGCAATATATTTCTTGCTATGCAGAGTATTTGCCAAAAGAAAAAAACAAAACAGCTGTTTTAAATAAAGCATCCTGACAGCAGCATGTGAGCTGTGTTTATGAATATAGTCATACGTGATATGGACACATGAAATGCTTTTCCAGACCAGAAACTGTTAATTCCTTGCAACCCTGGAGACACCTGTACAGGAGAACTGGGCTTTGATAACCTACCCTTGCCAAATACGATTAAGCCTTATTATGTGTCTAGTTGAGGATTAGAGATTAATGAAGCTACTAAAGAGGAAAGAGTCTGCCAAAACCCAGCTGTATTAACTTAAACTGAAAATGGTGTAATTCAAGTATGTTCATCTCAGCTTTAACTGGGCTTATTCTTAGAGAATAATTTATTTGACACATTGTTTCTCTTTATTCTCTTTTCCCTTCTGTTCACAAACAGCTTATGAAAAAATAGCTATTTTATCAAATGTATTAATTGAGCAAAATTGTTTTGTTTAATAATCTCCAGTAACAGAAATTGCTTTTTGTTTTCATATTAAATTTCTGGATTATTACTTGGGCTCATGATCAGAGGCTTGTAAAAAGTATTTCAAGTTTGAAAATGTTTGTGGCACACAATTCAAACTCCTCTCTTAAGTCCTCTTTGTAAATGAAATAGTGGGAATTTTTATGGTTTCAGGATAAAGTCCCATCTCTACAAGATAGCTGGAAGAAAGATAAACCAAATCACATCTAATGGAAAAATAAAAAAATATATTTTTAAACAAAAAGAATTAACTCTTAGAAAAAAAAAGAACAATGCAATCTAATGCTCTGTGTATTTTATGGAACAGTTAAATAAAGCCATTAATTTCCATGTAGTCAAAGAAAAACTAAAAAGAAACACTTTCATATATTCATTATCTAATCTTCACCCTTCCTGAGCAATATCTCTACAAGTACTGGTAGTTCATGTACAGTCTTTTGAAGGTCTTTACAGTTCAAGGTTCCATAACCTCCCAGAAAATCTATTTCAGCACTTCACTGTTTTTACCATTGTTTTACTGTTTTCTAATATTTTAATCCTAATTTCAAACATTGTTGCAGTCTAAACCAATCATTTCTTGTTCTCTTAGTTCATGGAGAATAATTTCTTCCTTCTCTCTTACTTGCAGCCTTTTATATATTTGAAGAAATTCCCCTTTTTAGTCTTTTTTTTTTCCTTAGGTTAAAAAATCATAATTCCTTCATGGTTTTTTTTTCTTTCCAGTTATGTTTTCTAGAATCCCAGTTGTTCTTACTATTCTACCAAGCTCTCTATAATTTTAAATCTTTCACAAACTGCGGTGCCCAAAATTGGAAAAAGAAACCCAGCTGAGGCTTGAACAGAGCAGAGAAGAATTGTTTACAGGCTGTCTGACTCTTCCTACTTTTATTATGGTCTATGTCTTTCTGTGTCATGGTGTTCACATTAAGATTGTCACCCAACTATGCCTTTTTTTTGAAACTGTTACAGTACCAAGTAATTTCCCACATCCCTGTTTCTGACCTTAAAATTCTGGAAACTGGGAGTCGTGAATTGCTACAACTTATTGCCCTAGTGATTATATTCAGAAATTCTATCATCTTAGCAGAACTCTATATCAATAAATCTCTTGTTGACAGAGCAAGTCCTTCTGTATAAACTGAAAACCCTGAAGAGAAGTTAAACTCTGCAGAGAGAGATGGAATAAGATTTAAGTAATAGAAGGTCCACTACAGAGGAAAAATTGGCTTGCCATAGCTGATGTTGAGTAGTTGGCATTCATTGCATCTTTTTCCAGGTAAAAATAATTTGTGGAAGTGGAATGAAAAAGGAGTTGTGAACATAATGACTGTAAAAGCTTTTAAGAATGGAATATGTATTCATGGAAATTACGAGTAATGTTTGTCCAGCTGTATTCTTATTCCTAGGCAATTCAGATTTCCTGAATTACACTATTTGGAAGGAGTAAGATTTAGCAGAAGGGTTTTTTTTCCCATCCTAGACTCATGGAAGCGTAGCTGGAAGGGTGTTAAAGGTTCAAACAAAGGAAGGTGGTATTGGGAGGAGTCCCTCAGGGAATTTTTCTTACCCGACTAACATAAAGGATTGGGCATTGAAGTGCCAGGACTGAAGACAAAGGAGTGGCTGATGACATCAGATTCCAACTGAATGGTGGGGTGGAGGGGAGAAACAGAACCCCAGCACCTGGGAGTGGGAGAGGTTTTTCCCTGTGTGCTGGCTTGACTTTCAGTTTTGGGCAGCTGCAGGAAAGGAGCCACTGCTTGCTAAGCTGGTGAGAGCTCCTTCTGGCTCTGCTCCTTGCCTTCCCGCCTCCATCTCTGGGCACCCTGAGCTTCAGAGAGAGAGGAGAGTCACAGCTGCTTCAGGACACACTGCAGACCTTTTCTTCCTGGGGACCGACTTGGACTGAAAGGAGGTTCCTGGGAATTATTACCACTCCTCAGCTCCCAGCTTTTCCTTCTTTTTGAACAAAGGACAAGAAGAGAGAGAGAGGCTGCTTTTCCCCCATGAAAAAGGCTCCATCCTGCACCATGTGAGTTGTTCACTCCCTTGTCTCTACCTCACTGGAAAAAGACTGAGAATTCACCTTGCAGCCAGCTGAGGTGTGAGACTGACATTGTCCATAAATATAACTGCACCAGGAGGAACCTACAGTTTGGGGATTTTTGGGGGTTGTCCTTTGTTTTTTGGTGCTGGGGGAGTACTTTGCTCTGGTCTGTTTATAGTTATATTTATATCTACATATATATATATACATATAGTAGTTAAGAACAGTTATGCTTCTTATATCCATTTTCTAATTAAAGTTATTCTTTTTTATATATTTAATAAGGAGTGATGTAGTTATTGAGGAGGAATCCTCTCCTCTGGTTTTGTTCAGTTTCTCTAAAACTAAGACAAAGGGGTTTCTGGTGGTAGGTCCATGTAATGCACCTCCTGGTCAAAGTGAGGCTAATATCAGTCCTGGATCTACATCAGCTGTGGCTTTTTCTAACCTTGTCTTAGAAAGGATAGAGACTTTACACTTTATAGAACTGCTTCAGAGCTGTTCTGTCTGTGTAGAGAGAAACACTTTTCATAATGCCCTGTTTGAATTTTGCAGCTGCCACTTGTCACAGATGCTTCTTATTCAATTGTCTGCCACTACAAAAAGTTTGGCAATGTCATCTTTTTAACTGCTCTTCTTCAGGAATTATGCTGCTTTCGGGTTGTACCTTCGCCTCCTCTTTTCCGAACTAGCCACTTACAGGTCCCTTCATTTCCTGTAGGCCATGTAGTCTGGGCTCCTGAATGGCTTGCTAGTTTTTCAGATGGACATTCATTTTGAGCTATGGAGCCCAAAACTGGACATGTCACTCCAGCTACAGCCTTTTCAATGCTGTGTAGAGTGACATGTTAAGTGCTGACCTCAGTTCTACTAGTGTAGCCCAATATGCACTTTATTTTATTCATGTTGGCAGTGCACTTCTACCCATATTCAACTTGATACTCACTGTAAGCCCCAGGTCCTTTCAGTCAGGTACTCAGCCAGTACTGTGTTGTGAGGTTATTCTGTAGGTACAGAGAAATGAAACGTGAGCAATTCATGAGAACTCTTCAAGCTTCTCAGAGGACTCCGGAGATGCACTTGTGAACAGTCAGGATGTTTTCAGCAAAACACTGGACTTGTGATATATGGATTATAACCAATTAGAATTGTAGTTTAATGGTGTGAGATTACTTTAGCCAATTAGCATGTAGCTTTGACCCTATATAAACCATTTGCAGTGTATCAATAAATGGCTTAGGGCATTCTACCTAAATCATACTGATTGTTGTGTGGTGTTCTAGATCCTCTGCAAAATATTCTTTCTTTAGTTATTCCTCCTCACATGGAGAATTTAGTACTTCTCCCTCTTGAGCTTCACAAAGATTCTGTTGGTTCAGTCTTCACTTTTCTCAAAGCCCCTAGAGGTGAATCTGTATCATCTGATGTGTCAAACAGTTTTTCAGCAAATTTCCTGGGGGAGCTTTCTGCCTCATCATCCAGGAGAAAATATTGAACTTCTTTCAAACCCTAGGGTATTTGTTTCATTACCAACCTTTATACCTCAAACCATTGAATATTGCCTTGGAACCCAGTGCTGCAGCCAGTTTTCAGCCCAGTTAAAAGACTATTTATCCCACCACATTTTCTCAGCCACAGGACTGTGGTGGAAAGCATTTTCAAATGCCTTAGTGGAGTGAAAGTTACAGGAAACTGTTACCTTTAATCTTCCTGGTCCCATTTTATCATAGAAAGCAATCATGTTGGTCAGGTAGGATTTGCCTTTGTAAATCTGTGCTGATCTTGATTGCCTTCTTGTCTTTTGCATGCTCATAAATGGAAGCTAGGAGGATATACATCCTCCATCCCACCAGGAACTGTATTTGGTGTGTCCACCTGAGAGTTCCCTTGGTTGTCCTTACCTTTCTTAAATATAGGCATGATTTGTCATTGCTGTGTTTTTAATAGTTAGGAAATAACTGTATCATTACATTGGCCAACCGTTCTATAGCCTTGGGCCTCTTTTCAGGTTCTGTAGATTGAATAATCTAGTTTCTAAGTAATCCCTGGCCTGTTGTTACCCAACTATTACTCTTGCCAAACCATGCTGATATGAGCAAGCTTGTCTGGTAAGGCTGAGGGAAAACCAAAGAATTTCAGTTTTCCTTGTCATTCAATGTCTGATTATCATCCCCATCCATCAGCATTCATTTGCTTGGTTTCTGGCTTAATTTTTCTCCATTACTTTTACAAAAATAGGTACCTAAGTCTTCAAGCATGTTAAATGCTACACTACTGCTTACATTAGTAATCATGTGACATCTCCTTACCAGAAGTGGTCTCATTATGTCTAACAAATTACCCTGCTGTTGTATTGTTTTGTGGAAGAGAACTAATACTGGTAAGCTTTATGATACTCAGCATTTCAGAAATAAAGAAGGGAGTTGGTATTTCAGATTGGATAACAATGCTTAGTGGATACTTTCTACACTGACTTCTTTGAGCATCATTTTGCTAATAGAATATTAATTAACCACACAAGAGATTCTGGTTCTCTTCCTTCTGCTTTGGTGTCTGGTTAACATCATCCTGGTCCAGCCTTTCCCCCTTGGCCATGGGCAAGCTACAGCAAATGTTGTGCAGACTTGTGATGTGCAGGAACCAAGAGGGATTAAGTGTGCTCATTCATTCAGTTGGGATGACTCAACATCCTCAGTCACTCTGAGGCCTAGAACATGTGCAAATCTATGCACAGCACTGAGAACTGTGTGAGGTCTAAAAAAATTCTAGCAAGATTTTGTCCAGAGTATGCAGTCACAGGGTCATAATTTTCTATTTGTGTTCAAAACTGGTCGAATTTCTTTTTTTTTAAAAAGGTGGTTAAAAATACCCTGACTGCCACTGTGATGTCTGGGGTTCAAAGCATGGTTTGTCTTTATAAAATCAGAGAGTCACCACTTTTTAATGTTATTTTCCTCTTAATTCGATTCCCTCAAATGGCTGAGTTGTTTGATTGAATATTGCCCACCAAAGAATCAGCCTCAGGCAGGCATCTGTCATAGAAAATTTAATCCCAATTCATTAATATTTTGCAAAATTATAAGCTATGAAAACAGGAATTTGTAATATGAAGTGTCAAGGAGCCTCAAAAGTACATTATGTTACTACCTTCCTGTACCAATAAGTTACTGATGTGATTGGATTTTTAATAAAGCTCTTGAACTATAGACTTTTTTTCATAAATAGACGCAATAATTTGGCTCCAAAGTGCTCTGGATTTGTGTAGTTCTTTGTTACACACCTCGGAACAAAAGATCGGTAATAAAAGTGAAATGGCAGTTTGAATTCAGAATGCCCATGCTTTTGTGTTTTGACGTCTCAGCTTTCATGGTATTTTTATGTTGTTTCTTTCATCTTTAATTTTACCAAGAGATTCATATAAGATGCATTATTAATCCCTGTAACACTGCCTTCCTTTTTTCTCCATAGTGTGAGAGATTTCTGGCTTTAGCAGAAATAATAATGTGTGAGATTATTTTCTACATTTAATATGCAAATAAACAAATAAACAAATAAACAATATGTATTTTCCAAAATTTCCACTCATTGTAATTTTCTTCCAAAGATTTCACTGATGCATTAGGACTGAAAGGCATAAGCAATCACCGAAAGCTTTTAAGCAATGATTTTGGTTGTGTACTTTATAACCTGAGAATTCTCAGCATGCAGCACGTTATAACACATACTGCACTGGAAAATAAACAGAAAAGTGCAGTATGGTAACTGGACTTTCTATAGGGGTTTGACGTAGATTAAATGAAACATAATTCCGATATGTTGACTAACTGCAGAAGAAGCATTTAAATGTCTCACTGATGATGGTTAATTGGACCAATTAGAGAATGTGTTTTAAAACATAGCTGGTAAAGTTATGATGCCTGTGACAGAGAGGGAGAGGCAGGAGGAAGGGAAATAAGGGAATTGTGAATGGCTAATGGAAAGACTGGTAGTTTGGGAGCTGAGGGTTTTCTTGGCTGTTGGGTAAAGGGGAAGCTGATTGCAAATACTGTTCTGCTTCAAAATAAAATGTGCATCATATAATTTTGATTGTTTTATTTATTCTGTAGACAGTATTAGCTGCACAAACTGGTCAAAGAAAAAGGAGCAGGATGCCTAGTGAAAGTCTGGCCCATGGTATTTCTACAGAACTACAATAAAAAGGGAACCCATAGACCTTCTACAGTGCTGATGACAATTAGCAAAATCACCATCAGACCGGCCATCAGACTTCCATTGCAGCCAGGGAGCAATAACAGTAATCCACTTAACAAAAAATTAATACTGAAGGAGTACTTTGGGCCCAAACCATCAGCTAGCAAAAGGTGATACATTTTTCTGTAAGGTAATGTAGCACCTTTGTAGTGGACATTAGGAACAGTGGTAATTGCAAGGGTTAATGTTTCCTGAGATCTGTAAGCAATTTGGAATCTGTCATTTGAAGCAGGGCTGCAGGTCTTCTCCCACTGGCCTTCCACAGAGATGGAGATGTGATGCTGCTGTAGGCATAAGGCAATTCAGCTGCTCCTCTGAGTCATCCCTGAAGCTTGAAGGACTGAGAGGTATGGTTGAGCCTCAGTGAAAATCCCCTTTCCCTTCCACACAACCCAGTCTGGATCCGGAAACAGAATTACCAATCCCTGAAGCACTCTGGCCACACCAACAAGAGCAGCCCCTCTATGTTTTTGGATCTGTTTTTCTGGGTACCAAAATTTGGTTCAGATTTCATTACTATTTGTATTCATAGCTAGAAATGAGAAGGGACTATATTAGCAGTGTAGTCCCTCTCTTCTTGGGGTAGTGCATTGTCCTAAGGTCTGCCCTCCAAAGAAAGAGCAGTCACTGATGCTTCAGAGCACAGCACAGAACTCCAAAGTGTGTTCCATGTTCTAAAAATGAAAACTATCAAGTTATGCTCTTACTGAACAAACACAGTCATCTCAAGCCACAAGAATTGCTGCGTTTTCATTAGCAATGGTATACAGAAATTAAAGTGTTCATTATGTTTCATTTGCTCTCTACAGGTAATATATTGCCACAGATATTTCACAGAATATGCTGATTTGGAAAGGACCCACAAGGAACTTGACTGGTTTATTTACAAAAAAAAAGGTTCCAGCATAATTTGAAACACTCATGAAAGTGGTAATTTTTCCACAGTTTGGTTAGAAACAGGCTAAATAAGAGTTTAAACTGAGAAGAGAGATTGATGTTAATTGTTTTTAAATAACATACTTTAAGCAGCACAGTTTCAAATAACACAGAGGTAATCACTGAAGTGTGTAAACTACATTCTTTTTTTTCAGTTAGCAGTTATAACACCAGCTCAAATTGTAAAAAAAATCAGAAGAATTATTTCCATTTATAATAAGGCAGTTGTACTGCATCTGAGTAGGACAGAGTTAATTTAGATTTGTTACCAAAACGGAACTGATAATGCATAATTTTTTTGTTGTGTTTGCACAGCTTCAAGGCTTTCTCTGGTTTTCACTGTGCCCCAGTCCAGAGACCAGACTGGAGGACACACAATAAGTTGGAAGGGGAGATAACTGGGCAGATGTCCTCAACTATCCAAAGAGAGAGATTCCTTGCTCAGCAATAACAGGGAATTTTAGGGAGGTTAGCCATCTTTTTCTTGGAAACTGGCTGAGCATTGTTCTGCCCATAGGAAGTGGTAAGTGATTGCCTTTGCAACACTTTTGTTTTTTGTTGTTCTCTTTTCTTTCACAATTCCTAAATTTATTAACCTTTTTAGATTTTTTTTTTAATCTTGACCTCCAATTTTTCTTGCTTTTTTTCTTCCTTTCCTCATTCCCCACCCCACTGGGAGTTATGAAAGTGAGCAATCAGCTGTGTGGTGCTCAGCAAACCACCAGGGCTAGGCTAAGCTAGAACAGAAAGTACAGAAAGGCTGTGGCAGACCTTCCTTGTTATTAACTTGTTTCATGCGCCAGTACTAAATGGGTATAAATGTCTGTGTCCTCCTTTATTTCTCCATTGCAAGGCAATGGAGATCAGTGCTGTTGGTTTCAGTAAAACTACTTTTGACTCAAGCTGTTCTACCTGAGATGAGATTATTGTCTATTAAGGTTTCGTTTAGGTTTACTCTCATTGTACTCCTCTGTAAAAAATATTTCATAACTGAAAACAAAGGTAATTGGGTATAATTCATGATTCATGGAACAAACACCTGCTGTTCCAAGTTGGGACTAAAAAACACTAGGAGATATGTTAACACAATGTGAGACAATGTGAGACAAAGCCTGAGAAGCTGTAAATGGCTCTAGTGCCATTGTTTTCAGTGTATGCACATGCATTCAGCCTTGTTTATGTGTGTTTAGACTGGGATTCAGCAGAGTTATTATAAATTTTTTAATAAGAAGTATACGTATGAGCCAGCTGGAGCTGCTGCGTTCTGTTCATCTTGGATTTGTTGCTGGGGCTGATATTTCTCATACAATAAACAAGCACTGTTAGAAATGTCCTCTTCTTAAAATTTTAATAGAATTTAATCCATAAATACTTCTCTAAATACCTCTGTTTTACTAATCATAATGGAATACATTCACTGCAAGAGTCATAAAACAGATGAGGCAAGGAAAATGTTTAGTGAACGTTAGAACTAATAATCATAATGATGCTACTAGAGCAGTTGAAGCACAGCACACAAAGACACAGCAAGATGCTGCCATAAACTGCATCCACTCTACACAGAGTAGTGGTAATCCAGGGTTGTATAACTGGTATTACAGGCTGCACTGGACTTGGTGTCTGCCTCTGGGATTGGTTTTTGTTAGCAGAGCCAGAAATGACATAAATGTCTGTATGATGTTTGGAATGCTTCCTCTTTGTCAGCATTCGTTCTCCTTTTTGACTCCTTAAACTGCTTAGAATGAAGCTTTTTGGTTTATCATCATCCTCTTCTTTGTTTTTTAGCTTCAATTTGTAAAATAAAAAAGGTTCATCTTTTCTATTGCATTTGGAAGTGCAATACTTAGTAGACCAGCAGTATTTTACTGTATCAGGTACATCACCCAAGGCTGCAGAGCTATGCTGCTGACTCATCTAGGTGTTGGGCATTAGGTGCTTTTATAGAGAGGCACAATTGATATGCTGTCCCCTTTTGCCATGAATCCCAGAAATATAAATAAATTTAAGTTTCTGAATGTGTGAGTGAAGAATCAAAAAAATAAAAGTGGAATAAACTCTTAGCATGGAAGAAACAAAACACATTCAAGCCTGTATACATTTAGTTCATAGTTCATAATTTTGGATGACTGATTGTGTGTATGTTGCATGCATGAGTGTGTGTATTCATGGACATACATGTAAGTTAGGAGCCCAGTGGAATTGCCACCAATTTAGGCAGCATTTTAGCCTGGAATACATTCAGAAGAATTTACAAGCTGAGATTTGCTGGAATTTATGGATAATAGCAACATTGGAGATGATTGGATGATTGGAGGTTGGCCAATGTCACCCCAATCCACAAAAAGGGCTGCAAGCAGGACCCTGGTAACTCCAGGCCTGTCAGCCTGACCTCCGTGCCTGGCAGGGTTATGGAGCAGTTCATCCTGAGTGCAATCACACAGCACCTTCAGGGTGGACAAGGGATTAGACCCAGCCAGCATGGGTTTAGGAGGGGCAGGTCCTGTCTGACCAACCTGATCTCTTTCTACGATCAGGTGACCCACCTGGTGGATGAGGGGAAGGCTGTGGATGTGGTCTATCTGGACTTCAGCAAGGCCTTTGACACTGTCTCCCATAATATACTCCTGAAAAAGCTGGTAGCCCATGGCTTGGACAAATGTACCCTCTCCTGGATTAAGAGCTGGCTGGAGGGTCGGGCCCAGAGAGTGCTGGTGAACGGAGCTGCATCCAGCTGGCGGCCGGTCACCAGTGGTGTTCCCCAGGGGTCTGTATTGGGTCCAGTCCTGTTTAACATCTTTATTGATGATTTAGATGTGGGGATTGAGTCCATCATCAGCAAATTTGCTGATGACACCAAGTTGGGAGGGAGTGTCGACCTGCTGGAAGGCAGGAGGGCTCTGCAGAGGGATCTGGATAGACTTGAGAGATGGGCTGATTCCAATGGGATGAAGTTCAACAAGGCCAAGTGCCGGGTCCTGCACTTTGGCCACAACAACCCCCTGCAGCGCTACAGGCTGGGGACAGAGTGGCTGGAGAGCAGCCAGGCAGAAAGGGACCTTGGAGTACTAATTGACAGGAAGCTCAACATGAGCCAACAGTGTGGCCAGGTGGCCAAGAAGGCCAATGGGATCCTGTCCTGTATCAAAAATAGCGTGACCAGCAGGACCAGGGAAGTGATCCTTCCCCTGTACTCTGCGTTGGTGAGGCCACACCTTGAGTACTGTGTTCAGTTCTGGGCCCCTCAGTTCAGAAAGGATATTGAGATGCTGGAGCGGGTCCAGAGAAGAGCAACAAGGCTGGTGAAGGGACTGGAGCACAAGCCCTGTGGGGAGAGGCTGAGGGAGCTGGGGTTGTTTAGCCTGGAGAAGAGGAGACTCAGAGGTGACCTCATCACTGTCTATAACTACCTGAAGGGAAGTTATAGCCAGGTGGGGGCTGGTCTCTTCTCCCAGGCACTCAGCAATAGAACAAGGGGGCACGGGCTAAAGCTCTGCCAGGGGAAATTTAAGCTGGATATCAGAAAAAAATTTTTTACAGAGAGAGTAATCAGGCATTGGAATGGACTGCCCAGAGAGGTGGTGGATTCACCATCCCTAGAGATCTTTAAACACAGATTGGACGTGGCGCTGGGTGCCATGATCTAGTAAATGAACTAGAGTTGGACCAAGGGTTGGACTCGATGATCTTGGAGGTCTTTTCCAACCCAATCGATTCTATGATTCTATGATTCTATGATTACTTAAATTAGCAGCAAGACCACTCATGCTGCAATGTGGAAGATGGTAAAAGAACCTAAACAGGCTAAATTAGAAATAGAATATCTTATTAAAACATAGAACTACAAAGGAAGTGTTCACTATGAATTAGGTGTGTCTCCAACCCCAAGGAGACATCTTCTAAACCACCAGTCTGTTGATCCCAAATATCCATGTTTACTTTAAGCTCAAATATCTGTGAAGGCTTTGTTTTATTATGGAGAAATTAATCCCAGATTTGATCATGCATAATTAACTAATGGTGACCTATACTTCATAAGATTAGCAATGCTGATAGTGTCATAAATAACTGATAACCTGACAAATAATACACTATAAGGTTAATTAGTGCACAGCACTATATGCCTCCGGAAAAAAAGAATGTGTTTCAAAGACCCTGTTTTCCTAACCCTGATTGATGATTCCTTTTGAGTTTAATGACAGCTCAAAGCTGGGATCAAAACTTGTGTCCTTGCTAATGTCTTGTATTTATTGAGTTATTGTGTAGAGTATTGTAACTATTCTAAAGTACTGATGGCTATGAGTTTGCGGCTTTATGTGGTTTTTATTTGGTTGTTTGGTTTGGTTTGGTTGTTTTGTCTCAATGGCATTTTTCATCCATGACAAAAGACAATTTTTTTTGAGAAATAAACTAATCAATTAAAGTGTTTAGTATAACAGTAGATCAAACAAATTGTTAGATTCTGACAAGGAAGACAATACATATGTTCAGAAGAGAACTGGAAATAAATGAAAAGTGAAGGTGAGGGATGCAGGGAATTTCAAATCTAGGTAATAACATAAAATAAAAACGTGCTTAGACAAACAAAACCTAACTAAAGAGTACTCTGTTTTCTAGACTGCAGTGGTAGTATTTTGTATTTCCTTGTCTTTCACTTCTCAGAAGTGACTATATTTAACACAAGTTTCTATTCTAGTTATTTAAAACACATTAGACTACCTGGTTTCATTTTGAGTTGAATGGATCTATCCATTCATTTTTTGCCTATGATTTTCTTCTGCTCCTATTGCAATAATGGATAAAATTCCTAAATAGCAAATCTTGGTATGAGACTGGGACTTGGAAAAAGACTAAATAAAGGTAAAATGAATACAATTCAAGAGTTAATATTTTTACCACTTTATCTATAGTGGGAAAAGGGAGAAAGGCTTCATGGTAAGAAGAGAAACAGACTTAAAAAAACCTGCCACCGAATTTATCTTGTGTTTGTTATGCAAGTTTTCCCTCTTCCTCATTAAAAACACTCAAAAGACTGGATTATACATTCTTTACCATGAATGAATCTACCAGTGCATTTGTTTTTTGAGGGGTAGAAAGTACTGAACCTCTCAGTCCAGGTTATTAAGTAGACAGTCTAGGGGCTGTGCTGAGCTCAGAGCGCAAGAGTACATTTGTGTGTGCATATGTGTGTACATGTGTATAAATTTTACCTCTGTACCAGTTATATATAAATGTGTGTGTGTGCATAGATATATGTATATGTTTGTATGATGATACTGTCTCACAGTCCAAGCAGGATGCCTTTTATGTGCTGGGAAAATTCCTCTGCCTGTGTTCCTGTCCCTCCTAAATGTCTCCAGGGCTGCCTAGGGGGATGGCATGGGGTAGGGACAAAAGCTCTGCTAGTGAGAGTGCTGACAATAAATATAGTTTACAAGAATCCTGTACCTGTCTCTGTCTTCCCTGTGTTTTATTCAGTCATATAAACAGTCCTTGAGGACTCTGGTGAGTCAGAGGGACTTTCCCAGTTGCTAACTGGTTGGAAGACTACACTGGGCACAAAAGACAGGAACTGGCTCAGAATAGAGGGGGATCTGAGAGAAAATATTCTAGACATCCTTCTATCAGCTTTCTGCCTGGTGGCTTATCAGGAGGCAGTGAAGCAAACCTTAGAGCAGTTTACAGGGTTCCCTCAGAGGTGTTCTGGAAGGCCTTGATCCAGTATGTTGGCACATGTGCCAGCTGGACTTTCACCAAGGAATGGATAATGGCAGCCATGGGTACAGCCTCTCTGCAGCAACAGTATCTCAGCCTTTCAGATGAGCTGAAAAATTGGTCAGAGAAATAGCTTAGTGTTGACCTGTTGGTCAAGGGCTATTAAGATGTTTTTTGCTATTCATTAATTGTGTCAGACTCAATATGGTTTTAAAAGGAAAAAATAAAGCATTCAGCATAGCAAGCTCTTTAACAAAACTCTTTCATTAAAGGGTAACTTTTCATTCTGAGGTTTTAAATATCTCAGGTGAAACGATTGGCTGTAATTTAATAAAATTGTTAAATGCATTTTTATCTCTTTAAATTACAGTTTTTGACAAATTTTGTAAGAACAACCATCATGCATTTGGACTTAAGGAGGATTATGACATACCAGCTAAGACTAACTGAGGTACATGGCCTGTAGACACTCAAAGTAATAGATTTAGTGTGAAAGCTATTACCAAAATTCATTTGATTCTGGTACTTTAAAAATAGACTCTTTTACAGATTTCAAATATCATTCCACTTGCTATCCTGTGTAGTGTGTGACTACTGAACCCTTTCACATGGAGATGCAGAATAGTGTCTGTTTGCAGTTTTGTTTTGCTTTATCTTAAAGTAAGGAATTACTTAAAGCTTGGGCTTACAAGGGCTAGAATCTGTCCTTTCTGGCAACTTGTGAAAGTGATATATTATTCCTGGCCAACAAATCCAAACAGGACAACACAGCCAGACTATCCTGTAAGCAATTTTGTATTTTATATTTGCACACAACTTCCATGTGTTGTCCTCCTCAAATGGCATGGTTAGATCTGCAACATGTAACTAGTATTTGTATAATAACCTGTAATTATTATTTGAATATTATGTAACTAGTATTTGAATAGTATGAACATTGGATATTTTTATAAAGAATAAAACACTGTTTTCTGGTAGATCAGTAGAAATTTTATATTAAATATTTTGCTCATGTTAACAGAAGGAGATTGGTAAAATGATTTCCCCCTCCCAGTATAGAGCTTGAAAAGCAGCTTCTGTCCCAGAGAAAGTATAATACATTTTTTGACCATTAAGTGAAAAGGTTAAATTTGTTTCTTTTCCTTAGACATACGATAAAAGAGGCTGAAAATTCTGAAAAGTCCACAGGGAAATGAAAATTTTTTCTTAACTTGTAATCCATCCTATATTCTAAAAAGTTCCTGGGTCCACTTATGTTAATTTACTTACTGTAAATATTTCCTCTTCTCGGTCTTTGATACCTCATGTGTAAGCAGAACATATGTATGCAAAAGGTGACAGTAGTGGTTTCTTAGTCCTTTCATGCAAGCAGAATGTTCACGGCAATTAAAGATAATTCAGGACTCAAATATGAACAAAGGAAATGCTAATATGTCTGTCAAAAATTCAGCTCAAAGGTATTAAAAAAATATGTAATTTCCAAGAACTTTTAAAAGATATTACAAATTTTTAATAGCAGTGCCAGACACTACATATCAACTTTCTTTTTTAAACCTTTCATAGTTTTCACTTGGTTGTGAAGATTTGCTGAAGCTGGATTAAAGAGCATAATTGGGAAAAGATAATGCTTTTCTCTGAATAAATTTTCAGGAAAAAAACCCAAAGAAACAATGCACATGACTGAGATCAACATTTCTTTTTACAGCCCCAAAGCTTTGAACAATATTGAATTTTTTACTTGTGTGCTACTCTCTTAGATGCATCGAGAAGTACAGGGTTCTTTTTTGTATTTTCTCTCAGTAATAATGCACCTACTGATGCATTTTAAAAGTAATAATTTTTCATTTTTTAATATGTGTGTAAATCAAACAGGGGGCTACACAGCTCCAAACTGAATGTAATAGCCATGCCTTGCACTGTGCACACCAAGGAGTCATGAAAGTGTAATCTCTCGCTGAAGTGCTGCAAGATGGCTAAAATGACTGTAATGGCCCTTCTGTTTCACTGTTTTTCCTGAATAAGACATGGGGTTCTGAAACATTTTATATTTAAACATGCCATCAAAAAAATTGAGCAACATCCAAACAATGCACAAGGACTACGTAAAAAAGAAAATGGACAGCAGGGGCAGCAAGTTAAGCCTCATTTACTGGAGTTGGATCTCATCACCTACTGTTAGATGTTTACAGAAATACTTATATTTTGGTCTTAGCCTCATTGTGTAGTTTGTGGGGACAAACAGGCACTGGAAATGCACAGTTTCTCATGCCTGTTTTATAAATTCAGGTAGAGAAATAATGAATGGCACCAAGAAATACTTATTTCTCTTCACTACAGGGGTGTCTAGACCACTAGTTCATATGTCAACTCCTACTCTCTAAATACCTGCAGTTACTTGCCTCTATTGGTTTAGATTCACTTCTAGATGGGATTTTCGTTTTCCTGGATAGCTTTCTAAAGTTGTCTTAAGTTATAATTATATGAACTAGAGAATATTAAGGTAAGTTCCAAGCTTTATAGAGTCTCATTTAAGGCTAGAAGCTAAGTTAGATCAGGAGCTGTGGCTGGTCATCACTGTGTATTGTATTAGGTGTATTTCCTGTGGTCAAATCAAGGTGTTTGCTGAGAAGTATGAAAAGTGTGTATTTTCTTATTATCTCAGTGAGATATATGCCTTGTTTGAAAATTTCCCTAATCCTGAGCCTACTGTCCACAGCCTTACAGGCAGAAGTTGAACTGACAGCTAAAAATTCAGCTCCAACAGGAGCTCCTTCTCAGTTTCCAGTGTGAAGGGAATGCTCAGGACATTCCTAACCCTGCAGTTTCTGACTGCAGAGGGCCTCAGGCAACAGGTAGGAAAGAGTCAGAGCCACTCCTCAGCTGATCTGTATGAACTTGCTACCAGTTCAGTCCTTCCCAGCTTGGGAAGTACCTGCATAGTTCCCCTTCTCTGAAGTGCAACAAGCTCCTTCTGGGTCAGTCACATTTGAACACAGTGGTGTTTGTGATGCAGATATTGTGCTTTCCACTGTTATTTATCCCACTAAGTGAAGAATTATATACAGGTAGGCTTCTAAATTAATCTTTTTTCACATAATGTTTTTTCTACATCTCCTTCTCCCCACCAAGGGAACAGTTTCAGATTTTTCCTTAGCTGAGTTCAAGTCATCATGCTTTCTAAATTTGTTCTTATGTGATGATTAGCAGAAGCCTATTTGCTTGCTGGGTTTTCATTTCTTTCTTGGGCGTGCCTTGTGCTCCTGTATTTTCCCAGGCACAGTTATGCAACATGGCAAAGGCAGATTAATGATGGACAAGGGCATAGTTAGTCTATGTTAAGCAACAGCTAACTGTATGTTATTTGTCAGGATTCCTGTTAAGACATGTGGCTCAGCTTTTATTTTAAAAATATATGGACACATTTGGTAGTGATAGCACAGGTTAGCACAGGTTACTGTCAATCAACAAATTTAAATAAAAGAATGTATTATTCAAAAGCCTGCTTCAATCAATAGGTTTGATTTTTTCCTACTGTTTTCACTGAAACTGAATGAAATGCAATTCCCTACAAACTTGATTTACTGTATTTTTAGTAATTTTGAGTAACAAAACTGCTAATAAAAACTTCTCCACATTTTTACTACACTTAAGTGACCTGAGACATTCTCACTATCTCCAAAATTATTTCCTTTCAATTTGCATCAATTTTAAATCTTATTTTAAAAGCAAACAGTGGTTTTAGAAAAAATACACCTCCCCCAACATTCCCTCCTGCCCTGCCCCCCAGGTTTTATCCTACCAAATGAATCTCTAAGTAAATTCACTTAAATCACAGATTTCTTCTGAGGTTAATGAAAACTGAAGATATTTTGAGTATTAGATGCACAATAGCATTAATGAGAAAAGTAGTAGCTGCTATGATAACTACCTATTTTGAATGAAGAAAGAAATTTGCATAGAACATTTACCTGACTCTGGTGTGTCAACCACTTTTCATCTTTATTATTTTTCTATGGCATTTGTTTTAGGAGAATATTTTAGAATGGAATCTTCTATGCTTTCTCATGGTCCCTGCAATCTGGAAACTTCACTTCCCTGATGAATGAGGATTATAAGTTGAAATGATATGACTGCAGCAGTTACAGATGCTCAAGCAACAGCATAAAGTGATTGGCACAGACAATGTTTCTGTAGTGCAAGCTCCAACAGGAATGTGCCTCTGACTCAGAGGAAAGGCAACATGTTCACTGCAAAGTTTGGATGACAGTGGAGGGCACTTTAGCAGATAAAAATTATTCAGGTGCAAAGTCATGAATTCCTGACAGCTCCACTGGCTGTGGAAGCACCTGGGAAGGATCTGTAAGGTCCAAATTTCTTGCAGGTCCCCCCAGAGTCTCCATGCTGGGTGTCAGGAAAGAATAAATTGTGATTTTGTACCACATGTAAGTAAGTGTTGGATCTAAAACATGAAACCCATGAGTGACAAAGATTGGTGATACACAGATTTTCTGGCTGGGTAAGCTGCATTCCCTATGTTTACTGGGGAGAGAGACCTTTTTACTCCCCTGCAAGATTGGATTAGCAATGCAGTGCCTACAAAATTAGTATGATGTGCAAAGAGGGGCTTCAGAAAGGTCAGAAGTAGAAACAGAAGCCCATGAGCTGGTCCACTGAGGTCTCACTGAAATGCAGATGCCAGGAGCCCACCAGAGGGTTGCTGCTTAGGGAGAGGCAACGACAACTGGTTCAATCGTTTCTTTACTTTGTTGTATCTGTTATTTTCTATCACTCCTCCTGTGGAAATGAACTTTAAGGGCAACTTTACAGTGTCAGAAATTGTTTGGAGGAGAAGAGAGAGCAGATGCCCTAATTCATGTATCTGCTTCTTCCTGAGCAGCTCTTAAGTGGATAGCAGTTCCCAGAGGCCTTTTTTGTTCCCTGTTTTTCTTTTCCTGTGCTTAACGACACAGGCTCTATCTGATCTTCTTGCAATGACATCTGGGACAGCCTCATATTACATTAAAATATGTTTTTACTGTCTGTTCAGGAATGGAAGGGCAATCTGACATGATAGGTTTGAGCATGTGGTCAATTTGTGTTACAATTTACATAAAGAAATGTAATATTATTGCTATCCTATCATGTTAATAAATTTGTGTACTTTAATTAAGACTGAAAGTTCCAATATACTTCACAGAACAAAATCAGAAATATAATTTGTTCGTGAAATGAGCTGGAGACCTTGCAGAGGTTATAGGTCTTTTCATCTATGTGTGCACATGTCTTCTACGTCTCCTTACTCATTAATTCACACAGGTCACTAACTTGGACTGAAAGCTGAGCTGTAACATTCAGGAATAATTTATACAAGCATGGAGAATACTTTGAGGTTTAAGAAGGATGCATAAAAAATGAGAATGCCCTGCTTCCTGAGCACACCTGACACTCTGAAATGCCCCTGCAGCCTAGTCTGCACATCATGAAAAACCATCCAGTCCTTTCACTTCACTGTCTACCATGAGCTTTCAGCCTGAACCAGGTCATGAGACTTTTTTCTGCTGCATAGACATGACTTGGGATTAAAAATCATACTGACTAAAAAAACCCAAATAACCAAGACAAACCAAAACCCCAAAATGATATAATGCTAAGATTATAAAGTACTTGTCGTAATTATTACATTCTGAAGTAGTGACAGGATCAGACCGTGGACTAATAGAAATGATATTATTAGTTCTCATAAATGCATACCTTACAAAGTATAAATGTAGATAAATAATTTTTAGGGCTTCCAAAGTTTATATACATATATTAAAAAGAAATCTTTCAATATCTAAAAAGGAAAATGGTTCAGACAGAGCAAAAACATAGTAAATATAAACCTTAATACACCAGAGTGCAAAATTCATAATTCTTTGACCATTAAGATGTCTCAGAGACTGTTCCATTTGTCCTTGACTTTGGGCAGGTATTTCAGTCACAGCTGTAGGGTCAGCCAATTACTCCATCAAATCCAGGCTGCTGTCAGAGGAATTGTTTAGTGGAAAACCTGACAGAAGCACAATTCACACCATCCTGCAGTTCTGCATCAGTGTAGCTAACTCAAACCACTGGAGTTCAGATGAAGCAATGAATAGGTAAATGAGTTTGAAATGGTTATGAAGCAACGTAGAAATCTGTAGCACTGAAGGACTTTTGCATCTGTGAAAAATGTAGCATCTGATAGGTGTATTGCTTTTAAATATAAACCCGTATTTGCTGAGAGAACTAATGTCTTTCCATGTTTGATGCCTCATGAAAATGTTTTATTATGCTTCAAATTAAGACCAGGATATTGTACATTCACATGTTCCTAACAGCCAGTGAAAACCTTTGCACTGTTAATCTTTTCAGCAGGAAATTTGGGAAGTAGGAAGCTGAGCTTCTCATTGCATTCTGCTATCTAATTCATGATACATCATTAGAAATTTTAAATCCACCCTTTTTGTCGAATACTTTTCCTTGTATTAATTGTCTAATCACAACAGACTCAACTAATAGTCCTTGTAAAATGTGGTTCCAGCTGGTTGGAAAGGTCCATCTGGTTAGAAAAATTGTCCTTATTATGGGAATTGTTGTGAGAAGGTGTATTTATATTAAATGCTAGTAAATTATTTTAAAAGGGGGTATATAAAGTTGTAGTGGAGAGTGACAGGAAAATCATGAAGAAATTTCCATTTAATTTGCATGCACCACATCTCTGAGGCTCCAGGTACACTGTTTATCACAGAATAAGTGTTTTGAATGAAATAAATATGGATTCACATTTTAAAAACTATCTATGCCAGATATTCCTACATGGGTTTTTCTTGATGGTTCTGGTAGTCTGATAGTATGAAAAGTGTCTACAGATAGAAACATAGGATTAATTTAATTTAGTTAAAAGACTTCATAATAATGTCGTATGATGGATTGTGAGAAATTCTGACTTTAACTCTGCCTCAAACATCCAACATAGACAGTAATTATTGATTTAAATAACTGTTTCAGAAATTAAACTAACAAACATTTTTAGTAATACTGATATTTCTGAGGGTGAGATTGATTTTTTCACCTTATCTTCTGTTTTATAAGACATGACGTTTATAAGACGTTTATAAGACGTCTCCATAGCTATCAAGGTAGCTCGATATTGGTTCTATGTGCACAAAACTTCGTATATTTATTCAGATATATATAAAATCTATAATCTCTAAATTGTAATTGATATATCTCTATAGTGCATTAAGATCAGGTATTCATAGATGGGATTCATGTAGCACTATTATAATGTTTTGTATGAGACAGAGATGTTGCCTCAAGCCTTCAAGCAGTGTGAAGACTTCAGGCCTCATGATTTTTGAGAAATTGAATTCAGAATACAAGTCTTTCTCTTTTAGTCAGTGTGAAATGGAATCAAATGAGGTACATAAAGATTTTCAAAACTATGGTTAACACTGAATAAAACAAAACCAAAATATATCTATAGATATCGCTTCAGTGCAGATGTTAGACAAATACTGCCAATCCAAATGTACTGTGACAAGTATCCTCTTTTCTCCTCCTTAAATTCGCTTGCTAATATGAGAGGCAGAAGCTCACTTTATCAAGTAAAAGCTGATTTGAGTCAAGCAGCTGTGTCTTGAGTTAAGACAACATACACTGTGAGATTCTCAGTAAAATCACTGGGGCTAGCAATATTGTAGAGACACAGACAAAGCCAAACTATCACGAGTGAAGGTTCATTAAACTAGCAGTGCAACTTCAGTGCTTATTCTCAAAAAGCTTTGTTTTCCATCCATACAAAAAATGTAATTAACAAAAATTGGTACAGTATTCCTCCAATTTAGAGAACAAGTATCATTCTAAATCCATAACGTTTTTTCAGAGATTAAAATTAATTTTAAGTTATCAGATTCTTTCATAAATTGAGAATATGCTGATTTGAGATAACATTTCTTTCCAAAATACTAGAAAAATCTATTCTGATCAACACAAAGAGGACATAGAGGTGATTTCTGACACTGCCAAATGAAACACTCTTGATGCTGAACACAGCTTCATGGAATAAAAGCCTATACAGTAGTGCAGAATATCAATTGTTCATCTCATTTATTTCTTCCTATTGGGTATATGTGGAGTGGCATCCTAGCTGAGTGTTAATGAGGAATTAATTAGAATTAAGTGCTTCAATAGCAGTTGGTGATTATTAGCTTTTTTTAGGATCAGGCAATTCAATTCTGAAGCATTTCTCTCACATTTCCAAAATGGGTATAAAACAAATAGAAAGGCCATTATTTCTCTTCTCCCCTCAAGCCTTGAATTTGCATTCCTTCATATAGTGACATTTTTAGGGTGATTTTTATTGACAGTATTAGAAATCTGCCTCTCCTGCCTATCCAAAGGCAAAGGACTGTCCAAGTTTTCAGTAAGCTTTTTATACATAGCTTCCATCTCCGCTGTGAAGAAGGCCTTTCTAACAGAGCAAAGGTGGTGTCTTGTGTCTGTGCTTGCTCAGTTCTCAGCCTGTCTGCTTAGCTGGCAAGCCTTGCATCGTGTCTATGGATATAGAAGAAATCCAGCATCTTATAGGATATGAAGTTTGAAAACAAATCGATTTTCCATGAATCAGAAGACATCTGCCAGGTGATAATGACTTAAGGTCACTGTGGAGCTAAGCTAGATGTGACCCAGAGACCACAGCTGAGACCTTTGGTATTCCTTCAGACTGAAACAGATTAGACTTGCTGTGAGTAGCATCTCTATGCATTTTCAGTCATCACTGAGACTGGCAATTTTAATTTATTCCTTATCAATCTGATATGATAAAATAAGCAGGAACACCTTCTTAAAGAGGCAATTTCTTCATATTCTGGCAAATACAAGGGAAAGTGACAATGGTGTAACTGAAAAGCAGTAGGAATTGCAAAGAAGGAAACTTCTACAATCTTGCTTCTTTTTTTAAATAGTACTTAACATTTCTTTTGGGAAGCTTGTAGCTGGATGGAGCAAAGTCTGATTTTTTCTTCCTTCAAAGTATTTTATGAGTATTATCATTAGGGAGTGGTGAAGATGATGATCCTCTGATATGAAAACAAGATGAGGTAAAAAGAAAGATACCATGCTTTTCTATTAACTTTACAGTTCCTCAGTTTCCCTAGTGAGGGTGCTGTCTGGGCTTTCCCTGGCAAGCCAGAGCTACAGAAGTGTGTGGTAGGATTTAAAACTTGCACACTGCCCTGGGCAGTGCTGTGGGGCTAACACAGTCCTGTTTAGAAATGCTGCTAACTCTGTATATGTAAATGGCAACTTCAAAAATCAGCATTTTTAAGTCAGCCAAGCTGAAAAATCCTAAAAGGTAATTTGAATTTCACTAATTTCATATCAATGAGAAGTTAAAAATGTCTACAATAATATTTCAAATAATAAAATGGAGTTTACATGTGCTCCCAGACAACATAAAATGAACATGTACTGCACACACAGCCAAAGGAAGAAGGCCAATATGGGCTCATAAAATATAGGATGAAAAGTATGATTAATAGAAGCAACAGGATTTAAATAACTTACAATTTTGTGAGTTATTCACCTCAGTCAGTTACTGTATTCTAACACAAAATTAACGTGGCCTTCATGTTAAAATTTGACTAATTAACAAGCCTAGCTTTGTGCCGGACTTGATCTCCAGAGCTTGCTTACAACCTCAGCTATTCTTTGTGGTTGTGTCACAGAAAGGGAAATTTAATCCTTATCTTGGACACAAGAATGACTAACTGGACTGGAGCTGAGCATTGGTCTACTCATTATAGAGCGAGTCCAGAGAAGAGCAACAGGGCTGGTGAAGGGACTGGAGCACAAGCCCTATGGGGAGAGGCTGAGGGAGCTGGGGTTGTTTAGCCTGGAGAAGAGGAGGCTCAGAGGTGACCTCATCACTGTCTAGAACTACCTGAAGGGAAGTTCTGGCCAGGTGGGGGCTGGTCTCTTCTCCCAGGCACTCAGCAATAGAACAAGGGGGCACGGGCTTAAGCTCTGCCAGGGGAAATTTAAGTTGGATATCAGAAAAAAATTTTTTACAGAGAGAGTAATCAGGCATTGGAGTGGGCTGCCCAGAGAGGTGGTGGATTCACCATCCCTAGAGATTTTTAAACTGATATTGGACGTGGTGCTGAGTGCCATGATCTAGTAAATGGACTAGAGCTGGACCAAGGGTTGGACTCGATGATCTCGGAGGTCTTTTCCAACCCAATCGATTCTATGATGCTATGATCCTATAAGTACTGAATACACAGAGACCAATTCATCTCAGTTCTTCTAAAAGTACCTGCCTTTTTTATTTTCTTAGGCACTGCTGCCTGTGCAACATGCTATTCAAGCTTAACATAGAAGACCCAGTAATGTCATGTTATTTCTTGTATCCACACAGAGTTCAAGATTATTGGTAGCAATATCACTTCTCCTTTTTTCTAATTATCATGTATCAGCAGAGTAGAAGACCAAAGTTTTCTACTAATGCCTGCAAATCTACATAGTAATTACCACTCATCTTGCTAGCTTTTAAGAATATGCAAGTTACTTCTAATTTAAAAGGTCTCTTTATGAAATAAGAAATGTTTGCAGCACTGACTGAAGACAGCATGGCTGTGTTGACTCAGGCTTAAAAAGAAAGGAGCAAAGTATATTGCATACTAATAAGTATGCAGTCTCTAACACAGAGCTTGAACTTAGCCAAGGAGGATCAAAAGGTGTGTGTATGCAATTTTTTATAGTTCTACCCTAAATTTTATATGTCTTAGTGAACCAGAGTGTTTATGAATTATTGGAAAAATTACTGTTGCAGAGTCTACAACATCACAACAGTTTCATACATACCAAAAGTATAGTTATTAGTGCATTTATACATAAATATGTATACATACATATATGTAAACTTTTTACTGATAGATGACAATGAGAAAATATTTAGTTCTAACTAATCATCTTGCTAAAATAGAAAAGATGTCCATATATGCATAAACGATCCTGCAGCTCAGAATGGCTCAGCAGAAATACCATCTTTGTAAGGGTATCTTCACTAATTGGATTAAAAGTGAAATTATTATTGAATTAAGGGAATTTCTGTAAATTCCTAAGCCAAGCATGAATTTAATGCATAGTATGCCATACTCATTTTAATTAATGAAGAGGGGAAAAAAAAGAAAATAGAGAAAAAAAAGGAGAAGGTAGTCTGGAAAGATCGTGGTCAATTATGCTGAATTGTGTCAGAGATACAGCATTAACTGTTTTAAATAATGAACAATGTCAGTCTGAGACCAACAAGCAGTTTTGTAAGCAGGCAAAATCACAAATTATGATCCTTTTATGGACAAAGAGCAAAATTCATCTCAAGCCAGGGAAAATGAAGGTACTCTTGCTGAAAGCCTATTTTGTAAGAAAGAGTAATGACATGTCATGATCCTGTGGGAATATGTTCCTGCGACAAGGACATCAGTGGGAAAGAAAGGGCAAGTTCCATAGTTGCATGAAATAACTTTTAACTGCTCCTGATGCATGGCTGAATCATTATCACATAGAGTTAAAGCCATGAAGGAAGAGAGATCATCCCTGTTTGAAAACCTACATAAGCCAAGGTCTGGTTTTCATCTGAAATACAAGGCACCACTGCGAAACATTTGTCCCATATTGAGACAGCCCTTGAAGAGCCCAGGCACCAAGTAATATATATTTTTTGCTATAAGACAGGATTTTACTTTGAGGTATTAAAAATAAAAATGATTTATGTGAGAAAGCAAGAACAGCACTGTGGGGTCAGATTCAGTATCTCCAAATATCCTGTCTTTGACAGCAGCCAGAAGCAGATGCTTAGTAAAAGATTATAAGAATAGTGAGCACACAGTAATGCTTTCCTGTAATACCCTCTCACCTTCAAGAATTCTGGACTATAGCCACTTTCTGAGCCCTAGACCGCAACTCTATGACTATTGCATTGTGCAATATTCAGAAACACACATAATACTGGTGTATACAGATAAATACAGGAAAAATAGTATATACTATATGTATATATTCATGCATATACAGACAGCTTTATGACTATCTGTACATATATATGTCTAGCATAGATTCACTTAAACTTTTTCCTTTTTTTCATAAATTTGATGCTAGTTTATTAAATGCCAGGAGTGTTCTGTTTTGCAAAATGCATATCATACAGTGGATCACCAGGCCAATTTAATTCAGTATAATAGCTTGTTCTTGCCTTCCCCTTCTTTTGTGTTCATGAGAACATCTTTGACTTATGAATGTTATAATGTCTTCAATTTGCAATAAGCTTTTTGTTGGAGGGATTTTACAGCTGGTTAAAGCCCATTAAGTGGGAAGTAAATATGACCAGGACTTAGCTCTTCCTGTTTTCAATGGTTTGGTTTTTAAATTTTGGGGATTTGGCATTAATTTAAATTTATTTTTTTCTGTTGGAGATAAAAAGAGATACATTTTGAAGCTATTAATTTTAATTCTCCAGAGAATAAAAAAAATGCCTTAAATTTGTAAATTAGAGTTTTATCAGAATGAGTTTTCTAGTTTATAAAAAATGAACCATATAGTCATAAAACATCTCCATGCCAAATATTAATAGCTACAAGGGTCAGTCTTGGCTATGCATGTGGGTATATATGTGGGAGTGCATACAAAAGCAGTGCTTTATAAAGCTGCAAAACTGGAGCAAGCATTAAAGCTTTCACAATACTAATATATATACAATCAGAAAAAAAGAATTTTCACTGATATCCATTCTTTAATCTTATAACCTTCATGTCCATAAAAGTAGGTGCCTCGCAATTAAGAGAATACAGTCTGACATTAAAATCATTGCATAATATGCTTGACAAATTTTTAAAAACAACTATATATGCTTTTCTTTCAAGTGGTTTCTATTAATTTATCAATAGACTTTGCATGGCTCAGTGTTTGACACAGTAAAATCTGTGCAGGTAAATCTCCTACAGCAAGATTTTCCATCAATGCTTGGACAATAATGTATGGAAAACAAACTAGTAACTGAATGTTTTTCATTTGTAATGAAAAGGATTTGTCCTAATCCTGCCAAAAGGATGGGAAATGATGGCATTAATACCAAAGCAGATGCCAGGCTTTCATAGCACACCTCAGAAGAAGAAAATTTAGTATCTTTAAGAGCTCCATATATCCATGAGACGTCATTGGCATTGCTTTGCTGCGGGGACAGACTTAATAATGTTTGCAGGTAAATGAAGCAAAAATATAAACAAAAAATGGCACCTGCCAACCTAACTTCATAAGTGGGCTTCTGAGCTCATCCTTTGTTAGAGCCAGCAAGTGAATGATTCTTTTAAAAATTCATTTCTCTCTTCCATTTCAGAGAGGGATAGTTTTCTGACACTTGAAGAGTTGCTGACCTGTATAGTTGGACAAAGCACCAAGAATCTGATACCTGTTGCATTTCCCATCCGAGGGCCTAGTGCTGAATTAAGCATAAAGGATGGATTGTCTGTAAGAAAGGTAGAATAAGGGGGAGAGTGTTTGAGAAAAAAGTTGAAGAAAATATTTTTTTAGAGATTTTAAAATTTTGAGAAATTTCGGTTCATCCTGAGGACTCTTTTTGTAGAAAAGCTGTACAGCTCAATAAACAACTGTCTACTCAAGCTATCGCTTGCAAGAACATACTGCTTTTTTTAACTGCAACACAGATTGTGTGGGGGAAAACTCCTACAGATTAAAGAAATAAAGGAAAGGTGGAGCATAACTTCATACCCTGACTCGGCTGACACCTGTAATGTCCATCATGACATTTACCTAATTTCAGTAGAAATTAATTTATTATAATATATTTCCATTTTGTGTTTTAACTTACAATGCAGCTTTGTTTTTATCAGCTGCAGATGACTAGGACCTTTTTTCCTAAGCATATGAACTACACAAAGGAGTTGAAATGTCCCAAGGAATTCAGAATGAATTAAACTGATTTGTATTACATAGAGTGTGTGGCTGGTGTCTACAAAACACAAAAAAATCCTTCAGGAATAAGGAAGAGCTCAATTCTAATTATTGTTTGGTCTTGTTTCTTTCTTTTCTTTTTTTTTTTTTTTTACTTCCCTCTGATAAAAAGTATCTTTATTTGAATATAAACATGTGCACAGGCACACTGGAGTAGAATTTCCAAAAGTTCATGAACAACTTGGGTGTACAAAACGTTCAATTTTGCCCAGGTGAATGGTGCTAAATGTGGTGTCTTTTTAAACCTTAATTTATATTTTCTGCCCTCTTACAGTATTGGCCCACCTCTCTAAACATATATTTGTACCACCTCCCTAAACATACATTTTTAGTCAGGTCTCTTCCATCTGATTAATACTGCATACAGTGCACCTTATATATTCCTTATCTCAGTATATTTAATATCTATGAATGAAGTTGTTTCAGCAGTGCCACATGCCAAATATGAGCTCACAGTTTTAAATGAATGCTTCCTCAGCATTTTCACAGTGTCATAAACAGTGGGTGGAAGGCAAGTTTCCAGAAGATTCTGCATATCTGAGAGTCATAGCATGAGAGTCATAACATGGAGCCAGGAAGGTTTAATTCATAAAGAAACAATGCTCTGTAGAGTAATTACTCCCAGGGGCTGAATTTGCAGTTATCGTATTCTCCTTTGAAATTGTGTTTGTTGGTTTGTTGGGTTTTGCTTGTTTTTGTTTTGGTTTGGTGTGGGAGTTTTTTGTTTGTGTTTTTTGATTTGTTTTTGGTTTTTTTGGTATGATTTTGGTTTTGATGGGGGTTTTTTGTGTTTTGTTTTTTTGATTGGTTTTTTGTTTGGGTTGGGTTTTTTTATTGTTTTTGTTTTGTTTTTCCTAGGAGTGGGAACACCAACAACTGTGCACACACAGGAGTGAAAAGAGATAAAGAGTGCACAGTCTTTCCTCTGACACCTACTCTGCTCCTCCAGGTACACCAGCCTTTCTAAAATTCAGATTATAACCTCTTTTCTAATATGCCTTGAAACTTTCTTTCTAACTTTCCTTACAGAATACCTACAAGTTCCCAATTTCCTTTTCAGCTAATAAAACTTCGCACATGACTTTTCTTTCTTTCCCCACCTGACACAGGCAGCCACTGGAGGCCTGTTTGTAAATGCAACTGAATTTCTGGCTGTTAGTTCTCTTAACTCTCAGGTGCAAAAAATGAGACATTGAATACTGTGTATTTTACACTACATCCCCATAAGCTGGGGCAAAGTCAAAGCATTACCAAGAAGGCTACAGGAAGCATTAAGTTATAAATATCAAAATGCATCTTCATGTACATCATTTGGACTGGTTTTGTGTAGACATTTGTTATTTTGACTACAGTTTAATACCCTTGCTCATTTATCAAACTCAATTTAATCTATTAACAAGTGATTTTAATTGCAAACAAATGTGGTGTCTCCTGAATGCTGAGGTAGAGCCTGGCCTACCTGCTGCACTGCAGTGCTAAACTGTGTAGACACATTCATTAAATGAGTGGCTTTTTGAGAAAGACTTCAGGTTCTTGTGCTGTGCTGGGGTCATTCCCCAAGTAATTAATCTGCCAGCCATAGGGGAGAGACTGAGCCCAGCCTAGGCTCCATCCTCAGTGGGCCATCTGTTTGCACACGGATTCAGTCTCAAGGGAAGTGCTGCAGGATACTCTGGCACACATACTTCATGACCATGGCTGTGCTGCATGATGTGGATTTGGTCTTCTGCAGCCGAAGTCTGCTGCTTAGGTAAATGATTCTGTTATTACTATTATCAAATACCACTCTCAAACATTCCAAATAGTCAGAGAAACTTAACATTTTCTGTTGGTTCCCATTACTTTCCACAAGAAGGCGGTGTATATGTACAGAGATGTCTGATATAAAGGGGAGAGAATGCAAAATAGGATGGGAGATCACCCTTCTTTCAACAGTTTCTTTCTCCATCCATTAAGTATGTGATAGAAAGATTAGATTATCACATGCAACTCACCTTCAAGTCAGGCACCTGAGTTTTGTAAGAGTGTATGCCAGTCAGGTGTCTGAATTACCTGGGCAGAATTCTACCAAAAATCAAGTCTGCTTTTCAGTGATTTTAATATAAATAGGTTTCTCTTACTTGTGGTTTTTCCTTTCACTTATTTCCTCCTTGAAAATGTGTTTACTTGGTGTTGTTTCAATTTGCTGTGACAATCAACAGCATTTTAACATCTATGTGAAATATTTCTTCCTAATGTTCCCAAACTCTGAAGCTAACAGTGCTATTAAGTGCTGAAAATCCTTTGTTTTATTAATGTTCTCCAGAGTTAGATAATCCCTATGATCCTCCTGCCTAAAACTGCTCTGGAACAGATACCTGATGAATTTCAAACAATGAAAAGGCCAACACTTTAGCTAAGCTCCTGATCTATCTTGTGTTTAAAATTCATGAATTTGCTTAGCACATTAGCTAGCTCCCTGATTTAAGATTAGAGGAAAAAATAGAAGCAAGACTGAAACCTCCATGTTCATATGTCATAAGACTCTAAGATAAATGAGAACAAAAAATAAAGCTGAAATAAAAAGTGAAAAATGTCTTTTCTATTCATTTCTTTACGTCTGTAATCCAAATTCTAGGTGAAAGAAAAAAAGGAATTTCTCTCATTATGAAATTATGCACTGTTTAGAATAGTTTCATCCAAATATACTTAAGAAGGTAAAATATTTAATTACACTTACCATTTAGTACATCATTAACCAAACACTTTGGTATATTTGTTTTAAATAGATGCAAAGGAATTGTTCATATACTTAGTTTGTAGTGATGATCACAATCTCTGTAAGTATGACTTAATACAAAAAGGACTATGTCTAATATATCTCAATACTAAATGTAGTTCTAGCACTTAAAAAATAAATCGAATTTCAAGACTGATAAATATGGGCTCCATTTGCTGATAACTTTGCCAAGCTTGAATCATTTGGGCTAAAATAATCCAGAAGTGTTTGTAACAGTCAGATTTTGTGTTTTGTTTTGTTGGGTTTTTTTCCATTTGAAAAGAAAATTTTTTTTCTTTGCCTTTTTTTTTTAATTTATTTTTTTTAAACCAGAGCACTTTGCTCAGGTTGCAGTCAAAGAAATGGTGGTGCTATCTTAATTTGTCTTCCTAGTGCCTAGCCTTTTCAATAGAGTTACATAATTATATACTAGTTTTTTCCACTGACCATTGTTTCATCCAGGATAGAGGAAAGATGCACCTCAGGGAATAGATCAGGACTGTCCTTGTCATTGTCACAGGCCCTCTGGAGTCATTTACTGCAGAAGACATCAGGTGTACAGCAAGCGAGGCAGGAGACCGAGATGGGCGAAGGGTCTTAGGAGGAAACCAGCAAAATGGTGCAGCAGGCTTGAAGTAACCTACTTCTCACAAATACATAGTTGTTAGAATGCTGTATTAGCACAACCATGCTGCTTCTTGTATCTGAATCATTCATTCCTGCCCCAGATATCTCTCAACTATCTGCAACGTACCATGTAGACACACATAATTGTGTGATCCTTATGTTCTAACTTCCTCTATTGAGGCTCTAGGGTCTGATTTGCAGAAATTGTGTACACTCACAGCTGCCATGGCTGTCTGTGGGATGCTGCTTTGAGCATCTAAACTGCTGTATAATTCCTAGTACTTCACAAAATCAGGTTCTGTGTATCTTTGATTGAATGAGAAAATTAGTGGGCACTTTGGACATTTGTATCTGTGTGCCTTTAGTTCTCAATCTGTAAAATGGAGATGATAATTTCATCAGATGGTTGTGGAAGTAGTCATTAGTCTAAGCAGAGCACTCAGATACTACACAGACAAGTACCAGAAAAAAAAGCCACAGGAAATGAATAACTCTGTATTCAGAGCAGGGTTTAAATAACTTGCAGTAAGTAATGTGTTGAACTGCTTATTGGGCGCAAATGAGAAAACAGCTATTGAATAGGTGCTCATTACATGGACAGTTGCCATTCTCTGAGATGAGATCAACAGTAAAGAAAAAAACATTGTGAACCTGTAATTAAATACTGCATCAAAATCCAAATGCAAAAAAGATACCCTGGTATGTTTGCTTTTTAAACTATAATACTGATATTCCTTTACTTCTGACTGCTTTACTCTGTGCTCTTCCTCATTTTGTTTATTTTTTATATAAAAAAATTGGGCTACAAAAACTGCTATGACTCTTTGGCTGAATCCTATGTCTCCCTAAGCAGCTGGAAAATAACATTTGAGATTACTTATGTAATGTTTACCTGGTCTTTGGACTGCTTTGTTTAACTTGGAAGAGTGATATGAGTAAAGTGTGGACAAAATAGGTTTCTGATTGGTTGTGTCCTATGCCTATCTTTTCATAATTCATTTAACGTGAGAGATGGATTTTGTTTCCTGTGATCCTAATTTTGTTTGTGCAATCCAGTGTAGGCTTCCTATCCATTCTGAGAGTAAAACTGATTTCGAGGGAAATGACTCTGTGACCATCGATCTACAGTATGGACATCTTAGTGAATATAGCAAATAAAATTCTGGTTTTTACTCTGAATTTTTTTAAGTGCTGTTTGGGAATATAATCAATGAATTGCTATAGAAACTTTTTGTTGGTATAGTTACAACAGCTGTAGGCCACAGAACTGTTTTCACTGAAATGTGAGATGAAATTATAAGCTACTCTTTTGACAGTAATGTGCCACTGCAAATGTGGTAAACCTCAGTCAATGGCAGTAGAAGGGATGCACCTTACATTTCTATCATTCCATCACATGTGATAGAATAAAATGATACTTTTCACACTGATTTATTTCCAACAGACAGCTTATCTAAATTCAGCAAATTTAAATACATTAAACAATGCAAATAAGCAAAGCTTTTGCATCAGACTTTCCAGAATTAGCAACAAATGCTCATGATCTCAAGAAGTTTCTCTCCAACTCTGAAGGAACTGAAATGTGGGTGATACCATCTATCCAGAATAGGATTAATACTACTGCAGTTTAGAAATCTGCTGTGTATACTTTGACTCCATGAGGAGCAGTTTCATCTCCCTTCATAGTCAATGAAAACATTTTAAAACCCAATCTGTCTAGCATATTAGGATGTCTATTTCCAGATGCGATGGACAACATACAGAAATTCTTATTTCTTGGTTTATTATGAGAAGCTCAGGGAATATGGACAGGAAAAATGCACATTTGGTCATGGTGTCCCAAATTTTTGTAAGTAAATTAAAGTAGTAATCTGCATGAGCAGTGAAATACCTCCATCTAAACTGCCAACTTATCTGAATGGTCCCTGCCACGGGTAGGGTTGGGGCCAACTGGCATCACCCAACTAGTCCTTTGGTACATAGTGGGAGTCAGCAGGTGGCCTGGCCTAGGAGTGAGACAGCAAATCCAATACTGTTTAATTTACAAGTGTTCCTGGGGTATATATAGATTGTACTCCATTACATATATGCCTGTAAGTCAAAGACATCCATTCTGCTCTTCAAAGAACTTTATTAGCTGGAGATAAGAACAAACAGGGCAATAACAAGTTCATAGTACTAAATCTCTGAACTTATAAATACATTTTAGTATTTCTCTTCTAGTAGCAGTCATGCTATCTTTCTCTTCTTATGCAGGATTTGAGTCTTTAAACATATTTTTAATGAGCTCTGCCCTTACAAGTAAATGTTTATGGTTAGGCATACTAAGTAAAATATCTTTGAGGTCAGAATGTCATCTAGTGTATCAATAGGAGTGATATACGACTTCCTGTGTGGCAGATATTATTCCGATAGCTCTAAATCCTAATTTCTCTTTTATTTCTCTATGTGTGATAATCTGAGATTAGCAGTAAAAGCACCAGGAAAGCAAATCACCTTCTTATGTGATTAGGTTTCAAGTAAGTGGAGATATATCCAGGGAATGTGTTTTGTACATTTCAACTACCAAAACAAAAAGGGATCAAGGTAAAGAAAAGGAGTGAAGTGCGTGCTGGAATTTTTAATATTTCAGCTATTTGAACAGTAACATCCTAAATCTCCTCTTGTATATTCTGTGAAGGATCCAGACAGGACTGATAACAGTGTCTCAGATATTTCAGACTCTGTAATATGCATACTAAATTTAAAACAGGCAGGTAATGGTAAAATGCAGTAACTATATATACTTTCTTATGTACAATATAAAGTGACATATCTGATCCATGTGAAAAGATGAAAAAAAGGTAGAGGGGTCATATTAACTGAGACAAAGGTAAATCAGCCAGTCGAAGGTTGTGTTTTTGAATGAAAGGGTAATAAGATAGGCAGGCAGAGAGTGGATTAAAAAAGAATAATGATAATAGATACAGCAGGGAAATGTGCTGTAATTTTGAGTTCTGCAGCTACAAAGATTAGAATGCAAAGGTGATAAGCAGTTTCCATTCAGTTCTTTGTATTCTTCCTTTCTAGCTGGGCCGCTGTTATTTATCATCTATTTGCAGTTTCATATTCCTTTCACTTTCTGTCTGTCAAATCCATCCTCCCACCCCCTCCTGTTTTTTAACCTCTTCAAATTGCATCTTCACCTTTTATCATATATTCTTCTTTATTCTGGGTCATTCTTTTTTTATTTCTTGTAAATGCTTCCCAGTTTGGTCTACATTGTGGATATGACTCAAATTCTGAACTTAAAATAAAAAGAACAATTCTTCAGGAATTTTTGGCTCTTCATTTCCAAAGAAACTTTTGGAGCCAGTCTTCCTGTTTCATTAGTTTAACACTTAACGCTGCTGATGTGGGTTTCTCTGGAGGAATCAGAATGGAATTGCTTGTGGAAGCCCAAGGTATGATGAGGACTGATTCAGTATGTTGTTTATGGTCTTGTTTCAAGTATCCCCAAGTGTGGATGTTCTTCTTTTCTGGGCAGACTGTAACAATATTTGATCACTTCAACCTGGCAAGGCCGACAGCAAATTTGGCCAATTAAGACCAAGGCAAAGTAGGAACCAGGTATTGGTGTGTCTTTCTTTGAGTATAAATAATAGGAGATTAATATGATATATAAGTAAGGTTTGATATTTTAAATCATGAAATCGAATGAGAAAATAAGAATCTGTTGCTTTGTTATTTCATTTGATCTCTAAATCATAGTGATTGCATAGGACTAGGTGTAAGCAGTTTGGGAAGCTCGTACCAGCCGATGTTCCTCATTGCATGGACCAGATCATCACTTAGAAGATTTGGATGGAAAGAGATTGTGAAGTTTTCTAAACTCACTCTGTGATAAGTTTCCCAGAAACTACCTTTTGCTCAGCAAAGATAGAGGATTTGTACTCAATGTATACGTGGTAAAACTGACACATATTGCAGCTGGCATAAGTAATGGTCAGTGGCCTAAGCCTGTGACTACTGGAGGACATAAAATACAGGAAATTGAAAGATTGTTCAAAATTCACTTTATTGAAATGTCTTAGGTCTTCAGAAAGGGACAACAGTTGATAATGCGACTTTGTTTTGTTTTATTTTTATTTAACTCAGGTAAAAGCTATCTTATTTTTAAGATTTAAATCAGATATACAATTGAAAATTTTGGCCTAAAGTCACTAAAGAGTAGTGTGTCCAAGTTTTAATGTGGCAGAGGAGCACATACTTCAGTAATTTTAGTACATTTTATATTGGGGTGCAAAGCATTTTGCCAACAGACTGCCAATACTTAGAGCAAGTGAAGTCTTTCACTAAGAAAATCTTCCAAAAACAGGGAGAAAGAGAAACATACTTGTTAATAATTATTATTCTATGACAGACAGCATTTACTTGCACTTATAGCTTGTGATTGTGAGTTAATTGATTCATAAGTTTGTTTCTGACATGAAAATTAACTCTATACAAGAAATTATATCGTATGGTCCTCAATCTTAGACAAAAACTCCCTCACAAAACAAAAGAACCTCCAGAAAATTAAATAAAACAGAAATAAAGAGAAAATAATTGAGCAAAATGCCATTTAATTGGTAGAACTAGTCAGGGTAAAATAGTCAAATTAAATTCTACCTATTAGATGCCTGCTGCACCTTATACTAAGCACTCAAAAGCTGGGGTCTATGAAAGAAAAAAAAATCTCTAAGAAAAATGCTTTCAGTTAACCTGTATATTGGAAGCACTGACTATATAAATCTTTCAAACTTAGAACATTTGTGAAATATATTAAATCAATACAATTTATTCAGAAAAAAAAGCTTAAATGTGCAATCTTACAGAGGTGAAACATGTTCATGTCACCATTATTCTGTGATAACTCAGTTCTTAATGCATTCAACTGTGAACTGCCTACTGAATAGAAACAATGGCTCATAATGGCAAAATCCATTTTCATATCAAGTGAAGAAAAGACAATTTACATGTCACCTCTACTCCACTGCCTGGCATTGTCATTAAAGAAACAATCGATATTGCTCATTTGTGAATTAAGTATGTGAATATATAAAAAGCATTAACATCTGTCAAACTCTAGCCCTTTCAGTACATTTGGAGGTCTCACATTGTTTTCAAGTATTCAAAAACCTTGTGAAAGCTTTCTGATTAAAAGCCTTTCTCTGCTTTTTCAAACATTCAATTCCAAGTCACAGTAAGAAAGATCTTGGCTACTACAGAAGACTTTGCTTCATAGACCGAAGCTAGTCAGAGATTAATTGCAGATCCAATGTATTTATTGAGTGACTCAGACCCAAAATTCACAACAGCCAGATTGTGCTCTGTAGCCATGGGAGGGCTGATTTCAGTGCTATTTAGCTGAAGCCTATAGGAATTCTGAAGGCCTCTTGGACTCCTGGACACAATACTTAAAACCCACAGGGAGAATTTATTTGAAATACTATTTGCAAGGCTGACAATTCAGCAGCTTAAAATGTCATCAAAATGGTGTATGAGGGACTACTGTAAAACCAGGGATTTCATGGGGATGAAACAGTCAGTCCCTCTAATTGTGACTGCAGGTAGTGGAATTCTGACTTTTTTCTGTTCTACTTCTGTTAAATCTTTCCAGAACGCATATATGTGAGGGTAGGTCTGCAATATTGCTCATATACACTTATCCATAATCATTATTTAGACAAGGAAGAGAAGTACTGTACCCTAGCTACAAACACCTTGGGTGGGGGGCATGGATTGTGTGTGTTTATTTATTTGGTGGTGTGGTTTTGGTTTGCTGCCTTTTTTATTTTTTTCCCCAACTGACTGACTACATACAAAACTAAATTTTTAGGTATTCATTTCTGGCTGCAAGACAAATGCTTGTTGAATTAATGCTACTAAACTGTCCTAAGATCAAAAATACAGGATGGTTGCATTCAGTCTGTATGTTTTCTAGTAGTTAAAAGAATTTAAATATCTCCCTCCCCATGGTTAAATTTTGAATTGCTCTAAGGACTGGTTTGGAAGAGTGTGAGATGGCTGGGGCCAAAAATTATCAAGAAATATGGAAACATTTTATCAGTAGACAGCTAAGTTACAGTGACCTGGAGTTCACTAGTATAAGCCCAAGGATGCAGAGTGGGAAAGGATGCAAAGGTACAACCATTCCCAATACAGCTCTTTGACTATAAATACATGGGTTATAAGATGAAGGACATTAATAATATTTTTAGTCATGAAGAATAATCTTAGACCCACTTTCCCAGTGAATAAACCCTAACAAAGGTCAAGAATATCTAACATATGAAAACACAAGTTAGGCAAATCAAATCTCAATGTTACAATAGAAGCATTTCATAACACTAGGGATGTGCTGAGAAAGTTTTGTGTTTTTCTTGTTTTGGTTTTGTTTGTTTAAAGAAATTACATAGTTCAGGCAGAAATTATTGATATAAGACTTAGTAGCTGAAATTCTAATCCCTGTGTTATAAAGAAGTCTATAATAATCACAGCAATTCCTTCTTTTGTGCTCAATCCAAAATTTTCTTGAAGAAATGTACTAAAAATAAGGCATGATATAAAATTTATTTCTAATGTTATTTAACTTACTTTTAATGGAAGTCTGGAATTTATTTGGAAAAAAAAGGCAATCCTGAAGACTTTTCCTAAAAAAATCTATTAGGGGTAATATTAGATAAACAAGTATACGATAATCCAAGATACCTTCTTTCCAAGAGAGGACTATACTTGTCTGAAACACTTAAATATTTCATAAGAAGTGGCCAAAGTCACCCTTAGGAATTCTTTGTTTCAAAAATACCTCAATATATCATGACATGAAGTATATTCTACCAGAAAGGACTCCAGCTATGTCCTCCTGTATGTATCTAGCAGAGACACCTGACTCAGGAAGTCTGGATGTCATGGGACTGTTTTGTGCCATTTACAGAATGTCTCTCTCATCATCTGCCTTTTAGAGAGCCTGGAGGTCTGACTGTATTCAATGAGCCACCCAAGAGGCTAATTTTAGATATCATGAAATCTAAATTGGAAGCACCTAAGGGGCCTATTTGAGTCTTGTTTCTATTGTCTGAAATAAATATTTAAATCTTCCCAACATCTTTGTAAGAATACAAAGAATTAAAGCACAGCTTAATTCCAAATCATAAATACTGTCATAATTCTAACTCAAACATTATTTTCTCTCCTCTAGAAGCCTTTATAGTCTGACTTTGAATCATGACTTTAATAGGGGTATTTTTCAAAGCAGTTTATCATACTTATTCTGGAAGAAAATGAAAGCTAATATACTCTTTGTAAAAAGTTCTAGTTTTTTCCTTCATGTCACCTTCACTGATGACTGCAAAGGCACAGTAGTTCCTACATTTTTCACTTGCCAGCTCAATTCTGGTTGTGTGATCTCCTTCACTTTTTGCCTTACCAAGCCCACAGACTGTCTTGTCTCCCTGATAATCCCACTCAGAACCTTAGACTTCTTTGTTACTGGAAGATATGATTGACCAGCACTGTTTAACATCTTTGATTGAGTACACCCTTAGCAAGTTTGCTGATGAGACCAAGCTGTGTGGTGCAGCTGACATGCTGGAGGGAAGGGATGCCATCCAGAGGGACCTTGATGGGCTTCAGAGGTGGGACCATGAAAAGCTCTCGAAGTTCAACAAGGCAAAGTGCAAAGTCCTGAACCCGGCTTAGGAAATCCCAAGAACAAGTACAGGCTGGACTGAGAATGAATTGAGAGTAGCCCTAAGGAGAAGGTCTTGCATCTGTCAGTGGTTGAGAAGTCCAGCGTAGCCAAGCAATATCACCTTCCAGTACCTAAAGGGGGCTACAGGAGAACTGGATAGGGACTTTTTATGAGGGCTTGTAGTGACAGGACAAGAGAGAATGGCTTTAAATTAAAACAGGGTAGGCTTAGTTCAATATTAGGAAGAAAGTCTTAACTGTGAGAGCAGTGAGACACTGGAATATGTTTCCCAGAGAGGTAGCGGAGTCTTTGTCCCTGGAAGTGTTCAAGGCCAGGCTGAATTGGGCTTTGAACAACCTGGTGTCTTGGAAGGTATCCCTACCCATGGCAGGGACGGTTGTAACCAGATAATCTTTAAGGTTCCTTCCAACCCAAGACATTCTATGATTCCATCTTCTCTTTGCATGTTATGTGCTCAAGTCCCCTGACAATCTTGATAGCCCATCACTGGGCCCACTTCTCTGTTTTTTCTTTTGGGGTATAACTAGACACAATATTCAAATGTCATTCCATATGTGTAAATAGAAGGGAAAAATCAACCTCAACCTGCTGGCTTCATATCTGCTAACACAGTTCTCTGTGTAGTTTGGTTTCTTCACTGCAAGGGAACACTTGATTCTCATTCATCTTCTTTGGCAAGACTCCTAGTTTCTTTTGGGCAGAACAGTTCATCTTTCTGACCGGTTGACTAGCAGCCACTACTCTGTCCCATGAGTTTATTTCATCACAGCTGCAGGACTCTGTATTTTTCTTTACTAAGCTCCATGAGGTTACTGAGAGGCAGTTTTTGCAGTCTGTCAGTGTGTCTGAATATCAGTCTGCCTGCTGGTGTATTGATCACTTTCCACATCAGCTTTGTGTGCTTTGCAAACTGCGTCATTCATGAAATTATGAAACAGTATTGTCCCCAAACACTGCCCTTAGGGATTCCTTTTACTAATCAGCTGCAGTTTGACTTTTTCTCCACAACCCACTTTATAGGTTACCCATCCACTCCAGCTCTCTTCAGTTTGTGGACAAGGATACTGTGGACAAAAGTATGCTCATGGATACTCTGACTGTGTCCCAAACATCTCTGAAATCAAAGTAAACAGCATCCACTGCCCTCCTTTCATTGATAGAGACAATCAACACAGAAGGCAAAGGTCTCCTTTGCACCATATCTTTTATCTCTTGGTGTGTGAGAAACAATTATTAGCTTAAGTATATTATTTATTTCAAAATGTCTGAAATCCTCTGAGGGATTTTTTTTTAATGGTTTGAAACTATGATCAGCTGATGCAAGCACTGGGGAGGCACAAAGGCATACATGACTGTTTGAAGGTGCAAAGGTCACTGAAATAGTAGTAGAGATAATCAAATTGCCAGTGGGGAATGGCCCTGAGGTGAATTATGCTCTGAAGTGCACTTAAGTTTCATCTTCATAGGAAGCACTAGTTGCTCCTCTCCAGAAGAGACTCTGAAACTGAATAGACAATTAAGTGAATGTGTTTCTGAGAAGAAAACAGGGAACTAAGTTGACAGTGTAAATGTACTTTCAGCTTAAAAACTGGACTCCTAATCACTTTATTATTTGAAATTTTTTCTGCCAAGTTTACTGTCACAGGATGGCAGAGTGGAAAGTACAAGGATGCCTAGGGCAGCTCTCTGAATGTATCAACATAAAAAGAGCACCTACATCAGGTATTTTCAGGCATGCTGTATGTTTCCTACTATAGGGTGGTTTCAGAACCAAAGTTCTTTAGAAGAGGAGGATTTCAAGCTTTACACTGGAACATGGAAATAGTTGGAAACCGCTGATCCAAAGGAAGACAAAAGCATTAGAATCTGACTTAATGGTTATACTGTTTACATCAGGGAACTTTTTAAATATTGTGATTATTAATGGTTTGACCCAAAATAATTCTGCAAAAAGTATAAAGATGAACAAGATCCGTGAAAACTGCAGAGTCGAGCAGGTGGAAAATCAAGTGTGAAATTGGCCAATGTTTGAGTTATGGGAAATCTAGAGCTTTATTGTTAGACACAGTGACTAGAACTGAGTTGCTGAGGTTATGCTATGTAAACAATGGCCATTTATCATGATGGAGTAACAGGACCTTTAACCCAGATTTGAAAAATGAGCAAAATTATGATTTAATTGAATGGAGCTAGACAAGGCATGACCAAAAAATGGCTTAGACCTGTGTAATGGGAATTTTACTAAGACTGAAGATAAAATGGAATGTCTAATTTCCTAAGTAACCTAAGGGTTTCTTTCCCATGTGCCATGTCTGCACAGAACAAAAGAGGACAGGACTACAGAATATTGCAAGGACAGTTAGGAAGACGAATTTATTCCTGTTGCTCTGGTTTACTCTGTCATATTGTGACAGTATTAACTTACAAGCAGCAAGACTGGATGATACCACATATGAATCCAAAGTGTTGATTTAAAAAGTGGTTGCTAACATATATCATCACTGAACCAGGAGATCTCTATCATTTGCGAAAAATTTACTCTAATTACTGTGTTTTCAGATTGTGTTTTGTGCAGACACATTTCCAGATGAGAAGATACTCATACCTGAATTATTGGAAAAATGCAAAAGTTATGAAAATGGTTTGGGTTGGAAGAGACCTTAAAGATCATCTTGTTGTAACCACCCTGCCATGTTCTGTTCAGGGTACCATTCAGCCTGGGCTTGAACACTTCCAAGGATGGAGTACTCACAACTTCTCTGGAAAACCTATTCTAGAGCCTTACCACTCTCATTAATTACTCTCATTAATTACTGTTCGATAACTTTATCTGCCTCCTTAGCTTTTTTGTTTCTTGCTGTTGTCATACTGTACAATGGGAAGATCATATTCAGAGCGATCATGACTTTGGATTGCTCATTTCAGAGGCATATACAGAGCAATCTTAACTCCTCTACAGTTTTGCTTATAAATTCATAGAATGTTATGGGTTCACCTAGGTGGGCCTAAATTTGGGCTCTGAAGTTTGGACTAGGCCGAAGCTGTCAGCTGACTTGAGCTGACCTCTTCTAGCCAGTAATTTTGTATTCCATACCACATTATGACATCATCTCCAGGGAAGTAGGAACCAGTGTGGCAGTGGTTAAGGCAGTCACTTCTCAGCCCTCCTCTTGGGAGGACGCACGATGCTGTCCCAGGGGGGATGGAGAGGGCCAGGCCCACCACTGGCTCACAGGGTACCTCAGGAAAGTAAAATGTGTTGTTCTGGGTCTCTCCTTTCTGCTTGAGTTTGTCTCCCTGGGGAATAAGTCTTTTCTTAAGTAATGTGTAGTTAGGACAGTAGAATTTGTGTGTTTGTTAAGAAGTTGAGGTGGGGAACTTGTTGTTGCAGACTTGTGTGAGTGTATATTTGTACTCTCTTCTAATTGTCTCTTTCTTTCTGTGAAAAATATATGTAGTTTTAGTATAAATGCGGTTTGAAGTGGTTTTTTTTCTTTCCCCTCTCTTTTCCTCCCTTTCCCTGGTGTTAGGAGGGAGGCTTTTCTCTCTGTGCTTGGGGGGGGGGAGGGGTTGGCAGTTGCTTATCTCAAACCAAGACATAAACATATAAAACACCTCATAATACTCCTTTATTAATGTTATGAACCTGATTAGGTGTTTTAGTTTTGCAGTTTCTATAGTGTTCTTGCTGTAGTTAGTTTATAGAACAAAAGAGCAGCTAACAACTAAGCAATGACACCACATAAAAAGAGCACCTGAAAATATAGTTGTACACTTTTTTAGCAGAACTATCAGTACAGGCTTCAGAGAGCATATCATGCCAGTGTGCAGCACCCATCATTCTCTCCCTTTAGATTACAAGGTTATCAATGAAGCTGTCAGTCACAGCAGTGCAGTTAATCTTCAGGAGCCAAAGCTGCATCACCAAACTGTCCCCACACAAGGGAAACTGCCAGGGAAGAAAAGAAAATGACTATACATCTAAATGCCACCAGGCTGAAGTGGCAGACCTTGATCCATGCTCATGGGTATCTCTGTCAGACTTCCTATATTCCCCAGAGAAAGCAGATTTTGCTAAATTCCCTTAATTAAAAAATGTGGATAACAGTGTTGAAGTCAGGAGTTTTTAGAAAATTAAGTGTATAGATAATTTTGTTACATCCTTGGATATGTCCATGATGAAAGCCATTATAAAATCCATTCAAAAAGGGAAGTGTAAGATTATACATCTTATGCACTACTTCCTTGATAGTGATTTCTAGCTGTACTGCACATTTTAGGTTGCTTTCAAACACCAAGCTTCATTTGAGACACTGCTTATTCATAAAAAAACCTTCACAATTTAACACTGGCATTCTATTAGCTTCTGCTATTTAGTTCCATATCTGTATCTTAATAACTAAAAAGGCCTGATAAGGACTTAAATGTTACTTGAAGGTTGGAAATTTAGTTACGCCATTAACTAAATGGTAAGTGATAGTAAACTGTGAGTAAAAGGTGCTGTAGCCACGCATGAAAAAGCTCGTCTTTCTTTTCTGTTAAGGGGTGATTCTTTTGGTGCTCACAATCTGTGACTGTTGACAACATAGGAATGTTTTCTGCATCTACCCCTTTGACTGTGAAACTTTATTTTCTGGTGGATGTCAATGGCTTTTGGTTTATAACATAGAAAGGAATCTCAGCATTAATGGTAGCTTAAGCATGTAATTTCTGTTAAGGGAAACTTCATGTATAATCTACCATGCACAGCCCTAAAACGCTACCTCAGTAGATTTTTTTTTCCAGAGGTGCCATTTGTGATATTGCTTGTCACAGTGAGTTGATATGCAATTTTACTTTTTATGTTACAAGCAACAGCCATTGACATTTCTCTACCTAATTCATGTCATCATCATAAATAGTTACATTTGGAACTATTACACGAATGTACTATTTATATGAGATTAGAAGTGGAATCAAAGCCAATGTTTTCCTTTGAAGGATGCAAAACTAGAAGCACATTTTTCTCTTAAACAGATGGGATCAATCAGTATAGGTTAATGTGTATTTTCAGTAATGCCTGTCCTTATTTTACCCTGTGGAACCCTCTTGTAGCTGATTTCAACAACATGAACTGCATTTTGAGGACACCTGGGAAGTAGACAGGCAACCTTACAGAAGCCAGATATTCCTTCCTTCCTTTAGGCAATTAGGGATCAAAAGATTTACACCTTTTCCTCACATAGATCTTAATTTTCAAAGTCTCTAGTTAAAATTTTCTGCTCTTTGGTTTGCACAATGTCTTTTCACTACAATTTTACTGGTAGGACACCAATTTAAAGATAGCTTAGGCCATTCCTAACAGATGGGTCTTTCAATCTGATGGAGAAATAAAGTGATTTTCCAGCCCGACTTCAGTTTTGAGGAAATGAGGTGCAGTTTCCAAAGAGTATGCTCAGTAAAAATAATTGACACCATGGCATATTGGCAATCTTCCTTAAAGAGGCCAAGCACTACCTGGCCTGTCACATTCTCACCCTGAAGAGTATGACTCTAGAAAATAGTATTATGTACTGTGGGATACTTCTAAATCTCTCCTTCATTTCTTTTCCTCTCAATTTATTCATCCCTATTAAAAATTCATTACAATACATATTGAGTGATTATTCCTTCAGAAAGAAAAAGCACTGACTTTTCAGATGCAAGTGTAGCCATTATAAGGGCAAGAAACTGTTTTATATTCAAAAGATATTTGCAGTTACATACAGAGTTTAATCTAATTTAGGTAGCTAAGCATTATTTGTTACAGTTCAAACTAATTACCTTGGACTCCTAAATATGTGTGTTGAATCATCCTTGGGAATTACCTATTTCTTTCCACTGACCCAAACAAATATTAGGCACCCAAATTAGATAAGAAAAATCCTATGTAATTTGTTTAGGCTGTTAAGTGCTGATAGTCATAGGTCAGTTCCCCTGTGTCCCAAAACACTGGGACATATGACAACACTGGCGCTGATACCATTTAGATAAATCTGTATGCACTGACATGACATGACTGTGCAGAGTGTTAATGTGTTCTGTCCCTCAGGTGGCTCACTGGCCTGTAGGCGTATTCCTGCACTTCTAACACAGTTGCTCTGGGACCAGAACTGGTTTGCACTATCCTGGTTTGGGTTGTAGATAGAGTTAGTTGTATTGAAAAAGCTGTATAATTTGATCCCAGCTGGGCAGTGAACTAGGTGTAAAGGCAGCTTCATTTGAGCGTACAGACAGATATAAAAATATCCAGCTTTTATGTGAATGCACATGAGGACTTGTGGGAGCCCATTTAAACTGCATTCAATGTACATGTTACAATTTTCCTTTACTGCTTGGATCTAGATCTTTCTTTCAAGTACTTAAGTAGAAGCTTTCTATATTGATGAAAGCATATTCTTGCCCATGTCAGGAGAGAGCTTGTCAGGAGATTAGGGATTGGGTTCTTGTATATCCGGCTTGAAAATAACTTTTGCAGCCAAGCATTTCAAATTGATTTGGCTGTTTCACTATTCCCCTGTTTTTATACAGTAACATTTGCAAGCAGTGAAAATAATCCTTTTTATTGTTTTTTACTACACTTCTTTTTTTCCTGGACATGAAATATAATGTGTTTGCTTTGTTCTGTTTTAAAAATCCCCCAAATCACTCCCCCCCCCAAAAAAAAAGCCAACCAAAAAACCAACAAAAACAAAACAGCAGAGGATCAGAGTAATGAAAACACAGTTTTTCCCTTACCCATCCTCAAAATATCATCCAGACCCCTGGCTGAACTTTCTATCATCTATGTTGAAACCATGGAGATTATCAGACTGCTCATTCTGTCTATGTAGCATATTACTGGTAGGAAAGAATTTGGGGATTCCGTATTTACTCCACAGATCTGGACTCCCGACAAGAAGAAATTACGATCAGTGGGAGAGTTCTTTTATATAATGAATCATTTGAAGAACTCTTAGGCACATTAGCATCTTTCCTCTCTACCCTGACCTCTTAGTTTTCCTCTTTTTTTCCCTAATTAGAATCATAGAATCATAGAATCTATTGGGTTGGAAAAGACCTCCAAGATCATCGAGTCCAACCCTTGGTCCAACTCTAGTCCATTTACTAGATCATGGCACCCAGCGCCACGTCCAATCTCAGTTCAAAACCCTCCAGAGATGGTGAATCCACCACCTCTCTGGGCAGCCCATTCCAATGCCTGATTACTCTCTCTGTAAAGAATTTTTTTCTGATATCCAACCTAAATTTCCCCTGGCAGAGCTTAAGCCCGTGCCCCCTTGTCCTATTGCTGAGTGCCTGGGAGAAGAGACCAACCCCCACCTGGCTAGAACTTCCCTTCAGGTAGTTCTAGACAGTGATGAGGTCACCTCTAAACAGACCTCTGACTGTGTCTCGATACTCCTTTAGCCCTCCAAATCTAAAATAATTACTACTCAAATCTAAATCTTACGTCTTCAGTCCTAAAGTCTGTCCCATCTTCATTGTTCTCTTAGATTTTCAGGATCTCTCCCATCTTGTCAGCTCCCATTTTTCTTTTGTTTCCAAAGATGCTCCTCAGTTTCACATCCCCCAAAGAACCATTGGCTTCTCACTACAACCTTTTAACCTTGACTTCAGCTGTTGCTGAATACTGTTTGTGTGCAGACTGAGCTTTTCCGTTCTTCCCTTACAGCCAGTTGGGACAGCAGAAGCGAATAATGGCAGCAATGGCTCTGCAGAGTCATCATTTTTCCTTTCCATAGGAGGCAGCTCCCATCCTTTCTCCTCCCTTCACCACACTGTAGTTTGGTTTGCTGTCTTTGTTTTGCTCTACAGATTATTACAGCATCATTAGCCATATGGGCTACAATAGCATTATATGCAGATCTTATCCAGGGTAGAGCTGCAGTAATATTCCTCTTATGTGGGCACTAGAACTCAGTTGCTTATGCTCCTTATTTGATTGTTGCAATAATCCCTACTCTGCTTTTCACTTTGGCAGACAAACACTCTCAAAATTATTTCCCAAGTGTAATATAGGGGTTTAGCACAGTATAAGTACACAGTTTAAATGCATCCAGATTGCTAGGGAGGGGTCTAAAAGAGTTTCACAGAATGGACAGAACCAAATTGTGACAGTTGGTTTGGGGACCAAAGAGGAGGTTCTAGCATTATTTTCTTTTAGTATTACAGATATAGACAAAATTCTTTACCTTCCCTATTCCAGTTCTCTTATAAAATTAGTCCAGTGATATCTTTGTACTTACATATGCAATGTCAATCTCTGGATATATACCAGTATCGTTCTGCTGATGTCCAGGGTAGGTCCACCAGTGCCATAGTTGTAAGTTACAAGACTGTACATAGACCTGTTCACCAATCAGTGTTTTTCTGAAGCCTGGGGTACATGTGACTGTGTCAGAACCTCAGTTTTCATTAATAAATTAATAGGTTGCCAGGAAAAACTTGAAAATATGTCTAGGGTCTAGAATGTACAAATAAGAAAAAAGATAAAATTTCCAATAATATTTTAAAATATTGGTAAAGTTTTGTACCAACACAATTGGCTAAATTTATCCAATGTGTTTTAACTTACCATTCAAGCACATGTCTAAAGCACGGCTGCCTCAACCAACATATAGTATGCTTGTCCTTCTGGAGTTAAGATTAGGTTGTTTTCTGTTACAGCTCTATAGTAACTCAGGTACCCAATACAGTTATTTGACCCACTCCCTCAATTGTGTTTGTACTAAAACAGTTTGTTCTTCTAAATAATCCCACAGTAGCCACTGTTTCAGGCAACAGAGCTATAGCATAGAACACTTTTTCTGTGGGTTGTGTTTGATACTTACTCAGTTGCACTTTTTTACTTTCATCACTTTCAGAAGATAAGCTGACTTTTTTTTTTTTGTCAAATGGCTTTTTTTTTTCCCAGTTACATGACTGGCATTTGTGAGCTGAGGTTTTTGACTACCCTTTAGAATGATTTCAGGCATTGGAAGTCTGTATATTGTCAGCCGAGTCCCTCCTCTTTTACTCTCATTTTTATTGATAACCACCCTCACCAGCAGATTCTTTGGTGTGCATCAGGTGTAAAAGAACCAGGTTTTCCAAACAACAAGCCTGGGTGAAGTCAAAAGAACCTTGATTCAGACAGGATCCAGATGGCCCACAGCAATGTTCACTCATTCTCTTAGGGTAGTACCTCACTATTATACCATCAGATCTTGTGTATTTATATTTATTAAAAGAAAGTGTTTGCATTGTTTACATTGCTTTTACTGTCATGAATCACATGATAATAAGGACCATTTTATAAGTAGATATAGAAATAAAATTGCTATAAGGAACTATATTCATGTGAAAGTTTTTTCCCTTTAAGGAGGACACTGTGGTGGGTTGACCTTGGCTGGATGTCAGGTTCTCACCCCTTTCCAGCTGGACAGGGAAGAGAAAATTGGATGAAAAACAACTCATGGGTTGAGATAAGGCAGTTTCTAAAGGCAAAAGCAAAAGCAAAAATTTGTGGCCACACAAGCAAAGAGGAAAAAAAGGGTTTATTTTCTACTTACCATCAGTGAGTGATGTCTGGTCACTTCTCAGTTATCAGGGCGTCAGCACATGTAGTGGTTCCTCTAGAAGTCAAACATTGTAAATAACGAATGCCCCTCCCTTTCTGCCTCCTTTCTTTAGCTTTTTTTAGCTGTCCTGACATCATATGGTGTGGAATATCCCTTTGGTTAGTTTGGGGCAACTGGCCTGGTTGTGTCCACTCACAGAATATTGCCCACCCCCAGCCCTTTGATGGGGGTAAATGTTGAGAGACAGCGTTGATGCTGTGCCAGCCCTGCCCAGCAGTAGCCAAAACACTGGTGTGTTATCAACAGCCTTCTGGCTACCAATGCAAAGCACAGCACTGTGAGGGCTTGTACGGGGAAATGAACTCCATCTCAGTCAGACTTAATGCAGGCTTTGAGGTTTTGTTCACTTTACTTGTAAAAATAAACTAAAATTGCATCAGATAAATCAGATAATTTTCAGATAAATATGTACGAAAATGCCGACTCTTTGCATGCCTTTGAGGTATGTGCATGAGGGATAGAGAGCACTATGAACTTCAAGTATCTAACAGGTAGGAAGTCTCAAGCCTTGTCTCTTTTTTTTCCCCTATGGGAAACAGGATCTCCTAACCTAGTTATCTCTGAAAACAGTTCTTAAGAAAAATTTTAAAACAAACAGGAGGAAAGCTAAGATGTTATCTAAGATAAGTAGGGGGAGATGACCTCTGCACTTGCCACAGTCTAACATGGTCTCAGTAATCTCCTAAATTCTTGCTATGCAAAGATTAGAAACAGAGAGTTTACATGACTATTTAGATGGGAAACAATTTTTAGATGTCTTGTTTGGTGAATCTCAACACATTCATCCTATCTGTCTCAGTTTCTTTTGCAAAATATCCTGAGATTGCATACATGTATGATGTATTTGTCAGAGACTTATTTGAGCTTCTACACAACTGTTTTCAGAGTTACTTCTCCATAGATAGCAAAGAAGTTGTGACCAGTTTAAGCAGTGTTGAATATTCTTATCTTGCACTTAATTCCCATATGCAATATACTTCAATTTCCTGGGATATTGCATCTTCTAAATGAGTCTTTTGCCACTGACTGAGATCTCTCAGACAATCAAGATAGAAGGATGATTTCCTATGCTTTCCTCAGTAGTTCTAGAAAATGTGTTTTCTACTGTCTGTTTAGCAGAACTGAAAGGGACTCATGATGGTAACAGTCATGGGGAGAAAGGTCAGGTATATCCTGACTGCAACACCATTTGACCTCACTATCTCTGATTTGCTTATAAAGGAATAATGCCCTTCAGATAGGATCAGCTTGGAAAGAGGTTGGAACAGTGTGGAGAGTAATATAACAGATAAATACTCAATTATACTTGTACAATAATTTGTGGGTGCCTAAGAGAAGAATTTAAACAATCATTATCAAACTTTCACCAGATGGTTTAGAACACCTACTTCTCCTGAAATGGAAAGAGTTAGGCCCAGGGAAATATATCAGAACCAACTTAGAACAGCTACTGTTGGCATCTAGCACAGCTGGAAATAATTTATGCTTTCCAGGCAGCACTATAAAGCTAAGTTTAAATGCATTAATTTTGCTCTTTGCAGCAGAGAAGTTGTTTTTCCAAGTTAAGAGTAGCTCCATATTGCCAAGGCCAGACTGCTTCTAGAATGTGACCTGGTTCTTTTGAAGCAAACTCTATTCTCATGAGGGGGATTCCTGGGAGAACTGATCTGTGGCCAAGCGAGAGAATCCAGTGACATATTTGTTAACTACAAACATATGGATCTGAAGTATTTCTTTCTGTTGCAAACAGTGCCTCAGTCAGAAGTGCTCAGATCTACTGGGAAAATATAAAACCCTTTGGCTGTGTCACTATAGCAGCTTAGCTTGTGCTCTCAGACTCCAGAAATTGTGATTCATTCTTGCCTCTGTCCATATATGAAAGACTATTCAGGCCTGTGTCTGGTGCTTGATATCTGGTCTTCAGGGAAAATTCGGGCAGTACTCAGATTAGACTTCTGGCATTCCACCTAGCATGGAATTTAACATCAAATCTAAACCTGAATAGGAGCATTTCCAAATCTTCCTTTGTTCACATGAAAGCCAGTCATATAGTCAATACCTTTGTTTTCTTAAAGACAGCAGATCAAACTGCTTGAAAATAACCTCCTTGTCACCCATCCTTCCCTCCTGATTCCCAAAATAACTCAGAAATGAATGAAAGTTCTTGAAAGCAGCATAATTTTACACCAATTGCATCCTTATTTTCTGAAAATGTTGCATGATAATTTTTGAATAGCTTGTTACTTTAAAATACTTTGTATACGTTTGTGTGAGTTTGGTCTCTTCTACTTCTAAAAGGCTGTCAAGACCTGACAGTGATCTAATGCTGAGTTAGAAAGGGGAGAAAAGAATTGTTAGCAGTACAATATCCTTTGCTATCTGACTGGGTCGAGCACTCTATAAGAGATGAGATTGAAGAAGAACCCTACCAGGTGCTCAGTGTGGCATTTTACTCTTTGAAGAGGTAGTAGGGCAATCAGCAACTGCCACTTCCTTGTAATCCTGAAACACAGAGAGAAGCAACTAAGACTGTACATCTCTTGTAAAAGGACTAAAGCTCAGCTTTTAAAATTTCTGGGGAAATTACGCATATATACCTGTTTATAATTAGCTGCAATACCTTTAACTTCAAGCTGTAACCCTGAAGCCATTAACGGAGTTTTCCTTGCCAATGACTGTCTTGAAAAAAAGTAAAAACTGGGGAAAAAATAAAACTGGGGAGAAATGGAAGAGACAAAAGAGGGAAAGTTTCTGTTTCTGTTAAGAAACAGCAGAAGTGTTTCCTGACCTCCTTTACAGTCCCTACTGGCTTGTTTTTACCTCTGACATGTAAAGCAGAAGTCAAATAATGATCTTGCTCTGATGCCCTTGCAACTTGTTAGAAAACGAGAGGTTTTGAACATTTTCAAATAGGCAAAATAGCTCTAAGTAATCGTTACACTATCTTTTAATATTTATTTTTTTTCTGTATGTATTTATACATTTATTATAACTCTTGCTTAGGTTTTTCGGTTTGTTTGCATATATGGTAATTATTTTACTCAGACTCAGGCTTTCATTAGCAACACAAGACTCTAGTTTTCCTCTTCTTGCAATTTTTTGTCAATAAGTTCCGAAGAGAGCAATGAATGGAATGATTGCTTGGCTGATTGTTACACTGCAGCTCACGTACTCTGGAGCGTGAATAATTTAGACTGTGCTGGCTTGTCAGTATTGGATTTGTATGTGGTGTGAGGAGAGCACAGAGGGAGGCGTCAGATAAATCACACAGCAGAAAAAAAGGAAAAAAAAGAAAAATCTCCCAAAAGATTGGATCAAAGGTGAAGAGAAAAGGGCTCTATTGTTCGTACAGAGCAAAGACAGAGGGGAGGGTAAATGTCTTGCTTCTTGTCAAGGAACTGTTTTGGATACTCAGTAACTTTAAAACAAATTGCATCAGCCTGCAGCGCTGTTCAGTTCTTCTGGGAGTAAAACACTTTCTGAATTCTGTGAGAGTTGAACCTATTTTGAATGATGTCTTTCAAAGTCATTAGTTTCTTTTCTTTTGAAATCATTCCTTTATATAGTAACAATTTGATAGGACATGATAACAAAAAAAAATCCAGCTCAGCATTAGGAAAATAACACACTTAAGGTTAAATGTCAATAATCTGTCAGTTGTTATGATAAAAGATTGGGGAGAAAAAAGAACTTTGTGATGTGTCCATCTCTAAACTTCTCCATTTTGAAATATGCTATGAAATCTTCCACTCACAGGAGGATCAAGTGCAGTAAAAGGATTTCTGTGTGAGCATTTTACTGTGATTTTTATTTGTACTCCAGGGAACCCATAAATAATGTTGGTCTGCAGAGCCAGACAGCAGTTCTGTGCTTCGCACAATGGGCAGTTGTGGCTCTGTGAAAGTGTGTTGACTGAAACCAATGTGCACATTTCACCACCAGCCTAAGGGATCAGCAGTGTCCCACAGAGTGATTTTGAGGGTTTCTCTGTGGAGTGCAGGTAACACACCTGAAAATAAAACCCTCTAACCCAGCAATTTTAAGCAGTCCAAGATGCTGATTTGCACATCAAGTGTTTCTGCCATTACACTTTACCCATCTCTCTTTGTTTTGACAGGGCCTGACATGTCTTCACTCCATGCCTCAGACTCAAAATAGAGACACGAAGCCTGTCTTTACCATGTTCTATCATAGGGTTTCAGTTATTTCCAGTCCTCTTTATCTCAGAGCATCTGATTAAACTCATTGAAGGGTCAGACCAGACTCATGGGTTTGGCTATGCAGTGAACACGATATCTTTACAAAAATAAAATACTATGAGATACAAAATGTCAGGTCCCTTTAGCAATCACTGTAAATGTGGTTTTTTCCCATTGGAAGCTATGTTGTTATGCTGATGCACAACTAATTAAACTACTTGAGGGTTCAGAAAAAAAAACCTCAAAAAACAAACCACAAATGTATTCCCTCATGTCCAGTATTAAGTTCTGCTTACTTATTATAAGAATGTGTTGCTTAAATAAACATGCATGAGGAAGATATGTTTAGAACTTTAGACATCTCCAGGTGTTATGGAAACTGCAAAAGACACTATTACCTTCTTCAATGCAGAACCCCAAAATAACGGTCATGAGTCCCTACTACAAAGATACAAAAAACATGACATGGGATAATACTTAAATGAAAGTATCTTCAAAAAAATTTCCCTTTCATAATCTCATATCACACCAGGTGTATTTGTGAAGACGGGTCATTTTTGATTGCCTGCAATTCATACCAATGCAGTTCTCAGCATTTTTAGACATTGCTCAAGACTTGTACAATCAAGCTACCAAGAGTACAAATTAAGTATTTTCTTCTCTCTTTCAGTTTTGAAAAGTACAGAAAAGGAGGTTATTAATATTAATTGATAGCTATATTTGTATAAATCAGAGCAATGTCAAAGTTTTATTCCAGTTCTGAGTCCATCTGGCAGAATTTAAGTGCATCCACACTATGAAATTATCTTAGCCTGCATTAAGCTTATTTTTCCTAACCTCTGAACAAAGCCTGGAAATTTTTTTAGGAAGCAACTGGCCCAGGCCAAAAAGCATACTAAGGAATTATATGAAATAGTTATCATTATAGGCATTTCAGTATCATTTTACTAAACTTTTTACAGTCTGACATTGATGAACATACTGGTAACCCATAAATCCAGTGCAATTTATACTTCAGGCATTGTGGAGAGAGAGACATTGCCTTACTTCAGGCTGTAGCAGTCACTAAAACTAAACCACAGGATCACCTATATCTAATTTATTTTAGACTATTTGATTTAGAAATAAAGGGAAGCTTGTTAAAATTCTACAGTTCTAATTATATTATTGAGAGAATAACATAGAGTTGTAGAACTGAATAATATTTAAATAGTTTTGTGCCACATTGGAATAGATATTTTGGAGTCTTAGTTGGGACAATTTGAAGGGGTAGAGACCTCGGACAGAAGTCTTGTCTCTCAGATTCAATACCCCTGGCTTCTCCAATACAGAGAGAGAGACCAAATATGACTGGATCTAAGTGAAAAACATAACTCTTTACAAGAAGAATGCTAATAATACTGATAAAACCGGGTTAAACCAATCAATGAGGAGAAACTTCCCAAGCCCCGCCCACCAGACCAAATCAAGATGGTGGCCAGCATCCCCCACTCAGAAAAAAACCACACATAGCCTCAGGACAGAGACAAGATGGGCCACCCTTCCACCTGGTTCACCTCCTCTGTGCCCAGAAAACCTGGCAGGAATGATTGGAAAGCCAGCACTGCAGTGAGGCTGTGGTGCTGGTACAGGCAGTCGGAGCAGGGCTGCAGATCACCCAGGTGACTGGCAGGAGCTTCAAGACACTCACAGGATCAACAGACAAGACTTGGTTGTTGCAATTTCGATGTTCATTGGTTGAAGTGGTGGTTGTGATCCTGTCAGAGTGGTGGTCACAGTCTAGATCCTTCAAGGTGGTGGTGGTGGAAACCCCAGGTGGTAAAAGGAAAGTCCATGCAGTGAGTGAAGAAAACCAAGTTTTGAGTGAAGGCCGAGTGTGGTATTTTATTTGGCTTAGCCTGAGTGGGAACACCACCGATACCTCCCTTGGGGTGGGGAGTTCTGCACAGGATGATGTAATACTGGATCACAGGACATTTCAGGAGTCAGAATCTTTGGCAACTTCTAAGATGTTAGAGCTGCTTGTTACATCAGCACAGGTGGATCCGTTATGGCCCCATTATTGTCCCAAGGCTTCCCTGAAGGGGAGTTGTCACAGCTGAGTAATCTGTGTAAGGAAACACTACCTGGCCTAGCAGGATTTGCTTCTCCCCTTCCCTTACCTTGTTCAACACCCAGCTTGTGGCCTGAGGTGGCAGGTGAGTATGCCCTCAGCACCTGGGTGGCCACTGCACTTTGTTAGCAAAGCACACTGTTGATTGAGCCATCAGCATCAATAGTCCAATCTCTTTAAAGGAGACAAAACATGAAAAAAAAACCAAAAAGCATATTTGGAGGAAAAAAAAAAGAAGAGGAGGATACTAGAATTTTGTGTAACCCAAGAGATTGTTGTTCTTCACATGCATTTTTTTTTTAATATCAAAGAGCAACATTATGATACAATTTTTTTTTCTGACTGTTGAACTTCTACAAACCTTTATGGAACAAAAGCTAAAAGTGACCATTTAGGTGGCCATTTTGGAGAAAGGTAAGCTCCTCTCAGTTTTAGTAGGAAGAAAAATAGTCCCCATTTCCTCACACTGTTGGTGATCATCATCTTTACTGAAAGCTGCTTAAGTGGACTAATTTTGATAAATGGGATCTAAGAGACATTTCAAAGAAGAAATTGTTACTGAATTTCTGTGAAACCACGGGGGAAGAATATTGTGCAGAGTGCTAAATGTTTACATCCTACATTTCCACTTACAAGAAGTCTAACAAACTAAACCTAGACAGAAGAGGCAAATAAATATACAAATGTGTCTACAGGCTTGCCTCTTTGAAATAAGGTTGCTGGAGACAGATGTATTCTGTCAGGATAATGGTGAAAGAATCCAGGGTATTTAGCTTGTTACATGTTCCCCTCCAATGAAACAAATTTTAAACACATCTGTTTTAGCTGAAAAGCTCTATCTTTTCATGGAATCCCAAGAAATGCAGGTAGAACATAAAAATGAGTTCTTTACAGCATTTTAATTACTTCAAAAAGTTTAAATCTCATGGCTAATATCTTAAATACTAAACTTTACAAATGCAGTTAAAAAAATAAAAGACCTCTGTTTTGCAGTTAAACTATGAAGGTTAAAGTAAGTATTTTATAAATTTAAAATTTAGTAAAGTTCTTGATAGTTTATGGTAAAAACCTAAAATATTTAGTTTTTCTGTAATACCACATTAGTCAGATGTTATAGTAGCATTTCTTTTCAGCTTTAACTTTTGCTTGCAAATATACCTGGATGATATTTACATGATATAATTTTCTACACAGCAGATGAGGGCAAATCTTGCACAAAGTGGATAGAGAAGAATTTTTGTTTCTTGTCTTTAGATTCAGTGCTTAGTTGTCACAGGGTTTAGTTGTATCATCAGTCTGTGTCTGAGTTTAACATCCTCTTAATGGTTTGGATTTTTTCTTCTTCATTTCATGTGCTCTAAAAACTCTAGCTGCATTTATCATTAAGAAGTATGTGCGTTACATTAGCATAAAGAAAGAAAAAAAGTATTTTCTTTTGTGCCCAGGCAAATCAGGCTACCAGACAGATTGGAGAAAAGGGTACCAGAGAAAAACATATGCCTTGAGTAAGACTGAAAAATGATCATTAACAAATAATTTTTCCCTGCTGTCTCTGATGCAGTGTTTCAGAAATTTGGTAGATGCTTTAGCAAAATCATGCATTCAATACACGCAGTCAGACCCTGAGAGTCTTTCCACTCCTCTCACTGAGGATTTGGTTTCTACACAATGAGAGTAGGAAGTGACTGGGCTAATTCTATGTTAGACACCCCCCATTAATCTTCTGAAATAAGTGGAATACCATGTACTTGCATCAGAAAATATGATATTTGGATTATTTTTTTATGTGTGGTCTTTGCAATGTCAGTGGACTCATTGCTTCCATGAAGCTGATAATGGCAGAAAAGAGAAGGAGAAGAAAAAAGACAAAATAGTCTCCTGAAATTGTTTGGTTTGAAAAGAGAAAAATGTATATTTGACTAAGAAGTCAAAGCCATCAGTTCTTCCACTTTTATTGCACCCATTTTACTGTACTGATAATCCCTAAGGCCATTTCAGATGCTTGTAGCCCCCTAATGTATGTTTCTCTTCTCAATTTTTTTAGCCCTTCTAGTATTCCAATAGCACTATCACCTCATCTACTGCATTTTCTTGCAAAACTGTTTTAAAGGAAAAGAGGCATGTTCCACTCTAGCAGGCATTTTCACTGCAGGAGCTTCACCCAAAAGTAGCTCCAGTCTACGTAAAACACGAAGCCACTGGGCAACCCCCAGTGTCCCACAAGAACAGAGGCACAAAGTTGTTATGGTTGGTAGAGTACAACAGGAACCTAAAACCATCTAATGTGAGGTGGGATTTATTTTTAGGAATTCTCAGTTTATATAAGATAATAGGTCCTGCTCTTCATGATTGGAAGTAAAAACTTTTGCAGTGCATTAAAAAAAGAAGCAAGGATGAGAAAAAAGACTCACTTTCACTGCTTTCAGTCATTCTATTATTCTGTTAGACATAGGAGGTACTATTGATCGGGGATTTATGAGTGCAGCTGTAGTTCACAAGGCTGGGCCTTAAGTGCTTATGCTCAAACTTAAATCAGCAGACAAGTTGAAAATTCATACTGAATTCTCTTTTCTTTATTATTATTATTTTTTAAAAAATCTTTTCCTTGTGGCTTAAAATAAAACTCAATTTCTTTCTTTTCTGAACTTTCTGACTCAAGGGATTTTAAAACCACTCTGTACCTGAAATCCATTTTAAGACTAAGCAAATGTGGAGGCAGGAGAAAAAAGTGCCAGTTTTCATCCTTATTTGTGTGCCATTTGAGATGTCAATAAAAGTTTAATATCAGAGTTAGGATGGAAACTGTGTGGGTTTTCTACCAGCAGTACTTAGGCCTCATCAGTGAACAGATCTTAGCATCTATAATTCCAGAAATAACGAAACAAGCTTACTTTGAACTTATCATACAGAAAAATAGGCTTCACCATCTTCCCAGATAACTCCTATTGTTACACTTATTTGTCTGTCACAACATATATCTGCTCCTTAAACAGCTCATTATCCAGCTGGGCAATTAAGACATTAAAATATGTGCTTTTAATAAATTGTTTAAATGTTAATGTGATTTTACAATACTTCTATTTTCATATGAAAAAATGTGTTTGTTTCTACTATGCAGGTTTAACAATTGCCATTCAACTTTCAAAATACTTAGTTTTTTTGACATGCATGAATGTAGCTGGGAAGCAACTGAGCATTTTCACTTCTAACTAAACCTTTCTTTTTCATTGCAAGTTTCATATAATTTTAGCCAAAGTAACAGCAGTTAAATTTTTTTGCTTCAGCAATAGCAGTGCAAGTTTCTGATCACAGACCTGAGGACTGCATCTGTAAAGTATTTTTAGGTGATTGCATAAAACTGTCAGTCTCAGGGGCCATAATAATGGTTTGGTTGGCCTAAGTGTTTAAAAGTATCTGAATTACTCAAAATATAGTCTGTATAAAATGTACCTGATTGATAGTCTTTGTCACCTTCTCTCCTCTGGATGCCTGCAGAATTAACTTGCCCAGAAGGCTCACTTTTACCTGAACTGGGTGAAGATAAGAGCTGGACAATTTCTCTTTTAATATTAACTGGTTGTTTTTATTACTTAGGCTTCTATAAAAAAAGCTACCAACCTATTATAAAAAGGTAAAGACTGAGTGTTAGATAGTAATTCAGTTTTAAATTTCTTTTTGAAGATGCAGAACTATGAAATATCAATGAAGAGAACTGTTTTATTTTGGACTTCTGCTTTTTTACATATTGATACTTGTTGATTTATAATAGTGAAATACACTGAGTAAAACTTTCATTTTCTTGGTGTGGAAACTGTCAAGGGCCAATTAATATTTTTTTTAAACCAGAAGCACCTGGAGGTCCCAAAGCACGTGAATACCCATGGACTGTGTAGTCACACTGCCAAATACTGTGTGTTAAGCAACAGATTCTGGGTGTGAATGTAAGGCAAAGCATGTCTAGAGCTGCTTTAATAAACCAGGAATGTCACCCTTTATTCCATTTAAATAGGAGGAACACTGATTACAACAACACAAGGTAAGCACTTACGAAGTTTTAGTAGTCTTTACCTCCATGCAATCTAATACTTTTCATTTATGCATGTTGCTGATGCCCATGTGTCATGTTTACCTCTTGCAATCTGAATGAGCAACACTTTCTGATTAATCTTCACCTTCAAAGATATGACTCAGTTGAAACATGCAAGGCCACTCCAATTTTATAGTAGTAAAGTAGCGGCAATTTATATTTGCTCCAATTTAATTTTATACTAAGTACTAATTCTAATCTTTTGCTGAGGTATTTGGGATCAGTTTGGAGTTTTTTATTTCACGCTGAGTGAACACACATCAGGTTTTTTAATTACGTAGTTGTGAAAAATGTTATAGATAATCCCTATTAACTTAGTACAAAATTATTTTCCCTTTCTGTAGGCACCTCACTGGGTTTTGGAAATATCAAAGTACACTATCAACATTCCTTCACTACTGATTTTTAAAGGGTATGAAAGAGAACAACTTGAGCTTAGTAAGAACCATTGAGAAACAAGTCTATGGAGACAAAGGTACCCTGTGGGGTGCCTGAGGCAATCTCTGTTCTCTGGCATAGGTGTGCCAAAAATGCCTCTTAATTCTTTCTCTACCATTTTCCTGTGGACCTCAGTGAAAACATTCCACATCTTTCTTTTCTGGTTCCTGCAGCTATTTATATGGTTTTCAGTTTTCCCTATTACTAGGCTATTCATTATTTTCTTGCTATGAAGTTAATGACTTTTTCATACTTTACTTCCAAGGGGTGTAGAAAACAATCATTATTATCTCATTTTATGAACTCAAGGAAGAGGCAGGATGAGTTGAATGCATGCATTTATGAAGATATTGACACATGCAGCTCCAGATGACTTTAATTCCATGACACTGTACCTGCACTTAGCTATCAAATAAAATATGAAGTGCCTACATCAGCCTTCAGTTCCTTTACTGTGCCCACAGTTAGTAACCCATAACAGTAACCCACACAAAGATTAGCTGTTTATGTAGGAATCACAACAAGTAAAGACAAAATAAAATATCGTTTTACATGATTAATCTTTTTTTAGTCAAACTCATTGTTGGAATGCTATAGATGCCAAAAGTGTAATTGAATTTTAAAAAGTGATTAAGCCAGTTTATGGTGCCAAAGTTCTCAAAGACTACTAAATTTTGAAAAAGAAAAATGCTATTCTCTACCTAACCTGGAATTTGTCAGAAATTGGGTACTTTGGGTGTATCTCCCCATACTTGCACTATTCTTCTGCCACTGGCCATTGTCAGAAACAGTCCAGACTATAAATTTGTCTGATCAAGGATTTGTGTTCTTATCATCATATGTATGTTCATATCTGTTAAAGGAACACATTTAAATATACTCTCTGTACTATGTTGCATGACAGTTCTTTCCAAGACCCCAAATTTTTGTTCTAAATATAACTGAACTAATGAGATGCTTACATGTTTCAAGAATCTGAGTATGCTGTATAAATGAAAATTATATATATGCACACACGCACATATATATGAAGGATATATGTTGATATCAATATTAATAGATACATAAAACATTCTTTCCAATCAATTTTTGTAATCAAATGAGTTACAGTAGTTATAAAACATTCCCACTGAATTATAAAAATAAATAATGTTATCCATACCAAATAGCTTATTGACAGTATATCCAATGATTCTATTTTGATTTTCTAGAGTGAACAGTTTTGGATCAAAAAGCAATGTTATTCAGCCTGTATTTTAGCTATCAGACAAAAAAAGGACAAAATTCTTCTTAAGCATTGTAGGTATATATTCTATATGCCATTTTTATATGTGTGAACTTAAAAAGATTAAGAATAAATATATACCTGGGTAGATCTTCCAGTCCTTTTCTGCATGCTAAGGAAAAGTTTCGATATTGCTATGCATGCTATATCTCAGATGAGTATTTCTCATTATATTTCAGCATTAAAAGTATGGATATTCTCACTAAAACAAACAAGATAAAATTAATGTAACAGTTTGTCCCAAAGGCAATTTAATGAGAACTTCTGTAGCAATATCTACAAGCTATAAAATATTTCACAAGCAATTTATAAAAATGACAGGAAAGTACATATATGTAGATTCTCCAGCTGTTTGCTAGTCCTTGCTGAAAAATAAAAAGTACATTCCATTAATCCAGAATTCTTAATTCACATGCTTTAAAATAGTTTTTATATCACACTATATGGTTAAGGAAGACACAGAAAGTTGCGGCTTATGCTTTTTTCTGATGCCTAAAATATTCAAGAATGAAGGTATTTGAAGAATTTGACAGAGTTTTCATATTTGTTTATGTATCTTTCTGATAACTTCCCAGAGCCATGTTTTTGCAAGCAGTGAAGGTCTGCAATCTGGATGAATTTTGGATCATATATCAGAACACGGTCTTTCGGGGCTCTTATTTACTTCAATCAATTTTCAAAGTTTATCTAGTGTTCTGGATTAACTAACTGGATGTTTTCTGATCAGGAACACGTTCAGTAGCTCAGAAGGTGCCTAATTATCTATTTTAGCTCATCATAAAAATGGTGTTGACTTTGAGCTTATTGGGAATGAAACTAAATATGCAAACCTTTAGAGATCTAAGCTTACTTGATAATTAGGATTAACTGAAATTACTTACACAGCCTGGAAGAGACAAGAATTACCACACAAACACAGGCCTATAAAGATCAACATTCCCCTTAAAATAGATCCTCCTCAATGGCAATCCTTAAAATGATATTTTAAAGAAATATGTTTATTTTCTTTTTCCCCCATTTTGACCAGCTTCATTTTTAAAATTAATATCTTGGAAAAAAAATGCTTCTCCAGTAAGAAGTGTTTCCTTTGTCTCCATCCTTCAATCTAAATAATAGTGTTAGAAGGAAATGATGAAATTATCTCAGAGGCTTGCTTTGAAGGGCTTCAGTTGAGTTGGGCATCTGGACTTTATCCAAGACCCAGGAAGAGTAAGAATCTGAAGAGCATGACTGTGCAATTCCTCCTGTACTGGCAATGCCAAAAGATGTTTAGTTCACCTTCAGCTGTTATATGTCTGAAGTGAACAATATGAAACACACATCATGTTTTACCCTCCAGCCTGTGGAGAGGAGATGCTTCTTCTTGGCTGGACAGACCACTGGCATATTGCTCAGGCTTCTCATTAAGTTGAATTAAAGTGTTGCCTTAACTGTAAACATTCATGTTTATACACAGATCACTCTTGGCAATGAGCTTGTTTGGCCATTTCTGTAGAAGAGGACTAAATAGTTCTGGAGGGAAAAAAGTTTTTAAAATAGTTGTAATTAAATAATTGTTTTTAATAATTTTCAAGAAATATGTATTCATTTATTTTATGTGTCTAATGGTTCCACATCCATTTTTGCATTATCTATTTTTAACTCCCACATAAATAGGGTTTATATCTATAAGAACTGTGTGTACCGATTTCTACATGCAAAGTACCTTCTGACCCAAAGAATAATATAAATCCAGATAGGCTTCACAGTCATAACTTACTGTACAAGGGAGGATAGGAGCAGAGCAGGATTCATCTGATTATTCTTCTCTCTTCAAAGCCTTTAAGAAGATACATAATTAGAAATGCAGAAGCTTTTGTAGTTGCACAGAGAATGTGTAGGATGGGAACCAGTGAGCCCAAACCTATAAAGCATTATGAGGTAAATATTAGTCTGTCACTGTAGTTAATGTGGTATTTACAATACTTTCACTAAATTCTGTATACATATCCATTATGTTAGACATTAAAAATGCCCAAATTCCATTAGCAGAGATATTAAGGAATAAATAGTTAAATTCAGAATGAACAAAGTCACAACTATGACAGAAATGTAAAGCAATCCACTAAGAATAAGCAAGAGGATGAATGTGTGAGAACTAGAGAGAGGGTTATTAAAAAATTGAAACATGGCAGTGAAGCATATACAGCATGTATAAAAAAGAATGGGAGGAGGAAGAGAGATCCCAATAGACCATGACGGCATCAGTCAAAGCATATGTAACACAGGAAGCAAACATGAGCATTAGGAAAACCATAGGGTTTCATACTGACTTAATGTGTTGTTGACATTAAGCTGCTAAAAACAGTGAGTAATGGAGTTGAAAATATATTTAGATCAGGACTGACAGAAATAACCATGGACATGATTAAATAAATGTGGTAAAAAACAAGTAATACAAGGGGGGCACCAGTTTTGAACTAATGACATTAAAATTTGAAGTGAGAAGTAAGATGATAAACAAAATAGTGCAGTAAAAGTAGTAGCACTTTTGAGTGACTTTTAGGAGGAAAATTATATATTGTATAGTATTTTCTGTTTATGAACTAGCCATGAAAAATGGAAACTAGTTGGTTCTGAATAAAGCTTTCATTTCACTAGTTGTTTTTTTGATTGATACATCTGTAAAATCTTTCTTTGCAACTTCCACAAAACAATCAAACACATACACTATTATAAATAATCAATTGAATTTAATTTTTAAGGTAGAAAAGTTACATTCCTTATTCCTGTTATAAAATAATCCTGTTTTCCTGCTACTCAGGAAACTCAAGTGAGTAAAGCCAGGAATTATTCAAGAAAAGGACTATAATATGGGTACAAGATGAAACTATCATTAGCAAACTCAGTTTATCTTAACAGATGTTTACTGGGTCATGGTCCAGTTCCGGTATTGACTGCATTCAAATTTTCTCTTAAAATACTCAAATTTCTAGCTGTACTGCTAAGTAAGATTGTCTTAGTTGATACATGACTTTTAGTAAGTGTCATCTACACAGTCCTGTAAGTCTTTCTATTTCTTTGTGCTGAAAAATCTAGAAAAATCTAGACAAGTTGAAATTATATTGTCTAGTCATCTGCAGTTTGTTTGTAAAGACTACAATTACAGGGAAAGTGTTAGTACTCAGATCTGTCCTACATCCTTCTGATAGATGCATTAGAAATTATGGAGCACTGATGCAAGCAAGTGCTGGAAGATTTTATATCTGGTAAGGTGACAAAGCACTCTGTAGTTTAGCCCTTCACCTGCAACTGTAGTATTTTGAGGAGTAATGTCAGCAGATCACACAGGTTGAACAACCTTGCAATTACCTGGGAGTTGCCTTACTGAGGACTGCTTGTGATTTTTTTTTTTCCCCTAAATATTTTCAGACTATTTTCTGTGTCTCTAGGGATTATTTGCCTCAGTTCTTTTCACATGCAATACTGCTTTTGATATCTATCAAATTCTAAGCTACCCCATCCAGCTCAGAATAACACTGTAAGCAAAAGAGAGAGTTTGTAGGGATAGTCACTGATATTATTTTTGAACAGTTATGTAATGGTGCCAGAAATCAAATTTTGGATTCTCAAGTGTATTCAACAAACTGGAAAAAGGGCAAAAAAGTCTGAGATATGTAGACCCCATTTTCAAATGTTCTTTATGCTTTTTAGGGACAAGGGTGATTGTTTTCAGGAGAAATAAAAGTCTCTTGCAAAATAATGGATTTAGATGGATCTTATGAAAAAAATGCAATGGATGGGTGCTGGGGAGAATGATTACCTGATTTTGTAGCTCTGCCCTATCAGAGAACTTTCTGTACAGGAAGAGAGGAAAAGAATCACGGACACTGTGTCTGGCAGATAAGACTTGATTTTCCAGTGTGTTGCTTCAACAAAATGTAACTGTCATTCTTCAGTGAATTTAAATGAGAATGAACATATGAACCTTTATGGGTCCTAGTAAGATGTAGCCTGTTGTTGCTACTGCACTTTGAATCTTCTGTGAATATGCACAATATGGAAAGAATATTTTATAAATTTAGGAAAAAAATCCAGAGAGGATTAGAGGCTGTAACATATGAGAGGGAATTAAGACAATTGAATATACTGTGTTACTGCTTGAAGGAAAGACTGTAAAGAGTGATATGACTGCTTAAAAATACCTCAGAGATAAAGCATGAATTACAGGGGTTATTATAACTTTATTTACTGTAGTATCTCTTCTGCCATCAACATAGACTATTAACTCTGAGAAATATATATTGAGCAGAAAAAAAAAATCAGAAAAAAATCAAGAAATTGAATACACTGCACAGGCATATTTAGGTAATATTTTTGGAAATAACTTGAAAGGGTAAGGCTTTAATGCTTCATCTTGCACCATTAATATCTTTGGGGATCTAATAGTGACTTGAATAAAAAATTAAGGTAGGGCCCTTCAGGCAATAGTCTGAGCAATCCAAGGAGGCAGTTAATATGTGAAATTCACTTGCATCAAAGATATATTTTAGGAGCTGGGTGTGAGAAAATACCAGAGATAGGATTAAAATGGGAAATCCTGATTTTTGCATAGAGATCTGTGCTAGCTGACCTGAAAGGTTTCCAAACTGACTTTCATGTAATATTTTAGAAGTTTCAAATGAAGATATTCAGGACAGCAAGCAGATCAGTTACCCACTATATTTGATATGTTATGTGTACAACAAGATGTTGATGCTGTCTCATGTCAGATATGCCACAAGTGAAGGAAGCTTCTTTGTATAACTTAACTCTAATTAGTGCAGATAAAGATATTGATTTATTAAATACAACATGGCTGCAAAATGGTTTGTTTCTATAAATGCCCACTATAGAACAATAAAGCTGCTGCACAAGAGTACACTATCAAGACACAAGTGAAAACACACACAGTTTAAATGGACTGTTTTCCTTGTGACAGCTATTTCACTTGAAACATTGTCCTCTTTCACATTCTAAACTGTTATCATAAACTGTCATAATTTCAGAGTACAGCCTGTAATTTCATTGAAATTATTCTAGTTCTAAGATTTATGGTAGGAAACCAGATTGGATAACAGCCAAACTACAGTGAGTTTTCCAAACATACTAAATAATGAACCTTTTTTGTGATTTAGCAGAAGTTTTGGGTGGCATTGGATGTATTGATAGTTTGTAATATAAGGCACAGCTGAACTGTGGAAATCATTGTCTCTTGGTGCTGTGGTTGCTAAGAGCTTAAACATTTCATAGGGAGATTGGAAAAATTAATGGCATAGAAATCTACTCTAGCTTATTAAATACTGACAAACTACTTTTGAAAGAGGAAATTCCTAAGCTGCACATTATTCAAAGCTAACATAGTCCTTAGTAGAACTGTCCTTGCCTTCTTTTTACACTTAACTCTAGGCATTCATTTTGGTCATTGTCTGAGAACAGATTTCATGCTGGGTGCAATGAGTGTGGCTGCTGTCACAGGTGAAGAACTTTCATCAATAAAAGCTACTCTGCTTTTTGTGTATGCCTGCACTTCCCAGGTAATTATCTGACTGACTATATATGACTCTGTTTCTTTCCTTATATTGTAAACTGTCTGAGAGCTCTTTTGTTAACAAGTGGGAGACTGATTTCATAGTGTATGACTAAACAGGATCTGATGGATGACCCATGGGGTAGGGTAGGGTGTTGACATGCATTGAAAATTTTCCTTCTGTATAAAAAATAATTCTGTGTGATCAACTCTGATCTGTATATAGTTTTAATGTATGCTCAAATGCTTCTGTCTCAGGATCTGCACTGCAATGTTTTCTGTGTCCATGACTATTATATGAACAGTGTTACAAATACTTTGAATACTTTCCAGAACATTAAAATTCATTAAATTCATGAAATCTGGTCAGATTAGATAAAATAATGTATGTGCTTCCTGAAATTTACAGAAGAAAAAACTAGAAGAAATAGTGCTGCAAAATAATACTGAAAATAGTCCATGAACAGATCACATATAATGAGACTACACTGTAAGTAGTGCTATAGGAAAAGGCAACTGCTTCATCAAATTTCTTCATTAGGAACAGTTTGGCTCTAAGCTGACTATTGTTATCCCATACCACATTTGCACTTCTCTGGCAAGAATATACCCTCTCACTGACCTTCATGCATGTCCATTAATGATTTCCTTAGGGCTTTGTCAAGGCACATACTTTGCTTCTGCATTTGAAATGAAATGGAAAGGGACCATTTTCTATTAATTATTATTTCTTAATTCGTAGATATTTTAATTCATTTTTTCCAAACACCTTCAGAATGAAGTCCCTTTCAAAGCAGACATTTCTTCTGCTGACTCTTCCTCAAAATTACATAACCACTCTTAAGAATACTTGCAATCATGTAAGACCAAATTTGAAAAGAGATTCCTGTGAATAGTTCCTTTAGCTGCAAACTAGAGCTTTCTAAAGCTGGTAACATAGTGGAAAAGGTCTCAGTGAGCCTAGTTCCACTATTCTTACACTGAGCAGAACCTTACTCTATGAGCAAGACCATATGATTTCTTTGCACCTTTGTGTTCTCTGTTTTATACTTATTAAATTGACCAATATCAGTCCATAATGACGAAAGTCTTTTATCAGAGCAAGGTTTGCTTTAGGTTCTTTGCTAGAAATAATTTTATTTGACCTTCAAAACCCAGAGAGGAATTAGAATATGCATAGTACATTATGTTGCATATTTAAATATAACTTGCCTATATAAAGTTATAATAATTTACATAGAATCACATAATCATAGGATGAGGAAAGACCTGTAGCATATTACCTTTAGGCCTAGCTATCATATGCTTTATATACTTTATTATTATTAACAGGCATCTGATTAGACATCCTTTAAGGGGCTCATTTTCTGAGGTTCCCATAGTGCCCTTAGGTGACCTACCACAAGTCTTACAGTAACTCTTTTCTCTCTATAGGAGTTATTCTTCCATATATCAGTTTGTCAATTTCTTCTTGTCCAAACTGTCAAGAACAACAGGGTCTGAGAATAGACTTTTAAACACTTCAAATGTGTATTTGAGGACTCCTCAACTGCCGACCCCATTTTACAGGACATCCTCCCTTCTGAATTCTCTTGAAACTGAAAATAGAAATGCAAAGATTTTGGTCTTCCTCATTGCTCGTGTTCTCCAGACCTCTGATCTTTCTTCTGGAGTCTATTCTATTAATCCCAATCTTTATTAACACAGAAAGCTATAACTAAACAGAGGTTAATGCAGTGCTGAGTAATGAAGGATTATCTACAAGATATACTTTGTTCATCTGGTGTAATATGAAATTTCTGGGTTACAGAAAAGTGTGCTATTTCAGCCTGTCACATTTTATATTTGTATTTTATAGATTTTGAGGAACATCACAGAATAACAAATCCTTTAGGCAAAAAATTCATGTAATTTCATGTGAAATTTTCTTCACTGTTAAGTACGATCTTGTGCCTAGTCCTGTGGGTATTCTGACCAGTTTATGCTATCAACCCTTCCACTGTGTTCACTATCAATACTTAAGATAGTAATACAGGATTCAGAGTGATTATCTTGTCAATTATGGCACTTTAGGACTACAGAGGTAATAAAATGCTGTACAGAGATCAATTTATGGACAAGAAATAGTTGGGTCAAATTTCAGCCCAACAAAAGGCAGGTGAAGAATGTAAATGAAGCTTATTGAAGAGTTTACATGGCACTCTGTCCTTTTTAAAGATATATAAGAATCAGAGCACTTAGTAATGTTCTCATGCATTTTTCTGTTTTTAAAGTACTTTTCATCTCATCTATTTTCAGACTTCTGTAAATTGGGCATCTAATTTCAAATTATGTACTTTTTGCTTCTTAACTAACAATGAACAGATCATAGTACCTGTGGGAATCAATTCAATTATTCTACACCACATCTTAAGGGAATTTGAATTGGTGTCTGAAAGTATCTGCTTCTGTACATTGTCTAAACCCATGGTGATCTCATGCCACCTATCTTGGCCTTAGACAACATACCTTGAGATACATTTGTGAGATAAAGCTGAATCAAACTTTCACTGAAATCAGGTGTCGTTCCAGACACCCCAGAACATCAACTAATGACAAAACAGAGGGCAATTTTTACTTAGAATCTTGACCTGTATCAATTAAATTACATTTAGCATTCCATTGCATACAGTCTTTTTGATACAGGTGCGGTCATATCAGATGACTAACAGTATTAACATCCCAGTCTTGGAAATTTAGATCAGCATACTGAGACTAAGAATAAACAACAATTTTAACTCTCTTGTGTTAAGAGACCGATCTACCAAAATACCACATATATTTGTCATGGCACTCTAATGGCCTTTGGTGGATTTGAAATACCAGTAGAATGAGATATTTGAGATGATGCCATGCTTGAACTTCAGTAAATGAAAAAGCAGTTCTTTGGGTACTAGTATGCTCTTTGCAGATCATTGTGACAGCATGATTGGAAATGTATCATCTTTGATGCTTTGAAGTTTTAATGTCATCTTCTTTCATTTATGTAATTAAATATAAATGTTTTAGAAGGTTAAAGCCCTTTGTGATATCTTATTTGAAAAAGGGTTTCACAACGAGGGAACTGTGTATGAATATATTTGGACAATACATTTGAATTTAATTTCTTGGTAAGTTTAACAATGATACATAATTATACTAAACAGACTAAAACCTGATAGCAAAGAAGAAAAAGGATCAAAGATGGTATGAAGGAAACTATAATTCAAATTCCATAACAATATTTAACAATTCCTTCACTCTTTTGGGAGAGAAAAGGGTGACTTTTGGCATATTTTGATATTAAATCTGGAAAGTACTATAAAATCAGATCTGAAAGGAAATCTCTGATTTCACTCTTTGAGATGGGATCTGGGAAAAAAAACCCAAAAATTAAGCACCAGAGAAAAATCCACAAAATACATGGAAAGAAAATCTGGAAGTTTTATGTACGAATATTTCATAGTATGTTTTTTATTTCTAATAGTAATAATGAAAACTTCAGGCAAAAAACCAGCTGTAAATCAAAGGAAAAGCCTCTAGGTCATAGGAAACAAGCTAAGAATAGTAATATGAGTAAAGATTATAACTATAATGTGAGGAAAATAGGCAGTTTAATTTCTGCCAGGCGGTTTTATTGGTGTAAATTTTGCCTTATCTATAAATTTAGTTCTGTAAGATAATCTCAGCTATTGACTTTAAATGGTAAATATGCCTCACTTATTCTTTGAGGAAAAGAAGAGGAAGCTGTTCTCTGTATTAATTGTTTTTTATTTAGTCCAAATCTGTGAAACACAGTCTAAATTTACCTACCAGAAATTAATCTCTGAGATTAACCTAGATTAACCTAGAGACCCAATCACTTTCTTTTCTTCCAGAGGACAGAAATAAACACAGGGCCTCTGTCTGAGAATCCCTAAACTCTACGATTTGTGTCACTTGTCATTAAAACACTAATGGAAAATCGTCACAACTTTGTATTAAAAATTAATAACCTTTATTCCAGTTAAAGTCATGTTGACCAACACTGATAATGAAGCTCTCAAACAGAATAAAAAATCTTATGCAAAAGAATATTTCATGTACTTAAGCGTGCTGCTGCTGATTGCATTAAATCAGCAGTTTGAAAAGTATTTTAATTGCATGGAAACTACTGTAAGCCCGGAACTTTGCTGATGTCCATATATGTTTCTTTTAAGATGATGCTGATCAGGATCCATGTAACATGCACTAGGATTTGTATTTCATGTATTTCATGTAAAGGTTCCTGGCTATCCCCCTGAGAATTTCATCCAGGTTATAAATGGGAAGCTGGAAAACCTCTAACAGTTTCCTATGTAGCATTCACATGACAGCTGTGGGGAATGCACTTTTTAGGAGAGCAGACACCCTCAGGAGAAATTTTGCTTTTAGCCTACAAGTTTCAGTTCAGCAGTTTTGGAGGTTTTTTTCTTTTCCCCCAATTCTCTTATGTGCAACTTTAAAATATTCCGATTTTCCCCTCTTCTCTTTGCCCACATAATCATTCACATTAAACCAGTGTAATTTGATGGAAAGATTTTGAATGACTAATGCTATGGAGGGCACAGCCAGATTTTCGCACCACCAGTGAGAACACTGTCTCTGTCTATATCACTATGAAAAAAAGTATTCAAGATGGACTGTCTGTCAGCTCTTGGCTCTGCTTTTTTCCTGTCTAAAGATATTTGCTAGATATCTGTGATGATATGATAGTGTATTATCTACCAGCAATGCAGGCTCAACCCCAGGGCTGACATCCTACCTGACCTCAGTCTGTCCCTGACCCCAGAGAGGTGCTTGATGCCCAAGGCTGGGGGTGCCCCCAGCTGCCCTCACATCCGCCCTGGAGCTGGCTGGCATGGTGGGATGAGTCCTGGCTGCCAGAACCTGCCCTGACATCCCTGGGGAGTCCCTGCTTCTCCTGGCCTCAAGGAGCTACTGGCCTGTGCTGCAGGCTGACATATTTTACTCTGTTTCATAAAATAAAAATTTAGCCAAGATCCTGTCTTGACCAACTGACTGTCTCTGAGGTCAAAGATTAAAGATGCCTTGAAGACACTGAGAGAGGAATGGGCAGCCTACATAAGTCAGCCTACATATATACAATATGCACAGGATGCATCAGAGATGTAGTTGTGGACAGGAATACCAATGAGGGCCATGCAGGCTGTTCTGACTGCAATTACACTCTTCAAATACACAGCCCTCTGTACTCACTATTTTCGTATTGCAAATGCATGAAGATCTTCAGAGTAAATCTGTTTGCATTTCAAACACTTATTCCATTATCTACACAACAATAATGCCCATGTTTTTTTCAAAAATAGATTACCTGCAAACATATGAAGTCTTAATCAGTGAGAAATAAATATTCTGTTGTTTATGGTACTACTCTTAATGCATACATGCTAAAAAAAAATAAATAACTGTTAAGTCCTCCAAAAGTATCTAGCTTTGATTTCTGCAGATTTCAGCGTTATTAAAGGGAACATGTATTTCATTCTTCTCTTTATTTCTGAAATTTTACTACTTTGTCAATACACCTTTTGAATGTCATGCAAAGCTTCAACTTTTCTGCCATAAATTTCATCGACTTTCCAAAGAAAATTTCTAATAAATTAGCTCCAAATTCTAAAATTCTTATGCAAGATTTCTATAGAGCAAAGACTAAACTCTGAAAATATTTGCTTTGTAGAATGAGGTGCAGTATTGGTCTCCAGCATGCTAGAAAAAATGTTCCAAATTCAAAACATGTTAAGTTTCAGATATAAGAAGCTTTACACATTTTTTTTCATCACCAATTCTTTTCATTCAGTTTTACAGTAAGATATCAAATTGAAGTCATGCTGCAGAAGCAAGCTGAGTGTCAGCATAGATGCTATTATGGAATAATACAGATTTTTTTTGTCTGGTTAATGTCACAGGTATCTCATCATGGATTCACAAAATGAAATTCAGTGCATAATTTTTTTTTCATCTTCCTAGATATACTTTCTTCTGCACTGGAAATAAGAAGCAAAATCATGAACATTTTTTCAGATTTTCCACAGCTACCTGTTATAACTCATGGAAACAGTTCCATTATTGTTTTAGTCAGTTTGAGTAGGATCATTCCAACCTGAGGTGCTTCTACAGTCCTGAAAAAAATAGCAGACCCTAATTTTTACTGAAAATAAATAATTTTAAAAAAAGAGACATCACTGGTAAAATCTGAACTCCAATTTAGGGATGAATTTCCTTCACCATTTCAGTGAACATCATGTAATACGTGATTATGCTGTGGGACATTTCACTTGGGGCATCAAATAAATTTATTCTGATTTTCAGGTTTAAACTTCAACTGATACTAAAAGACACAAATTAGTCTCTTCAGTTACTTAAGCTGAATATCAAGTTTTCCTATACTTACTACATATACATTCCTTGCTGTACTTCATTCTAAAAATGTTCTATGCTTTCCTGTATGTAGGCCAAAACAGTTTATATTTAGGCTCACTGTGTCAAAGAAGGCGACCTGGCAATTCTTTCCTCTGCAAACCTCTCACTGAATAAAGACTTGCCTTTATTTCCATGTTTTAGATGTTCTTTTGCTGCTGCTACACACTCGTGCTGAGTCTTGCTCAAGCAGCAACTCAAATCAAGTTTGTTCCTAGACACAACACAAACTTTATACCTGTTGTACATTTTATGTATTTCAGACTGCTCAAGTATTCTATGATATAATCCTGTTGATAACTTCTTACATGATGTAATGGTTTGACCCATGGCTTCCTCGGTAACCATTGTATCTAAGGAAGTTACAAGTATTCCACACGTGTCTTCCACTTAGCGGGGGGGGGTGGTTTGTTGCTCTCTTCCCTTCCTTGGCTGAGAAGCTGGTGGGAGGTGGTTGGAGCCTGGTCCCTCCGGTTGTTCATGGTTCTCCTGTCCTGGGTGAGATTGTTTCATATTTGTTCCCCTTCCTTGAGGGTTTTAGTTGTGTTTTGTCTGATTCATTTGTTTCTTTTGGTTTGGTTTTGTGTTCTCCATTTCCAAGGACTCAGTCCCCTATTCCCTTTTTCCCTTTCCCTTTCCCCTGGGGGTGGGATCCCACGTACTGTGTATACAGTGTAATTGTAAATGTTAGAAAATATAATTTATTCTTTTTATTCAGTTTCTTTAGAGTGCGTTTCTTTTCAGTTTTTTTTTCCTTTCCTTTGCTGGGAAGGTTCTGGGAGGGGAAAGGGGGGCCAGTTCAGGGTTGGCAACAGCTAGGCCAAACCTGCGACTCATGAGCTTGTAATTGACAAAAAGGATCATCTATTTCGAATATCTTGCAAACAGCAAAAAATGTACTATGCTTCAATCTAATATATTTTCTTTCATGGTTACCCTGAACCAAGAATTGACCTTTTGGTTAGTGCTTGTCCTTTGATTTCCAAATTGGAAAAAAGGGATCCTAACAGAATCAGGCATATTTTGTATTTGCTACTATTGGAAAAAAGGGATCCTAACAGAATCAGGCATATTTTGTTTTTGCTACTTAATGTCTTTTAAATCTAGCTGAATTCCCCAAATTATTTTTATCACTAATAAATAGGAAAGTCAAAAGTTTTGTGACCTCTGCTGTACTGTGACTGAATGTAGCCTGTAGCACCATCATATGGAAAACTTTGCCTGTAGGTAACTAGCAGCCAAATGAAATCTTTGTGGCAAATGTACAAAGATCTTTTTTAAGTTGTGACCATGCTCAGAAGTTCTCAGTAAGCGCTGTGGCTCCAGTGCCTACATAATTTGTGTAATTCTAGCTTCTCAAGGTGGTCTTAAGCTCTACAGCTGAAGAAACCAGAATGCAACTGCTCTAAGACTTCCTGGTACCAAACATTTTTATCTGAGATTGTCCTCCTCTTTCCAACACTCCAGATTACTTTGGTGCCAAAACTATCCCTTTGTCCCTTTGTCTTACTCTTTATCTGGACCCCTCTTAGAAAAATTTAGAAGACTTCCCCATGTGACAAACCACACTTGGGCACTGGCTTCTTTACCTGTACTCTATTCCTGCTATTCCTACAGAAGAATACAGAAATTTGTGTTTAGATACCAAAATCCTGACTGTATCCAAAGAAAATAAAACCCTTGGTATTTATTTCTGAAATTCAAAGCATAGGAAGAAAAAACCTCTTTTGCGGTTCTTGGCAATCAGCATTTCTTTGAAGTTTCTCCTTTAGTGTGTGACATTGCAAAGATTTTTTTGCAAGATTGGCAGAAGATTAAATCACAGATTAGACAGCTTCTTCCTTTGAAGTTTGCATGAGTAGCTGATTTATTCATGAATGTCTAACAGGTAAGAGACTGATAGGTCGATTTTTTATCATGTGTCACCTAAACACTTTCTACATTGACCAAGTATTTACTGAGAAAAGACTTGGCAGAACATACCAGACTGGAATGAATCACAGAAATCTGCTTATAAAATAACAATATATGTTCTGCTATCACCTTCCTACAGACTTGCCTGAAGTTAAAGATTATAGTAGTGTATTTATGCAAAAGATACATCACAGAGTTCACAGGCACTGTGGTATCATCCTCCTGTACCTTACTATTCTTGGGATTCAGCCTGAAACCTTGACTATACACTTAGTAAAACATACCAGTAAAAAGACAACAATATGGAAGACAGATATCTTTTATTTGCAGAGGATTTCTGGTTTCTGTTGAACATACCATACTGGAAAGAAGTGTGGATTTGACTGTGTATGGAAGAGCTTTACCCTTGCAAGGTCAGTTTGTTTCAGCAAATCTTGAACTACTCTGTAATAGTACTAGCAGAAAATATAACAGTATAATGGAATGGCCCCTCTTGTAACGTCATCTTTATATCTGCAATTTGATGATAGCACTTCTAAGTCTTGGAATAATACAAGTAAGTGACTTTATTATATTCCTATTTGTGCATGCTATGCTTTGTTCTCTAGGGTAAAGTAATAAAATACAAATATTGAATTATAAATATAAGACAAATACTGTATCAATTAATTTGAAACAAATAATAACTGACGGTTATATGGCAATTTTTTTCTTAGAGGTTGTCAGAGCAGACCAGAACTCTGACAACTGTTTAATCAACTTGGAAAGAAACTAAGAAAGCCAACTGCATTCTGCTCTGAAGATGAGTAGCTTCTCAAAAGAGCAAAATATTTTCATTATGTAAGTGCCAGTTTCAAAAAGAGCTGCAAGCAAAAGCAGTGAATGGCCAGACTGCAGCTTTATGTAAAAGTACATAAGTAAACAAACAAACAAACAAATAAATAAGATTATGTCAGTACATTTCAAGTTTCAAAAATGAGAAATTAGTATTTTTCTACATCTATATCAGATGTGGGAGCATGATTGGAACACCAGATTTATTCAGCATTTCATTCTTTGTAAAGAATACACCTATAAATGTTGAACACATATAACTCATAGGAAAACACATCTGCAATTGTTATTTCAGGCTGGACGGCTGGATTAGAATAATTCAGATGGAGATATGCCACTGATGAATTACCACAGCCACACTGTACCTTTTGATTTCAGAGGCAATTCAAGTATGGCAATTCAAGTGCCTGAATTAAGGTATCTCAGTGGATCACAGCACATGGTGAAAAAAATACACAACAGGCTCTTTATTAGAGTGCAGATGATACTAATCAAAAATACTGAGATAATTTTAATGATCTTTGGAATTTCTAATCACTACACTGTAGGAGTGAAAGAGAGTCTAAATGGCAGGAGAATAATTATAAAAGAATTCAAAAGGATCCTATACCAAAGCAGTCTTCCTTCTGTGCTGAAACAGATAAATTCTTATCCCATGCTAGGTGTTGGATTCTTAACTAATGTGGTTCCTTTATGTCACCCTTCTGTTATTATTTCTTTACAGTTACAAGTGTTTGATCATTAAAATAATGCTACAATCCTTATAGAGATGTGTTAATATGTTAATTTTTTCAGAGATATCAATGTGTTCCCTAAAGTGTCTTAGGGACTAAAGCATTTCAGCATCTTCATTGTGTTTACCTTCTCTCTGAAAAAAAGAAAAATACAAAATTCATTTTTTAAAACAAAAAGATCTGTCAACATTTTTTCTTCTCACGTAGCCAATCAACTAAAACCAAGAAAATAGAGTAACAAAAAAAAAATCTAACATTCCTTCCGTTGTATACCTCATTAGGGGCTGAATTCATACTAAGACCCGTAAATACCCAAATACATATCAAACGATGTGAATAATTATTTGGTATTTAAAGGGCATTTAAAAATAGTGGACATGAATATTTAAAATTATTTCTGATGAGATTTGGAGGTGGAAAACAGCTTTGAAAACTAGAATAGTATTTTGAAGCCATGAGTATGCATCTTGTCTTCAAAAGAAGGCTTGATTAGTATGTAATGATAAAACATGGAACCACACAGCTAACAATGAAAAGAAACAAAATCTTGAACAGCTGTTCCCAGATGATCATCATCAAACCTACACATTGAATGAGTCAGGAGTCTTGAGAAACAGAATGACATTTTGATTATATCATTAAAACGCAAGTAGACATAAAAGAAGCTAAAAAATTTTCCATTTTTGTCTAATTTCTGACTTAGATTCTTTATCTCCAGTAAGACATATTGTAGATAAGTTTTTTGATATACTACTGTGTTTTAAATTTCTTTTTTCATAATACCTTGTCATTATTGTTAACATATAGAACCACTTGCAATGTTCTACTTCCACAGATCCTGTCAATGTTTACTTTCTCATTGTATGCTGAACTGATGACTATTAAGTTTGAGTACTATTTTCTGGATCATCATAAGATTTTTTAATTAATTTGTTCTCATATATTTACCACCATTTTCTGTTTGCTTTCCCCAGAAAGTCATCTGACTGAGCTTAGTTACAAGGCTATTCACAGAATATTAAAAAACCCTTACCCTGTTTTTTTAGTCTGGATTTTGAGCCTTAGATTACATATCATATTCAATCAGGCATGGATCCAAAATAACATGATTGCAGCCAACTAAACTAAAATATATAACTTACATTTGAAATAATAAGCCACTAAGTCAAATATATTGCATTCATGGCTAGGCTTCACAAACGAAATTTTGGGAAGGGCTTTAACTACGCTTGCTGCAAGTGTGCTGGTGGCTAAAGAGGATGATGAGGGATAGGCAAGTCCGGTCACAAAAGGCACAGCAGAAAGTCTCCTTAGGTGATATTGGCAAAGAACAGTTTCTTCTGCATTGTCTTTTCTCCTCTAGACTGACTCTGCGTGTGTTCTCAAAGGAAGTGGCAGCGTCGTGAATGGTGTGTCTCCATGAATCCCGATTGGAGGCCAGAGTGGACCATTGGTGGCAGTCAATATGGCCAAGGCTGAGGTGTTGTTTCAGGGAGTCCTTGTAGCTCCTCTTCAGTGCTCCTCTCTTGCAGCAGCCGGTGGTGAGTTCACCATAGAGCACAATCTTCGGAAGGCGGTGATCCTCCATCCTGGAGACGTGCCCTGCCCAGCACAGCTGCGTTCTCATCAGCATGGCCTTGATACTGCTGACCCCTGCCTGTTCAAGAACAGACACATTAGTCATGTAATCAGACCAGTGGATGTTTAGGATTGAACGGAGGTAGCGCTGATGGAAGTGTTCGAGAAGCCGCAGGTGGTGGCCGTAGATGACCCATGATTCAGACCCATATAAAAGAGTAGACAATACAATGGCTCTGTAGACACTGACCTGTGTACTTTTCTTCAGGTGTTTATTGGACCAGATTCTTTTATGGAGTCTTCCAAAGGCTCTGTATGCCTTTGCTAACCTCTTGTCTATCTCCTTGTCCATCTTACCGTCTAAGGAAATGATACTTCCCAGACAGGTGAACTGCCAGACTGACTTAAGCTCTGATTCACCTATGGTGATGTGGGGATGATGGAAGACTTCCTGAGGTGCAGGTTGGTAGAGAACTTCCGTTTTCTTCAAGCTGACTTCCAGCCCAAAAAGCTCAGCAGCCTCTGCAAAGCAGGATGTTAAGGGCTGCAGAGCTGCTTCTGTGTGAGCAACGAGGGCGGCATCATCAGCAAAAAGCAGCTCACGGACAAGGTGATTTAGGGTCTTAGTGTGGGCCTTCATTCACCTTAGGTTGAATAGGATTCCAAATATATTTGTAAAGACAGTAAAATGACTGAATAAAAGCATATATTTGAGTGACTCAATGCGTCTACTGATTCGTGAAGAAAAGGTGCATGAGCAATTTTTGATGTCTCTTCTGAGACTTGATTATGCATGTTTATATAACCATGGAATCATAGAATGGTTTGGGTTGGAAGGGACCTCAAATACCATCTAATTCCAAACCCCCTTTCATGAGCATGGACACCTTCCACTTGGCCAGGTTGCTTAGAGCCCCATCAAATATGGCCTTGAAGCCTTATAGTAAGCATGATATTTATGGCAGAAAAATCAAAACAAACTCATATATCTCAAATGAAATTATTTTGGCTTTGTTTTCATGTCTGAATTTCAAATGTTTTTTCAATACGGTGGACTTTTTTTTATTAACTGTCTAATGGCAAGGTTATGGCAGTTAGGAGAACTTCTGTCAGAATAGTTTCAAAGTTCTCAATATTTTAAAAAAAATTATGTGTTTCAATTTCCCTGTACATAGTATTTTCACTGTCTTGGAAATAACATGTGAACTGTGAACAATTTCCTATATGGATTAAAAATCTGTGCTGCTCTGTTCAAGCTGTTACGGGAATCATTTGACTGAAAGGAAAGGTGCTTGAAAGTACAGATAATTTTTTAATTGCTTTCTTTTCCCTCCAAAAAGCCTCATCCCTTTTTGCATAGTCATTTATTTATATACTTCTTGTGCCAATGCATGCATATTGTCAGCCAGAGGACTTTTGTAACACATGCCTGTACATGTTTTCAAATTAAACTGCCATTCTCATAAGGAATTCAATGACAACAAAGGAATTAAAGGATAATGAACAATACCTTGGTAAGCTATCCATTGTTTATCTGTTTTCTGAAAAATCTATGCCTGTTTGCAGTCAGGCAAACATATTTAGAAAATCTTCATACGTACAAATAGTTATATAACAAGTACGCTTCCAGCTCTTATACCTCAGGCTACAGATGTCCCTCTGAAGTTTAAAGCCACATGTCAACAAGAATTTACTCTGTATTAATGATAAACCTCCCTCCTATCACTCAAACTCTATCTTTCTTTAGGAATCTGCAGAATATGGTGTTTAATTTCAGAATGAAATGAGGATAACTTAACCAAAAAACCTCTCCAGACAGTTTGACTTTAACCAGTGAAACAGAAAATACCCATCAGTATCAGCAATATCCACAGTGGGATGAGACAAAGACATTAATAATATTGCAAGGATTTTTCTTGGATTTGTTTTATCCATCACATTTTGTCTCGTCCTTCCTCATCTCATACAGTATTGGATAACTGGTAAAGAAGAGGAAAAAATTTTTCTTTTTGAAAACATTTTTCCAATTTATTCTCTAGCAAATAACTTTCCTTAGTTTTTATATATGAATACATTCCCATAACTTCAGTGCCTTGTCCTATTTTTGGCTTTCTTGTACATAGGTTTCTGTAAGTGAAGAAACGTATCTAAAGCTGTAAGTGGAAATCCTATATAGTTATATAAATGTATACTATTTAAACTACACAAAAATATAATTTTCACTTTAATTTGTGTATATTGTACATATAGATATATGTGTTGTATTTTGAAAAGCAAAGAATTCTAAGAGATCTGCCCTATATATCTTTCTCTTTCACCTGAGTTGGTAGAGGTAGACATAACATATTTTCCTGTTAACTGGATGCAGTTTTGCAGGGATTATCTGCAGTTTTATAATCTCACAAATAGGTGGCACTAATGAATTCTATATTTGCAGTAATTTCTGTGTTCCTAACTAGGAAGGTACAAGTCCTTTGTTCTCAACACACTATCTGTTGACCTTTACTTCCGACAGCAAACCTGAACTTGGTTATGAGGGGCTGAAACAGAGAGAGAGTCCTGGTTTTCACTTCCAGGAGATAAGTAACTTCTGTTGAATGTAACAGGAGTTACTCATTCATGAGTGTAGGAGAAGGGTGCCTACGTGCTGCATTAAAATAAGAAAAGCATATTGCTTTTTAATATAAAACATGTCGAGGGTGACATAATATATTGACAGTTGCTATAAAAGACCTGATTAAACTAGTTGGACCTGAAATATTACCTGACACATTAGAACTGTCAAATAGAAATTACCTTGAAATGTGAATTTGAGCCACATTCTCTGCTAGTTTACACTGTGGTAACCTTCCTAGTGTCAATATAATTAGGTGGTTTTATCACATGCAACCAGCAGAAAATTTGGTTTATTAGTGTTTTATAAACAAGATGCTTCCACAGATATTGTAGGGTCTCCAGACAGAGTTGATCAGTTTAGCAGAAATTCTGACTTCCCTCCATGCACTGTATGTGCACACCTGCATTCAGGTGGGCATGTGTGCACAGGCACAAGACATACACAAGTATTTGTAGGTACTGGATGAAAATATACCTACAGAAATCTCGTTTTGGTTTATTTAGTTTTATCATATGATTTTAAAGAAATTTTATTTCATTTACATAATAATATGACTAGGTCTTCATAGACAAAGAAGTATAAGAATTTAAAGATTTTTGTGAACACAATCCTGTATTTTAGAAGTCTTTCTTCTCTGGAGGAAATTACAGAAAATAAATTTAAGCAAATTAGTAGATTTTTGCAGTAAGGAAAGGGAAGACCTTCTTTGAAGAATTTCCTTGGAAACAAGTGAAAGCCCTAGTAAAACTAGCACAGAGCTTTCAGTACTATTCAAAATTTTAAAAACTAGTTTTGCAATTAAGCTTATGTTTGATAGATTAGGGATTTTAAACCAAGACAAGCTTCCAAAAATATTATTTTGTGAGAGAAAGTGGTGAAAGGAGTTGATCAAGAGATTAAAATAAGAATCAGAAACTACTAAGACATACTCACTGCATGCACACATCCCACATTAATGTGAACAGCATATGCATCACAGCTGAAGGAACACAAGGAAACATAATCAATCAGAAAAATAACTCCTCATGGGCATCCATATTACAGTGAAGGTGGAAGAAATACACATTACTCTATCTTGTGATAACCCAAGGTTCTTAGTGATGTCAGTATTAACACAATAAGGAGTTTCTGGGTCACTTTGAGTCTGAAGACAGCAGGCAAGGTCTGGTCATGTCCATAAGCCTAGAAAGATGCCCCTACCCTCTAAATTAAGATGGCAGCTTTCAAAATATCAGTTGAAAATTAATCACTTGTGTGGTGGTTGACCTTGTCTGGATGCCAGGAGGCCACCAAACCATCTTATCACTCCTGCCTAGGCAGGGGAGGGAAAATATGATGGAATGTTTATGGTTTGAGATAAGAGCAAGGAGAGATCGCTCACCAGTTAATGTCACAGACAAAACAGACTTGACTTGGGGAAGTTAATTTCATTTATTGCCAATCAAAATCAGGATAAAGAGAAACTAGAACAAATCTTAATACACTTTCCTCTGCCTCTCCTTCTCCAATCCTCATTTTCCCTACCTGCCCCCCACCCCACAGTGATGCGGGGGGATGGGCAGCCTGTCTCACCATGGTCTTCACCACAAACTGCTGGGGAATAAATCTCTATTCCAGAATCTGGAGCACCACCTCCTCCTCCTCTTCTTTCTTCACTGACCTCAGTGTTTTCAGGGTTGTTGCTCTCACATATTCTCACTCCTCTCTCCGGCTGCTGTTCTGCAGCAGATTTTTCCCCTTCTTTACTATGTTATCTCGGAGGTGCTATCACCCTCACTGATAGCCTTGGCCTTGGCTAGTAGCAAGCCTGTCTTGGAGCTGACTGGCATTGCCTCTGTCAGACATGGGGGAAGGTTCTGGCAGATTTTCACAGAAGCGACTCCTGTAGTCCCTCACTACCAAAACCTTGCCATGAAAACCAAATCCACACTTGCTTGTAGTATCTCCAAAAACATTTCCGTGTATTCCCTGGAAGCATGGTTGCAGGCCCAGGCCAAAAATATGCCAAAGCCACTTGTAAGAGATAACAAAATCACAGTGCTTGGGCTCTGATAGTGTTAAATTTAATTTTCACATTACTGTTTGAAACAGTCTGTCATATTTCAGAAACATTTATCCTGCTACAGTGAAACCCAAAGTCGTCCTCAAATGAGCAATGTATATCCTGCTATTTCATTCGAAAAATCCTCTGCAAAGAAAACATAAAAAAGCTAGTAGTAAAAATATCTGGGGGAAAAAAACAATACTGTAGAAAGAATAATCTAAATATATATTTAATTTATCCCACTTTCATGGGTCACGGGTACCACTAGAATTCATATGTTCATGATAAAAGAGTGAATCTGACTGTGAGTATCACAGGATCCTGAGTTGCCTATAGCTGTGAATTGGAGCTGCTTTCCGTATTCAGACTTTTAAAAAGGGGAATTCAGGTTGAGTACAGCCCATACATGGTTGGGGAAAGTTTGCAGTATTATTTCAGGTGCTTCTTATGACAAGATTTACCATGGAGATTAAAATCTCAAAAACCTATGCAGAAGAACAGGAAGTAAAGCAAAGATAATTTTCAGTATTGAGAAGCGTTCACGATTGTACATCTTCAAATTTACACAAAAGTGACAGATTTTTAAATGAATGCAATAATTTGAAAGTCAAAATAGAAAATATGTCTGATAGATAGAAGAAGCATGACTGTGTTGCTATCATTGTATACAGGGAAATATTGGTGAGGATGTTGCAGTGACAGGTTATCAGGAGAAAGTAATTACAAGAAACTTGTAAAAAGCAGAGGAAGGGGGAGTTGGTACCATGAAAAGAGATGATAAGCAGAGGAAGAAAAAAAGGAAGAGAGGAAGAAGGGAGGGAAGGAAGGAAGGAAGGAAGGAAGGAAGGAAGGAAGGAAGGAAGGAAGGAAGGAAGGAAGGAAGGAAGGAAGGAAGGAAGGAAGGAAGGAAGGAAGGAAGGAAGGAAGGAAGGAAGGAAGGAAGGAAGGAAGGAAGGAAGGAAGGAAGGAAGGAAGGAAGGAAGGAAGGAAGGAAGGAAGGAAGGAAGGAAGGAAGGAAGGAAGGAAGGAAGGAAGGAAGGAAGGAAGGAAGGAAGGAAGGAAGGAAGGAAGGAAGGAAGGAAGGAAGGAAGGGTGAGAGTGTTTGCATAAGTAACTGATAAGACACTCACATAGTGGGACACGTTGTCCACAGAGTTAGCTGCTGTCTCCATCCTTAGAAAATTTCAAGATCCATGTAGCCTAAGTCTTAAGCAATCTTAGAGCTGGCTCTGATTTGAGCATGAGGTTAAGCCAGAAGCCTCCTGAGGCCCTTCCAACCTGAATTATCTTATGAACCAAGAGCCCAGCATTAACAAGAATAACTTGGCTGCAAATGTATGATGGGCGCAGTACCACTGATAGAGAAGTGACTTATAAATAGTGTATCCTTTATGGAAATAGCTATGCCTTCATTAATCATCATCTGATAAATATAACTGCATCCTTACCCACACTGGCACAGCTACACAGTCTTTCCAGAACAGTTAATACAGTCCACATTTCCAATGTAAAGAAACCCTGTATTGCTAAGGAATGACAAAACTAACACCATCACTCTACTAGAAAGAAACAATTTACTAAATTACCATCATCATCCATCAGCTACTAATCTTTAAATAGCAATAATTACTAAATGTTCTTGTACCTACTAAACTGGATGAAGACAGGATATAAACACATTGCTAAATCACTTAAGCAATAAATTACAATGTGTGCCTTGCAGCTTGAGTAAATACTGTTGACTTGGAGTTCACAGTAAGAACAGAGAATGGCACAATATTACGTTGCCTGAAGTAGGCAAGCAGGCCTCTCATATTAAAGCATCATTCCTCAGGGAAAGAAATCTCTGTTTATAAATTTCTCTGAACAGTCAGATACTTTACGAATCAGTCACCTCTTCCAAACCTATCTGATTACGGAAAATCATGTTCAAAGGCTGTATGCATTTTGGAACACTTTTTAAAGTTCAGAAAAGTTTCATGAGAGTGTTCTTTAGGCTCATATGCCATCTCAAGTAATATAATTTGTCAATAAACTACTTTGGAAATATAATCCTATGTGGAAAATTATACCAGATTCATTTACTCTGTCTAGTTGTCACTGAAGTTCCCAAAACATTGAGCCTTTCTACCTAATGTAGAACAGTATAGCTGATATAAGCTGAGATGTCTTCAAGAAACACAGATACATAATTTTAAACAGATTATGTCTGGAAAATTTGAAAAAAAAAGAACATTTAGACCTCTGGTATGGTGTAAAAGTGCTCTATACAATGTGGTTATTTAGCATTATACCACTAGTTTCTTTGTTTGGATTGAATTCTTTTTTCAGGTTCAATTTAGATTCATGAAATGAAGGTATTATAAAGCAGTGGTACCAGTTGTGAGATCCTCAGTTATATAGTTGGTCAAAGCCCCCATGTTAGGACTTAACAAAGAAGAAAAAAAAAAAAAAAGAAGGAAAACAAAGAGTTTGAGTGATGAAACAAAAAAAGTTAAACACTTGCATATAAGGCAGTGATTGGGAAATGGTCCTGTGTGTTTTTAATGAGCATTTTAAAAGACATTCAGATATACACAATAATAGGAGCATTTAGGTAGCAAAGTACTTTGGAAGGTCCTTAGTCCATGCTTTTGCTCAAAGCCTGGTGAATACTACAGTCAGACCAGATTGCTCAGGGCTTTGTGAATTAGGTCTTAAAAAGTCAAGGATTGGAACTGCACAATGTCTCTGAACAACAGGACAAATGGAAACAGTTAATTGCTTGACCATCTTCTTATGGAGAAATGTTTTCACCCAAATCTGGTATGAACTTTTGTTTTGATTTATGTTCTTTGCCCCTCCTTTGACCATGCACCACTGTGAAAAGCCCAGCTCCATCTCTTCAATCACCTCTTTGAAAGTACTGTCAGGCATCTGTATATCTCCCAGAAGCTCTCTCTTTGTCAGGATGAACAAGACCCTCTCCATCAGTCTCTTCTTGCTTTGCTGTACTCCCTAACCATCTTGGTGGCCATTTGCCAACCTCTCTTCAGTTTGTCTATGTCTTCTGGAGAACCCAAAACTTGATGTAATATTCCACTTATGAGTGCCAAGTAGACTCCTCCCTGAATCTCCTGACTGTGCTTCTGTTCACAAAACACAGGATGCTGATGATCTTCCTGCCTCTCAGGGTGCACTGCTGGCTCCGGTGCAGTTACTATACCAGTTTTTCAGCAGAGTTGTTCACAAGCCAGTCAGTCCCCAGACTGTGCTGTTGCAAATGACTCTTTCCCAGGTGAAGGCTTTCATATTTGTCCTTGATGGATCTCATGAAGTTTCTGTAAGACCTTTTTTTCATCCTGTGTAGGTCTTTCAGTATGATAACCCTGTTCTCTAGTGAATCAAGTTCATCCCTTCAATTTGGCATCATTTGCAATATGGTTGATACCTGTGCTAGGGAATTGTTTATGCAGGACAGGTCCAGAAGAGACCGTTGTGGTACTCACTAGTTACCAGGGCCCAGACAGCACAGACTCACTACTTACAGGGCCCAGTAACCAGTACTCTTGAATACAAAGCATATGATCAGTTTTTTATGCATCTGCTCATGCACTCATCCAGACTAGATGGATATGACAATGTGGTGGGAGACAGTGATAAAGGCACACCTTTAGATTGCTCTAAAACTTGAAGGACACGTCATGTTTAAAGATGTACAAGTTTGTTTACTGTGATGTGAAATCAATGAAAATCCTTAGATATTTTTTTAAAAAAAATGGTTGTTCCAGTGATACTGTATGCAACTGTCTCAAAATAAACCATAAGGCATTTTTGCATATGCACTCATTCATGCATTTTATTCTAGCTTAATTTGTATTTGCCTCATGCTATATGTTACAAAAGGGAAAGTGCTCTTGTGTGTTGCACATATGTTATATGCATAACATATCAAAGGGTTATGTTACCTGCAATGAACAGAGTGTCACAGAAAAAGAGAGGCACTAACCACACCTTCAACCTCTCTGGTCTTTGCAACATAAGAGTATTTATTAGGCTTTTTGGGTACATTAATGCTCATTCCTCATTGTTATGGGTCTAGGTGGCCTAAATTTGGGCTCTGAAGTTCGGAGCTGTCAGCTGACTTGAGCTGGGCTGAGCTAACAGCTGAACTCTTCTAGCCAGTAATTTTGTATTCCATAACACATTACAACATCATCTCCAGGGAAGTAGGAACCAGTGTGGGAGTCGTTAAGGCTGTCGTTTCTCAGCCTTCCTCTTGGAAGGACTCACGATGCTGTCCCAGGTCCACCACTGACTCACAGGGTATCTCAGGAAAGTAAACTGTGTTGTTCTGGGTCTCTCCTTTCTGCTTGAGTTTGTCTCCCTGGGGAATAAGTTTTTTCTTAAGTAATGTGTCGTTAAGACAGTAGAATTTGTGTGTTCATTAAGAAGTGGGGAATTTGTTGTTGCGAACTTGTGTGAGTGTATATTTGTACTCTCTTCTGATTGTCTCTTTCTTTCTGCAAAAATATATGTAGTTTTAGTATAAACACGGTTTGAAGTGTTTTTTTTGTCTTTCCCCTCTCTTTTCCTCCCTTTCCTTGGTGTTAGGAGGGAGGCTTTTCTCTCTGTGCTTGGGGGGGTTGGCAGTTGCTTATCTCAAACCAAGACACTCATCCAGATACTTTAAAAGAAAATACCTGAATGATCATGCTGATATTTTTTATCAAGTCATTTTCCTCTGTGAGTCACACAATCTGCTTCTTGTTGCATTTTTAGCAGAATTGACTGCCTATAGTCTTTAAAATCAAGTTTGGGGTTTTTTTTGTTCGTTTTATCTTCAAATATCTACGCAATGCTCTTTGGTGAGCTACTGTTTCACAGTCATCAAAGCACCATGCAGCAACTATGGAAACACTGTACAGACAAACAGGCACCAAAAATGTTATTAAATTAACACCACTCCCCCACGGCCCCCAAACCAACCCCCTCCCCTTCCCAAACAAACAAAAAAACTTTAAAGAATAGGCATCTACGAGCAGGAAAGCTTCGAACATTCAGCACATACCTGTATGAGTCAGATGTACTCAAATACTCAATGTCTCTCATGTGTTACTTAGTTTAGCCATGGCTTTTATTTTGCATTTCAGCAGATTCTGCATGGCCAATACCAAGTACCAGAATTTTGCAGGCACTTCCAAGCACTGTTTTGGGTTCATATGCCATTAACTTCAATGTCTTGGAGCCAGCTACTGGCTGGGGACATCCTGGGGCTAACTGCTTAAAAATATATGAGAACATAAACACATGAAGACAAATCTGAGTTCCTCTGACTCTCAGGTAATCAGGACTAGTTCCAGTTCAGGAGAAGCAATAGCATCTTCAGCTAAGACTGGGCAACTCAGATTGCCCATGGAATTTGTAGAGAGGCTGTGGATGCCCTGTCCGTGTCAGTATTCATGGCCTGGCTGGATGGGGCATTGGGAAATCTGGTGTAGTGGAAAGGGTCCCTGCATATGGGAGTGGGGTTAGAAAGAGATGATCTTTAAGGTCCCTTCCAACATGATGTTGAAGTCAATGTCTGCTATGTTGTCTGGAGATTGAGATGTGTTGTGACTGGCCAGCCCTAAACAGCATGTGTGCCTGTAGGCTGTTCAAAATCCTATATACACACAAGCATATTGTCCAGGTATTAGACAACCCATTATAGAAAATCCCTGAGTGAATCCTAGTTCTGGACACAAGTACCATCCCAATTTAAGGAATTTATAAGCTTTATTTTGATCTGTGTTTTGCTGCTTCTTTAGCTATAATCCCTGACTCAGCAAAGGTAGCAGCACCATGTTTTTCCCTGGAAGGGCAGTCTCCTGCTCTTACTCAGTCATAATTTCTGATCAATCCTTTAAAGGCTCTAGCAAACTTTTGTTTAGTATTTTAGTCAGATAAACAAGCTAGAATATCTTGATAGTTGCAGCAAATGCAAAAGAGAGAATGTGAAATTGGTCAGCTGAAGAGTTAGACAGAAACAAGTCAATTGTGAAAATACTTGGGAGACTCACAGGGAAGCCCTAGTCTTCCACTTCTGAAAACATTCATAGAAGAAAGAAAACAAATTATCATTAACACACATGCATACACAAAGCAATACCCTCCCTCCAAAAAAAACCCCACATTCCCCCAAAAAGACGACCAAAAACCCAAACCAAACAAAAAACACCAAACACCAAACCCCATCAATCATAAAAACTCAAATCCAAAAGCCAATGCCAGCCCCAAAACCCAAACCCTACCACCATTTTGACATAAACAGCAGGCTCTAATGTGAACAGTGTCCAGGCCTGGGCCCCAGAATTTGATCCTTCATGGAGGTCCTTACCTCATTTTGACCTGGTCTCAGATAACACTCTCCCAGTCTCTGAGGCCAGCAATCACTTTAATGAAGAGCCTGGGTATGGCCACCCTGTTATGGAGATAAAGGACTTTAATGACATGGAATAGTCATCTCTCTGCCAGGGAACACTCCCTTCCCTCTTTTATTTACAGGTATAGCTGTGAATTCAATGAACTTATAACAAGTAATGAAGCAATTTTGTGCTGGGAAGAGAAACAAAAGTAAACATTGGATGATGAAAAAAAGAAAACTCAAAGCCAGAAGGCATGGGAACTGGCCGGAGAGTAGCAACTAAAGCTCATAAAATTATTTCTCTATTTAGACTGTAAGGTTTTTGAAGCATGAGTTGAAAAATGAATAGCAATAATGAATGTTTTAAAGGAAACCCTTTTTAAAAAGAAATCAAGAAAAACTGTTTTAAAGGCTGAGGGTTTTCCCTGTAAACAGTGATCTGGAAGATGGGCAGCAGAACCAGAAGCAAGATAAGCTCACTTGTGAAAGCCAGGCATAAAAGTAGGACTTGCAGGGTCTTAGTCTGTTGCCTGGATTTGAGACAAAAAGGCTTCTCACAGTGGGGAATATGCTCTATAGTGTACTTGTTCAGGGCCCTGTCTCCATATCTCATGTACTACTAGGAATTTTTTTGCCTGAGGCAAATTCTTTAGGAAGTTTACTCTCCCAAAATCAAGAAAATACACTGTTCCAAATAGCAGGAACTATTCTGTTTTAAGGCACTAAATAAGAAGATAAACAAATACTAAATAATTGAGAATTAAAGCTTTATGAGTGATGGACAGGACTGATGATTATCTGGTATATTACCCCTGTGTTTCACACAACTTTATGCCATTATTCAACTGTCTCCTGAGAAAAAATGTGTTTCCAGTTACCAGCATTTCCCCCTAGCTTTGCTCTCTTCTTTAAAATAAATGCTATTGATCAGTAGCAGTCTTTTCTGAAATGGGCAGAAAGCTATGAGCCTATTAAAGCTCTCTTATTAAGGTTGAATATGACTGGAAAGGAGAATTGATTCCTACAAGATTTATATCCGTTAGCTTTTCATTGCAATTCCCTATTTGTAACATTTCATTACACACCTTCAGAAGCTATTTTTTCTTTATATTTCATTCTGTGGATTTTGCTTCTGGTTTCCTGAAAGAGTGATCATTATTTTTCTTATTTTGTTGTAAACATTATTTTGTACATATGAATTTTGAACCAACTAAATCTTGCAAATTAATTTTTTCCAGAGCAACCTCAGTAAGCTGCGTCCAGATTGTTTTGTTAGCCATGTTTAAAGTTGCTGCAGAACACATAAGTTTTTGAATGTATGTGTCTTGATTTCAGCATATAAATCTGTCAGGTCAGACTTGTTTGAATATGAAAACTGCAGTCTCTGCTTGAAAGATTTTAAAAAAGCAAGTTGAAAGGAAAATGTTTTGAAAAATAATTCTATAGAAGTGGAACAGTTAAAGGGAATAGGCTAAAATAAATCAGAAATTCTGACTGCCCAGGCTGCCAATTTTCTCTAGCTGCTATTTAAGAGCCCAAACACCATGGTTCAGTTCAGGGGAAAAAAAACAAACCAAACCCAAACAAAAAAGAATGTTTTGAGTCTGAAGAAAACTATTCAAAAAGCTCAGCTCGCTCCAGTGTCCCACCTTTATGTGAGCCAGGTTAACTCTCCTGGCATATACATTTAGCTTTTCATTTTAAAAGGGGGATTTCTAAAATACCACTTTGAAAAGAGTTGATTAAAAAGTTTCTCTTGCAGTGAATGGGACGCAAGATAGACTTTAATTATATCAGGCCAGTCAGATAATTTAGAATAGACCTCTGTAGTAGCCATTCATGTATATTTGGGTGTTTCCCTAACACAGCAGAGTGAGTTACTAATGTTGTCTGTATATCTTGCATGGTCTTCAGCTCTGTTTGAACCCTGAGGGCTCAGCATTGTGTCTGAACAAATATTTTACAATGTCCATTTTCTAAAACAAATGTATCTTTGAGTTGCCTGAAGTTAATATTGAATTTAAGCTGAGTTAAAACAAAGAATAGTGCTCGGAACTGCAAAACAAGCCAACTCAGGCTACAATCAAGAGCAGGCGAAACATAATTTCTAAAAGGTAAGGGAAGTATTCCCTGCTTCTGAACATCTCTGAAAAATTTCTTAACCAATGGGTTGAAAATTACCTTTGTGGCAAAAGAAACAATGAATTTCCAATTTCTGAAGTGGTAATACATACCTAGAACTTTCCTCATTTCTACTGTTTTGTAAAAAAAAGTTCTTCAAAAATATCTAAAAAGAAAAATGAATGACCCATAATGTTTTGTTTCACTTCTTAGTTCACATGGGAAACTAAACCATCTTTAAAATTCAACAGACAAACAAAGTGTGATTTGAACTACACATATAGCCATTGCTGTGCTGGAGTCTATTTGAAGCAGTTTGTACTGCAAGCACTTTATTTCAAAAATGAGATATTTAATAACTCTGTGTGTGTGTGTGTGTGTGTATTTTGTTTGTTTGTTTTGCGGGTTTTTGTTTGGTGGGTTTTTTTAAAGTTATTCTAACTCCAAATCTAAAACAGAATTATAAAACAGTTTATAAAAAAGATTTTGGTACATCACACATAACGAAGCAATGATCCTTTCCAGTGCAAATTTTGGGTTTCTGAAACTGTTCTAATTTTTCTGCTAACACTTTTTTCTCCTGTAGTGTTGGTATTTTGCATCAGGTTCTTAGAACTTTCCTCTTAACTTCATCAAAGTGCTACTGAGCTTTGTTTATTCACCTTTTTAAAGAAATTTGAGCTGCATCTTGAGGAACAATCTAATAAAGGATGGATTTACATTACTCATACTTTTGAAGTTCAATATGATAAAAGAACATAATAATATAATAATAAAGCTATATAGAATTTTCTTTGCCTGATATTGAAAATAATAATAATAATAATAATAATAATAATAATAATAATAATAATAATAATAATAACAGCAACAACAATAATCACCACAACCACAATAGCATTTAATTTACTTGATGGCTATGAAGAAAGCGAATGTCAAACCTGGAGGTTCTGTTTAATACATTTTGTTTTCATGTCACCAATCATTCAGTTGTTTTCTCTGCTTGACCCATTGCAAATATATATGGGGGTTCTGTTGTTTTTGGGGATTTTTTTATTCACCAAAAACCCAGAATCCTAGTTGTATGAGCATTTCTTTTAAAATAACTGGGCCATATAGAAATTATTTCTTACTGCTTGATAACTAAAGATACATTTCTGTATAAAAAATGAAGATTTATTGCCATTCTCAACAAAATCATTATTTTCTATCTACTATAACAGTGGGTGTTCCCATTATCCATTTAAATGTTTAGTTGTTTTAAAGCTTACCAAGTTACTTATTAAGTAACATATTATGGCAATGACTTCTACCAGTTAAACAGATTTCCACTGTGAAAAACAGATGTCTTGACATCAGTTGCAAACCTGTTCCCATCAATTTGCTTTAATTTCACTTTTAAAAGGGTAAACAAAAGTCTTTGAGTTTGCTGTTTCATTTAGTATTGCTACAGCTTTATGCAGATCTCTATGGGAATGTAGGACTACCTTTTCAATCTTTCTTTCTTTGTGGTTAAAAAGAAGAATCTTTCTTTTACATCTGCAATCACTTTTAATAAAAGGGGTTATACTAAAGCAGGTTAGCCACAAGTAAAGTTTGGGATGAAACCAGAGAGAAAAGTGCCTTAGGAGTTTTCATATATCTAAGAATTATCAAGGACAAGCCCTCAGGTAAGGATGAAAGGCTGGAATTCATATCTACTTTAGCCAGGATTTAGGTAAGTTGGAAGAGAAAAAAATACTGAGACTTTCAATACCTCTTTTGCTGTTTGCGAGCCCTTGATGATGCAGCCCTATGTGGTTCACTTCATAAGAAATGGAATAGTTTCTTGTCCAGTGAGTCTGACTGCATGCATGAGGCATTAAAATGCACAGGTTGAAAAGCTTTCAAGAACAGATCTATCTCTAGACCCACCACACTGTGTCAAAGTGGTTGAAATGAATTTCCTTATGGCCCAGCGAATTGAGTTCTGACTTCCTGACCTCTTTGGGTTTCACATCCAATGTCAAGCCATGACAACACTGCTGTTGCTAAGGTTATTTTCTTGATATACCTCAATAACATAAGTCTCTTCAAAGCACTTCTAAAATGACAGTTTTTTTAACTTAACAGGAAAGAATTTGCAACTATAGCAATATCTGTGATTGTCAGTATTCAAACAGAACTCTCCTTTTTTGACAGATGACATTAAAATATAACAGCGGGGGAATAAAATTGGTTTGTCCAGTTTTGTGGCTAAAGACATACTCCTACAATTAGAAAAAGAGGGACTCCTTCCCATTTTATTCTAATGAGTACTCAGTATATTATTAACCAGGCTTCTGCAAATATGCCTGTAATAGTAAAATAAACAGTGTGAGAGCCCATTTTCTGTCTCTGAATCTAACTTTTAGTCTGTCTCTGTGCCTATGAACTGTTTGGGAGACTTCACCTGAGGCAGAAACAGTTTTTCTTTCTTTGCACTTGAGAGATGCTACTATTTAGATCACAGCAGGGTGATTTAGGATGCTTTAATGGTGTAGCAGCCTGGCTGATTTTAAATAAGAAAGGTAACTGATGACTTTTTATTTTCACCTTAGAAAAATATCTTTTTTATGAATCATAGAATCATTGAGGTTGGAAAAGACCTCTAAGTTCATTGCGTCCAACCATTAACCTGGAAAACCTGTGTAATTTGGATGTGATGTAAAAGCAGCTCATTTCTGAGTCTGGGATGTACCTAACTTATTTAATTTCTGAACAATTTGAAGTAAGTCATCATACTCAGTAGGAAGTAATCATCCTGGAGGAAGTTCATGAACACAGATGGGATTTATGCTCAACTGAGTTTTCCTGTCATGGAAAGACAAGATGAGAAAAAACTGCTCACATTGAGCTGATAAAATAATTAGCTCAGTCACATAATTGCTGTTAGTGCTATGTGCTGATCCTGCTATGAGGTGCTTTGCCATGCTCTCAAGCCACTAAAACCTAATATAAAGCAAATTATCTCAGCATGTCATCTGCTTGAGGGCCCCACTATGATCGCTTTTAAAGACAGACTGAGCACACACATGTGTTTTCATTCATGATAATTGTCTCTAGCACCTCAACCGAACTGTAGAGAAACAACCATTGGCTTTGGAAGAATGACACTGCCATGGTAAGCTGCAATGGCAGTTGTATCTCATATTTATTTCCACAATTTTAGTTAAATCACTAGAGTAATAGTAACAACAAGAATCTCAAAATCATACCTTAAGAAAGCTGAAACAAACAATAAAATTTAAGGCAATATTAATAGTCTTTGTATAATGTGTTTCATGTTCTGAAATTTCATACTATTTACAGTTTACACTGTGAGACCTGAAGTAATAAATTCCCTTGACAGATGTGTACTTCAAGTATGAACTAGGTTTATATTAATGTAAGACATCAGATCTAAGTCTACATTTCACAAGAGATGAAGGAAAGATGAAAAAGAGACAAGCAAAACCCTCTTTTTTTAAGAGTACATCGGGAATCATCTTCCCCCATTTGCTGATGGAACACCATAAGGTATTCACTTCTGTAAAGGAGAGCTCAAAAGTCTTCAGGAACCAAAATGACCATGCAAATAAGTGTGTGTCCTGAATAAGCTAACATCCCTAAAGACATGCTAACAAAATAGATTTCACCTTTAAACTTAATATCTCAAATTATCTGATGATTACAATCACTAATTTAGTGGCACCTCATCAATCTTTTTTTTTTTGCCTTTTTCTTGTTTTGTTTTGGTTTGGGGTTTTCTTTTTTTCTGTGGCTCTAGACATCTCTCCAAAATCTGATAAGTGGAAAATATATCCCCTTTAAAAGTATACCTATACCAGGATTTTCTTTTAAGATGAATATTTATCATTTGGGAAATGTTACAAATTGCATCAACTCAAAATCTAGTTTTATACTATAAGTATCCAGGCTTGAAAATTATTTGTATTTATTTGTTCACTGAAAAGCAACTAAAAATATGAAAATAATGAAATTACTCATTTCTGAATATTTGTTAGAGCAGCTGTCAGCTATTGAATCTCCTCTGTGAAGGAAGGCAGACTGTGGGTCTTGCTACCAGAAACAAATTGATAGAAGGGGAAAAATAAACTGACGAAAGCTGGTTTAGGAGGACTGTTATGTGGGAAAACTGACCTCAAAAGTACAACATAACACAATTCCTGAGTGTAGTCTTATAACTGAATCATCCTTATTGTGTAATTTATCAAAATGTACTGACAGCTACTGCTGGACCTGACCAAAGTTCCAGCCAGACTTGGGCCTCCCTATGCTGAGCAGCACACAAATTCATGGAATAGCCCTGTATCCCAAACGGTTTGCACTCTGGCTTACAGGATGCTTAACTGTAAGAGGGATAGATTAATGGAGTGTGAAAGAACCATTAGTAGGATAATATACCTAGGATGGAAGCTGCTATAAACTTCACAGTGGACTATTTAAGAGCAGTCTTAAAACCTCTCTCTTAAAGCTAATCTTCCTCTCTCTTTCCCTAATGAGTATTTCCTTTTGTCTACTTGCAGCTTTGCCCAATAATAAATATGGAAGGATACTGTCCAAGTCACCATCTGAGATTTCGTGGAACTGGTTTGAAACTGCTGAAGTAGCAGCAATGAGAAACAGCAAGCTGTGTATTCTTAGTGAAAGGACATAACTTTTGAAACAGGAGACTGACTGCCATTTTGACATAAGGAATATGAGTTTTTCTCTTTGTGCCATTGTATTTATTGTAATATTGTTGTTAAATTGTAACTCTGACTTATAATCTCTTTTGTGTTTTCATTTCTCCTACCGATTTATCTTTAAACCAGCACAGCAATATTTTTAAATAGATATGTCTACTTACAATTTCCTAAATATCATAATCAATTCATGTGTCTTTTAAGTATAATTCTAAACTTTTTTTTTTAGCACAAAACTACAAAATTCACTGTGGAGTTCTAAAATTCAGAATGATCATTGATTTAAAGCATTCAAAATGTATTGTGCATAATTATTAGAGTCTTTCTCCACTTGCCCTTCTGCTTCCTGCTGTCTCTGTTGCCCACCAGTGAGTTATACATTTAAGAAGAGAAAAGAAATCTATTAACTGCAGAGTTGAATTCAGTTAATATGCCTCACACTAGCAGGACAATGCATGTATCACAGCGGGTCTCATTTGCTGTCCATCTCTGGCTATGAATATTACCACCAAATGTTTGCAGTCAAGTGGTTCTCATTACACCGAAGTTCTGTGGTGTGGAATTCTCTGCAAAATTTAATGACCTAGATTCTTATTTGAAAAAGTTCTCTTTTACAATGGCATTCTTCTTGAGCACCACAAGCAAGTGAAATGTATAAAAAAGTAGGTCTATAGCAAAACAGAAAAATTCAGCCTCTCATACCATCTGAAACAGAGTGCAACCAGTGAAACGCTCTTCTAAAGGAGCAGCAAAGGAGCAACTTGGTAGCTTTTATACATAAATATTCCCTGGGAATGGGTTCTTCTAATTGATTGCCAAGTCCATGAGAACACTTCAGTGCATTATTTTCTGGAAGCAAAAAGCATGGCTGTGGCTTTGAAAGGCAAATTCTGCTGAATGTGCAGGGTTAGTGTTGTGTTTAAAGCCAAAATAGAAATTCAGCAGGGGAACTTTTTACTTCAAATAGTTGCCACGGTACTGAAAGCCCTGTTTTATGGCTGATTTGTCAAAGGTGCTGCACACAAAAAAACTCTGCTGTATTCAACATCTTGTTCTCATTATTCTTGTTGCTAGTAGCACTAATCATTCCTCTATTTTCAAACTGAAAATTGACATTGTGAATTCACTTTTGAGAGCAGGAAAGGGGAGGAAAAAAAAGGAATCTAGCAATTTTTCAGTTGTATAAACCTTTTGAGTTCATTTCTTAATAGATCAAGATTTCAATATATCCATGCATACCTGTAATTGTCCTAATTATCCATGATATTCTTCCAGTTAAACCTCTTTCCTGTGATCATGCCAACTTCCTTTGCTGCTTTAATAAGTGCCAGGCAGTGGAGGATGTGTTCTGGTTCATGCTGCAATTTGCAATACACAACAAAGTAGCCACGCTTTGGGCTTGAGCAGAGATACTCAGAGAGCAGGTAGTTTAGCCTTATCCAGGGTGTTTGAGAACAACTCAGGTTTCCTTAAAACTTATGGGCATAGGAGCAGAGAATAGATAACTATGTTTTCAGAGGATAGTTGATAGACTGGGTCCATTTTAGGGCATATCATTGTATGATGTACTGTTGATATTACCAAATTGCAAATAAATCAGTAACCAGTTTCCATGCCTGAAAGGGTAGGGAAAAAACTTTACATGACTTTTGTGTTTCTGATACAAAAAGGGTTATAGCTTTACTGGTAAACTGAAGACCTATTCAAAAGGTATTTCACCTCTGAAAGTGTGTGCCAGCATTTAAATTACCTGACCTGTCTGAACTCCTGACCTTGGCATAGAATTATTAATTGAAATGCCATCTAGCCTAAGCCAAAATCATAGTAAACACCTACAGACAGTCCAGTTCCCAGACTTGCACCAGTATCCTGGCATTGCTCGAGCTAGCAGTGGGGTTGTAGCCTGCTCCTTCTTAGGACTATCTCTGAAAAGGAAACTAAAAGGTCTCCATGGAAGGAAAGAATCCACTTGAAAGAAAGTAGCTTACACAAAAAACCTCTCAAAATATGCACAGTAATTTCAAGTGTGTTCTAATGTAAGTGTGTGTAATCCTGCACTTTTAATTCAGCTACCGACTGGACTAGAAACACAAAGGGAAATGTCCATAAGTGATTTCAACAAATTTTGGGACTTTACTTACTATGCACAGACAAACTGGAAGCATGTTTAAGTCTTTCTAAATCCAGTCAATCCAAATGAAAAGCCGTACATGTAAGGATAGGAAAGAAAGACCACTTTAAAGGCACTGATTTTTACAAAAGAGATAACTAACGTCTGCAAACCATAATTGATATGATGATGATGATGATGAAAAAGAAAACAGAGAACTTCATTATGTAGAAAGCTTCTCTGTACCTCTAGGCTGTTGTGGATAGAATGCCAGCACCAAGGTGAAATAACTACAGTTCCTTAAAAGACCCCAAACAACAGATCTGACTGACTTCTAGGTTTTGACATATAACAGCAAAATGTTGACTAAGAAATTTCTTTTGCTTCTCATTTGAATGGCATGACCTATGAAAAATGTAGCATTTAGCAAAACCACTTGCATGAGTGTAATCTAAGGATGGTGCCCCTAATGGTACCAGCACTGAAAACAATGTCATTAAAAAGTGTTTACCTCCTATGGTCAGTGTTCCCACAGTTCTGTGAGCTCCATTAAGCCTGAAGTCAAATTTGAACTGAGAATTCAGAGACAAACCTCCTGAGCTAAAATGTGATTCAAGATGCCTTGGGATTATTCCAGAAAGAGAAATGGATAGACATCTTACGTTTTCCTTTCACTATTACAGAAAGAGTAAACACCATGAAAGGAAAAGAAAGGAGGGAGAAAATAGGCTGATGATAGAGAATTTTATTTAATGCTGAGAATGCAGTCATATAACTGTTAAACCAAAACCACAATTATTGCTACCTGTGTTTTTAGCTCTAGTGGCTGAATTACACTGTATGATTGCTAACTAGTACAAGACATAAATCTGGCAGCTGCTACTCAATTTTACCTGGCAGGATTCGGTATCAAATAACATGCTTTTCTATATTTTTGTTAATATCAGCAGAAAAAAAGCTTACTGTTGGCAAATAATAGAAAAGGATTAGAAAGGTACTCTGTTTCCAGTTTGTCAGTTCAGTCTACATAACAAAAGAGACAATGAAAAAAAGAAACAGGAAAACTAGAGATGATTGTTTTAACGCTTGTAAGAAATAATTTAAATGAAGAAAAGATTAAGTAATTTATGGACAATCATTATTAAATATCAAAGTTGCTATTATGCAGAAGGGAAAACAACCCCTAAAATAATTAAAATGATAATATATTTCCTTCTTATATTAAATATTATGTTACATGTAATTCAGAAGTAAAAACTCAGCCTCACACTAAAGCAGGTTCATTGCTTCACTTGTTGCACTCATATTCATTGAGTATGAATTCAATGCCACTGTGAGGCTGAGGTTAACTTTGCATGATATGGTGAAGCAATCACAGACCAGTAATTAATAATTTTGTGATCATCTGTTTTTGCACAGATGTGAAAGCTTTGACAAAATTAGATGGGTTTTTTTCTTCCATTTTTCGGGGGTAGAGATGAATATTTAAATAGCTGTGTCCAGCTACAGTTTTGTGCCCCTGTGGGACTGAATATTTCTAATTAGGTTTTTCTAGCTCTTAGAACATCTAGTAGGTTTTTACTGTTTTCTGTGCAGAAATGTAGGCCAGTCAGCATCACCCAAAGTTCTTTCTCAAGTAAAGCACACTCTGTTAGACTTCTGACAGGAATGTGAATGCTCCATTAATGGGGTGCTTGCTGCCCAAGCAGCTCTGTATTACATATGAGTATAGTTATATCTAGCAGCAGTCTATATTCTGCTAAGGAGGCTGTTAATTCTAGAAATACACTGATGCAAATTTGAAAAAAAAAAAATCATGCCATATGTAGCTGTTGGATGATCATAAGACAGGTTTCTAGGATCTTATTAAACCAGTTCTGACTCCTAGAACAGTTTGAAAAGGGCAGTTACTTCATATGGACTTATACTACATTAAGGATAAGATAATTAAAAAAAATTGAAAAATAGAAATGTTTTGTTGTGTTCTTTTGTTAATTTTTTAAACAGAGTAGCTAGTACTAATCTTTCCTGCTTTTTTATATGGATCTTGCTCTCTATGGAAACTATCTCTTTCCTGTATGCACCATTTTCCTAAGCTTAGCTGCCGCATGCTTCCAGCTCAACCATTCCCACAGTGTCCATTCCTGCTCTCATTGGTAGCCTCATCTTCATTCACAGAAGCTCCTGCCCATCCCACACTATGTTGATCTCCAACCCCATGCACGAAGCGTCCTCCTCTCCTGTGCACAGAGTCTATGCTTACAGCCAGGGCAGCTCTGTGCCCACTGTCACAGCTCGGCCAGCATTTTGGAGTCTGCATGCATGACTGTTACCACAGCCTCACTACTGTGGTGTCTTATTAGTGGTGGATTCATGGCAAATGCAGAACAGAAAGTTTGACCAACTGCATTAGGATGGCATGGAATAAAGTTGTCCTAGTTCAGCAGGAGGGACCAGCTAACCCTGTGTGGGGGTGATCAAAGCTGTGTATTCTACCCCCTCTATTCATTCCCCAAGGACAATGGGCCATTAGCAGCAGCTGCCCAGGGAGTCATTAGCACCTTCACACCCAGCCTGAGGGGGGCGGAGCTGCTAATGGGCCATCAACAGTTCAACACCCCCTGGCTCCCAGAGTTAATCACCCATTGTGTGAGTCCCCGCCCAGGGGGAGGGACTGGGTGCTCCCTGAGGGTATATAAGTGGTGGGTAAGAAGACCTCGGGAACCTCTCGTCGGATCCAGAGCAGCAGCAGGACCTTGACAGGAGGAGATCACTGCTCTCGCCCAGACCACAGCCCTCGTCTGCACCAACAGGTTTTTCACTTCCTTTTGCTCTGGACTTGGGGGAGCCACAGGGGGCCTCAGCACAAGGGCAAACAAACCCCCTTGGGTTTGTGCCCCAGGACACTGGGTTATACTGCTGGGGTATTGTGAGTTGAAAGCAATCTCCCTTGTGTGTCAGTGTTGTTATTGTAATATTATTATTAAATTTTGGCTCTGACTTATAATCTCTCTTGTGGTGACTTCATTTCCCCTGCTGGTTCACCTTTAAACCAGCACAAAAGTTTAGTGTGGAAAACCTTTTCTTGATTCATAGTAATGAAGAGAGTGAAAATGAGAATTTCCCCACAACCTTTATTATAAAGGTGTGTTAAAATCACTGTGGGTATTTAGATTAGCTTTGCAAAAGTCAGTAGCTGACTGGATAGACATAGACTCAGCAACACATGCTGGGTGGGTAAATTCCATAAAGCTAAATATATTTTGTGTAAAAATAGAAATGTACCCATTTATGAGGTTTGAAATTACTAATAATAAGAATCCTGAAGTGTCTCTTTGCTCTTTTAAGGTGAAGTAGAGAGATTAGAAATTCCTGATTTGCATAAGGCATTCATCGTAATGAGAACAGAGAATACAGAGAAAAGCAGGTAGAAAATATGAAGATAGGTCTGATAAATATAGAAACATAAAGTTACTCTTAAATGTTTTTTTGTTTTTGTTTTGTTAAAGAGCAGTAGTGGGACCATCGGAAAAAATGAAACAAAAACCCCCTGAGCTGTAGTGCAACACAAAGTCTGATGATGTAAGTAAATCTTTAGGCTTTGAGGCTGTCTCTCTTACCACTGAATATTGGGAGCCAAGGTGTGCATAAATGAGTCTTGATTTGAATAGAGTTACACTTCCTTATTAACACATTATCTACCCAAGTTGTCAGATTCCAGAGCTAAGAATGCCTCTAGATAAGGAATGGGTTGACAGTGTGATTGTACCAACAAATTCCCTGAATGGTGTAAGCTTATAGGATAACAGCTCTTAAACTGACAGTTTATATTGCCTTCCCAAGTGAAAGGTACTCTATCAAAAACTGTTCTTTCTCGGGTTTATTTTCAGCATTACTGTCTTTGCATGTCTTCTTTGTTGTTGCTTTTGTTTGAATAGATATAGATATAGATATAGGCATAGATATAATGTATGTATGTATATGTATATATATACATGACTATACTAGATAGATAACTAATAAGAGATAATTCTAGAATTATTAACATATTAAAGCTACACAAGTATTTAAATGTGTTAGTTAAAACCTTCCCCCTTAGTAACTGATAGCAAGAGGAATGACAATGAGCTCTTACAAATTCAAATCTCAGACTATGCAATGCTACAAAAATCGTAATTAATATTCTGAATTATATCTGAAAGCATATAAAAAGCTAGAAAAGAATTTAGTAGAGTTGTCAAAAGGATTGACAACGATTTTTGTTCTGCATCCAATTAGAGCAAAAAAAGTAGCACAGATGATGATCTTAACTTATTCCAGAATATTGAAAAGGAGATATCTTTTAATATTAAGACTGTGTCTGATTGTGAAGACTTTGGCAAGTAATGATATCTTTTTCATTGAAGAGCCTTACAATATTTTTACTGCATCTTACCTGCAGTATTTTTATTTCTTCTCTTTTTCAGACCAGAAAACCTACTTCTGATTCTTCCCAGAACCCCCCCAAAAAGTATTCCACCACACTTAGCTTCAGTAGGTAGTGGCTGTCATTAGACAATGTTTATACCACATTTCACTACAATGTTGAAATCAAGCTAAAGATCCTAATATTTTAAGACACTACATTAAAAAAAAAAAAGCAAGCCTTGTCTAGACTGGAAAGTTACAGTTTGATATTGACTGTTGTCAGAGCTCTACTCCAAATATCTCCCTAGTCCAACAATAAAATGGCAACAGATAGAAACTAACAGCAACATCCTATTTATTCTCTCCTAGAGTAGCATAGTCATATTAGACTCTAGTTCACCATTGCATTCTGACAAAATGCATCTGAAATGAAGAATACGTGTGTTTTCAGTTTATAAAATTCGATAAAGTAGAAAAAATAAGATAAAATTTTACTGTTATTTATTTTTCCTGAAGTTGCTTCATCTAAACAAAAGCTGCGAGCCACCTGATATTTAAAGTTTACAGCAAATTATTTCCCCAGATGTTTTCAGGGACTGAATTGCCGTAATTTTTATTTGTATATTGAAAATCTCTCATATGAGCTGTCACCTTCTATTATTAATTTACATATGAAGAAGAGCTCTGTCAGAAGTATCTTTTCGCTTAAACTTGACAATGAATGTTTCTATACTGAGATTTGATTCCTTTGATGGGATATCTAGACTGGTAAGAAGACATAAACTAAAATAACATCAGTACACACATAGCCTCATTCCACAGTCCTAGGCTTTCTTTTGCAGAGTCTTGTAACTTTTAGGAAAGAACTGTGCTGCCTTTGAAATTTCTTTCTCCACTCCATACATACTACTCAAGATAACACTAGAAATGACAGAAACAGAAACTTTACAAGCTGCTGCTTGGAGCTGCAATCAAGCCATTCCTAATAACTTCAAAAATGAGCTGAAAACTGCCTGCCATGGTGCCTGAAAGCTCTGCACTGCCAATCATCTCTCCTAATTTAACACTGAAAGTCATTCCGCATAGCAGAGGCCTATTAGCAAATACCTTGTCATGGGATACAACAAAAATTTAGATCTCTAGATATTTGTAGCTGATTATAGTTAAAAAAAATAAATCTCATGACCATTTGCAATGTATGCTATCTCAGTCTACTAAAAAAAACCTCTTTAAAGATCCCTCCTCCCTAAACAGATAGCCTAAGCAATACAGATATTTCAAAGACTAAAGCCAGGAAACAATTACTTAATTCTACTAACATGTTTCTTTTTGTTCTTAACCAAAGCCTGCTTTGATCAAGAAATTGAAGTGATAAAATCTTTCTCATTCCCCACGAAAATCTGTTGAACTTAAAATTATTCAGTGTGCACAGAAATGTCTTTAGATCTCTGCATAATTCCTAAAAGATTTTGGCTATCTTTAGTACAGAGATTGCCTTTCCCTGTAAGCAAACACCTGTGAAATGCATTAAGTAAGGGTGTATCTGTCATATCTGTCTAGCATGCTAATTTTTGCAATGGATGACAACTCACAAGTGCCACTGGTTATTTTGTATTACTTGATATGACCCACAGAGTGGACCAAAATTTTCCACCTTTGAAAGAATGCATAAAAAGAAAGAAGAGTCTTCTAGTTAAAGCAGTTACTTGGTGACCCAGACAGCAAAGTACTGGCATGGGAATATAATTCTCTGATTGTAGTTAAGTCAGTGACACTCAGAGAAGAGTACCAAGCACACATTTCTCATTTTCTAGGTGTCTAACTTGAGACTGTGGGGTCTGATTTATAGAAGTGTAAATGCAGTCAATAGAGATTGTGCTTTGAATGTATCAAATGTAATATAAACACTTGGCAAAATCAGATCCCGCATTTCTTATACGGGAGGCTGACAATTTTTAGAAATTCTTGAATTTAATCTATCAAGGACAACAAACCTTGAGGATAATACTCTGACCATTTTACAAGCTCTTTTGGAAATAAATTCACAGTTTTATGTGAAAAAGACAAAAATAGTTTTGGGGTCAAATAGTAGGTATAGAAGAAAATGTTTTAAGGAAAGCAGTTAAACATAAGTCCACTTATCACAGAATAAGAAGAAATTATGATTATAGTCAATCAGATTGAAGAGAAGTAGTTCAGGAACATATAATAGATATTATAATAAGACTGGATTAATAACTTAATTTTTAATTTTCCTTTAAAAATGTTAAATGCTTACTTAGAGCTTTGACATAGTTTTGATTTGCCCCTTTTACCCTCCTTAATAAATACCTTTTTTACTTTAAGAGAAATATTCAAGTTACATTGTGAATCACAAGGAATTTAAAGAATTGTTTTATATGTGGCTGGTGTTAAAGACCAAGTTCAGAATATCTTCTTCAGATACCTAACTCTCTATATAGGGCATACATGTCTCTTTATACATGGAGAGAATACAGTAGCTCCATAGAGGAGGGATATACTTCTACACAGTGGTGAAGAAATGCAACAAGACATTTCTATGATTCTATTTTAAGACTGTGAATTACAGTAATTTTGTTGTAGTTAATTCCAATGCATCACAGCAGTAATTTGTGCACTCCACAAATCAGAAAAAAAAAGTTTCTTTTCATGTCAACTGGATTGTCCTTAATTCAAGGATTTTCTACTGCCTTGTGGTTCCTGATGTTTGTTGTACTGTTCCTGGAAAATGCAGTTTTTACATTATTTGTAGCCTCTAGGCAGCACAGAATACCAAATAATATAAAATAATGTTAAATAGAATCAAATCCCTGTGTAGCAGTGTCAGCTAGATACATTACACTATAATGAATTCACCTTCCTCTGAATTAATGGGTGTTTACTATCTACATTTTAAAAAAATACAAACTTGCATGTGTCATGTTTTTCAAGATTTTTACAATTTCTCTCCTTCAACTAATGAACCAAATTAAACAACTCCATTTATAAATATAAGTGATGTGACTATCTATATAAAAATCCTAGCTGAAAAAAAAAACATAAACCACAAAAAACACCAACAAACCAGTATAAGTAGATTCCAGATTTATTCAGAGAACAGTATTTCACATTTTTATTTTTAGTATGATAGTATTGAATATCAGTCTTAGCTGCCTCTTTTGAAAGTTGAAGTCCTTTATTTCTTGAAACAAAAAAAATATACGGCTGCTCTGCCCATGGTGTAAACATTCTTAGTGTGCCCTTGGGGGCCCAGTCCAACTCAGGTGAAGACAATGTCTGTCTTTTGATGGAATTCAGTGTGTAGTTGAATTGCACCTTAAGGGTAGGGCTGACTAAAAAATGAGTTATATCAAACTCCAATCATCTCAGCCACAGTCCAAATCATGTCAGCTTTGAGAGCAGCTGAATCTGCCCTCAGCCCTTGGCCATTCTGTGAACCTTACCAGCAAAGTGGTGTTTAGTGCAACACCAGTGGGGAGTATGCAAAGAAAACAAAAATCACAGTGAAATTTAGTGCAAGGAATAAATAGATTCTTTTACCTGCAAGAAAACTTTGCTTTCTCCAACCAAAAAAAAAAAATCCTCATGATTTTCAAAACTTTGTGCGTGCTCCTGTAAATAGTACAAAGCATAACACAAAGTCAGACAATTAGAGAAATCAATGTGCACATTTCAGAATAAGCAGATGAATAATTTCCCAATTTAGTGGGATTTTTGATAGAAAAACTTTTAATATAATAGCTAAAGTAAAATAATATCTGCATAGGGTAATGAATGCTGAATCCATTAGTTCAGTTAAAGCAACTGTCTCTACACAGATTCACTGGGAGATGTGGAAAGCAGAAGCTCTGCTTGAACATTTCATTTTAATTGTGATAATATTGGCATTCTTCTGATGAAAATCTTCAAAGAGAGAATGAAAAAAATGAAAGGCATTCTTCTTTTATTCATATGCAAAGAAGAGAGGAGAATAGCCTTAAATATAAGCATAGAAAATAATTAGCAATCACATATAATAATAGTTTTTTTATGCTGATTAAGACACTGTGAATGAAACTCTGTACTGGAATTCATCAGAAACTCACACTATTCTTTTTTTAAAAGTGTCTGTGGAACGAGGTAAATTCAGGTTATAAAACAGAAGCTTTTTTTTTTAAGAAGGACTAAGCAAAGAACATATTTCTTTTACTAATCAGTGAGGTGAAAATAGTTCTGGAAACAGCCAGCTGATGTTGTTGGTAGCACTGGTTGAATTAATCAACAATAATTCATGGAATATTATCAGTTTAGCCAGATTTGCAGATGTTTTATGTCAGGAAAGCAATACAAACCAGATGGGTAGGCCTGACTCATGACTTCTAATGAACTTGACAGCACATGGAAGTAGCCATTTAGTCACAGTTGAAGAGATAATCTTTTCTTAATGCTTCAATTTTTAGCTTTCTTAAAGGTACATAAAATCTTTTCCCACTTTCAGGGAAGTTCAGAAAACTTTGATCTTCTGTTAGAAGTATGATGAAAATATATCATTCCACGATTCATTCCCTGTAGTGAATGTATGGCCTCCAAGAGGAAAGTTTTATCTCTCAGTACAGAAATTTGCTAGAATTAATCCCTTGGGGTCTAATTCCTACTATTTAATATCATCTAAGATGTTGCTCTCTTTGCTCGTTCACATTAAGTAAATACAATTTTATATCAATAAAGCTGGTTCAGGTGAAGTAATAAATGAGCTTCCCCAAGGAAGAGACACTATTCCAATAAATGACACCCAGAAAGGAATACAATAGTGCTCTGTGCAACCTGGAAGATAGTAATGCTCCAAAGACTGAAATTCAGGCTTGTGCAAATCGGCATTCCACTTAAAGGTCTCTAAATTGCCAGTAATTTTGCAACTGTAATTTTGTCCCTAAAAGGCATGTTTCGGTATGGATACCACAGAGGGCTATTATGTGCTGCTGGGTGCTGGGTCAGCTGACTTTGGAAAAGGCTCCCTCTGGTCTCACAGATGTCAGCAAACTCTCCCAGAATCACAGTAGCTTCAGGGATAAACAACAGAGACTTCAGCTCATCCTGCTTTTCTGAATTGGCCTGTTGTGAGTTTGTCAACTTCAGATATGAGTGAGTAGCAGAGATTACAATGACTGTATTAGAAGTACCAGAGAATACTGCTAGAAGGTGAGACAAGGATTTTCTGTCATCAGTGAGGCTCAGGTGAGAGAATATTGAGTAGTTCTGGTGGTAAATTCTGTCATTAAAATTCTAGCCCCTGTTCAACATCAACCAAAACAAGAAAGCACATACTGTTGAAAATTCAGTTCAACAAGATTTTCTTTTTGTCCACTGTGCAAAATCATGACAAAATGCTGTTTTTCTCAAAATCACTGAGCACATCAACCTGTTCATTGAGACTGTGGCAGACCAAAGGAAAACATGCTGAGAACTCTGGTCTGGGAATCACTGAGCCCACGTGTAATATCTGAACACCTGAGAGGTATAGTGTGGACATCTTTATGTCTACTTCTATGCCTGAAGAGAAATAAATGTTTAATGTTTACCAAAGTCAACTCAGGTTGCATTTCTGCTGCACTTGCACTGCTTCTTGTAAGGCTTGTTAGTTCAGCTAGTTCCTGCTATAGTAATTTCCATAGCATGCAACTCAAATAATGGATTACAACCATTTAAACATATGCCCATTAAAATCTCCACCTCTATTCGCTTTGGACCAGACTGTCAGGTTTAACATTGTGATGAACTCCTCCCCTTGCCCCTGCTCTGGCCCTGAGGTTCCTTAGGGTTGTATCTGCTCCAAGTGGGTCTTTATCTATGAGCCACAGACTGTCCAGGGTTATGCCTGCCTTGGGCTGTTCTTTTCCACAACCACAGTCACTCTGAGGTGCATCTGTTCCAGTGGGGCCTTCTCCATGGGCCACAATGTCTTCCAAGACAGATGTATTCAACATGGCCTTACCCACAGCCACAGTCCGTTCAGAAGTTAAGCAGCTCCCACATGACCTCACCCCCTGGCCGCAGTCCCTTCAGCAGGGAGGGATGTGCTCCAGCATGACCTCGTGCACAGACACTGATGCTTCCGGTGTACCTGCTGCAGTATGAGCCTGGGTATTTCAAGGTGTACCTTCTCCAGAATGGATTTATCCTAAGGTCCCTCTTGAGGTATACCTGCTGTGGTACAGACATAACCATAACAGATGCTTAAAAATGTACCTGCTCTGTCGTGGGTTTATCTACCACCACCAATGCTTCATAGTGCCCTGCTCCTACATGGACTCACCAACAGGTCAGAGTTGCTTCAGCTCAAATTCATACTGGAGTTCCAGTCTGTCCAGTACAGCAGGACAGAAAAGCAGTGATGTTTGCCAGGTGCATCACCATGGCTGTTACCAGAATATTCCTGGGCACAGCACAGTAAGGTGACCTGCAGCAGTACAGTGAGCAGTGAAAGCAAAAAGCAGTCACTAACAGCACTACCCTAACACACAGTGGGGCAAGCAAGCCCCACCGAAAGCACAGGAACTTGATGATTACTAGCTGAAGGGCACAACTGCTATAAATTCTAACTGGCACATTCCAATCAAATCTGTCACTATCTCAAGACCTTTGAGCCCCATGTTGGGTGCTAAAAAGGAATGTCATGGTTTAACCCCAGCTGTCAAACAAGCACCGCAGAGTCACTTGCTCACTCTCCTTTGGTGGGAAGGGGAAGAAAATAGGAAGAGTGAAAGTAAAAAAACTCATGCTTTGCGTAAGTTTATTGGTGAAACACAAGCTGCAGTGGCAAGCAAAGCAAAACAAGGAATTAATTTGCTACTTCCTATGGTCAGGCAGGTGTTCGGCTGTCGGGATAGACCAAGATTTTATTAAATGGCAGAGATACTACAAGCGATGGGTCGACGAGGATGCAGAGATCGGAGAGCCTGAGGCTGTGGGCTCAAGCATTTCATATATTGATTTCTCCCCTGTTAATGGCGCCGGTCATCAGGTCTACCCATAATGTTTCCCTATAGGAGTCCCTGTCCAAGTTCTTCTTCCCAGAACCCCCTCAGGTTTTTCCCGCCAACCCTACCCTGATTGGTCCCTGTTTGGTGCAGTGCACCATTTCCCTTATATGGTTCTTCCCTTGTTCCTCCCCTTCATTTGCATACCCACCAATCAGATGCTTCGCTCCTCCCTGTCTCCTCCCCTTACTCCGCCCAAGTTCTAGAACCTCCCATGCTCCCCTATAAAAGTCCGGGTACCACAATAAATCTTGCTTCTCTGTGTGGACTCCTGACTTGTGTGGACTTCTTCCCTTGGGATCGTCGCCGGGTTGGGAGCGGGAGGAGCCATCCCCCAGCTTCTAAGGAGCTGGTCCCTCAAGAGCACACGCTGTTGCTCTTTGAGCCCTTCTCCTAGGAGCACCATCCAATCTACCGTATCGGTGGCTAATTAATCATCTACTGATATTCGGCCACCCCCAGGAAAGCAGGGCTTGTCACAAGCATGATGACTTGGGAAGGCAAACACCATCACTCTGAACATCCTTCAACTCCTTCCTCTTCACCCAGCTTTATATGTTGAGCATGATGCCCAGTGCCCTGAGGTATGGGATATTCCTTAGGTCTGTTGGCGTCAGCTGTCCCAGCTGTGTCCCCTCCTAATTCCTCATGCACTCCCAGACTCCTCACTGGTGAGGTGAGGAGCAGAAAAGACCTTAACACTGTATGAGCACTGCTCAGCAGCAAAAAAATCACACTGTATCAAAACTGTTTTAAGCACAAATCTAAAGCATAGCCCCCATACTGGATATTATGAGGAAATTTAACTCTATCCAGCCAAAATCAGTACACAGACAAAATCAAGGTACTCTTCATCTTGACAGAGAAATTTTTAAATGAAAAATGAGTATGCAGAAAGTGTCAGAATGCAACTATGTATCTGTGCTGGCCCAGAATGTCTCTAGGTGCAGTCAGCCATACTGTAGCCCCTAGATCCCACATCGCCTTTGGTTTTCACCTCATCTAATACAAAACTAATCCTGGGAAAAAGGACTGGACCTGAAGCCTTTAATGACAGATAATGCCATGTTTTTTCTGTCCTAGTGAATTGCAGTGGCTCAGCTTAATCACCTAGGCTGAAATTACAAGTTTCTAACTTAAGACACTCTTAGTGAAAAATGCTTGATCCAGACAGTACAAGCCTTAAACAGTGCATTAAACTCGCCCTACATATAAATAAAAATAGGCAAATATTTTTGGTTGGATAATTTAAATCACAGAAAGGAAAATCACCAGTTATTTGAATACCATACACTGGATACAAATTTCTTTCCTTTTTTTTTTTTAATTTAGGACATTATGAATTATCCATGCTTATACCCCCACTGACACTGTTCATAGTTTGTGAGAGTATTTTATAGTAGAGTTTTATATAGTTTAAGACATTTCAAAATCCTGGAATTAAAAAAAAATATCCTTATCTATTTCAAACAAGAGGATGCAGACAAGGATGTTACTAGATATTTCAGGATTTCAGCCCATGAGTGAGCAAAATTGACCAATGGTTTAGTGTTGAAGACAGCACTTTAGGAAAGCTCCTAAGAATGGTTGTAATTACCATCTTATCACAATTCAGCACATTAAAGAAACTTGCTCAAAACATCCCATTTCTCTTCCTTCTTCCAATAGAACAGAAGGCAGAAAGTGTTTGAAAAGGGAATAGTAACTGCAATTTTTGCTTCATAGCTGTCATGAAGCTTTCTCAGAAGGCAAATCAGTATCTGGAAATTTTGGGCTGTATTTTAACTGTAACACCCCTTTCTCTGTTTGCTCACTACATTTTTTTGTTCTTCCTTCAATGATGAAGAAAGGAAGAAGATGAAAGCTAAAAGATGAAAAATTATCCCCACAAACTGTTTTCCACCTTAAACACTTTGCCTTCCTAGATTCAAAGAAGAGGTATGTGAAATTAAGACTGTAAATGCATCAGTATGTAAAATAGTGCAGCTGCACTCAGAGGATCTGTCTCAATTTTTGATTTGGCACTGGCCTTTTAAACACACTTGAGAAAACCACCTGTGTTGTGCCTATTCAAGAAGCAGTAACCTGAAAAATTCCTTTTTCTGCATCCTCTGAGATTTCTCAGTTTTGTCAGTGCACCTGCAAAAGAAAGCAGCCCTTGATTTGAAAAGCAGGTCGGTGTTCACCAGCTTCAGAAATGTCCAGCTGGTTAGGATAAATGTGGCAATGTCTGGCAGGTGGCAGCATATGATGGCAGAGTAAAAAATACCACAGCTTAGTGCTTTATTGCAAGGCACTATTATATTAACTACAAAAATATTTATGACCCGTGCACAAGGTTCATTGATTTCTGGCTTCCCACATTCCCACAGCTTGTTTTGCTTAGTTTGTTGCTGAAGTTCCCGATTCAGCAAATCATGTGAGTGTGTAATAGCATGAACTCTATGGATTTGTGTGCCTGCCTATTGGCCAGCTACTGATGACCTTCACAATAGTAGGGATGGGAACACAACACATTGCAACTGAACTTTGAGCAGTTGGTCTTGGTAGGGGAGGTCAATACACCTGTCCTGGGCACTGCTTCCTCACCTACTTCCAGTAAATCTATATCTGCAGAATTATGTGCTTAAATACTTTTAGGTTCAAATAATTCCAAGAAAAAAACTCAGTTACAAAGTAATTTGAAAACTACTAGTGAAGCCAACTACTGTTATATATTGTGTCTTTTTCAGAGAGAAAATACCTGTTGGGAAAGTTTGGAACATTAACATATAAAATGAGAAAATTAGTTTGGGTTCTAATCTTCTGCTTTTCACTAGCGTTGGAGCCTTAAATTTGCACAAAATAATATGGAATAATATACTATATTTGAAAAATGATCATAGTGTCCTTCCCATCACTCATTAATCATTTATCCCCATCAGTTTCTATCCAGTATTTGAAAAAAACCCAGATTCTTAACATCAGTTAAGAATGCAATGAATCTGGAGTCCACTTCTATCTACATGGATGACAAGAAGGTGATCAGGAGTAGTGAGCATGGATTCCCTAGAGATAAGTCATGCTTGACCAACCTGATTACCACCTACAATGAAAAAACTACCTAGATGAATGAGGATAGATAAGTGAATATTATTTACCTCAACTTTAGCAAGACTTTTGACATTGTCTCTCACCACATCCTCATAGGCAAACTCAGGAGGTGTGGACTCCATGAGTGGAGAGTGAGCTGGATGGAGAACTGGCTGAATGGCAGAACTCTGAGGGTTGTAATCAGTGGCACAGAGTCTGGTTGTAGGCCTGTCACTAGTGGTGTCCCTCAAGGTTCTGTACTGGGCCCAGCATTGTTTAACTTACTCATCAACAGCTTGGATGAAGGGACAGAGGTCTCCTCAGCAAGTTCACTGATGACACAAAGCTGGGAGGAATGGCCAATAGCCCAGAGGGCTGTACAGCCCTTCCAAAGGACCTTGACATGTTAGAGAGATGGGCAGAGAAGAATCATCTGAAATTTAACAAACACAAATGTAGGGTCCTTGACCTGAGGAGGAATAATCTCATGCACCTGCACAGGCTGGAGTTGACCTGCTGGAAAGCAGCTCAACAGAGAAGAACCTGGGGATCCTGCGGGACAATAAGCTGTTCATGAACCAGCAATGTGTCCTGGTGGCCAGGAAGATCAGTGGTATCCTGGGATGCATTAGGAAGAGCATTGCTAGCAGGTCTAGCAAATACATCTGGACAGCTGTGTCCAGTTCTGGGCTCCACAGTAAAAGAGAGACATGAAGCTGCTGGAGCAGGTCCAGTGGAAGGCTATGAAGATGATTAAGGGACTGGACCATCTCTCTTGAGAGACAGAGAGCTGACCCTATTTAGCCTTGAGAAGCAGTGACTGAAAGAGACTTCCTCAATACCTATCAGTATCTGAAGGGAAGGTGTCAGAGGCTGGACCTAGGTTCTTCTCAGTGGTGCTGAACAGTGGGACAAGAGACAACAGCCAGAAACTGATGTACGGGAAGTGTCACCTGAGTACAGTGAAGAATTTCTTTCCTGTTTGGGTGACTGAGCACTGGAACAGATTGTCCAGAGGGGTAGTGGAGTCTCCCTCACTGGAGATATTCAAGAACAGTCTGGACACAATCCCGTGCCATGTGCTCTAGGATGACTCTGCTTGAGATTGGACCAGGTTGGACCACTATGGTCCTTCCAATCTTACCCTTTTGTGGTTCTGTGATTCACATGAATTGCCTTAGCCTCATTTTCAATAGTGCAGATGACTACTGAAAGAGCAACACAGAAAGAGGAAATTTATTGGAATAATTCTAATCAGGAAGGTGCAGGATCCACATTTTATGGACTGATTTTCCAAATGCACAACAATTTAAAAATATTATCAACTGTAATCATTAAAATTTCACATTAAGCAAAACCTATATTTGAAGGAATGATTAGGATAAAACTGTGAACACTTGTTGGATTTGAAAATAATATGTTTTGATTTAACTTTCTTACTAATACTCATAGAATACTATAGGTTTTTGTAGTGGTAATTCATTTTTTTCCAATATTAATGTGACTATATTTAAAGGCAAACTTTTGCCTTTTTTATTAGGATTCTAAAACTATTACAAAGAGTCCAGGCTAATAATTCTTTGAGTGTTAGTCTTCATATATAGTATGGTCAAAACTACCATACTGCTGTCACAAGCACTTCAGAATCTGGAAAGAAAACCTGTCCCATGATGGAAATTCTCTGCCACTTGAGCTTGCCATAGCTGTGCTGTAGTCAGCAGAGATGAGCAGATTTACACTGGACAGAGACATTGTCCTTGTAAAGTCCTCTACTGCTGAGATTTTTTTTGAATGCACTCATGCCCTAGTTCAGTTTTGAATTTATACAGGGATGTACTTCCAAATAATGATGAAGTAAGACCTTGTGCAGAGCTTTCTCTGAATACGTGGACCTCCCACAGCAAGAACACTGTCAAAATGAAGTCTGATTTGTTAGCCAAAAGGATCACAAACCTAGTGTTTCAATATGAAAGATTGCAAGCTATATATGAAAGGTGCAGGAGCCATAGGAGAAAGCACTTAGAAAATTGCTTATTGAAACCCTTGCAGCTGATTGTAGTCTAGAATAGGATCATTTGGACAGTGAGGGTGCAAAGGGATAGAAGACAAAAAGTGTGTGTGTGGGAATAGAGAATAAAATTGACCTGAAAAAGACTATGTTTGAATAGGGCTATTAAGAGCACTCACTCTTTTATTTTTTTTTTTGAATAGCGTTTTTCTATTAGATAAATCTGAAAAAACATAGCTAAAAAATGCATCAATTATTTCAGCACAGACTTAGATATTATTTAGGAACTTGGTAGCTACACAAAATTAAACTATGCAGTATATGGAGGTGAAAAAGGACAAGGCTCTACCTACAAACACAGTCAGAAAGAGAAAGAAAGGGAGAAAGTAGGAAAATGTGCCAAGTCTAAGGACCAGATCCAATCTGCATTTACAGCATGTGTCCAGACATGGTCAATGCTAAAGAGTTTAATAACCTAATTTGGCTGGAGACAAAGCCTAGAATTTGCCAATGCAGAGTGCTTGGAGTAGTCAGAGAGCACAGGCACCAGAAAAGACAGGAGGAGAGCACTATAACACAAAGCATTGTGCTCACTGCTGCTGTTCTGGGACATTGCTCTTTTCATAAATGACTTCGAGGCAGACAGTATCAAGAAACATACATTCTCACACTAATTTCCCACATATTGTTGAGAGGTTTGGTGGATTCACTAGAGTGACACATTTTTTGTTATACCTCACTAAGAGTCTTTCGCCATCTGCTTAGAAGTATAACATTTCCTGCACAGAACAATTCATGGGGTTTTTTGACCCTGTCCAACTTTCACAGAGGTCCACGTGTTAAAATTCAGAGTTTTTAGTCCAGAGATTTATTAAAGCAGTTCTTGTTCTCAGTCATGTGCAGGGCCCCCACTGCATCATCTGGAGGATTTCTGTCAAGATGGTATATGTCATTCATCCAGTTCCTTAAGCAAGACCTCATTTGTAAAGCAGGGATGTTGCATTATCTCTCCTTAAAACATTTTGGATTGTCTTTTTACCTCATTTTGTCTTGTCTTTATGAGTCATAGGCCTGTATACATGCTGCAGGCTGCTGCTGATTCTCCCCCAGCTGTGGCATTCCACATACTGGCAGCTACTGCATTGCCACAGAAGGACTGTATAAGCTAGGATTTAGACTGAACTTTTGTGCAGAGGCATCTATTATTCCAGCAGCTTTAATCAAGCCTTGCTCAAAATGCATGAGCACTTTCTAATACATTGTTGTGTTGTGCAGATGTTGCAGGAGCTATATACCTCTTGGAAAGGATAAAAAAGAAATTATTTCTGTTGAAGTAATTAAGTTTGAAATGAGGTGACTGGCTGTAATAATATCCTTGAAATTGTACAAACCACTTGGAAGGGGAACCTTCTGTGTGACTGGTAGAGTACTTCACACTTTACAACTGTGTATTTCTTCATCTATAGTGCAAAGGCAGATCATCAATGGGGAGTGACATATTTTAAATGGGAGATTGTTCCCTGAACCCATCTACTCTGTCTTGTTCTTATCACTGCCTAAAGGAAATTACAACAATTACTTAGCTGGGAAAGTAATATTAAAAGAAATATTTATGCTACCTTTAATAATATTCAGTAGGAAAAATAGAGACAGCCAGTATCATCTGTGTAGCATCTTTCTTTTCACAGCCTGAAATCAGCAGCACAATAAAGGGCTCTGTCAATCAGGTGTCTGGAACTGTTGCTACAGTTCTGTGTTATCTCTAAAAAGACCTTGCAGTAAAGCTTGTTAGAATTTATAGTCTGTTAATGCCACAATCTGACCAAAAATCTTTTCTGGAACTTTACAGTTGGACAAGGTGATTTAGTCAGATATTCTGTAAAAATATGGTTTTAGTCATTTGCAGTTGAACAATCTCACCAACTTGCAGCAGAGTTCTGAGCTAAGAGTGGAACAATTACATATGCTGATCCATCCTTACTCTGGCAACAGTTCTGTTGCTCTTGACATGTATATTCATATGCCTATGCAACTATCAGCAAGAGAATATTTTTCATATTTGGAGCTTTACTAACAGTTTAAGTTCTTTATTATGCCTAGGGGGAAATATGACCTGCAGAGTAATAAAGTAGGACTCTACTAAGCCTCAGAAGCTATGCAAGACAACATGTGCCAAGCCAATATATTATTGTACCATTAAAAGATAGCACTTTATCTGAGAATTGTTCATAGATTCGCAAGTATCATTCTTAAGTCAAGGGTCCAGCTCTTTCTGAAAAGTCATTACTTTGCATATCTTAGTGGAAGGGAAACAATGATTAATAAACTGGAAAATACAATAATCCTTTGGACTTCAAATTTACACTTTATGTTGAAAAGGCATTCTAGTTATTAAGTGGAATTTCAAAACCAACATTTGTACACAAATACTTGGCAATGACTTACTAGTATAAGGAAAGCATAATAGCTCCTCTTAAAAAGCTTTAACAAATACTGTAAGGATATTTGTAAAGTAAAAAAGACTTGGCTTAGAACATCTCTAATATATCGTGTACTTGCAATTAGTCTATTTAAACAATCAAATCTTAGTTTTACTGAAAACTTGGCATCTAACTATCCCAAACTTTGGCACATAGAAAAGAAGTGAGCTGTTCTGATGATTATTTCAGTACAAGAAACTAATTAAAACAGAAACCATGTTATGTAGCTCAAAACCATTACTATTTTAAATCAAGTGACTCGGTTAATTATTAGCATTATCACAAAGCCTAGAGGTACAGAAAATCAAGGTCCATTATGCTTGGGAGTACATGAACCCAGGAGACAGCCTCTGCCCTGAGGAGTTTTTCATCTACACAGGCAAGTCAGGGTGGAAAGGAAAATCACTGTGGTGGAGGAAATGAAGCACAGAGAGATTGCCTCACTTGTTCTCAGAACCTAGGAAGGTTTTTGAGGTGTTATGCACTGAACATACCTAAACTATTTTTATACATATATTTATATATATATAAAATACGCATTTCATATAGCATGATGTAATCCATAAGACATTACTTTAATAACCTCAATAGTCTGCCAAGAGCTATCAGGCAGTCCATGATGAAGTTACCTCAAGAAGGAACTTTTGATCTTATAATGAGGACACTCTATTCCCAGTTATGTTTATAGGGTTATATGTGTAATTATTAATAATAAAAATTCATAACCACCCCTTACAGAATATGATTCATTTTTCTTGGGGGGAAAAAGACGAGAAAAAAAGATAAAATTACAAAGAATTTACTTGTCTGTTGAAATACATTACTTTTTTTCTGCCCAGGAAGTGTGCAGATGTACAGACAAAAGTAGGCTGGCTGCAGGTTCATTTTCTGCATTTTTTTCTATATTGATTGGGAACTGATATATGTCTAAGTTGGATAGTTCTTAGATATCTCCTTAGGATCTCATTATGAGAGGTTAAGGTATGTTAATGGTTTGACAGGTCAGTTCAATATTGCCTAGAAACAAATGATTCTGACCTAAATGTGTTTAAAATGGGCAAAGAAACACCCTAATCATCTGTAAATATGTCTACTTCTTGTAAATGGAAAATTTCCCTAAGCTTGAGATAATTCAAACAAGAAGAAGATAGAAAAAAAAATGTTTGCTCTTTTTTTAAGAAGAGTTCATTGCATGTCTTCACAGATAAAATTCAAAAATCAGGAGAGAGGATGACATTAGATAAAATTTCTAAGCATAAACAACAATAAGAAATCAAAGTATTATAATAAAGGAGGAGGAAGAGATGTGTTCAGTACTGTATACAAATAGAAAATTAAGTATTATAATATTTTGATATGGGAAGATAAGCAAACAAAGACATCCATGGCTAATAGAGGTAATCACAATAAGAGGATTTTTTGTTGCTTGTTTATTAAATTAAAAAAACCAACCTGTTTAAGTCCATTAGTAGGTGAACATAGATTGCTAAAAATAAAGCAGAAAAGCCAAAAGTGTTCAATAAGTATCTTTTTTTCAGTATTTAAGAAATAACAGGATGATTGATCACAGCACACAAGCATGATGAAGCACTTTCCAAAACATTAGAAACCATGGAAGATATTAAAAAAAACATCTACTAGGTATTAACATTTTTAAAAACAGCAGGTTTTGCTAAATCGCAAACACTATTACTAAATGAGCTAAATGTGGGATTTTCTGTCCACCTAATGCTAATTTTTTATTAAATCTTGAAACACTGAAAAAATCAAAGAGATCAGAGGAGTATTAGCATTCAAAGAAGGCAAGTAGATAGCTTGTTGACCTGAGCTTCATTTGCTGTGACATTATTTGGGGGAAAAAGTGTTTAAAGAAACCTGAGCAGTTTTATATGCACATCTTCAATTTAGGGCATGGAGACCATCTGAAATATCTCTGATAGTTCCGTACAAATGAAGTGTTTCTTTTCTTTGCTGACCACTGCATACTATTTTTGGCTTCTCTAATGATTTCAAAGGACCTTTAGTATAATATTTTACTTATAAAATGTTGCATTAGTTTTTAGTATTATTGGACCTTTTAAGAGTAAAAGTTTCTCTTATTAGTCTCTTGCAGATCTTGAATACCTGTGCATTTTGGATATGCATCAGAAAGGTTAATGTTAATGTTACTAGCAGGTTATATTTATTAATTGAAATATAAAATGATGTAAAAGTAGGTCATCATAGCAATTCTATTAATGACAAATAATAGTGTTTGTCTGTACTGAGCTTCATGCACATCTGTGGGACTAGTTATGTTTTTGTGGTCAGTTTTCCTAGTAATTTTTCCTAGAGAAATTAATTCTGACTGGTCAACACATAGTTCTTTCATTAATCCTTGTTTAGAAAACTACTGATTTGCAAAGGTATTGTTGCTGACTTGACAATGGCTCTCCTTTTCAGAATCTGCCCTAAACCTTTCTGTCTGTCTTTTGCTAGCCACAGAATGTGTTCAACCTAAATTTACAGTACTCCTGCAACAACAGTACTCCTGCTTCTTGAAGCAGGGAATTGTCTTTGTATCTCCCAACACAATGAGTTTCTGCTCATGATTTTCTCTCATGACCTCAACTAAGATGTAACCAAGTCACAGATTAATGAACTGTGAACTCCATCAAAGGGATAGTTTAACATACATTTTCTCCAGGGTCTTACCCATCTGCAGGCAGATTCTCTGTATGCTGCTAGAGTATAATGTCTTTTGTCAACCCAGAGCAATCTGCTTGTCCATCTGTGGTGTCTCTGGATCTTCATTCTGTTCAATAGCCTTGGGGAATAACAGATTGCTCTTTAAGACTGTGCCTTGTATGGGAACAATACATCTCCAGATGCTTGCTGCTCCTTTAGTTCCTTAACTGGAAGTCTAAACCTTGTATGACTACAATTAGCTCATCCAGGGGTTATCATGGCTTTCTTTTTCCTTTTCATATTGATGCCTAAGGGTTTTTTTTGCTTTTTAATTTTTATAGATTTTAGAAACAACTATAGTGAGTGTAGATTTTAATATACTTAGTATTTCTAGTGGCTTAAGTTCAATGTTTATGCATGCCAACCCCTACCCCATATCAGTGCCTCAAATTCCATTAGCTATCTAGTCTTGTTTTCAAGGCAGAAGGCTGACTAATATTTTAAGGCCTGTGCCATGAGACACAAACCTAGGTCAAGGACCTCAAAGTCAGAACACTGGAAGGCCCCCAGGTATCCCTACGTGCTATGAGGAAGAGAAGGATGATGAAGAGAGGGTCCCACTCTCCCCCAGACTAAATTCCTGATGGGGTGTGTCAGGGATGGTATGAGGCTGGACCGAGGGGATGTGTGAACTGGGGATTGGATGATTATAAAAACCATGAAACCAGTGTTGAGATGGAGAGGTGCACCATCATGTATTCCTGAAGGTGCTCAACATGTTCATTTTTAAAGAGATGGCGGTCATCACTCTGCTCTTCAGTATCTTCTACCTCATCTTCCAATAAATCTCTTTTCTTAGTGGAATGTCACCCTTCAAGTTGTAGTCCATCTCTTCTATCAGTTTCTGACAGTATCTTGATTAGGTGATCAAATAGAACATACTTTTATGTCAACATTGGTCATCTTTTCACCTTTACTCCAGAAAAGTCTATTTTTCTTGTTCTGCATACTCATTTCAACTGGCAAAAGAGCAGCTCTGCCTCCTTTTGGATCAGTTTTGGCTTGGAATACTTTAGTATCTGCTCAGACATTCCTGTTATCAGATCCTATAAAGGATAGTTGGAAGGCATATCTGATGGCTGTCTGGTCTGACCTCGGCCCTGTGCACAGTACTGCAGATGTGCCTACATTCCTGGTCCTTGGCATTGAGATGCTGCTGTGCAGTCCAGCAGAGCAAGTCAAAGTGCACTTCCAGCATTAAGAATCTCCAGTGGCAACACATATTTTGTTCTCATTGTCCTTGGGTGGATCATGTCCTGTTTTTTCTTTACAGGTTGTGATATAGTTCTGTGAGGTGTCAGGCAACATAAAGCACTGCAGAGCTGAACTGCTTTATCCTGTCTATGGTTATTCAGTGTGGCAAAGCTCTCTGGGCTACTCAAGCTTTTTTCTGTTTTTTTCTCTAGCACTCTTCAAGTGCTATTTTTTCATGTGGGTTGTCCCCATTCTTAGCTCCACATTAAGTAGGATCCAGGAATTTGAACTCCATTGCTTGGCTGGCAGCTATAAAAGAGAGAATAGGGAGCTGTGAGGCAAAGAATTGATTCTGTATATCTTGACTGGCCTCCAGTTTATTTGTTCTACCTTACTTCCCCTTTGTCCTTCTTAGTGAATTTTCCCTTTAATTTTTCATCACCTTGCAAATTCAGCATGCTCTTTTCTCTCAAATCATAATTTTGATGAAAGAGTAGTTCTTTGTAACATGCCAGATCTTTCTGTATTTACATGCAAAATCCTCGTGTGTCTGGGTCAGTACTCTCCAATGCAGTTGTAGCAGTTTGCTTTAACAATGTTTGCTTCAAAGTGTGTTTCTTGGCCCACTGAAGGTGACGGGTACAGTCCCAGATCACTTCACATATTCCCGCTGCTACACTGTATTAATGCTGCAAACGGAGCATGCAAAGCATGCTATTAGCTCTAGTTCTCTACCAGGCAATCACAGAGGGAGGAAACATTCTATTTTTAATAAAATCATAGAATCATTTAGGTTGGAAAAGACCTTTGAAATAATTTTGTCCAACTGCTAACCTATCACTGCCAAGTCAACCACTAAACCACGTCTGTAAGTGCCACATCTATCTGATCTGGTGGTGGAATAACATTTCCCATTTTGATTATACTTGTTATATGCTACTTCCTTCTCATCTAGGAGTTCTTTTTCCAAACTTAAAACAATGAGCAAAAATATTTCCATTTGAGTAGTACCTCTGCGTATTATTATAGACTTTATAACTCAGTTTTGGAGAGTTTTGGGCACTTGAAAAATATTAATTTACCTAAGTACATTTAGAAATGAGAAGATTCTTAAATGAATATATCGAACTCCAAAAAAACCTCCAAAATAAAAAAAAAAACAGAGAAAATTAAAAATTTCTTCAAATTTTAGTTTTATCTGAATATTCATGTTATTCTCTTATGAACTAAATGGCAATTCACGATTTTATTTCAGATGTCTATTCAGATATGTATACATCAGCTATGTCAATCAAGCTGTCTCTAAGAGCCCTGCTAAAATATCAGCTGACTCTTGCGTAATCGCTTCAGGTATAGCTGACTTTCAAGAAAAGGGAAAAAGAATCAGTTTTACTTGACAACCACTACATTGCAGAATAGTACAATAGTGTGGCAAAATCGTTCTAAATTACACTACAGCATCAGTAAAGGCAGTATTTTTCCATCCACAAAGCACTGTGCCTGTGACTACAAAAGATGCACATAAGGCAACTTGTGGGACAGAAAGGTACTAGCTACAGCAAGGCAAATGAACTCACTTTAGCATGAGTACCTGAGAGTAGATCTGGCTCTAGTAAATTATTGTTTTTCTTTGTTCTCCTGTTTTCCTTGTCTCCTTTGTGCCATTGCCACCCAGTGAACAGTAATAGTATATTATTATCTTCTACTGTTTTATAAGAACAAATCTCATTATTTTGTGGGGAGCCCTGTCCTGCAGCAGCTACTGGCAGTCCCTGATTTACATTGTTTGCATGATCTGATGTTACAGCAATTCAATTTGAGATACATCAGACCAATGTAATGTAATGGGCAAAGAAAGCTGTTGCCAGATATTTTCTGTTTATTCTGACAAAAACTAATAAAATAAATTAAAATATTCTTAAACTGGAGACAACTCCAAGGGCTGTTTTGGTGGGACAGTTTAATTACTACAAGGTGATTCCAGTTAACTGAGATTGCCTCCCACTATCACCTTTGTCTCTAGACATCTTGAAGTGAACAGGCCATGCTGAGAGAAGGAAAAGACAGTTGTCTGTGCTGGATAAAAGCAGAACTTTCAGGCTGATGCTGAGTTAGAGACACATCAGCAATCTGTCAACCAATGATGCAACCTTTGCAAAAACAAACAAAGTCAAAAGAAACAACTGTTAAAATCAAAGTATTTACTTCCAAGTTTGCAAAAATAATCCAACTAGATGGTACTGTATTGTTCTTCCTGTGACTCAGTGCCCACTCAGAAGCACTTAATATGAAATCCTCCTAATCATGGATGCTTGATAGTTTAGCAGTACCTATCTAACTCTCACATAGTTCTAATTTTCAAAAACAAAGTGGCTCTTAAAAATGTTTTAATTAGCTATGATAATCTTTATGCATGACGGGATGATCCTTTGGGACAACCCCATTATCTTATCCTATTTTCGAATAACCAGACAATAATCTGATTATCAACATCATGTACCCGAGTCTAGTAAAAGAACTGGATGGATTTATATTTGATGCTGAAAAAGATTTGCTGTTTGATACAGTATGTAATGTATAGTGACTCCTAGGGGCTGCCCAGAGAAGTGAATGTTTTGGGGTCTTGATTCAGTTTTTCTCTAAAAGGGAATAAATTTCTAATTTTGGAAAGAATAATTAAAACTTATGTGAAAACACTGAATCCCATCACCTGGGAGTAGCATGAAGCAGGACACCATCCAGTAATTTCACATTCTTTAGGATGGTGAACAATATCCAATTCCCTTTTTCTCTGGTCAATCAATATAGCACTTTCAGCCATGGCCTCACCATGAAGAAAATATAATCTAGATTCATCAAATAGAAATATGGGATATGGCTCTAGCCAAATACCAAGTTACATTATTTAAAACTCTAGTGAACTGCTTGCAGACATTATCAGGGCCATTTTAAACATTAATAAGTCAGCTTCAGTAAGCAAGGAGATAAACCAAAATCACAGTGGTTGTCTTGGGTATTTGTGAAGTTTGCCTTTTACTCTTCAATTCTTTATACATGCCTCTTTCTTTTCTCTCTAACAAAGACAAATGGTTTACACTTAAGTAAAGATGTAGTTTCAGATTTTGTTCTCTGCTCTAACACTATCTGCCTAGGGTAACATCCAGAACATGCCATTCCTCTCGCATCCTTTCAGAATGATTTTGGAGAAACTCCAGATTAAAACTAACAGCAAAATACAGCTATTTATTATTTTACTTGAATTTCAGGATTAAATAATTGCAATCTATCTCAATTTTTTATTTTTTATTTGTTTATTTTTTTGTTTTAAGTAAGATTGATAGACTAGGGAAGTATTCTGTTGAGAATATAACAGGATAGAGATGTATTCTTTATTACATCCTCAGAAAGGAAGAAGGAAATTCAGTTCAACTATATTGTGACTGTAGAAAGAGTCATGGGAAACTCTCTGACCTGTAGGATGCAGGAGGTTAAACTCAAAGGTCCTGGATTTTATTCTTAGATCAATCACATGCCAGTGATTGCTCTGAATTGGTGAATAAGTAGAGGTAGGGATCAAAACCCACAAAAGCATGACCAGTGAAAGAATAGAGAGTATAGTAGCAGTGATGGAAATTGCTAATGTGACATGTGAAGGCACAGTCAAAAAGCTGCACAACCATATTGCTGTTGTCATGTCACATAATAGGAAAAGGTAGGCTTTGACCCTGGCTGGATTCTGGATGCCCATCTAAGCTGCTTCAACACTCCCCTCCTTGGCAGGACAGGGAAGAGAGAATACAACAAAAGGCTCATGGGTTGAGATAAAGGCAAGGAGAGATCAGTCACCAGTGACTGTCACATGCAAAACAGACTCCACTTGGAGAAAAAATATTTATTTTATTACCAATCAAATCAGGTTAGGATAATGACAAATAAAACCAAATCTTAAACACTTTCCTTTCATCACTCCCATCTTCATGGATTCAACTTCACTACCAAATTCTGTCCCTCCTCTCTCTCAGTGGCACAGGGGAACAGGGAATGGGGTCTGTGGTCAGTTCATCACACGTTGTCTCTGTTGCTTCTTCCTCTTCAGGAGAAAGACTCCTCACACTCTTCCCCCGCCAGAGCATGCGTTGCTCCCATGGGAGACAGTCCTCCACGAACTTCAACATGTCATGGCCTGCAGTTCACAAACCTCCTCAGTGTGGATCCCTTTCTACAGGCTGCAGTCCTTCAGGATTGGGCTGCTCCAGTGTTGATGACTCACAGCATCACAAGTTCTGCCAGCTTCAGTGTGGGCTCCTGTCTCCATGGGTCAACAGGTCCTGTCAGGAGCATGCTCCAGCAGGGGCTTCACAAGTGGTCACAGCCTACTTCAGGTGTTCACCTGGTCTAGTGTGGGGACCTCCACAGGCTGCAGGTGCATTTCTGCTCTCCCATGGACCCCTATGTGCTGCAGGGGCACAGCAGCATCACCAAGGTCAGCACCATGGGCTACAGGGGAATCTCAGCTCTGACTCCTGGAGTATTGTAATGGTTTGACCCATGGCTTGCTCAGTAACCATTGTATCTAAGGAAGTTACAAGTATTCCATACGTGTCTTCCACGTAGCAAGGGGGGAGGGGTTTTAGGGTTCTTCCTTGGCCGGGGAGCTCGTGGGAGTGGTTGGAGTCTGATCCCTCCGGTTGTTGGTGGTTCTCCTGTCCTGGGTGAGATTGTTTCATGCTTGTTCCACTTCCTTGAGGTTTTTAATTGTGTTTGTCTAATTCATCTGTTTCCTTTGGTTTGGTTTTGTTTCTTCTCAATTTTCTGGTTGATCAGTCCCCTTTTTCCCTTTTCCCTTCCCCCTGGGGGTGGGATCCTACATACTGTGTATACAGTGTAATTGTAAATGTTGGAAAATATAACTTATTCTTTTCATTCAGTTCGTTTTCTTTTGAGTTTGTTGCTTTTCAGGTTTTTTTTTCCCTTTCCTTTGCTGGGAAGGTTCTGGGAGGGGGAAGGGAGGCCAGTCCAGTGTTGGTAAAAGCCAGGCCAAACCTGCAACAAGCATCTCTTCCCCCTCCTTCTGCACTGATCTCGAAGTCTTCAGGATTGTTGCTCTCACATATTCTCACACCTCTCTCCAGCTGCAACCACCATTGCTCAGGGTTTTTCTCCTGCTTCTTAACTGTGTTATCCCCACAGTGTTACCATCATCACTGGTGGACGGGCTCAGCCTTGGCCAGTGGGATGTCTTGGAGCCAGCTGGCATTAGCTCTGTAGGACAGAGAGGAAGCTTCTTGCAGCTTCTCTGAGAAAGCCTTTCCTGGAATCCTCCTTCCTCTCACTACCAAACCCTTTCCATGGAAAACCAATACAGCAGGTGTGCCATTTGTAGATGCCAAAGGCAATGCTACACACACGGACAGTGTCCTTAACACTGTCCCTCATTTTTATTCTGGCACCCATAAATCTACTTTTAACAGCAGGAATTGCTTCTTATCCCCAGTAATGAAATACAACTGTCATTTTGTAAATCCAGCTACTTAGTCAGATTATTTTCACTCTAATCCATCTGAGCTAATTCTTTCAACTAAAGTTTGCAAAAGGGTGACTAATTATGCTCAATGCTCTCATGATGTTTTTCATGTTCAAAACATTAAACAAATGCTAATAAATTAACAAATACACAGAGCTACAAATCTGCAAATCAGTCATCAAGGCTGTATTTAATAGTTTATTAATTAAGATTTTACAATTTTTATTTTATCACAAGTCAGGCTAAATGAATTCTTGGTTAATTTTTTGAAGGGAAATTGTAAATGTAATCATAAAGAAACAAAAAAATTGATTCAGTGTTGTCTTGCTTTGAGCTGGCAAACTGCCAACCCTCCAAGTACAGGGTTAGAGCCTCCCTCCCAACACCAAGGAAAGAGAGGAAAAGAGAGGGGAAGGAAAAAACCCTTCAAACCACGTTTATACTAAAACTACATATATTTTTACAGAGAGAAAGGGACAATTAGAAGAGAGTACAAATATACACTCACAGAAGTCTGCAACAACAACAAACAATTCCCCACTCCCTAACGAACACACAAATTCTACTATCTTAACTACACATTACTGCAAAAAAACTTATTCCCCAGGGAGACAAACCCAAGCAGAAAGGAGAGAACCAGAACAACACATTTTACTTCCCTGAGATAACTGGTGAGCCAGTGGTGGGCTCTCCATCCCCCCTGGGGCAGCATCGTGCGTCCTCCCAAGAGTAAGAATAAAAAGCGACTGCCTTAACCACTCCCACACTGGTTCCTGCTTCCCTGGAGATGATGTCGTAATGTGGTATGGAATACAAAATTACTGGCTAGAAGAGGTCAGCTGTTAGCTCAGCCCAGCTCAAGTCAGCTGACAGCTTCAGGCCTAGTCTGAACCTCAAATTTAGGCTCACCTAGGTGAACCCATAACAAGTGTATTATAAATTCAAGTAAAATTATAACATCTAAAAATGCTGAAAAGTTCCTACTATATCTGGTTGCTCTATTTTTCCAGCTGATATATCCTTCCATGCTTCTTCATGACACAGTAATGCAAGCAATAAATACCATAGCATGTAAAACTCACAGCTGCTGTATTTATCCCCACATTTATCTTTTTGAACTGAATAAATGTCAGTTCTTCACCTGCAGAATGGCACTGAGGCATACTGATACTAAAAATGCAAAGCATTTCATGTAATTATAGGGGTTTTCTCTTCCATCTGAGAAAAATCACTCTGCCATTAAAGAAATACATCAATATCTGCTCCAATGGGCTTTCACTGTATACCTCCAGTACAGTTTGTACTTCATGGCAATTATTTACAATACACTGATGAGCATTTCAGCCTTACAGAGGCAGAATACTTCCTCTGCCCTGAGTGTAGACTGCCTGCATATTTGAGCTGAATAAAGACTGCTCAATGAGAATACCTACCCTGGAAAGTGCAAATCATTCTCAAGATATGTAAGGGTGTTTTTGATGGAGTCTTGTGGCAAGTGATATATACTTGTGGTAACTGACTCTTGGATGACACTCTGCAAAAGTAAATGTTAGCAGTCTGTCCAGGTTCAACTGTCTTCTCCCACCTCTTTTTTATTTTGACCCATCAGGTACAGGAGAATATTTATGTTGATTTAGGCATTCTTTCCTGTTTTTTTATGACAACATAAGAATTTAGAACTTTGCCTGTGGCCCTGAAAATCACAATTGTGATATTGTCCAGTGTAAAAACCAAATAACAACTGTGTTATTTTTGGCTAGTTTAGATGTAATCTTTGGAGAAACAGTTTGTTAGGCAACATGTCCCTTCAATCCTTCCAAACCAAAATGTGTGACCCTATCTTAGGAGTCTGATTTAGGTTATTCATTCTAGTCTGGAGGAATCTTCCTAGTAGGACCTGTACATGCATCTGTTAGGTACTGCTGCAAAACAGAGCTCAAACAGCTACTGCTGGTAGCCCCTTTGAACTATTCCAGGGATGAAGCATCCACAAATAAACCAACTTTGAAAAAACATTTTTGTAATATTTATTAATATTAAACTAGAGGAATTTAGATACACTTCTTAGTAAGCTGCAGCAGCCATGGCAGAGGGAATGTTACTGAGTGCCAGGTGAAAGACAATTTGTCATATGAAATGGGTAAAGAAAATAACGTTAGGAAAAGCTTACAGCCAGAGGAGCAATTCTCAGTAAAGTAATCCAGCCAAAAAGAACTATGCTTCACATATTTTAAACTTAAAATGAATAAAATTAATAGTATTAAACACAATGATGAACAGATGATCATGTTACAGGTCTATCTCAAAACAACAAAAGTCATCCTCAAGTGATATATTTCCATTTATTTGAATTTCACTGTATTATCATGAAAGCTTGATAGTAACATAGGCATTGTTAATTAATTCTTCCATTAGCTTGCTACCCGCCCCCCACTTGTTAATTGGCATTGCTTGATACTTTTATTTCCTATTAAAATACTGCTCCATGTAATCATGTGATGGGGAGCAGGATCATGGTAACTTTGACTTCTTCCTCAGAATTGTCACAGTGTCACCTTTCATTCAGTGTGACAGGATTTGAAAACATGCAGAATTTCTTCAAAAGTACCCATACTGAATCCTGAAAAAAACTCCAAAACCCCCAAACCCCACAAAACCACAATCCCACAAGAAACAATGAAACACACTCCCCTCTCAAAAAATAAACCCTGTACAAACCAATTCCTTGAAATCTTTGCAAAAGACAGTGATAAATGACCTTAAGGTCTTATTCAAACTCTTATTGAGCTTATTAGTTTAAACTAGAAGACTACAAACCAAGATTTTCAGGAGACTTCTGCAGTTTCTTACAGTAGAACAATAAGAAGAGGATAATTTTTTCTTTTCCTGGATATGACAAAATTTTTATTTGCTGTTCTTATGAGGATCTGAATTTTCCTACCGCAGTGTAGGAGAGAATAAACCCAAAATTTATTGAATTTCATACTTAATTCTTACCAACAACAAATTTCACAACATTTTCTCATATAATATGGTCACAGCTGTTCTGTGTTTGAGCAAACCAGCAGATTATGTAATTTTTGTCATCTCAAAGTGACAAGAGGTGTAATTATAAATAAATGAGGATTACAGAACTTCACAAATAGAATTCAGCAAAACAGAAGACCTAGAAATGGACTAAATTTCCTAATGCATTTATGTTTTGCATTAGCAAAAGTTCCATAAGCTTCAATGCTTTTGTATCCATGAGGCAGAGAGCTTGAAATTGAGGGTCAGATGTCCACAAGGCACATCATCATGTATAATATAGATATTTCTGAAGATGATAGCCTGGACAAATTACTTCAGGCTCTGTTTACTAAGCAGATAACAATAAAATTACATGTAAACTCTATTTTTACTTCTTTATTTACACTCATCAATCAAATCCTACTCTTCCTGAGTACATAATTGAGGATACGAAAGAAAAAAATAGAAGTTCTGAGAACAAAAGAATATGCAGCAAGTGATCTTCTCCAAATAAACTTCCTGTCTTAACCTCACTTGTTCAGAGAATCCATAATTTGATGATTTAGAGACACAACCTGCTTGTGCAAACTTCATTTTTCTAGCCTTATACCAAATTCTGCTTTCTCAGAGACTCCTGCACCTTGTTATGGGAAATAATCTGTAACATGTGTGTAAGTCCTACCCAGTATTACACTCTCTAACCAGTCCTCTGTAGTGGGTTCCTCGAGGTAAACACTGTAGCGCAGGAGTTGCTGGTCGTGGGCAAGTCCCACCTGCTCTATTGGGCCTTGTACTTGAGGCTTGAAAAGGCTTAATAGTGTTAGCATGAGTAGCTGCCATATCACCAATCCTTTTGCACACAGCATAGTAAAGGCACAAACTGGTATATCCCAGGCTATTAGTGGCACTCTGGAGGACATCATCCCACCCTGTCAGGGGAAGAAAGAAGCTTGTTTCGACACACAGCAAAGCATGGGAGGAAGACTGAACCTGTCCACAAGTGGTATGCCAGCAGCAAGTTGTGGGAATTCCATGGCATCACTCCGATACTGTGCCAAAGTGGAGTTCTCAACATCTGAAGGGACATAAGACTTACCCGTGAATTATATTTCTATTGCTATTTCTATCTTATTTTTAAAACAATGTTATTACAGTATTTACTGTTGTGCCCTTCTGATTGAGGTTCATAAAGAATCTGCACCCTCCATTCCCTTGCTCCAGAGCATCCTCTGAGCCTTCTCTTTGCTTCCCCTAATATAGATAGCTACAGCATGGATGGCAACGTCACAAGTATGGGTCACTCCAACTTGCATAATAGTCAATAATTTGCATGAGGCCAGGCAAGGCAAGCAGCATCCTCTATTGGTACAAACTGGCAGTTTCACTCAGTTTGTTCTGTCTAGCGATTCTGATTATGAATATTAAAATTTGTTTAAATAAACAACCAAATTGCAAAATGCTCCAAGATCCATATTTTGATATATTAGAATAGAAAGAAGTGTTGTCAAGGAGTGTTCCCTTCGAGAATAGGACTAAAGTAGCCTTGTGGTTCATAGAATCATAGAATATTCTGACTTGAAAGGATCATCAAGCCCAGCTCCTGTCCCTGCACAGGACCATCCCAAAAATTACACCACGTGCCTGAAAGTTTTGTCCAAATGCTCCTTGAACTCTGGCAGACGTGGTGCTATGGCATTTCCCTAGGGAGCCTGTACCCAACCATGCTCTGTTTAATGAATCTTTTCCTCTATAGTGAGTCTCTAGTCTCAGGCCAACCACCTCAGCATCTTTCATTAAAGTCTTTGAAAGTCAGGAGTGGGGAAAGGCAGAGGATTTCTATGCATTTGCAAGCCTCAGAAATTCCATAGCTAATTGAGTTGTTCAGTTCTTCCTGCCTGCTCTCTAAAATGCATCTTCCACAGAAGATCTAACTCTGCTAGTCTAACAGGAACATTTCACTTTAGTCCAATTATTTCCTGCACAAAGAACTGTGATTTCATAATGGCAAGCTAGTGTAGGAGACTATATTAGAAAGCCCTTATTATGTACCATCTATCAAGATTAATTATTGCATTTAGCCTCAAGCACATCAGGTTAGTCTCTGCTTTCATTTAATTATCTTCCTAGTTATCTTTTAATTATCCTGTTTCCCTACTAGTGCTAATATATGTAGCTACTATCCTTCATCTTTTCACTTTACACAGGAGAACACACATTGTTTTTGAACTGCAGCACAGCTTGTGCCAGTGTTTTGTAAATGTTACCTACATTAGAAAATCTTTTCTTTGAAACCACAGATTTCATAGCACCAGTACAGTGACTGATTAAACAGAGCATTCAGTTATTTTATGAGAATTGTTATAATCTGAAATGTAACCCTGGTAATTGCTTTCCCTTTCATTATGTATCTTTGCATGCATCAAGCAGAATATTGGTATGTGAAGCAGATTGGATTGACCTTTCGCTATCCACTCAGTCCCTTCCCAGTGAATAAAAGATCATATAATCATAGAATGGGCTGTGCTGGAAGGGACCTTAAAGAGCATTTAGCTACAATTCCTGCTTTTAGCAGGGACACCTTTCACTAGACCAGGTTGCTCAGAGCCTAATCCAACCTGTCCTTGAACGCTTCCAGGAATGGGGAATCCACATCTCTGGGTAACCTGTTCCAGTTCCTCAGCACCCTCACATTAAGGAATTTCTTCCTAATTTATAAGCCAAACCTACGCACAGTTTGCGGCCATTCCCTCTTGTCTTCTCACTACCTGCCCTTGTAAAAGTTTCTCTCCGGCCTTCTTTTAGTCTGCCTTCAGGTACTGGAAAACTGGAATTAGGTCTCCCTGAAGCCTTTTCTCTAGGCTGAAAAATTCCAATTCCCTTAGCCTTCCCTTGTAGGAGAGTGGCTCAATCCCTCTAAGCATCTTGGTGGGCCTCTTCTGGACATACTCCAACAGGTCCACATCTTTCCTTTGCTGAGGACCCCAGAGCTGGATGCAGCACTCTGTGTGTAGTCTCACCAGGGCAGAATAGAGAGGCAGAATCCCCTCCCTCACCCTGCTGCCCATGCTGCTTTAGATGCAGCCCAGGATATATTTGGCTCTCATCCACCAGCACCCCCAAATCCTTCTCAGCAGGGCTTCTCTCGATCTGCTCATCCTGTATTGCTATGGGGGATTTCCCAAACTCAGGTGCAGCATGTTGCACTTGGCCTTGTTGTGCCTCATGAGTTTCCCTTGGGCCCACTTCTCAAGCTTGTCCAGGTCCCCCTGGATGGCATCCCATCCTTCAGGTGTTTTAACTGCACCACTCAGCTTGGTATCATCTGCAAATTTGCTGAGGGTGCACTCAATCCCTCCATCTATGTCACTAATGAAGATATTAAATAACACTGGTCCCAGTATGGGCCCCTGAGGGACATGTCACTGGTGTCCACTGGGACTCTGAGCTGTTGACCACTACCCTCCAGATGTAACTGTCCAACCAATTTCTAATCCACCTAACAATACACCCATAGAATCCATCTATCTCCAATTTAGAGAGGAGAATGTTGTGGAGGAATGTGTCAAAGGCTTTGCAGAAGATTAATGACATCTGTAACCCTTCTCTTGCCCATTGATGTAGTCACTTATGTGACAGCTTCTATAAAAGCACCCCACACATACTTTGGGTTGCTATTCAGGAGGATGTTTTGCCTTAACAATTTCTCTTTTTTTTTTTTTTTTTTTTTTTTTTTTAACAAGGACAATAAAAAACAACAAAACCAAAAAGTCCAATTTCATAGGAAACTACAAAAGGTGGTTCCTTGGGTAGTACATGTTAAATTTTACTATTCTCTGCTACAGAAGGCAGATAAATTAGCAGAAATAGGGGAAAACTGGATGATGTTATAAATGTTTAAACACTGGTGACTATTCAGTATGAATTATGCTAAAATAGAAATTGCAAAGAAACTGAATGTCATGCTTCATTGGACAACCTAATAATGGAGTGTATTGTCTGTTTACTGTTAATTTAGCAAGAAAGGTATGCTTCATGTAACAAAGGGAATAAAATATATACAAAAAAATCCCCAAAACAATCAACCAAACAAAAGACTACCAGAAAGCTTGCACAAGGCTTAGCTCAGCTAGAGCTAGGAGCTCTGCTGAAGGTACATTTGCAAAAAGTGTGCTAGCCTGATAAATGGTAATGGTCAAAAATCTGTCAAATATCACCCATCAACAATAACCTGATTACTAACCCTGTCATTGTCTTGCACCAAACCTGGAGATATCTAAGGAGAGCTGAGGCTGAAGAGACTCAAGAAGACATTGAAGAGGGGCTGCTATTTTTTTGTTTTCCCAGATATATACCACTTCTGTATTTGGGAAGCACATAAAACATGGCACATAACAGAGGGGTATTTGTTCATTTGTCCAGAGTTTCTAAATGTTCAGTACCTTGCTGAGAACAGAAAGAGCTAGTACCTGTGAGGTAGCTACATAAATTCTCAGAAGGCCACGTTGATGCTGTCACACACATAAACACAAATTGCTTTGTTGAATATCCACACAATTTAAAAGAAACAGCATGATTTCCTCCTTTTCTTCACTTAAAAAAGGGATTTGAGCTCTGGTCCTCTTACTAAAAAGTGCCAGGTCAGGAGTGCTAAAAAATAGCTTATCATGGAGACTCTCTTCATCTTTTCAATTAAAGCAGTGCTGGTCTACTTGGCAATATTAAATGTTCATTTTGGCTACAGGCAGCTCCATGCACAGCCCTGCTTCCTCTCCCTCTGCCTCTCGCTGCCTTTGGGTATTCTGTTACTTTTTAAGACCAGAACATCTTCAGAGCAGCTCCTGATCAGGAGCCCTCAGTCACCTCTGGAAGAGGATGTCTCTCCCCACTACCAAGAGAGAGAGCCTGGAGCAACCGGCTCTGGCCTCAGGGCATGTGTCCTCTGTCAATACTTCACTCTGTGGCACTGAACCCAGGTGCAGGAGTCTCTGCCAGCACACTAAGCTCATTCCACACTCCCTCCTGAGAAACATTTGTGCTATCAACACAGCTGCCCAGAGCTATGCAGGGAAAGGATCTCATTTAACCTTTTGCTTTGAAAAGGGGAAGATGCTGCTAAAGAATATACTGCACAGTATTAAAAAGAGAAAATTCTGCTTACTGGAAACATTGGTTTTGGTAGTACTTGACATCAAAACATGAGGGGAAAATTGTAGTTCAGAATGTTTTCACTTGTCCCTCTAATAATAATTGCACATGAATTGGTGTGCTGCACTGGCAATGCTTTTTGTCAATTAGTTTGAGATGAAATTGCTTGTTGATTCCAATTCTGCGTGGATCTATGCTAATTTCATGGTATGTTTCCAGCTTATATTCTTCAGTTTGACAGATTCTATGAAATGTTATATGGTGATATCTGATTTATTTTGTTATAGATGCTGCCTAATGAGAAAAGTAATCTGTCCCACTAGCCTTTGCTTTCAAATATCAGTTCCCATTAGAGACATTTCTGCAATCCCTTACTGCTGCTCTTCAGTCTATTTAAGAGGAGATTTTCTGACTGAGAAAACTTTCCAAATCCACAGATCATATTTTAACTGAAATACAGTTACTTTATCCTATCTATGCATTTCCACTTCTACATTTTGCTAATAACTTCTTTTTGCTGTTAAGATTTAAGCAAAGATTTTATATCCTACCAGCCAATTATTCTCATTTGGTTGAAGTGGCAGTGGAAGCACAATTAATCCACAATCTGTGATGTAGCCATTGCCATGGCAATACCTTATCACACTTCTTTTATGGAATGAGCTGTTGAGCTTTTTCATAAGCCAGAATATTCTTCCCTAATATTTAACACTTTTAAATTTAACAGAAATTTACAGCTATTAAATAACAAATGATATAGCAGACATAATTGATAGACTGGTATTACATTTCTTTTCCTATAGATAAGTGCTGTAGCACAATTTCCAGTATCATCCTTCAGTCAGCTGGAGAACTATGTAAAAAGCTAGACACCTACCTCCTCAATTTATGTTAAATATATTCTTTTCCTCATTTTTTTACCATTTGCACATTATTTATAAATGTAAACCAGTTGGTAGCTTAGTCTAATGTTACAAGAACAAATTACAGTGCAAAGTTTCAAAGAATGAGGAACCTGAAAAACTAGTTTTCCTCCCACTACTACTGCTAGTAGTATGACTTAAATTCTTTATGTTGCATTTTACCAAACATGAGAACTTAGTTATAACAAAAAAATACCAAAACTCACCATGTCTAAATCTTAGAGCAGCTACAAATTAAGAAATTTGCTTTCATAAAGAGAAAATATAAAAAAAACACTCTAAAGCAAAATGTCTAACCTTACCTAGGGAGTTCACAAAGTCTAGATTACTAATATTACTACTACATACTTCCTGATAATTGTAATGAAAGTTTTATTGCAGAGCAATAAAATGTTTAGCATGAATAATTTGCAGAAGTTACGCTATTATATGAAGTGCTTCATAGTTTTAAAAAAGTTTCTTCTCAGTTCCTTAATGGCATTTGTAACATCTTGAAAAATATAGCTCATTTATTAATCCAACATTTTTAATAGACTCCTGTAAATAATCTGAAGCATTGTTCTCTTACATACAAAGCTACATAGCGGCTCACAATTTTCATTACCACTGCTTCATAAAATGTCCAAAGGACCAAATGCAATGAACCTGATATAATGTACATGAAAATCCAGGTGTTATTAATGACAAGTTCCTGTAATAAAATGAGACCATTTATCTGTGTTCAAATCAGATCCACATGCCCAGACTCAAGACATAAACTCACTTCCTAAGTGCACCCTTGTATACTGAATCATTAAATGTCATGATAAAGATGACAGAAAACAATACTGTATAAAAAGAGTATACAAAGAGAAAAATAAAAATTACTCAGAGGGTGTAAAAGAGTTTGAATAATCTTATATTCCAATATTATGCAGATTAATAAAAAGTATAAATTCTAATTCAGGCAACCCAGGCATTTGTCATGCCTAGAATCACAATTCTTCAAATTATTTTTCCTCTCATCCTGGTATCCTTCCCCTCTTAAATGAGCTTTTTTCCTATGAGGAACTGACCATACTAAATGGTTTCTTCTAGAGCCACTCCAGCATGTGAACTCAGTGGACAGGTAAGCTCAATCCACAAGGGCTCTGCTCTGACAATTTGAACTTCTTATTCTACAGATGTGCTCTCTCTTTCCCTTTAGAAATAAAGCACAGAGGAAATTGAATTTTCAGAACCTCGGGCTCTTGGCTAGCCATGAGCACCATAGACCCTCTTACCAGGATGATTATCTAATTCCCCAGGGAGAGAGCTATCTATCTGGCTGTGTTTTAAGCACTTACCTGAGGTGCCTAATTTAAGAATAGCATCATTAGAAGGCATCCCATCACCCCTGAAGTGCTCTTCATGACTCTTCTAGAGAAAATTTAAGACACGATCCCTTTCTGAAGAGGACTTGCTTCCTCCATTATTATAGAACAAGTGCAGGTGTCAAAGTTGAGTGCCCGGTATGAGTATGGCCTGTACACCCAAGGATATGCTCAGGAATGAACACGTCCTCTTTTACTTCTAAGGCTTACTCTCTAAAGAGACACCTCTTCCACAGAACTTACCATGGGAATACATAGCAGGCAGGGTGTCAGTCCATCTTTATTCTTAGTCACATTCTTTCTTAATTACTGGTCTTGACAGAATTCCAGTTTAACTTACACAATTGTTTGTATGTTCTTATATACCTAGTGGCTAATTTCTCATCATGAGAGAGCAGTTTTCAAGTAGGGAAACATTGCATGTGAGACTGACATGAAAATTTCAGCAAACCTGAGTGATGTGAGGTTTGCTTGATAGGAAATGTGTTCTTGGAAGTGAGTGTGTCACACCATCAAAAATCGAGACACTGTGATTTGGAAGTGAAGGAAAATTGTGAATAGAATGCAATCAGAAACTACACAATTTAGTAATATTGAAAAGCATATTAAAGCATCTTAACAAAGGCACAATGGAATAAGTAGTGCATCTTCATAACTAAGAGATTCTCAAAGATTGGAAGAGAAGCTGATATTCAAAACCTTGAGCTATAGTGTAAGCAATCATCAATATATGACATCAGTTAAAGATTTCTAATAAAGAAAAAGAAAGGCATTTTGCCTGTTAAATTTTAAATTGTAGAAAAGTGATCATTTATTCTTGTAGACCAATACATTCCTCTTGTAGAAATGTTCTTGTTACAGGATGTCAAGTAAGAAGACCAGTTTAATCATAAACAGTGCTATAGATGAAGAGTCGAGTACTACTATTTTGCAAGAACAAGCCAAAAAAAAAGAGAAAAACCCAAATAAAAGTAAGAAGTAAGAAGACCAGTTTAATCATAAACAGTGCTATAGATGAAGAGTTCAGTACTACTATTTTGCAAGAACAAGCCAAAAAAAAGAGAAAAACCCAAATAAACTGTCTGCAGGTTCTTATTCCTCTTATAATTTCTGAGAACAAGTAAAGCAGCAATAATAGAGTTAACCCTGTGGGTTAATGAGAACCAAGGATGAAAATCACAGAAACATCAGTAATTAAGACATTTTTATGTAGAAGAGACAAGAAAGTGTCATGATTAATACTGAGAACATTAGAAAAATAAAAAAAAGTAAATACACAAACATATTTCACTTTTGTTAGTGGAAAATTTCCTAACAGAAAACTTTAAAACTTTAAGACATTTTGGACTATTTACCTTGAAAAATCAGTTAGGAATAAAAATAGCATGGAAAAATTAATAAATTATCAGAAAAATTTTAAAATCTATTTCCAATTTCATTATTAAATGGACAGTCAAACATTTCAACTCTGGCAATTTTCTTTATTTTGTTTGTTTGTTTGTTTGTTTGTTTTTCCTACATTCAATATTTATGTAGGTTAGAAACATAACTTCAGGTATGTTTCTGGTTAACCAACTATGTTAGCAGTTTGCTACTGGAAAGTGCCTTATACCAGATTCTTTAGTTGGGTTTCCTGTAGCAGCATTTGTCTAATGAATTATTGTGCTCAGCTGCAGTGATTCAGTCCCAAGATGGAAGGCACTTATAAAGAGCACTGTGGGGATGCTAACAAGTAACTACACTGTCATTAGACTGAATTTATCCTTAGGATGCAAGATAAAAAACCCAAAACATTTCAAACACAGAGACTGCTTTAGAAAGCAAGGTTTTACAGAACTGATACAAGGGTAGATTACACTGCTCCAAGAGGCACCTTTATATCTGCGCTTAAAAATAATCCAAAAGCTAAAACTTTTAATTTACTTTTTAAAGCATTGAATAGGGCAGATTATGCCTTCCTGATTTATCTGGTGTAAAATTGCAGCTCACAACAAGTCCACTTACTATACTTGCATTAAGGTCCTTATAAAAAATATGCAGGCTCCTGTGACTCCTTCTCAGAGAGGATTCCCTCCTGACTTTCCCCCAGCTCTTGTCCAAGAGTGGGAGGAAGGACCTTGCTCAGCCTCACATCTGGCTTTGAGTGTATGATGGGCAGTAGCAGTGTAGGCAGTCAGCACATGTGGGATACCAAATTACCTGGACAGAGTCAAGAGTTTTCTCCTCTTGTCAAAGCACTCAAAAAGTGTAATCCAGTATCTGTTCAGTGTTCTGCTCTTGCAAGCTTGGACTAGAGCTGAAATAGACCCACGTGTGCTTATACTTTCAATTATTATTGAAAGAAATCTCCTGAATAGTATAAAAAGGAGTTTATTCTGCCTACCTGGACTTTAATTTTACTTGGTGACCTACTGAAAGCAATTCAAGATGTCACCATAGGCCAGGGAGAGAAGATGGATCTCATGTAAGTCACTGAACATCATCACAACCTTTCTTCTGCTCAAACACACATTAGAAATGCAGTCATTACAAACAGTTTCTGATACAGGCATCCTTAAACATAAAGTCTACTTTCGTTTTTATCTGAACAAGTTCTTCTGCTTAAGCTGAGTTTTAAAGATGTTTGATTGTATTTTAAAAGAAATGCTGTGGTTGGGTCCAGCTGATAACAGAACCTCATAATCTAGGTCATTCTAAGTATGAATTTCTGAAAAAAATAAAATTCTCCTCTATAAACTGATCAAAAATGGCTTTTGATAATGCAAGCTGCTTACATATCTGGAGCAATTAAGTCCACTGAATTGAATTCCAGATATGATCTGGTATACCTTTCTACTTCAAATACAAATTGAACTTCATCAGTTAAAGAAGAGTTATTAACAAAGCCGTGTAATGAGTATTTTTTAAAATATATTGGGATATGTACAAGCACTAGAGGCTTGACAAGGGTAGAACACTAAAATCTGTCCTGAGACATGAAGGCCCTTCTACAAGTTTCCTGTGTTACTGCTACTGGGTATAATTTGTTGATGATTTTATCTCATTTATTTTTCTGACAAAAGGAAGCAATTTCACTCACTTGCATAAACATTAAGATGTTATCAAGAGCTGACAAACTTGGCAATACCAAAAAAAAAAAAGGGGAACGTATGTATTTTTTTTGTAAATTGAATTAAACCATATGACTCTCAGAGGGCTCATATCCCTGTAGAATAAACTCTTAATTGCTTCCACCTTTATTTCTTCAGTTCTGTTTGGGTATTTTTGTTTAATTTAACACTACAATGAACTATCCAATATAAAAAAAACCTGCGTCAAATATGAACTTCCACATTTTAGGTTAAAGCAACTATTTAAGACAGTCAATATAAATCAATTGATTCTTTTTGTGATGATTCCCAGACATAGGCTCTGATATTTAATGCATCACTAAATCTATCAAGTAACGATTGTTTTCTTGAAGCAAATAGAGATGGAATGATTCGTTTTTTTTCTAGTGTATTTTTCCTATGCTGCTGTTAAGTTTAGCTTTAGCTGTTCAGACAGATATGAATGACTTCCCCAAGGCAGAAAGAATCTGTAAATTTAGTTTTGCATTCCACCCCAAATCCAATTATTATAACAACCCTGCTACTACTGTTATAGTTAAATGCCCATAAGTGTTTCTATTATAACCCTTTCTGTGGGAGTTTATAACTCAACCATTTAAAAAAAAAATAATGCTCCAAGCTAAACCTTGGCATGTAGGGTTCCAGCCCAGAATACATTAAAGAACAAATCAAAACACTAAAGCTGCAAAGCCTACCTTGCCCCACTTTTATAAGATAACTCTTTGGCTGGTTTTAATTTTCTAAAATCCGAAAATAAAAAAAATTTTAAAAAAATAGAAAAAATCAAGAAATTAAAATGAACATTGAAAGCATCATTTATATCATTTGCAAATCAACAGCAAAAGTCAGGCAACATCTGGATCAAAAATGTGGGAACAATTCATCTCTGTGCAAAATTTTGTTGATTTCAGAATCTGCCTGGGTGGCTGCAGACTGACTGATGTTTCAGTGCCTCCTGAAGGAGGCTGCTGAATGGGATAGCTAATACCTAACTCTTATAATTACCTAATTTAAATAGTGATACATGTGAAAGAGTGAGTGGTAAATAGAAATATAATCAAAATACTTTTACACACATTTTAGAGTCCTAACATGAAGAGGACAGATCTGTAGGGAGAACTACAGCAGGAACATTATCAGTGACACATCCAGTTAGCATCCTCACTCATTGATACATGATGTTTTTAAAAATCAATGGCACCATAACATTTCAAAATATGCCTTTGCGTATTAACTATAAATTCAACTCTCTTCATCTCCCTCTCCTATAGTATTACGATCTGTGAAAAACAGCACTCATTGAGCAATTCAGAAGATCAATTTTGGACATGGAGAATCAATACATGGGATGAGGGATAGAAACAGTCACAGATGTGGTTTTAAAATATAGCCAGGAGCAACCTGTTCTAAAATATATCACTTACTGAATCAGTGCACTGAGACACATTGAGATGAACTATGCTACCTTAGGATGCTGGAGAAAACATTTTCAGAGAGCTTTGATTATCAGCTTTTGGGGGGTTTTGTGGATTTTTTTTTTTAGTTGATGGTACTTTTTGCTTTGTTGCAAAGCGTCATTCATCCTTCATTTTGTTGTCTTTTTCCAAATTACTTCAGGAAATTAAACCAGGACTTACATAGTCTCCTCTAGGCTTGCTTCTGTCTAATTTACTTTGCTTTGAAATTATAAGACTTCTTGTGCCATTTTTCTGTGGCTTTAGAATTCTTGATAACCTCACTACATACCAGACTCAACTAATTAAATGTGCCATTGGCTGGCTGTCACCTCAGCGTGACCTTTTGTAGATCCTTAATTAATACATTGAAATCTACTAGCCTGAGTACAATACTTACCTTTCCACACTTAACCTCTTGGAATCTTGAAATAGGCAATTTAAACCTCTCTCTCTCTTTTTTTTTTTTTTTTTAGTTTGTTTGTTTTGTTTTTCTTGTTTCGTTTTCATCTTTTGTGTTAAATTTTTATTTCCACTTTTCTTCCCTTGCCAGAGCTTGCTAATTTCCTCAAGAGTATTTTCCTTTTTTTTATCTTATTTTTTATGAGGTCCCAGTATTTCAGTGCTCTCCTTATAGGACGTGAAATTATCTTATACATATGTATGTAGTAGACTGGACAGTTCTAGGAATCACAACAATTAACATCAAGTGAGAATTTGCCTCAAATGTTTTATATAACATGTTTGGCACTCTGAGATGAAGGTATACTTATGTCCATGCTTCAGACTTTTTACCTTTTGTTGGACTGTAGTATTCTGCTTGATTCCAGAGCCTGAATTTTATAATTTAATTTAAGCACAGTTCAGTTCTGTAATACAAACTATACAGCCTACTCATTATTTCCAGAGGCTGCTACAGGGTATGTGGAATGACCTTGCTGAGAGATGTAAGTGTATTAATATGCAATATTTCAGTGATTTCATTTACAATGCTAAGTTCTTGCTCTGTGTGAATACAATCTAAATGGCATGAGCAGCTCTGAGAAATGTATGGAAACATAGCCTTTTATTTGCAATGCTGTGATATTCTGTTGCACTACAGAAGTTAAACATACTTGTAATATCCCAGGTCCATGTTTATTTGCACTTCATTTTACAAGGAACTCTCATGAACAGTGGGAGTTCCCTGATACTAAGCTGTCATTGTTTAATCCCAATCAGCTACTAAGCCCTGCATAGCCATTCACTTACTCCCCTCACGGTGGGATGGGGGAGTGAATTGGAAAAGTGAGATAAACTTGTGGGTTGAGATGAGACACTTTAACATGTAAAGCTAAAACCAAGCAAAGCAAAACAGGGGATTTTTTTCACCACTTCCCATGGGCAGGCAGGTAGTCAGCCATCCTCAGGAAAGCAGGGCCATTGCTCTGAATGTCCCCCCCTTTTTTGCCTTCTTCACCCAGCTCTATATGCTGAGCACGATATGGTCTATATGAAGAGCCATATGATCTGGGATATCTCACTGGTCAGCTGGTGTCAGCTGTCCTGCCTGTTTCTGCTTCCAACTCCTTGTGCATCTCCAGCCTCCTCACTGGTGGAGTGGGGGAGGAGCCAAAAAAGCCTTGACTCTGTGCAAGCAGAGCTCAGCAGTAAAGACATTCCTGTGTTATCAACACTGTTTACAGCACAAATCCAAAGTATAGCTACTATGAATGACACTGACTCTACCCCAGCCATATGAACAAAAGGCTTAAGACATTAGGAAGACATTTTCAAAAACGTTTACCCATTTAAATCAGTGTAAGAGGTTTTAGTATCATTTTCTGTGTGGATAGAGTTAGGCTAACATGGATGCATTTGCAAAAGCCCCAGCTGATGTTCAAACTTGTGCTGATTTAGTGAGGTCTGGGGTGTTATCTGCAGATCCCCAGTGCTGAGGACTGCTCTTGTGCACTGGCTGTTCATCAGCCTTCTTTCTACACAGATAAAAGTATGCAAAAGGCAGCTTCTTGAAACATCCTTCAAAATGTGAATCAGTTGATTTGGGTTACTGGAAATCAGGCTGTTGTGTAGGACTACAGGTGGAGAAAAGAGGATGGACTTCCTGATGAGGAGATTTGCTTGTGAAAGGACTTTCCTACAAGGAATGACTCAGAGCTGTGACAAAGCATCACAAACTCTCCCCATCACCAAAAAGGGTGATGCCATTACAGCTGCCAGAGCACATGATATGTGGAAGGCCTGATAATTAAAACCAAACTTTTCAACAACTCCTGAGTCCAGATAAAATAAAGATCTACTTGTAACTCAAGAAAGGAACCTGCCCCAAAATATATAGCTAGACATCCTGTATAATATATGAAACACATTAAATTCTTCATAATGGATTTCCATTTTTTGACAGAAGCTGTGTGAGGTAGACAATACATGAGGCAGTCTAAAGAAGGATACCTTAAATCTTGTTTCTTTCCTATACTGAAATGTCCAACTCTATTCAGCACTTAATGTGTTCTGTCTCCTCCAAGAAAAAGTACGTAAATCCTGTTTTTAAAAACATTTGGAGCCTTTAACAGGATTTTGTTATCCTACGTAACAGGTAAGGTAACAGACAGTAACAGACAGTAACAGCCTTCCAAGACTTGAGAAAAATACATATTCACAGGAAAGTGAATTTATTTATTTAATTTGTACAATGAGACCCTATACTTTCCTAGGGAAGTATCCAAATCATCACGGTTTTGCCCTTTCACTCTCCTGGGGAAAATGTTTCATTTACATTAAATGATGAGAACTTCCATACCCCCAAAAGTGAGACTTAGGGTCGTTCAGTACAATACTCAGTGTACTAAGGAAGATATCTGGATTCCTGTAGCCATTAACTTAAAATGTAGAATTTTATGTTGCTAATGAGTATTATGACATGGTGACCCAGGAATCTCTTTTAGCATTCTGATGTACAGAACACTGAAGAATTTAGGAATGGTTGTATTGCAATTGACAGTTTACAGACAAAAGTCTGAAATTGCCTGCATTCTCAAGTTTAACTTTTTGAAAGACTCTTCTTGAAAATCAAGGTCAAATTGCAATTTTAGGAGGAGAATAGGTTTTGTGAACTCTGTCATCACTTCATTTATTGTCTATGCAAAGAAAATTGTGTTCCAAGTCACAGTACATTTATTCTCAGATAGTTTTACACTGCATTCACCACCAAATATTTTCTGTCAAAATGTTTACATCAACCATGGAACTGTTAAAGAAAGTAACTACACTTCTATGACTTGAAAGGAACAGATCTCATCTGGAGTTGGCACATCTTTTGTCTCACAGCATAACTGAAATGCTTTTCCTAAGGTTTAAGTAAAGTGTGGTGATCAATAAAACAGGAGTAAAGTTATTTCTATACTGTTTAAATAAAGGTTATGACTCCCCCCACCATTCATGGTATTAATTGGCTCATTATGAAACTGAAATCTAACCAGATTCTTCTAAGAACTTGAGCATCATGAAAGTGAAAGAAAATACTTTCAAAATATCAAAGGAAATTGGATAAAAATTACTACTTACAAATTACAAACTAGGAATTAATGAAATTTAAGATTATTGGCAAAATACACTGTTTGCTGCAAAGTCTCAGATTTATTTTTTCATTATATATTCAAAACCTCAGGGTTTGAGTACAAAATCTTTACGAGAAAAAAACATATGCCTGAATTCTACAACATGGTATAGGAAAAAGCCCAAGTGTGCACTCAGTGCCAATGGAGGCTGGCTGGGTATATCCCTCCCTGTTGAGGCTGGCTGGAGGAAGGAGGCAACCTTGTTTATGGAATAGTTCTAAAGTAAACCACAGCATGAGTGGCCACCCGTTTGTGACCTGCGGTTTGATTGATGCATTGTAGTTGTGTTACCTTCACTCATTCTTATCGGAAAAGTGCTGTTGAGGAGTGTAAGAGTGTGTCCTAGTTCAGCAGGAGGGAGCAGCTAACCCTGTGTGGGGGTGAGCAAAGCTGTGTATTCTACCCCCTCTATTCATTCCCCAAGGACAATGGGCCATTAGCAGCAGCTGCCCAGGGAGTCATTAGCACCTTCACACTCAGCCTGGGCAGGGGGCATGGCTGCTAATGGGCCATCAACAGTTCAACACCCCCTGGCTCTCAGAGTTAATCACCCATTGTGTGAGTCCCCGCCCAGGGGGAGGGACTGGGTGCTCTCTGAGGGTACATAAGTGGTGGGTAAGAAAACCTTGGGAACTTCTTGTGGATCCAGAGCAGCAGCAGGACCTTGACAGGAGGAGATCCCCGCTCTCGCCCAGACCACAGCCCTCACCTGCACCAACAGGTTTTTCATTTCCTTTTGCTCTGGACTTGGGGGAACCACGTGGGTCTCAGCACAAGGGCAAACAAACCCCCTTGGGTTTGTGCCCCAGGACACTGGGTTATACTGCTGGGGTTTTGTGAGTTGAAAGCAATTTCCCTTGTGTGTCAGTGTTGTTATTGTAATATTATTATTAAATTTTATCTCTGACTTATAATCTCTCTCGTGCAGAGTTCATTTCCCCTGCTGGTCTGCCTTTAAACCAGCACAGAGTGTTTAGCCTGAAGCCATATAAGATGAGAAAAGTTAGCAAAGAGAGATGTTGAGATGGTAATAATGACTCAAGGATTCATGAAGAAAATACTTCCTAAGAAGGTATACACTCCTAAAAAACTCTCACAAACAGAGGATGACAACTCAGCATGACTGTTTAAAGCCAATTTAAGGCAAGAGGAGATGACAATGAGCATGTGAACAGGTAAGTTGGTAACACGCCCATCCTAGATAACTGCGTGTACTGTTGACTCTACATGTCCTCTTTGCAAAGTGTCTCTTCATACAGTAAAATAACATCTGAACAAAGATGCTCATGAGCGAGGTTACATTGCCACACCATAAGAAAAAATAATTAAAACTCTATAAATCAACTGGACATGCCATTTTGTCAATGGCATGAAACACAAGGCAGGGTCAGGAAGCACAACTTCTATCCCATCTCCTTCTCCTACAGACCTTACAGAACTAGCCTAGGTCACAGTCCAGAGGAATAAAACTTGCAACAGAGGCAGAATTAAGCTGACATCCCACGATTTCTTTGTACTGTTGTTCTATCCAGCTTCTCCCTTGTCTTTGTGATTTTTGATCTGACCATGAAGCCCTTAGTTGAAAATGGAAATATATGCCTTTCTAGATCCTCATTTATAGATTCATAGGGGAGAAATAATATTCATTGATGGTGTATTTCATATATGATATTCCCCAATGTGAATCTTCCTGAGGCTTGGAGGGTCACTTGTATGTTCTTTGCTTTTCACTTGCAGAGGGTGATTTATAAAGGACAAGTTTATGATTGAATAGTTTTTGCTTGTCCTGGTTTAAATAATCACATGGAACAACGGCTGTACTTATAAACATGACTGGAGTTTAGTTTTGATCAACTTTTTATCTCCTATTGAACCTTTCTGAAGAGAGCATTAACTATATTAGTACTTGTTTATTCAATCAAAAATATTTCTGTTATTTAGCTTGAAGGCAGCTTTTTTCTGTCTTCAACATCCTTCATCATCATCAGTCTCCCTAGTTTTTAGCATCCAAAGCGCTACAGTTGCTGTTATATATGGCTGGGCTTTGCGAATGAAGATTTGGGAAGGGCTCTGCCCACAAGGGTGTGTCCTTCAAGCCTGCACAGTGGATTTTTTAGGTGAGGCTCAGCGTGCGCAGAACTGGCCCCACCATTTAACTCCTGAGGTTCATCTGCCACGGCCGAGCGAGCTTGGACAGTGACAGTGAAGTCTTCAGGACTAGAACCTACAGCCCCTGATACTCCCAGGAGGTCTCCCATCTAAGTACTAATCGGGCCCGACCCTGCTTAGCTTCCAAGATCTGATGGGATTGGCCATCAGAGTGGTATTTAACTGCCTCAGTTGCTGTTATAGAAATTATAGAATTCATATCAACAACCCCAAAGCTGCAAAAGTGAAATAGAAATGCCATTAAATTCTCACTGCCCCAATTCATTAAAAGGCAAGATTGACCAAGGAAAGGGCCAATCTATACTCACCTTGATTAATTGCTAATGTATAAATGAGCAATTAATGATTCAGCTCCTGCCCTTAATGCTTTGAATCTCATTGCAGCATTTTAAAAATGTCTGCTTTCCTTCCCCTCCTCCCTTCCTCCCTCCCTCCCACCACATGCACAGACCCTGATCAAACTTTTCCTTTCCCCACCTGGAGTACTCCATACAGTTCTGGTGCTCCCAACATAACAAGGACATGGAACTGTTGGAGCAAGTCCAGAGGAGGGCCATGAAGTTGATAAGAGGACTGGAGAACCTCCCCTATGAAGAAAGGCTGAGAAAGATGGGGCTGTTCAGTCGGGGGAGACTGAGAAGGTATCTGAAGGTTATGTGGAGACTTTCCAGTATCTGAAAGGGAACTACAGGGAAGCCAGAGAGGGGACTCTTCATCAGGAACTGTAGTGATACTATGAGGAGTAATGGGTACAATACGAAAGAGAAGAAATTTAGGTTATATATCAGAAAGAAATTCTTTACTGTGAGACTGGTGAGTCACTGTCACAGGTTGCCCAGGGAGGTTGAGGATGTTCTAACCCTGAGAGTATTCAAAGGGACATTGGTAAGGCCTTCAGCAACCTGGCACAGTGGGAGGTGTCCCCACTCGTGGTAGGAAGGGTTGGGACCTGATGATTTTTACGATCCATTCCAACCCCTATGATTCTATGATCTTCTTGTAGATATAGACAGAGGTGAGACAATTTTTGCAGTAGAATCAGTGTGTGGAGCCCAGCTTTCCAGTCAAGAACATCCAGGCTGCCCACAAAAAAAAGATGGTTTGATTGTAGTTGCATTTATGTGGGGTTTGTAGGCACATCCAAATATAAGATTTTATGGATTAAGTAGAACTATTTGACTTAGACCACAGGTGTTACCTAACCTCTCAGCTCTTTGACTCAGGCTTGGAGCTTCCATCTCTGTGAGGTACATGTGAGACTTGGTTTGAACAACCATATGTCTTGTAATTACAATGTCTCATCTATAATATGCAGGAATTCTTCTTTGTTTATTCTGTAGGATTGACAATCTTACAAGGAACCTGATGGAAGATTTGAATTTAAAATACTGCAATGTGTTTAAGTTCTTGGGTGTGTTTTGGGTTTGCTTTTTATTGTGTATTTGTTTTTTGCTGGAGGGGGGAGTTGGTGTTTTCTTTTTTTTTTTTGTAAAATGTGTAGATCTGTACTTGGAGCATGTCTCTGGAATAGAGAGATAGCTGTTTGAGCTCTAGCACTGATTATGAACAGCATGCATCCTAAAGCAGAGTATTGTAGTAAAAGTAAGTAAAATTTTAAGGATCAAAAGCAGTTATTCAGTTCTTAGTTTTGTGTACTTCATTTAAAAGTTATATATTTCATTTAAATCAATTGCCTAAGCTTATTAACTCCCGTCAAAAGAAAAAAGGGCATCACAAAAGGGAATTGGACCCACCATTTTCCTAAACATGTTTCCACATAGGAAAGACCATTCTTTTTAGTCAAGGAACTGCTAAGCTTGAGAAAAGACAAAATGTTTACATATATGGAGATTGCTTATATGCCCAGAAAAACATGGGACAGCTGTAAAAAGACTTTAAAAAAATGCAGCAAAGTCAAAGAATACAAGGTAAAGTTTTGTTTGATGTTGCATGCTTAGGAGGAGTTTGAATGACTTAAGTCATACATGTAAGGAATGTACAGATTTTACCTTGTTAGCTTATGCAGGGAAAAGTAATATGAGTTAATGAAGTAAAGTTCAACTTTCAGTCACTGTTTGTACCTTCCTTTGACTGAGCTCCCTTAGCAACATTGTTTTAAACGTAGAGGACTGCAACACCTCCATGCAATTCCATCCTTTGAGTCCTGACTCTCTCAGGGCACTGCACCAATTTCCCTCAGTGTCCCTGCTTCTAAAGTGTGCAGACAGTTTGTTTCTGTTGAACTACTGACAAGTTCAACAAAGTGTTCATTCTCATGGACACTTGTTGGAGATGGGGAATATATGGACATGCAGGAATGGAGGAAAGCAAGGGATCGCCGAACAGAGTTCGACGTGTGGAAGGTCCAGGAAGACCCCGAAGGACCCAGACAATGACACTATAACACGGACTTTCTAAATCCCCAGTTTTATCCCCAGTTTTTGTTATAATAAAGATGTCTACTGCTCTCCCAGTTCCAGAACCTTCCCCCAGGCAGGCAGGTGCCTAGCAACATGGAGACAGCTACCATTGGTCAGCTCCCTCTAGGGGGCGGCCCTGGCCCTGCCTGTCACCAGTCCACGCCCAAGTTTACTCCCCCCTAGTTTGCATACCCTATGGGCTGAGGTGGATTTGCATGCTCCGCCTCAGCTCCACCCCTTTTCCAGAACCTTCCCTACCCCAAGTTATATAAACCCCTGTTTTCCCCCAATAAAGTTGGATCAGCCTAGATCTTCGGATCAGGTCAGACCACCCTTGGCTCCTTGGTGTTTGTTCTCTGCTTGCGCGAGGCAAACCATACCTTGGGTCAAGGGATAGCCGCGAACGACAGCTCAGCAGGCAGTCTGCGAACCCTGTCGCTGGTCTGGTCCCTTCCCGAAAGAGACCAAGGCTGCGACAGACACTTCTCCTTTCTGAGTGTTGTCACTCAGTATTTTTCCACAAGTTTCCCCTCTACCAAAAAAAAAAAAGAGGAACACCTGAACATCTTGTTAAGGAAAAAAGAGTCCAACACAAAAGATGCTGCCATGGCTGCCATGCAGTCTGTAGGGTCAATAAACCAAGAACAAAGGAAATGTTTAAAAATTTAGGAGTAGAAGAAGTAAAGGTAGCTTATTTTTTCACATCTGTGTCTATTGCTGGAGATCTTAGGCATTCTCACACCCGAATCTTTCCTCACAGAATTCTCATCAGAAAATATGTCTGAAATTGAAATGTGAACAGGAGAGGTTTCAGCAAAACTCAACAAAATGAACAGTAACAAACTAATACAGCCAGTTGGTATTCCCTCAAGAGTTACAAAGGAAGTTGAGTATGAAATAGCTAAACTGTCAAAGTTGAGTATAGTAATAACTTTTCCTTTATAACTGCCCTGATACCATAGAATGAAAGGTAACATATGTGTTCTTTCTAGTTTCTTTGAAGGAGAGGAGAAGGGTGACTCTTTTTATTTCTTCAAAACACTTTAAGGAGTACCTAATGAAATGCTAACCAGAAAGACAAATCAAAGTAATAATAAAATGAAAGACTGAGATTTATGGTCCTACAGATAATAGCAGTACCATGGAAAAATCATCATGGTTCTTATAAAAGGAAGTCTGAACACAAATAATTTTTAAAGGAATCAAAAATTGTGGGGACAAGAGAGATAGAGTCAAAAAGGTCCAATTATCATTCTCAAGGGTACTTGAAAACATTCTTCAATTAAAGATTTTAAAACGCCCAAAAAAGTATAAGGGAAAAAAAGCATTAGTCTTGTAAGTTAATTACTGGATAGAAGATAGCAAATCAAGGATAGGAATAATTAGGCAGCTTTCACAGTGTATGGAGATCAGCAGTGGAGATCTACAGGGACCTGTTCTAAGGCTTTTGCTCTTGAAAATACTAATAAAGTCATAATAAGTGGAAAGTCATAACCATATTTGGCAAACTAACTATCCAACTCACATTTGTAAAGATAAAATCAAATTAAATTCAGTGACAACAAATGCCAATGATGTACATGAATAAAAAATGTATCTTTGAATACAAGGTAAAAGTCCCAGAGTAGTTATAAGAAAAAAGGGATACTGGACATAAAGCAGTTCCATCAAAACACTTTTGCAGTGGTTGCAAACGCTTAAAAAAGAACAACTGGGTATTAGCAATTTCTGGGAGCTAAACAGAGAATAAGCATACATACAAAGTTTTACCATTGCAGAAACTCACCATCCAACATAAGAGTACTGCACAAGAAGTCTGGTCCCCTGCTTCCCTCTAGAGCTTTGCATTAGTAATTGAAAAGAGATAAGAAAGGTCAGCGAGAATAATCAGCAGTAGAAAATAATGAAGAACAAATAATAAAGACAAAAGATTCAGATTTTGAAATTATCAAAGAAGTAGAAACCTGAGGAGAAACCTAGGCTAGTTACTAAAGGATTATCTAACTGGATTGCATGGAGTTGGAATCTTTTAAATGTGAGGTAATCTCCCAGAAGAAGAAATTAAAAGATTAAGATAGACATTATATTTAAACACTCTTAATTCAAGAGCTGGTTGTAGGACTGTTTCTCCCAATGTCTCTCTTTTTTTGTGTTCAAAAGCAAATCTTCAATTTACATTCATACAGAGATTGCCCACCTATGAAATTATCATGAAATCAAACTGTTAACAGTTAGTAGTCCATTGTTTCTTGCTTAAAGCAAATGTATTGAGCTTTTCAAATGAAAGCTTTGAAAAATCTCCATTATTCTTACCCTTATGTGATAAAACATGTTTTTCTATCTTAAAATAGTTTATTTTCTAGAGGCATATGTAATTTATGCAATACTAATGTTTCCTAATGATATTATTTTATTTTTTTCCCCAAATTAGTAACAAAATGGAATCTGATGAGTGTATTCATTTATCCATGTTTAATATCTCTTCAGAAGTTTTGCTTTGTAATTCTTTTTTTAAGAAATTTTTAAAAATCCCAACAAACCCCCTGAATTTATTTTGGACCAAAAAAAATTAGTGTTGGAGTAAAAATATTAGCTTGAAAAAAAAAACATGTCTATTATAAGATTTTTACATTAGGATACACTTGCATAATACATAACTTGATATGTTTTAGGATTTAGTAAAAATGTTGCCAGCTTTAATACCCTATTTCACATGTCATTGTGTCTGAATATTACAGACCTTCAAGAAGGCCTTCTATCCCTAGGCAGTAGGCTTTATACAAACAGGCCCAAAACACAACTGAATTAAAAGCCATGGGATATGCATACATATATAAACTTTACATATATATATATTTCTTCCATGGGGACAATAGGTACCTACAGGAACCCATGAACCCTCAGGTGAACTACAGGCACCATCTTATTGCAGACTCCATGAAATTAGGATAGGACCAAAGTTAACTAAATGATTTTATTGTGACTTTGTAAAACATTTTTGCTCTTGCTGATTGCTGGGTCCACTAGAGTTTCAGAAAGTATCACAATTCTAAATGCAAGCTGACGTTTTTTAAGAGTATCTTCAGTTCTCTTAAACTTTCAGACTCCAAGGTACAATGCAAAAGAATAGGATAATAAAATAATTAGAGGAACTATAAGCAGGAAAATATTAAAAAATTTTGATAAGGTAATAAATTTAAGAAAATTTAAATAACTGTGTAGTTATCTGGGTTAGGGCTACTGGGGTTAGAAACTTTAATGTGAATTGGATCAACAGCACTTAAAGGCAATGGACGATATACCTAAAATTTATGTAATTGATATATTTTTCCTGGACTACATTCTTCTACTCCACCTACAATTAAATAAATTACTTAACTGCATTTTATAAAATGGATTCCTAGACAAAAGTATTAGCTGAGCTGTGTACTGACAGAAAAATTACTCTTTGCTGAAGTGCTTGTAGAGAAATTCTAAATTCCCTTGGAACATTCATCTTTAAGGCAGGCAGCATAAAAATGAGTAAGTAAACACTGGCATTAAGTGGAAGGAGGATGGGAAAGAAATATTTGTAGTAAAAGGATTTGTACAGCCAAAGGGCAAGATAGATCAAACCAAAACTATCAGCATCACAATGAAAGAATCCTGATATAATCTCCTAATACAGCATCAACGTCTTGCCATAGTGGTAATTTTTGTGACCTTAGCAAGATCTACTGCGGTTTCTTCTGAGAACTTTGCTTTGACTTCTAACCTTGCTGATACACACAGAAACATATAAATGACACAGATGTGCTATCAGATAGAACCATAGGCTTCTTTTGGAACTTTTCAAATCCCGTAGTTCATTGCTAAGGAACAGAAATAAATTAAATACAGTTTGTATGACACATAAGTGTCTCAGTTACAGGAAAGAAAACATCAGAAATATCATGAGCTGAATGTAAGGGAATATTATTACTCAGATCACGCCTTGCATATCATCAGATACACTTTTGAGCATTACATCTGCAAAGTCACAAAGCACATTTTAGAATGGTGCTGTCATGAGCCATTGCACAGACTTTGGCCTTTGGATACTCAGCTGCTTGGGAAAGCTGATTTCTCAGTATTTCCTGAATCATTCAGGAAGCAGACAGATTTCATTTAAAGACCTTTTACCCTTTCTGTCAGTAGTTATTTTTTAGAGGTAGGCAGTGTCATCCCTGATATGAATGTTATAGTTACATATTTACATGAATTGAGTATGAGAAGGTGTACAGGAAACTCTTTGGAGAATTTAATAAATAAATGTTAAAAAAAAAGATTAAAGTATGCCTTAAACCATAATGATCTCCCTAGTGTGTTAGTAAAAGATTAAAATATTAAAATTGGCCGATTAAGAAACCATTTGTGTTCCCCTCGAGTTGGTAAGATATATATAATGATTATAATGATTTTCACTAAGCAGAGACCTGACAATCAAACATGACATAACTCACTAGTAAGACACCAAGGTACAGGAAAGTAAAAAGAAAGAACGTTCTGCTGCTGTTTTTTTAGCCAGCTTTACACTTTTCTTCAAGCAAGATCTCATAAGTAGAGGACTTTTTGGGTTTTTTTTTTCAACTGCAATATATACATATGAAACTACATTTTCAAAAGCCCTTTAGCCTCTACCAATTTAAAGTGGCTCTTCTCAAAACTACTACCCAGCTTCCAAATTACTCGTATGATTCACATTTTAAAAGAGGAAAAAAAAGGCCATAAAACTTTAGTACATATGACAGCAATAAAAATAAGCATAAACAATATATATTTCTATATGTAAAGCTATTCATTACAGAGTGACAAGATCCTTCAGGATTCTCAACTTCTTGTGATTAATGTATTTCTTGTTTGCATCAGCTTCACTTCATGCCTCACTACACACCCAAGGTGTCCATTAATCAGCACATAGTCTGGCAGTTCTTGTTGCTTAAATAACACATTCACTTGTGGTAAGAGGTATGTAGAACTACACCAGATTTTTCCACTTTGAGCTTTAGAATTTCTTAAATGGCTTTTGCGGGACATTTTCTCATCAGTCTAGCAGTTTCACAAACACACGAATGTTTCATGTAGAATTAAAGCCAAGGAAATTTTTTTTAACGTGTCGATATCCTTGTTTTCCATTTGAGAAGTTTTACTCAGCATACTATGCAGTGAGTTACGGTAGCTTTGTCTGACACTCTCAGATGCAGTAGAATGGTATTGGAATTACATGGTGGTTGTAATTTATGGTTGTAATTTAAAATAAAGCATGATATATTTTCCACAATGAAGCTTCCAAGAAAAAAAAATAGCATCAACATGAACTTACTCAAAAAATGGAAGAGAGACACTGGAATCTCAAGCAAATTCTGTTAAATATTATTGAAGGAAAAAGATGCAATTTTTAATGGCAGTCAGAATTTTGTGCAAAAACATAGGAAACCAAAATTTCCTAATCCATCGATTTCTCACTTCTCTAAGAGACCATCTCAAATGTTGTAGTGGTGAAAGAACATATGTTTCTCCCAATAAAGTACTTAAAATAAAAATAAAACATTCTTTTTGACACAGGGCAAGCAGTGTTTTTATCAAAACGCAGAAAGCAGGGGAGGAAAGAGAAGAGTTCCAGTTGGAATAAAGCATTTCAGTTGGAAGGAATCTACAGTGATCATATAGTCCAACTGCCTGACCATTTTGAGGCTGACCAAAAGCTAAAGCATGTTTTTAAGGAAATTGTTCAAATGCATCTTCACAGAATCACAGAATCACAGAATATGCCAAGTTGGAAGGGACACGTCAGGATCACTAAGTCCAAACCTTAGCCAGGCACAAGACCATCTCCAAGAGTCGTACCATGTGCCTGAGAGTATCATCCAAATGCTTCTTGAACTCTGCCAGTCTTGGTGCTGTGACCACTCCCTGCAGAGCCTGTTCTAGTGCCCAGCCATTTTCTGGATGAAAAACCTTTTTCTAATATTCAACATAAACCTCCCCTGACACAACTTCAGGCCATTCCCTCATGTTCTGCCACTGGTAAACCACAGAGAAGAGATCAGTGCCTACTGCTCTTCTTCCCCCCACAAGGACATTATAACTGTAGTGAGGTCTCCCCTCAGTCTCCTCTTCTCCAGGCTGAATAGACCAAGTGCCCTCAGCCACTACTCATATGACTTAAACTCAAGGCCCTGCACCATCTTCATTGCCCTCCTTTGGACACTCTCTAGCAGCTTAATGTCTTCTTTACATTGCAGTGACCAAAACTGCACACAATACTCAAGATGAGGCTGCCCCATCGCAGAGCAGAGCAGGATAATCCCCTCCTTTGACTGGCTGGTGATGGACAAGGGAGGGGACATGGACATGGTTGGCCCTCCTGGCTGCCAGGGCACTGCTGACTTATATTCCACTTGCCATTGACCAGGACTCCCAGGTCCCTTTCCACAGCACTGCTTTTCAGAATCTAATTCCCACAGTCTGTCTGTCCCATCTGAGGTGGAGAATCCGGCACTTCCTCTTGTTGTCTCTCTAACTGGTCAAGGTCTCTCTGCAGGGCCTTCCTGCCTTCAAGGGAGACAGCAGTTTCCCATAGTATTGGGTCATCTGCAAACTTGCTTTGTATTCCTTCCAGTTCTGTGTCCAAGTCATTTATGAAGATGTTAAAGAACACAGGGTCCAAGATGGAGCCCTGGGGAAGCCAAGTATTGAGAGGTTGCCAGACTTATGTCACCTCATTCCCTGTTACCTTCTGCTTGACACATGAGCCAATTGCTCACCCACTGCATGATGTGGGCACCAATCATCTTTCTAGGAAGTCTGTTTTGGTGTTTGACCACACTCTCAGTAAAGAAATGCTCCCTAATATCCAGTCTAAATCTACCCTGGTGCAGCTTTGAACATTCCCAGATGTCCTATCACTGGATACAAGGGAGAAGTGTGCTCAGGAAGCTGGAGAGAGCAATGAGATCACCTCTCAGCCTCCTTTCCAATAGCCTAGACAAACCCACAGTCCTTAGCCATCCTTCACAGGACATTCCCTCCAGCCCCTTTCACCTGCTCTGTTGCCCTTCTCAGAACACATCAAGGACTTTCATATCCTTAAACTGTGAGTCCCAGAAGTGCACACAGTATTCATGGTGAGGCTGCACCTATGCTGAATACAGTGAAATGATAATCTCCTGGGACCAGCTTGTACTAGAATTTAATCCTTATTCTGTTAGAAGAAAATGGGAGAGTGTTCTACTCTTTGAATACCAGCAGAGAGAAATACAAGCACCTAGACTTATGCTACTGGTTCAGGAATAAGTCCATTTTACTTTCACCGTATAAAAGCTGAAAAAAGGTGGTGCACAGCTTTTGGGAAAATTAACCTATGAAACTATTTCTGTTTCTAGAAAGTGCGTCTGTGGAAATTGCACACCACATGTGAGCAGCAATACAAGATAGGAACTGTTGTTGTGATGCTGGTTAAAAACCCCACCAAACTGTGAGAACAGCAAACCCCTGCATTTAATGCTAATTTTTTTTTCTTTTATATAGAGTCCAGTCACAAAAATTCTTAGTTCTCTTGGAACTGATCTCAAGAACATATAGGTTTTTATTTTTCAGAAGTCAATTTCCTTCAGAACCATAACTTCAACAAGAATCAGAGCAATTAAGCAAAAGAGAAAGGAGGATAACTATTTCCCAGCCATAAACCAAAGCGGGGAAAAACAAGAGGTTTTCAAAGTGGAGAATGATTAACTGCAATTCTGTTCTCCTTTGATTCAGAAGCAGCGTTCTACATTCATTATTTATTTCCTAATACTGAACTGAGATTAATAAACTAGAAATATGCTTCACACAAGGATATGCAATAAATTCCTAGACCTTGCAAATTTTTGTCTCTGGGAGGTGACTTAGAAGAGAAATTTGCACACTGAAGGGTGTTTTGCTACAGTTCTAATACAAAAATAATGTCATTTTGCATATGAAAACACAAAACTCCACACAGGCCAACTTCAGAGAGTTGAACTCTGGGCAGGCCATGACCACCTTATATACAGAAGATGTCTCCATCAAGAGAGTTTCATGCCAGTTTCTTTGGTTGCTTGGCTATGTTTTATAGATGAGGAACAAAAGCAGAAAAATATTTCAGTCCAAATTCTGCCTGTACTGTGCTCTTTATCAGAAGTTTCTTCTGACCTCATTAAAGCAAGTAAATCAGAGAACAATTATAATGCACATTTTGCTCAGAATACCTTGAAAATCTATGGAGACTTGAAACAGAGTTTATTACAAGCCTTCTAAATGAATTCTAAACCTAAAGATTGCTAGGTAGAATTTTAGCATCATGTCTTTTCCTCAGTTGATATAAATTCCATTGCTTAAATGATTTAAAGATATTAATCCTATAAAATTGTTTCTTGAGATTAGGCTAATAAAATAAATAAATGTTTTATATGTTAACAGAGATGTTGTCATGCCCAAGGTTTAGATGGCTACTTCACCAGGCTTTTATGCAAATTTATCTGAACATAAATAGATTTAAATAACTTGAAAATCTGCACAAAATAAAGAACCCTAAAAAATTATGTTGTGAATTGAAATTTATTTGTTTAGTATTCAGACTCCAGCAAGCATTTGTCGTTGTGATAAGATGTGGTTTGTGTGTACAACTTGCAAATAATTTTCCTAACACATGGACCAAGACAGATATGTAGCATGCAGTTTCCATATAGACTCTTCAGAAAAAGGAAAAGAAAACTCATGGGTATGGTTTACATGGTAAAGCACACAAACAGAGCAGATTTTGGTAAGTAAATGCAACTTCTTTGTGAACAGTCAACTGATTCAAATATCCTTATTCAAAGCAATTTGTTAAATACTTATAATTAAAACACACATTTTCAAGATGAGAAATTTATGCACAGTGTTCACAGGTTATTCAACTAGTTTGAACAGTAAGTAACCTCTTTAAAGAACCTTTTTATTCTTTAGAATATGTTTCTTTCATCTCTTAGTGGGGGCTTTGAGTTATGGAGCATTTATAGCACCTGTACCCCCAAGTATGAATTTCTTTGGCTGGGTTGCTATGGGAGGGGAAATAAAGGCATGACAATTCAAACCTGTGCCTTTATTGTACCAGAAAACAAATATGGTAAAATGACAAAAAAAAAAAGGGATGGGATTTATGGTAGAGAATAACATAGGTTAGGACAACATAATACTATTTTTAAAGAATTGTTTAACAAAAGCTTCATTTAGCATTCTTGGCTTGGGTTTTTTTACAGAGGAAAAACAAAAAGAAATTATAAATGCATTTTCATAAACAGATACAGGTTTAACAGTTACCAGAGAGAGAGTGAGTATGAGGGAGATTTTCCATAGATCCAAGATCCCACTGGGGGAATGAGCAAGTGGCTCTGTGGAGCTAAGCTACCAAGTTGGGTTAAAACACAAAAATGGGGAAATGCCCTTGCACATAAACATTATAATACATGATGTCTATGCTGTCTTTAAGCCAAAACACTCATGATTTATTATGCTGAAGAATTGGCTTGGGTGAAAAAGTAAAGAAACCTCATACATGGTGTTAGTGGAAGAAAGAATCCTTCATTTTTTCTAAGTATTGAGAGTTTCATAGATAATAAAGCAGAACTGCAGAGGCAAAATTTAAATCTCATGATTTCATTGAACACCATCAGTACCCTCAAAAAACCCAAATAAACAACCCAAACCAAATAAACATTCTAAACAAACAAATCTCCAATCCCCTCACCAAAAAATCCCAAAGACACCAACAAACACTCCATTTCAATTACTGCCTCAGCTACACATTTTCTATGATGTTCTTATGAAGTTACATGACAGGTCTCTGGTCACTACTTTTGGTAATGACTTAACTCTCCTTTTTGGCATCTTGCACACCCTCAAAGCTTAAAATGCATGGTGGTGAGCATTCCCATCTATGACTGATATAAATGGGAAAGTGAGTACCTTGTGAAGGTAACATCCCACATGGTCATATGGCTGGAAACCAACAGGTCTAAAATGTGCTGAACAACCAAGACCACAGAAGAAATTATTGTTTCAGGCTTCTCCTTATTTCTGAAACATTGTCCTACATAAGAAAACACATCCATAACTGACATGGCAGATCTACTACACTTTGGAATTCCAGGAAGCAAAATAATTTCCTATATATATATTGTACAGCCTTTCAATGAATATCAGTAAATACAGTGGGATACCCTTCAAATTATGGAAAAAATTGATGTACTAGTCTCCCTTCTGGGCTGCTACTTAATCATTACACAGAAGTTATCATGAGTCCTGTGGGCTTCAGGAAATGACAGACTATCATAAAACACTATCAAAGGTATTGGGTGATGCTGCCTGTGTAATGTAAATTCTATCATCCCTTAATTAAAGTGCTTAATTCCTAAAGAGTTTTTCTTTTAAGAATCTTGTTGTCATAATCATCTACCACATTAAACTGCTTCCATGCCAGTGTGACTCAACCCTTGTCAAGGAAGTCAAAGCAAAGAAAAACTGGTGCAGTGAAGTGAAGAATCAGGAGTAACATGAATAGAACAGTCAAATGGAACTTTCACCTTGTCAGACTTTTTATGATTATGCTTATCTAGATACATAAGGGAGAATTAAGATTTTAAAGGAATGTTCTGAGAGTGCTAGGGTTTTCTTTGTGGTTGGTTTTTTTTTTTATTTATTTGTTTGTTTTAGTGTTTTTGTTTGCAGTTTTGGGGGGAGTTTTTTGGGGGTTTTGGGGGTGTTTGGTTGGTTTGGTTTTTTGCTGTGTTTTTTTTTTTTGAGGGAGGTGTTTATATTTTCCCCCTCTAAAATAACCTGCCAACTTCTGCAACTCATTATATTCAAGTAATGGGTCTAAGCAATACAGTGCCCAGCAAACACTTCAAAATGGGATTTACTCCTAACAACATGAAAATTAGGAAGTTGCATTAGATATTTCCTTTGCAGTGTCAGAAAAAGGCTGCAATTTTAGTCCTCACAAGACTAGGTGAGATCATAAAGTTAAGAGGATATCTACTGCATAGTAATTTCCACCTTGAACAAATTAACTTCTGAAGTTGAAAGCACATAATATCCCTCTAAACAATCAGGAAACATAGAATCATAGAATATGCTGAGTTGGAAGGAACCCATCAGGATCATCAAGGCCAACTCCTGCCCCTATGCAGGACACACCATGTACCTGGAAACATTGTCCAAACACTTCTTGAACTGAGACAGACTTGGTGCTGTGACCACTGCCCTGGGGAGTCTGTTCCAGTGCCCAACTGCCCTCTGGGGGAAGAACCTCTTCCGGAACAGGAAAGTCAGTACTGGAAGTCAGTACTTGAAAACATATCATACTGCCTCTTTATTTCTCCCAACAGATCAGTTAACTCATTGAAAACCAAAGGACCAAACTCCATGTTTTCACAGCTGTATTCAAATTCACATTACCAACTTCCTGCCTAGGTGTCAGACTCGCAATACTCTGAAGCAGGCTGTCCAGTTCCACATATTAGAGCTCTTCCTTTTTCCTACAAATATTTCAATAGGCTCTGGGTCAAAAAAGGAGTGGATGTAGGTATGACATGCTAAATGCTATCATTTGCCATACCTAAATGATATTTAGATATGCTAAAAGTGCCCAAGGTGTTGCTTGCACTATGTGAAATGGCATAGAAAGGCCTGCATGTGTAACCTAGAGCTCTCATCCTCCAAAGGGAAGATGCTGTATGAAGCCTGTCCTCTGGAAATAGTTCCCTTCCCATGATAACTCTCATATTTTAGTCAGGAATTAGAGAATCATGGAATCCTGTAATCTCATTTGGAAAGATACTCAGTTATGAAGATAACTGTATCTTTTAGTCTTTCTACAATTATGTAGGTGATTTAAAGATGACAACCCTGTGACACCTAAATCCATTTACTAAAGATATTCCATACTTCAAATTCCTTTGCATACTAGGAGAAAATTTGAAAGATGAAAAATCCTGTAATTTTAAAGTGCAAAATTTCAAGCTTGAATATCTGCTAAAAAAGAAACTCAAGAGTGACAGACTTATCACTGTGTGAAAGATTCTGGGAAGGCAAAATGCAAAAAGGAAGGTAATCAGAATGTACAAAAGAAAGAGGGTACTTAAGCCCTATTGTTGTGCTTCTGAGAAAGTTAAAATGTGTAAGATTGATCTAGAGATGGAGGAAAAGAAGAAAAGAAATATACATAATAATTAGACTTCATCAGATAACCTGAATTAGTGCAAAGTGCATTTGCATGAGTAAAACATGTGCATAACACAAATGCTACTAAAAATAAAGTCTAATTTTATGATCATTTTATTCACTTGTCCTTCACCTAGTTCATATTCTAGCACAAAAGAAAGAAAGCTAATGCAGGCATATACAGAAATGCTTTCATGATTCTATTATCTTAACTGTATTTCTGTCAGATGTTATTGGTAAGCAAACTAATCCTTATACTTTTTTATTTTTTTCCTTCTGTGATTTACGTACTACTCCCATACTGCATTACTCCCACACTGCATTACTCACACAGTTTTTTCCTCTTACCTACTGAAGTTCCTATGACATAGTCATTATTGATCACTGTCTTTTCATTGGGTTGGTGGGTAGATACACTAATATTCCTGAGCTGCTGTGTTCAACGTGGTCTATTTCATTTAGACAGGTACTAGACAGAATATCTGTAATAGCATTGTGTGGCTTTCATCAATGCTGCCTGCAAAACTAAATCAAAAGACAGTTTTTCAAAAAAACACTTGGGAAGGGGCAAAGAGAAGTAGGGGTGAGAGAGACATGGAGCATTAACAGAAAGAGTTGTCTTAGCACCTAATTTAAAACTTACTTCATCTTCTGAGTGTTCCAAGATGCCTGGCCATGATGAGTACTTTTTTCTTTCTCAACAACAGACACGATGCTGACAAGGTCATAAGAGATGAAAATGCAAGTGCAATGTGCTCGTCAGGTAGAGCTTACTGCAAGTCCTTGGTATTTTTCCATCAGTGGCTGCCAAGACATAAAGCATTCTAAGTGTCTAACTAGAACTCACTGCTTATTAACTACGTTATAGTTGTAGAATTTATCTTCCTGGTATCAGCTGAAGAGGGGAGTGGCAACAATTCCTTTCCTCACAACCCTGTTCCAGTCTAGCACATCTATTAGGGCACCAAAACGAGAATGTGATTACTTATAGGCTGTACCAGACAAAGCCTTATCTTGACTAAGCCACTATAAATCAAGAATACCTCTATAGAAGTTACACTTCGCTGCAACTAAGATGAAAATCTGGCTTCCCACATGTAACCTTTGATCCTCAGCTCATGACATCTGTGAAACATTAGGAAAGTTTTGGGGTTTTATAAATCACTACAACATGATAGAATAACCAAAAATGTGGAGCTTGACACAGTCACTCTCTGTACTTAAGCCCATGGAATCACTTGACCTGATACTTCTGAAAAATAAATTCCATGACTTTACACAAATTTAAAATCAATGAATTGTTATGTGAGCAATAGACATAACAACTTGTTTCTTATAAATTTATTTTCCAGACCTTCCTGTTAAATAAATCAAGTTTGGTTCCTTTATATTTTTTTCTGTCTTTCCCTTAATCATTCTCTAGTTTGCACGGATATCCTAATTTCACCCTGAAATTCAGTTCTCTGTGATGTACTCAGTATTGGCAGAGAGTCAGCACATATTCTACCAGTCTTTAAACTGCTCTATGTGTGTTTCTGGACAGCCAGCAGACTAAAAAGAAAATATAACTATCAAGTCCATTTTACAACCTTCTTTCATGAGGAGAGAGAATTTCTTTTCTAACTAGTGAATTTTATTAAGAGGTTAAAATTCAGACTATAGTTGTTGAAACTCAAGGCTTTTATACATTTGAGGTAACTGGCAGAGAACAATCACTTCTGTCCTCCCTTAGTAGGCTCCTGGTTAGGAAGTCATAATAAATACAGAGTTGAGGACACTCCTTCTGTATGAGAGTATATGATAACTCATTAGTAACTTTTTCTCTTCCTGGACTTACGTAACATCTGGCCCTATATAATATGTCACCAATTCATTAAAGGAAGTGTGAGATGGTACTTCTAGGAGGCCGCTCCTTCATTCTAAAGCATGAACCTATTGACATATACCATTTCTCAGCTTCTCAAAACCTTAAAAATGAAAAAGTATTTATAGTCAAATCTCCCTCCTTTTTCCTGGACTTATTAACAGCTCACAAAGAATATGAAAATACATCCAATGAAACCCATAAATCTGTCCAGCAATGTCTTAAAATGGAATCAGGATCAAGTCAAACTAAAATATTAAATTAGTAAAGTGTTGAAGCTTTCCCCTAGCAGACCAATTTTCAGACATTAATTTCCCAACTACCTTCTATTTCTTTCAGGTTTAGATACCTCAACTTTCTGTCTCTGAAAGAGAAAATCTTATGAAAAAAATTCTATCATGCTTCCCCTATCCCACAAAAAGCTGTAAAACTTTCTACTTTTCTCTCTGCTTTGGAAATCTTATTGCATTGCTTCTTCAGTGGCCTCCTTTCAATCTGCTGAACCACTTCTTTTAGACAACGCTACACTTGCTGTGAGTGACATCCTCTTATTTACAGTTTTGGGCTAGACATTTAGTCTGTCCCATTCAATGAAGATTGGGCGTCTATCACTTAACAGTTTTTGATTGATTACCAGAGGTTAAGTTAATAAAATAATGTTCAGAAGGAAGAACCCACTTCAAAACAAGATAGTGAACTAGGTTACTGTGTTATGATCTTCTCACAAATCTGAAAATTGACTTCAGGAGGTTTTACTTTAATTCTCACTTATTCATTTACATAAAAGTCTAAGTGAAAATTAAACCCTTTATGTTATTAGCCATGGGTGTTTTGTGTTTTTAGGTTTTCCAAGCATTCAAGTCTTGAGAATTTAAAAATACCAAAGAAAAAATCCTAACAAACATACACAGGCAGTAAGTACAAGGAAGCTAATGAGGGTAAAAAACAGATTACAGAGGCTTAAAGGAATATTCAGTGGATTTTTCTTTTTTCATCTCTTCAGTATTCCAAAACAATTAGCTTCCCTGAGAGTGAAGCATATTTTTATATAAGAAACAAAATAAAATAGAGATCTTGTCTCATCTCATGTAAGTTAAGGTTATTGTGTTTTATATATTTCACTTCTGAACTGTGTTGTGTTTGCAGGCCTGTCAGCTGCTTTATCGTAAACAGCAAATACAATTTTTCTCATCAAAGTAGCAACATTTATGAGAACAGAAGACTGTCTTGCTCACTCACAACTTATCTTTCAAAAACAGTACAGTATCCATCATGTTCAAGTACAGCCAAAATTTTATTTTGTGCAATAATATGTTACTCTGCATTTCCTCCTATCAATGTACACAAAACCAGACCTTTTGCTGATGGTTTGATCTATACCATCCATGTCCAAAATATATCCTATGTTTTGTAGAACATACTGCAATTGCCCTCAGGAAAATGAGGGCATATTTATTGCTCTTTACACATAGTGGTACAAGATACAAAACAAACAATAACTTACTGTCTTCTGGTGTAACACAAGAAAAAAATTAAAGATAATAAATCAAAATCAAAAGCATTCTACTTAGTGGATTCATAAGCATTTCCTCTCAAAAATTTTCATAGGCTTAAAATACCTGTGGAAAGTGTAATTCAGTCTCTTCCATTCACTGGATAGAACCTTTGTTCCAAAATGTGAGAAAATGTGCTAAAAGTTTCTAATATCAGGCCTAGCCAGCATGGCTTCATGAAGGGCATGTCCAGCTTGACCAACTTGATCTCCTTCTAGGACAAGGTGACCTACTTGATGAATGATGGAAAGGCTGTGGATTTTTTCTACCTGGACTTTAGAAAGCTTTTAACATTAGCATTTGCTACAGCATTGTTACAGAGAAACTGGCTGTTCATGGCTTGGAGGGTGTACCCGTTGTTGAGCATAAAGTCCTGCTTCATATCTTTACTGTTGACGTGGAAGTGGGATCAAGAGCACCTTCAGTTTGCAAATGGCACCAAGTTGGGTTGATCTGCTGGAGAGTAGGAAGGCTCCCTACAGAGGAACCTGGACAGGCTGTATTGATGGACCAAGACCAGTTCTGTGCAGTCCGACCAAGAGAAGTTTCAGGTCCTTCACTTGCATCACAACAACCCCTTGAAGTTCTACTGGCTGGAGGAAGAGTGGCTGGAAAGCTGCCCAGTGGAAAAGGATCTGCGCATGCTGATCAACAGCAGCTGAACATGAGCCAGCAGTGCGCCCAGGGAGCCAATAAGGCCAATGGCATCCTGGCTTGTATCAGGAATAGTGTGACCAGCAGGACCAGGGCAGTGATCATCCCCCTGTACTCAGCACTGGTGAGGCTGCACCTCAAATCCTGTTGTCAGTTTTGGGCCCATCAGGACAAGAAAGACATTGAGGTGCTGAAGTGAGTCCAGAGAAGGGCGATGGAGCTGGGGAAGGGTCTGGATAAGGGGTAGCTGACAGAACTGGGGATATTTAGGCTGGATAAAAGAAGGCTGAAGGGAGACCTTATCACTCTCTCCAACTATCTGAAAGGAGGCTGTAGACAGGTGGGATACTGTCAGGCACCTGGTGTGATTATTGGGGTGTCCTGAGTAGCGCCAGGAGTTGGACTTGGTGATCCTGATAGGTCTCTTCTAACTCAGCATATTTTATGATTCCATAATTCTATGAATTCAAACAAAATAGAAAGATAAATGTTTTTTAAGTCCTGACTTTTGTTCTCATCTGTTACTGTTGATTACACACATTTTAAGAGATGATGGATTTGAATGCTTAGATTCGGAAGAAGGTTAGAGAGGGTCACTTTGAAATTGATTTGATAGTATAGAACAAGCAATGTTACTAATTTTTTTTCCTGTGGTTTGTTGTTTTGCTTTGTTTGGGTTTTTTTGATGGTACATATTTCTATTTTAAATTTTTTACTGCTAGTGCATCCTTTTATAAACTAGAGTTTTATTCTCTTGCAGTATCATTGATTTGGGCTTTAAATTTTGATGTTACTGTAATTCCTTTGGTAATGATAGCTTATCTTTTTCAAACACAAACTTAATGTCTGGTCACATGAAGTATCACAGAAGTATTTTTGTTTACAATATCCATAGGTGACAGTACTTTTTTCTCTACTTTTTGTAGGATAAAGTGAAAACTTCTTGTTGGTGCCTGAGTCTTGACCTGTTTGATTCTCCTGTTAAATAATATATTTTAGGAAAGGGAACACAAATAACTAATACAGAAATTTCTGAAAGTGTACTTTAAAATTTATAAAAGGCACCTGTTAAATAAAATCTATAAAATGATTGTAAGTGGTTTCAAAGACTGTATTTTATTCTTGTAACTGTGAAACAATTCAATGTAAAGCATAATGTGTATTCACTGAGTGATTAGGTTATGAATTTTACACAGCTTGCAGGAATTTGTTTAAGGCCTGAGATTCTGAAATGACACTAGCTTTGGGCATGACACTTTTCATTTTAGTAGTTTTCAGTTTACATGGACACAAACTTTACTACAAAAGAAAAAGCAAGAAAATCAGTAAAACCAGGGGGAAAAAAGAAATTGTAATTTGAGAGGTACCAGAAATGCTGATTTTACTGTTGGGATAGCTCTTTACAGAACTGCTAGGTTCATGAGCTCATTTTTCCCTAAAGTCTCAAATTCCATTAAGGTCTTAAGTTTCACTTTTCTTGAAATGAGTATTGATGCTCTTGCACCTCATAGAGCCAGAGCTGATCTCTGTCCAGATGTCTTGATTTGATTTTAAAAGATATACTCTTATTCAGAAAGACTCTTCTTTCAGGTTTGTGTTTTATTGTTTGGTTGTTGTTTTGTTTTTTGGTTTGGGGTTTTTTTTGCATAGAGAGGCAAACAGGAGACACTATTTCATTCTCTCATATTCTGAATTAGACAAATTTTAAGAAAACAGAAGAGTACAAAACCAAAAGATCGATTTGAGATATTGAAGGGATGCAGAAGATGGGAGTGGTATGTGAAAAACAAGACAACTTATTGAATATGCAAAAAAACTGAGGGGAAGCTGAGATGAAATTGTCAGAATGACTAAAATCTGAAAGGCATAAAGGATTGGGAAAACATAGGGATAGAAAAAGGAAATTAGCATAATGCCCTTGTCCCTTCTGAACAGTTACAAGTCCACTTCTTTGTGTTTACAGAAGCACGGACTTGGATATGAACCTGCAATAATCATGAAGAGCTGACTGCTTCCTGAAGGCTCAGAAGTTAAAGGGCTCATTCTTTTTGGTTCCATGACTTACACCAGTCTCATTTTTTTCATGGGAAAAGGGAGGGAATGCTGCCAAGCTGTTTAGCCTCTTGACTTTGGCAGTATTGCCCTTTACAAAGGGATGAATTGCACCCTAAGCAATGTCAATATGATCCGCAATAAATTATACTTACTTTTTATGATGTATTCCCATACATTCTAGAATTCTGTGAGTGAGATTCTGATGTAAACCACACCAAAACACACGGTTGTTTTAAAAGGAGAAAAGAGATGAAAAGAAGAAAGAAAAAAATTGACATAGATTAATCCATGACATTTTAAGCAAGGCAGAAAACAGGAAATTCTAATCTTTTAAACTGTGTAGTATAAAAACCCAATATTTTCATCTGACAGCAAACAATGCAATGTGGACATCTGAATACACATCATCAGATTTTAGTCATAGTTTGACTTGTAAAAGAGTGTATTTTCTATACCATGGTAGATCCTTTTAGTTTTGTCTGGATTAGACTTAATTTTCTTCATAGTAGCTGATATAGTGCTAGATTTTGTATTTTGGATGAGAATAATATTGGTAAACACACTGATGGTTTAGTTTTTTGCTCAGCAGTGCTTAAACTAAGTCAAGAACTTTTCTGCTTCTCACTCCAATCCACCAGGAAGGAGGATGGGATTGCATAAACAGTTGGCAGTATCTTCCTGTTGTTGTTGGTGGTGTGTCATTGTTGTTGCTTTGGGTTTTTTTGTTGGTTTTTTTTTGTGACTATTGTCTTACATTTAGTCTACCTTCACTACAAAACCTGTTTTATTGTTTTTTCCATGTATGTATGTATGTTTCAGTGCACAGGGAAATTCGTAGCTTCATTCTTTAAATATGGTTTATCTTTTTACTCACAAACACATACATGTTAAGAATGATAGTCATTCCTTTGAGTGAAAAATTCAATAAATAAAATCTACTTAATGACCTCTTCTTGCTCTTGCCAAACTTTCCATGTTCCCTTCAAATTAGATGAAAATAACATTAAAGAGGTAAGTGTCCTAGGTAATTTCTAGCCATGCAGAGACAGAGGCATATACAAGGGAAATTAATTTCTCAGGTTCACTAATTTGTGCTCTGGATGTGTCTTTCTGCCCACCCTTTTAAAAAAGGCTCATGTAGCTACCTCATGCAGCTTTATATAATGTTTAATTATATAGGTAGTTTAAAGCAAGGACCTGTCAATGATAAAGTTAAATAAGCTAGAAAAATTTCAGGGAAGAAGAAAATAAATTATAAAAATATAGAGAATCCACTCTGTGTAAACAGATAAATATGCACTTGAGTAAATTGTAAATATATGCTTGGGAACAGTAAGAGTTTTACAGTAATAGAGAGGAAGAATAGAAATATTAGGAAGAATATACATATTAGGAAGAACTATAGCCTAAAGACCATATAATCAAGAAATAGGACATTTAGTGCTCAGATGTATTGTTTTCTGTTCAGTTTCAGTTAATTTTTGGCAAAATTAATGAAATTATCACCTTATATTAACAGAAACTGTGTGCTTGTGAAAACTGCAAAATGGTTAGTGGTGAATCTTGTCTTTAATCTTAAGCAAGTTGTAGCTTCTGTAACGAGATTAAGTTTCTCTCTAGCCAAAGAAATTGACTCACAAAACAATAGGGTTAAATACTGAAAGGATATTTGATAAACTCTGTTGAAAATTATTATATAAACACTATCTATTTCTTTGAGCAAATTCAAGGTGAGTTTGTGAGAAAAATTTCTCTACTGGGTTTAGAAAAATGGCAAAAATTCAGTGAAACAAAGGAAGTAAAATGGAAGATTTATTCACAGCACTGTGGGTGTTTCAGTCTGCCAGGATATGAGAACACACTGCTAGTTTGAAACACGCCCTTTTCGTAGTTTCTTTGGTTACATAAACTATCCCATATTCATGAAATTGCTGGTTTTGCCTTAAAAGGTTATTTTTACTTTGTGAACTGGGGAGAGGGTGTCACCTTTCTTTCAACTGGTCATGAGGTACTCCCCTGAACCTGTGCAGGGGGGACCTCCTTGTACCAAGATAAGACTTTTTCTGGTAAGATGACATATCCTCATGTACCAAGACCCTGTACATGAAGTTTCAAGGGAGGTCATTGTTTTAGCTACATTATCTTTTTCCTTATCAGGACAGGAGAGATTCCCTGGCATCAGGCCTAGAGAGGACCATTCACCTTACAACTCCACATTTCACCTATTTAATTTTAATAAACAGAACGTAAATTCTTTTTTTTGGTTAATAATAGAATCCCTCCCCCCTCCCCCTTCCCTGGCCCCTCTGCTTGTAATAAAACTGTGTTATGCATTTCTCACAAGTTTAGTTTGTAGGACTGTATTTCAGTCAATAAAAATTTACTATGAACCAAAATCAGTTTAAAGTGGTAAATTAAAGAAGAGTTCCTTCTTAACCATTCAAATTTTATTCTTTTCTGTGGAAGAACAGCATTAAATGGTAATACATATTTTTTAAATTTATTTTCAGTATGTCTACTTCATGTGTACATGTGTGGAGTTGTTAAAAAACACAGATTTGGATTCAGTTTCATATAAAGAAGATGTATTGCTTTTCAAGAAATTGTGCAAATATCGTGAATGTTATTTTGTATGCTTCAAGTTATTATGTTCCTGTAATATCAAACCTTGTATTCAATTAGATCTTGATGTATGAGCTTCATTTCTTATTGCAATCCATCAGACATTTTACAGGGTGAGCAACAGAACTGCTGAATATGATAAACATGTCAAAGTCAGTGAAGGATTATGAACTGGTATGAATATTACAACTTTCATGTAATAACAGTACACTAAGAACTGTTTGTCAACACTTCATTATAAATTACCTACTCTTGGGGACTACAGTAGTATTCCTACATGTATGGTTCTTCAGGGCCAAAATTGTAATTCAAAAGCTTTCCAGAGGGAGCTTTCTTCTTTAATGTAGCTTATCTATTCTCCACAGTGTCCTTCAAATTTTAAGTAGGGGTGAACTGACAACTGCCAAATGTATTCAAAATCACAGTCTTTAACAATATATATTTTTTGTTGAAAAGTATTTGCATTCTATTAACTCCTTCACTGCCAAAATTTGCTTGAGCTACATTGAAATACTGATAAAATAATGATCACTCCCAGTTGCCACTATTACAGCAGTGCCATTGCTTATACAGACAGAAGTGATGATATCAAGCCTCATACTAGGTAAGTGGTATGTCCAGGTATATGGTATTGTTATACCCTGGTCCTGAAGGTCCAACCTTTAGTGATGCAGCTGCAAGAAGGGTTTCCTTGAGAAATGAAGAGATTTTCTTGTTATTTGGAACTTTTCAGTGGGAAAATGGAGTTTGGTAAAAAACCAGTTAAACAAACAAACAAAGCAAAACAAGAAAACCCTGCTAAAAAAAAATGTTTCTGCCTGACCAAGAGAAAAAAACCCAACACTCTTCGTCTATCTTCTCAAGGGGAGAGATGATTGTTAAGGTCACACAAAAGAACTGGTGGGCTCCTCAACTCATGCTAAACTTTGCCTGCTTGTGTTGTGAGAGCAAAGGATAGTGTTGCTTGCAGCCTTGTTCCCTTGGAGGGGTACAGCAGAGCTCATGGGCTGTCTAAAAGGGAGGTGGTAAGTTCTTCACTCCAAGTCTTTTGCAAAGTAAAGTCTTGGGTAAATGGAAACCAAGTCTCCTTTGTTGCTTGCAAACTTCCCCTACACTGCTGGAGGTAGTCAATGTTGTGTCCTGCACCCGCTATTGGTAATCAGAAATGGAATTACAAAGCATGTTACATCCTTGCCTGGCAAATAATGTAGAATGTTTTGTGTTTTTCTCCATGAGCTATGATACTGGATGCACATCTGGGCAAGAGGTGGTGAGGCACTCCTGTAAAGTAGAAAAGACCTGTTTCTAGTTCCTGTGTGTACCTGCACTTGAAAAACTTACAAAAATACTAAAGTCAGCTCCAAAAAAAGTGGGTAGCCCCTAGAGGGAGAGAGAAAGGGATAACACAAGTTGTTGGTAGCAGCAGAAAAGTTTTCTCTAGCTGCAAACAAGTGAAGATTTCAGGTTTAGTAACCACTGAAGTTTATTAGGAAGTTAGATTGAGTTGGTAGGAACGGTTTCCCCTGTGGGAATCAGATCATTGTATATTACTGAATACCTCTACCCCACAATACACCCAGAATTTCCCCCTGAAACTTACTTGGTGGGAGGGACAAGGGTGATAGGGCAGTGGTCTGGGATGTGAGTATTTGGTTTGAGTTAATACTTAGTATGTTGCTACTAAGTAAGCAAAGACCTTTGAAGTGCTGCACCTCATAGAAGACAGAGGCTGTCCATGGATGAAAGTGAAAGAAGTGTTCCAGCTTCTGCAGTGGAGAGGCTGTTTGTGAACTCTATCCCCACATCCGGAGGTACATAGTGTTTGGAATTTTAAGACTGATGGGGTGACAGATGGTGATTTGCATAGAGTGGAGTTTCTGTACTGATAGAACTCCTGGTTTATGGTTGTTGATATGTTGATATAACTGTGTGCTTTTCTCTTTCTTCTGTACTTCGGTCATCTAGGTTCTCCTGCAGCTGGCACTACCAGAATAGGAGAGATAGTTAAACTACTAGAACTACTGGTTCTAGTAGTTGTTCTGACCCCATAGAGTAGAATGTTACACACCAGATCAGTTATTACTGTGTCAGAACCACCTTGTGGGGCGTGTCCCTGTGTGTGTGTGCAAGGGAAGGGCTGTGCCTTCTGGCCAAGAGCACGCAGGATGCAACCACATGGCCATGGGAATGGCTGGGCTGGCAGTCAAGGAGGCTTGCCTAGTAGTCCACCCACACTGCACCCCTGGAACCTCACTGTGGCTAAGGGGACAATAAGTGGTCAGTGAAACAAAAGTCCCACCTGGAGGAAGTGGTCACAGTGACCAGAGCAGATAAAGAGGCAGCACGAAGTCTCCGTTGTTGGCCCTGGTCTGTTCTCTTCAAAACCATCAACATGTGACCTTCTGAGTGGTAACTATTTTTCTTTCTCTTTTTCTCTCTTTTCTGTCTTCTCTTAATCTCTCTTCTTTTATTCTTTTTTTCCTCTTGTGGGTAACTTAAACACTTATTTTCTGTACCTCACTTAAGTTGCATGGAGTTTTTGTTTGCTACGTGTAACAAAGGTTCCTCACTATAGCAATGCTTGTTAGTCCTGGTAATCTGTTCTAATATTTCTATAGAGTTGCATGTTTGTAAAATCCTTTTTGCTAGAATGCCTATGTCCCCATCAAAATAAAAGAAATCCCTTAGAGAAAAATCTGTAGTCTTTAGAGGTTAACTCAAGGTACCAAAGAATCAAAGGCTTTACAAGAGTTTGTGTGAGAGAAATCTCTCGGAGCCCAAAATTAAAGTGAAACACCTGGTAAAGATTGGGCCTCCGGGACTGGGGTGTAACAGGTATAACCAGGTAAATTCCTTCTTCTGTCATTGTACAACTACAGCTAGAGACAGATTCAACCAACTGCTACTAACAGATCTTTTTATAAAAGAAAAGCTGGCAAGATGTGTCCCTATTTCTTCCACAGCTTCCACCAGCTAACTTGTAACTCTCAGAGCAGTGAATGATCTTTACTCTCAAAAAGCTTAGGGAAGAGCTCAGATCTTTTTTAACCTGCTTTGCCCTTGCAAGTCAATTTATCTGAGACCTTCCTATAAAACAGAGATATGAGTGGGCTAAATGCAGAAGAATGATTGAGAACCATGGGATAAAAAGAAAACACCACATAAAATGTGAAGTTATTACCTGAAATACATTAATATATGCACAAGAATTTACTCAATTAAACACAATCAAGAATGAAATTGCAATTCATACAAAATAGATTTCCTTTGTTCAGATTGATTTGGAATGAACAGCCGATCATACTTGCTAAAACTTTAAACAAGCACCAGAAACATTGTCAACTTCAATTTGCATGTGCAAAGTTAGGACAAAATTGAATTGTTCAAGATTAATTACTGAGAGTGTAATTAAGTTGCCTAAAATTATATGTCAAGTGCCTATGGCTTCCAGCTGATATTATAGAAGTTCATAAGTCTACCATAGGTACTATATTTCACCTATAACATGTAGCTGCTCCAGATATCTTGTTCCTAAAATGACATTAGATATCCATGCATTAGAGAACCAATAATATGCACACTTAATGTGCTAAAGACCAGGATCACATAAAAATATGAGCAGAAGCACCTATTCCAAAACAAGGAGTGTAAATATTATACATGTGGGGAAGTGGATGAGGAAATACACATATATCAGTTAATACATATAAGTGAAAAATGTAACCACTGATTATGGCCTCAAAAAGAGCCGCTGAAGTACCAGTGTCAGAAAGGAAGGATCTTTTCAGTATAGAAAGGAGACCAGCTGTAATTCCATATCTAATTCGAGACAACAATGAAGACTGTAAAATTTTAGGAACATCACCTGAAATGCAGCCACAATGCTTAGGAGTAGTGCAGAAATCCTAATAGAAGCTCAGTTGCTTCCACTCAACTCCTTTATAACAATTTAGATGTTTGTGATCTGTTGTTAAGATTTCAAATGAAATCCACAATCAACTATTGCTGGAAGACAAGCACAACAGAATAAGTATTTAAAAATGTCAATACATGACTTGTTCATCAGGAACAGATAATTAAGAAAAATACCTGATGGTAGAGGATTTTCAGACTTGCTGGTAAATACATGGTGAAATTCAGTGACTGGAAGTTTTGACTGACTTGCTCTTTAAATAAAACAGATTTATCCTCAGAGTCACTTTGTGTTGGGAAAAACTGGTAACTTCAAAAACTTGAGCATGTACAATTTGTGAGGATCATATTCTACAGTGAGGGAATAAGGCTTTTCCAGTATCAGCAAGTTAACAATGCTGCCAGAGCTAGCTCTTGAAAGCTGTGGATTCATCAAAACTTGCAGTAACTCAGCTTAACAGGGGAAATGGAACAATATGATCCTCTGTCCTTGCACACTTTTCTTCTGGCTTTCTGATGCGGGCCCTTGGAGAGGGCAGGATTTTAGAACAGCGAGTTCTGGCAGCTGACCATGACCAAGTTTCATTTTTCATTGCATGAGGCTATTGTCCTCAGGGATAAGGAAAGAATACTGCACTTCATTGTGCACCCTTGGACTCACTGATGGCTTGATTTGTTATTTTGGTTTTCCTTTATCATCCTCTTAAGCAGGGTCAGATAAATGGCTACACCCAGGGTGGATTAGTACTCTGGAAGATGGTAATACTAAAATATTCCTGATGATATAATATTTCTCAAAAAATATATCCTTTGCCGTGTTTCCTAACACATTCTCTACCTGGTAAGAAAGGTTAGAAGACAAGTAACCTCATTACTTCTGTACCCCTACAACCACCTAAAGTAGCCATATAGCTAAAATGTGATTGAAGAGAGATGAAATATTTTCTGATCACTCTTGAGATAAAATAGTCAATATTTGGCTTCTCATCTTGAGGATTATTTTTCATCATTATGATGCTTAAAGATTTGTTCTAAGAGGCTCCTCTAGGAGGATCAAATTAGTGTTATTAGCAGTACCATTTTCTTTCTGAGAGATTTATGTCTTCACAATAATAGTTAACACAACTGAGCCATTAAAGAAAAATAATGCAATATAAAACATTTTTTTCATTTGAGGTTTATTAAACTTTGCAACATTTACAGTCTTCCATGGTACATAACGTAGTCAACTTTTCTATAAGGATGAAGGAATTCTCAAAGTGCAATCTGTAGTCATGACACTGATATAAACACTACTGTAAGGAAAAAGTAGTGATATCTTTAGGGAAAACTTTAGTTAGGTGATGGTGCCAAAGAGAAACATTTCAGTCTACTCGGAACTGCAGGCGTTTTGAAGAACCATATAAAGATAAATATGTAGGACATGAATTAGTGAATAGGAATACATTTATGAACAAAAGTGCAAAGATGCAATTGTTAAAAAAAATGTTTGTAGGTTTTAAGAAGATGTGTAATAAGGAACATGGAAGATCCTAACTGATTAACAGTTTTCAGATTGCCATTGTGTCATACTGATGTTAGTCCTGGGCTGATAAACAATTAATCTCCTTAATTATCTACACAGTAAAACTACTGGGAATGTGTGACATGCAGTTTTCGGTCAGTGCAAATAGGAAGATTACCCAGGGTAGTTCCTTCACATTATTAATCTGCACTGTTTTAGTACTTAGATAAGTACTGAGTGGGTTTTTTTGGGGGAATACAGCTGTATAAGAAATTTTATCATCAAAATATAGTCCTTAAAAATGTTTGCTGTTAAGTGATCTGTCACTTCCTGTCAAGTTTTATTGCTCTGAGATTTAGTAATTCAGATAAGAGAAACTCTTGTGTATGAGAAACAAAGAATGGAAATATTAAATTGATATTGAACTTGTTAAAAATATTTAGCAAAATACAACTTTGAAATATAAATATTTATGCAGTCTAAATATATGCTTATATATGTATATTGGAGACCATTGTCACTTATTTGTGGTGTCATTAAAACTAGTCATTAATAGAATGCATAATTTGAAGCTGTTGATATTATGATAAGGATTTGATGAACACTGGATATAGGCTTCTAGATTTAGCATTTACTTAGATTCCAATTTGAAACTGCCAAGACATTCTTTTTAGGACATTGTATGGCATTAAGTATGTTTTTATCCAATAGTGTTTTGTCTTTAGATAGTTCCCATCATGTGTGAACAATTTTGGAAAACTTTATACATTATTTAAAATGCAGTAGTAGTGCACAACTGTATAGTAATCTTTAATTTTCAATTTAGTGAGTTCTAAGTGCTAAGCCCTTTACTACCACATCACCTTAATCCACTAGTTGTCTTCCTCACTGCCAAAAGCAATTAATTCCTGCAGTATGTAAATAAACACAAAAAAGTGTTCACCATTGGACAATATTTGAAATATGGATTTCTAATTCAATTTTTTTTTTTACAGACTCCACGTGCATTAGCTCTCTTCTGAGTGCTTATCTTTTCCCTCATGTGGTTATATTGCTTTTTTGCCAGCTTTCAAAAGGAACCTTACAAGCTCCCTCTCCATAGTGTGCTTGCAGTAGGTTGCAGCTGTTCTGCTTGAAACTGTTGCTGGATTGCTTAGAAATGAGACTCTGGCAGAGGATCAGACACTTCTTGAATCCTTTTAACCATGCCTTTGAATTTGTAAGTGAAATCAGTATTAATGAAACAAACCTGAAATCAATTCAAGCAAAAGGAAAATAAAATAAAAAAGAGAAAGAAGAGATTGGTCAATCTCAAATTAACAGTTTAATTAAAGAATATTATTTTTATACTATTATGTTGATCTCTATGCTTTGTCTCAACGTGATTCCCAACTTCTTCAAGTGCGGGTTTACACCCAAGAAAACTTCTGTGCATTGATTGCAATTAATATTAAAGCATGAGATAAACATGAAAAAAATCATGTTAAGCATTCTGTTATTTATAGACCAATGAATTGAAGGGTTTTTTAAAAAAGCAACAAATTAATGAAATATTTTTTCATCTATTTAGAATATGAAAGTATGGAATGTATTTGTAGAGATATCAATATGTAATATTCATCAATATCAAGTTGAGCTAAAATAAGACATTTGTAATCATACTATTGCAATACAGCTTAAAGGCAATACAGCAGTTCAAAGTTGTAAATAGTTCTGTAAAATAATCTCATGAATGTAATTCATCAGATAGCTTCTTCAAGGAGAATGATGGAGTTATGTGCACAAATAAGAATATTACTGTTAAATCAGAACACTGATTTAAATGTAATCTACACAAGTGATTCATGCTCATATGAGTTCAACAGATACATATTGAAATTAAAGAAGTATCAAATTATAATCACCTACCAATGCAGATTTACTTCAGTCTTAGGAAATAAATTATTTAACTATTTCCATGCACATATCTCTGAATGATTGACTAGCTCCTATATAATTTATAATTTGTGTTTGCCCTTTGTGCTTTACAATTAATTTACTTCAGTGTAATTTTTTTACCCTGTTTAACACTGTAGTTATTTTAAGGAAACCTCCCCTGTATTGTGTATGTTCATTTTCTGCTCCAAAACTATTCATTTTTATGTTCTTGATTTTTACTTAGATCATTGTGGTTAACTACTATATTCTGTGTGGACAACATGACATGGTGAATGTTTATGACCAAGTTAAGCATTTACTTTTGTACACATACGGACATGTGGACACAAATATATGAAGGCAGGAATCTCTTCTCATACCTTAAATAGGTGTGAATATTGCAGAAGTTTTGGACAAAAGACTCCAGAATCCTTACATTCTGGCTATTCATGCAAGATGTAAGATGGATCTCTGTATTTTATGTTTCTCATGAGGATATAATGTGCCATTTCCTTTCATGTGTTAGATGGAGCAGGCAATAGAAGAAATTCTTGCTACAGAGAAGACTATTTTTGAAATAACGATTGATAGCATCATTTCATATTCAGTACACTGATAGATATTTCCATATCAAGAAAATAAAAAGGTCTAAATCCACTTATTTAGGGCTATTTGCAACAGGAATGAACAGATGCATTTAATTAAGTCTTATTTCATATGCTCCTGAATTATTGGGAGAATTTGGAGCAGCTTTTAGAAGTGGCAGAACAAAACACAACGACTGCCAACTTCTTTCAGATAATTCTTACACTATTCCCTAGGCACAGTGTTGAACAAAGAAGAACTGACTAAAATAAAACCAGAATTTCTGGGGATTTCAGATTATATTTCAAAGCATTAAGGCTCCATTGTGTGATATTTAAGTGGCAATATCACCACCTGAAGGCCCAAGTTCACATTAACATGGAAATACTTCCTGATCAGTCATCATCTGGATCCTCACTCTGGACATCAATCAAGGCTAACATGAAAAGAATATGTCAAAAACCCAAAAAATTCTAAAATGTGATAAGGAAATTTTTGCTGTGGATTCTGTAAGATGGCAGATGAAGACACCTGTTATAAACTGCTAATCAAATATTCTCTCTTCATAAATAAGGAGACATTAGTTTATAAAAAATAATTAATGGATTGATTCCTCAATTTTTTATAATCACGTTTAGGGAGCATTTTGTTCTTCACTGCAGTTATAATTTTGAAAAAAAAAATCTGAAAATAAGTTCAGTGCTGTTCTGGACAATTCCTTTTAAGTTCTTAATCAAGACTATTATAATCTACTGGCTGGAAAAAACTTTGCATAAAACCACAAACTCCATCTGTCACTTCGTCAGGGAAAGCTAAAAATGTGTACAGGTTTAAAGCCTTGCTCACAGGTGATTTTCTTTTTTTTCTGACTAACTGGAAATAAAAGATTGCATATAAATAATGGGAAGGATATTAAATAAAATATTAGGATGCTTAGAAGGTTATCGGAAGGATAATAAATAAGTCTGAACCTGTTTTGCAACCTGGAATATGCTTCTCTGAGATTTTAAGACTCTTGCATGGTTTTGAAAAGAATGATGAAACTGAACAGTAACGTTAATTGCATATATGAAGAATCAGATTTTGTTGCCCAAGCTGTTACTGACTGCCTTTACAAAGAAAAGATGAGTTTCTATGTAATAACAGATGTTAAAATAAGGGATCAGTGCAAGGAGGACAACTACACAGAACTTGAAATTTTAGAAGACACAGTTAATGAAATAGACAACAAACTGTTTTATCAGATGAATCACTAAACTAGCACTGAAACCTGTGATATCTGTATCACTTATGTTGAATAGGCAGACTAATGTTAACAAGCCCCTAAATGCTTCTATATAAATAGTAAGTACCTACTGTCAGAGAATATGGAAAGGAATTTCTAAAACAAGTCAAAACAAAACAAAGATTTCTAATTTGAGAATTTAGAACTTTCTAGACAGTTTTATGATAAAATGAAACATCACTTGAATTTGTAACTTATTAGGAGTTTCTGACTGAAAGATATATTTTGTATATTTAGGTACCACTGGGAATGACTTTTCTCTTTTTTATGACACCAGAACTACAGCGCATGTCTCAAAAGCATTGGGGGTTTGTCTCCTGTCAAATATTCTTTTGCAATAAAAACACAAACAGTGTTTTATTGGCTAATAAAATGAACTGTAACAAATAATTCAATAAATAGATGAATAATTTACTAATAATGTGTAATTATTAATAATTATAAGAATAATTATAATTATATTTAATTACGATAGTATTATAAATTATGATGGTAATTGATTAACGATGTGATATAATAAATTAATTTTCATGAGGAGATCACAAATAGTAAATAAAAATGCTAAACAGCTATTGATTAAGAAACACTAATGTAAATCACAGATAACTTAGTAAAATTATGTTTCATTCTCTCATCACATAGAAGGTTCAGTTATACAATTTGCAAATTAGCAGTTCTTTTAAGAGAGCATCAATATATTTGGCTTTGTGCATGAAGGTGTTGAAAGTTATTGCACTGCGAATAAGTAAATAATTAAAGAGTTAAATAAAAAAAAATGGGATTGTCAGTATCTAGTCACTGGAACTGTCAACTGCTATGCAAGTGTCTCTGTTTAATCTCTAACCTCCTGCTTTTCAATTAAGATCAAACAGTCTGGATTATACTTCCCTTTTCTTCAGAGCTCAGTCTTTATTTTAGAATTGTCATCTTGCCATTATGTCATACATGTTTAAAAGACCTGGACAATTTTGAAAACTTATAATTGAAATGCTGGGATTAAAAGGGGACTTAATCTCACAACAAGCACTTTTGCCAAAAGAACCCAAAATTTATGATGTCCCAGTTCTCACAGGGAAGATCTAGGTCCTTCAATGGTCAGCTGCAAATGATAGTTAATTCAGATCTACTTCAGAATAATTTTCATTATCGTCCAAGAAGAGGAATTCCCAATTATTTCTTCTTTGTCTCAGTGGTTCTTTATTCTATTTCTTGTTCGGGCCATAATCAATCAAAAATCAAACTCTGAATTCCTAAAAGTAACAGTAATTCATATCAACCTGCAGTGACTGATGAAGCTGTTGGTAATGTGAGCATGGAAGTAATTTGGAAGGCTATTAAGATATCATGCATGAAGAACCACATAAATATTTTGACCAGAGTAATAGAAAATCAAGCCCTTGGGGATTAATAAGAAATTGCGCTACAAGTTTATTAAATTGGAATTGACTAGTGAAAAAATACTCTGTTTTTCCATCATCTTATGATAGGTCATAAAATTTCAAAGAATTAAGTAATGAATGAGATGACATTTGATTATCTCAGAACATATAGGGTAGCATACCAGCCACAGCATGTAGGAGAGGCCACCAGTACAGCAGAAAATTTTTCATTTTACTTAAAAAGTTCTTCTGAGATCTTATCCATACAGTTAATAAATAAATAAAATTAAAAAAAAAAAAAAGAAAAAAGTAAAGGTATTTCTTCTGCACATGCCTGTGGACCAAGAAAATTTTGTTTATGATGGAATAATTAACATGAATTAGCAAAGAAGTCAAAAGTTTTTGTCTCATGCATTCAAAAGGTACAGTTATTACACAAGGAGAGAAGAAGGAAAAAGAGGAAGCTCAGTTTGAGCTTAAAGGACAAATTACTGATTTACTGGCTATTGATAAACTAGAAATTAAAGGAATTTACTAAAATAGTAAAGCACTAACCTTTCAGTAGAAGGATCAAGTCAAAACAGCAATAAACAACAAGAACATTATTTTTAAGATTAGTCTAAATCAGTGTATAAAAGGGATTTGATGACTGAACTTGAATACACTTGGAGTCTTTTAAAGTCTTATTTGAAAAAACAAACAAAGCCAGGGTCAAATACAAAGTTCTGGGGAAAACTGTAGTTTATAAAATACTTGGATTAACAATTTTAAAGCAAAGAGGAAGCTGCCCCATACACAGCCTGAACAGGACATCTGCCATCCTGGAACATTCCTGTTTATTCATGTTACTCCTGTGTTTCACCGTCACAGTATGGGTCAGCATCATCCTGTAGTCATCATATTTTCTTCAACCTAGGGTGAAGAAACTTTGACTTTTATGAATCCTGTGACATATAAATCATTGTCTCCAGCTGAGTCTTAATTCTGTATGTCTGTCTTTATATCTTCTGTTTTTTTCAAAAAGGTTTGGGTGGCCTAATCAAGAAAGTGTCTCAGTAGTGAAAAACAGTAAGGACTAAACATTTTTAGAAACATCTGATGCACTTTATTGCCACAAGATTAATACATATTTTTGTCTGCTTAAAAGACCAGATGCTGCTCTGTGCTTCCAACGAGATCACTCAACAACAAAAACACAAAGCGTGCAAAGTCTTTGTTATTCTTCATGTTTCAATTGCACAAATTTGCTGTTCACTCTTGTATGCTGTTTAAAATAGAATATGTTTGCCCTTGCATAAGCAAAAGTAGACAACAGCTTTTTTTTACCTGATTTACATGGTATACAGCTTTGTAGTAATTCCAGTTTAATTAGGACCTTATCCTGTTTCCATTAAAGGCAACTTAATCTCTTACAGAAAGCTTAAAGGAATCTGGATGAAATGGAAGTACTAGGATAAAGCTATAAGGTGAGCAATATTAGCAACTTTGTTTTTCTAAATGTTTTAACTTTCTGATTACATATTGTGTTTCTACAACCTATTTAAATGGGATTGTCAGAATAAAATCACCAGCTGTAATAGGACATAAACCCCTAAACCACATTAGCTGTTCACTGTTATAAGAATTCAAAAGCACTTTTTTCTCAGCTTTTGCTGGGCCCAGAAGACTCCTCAGAACATGGTCTTAGCAGAGCAAATCAACATGGTATATTAGTTATGTACAGTCTAGGCAAAACTATCAAAGAATTTTCAGCAGCACTTCTGGTCTTATTTACAGAAATCAGTTTGACAGTTACACTTCAGAAATATCTGTTAGCACGCCCAGATACCACCATGTACAGACAGGTATATGTAATAATAGGGCACAGATTATGCAAGTGATGCTTTTCCAGGTGGAAATGACCTAAAATTGCTTTCTTTATAAATAGAACAATAGCAAAATATCTCATATATCACTTAAAACCTCACCCTGTAAAAACATAATTTTCTATTTTTGCTTAGTTGTATAGGCCTAGAAATGGCTTAGTGTATGAAGACATGATCAGAATCACAGATAGGAAAGCAATAACATCAATGTTTCAGGCCTCTGAGCACATCTCAACTAGCAGGTCAGCTGGCTGAGTCCAAACGGAATCTAGATGAGCTCCTTCACTGGTAGGAGCTGTCATGAAAAAAGCTGGAAGGTTGCCTCTCCTTTCCTTGGAATCTGCTTTTAATTAACTTGAGGCATGAGTATGCCCTCACTAGCAAGGAGCTGTGGTGTGGGCTTAGAATGTTAGGACAGGATCCAGTGATCAGGGTGAGCCTGATCAGTGAATGCTGGTGTGTCATGATGATACATGTCCAAGATCAAGCTAACCAGTAGAAAAACCTCAAAGCTGAGGAGGTAGAACCAATATAAGGGCAACACAGGGTATCAGTAGAAGAGCCTTAGCATAAAAAATTAGCTTCCAAGAACAGGAGAATTCTACCTGTCTTCACAACAACTCTTTTAGGCAAGGTAATTGACTTTTGAGTCAACTAGTTGAACTTCCTAATTTAGGCAAAATCCTGGAACCAGGATTAGGACCCTGGTGTTGGGAAGCAATCTGGAGACACAAACAAAGACCAGGTGATGAACAAGGAGGATGAAGAAAAAAATGTATGCAATCTGAAACAGGAAATTGAAAGGTGCTGTCAATATATTTTTCTTGCTGTGGTCAGTCAAGATTACCCTCTAGTATTTAGCTGTTCAGATTACCTAAAACTGCATCAATAAGTAGTCACTAGAAAAATGCCTGATACAACATCAACCTCAGTATAAATAACTAGTCCCATGATTTCAGATAAATATAATTGCATCTTATCTCTTCAAATAGTAATTCATCGATAGAAGTGAGGCAGAAGAAAACAATTCAGTTACCTCCAAGGAAACAACTATTTTTTTTTTGGGTGGGGGGGCATGTTTTGGGTGTTTTTGAGAAGTTTAGCCAAGGTTAAGGAGATAAAAGAAATATGAAAATGAGTCTGGACTATAAGAAAAGATATAATCTATCTTTAAGTTAAGTAATCAGCCTTGTACTTAAACAGGTGCCATTTAAGATTATGGAGTGTAAAGCATTTTCATCCATTTATCAACTCTAGACTTTATTGTTGTATATTTTGCTCTTCAACCTCTTACTATCAGTTAATACACAGGAACTTTACAGTATAAATGTTACATAACAGTTGCTAAGTTCATTTCAGAAGTGAATGCTGCTCCAGCCTACACTTAGTTCAATGTGATCCTTTTTACTGCAGAAGTTTCTTTAAAAACTCAGTGTCTTGGGTTGAGCTGGCAAAATGCCAAGTGTCCAAGGCAGAGAGAAAGGGTTCCTCCTCCCCCCAACCAGCCAAGGGAAAAAAGAAAAGGGAGAGGAAAAAAAAACCCTCTAAACCAGGTTTCAGCTGAAACTAACTATATGTATTTATACAGAAAAGAGTAAATTAAAACTACAATATAACAAACACACAAGTTATGTATAACAATAACTTCCCAGTAAACACAAATTCTACCATTTTAACTACAAATAATTCTAGAGAAGTCAATTCCCCAGAGACAGACTTAAGCAGAGAGAAAAGCTAAGAACAAACATTTTACTTCCCTAAGATAACATGATGTTAAGTCGGTGCTCTGGGCTTGGGCCTCCCCATCCCTCCTGGGACGGCAGAGTGTCTTGCTGGCACCACACCTGTGAAGCAACTGACTAAGCCACACCCACACACCAGCTCTTACCCCTTTTGAGATGATGCAATATGGTATGGAATACAATATTATTGGCTAGAAGAAGTCAGGTGTTAGCTAGCCCAGCCCAGCTTAAGTCAGCTGACAATTCCTTTAAAGCCTAAATTTTTGGCCTACTTGGCTAAACCCATAACACTCAGATTTATTATGAACAGAAGAGTGGTGGGTAAAACATATGAGAACTGTGAAACTGGGATCATTTTCTCTCTTAGAAATCAGTAACTACAGAAAAGTAATTTTTCCTCCAGATCAGATCTAAATTTTTTCAATTTTATCATTTTTTTTCTGTGCAGTATGAAACATTGGATCAGCTGATGACAATTTGAGGTAATATCCTCCCAAGTTACCCCTCCCATTGTGTTACTATTGAGCACAAATAATATATTCTCCATACTCTTTGTCAACCTGATTTTCCAAAGACTCAGATCAATGCACTTGTTACACTTAAAATAGCCACAAAAACTTTCTAGGTAATGGAAAGAGATGAATGATTCAGTTGTTTTTGAAAGATGCAAGTAATATCCACTGAGGTGGTAAGCAGGTGGGTTGCTAAAGCTGTTTCAGATAAAGTCCTAGGGTTAGACTAGGCATCATGAACAGCAGATATCTGTCCTTAAAGAGTTGACTCATAGGGTATAGTTCTTAAGGTAAAGAATCCTTAACTGCCAATATCCTTTATCCTAAGATAGGATAGGACTTCAGCTGGCTGAACTAGGAAATTTTAAAGAATAAGTTAGTGCTTACACACATATTGGTGGACAGCCAGAAACAACACAGGAAGAAGAAACATAAAACTTACTTTCAAGGAAAGCCTACTTGAAATTTAACTCCTGTGAAAGAAACCTCAGCCAAATATAAGTGAACAATAAAATAATCATACTGTGTCAATATATAATATTGATATATCTGTATAACTATACCTATGGGGCTTCAAAGAGTAAGTCATCTTTAGGATAGATGACAATTTGACCATACTGTTTATCCCATGGCGTAATGGTGAGCACTCCGGACTCTGATCACCAGGTTGTGAGTTCAAGTCTCAGTGGAGACCGTACCGGGCACTTAAATGCCTCCCTGCCATCCGATCCCGTCAGATCTCAGATCTCAGATGCTCAGCAGGGTCAGTACCGGGCAGTTAAAAGCCTCCCTGCCATCCGATCCGTCAGATCTCAGATGCTCAGCAGGGTCAGCCTCGGTTAGTACCGGGTGCTGTAGACAGTCCTGAGGACTTCACTGTCACCATCCAGGCTCGCTTGGCCGTGGCAGATGGACCTTGGGACTTAAATGGTGGGGCCAGTTCTGCGCACGCTGAGCCTCACCTAAAAAATTCACTGCGCAGGCTTGAAGGGCACACCCCCACCTGGGGAGAGCCCTTACCAAATCTTCGTTCGCGAAGTTTGGCCAGATTATTAATTTAATAATTTTTTTACACAGATAATTATATTGCTGATTGTTAATGTAATTCCAGAAATTGAATTGGAATTACTCCAGGGCCCAGAATTTAGGTCACCTGTTACTCATAATACTCAAGCCAATAGGCCACTATTCAATGACTGCTAGTATTTCTTCTTACATTCTTTGTTTCAATTAAAGGAGTAACAGTCACAGTTACTTCTGTGAAACACGACATTACCCCTGTTTAGTATACTTGCTTCATCTTCTCAGGCAATATGCTGATCAGTACCTACTTTTCACTTTATGCCATTAGGATTTAGATGAGCAAGTGTGTTCATATGCTGTCAAATAACAAGAAATGCCTGAAAGCTTGTGTCAAGAGTATGTCTAAATCCATCTGAGGTGCTTAAAATATGTAGAGTGAATAGCTAGGATGACTAGAATTAATGTAGGACTATTCAACAACCTACAATATACAAGAACCAAGAACTTAAATCTCACTCAGAATTTATTATGTCTGGATTTATGAAAACCATAAATCTTAACTACTGTACTTTAGTTTCATACTCAAACAAAAAGAAACTTTTAAAATATCACTTTCTTTTTTCAATGTGTTCAAAACTAGGCTTGCCATCATATTTATCCATTCTCTAAGTAAAAACTGGGTTTTACTTCCCCTTGTACTGAAGATATCTTAAAGCAGTTTACAAGCAAACTGGTCCTCCTCTGATTTGATCATCAACTAAAAAAAGACAGAATCAAATTACAGATTCGATAATTATTTAAAGGGCAAAAAAAGATTCTTCTTGGGGATCAGCTTGAAGTTTACACAGCTACCACAAAACAAATATCACCATTTTCAAATCAAGAGAACCTGACATATTTTTTATTAAAAATAAGTTGCTATTTAATTCCATAATACTACTATTAATTTCACTTTCTGCTATGACGTTTTGGCTATATTTGTTCTGTCTTGCAGAATAAAACCTATTTCATGGAATGAGCAAATATATATTTCTCTCTATTTTCTATTGCTTTCATAGAAACATAACTACAAATGCAAGGAAATGTGGTTTCTTTAAGATTTCTAAATAATGAAATGAAAACTTATTACTGTTCTCACATCTATCACCATTTCACATTAAGATATGCTTTTTTCCCCTCAATCAACTGCAGAAACTCCCCAAATATATCATTCAGGTTATTTACTTACCAGCCTCATATAACCAAACAGATCAATTTCACACCTAAATCTGTTATCCAACATCATGTACAGTCTATTCTTTACAAGTGTGATAAGGAAAATCCAGTTTCCCAGACTTCACATGTTTAGGCTTTCAAGGTTTTACAAGAATGACTCCTACTATATTGAATTTGAGTTTTTTTGAGAACCAACATAAGTAGAAATGCTGTAGCAGAAATCTAGGTGTATAACAGAAGTAGTCTTTTCAATTTCAAGTAGTGTTTCATTGCCTATATATGAACTAAGACCAAACACATAAGAAATTTTTTAACCTGTACATATTGACTACCAGCTTTTCTGAGAGATTCCTTGAATATTTTGCTCTCATATACCTTACATACTTAAACTTTACAATTTAATATTTACCCCTATTTTTTCCACACAGACTTTTTAAAATATGAAATAAAATCCTCCACAAGGCAAACAGCAATAAGCAATGTTAACAATGAACATTTTCTGATGTGTGGCATGTTAGTATTATTGGTAGCATTTTTTAATCCCTGCTGATGTTGCATTGGTAGAAATCAGTCACTAGGTCCAAATTTTGTCAGCAAATGGAAGACACTTTCTTTCCATTGGATCTTTTTATTATTTTGCTGATCTATGTACTAGGAGATGGAGAAGAAGAATGTTCAAAGAAAACCCTCTCACCTGCTGATTCCAGAATCAAAATCATTTGCCTTCTGTGGTTTCACTAATGAACTGATCTGCAGTAACTATCAAAGGCTTGAAACCAGGTTTTTTCTTCACAAGGCACATCTCTCTCCAGACCCCCTTGCACTCTGCTATTGAAAAAATTTTTGCTATCCCTACAGATGCAACAAGGCTATAAGGTTTTGGTCTCATTTGTCATTAGAAGAACATAAGTCTCTTCTGAACACTGAAATTTTAGGAAGTGGGAATGAACAGGTGAAGAATAATTGGGAAATAACAAAGCAAAAAAAAAATTAGTCTTGCCAGACATCAGACTCTACACTGCAGGACACAACTGAGCCAATCCACAAAGTTTTTGCCCCTGAGAAAGAGATTTGGTTCCATCTTCTGTGAAAAGAATAATGTTCTCAGCTGGCAGCCACCATATCTAGAACTATAAATCCATGGAATTTATAGGGAAGTTAAAAGAAATTTTTTCTTCAAGTGGTATTTACTATTACAATGTATATGCAGGCATCTCCAAATATTCATGGATAACACCTCAGCTGCACAGGACCGAAAAAAACATTAAAATTTCTAATGAGGAACAGAGGAAACATGAGAAACAGAAAAATCTATAAAATAGTTGCATTTTCTTGTGTTACTTAGTATAACATAATATGAAAAATATGTAATATAATTATCTCAAGGAAAAGTATGAATAACAGAGAACATGGAGTTCTAAGCACCTCATCTTAGCTCTTTCTGAATATTTTTTTCTAATCAGTTCAACTTGATGCTGAAAACCAGCAAAGTTCTGATGAAAATGAGAATTGTAGCAGTAAAATAATATAACCTTTATGTGTTTATAGGTATTTCTGGACAGAAATGCCAAGTTATATCAGCACTATGCTAAACACACCATATGATGAACTTGTCAAAAGGTGCATGCTGACCACAAGTAAACAGGGAAACAATCAGCCAGAGTGAAGAGTAAACACTGTTGGGTGGTGCAGCGCTGTGGCAATAGGACAAATACTTAGGAAGACCAGGTGCTTGCGCTACTGAAGGCCTTACATTTTGCATCACACAGCACCAGTGTGACCTCACTACATTGGCAGCATTATGCAAACCATTAAACTCTTCAATCATGTGTATTAGAAATAAGGTTTATGGTATTGTATCAGGGTGGGTCGAAAATTATGCCAGAAGGGAGACTAAGCACCATCAGGAATTCAGCAACACAGTATCTTTATTACTAGAGGTGGTAAAGTAATGGGAACTCAAGAGAAGGAGAGAGAGGAGAAGGGAACAGAAGCCCCATGTGTAAATATCCCTGCTCACCCAGAGATTACTCATGAGGGTTGTCTTACCAACCCAGGATACTTAGACTCCCCAGAGACAAGGACTTCATTTTCTAGGCATCAGCTGGCTCACATGACTAGCAGGCATCCCTGCTATTCCAGGAAACACTGTCCTTTATGTGAAGCAAACAAGCATCTGAGCACAAGCCACCTGCCCTTTATCCAATCTGCCAATGATGTCTGCCTGGGCAGGTGTGACCAGGACTGCCCAGTCAGAGGCCCTTGGCCCTACCTTCTTGTTATGTAAGTGGTACTTCTTCATGCATGTGTAAGGGGAATTCCAATTAAGCTTAGTTTATACAAGCTCTGTCTTCAAGGATAAAAACTTTCTTCTTATCAATGCTTGTTTCCAGTAACTCAGCAGGAAAAGAATAAAATTCTCCCAAGTGGCTGGCAAAAGAACAGACCAAAAAAATAACATCTCATTAATCCCTGCTATAGGTATATAACCCCTCACACCCCAGAAATGTGAGGTTCGTTCCTGGCTGCTGTGAAAAAACCCGAAACAAATGGAAACTACTGAAGAGGATGAAGTTGGCAACGTATACCAATATCCTGTGAACTACACAAATCTCTACCAGATGAGAGAGCAACACCTGACAATCAGGATCTCTTGACTCACAATGAAGACAACTGTACCCAATGAGCAATGGGTTCTGGCTTGGTTCATTCTGCAGGTGTGTGCTGTGACAAGAACAATGGATTTTAACCTATAAATAAGATATAGAGATGCATTTAGTTTCATTCTATAGTTACTAAAGTGTAGATTGTTATTAGTTTTTTTCCTCATCTGACTCAGGAACTTCCTGGGTAGTCTGTGTGAGGACAATGGATTGATAGGAAACAACAGATCAATTGAGAACAAGGTGATTGACTCACTGCTAGTGATTTCATGGCAAAACATTTAACTAACTTACAGGAGCCATCCTGGTGAGAATTTTCAGTCTCTTGGATTCCCCTGGGCATCTTTTGCTCCCCAGACAATTGATAGGTACTCTAAGTAGGTTTATTGGTTACCTAACATCCTTGATGGAGATTCTAACCAGCCTAGCGACCTCCCCAGGTGTTCCTTTGTGCAGAATCAGCCAAAAAATAAAAATACTGGTAAGTAAATAGCAGATTTTTTTCCAGCAGATGAAGAACTGCACATAATAAAGTGTTTATACATAGAAAGGAGAGACAGAGGATATTTTATAGGTAGCTTAAGAAAATCACTGGTGGAAGATTTTGCATTGATAGAGTTCTAATACAGGACTGTGGAAAAACTGGAATTGAAAACAACAGTGCTTTTGGCAGTCTCATACAATCTTGTTAAAGACACAATGAGCCTTTCAACATAAATACCCATCACAATGCGTGCCATTCAAGAGGACATGCTTGGTAGACTTGATTCCCCATTTATCATTAAAGGTCTACAGAAGTTTTGCAAACATGCTCCTCTCCCAAAATCCTTGCTGAGTAAGGCATAGTTATGGACATTTCTTGCTTCTATGTGTCCTGGGTTGAGCTGGCAAGACGCCAAGTGTCCAGGACAGGGTGAAAAGGGTTCCTCCCCTCCCAGCCAGCTAAGGGAAAAAAAAGAAGAGGGAGAGAGAGGAAAAAAAACTTCTAAAGCAGGTTTATGCTGAAACTAACTACATGTATTTATACAGAAAAGAGAATATTAAGAGGAAACTACAATGTAATACACACTTACACAAGTTACATATATATAAGAAGGCATAACTTCCCACTCCCCAATTAATACAAAGCAAAGTCTATTACACTAGATCTGTAAGTACTCTAAGAGACACATAGCAAGAAACAGAAAAAAGTAACAACAAAAATGTTTCTACTTCCCTGAATGCAAACAAAATGCAAGCAGAGGCAGCAGGGGCAGAGCAAGGCCTGCTTCAAGACAAAAGCTGGGTCACGTCCGGCTTGTATCTCGGCCATGGCAGAACTGACTAACCCACACCCACACACTGGATTTTACACCCTTTGAGATGATGTAGTATGGTATGAAATACAATATTATTGGCTAGAAGAAGTCAGCTGTTAGCTAGCTCAGCCCAGCTTAAATCAGCTGACAATCCTAGGCCTAGCTGAACTTTAAAACCTAAGTTTAGGCCCACCTGACTAAACCCATAACACTATGTTACCATTATTTTTAATACTTAGTACTTACTTTCCATATCTTTTAAAAGGGTAGAGATTTTTTCCTAGCAGTTCCCATTCCTCTGGGCAACCATTCTTTCAGCACCTCAATTTAAGTCTACATACTTTGATGAAGCAGTAATTACTTTGTAAGAGCTTTCACAATGAGACTATGGCTTAAAGACCCATCTTTAAAATGTCACCTCCATACTTCATTAACCACTGAAAAATAAGTTTTATGACTGCCATTTTCTATTCGCATGTGGCAGCAGGTGGCACTAAGGAAAATGGGAAATCTGTTGTTTCCAGTATTTGTGTCTACTAGCTTATGAGCTATAATACATTGAAAACATACTAAAGATTAATTTCTTTTGGAAGACTCTTTGAAATGTTCTCTTAAACCCAAGACATTGTGAAATATTATATTTTTCCTTCCTAATATATAAAAGTCTTTAAGCTACATCAAAATCCTGGCATGTATTTGGCATAGGTAAAAGCAAGACTCTGCAAAAGCACAAAGTGCTCACCTCTTCCTAGCAAAACCTCATTTTGGCTGGGAACTAAGGATGGATTCTTAATCTAACACTTACATATCAGCAGCAAATTTCATTTTAACAAGGCAATTCTCTGAGGGCCACTTACTAATTTCCTGTTATCTAGTTGGAAGTTCGAAGGTCCATAAAACTGTCTGAAGATCCCTGCATTGAATCTTTGGAAAGATTTCTTGTTACATCTGAAGGCTGAATGCGTTACCTGGCATTGTCAGCTCTGCATGTTCAGAATTCATAAACTGAATCCTACTAAGCATAGCAGACTATTAACAATCATAAGAACTGAGTACAAGTAGCCCAGCATATTTGGTGCTGAATGTAGACTTAATTGTTTACATTGTTATTTTCTCCAATGGGACAGTTAGAAAATGTAACTTTCACCTGGAACACTGAACTTGTCACCCATTTCAAGACATGGATATCTAAGACAAAATCTTAACATGTTTTTGCATAAGGCCATTGGTCTTCACCGAAAGCTAAATACACTTTTTTTCCAGAAAATTAAAAAAGCTTATTCTCTTTTCAGTTGTAGTACCAAAATGGATTTTCAGTTTCAGTCCCTGTGAGGATTACTTCTGAAAATGGCTTCATAATAGTTTCTCCCTCACTTAGCCAATATCGTCAGTGATCCATAGTAAGACTCACAATTTTAAAAGCAATGAAGAATATGGTACACTTTAATTGCCTCTTGACTGGAGGTAGGTTATTGAATAGGCAAAATCAATTCTACTATACAGTGAGCAGGACTGGAATTAAGGTAGTCTTATTGAAGAGCTGGTCAAAAGTAATTTCCAATTCAAGAGTTTTGCATCCTAACATGCTAATTTGCCCATTATAATTTTACTGCCAGTCAAGACTGTCCAGTTTCCTGAAAACCTATCCAAAAAGGAAAGGAAAGCTGCAGATGCAATCTCTAACTTGCACTCTACATAGAGAACTAGGGATAATTAAAATTTTTATTATTTCAGTGTAGTCACTACTTTGTTACAGTCTTGTGGATCATCATCATCATCATGGCTAGGTTTCACAAAAGAGCATTTTGGGAAGGGTGTATCCTGAATTACACCCATGTGGGTGTATCCTGAATTACTCTAGTGATTATCCTACTTCTAATATTTAAACTATGTGTATCCCATGTGTATAGGACTGTCCAAAAGATTTTATAAACTCAGGTAAGCAAATATAGTAATAACAGAATTTATTTCTGTGTCATAATTATAAAGAGTTTTCTGCAGCTTTCTGATTTTACTTGTGTCATTTCATAGTCTTTACCAAATTTTTTGTGTGTGTGTGTATCTGTCCTGGGTTGAGCTGGCAAAATGCCAACTGCCCAATGCAGTGTCAGCCTAAACCCATGACAGTATCATTTTATGAAAGAAAATATGTCTGTTAATATCTGATACTGTATAATTTATGCTATAACTTATGCATTTATGAATAGTTCTTGAACTTTCTTAAGTGTTTTTGGATTTGTTTTTGGTTTTTTTGTTTGTTTGATTTGGGTTTTTTTACTGTCTCTGTAAGACAATAAAGTCTTATGATGCATAAAGTACCTATTACAAAGAGCAGCAGACATGGTACCCACAAGATATTTTTATTCAAGAGAGTTTAGAATTGGTAGAATTCTCAGAACCACTTCAGATGTATTACAAAAAAAGAAAAACACAAAGTCTGATTTCAGGCAAACTCATTTTCCCCATGAAAAGTAGTCTGAGTTCCTAGCCTTTTGCAAGAAGCTGCCAAATGCTGGAATTCCCAGTCCACAGCTGTCCAGTGCAGATGGCATAACAACATGACATGAACCAGAGTTAAATTTCATGCCTCAACATAGTTAGACAGATTCTGTATTGCATGTAATACAGAGTCATTCTGTGCATCACAAGCCAGAACGCCCCAAACAGATGAACAGGCCTCTTAAGCTTTAGTGTGCCTGTTGTGTAATGCAAGATCAACAAATTTATGAATAAGGAGTCTTGCTGTGAAATGAAATATTTTCATATAATAAATATAGCTGCCGCATGATGTAGGAACATAAAATCATGTTTTTCCTACTTTTGCTAAGGATTGCAAAAATTCAAAGTTTTAAAATATGAATAAAAGGAGAAATTCATTCTCTTCACAAATTCTGTGACAAGGAAAAAGAAATAGTTTATTTTTTGTGATAGAGAAGTTGATTTTTTGGCATGGATATGTTTACTTAAAAAAACCCCCCAGTAATACTCCCATGAATTCCAGTGATATGAATCATATTAAGAAGAGTGAGCTGTATTAAGAAAATCTCAATGTTTATCAGGGACATAATTTTTAATATTGCTTCTCATGAATTAAAAATAATCAAATATTCTGAAACAAACCTTGAAAAAAATTTCTCAATACAGATATTTTCAGGGATATTTGTCAAGTCATGAAACACTGCTTTTGCAAAAAAATGTATTTCATCAATGTTTATGATGAGCTCCATGAACTTTCTTCTTTTCCTTAATCTTTACTGACATAGTAGATGAAAATGGTTTCTTCCAGAACTAATATTGTGCAGTGAACCAATAATTAATGGACTACCATTATTGCAGACTAATTAATTATCTGGGGTTAGAGCAGGGGAGATTCAAGTCTGCATTAGCTCTAAATGGGTCACTGCTGTCTTCTGGAGAAACTGATTTTTAAGGAAGTCTTTCATATGTTTATCTAAGGGAAGTTGTCCCCATTTTCTGACAGCCACACTTACTGTGACTCATACTTTTCTTCTTCCATCATTCCAATGGGGTTACTGCCTGAGGAAGGTTATAATCAAGACTAAACCAGAAGGATACAGCTGTAAACTATTCAAACAGATGTCTAGGTAAGTTTATGCTTCTTGCCAGATCCTTAAGCAAGATTTAATTTAAACCGTAATACTAGTAGCCCTCTCAAATATTTCCTACTGGTTTTCTCTTTTTGCTGTGAAGACATAATAAATCTTATTATAAATCTGGATGAACATTCAATAAGATGAAGTGAAAGATGCCTGAAAAACTTGGTGGCCTTCTTCAAGAGGCTAAAGTGTTGGTGAATAAGGGAAAAGCAACTGAGATCTTCTACCTGGACTTGTACAAAGTATTTGACACTGCCCCACATGTTACCCTAAACTCTAAACTGAAGAGACAGGGATTTGATGAGTGGACCATTCTGTGAATAAGGAATTGGCTTGATGATTGCACTCAAAGGGTTGAGGTCAATGTCTTGATGTCCACATGGAGACCAGTGATAAGTGGTGTTCCTCAGAGGTCAGTGTAGGGACCTGTGCTGTTAAACATTTTGTTGGCAACATGGACAGTGCGATTGTGTGCACCCTAAGCAGGTTTGCTGATGACACTAAGCTGTGTGGTGTGGTCAGCATGCTGGAGGGAAGGGATGACATTCAGAGGGACCTTGACACACTTGGGAGTCTGTGTGAACCTCCTGAACTACGACAAAGAAATGTGAAGTCCTGCATCAGGGTCAGGGAAATCCTTTTTGACCCTGTTGATGTAACAGTCTTCACTGAACTATGTACCATACGATTCTACAGGACTTTTCACAAAGAAAATGCTTTCATGGTATTAATTAAATATAGCAACATTTAGAATAGAAAAAACTTAGATATGCTAATCTGACTAATGATTAGCAGCTGACTGAAAAATTGAAAACATGGAAAATTTTATAATTCTATTTGGTCTGTAGTATCTTCTGCTTTCAGATGTACAGTGCTGACCATTAAATTCAGGAAACTGTTATCCATATGTTAATAATGGCAAAGGTAATATTTCATCTGCAATTTCTTAACTTTGAGTCATTGGGGTTAGGTAGCAGTAATTACAAAATTGAAACTAATCAACCATTTTCATTACAACTCTTGTCTTAGTTAGAGCACCCAGGACCAGCTTATTACTGTGGGAGTGTAACCAAAACTGTGTATTCTACACCCTCTAAGTCATTTCTAACAAGCTGTTAACAATGGCTAATTTGCAGCAGCTGATGAGAGCACACCTGACCCTTCAGGCTACAAGCTGAGTGTTACAGAACCCTGTGAGGTAGGGTTTTCATACCAGTGACTCAGGGGTGATAACTCCCCTCTGGGGAGGCTTTACCACCCTCACACCCAGCCGGAGGGGTCATGTCTGCTAATGAGCCATCAAGGAGTCCAGGAATATCCCATGACTCATAAAGTAAGTCACCCATTGTGAAACTCTTGGCCCTGGAGGAGGTAGCGGCCATTTCCCTCTGAACCTATGCAGATGTCATCTTGGGCTTGGGGACTTCTGGTACCACTTGTCGGATCCAGAGGAGAACCAGAACGCCAACAGCACTCCAACCACCACCCTAGACCGGACTGTGAGCATCATCCACACTAACAGGTTTTTTTCTTTCCTTTCAATTTGGACTCAGGGGGACCCTGCAGGGCTCAGCATAGGGGCTAACAAGCACCATTCTGTTTGTTACCCAGGGTGCTGGGTTATAGTTCTGGTTTTTGGAGGTTAAAGTCGATTTCTCTTTGTGTCATTGCATTTACTGTAATATTCTTATTAAACTGTGACTTCGACTTTTAACATCTTTTCAGTGGGGTTCATTTTCCCTGCCAGTTTACCTTTAAACCAGCACAAACTCTGAGGAAAGAGTGAAAATGAAGTTAAGTTTTTCTTTTAGGTCATTGATAGATAGTCTCATATTTCAGGTTTTGACTACCTTTCCACTTTGCAGGTTTTTGCAGGACATTATATTCCTTTTACTTAACAGCAAAATAGGCACAAAAACTTGATGTTTAATCTGTAAGAAAACATTTCAGAAATTATCCAAAATGTTTTATCCTGCTGTTTTCTGTTCTTTCTGCTTCTGAGAATAAAAGAAGTTAGAAATCTATAACAGTTTTATATTTCTGCCAGTTGAAAGCTTGCAAGCTTTCAGGAGTTGGAAACTGTTGGGTTACAGAGTATTCCATCTAGGAATCAAGTTCGGTGATAAGAGAGACCTGTAAGGGAACCCTTGACAGCCTTGTTGCTTCTTGAGAAAAAGTTGACAAAAAGCTCATCAGAGTTTTTCTCTAATGGCTCTGCTAAAAAAACCTGTGTGCTCCCTCTCCTTTTGCTTGGGAGCTGCTTTTAAACCAAGGGTCTGAAATATCACCTCTGCCTGAACTACAATGTAGTAGTATTGCTGATATGCCTGTGCCTGGCCATGGGTCTTATTAGCCTGGATCATGACCCTGGCCAGTAGAGTTGATTTCTTGATTTGAACTTAGATGTGTTTCATCAATATGGAGTTGTGTGGTGATCATTAGACTCTTGGATGACACTGTCTACCATCACTGGACGTTCTTTCTCAGGTATATAGCACTGTGCTATATAGTACACAAGGTCACTGCCTCTGCCTGTCTTTGCATGACTTCTGACTCTGGCTGACCTTTCCTTACAAAGAAGCCTGCTCTCCTCCCTCCTTGACAGAGACCACGGGATAGAGTCTGCCAGCACAAGGCTTGTTACTGACTTTCAGCCATTACAGTATGGCTCCACATCCCTCCATCCCCCAGCAGAATTGCATTTAGGAAAGAGTTTAAAAGAAAGTTTCTTTTTGCAGTCTGAACTTACTCTTTAATTGTTGAATCTGTTGACTTTTCCTTTGTTTGCTGTTTTGTAAATGAAAGTTTTCAAGGAACAAAGGATTTTCAATCCTCAGATGCCCTTGGATGCCTGCAAGGGCAGAGAGGCCCTGCAGTGAGACCTTGATAAATTAGAGAGGTGGGCAATCACCAGCCATGGGAAGTTTAACACAGGCAAGTGTCAGAGTCTGCACTTGGGACGGAGCAACCCTGGCTGTGTGCATAGACTGGGGAATGGAAGACTGGAGAACAGTGCTGCAGAAAGGGACCTGGGGGCCCTAGCCAATGGCAAGTTGAATATATGTCAGCAGTGCCCTGGCAGCCAGGAGGTCTTCAGGGGGCATCAGGCACAGCATCACCAGCTGGTTGAGGGAGGGGATTGTCCCCCTCTGCTCTGCACTGGTGCAGCCTCAACTTGAATATTGTGTGCAGTTTTGGTCACTGCAATATAAGAAAGACATTAAGCTATTAGAAAGTGTCCAAAAGAGGACAATGAAAATTGTGTAGGACCTTGAGGGGAAGCTGAATGTGGAGTGACTGAGGGCATTGGAGAAGAGAAGACTGAGGGGAGATCTCTTTGCAGTCTACAACTTCCTTTCAGAGGGAAGAAGAGAGGCAGGAACTGATTTGTTCCCAATGGTAATCAGTGACAGGACTCAAGGAAATGGTATGAAGCTGTGTCAGAGGAGGTTTAAGTTGGATATCAGGAATATTCTGTCATGCTATGATTCTATGATCAGAGACGCGAGTACTGGCACAACTTAGCAGTAGAGGTCATGTCCTTATTGAATTTAGGTCATTTGATCATCCAACAAGATCTCTGCACTGGATCCTATTTCCTTAATCACCAACTGTAGTACAAGCTGACATTATTATCTGTCCATAGATTTATGTCTTTCCTTCGAGCAATCTCTTTCTCTACATAAAGAAAATTGTTAGGCTGAGAGAGATGGATAAAGAAAATTAAAAGTGTCAGCACAAAAGCCATTAATTTTTAATGTTTGTCACAATTTTGCATGTATGATGGTTTCCAGATTTTTTTATCTTTAATCAACAATTAATCTTTGCAAGAATCATAATTTAACATAATTTCAGTATCTTGAAAGAAAAAATTAAAATTAATTTCAACATCTGAATTAATTTAGTTTATTGTTTCCAATATCACAGCCTAAATGAATCTGAGTAGCAAGAGGTAGGAAAACACTGAAGAATTGCAAATTTAAGCGACCACAGCTTTCTAGAATTTCATGCATGTTTGAATAAATTTTTTGTTCTGTGATGTCTAGTGAAAACAATGAAAACTATGAAGTCACTGTAAAAGAAATTAATTTTAAAGAAGATAATATGTAATAGCAAATTAGACAGTAATAAAAATTTAACATGTGCTTGAAAAGAAAGTCTTGATTGATTTAATCTTGAACACTGCAGGCGTTACAGTTATTCATCTGCATAAATGTAATAAAAAAAAAGGAAAAAAAAGAATAGTAAAGGGTCTTTTTCTTGTCCTTTTTGGTTGAAGCAAAATTCATGTCTAAGTGAACTACATAAAAAAATTGCCTTGTATCTTGAAATACAAATATGAAATACAAAGGATATCATTAAGCAAGTTTTAATAATAAACCATTCTTAACAGCTCAGGGTATATATGCTTTGGAAGAAGAGAATAGGAAAGCATGAATTTACTTCACATGTAACTTTTTAAGAAAAAATGAAGGCAGAAAGTTACATTGTTAGTATTTTATGTTCAGCTATTGTGTCATATCTATCAACACCAAAACAAGAAGAAAATATCTACTTTGTTTACACTGTGGATTCAGCAGCTGGAGGGCCTATGAGACAATGAAACATCTTTTCACTTGCTTAGCTCTGTTCTTGCTTATAGAATAGAACTGTCTGTTGGTTGTAGAAATTGCTGCTCCATGATTATGATAGTACAGGAGCTTTCTGCTGCAAACACTTAGCAGATTAGTGTAAAACTCAATTTTTGCAGATGTTATAATGAGAATGGAAATTTTATTTGTGAAAAATACACATAACTGTTTAAGGGAGATATATTACTTTTTAAAATCAAGAAATCTGATCAAGAAATAACCAAGATGGCTACTAGAAAAGCAGATTTTAAGACAGATTATATAAAATTAGGAATTTTAAAAAATGATATAACATGAAAAACACAACTAAAGCTGTTCATATTTTCTTCCAGTCTCTTGACATCCTTTCCTTCACTTAGTAGCATCTCTAGTAACAAACTGCTGCTGACTCTACAGATGAGCCGATTTTTTTCATTTCCAAGCATGGAATAAGAAGGTAATAGATCTCCCAAGTGGTGTAGGTTCACATTGAAATCTAACACTGCTCTTGAAAACAAACACCAGTTATTTGGCAGTTCTATGTGCTATGGGACATCCTGTAAATTTGATTTTCCACCAGGAAAGCAATTTTTTGCCCATCAGTTGCTGAGAAGGAGAAGATCCATCTGGACTTTCAGGACTAGGCAGACCCTAATGGTCTGATCCAAAGTGACATACCTTTAGTGTTCTATTTTAGATTTATGATGTCTCCTTTATGGAAGGAAATGTTACATTTTCACAAAATACAATGATCTTTCTACAAACTACTGTGCCATATTTAGTATCTACATATCAGGGTGACAAATTGTTACATAATAAGATTCAGACCATGGAAACCTCCTAGCAGTCACTGAGAAAGAAGTGCTATAACACATAACAAATAACATTACTAGAAGTATCCGTACTTTCCCAGCCTTATGTATACACAGCAGTGGTACATCAGCAAAGGCTGTTATCTTTAAAAAGTACCTAATAAGTAATAAATAGACATGCATCATGAAATATCAGGTGCTAAAATAGACTTTTTTTTGTTCAGGAGGAAAATGCGGTTTTATCAGGAGCCATTCTAATGGCAGCAGAAATCCATCCTTATCCAGAGCAGTTAAATAGATTTTTTAATTCCCTTGACAGAAAATTTATTATGGTTTCTCTGGTATCTGAAGGAGGCTCGAGCAGTCAAAGAATAAACACCAGAGGTGGCATCAAACAGTGAAATGGAGAAATCCGGCTTCTTCAAAAAGAAGGAATAACTAAGGAATTTACTCATGACTTTGCCATCCATCAGGTCACTGCTGTTGCCTCCTCATAGCTGTACTCATGCCACCTCAGCACAACAGCTCCCAGCACAAAAAAAAGTTCTTAGATTTGAGTTTTAACAGATTAATTAAAGATAATTAGGACTGGACTCCAGATTGCAATAGCTACAAAACACTTTCATATCATATAGCCTAAGGCAAAAATATGAAAATGCAGCAGAATTTCTGCAGCTTTCAGCATGGTCAGAATTTATATCTCACATACAACGTGTGAGAGCTACATGGAATGTGTATATCAGACTCACACCACAAGCTAGGGAGGCTCTCTGCTTGCTTAATGAAAGCTGTGTAGGTGTAAACAGTGGTTTGAAATGTGTACAGAGTAATGTGAATTTCTTAACCTCCTAAAAGACACTTCCAAGGATGGAAGATCTTTATGTCCAAGAACACTAAAAGACTTTCAAGAATGGTATCAAAGGCCATAATCTTTGATTTTCCAGAAATAGTTTTTGATAGTTAGACATCCAATCAGACCTTTTGTCTGTTTATTCCCAAGCTTTGCAACCAAAATGGTGAAACAAAAAATTGCTCACTCCTGAAAATTTTGACTGGTTTGGGTTATTTACTACAGTTGCTGTCATGTACATAATCCCAAGGAGAGGGGGATTGTTCTGTGTGGTGGGTTTTTAATTTAGTAGATGAGATTATGTTGCAATCAAGAAAGGCAATGAAAACTTTGTGCAGGTCAGTGTGCAACTTTTTGTGCAGGTCAGTGTATAAATGAATGACCTCTTCATCCTTGAGCTGTTGCAGTTCATCATGTGGTCTATTACTCTAAATCTCCATCTGTTTCATTTTATATTATTATATTGGACTCTGAACCATGGCATTTCAGGCCTCTGATGCACAGTTTTTGTCAGAATTAACTTCAGTGGCTGAAGAGGTCACTGTTTGCACAGCTGGAGGTGGCAATCTGCTCAGATACCACAATGAAAGCTGACAGAAACCATACATCACAGCACCAACATGTTGACGCTATTTGATTTTTTTTTTTCTGAAATGACCCGGAGGCATTCTCACAATACAGCATAGCAAAGATGCTGCCTCCTAAGTGAATCTGTTAAAGCAAAGTCAAACTCCTAGTTTCTGTCTCTGATGAAGGTGATCTCAACTGAATACCTTTGTCTTGGAAGTCCCTGACAGAATTCATCTACTTCCAGATACAACAGGTTTACAATGTAGAAAGCCTTAACAGTTTGTGCTGTGATGATGGTTTCAGCTCTCAGCTGAGATGCAATTGTTTTCCTTCTGCATAGTTGAAATATAGCCCAAATGGAACAGATATTGTCCTTGAATACATGGTAGTTAACAGTGATTCAGGTGTAGCTAGAAAATCAGGAAGTCAGAACCAATAGATACTTGAAAATACTGTTCTTAACTAACTCCATACATGAAAGCTTCTCCAAATGTTTGTATCTAATCCTACAAATCTCTGCAGTCATTTTTCATCAGCAACATCTTCAAGTCCTTATGTTGTCAAAATTCTCACTAGCTGAGAGAAATTGAAATTCAGAATTAAGCTGACCATGGTGCAAGCGACTCCTTTTATTTTTTTGTCTTGATTTGTTACATTTCAGATTGATGAATTAGTGGATTTATCCATATGGGGTTGAAGGCAATCTTGTGACTTAGAAAAATGTAATTAAAAAAACATCCAAGGCTTTTCCTTTCAGCAATTTTTTATTGGGGGTTGTGTGTTTGGTTTTTTCTTTCCTTCATTCTTTCTGTCTGTCTCTCAAAAGCAGGGAACAATTCAGTAATGAAATGTGTTTCCAAACAAACTGTCATAAAAACTGTTAAGAATTTAAGGTTTGCTCATCTAAAATGCTGTTCTTTGTCCTTTAATGAAACAGTTCTTTGGATGCTAATTTATAATTTCATCATCTAGAGTAAAAGCTTTGGAAATTATTTTTAGTGTCTTGAATGAGGAATAGAAGAAGAGACATACAGACACCTTTCAGTCTCCTTTTCTCCAGGTTAAACAACCCCACGTCCACCCACCACTCTTCATAAGGCTTGTGATCCAGACTCTTTAGCTCTGTTGTCCTTCTCTGGACGTATTCAATCACTCTTCTTTAGTGAGGAGACCAAAATAGAACAATAGAGTTAAATAACACATACTTTTAAATTAAATCTATGCACTGAAAGGGGGAGAAAGTAAAGTTGAATACTATGTTTGTTTGTTAATTTATGTTAAGTTGTTTTTCTATTTTAAATAAAAGGCTTTAAACAAATATATGTTGCATTGTTTTTTTCTTAGATAAAGTTTTCCTAATAGAAATATTTTTCAGTTAAGACAAGAGACATTTAATTTTATAAGAAAAGGGCAAATAAGATACACTTGAATGCAAATTCTGAGTGCTTTATTTTCTGTTAATGTGTTATTTTGAAACATATGGTAATATTTTATTTGTGGATGAGAAGTAGACTGAGTGTCCATAGAGAGATTTTTGGTAACCATTTCATATTTCTTGGCTTTTAATGGACAAAACATCTAAATTTCTGTTTTGTGGGCCCTTAAATTTTTCTTAACCTAGGCATAACATCTCAGAGGTGGAGGTTTAAAATTTCCCTTATTTTGTGCCCCTCAGCACTACAGAATTGCAAAGTGCAATCAAACCCTCATTCCCATTGAATGTTGACATATTCTATCATATGCCCTTTGGGTACCTCTCTGTGGCATAACAGCAGCTACAGTCACTGAGCACAGGTAATAATATGTCTCCATGATTCTGCCCTTGGAAGAAATATCACTGCTTATTGCCCTCTTGGCTTGGGAATGCAATAGAATTTAGGAACTGTAAACAAGTCACTGCCTTTACTGTGGTTCTTTCCAATATCTCACTAATAGCCCACCTCAAGCAGCTAGTCTAGAAGGCAAACTTTCATGTCATGAGTTCTATCTACTTCCTATCCTTTTCACTGATTGTTTTTCCATGTCTGAGTCTGTACAAATGGACAATTTCAGAGAGGCTGCTTCCTATGACAGATAGTCAAAACATGGCTTTAAGGTTTGTCAATACATGGTATGAAATGAGGAGATAGATCTAGAAATGTAGTACAAAATTGCTGTGGTAACATTATTTATTACCTTGTTTATTTGTTTCTATTAATCATAATAAGCAGTACTAGTCTCTGTCTTTCATCTGTACACTGAGAAAGTAGACATGCTGTGACATGGAGAGTGAACAGGAGGGTTGGATCTCTCATTTGTCTTTTCTCAGTGGAACATCCATAGTAAAGAAAAATCTCCTCAACTCCAAGGTTCAGCCAGCATGATTCAAAGCTGAAAAAATATTAGACTTTTGGTATACAATGAAAGTTAACAAACTGCTTGTCTGAGAATAAATGGATTTTTAAAAAAAATCAACATTCTCTTTCAGCACATGGCTTATGGTTCTTCCTTTATAAATGAGAAGGGTATGTATGACAAGGACTGAGTAATGTAGCAATAGGTGAATGAATGATTTCTGAAAAACAAAAATGATTTCCCAATAGGCTTCAGCAAAACTGCACATGAAATGTCACACAAAGGCTAAAAGGTGACAAAGTTCATAGTATGATGAACTGGCAGAATTATAACTCCTGGTGAGATGTTTTGCTTGGTTAAGGAAGATGCTAACTGCCTTATGAACTAAAACAGTAAAGTATTACACTATCAGTAACTCATGTTTAAATAGCAATGACATGGATCATACAAATAAAGTACTATTTAGGGTGAAAGATCCTTATCTGTGTGGAAGAAAAAAAAATCCACCTCTGTCAATCAGCTGTTCATACAATCTTATGACTAATTTTCACCTCTCTCTGAAAATGAATGAGGGAGGGTAGTGAGCTGATCCAGTCAGCAAATCAGGACTACACAGCCTCTTGTTCACTCCAGCCCTTGCTGGAGATGAGGGAGAGAATATGAGAAAACATGAGGGAAGTGCTGGGTTGAGGAAAACATGGTTCAAAAAATGGAGAGAAGAGGGAGGAAAAAAACCCCACCAAAACAAAATGATGCAAAGAAGAGTGATACCCAGCTAGTCACTGAACAATCGATTCTACTCCAAACTGCCAACCTCCTCAGTTTTTGTCACTTAGCATGATGTTAATGGTAAAGAATAAGGGGTGGAGATTTTTCTGGGTTTGTCTGGGAAAGAGTTAATTTTCTTCATAGAAGCCTAAATGTGCTATGTGTTGTGTTTGTGGCTAAAACGGTCTTGATAGCACACTAGCAATAAAATCATGGAATCATAGAATAATAGATTCATAAAAAAGGTTTGGGTTGGAAGGGACCTTAAATATTTTCTAGTTTTGATCTGCTTGTTGTGGCCCAGGCAGGACACTTTCCACCAGACCACGTTGCTCAATGTCCCATCCAACCTGGCCTGGAAGAGTTCCAGGGATGGGGCATCCATAGTTTCTCTGCACAACCTGTTTTCATGCATCACCACCCTCACAGCAAAGAACTTCTTCCTTATATCTAATCTAAACCCATCCTGTTTCAGTTTAAAGCTATTAGCCCTTGTTCTGTCACTACTTGCCTGTGTAAATGCCCCTCTCCATCTCTCTTTTAGCCTCCTTTAGATGCTGAAAGAGTGCTTAGAAAGTCTGCCTGGAGTTTTAAATTCTCCGGCCTAAACAACACCAACCGTTTCAGTGTGTCTTCATAGCGGAAGTGATCAAGCCCACTCATCATCTTTGCAGGCCTCCTGTGGACCTTCCTGAGCGAGTCCATGTATCCACGTCTTTTCTGTGCTCGTGCCCTTAAACCTGGACACAGTATTCCAGGTGGGATCTCATGAAGCAGAGGGGAAGCAGAGAATCACCTCCCTCAATAATCTGGCCTGCTGGGGGAAGAAAGAGGAAACCACAGTATTTGGAGTTGGGATATTAGTCTTCTCAAGTAAGATAATGGAGCCCTGTTTCCTATGAAGTGACTAAACAGCTGCCTGCTGAAGGAAGTAGTGAATGAACTTCTTGTTTTCCTTTGATTGTCCACACATTTTTGTTTCCTGTACTAATCTCTTTTTATCTTGTTATGGGTTCACCCAGGTGGGCCTAGATTTGGGCTCTGAAGTTTGGACTAGGCCGAAGCTGTCAGCTGACTTGAGCTGGGCTGAGCTAACAGCTGACCTCTTCTAGCCAGTAATTTTGTATTCCATACCACATTATGACATCATCTCCAGGGAAGTAGGAACCAGTGTGGGAGTTGTTAAGGCAGTTGCTTCTCAGCCCTCCTCTTGGGAGGACGCACGATGCTGTCCCAGGGGGGATGGAGAGGACCAGGCCCACCACTGGCTCACAGGGTATCTCAGGAAAGTAAACTGTGTTGTTCTGGGTCTTTCCTTTCTGCTTGAGTTTGTCTCCCTGGGGAATAAGGTTTTTCTTAAGTAATGTGTAGTTAAGACAGTAGAATTTGTGTGTTCGTTAAGAAGTTGAGGTGGGGAACTTGTTGTTGCAGACTTGTGTGAGTGTGTATTTGTACTCTCTTCTAATTGTCTCTTTCTTTCTGTGAAAAATATATGTAGTTTTAGTATAAACGCGGTTTGAAGCGTTTTTTTTTCCTTTCCCCTCTCTTTTCCTCCCTTTCCTTGGTGTTAGGAGGGAGGCTTTTCTCTCTGTGCTTGGGGGGGTTGGCAGTTGCTTATCTCAAACCAAGACATATCTCAACCCACAAGTTTTCTTCCTTTTGCTTTTCTCATTCTGCCTCCTATCCAGGAGGGTCAGAGTGAGTGAGCAACTAGATGGGTGTTTATCTGCCAGCCAGGCTCAACCCAGTACAAGAGGCCAGTGATTTGTTTCAGTTCCCTGAAAAGTGTTAATTTATCTGTTATCTCTTCCATAGCACTCTATTCTACAATATTTATGGTATATCTGTCTTTCCATTTCCTTGTTTTGTTTTTCACTTGTTTTGAAAATTAAAATACTGAAATGCAATCATTCACATAAACCTGTTAATAGTCATCTAGTACTTCAAGCTGCACTGCTTTCATAGCAGCATTGTTGCCGTGTCTTAAACTTTTTTTGTTGTGTAATACTTCATTAATCACAAATGGATGAAGAAGTAAATATATCAATCACAACACTCCTTTCAGAATTTGTCAAAAGTATTTTTTCGATATCATCTTTCCATTTATTACTTCTCTCATTTCTACTCTGTTTTATCAGACTCCTGCATTACAGGAATCTGTCATGTGGTGTCACTTGGTCACTTTGGCACAGATCATGATAGTTTAGACTTGACTTGGGTCCAGTTTTCTTAACATTTTTTGTTTTTCCATAACTTGTTCACTGTTCCATAGAATTTTTGCTATTACTTTATCATTACCCTAATTTTGGCACTCCTAAACTTTCCAGTTTGATACCCACTCCATATCTCTGTTGAAGTGGAATACAATACATGTTGCGCAGTGTTATATGTTTATTCATATTACTCTTTCTATGCCCAGTGCAGACTTTCCTAAATATGTTGTGCATATTTTGAGACAACAGCATATTTCAGAGCATGCATCAATCTGTCATCTTGAATCTTATCAAAATCAATAAACACAGATAACTCTCTAATTACTTCATTAGCAGACATATTATGAGAGCAATTTGAAATATAGTTGGGAGGGCATATGAAGCTCAGGCACATACAGTCCACTTTCCTTGTAAATTATACTTTAGATCACTAGTGTGGAAAATATCATTTCACACTTGATTTGCTACTTTGGAAAAAAGAGCATTAAGATTCACATTTCCTTCCCTACCTTCGTATTCCTGAGTTCTTCTGACACATTGCTGTAAGTGTGGTATGTACTACATACTGCAATGTAGTCTCACAGGTATGCTAAAAGGCCTCATTTTTTTCTTCTGTCTATTTATCTATCTAGCATGTCATTTTGTCTTTTTCCCCCAAAAACTACAGTGCTTACAATATCTATTTCCTTAGTACTTTAATATTTTTTCAGCTCATTTTTTAAACATTGGTTATAAGATCAGCTCAGCATGAAGCAGAAATGTGGATGGTAGGAAGGGTAAAGAGAGGTTTTACTTTGATGTAAAGAACTTCTTTAGGGGTGAAGGGTTCAGAAAGGAACCCCATAAATTAATAATGAGATTAAGTCTCTTAAAAAAGACAGCTCTCTTGTGAGAGAAAATCTAATGAGAATTAATCCCTTCTTTGAGGTGTGGAATTGACACTCCCTAGTGTAAAATGAATTAATCTGACAAGAATTTACTGTAGCCCTGAATGTTCTACAGCTGCACAACTGAGTACAACAGATGTGCAGCAGAGCCATCTCTACTCGGGGAATTCTGACAGCTGTCACAAACTCTCTACTCATTGTCAAGTGACTGTCAATCCCATTACTCACCTCTTTGCATGCCAAAGCAATGCTTCAATCTTCAAGCGAAATAAAAGGTAAAGTTTGAGATTCTATTACAGTCTTCTTGTAATAGTGGTTTTATCAAATTCATAGGCAAAACTCATTTGAAGAAGTAAATCAAATGCAGACAAATCAATGCATTAATCAAAACAACCAGGACTCATCTATGTTAGTTGCAAATGCTATTTCCAAATCCTGGTAACCAACATGTTTGTTTCATAGCCATAAATGATCACAGTTTGGGTAATAAAAAGCCATTTAACCTATGTTAGGATTAAGTAGTGCAACTAACTGAGAAATGTCTGAAATGATGTAAATTTAAGCACTCTTAGAAGAACAGAGGCTTGAACTGTGTCAAAGTTAATTTAGTAAGTTAAAGGAATAATGAATACCAACAATGCAGAGCCCTGGTATTAAGCAATAAGAAAGGAAAAGAAACAGATATTCCATTCTAGAGATCTGAATTCTAAGTTACTATTTAAACCACACTAGGCCAATAGGAAACTTCTGCTTTGAATTTTAAAATGTCATGACAGACACAAAATGAAAAACATCCTATCTTGTTCTTTGCAAGCTGCAATTCACTGTGCAGTTGAAACATGAAAAATGATATGTTGTAGCCAAATATTGAAAAGAAAGACATTTTGATGGGGTCTGAATACATATATTTAATCTATTAATAAAGAAATAAAGGTTAATGAAACTATGTGAACAATGTATAATGCTGAATAGTAAGAAGGTCACACAACCTTTTTTTATTTCTGCTTGAGGCCAAAAGTAACTTTTAGATGTCACAATATTTTCAAGCTTTATGGATATCATTATCTATTCTCTGCCCAGAGAAGGAAGAACTGAGAAGCTTCAGGAGTGTATACAGAAATAATATAATATTAAATATTGCTTTGTTTCAGAAGTGATTTTATATTCAGTTAGGTCTGAAATGGCATAATTTCTGATAAATATGCTATATTCAGTAGAAAAAGGAAATGTCATACTTACAGAGGACAAGAAACTGAATTATACTATTTTTATAATATTTATATATGAGGGTCTGGGAAGGGTTTACGGTTACCAACTATAGTACCATATAGATTATTTGATGGTTTATATCCTAAAAAGCAAAGTCTGGAATCCTTATTGAAAGCACATGGAATTAACTGAAGTTCCATCTCATCACATAATCATAAATACTGCAACTGGAGAATGAAATTGAAAAGATGAAGTTAAATAAAAAAAAGGTTCATTGAATTTCCTGTCATGCAAGAGTCAGTGGATAGTGAATGCATGAATGAGGCAAAGTGCACCATTGCACATGAAAGACCAACAGAGGTTAAAAAAAGTAATGCTTGCAAAAAATTCTTCAAAATATGTTATATTGTTTTCTTTCAAGTACTTACCAACAATAAAATGCTCACCATGGAGAAAAGTTTCAATTAAAAACCCCCTAAGTATTGTAGAGATTGCTGTAGGAGAATATATGCAATTTACTGTAAGTCTGTTTATTCTCAGACCTCAGTTTTCTTTAAAACATGAGTTAAAATTATATGGTAGCTGTACTGAAGATGAATTATGTATTCCTGAAAAGATTACCACATCTAATCTTTCTTATTTGCAGGTAAGCATACGATCAAGTAATCACAGTCAGAGAAACACTGAATAAGGGAAGAGTTGACATCAGTCTCTGGAGGAAGAGACCTTCAGAGCTCTTCCAATCCAATCCCTATGCTCAACCCAGTTGTCCAGGACTGTGTCCAGATGGCCTTTGAGTATCCCCAAGGTGGGAGACATCACCAACTCTCTGGGCAATGTGTGCCAGTGCTCAGTTACCCTCACAGGATAAAAGTGTTTCCTAATGTGTGGCTGGTACCACGTGTGTTTCGGTTTGTGTCAGTTGTCTCTTGCCTTGTTGCTGGGCACTGAGAAGAGTCTGCCTTGGTCTTCTTTACTGTCTGCATTCAAATATTTTACACATTTTTAAGAATACCACTTGGCCTTCTATTCCGATTAAAGTCCCAGCTGTCTTAGCCTTTCCTCACAGGAGAAATACTCCAGTTTCTTAACCATCTTTGTGGTCTTTTGCTAGACTTGCTTCAGGATGTCCATCTTTTGCCCTGAGGAGTCCCGAAGTGGACTCACCACCATTACTGAGAAGAGGGGAAGAAAAACTCTCCTCAACCTGCTGTCAATACCTTGTTTACTGTTGCTAGGTGGTCATTTTTTTTAGGCTTTCTTTTTAAGTTTTCCTCGGAGATCCTTGTTCATCCATACCTCTTGGTATTTTTGCCTGACTTCCTGCTTATTAAAGTGGAATGCTTTTGAGCTTGGAGGAGGATTGCTGAATATCCACCAACTTTCTTGGGCCCCTGTCTATGACAGGCGTTTATCCCATGGATTTGCAGATCCCTGAAAAGGCAAAAATCTTCTCACTTGAAGTCCAGTGTTATGATCTTGGTCTTTGCCCTATCTTCTTCTCTCAGGACCTTGAACTTGACCATCTCATTGTCACTGCAGACAATGGTGCCTTCAAACTTTAGTTGCCCAATTAGTCCTCTCTTTTTAGCGAGTGTGAACCAGCAAAGCACCCCTGCTTATTGACTCCTTGATCATCAAGTAGAATTTGCACAGTATTGTCTTACAATTTTCCTATATGAAAGACTTTTAAAATCTCTTTTGTTAAAAAAGAAAAAAAAGGTTCATTTTGTTCACTATGCTGCCACATACACCAGTTAAAATTTTCTCTGCCAAAACTCTTCATTTGATAATGCTGATAGGTTAGGGAAAAATATTTTCCAATTATAGCAATTATCAACTTTGGTCAGAAGCGTATAAATATTATGTTTAACAGAAGAACCAAACCAAACCAAAACACCCCCCCCAAAAAAAACCCAAAAAACAACTCCCTGAAATCCCTCATTTCTGGTTTTTTTTTTATTTTAACTTTTCCTTTCCTGCCCTTCTTTTGTTAAAAAAAAAAAGAGAAAGCTGTTTTATTTCTATTTACTCATGTATCTATTTTTATGCATCTTTTCTCTCTAAGCTTTCCCAAATACCCTGTGTTTGGGGTTTGAAAAACCCCAACATTTAATTACTAGTCAAAGTTCAAGAACTCAGAAAAAAAATCCTTTAGTTTTGGCTGGATGTAAAACTCTTGAAATCAATAGATGTTGTTCTACTGGCTACTCTGAACCACAGGTCAGGTCCTTAGGGGGTAACTGTGGAGAACACTAATTTATAAAACATTTTGAACGTGTACAAATTTTTCTGAGCTTGTCATGGATAATTTGAGGAGAGCTCAGTTGCACTTGATTGCATGAATGACTATTTTTTATTTAATGGCATAAATAAGAGAAGAGAGTGAAGGAGCCATGATTGTTTAGTCTGGTAAAGCAGAGTCATGAAGGAAGCCTAGCAACAACATTTTAAAACTGCAGGGTAGGTTGCCAAGAAGGCAGAGCAAAGTTCTTCACCGAGGTGTACAGTAAGAAAGATAGAAATTGGTCTTAAATTGGAATGCAAGAGGATTCATTATGAGAATAATCCTGCATTGGAATGAGTTGCTTTTACAGATTATTTAGCGTTGGTCCAGTTGGACAAAACCCTGAGCAACTGGTCTAAATTCAGTATTCACCCAGCTGTGAGCTGGTGGCTGAACTGGATGCACCCTGAGATCTCTTCTAATGTAAATGACTTTGTGACTCAGGTTTCTCCTGAGGATACTGGATCCTTATAGCATGTCCCATTATCATATCTTTTATGTGAAAATTAAGCTGTTCACACACACACAAATAGACATATATATATTAGTTCTCACTGGTATCTTATGGTAGTTACAGCAATTTTTAATCAAAATTATATCTCAAGGTACATAAATTTAAGCTTTCCCATGTAAACTTTCTGTTTTCACCCATCCCTATATAATAGAACACAAATCAAACCCCTGGCCTTACTAAGTTATTCACAACTTTGTCATCATAATCACCAAAATTTTCTTTGAAAATCAAATATTGTAAAAAAAAATTTATTCTAGTGAGTTACAGATGATATAAAGACTATATTAATTTTGTTTTTCCATTGCATTTAATTTAAATATGGAATTTTCCCTTTTGAGGTCAGGATTCAGAAAACTTTTGATATTTACAGCTGCAGCACATGATAGGGCAAAACTGACATTACTGAAACAAACATGAAACCTAAATTTTAAAAAATGTTTCCTTCTGCAAGCAGAAATTACCTAACAGCTGCTTTTACAGTCATCTTCACTTTTACCCTCTGACGATGTGGTTTATGAAATTATAATATTCCTTTTGGTATGTTTGCTAACTATGATATTTAACTCAGTCAGGTAAGTTCCTTCTCTGGAAAAATAAAAAAGATTCCCAAATGTTTAAAGCTTCAAATTTGCATAGATGTGGCCTTATATACTCAAATGCAATAAAATGTTATTAGCTTTTACATTTTTAAGATTTATTAATACAATCCAGAATTGTCTAGTGCTTCTATTACAGAATCAGGTATGAATGTGTGTTTGAGTTGCATTATGAAGGTCTACTGGATAATCTCACTGTGTGTGGTCAATCATACTCAGTACTCAAAAAAGCTTATGCCATAAGCTTAAAAATCTAGTACAATTTTATTCACTCATTTGTTGAACTGATAGAGAAAGACCTTAATAATTTTTCCAACAGAAAAAAAGTTGGGAGAGGCTACCTTTTCTTTCTTGATGGATCTTTAAATACAAGTGCTAGAGATTTCGTCTTTTAATAAGCTTGGAAATTTTGATTACATTGAATAATCATACAACTAATGATACAGTTTAAAGCCTTACATCATAAATATACTTAATACTTGTAATGTCAGTGGGAGTAATTATAGAAAAAAAAAGAGTAAATCTGTGTAGGAAAAGATGTCAGTGTTTGTCTCTTAAACCCATGGAAAATACTAGAAAATCTTTTTGAAAGATCTGGCCCTTAGTTCCAGTACCATAAAACATGAAGTGTCACCAATGCCTAATATGTTTCTAATATTTCATTCTAAGGATTAAATGCATTGCATAAATGTCATTGTTGGCATGAAATTCAAATATTTCTCATAAGCTATTTTAGTGTATAATTTAAAAGGGTTTCTTTCTCTCTCTATTTGCTTTCTTACTTATTTCCTTCTTTAGAAAACCAAATTCAGTATTTTCTGAATCTTAATAGGGAGTTTTTCTTTTTTCCTTCAAGTTCTTCACAGGTCCTTTGATAGCTCATGTTTTATTAAATCTTTAATAAATAACATTATAGCTTATCTTTATAAGCTCAAATCAATAGAATGTTGTGAAGATAAGGTCATTGCTGACCTTTATGTTTCATATCATTTTTATTAAACTTAGATAATTCAGTAGCTCTTTATTCAGAGTTTGATAATCCAATATTAAAATGAGCATTTGAAACTTTCTCTCGGAGTACAGGTATAGTCAGTAACAGTATAGAAACCCACAGTGTCAGGTTGCCACTTCATCTCTTTAGAAATGCCTAAACTAAGCACATGAAAATATAAATAATTAAAAATTTTAAAAATTATGTGAATAGAAAATTTTGTTCTACACATATGTAAATCCACTGCCAGCACTTGTTTAATATGCATGGTACCAAGTACCCAAAATCTTATAACTTTTAAAAAAACTTGTTACTGTATATTTAAAATGAAATATAATTCCACTCAAATAAGGACTGGCTGCTTCAGCAAAGTTGATAATTTTATCAAGTAAAGCAGTTTAAAAAATCCACATTCTTGCTAGAAAATATTTTTTATTACTATGAATCAGTTATTGTCTGAATTATTTTGGTAAAATCAGAAAGATTTACAGTAATGATTATGATTGATTAAGTTAGTGTATTTGTTACAGTGTAATCATGAGCAGAATTCACTGCTGTTTAGCATTGCATAGAATACGATTTCATACAAGTTGTTTTTCAAAATCTGTGTCCAGATACACCACAGAAGTATCTTTTCTAGAGACAAAAACAGCAGAAAAAAAAATTACTGCCAAAAGGGATCAGATTTCCCCTTTGAAAGAAAGGTGGTTTAGACTGTTTTAAATTCATGCTGTAACATGCTGTACAATGGAAAGTACTAGAATACTGAAGGACAGACAATGCAGCGTTAGTCAGTTTTAGCTCTATAGTGGGTTTGCACTGCGAGGTGTTGGTAGTGGTGGGGCTACAGGGATGGGTTCTGTGAGAAGCTGTCAGAAGCTTCCCCCACGTCCAGCAGAGCTAATGCCAACAAGCTCCAGGACAGACCCACTGCTGGCCAAGGCTGAGCCCATTAGTGACAGTGGCAGTGCCTCTGGGATATTGTATTTAAGAAGAGTAAAAAAAGTGTTGCACGGAACTCATTTGGTCGAGAGAAGAAAGGAGTAAGAATATGTGAGAAGAACAGACACTAAGGTCTGTAAAGAAGGAGGAAGAGAAGTTGCTTCAAGTACCAGAGCAAAGATTCCCCTGCAGCTTGTGGTGTAATCACTGTGAGGCAGCTGTGTCCCTGCAGCCCGTGGAGTTCCACCATGGAGCAAAGATCCACCTGACGCCCATGGAGGATCCCACACTAGAGCATGTGGATACCTGAAGGATGATGTGACCCCATGGGAGATCCATGCTGGACAAGCTTCAGGCAGGCCTGTGGACCTGCCGAGAGAGAAGTAGACACATGGAGAGAGGAGCAGGTGTGCTTCTTACCCCATGGGGGACCCACACTGGAACAGCCTATTCCTGAAGGAGTGCATCCCATGGAATTGACCTATGCTGGAGCAGTTTGGGAAGAACTGTAACCCATGGAAAGGACTCATGTTGGAGCAGTGTGTAGAGGACTGTCTTCTATGGGAGGGACTCCATGTTGAAGCAGAGAGTGTGAGGAGTCTTCCCCCTGAGCTGGAAGGAGCAGCACACAACATGTGATTAACTGGTGGCAGCCCCTATTCCCTGTGCTCTTCTGTGGGAGGAGGCAAAATCAGGAGTAAAGTTGAGCCCAGAAAGAGGGACAGGGGGGAGAAGATTTATTTTTTGTTTATCATTATCTTATTCTGATTTCACTGGTAAAACATCAAATCAGTTTTTCCTCAAGTGGAGTCTGTTTTGCCTATGACGGCCACTGGTGAGTGATCTCTCCCTGCGCTTACCTCGACCCATGAGCCTTTGATCGCGTTTTCTCTTCCCTGCCCAGATGAGGTGAGGGATAGAGAAGCACTAGGTGGATGCCTGGTGTCCTGCCAGGGTCTACTCACCACAATCTGAAAAAACTACTAGGCTCCAGTTTATATTAAAATACTTGTATACCAGAAGCCTACACTATGAAATTTCAACAAAGGTCTCAGAGTGGTAATTGCAAAAAAGGAAATCTTTGCCTGGTTTACTATGCAAAAAAATCTCATTTAAAAAGCTGTTTTAATGTATTTAGTCACAGGAAGTTACATATTTTCCTCAGTCTGTGAAAATAACATTAAGAAAATACTGTACAATCTCTGTGTGTTATTAGGATTTTCTAAATATAAAAATGAGAAAGGGTTAATTCACCTCCAAACATTTCAGATAGACCATAAAAAGTGCTTAATGTGTTTTGTTCAGTTCTTTCAGAATTAGCTTACTTGTTGAGTGGGTCACCTACTCCATTTCCACATATAAGGTTTTATTCTTTCTAAAATGAAGAAAGAAAATGGAGATTTTATAGACCTTTGAGCCCCTTTTGCAAAGACATCAGTCTGGCCTGAATTTTTTTCTTACACTTCGTGTTACCTGTGTTTCCCACATAGATCAATGTTAAAACTCCTCTTGGATTTCTGGATCAGGCTTTGAATGATTTTCAAGCCATGTTATACAAAGGCTGCTAAAAATATGAATAATATATGTCTATTACTTCAACTCTGGAGGCCTCATTGGAGATATATAAATAGTATTTTTATATTATTTCTCTTAGATCAAGCTATGAACAGCTACTAGTGAGCATATTTTAAGACTGGTTGAATTTTTATATACTCAACAGTTGTATTTCTGCAGAGATTTAATGAAGATTTCAGTCCTTATACCCTAAATCTTTATCTTACACATTTTTAGGAGCTTTATAGGCTAGAATATTTCATTGTTCAGAAGGGGCCTGTAGGCAGTAGACATCTTTGCAGTGGTTTTAATGAGCTTTGGGTCAACTTTACTATATTCTGGGAAAATAGAGTATTCCTGGATGACAATACAAATTTAGATTTTGAGTAAAAGTAGACTTTCAAAGAAGTTAAGGCCAAAAAAGATTATCATAATAATTTCATATTCTGTTCCATATGACTCAGACTATAATATCACACACAAATGACTACATCAAACCATGTGGGAATTATTGAATGTAGCTTGGTGTAAAAGAAGATTGTAAAAAGGATTGTGGAACAAAGATAGAAAACAGTCAGAAAGAGAAAACAAATTGTTATGAGAGTGAAAGTGGAACCCCTCAAATGGCCTTCCTCAAGCACAGATGTTACAATGCATTATACATTCCAAGTTCTCCCTCTCTTCAAAATGGGACTAGGAATCATCATAAACAATACAGATTTGACAGTAGTGACAGTAGTCCAGATTTTTCTGAATGGGAAATTTCAGGGAGTTTTGCCTCTTACAAATATTAACCTGTAAGGCAGAAATAATAACTCGATACTTTAGAGCACTCCCCTATCTGGATATTGTCCAGTTTCTTACAGCATGAGACATGGTGTTGAGGACCCTCAGAAAAAAAAAATAACTTGGATCTGTTCAGAGATCTGCTTGGGAGAGGCCTGTGAGATATACTCCTGAAACTGAGTCCAGGAGAACTGGCTAATTTTAAAGGATGATCTCCTTTAAGCTTAAGAATGAACAATTCTGAAACTGACAAAACAACACAAAGGCAACAGGATGCCTGCACGGATGAACAGGTTGCTCCTCATAAGGCACAAAAGAGATATCTAAGCGGAAGCAGGGTCAGGTTACACAGCTAGCAATCAATGGCAGAGTCAGCAGTGTCACCTCCAAGGCATTATGTATCTTACAAAAATTCCACAACACAGCTACACAGTCATGAGATAATATCTTTTTTTTATTTCTTTCTTTGTGTTTTTTTCTTGTTTACTTTGCTACGCTTTAATGCCATAACTGTTCTTAAAGTCTTTTCAAAGAGTAAAATAGCCACCAGGGCCATTATCTGCAAGCAGAAAGCCCTTTAGGTGGACCAACATCACAATAAACATTCCTTCCTTCTCTTCCTAACACTTTAGCTTTCTCCTGAATATCTAGATCAAGCACTACTGATTAACCTTGAGGATGCTAGGTCTCTCAAATCATCCTAGCAACAAATTGTATTTTAACTTTCATAATAGTGGGGAAAGCTGTCTGTTTGGCTGGCATCCACCTCCCCTGTGGTATCCTGTCCATCTCCTGTGTCTTTCCCCACTCAGGCATGATCGGTGGTGCTTACAGGAAGTTATGGGGTAACTGTCAACTTCAAGACAAGCATTTATGATCAGCAGTGACACTGATAGGAGGAAACAGGTCTACTGTTTTTTGTCCTGGGCATCTTTCCTGTCTTTCCTGCAGGATGGGGAAAATAAAATTTTCATTTATCTTCTTGTTTGTTCTTGTAATGGAGATTAATTGCTAAAAGTCAAGCAACTTTTCTAATAGCCAAGAGCACTCTGATTTCTAGATCAGTTGTCTCATTATAACACAGTTATATATATAATACCTAAAATCCTCCAACAGATCCAATGGAAATAGTAAATAAATAAATTCACTCCAAGGTCCTATTTTTCTCTAAACAAAACACAATGTTTTTCTAGGATAAAAGCAAATTAAACTTGCTTGTGTTAAATAAAGGTAGCATTCTAGACTTGAAAAGTTTCTTTAAAGGGAACCCTACAATCTCAATATTAAGGTCTAAGAACCTTCCTTGATGTGATTAGAACAATTTATGTATTTGTAATTTTAGTCTCAATAGAAATAGATATTATTCCATCACATTTAATATGGGCTGCCTGGACTACTGTGGCTCCACAATGAGTATAGTCACAGGATAGCTAAATATAAATGATACCAATTTTAAGTTAGTTTAGATCAAATTCCACATTTTTCCAAGATGATTGCTTTTTTTCCCCAGTGGAAAAAAGTCTGTAATTTTACATGGTGCATAAATTCCATCATGATTTACAGGTACCCTGGCTTCTCAAAAAGACATTCTTTTTTTTGTTCATTTTTTCCCACAACTAGAAGTGCCCCTGAGCCACATGTGATTTCATGGGAGGCAGAACATTGACTTCACAATACAGATAGGGACATAACTTTAAATTACTCTAAAATTTCAGCTAACTGCATGAAGAAAATTGTTCCTAATTGGCATTCCTTCAACTGCCATCAGATTTTTTTGTTTAATACAATAGCATTTAGGAACAGTTACACTTACAAGATGCAGCAGCATCCAACATTGAGTTAGACAATGTATTATTGATAGGACTAACTAGGCATGAAGCTTAAACCAGACTAGCTGGTGAGTAGGTGACATAGCCTGGGATCCAGAGGTTTGTGAAACCATGGGAGGAGCTGGAGAGGACAAAGTGACTAGGGCTTCCCCAGCTAGCTCTGTGTGTGTGTGTGTGTGTGTGTGTGCATGTGTGCTTTGTGAGCAAGACAGTCTATACCAGCAACCTGAATGGGACTGCAGCCTCAGTTCATATGTGCACATGTCAGCAACTGGGAAGACTGGGATCCAGAGGCCAGCTGCTGGGCAGTGTCCGAGCCCAGATTTTTTTTTTATCTAATATGTACATATTGACATCTAATACATTATTTTTTTCTCACAAAAGGAGCAGTCAGAGAGAGGACCAGAATGTGCTTATATGTATTGTCTGTGCTTTTTTGAGTGCTCTGTGTCTGTCTGTGTCTTCTGTGCAGCCAGATGTGTATATACATACATGTGTGCATTATGTGTGGTCTGCATTCTTAGCCTTTCTGTAGCTTGGACCTGCCAGCACAGAAGCAATGAAGACTCAGAATTCAACAAGTTTTGAAAAGACATTTAAGCAAACATTGCAATTTAAAATTACTTTAATGAAACCTTTGTGAGATCACTGTGCCTCAATTGATGATGCAAATACAGAAATGATGTAATTATGAGTATGTAAAACAGACTATTTGCATTATATAGAAGCACTGATTTAAGTACTATTTCTCTGAAACTTTATGTAATTTAGTGAGTTTTTTTAAGAGCAAGAAAGAATGTAAATTCTATAACTAATTCTTAGTTTCTGCTGAAGTCAAACTGTGAATTCCTATTATAACTTTCACATTATTACTCAGAACTCGACTTTACAAAATCAGTAAGGAATTACAAAGTAAGCTCTGTATAATCTATCTGCAGTTGAATGACCAATGTCCTTAAGATGCACATGTAGGCTGAAAAGTTAAGATTAGTGAGAATCTGAGGGGAGAAAATTACTCTGTCATTTTAAAAAAGAGTGTCTGTGAGGCCCATTGAAAATTCTGTTTGTGGTGTTTTATTTTTTTCCTTTGTTGAAACTGATGAATACCCTAATCTTCTAAGATAAATCAAAATGACAATTTACTTTCTGTCTACACCAGGAAAGGCCATTGTAGTATTTTTTTCTTTTGTTTGTAACTACTACTCCATTAACATTTGTAGAAAACTATTTTCTGATGCATTTAGAATAGATGTTTAAATTATATTAAAATATTAATGAAAACAAAACTATGCTCTTAATTAGTTTAGATGTGGATTCTGGGTCAGGGACCCCACTGACAAGGTGGAAAGGAGCGTAACTATAAGTGACAGTACATCAGAAATGGCTACAGACAAAGCAATATGGAAATAGCTGTAGAGATATGCACATAGGTAAGCCATGGCAGGTGAATTTGGAATGATGAAGGTGGGAGCATATGACAGAAAAAAAAGGAAGTAGAAAAGCATGAAAAGATTTTTTGTTTAGCTAATAAGAATTGTTTAGCATTTAAAAATTGGCACTTTTTCAATGGGTAATAAGTAAGGATGAAATAAGAGTAATTTGTTTTAAAATATGATAAATTTTTACATCTTTAACTTTGAAGTTCTTGAGAAGAGATAAGACACAAAAATGTCCTCAGTGTTAATGTTAACGTGTTCTTCTGGGAAAGGAAAGGGAAAGGGAATAATACTTGTAGTGGCATTTACAAAAAATGACAATTCTATAATGAACTGAAATACTTTTCAGTGTTTTTGGTATTGTGAAGAAGGTTCTAAGTATGTCCAAATAAACTGCATATTCTATCAAAGTTATTTTTAGCTTATTTAAAAAACAAAAACAAACCCCAAACCAACAAATCAAATAAACCAAAACAAAGAATATGCAGTATTCATTGGTTAAGGTGAATAAAATCACCCTGGAAATGCATAAGATTTATTATTTTCCTGAAGATATCCTAAGTCTTTATTGAACACCGACACCATTCCAGGCCAAAATAGTCTTTTATATTAAGTTCTGTCTGTATTAAATAACATTGTACTGATACATGGAATCAACAAGGAAATATAAATGATTATGAGATACTTCAGTCTATGCTACCTTATATCCAACACCATTTGACCCTAGCTTTTCTCTAAGAAATAGTATCTTGAGCAAAGTAGTGAATCAAATATGTTCCAGATCAGAGTTTTATTGCAGTCTGAGGCAGCAGTGTCATCTACTATATGACTACATCTTCACATCTTCTTGCACTGTTTACATTTTTGCTGCCATCAAAGCTCTGACCCATGGCCCTTCTGCTCAAGAGTCTCTCTAGCAGTTGCTTTCATGACTCAGTTGCAGATAGATGGCATGTTGCTACATAGACTGATCAGATACTGTTCAACCACCCGATTAACAGTTCTTGCTTTTGAACAATTCTTGAATAACTATTTCGCCACTAAAAAAATTAACGAATGCGATCGTCCTGGGTTGAACCGGCAAAACGCCAACTGTCCAGGACAGAGTGAAAGGGTTCCTCCTCCCCCCAACCAACCAAGGGAAAAAGAAGAGGGAGAGAGGAAGAAGACCACTACAAAACCAGGTTTATGCTGAAACTAACTACATGTATTTATACAGAAAAGAGAAAATTAAGAGAAGACTACAATATAACACACACTTACACAAGTTATGTATAACAAGAAATAACTTCCCACTTCCCAGTAAACACAAATTCTACCATTTTAACTACAAATCATTCTAGAGAAGTCAGTTCTTCAGAGACAGATTTAAGCAGAGAGAAAAGCTAAGAACAAACATTTTACTTCCCTAAAAAAAACATGATGTTAAGCCGGTGCTCTGGGCTTGGGCCTCCCCATCCCTCCTGGGACAGCAGAGTGTCTTGCTGGGACCACAGCTGTGAAGCAACTGACCAAGCCACACCCACACACCAGCTCTTACCCCTTTTGAGATGATGCAATATGGTATGGAATACAATATTATTGGCTAGAAGAAGTCAGCTGTTAGCTAGCTCAGCCCAGCTCAAGTCAGCTGACAATTCCCAGGCCTAGCTGAACTTTTAAAACCTAAATTTAGGCCCAACTGGCCAAACCCATAACAGTGAGGGACAAAGCTCTCTATTGAGTTAATAAAGAGATTATTTTTTTCTCACAGCAAAAATCTCACTCCTGATATTGTAATGAAAACTTGATGTTCACAGTATTTTTTTTAATTCCATCTTGTTTGCTATTGGCACTGCTACTAGTCTTTCATTTATGAGTGATAAGAATGTGTTCACAATAGTTGACCTGGTCATCTTGGTGGTTGACTAGATGGTAGTGAGGTGCCAAGGCAACTGCTGCCCTAATTCTTTTGGTGATTTCCAGCTCGTCTCCTCCTTATCTGAATCCTCTATGCATCCAGATCAGTCAGGTGCTTTTTTTCTCTAAAAACTGCTTGCCCAATCTTAGAACATGCTCCGTGATTAGTTTGGATATAGGAAAGATCTCAGTAGTTCTCTTTTCTCCTATCTTTGTTATGCAAACCTCTTTAAAATTTTCAAAAAGCAGAAGCTTTCACAGTTCTTACCAGAAAACTTTAATTGCTAAAATGAAGTTATTCAAAGGATGCAAAGTGACAGTTCTGGAAAGTAATGGTTTCAGTTCTACTGAATAATACATGGAGCTCTTTGGTTTGTATTCTCCATGAGTATGAAACAGCCATGTCCAGTTGAAAATATCTCTATCAGGCAGTTCAGTCAGGAAGACACAGAAATGTTAGTCATAAGATAATTCTGGAGGATTTTCAGACCAGGTTCTCACTTGAAATTATTGCTAGTATTCGATGAAGTCAGTCTGTTTTTTCTATCCAAGGTTTGAAGACTTCCAAGGATGGAGATGACCTATTCTAGAGAGAAATTATCCTAATGGTTTCTGTTTAACTAAGAAGTCTTTCTAAAATAGAAGGGTTTATTCTAGAAAAGCCAGCAGGACCAGTGCTTCTTTGTGATGATGGTTTTGTAATACCTGTGTGTTCAAAATGCTTCATATAAACTATACATCTTCAGCATAACCAGTACATTCATCATTTAAAGCTAATTACAGGGAGAGATATTTTTATATTAATTTATCAAACCTTGATGGTTAGATGACACAATTCTAATTACCCCCGATAGAAAAATGCTTAATTTATGAACTTAGCAAGACTGAATATTTATCCCAAGTTTGTATAAACTTGTTATTCAAGTTACTACAGAAGTCCCCCACAGAGAACTGTGCAAGAATCAACATGGGGACTTAGCATCTATATGTTTCTTCCTAACTGTTTCTCTGTCTACAACTTATTCAAGAAACAGGTAGGATTCCAGCTGGAATTAGGGGTCAAAATCCTATCTTTATCACTTCTTTTTTTTTTTTTTTTTGATAATATAATGAACTCTGGTGTTTTCTTTGGACTGTCGAAGGATCAAGCCTCCATCTCTGAAAAAAAGTAGTTGTCTAATGCTGAGATATATGTCCCAGCTTAAAGAAAACCACTAATGTCACAATAGCTGGCTTGCTATATATAACCATTTTGTCTGTTTTATAGAAAGGCCTAAATTATACAGTAATGGATTAAATAGCTAACATGAAAAAAAGATGCAGAAACTCAAGGAATCTATTTTGGTTAAGGGAGGGGAGAGGTTGAAATTGAATTACTAGAATAATGTATTGTCATGCAAAAGAGATTACTACAGGAAAATTGTGGTTTGAGTCATGTTCAAGTGTATGCATCACTCCTGAAACAATTTAAACAATTTAAAAAATTTCCGTTACTCTTGAGAGGCACACTTGATACCATATAATGATTATGTATTTCAGTCATAAATTGCAAGTGATTTCAAAATAATTTCAGGTCAAGAGTGATATCCAAAATAAAGCAAACAAGTGAAGTCATTACTCTAAAAGCATAAAATGTGTGGCCTAAATGTCCTTTTGTTTGATCTGACAGAAATAATTTTTGATGGAATTAATTGCACTTGGAAATCATTGACAGGATTTGCAAAATGTACATGATAAATTTGATCTGTGACTCACTGGCTTATCAGTGTTAGTTGGGCAATATTTCTGTACTACAAAAAATACCATACACTCATATTTTGCCACCCAGTAGTCAGAAAAGTCCATTGAACAGAAATGGATCATTTTATACATTTAGAACAGGATGCACTCACTCCTTCACCCCCTGCCCCAAACATGAACTAGAATTTTTGATCCTCATTCTGCAAGGTAAATAGGGATTTTAAATTAAGTACAAAGAGAGCATTTTCGTGCCTGAAATAGAACAGTTAAAGGACAATGTGCCAAAAATGCTCCACAAACCTGTGTTCTGCACTACCTATGGGCGTGCACAGTGGAGGACTTAAATGAAAAGTCTGACACTTTAAGGGATCCTTGGTACAAGATAAACATCCTTTTGTCCAGCTTGCCCTTTCTGTCCCTATTCCTGGGTCTGCCACTGTATGTGTGCCCTTTTACCAATTTCAGGATTCATTTTGCATTGAATCCTCTACAGAATATTTTCCATGGGGTGCAGTCCTTCTAGAACAGGCTGCCCCATGGGTCACAAGTCCTGCCAGCAAACCTGTTCCAGCATGGGTTCCTCTCTCCATGGGTCTGCAGGTCCTGTCAGAAACCTTCTCCAGCATGACCCATGGCCCATGGCCTTCCCATGGGGTCACAGCCTCCTTCGGGCATCTGCTGCATGAAGAGGTCTTACAGCAGATTTTAGGGGCTGGTGTGTTTCCATAAAATGAAAACCAAGAGGTCACAGTGATTTGCGTTACAGTCATGTGACATATCTGGTTGTGCCAGTTTGCTTTACTACTGCATGTGTTCTGCATTACAGACATTAACAAATTATGTGGTGGAGAACAAGGGGAAATAGACTGTTATTGTCATGACAATGATAATATCCCCTTAGGAAACATTAAAATAGTTCTGTTCTTTTTGGGTTACCATAATTCTACATTCAAACATTTTTTTAATGAATCTGATCTAGACCAGCAACATGTTTTCTTCAAATTTCCATTCTATCTGGGAAAAGAAAGAATGTCCAATAAAACATTTTTCATTCAGAACAACTTGTCATTTACAGTGACTGTTTCTGTAACATATTTTTCTTTTCATGTCAAACGTAACAATAGGAATTCTTCTAAGTTATAATAGACTAAGAAAAATTGTAAAAAACTCAAAAAATTGAGTCATAAGGACACCCTTTAGTTTATGAGATGTAGAGTTGTTAATTGCAAGTCAATATGCAGATAAATAACAGGACTTATAAAATGACATTAACATACACTTGTTACTAATTTTTTTCAAAATGTCCTTTTAAAAATATTAAAATATGATAATTCTCCTTTCTCTCTTCCTCTCTAAAACTGTTTTATTTTTGTTACTTTTACAGTAATTTGTTACATTAATAGTAATAATAGCAATCATTGGCCATAGTTGCAACCTTGAGACTGAAGATAATGAAAAAAAAATATTTTTTCCAAATACAAATGATAAGTGTTTATAGTATTAATTTTAAAAAGAAAGTAATGGATTGAAAAACCATTTCAGAATCTTCAAAGCAGTTAAGACTGCAAGGAAATTTGTACAAGAAGTCTGATACTACAGTGAGAATTAGACCACATTTTCTCCTAAACTAGTGATTGGCAGGCAGGTAGATGCAAAAATACATAAATAAAATTAATTCGTATTAAGGTTTAGTTCAGTTATATTTTCCCCCATATTTTGTGTCTCCAGCATTCATAGATATATTTCTTCTTGGTTTAGTCATATATTCTAGATGTTCCTATATGAATATTTGTGTCTGTATGTTCAGTCATTTCTTGAACAAAATGTGGGATCAATGTAGACATTCACAGTCAATGCACTAAATGACAGACATTGAACTAAAATTATCTTCAGAAAAATGCAGACAACATTTCAGGATGTTGAGTTAATTATGGAAATTGCCATAAGATCATAGATAGTTTGAGGAACCCCTTTGCAGCTATTGTCTGCTCTAGTCTCCATCAAAGCATCTTTTGATCTCTCTTTGGAAGCTGCTGCAAGTCAATAACTCAAAACAAAAAGCAACAGCTCCAGAACTTTTTTCACGTTTGCTTGAAAAAATTACTTTGAGAAAACAAAACTAAACAAAACCAAAACAAACAAATAAAATAGTGATAACAATTAGACTAGTGAGAATACAGACATCAACCCATTAATCAACCCATGTACAATTTGATTTGAAAGATGTAAAAAAAAATAGGCAAAATAACTCTTTTTTTTTTTTGTGATGTTCTAGATTGGGTAGGTTGAAAACATGAATAAGAGAGATTTCTTTAAATTATTTTTTTCCCCCAGTAAACTATTTTGCTAGAACAAATCTATTTTTGTTCATACAGTGCTGAGTTTCCCTGGGCTCCAAAGTGAGCTGGAGAAAACATGAGTTGCCCAGAAAGAAAGAAAAAACCCAAAGGGTTGTTTATTACTTCCACGCTGCTTTTGTACAAAATGGCATGCAAGATTTTGTTCTGCTCCTGTATCAGCAAAACTGTCAGGGGTTTAGGTAAGCAGAGGAGTAATATCCATATTATTCTTATGATCATAATTAGCATTTGTGTTGTTTTCCCACTTAATAAGAGTCTGGACATGATGACATAGAACCTGAAGATTATTTATTATGAAAATGCCACTGCTAACTCATTTCAGATTAATTTCATTTTTATAGATCTTATACTTTAGTGCTTCTCATTGTTATAAATGCTCTCATTTTAATAATTTTTAATTGAAATGTTCAACAACAGACTTTATATAAAACCCTTGTGCCATAGCATTTTTTCTTTTTTACTTTTTAAATTAAAATGAAAACAACATTCAGTAAGAAAAAGATGAAGTATGCTATTTTTTTATAATTTATGAAATGCATTAGTTTTCATGAATATGGTTAAATATTTGTATCTTGCTGTCCTTAAACACCACAAAATTGCTATCAGGACTTCTGTAGCATTTTAAATGTATACATATATTACTATATAAATAGCAATGTGTTTTATTATAAAATTATATATTATTTTAAATACTAAAACTACATGATGTATCAATTTATAGTATATATTATAAATGACCTTATATATTTAATTTTTTATTTTAAAATGGGAAAAATCATCTTATTCAGAATAAGTTAATTTTAATATAGAACAGGGCATAAAACCAGGAAATTCCATAAGTGATCATGGAAGAAGGAGAAAGTGTATTTGTGATAATATAAGTTGTCGTCATTGTCTTATAAAGAAAAGATTTAGCTTGAAAAAATATGGGAACATCTGTATTGTACTTTGATCCATAAAGTACAGCTGGTCTAGGCAGAGAAAAGCTCTGCTGCCAGATTTCAACAGAGTTGTTCTGTCTAGGACAAAACACTTATATCATTTCCATGCTGCTTCCAAATCTGTGCCAAGAGCAAAGTGGCTTTAATGAACCAAGAAATCCTAGCCAGTGCTGGCTAAATTTTACAAGCATCAAATTATTTTGGGAATAAGCAACCAAAGAATAAGAGATATATCATCATGTTCAGCAAGGTCTTACTGAAAACTGAGGGTGGGATAACAAACTCATATTTTCTGTCTGTTCATTAGCCTATTTATAAGACTGAAGGATGGACAAAGAAATATTTGAGAAGAAATACAGTTTAAACTTCTAGGGAGCATTTTCGAGTGCTTTTGTTTTACTCTGAAGAGAAGATTAAACAGACAAAGAGGGCGTCGAAAGCTCAAAAATCAAAAGAATTTCTGGCCAGCTCTAGGTCTCTGCTGATTACAAAGGCAGTTTGCCTCTTCAGGAATGCAGCAACACACATGAAATCTGCAGTTCACTACAGTCAGTGTGCAGAGGTTTGTAACTGTGGTTTATTTTCCAAATAAGCTTATTTTGGAAATAAAGGCTACTTGAGTGTTTTCTGGTAGGGTGCAAGCAAAGGTCTCCTTTCCTTTTCCTCAGTCAGAGGTTGTGCTCACCTTGTGGGTAAGAAATTATGTGACCTTGATCAGAAACTTTCCATTCAGTTTGATTCACTGCTGTGCCTTGAGGAAGCTGACAACCAGACAGCTGCCATAGCTTTTCATTGTCTTCTAATTATGAAAACTGAAAGCTTATAATTAAGTTCAAGCATAGTAAGACAGCTTTTAGAAAGCTTACCATGTTATACCTCCCAAATCTATTTAAACAAGATGAAGAAATAATATAGCTTTGTGTTTATTATATAGCTGAAAAATTAAATGTTCTGCAGTAGTCTTAGTCTTATTCAGCTCTTTTACAGTACACAAGGAAATTCTTACACTTCAGTGTAAAAATTCAGATGTAATAACATTCAAATGCATTGCTCAGGGCACAGTATAGCTGCATAGTCTAAACTCTGTTTTTCAAAAATGAAAGGAAATTCTTTCAAAATGCAGTTTATCTACAAAATAGTCAGATACACCTGCATGTATTTTATTGTCATTATTGAAGTATTTATGTGAATGAATTCCACAGGAAAATCCAACTCAAAACCAATAGGAAAAATTTCAGATTATAGCTGAAGGAAAAAATAAGTCTTTGCATTTCAGAAAATGCCAGTTTTTATATTCTTTAAACAGACTGACCAGGTGTGTTCTCTCTGGACCCAGTCTCTTGAATGTCACTGAGTGACCCATGGGAAGTAAAACATTACAGTTCAAAGAAACAATACTGCTATATTGTCCTACTAGCCTCAGGCATGTTTCTGCTGCTTTCATGCTTGTATGACAGCCAAGTTATTCTGGGAATCAAAAATTTAGTTCCAGATTGCTGCTTTTACCTGCTTTTTTTCTTTTTTTTTTTCTTTTCTTTTTTAATCCAAAATATATCTAATATTTTGGAGGATAATGCCAATATTTTGAAGAAAATTATTTCCACAGTTATACAAATAAATAAAAGTAACTCTCGGGGTGGGGGGGGTGGGGGCCAAGTGACGTTTGCAAAAACTCCTTTTACTCTATGTGATAGTTAAACCCAAGCTTGTTCCTGGTAACCAGATGTAACTATGGAGGGGCTTGTCTCCTAGGTAGTCCTCACCCATTCTTTTTCCCCTCCCAAGGGATAAGAGACAGGAGATAAGTAGTTTAGATCTCTTCAGTTTCCGATGAGGGTGGAGGGCAGAAGGCTCTCTCAGCTGCTGCTCGGTCCCTTATCAGAGCCACACAAAAGATCAGGAAAAGGGCATGAGTGAGACCCCTCGCATGAGAGAAAGGGGCTAGTTTTCTTCTAAGAGTGGTGGTGGGATTGTGTTGTACTGGTTTACTTGGTAGGGGGGTAGGAGTGTTCTTTTGTATCCATTGGTTTGGGGGTTTTTTGTTTTGTCTTTTTTGTCGCTCCTGTTTTCCCTTTCCCTTTCCCCCTTCCCTTTCCCTTTTTCCCTATTGTGGGTGCAACTTGTATACATATAATTGTAGACATTTAGAGAATATACATATATATATATATATATATATATATATATATACTGACTTGGCTCAGCTTCTTTCAGGCTCTTTTTTTCCCCCCCTTTCCTTTTCCCTGTTTTGAGGAGCAGGAGGAGAAGGTGGGTGGGGGTGGCGGCTCGAGCTGGAGGCCACGACAAAACCAAGACACTCTAGGGCTATGAGATAAGCAGTTGATATTTCTTTGCCACTAGCTAAAATCCTGAGTAATACACTTCCAATTTCATGTATTTATGTATCAGCTGTGAAGCAAGACAATTGTGTAGTAACTTGGCCTCTTTTGCAAAGGTGGAGCAGAAAAGCTTAGAGACAGTACATCTGACATAATAAAGTGCAGAAGTCCAAGGAGGCACACATTTCAGGAAGCCTGTGAGCAGTATGTGGAAATATGGAGCAGCCTGGAGGTCTGATAAGCTAGTGAAGGGGTAAAAGGAACTTAGGTCTGCCTGGGAACTCTTTAGGAGCTGTGGGACAGCCACAAACTTGGGAATGAATTGAGGAAGCAGTAACCAAGAGTGAAGGATCGATAAAAAGATATAAGTGAGAAGTGAGACATCGAAGCCAGAGGGGATGTCAAGAAAGAGAAGTCAATGGCAGGGAGATGCCAGTTGTGCACAAACAGACAACAACTTCTCCCAGGAACCAGCACAAGTCCAATGAAATGTGTTCAAAGAGCCTCATTGTCTTTGGCAGTCTTTGGATAAAATGAAGATCTCTACGGTAAAGCTTAGTAACTACTTCCAAATTCAGGGAATACAGGCAGCATTCAAGTCCAGAATGCTAAGGATATGCATCTTCATCTGGAGTAAATTCCCCATACTGATACCACTTCCAAAAATGATCAAGAGACAGACAAGGAATGTTTGCCTCACAGTGTCCTCCTAACAGACATGAATGTTACTTACGTACCTTTTGGTAAATTCAAAGTAGAATGCCTAACAAAGGCATTACATACAAGGGATTTCATAGCATCTTGTACTCTTGTACTGAAATTAACTAATTTTCTTGTCAGAAGAAATGTTGCACTGTACAGGTTATGACCTTGCTAGCTTTTCCACAGTTCTTCACTATGTCTGCAGGGAACTCTTTGCTGAAGAACTAGCTCAGATCTTGTTAGAAAGAGAGACTGTGCAGATGCATGATCTGTAAGCGTGCTTATGCTGCACAGCACATAAATCCCCTTTGTTTCATCTAACCAAATGTAATTATGAGTTGGGTTTTTTTTTGTTTGTTTGCTGGTGGGTTTTCCTTTCCCCCAGGTGTGGCTTACAAGAGATGGAGTCACAGGATAAAAGGGCAGCTTCAGAGAAGCTGATAGGTTTCTCTACTGATAATAAGATTTTTTCCCATAAGAATATTTTAAGCTACAGTACTCAGGATGAAAATAAATCATAAGTTCTTTTGACTTTCATGCAAAAATAATTCTGCCAATTTCTGTTTCTCAAGGTTACAGACAAAAAGATGAAACCCAGATATTAAAATATGATTTTGCACATACGTTCTTTTTATCAAATTGCATTGCCAACATTTTCTTGTTCTGAACTCTGAGGTTCATAGTGCAGATTCAAACTTGAATCAAGTCATTTTTATGTAACAGTTTCACTTAATTAGGTTATACCAATTTTAAAAAATATCACCAAGTTCATTTTCTCAGCAATGTTTTTCTGCTGGTTCCTGAAATTGTTCAAAGTAATTTCAAAGATTGCACAGAAGCATTTCCATGGAAGTCTGCAAGATTTCTGCCCTCTAAGTTTCTTTTCCAGAATCAAAGTCTAACTCTAAGCAGGTAAGAGGCAAATGGTACCTTAGGATAGAAAGCACAAATGTAATGAGGTCAGTGATAATGTCAGAGAAGTTATTAATAGTTTTCTGTATGCAAAAAATCATCTTTAGGAACTAAAAGCAAAAATTTCTCCCCAGATTGTTAAAATATGATTTTTCCTCTTCAGAGGTTAACTAGAAGTTGTTGCTGCTGCAGTTGCTGCTCATGTGGGGTTTTTTCTCCTCACATAGAGCTAGCTACTTGTTTGACAGATGACTGCTTCAAAGAGGGAGACACAGCAAGGGGACTTATGGCTCATTCACAGTTGGATGAAGTTAGAGACTTTTTTCAAACATTTGAATTTAGGCAATATATACTAGCAGTGTACACCTGTCAAGTGTTATCGAGTACTTGATAGAGCTGATATACTATAGCTGTGCTTTCACTGCTGTCAGCTATAACCATATAGTTAATTTACTAATATAGGTATTTTGGGCTTTATTCTTTTTTACTGTGAAAGAACAAAAATCAATCTAGTCATCACTTTCAGTTCTCCTTTGTACAAAAAAACACCCCCAAACCAATAGGAACTAAATACTGATCAGTATTCTTCAGCTTCTGCTCACAAATCATTCTTTCTAAAGAAAAGTAACTTGAAATTATGCTGTAGGGGCTCATTAGCATATTTAAGAAGTCAACACTTGTGGCCATTTGAATGAGAAAAGTCTAATGATTTGGGACTTTCATAACACTTCAGATGATGTACTTCCTGACTATAATCATCACCATTTTTTCTCCTCAGTAGATATCTCTCAAACATTCATCTTCAGAATAAATCGAAAAGAAACAGCAAACATTATCACATTATTAAAAGTGAAAATACAAAGTCCTAAAAAATGTTTAAAACATAAAATTTACAAAAAATGACGTTACAAAGGATTTGGTTGTGGTGGCTTCATTCTTTTTTTAGTCTTAGCATGTGAAAAAGAACCAAAAACTTAAATAGTCAACAATGTATCACAAAGAGATTTATGATTCGTCAGTGCTTTACACTAATGCAGGACCTGCTTTTCTGTATGTCTGAATAAATGACACATTCTTCACTTTTTCCTGAATCTGTGAACATGAGAGCTCTACAACTCTTTAGAACAATGGAAAATTTTTCTCATAAGGGGAAATGATGTATCCTGAAGTTCTCAATGGATCATCTTTAATGTTTTTTCCCGTATGATCCAAAAAGATTTGCTGTGTATATATGACAGTCTCTACATATCTCTTTACAGAAAATTTTCTTTCTTTACAGAGAGATGATACCTACTGACTCGTGCTCATTTAAGAAAATAGAAGCAAATGCATTATAATTTTAGTATCAGTTATATGTAAGGTGGCCTCTTACTCCTCCAGCAGGAATACATCGCTTACTAATGAAGAAGATAAGGGTCCATTTGGGAAAATAAACTCTAAAAATGTGTTAGGGAAATTATACTCTTAACATATAATCATACAGTTCAGTAAATCATCATAGATGAAAAAGTGGAAAAAATGTATTTCTGCCCCTTGTCCATTTTGGCCTCCCATTAATGTCCAAATTTGAGATTGTCATTCTTTCAAAACAGGGTGCAGGAATGTGTCTGGACACAGCTATATAAAGAGCAGGTGACACTAATAATAATTGAGATATTCAGCTGTATTGTTGAAAGCTCCTGGCTAAGAAAATGTGACTAAGACTAAGACTGGAAAGATCCTGGAAAATTAATCAGCTGAAAAGTAAACAGAAGTGCTATACAACTCCCATAACAAAGACACAATTATTTAAAACTGCACAATATACATCAGTGTACACTTATCAGCTTGCCATGACAGTCACAGATTCTGAGTTTAATTTAGATAAATATATTGGGAAAGAAGTGTTTTCAACTGGCAGGTAAGACTGTTTTCAGTTCAGATAAATTGTTCCATCAAATAACTTATATTGACAGCCTTGTGAGGAAAGAAAATATGCTTGTGAGCTGAGAGTACAGTTGGGATTGGATTTTATTTATTTAGATATTTCCATATCAGGTGGCAAAGCCATATGTTTTGAGGGTTCATTCTGCTGCTAGCAGCAACCTAGATTATAGCATGTCTGAGTTGCCTAGGCTGCAGTATATATCTTTTGAAAATATGAATTGTACAAATAATAGAAAATACCTTATTGCTTTTAAGCTGCTGCACGAAGTCATATAAGATTGTGGTACTTCTCGTCCAATCATTTTCCAGACAAGCCAAAATAGTAGCATTGCTGCTCCCTTTTTCTGTTTCCCTCTTTTTCTTTCTTAATTTTTCTGTGTGAACCACATTTATTAACCATGTTTATCAACAAGAAAACAAAACAAAACAAAAAGTAAGTAGTTAAATCTTAGGGAAAAAACCTCCAAACAAATGCTGCAATTAATTTTTTTCTTAATTTCGTCATCTTATTTTCACATTATGATATAGTCTGTAACTGTCTCATCATGTGTTTTTAGTGGGAATATTATCTGGCTTGGTGAAATAATTGTGTAAATATTTTTGTCGCTATTTTTAAAAGAAATTGAAAAATCAGAGTTCTGTCATAATGGCATCTACCCTTTGTTGCAAAACAAGGTTATTAACCTCTGTATAAGCCAGCATATAAGGTAGCTAAAACACATCAAATGTCTCTTTCAAAACCAGACACCAAGAGCTGTACCTAGATAAAACTCTTGGGGTCATTTCAAGATTATGGCAGGATCCATGTCTTAGAAAACTTATCTTCATCAGCTTGTTTTTTCTGTTGTATAAAGGTTTTTGTATACCATTTGCACTGTGTCTGTATTTCTGTTATTTTCCATATTTAGGCTAGTTTTCAGGAACAATTTGCACACACCAGTGTAGCCCACCATCCCAGTTAGGTTTCAGTGATCTCCGGCCTCCTAGTCCAAAATCTTTTTAACCTTTTGATAGTTACACATCTATTCTAAGTTTCTCTTAACCCACCTTCCTCTGACTGCAGTTGAACTCCTTTTCCAGGCACAGGTTTTGAAACTTTGCAGATACCTTCAGTGGATGGTTTAACTTTCAGTTGGATTTGAAATACTATATTGGAAAGCAGAGAGGACTGACCAGTGGAAAAGAATCTCACTACCAATTAAATTATTTAGAAGTCCCTGAACTGTAGTGGCCTAGTCCTTGAATAGCACAGACTGAAAGATCACATTCAGATCTTCAAGGTTGATTCCTTAGCTTATAAACAGGCTTTTGTCTTTTAAGTGCTATAAGCATCTTATAGTTTGCTAACGGCAAACCTTTTATTTGTACCTTAAAGAATCATGACTCAGTAATCATAATAAACAATAATCTTCCTCACAGATGCATAGAATAATTTAGGTTGGAAGATAAATTTGGAGATCATCTGATTCTACTCCAGCTTATCCAATTCTTCTCCACTTAGGAATTGTGTGAACATTTGCAGACAAAGACTTTCCATACCAACATCCAAGTTACTAAAGATACAAAACTGTGTCCTCCATCATGCTAATTCTATGTATCAGCACAAGTTACAGTGGGATAACCAACCTTCAAACTTCTTTTGGAAGATTGTCTTAACCTTCAAACCCGTGGTATAAATTTCATTTCAGACACCCTATCATAGAAACTAGTTATTATGCCCTATTTACATACTCTTTGTGTTGCATCTCTATCCCCACATCCCCAGGGTTAAAAATTCCAGTAAGGCTTGTGAAGATTCGAGACTTCATGAATAGGATACAATATCCTTCATCTTTGTTTCACCTTTTTCTTCCATGAATAAATTGAAGTCAAGAAATTTTAAATTGTCTGAAAGTTATCTAAGAATTTTAGCCTGGCTGGAGTTTGCCTTTATGTAAAGCAAAGCTGTCTAGAATACCTGCCACAAAGATCTGAATTATCCCAAGAAAGCCTTGGCACACTGGGAAACTAAACACTCAGAAAATATTTCATTTGCATCCGCCTATGGTTCTACAAACCTTGGTTCTTCAAAGTATAAAATAATGCTTTCATGGTGGAAGATTAACCTCAGCTTTATAAAAAAATTAAAACTGAAAATTGTATTAAAATTTATGAAATCTGTCCCTGATACTGGTGAGAAAATCATGCTGAGCAAGGTATCTACAGCTTGGAAACAGGAACATTTACAAATATCTGACTTCTCTCCAATCTTTTGATGAAAGACTTTCAAGAAACCATTTCTATCAGAGTGCTTGTTATTCAAACATAAAAAGTAGATAATACAATATAAAGGTTTCAGAGACATCAGAAAACAAAAAGCTTATTATACTTTTTTCCTTGATGTAAAGGTAAATCTAGCCAACTGGTCTGTGTAGAACTGTCTAACATGTATAGCACTGGTTATACAAATATCCTTAGAAAAGTGGCCATCCAGACAGTATGTCTAATAATTTAAGGTTCCTGGAATGTTCTAGAACTGGACAAAAAAACCATGAAAACAAACACCTTCAAACCACAGTTTGTCAATATCTCTATGAAAAGCAAAAATGTACTGATTTCAATAAACTTTGTAATTCTGAAATGCCAAAATAAATTGTTTAGAGATTTTACTTGGATAGCATAAAAAGATGCAACTATATTTAAACATATTGACTCATCTAGGATTAGTATCAGAATATCAGTTGAATAGAATATATAAATATAAATTCTTTAGTGCATCATTTCCCATTCTATAAAGAGAATGTTTTTATGTTTCTAGTTGGAAATATTTTCAGAAATTTCAGATACATTTCAAAATCCTAATTATCAACAAAAATAACTTTTAGAATATCTGTTTCTTACAAAATGAAGTTCCAATCAATTTTCACAGCTGCAAGTTGTGATGGAATTAATAAGAGCACATGGAGGGAAGAATGTACTGAGAATGATTTTAATTGCTTTCTCTTACATCTGCATGTCCATGGAGTACCTTTTGTCCATGACATCTGAATGCTGAAACACTTCTAGGTCTTATAAATCCATTTGGTTGCTTAACCAGTTTTTCACTTTACACTTATTGAGAACATGTACACTTTCCTTGGCAATTCTCCAAAGTAATTATCTATGAAGAGGGCAACTTCCAATAAAGTCACTCTAATAACCAGAACTCCAAGACACACGCACACATGTTCTGAATGAAGGTCTGGACTCACTTTTTTTCTCATTACCTTCATTGCATCAAAAAGACCATTAGTAACAAAATATGGATAATGAAAACTGAAGGTGAAAACCCTTCAGCTGCTTTTAACACACTGAGAAGTGAAAAATATTGAAAATAAATTGGAAAAAGAAGCAGATCTGACATACTTCTTGGAATAAGACAGAAGTAAAGAAAAACATGTCTTGACTGTGCAGCAATGGGGAAGAACACTGGAAGAGGATTTGACAGAAGTATTTGACAAAACTTTCCACATGAGAGTAAGTGCTTTTAGCAATGTCCTGAGTGGAAAAAAAGGATTCAAAAATCATCTTGAGCTCTTAAAACTCTGTTGTGTGTAGCTGTCACTCTAAATTACTTCTATTTGTTCTACATGGAGCAGCTGGAAGTAAGATAATGGGTACATATTGTGACATGGGATATTTCTGAACTTAATCTAAACTTATTTTCACACACTTTCATACAGAGAAGGACTGCTCTCCATCCTACTGATTCTGTTCTATTCACCATGGTCTGCAAATATGGACAAGGGGAGACATTTAGGGACAGAGAAATTACTTTTTCATTGATTAATTTTTCTTATAAAAGATATCAGTTTTCCAGACAAACTCCTTAGTCTTAATATTAAGCTACTGTGGTTAATATATTCCTTTACCAAAACTCTGTTCTTTTCTTTCTCAGTGTTTTCACGGAATCACAGAATATGTTGAATTGGAAGGGACCCACAAGGATCGAGTCTAACCTCCAGCCCAACAAGACCATCACCAAGAGTCACACCATGTGCCTGACAGCATTGTCAAAACTCATCTTGAACTCTGTCAGGCTTTGTGCTGTGATCTCTTCCCTCCAGAGCCTGTTCCAGCACCCAACCACCCTCTGGGTGAAGAACCTTTTTCTAAGACCTCCCCTGAAATGATTGAATTGATCAGATGTAAGCAATCATCCTATAGTTGTAAATCTGAAAGGGTGTGTTTAAGTGAATACACATGGAATTTTAGGAAGAATGGCACTTCCATCATCTACTGAGGCATCTGCAGCACAAAATAGATCCCAGATAAGGAGATCAGAGCTCCCAAATATACCCTGACATCCCAAAGCTTTAACAGTGGCTAAATTCTCAAAAACATTAACACAGGAACTTTGCTAGCCTGTATTACCTTGATGAACAAATGCAGTGAGTGATTATGATGTTTGGTCAAATTTTGTATACTCATACATGCATACACCTGCACATGCGTGTGTGTATATGCATACACATACCTGCACATAAACACAGACCTACCTGTGTAAGTTTGCTCTGTAATTTTAAAATATGCCTCGAAACAGGCAAGGCCTGTTCTGGAGGATCTATGATTCCTTTTCTGTAAATAAAAGGTCATATCCATTTAAATTAATTCCATTGATTTGTCTTCAAAAGCATGTAATCCCTTGAAGAGGAGAATGCCATAAATATTTATATGTGCTAAAATTATTACTTGGGATGTTTCATTTGATGCCAAAGGAGTTTTTGTTCTGATTTTCACATTTTGTAGATTTTAGGAACACAGTAGGTGTAGATTTTTAGGAGGTTAATATTTCTAACAGTTTAAGTTTAATGCCTTTCTATCACTACCCCTGTCCCAGAACAGGGAGCTCAAATTCCTTTAGTTAATTAATCTTGTTTAGACTCCTTTCCAAGGTAAAGAGCTGAAGGATATCAGAAGGCCTACAGAATGAAACATAAACACAGGTCAGAGTGACCCAAAAGCCAGAACTGGATGAACTCCAAGAGACCTTTGTGTGCCTGAGGAAGAAGAGCTGATGAAGACAGAGGGTCCTGACGACCCCAGACCCAATTCCAGGGGGTTGGACCAGGGGTGAAACCGGGGCTGAACTGAGAAATGTGTAAAGCAATGATTGGAGGGATCTTATTATAAAAGCCATGGAAACAAGAACTGGAACACATGCATGTCATCCTGTATTCCTGTGGGCTGTAGGCCCTGTGTTATTAAAGGACCTTTACTTTTTATCTTACCCTACACTAACGTGGCTCGAAGTCCTGTTTTTGGGGGGAGGGGTCATTCATGGTATCACATTTAAGAATGAAAGAGAAGGTCAAAATTTAACATCTTAGAAACTGTGAGAAAATTGCCTAAAGAAACTATAATGAAAAAATTAAAATATGAAATCAATCATGATGAAATATCACTATTTACCAGCACAGATGGGATACTATATTATAATAAACTATATTGAATTCAGTGAATTTATTATAGGCAAAACAGTAGTGAGAAGCCAAAACAACAAAAAAGTGAAATGGAGAAACTCAAATTTGCAAAACAATATGATAAAACCCAGCTTGCTCAGATAATGTCTCTAAGAAATTTTGAAAAGAACAGAGATTCAAGTTTTAGTTTCTGAGTGATTCTGATTTCAGTCATGAAAGAATATGATGTTCTTCAAACATAAAAAAAAATTAATCTGTAGGGTGTTTTGGCCTTTAAATTTCTTAATCCCTTCTAACTATCTTTTTCCTGCTTCCTGATCTGAAAGACAAACTCCGAATTATTGATTCAGCATTGTCTAAATGCTTTACTTGGAGATGGCTCAGCGTTACAGTAAAATTACTTTTTACCTCCAGTGCCTTCTGAGAGTGGCATCTTCACAGTCTAGGCTTTGATGAAAGGAACTTGTTGACCAGATTGCTTCTATTTCAACTCTTCTGTAGTCTTTCATCTCAACCATTGCCTATTTATAAATCATGGTTCACAGGCATAAAAAAGGTTTTGGCTGTCCCATATTATGAATTTCAGGTCAACTAGATGTACTGACTCAAAACACCTTGACGAGATTCTGCCAAAAGAAAATCTGAGTATTTTACCAAATTAAGGAAATAAAATTATAATATTTAGGATTGAAAAAACACAATTTACTGAAGCCATGTTTTCTATTTTAATCATCTTATTTTTAATAGAAAATCTCAGTGTTCCAGTTATAATAACCAGTAGAACAACATCTCTACTATCATAATTTCATTTTGTAAATTATTAATATAGTTTTTGGTTTTTACCAAAAGTAATTCTATTACAAGATTTACAACATAGGATACTAGAAATCAAATAATTCTGCCAAATAAATATTTTCTGTTAATTCCTCTCATTCTGTGTTCCCAAAATCCCCAAATTGTTTCTGTTTTACACACTGGATCTGTTTAGACCACGAGACTCTGAAGGGTGCATCCTTACTTTTGGACTTACTCAACATGGAAATATACCAACTAACTAATTCCCTCCATTAACGAACATATTATTGTACCTACAGTTCGAACCACACCTGAAGTTTAAATCAAATTGCAAAAACCAGGCTCCAAGAGAATCTCTGACATTTTGATAGTTTAGTAAACATCTAAACATTTTTAGAAATTTGGTATTCTGTATGAGCACTCTTCCTCTGGCATTCATGAATTCCCTTAAATTGAAGCAGTAATCCCTATGAAACTTACTCTGTTTTGTATGACATCCATATCAGTTTGACTATAAAGCTATAAAACATTTCTGTCTTGTGTTTCTTTCTGTAATTCCTTTATTCAAGCTGAAAATATAATTAATTTTTTGCTTTTACAACTTTCTTTAGAAAGATTTTGAAAATAACAGAAGGTAAGGTTTCATCTTTTGTTTATGCTCTCTTACCTGAAATTGTTTGCCTACAATCTGTTGAAAGAGATAGTGACATCAAAATACTGAATCTTCTGGGATAAATTGTTTTCCATTCACTGAGACAGGCCTCATTCTTATTTTACTTCTGTTTAGAGATGAAAGTCAGTCCTTATACCAAGATATTTAAGGATAATGACAATCAATAAGGGTTGAAGAATTTGAGTGCAGGCTGTTCACAGCAAACATCTCTTAGAGATTAAGGCATGTTGAGTGAGAAATGGCAAATAAAAAAGTTGTACTTTACATTATTCCTTTTTACAAAGCATTTGGATTCCAAAGGTCCATTCAGCTTGCATGTCTCTGTGACCCTATTACTTGGCTTCTCCAACAGACAGCACAGAAATCATTAACAGTAAAACACAACATTACTAGTGTTTTTTGGACAATATTTTTCACCTCATTATTGTGATATACTGAAGAAACTTTAAAGCTGCATTAATCCAAATACTGCTACAAACTTCACAGATATTACCTTTCCTTAAAACTGGAAATTTGACTACAACGTATTTAAATATGACAATATCTTAAGATTTATCTGTTTATTAGTCATGATATTACAATAAAGATAGACTGTCCTCACTATCTTTACTCCATCTGAATTTTTTTATTGGTATTTTGCTGGTATTAACTTTTCCCTTTTCCTTATAAAAGACAATGTATGGAGTTCCACACACAGAACTGAAAGTAAACACAGATAATTTGGACGAGGAAAAAACAGGAAAAGAAAGAAAAGAGTGAGTAGATGTAGAATGAATGAGAAGAGAAAAATGAGTGAATTAGAAAAACACAGTTAATTTCTTCCCTCATAAATTAATAAAGTATCACATTTGCACTTCCTAATATGTCCACTTAAAACAAACAAATGAAGCAAAACACACAATCCTGATAAAGAACTCCCCAAAGAGGAGTTTGCTTTTGTTTCTCTTTAATATATCCCCATTGTTGTTACAAGTAGACTATGAGGTTGATAGGCCCCATCCTACCATAAACTGAGCACCCTCAACTGGAGGACTGAGTAATGAACTGTAATTCAGCAGACAATGTAGATATTTATGATAGACTCTTACATTTGAGTTAGCCATACTGTAGTATCTGTGTTAACAGAGAAATTATTTGTGCTGGTAATCCATCTTGCATGATTCAAATGCAAGATGAATTGCATACTTGCATACTAATGCTCTGCCAGTGAATATACTTTGTACCTGACTTACAGTCAGAATGACTTAGAATGAAGCATTTTGAGTGTCTCTCTCTTCCTCCAGTGTAAACCATACTGAACTGTGCAACCTCATATGATCTACAAATGAAAAAAATTAATTATTAAAAGGAATATTTTAATAGGATCCATTTATTTAAAGTGCTCATTGAATTTCTGCCCCTGTTAGCCTGTAAGATTATTTCTCTTTTTAAAAAATCTAACCTTTTTAATGATTATCTGCTGTAATGCCTGTTGTTATGGCCCATAATAATGTAACTTCATTATGTCATTTTTGACTGGAACAATGAAACACACTTTGGAAATGCTTGGCACAAAGAACAGGGTTATAGACTTATGCTGACTTCCTACTCTACTCTTGGGGGCAGATTGTTTAGGGCTGTTCTCAGATCAGACCTGAAGCTTTTCCATATTATTGCTGTCCTCTCTTTTATTTAAGGCTGTCAAAGCTTTCTCTTGATTTTCTAATCTCTTTAATTTTATCATAATGAGTTAGTTTTATTTTGCGGAAGAAATCCTCATGTGACTTTTAAACACAGGAGAACCATTTTTCAACATGTTCAATTTTGATAGCACTAAGAGGAAGTCACTGTACTTTGGGTCTCCTACTTCCATACACAGAGTAAAGGTCAACACTTTCATATTTGAGTGCCTATCATTAGAATTTTAGAGTGTAAAGTATTTCTTCTAGATTTTACATCATAGTAAGAAAAGAGCTTGTTCCAATTAGACTGAAGAATCCAGCTGCAAAAACTCCCAGCCAAACAAGTAATTATTTTGCTCTCTGGACTCATTCTTCTGCAAATTTTATATTATTGCTTGCCTCTAGACTACATTTTTGTTAAAAAAAAAAGTTTGAATAAACTTTTCAAAGACAAATACTAGTTTCAGTGTTTATTTTGGAAAATACATTAAAGTCCAGATAAGGAATGCAAAACATCTGAATCGGATGCAATTTATTTGGATTTAATTCCATTAGTTGTACTTCCATTTGCATTGACTGAAATAGTGAGCTGATACACAGATATTTCATAATAATCAGACAACTATATAGTGTGACTGTTTTATATTAACATAACTAAAAAGCTGTGAAATTGGCTCTAAATTGAGTAAGCAACTGTGTTTGATTGTGATTTTTGATAATTAGCTGTCAGGTGTTTCAATAAATGCTAAATATTCTTTTACCATAGAAAATTAAATTTCTATCATACTGCCAGTTTTTCCTTAGATGAACAAGACTACATAATATAGACTCAGGATATAAAAACTGGTGTCATAATGAAAAACAGAGCAAATAAAATAAAGTGTTTTAGTATCATTTCAATACTCATATTGAGAGCACCTAGGAAAATCATAGACAATGTCTAGACTTTCTATGTCCAGTCTTATAAAAAAAAAAAGCCAAACTTAAGTGCTGCACAGGAAATCAGTGAGTTAAAAGTGTAAGAAAAAGAAGCAAGAGATGGATTTATATCTTATCATCATACTCATTCTACTCATATTATTTCAGTATAATTTTTCCCAGCGATGTGTTCTCAGCACATCACAAAACTTGAGATGCTTTCTATACAACCAATAGTAGGACAAGAGGGCATAGGCTTAAGCTTTGCCAGGGGAGGTTTAGGTTGGATATCAGGAAGAAGTTCTTTACAGAGAATGGAATGGCCTGCCCAGGGAGGTGGTGGATTCTCTGAGGTTTTTCAGGTGAGACTGGATGTGGCACTTAGTGCCATGATCTAGCAATCAAAGTGGGGTTGGATTAAGGGTTTGACTTGATGTTTTCAGAGGTCTCTTCCAACCCAACTGATTCAATGATTCTATATGGAATTTTTCAAACCCTCTTTGATAAGGGTAGCTTATGAGCCATACTCAAAGGTTGTGTTGCTTGTCTTTTGCTGGTTTTCTTTGTACCAATGGTTAATCTAAGACATAATTTTTAACTTAAATTAGTGAAATGGTGATTTTGAGATGTATGAGTTTTTTCCCTCAAGCATATTGCTCATTCTTTTGGGACATTAACACTGGCAATATTTAAGGTATTTATACCAGATATGATTTATGGCAAAATAGATCAAATCTATTTGTGTCCTGTTCAGCTTCTTGAGGAAACTTCATAAGACTGGGGAGTAAGGATCTTGCTTGTGAGTGTTTTGACTTTTTTATTAAAAAGTTATAACAATAATAGAAAACAAGGTTAAAAATAGAAAGAATAAAACAAAATCAATAACACAGAGTAAGCAAAAGCTCACTCAGAGGAAATAAAGAGCAGACCCAGTGGTCAATTCTCTACATGAACCTCAGTAGTGACTTCAATCAATCTCTTGGCTGAATAGACTCTGAAACAAAAGTTACAACAAAGTCTGAACTGAAAAAAATAATACTATGAATTTGTAGAGTATGAAAGAAACAGCAGGAAAAAATGAGAAGTCTGGAGGAAACTAAAAAAAATATTAGCATAGATACTGCCTAAATTTAGAAAGTTAGTTAAAAGCAAAGAACAGTGTTTATGGAGGAAAAAAAACACCCAACATCTAAATTACTGCATACTCATTTTGAGATCTGCCTTCCCTAGAGAGGTGATATGTCTTCTATAAATTATGCAGTGAGTTCAAGGCACCTGTACTGTAGTTGTAACAGCAGTTAGAAAACAAAAGGGTAGTGATCCAAAAAGCAGTACAGAACTAAGCTCTGCTCTAGAAATTCCCAATAGGATTAGTATTGTAGATAGTTGTGCCTTTAAGCTTCTCATACTGTTTTACAAAAATTTGAAAATGAATAATATTATGAAGTGTATCTGACAGGTTTTTTTTAAACTGATGCTTATAATTTTTCTGTATCTTAAAATGCTGAGGAAGCATTTACCCAGTTAACTCTAATTAAAAAAGTAAAAAAGCCAATTCAGCTTGAATTATATACTTTGAAATGCTTACACTATTGTTAAGGTTCAGACAAATACACTTTAAAGAGCAAACTTTGCACAACAAGGCTTTATTCACATGCTTACTGTTTTTTGAGGTCTGTTAAACTAGGACTAGTCTCCCATGGGATGTGATAGTGCTGGAAACTAATAATTCTGTGTTGGCCAATAATGAATCAGTTTCTACCTGTGTCTTTCACAGCTCTGGTTTCATTAGTTCTGAATACACACACATGCACAGCTTTATATCTGAGTATTATATAGTTCTACGTGATGTTGTTATGTGTATGAAGGCAACTGAGAACTTAGTGTGGGCTGCTATTATTCACTGTTGGCATTAATTGATTGTAATTCATATATGATATTTAGAAAGACAAGCACTTTGGATCTCCACATTAGTATTGTTGTTGATGCTGTAATTATTATTAATAATATTTTAATAACAATATTGATGATGACAACAACAAAAAAACCCCAAATAATAATAGTAATAATAATAATTTAGAGATGCAAACAAAACACAAAGTTCCACTGAATTAAAACAAGGACATTTTGCACTCATATTGTGAAAGTAAAATTTACAACAGAATATAAAAAATTCTGCTTAGTGCCAAAAAGAGTGAAGGCTTTTTTTAACTTGGGATCCCAGTCCCACAAGTGCTCAGGGTCACTGTAGTTCTGGAGTTATTCCAGAGGGTGCAATTGGCTTTGCTTAAATTGTAAAAAACAGATTGCAGAATTGAAAGCTTACTGTGCAACTCAAGGCAATCCTTTAATTAAATTTGATTCATTGCCTTATGTTATAGGAGGTTTTGCAACTCACAAGGTTTCAGTTTTTACTGCTGAAAAACCTTTACATGACTTTTCTTTGAAAGATGGTCAGAGAAGGAAAAAGGCAATCATTTCAATTCTGTATTCACTATGCAGGTTTCAGTATTTATCACGTAATAGATGCTGCTGTAACTACAACAAATCACCTGTCATAAAAAGTTCATAAGCTGAAATACACATAAACACATGAATGTTTTATATATTTACCTTACCCACCATTCAAGTGTACAATTAGGGCAATTCAGGTCAGTTGTGCTATAGAACAATTCTGGGCCAGCTGAGTTCTGTGTACTTCACAGTTAAAGCAGATCTTTAGGGTGGATTGGATCAATGATGTGGTATTGAACAGGAAAGAGAAGGAAAGCAAAGGGAAAAAAGACTTCCTTTAAAAATTTTTCATACACTGTTGTGGATTAACTCAAGTGGGAAGCTGAGCAACAACAAGCCTTCACTCACTCCCCCCTCCAAGGATGGGGAAGAGTATCAGAAGTGTAAAAGTGAGAAAACTCATGGGTTGAGACGCAGATAATTTATTAGGTAAAGGAAAAGCTATATGCAAGTAAAGCAAGATAAGGAATTCATTCACCACTTCCCGTGGATGGGAAGATGTTCAGCCATCCTCAGGAACACAGGACAGTGTCATGTGTAATGTTTACTTGAGAAGACAAATGTCAAGACCCCAGATATCCCACTTCTTTCTTCACCCATCTCTATATTCTGAGCATGAGGGCATATTGGTCAGTTGGGGTCAGCTGTCCTGGCTGTGGCCCCTCCTAATTTCTTGGATGCACTCAGCCCATTCACTAGGTGTGTGTGTGGGTGAGAAACAGAGAATACCTTCACAGTGTGTAAGCACACACTGTGCTCAACAACATTAAAACATTGGTGTGTTATCCATATTGTTTTTTTCTCACAAATCTAAAACCTAACACTATATGAACTACTGTGAAGAAAATCATGAAGGAAATCAGTACCATCTCCTTCCCTTGTTTCACACCATTTGTGTCATGCTCAGGTCCTACACTACCCGATACATCCTCATTAGCCTTCCTTTTCCTGTCCTTTGATATACTCACTGTTATAGAAAGGCTTGAGTTGGAAGGAACCTTAAAGATTTTCTAATTCCAATCCCCTGGCTATGTCCAGGGACACCTTCCATTAGAGAAGGTTGCTCAAAGTCTCATCCAATCTGGCCTTAAACACTTCCAGGGATGAGGCATCAATAAGTTCTCTGGGCGACCTGTTCCAGCGTCTTACCTCTCCCATATCATTATTCTCTCAGAATGGGGAATTAATTGATGGGAAAACATCAGCATGAATAATCATCTTTTCTTAAAGATTATGTAGGCACAATAAAGTAGAAAGCAACATTAATTATTATCATTTGGGTTTCATTAACAAGCACTATAACAAGCTACCCAGGGAAGTGGGGTTGAGCCACTGCCTCTGGGGGTATATAAAAGTGGTGCATAGGGACACGGTTTAGTGCTGGACTTGACAGTGTTATGTTTAAGGTTAAACTCAATCATCTTAAGGGGCTTTTCCAACTAAAATGATTCTATGATTTTATCATCTTGGGGTTCTCTTGCCTAAACACATGCATTTGGCAGAACTTGAAACAGTTTGAAATTTTGGGTGCTCCAAAAGGATGCAGGTGTCCCAGAATTCCTACATCTCATCATCATATCAGGCCAATCTCAAATGATTTAAATATTCAAGGTTGTTTGACTTGGCTTGTGAATCTATGGGTAGGCATCTGAACCTTTTTCTAAATGTCAGTAACATTAAGTACAAATTAAAGACTTCATTGAAATTTATGACACAAACTACAGAAGACTCATGAGCACCTGAAGGACAGACAAAATAACTTAAAATGTTTCAGTGGCACCAATAGTCGGTGGCTAGCCAATAGGATTGTTGTTTCTGTGAGGGTAGGATTCAGCTTAAGTTGAAAGCCAAGGAAGTCCATAAAAACACTAGTCTCTTATTCCAGGAGTTGAGCATTATTTAATCAGAACTGTTAATGCAGCCTGGGAAATGATTTAGCTGACTGGTCTCCATAGTGTATGTTGAAAGTCTGGGTTTCAATTCAGTTATCCACATGTAGGTGTTTTAGTACCAGCTGAGGTGATTGCAGGCATCAGTGATATGAAGATGTCTTGAAAATACTGTCATACATCTCTCAGCTGAGCCCTGTGTGATTTCTCAAATGGCACAGATATCTGATATTTATAAAAATGATGTTATATTTATAAAACAGGGCTTATATGAAGTTATTCAAGAGTCCATTACTACTGACTATCCTTGACTGAAAGAAGCTTAATGGATGTGTAAAAAAAAAGAAAAACAAAAGAAGATAATGCAGTAAATATGAGCAAAAAGAGGAAGAAAAATCCACAGTAAATATTAAAAAAAAAAAAAACAAAAAAAAAAGAAAGAAAAAACCCCCCAAACCCTAAAACCAACACCCCACTCTCCCCTAAACAAACACTTTGGAGTTATGGCATGCTCAAAAATCCTTATCTCCCCAGCGGCCTGAATTGAACTGGGGACAGGTGTTTTTGGGAGGTAGCTGAGTTTGTAGAACTATTCAGCAACTGTTATTCTGGGATTTGTGCCATCTTAGTGGGAAGTAATAGGTAGTGGGTATTTCTCTTTTGTGAGTTGATAATCATCCCAAGTCTGATGATTTCTGTTTCTTTAAAATACCTTAAGTGAAGAAAACTCAAGATGTGTAACTACTTTTCCCAGTTAAAAAAAAAAACCAGCATCAAAACCATTGAAATTAATTTGGTGATGAAAACAATGATCTTTCTACATCTTCCTTGCTATTTAATTGAAATATAAATATGTCCTTGAAGGCCAGGGAACCATGTTTCCTATTTATTTATTTCTGTCTCCTCCAGAGAATTTCCACTGTTTCCTCTGTACAAAAGTAGAGAGACATGATAAAACATTTATTTTTAATAATGCTAAGCAAGATTTATCTATATACCCTTGAGAGCTACATCTCCAACTGGTTGAAGCAGAAAAATCACATTTGAATATATTAGGCTTGACTTTTAAAAACGTGAGTATTTCAGTTTTCCCTTGCAGCTTGATGATTGACTGTTCTGCTGTATTAAGAGTAGACACAAGATCCTTCTGTCTACTCTTAATATCATGCTTAGCATCAAGCTAACTTAAAGTTAACTTCAGAGAACAAAAATGACTTTGATTAGATCAAAAGTTAGATAGTACCTGTGATGCTTTAAAGCATATATGGCTTCCATAAGAGCTTAATTAGTTTTCTTATCTGTGTTAGTGAGTCACCCTGTCAGATAAATCTGAATGAGGCCTGACCTAAAAGTGAGGACATCTGGGACTTCTTTATGTCTGTACTATGAAAGAAATTTTGGTATAGTGTTAACACTGAATTAAAGAAATCAGGTGACATATAATAGATGACCAGAAGGTCATCAATATAGGAAAATCATCATAAACAAAGACATTGTAAGAGAAAATCCAGTTTGTTTAGCTTAGAAAATCTATGTAAAAAAATGTGTTGTTTTTTTATAAAGTACAATGTTAAAACATATGACCTATCTAATATGTATGGCAGTTAAATGCCACCCTGACTTCCGATCCCATCAGATCTCGGAAGCTAAGCAGGGTCAGGCCCGGTTAGTACTTGTCTAGGGGACCTCCTGGGACTGCAGGTTCTAGTCCTGAGGACTTCACTGTCACTGTTCAAGCTCGCTTGGCCATGGCAGATGAACCTTAGGAGTTAAAGGGTGGGGCCAGTTCTGTGCACGCTGTGCCTCACCTGAAACATCCACTGTGCAGGCTCGAAGGACACACCCACATGGGGAGAGCCCTTCCCAAATCTTTGTTCGGGAAGCCCAGCCATGATGATGATGATGATGATGATGATGATGATGATGATGATGATGATATGCAAGTAGATGAGTATAGAGAGGAAATTCTGGCATTTTTGATTTTTAGGTCTTGATCAACATGATCTGCTTTTCCTTTAATTTCTTTTCTGCACAGTTATCATGGGATATTGTAGCAGAATAAAGATACTGAAAAGTAGTAAACACTAAAGATCTAATTGTTCTCTCTTGTAAAATATCCAAAATACAGAACAATATTAAAAAAATTAAAAATATTGTTATTTCAATTATATTTTTAAAAAACATAGGAACAAATCAGTTAATTTCAACTGTTAATTTCTATCTGTACATTTTGTGTGTGTGAAGTGGTGCTTATGTTTTCCAAAGCCCTTTATTTTTCCAGGGAACGGAAATTGTGAGAGTCCATGTAGTTCTGAGTTTATAAAGATGATAGGGACAAGCAAGGTCTGGGAGCTATCTAAATTCCTTGGAACTGTCTGTGTTGTAGCAAAATTTAAAGATTTCAAAGTTTCCGGTTCTCCTTCAGTCTGAAATTTCCAAATGTTTTGTGATAATGGGAATTATCCATAGAATCACTTTTTAGCAGCACTCTTCTCCAGACAGCAGCAAAATCTCATAATGGTACAGCAACGTAACCTACAAGAGCAAAAGAGCTTGTCTTAAGTCAGTCTTACTGTCTTAAGATGATAAGCATTGAATAGTGGTTATTTCTGTCATTTAGTGGCAAATTGGTTTCTGTCCAGTGATCTAAATTGATCAGGACTGAAGAATATGGCAGTTCAACCTTCCTGTGTTTCTAACTCTTTTTTTTAGGTTCATTGTGGACAGATATCCTAGGCAGTAAAAATATCCTTTGATGGTTTCAGGATAGAATCTCTTGCATGTTAAGTGTCCTCCAGAGAATGATAGAAATGTTGATCCATTAAAAAACATTGTGGAATTGTCAATTTCTCCACACAGGATTTGCTGGTATCATGGATATTCTTAGCCTGGGAAATAAGAGATGAAAATTCATTTGCAAAATTGTTCCCTACAGTCTGTGCTTTGCACAATTTACTTCAACTTAGTCATGCAATGATTCTTGTAGCATTTCACTTGAGAGCAAATACTAGTTTTATGTTCTAGTTTATATATAAATTTCCTGACATGCAGTCCACCATTTCTTTTTCACTAAAGCATCATCTTACCTTTAATCAAACCTTACTGCAAACCATTCAGTTCACCTATCTTGAGTGATCCATTTCAATTAAAGGTTTAACTTTATTGGACTTTTGTAAGAATATTATAAGCTTTCATTAAGAGTCAAAGTGGATGTCCACTTTAGAATGTTTGCAATCTAGTATTCATTATCAGGAAAATACAGATTACTAGGATGGAAGAGTTGGAAGCCCAGGAATTGTAACGAAAAAGCAACATGTGAAATCAAAATATTCAGCAGTTTTTCCATCTGGCACTGAAGGTGTCAAGCCAGGTGAGTTTAATAGGAAGCATGGTGCTTGGAACAGCTATTTTTGGTTATGCACACTGCATCCTTTCAGTCTGCCTCTAGCAGAAGGTGATAGACATGCTGGTGCTGCAATTAGAAAATACGTTTGACAAAAAATAACCCCTTCCTTTCTGCTCAAAGTTCTCTTTCAGAAGGAAAAAAAATGTGCAACAGTAATTACTTTTTTCCTACAATAATGGCAAAAAAATCCATATGCTAGAATTGAAAATGGCTCCCCTTGATCACAAAACTATTTTGATTATGAAATACAACAATGGTGAAGAATGTACTGCTGGGAGGAAGTAACAAGGTGTGGTATTTTTGGTCTAGGTAGGCCTTAGTTTTAGTTAGGCCTTAATTTTAGTAGGATTGAGTTTAGTAGGCCCTGATAGTGTTACATAAATTAGAGAGGACAGGTGTCACCTGACTTAAGAAACCAAAGAGATGTTTCATACCAGCTGACATCAATATAAGTATAAAAACAATGTAGGGAGAAATTATCTGAGTCTTTCTTCATAGCCTGGGTGTGAGGAGGACGTGCTGCTGCTGTTCTGCTGAGTTAGGCCCAGCACCCCTCACCACTGTGTTATCTTGGGAAAGTAAAATGTTTATTTTCAGTTTTCTCTCTGTCTGTTCTTTGGGAGGCTCAGCTTTTTGGGTGATTTGTGGCTGGGGTGGTGGAGTTTGTGTTCAGTGGGAGTGAGGACTTTTGCTGTTCCTTTTTACTTTTGTATATGTGTGTTATTTTGTAGTTTGCTTTTAATTTTCCCTATTTCTATGAGCCAGTTAAGTTCAAGTTTTAGAGTTTTTAGGGGTTTTTTCCCTTTTCCTTTGGCGAGAGGAGAAGGAAGCCTACACTGCTTTGGTTGAATACTTGGTATTTTGCCAAGGTTTCAAACCAAAACACAACGTTTTCTATGGTCAGAAGACTTAGAAGTTGGTATTCACTGCAATAGATTATGACTACTGATCGAGCACATTTTCCTATACCTACCAGTTAATATTGGATAAGCTTTGGGAAAAATTTTCAACTACCTTTTTTTTCTGATGGTGAACCCTTTTCAGGTGCCCACATTGGCTTAGGAACAATGTCGGAATTAATGTCTGATGACAATATCATAAAGCAAGTACATATTTTAAAACAATGAGTTAAAGTTAAAGGAAATATCATCTCTTCTGCCCTGTTTTCTTTATTTATAGAGAGCCTTCTACAGTTAGAAACAGGAATAGAAGACAGAGAATATAAAATGGAATAGAGAAATGGAGCAATGGACAAGCAGTGGAAAGTAGAAACACTACACTTCCATGAAAATAGTGAGTGGTAATTCCAGGCTTATTGTCTTCTGTAGAGAACAAAAGGATATTTCCTCAAAGTCTTAGTCTTGATGTCTTGAAGATAAATATATAGCTGCAATGTAGAAGAATAAAATTGGCATCTTCTTAATTCTTCTTCTCCTTTTCTCACAGAGTCACTTCTTGAACAATACACTTGCTCAGGAGGAGCTTTAAATTGAATCTTAATAGCCACTGCTCTTACAGACCATAGTATGTCATTTGTATGTTGCATTCTTTACTATAAAACAATTGTCTCAGCAGAAAAGAAAACATTCATTATTAATGACTACTTTAGTCAATATTTAATATATTTCCATGCTTCTGAAATATAAAATTATTGATATAAAATATTAATTTTCAGTCAATGTTCTGGAACTGTATCTCTTTTGATTACATTTAAAACTAAATTATGTAAGTCAAGAATATATTTCAATACATCTCAAGACTAGGATCAGCTTAAGTGAAGGTATAGCTGAGTGCACTCAACTTACAGCATCTGAAAGGGGCACAGTGAAGTGTTTAAGATGTTAGTGAAGAAAGCACCCTTCTAATAACAAAACAGAAAAAGCAGATTCTGAATGTATGTATTTAGGGAAAGAGCATTTGATATATTGAGACAATATTCTTTGCTTGCTCTTCTAGGTAGGATTTATCCCATTCAATGAAAGCAGGTGCATGAAAACTGAAGATAACAAACAAAAAAAAAAAAGAAAAAAAAGTAGACTACTTGGAAAAAAAAAGTACTGTATATGTTTATACAAACATAACAATTTCAATTTACTTTGCCTCATCACTGGCATCATAGTCTGCCACTACCCACTTTGTTTTGGTAGGCATATATATTTCTTTAAACTATGACAACTGACACATATGGAAACCTGTTATGTTAAGATAATAATGTGGAAATGTTAAGACAAAAGACCCTGTCAGCTGAACCCTGTCCACAACAGCACTTATCTCTATTTTTAACGAGACATTACAATATAAAATGACATAGAGGCAGAGCTGTTGATGATAAAAAAATATATATGTTGCTTCTCTAACAAACTGTCCATGTTTATTAAATGTCAGCTATTCTATATATTTAGATATTTGCACAGGTACGGTATGTTTTATTCATAAGCATGTGACTTTAAAAATTCATAAAGCATGGAAACATGGGAAAAATTTAACTCCCCAGTATCTTTTACTGTTTTTTGTGTGCTTTGAGACCAAATTGATTCAATGTATCTTTAGGCTCCAACAGAGTTGTTGAAAGTTTAGGTTTTTGTCAGAGAATAAGATGACTAAATTCTTAACTGGGATAACTGCCTGCCATCCAGGGGAAAGAAGGGGAGGAACTTCACAGATCTATCTTGTACTGAGCGGGGTTGAGTTTATTCAACTTTCTCAACAGGATTTTCCCAAGATGATGAGTTGCACTGTAGTTGGTGTCCTGTTCTGAACCAAACACAATGTTACCATTCCAGTGTCACCACCCTCACAGTAAACAATTTCTTCCTAATAAGTAATCAAATTCTGGTCTGTTTCAGTTCGAAGCTATTTTCCCTTGTTCTGTCACTACATGCCCTTGTGAAAAATTTCTCTCCATCTTTCTTTTAGTCTGCCTTCAGGTTCTGGAAGGCTGCAATTAGGTCAAGCCAAAGCCTTCTCATCTCCAAGCAGAACAGTCCTAATTGTCTCAGCCTTTCCTCATAGGAGAAATGCTCCAGCCCTCCAATAATTTTTGTGCCTTCCTCTGGACTCACTCCAACAGGTCAATATCCTTCCTTTGCTGAAGGCTGGCTGGGAACTCACCAGTGTGGATTAGATAGGCAGAATCACTTTACTTGGCCTACTGCCCAAGCTGCTTTGGTTGCATCCCAGGACACAGTTGGGCTTTCTGGGCTGCAAGCTCACACTGCAAGCTCATGTCCAGTTTCTCATTCACCAGCACTTCCCTACAAAGTATTGTTTCCCTCTTCTCTTTCTTGGTGTTCCTCGAGTTGATGGGAGTTGTATGCATCTCCACAGACCCAACTGAAACGTGAAATTACAGAACAGCAGAGGTTGAAAGGATTCTCAAAATGTTACTTGGTCTAGTCTTTTAAGGGAAAAGGAATATAGATGAGATTTTCTAGCACTCTGTCCAATTGCATCTTGACTCTACCACACCCCTGGGAAGGTTGTTACAGTGAATTATTGTTCTCACTGTAAAAAAATTTAGTTTATACTGAGATGAAAGACAATGTTTTTGATGTCCCAGGCTGTCTATACTGATCGAGGCTAGGTACTGCTCTCTAGAGCTCTCACAATTCCTGAGGACAAAAGGAAAAACAGTGGGATCATCTGAGCTGATCTAACAACTTCACATGGACTATTTTTTATTAGGTTCATGTCCTGCTATCAGAAAAGTACTTGTAGGTCAGTTTGGAAGGTTTTAGACTCATATGTGCAAATGAGGGATGATGAGATTCTACAGTATAAAAAAATATTCATCATAGAATGGTTTGGGACCTCTCAAGGACATCTGTTTCCCTACAGCTTGTCCACCACACCACACAGCTTGGTGTTGTGGGCAAACTTGCTGAGGGTGCACTCAATCCCATAAATCATGTGCCTGAAAAAGATGTATGTGATTCCTCAGGGAAATTTCCCTATTATTCATTGCTTTTCAACATCTAATTCTCACCACCTGCCTAATGCCTTACATGGTAATATAGCAATTATGGTTTGCTTTGCAGCCAACAATTGAAGCCATTTCCATATGGACTACAGTGCTCTTTGATTCCTTCATTTTCTAACTGTCTCTTTTGAAGTTCTCAGGCTAATTGGAAAAGCAAAATATAACAAAAATTCTTATAGCTTAACATCATGTCCATTGTGCAAGTGTCAGCTTCTGAGGAGGAAAGAATGAAATCTTTTCTGTATTCTGTTAGTTCCCATAGCCTTCATGACAAGGTAATAAGATATAAAATCCTTAACAGGCAAAATACCAAGTCACTAGTTCTAGACATGAGTGCCTCAACATAACTTCTCAAGATAGAGTGATGGCACAGTAGGTAGAAATTAATTGAGGTTAGTAAAAGCATATCTCAAAATAAGTTAAAAATGTAGCTACCAAGGGACAGAGAGGTACTAGCAGTCCTATGTTGAGCAGTTACCTAAATTGCCTCACTGATTAGTAGCAGTGGATTAGTGTTGTTTATTAGCTAATACATTGTCAATTTAACAAATGAAAATCATAAAACCTCAGCAGGAAAGTGAGTTTGTTCTGGGAAAGGAGTAGCAAACCACAACTGACAGATCTCCCTGATCTCCAAATAGAACAAAATTAAAAGAAAATCAGCAAAATTTAATGCATTATAGTAAAAGGGCAATAGAAAGGGAAATATATCATTCCCTTTAAGAGCAAGAATTGTGTCTATAGTTCAACTACATTAGCCACAAGTCTGATGTGTCTGCTAATTCCACAAACACCATTTTAAACGAGATACAGGGCTCTGCTGTGCTTAGTAACTATATCCAAAGTCCCCCTTGTGCATCAATGAAAGAAATTCTGAAATAAAAATCATAATTGAAGGTAAAACCATCAGAGATCTTTACAATACCATACATACGCTATGTAGAAGGTTTACATGCTTGTTTTGTTGGTACAAAGCAAAAATATTTGTGAAATATCCACTGTATGGAAAAATGAATAGACCTCCTGTGTGTGTTTGTTTTAAAAGATTTGACATCTTACTAAGAAAAAGCAATTACTCCTCCTGTCCTGCATATCTTGGTTGATCTCTCAGTCTGGGATAAATGCCACAAGTTTTTTGTTCATATATTTCTATACAAATTAGAGAAATTTAATTTGTAGAGGCTTCTTCTACAGTCTCTGACCTCAAAATCAGAAAGACAATGAAGGAATGAGAAGGAATGTGAGAAGCAATGTTTAAAATGTACTATGCAGCCATCAAATAACTGTAGGAACTAAATGTCTCTAAGTTAAAGATCAGGCAAAAATACAGTTTTCATTAGTAGAAGCTGCAGCTATTGGTGTGCATTTTTGCAAGAAATTCACAGATTTTTGAGACAGAATGGTATTTTATCTGGCTAATATTTTGCCTATTCCAGGGCTGTTTCATTCTCTATATGAACTTCTGGCAATACCTGTGACCTGATCTGATGTGAAGATATGAGTGAAGACAGGAAGAGACACATCACTATACTTTTAAAATAATATACTTTTAAAATCACTTTTAAGAGTGATGCATTAGAATTCCAATTTAAATATAGGCTGTTTTGCTATCCATCTGCTGGTACCTGATACACCTTTCTCTCTGCAATTCAGAAATCCGTCAATACCAGTATTTTCCCTCTGTGAAGGCACTGAGTCACTGTAATCCAATCACCTTTTAGTCTCTTCTCCACTAAGATAAATTGAGTCTTCTGAATTCTTCCGCATCATTTCCTACAAGCCTTGTATGCTTTTGTGACATTTTATTTATCCCTTTCAATATTTTTAAATTTTTAATGTCTTCTCAGCAACATGACAAGAGGAGTGCAGACGGTCTTTCAGGACTCTAGTGACATATATCGAGAGATAAAAAGACATTTCTTATGTCTTGTGTGCTACTCTACTGTTCGGACAGCCAAGAATCATCATATTTCTCCCTTTTTGCACAGTTCTGATCCAGAATCCTATTATTAATTTTTTGTTTTAACTGGCTCAGTGGTCAAAGACTTGTACCTCTTTATCATTTATCATTCATTCAGTCTTTTTTTCTGCACATTTTATTGGCAGTGATTTTGTGTTTACTTCTGGTTCATTGACTAAACGTTGAACAGTGTTGGAAGTCACTATGCCTGTGGGATGTCAGTAGAAATTCTTATTAGAAATTGTTTCAACTATCATACCTGTCATAAAGTCTGTATTCTATTTCATGTTTGCATTGTTAATTTCAAGTACCACTAATCTTTATTCCAAATAATATAAAGTACTTTGTCCCAAATACCTTTAATGAAACGGTTTCCATCAGTGCTGTTATCATTACAAAATATTTTTATAATTTAAAAGAAAGGAATCGTTTGTTGAACAAAACCTATTTTTATGATGATTGATTGACATTAACTGTAATCTCATCCTTTAATTCTTTACAAATCAAACCTCCTAGTACTTTTTTCATTACTTTTTCTGGAACTCAAACCAAGTTATGTGGCCTTGAATTACATGGTTCTCCTTACTAACTTTGCCACTGAGAAACCACAGTACTTTTTCAAGGTCTGAATTTTGAAATTATTTTCTCTTCAGGATTAAAAATTGGGAAATAAAAAGAATAACAGTATTTGTCTCAACCAACTCCTGTATGACTCTGTTGTATAAACTGTCCAGATTGTACAATTGTAAATGTTTAACTTGACTGTCTAAGGTACAGTGTTTTCCTTGCTGTCTACTACTTGCTCTCTTGTGGCCTTCACTCTACTTCAGCAATTCTCACGTGACAGAATAATCATAATTTTGCTTTGCAAAATCCAACTCCAAAGGCCAGAAGACTTTCCTAAATACTGTGTTAACTCTTCTCAGTAGCAGACCTCAAGTAGTTATTAGCAGGATTTTTTTTCATTCCTATTATGATTTTACAGAGCATGTCTGTAAATATATTTGTTATAGATTTACATATTTTACATATATTCTTGAGAAACATCAGTATTTGAGCAGGACCTCCAAGATTTGTACTCAAAGTAAAATTTTCAATAACAGCTTAATTCTTCCTTCTAAGCATTGGCAACAAAAGTTTGAAGACTATCTCATTCTGCAAGTGTTGACTGTCTGTCTAGTAAGAAAACCACTAATAGGTTTTATAATCAGTGTATTGACCAGAAGCCTGTGGCATTCCCAGTTCCTGGCTCTGCCAAATTGTTTAAAGTTGGATAAGTTGTCATATTTTTCTGTTGGAGATTTTATTTTGAGGTGGCTTCATGTATTTTTTTTCCCGAAAAAAGACTTAAAATCCACAATATATTTGCATTTGATGTGCCAGTAAATTTTGAAAGTATTTACTATTTTTTTGCATTCATTAGTTCTAGGTAAGACTAGTATCAAAGATCTTTACAATTCTGTTTCCATTTCATTCAGCTTTACTCAGGATTACCTACAATTGCATCTTTACTGCTTAAATATTAAATCCACATCCACATTAGTTTTTTAAGTCCACCCACTACTTCCAAGCAGATCATCTGGCATTTCCTCTTTCAGATTCTTTGTAAGGTTCCTGCTGCCCTCTCTAAGCTCTAGTTCTGCATTACTGTGGGGAGTACTAACTGTGTGCATGCTTAGCACAGGTACTAGAAAGCCCTATTCAGGCTTTAGTACAGAAACAGTTCTAGACATATTATGATAATGTGGCCTAAACAGAATGAACCTGAACCTGAACTCTGAACTGAATGGTCAAAGGGACAAGTGTAGGGGAGAAAGTGGTGTTAATCATTGACCTCATGACTAAAAAAAAATAAAAAAATCTAGTCCTTCTGAAGCTTTTTGTTTTCTAGAACAGGAGATTTATTTGAATGTAAGGGATTTTTTAAAATCTATAACATTTTTTAGAATCCATAAAAAGTCTTACAGAATGCCAGAACTTCACCAGCTTAGCAGGAGTCTCTAATAAAGACATGCCCCCTTTCCTTAATACTTTCAAACATGTCTACCTTCAACCCTTTTGTTATGGGTTCACCTAGGTGGGCCTAGATTTGGGCTCTGAAGTTTGGACTAGGCCGAAGCTGTCAGCTGACTTGAGCTGGGCTGAGCTAACAGCTGACCTCTTCTAGCCAGTAATTTTGTATTCCATACCACATTATGACATCATCTCCAGGGAAGTAGGAACCAGTGTGGGAGTGGTTAAGGCAGTCGCTTCTCAGCCCTCCTCTTGGGAGGACGCACGATGCTGTCCCAGGGGGGATGGAGAGGACCAGGCCCACCACTGGCTCACAGGGTACCTCAGGAAAGTAAAATGTGTTGTTCTGGGTCTCTCCTTTCTGCTTGGCTTTGTCTCCCTGGGGAATAAGTCTTTTCTTGAGTAATGTGTAGTTAGGACAGTAGAATTTGTGTGTTCGTTAAGAAGTTGAGGTGGGGAACTTGTTGTTGCAGACTTGTGTGAGTGTATATTTGTACTCTCTTCTAATTGTCTCTTTCTTTCTGTGAAAAATACATGTAGATTTAGTACAAATGCAGTTTGAAGTGGTTTTTTCCTTTCCCCTCTCTTTTCCTCCCTTTCCCTGGTGTTAGGAGGGAGGCTTTTCTCTCTGTGCTTGGGAGGGGTTGGCAGTTGCTTATCTCAAACCAAGACACCTTTTTTTTCTTATCATCAGAAACACAAAAATAGCAATTGCTTATATATGTAGTGAAAAAGAAAGCCAAAGAAAGGCTTCTCCAAAATTGTTGTATTTGTAAGTTGCAGGCATTACATGAACTATTTTAAACCAGCTGAGTGTGTGTACCAGCAAATGCTGCAGAACAAGAATTTTTTTTTGGCTCCGTCTAATGACACAGCTTTGTTGGGGCTCACAAGCCTAAACATGCTACTTCATGGCACCGTCTGCTGACATGTCCAAAATACCTGTTGGGAACAATTCCTAACTAGTGATGTGTGGCTTCTGTCCAAGGAAGTATTGGCATATATTAAAATAATTTAAACCTCAGATAACTATTTAAAATGTAGACATTTAGATTTTGTCACAGAATTCCATTCAAAGTCACCTGATTTTAGGCATTTTTCCTTTAGCATGAGTCCCACTCCATGGAAAACTGTACTGCAGATAAAAAATGCTACTATTCTACTGTGTCACTGGTATCAGACTTTTTTATTAATGTATAGAGAAAAAAGTTTTCCTTTCATGAAAATGCATGATTTAAGCAGAGGACTAAATGTCATGTTCTGAGAAAATCAGTGGCCTGGAGCAACTCCCTCAAGCTTCTTTATCAACTTGTCTAAATAACAAACCATTATTAATATTTTCTTTATCGGCCTGCCATGTACTAACTGGACATGAAATCAATATCAAGAGGACCAGTGTCTAACGCTTATTTTTTAGAATAAGTGAAGCCTACCTTTTTAGTACAAGAAGTTATTTTCATATTTTGTTGAATGGAAATGCACCATATTTTTTATTCTTTAGCAATATTTACAAACAAGTACTTTTGCAGAAATCTACCTTGTGTGATCAGCTGTCAAAGAAACTGAATATTCATCCTGTGTTTATCAAGGAATAAATATTCTTTTTTCTAAAAGGAACCCAGGAAGATGTCCATGAAAAAATGTTTGTGTAGGTAAAAAAAAACACAACTGGAGCTTGGTTTCCTTTGCAGCATATTTCTTTACACCTCTGACTTTTAAAATTGAGGTAAGAAGAGTGTATGTCAGACTTCTATTTAGCTATTTAAAATTTGCTGTATAATTTTCTGTTAAGACACTACAGAAATGAAGAACATTGGGAAAGGTTTAAATTAAGAGAGACAAGTATTTCTACAGTTAACGCAGTTTATATTTCTATTTGCTTTTGGTAAAAGATTAGAATCTCTATGAAACCTATAGTACATGTATCTACACAATAAGGCAGTGCTTTTACATGGAATCATAATAAAATACATTACAAATCATATTCCTACTGGTCTTCTTTATTTGGTGACTTGTGAGTGTTGGATTCACAGTCAGAAAAGTAAAAAGTGATAATGGATTATAACCTGATAATATTGGTGGACTCGACAGACATAACAGCAAAAATGAAGAAAATTATGTCAGAGAATTGTATTTGTGCAGAACCAAGGAGAAAGATGAGAAGTTTACTGTGGTTGCCACATTAATAGATGCCTTGACCTGTGGGACTGAACCAGATGATCTCAAGCGGTCCCTTTCAACATGAACAATCTTCTGTTTCTGTGTTTCTTTTTTCTTCATTTTTTAATTAGTAGGTCTAATCATAACCAAGGATTTAGAATATATGTGTATATTTAACTGTGTACTTATCAAAATATTCTTCAACTAAAGGAAATTTTTAACATGAACTCTTTTTCCCTAAGTAGATGTCTGCTTCTTGATGAAATATTGCCAAACACAGTCTGCATGCCTGAGTGCTGATAATGACTAATATATTCCCCTGATAGGCTGTAAAATTATGAGAAAGTTGTCCTAAAAAGTCTCTTCTATGACATCCTGTAAGATTCAGCAAGAGCTGATGATAACTACTGTCACTGTGGGTCAGTGCCCATAAGGTTTGTATAAGCCTTTTGACATGAAGCTTTTCATCAGTGATCTAAGTATTTTTGTCCTGCTGCAGCACCATATTCTTTAATCCACCATCTAAAACACAGAGGCAGTATGTTGTCTCTGAGATATATCTACTTGACATTCCACAGAAAGATTTTATTTTAAAGTACATTTCTATCATATTGCCCTATATCACCTCCTTTTCAATGGAAAAACTGCAAATGTATTTTGGCAGTGCTTGTAGACATATGATTCAAGTATATTAAATTACTTGTGAGTAATTTGAGAACTTTGGATAGTGTAATACAGTATATGAATATGATTAGTTTAACCTGCAGAACCTCATTAATAATACACAGTAAGTGCTTGCCCTGCATTTATGGCTTCATGACATATTTGAAGGGGTTCTTAATGGAACTCTGATTGTCATTTTGAATATGATTAAGCTTTCTCAATGTTCTAAGTTAAACGCTTCAGTCCCATAATCATTTTTGTAGCCTTTCCCTGGACTGCTCTAGTTAGTTCCCTATCTTTTTTATATTTGGAAGATCAGATCTGGATCCAGCAGTCCAGATGTGGCCTTGCCAGTGCTGAGTAGAGAGAGAGGATCATCTCCCTTGACCTGCTGGAAACACTCCTTCTGATGCAGCTCAGGACACTGTTGGTCTTAATTACCACAATGGTGCATTGCTGGTTTATAATCACCTTGTTAAATTGATAGACTACTTAGTACTGGCAAGGGATAAAGTTTATCTGATGAAAAATTTGAAGTCCTGAATGGTCACCCAAGTCACAGTCTTATCTTAATCACAATCTTAATCTTCAGCCTTATAAAAGGCTGAAGGATTTGTGATTTCTCTTAGCTTATTTGGACCAAACAGATCCTTCCATAGCAGATATGACATAACAAGAACTTGCCAGGAACAACCTCGGGTTTCTTTTCCACAAAACAAAGATGTCAAACATTCAGATTTCTGGACACATTGGGAGTATTTCCGATGTGCTCACAAATGGCTTCTAGTCATGCAATATGTTACAGAGCAAAGTACCTGAAGGATGACAACTCTGTCCCACTAAGTTATGGATGCAGAACTGCCATCACTTGCAGTCCCAGTGCAGCACAGCAGCTTTTCTCAGTCTCTGAGGCACACAAAACTGCATATGCTGTCAGCACAGCATCAAGGGTGTTTGTGACAAGGACACATCAGGCGATGGTATTGCAAGGTTCTTCCCATGGTGGTTCAGGTGGCCTCTGCTATTTTTACCTTTTTTTGTTTGTTTGTTTTGATCAGAGACATGGCATATATTGCAGACTTCAGTCATTTTAGTACTGGTTTCCATGGTAAGAGTCCTGGATTTCAATTAGTGTTGTCTTTTCCAGGTGTAGGATTCAGACATCATGCTACTGGTGTGTGTGATATTGTAAGGTTTAGTTCTTTATACTGATACTGGAGTTGATTCCATCTTCTGTTTGTCTTTCAACAGAAAAAGATATAGTTCTTAGTTTTGCTTTTCTGTGTCTATTGATTTAGGAGGCACTTCCAGATAGTACCCATGTCATTCTTCAAATGCTATGTTTCCCTGCATGAATATTTATTTTTGTTAATATTTATTATAATTACTAGATGATCAGGCATTTGAAGAAGTACTATAAAGGCAGTCAATATTAGAGATACAGGTACATATTCAGAGAAGAAAGAGTGATGAAACACCTGAATCTTCAAAATGTAGATTATTCCCTTGAAACCTTTGCTTCAGTGCTTAATGAGCTCCAGATAAATGTGGCAGTGCCAAAGAAGCTGTATGTCTCAACACAGGAATAATGGGAGTAAAATAAATGTACTACATAAAAGAGGATATCAGGAAAATATAATTGAATATAAAGCTAACTGGGGGAAAAAACTGGCTTCTTTTAATCCAGGTAGAAAACTGAGTTAGAAGTGATTTTCTAATCGTGGAGAGTGTTTTGGTTTTTTTTTTCCCATGTGTATCATAGCAAATAGCTTGGAAATGTTTCTAAAAATACTTATGCATTTGTATGACTCTTCAGCTAAACACCCTGATGGGAAAAGAGAAATGTAAGGCAAAAAGTATGTCTCAAGAATCAAAATGTTATGAGTAAACTGGTGTACATTAATGTCATGAACAGCAACGAAGACCACTACCTTCCATCCAGTCCTGTGGAAATGCAGAGGAGAAGACCAAGACCCTGTGTGAAACCAAAAAAAAAAAAAAAATCACAACTGCCTTGTAAAGCCAGACTAATGGTGAATGTACTTCAATATTCCACAGTGATTGGTAACATAGTCTAATAAAAAAGGTAACTGTGAAGTGCTAGTTTCTTCACCAAGTTTTTGCCACTTTATTCAGGGACTTCCTAAGACAAAGGCCATGTTTTATATCTAATATTTCTGAGTAAAGTTTTAGGGATTTTTAATTTCTCCAGCTGTTTTTTGATCTGACATACATGTTGATCATCCACTACATTCTTGTCAGTTGTCTTTAGTTATATTCTGATTGTATCAAAGGAAAAACAGATACTACTATCACTTCAGATGGCAGTGGTATGCCTGTTACGTACAGTCGCATAAAGATTAATACAACTGTGCATGCTTGGTGTAACATCACCATGTTGTCCTTATGTCTCCAATTGCAATTCCATTTTGTAGTTAGGAATGTGTAGATCTTCAAAACAGAGTATTGTTATCATGCACATACAGACTAGTCATGCCATCACAGATATAGTCTACCTACTAGTAAAGTGTGATCTCAGATAAATAGGTAGATTAGATATGATGGCTGGAAAATGGGACCCCAAGGTTCACATAGCTGTGATTAGTTATATGAAATCTAACTGTAACTTTTAGTAGCTCACTAGGGATGTTCCTCAGGAATTGAGACTGGAACTGAGAGAGTTTAACATTTTAATAATGGCCTGGATAATGAAACCAAATGCACCATTCATAGGTGACACAGTTTGGTGAAAGAGGACATACTGAAAAGCAGAGCTGTAGTATCTTGGCAGATTGGGAAAATGGGATGACAGAAGCTTTATGAAGTTCAGTAAAGGCAAATGGAAGATCTTCCACTTTAACTGGAATAAATCCACACAAAGGTTGGGGGTTGTAGTGGTTTTAGCTAGGCCTCAAATTAGCAGGCTCAGAGAATCTACGTGGATTGAGGAAGACAGCTATCACCTGATTGGGTAACCAAGGAAATATTTCACACCAGATGATGCAAACCTAAGATATGAGTGAAGCAGTGGGAGGTGTTTTGGCAGTTCCTTCGTGGCTGAAGTACAGAAAGGATGTGCCACAGTTGTTCTGCTCTGTTCGGCCCTGCTCCTGCTGCCGCTACATCGTATTTTGTTTTAATTTCAGGGAATTAGAAATATTTTGTTGTTATACTTTCTCCTTCTTGCTGGGTGTCTTTTAGGGTGCTTATAGATCCAGAGTGATAGAATCTGTTTTTGTTGGGAAGTAGAAAATTGTTTTTATACCTAACTTGTGTATGTTATATTGTAGTTTCTGTATAAATATATGTAGCTAGTTTAAGCATAAATGAAGTTTGAGAGTTTTTTCCCTTTCTCCCTTTCCTTGGTGAGGGAAGAAAGGCTCTGACTTGGTATTGAGCAGTTGGCATTTTGCCAGTTGAAACCAAGACAGAGGTCAGCTGGACAAAAAAGAGGTCTGAAGGACAAAATCTAGTTCTAACATGCTACAGATTGAATGTGAGACTTAACTTACCCTTCTAACAAAAGCAGCCGAATAAACCATCTGTGGTGTTAGCAAGAGTGTAGCCAAGAGGTCCAGGGAAGTAATTCTGCTTCCTACTCCCTGTTGGGGTTGTGGAATATGCTCTGCCAGGGCCTGCCTTGATGACTTGGGAAGGCCCTGTGGCTCTCAGCTTCTGATCCCAGCTGTTTAACATGACATGCTGACAAACCTAACAAAAATTCAGCCAAAATAATAAGCATGTGTCTTTCTTCTTGCTCCTAAATGTAATTGCAATTTCTAAAGAGCACCCCATTTTCATCAACTGGAGCTCTAAATTTCAGCTTTCTATTTTGGCTGAATTAACACTCCCGATTGCTTTTTTTCTTTCTTTATCAATTTTCCCATCATAGTTTTTGCCCTGTGTTGTTTACAAGTTCAAACTAAATTGATTATGCAAGTGTTAAATGGCTCACTGTAACACATAACACTGAAAATCCACGATACATGAATTTCTAGATGCAAAGCCTGTTTGGCAAAATAAATTCTATATTTATGCTAATGAAAGTCCTGTATCTAATTTCCTGTCTGAAAGTTTATTCCTAAAATATTAAAAAGGGAACTAGCTGTCCAACTGAGGCATACAAAAGAATCAGCTGCCAAACACAATGACTTATTCAGTAAAAAGTTCAGATTGGAGAAAAAGTTACTCTATTGCCTAAAATTTAATTTGATTACATTTAAATTACTTGAATAATGTGTTTTATCTTCAATGCATTTTGCCCAAATTACTTAATTCTATGAAATATATGTTTTACAATATCTCTTTTTATACAGAAAGTGAAACAAATTCACTTAAATGGGCAAGTGCCCAAAGACACTGTATCAAAAGCAGGATTAAAACTCAGAATTCCCAATTCATCACATTTGTCAAATACGCAAATTAAATTTGCTGAATGCCAGTCAAGTGCACTGCCCTCAAGTCACTGCTGCTGATACTCTCCTGTTAAGGAAAACATGGTATGTCTGGCTATTACATTTGCTCAGAATTCATCTGCTTTAATAACGTTTCTCCCCCCATTGGTCTTGAAGTTAAAGATCTGAAACAAAATATTATTTGAGGCTTATCAAATGATTTATCTTATGTTAAGCTCTTGATATGTGTGCCAGGGAAATATGAATCAGGCTATTATCTTAGTAGACAGTAATGTTATGATCAGCACTTTGTTATTGAACCATCAAATAAATTACATCAATAAATGTCTAATAAACTTTTCACTGAAATCAAAGTTTTGCCTCAGTTTCATGGATTATGGATCATTAGGCTGTTGCCATTGCTGACCTTTGATCACACCCTACCTTGCCATTTTTGAGCTTTTTAGACTCAAGGTCAGCCCATTAAAACATTCACTCAATAAAAGAAAGTTGAGATAACATAAATATTTTTTAAGGATTCAATACATATATTTTCACAGAACAGAAAGTCACTCTGAGAACAAATAACAACTCCCCACACTCTCTCCCCTACAAACTCTGCCAATAAAAGTGTTAACTCAAAACTTCATCTTACATTATGGGATAAAGCAGAAGTTTCAACTCATCCAAAAGAAGCAGGCCAGAGCTTTGCAATTTATTCTGCATGGATTTTTCTCCTTTTGTATTCTATGCATTAGTTTCCTAAAATGCAAATTTTAAATCAAAGACCATAAAACTGTCTCTAACATAGGACTTTTTAATTAGTATTTGTAAAACTAACTCCAAATGCAAGTATTTTTCAAATAGTTCCAAAAATTGATACCTTTCTAAGTCAACAGCAGCTGTAAGGTGTACTGTGAATACTTCAGAAAAATACTTGACAAATAAATAATAAAAATCAAAAGGTATAATTTTTAGAAATAAAAACAAATCCATCACCTAAATTTCATGTGTACTTTATCTGCTTTGAATCATTTTTAAATTTTTCAGGTATTTTCATTTACCAGCTTTTCTTTGATTTTCTAGAAATAAAACTGGGATCTTTTTTCTAATAAATAAATTTAATTTTCTTTTAATGTTGATTTCTTAATTATTTATTTTTTCTTTTAACAGAACTCTAGTAGTTTCATCAATATTTTTTAGATAGTTCATGGGTAATATAAAGGAAGTCAAGAATTTTTACTCATCCAAGGGTAGCTTCAGTGTGTTCCTACTTCTACCACTGAACACAGCTTGAGCTATTTATTGAGGTGAGGTAATGAGAGTTCCACAAGTATCTCTAACTAGAGACAAGTTTTTGACCTTGTGTTTCCAGTATCTCAGGTCCTAGCAATGTCCTTATTAGCTATCCTGTCAAGGCTTATTTTTTAACTAAATGAAACATCTGCTGTGATGCCAAATGAAATTGTTTTCATTTGTTTATTATTCAGCTGTAACATTTCATTAGTCTTAATGTATTTACAAGTAATCTACAGAAGACATGCAGAACATTTAAATGAAAAATAGGAAATAGGAATCGATAATCATTTTTTCTAATTTAAGCTATGGTTTAAAGAAAATATCACTATTATTCAAAACTTGTATTTATATGATAAATGCTGCCTGGTTTTAAATTGTGTCAAAATCTAGAGTTCTTTTGAGACTACAACCAGTTACACCTGATCCCGTAAGATCTCAGAAGCTAAGCAGGGTCAGCCCTGGTTAGTGCTTGGGTGGGAGACCTCCTGGGAATACCGGGGGCTATAGGTTCTAGTCCTGGTGACTTCACTGTCACTGTTGAAGCTCACTTGGCCATGGCAGATGAACCTTAGGAATAAAGGGTGGGGTCAGTTCCAAACACGCTGTGCCTCACCTACAAAAATCCGCTGCGCAGGCTCAAAGGACGCACCAACGTGGGTAGAGCCCTTCCCAAATCTTCGTTCACGAAGCTTAGACATACATACAACCAGTTACATAGGTGAAATGTTAAATAGTGTGAGAATACTGATCCAGATATAATGGTTTTGATATCACAAATAATATAACATTACCTTTGACCTTTTGCTCATTTTACCCCTGTTCATTATCACTTGTGAATCACAGAACCTCAGAATCAATTCGGTTGGGAAAAGCCTCTGAGATCATTGAGTCCAACCTATGACCAAATACCACCATGTCAACCAGACCATGGCACTGAGTGACACGTCCAGTCTTTCCTTAAACACCTCCAGGGTCAGTGACTCTACCACCTCCCTGGGCAGTTCCAATATCTAATCACGCCTTCTGTGAAGAAATTCCTCCTAATATGCATCTTAAACCTTCCTTGGCACATCTTCAAACTGTGTCCTCTTGTTCTGTTGCTTGTTGCCTGCGAGAAGAGGCTGACCTCTGCCTGGCCACAACCTCCTTTCAGGGACTTGTAGAGAGTGATAAGGTCACCTCTGAGTCTCTTTTTCTCCAGTCTAAACAACCTCAGCTCCCTCAGCCATTTGTCACAGGACTTGTGCTCCAGACCCTTGACCAGCCCCATTGCCCTTCTCTGGACCTGCTCCAACACCTCAGTGTTCTTTCTTAATTGAGGAGCTCATAACAGAGCACAATACTTGAGGTGTGACTTCACTAGTGTTGAGTACAGGGGAAGAATTACTTCCCTAGTCTTGCTGGCCACACTTTTCCTGATACAGGCTAGGATGCCATTGGCCTTCTTGGCCAGCTGGGCACAGTGCTGGCTTATGTTCAGTAGCTGTTGACCAGCACCCCCAGGCCTTTTTCCTTTGGACCACTTTCCAAACACTCTTCTCCCAGCCTGCAGTGGTACCTGGGATTATTGAGTACTTGATCTTGTTGAACGTCATACTTGTTGGTCTTAGCCCATTGATCCAGCCTGTCCAGGTCTCTCTGTAGAGCCTTTCTACCCTCCAGCAGATTGACACTCTCACCCAACTTGGTGTCATCCACAAATTTACTAATATTAGACTCAATCCCCTATGTTAGAATGTGTGATAACAAAGAAACAAAATGTCTAACACAGATTTCTCTGGGACCCCTTTCTGCACTACGGAAACTGCTTATTTATTTATTCCTGCACTGCATTTCTTAATGAGCTACCAGTACATTACCAGACCTTCCTTCTCATATCAGCACTTTTGTTTCTTTAAAAGCTTTTGGTGAGCAGCTTTGTTGAATATCTGTTATATATCCAAATAATATCTGTTATATATCCAAATAAACTGTTATCTTTGTAGCTGTATCTGTAATTTAAAACATTGCTGAGACTTGCCCATTATATTTCTGTTTTTTTATTTTACCCATTTATATTTATTTATCACAGAAAAAAGGTTTAATTTTCAATCTATAGTTCCCTGTATTCTCTGTGAATCCTGCTTGGAAACTAATATGAAATAAAAATTTTAGGTCCTAGGGTAAGCTTTAAGGGGTTCACTAACCCCACTAAATCCCTAGTAAAATGCTGTGGTCATGAGTCAGTTGTCTATCAAGGGAATAAACCTTGTCCTTTGCTGTCCCCCGTAGTGGGATGATTTTTAATTTGCTGTCTTCCACGTCCCCCTTTTTTTCTCCTTATGGTTTTATAACTTGTAATTTTAATTTTTTATCTTAAAAACTTGAGCTGCTAGCTAACTGCCCTGCTTGAAAGTTTTAACTCTTCAGTCTGATCTTTCTTATATTGCATGACTCTAATCTATACATCTAAGAGAAGAAGTTTATCACTTAACTATTTTCTCAGAAATCCGAACCAAAATTATGCAGTGATACTCTGTCAGAAGTAGGCTTTCGATCACAGGCAGCTGAGGAGAAAGTTAGAAGTCTCACAAGGGAAGAAACGATGGTGCATGCAGCAGAGGAACAGGCAGACGTGGAGTGGAACAGCAACACTGTGAAGCAGGGAGGTCACAAACTGGCATAGCTACTTGCACCTCCTTTTTAAGGTTCTGATGGGAATCTCTTTTTCCTTCCCTTGTCTCATGTGGGGAATTTCTAGTCTCCAAACCTCTGTATTGCAGACAGGCAGAAGAGCTACTTCTCACTTTGACACCCCTCTTCAGAATACTAACTGCTTGGTCAAACAGCCTTCTCAAACTGAAGAACTCTCCATCACACCCATTCTTGTGGTTCTTAGGGTCCTTGTCAATAACACTGGATGTACAGATACCTCTGTTAAACAGGCTTACCCTGAAACAGCTTCACATCAGACAGAATCTATGCAGTGAATGGAAAGGGATGCACAGATCCCCTCGCTGTGTCTAAACAAGGGTAAAATAGGATATCCGTAGTAATTTCTGACAAGGCCAGGGGGAAAAAAAGAGCATAAAAGAGGTGTCAATTTAATCTTGAGAGAAAGATATTAAATTAACAGAAGTTTGTTATTAATTGGAAGTCACAGAAACTCTACATTTAATTCAGCTATTACAATTGATAACAGTAAATATCTTGTTCAGTGCAGGTAACCTCTGTCATATAAATGATAGTATTGTACTAGAATAGGTGTACTTTAAAAAATAAACATAAACAAAATAATATAATAAACATAAATAAAATAAACATAAAGTAACATAAATTAAATAATTATGCTAACTGAACTTTTAATTATGCTGTTTTATTGGTACAAAATGATCTTTTCATCCTAATTCTACAGAAGAGACAGCTTTTTCAAAATCCCATCAACAGGAATATTTCCTCTGGGCCTTCACTACTTCTTCAGTACCACGAGAGACCTGCTGATCCCATCCTTAGATATTCATATAGTTTTTGGGTAACTTGAGGACATTTATGTGTGTAAAAAATAAAGAAACATGTAAATAGTTCAACATTTTTAAGAACATGACCTTGACCTTCATGCTCAACATGAATACTGGGAAAGCAAAATCTGAAATTTCAGAGCAAGAAACAGCCTTCTAAGTTCAAGAGGAAAGGACTGTCACTATGTTTCTCTGTACTCAATGTATCAGACTTGCACCATCAGTTTTCTATAATGGCTGAAACAGTGAACTAAAGTCCAGAACCTTTCCTAGTCAACCAACAAAAGGACATCAAATACAATAAACTGTCTTATGTACCTAAAATTAAAATGTCATACTTGTATTCCTAGTATTACACTAAAGCAAACACACTTGTCCATTGCTACAAAAATAAATGTATTTCTAGAAGATGAGAAAATAAATAAATTTACATGTTCTGATTGTGTCTTGGTGAATATCCAAAAGGCATGTAAGACATGACTTACAGTCTTATGGAAAAGGAGGCAGTCAAAAGTGGTTTTTAATTCCTAAAGTCTAAGTGATACATATTTGGGACATTCATGGGGCACTCATGGGAGAGACAGAGACATGACTGAATTTCAGCCCTTCAGTGAATGAAGTACACTTGCTGCTTGATAGAGGATTAGCATCAGTATGCTGAAACTAGGAATACCCTAAATTATCTGAAATTGTAGAGGGGGCTTAGCTTGTTAAAGTTGTACTCACGAGGTAGATCCAAAATAACAAGTAACACCCCTACTCAAACCACAGTGGTAATGTATATTGTCTGTGTCCTTCTTCGAGCCTCAAAATCATAACTCCCAGATGACTCCTTGATGTCATGGTACAATATTTCTTCAGCTCAAACATTAAGGAAAGTTTTCAGCTAATTATCTACACCTTGAAGAGGTTTACAAACTGCGGTTGGAACGCATGTGTTTTCTTTTTGGTACTTTTTTAAAAAAATCATTAGAATAATTTACATGTTATGATATTAATTATTCAAAATAATAATTTTCATTATATTAACATAATATATAAATATCAAAATAATTTTTAATAATGTTGATTTTTTATTAATTATAGAAACAAAACAATAAATGCACTAAATTTTCAAAACCTGTTCTCAGATCAAGGTCTATGCATTTCTTTTTAAAACAAAACAATTCTTGGAAATGTTATATCCAGCAAAGAAAGCTTGGAAGGATGCTATGTTGTAAAAAATAATAATAAAAGAAGGCAGTCATTCATATGTCTCAAATTTATTTTAGATTAAAAATGTAATAAAAATCCATTTTAATATTTTAACACAGCTACTGATGTTTCCACGGGTAATGAAGAAAAAAACTGTACTCACTTTTGTTAATGAGACAGATACACTAAATCACAGTGCTGCTGTAAGTCTATGTATTCAAACAATACTGGTGAATTAACTCACTTGAAATAAAAAGCGTTCAAGTCCTCAAGGATGGCAGACCAATTTAATGCTATATAGGATTAGCTTTCTGAGAGCACGCTGCGAAGGTCCTGAGGGTCTCATAGCTCACTTATACCAAACTTTTAATATCCTCATTTAAATTTCCTCAGACTTAATAATGTGCCCTAAAGTAAGAATTCGCTATTTAGGGAAAATATAAATACAACAATTATCAGCTCAGTAGTACTCTCGAACACAATGAACATACATACAATCATCCTGCTGGGTCTGCTAGGAATTACTAAGAAGTCTGGGGGAGTTTTCACACATCCTTGCACTGCTCTGTGGACAGATGCTGTTAGATATGAGCACACCAGCCATTTGAGTATCCTCTTCAAGTCAGGCACTGCATGAATACAACTGCAGCTTTTAAAATGAAAAAGACTCCCATTCAGTCAATGTTAAGGACACTAATAGGAATGACACTCATTCTAATGGAAACAGTTCTAACCTTGAAGTCTACAGAGTAATGAATATTATGGTTAAAAACAAAAAGTCTACATCATTTTGAGTGTGAAAAATGCCACTAAAAATACAGTTCAAAGACCTGTTAACAAGAAAAAAAGATTTTGTTTTGTTTTTTGTTTCTTTTGTCTTTTTTTTTTGTTTTGTTTGTGGTTTTTTGTAAACATTGCATATAATTTCACTGGTCTAGAAAACAATAGTATCATAAGCAGTTCTGTGAACAATGGCATTATTTATAAATGAAGGAAAATCTTGAAAAGTTTCCTTCTGATAATCCATATTTCTACATAGCCAAGACTTTCAAAGATTAAATACTTTCTCAGTAGAAAACAAATAGCATCCATGCTTATTAATATTTTCTTGAAAACCCCTAAAGCAGTGATGTATCCCCTATTCAGCTGACATTTACCCATGCTCACGTGAAATGTGAAAGTTCGTCTAAAATTTATTCTGGTAAAGTGTTGAAAAATTTAGACCTAGGTTACCTTCACCTCCTAAGCAAATACTGATTTGGGGTAATCAGACAAGTCATTCAACCAGCCATACAGAGGAAAAACTTAAGTGCAAGCAATGCTTTTGAACAGATAGAGATCAGTGATGAGTGGTATGCCTTGGGGGTCCATATAGGGTCCAGTACCTTTTAATATCTTCATCAATGACATAGGCAGTGGGATCAAAAACACCCTTGGCAGGTTTGCAGATGACAAAAAGCTGAGTGGTGCAATTGACTGAACATAAGAATGGGATACCATCCAGAGGAACCTGGCCAAGTTCAAAAAGTGGGGCAGTATGAACTTCATGATGTTCAATACAGGTTGGAGGATGAAGGGATTGAGAGCAACTCTGCTGAGAAGGACTTGAGAGTTCTCATGGGTGAAAAGTCGGTCATGAGTCAAGGGTGTGCACTCACAGCTGATAAAGTCAACCTCCTGGGCTGCATCCAAAGCAGTGTGGGCAGCAGGTAAAGGGAAGTGGTTCTGTCCCTCTGCTCTGGTGAGACCCACCTGCAGTGCTGCATCTAGCTTTGGGGTTCTCAGCCCGGGAAATACATGGACCTGTAGGAGTAAGTCCAGAGAAGGGCCACTAAGATGATCAGAGAGCTGGAGCACCTTTCCTATGAAAACAATCTGGGAGTCATGGGTTTATTTAACCTATAGAACAGAAAAAAAGACAAAGTTCCACACAGGCACATAGTGATAGGACAGGTTGGAATACCTTTGAACTGAAAGGGGCTAGGTTTAGTTTATACATAAGGAGGAAATTATTTACTATGAGGATAGTGAGGCAGTGACACAAATTGCCCAGAGAAGTTGTGGATGCCTCATCTCTGGAATGTTCAACGTCAGGTGTGATGGGGCCCTGAGCAACCTGATCTAGTGGGTGGCATCCCTGCCTATGACAGTGTGGTTGGAACTAGGTGATATTTATAGTGTCTTCCAACCCAAGCTATTTTATGAATATTAAGAATAATTGCACAGTATAGTAAAGTCCCTTAATGCTACAGGAAATGTAACTGATACAGAAATCTAGAAGAGAGAGTTTATATTCTCTGAGGAATTAGTTCCCTGGTAATACCTGATCTATTCAGAAAATTCAGAAAAGCCACCTTTCCTAAGATCATTAGGAAGAAAGGAGAATAGTTTTGTTAATTATCAATTGGTTTAAAAGTGAGGTTTAACAAATTCAGAACTACTCACATTTTAAATGAGTGTTTTGAGACCTTAAAGTCCTATATATATAAAGTATAATTCTTTTGACTTTTTTGTAACACGGTGTTGTATCCTGTTAAATCTGGATGGAAATGAAAACATATCTCAGAAAATAGACTCACTGAAATATATAAAAAGAAAACAATTTAAAGAAGTTCTGCTCTACTTTAAGAACAATGTAAATAATAAAGAACTTTGGTTTATCGCAAGAACAAAGTAAGTCCTAAATACATTGAATATTTATTAAAAATATTAGACTTTCAAGAATGAAATTGAAACCAAGAGCAAGTCATGAAGATACATAAAAGGAACCAGTAGAAGGGTGAAAGTACCAGACAAGGCTACAAAAGGTGTGGTAGAAAACAAAGCTTTGGTTTGGTGATAATTTCTACTGTATACACGCACTATTTATCACCAGTCTGTGAAAAACTGAAACTGTAAACACCATGAGTGCATGATTGCTACAAGTAGGAACCAATTGACTGGTAAAAAGGTAGAGGATTCCATTTCGTGAGGGTGCACCACAGGTAGGCTGCCTTACTTCTCGAATTGCATTGTATTCAGCTCTTCTTGATTTTCTTGTGGGTTTCTTATGACTCATGTCATCATTTTGAGACTGTCCTTTGGGTGCTCTGTTTGTCAGCCAACTCCTGTAAAACAAGTCCTCTACTCCAAAGCTGGACTAATCCACAGCTGCATTGGAGCACGCTAATGGCATTATGTCATTTTTTGTCTTCTGCCTTGGGCAACCATGTCAGCAGGAGTAGTAATAAGCAGCACCTATCAGTGACACTCCTTTAAGAAGAATCTCTGCACTATATCTGAACTTAACTGTTCAGAGCCAAGGGTACAGATACATATTAATTTACACTAGCCCCAACTGACAGGTCTGTACTTGTTAAAAAGATGGGAAAAAAAAAAGGCGAAAACGGAACTGCTACTATTTACCTCTATTTACCTCCAGTGTCTCATTTATTAGAATAATTATGCCTCATTGCACAGGGTCACTATGCAGAATATGGGCAGAATGTAAGCAGAATAAAAATTGCAGAAGAAAAATCGTGTCCTGTGCATAATAAAATGGAAAATAACCAGTATAGCAATAAAAGTGGCTGTCAAGAGGAAAACTTAAATGGTTCATTTGGAAGCTTGCAACCTCAAATTCCATTGCTCTGACAATAGTTGGTTCAAGCACCAAGAAATGATCTGGAAAGTAGCATCCCCTCTTCCTGATCTGTGCTACCTTTTGGTAGTGCTGTGAGCAGTCATCAGGCTTTGCCCAAGTGAACCTCCCAGCAGCTCTGACAATACTGATGACACATAAATCTACATATGCAGACTCCCTAACTGTTGCACTTCAGCAACTCAAAAGGATAGTACTATACCATTTTATAGGATACTCTTTGTGGATAGCTATCACTACTGTCAGTTGGCCTAGAAAAATATATGGTGGGCCATTTCACCTTCCTAGAGTATGACAGTGAACCAACTGTATAACCATGGTGCTGGTCTAGATAAGATCAATGGAACCTTTGTGCCATTGTTACTTAGCAGAGCACTTAGATTCTTATTGCTGTGGCTCATAAAGTTTACAAATGCAACCTCATCTATCACTGAACATCTTTAGTTACCACCTAAGGAGTTGCCAGATGGCCAGGGAATAAGTTTTTCATGGAGGAATGAAGTTAAATTACTCTTCTTTACTTAGTCTTATTCTTGTTTTTGGTATTTGCAAAAGTGAAAGGGACACAATAAAAAGGAACAGAAGCAGAAGATCAAGTAAAACCATAGCTACTACCTGTGCCAGCTGAGTCTAGTTACTCATCTGTATGAACTGAAAAAAATCATAAGGGATATCCTGGCTGAAATTTTTATGTAAATTTTTGACAGCTCTTTGCCTGCACTGGGAAATTTCATAGATAGCAGATGCGAGTTATTAAATAAAGTCCCTACAATTTTTTTCCTGTTTTCTTCTTTCCCCTGGTATCACTGAATACTCACAGTGCAGCCTCTGGCAGCCACCGGCCTGAACCTTCTGCCTGTAGCTGGGAATCCAAATTCAGCTGTATTTTAAATCCCAGCCCTGCAGCCTTTGGGATCCAAAACCTGTATTTGGCAGTTCTGGAGGTTTTTTCCCCAGCTCTAGTGTTTTTGTCATTGATACTAACTTACTCTGAAGGGCCAAAAATATGATTGCACTTCCACAGTGAGCAATGAACCATATAAGACTCTATTAAAAACAAATACACACTGCAAAATGGATAGCAAAACAACAAATTCATTTGAAGCAATTTGATTCTGCTTAGTTACCAGTTACTGTTTTGGATTTGCTAATAGCAGGTGCCAAATCGATGAAATGTCATCAGTCAAGAACACGAGTCTTTCAGGCTTCCATTGTCCTAACAGAAGAGGTGATTTGGGAGCTGCTGGACATACAGTGACCTCTTATAGTAGTAATGATGTGTAGGTTGCAAGATGGGTTGCCAAACGTACTGAAGCAGCAGCAATGGAACAGAGTCTGCAGTCACATCGGCATTATGTAGTAGAGTCTTTTATAAAAAATGCGATTAACCGTTTGAGTCAACAAGTGCCTTATGAGCTCTACAAAGTGGGTAGATGATGCCTGGTTATGAAAAAAAAGGTTTTTTTATGTGTCCTAATGACTGCCTTCCCATTGTGAACCCATGCATATTGGAACTGCCTAGATCCTACTTATTTTTGCAGCCAGCTCCTTTCCACCTTCTTCATTATGATGGTTTTACATCCTCTAAGCTGAGCTGGAAAGCTGTCTGGCTTTTATTTTTTTATATTTTTTTGGTAATAAAATAAAAGTGGTCAATTTTCTCTTTCCATCAAGACAGAGAAACACCCTATCCTCATACCTGTACAACATGTCCAGTTTTATGGAGTTGTTAAAGGCATGTGTTCTGTTGGTGGAAGCAGCAACAAAGACTATGAAAAATATTGAAGCTAAGGATTAGATGAGGGCAGCTTGGTAGAAGTACATTGAGGTGGTGTCTAGATGAATGTGTTAATGTATCTGGGAACCTGAATCCCATTTCAGGTATTCTGAACAAGTAATTCTAGGAGAAATTAGATCAATGTCTGCAACCCTATTGTGGTGATATTTTTTGTTTGGTAAGAGGGACCTCAAGACTGTAAGGAGGAGCACATGCTGTGTTATCACTGAGAGACTGGAGGTAGAGCAACAGCCACAGTCATTGCAAGTACTTGGTGGATCAACTAAAGTTAGCAATGGAGCAATTAGATTCTCAGGCAGCTAGAATCTGATGAAGCTTTGCAGGTAAAAATATTATATGCTAAAAAATTAAATTTGACTTACTGTAATTTTTTTGTAGAAGTGGAATGAAATTCATTACAATTCCTGTTAGAAAAATACCAAACTATTGCTTAAACACATTAATTTCTCTGTTCAGAATCTTCCTTCCTGAGAAATTACTTCCTTTTTGTTTCATTTTTCACCCCAGAAAAGGATCAAGGACTATTCTGCCAAGAAAAAATAAGGAGATTGGGTATGAGATACATTTTTTAAAATTTATTTTTATTTGTGATGTCACAGCTGAAATGCTTGTGGAAAAGTGTCTGTTGAAAGTAAATGAAGTTTCAGGTTATATTTTATTAGTTATTTTGAGTGAAGTCTGATTAAAAATCTGATCCATTGGGAAAATTTCCTTTTTGAAAAAAAGTATTTTAAATGGCTTCACTTGACTCATTTCTGTATGAAGGCAGAGTACCAAGAGAATAAAAAGGGAATTAATATCCTCAAAAGTTAAAAATTCTTCATACAGCTTGAGTAAAGCAAAAATATAAACCATAGAATCAGTCAACAGTCATTCAGTTTGAAAAGATTTTCAGGATCACTGACTAGTTCTCAATAATTTCATTATGGTTCTTCAGTAGTTACTCCCATATTAGCATTATTTAATTTCCTTGGCATAGTAATTCACATTTTAGTAAAGCAGCAACTGTTCTTAGCTGTTCTAATTTTTAGTTGTGCTTTTTAATTAAATCACTTCATGAGAAATAGATCTCTCTGTTCTTAGCTCATACAATATTGCTCCATGACTAAGTAAATATCAAGTCCTGAGACTGTCATTCTTTTCCATTCAAAAAACCCCATGACAGTCATGACACTAGTGTTAAAAATATAATTAACAATAATAAATACATTTCTTATATTTTTATATTTCAATGTATTTAGGGATAGCATGAATTGTGTTAGTTTTATGCCTGAAACTATGAAGTCTAGACATTTAAGTTTTCAGATAACACAATGGGCATTTTCATGTAACAAACTGGCTTCCTGCAGCAAATCTTACTGACTGCAAATTTCCAAACCCACATTTGCCCAATTTTTTGCTCATATGACTAAAAACATGTGGGTCAGCAAGATTTTTTACCTGGCCTAAGCATTTCCAGCAGAGTAATTCAGCTGTCTTGCAGTTTGGTTCATGTACCTATGTTCTGAGATAGGTAGAGCATCAATAATTGGATTATGATACAAATAATAGTACAGAACAGATGCAAAAAGCCCTTTACATTTGACTTTCTTGTATCAAGAGACTTGTAAAAGGTAGTATATATATTTCTTGAAAAATAAATGCCTAGATTCAATATAAAAATATTCTTATCTAAGTGTGCACACAAGTAGAAAGGCAATTTCTGTGTAGAGTAATTTTGATCATTTTTGGTTTCCCATCTTATTTAAGTTCTAAAGGGAATTGGGAAAATCTATAAACTAATTTTCTGAGTTAAAACACAATTATAATTCATAATTAGTTACACCTAGTAATGAGGAAAAATTATATATAAAAATTATATATAAAACATTAAGGGACAAATTTATGAAACACCATATTTCACACAAAATTTACATAAAGGCCAAATTCCAATGACAATTTAGTGATACTGTGATCTAGGTTAAGATTCATTTTTGACAAATAATTGAAACTCCATTATTGTTGCTTTTGCCTGATTCACAGTACAGGTAAAGGCCAGTCCAAGTATCTTTTTAGGTCACAAAAATAGAATTTGAACTCTATTATAATTGGGATTTTTTATAATCTTTATACAAAAGTCTTCTATTCTGATGGAGTATTTTAAGTGTAAACCTTCTTAGCTTGTCAACTTATTTGGGAGCAGACTATGAAAATGATCAGGTGGTTATAATTGGGCTTTTCACTAGAGAAATTCACCATTTCAGTAAACAATAGCTAAAAAAATAATCTGCTGGCATTTCCAAATCATTAAATGGCATTCAAATATATATATGATTGAGCACAGAAAACTATAATATCCTTGGGAAAGATCTACAGTATCCTTGCCACTACTTTAGAGAAATGCAATGTATTTTGCTAGTAAGATGAAATTCAAGTAGAATATATTTTGAATATGGTAAATAGCAAAGTTTACTGCCAACTCACTACTCATTACTTCTTGAATTCACATCCAGATATTCATGTCTTGAAATAGTTCTCACAGCATCATTTTTTGAGGTAGCTTAAATCTCTATGGAGTCCAGTAAAACCCCATGAAATTCTGTTAGCTTCAGTTGGTGTTTCAACATGTACAATACTCCTCATAGTCATAATGACATGTGATGGATACCTTCTTCTTTATAGATAGGATAATTTTTAAGCTGCTGCTAGCATGACAACTGGAAACAGATTTTCTGAGATCTGATTTACTGGTCATTACTGGCATAAAATTCTGTGTGCCTGATCATTTGATATTATATTGTCTCCCGTGATGTGGAAAGATCTTAGCTTATATTTTGAGTGCTTATTTATCTGAAAACTGGAAAATGCTTATGGATGTTTTAATTGTCTATTTAAATGTTAGTAATTCATGTAAAGGTAAGAGCTACAGTGTTTTCACACATCCAGTTAAGAATATTTTAGGTGTAAGACTTAGATACAACACAGCTCTAATTCTTTTTAATTCCTGCTTGACTATTAATTAATTGTGAGTCTCCCCAGTCACCTGTAAATTACATTTAATTTTTTGTCTTTACCGTGGTACTCTTCTGCTTATCAACATCAATAAGATCAACAAGATCTCTCTTTGATTTTAGAGGCTCTATAACAAAAGAATTGCAGACAGTGATTATTTAAACACTGATTCATGATTTATAGAATCAAATCCAACATGACTATTCCTATTTAATGTCAAGGTGGAAATGTTTGTAGGATTTGGCCTAACTGACACTAAAAACAACAATTAATAAATTTTCAGCTATTCTTGGTCTTTTCATGGTCTCACTTTGTCCTCCACTACCATTTAGTGTCATAGGTAAACTAGGTAGGCAAAAGTGTAAAAAGGCTTTTTTTTCCCCTCACCTATTTCCAAGGAGAAAGGAAAATTCAAAGAATTTATACCATTCTATTTGGTGGATATCCTGATTTTGAGGGCCAAGAAGGGCATTGAACAAGTTGACAACATTCTCAGTGGATAAGATTTCTTAAAGAAAACCTAATTTGAAAAGTGAGATCATTTACTATTTTTGGACCAGTTATACAGGCACCAACGCATGTCAGATTGGAAAAAAAATTGTGAGCTTAAAAAATAAATCAATAGATCAATAGGTGTTCTAACTTTCACCAAGAAGATGACAGGTTATTTCTTATTGATGATCACTAGACAATAATATAATTGTACACCTGCTGCACAGATTATCATGCAATTTGTCTGCAAGAGAATGCCCAAGACAAATAAATTCGATCTGGGAAAGGAGTCTTCAATTTTAATGTACTCTTAGACCACACTAGTTTAATTCAGAAAATAAAGATTGTTTTATTCATCACTATGAGAGTTTGCGTGAGTAATTAATGTTAAACTGAGCATTCATTTCCTTATAACTCTATTTATAGAAATATCCATATTTTTTCTCCCTCAGTGATATACCAGAAGAAGATGAGCCAGCAGTGTACCCAGATGGCCAAGGCCAATGGCATCCTGGTTTGTATGAGAAATAGTGTGGCCAGCAAGATGATGGCAGTGATGGTTGCCCTGTACTCAGCAGTGGTAAGGCTGCAAGCACCCCCAGTCCTGTGCTCAGTTGTGTCCTCTTCATACAAGAGAGACATTGAGGTGCTGGAGCATGTCCAGAGAAGGGCAACAAAGCTGGAAAAGGGTCTAAAGTGTAAGTCATATGAAGAGCAGCTGAGGGATCTGGGATTGTTTAGCCTGGAGAAAAGGAGACTCAAGGGAGACCTTATTGTTCTCTGCAACGCCCTGAAAGGAGGTTGTAGCCAGATGGGAGTTGGTCTCTTCTCCCAGGAAACGAGAGGACACCAGGGGAACTTTAGAGTGGATATTGGGAAAAATTTCTTCACAGAAAGAATTGTCAAATATTGGAACAGCCTGCTCAGGAAAGTGGCTGAAACACCATCTCTGGAGATATTTAAAGACATGTTGATGTTGCACTTGGGGACAAGGTTTAGTGGTGGACTTGGCTGTGCTGGATTAACAGTTGTTCCCAATGGCCCCAGACATCTTTTACAACCTAAGCGATTCTATGATTGTATTGCACTATATTAAAAGGTATAATTTTTGCATTCTAAAATATATATCTTATTTTAAATTAGGCATGTTTGCATCCAATGAAAATAACACTTTTTCCATTAAATATATAAAAATTTCCTTCTAATTTCAGTGAAAGGAACATCTACATCAATTAGAGATGAATAATGACTGTTTAATTGTGGTGTGAAACTTTTTTATGAGAAAGGCAAACACAAAACTATGAAATTCAAGGACTGAACTTCAATAACACTATTAAAAATATATTTCTATTCTTTGCTTCAGATATTTTAAAAATATACTTTATCTGCACAGTCAAAACTTATGAGCATAATCCATCAATAAAGTAATATTATAGTTGCTCAGCTATTAAATTATTATCCATTTGGAATAGTTTAAAAGCCTCTGGGATTCTTTATATGTAGTTTCCTCTAGTGTTTATTTTTTAATTTGTAACATGTACCACAGAAATGAGTTATAGTGATGAATTTCTGTTTTGTGATTATTAATTTTTTAGATTAAGCATTTTATCTTACTAGCTGCAGCAAAATAAATATAATTTACACACAGAGCAGTCTATTATACTCATTCATTGTGAGGGGTTTCAATTTTCTCAATTCAAGTTCAATCCCCATGGCTAGCTAACAATACAGTGTGGTGATCAAAAGCTGCAAAGCAATTATTAGCACGTATATCATATTAGCATATAGGCACAGATCACTGCTAGATCACATAGGAATAACTCTTCTGATATTTTAGAGTTTTATTTTCTTCTATGTCTTTCAGAATAACTATCTAATATTTAGGTTATTGTTGTGCAATTTTTTTCAATTATAATTGACTTTATGAATTCAATGAAAATTGTTTGTATAATCTGATGGCAGTGGTAAGTCATAAATATAGAAATATGATGTTCTTCTCTATTGAGCAGATTCTGTAGCCTTTGGCTGACCTTTTTCATCATTACCTTTATTGCCACCACTTCCTGTGTTTATTTCATAAGATTTGGCCAAAAGTGAGGCATTTTTCTGAGTTTCCGTGGCAAAGTTTTGGTAATGGGGAGGCTACAGGGATGGCTTCTGTGAGAAGCTGCCAGGAGTTTCTCCCATGTCTGACAGAACCAATTCCAGCTGCCTCCAAGATGAAAGTGCCACTGGCCCATGCTGAATCCATCTCTGTTTCAACTCTTCATTCACCCTTATACTCATTTTGCTGCGCAACAGGCTTTCTGTAGATTTTTCATTATCTTCTGTCTTCTTCAGTGTCCTTTATTACCTCAAATTAAGAAAAATGTTTTACTATGTGGGTGATTGAACACTGGAACAATCTGCCCAGTGAAGTTCTGGAGTTTCCACCCATAGAGATTTTCAGAACTCAAAACAACCTTCTTGAGTTGACCCTGTTTTGAACAGGAGTGAAGGACTGATCTCCAGAGGTCCCTTCTGACTCATATGTATGTGATTCTTTAAATATCCTGTATATGCCTAAACATTTTGTACACTTGCATAACTATCATCCTGTGCTGTGGCAGGTTCAGAGTTCCTTCAGGGAATGATAGTGGGACAGAGACTTAAAAAAATATACAGGATTTTGTTTCTTCATCTCCTTCTCTCCTGTCTCTGTAGTCACCAATTTCTGCAAAAAGTGGCATTGCAAAAACCGTAAAACTAAGATTGTAAAACTAGCCTGTGATTGTTTAACTAGTTCAAAACTATTACATTAGGAACAAGAAATAATCAGGTTGTGTCTTGGTTTGAGGGGAAAAACTAAAATGTTTACCCACAAGTGGAGGAGGGGGGTTTCCTCCACAATAATCACGCCACTCTTTATCAAATTTAAGAAAAGGAACTTTAATCAATGGATATAAGAAGCATAACTGTTCTTAACTGATATATATATGTATATATATATATGTAGGTATAGATATATCTGTAAACAGACCATAGCAAACCACTTCCCCAACACCACAAGAAAAAAAAGCAAACAAGAAACCCCCCCCCAAACCAGCAGGTTTTCTCCTGGAGAAAAGATACTTATGGGCAGTGTCAGTGTCACAGCCCGGCTGGCTGCAGGGTGAGCTCCCAGATGAATTCTGTCTCTCCCTCTGTGCCTCTTGTCCCAAATGAAGAAGGAAAACTGGAAGCAGGGAACCGCCATGTGTCCTGGAAAGCAGCTGTAACTTCTCTCTCCCAGGTTGCTGCCCCAGCTGGGGCGGGCAGGCCGTGATGCTACAAGTGGCGGTGAGACTGGAGCAGAGACTGGGACCCCAAATGCAGGAACCAGGAGAACAGCCGTGGCAAGGAGAAAAGAAGCGGCTCACCAAGGAGCAGCAGCAGCAATGAGGAGCAGCCAGGAGCAGCCAGGAGCAGCCAGAAAATGGCTTCTTCTCTACAGCAGCGCACACACACCCACCCCACTCCTGCGTTCAGCCCAGCTAAAAAAAAAAAAAGCAAAACTCCCCAAAAACAAATGAGACAGCCTGCCTCCCACCCTAATGATCAAGAAGAAGATGGTAGCAGTTAACTGCTTCTTTTTGTTAACTAATGGCATGGGCAGTTAGTGGCAGGGGAGAGAATTTACATAATAATTTCAAACTACAACAGGTAGATAAACATAATTACAAAAGCCTTCCTATAGTAAACTAGATGTGGAAACCTTCAAAGAACCACTGCTTCCCTGTCTGCAGTCCTTCCCTTTAAATCAGGACTTAAATCTGTTTAACAAAAAATAATATGATTAGTTTGTTATTTAAATTACTTTTCTATGAGATGATACACAGGAGAAAAGATTTCAATTGACAGTAAAAAGAAAAAAATCCAAAGTGGGACAGGAAGGGATCAGATGGAATTAGCATGAGAAGTCTGGCCAAAGGGGGCACTGAATAGATTATTTATTCAGATCTGCATTAGCATTTAACACAATTCCTATACTTCACTTACAATAGTTTATGGGTCTGATAAATTTGTATATGTTGATTTGTAAAAAAATTGAGAATACTTTTGAACACTTTTTCTCTGTGACTACACTCCTTTTGCATATTGACAAACCACAATGCCAACAAAAGTTTTAGGATAGCTAGATCTGGTGGTTTAAATATAATAATGGCAAAATGTAGCCATTGCTTGTTTCTTCATCTATAGCTGTTCTTTCTGCTTTGTACACATTTGTCTGTTCGGGTGAAAATTTTTAGAGTTATTGGAAATGTATAAAAGGAGTAGAGAACAAGCTCTATATCCTCTCCACTCATGCTCTCAATATAAAATCAGGTTGCAATTCTACATCTTTGTGTGAACAATTGTAGCCTAATAGAAGCTCCATTTGCCTACAGGGCACAGTACTACCAACATTTAATTAATTACTTTGTAAAACACATTATAACACCCAATGTCTGAAAAGCAGCATGAACTATTTAACTTTACTATGTGAACATAAAAGAATAACCAATTCCAGGTATATTAACTTCCATATTCTTGTCACTGCCGAAATTTAGAGGTACATGATTAAATAGAAGGACAGAAATAAAATGCTAATTGAGAATAGCCAGCACTTTTCTGAAATGTAGTGTTAATTATGGCATAACTCAACCATTTCTCAAGTTCAAAACACTTTCCACATTGACAAAGTTCCAAATACTGTTCTTGAGGTCTTTGGCTGAAGTAGAGTTAATTTTCTTCACAGTGGCTAGTATGAGGCTGGTTTGGATTTATCCTGAAAACAATGTGATGATAATATAGACACGTTTCAGTTATTATCAACATGTACATATACAGAGCCAAAACCTTTTCTGCTTTTCATACTGCCATACTGGCAAGGAGATGAATGGAAAATTAGAAGTAAGAGCTAGATCTCAACAGACCAGGGAGATATTCCATACCTTACAACATAATACTCAGCATATAAAGGAGGGAAAAGGAGGAGCAAGGGAGAGATGTTTGGAGTGATGTTGTTTGTCTTCTCAAGAAGCTATTACATATTGTGGGACCCTGCTTTCCTGGAGATGGCTGAACATTTGCCTGCCCATGGGAAGTGGTGAATTAATTAATTGCTTGTCTTTGCATTTGTGTGTGGCTTTTGCTTTCCCTATTAATCAAAAGCATTTCGATTCTCTCCCTGATGTCACTGGTGGAGAAGTGAGAGAACAGCTCATTTGGTTGCTGCCTGGGGTTAAATCATAATTGGGAGCAAGAAAAAAACCCCACACAAATTGCACTAAAATCATTGGATTTATCCAGATCAAAATTTTAAAAAGCTGCACAAGGATTTGATCATCATAAGAACAAAACACTTGAAGTGAAATCCTTCCTAGTGTTCATAAAACTGCTCATTTAATTAACATGGAGGAAGCAAATAGGGCACCCTTCCCTTCACACACATTTTCAAGCAAAAATAAATCTTTGCAATGAAATTCTTTAGGGGAAAGGTGGAAAATATGATCTTCATTTTTATATAAGTCCTTAGAATATACTTATTGGCTGAATCTGCACTAGCAAGCCAAGTGAGTGTGAGTCTTCAGCTCTCTTTGTTAGCAGACTACAAGGGTAGCTTCTAGACTGTGTATTGGAACTGTCTCTGCCCTGTATTGAACTTCAACCCACACCAAGAAACTGCAGAAGAGTAGGAAATGATTTAAACCAAAATTATGCTATAGTTTTTTTCAATAATTTAGCTGCACAGTGAAATTGAGCTCCCCTGACTGAGAATGTTGACTAGTAAGGATGTGTTTCCCTGCTATAGGTGAACTCTGTTTCTTAATATTTATGTTGTTTGGAATTTATGCTACGTGTCTACATAGAGGCATATTTTTCCCAATTAAATTGCCGTGCTCTGCAATTACAATTTCAAAAATTCACAGATTTCAATTACATGGAAAACATTTTCCTAAATGCCAATGACATTTAAAAAGATTTAGTTTGATTGTTTGCTTCATATCAGCATCACTATACATATTTTTAAAGTAAATTTTTTTCTTTTGACATTTTAAAGCTGATAGTTATTTTATACTCTGTTATTTATATATATAATTTATACATTTATATGTTTTATACATTCTCATGGGAAAGCAACATGTTTTGCCCTACTAAAAGTAAATATTTCTATATTTTTCAGTTTTCACCCTTTGACAATCTAGGTTTATGATTGGACTCAATGGCCTTAAAGGTCTTTTCCAACCTAAATGATTCCTTGTAGACGTTTATGTATATGGCTTATTAAAATATATTGCTGCATTTGCTTCTTCTGTTTTCCAATGGATAAACAGCTTGACTATATTGATACTTGAAAAATGTTTTAAATTTAAAAAAAAAGCATGCTAATAAAAATGAGTTTTAAGCAAGTCCTTTTGCCATATCTTAATGAATATACAGCTATTTGTGTGTACACAAACACAATTACTTGAAATCTGAGAAAGTTAGAATGTTTTTAAGGCACTGATGAGATCCCATTTCCACAATTTTCCATTTATATCATCATCCATTTTCAGCTAAGGTTTAAGGTGTGAATATTTGAGTATCAGGATGAGCCCAATAATGAGACAATATCTTATGATTACGTATCTAAGATTTAGCTTAAAAAGCAACAGGAAAAAAAAGAAAATTCAAGGGCAACAATAAAGAACAGATTAGTAGGAACATCTGTTTTCTCAGTATTAGCTCAAATTATCCCTTCATAATAATGTGTTGTTACGCTATATTATTGTGTACTTACATTTACATAGAGATTATTTCTTAATTTTTCCTTTACTATGTACTAAATTGCATCATAATATATCTTATTTCACAGCACTATCATCAAGGTATACCATACTTTGTGCATAGGTAGATGTTAATGAACCCTAATTTGCTCAAACTGCTAAGCTTTGCATATTTTAGCTATGAAAAAAATTTAACACAATTTATATAATCATTTTATCATCATAAAAGGATGAAGACTATATTATTTTGTTTCATACAGAAGAGTTCACCTATAGATGTAGGAGTATTAAAGAATTCTCTGTTGGCCTATAAGATGTCTGAGAATTATACCCATTCTCACACAGTCTGTTTCTGAAATAATTTACAGCATATCTTATTCTTTTGCTCTTTGGCCCTCATCATTATTGGTTATTAATTGCCAGGTCACTTAGGAATTGAATTATAGTACTCATATATTTCCCTTAGGGTACTGATTATCCACTTCTCTTTCCTCTGGTAGCAATAAAAGTCTCTTATGAAATAACTGACTGCCAGCACTGTGTTGTTACTGCTGTTGAACAAACTCATTTTTGTCAGGATATCACACTAAAAAAATTGCTTCTGCATAATTCATGTAATAACTGCACATGAAATAGAGTAGAACAGTAAAGAAACAAAGCAAGGATATATATATAATTGTATTAAAAGCAAAGTTACTGAAATACTAAATAAAGCATATGTATGTATATAACACATATATAAACAGTCTAAAATTATTAAAGAAATTTTATTTTACTGAAGAGGTATACAATGCAAACTCTACATTTGTGTCTCTACTACAACATAGGCCATGTGACTACTTTTAGAAACAAATTCTTTTGTAAAGTAGAAGTTTATACCTTTTCAAAACATAATAAAATATTGTCACGGAACCTCATTTAAGCTAGAAATCCTTTCACTGATAGCCTGAACCCATCATGCCTAGGTAAAATCTGTACCTTACCATTGATACTTGGTGCATATGCTTTCCTACCTGCTCCCCTTTTCCCTATACATTCTCCTGGTATGTTACCAGATGTCTGCCATGTCCTTCCAAGGAGTATTTTTGCTAGACAGAGTACACACTTTAATTTTGTTCAGATACTTACACCCATTCTGCCATAGCATGTTTAAGCTTTGGTGGATCTCACCAGCTGGAACTGAACCTGGCAAGGGATGCAAACAATGAAAAGAAGGGCTTCTATACCTATGTTAACAAAAGAAGCCGGTCAGAGTAGGTATAACCCCCAATAAAAAATGATGAAAAACTGGTAACAATGTATGAGGCTGAAGTCCTCAACAACTTTTGCCTCAGTGTTCAATGACAACCTCTCTTTCCACACTTCTTGAGAGGATGGATAACAGAATGGCGTCTGGAGGGGTCCCCCTCTAAGTGCAGATCGAGTTCATGACTATCTGAGGAATGTCAATGTACATTAAATCTATGGGATATGTAACAGGTGGAGGAGCCCTCTGTGTGGCTGTTATTTGCTCTTGTAGTGCCAGTACCTTCCATCCCAAGTCTGATTTTTGTAACTAGGTCCAAACTGAATTACCATTTGTAGGTTGTGCTGACAGTGGAATGTACTAAACATGTAGTTAATAATGTGAAAATGCAAATTCAGAATTCCATGAAGTATTCTATACTGTCAAGACCTTCTGCAATGGTATTAATGTTATCTTTACTGAAAATGTATTTCTAGAACCATCAAATTTTCCTTTGCACAAGATCTTAATACTGTTGTGAAATTAATCCCGTGTTTTACTATCCTATACAGACCTTTTTTCTGGCAATAATTTCCAGCCAAGGCTTATCAGCACACAACAGAAAAGGAATATATGCAAAAATACAGTCTCCTTAGGTCTGAGTAACTGTTAAGCAAATGCTTTACAGAAATCCTAGCAATTTTATGATTTATGGTAGCCTTACAAAACATATATAACACATTCATCCATCAGACTCTTTCTTTAGTAAACCCCCTTAATCCAAATTTTCCTTTGAATCATGTAGGTAATAATACTACTTTTAAATTTGCTTTTAGGTGTTACCTGCTAGTACAGTCAGATTATTTAAGCATATTGAACTCAGATTATCAAGAAAAGCAACATGCTCCTACTCATAAGCCATGTCTCAAATCAGACTTTCAGGCACTTGCACATAACCGTGAAAACTTTTATGTGAAGCACAAGGATTGGCGAGTGCTACACTAAATATTTTCTATATAAAATGTCCCATGAAGAGAAAATGAGACTAGTCTATATGTCGGAGAGGAAAGGGTTCTGAGAGAACAAGAGTGAACCCCATTTCCAACAGCTATTGTCCCCTTCTTTGCTTTACAAGCAGAGAGCAGCAGTCTCCACTCTGATTCCTGTATTAGGAAAAAACTATTTATTAATTTTTTTAACTAACTATCCTGACTTTTCTTTCTGTATCTTAGTCAATCTTTGAGTCCTCAGCAAGAGCCTTATATGTGTGAATGACATTCATCTTTTCTTTTTCAGTAGCTCATATACTTACCTTAGAACATGAAAAACTAAGAGTTCACTTTTAAAATTTTTTTTTCTTTTTTCTCCCCATCCTTTCTAAATGTTATAGTTTTATTTTTTTTAACATACGCAGATTATATAACTCAGGTGATAATAGAGAGGTCAGGGTATACATACTCCAGAGGTATTTGCTTTTCCTTTGTCAACTAGGCTTCTTTGATCAAAGATTCCTTATCTGAATTGTACATCATCAGCCATTTATTTCAATACTTGGCTAGTGACAAGTGAACATAATGGGGCTTATCAGAAACAGCAATGAGCCACCCTTTGTGTAAATCCCATTAATCAGAGTGTCAAACTGGATAACCATTGGGTCAAAAAATAACTTCTGACCTGTAATCATTTTTATCTCTGGATATGTGAATAGCTCAAATATATTAATACTTGAGCAGTTTCATTATACATTCATGAAGAGTCCATCTATGTATTAAATGTTAAATATATATCACAACAGAATGTACGTCCTCACCAAATTCAAGTATTAGAAGCTCACATACATATTTCTTGTCTGCAATAGAGTGAAAAATGTGGAAGGCTCTTGAGAAATACTTTTTCCTAGAAATATTATTAAGGTTTAGAAAAAGTAGAAAACAATCCACCCCTATCGAGTTTTTGCAGTTCAGGTTTTGATACTTTCCACTATGGAGTTATTATTTTTTTACATATTGAAAATAATCAATGTTTAATGATTTAATGATGTTTCATGAAAGCTTTTTCTCAGTTATAACAAGTTACTTTGTCATTTGGTTTATCACTGCACATGTGCCCTTTGGAACATATATTTGATTGAAATGACACTGCCACAGAACCCCCAAGGCACAGTCAATGAAATAATTTTCTGAGGTCAACCTAGTGCACAAAAATGTCTAAATGAAGCAGATGTCTGATAATAAAGGTCTAAGTCCCAGTTACCAGCTTTTCTCTGAAGGGCCACAAGGGAGCTGTTTGTAACCTTCTGATTCTAGAAGCAACATTATTGTGGCCACATTTGAAGGAATTTAAGACAATCTTACTTTTTTCTACTCCAGTCTTTTGTCCTGGTTCTGGCCAGGACACAGTTAATTTTTGCAGTAGCCAGGAGAGGGCATGACTGACCAGGAGGTTATTCTATACCACCTCATGTCATTTCTGGGCATGAGGGAAGGGATCTTTTATGTGTTGGTGTAGTGTGGAAGAGTGTGGTTAGATATTGTTGGGCGGTGCCTGTATGAATCTTTCAGCTCTTTCTTGTATTCTTTGTCACTAGTATTGTTGCTGTTACCATTTGTTTTCTTCTCTCATTCCTATTTCTAGTAAATTGTTCTTATCTCAACCTGCAATCTGCACCTTTCATGCTCCCTATTCTCCTCTCCATCCCACAGTAGGGGGAGAGGGAGGAGGAGGGGGAGCAAGTGAGCAGTACATGGTTTGGAGAGTCTCAGTGGGAGCACCAAATTGGAGTGTATCATTCCTAACCCAAAACATCTTCACTCAAAGTCTGGTGGGGTTTTGTTTGGTTGGTGTGGGGTTTTTGTTTTATTTTTTTTTGGGGGGGGGGGGGTTGTTGGTGTTTTTTTTTGTTTTGGTGTGGTGGGGGGTTTTTTTGTGTTCTTTTAATTATTCCTTGAAGGTCCTCTATACCAATGAATTATCCACTAGTATTTCCAGTAACATTATGAAGCTATTGTGTATCTATTAGAGGAATGAAAGATGTCTGCAAACTTAAAAGAATGAAATTCTGAAGTAAAATCACTCATGAACACTTTTTTGATCTATTCTTAATGTCATAACTTCTATTATAAGAAATCTGAGTTTAAAAGTCTCTTACCCTGAAGAATATTAAAAGGATCAAGCATAGCAGTTCATTGAATGCGCACCACAGTAAATACAGTTATACAGATAAAATTTTACTTTGATATATGGAAAGTAAATTTAGTACCACTGTTTAGTTAATGGAAAGATTTATTTCATAATGATGCAAGATACGTTCCCTCTAGCTAGTATATTTTCAATAAACAAAAGAACTACAGAATTTAAACCTTGAGTATGATGCATAACACTTTACACCATGGAGTAGCCTTATGTATAAAGAATTATTTCAAGATCTATTTCTATGTATTTGTGTCACATATTAATTATTATCACTGTTCTAGGCATTGCATATACATATGGCAAAATTCAATCAATTATAGATCCTTTAAGTAGACAGAATGCATATGGGAGATCTGACTGTCCAGCTATGCAGGTGGTAATATCAGAATTCGGAGTTAATACAGAAAAGCTGTTTACTTTTACCCCATAAATTACCAATTTAGGGAGCATTTAAGCTTAAGAAAATTACTCAGATTTTACAGTTCTTAGCACTATCTAGCCCATGATGGGAAGAGGAAGGCATCAATATTTCATTTACCCAGAAACATACAGTAAGTTCATGTGACCATCGATAGCCCGAATTCCCCAAGGGTTGAGGTCATTTAACATTACCTTGCACCTTCTCAGCAAGAACTTACTGGTCAGAAGATTTTTCTGAGGAAGTGGCAGATCTATTTTCCTTACTTATGGGAATTTCCAATACAATGGTCATCCAGATTAAAGGTATTATGAGGAGGGCACCTTCTGCCAAACATGAGTAACTCTTCTAGTGGTGAGGAATTAAGGAAGAAATTAAATGGAGCACAGGTATAATTTATCCTGATCAGTTAATCTTCTAGTATGGCCTAGATTCAGGCTGTTCTCATAGTTCATTTACTTATGTAAAACACAACAAGAGGTCAGTATCAGGAAGACCCCAGAGGTCACCTTATGTATTTGTAGGTAATAAAAGTATATTATTTCAAAATTATTTGAGATAGTTGGAATACGTTTTAGATGGAGATCCCTAAGAAGAAGATAGAGACCCCAGTGAGGGGTATGGAGACCCCTGAGAAGGGAATGGGACTATCCCAGTATGTGCTTCAAAGAGATTTAACCTTAAGGGAAAAAACCCTTGTATTCTGAGTTGTCTGTTGCAGGGAATGAACCACCAGGTTAAGAAGACCTGAGCTGAACTAGTGTTACTGCCCAATAATTGCCTGCTTTTCCTGCCCAAAGTATCCCCACTAATAAAGTCTATCAGCTAGAGGGGTGGAAGACAGCCCTGGAAAGAACAAGAACTGTTTAAGTGCAAGAAATAAATAGATATAGGATATAAGTTTAATATCATATGATATGAAATAAGGGGTGGAGATTGTTTTGGCCTTAGTTTTAGCTAGGCCTAGATTAGGCCCTAATTTTAGTAGGCCTCAGTTTAGTCGGCCCAGATAGTGTTACATAGATTAGAAGGGACAAGTGTCACCTGTCTTAAGCAACCAAAGAGATACTTCATATCATCTGATGTCAAAACAGGTATAAAAACCAGTTAAGGAGGTCTCTCTTCTTTCTTCATGGACTGGGTATGAGGAGGACATGCAGCTGCTGCTGTTCTGCTGAGTTAGGCCAAGCACCACCTCACCACTATGTTTTCTCAGGGAAGTAAAATATTTATTCCTAGTTTTCCCTCTGCTTGGGTCTGTCCCTTGGGAGGTTGAGTTTTTTGGGTCATTTGTGGCCAGGGTGTTCAGTGGGAATGAAGAGTTATTGCTGTTTCTTTTTACCTTGTATACGTGTGTTATATTGTAGTTTGCTTTTACTTTTCCCTTTATATAAACCAGTTAAGTTTAAGATTTGGTTTTAGGGTTTTTTAGATTTTTTTTTTTAAATTGAATTTTTGTTGGTTTTTTTTGTTTGTTTTGCCTGTGGAGGATGGAGGCCACACTGCTTTGGTTGAATACTTCACATTTTGTCAAGGTTTCAAACACAAACACAGGTGTAGCATGACTTGGCCTGGCCTCTCTGCAGGTCAGCCATTGCCTCAGTATGTCCAGAAGCTCAAACCATATATATGGAGTCATACCAGTCCCACTGCTTCTAGTCCCAGTCTTCTTGCTAACTTGAAGAGCTGACAATAAGAATGGCTGAGAAATTGATCCAGCCAAATGGTGAAAAAAATGCATGGCTATGAATTATGCACTGATAATTTTGATACCCACTGGATACAAAAGAAGATAGAAAAGAAAAAGAAATACTAGTCCTATTTTATCATGGAATCATTATGGGGTTTAGGTTGGAAGGGATCTCTAAAAGTAAAGAACACAGTGCTCAAAACCTCATCCAGTCAACTTAAAAACAGTTTAAAATGTGGAGATACTGAAAACTCTCTGGACAACATTTAAGAAAATCTTGTAGGACCAATAGTTTGATACATTTTTCCAGCTTTACTACTGGGCCTAGTAAAAGGTACAAATAGATTTCAAACATTTACAATACTTTTCTCCCATATAAACTAGATCCAGCTTGAAGCAAGAAAGTTATCTAAACATATTTTAGATTATAAATACCTAGCTAATACTTTGAAAGATTTATAGCAAGTATAATATCATCACAAATCTAGTTCAGGATTCTTGTATTCAGAAGAAGATTCATGTTGACGCTCTTTTTACCTTATTCTACCACTAATATACAAAAGGATATCCCTGAACAAAATATTTTTTAAGAAAAATTAACTATAGAATTACCTGAAGAAGATAACAAAAATGGAATATGGAGATACAAAACTAAAAGAAAAATTAAATTCCTCTTTCTTACTGTCAAAATGGAAGAACATGCATTTGCCAGAGATCACGCTTCAAATCCCACTCAGTTTTCTTTGCAAAGCAGACCAACTGGTCTTAAACGTCTCCATAAACAGGAAATATATAACACTTTGCATGATTTTATGGCTCAGAACAATAAAGAAAGCAGAGCTCTACATTGCATTTGAGGACCAAAATGTACTTTTAACTGTCAGGAAAACCATGGTGAATCTGCTTTGCACTAGAGATGTTTAATGAGAGCTGATAAAGTTGATCCCTTTGTATGTTGTGACTCATGCAGGTCATAGCTGGTGTAGAATTTTTAAAAGGTGAAGGAGGAGCAAAAAGTTAGTCAGGGACACTCAAAGCTTGCAATTGTTCAAGTAAAACAAAAAGTGGTGGGCGGTCAATAGCCCCCTTTATGGGGCGCTGTACATCTGTATTCTCAGTTTGTTAGAATGATCAAAACTTATGTACAGTTTGGATGTTAGCCCAGTCCAGAGATCATTCACATCAGTCAGTTTGATCAAAACCTTTCTGTTTCAGAAACTGGGAGTGTAACAATATTGACAAGTCAAATGCTGCCATTTAGGAAAAAACCCCTGATAACAACATGTTGTAGTTTGGGATTATTATGTAAATTCTCTCCCCTGCCACTAATTGCCCCTGCCAGCAGTTAACTGCTAATCACTTGGGTGGGGGCAGGTTTGTCTCTTTTGTTTTTGGGGACATTCTTCCATTCTTAGCTCCGTGGAAGGCAGGAGCGGTGGCTGCCGAGGAGGGAAGCTGCTCTGCTGGCACTGCTGGGGCTTCTGGCTGAGACGCTGTTTTTCTCCTCACCGCGGCTGTTTCTCCTGGTTCCTGCATCTGGGATCCCGGCCTGTGTTGCAGTCTGACCACCGCCTGCACCGTCAAAGCCTGCCCTGGCTGGGGCAGTGACCCAGGAGAGAGAGGGTTGCAGCTGCTTTTGCAGGACACGTGGTGGTTCCCCACTTTCAGCTTTCTTTTTCCTTCATCTGGGACAAGAGACACAGGGTTCATCTGGGAGCTCACCACTCGTCTGTCTCGCTGGAGAGGGACTGGGAACTACTGGGAACTCACTCCGCAGCCAGCCGGACTGTGACATTTGACACTGCTTAAATATAACTTTCCTCCTGGAGGAAAAACTGCTGGGTTTTGTTGTTGTTTTTTTTTTTTTCTCTTGTGGTGTTGGGGAAGCGGTTTGCACTAGTCTGTTTATATATAGCAGTTAAGAACAGTTATCCTTCTTGTATTAAATTCCTTTTTCCTTAAATTTAATAAAGAGTGGCATGATTATTGTGGAGAAGGCCCCCTCCCCCGCTTGTGGGTAAACATTTTGGGTTTTTTCCCCTCAAACCAAGACACAACATGAGTTCTCAAACTGCAAATTTGCAGTAGTGCACAAGAAGAATTTCACTGAGAGTCATGTCCATCATAAACAAAGGTTTTGAGCAGTGAGATATGTCACAAATAATCCCAGGGTTGTTTTAGTCCAGTCATTAAGTAACTCCACATATTTGTCTTTTTATACATTATATCACAACTTTCTCATACATTTTGGATGCAGAATTTGATATGGAAAATGGGTATGAAGCAGTGCTGAGATTTTTTTGCCATATAAGCTAATAGATACATTTGCAGCATACTTAACAAAGTGCTTCAAGATGAAAAAACACCTTCAGGATTTAGCACATGATGCCAAATTACATCTTGTAAGCAGCAACATTTATTTTGATCTGAAATGCAATTCACATCTGCTTCTACGTCTCTTAAATATCTTAAATATCCCCCAAGGAAGAACTCTAGTAATTTTATTTAGCTTCCACTTTTACTGCGGCAACAGAAGAGACAGGCAATGAGCATCCACACTCTAGATTCAATTTGCACTTTAAGCATGGAGTGCCCTTGTTTTCTGTAAAAATGAACCAGTCCCAACTAAGCAGCAGTATTATAGTCTTGAGATTGTCCTAGGTTTTATTATCAACCAAATGTCCAGAAATAGCCATCAGGCTCTGGCATATTTCAAATATCAAAAGTATCAATGCAACTTAAGGATTTTGGATATTGGTACAAATGCTCTTGATGTGCATAGGAAGCTGTAGAAAAACAAAGGCCATAAAGTGGTAATATTAAAATGATTAATCTAATATCTGTATCTGGAAAAGTCAGATGACATCTGATTTTTTTAGGCCAGACAGTCTATGTTTATGTTACTATATCTCAACACTTAAAAATGAGCATGTCTTATTCAATCTGCAACCTGAAATCATTGTATCATACATAATTCCTGCATTTTGCCAGTTTGTAGTATATAATTCATAGCAGTAATCCCTATATGAAGATCACATAGTAAATAAAAGAAATTGAAAATATAAAGGGGGATCTGTCTGCACTAAGTGGTAAGGTTTTTGGAAAACAAAAATAAACCTGACCTATCCTCTCACTTTGCTCTTAAAACATCTGCTAGTAAACCAAATCATCTTAGACTTGTTTGTAAACTTGATATGCTGATAAGGATTGGAAGGTAAGAAAAGAAAATTTAGTTGTGCTAAGTGAGGAACGAATATTAGAGTTGAACACCACGGATGTTCCATTTATAGGTTTCTCTGCAGGACTCAGAGATTTTCCCACTGCTGTGGGGTGCTGATACTCACAAACTTTTTAATGTTCAAAAACATGATTTTTTTTTTTACTATAAACACTTTATTTTATTAAAGAATTCTCAATTATGAATGCTTTGCTATCTATATATGGCCTCCAATCCAAAAAGAAAATGAGTAGTGGAAAGCACTGAGGAACCACTTTAAAACGTTCTGTGAACTTAAATAGTTCTGCTTAAAGCAACTATCTTTTATTTATACCATTTCCTCTCAGATCTCTACACATTTTACTAGTTGATGTATAAACCCTGATAGGCTGCTCAGTCCCAAACAGATGCTTCTTCACTCCCCACTGTTGGGATGGGGGAGAGAATCAGAACTGTAAAATAGAGAAATTCCTGTGTTGAGATAAAGACAGTTTCATAGGTAAAGTTATATGCAAGAAAAGCAAAACAAGGAACTCATTCACCACTTCCCACGGACAGGTAAGTGTTCAGCCTTCCCCAGGAAAGCAGGGCTTCATCATGTGTAATGGTACCTTGGGAAGACAAACACCATCACTGTGAACATCTCCCCTTCCTTCTTCTTCCCTCAGTTCTATATGCTCAGCATGACACCATATGGTTGGGGATATATCCCTTGGATCAGCTGGGGTCAGCTGTCCTGGCCGTGCCCCTTCACAACTCCTTGTGCACCCACAGCTTTCTTGCTGGTGGAGTGGGATGAGAAGAGGAAAAGGCCTTGAGACTGTGTAAGCACTGCTCAGAAATAAATGTCCCTATGTGCCACATTTACACTTCTAGGGATGGTGACTCAACTACTTCCCTGGGCAGCCTGTTACAGTGCTTGAAAGCCCTTTTCATGAAGAAACTTTTTCTAATATCCAATCTAGTGTTTCCCTGGCACAACTTGAGGTTGTTTCCTGTGTCCTATCACTCATTAGGGCAGTTAAATGCCTCCTTGACATCCGATCCCGTCAGATCTCAGAAGCTAAGCAGGGTCAGCCCCGGATTAGTACTTGGATGGGAGACCTCCTGGGAAATGTCGGGTGCTGTAGGTTCTAGTCCTGAGGACTTCACTGGCACCGTCCAAGCTCGCTCGGCCGTGGCAGATGAACCTCAGGACTTAAACGGTGGGGCCAGTTCTGCGCACGCTGAGCCTCACCTAAAATCCACTGTGCAGGCTGGAAGGGCACACCCACGTGGGGACAGCCCTTCCCAAATCTTTGTTCGCGAAGTTTGGCCATACATACATACATATCACTCATTAATTGGGAAAAGAGACCAACTGTTACCTGTCTACAATCTCCTCCTTTCAGGTAGGTGTAAAGAATGAAAAGGTGTCCCTTAAGCCTCCTTTTCTCCAGATGAAAAAACCCAGTACCCTCAACTGCTCCTTCTCAGACTTGTGCTCCAGACACTTCACTGGCTTCATTGCCCTTCTCTGAACTCTACTCCAGAATCTCAGCATTTTTCTTGCAGTGAGGGCCCTGTAAGGGAGTGAAGTTTCATTTTGACGATGAGAAAAGAATCAGTCTCAACATTCTTATAGGTAGCCTGGAATGGGTGGGCTAAGGGGCTGCCTTTGGGCAGCAGAATTGGGCTGGGGAACAAATCCAAGAGTGCACTGAGTTACTCTTATGCCAATACTCACAGGATTTGGTGATGGTGCAAGTGGGTATGAGAAACTGGTTTAAGAGACATGTTTGTAGAGTCTTTGTAGAACCACTTAAGACAGTAGGATTCTCTCCAATGCAGTGTTCCTTTTTCTTTTTTTTCCAGTATTTACCAGAAATGTGTATTTTAATTTACCTCAAGGGGTACAATAAACATACTCCAGTAAAATGGAGCCCATATGCTGTATCTTAGAATTTTAAAATACAGGCACAGTCAGCACTTGTCAGAACATTTTGCAGAACTCGGGGAGGGGATGGGGGGGGAAGGAAAAAAAATAAAAGAAGTTTTCTCCAGCAAAAACTTGACATAGGTTAGTCCTTTCCACAAATCATATGGATGAAGCCACGTTATAGAATCATAGAATCGTAGAATCGATTGGGTTGGAAACGACCTCCGAGATCATCGAGTCCAACCCTTGGTCCAGCTCTAGTCCATTTACTAGATCATGGCACTCAGCGCCACGTCCAATCTGCGTTTAAAAATCTCTAGGGATGGTGAATCCACCCCCTCTCTGGGCAGCCCATTCCAATGCCTGATTACTCTCTCTGTAAAGAATTTTTTTCTGATCTCCAACTTAAATTTCCCCTGGCAGAGCTTAAGCCTGTGCCCCCTTGTCCTATTGCTGAGTGCCTGGGAGAAGAGACCAGCCTCCACCTGGCTAGAACTTCCCTTCAGGTAGTTATAGAGAGTGATGAGGTCACCTCTGAGCCTCCTCTTCTCCAGGCTAAACAACCCCAGCTCCCTCGGCCTCTCCCCATAGGCCTTGTGCTCCAGTCCCTTCACCAGCCTTGCTAGTTGAAATATAAATTCTACTCTCCTTCCAATATGTAACAGATTGATATCAAGTTCACATTTTCAGGAATGAAAAAAATACCAAAGTAGGTCAGAATTTACTTTTTTTTTTTTATTCATCCTTGGTTTCTGCTAGAAACAAGAGAAGTATCCCATATCCAGTCCCTCCACAGAAACCCAGTTGCACTGGGAAATGTGAGACCCAGAGGCTTCACCCATAATGTTTGCACAATGTTTTATGGTCTGAAGTGAAGGAAGCAATTACTTACTGTCAGTGCTACCCTACGTATTGTCCTAAGTGGAAAATTGATGCTTATCCAGCATTGTATTCTGAGCTAATGTCCTCTGTAGTCCCATGCTTCAATTCATGCCCAAGAAAACAATAGAGGAGGTCAGGAAAGATTTAACTCTTTGCTCATAATCATTTTCAGAAAATTGGAGTTACCTTTTTGAAACCTCTGTTAAGTTAATTAGACATATAAATGAAGTTAAGGAGACACATTTTTACAACTTGATGATCCTTTAATCTGTTATTTAAATTATGAGCAGCTTCAAGTTATATATTTCTTCAAAATTCTTAAGGAGTCATAAAATATCTTTTTGCATTTATGCTTAAGAATCCCTTGGTATTAACTTCACATTCCTTGAAGTAGAGACATCTCTGGTGTACAGACAATAAGCAGTTTCTAGATGAAGACTGGATAGGTCAATTGTGAACAAAGCTGAAAATAACAACGGCAGCATATCTGAGAGCAAGATCTTGACCAAAGGGACTAAATTGCTGTAAGCAACATATGCCCAAAACAGGTCAAGACCTTTCATTCTAACAGGATATTTTAAATTATTTCAATCTCTAAACATGTACAAGTCAAAAAAGTATGTTTTTCCTGATCCGTTATTAGAATCATCAGAATGCCAAACTTCAAAATTGCAAACTGACAGAAATGTTTGTGGTTTATTCCTACCAGTAACAGAGTGGCATCAAAAATAGGTCAATATTTTGCTCATTCATGTTTAGAGCTACCTATGTTTACAGTCTAACATATTTTTCTGTTTCTCATGCTTTAATTTTGATTTCTTTCAGTACAAGATTAAACAGGGGGAAAAAAAGATTGTGTGCTATAATGTGTGTTACCTCAGTAATTGTTTGGGGAAATATCAAACTGTAGGATGATGTATCTGGACATGCACAATGATAGAAACTAAGAGTTTAGTCCACAGAAAGGAAACACCTGGCACAGAAGAATATAAGGGGCAGTACTAGTTTTACTATAATAAAAATAAGATCAGAATCTGATTTTCTGAGTTTAAAAAAGGAACTATTTCAGAAAAAAAGAGTACAGAAGATTAGGAAACAGAAGTTAATTTTTTTTTCAGATAAATTAAATGAGTTAGCTCTGGTTTCTATCAGGTCTTATAAGTTTGGCAACATGCTGAAGGACACCTTGAGAGATTGGGTGAGTATTGGAACTGGTGATAATAGTATAGCAATATGGACATATTTGCAAGTGTTTTGTACTGAGTTAGAGGATGAGTTTAAAGTTGTCAGATGCTCTGTGGTAACTGCCAATGTGTCTGCTCTTACTCTACACTTATGTCAAGATTGTTCACACCTTTTTTAATATAGGAGTGAAAGTGTTCAGTAGCTATTGAAAAGCTAAATCATAGTAACAGATTTGTCTCTGCTATACAGTCCATAATCCAGCAATTTAACCTCTCACACAAAACATAGAAGATCTGGTTCTTAGCTTCAGTACTATGAATAAATGGACAGGAGAAAAACTTTTTAATGTTGCCTTAAGAGGTTGCAGAAAACAGGACTCCAGTCAACTTAGTGTATGATAAGATCAAAAGGGTAGATCCTTTAATTTCCAGGCCTAGGACCTTCAGGAATACATATTGGCATGCACATCCAAACACCAATTCCATGTTTTCTTATAATAATGTCATCCTGTCACTGTTCACCCATCCCTCAGTTCTGTCCCATCAGACCCCCTGGCACACCCCATCAAGAACTGAGTCTGGGGGAGTCTGGGACCTCCTCTTCATCATCCTTCATCTTCCTTGCAGCATGCAGGGTACTTGGAGGCCTTCCAATGTTCTGGGCTTGGAGGTCACTCTGCCTGTGCTTATGTCATGTGGTGCAGGCCTTGAGGTGTTTTTCAGCCTTCTGCCTTGAAAACAAGACTAAATAGCTAAGGAAATCTTGAGGGATCGATATAGGATAATGCTTAGCATGCTGAGACATTGGACTTAAGCTACTAGAAATACTGTTACACTAAAATTTGAATTCACTACAGTTGCTTCTAAAATATATAGAAATTAAAAGTATCAAAAAAGCCCAAACAAACCGTGAGGCATCACTAAGTATACTTTAAGTATGGCATCTAAAATAAAAGTGCTTTAAATATCAACAGATTTTAAACTACAGTGGTAGTAAAGGAAGAATCCAGCCTCAAGACTACCTTCCTAACCTGAATGAAACTTCTTTCCTGGGACATGCATTCACTCTAAATGTTCTATCTCTAAATTACTTAATGCTAATAATGTTGCTAATACTGGCTAATTACTTAACACTAATCAAGTGCTGTCTACTTCTTTCCCTAAACATTTCATGTCATTCTATTGTGCTCATGTTTGTCATAAATTATTTCTCTTCCTGTTAGGCAACTCCTGATGCATTTGAGTGAACCCACAACTGTTTCTGTTCTTGAGGCATTCTCTTCCTCTGAGAAGGTCTTAGGACCTCCTTACATATTTTGCTTGCCTCTCATTTGTCATTAGTGGGAACTACAATTTTCCATTATTCATGATAAGTCCTATCTTGCAGCCCACTTTCAGGGCAACAAAACTAAATTCTGTCAGCACCATTGCAGTGGCTGCTTTCATCTGGTCAAGGGTTCCCTTTATTTCCAGAGGCAACTGAAAAAGACTGTTATTATGTAATCTGCTTTAATCTTCTATGATATCAGCTTTTCATTTTTTTTCTAATATTTTTTCACAGGTCCTCTATATTGCCTTTAAGTAATAGAGATGCTAAAATTAAACAATTATAGAGAAAGCATTCAGAAACTGTCCTGAATTTGTGGAAACAAATATTCAGTATACTCAAACCAAGTAATCAACACAGCCATGATATACAAAAAAGTGCTTATTTGAATTTTCTATTTTTTTGCAGCACCTTTTTTCTGTTACAGATTTCCAATTTTTCTGTCGACCATTTTTAACTTCCTTTGGAGTTATTCTACCAATAAGGGGTTGGAGCTGAGGATGAGCTCCCCACTAGCATGGCTGTTGAATGGAGAAATGTTGGTGCAGTGCCTTGCTCCCCTTGGCATGCTTTTTGCAGTTGCAGTGTCTCTGAAGATGTAGGCGTTGTCACATTCTCTCAATCCTAACTTTATCTAAACTTAATATTAAGATAACATACTTTTCCTCCCCCACCCGGTATTTTAAGTTTCAAATGATTCTTCTTGTTTATTCTGTTGTTACGGCACTAAATTTTTCAGATAAATTACCAAGTAGAACAACAGATATGCAACATTTAAGGAAACACATTGATAACATAGAGTTCAAACAATCACAGTCTCAAATATTTTTGAGGGAAATTACAAGGATTATGTATTTTAAGCGTATAAACAATATGAATAGAATAGTAATTTTCTATGGTTTTGGCAAGGTTGGGGATTAAGTTTCAGTTGTTATATGCTGGTATAAATGAGGATTGTAACATTTTAGGCTACAGTATAGCTTAATTAGCTGTTTAAGCTGTTGCTAAACAGGGCCTACAGTTAACCAGTGCATTTAAAAATACTGGAACAATTTCACTGGAGGCAAAATAATCCACCTGAGTTCACATTTGGTTCATGTACAGCATGATAAAAGGTAATCTAGAAAGTAAAAGTAACAGCTTATTTAGGCACTTCAGTGTTTTAAAAACAGATATTGATTCTTTCCTTTTAATCTTTATAGTCATCAACACAGCTGCCTTATTCATTGCTACGTGCTTTAAATCTCAAAACTGAATCAATAATGACATTTTATAAACAAAAGCATTCAAACTATATCCTTGCTGTTATATACATCTGTAAAAGATAGACAGTTTTCAAGAAACTGCTGATCATGAAAGCAGTCCAGAAGGTATTCCAATCCTGTAAGGAAGTTTGAATTTCTCTGGTGTCCTGACTATGTTCCCAGAAAATATAATTTACTATATTTCTAGACTACAAAGAAAATACAACCCCCTTTGTAAATGGTCAGAATCTCTTTTTTTTTTGCATTAAAAAATATTAGTAATAAATTATTGGTGACCCTGCTGGATCAATTATGAAAGCCAAGAACCAGGTAGAAAGAAGAAAAGTGACATTCAATAAGTAAGAACTTCCCTGTTTCTTTGCTTCTAAAACTTTTCATTGCTTAAATGACATTCAGTTATTTGCCTCCCATATGTCTGTGATTTAATTATAATGAAAACTGTCAAGGAGATATTTTAAATCACAGGAGTTTGCCAAGGTTTTCTGGCACAAGCATGGAAATTTTCTGTGATAATGTTTTCTCTGACTTCCCATTTATATTAATGGACATAATTTCTCAGGCTGCCTTCCTAAGAGGTAGTAGGGATCATGATTGGAAGAGAAATAAACTATATATTGCCTACAGCAATGAGCAGCTGGTGTTTTAACTGTCTGAATACAAACTTAAGATAAACAATTCTGGCTTTATATGACAAGGGCCTTTATGGCTCAGACACTAACAGCACCTAGTTTGTGCAAGTCAACCATAAGGATTGATATGAAGAGACTATTATAAGACTAACAGCATTAGAAAGAACCTGTCACTAAGTGGGAAAGTGCAAAAAAAAGCTTGAAATGGTCACAGAAACAATTGTTTTCTCAAACAGAGAAAAAAAACAATATAATATCATCTGTCTTAATGCCTATGTAATTTTCAAATTTTTTTCATTAAAATAAAATAGAACCCATACAATCCTGCAATTCTGAATTCTCAATCTTAACCCAAAATACTTGAAATTTCCCATTTTACTACCTCATCTGCCATTCCTTCTCTTATGCTGTTGGATCCACACTCCACCATGCCTTAGACAAATGTACCCATTATCTACTTCACCAGAAGCAGTGGAGCCCCTACCTTCTCACCACCAGGCAGAAGGAGTGAACCACAGATATGGGAGGAGTGGAAATGGGTTTCTGTTCAGGGTGGCTGGTGAAATCCCAGGTGCTCTGATACAATAGGTATGACACCCTGGAATCTGAGGACCAGGGAAAAGAGAAAGTGGATGAATGTTGGAGGGATAACCTAGGGCAGGATAGCCTACCTCAGGAATCACAACTTCCTCAATTAAGAGAAACAAAGTCAACAGACAACAAAGTCTCTACACAAAGACAGTGGATGATCAAGAGGGACTTCCGACTCTTGGGACAACTGCTCAAGGCATCTGGAAAGCAAGTTGTGTTCAATTCAGTCCTGCCAGTTGCAGGGAAAGGTGGGGAAAGAAACAGAGAAATCATGCAGATGAATACTTGGCTTTGAGACTGGTGTTACCAGCAGAATTTTGGATCTTTGGATCACGGGTTGCTTTATATGACACTGAGCATGCTGACAACAAACAGGGCCAACCTGTCTCAAAGGAGGAAAAGCATCTCAGCTCTGGAGTTAGCAGGACTTGTTGAGAGACATTTAAACTAGACCATCTACCTCAACTTCAACAACGCTCTCTAAGCTGTTTCTCAAAACATCCTCATAGATAAACTCAGAAAGGTGGACTGGATGAGTGGAAAATAATGTGGATTGAGAACTGGCTGAGAAGCACATCCCAGAGGACTGTAATCAGTTGCACAGGGTCTAGTTGGAGGCCTGTCACTACTGGTGTCCCCTAAGGTTTGGTACTGGGCCCAGTATTGTTTACCATATTGGTCAATTACTTGGATGAAGGGGCAGATGCCTTCTCACCAACCTGGTAATCACATAAAGCTGGGAGGAGAGGCCCTTCAGAACGACCTTGGCAGGTGTTACAACCCACCCCAGAAGGGGAGATTAACATAGGTTCTTGTTAATAAATCCACTGGGGTGGATTAGAGTGAAATGACACTGAATAATCAGTGTTTGCAAACATATATGTGTAGAGTTTCATTTGGAACAATTTTGTTCCAGAGATAAACAGGTATGTCACCATTTGGGGTGTTGCCATGTATAGTAATACAGCAATATTAAAGCATACCACTTAAGGAAATATATAAAAGAGAGAAAGAGAAAGAAAGGATAAGAGTTCTAAAATAGATATAGTCACCACACACTGGATCCAGTGATGAAACTTTTTAGTTGCAACTTCTATGACTGTTTGTTGAAGTGGTGGTCACAGTCCTGTCAAAGTGATGGTCTTGATCTGTTGGGCCTGGGGGAAGCCCCACAAAAAAATCAAAGACTTGTTATACACTTCAAGCTCAGGTGGGAATGCCTTGTATCTCCCCTGGGGCAGAGAATTTTACAATGGATAGTGTCACAGGATGAGTCTCTGATACCTTCTAAGACTCAGCATCATCATGGTCCAATACTGGAGATTAATAGATCAGGCCGGATGTGCAATGTCTTCTAGGTTTTACAGCAGAGTCATCATTTAGGAGAGGACATTGGCATAATAAGAAGGATTATCCCATCTCACAGGATTTGACTCTTATTAGCCTCTTCCCTTATCTGGAAATCCAGTTTGTAGCTTCAGGTATGCACACCTTTTTGCACCTGGGATAGCTGCACAATGGCCCCCACTTACCTGATCTGAAGGTACTTTTGCAGTAGGCATATTCAGAGAGGGGTGGGCTTTGCTGGGTGAGCAGCTGTTTCTTTTCAGTCTGTGCCAGTGGTCAAAAGTCTTTTGGTGATCTTAGAATGTTTAAGCCATTACTATTTCAGTCTCTGACAATAGGTCGGAAAGATGGGCAGAGAAGAACTATCTAAAGTTCAGCAAAGGCAAATGCAGGGTCCTGCACCTGGAGAAGAATAATCCCATACACCTATACAAGTTGGGGATCGACTGTTGGGAAGCAGCTTTGTGGAGAAGGACCTGTGGGGACTTGCTGGACAACACACTGTTCATGAACCAGCAGTGTGCCTTAGTGGCCAGGAAAACCAATGGCATTCTCGATTGCATTGAGAGTGTGGCCAGCAATTCAAGGGAGGTGATCCTGCCCCTCTACTCAGCCCTGGTGAGGCCACATCCAGAGTGCTGTGTCCAGTTCTGGGCTCCTCAGTACAAGAGACATGAAGCTCCTGGACTGGGTGCAGCAGAGGGCTACAAAGATGATTAGAGGACAGAAACATCTGTCTTATGAGGAAAGGCTGAGGGAGTTGGGCCTGTTCAATCTTGAGAACAGATGATTAACAGGGGATCTTGCCCATGTCTGTAAGTATCTGAAGGGAGGGTATCAGGAAGATGGAGTCAGGCTGTTCTCAGTAGTGCCAAGTACAATAGGCAGAAACTGACGCACAGAAACATGAACATAAGGAAGAATTTCTGTACTCTGCAGGTGATTGCTAAACAGATTGCCTTGAGAGGCTGTGGAGTCTCCCTCACTGGAGATATTCCAAAACTGTCTGGACACAATCCTGTGCAATGTGCTTTAGGAAGGCCCTTCTTGAGTAGAGATTGTGACCCTCTGTGGTCCCTTACAACCTTACCCATTGTCTGATATAAAAAAAGGAAGAAAAGCACCCTTCCCTTATGACTGTTGTCATTTCTTTTTCTTTTATATAGGTGCAGATCTTGTTTCTTGAGAGATATCTCTTTCAAAGAAATAGGCAAAATTATAACAGGTTATCTCACCCTTTGTACTTGTAGTGAAACGGCTTTGAACTTTTGCAGTGATTGACTTCTCAGATGATATAAAATAAAAGATCAAAGTAGAAAAATGTAGAAAGACTGAAATGTGCATTATTTTCAGTTTAAATTACATTCAGTTGCTGTAGGACTTTCTTTTCTTCTGTCTTTCCAAAAAAAGAGTTACATCACTTTCTTTTAATGTCATAAGAATTTTTGTTCAAGTTTTTATTACTTATGACCAGTCTCCTAAATTAAATTTTTTGTGTCTGACTGCTAGAAATATACACTTTTCAACAATTAAAAACCAAACTATTTTATCAAAATAGTAATCCCTGTTATAAATCTATCAAGTTTTCACGGTGTACAATACCGAACAATTCAGTATAAATGCAGCAGAGTAAAAGAAATTGCATTAATTTAAGTCCACAGTGGAGATTTATAATACTGTTATTGATAATTTCAAAAATAATTTATCCAGAATGCTGGTGTTTGAATAATTTGAAAGTAATTCAGTTATCATGGGTTATTTCACAATAGCAAAGATCAAAAGAACAAACTATTTGATAACTCCTACAGGAGTAATTATTAATCACAATTATTTCTAAAATGGTGATAACAGCCATTCTACAATGGCTACAAAAATGGAAAAGAACTTCTAGAAGGATTCACTAGAAAGCATATAATATATGCCAAAAGGAAAGACTTTTTTGCCTTAGTTTTTACATCCATCCAGATGAGTATAAAATGTGTTTTTTCATATATGTGGTAGTTTTGGCTTTAGTCAGCATAGGTCCCCAAACTTATATAAGACACTACAGTTTGCTTGACAATGGACAACTGGTATAAATTAAAAATTATTTAATTAGTCAAATGAATCAATGGAAGTTAGAGGAAGTTAAGGCATACAGAAAAACATATCTGTTATTAATTTGCATTTACCGATAATGTGTAAATTGCTGTACTATTAAAATTTCATGGGTTTTTTTGTTAAGATAGTGTAAAGGATGTCACTAAAAGTAATGATCAAATTTTATAATCACCTATTACACTCTTCTTCATATCTGTAGCTTGCAATAACTCTTAACCCTTATTAAGTTACCATGCTGTAAATAGATTCTTGTTTTTTTTTATTTCTCTGTGATAACACATGCAATCATTTTATATTAATAGGAATATAAAGCAAATGTAATAATTTTCTCTGTGTAGATATTCAATTAATCCCATTTGTCTGCTGTTTATGTCATAGAGGAAGAGGGACAAAAAACCCATAAAGAATAATTTAAAATTAAGGAATAATGTATTTATCCTTAATTTCTGGCCAAGATATTTATAACACCTAAGGTTCCTTTTACATAATTGCACTGAAATGACCCAGCCTTTGAATTAACAGTGAATTTTTCCTCAAGGTAAGGAATCTAAAATAACAAAAATATATATTATATAGTAATGAATCCACACCCATACTAGTCTAGCAAATACAATTTTGCGATGACTTCTAAAAGACTTTTTATTGACCTGATAATGCAAGTCTCAGGACTTTTCTGGCTTGTCTTGTGGTGAATTAGTTTTAGGGACTTGTTATTGCTTAAATTTAATTCACCTTTAATTTATAGGGATAACAAGTAGTATTTTCCTCAAAAATAAAATGCAATGTCACAGATCAAATCAATCAAAGGTCACTGCAGGAGCACAATTTCATAGTGATGAGGTAAAATCAGTTTTAAAGATTAACAAAAAAAAAAAAAAGGATCTGAAAGCTGGGAAAGCTCAAATCCTTAAAATAAACACAAACCAAACCAAACAATCCCACCAAAACCACTGATACAAACTTTGATAAGAATATGTCTAAAACCAGAAAAAATATACTTTGGTCTGAGGAGAAAAAAGTCATCAGCATCATGAGTTGGGCAAAGGGTGAAGAAATCCCTTCTAGGTTTTTAGGGAAACCTAATAAAAGCTTTGAGAATTTGAGAAATTTGCTATAACCCTCCCTGGACTCACAGAGTCATCGATGCATAGAATCATAGAATGGTTTGGGTTTGAAAGGATCTTAAGGATCACCTATGTCCACCATCATTGCCATACATGAAGTATCTCAAAGCTTCACCCAACCTGTCCTTGAACACTTACACCGACAGGGCACCCACAAAATGGGCAAACTGTTCCAGTGACTCACCACCCTTGGAGTAAAAAATGTCCTTCTAACACCTAATCAGAATTTCCCTTCTTTTAATTTAAAATAATTTTCTCTTGTTCTGTAAATGTAAAAAAGTTGCTCTCCCTCAATCTTACAAGCTGCCTTTAAGTACTGAAAGGACAGAGTGAGGTCAGACTATCTTCACAGGAGAGATGCTCCATCCCCCTGATGATTCCATTACTTGCTTGAGGAGGCATTCTCTGTGCCAGTTCAGGGGTAGTACAGCTTCTACTCCCATAGACAGGAAAACTCAGATGCATGCTGTGCTCTCGATAGCGCTCAAAAGAGCAATTTTGGCATGTAATCCATTAGTTGTGTGATACCACCACATGACAGAGTGACACAAATATTTCTTCTGAGTGTTAGAAAATTAAATAATGTTATTTGTACCACAGTGTCTTCTTTCTAAAGCCAGTCTTTCATTTAGTCCTTGATGTTCAATCAGTCAGTAAATCAATCAGAGCTGTTACCCTGATTTTCAGAGATGTTTCATTTCCTTCTTTGGTCACCAGACAATTTCTAAATTGCGCAGTAACTACAAGGCCATCACTTGCAAGGATTGGGATATAATTACACTACAGAATTTTACTTCTCCATTGTGGGCATAACTTAATTTAGCCATGTCCCCTAGCTAAAAATAATATTAGAGACAACTGCACATTTTATAATATACCTGTCATCTATATGAAATCTGACCATTTCTGGGGCATTTCAAAAGAAATATAATTTTATAGCAAATAGATCAACAGAACACTCGTGACATTACATTAGCATTCAACACTTGGTTAAAGTATATGTATTCTAGCTAATGAATTAATATCTATGAAGTAGATTCGTTAGGGTCCAATCTGTGCTTAATAGCAACATGAGACACAATAGTTACAGATACTCAACTTTCAGAAAGATGAGTCATATTCATTTGGTAGACTTTTTTATTCTTCAGATCCTTGGCTACTTTTTTTTTATTCTTTATTTTAATATTACCTGATCTTCATAAAAACACAATCTGTTCATCACAGACAAGGACACCCTTTGTGCATAATGTCAAATTTTATAAAGCTCGTCTCAGGCCATTGAGAATTCTGATCAGCCTCATTCTAATAGACTTTAAGAATTAAAGTAATCTCAGAAAGAAAAGTACAAAACAGTTCTCAGAACTAGTTAAGGAAAGATAGAGGAGAAAGGATAGATAAGACTAATCCACTTATCCAAGTCATGCATACGTATGTCCTCAGACCAAGATTTTTTTATTCATACCTTCTAGCAAACAGTGCACCACCTGCACAAAATGTCGGTGTGGTGCAATTGGTGCATTGTTTTCTGCAAACCTAGTTCTTTAAAAACTGCACAAATCACTAATCACCATCTAATTGCGGAGCTCCTGCTGTAAAATGTCCATGAATGCTAAATAATAACAACTGCATGTAGAAAGCAGATGGTACAACCTAGTCCCACACCATAAAACCAGCTTGTAATCTTATGAAAAAGAAAAACATTTCTAATCCTTAGGAAAGCTATAAAGCTCTTTCTGTCTGTCTTAGGTACTAGGTTCTATTTATGCATTTAGGAATATGATTGACACTTGTAATTTTTGGATCAGAGGGAGAAACGTACAAGAAAGTGTATTATTGTAACATTTGAAGTAATATACTTGTATATTTTCATACAAATACTATTTCTGCTGCCATGTGTTAGAAATTAATTTCACTTTTAGGGGGGCAAGGTAGGAGGAGCATGTCTTCAATATTTTGCTGTTTGAGATGAGCATCATACACTTTGAAATTCTCAGGTCAGCCATGAGATAATGTATTCCCTGTAGATAAAAAAGAACAAAATTCCTAGATGCCAGGTGTGGCCTTTATTCCAGAGGCACAAATACTTTTAAAAATCACTTTCCCACAAGTAAAGTAAATGTTTGGACAATATAAACTGAGAGCTTGACCATGATTAGGAGAAGGCTTGTGTCAGATTGATATTTATCTAATACTTGTTTAATAAATTCTGATTGATTATCTACCAGAACAGGTAAATGGTAATTTGGCAGTGAATGTGGAAGAGAGCACCCAGGAGGTCTTGAACTACTACTTTAAGTAGCTAAATTGTGGACAGATAAATCGTATATAAGTAGTTAAACTTGAAAAAGAGCTTTATCATTAATCCATGAGGTCTGATTTCCCTTGAGTGGCATTTGTTAACACAAACTTATAGAAAATTAATACACACTTTACAGTTTCATCATCCACCTTGTTATTCCAGGTTCTGTTTATGTTTCTATGCTCTAAGACAGCAGGCCAACAAAGTTAGTGCCCTAAATTTTATTCCTAATACTTCTAGACTAGATATTTCACCTTTGTTGTACTCTTTTCTACTGAGCACATACAAGCTGATGCCTGATTATTTCACAGTTGCTGCCAAGAAACAATAAACACTCCTCTGACTAACCAGAGCATCTAAGCAGCTTTGGCAATCAAAGGGTTTGTAAATGTCACTGCACTTTGTCACATCCTTCCAGCTGACATTGCAACAGGGATGATTTCACTCAAATGCTAAATTCTCATGTTTAGCCTCCAAGCACAGCACACATGAAGAGTAAAGGAAACTGAAAGCTCGCATTTTCACACAGAAAATCCTTAAACAAAGTTCTCAGTTGTGTTTGTTCCAGATATATAGACTCTCCAATACATTTTAATTAAATATTTGACATAGCCCATTTTTTTTAATCCATATGATTCTACCTGAATAGAATTTTAGGTCCAAGGTTAATACTTTCCTGTGTCATCTTGAAATGAGCATTATAAACTCTAAGATGTATCATACTTAGGGACAGAACTGATTTTCACCATGAGAGTGTTCAAGTTATAACCCTTATCATAGGAAGAAAATGAGATTTCTAATTTGAAAAGTTTGCTTAACATTTAATTTATTTTAGACCCTGAGATATTTTTATATCCTTTTCCTACTTTATGTGACCATAATGTGTTATAAATTAAATGGGGAAATATAAATATTTTTTTCCTTGAGTTACTGCCAGTATTCTATCACTTTTCTACTTTTTCTCAGAAATTATAGGTACACAAGCAAACATACATGTAGTGCAATTTCTTATTCCCAATGAAAAATCAAAAGTACTTTTATAGTGCTTAACTTTGCAGTGAGACTTGCAGTCAGATGTGTCCAACTATGAGAAATGTACTCCAGAGCTGACTGTCCAGATCTGCTGTCCAGACACCCTGTCCTGCACCAGGAGAAATGGACAGGCAGGATTCTTGCTATTTTAAAATCTATGACTAAGTACATAAAGTCAATCATGCCTCATGAATGTCTGGGGTTTTTAATTAGCTGTAATACAGTCTAGGATAATGATATCAAGTAGATAGATAGATAGATAATAGATAGATAGATAGATAGATAGATAGATAGATAATAGATAGATAGATAGATAGATAGATAGATAGATAGATAGATAGATAGATAGATAGATAATAGGTATATGTACATTGTAGTTGAGTTTAATCCACACAGATGACAGTCTATAATTTATAGCAAACAGCATAGTGGGTTTTATTTGATTTATGGAAAATAGTGGTATGTTTGTATAAAATGTATCAAAATATTGTATTAGTATTCCATAAGGGTAAAAAAAGCAAAGTAAGTATCATTATTGACTTGGAAGGGTAAAGAAAAAAAAATTTTAAAAAATGAATTTATTATCTATCTGTTTTTTTCTTGATTTTAGAATCTATCTGGACCTTCTACCTAAAAAGTACAGTAAAGTCATAAAGACAGAGAAGGGCAACAAGAATGATCAAAGTAGCGGAATGGCTTCAGTGTGATGAATGAGTAAATAGACGGAAACTCTATAACCTTGAAAAGACAAAACTGAGATTCCGTAAGAGACCTTAAAATATGAGTTGCACAGACAAGGTGAATAGATATGATTATTTACTTCTCATGATGTAAAACCTATGAGATTTAACATGACAATAACACTGACGGGTTTAGAAGAAAAAAGAAAAAAGTGTTAGATGAGAGAAACACTAGATTTTAGAGACAAATTAGACAAATTCACAGAAGAAGGAAAAAGTGATGTATAAATAGCAAATTAATGTTGCCTTTGTTTTAAAGAGCTCATTTACAAATAGAAAGTTTGAAAGTTTGAGAAACTGGATAATAGAATTTTTTCTTTGACAGGTGAAAAGCAGGAAACAAATTCAACAACAGGTTCAAACCTTTCTTATAGGATTCCTGAATACAAGTGTTTTAATATGAGCCTTTGAAAAGATCTGAAGAGAAAAAAGGTAGCACTGAAAGTCTAGTTATGTCTATTCTTAAAACATGCATGTTTCCATGCCACATCCTCAGGAGTCAAGTGTAAAACTCTAAATTCTGCCACCTCAGGAGAGATAGTACTCCTTAGAGGCACCTCTCTCAAATCCAAATGAGATGCACATATTCAGTGCTTTTTACCCACAAATAAGGAGAAATATTTCCATTTTCAAGGTTGAAAAAGTGATCTGATATACTAAATCACACTGCTTATTGCACTGTGTTCCTGAAGGAACTTGTAACTTTTTCAGCTTTCACTGCAGAGGCCATACATTATTTATGAACAAGTCAAGTAGTTTTACCTTCAAAAAAAGATTAGAGATTCTTGCTGACATCCCTAAGAGATGGCTGCTTTTTTATGTTATATTTTTAATTGAACGATTTGTTTAAAAAACTTCATCATGAATTTAAGAATCTCATTTCAAGCATATTGGTTGGAAAAATTCTGGTTTTCTTCAGCAGTTTTTAAGCAAGATAGAGCAGAATCTTGTCAAGTAGAAAAAGTGAAGCCCACGTGGTATTTATCAGTAGTAGAAAAGAATTTCAAAGGAACATATTTTATTATAGAGTTTTTGACAGTGTCAAATTGTGAGTTCTGCTGTTTCCATATCAGGATAATTAAGCCCCGACCCTGAAAACTTGTTATATATAAGTAGCTTTAGATAGAATTAATATACTCTAATTTTAACCATTAAAAAGTTAGCACTTAGCTTAAGCTAATTATAAAACTTTATAGAGACTAAAGAGTGACAGAAGCTCCTTCTAAAACAGTTATATGCAATTGTCACCTGTTGAATTCTGTTGCTTTTGTTGTCTGAAAAGGAAGAAAAATTATTATTTAGAAGAATATCCAGACTGATACTTAGTTTTCTACTATCTCTAAATCTGATCCAGTCCTGTGGGCTACTTTTAATGAAGTATCATCAAAAGACAATCTCTCAAAAATAAAGGTGGAAAGTAGCTCAAATTACCATCTGTTTATGCCTTTTTCTGCTTTGACAGTATAAATGACTAGTTCAGAATTAAATATCTACATTTTACTGTTAAAATTAGACAGATGAATGCCACTTACCCTTACCTTTTTATTGCTAAAGTTAAATATTAAATTAAATTATTTCTGAAAAAAAATCAATGTACCTCTCTTTGCATCTTCTGTTGCCTAAATATAGTTAAATACTTGAGTTTGTTTTCCTGTAAGCACCCTAAAAGACTGTTATAAGCACCCCAAAAGACACCCAGCAAAGAACAGAAAGAGTAACAACAAAATATTTCTACTTCTCTGAACTCAAACAAAAGGCAAGTAGCGGCAGCAGCAGGAGCAGGGCCTAGCACAGCTAAACAACTTTCACATGTCCTGCTTGTACTTGGGCCATGATGGAACTGAGAAAAAACACCTCCTTGTCCTGTATCATGTCGTAGGTTTGCGTCATTTGGTATGAAATATTCCCTTGGTTCCCCAGTCAGGTGATGGCTGTTTCTCCCAATCTCAGATTTTCTGAGCCTGCTAATTTGAGGCCTAGCTAAAACCACTACATATGCCTATATTTGTTTGAATGTCAGTGAAAGATTGCTGCAGAAGAAAATATTTCCACAAAATTTTGAAAAAACCTGGTACTTTTCTCTCTTCCTCAAGTTTTATTTCCTTGATTCTATAGTTAAGTCCCAATATGTAAGAAAACAAGACAATTTGAGAAATAAGACAAACATCTATGACTTAATATTTTTATTTCATAATAACCACTTTTACAACTGCCAAAGGTAATCTGTTTAGAAGAGTAAATTGTGTAATTGGTAATGATGTCTTTACATGACACTGCGTAGGAAGCGAAAACTACTGGAAAATACAGGTCTATAAAGCCGTGCATGACATACGAACCAAAAAACCCCTACCATGTCATACCTTGTATTTCAACGAAAGTTGAAGACAGAAAAAAACCCTATTACTTCTTTCTTCCTGCCAAAGTGAGACTGTTACCCATAGTATAATTTTCTGGTGTTTTGCCCAGTCTCATTTTAAATTATTCTAACAATGGGGCTTCCACTACTTCCCTCAGGAAGTGTAACCATAGCTGACAATTTGACACTTACATTACACTTTAGTCCCTAGATGACACAGTTCAATGCAATGTGACATGAGATTTATGGTGATGGACTCCAACATTGGACAGGCTCCACTGTGATATAATATGCTGTGAACTGTTGTATTAAATAGTGTTTAACAAAACTACTGTAGCTATAATGTAGTGTGGAAAAAATAAAATAATTAAAATGAGTAAAATTAAATAAAGGAAAGATAATTAAAAAAACTCTCTGAGGATTAATTTTACCTACAGTACAATGATGGGTATTGAAGAACACTCTACATTTAAATCTTGTCTGCAGGACAGGCAGGATGAACAGCCTAGAAAAAAGTTAAAGCTTAAATTTTGAATATTAAGAGACTAAGGACTGGATTGTGAAACATGATTAATCTCAGAGAGAGGAAAATAAGAACCTAACAACATTTTCAAAATATGCCTGTATGTCTAACTGCATGTTCAGGAGCTCACTGCCTTTAAAAACCCATGCCATAGATTTTAATGTCAGGTGTTTGTACAGATTTTAACTGCAGACTGTACAAACCTTTGTGTCAGCACTAGGAAGCAACACAGAGATGAAGGAAGAAAAGTTGACTTCTGACAGTAGTTCTGGTAGGGTATTAGCACTGATCAGTGGGTTTAAGTATGACCACATTGTAAACAAACACTACAAATAAACAATAAATAGGCTAGCAAGGAGAACTGAGCAGTCAGGAAACCCATGGAGAGAAAACAGAAGAATGTGATAGACGCCACTGTACTAGTGTAACAAGAGTACCAGTTAAAATGAGAGGGTTTTGCAGAAGACATCAAGTATACCTCATGTAGGGTCTCATGAGGAAGATCCTCAAACATGTTCAGTCCTACAGCTAATGAACTATAATTTGGAAGCTGACAGAATACTGTTTTCATCACAAGACTGATTTTATAATATATGACAGCTCTTGAAGTCATCAAATCAAATTCCTACAAAAATATGCTTTCCTCTCCAGCCTACTGTGCTGTTTTGCCTCTCCTGTTGCTTGCAGCCAATCATTTACTGTGTCTGAGGGGTTTGTAGTCATGACCAAGAAGTCTTTGGAGTTAGAGACTATAAATAGGATCTGTCTTCTTTTTATGGTCTGTGAATAATTTCTTCCACTTGAGCAACTCAGTCATCTTCACAAGGAAGAAATAATTTGGACTTCTTACAGAAAATGAAGTGTACAATATTCTTTGCAGGTCACAATCACAGGAACAAGTGGTTCAATCATTTATCAGAATACGTATTCTTACGATATTGTGGTACTCCAACCAAACATTTTCTCAGTGGCCAGAAGGTGAAAGGCCTTCCTGATTTTATGCTGCCCCTTTGGACTGTGAGAGTGAGGTAATGTCAGTTGCAACAGCCAAAGACACAAACCAGAATGAGGCTTCAGAACATCATGTCCCCCCAGGTGAGACAGTATTAAACAAAGTCAAATGAAAGACTTATTTGGCACTAGGGAAAAAGCAAAGAACAAATCTGAAAATATGCTCATGAAAACTTATTTGTTCTCTCTGTTTCTGCACTTCTTGTTTATGAATTCAGGTGACATTTGGGATTATTTTGTGTTGTGTTTAAAATAATAGTTGGGGTTGAAGGGTTGGGTTGGATTGTTTGGGTTTTTTGTTATTTTTTTTGGAGTTTTTTGTTTGGGTTTCTTTTGTTTGTTTTTGTTTTGGGGTGGGGTTTTTTGTGTTATGTATATAACAGAGTATTCACACTGAGGAGAATAAGAGACCTACCTTTTGCTGTCAACAAAGAGAGCAGATTTACAAATTATCTGCATTTAAGTTGTATGTCATTTATTTTGAGGGAAGTGTCCAAGTGTTAGCTATTGTAATATGACTTTGAAAAAAAAAAGAGTGGTTGATTTTCAAAGCAAGTACCAAACCCTATAAATACCAGACTGCGAATCTGAAGAGCATCGACTGAAAAAGACTACACAATGCAATTATTTTATCAAAACTGAAAATGCTTTGCACTTTTTCAAATTGTCTCGTTAAATAGTGCACTACAGCTCAAGCAACATGTCTGAAAATATCTATGTTAAGAAGCTGTGACTTAAAACTGTGAAGATGTTATGCTCAAGAATAAAAAGGGACCCAGACAAGTTTTATTGGAGTAAAAAAAATACACTTTAAAACCAGTTTTTATTCTCTTGATTCCTTTTGCAAGGAAAAAGAAACCCACTTTTCTAAAGCTTAAAAATTCCTGAAAAGAGGTGTTGGCTTGTAATTTTTCTTTTTATTGAGAACACTGATCTTTTATAAATGCTCAAATGTGCTAAATATTGAAAGAAACACACTAAGGATTAAGAAAGTATTCAGGAGCATGGTATCAATTTTTGTTCAGTTTCTCACAATATTAAAAACATCTGCTTAGTTCTCACAGTGATCAGTTATTTTCTGGAAATTATTTGCAAGCAATATTTAAAAATAAGCCCTATATAGATTAATATAATTGATAGACATCTTACTTATTAAAATGTCAAATATTTTGATACCAAACCTAATTACTAATGTATCACTATTACAATATCACTAGCAAAATAACACACATTGGAGATTTACTTCATTTATATTTCTTCAAGAATTAGATAATCAAATGGAGTAAAACAAAAGTGGTTTTAGAGATAGAACATAAAGATAAAAGCTTATTTCCTGATTTTAAAACTCTTCTTTAAAATTTTGTTTAAAAGAACACTAAAAAAAATTAAGTAGTCTATTTAGTACAAATCAATATTTTCAGAATCCGTTTATAAACAACTTCTACTGTTCAAGTTAGGCTAGGGAAAAAAACCATATATTTGCAATATTGTGTATGAGAGAGAAAAAACCCTCAGTTTTTTGATATCCAGTGATAACTTTTAATCATTATAAAAGAGGAATTAGTCAGGTAATGCATATAAGTTAACAAAATTACTATTGAAAGGTTGAGATATTATTACAAAGACCAGTTCATCAAGGCAATGAATTGGTGAAAGAATAACATTCTGAATTTAGCTAGTCTTATGAAGATTTGAGTTGTTTCTTTGGCAAGCAAATAAGAGAAATAACATATATCTAATGACGACCACCAGAACATTTGCACTATCTGACTACATCATGGCTTTCCTTTCAGGAAAAAAAAAATAAAATAAAAAAAATAAAAATAAAAGCGGTGAACTGAATGAAGCAGATCAGAAGAGATCTTGCAGACTGTGTTAAAGGCTGATGTACCTTAGAAAAAAAGACAGCATTTGATGCTTCTTTCAAAAGCTGATATACCTGGTCCTTGGTCAGGCACAACTTTGTAATTTCTGTGTTCTGACATAGCACATATTCATCATTTCATATTATCTTGTACTTCAATATTAAAATGACACAATAATTTGAAAAAATAATAACTTCTTCCTTCAAACAATAAAATAAATGGGAACTCCATCCTTGAAGAGGTAAAATATGATAATCCGGATAAACAGAGAGGAAAATCACAATTTAAGTTGTATATTAGATAGTTCTCATTAATTTGTGTGACTCCAAATATTCTCCCTGACTGCATAGAAAAGGATCTTGTGCTGTCATATGGTTTGCTTAAGACTGTTCACTTCAATGAATTTTTGAACTATTGATATGTTGTATTCACTTTCTTGAAATGCCAGTTTTCATTTTTAGTGCTAAGAAACACTTTGAGGGAGAATTTGTAAGACTTACCTTAATAAATTCCTTTATGTAGAAAATCATACTACCTTGTAATTTTTTTAAAAATAAGTTAATTAAATGTTAATAGCTGAAAAATTCTCTTTCCTTGTCCTTCTTTCTCTTTCCTTATTCTTTATATTACTTGCAGTTAAAATAGGTGTAAAGCTATATTTGTAAAGTGAGTTTTCCTAGTTCCTTCCACAAACCTTACTGTTGTGTCAAAGTGTGTGGGTTTTTTTCCAAGCCTCAATATATAAACCAGCAAAGTTCAAAATAAGATTTAATAACAATGGTGCAATAGGAATTTGATCTTTCTAAACCTGAGCATTTGAAGATACAAAACTCATTTGTACCTGGATAGTTTTACACAGTCTGATTTGGATTCTGGGTGCATAGACTGCAGTTAAATTACTGTCTAGGAAAATGACAAAAGCTTATTCTCAAGAAGTTGCTTCTTCAGAACCACAAACTTGGCCCTCTAACCTTCACTGAGGTTATTCAGGATCTAAGAACATAAAATTAGGTCATGAATCAAGACATTCTTGTTGCAATAGTTACATTGTAATGGGTTAGAATTCAACTTGTAATCCTTTTATTGCAAGATTTTCTAATGTGAGACACGTTGAACTAACTGTAGCTATCTACTCAATATTGTGTGAATTTTGGTTCCTTATTCTCTGGGGCAGAAACTGCAGGTTCTTTGCATTATATACTGTCACACAAGAGTAATAGGAGGTTTATAAAAAATACACCGGTGTATAGAAAATTATACAAGCCCTTCATTAAAGGCAAAATTTTATAAACTGGATGCAAGGCAAAACAAGAGTTTAAAATTTATTTTCAGAATTGGCTAAGCAGAAGATGATGTCGTCTGAATAGTTTATAGTTCTTGGATATCCATTCTGCTCTGTACTGAACATAGAATAGTCTGGGTTGGAAGGGTAGTAAGCTCATCTAGTCCAATCCCACTGCCATGCATGCCAACACCTTTAACTAGTCCAGGTTGCTCAGAGTTTATCCCAACCTGACCTTGAATGATTCCAGGGATGGGGCATCTATCACATCACTGGCCATATAAGTCACCTTTCAAGCAATAATAGGAACCAATAGGGTCATCCCAGAGCCTTCTCTTCTCCAGGCTAAACAACATCAGGTCCCTCAGCTCTTCTACATAAGAGATGTGCTCCAGCCTTCTGATCTTCTTCAGGGCCTTCCTCTGGACCTGCTCCAACAGATCCGTGTCTCTCCTGCGCTCAGAACCGCAGAGTTGGATGCAGTGCTCCAGGTTGGGTCTCATCAGAGTAGAGTAGAGTAGAGAGGCAGAATGCCCTCCCTCAACCTGCTGCCCACACTGCTTTTGATGTAGCCCAGGACATGTATGACTTTTTGAGCTGCAAGTTCATATTGCTGAGTCATGTCCAGCCTCTCATCCACCGGTACCAAGTCCTACTTGTCAGGGCCACTCTTAGTCCTAATTTTTCGGCGTGTATTAATACACCACGAGTCATCCTGACCCAGGTGAAGGACCTTGTACTTGACCTTTTTGATCTTTATGAGTTTCCCCTGGGCCCATTTCTTGAACTTGTCCAGGTTCCTCTGGATATCACCCTGTCCTTCAGGTGTGTCAAGTTCACCATTTTGGTTTGGTGGTGTCTGCAAACTCAGTGAGGGTGCACTTGATCCTGTTGTATCTGTCACTGGTGAAGACAAACAGTTCTGATCCCAATATGGACCCCTGAGGGCACCCACTTGTCACTGATCTCCATCTGCACATTATGCTATTGACAACTATCCTCTGGATGTGACTGTCCAACAACTTTTCATCCAGCAAACAGTCCAGTTTGGTAGTATATTCTTCACTCAAGAAGAATGTACTGCTGAAAAGGTTACTGGTTTTCTGCACTAGGACAAATGGGGAATCTTAATCCTTTCTTTCAATTAACTGCTTTTTCTTAGTATTGCTTAATTATTGACCTGAAAGGGAACAGAATATTGTATTTTTCTCATCCTCCCCATTTGAAAATTGTCTTTTGGCAACCTTTTGCACTCTTGGATATTGCTGCATACAAATTTATTTCCTTCACTAATCATAGTTCTGACTGTTTGTGCCCTGCTTAGAACTTTCTTTTTCACCTGAATAATCATATGAGGATAGAGTCATTGCTTGGAGCTTGCCTTAGGCATCACATCTAAATACAGAGGCTTGCCTGAGCCCTGGTTTTACTGCAGTATGCATTCTCACTGCAGAACAGAGTGTGTATTTGCTCAGACAGATTCCTCTGTTCAGCCATGACAGTGTTTAGAAACCCAGAGGGTATTCTCTTTGCTTTCACTCACATTCTTTCTATTGTCTATGAGTTGTTCTTTCACACTTCCTTTCATTTCTCTTTGCTTTTGAGCAATACCTTGATCAAACCATCTAGGAGTTCATTGGATGTAAGTCTTATTGTTTTAAATAATAATTTCTACTGTGCTTGCAAGAATGATCCAGCAAGGGCCTGTGCATTCTCAACTTCTTTTGGAGTCATGACACAATATCAGTCAGTGTTATCAGCTCTCTCCTTGTGAACACAAATTCATTGAGCTTCAAAAGAGAATTTACAGTCTGACTCAATTTGGATTCAAAAGTAGAAGACTACTTACTGTCCATTTTTTTACTTGTTTTATTTTTTAACTAAGAATATACATACAAGAAAACTCACTTGAACCAACACTGGGAGAGAAGAAAACTTAACTGGGACAACACCCTCCCCCCCCCCCAAAATATAGTCTGTCTTGCTCATGGAATAATTCAAACTTGGTAATTATCAAACTATTCTGTACAGATTTTTCTATTTACTTAATTGTGCTTAGATGACCCCTTTATTTTCAGATAGCCATCAGAGGTTATTTTATACAAATATTGTCAAACACATGTGAAAGTCAAATAGGATGTGTTTTACTGAGGAAAAGCATTAACTATCAGAAACATAGCACAAAATCTGTTAATGCTCCTAGCAAGATGTACTTGCTGCTAATGTCAGTGATGTTCTTTGTACAGCAGTTGTTTTCTGATGGAAGCACTGAAATTTTGCCCACAACTGTGCAGTCAACTTCATGGCCTTTTAATTTACGAAAAATCTCGCTAGGTTTCATGGGGATAGCACTTAACTTTACATGTATTTCAGAAGCAATTAATGAGTTCATTAGTATACTCTGGACTGCAGGAGAAGACAGTAATGTAATCTATGCAGATAATCCTTTGGTTAAAGGTTCCATCAAAGATAGGCTACATGACTCAAATACAGTTAAAAACAGTATCCAGAAATGCCTTAGCACATAGACTTACTTTAAGACAAAACACCAAAAAAAGAAACTTTTCTAAAATTTAGCAATCTTGGCAGCCAGCCTGGATGCTCCCTCCCTTTTTTCTTCCCAGGAGTATCATCCAAGATTCTACACTATTGTCCTAGTTCAGCAGGAGGGATCAGCTAACCCTGTGTGGGGGTGATCAAAGCTGTGTATTCTACCCCCTCTATTCATTTCCCAAGGTCAATGGGCCATTAGCGGCTGCTGCCCAGGGAGCCATTATCACCTTCACACCCAGCCTGAGGGGGGCGGAGCTGCTAATGGGCCATCAACAGCTTGACACCCCCTGGCTCCCAGAGTTAATCACCCATTGTGTGAGTCCCCGCCCAGGGGGAGGGACTGAGTGCTCCCTGAGGGTACATAAGTGGTGGGTAAGAAGACCTCGGAAACCCTCTCGTCGGATCCAGAGGAGCAGCAGGACCTTGACAGGAGGAGATCACCGCTCTTGACCAGACCACAGCCCTCGCCTGCACCAACAGGTTTTTCTTTTCCTTTTGCTCTGGACTTGGGGGAACCACAGGGGTCTGAGCACAAGGGCAAACAAACCCCCTTGAGTTTGTGCCCCAGGACACTGGGTTATACTGCTGGGGTTTTGTGAGTTGAAAGCAATTTCCCTTGTGTGTCAGTGTTGTTATTGTAATATTATTATTAAATTTTAGGTCTGACTTATAATCTCTCTCGTGGTGAGTTCATTTCCCCTGCTGGTTCACCTTTAAACCAGCACAACTATCCAAGTTGATGTGCAGTTATTAAGAGACAATGTGGTTCAAATGTTAATATAAACCTGAGTCTTTCCATAACCATAAGAAAGATGTGCAGGTAAAGGAAATACATCATTGAGTGACAGACAACTCTTTTGGCACAGCAAGCATTCCCTCAGATTCGAAAGAAAACAAACTTCAGTCCTAAATGCCAGGTTTTGATATTTTTAGGAAGTTTATCAGTTAGATTATTGCCAGTAAAAATTAGATTGCACACTAAAAGTAGGGAAGATTTAAATAATGAAATAGATGTGGTGTTTTTGTCTATGACAAAGGGAATAGGATTTTTATAGCATATGGCAAAGAGTAGGATGCAAACCATTATAATGTGTCATGAGAAAGTGTGAAAAAAAGGTTATGGTATGTCACAAAAGCATAACTTTATCAAGCCCATGACTTGGCATTCCAAGGATTGATGGGTTTGAGTTCTCAGGCTCACCTTCCCAAGGGTTTTGCAGCTTTGAGTGAGAGATCCAGGACTGAGTGATTATTTTTCAAGATGTAATTTACTGCTAATAAACTGCTGACCCTTTTATTAGGATTCCTTTGTAAGTATGTCAGGTCCAGACTGTGACCCCAGTCCCAGCACCTCCAGGGCAGTTGGGGTCATCTCCTCAACTACATGGCTGTGTTTTTCATTCACCAAAACAGACATCACCTAGAGAACTGAGCTAAAACTTTTGTCTTCAAATACTTTGAGTGAAATTAATTTGCAGATCTACATGCACTGAATTTGTTATTTATCTTTTAGAACTGAATTTGTTTCTATAATTTAGTGGCTAGTTAAAAAGACAATTGTCCTAGTTCAGCAGGAGGGACCAGTTAACACTGTGTGAGGGTGATCAAAGCTGTGTATTCTACCCCCTCTATTCATTCCCCAAGGTCAATGGGCCATTAGCAGCAGCTGCTCAGGGAGCCATTTTCACCTTCACACCCATCCTGAGGGGGTGTGGCTGCTAATGGGCCATCAACAGTTCAACAATACCCCCTGACTCCCAGAGTTAATCACCCATTGTGTGAGTCTCCACCCAAGGGGAGGGACTGGGTGCTCCCTGAGGGTACATGAGTGGTGGGTAAGAAGTCCTTGGGAACTTCTCATTGGATCCAGAGAAGCAGCAGGACCTTGACAGAAGGAGATCACCGCTCTGGCCCAGACCACAGCCCTCGCCTGCACCAACAGGTTTTTTACTTCCTTTTGCTCTGGACTTGGGGGAGCCACAGGGGGTCTGAGCACAAGGGCAAACAAACCGCCTTGGGTTTGTGCCCCAGGCCACTGGGTTAAACTGCTGGGGTTTTGTGAGTTGAAAGCAATTTCCCTTGTGTGTCAGTGTTGTTATTGTAATATTATTATTAAATTTTAGTTCTGACTTATAATCTTTCTCGTGGTGAGTTCATTTCCCCTGCTGGTTCACCTTTAAACCAGCACAACAATTTACAACTCCCCTGAGACACTGACAAAGAAAGGTGCCCAAGCATTGTCCTGAATGTCATTGCTATCGTCCAACAGGGATGATCTCTCAGACACTCTATGGACTACTTACAATCCAAGGACATTTTTCAGTGACAACCTGCTGTTACTATTCTGTTAAAATTGACATGTATAAAGCATATTTTACAGGACTTGTCAATCTCTGAAAATGTACTATTGGAAATTTACCAAAAGAATCAGAAATGGCATATATCGTGAAAGAGAATAGAGCTCATAGGGAATGGGTCATAAAGTTGAAGACTTGAGACTTGACGTAAATACCCTGAAAATCTGCAGTGTACTTAAACACATGAAAAAGTGGTCTGTGTCAGCAAGCATATTGTTTTGGGATTTGACAGAAGGGGGTCATAAAGCTTGCAAAGTGCTTCTGAAAATGAAAGCAGCCCCCGGTGCCAGCAGATAACTGAGTCTTAAACAGCTGTTAAATGTTATGTTCTAGACTTCAGCCCTAATAGAGAATTTGCCAGCTAGAGAGTATGAATAATAAAAAAATATTTTCATGTTTATAAATTCTTTCAGCTAAGGATCACCATGCTTTATGTGCACTATGCAATGGTGCTTCAGAATCTGTTATTAATACAGATGCATAATTAAATAATTCTCATATATATATAAATTTTATTAAATATACTCAAAGTTTACAGAGCAAATACTAAAAACCATTGGGCTTAATTTTCTTGATTTTCTATATTGCTTTCCTATGCAACAACAAAAAAATCCCCCAAAACCCAACTAAAACAAAAAGGAAACTAACAAAAAAGAAATAAATAAAAAAAAGGCTTTAATATATTATCAAAACAAGATAACAAAAAGAGCAGTCAGATGGAATATGGTGACAAACTTACCCTTGGCAAGGGTGACATTTACCCTTTGGGTATAAGATTTTCAGCTTCAGGTGTACTCAGAATCCTAATACTTTTTAAAGCACCTTCTTTTACTTGTGTGTCTTCCCTGTCAGATTATTTTAATGAACAGTTGTAATTGTCTCTGTATATATTTGTTATAGTATCTTATTTGTAGCAATAACAATAATAACACTCAGAGTAGACTGAAATATTTCTCTTTTTCTAACTGAACACTACACTTCATGAATGCTTTCCTAAAAATATTAAAGTACCCTGAATTCTGGCTGGGATACAGTGTTAATTGCTTATAGGGACAGGAAGATGTAAGATGTTATTTGTGTTACTGATCCTTCAGTTACAAATTCAATTTCCCTGCCAATGACATCCCTCAGACATGACCTTAGCGGAAAATGAGTTAAGTTAGGCATAAACTCTTCCTGGTCAAGAAAGACTGTGGCACTTCTGCAGAAGTCACCCCACCCACCTACACTTCCACCTTTCAGGCTTGACTATCTATGATTGCAGAGAGAGCTCTAACAGATCATGTAAATTAAACTTTTAGGTTATTATGGAAAGAGAGACAAATCCTGCATTCATTTTCCAAGTAATCTTCAGCAAAATGAGGCATATTCTCATTTTTTCTCCTCCAAATGAAATCACAAAAGATGATAATATAAAGAAGGACAAAATAATTTGAAATGGAAGGACTGAGGACTAAGGACTCTAGAATTATGGTTTTAGAGTTGTATCAGAAAATTTAGTTGGCTAAGATTTTGCTCAAATTAATAAATGATTACAGATTCACTTTGTTACAATCATATTTCAAGGCACCATCACTGAGGTCTTGTTCTTTGGTTGTGTACAGAGAGTTTTGATTCATTGAGCTGCCATGTAGAACCATACTCTGATTTTAAAAGCTGCAGAAGTGATTTTATTTTGCCTCTGTCTCGGTCATATTTAAGAGATCACCTTTGATGTACCAAGTCCTTCCATTTGGCAAAGAGAGGATTTTGGACAGAATTCATGCAACATCAAGCTCAGACTTTCTAATCCTTGAAGTTATTCTGCTTTGTGGTGGACATGGGAGGCTATCACCACAGGTGGCAGTGTAAACAGAACCAGTCTTTGTTCATAAAATTGCAAGAAAACCAACGGAACATCTTGCTTTGTCTATGTAAAAATAGATGCTTAACCAATTTTTAGGTCAGGAAATCTCCTGTGTTTTGTATTTTTCTTGGATATTTGTAGGCTTACATTGCATATTGTGTCTCATAAAGTGAGTGCATAAAATGTTATCTATTGGACAAAAGACAGTTTTATAAATAATGTAACATACAATTACAAATATATATTTATACTAGTGTATCAAGAGGGACCAATGTTAAGAGGAAATCCTCATAAACACAGAATTAATGTTTATTCAGTACAACTTCTTTCTAATTTAATATGTTCTGTATGTGTACATATAATTTTTAAATGGCTTGAACATGCCAAATATTCATGTTTTAATTATAATAGAGTGATATTTTAAACAGTGAAATTTTAATATTAAATTTAATGATAAAATAAAATTAGTAAGAGACATTGGTTCTTTCTTTGTGAAAAACAAATGAAATATTATGTACTGTAAAAGTAGACAGACTAACAATAGAAATCCAAAATCTATACAGGGTGATAGAAAAAAACAAAATTTTGAAAAGAAACAGAGCAAAGTTTAATGTGAGCATTTGTCTAGGTTTGAGGGGAAAAAACCAAAATGTTTTACCCACAAGCAGGGGAGGGGCCTCCTCCACGATAATCACACCACTCTTTATCAAATTTAAGAAAAGGAATTTTAATACAAGAAGGATAATTGCTATATATATATATATAAACAGACTAGTGCAACCCACTTCCCCAACACCACAAGAGAGGAAAAAAAACCAAAAAAACCCCAAAAAACAACAACAAAACCCAGCAGGTTTTTTCTCCGGGAGGAAAGGTTATACTCAAGTGTCCATGTCACAGCCCGGCTGGCTGCAGAGTGAGTTTCAGTCCCTCTCCAGCGAGACAGACGAGCAGTGAGCTTTCAGATGGACTCAGTCTCTTCCCCCTGTGTTCCCCGTCCAAGAAGCAGAAAGGTACGAGCAACCAGAAGCAAATCCAAGGCAGGCAGCAGCAGCAGCACGGCACGAAAAGTAGTCCGAGGTGGGCAGCGGCAAAATAGCTAGGAAAACCCCAGCAGTAACCAGCAGGGCAGCCTGCCTCCTTCGAGCCCCCACTCCCCCGTTCCGCCGAGCCAAGACTGGGGAGAATATCCAAAAAAAAAAACCAAAAGAGACAAACCTGCCCCCACCCCAGCGATCACAGTTAACTGCTTCTTTTGTTAACCGCTGGCCTGGGCAGTTAAGTGGCAGGGGAGAGAATTTACATAATAATCCCAAACTACAACAGCATTCAATGATAAAGTTTTTTTTTAACTCTTTTGAATAAAAATAGTTATTGCATTGAAATAAAAATCTTGAGAAACATGTTGCATAATGAGATGACAAATTTGTCCCAGAACAGAAAACAAAACAAAATAACAAGAAAAATAAAAACTCTTGCCACAGTTCAGAGTGGTATAGTTTTATACATTAGAGTTATAAGAAATTCAAAATCCTTAAATATCTTTTTACATTAAGAGACAGACATTACTTCTGAAGATAATTTAATATTGTATATACTTTTGATATAAATATGGATATGCTTATGAATAAATAATTTTCTCACAGAAGATTTTACATGCTTTTAAATCACTTTACTGCTTTTTAAAGGACTTCTGCAGCAAATCTATTGTGTTAAAAAATCTAAAAATCCCTGTTTTATTTAAATGAGAAGAGTCAATTTTCTGGAAACAAGCACTTTTTTAATGTCTAGGCTAAATATATTACAATTTGAAAGTTACTTTGTAAAGTCATCCTTTCTAATACTGAATAAATATAAAACTATTTTATAATCCATCTCACCAAAATGTTTGTTTATTGTGAATTTAAAAGTTGGTGCTTGATTTTGGAAAAAGCTTAATGTTCTGATTGACTGTGCTGGGACAGGAATACAGGGCTACAATGTGCAGAAGCAGACAGGATACTAGGTGACAAACCCTCTGTTATTCTGAAGACACAGACTTCATCAGAACAACATCTGCATTCAGTCTGAACAAGGTCAGTAACAGGTGTTTGTTTACCCTCCAACTGACTTTGGGTAAATCCCCTTGCACTTCTTTTCCCTCTTCCTGGCCCCCCATAAAAAAGTTATCTGCTTTGAGTAATCATTGTGGATTCCATGGAACCATTCACAAAAGAATAGATTTTTCTCTACATTTAAGTGGTGTCCTAGTTGAGCAGGAGGGACCAGCTGACACTGTGTGGGGGATGATCAAAGCTGTGTATTCTACCCCCTCTATTCATTCCCCACAGAAACCAGACCATTAGCAGTAGCTGCCCAGGGAGTCATTAGCACCTTCACACTCAGCCTGAGGGGGCGGAGCTGCTAATGGGCCATCAACAGTTCAACACCCCCTGGCTCCCAGAGTTAATCACCCATTGTGTGAGTCCCCGCCCAGGGGGAGGGACTGGGTGCTCCCTGAGGGTACATAAGTGGTGGGTAAGAAGACTTTGGTAACTTCTCGTTGGATCCAGAGGAGCAGCAGGACCTCGACAGGAGGAGATCCCCGCTCTCGCCCAGACCACAGCCCTCGCCTGCACCAACAGGTTTTTCATTTCCTTTTGCTCTGGACTTGGGGGAGCCACATAGGTCTGAGCACAAGGGCAAACAAACCCCCTTGGGTTTGTGCCCCAGGACACTGGGTTATACTGCTGGGTTTTGTGAGTTGAAAGCAATTTCCCTTGTGTGTCACTGTTGTTATTGTAATATTATTATTAAATTTTAGCTCTGACTTATAATCTCTCTCTCGTGGTGAGTTCATTTCCCCTGCTGGTTCGCCTTAATCCAGCACAAGTGGTTTGTAGGATTTTATTATTATTATGATAGCCTACTGGAATATTCCATTTTCTTGTTCCCAGCTTGTTAACTGTAGTATAAGGAGTGAACTGATCAGAACTGTGGGAGGGAGGAAGGTGGCTGGATAAATAGATAGGTAAATAGAGAGATAAATAGATAGATACAGAGATAGTTGTGTCAGCTATGTCCAGTTCTCATTCTCTCATGTGTGTGAACACTGGAACTAAGAATGAAATTGAATCATCACAAGCACTAGCAAAATGAAGATGTGCTGCTGTAAGTTTATGTAGCTATGCATGTATTGTAGTATATATGTTCTTTATATATGTTATGTTTGTTTGTGAGCAGATAATTATGTTTGTACTATATATGCGAATGTATGTGTATATATTGATACATTTATAAAATAGTTTCATAGAAAATATGTAGGATCTGTATGTATATACATATAACCACATTAAATACAGTAAGTGCATGAAGTTGTGTAAAAATAGGTACATTCTTTTTACTTACATAAAGCCTTGAGTCCAGCAACACATTAACTCCATTGTCCTTTACTCAGTACAAAATTAAAACCATATGTAAGACTCATAAAGCTCATCAAATAAAACAATTTGTTGTGCTCTGCTAGAAAAAAGTGTAAGCACTAAATGTGAGCCCAAAGTGTTCCCTAAATGGTCCAAAGATTTATTAACTTCAAAAATTTATATAATTTTCTGCTACTCTTTGGTTTTTTGTTTCTTTTGCTTTCACTTTTGCTTGCAAATATTTTGCTTTTAACATTAAATATATGTAGCAAGTTGACCCTATTCTGATCTGATTAACACATAACTCAAAGACCTGTATTTAGGAAATTACAAAAAGTATAGTTTCTAACATAAAATTGAATTAAATTTTTTGTAGGTTTTCCAAGCACATAATTTAGGTCCAAGTGCTAATGTCATAGTTGACTTTATAATGACATAGATGATATATAGAAATAGTGTTGAGCCATGCTTATATAATCACTTCCCCATAAAGGTATTTTTCAATATTAACTTTATATGTTTCTCTGAAAAACTATCAGTTTTACCGGCTTTAATTTTCCATGTGTAATCTCAGCTTGTAATCAACATTTAACCTTTTTTTCTTTGTGTGATTCTTGTACATCTTTTTGTTTTGCTTTGTCTTTTTAGTTTTTAGCAAATTTTTTAAAATAATTTTTTGAACAGAAAATGAATAAGTAAATAAACTGGAAAGTTTGAAGTGTTTTGTTATTTCCTTTTTTTTTTAATGTTACTTTTTCTAGTTTTTCATTTTAACTTTATAAATGATTTTGCCTTGACTTTAGTACCCATAACTACTGAAGGTATATCTATTAACAGAAGATATAATTGAACTCAGGAAAACATTTTTCCTTAGGATCTTTCCCAGTTTCTTGGATATGGATTGTTCCATTCCTGTTTTGGCTTCTTTTACAGCAAACCTCCTTTGATTAAATAAAAGCATTGTCTCAAAAGAGATAATAGCTAGTTTTAAATCAACTAAAGTTGAGGATTGTGACAGTGCAATTATGTCTTTAGTTTCTGACAATAAAAGTGAAGAATGTTTCCTCCAATATGTCCTGACAACTAGAAAAGGTGGCAGCTGCCCTGCCCACTCTTGACCAGTTCATACAGAGGAATCCTCTACAATGGGCCCTGAGATGATTTATCAGACACTGATATTCAGTTCACACCTCACCCATGCTCTGAATTTGTCCTGGTATTACATCCCAACTACATTATCCCTCCCTGCCCTCCATCCATGTCCTCACATATCTCACATAATCTCAGGCACTCAGATTGCAAGGGAACTATGATCCATGTTAATAAGTATCTGTCCTAGTCCAAATGACCAAAATTATGGAATGAGTGTTGGAAAGCAATTGTTTTACATAGAGAAACAAGTGTAGAAAGGAAAGAGCTGTTGTACTTAATTTTATATGGAAACTCTTTCTAAAATTCAAGAAAAAGGGCAATGAATGAAGTCTTATATACAAGGTATTCATATCGTTCTGTAGAGTGTCATAGTGTGGATATATTGGATTCCAGAGCAGAGTTAAAAATGCATTTAAAATCTCCAGGTGCATTCCCTCAGGATATATAAGCAATTTCTTTTGCAATTCTGAAAATGCAGTGTTCCCAAATGCATTGCAAATGTTGATTTTGTTCATACTTATCTATGGGAGAAATCTCAAATTTATCTCCCTCCTCACTGGTACTCCAGAGTCCACCAAAGCTTTAAGTGGGAGAATTGCCAAAGTTTGCAAAACACAAAATGACAGGTTTTACTGATGAAGAGCAAAATGTTCAAAGTCCTCATTCCCATCCATTATGACCACAGTGGGGGCCATTTAATTAGACACATCTTTTAATTACTCGAGCAGTAAGACAAACTAATGCTTTGCCATGGCATGGTGCTCCTCTCTTTCTGTTGTGGTGATGAGACTGCATGAGCCTGGGCACAGCACAGGGATGTTATTCCTCAGCATCATTAGTCTAAGGCTGGCCAAGTCCTGGGAATTTGTACGCAAATGATGCCTCCTTGTGCGATGGTACCACTGAGTACACCACCTGTAATTCTGAAATAGTGTGGCTTATTGGAAACCATCTTTCTACTAAAATGTTATGTAAAGAATTAAATCTGCTTTTTAAATCCCAATCCTTAAATTTGACATAATTGCAATACAATATATGAATTGGAAAAAAACACTAGAGAGCATTTTCATGAACTGTATTTCAAATTTTGATGAAACAACTTCGGCCTTTTTCTTTCCATTAATAAATAGCTCCTAAACTTTTTCTTTTTCCTTCTTATGGGATTGGATTGATTAATACTATATTCTGAAAACCAGAATTTAATTCACAAGTTCAATTTAAATCTTGGCAACACTTCAAGAACATTAAAAATAAATTAAATCCATTTCAGAGAGACAAGCTGTTATATTTTAATTTTCTTTTTACAGAAATGTTGAAAGAATATTTTCTTTTTGGAATTTGTCCATAGCATATGACCAAACCCCTCCTTTAGTAACTAGCTAAATGATCCACTTATGTTAGTTAAAATATAGACAAGAAAATTGTGTTTTAAAGGGATTTCAGGACTGCCATATACCATTGCTAGTATGGTTGATTGGTCTTTATCTTCTCACTTGCTAAGGACACACTTTAACAGACAAACAAAACAGCCCAGAAACCTTTCTCTTGCTTTTATAATAGATAGCAGATCATGTCTACAGCTACCCATTCTGGTACCCAAAAGAGTGTGCAGAAATCCAAACTGGTTGTTGACTGAGGTCCCTTAGCTCATGGTGGACCACAAATCAAAACTGGGAACAGAAAGCCAGAGTGGCAGCTGACCCATGCCTGTTGGCTCTGACCAGGACAATCTAACACAACAGAGATAATATACTGTCACGGGTGGAAATAGGTAATGGCTTAAACATACTAAGGTCACCAAAAGACTTTTGTCCACTGTCACAGACTGAAAAGAAACAGCTGTTCACCCAGCAAAGCCCACCTCTTCCTGAGTATGCCTAGTGCAAAAGTACCTTCAGATCAGGTAAGTGGGTGCCATTGTGCAGCTATTCCAGGTGCAGAAAGGTGTGCATATCTGAAGCTACAAACTGGATTTCCAGATAAGGGAAGAAGCTAATAAGAGCCAAATCCTGTGAGATGGGATAATCTTTCTTATGACAACAAAGTCTTCCCATGATGGCTATGTTGTGGAAACCTTTCTGGGGAACATCGAAGGCATTAAAACTCTCATCCACAGGGGAGGTGCAAGCCAGTCCTGCCTGAGTCTATGTAACTTATGAAAATCTTTGAGTCTGGGGGGGCTTCTCCCACCCCAACTGGATCAAGACCATCACTTTGACAGGACTGTGACCACCACTTCAATGACCAAAGCTGCAACTACCAAGTTTCATGGCTGGGTCCAACAGATGGTGACTATGTATCATTCTACTTTTGTCCTTTCTTTCCCGTTCTTTCTCCCTTTTACACATTTTCTTAAGTGTTATTTTCACGCTTTAATGTTTCTGTATTACTATAGATGATAATAACCAAAAAGCCTACATTCATCTGTCCTTTGAAACCAAAGTGCTCTGAAATAAACCCTACATAAATGTATATTTACAAACACCAATCATTCAGTGCCATTTCACTCTAAACTACCCCAAGAGACTTATTAACAAGTACCTGGGTTATCCTGGCCTTCTGGGGCAGATGTTAACATATACTTATACATATGCCTTCTTTTGTTACTACAGACATTTCCCCAATAATATAAAATACATTTTTAAACCAATAATCAATAGCCATGCTTTTTTATGGAAAATGTACTGATGATTTCCAAAGAAGTGAATCATTCGCTAAAGTATTTATAAGGGAACAATCCTGATGGATTTCTGGCAATATCTATGGTATTCATAGGAGAGAGTCAATACAAGTAAAAGCAGTTGCTGCTGAATCTTCCCTTTCCTGACGCATAATGCAGTTAAGTAAATTTATTAAAATGAAGAATATGAATATTTGTTTAATACTGCAGAGCAAAGAGTGGTCGTATTTTTTCAAATGTTCATTGCAGACTGAATAAAAATGTGTGATGAGGTAACTCCTTAACCATGCTGAAATAAACAGTTCCAAAGATAAATTAAAGATTATTTCCTTTTAATAAGGTTAGTTACTTCTGTAAACACCTAAAAGTTCATGGTTTTATTTAGTAAGCTATCTAATAAACTCAATATAAGCATTACTTCACAGACCAGTGTAAATTGAGCTACAGTTTAGTTGTGGGTTAATAAAGTAGACACAGAATTATGTATCATATATAGAAGTGTCAGGGACAAGAGAAAGAAGCACAGATGTTAATGGAAACAAATCCAGAAGATATATAGGGAGGTGAAACACATATGAGTACTCAACAGCATAATCCTCAAACACATATGCTGAACCACAACCAATTCCTCTGCCACCACACACTGGAACTGTAGGCCAGTTTGTATTTGTATCATTCTGCACCAGGTAAGACTGATTTAGTTTTGAATAAATGTTTTGCACAGTTCCTTTACTACTTTACTGTTCCATGGAGAGATTGAATATATTTATTTTAAGCAAAAGAACATTAATAAACTGCCACGATGCCAGATGGACTGTGTTAATTGCCCTCTAACTGTCAGAGCACCCTGTTGCACTACTTCTGTAGTTTAAGGTACGTCAAAGCTTTGAACTGCAAAGATGCAGAGTAAAACAATATCAAAATACGCTCAATTTACAGGGTGTTTTTTGTTGGCTTCAGGACTCTAGACCCCATTTCCTTTGATGAGGACTTGGCATATTGCTCCCAAATGTACCTTCAAAAATGTTCTAGTGAATGCAGTCCAGTGACAATATTATTTTATTGTTTGAAAATGGTAATTTTGAGCTTCTTCAAAATGCTTTACAGTGAAGCATATCAGCTCTTTCAGTACTAGCTCAGAGGTCCCTCATGGAACATTGTGTCCACAGACTTGCATCTAAAATGGAAATGAGACAGAGCCCTGATGTCTAAAGTCAAAAGATTCTTCCAGAAAATGTGGTTCTACTGATAGTATTTATTGTCTGTGATGACATCCAAAAAAACTTCTAAGTTATTGTAAATTCCCAGCAATACAGCTATCACTTGCTCTCTATTATAATCTAAACATTGCATATAATTTTATGTGAGCAAAAATTCAGCGTGTACCTCCAATAGAAGCCTTTGTGTGCTGACAGGTACTTTCATCTGAGTCCGTGCTGATGCCCTTATTTGAACCCTTACAACGTCCTGGTGACAGCACTGCAAACTTGGGAAGCTGAAGAGATGGGTTGTGGTGTCTTCTTGCTCCTCATTAACCTTTTCTCCATGGTGCCCATTGCATAAAGTGATACTCCACTCATGGACTAGAGCTTGGTCTGCTACAATGCTGATTCCTCCACTACTCCTGCTGAAACTGCAAAACAGAGTATAGATCTCTTTCTTATCTACCTGTATAGTATTAAAAAGGTAAAAAAACCAGCCAAATAATGCCATCTTTTTGGGGGGTGGGGGGATTCTGTGATGTATACATTTGTCTTTTGCATTTGCCCCTTTCAACAGAAGATGAAAATTAATTTAGATCTTTTCTTAGATATGATCCTGTGAAGGGGGTGAATGTGTAAGATAAGTTAAAACAAAGACATGGATAAGGACAATGCACTGTGATGTCACAAAAATTAAGTTAAAAAGCAAATGAAACCCAATTTTAGTTGTTTTCTTCCATAATGACAGATATTGTAGTCACTTGAGTGTGAGTAGTTTTCTTCCATAATGACAGATATTGTAGTCACTTGAGTGTGAGTAATCCCATAATTTGGAATCAAAATTCTGGTGAAAGGAGAGGTTTAGCACAAGAAAGGTTCATGTGCTCCTTCTTGCTGATGCACAACCAAAAATTCATGCACCATCATTCTGGTTACAGAAATCCCCTTTCTCTTGCAACAGGATACCTGGTCAGAAGTGCCATGAGCAGGAAGTGCCCCTTAGTATTTTTCAGTTTATTACAGCAATAAACTAATGTGCCTTATATGATTAGAGTTGTCTGGATTCTCATTTATTGCTGATGGTCCATCAAAAATTGTTCTGTAAATAAATAGTCTGCTATGAGGAAACACACTTGAATATACAGGAGCTTAAATTTACAACTTCTTTCTTCGTGTCTCTCTTCTGAATCTATCTGCTTTTTCATGCCCTGTGAAAAATAATTTAGAGATATTCAAGCTTTCTTCAGGTTTTTCCAGGCCTTTTAAAACTTTAAAGCAAAAGAAATGGTAATGATATCACATGCACTTTACCCACATTTGTAGTTTAACAGAGAAACTCTTCAGTGTTCTTGTCCTACTGTTTAAAAATATTCAGGATTTAATGAAGAAACTTGGCAAGTGAAGCTGTGGTTTCAAGTGCTGCATGCAAATCTTTAGAACAGAGAATTACATGGTGATTCAGTCTCTCATGTAATTGTATTGTATAAATGAAACAGCATAGCACATGGGAGAAAAGTTTTGACATTCTCAGTATCATTATTCTCTCTCAAGATATATTTCTGCTCTGCTGATTTTCTGTTGTTTTAACAACCTATTGGTGCACTCAAGAGGACTTAGCAATTAAGGTAAAGATTTATGTTTTTTGGCCAGATACATTTCAAAATGTTCAGCACTTCAGACATGCATATATAATCATGCTACACTTCTGAACTTCCACAGCTTTCTCTTCCAATATGTCAGTGCTCCCATGCTTCTTAAAAGCACAAAAGCTGAAGGATTGCTCCTCAGAAAACTATCTGAAGAAAGTGCCCTCCTTCTCCTTATATATTTAGAAGGCGGTACAGAGCTTCACCATAGAGATACTGAGTGAAACATATGTTTCTTGTACTTTCTTTACATTAGTTATGCTTTCCCAAGCCAGAGTAGACTTTATGCTGAATGCTTATTTCATGATCTTTTTGAAATGAATAGAAACAAACTCTACACTGCATTGTCATCAGACATATAAAGAGTTTTTTATTATATATTACAAACTGAGAGGTAAAAAACAAAAAAAGAGGAAAATATACTGTACTTGTATGCATTAAATGCATGTATGCACAGAAAACACTGCCTTCCTTATCTGCCTCTTGGTTTCGATAAGTCATTCCTATGCTAAAGCTGATAGTCTTTATGATATTTTTAACAGTGTGAAGACTTACAAAGGTATATTTAACAAGAAAGGAACTTATTTTATTTGGGAGAGAACTTAAAGATCATCTAGTTCCAACCACCCTGCATTAGGCAAGATCACATTCCATGGATCAGGTTACTCAAATTCTCATCCAATCTGACCTTAAACACTTACAGGGGTGGGACATTCACAACTTCTCTGGGCAATGTGCTCCAGTGCCTCACCACCCTCACAGTGAAGAGTTTCTTCATAAGATTTAATCTCAATGTACCCTATTTCAGTTTTAAGCCCCTGTTCTATGATTTTGTGCCTTTATAAAATGTTCTTCTCTAGTTCTCTTGTAACCCACTTTAGGTACTGTAAGGTGCTACAAGGTGTATCTAAAGCCTTAATGTCTCCAGGCTGAATAGCCCCAACTCTTTCAGCCTGTCATTATAGTAGAGGTGCTTCAGCCCTCTGATCATCTTCATGGCCTTCTCTGGACTTGATACAATGGTCCATGTTCTTCTTATGCTTGGGGCCCCAGACTTGGATGCAGTACTCCAGCTGGGGTCTCACAGGGGCAGCTAAGGGACATAATCACTTCCCTCATCTAGCTTCATGTTTCATATAAGCAAACATAAAACCAAAAGATATGAACACAGGTTGACTGTGAATGAATGAAGAGAATAGACTATACAAGCAAATATATAACAGTTGCTTCCAAAAATTATACATTTTAAAAATGAGCAAGACAACATTTAAATTTGAATCAATTACTCTAAATTAATTTACAGTTTTTGTGCTTACACTTAGAAGAAAAATGTTGTTCTAGAAGACTCCAACAGCACCTATGGCACTTCACTGACTGGAAGGAAAGGAGGCACCTACTCGCTCCTTTACACTTCATGCCTAGAAGTAAATGAAAAGAAATAAACCAGGAGCAAATTCCTGAACTGGATATAGGGCCATGAAATCAGCATGAGGAAACTAGAAAAAAAGGCAGGAAGGAAGAATTTATGAATAAACCAGGAATTTGGTAACCAGGACCAATGTCATTGGAAATTTATTGTGCTAGTATTGAGAGAGAAGTAGTTATGTTAGAAATGGCCCATAAACGCCATTAGGTAAATTTGTAGACGTGTGAATAATACGTGCTGGAAATCTATGGCATCCCAGAACAGAACGTAATACTGTCTCCCTGATTACGTTAGCATATGGATTCTTTCTGTCTGATTTAATTGAACTAGATCTAAATACTGAAAATTAACATCTGATCCTTAATTGCTACCTTCTAAAATATTTTACTGGTTTTAAACTGAGCATGGGAATCCTTCTTTCAATATAGAGAAGATGTCACTAAATCTTTTAAGGCAACCATCTAAGCAAGCAAATTATTTAGCACATGAAAAGAAGTGTTATGACAAACAAGATTATTAAAAAGGACCCTCCAGTTATCTTCTGACCATTGGGTTTCATTATCAGCATCAATGAAGTAGTAAATGTTAATTAACCCCTGTGGGTAAAAGGGACAGTTCCAATCACAGACATAATGTCAAAAGCAAATAATGTTATACATGTAATTGATATCTCTGCTTTTGTGTGAGCTACTAGACCAAAATAATTTTATCATCAACACCAATATTTCAGGATGAAAATAAGAGTATAAGAAATAAACAAGCTGTGAGATAAAATGCAGCAGAAACATTAAAAAGAAGGCTGGTTTGATTTTCTTAGCTGATTCTGTAAGCAACCAAAACGACTATCATAGAATCATAGAATATTTTGAGTTGGAAGGGACCCACAAGGATCATTCAAGTCCAGCTCCTGACCCTGCACGGGACAGCCCCAAGATTAACATCATGTGCCTGAGGGTGTTGTCCAAACACTTCTCAAACTCTGGCAGACTTGGTGCTCTGGCCACTTCCCTGGGGACCAGGTTCCAGTGCCCCAAAGTCACTTCTGGGATGAAACTTCCAGTTCATTACAGAGATAGTTCGTGATCCTGACTGGATCACTGAATTTAAGGCCAAGAAACAGAAGCATAACTGGAATCTACTCATCCAAGTGTGGCTGTACAGACTATAGAAATGTTGGAGTCAATACAGCAACACAGTATTATAGTAATACTTCCCCACCACAGCTATAAGAAAACTTGGACAAATAAGTGGTGTCCTCACACACTACCACCCAGGCTCAGAACTGGTAATTTATTAGAGCTTAGCAACCATCTAAAATGCCTGATCATTGTATTATTTTACACATTGAACTTTAGGAAAAAAACTAACGACAAAAGAAGAAAAAATATTATTTTCTCTACTTATTTGCAAGGGATGAAAAAGAAGAAATTATTGCTCAGATTCAGATCAAATTAAAGCATTTTTCCCATTTTATTTTATTTGCTAGTAGAGTGGTGCTGCCTAATACATTTCTACTCTTTTACAAAAATCTAGTGTTTTTTAAGCCATAATGAATATTTCAGGATTTAAATTGCCTGACAGTAAACCTGAAGATACCCCTGGGATTATTCTGTTCAAGGCAAAGGGGAGAATGCTGTGGACCTGGATCAGATTACCTGTGGTTTCAGAAAAATATTGCATACATTTTCAAGAGGAAAACAATTTAATTGTTTGCCTACATACCTGATTACATTTTATGACTCTACCATGAGATTTTAGATTCCTTTCTAAAGTGATAGGATGTATGTTATGGAGGATGAAGACAAACCAGAACATTTAAAAAGTGTCCCATGACTTTATCCAAACACACTAGGCAGTGAAACAGCAAGATGCTCTGCAGAAAATTGGCACAAACCCCAGTTTGTCATTCTTTCCCAACTTGAGGTTATTGTTTTTATAACACTAAGATCAGAAAACTAAATTGTTTTCCTGGAGTAGTTTTTTGAAATAACAATTAGTCTTGGTTTACACCAGGGAATGAAAAAGTTATGGCCTTTAGTCAGTCTGGCTTGGATTTTTTGTTACCTGCAATGCTTATTCAACAACCATGTAAGAAAATAGCTTGGCTCTAAAGCTGAACTTTTCTGATAACACAGATCTTAGTTCTATTGTAGAGAATAAAAGAGCTGTGATTTTTGGATCAACAAGAATGGGCTTATGATCATGTTCTTATGAGTGACATTATTTCCAGTTACTTGCAGAACTGACTTTATTCACGGATTTATCATTCTCTGATTACAAAAAAAGGATCACCTGAGTGGTAAACGCATCTGGCACTGAAATATTCTGAACTAACACGCAGAAGTATAATAATCTCTTCTGAAAGTGAAGGGATAAATGTAACATAAGGACTACATATTTTTATGTGAAAATACAGTCTGTTTTGTGAACATTCATGATCAAATGCAATAACATTTTATTCCCATCTTTGTGGTTCAATGTGCCATATTGCGCTGCTTGCTTCTAATGAAGTAATTAAAAGGAAAGGTTCAGCAGAAAGTTTTAGAAGAGCCTTTTGTTCTTTTGGAGAATTAGTAAAAGTCTATGTGGAGGAACACCTGTATCTCAGGTATCATAGACTCCTGTATTTGCTAAATATAGTTTTATCTTGACAAAATCCCTTTCCTAGAAGGAGAAGCACAGAATACAAAGAGCTATATGGGTTAATAGGTCATGACTTACAGTACATTCCCCGTTATCAAAATGTTCTGAAAAAATCTTGCTCATTAAAATAGTCACAAGTAGTCACATGAGTTGAAATAGAATTGATGTACTTCATGTGGGAACTTCAACCTGCAAAACAGACTTCTGTCTCCCAAAGAACCAGAGTATTCTACTAAACTGGAATAAACTTATTGTCCTTAGTATTTCATTTTATATTTTGCTTTTTTGCTTTCCATATGTTTGACTGAGATAACCTTTCTATTACTATCTTATATTTGGCTTAATAGTTTTCTATGACAGAAGAGGCTGAGCAGCATGAGATTTTGGACAATGGTAGTCTTCATCATAAACTAAACAAAATAAAACCTCAAAAGAATTTTAGCTGGGGAAAACCCCCAGACATTCAAAGCAGTCTTTCTTTGCCACAAGGTCTTCATTATCTCTTCCTAGGTGGTACAAACTGACCCACTTTGTCAGGTTTTCAATAATGAGAAATACTCCACGACTTCTACTCAGTATTTTTCCAGATTGCTTCTGTGATGTGTTTGTTCATCAGCTCTCTAGTCAACAGAATGTTATGTAGATGGGAAAAAATTAAACGAATCAACAAAAAAAATCCTTTGGATGCAATCATGGTACAATCATGGGAAAAGACATTAATAAGGAAGTGCTTGATAGTTTACAGGCCTCTATGAAAAGGTAGAAGTTAATGCTCATTAAAATGCCTTATAAGGAAGATATCGTTGGTTTAATGCGCCACCGATACGGTGATAAGGTTCTTCAGCTCCGAGGGTGTCTCGGTTTGAGATAAGCAACTGCCAACCCCCCTCCAAGCACAGAGAGAAAAGCCTCCCTCTTAACACCAGGGAAAGGGAGGAAAAGAGAGGGGAAAGAAAAAAAACACTTCAAACCACGTTTATACTAAAACTACATGTATTTTTACAGAAAGAAAGAGACAATTAGAAGAGAGTACAAATATACACTCACACAAGTCTGCAATAACAAATTTCCCACTTCTTAATGAACACACAAATTCTACTGTCCTAACTACACATTACTTAAGAAAAACTTTAGTCCCCAGGAAGACAAACTCAAGCAGAAAGGAGAGACCCAGAACAACACAGTTTACTTTCCTGAGATACCCTGTGAGCCAGTGGTGGGCCTGGTCCTCTCCATCCCCCCTGGGACAGCATCGTGCGTCCTCCCAAGAGGAAGGCTGAGAAGTGACTGCCTTAACCACTCCCACACTGGTTCCTACTTCCCTGGAGATGATGTCATAATGTGGTATGGAATACAAAGTTACTGGCTAGAAGAGGTCAGCTGTTAGCTCAGCCCAGCTCAAGTCAGCTGACAGCTTTGGCCTAGTCCAGACTTCAGAGCCCAAATTTAGGCCCACCTAGGTGAACCCATAAGAGAGGGGAAGTGATATCATGCTCTAAGAAGAGCAGCTCTTTTAGGGTTATCCCCTCAAAGCATGGGTAGGCTCCTCCCACTCCCATCCCAGCGCTGAGCTCCCAAAAGAAGACAACCATGCAGGATGAGAGGCAATGAGGAGAGGCAAAGTTTATTGGGGTACCCGGCTTATAAAGGGGTAGAGGGAGGTTTCCAGAACATGGGAGGAGAGAGGGGAGGATAGAAGCATCCCATTGGTCCAAGCATTTGCAGAGGGGAGGAACAAGGAAAAGACCAATGGGAAACAGGGATCTGAACAAAACCATATAAGGAGAACTACTGCAGTGCACCAAACAGGGGCCAATCAGGGTAGGGTTGGTGGGAAAATCCTAGGGGTTTATGGAAAGAAGAACTTGGGTAGGGACTGCTACAGGGAAAATATAATGGGTAGATCTGGTGACTTTACATTTATTAAACAAGGGAAACATTAAATTTGGTACAAAAGATTAACATTCCTGGGACCAGGCTCCTCTACCTTGGCATCTTCATCTATTCATCTTTGTCCATTTCACAAAGTCCGGGTCTATCCCAAAAGGAAGAAACCTAAATGAATAAAATATCCAGTAGCACATGTTCAGAGAGAGTCTAAAACAGTAAACAATAAAGAGAGGAAAAAAAAATGTTAAAAGAGCTAAGAATAAAATTTTCATGTAAGTGCTGATCCTTTGGCTTAAGATTTAAAATATTTCTTTAAATGATTTTAAATAACTTATTATAAAAATATTATGAAAATCCATTCTTTCCACTGTGCCCTCCCAGCCTGAAGGTAGATCTGGTCCCACTGCTTCTGTTAACAGAGAAAATATGCATTTGTTCCTGTAAAATAATTGTTGACATCAGTGTGTAAGAGGTCAGAGTACTCTACATTAACAAAGGTAAGAACATAAAAGTGAGTTGTTCAAATGGGTTATTTACCACTCACAAAACAAAGGTTTTATGTTCCTAAAACTCTATTGCCAGTTATGGATGTAGTTCAAAAACCCTAAAAAGTAAATTCATTCTATCAGTGGGTTTGAAAAATATTTCACTCCACCATGATTAACATTGGATAAATGTTTCTCTAATAGGTGGCTGGTTACTGGTGACTCTTGATTTTAGTCTTGCTATTTTTTAAAGTTTTTGTCTTAAAGCAGTCTCTAGGAATCTTTTCTTGACATATAGAAAAAGAAACACAAATTCATTCATTTGACTACAAGGTATATCCAATTACAATCATAAAAGGGAGGTAAAAATGGATTTTAGTTTGATAAGTTGTGTTTGTATTTAATTCCACAACATAAATAGTAAAATATAAGTGAAATGTATCTAGAAAATTGCATAGGGAAAGATTAACATGAAGGAAAAAGTAACTCAAAATGAAATGCATAAAAAACTAAGAAATTGCATATAAGCAGGGAGATATCAACCTGTAGAGAATAAAATGAATGAAATTAAGTTTGTACTAAAAAAAAAAAACAAATCAGAGTTTTGAGTGAGTACTGAAAGTCCTTTGAACTTGGCCTGAAGGTAAGACAATTTTTGACTTTTTAAGTCTTTTTAAGCTTCTTCCATACTGATGTACCTTAGCAATATTTCATTTGTCAAAACAGTTGAGCAGCTCCTATCCCATAAAACCAGTGACAGATATAACCTTTGAAAGTATGCCCATTTTTTTACAGGAATTTCAATAAAACTTATGAATTTTTGCCATTAGGCAATCCAGTTTGAAGGTTTGGGCACATGCAAAGGGGGTTTTGATATAAATCATTACAATTTACAAATATTTATGGAAATATAAAGCCAAACTGTCATCCATTGAGAACTAACTGCATATATTCTCAAAATATGCATGCCAGATATTTATCTTAAGATCTGCAAGGATCAGAGTATTTTAATCTCTTTAAGCATATTGACTACATTAATGCAGTTGTGAAAGCTCACTTAAATACTGTATGGATTGGTTTTTTGCATGACTGAAACAGATGTTTGTGCAAATGAGCAACTGCAGTTCTCACTATAATTTTTGGAGGAAATAGTATCCTATTTTGCAACTTGAAAGCTTCAGTTTTGTTTTCAACTTACACTGAACAAAAGGTGTCATACTGAAAAATTAAGTTTTCTCTTAAGTAGCTCTTATTCCTTATATTGAAATAATAATATAATGATTTAGGCTGCTTCTGAAATGCTTATGTTTTCAGAGTTGTTCCACTCAGCTGTGATGACACCATAGTTGTGGGAGCACACAAAACTTTACACACAGGAGAACTGACATTCTAGTTGACAGAAAGAAGAGCAATATCCATGTTTAAAGTTAAAAAAAATAAAAAAATAAAAAGTAAAAAAAAAACAGTAACTCAGAATTGCTTTTGTTATGTCTCTTCTCTACTGGAACTTGAACAAGTAATGTACACCAGACCATCTGCCTTGGTAAAGAAACACATACATTTACTACCACTTACTTAAAGACTAATTTAAAACTCTTGGGAACATTTAGGAGAAGCACCCATAAAGCTTAGCACAAAACCAGCTGAAACTTTCTCTTTAATCAATTTTAATCAATGAAGAGAAGTCTAATTTAAAGTAATTTTCTCTCTGACTAACTTCTCGATTTATATAAGATTTGATGATGCATTTAATGTAATTGTTAATAGAGAAAGTCAGGTGTCTTCACAGGTTTACACCACTCTTCATAAGCAAGCTATCTAAAAGGGGTCAGCTGGCTCACCCCTAGGCTCTTATGAATGAGTGAATTGCTGTCCCAACCCAAAACAAGCTGGTGGAAGACCCTGATTTGCCAGAGGCATTGGAGACAGTCACAATATCCTGGCTGCCCAAATTCACCTGCTTTTATACCCATCTGTAACTATTCCAGATGTGCTATGGAAGAATGTGTCTCTTTCCAATGAGGATAATGGAAGCCTATCCTCACTAGACTAAATTTATAAACGCCTGTCTGAGACATTTTCTTTTAGAGCCAGTTCCTCTAGAATAGAGCACAGTGTCATGTAAAGATATAACTCTAAGGATGCCACTGTCTTCTCTTTCCCTGTCCCTCTTCTTTCTCTCTTTTTTATGAGTAAAGAAGATATTACTAAAAAGTTAGAGTTTTCAATAATTATCTGGAGCTCTATGCAAAGAGCTAAAATGTGATAACAAAATCAAAAGACAAACATGGAATTAGAAGTATTCATTTCAGGAAAGTTAACTATTTCACAAGTTGACCTCATCATACTGTTAAAGTGCATTAGACATCAAGGTCACTTGGAAATAGGGCAACAATAAATACCAAGAATAACTAGTGGAAATATCATTATTTCCTTTCATATTTATCCTAAGTTTATTAATGAATAAAAATGAATTTTATATTAATATTATGAATTCTTATGATTAATAGGAGTTGAACTATTATGACTCAAATGTCTTAGAAATGTGTAGAAAGACAAATCAAGGCTGGAAGAGATACTGTAATGTCATACAAAGCTAATCAGACCATATATAAAAAAATCTTAGAGGTGTTATAGAGAAATAAGCACAATTCTCAAAGAAGAGCAATTGCATTAAAACTCAATTGACCCTTAGAGTGCTAGGCAGATTTTTTTGTCCATTTAAAAAAATAATCTATCAACTATATTGAGCTTCAGTAGGAAATAGATCTGCTTCTATAGAGACAGGTATATTTATCTAAGAAACTGTAACATTTTCTTAGAAAAAAATGTTATTGAACATAATTATGTTTTCTACAACAAAATCAGGCAAATATAAAAAAAGTTAATCAGGCTAAACGAATATCAGTTAAAGGAAATTGCTTCACTTTTGGCTTTGAACTCCAGCTTCTGTGCTTCTGTTCTTTGTTGTTATTACATTATTCCACAGAAACAAGGATCATCGGGATATACCTGTTATCTGACTCCACTTCAGGGCAAATTTTTTCTGCTACACTGAAAAAGAAAGCATGGATGAGCTGTCAACCAGAGCTCTCTTTTTCTTTTCACAAAAATAAAATTTTGGGGGTCTCAGGTAATGCTACATGGTGCTGGCAAGTATTTCCTGAACCTTGATTAATCTAGTTCTACATTTCTAATGAATTCGGTACCTGAATAATAATGACACTTTTAAAAATTTTAATTGCTTCACTAATGGTGAATACAATGGATACATACAGTTGATAGGTATTCACTATTAGTCAAGCAACTAAAATTCCAAATAAATAATATATTTCTGAGATCACTCTTCGATTAAATAAGATACAGAACTATAAGGAATGTTGTATTAGATCAACTGACAATTCATTCTATGAAAGTAATTTCAGTACTAAAAGAGTTACATCATATACATCTGGGAGAGGAAAGCACTTAAGATCAAAATTAACCAGGGAAAAGCAAGGATGCCTAGAGAAAATAAAAAAAGAAAAAAGCTACATAATAGGATAATTTTTAGATATTATTTTATGCATAATAGAAAAATAGGAGCAAAAATAAAACAAGACACAAGGAGTGAAGGAATAAATATTGATATTGCAGCACAAATTGACTTGACATCATAATCTCTTGTCAAGCTGCACAGTGTCACTTGCTCTTGGATTGAAATACTGTAGCTCCAAATGTCATCCTAATTATACTGGTGGAGCAAAGTGTCCTTAGGGAAATATAAAGTGGAAATAAACAAACACATTCTTCCCATGCTGTGGAAATGGCACTTACACTTCCATTTTAGTGTCAAGGAATACTATGTTCCATTTGGATCTAAAACATTAACCATTGTTTTTTTATTTGGCTGGTTTTGTTTTTATTATACACTATAGATATTTACATTTGTGATCTTTCTCTGAAAAAAATATTTCCTAATTTTTCAAATCTATGTGTTAAGCAAAATATATGTCCTATTATGTGCCAGATGATTTACTAAAAACAAAAATGTATACTTCATTAAAATTCTCAGATTTTTCTTTTATTGATTTTATCTGGAATATGGTGCCCTGTTTTCATAAGACCAACATATTTTCTTTTTTTTTTCCTCACAGAATGCTTGTGAAGTAGAAACATATGATCAACTCTTCAAAAAATAAAGAATAGAGGACCAGAAAGAGAAAGACCAGATCTTCAGAAAACAAACATTGCTGCTTTTACCAATGGAAGACAAATGCAACACAATTCCTCTTGGAACGAGGGCAGACATATACAGAGATAAATTTCCTTACAGAGGTCTAAAAGGACCCATTTCCAAACAGGGGCAGTGCTATAAAACTGAGCTATATTTCACCTGTAGAGAAAAGAAAAAGCAGTAGCCAGACAAATAGAAGCACAGCAGTAGTAGCAGCAGCAGTATCACTAGTAACAGCAGTCATAACAGCAGTAATCGTAGGCAGTTGTAACTTAAGATATCTCCTGGAATGGTTCTTCCTTGGCTGGAAAGAGTTGCAATGCTATAGAAGGTTTCCTGAGAAAATGCTATCTCCATGTATCAAATTATTTGCTTAGTGGAAAAGTTGAGAATGAATTACAGGTTTGGCCTAGAGCCAGGGGATTTACAACATCCTTTTTTCTTACAGAAACTGCATAGAACTGTTTGGATCAACAATATTTTTCCCACTAAATCTGCTCAATAATAAGAAATATTTTCACATGGTTGCAGTAACTTCATAGATGTGCAGACCTTGGCTTTTTGAATTTACTGTGTTGGTGGGCTCTATTTCTTTCTAATGAGTTACACCCTCAGTCCTCTCAGGGTTTATCAGATCAGGCATCATGCAAAGAACTTTTACTTTTCTTTGACTACTCTGACATAGCCTCAAATCAAGGTTTGTGCTTTACAGTTCTGTTTTGATTCAGCGTTCTCTGAGTGTTTACAGAATAACTAAAACCAGAAGAAGCATGTGTGCTGGAAATATAAGTTAAATATAAACCTAAAAATCACTACTATGCAACAAAATTATTAGTTTAGAAGCCATTAAATATAAGCCACATGATTGCTATTTTACCCAAGTTCAGAAAGTTTTCAACTAAATCTAAGACAAATGTTGATAAAATGTTATATTAGAAGAATAAAATTGAAAGTAACAAATAACTTTTTGCCTGCCATTCACAGGTAATAAACTACAGATGGTGGTATATAGTGATATACCATTATATATATATATTTATATATATTTATAGTTGGTATATTACGCTATGTATAATTATATAGATGCTGTCACATATACACATTATAAGATGCATGACATGAGGCATTGTAGAACATCTAAGTCACAACATGTATTATTCAGTATAAAACTATTGAATCCTAAATATTTAGAGACTTTAAGCTAACTAAGTGCCATTTAATGCATAATGTGTTTCTTTAAAAAAAAAGCCACAAAAAAAAAGAAAATCAAACATCTTTCTATCAAAGTTGTGGTAGAGTTTCCATTACTGGAAGTTTCCAAGATGTGACTGAAGAAGGTGCTAGATAATCTCATTTTCACTCTCTTTTCCGCAAAAAGTTAACTTCGAACTTGACTTGTTCCATAATTCTATGAAAAGGTGGGAACTGTAATAGTCTGATGGGTGATTTGCAGAGATTCTTGATAATGTGAATGACGAGGACTGCACCACTGTGACTGTGGAGCACTGGGTCGATGGCTGCCTTGTGTAGCAGTAATGGAATATGAAAAGCATTTAAACTGAAAATTAACTTTCCAAAATTTAAATAGCTGCCAAATAGTATCTCCTATCATTCTAAGCAGACATTTGTAAACCAGCCCTCAAACTCACTCCTCATTCCAACTGGAATATTTACTTTTAAATGGAAGTCGAATAGGTCAGAATTTCCTGGAGAATACACAGATGTTCAACTTCCCTGAGCAAAGACAGCTGGAAGAGAGAAAATCAGCAGGATGCCATCTCAACAAGGCTGCTGAATGCTTCTTGTGACCTTATTGTTTCTTTAATGCCTCATTGGAAGGAAATATCTTACAGAATGTTGTGGAGGACCAGGCCTAGGCACGATTTTGTACTGATGTTTTGGTTTAGCTTGGCAAAATGCCAAGTGCCCAATTGCCTGTCAGAGCCCATCCCCAGGAATGGAAAGTGAGGGAGGAAAAAAACCCCTAGAAATGGAACTTTGAAATGGCAAGGTTTTTATATTTACATGGAAGAAAAGAAAATTTAAAACGGAATATGATATAACATATATATATATACAAATGTGAAAGAAATAATAACACCTTCACCTACTTTCCCAACCTAATAATACAGATTCCAACCACCCAAAACCCCAGAAAACCCCCCAGAAACTCTACCAGAGAAACCTCCCAACAAGAAAAAAGAGAAATTAACAAGAAAATGTTCACCTCCCTATATAAGCACGGTGCGGAGAGCGGCAAGACCTAATCTCGGGAGAGGCAGGGCAGTACGTCTTGTCAGGTCCAAGGTGAAGAACAAAAAGGGACACAAGTTCCTCCTCTCTCTCTTTTTATACCTCTTGACACTTCTTGATGATGTCAAATGATATGAAATACCTCTTTGGTTGCTTGAGTCAGGTGATGCCTGTCCCTTCTAATCTATGTCACAACCTTTAGGCCTGCTGAGTTGAGGCCTATCAGGAACTCAAGCCAAAACTACAACAGTCATGACAAATGCACATAAGTAGAATAATCTGAATATTTAATATTGACCAAATTATGCCCCTCTGGAGTTAATGATTTTAAATAATGATCCCATTTATGACAGACAAAAGATATTTAAATAAAATACAGTTATTGTTTCTTTCACAGTTTATTTGAGATACACTGATAAAATGAATGTTTTGGGCTGTGAAGAAAAAAAAAAAGAAAAGTCAGTCAAAATCCTTAAACTTTCAACAGTATTTATTTGGGACAAAGGAAAGAGAGGTCATGACTAAAATCTGTATTACCAGAGTGATTGCATATTTTCTCATGTTTACTGCTCCACTATAAGCTCTTTAAAAAATATAATGGTAATAACACCCCTTGAGGTAATTACAGCGGGGAATGCTGCAGTTGACTGACTACATCCCCTGTCATGGGACAGCAAGGTAATCTTTCATCCTGCTTTCCTGTCAGATAACAGAACAAAAACAGGGAACATTTTTTGCCAGCATGCCTGTATGTCACAGTAACTGTTGTTCTCAGTAGAGCAGCTAAAGTCATCAAGTTGACATAATTTTAAAACATTTTCAACAGTAACCTCTGAATCCTGTACATGTGTCTCATTCAAGTGGATTCGTTGAAGTCAACTGGATTACACACTGACTCAGTTAAAATCAGTGGGAACAGAGGTAACTCCCATGTAATCAAACTGAGCAAGGTTTATTCTTATATTTGAAAATGTGAGACTACCTCTATTGAATAAATATCCTTGAAGTCCTCTTATATAATTTTAAAATATGACTTTACCTGGAGAGTAATCACCTTTCTTTCACTGTAATCCTTACATCTTCATATATTTCGAACCCAGAACAAAATTAACTCTTTCTGAGAATCTGATTCTGTCAGACATGCACATCTGGAGAAAGAACTTTTCAAAATTCAGACGTTCTTTTCTATATTCTGCATAAACATAACAGAAATAAGAGGCATTTCTCAATAAAGAAATCTGTGTTGACCTAGTCTAAAAGCTTGGATTGGAAAATATTTTATTAAACCAGAAAGTTTTCTTGGCTAGTATTATGAGTTTCTGCTTCCTATATGTGTGATTTCTGAAAATACATTAGAAATTCAGGATGAAATGAGGAGAGGTATAAAGGACTTTAAAGGAGACAGACCACTGCAGATGAAAGACAACACTTAAAATATCTTGAGATTTGAGTTTTGGGTCGGACAAATTAGAGACTCAGACACTAAAGTATCTGACATACATAAGTTATATATTTCAGCATTTTTCCTTTTGAAATTGCTTTTAATCTTCTCGCTTGTTGCAGAAAAAGGAATGCTTTCAGATACTCCATGTGTTCACCCACAGAAAGAAAGAGGGAGATAAAGCAAAAGACAGAGAGAGAGAGACAGAGAGAGAAAGAGAGACAGGTCATCACTGATGAATAGAGAGCATGCTTCTGGACTGAATTGTCTTACTATGAAAGAAATAGAAAAGCACTCTTCTGATGCCATCATATGCTATCTTCTGATGAACAGACATTTTGAAAGGACTTTTTGCTATAATCTTTAACAAATGTGTTCCCTTCACAAATTCAGATATAATATTTTCTTTGTAAAAACCAAAAATTGTGAGGGAAGAAACATGAATAACACTATGTGGGTAACTATGGTCTTCCCAGAGCCTCACTTAAAGCTAAAGTTGCCTTTAAAATTTTTCTAAAAGATTTAAATAGTGTCTTTTCCAAGATATTATGTAGGTTTTGGGGTTTTTTTTTGTTATAATCTCAGCGTTGAGATATTGCAGCTTGTAAAAATGTCCTTCTACTTGGACTAGAGATGTTAGCACTTTTGTCTTCTTTTAAGATCAGAGCACTTGGTATGAGTAAGTTTTTTTACCTGATTTGAAATCTTTTCCCACTTCTTTGGATTGCCTAGAGCCAAAACCAATTCTCAGGTAATAAAAAGTCAATATCTCCACTGCCCCTAGTAATTTTTTGTTCACTAGTGACTCAGGTCCTTCCAGTCCCCTCTAAAATGCTGTAGTTTTGAGAGCTTCCTAGAGTCCTCTTCATTTCCCAGCTTGCTAATTGGAGTATCCTTACATCATTTCCATGGAGAAAAGAGGATTGGATCCCTTTAGGTAGGGAGTAGTCCTGAAAGTTAGTGAATATCAGAAGCTTTATTTTAAAAGAAACTAATTTTTCTGATTATAAATTACTATTTATTGTCAGAAAATGCTTACGTGGGTGAAAGGAATGAGGGGGATGACGACGTCGGGAGAGAGCAAGGCACACCACTGTTCAGTCTGCCAAGAGCTGAAGGTCTGCATGAACTCAGAGGCACAAATCTATATCCCTACAAACTTGCAGTTTAAAAATGGGACAGAGGGTTAGATGACAGCTGAGTGTCTTTCAAGAGTTTTGGATCTGTGTTTTTATATTTCACTTAAATTCCATTTTTGAAAGCCTTAATAACATCCTGTCCATAGTAAGTGACACATAACTAGGACTACTGAGGTTAAACTGAGTAAAAGAAATGCCTTTTCTGTAATATATTCCAAATAAGTATTCTCATAAGTATCTATTAAGGTGTCAACAGGTCAAGCACTGCCATTAACTATTCCAATGAAAATTATAATTGCTTCTCTCTTTTTTAGGTATTCAATTACCCTTTTTCAGAAATAAAACATTAACTATTAGCAAAGTCATAGAAACAAAGCACTACAAAGGAAAACAAAGACCAAAATATTCATCAACTCAACAAAAGGAGCAAAGCAATTCAGAGACAACTGGAATATGAAAGTGATATGAAGACAGAAGCATAAAAATGCTTTTTAAAACATATAATCTGTCAGTTGTCTCACCTGTTTGCTAGGTCTCATGCTTACACTTGTGATAAAAAAGTTTATAGTAAGTACTCTGTGAAAAATCTCATCCCTTAAAAATATTTCATTAATTTATCTTCATTATGGGAATACAGGAAATTATCCAAACATTTTACTTTGTTGGATTTTCTCTTCAACATAAGCCAGTAATGTATGCTTGGAGCAAAGAAGGGTAATGCTGTCCTGGGCTGCATTAGGAATTGATGGCAGGCTGAGGGAGGTGATTTTTCACTTCCGATCAGCACTGTTGAGGCCACAGCAGTACTGTTGCCAGTTTTGGACTCCCCAGTACAAGACAGATATAGATGTACTGGAGAAGGTCCAACAAATGCGACAAAGAGAAGGCTCGGGGGAATCTTATTACTGTTTTCAATGTGCAAAGAAGACAGAGCAAGCCGCTTTACAGCGGTGTCTGTTGACACAGCCAGAGACAATTGTCTCAAACTGAAACACATCTGAACATAAGAAGATACTTTTTCACTGTGAGGATGACTGAGCACGGGCACAAGTCACCCAGAGAACTGCTGGGATCTCCAGCCTTGAAGATATTCAAAAGTCACCAGGACACAGTCCTGAGCAGGTGGTCCTGTTTAAGCAGAGCAGTTTGACTAGATGCCCTCCAGAGACCCCTTCCAACTTCAGCCATTCAGGGATTTTTTGATTTTGAATAGAAGCCTTAAAAGTAACAATAAAAACTATATGTCTTATCCCATTGATACTTAAGTTAAAAATGTTATCTATGGTCTAAAATTCATTGGATTTTCAGATATAGATCTAGCCAATAAAGCCATAATTATATTTCCATCCAATGGATTAAATATTCTAAATTATCTGCTTAGGAAAAGGAACATATATTTTCTGTTCTTTTGACTTTCAATGGGAGGATTTTATTCCACTTGAGTATTTTAGACACTATACTAAGTTTTGGTTTTTTTTAAATTAAAAAATGTGTGTATAGTTTTGAACATTTATACCAAAACTATACACACATATATGAGATATATATATATCTCATCCATCAGTAGACCAGTTAATTCAAGTTGTAGACTTTATTTCATATTATTATTATGCAATTATATAGTGAGAAAAAGTAAAATTTCACATTCTTTTCCATACTTGAGAAATTAAGTTCGTCGGATCCTTCAAAATGAAGGTTTGATTATTTTATTTTAGAGAAAATTGAAATTTCTTTTGTATGTTTCTAAATGAATGGTGGAGATTATTTATATGATGAATCTCACAGGGAGAAACAAAGACAATTTCAACAAGTGCAGCCCATTTTCAACTAAGCCTGTATCTACAGAACAGTTGCAAGGGGTATTTTGGGACTGAAAATTCCACAGAATCTTTAAAGAAGCTACAATATATACAAGCATGACTGTCATCATATAAAAGTAAAAAATCCACCTCAGGAGCTTACTAATATATATTTCTACTAGTCTCCTACTGTATCTTCATTTTAAAAATTTGCTGCCTTATTAACTAGACTAAAACAGCATGTGTCTGTACCAGTAGTGACTGGCACTGACCCTATGTGTATCTTTACACTGTGTTCCAGACCAGTAGCCTACTGGCCCATGATGGGAGTCAGGTTTATATCTTTATGCTTTATTACAGGTCCAACAGGATAGCCCTTCTAGCTCCAGTAAAGGACTTGTGCATGCTTGGCACCTTGAAGTTACACCATGCTCCAGTTGACACACTTGAAATGAGACTTTACTTATACATCACTGTGTCATTGAAGTTCTGTAACACTGGTGTGTCACTTGATGCAACCCAGTGTTCAAAGCATAATCAAAAGTTGTGAACAGCTACAATAAAGAGAATAACACTGTGATCTCTCTGGTTTTTATTTTTTTTTGGTATACATTTTCTGCGCACTTTTTAAAGTAGGTGTGAAGAACAAAAGATGAAGATGTTTTTCCTTGAAATTATTCCCTCTCAATAACATTTAGCCCCTAGAATGCTATAAAGGTGTTAAATTCTACTTCTGCAAATCTTTAAGGGAAATACAAATGTTGTGTTTATAGATTTATTATAAATATAATAAAATAGATATATCTATGACAAACAAACACAACAACTTGTTGTTGTCAATATGAGGAGGTCTCATCTCCTCTTAGCTGCACCCATTCATTTTGCTAGTGAGCAGTTAAACATCCATGACTGAAGTAAAATAACCAGGAAAAATAAAGGCAGCTTTCATTTTGGTTGCAATTGAGCTGAAGTCTTCAGGAAAAGGATTTCACATTCAAGATGCCGAAAGGAGGCAAGGTGCTAAAGCCATTAGTTTGGGTCAGCTGCACCTAGAAGCAGGTTTCTTAGGACTGCAGCATATCATGGCATGTACGATTTTCACAAATATTCACACACTGTAACCTTAAACACATCAATGTTAGTGAAGGATATCACTCCTCCCATTCAGAAGCATTTGCCTGGCTAACAGTTAAATTCAATATGACAAGGGTCAGAGGGTTTTTTTCAGATCTTGTCAACAGCAATTTAAAATCGGTGTAGATGGTTAATATTTTTATTTCCTGAGGTAGCCAAAACTGTTCCTATCATCTCGAATGACTTTACCCTTGAAATCTGAGGGGTGAACCCTTGTATTTTTGATGGTCTAATTAGCAACCTCTTCAAAACTCCCAAAGTGACCCTTAGAGCAAAAGGTTAACAAAGTGGTTGCTGTTTTTCAGCCTCTTTGGATAAACTTAGGAAATCTTTAGTTTATCAGCTCTGTTTGCATTATCAATTAATCACATGCTTTGGCATTGTGTTTTAAAATGCCACCCAAGTGGTTTGAAAATTATATTTCAAAATATTAAAGAGCAACCAGTTATGGAATTAGCTGAAAAGTCAGGAAGGATTATCTTAAAGTTTTTATAATTAATTAATTCCTCGACAGGGCTAAAACTACAGACAGGAAGAAAGCAAAGTACTTTGTAGAAACCAAATATAGTCGAACTGCAATCAGGTAAATAGGAACCAGGTAGGACACACCATGAAATTGATCTATTTATTTCCAATTTATAACTAATGAGAAATCAGAATAGTTTAGACTGGAAGAAACCTTGAAGATCATCTAGTTCCAACCTCCCTGCCATGGGCAAGGACATCTTCCACTGAAGCAGGTTGCTCAGAGCTCAATCCAATCTGGAACACTTCCAGGGATGGGGTATCCACAACATCTCTGGGCAACCTGTTCCAGCGGCTCAACACTCTCATTATAAAGAATTTTTTTCTATATAATGCAAACTCACTCTCTTTAAGTTTGAAGCCATTCCCTCTTGTGCTGTCCCTACACAACCTTCTAAAAAGCCTTTCTTCATCTTTCTTGTGGTCTCCCTTCATAGAATCATAGAGTCATAGAATCAGTTGGGTTGGAAGAGACCTCTGAGATCATCAAGTCCAATCCTTAATCCAACCCCACTTTGATTGCTAGATCACGACACTAAGTGCCACATCCAGTCTCATCTTCAAAACCTCCAGGGTCAGAGAATCCACCACCTCCCTGGGCAGGCCATTCCAATGCCTGACTACTCTCTCTGTAAAGAACTTCTTCCTGATATCCAACCTGAACTTCCCCTGGCAAAGCTTAAGCCCATGCCCTCTTGTCCTTCAGTTGGTTGCCTGAGAGAAGAGACCAACCCCCTTCAGGTAGTTGTAGAGAGTGATAAGCTCTCCCCTGAACCTCCTTTTCTCCTTACTAAACAACCCCAAGTCCCTCAGCCTTTCCTCATAGGACTTGTGCTCAAGTCCCTTCACCAGCCTCATTGCTCTTCTCTGGACCTGCTCCAGCACCTCAATATCTTGCCTGAACTGAAGGGCCCAGAAATGAACACAATACTCAAGGTGTGGCCTCACCAGTGCTGAGTGCTTTTCTTGATATGGGTACTGGAAGATCACAATTAGGTCACCTTGAAACGCTCTTGTCTCCGGTCTGAACTATTCCAATTTGCCGAGGATGAACTCGATCCATTTATCTATGTCATTAATGAGGGTATTAAAAAGCACTTGTCCCAGTACAGGCCCCTGAGGGACACCACTTGTTACTGATGTCCATTGGGACTCTGAGCCATTGCACACTACCCTCTGGATGCGACCATTCAACTACCTCCTTAGCCATGTAGCGATCCCCCTGTACTACACACAGTGGATGAGGTGATCTTCATGGTTTACTGCCTAAATATGTGACATTGACAGTACAGCCATAATATCTGCTGTATATACTGTACATACTGTGAATAGTAGGGAAAGAAACATGTAAATATAGAATGCATAGAAGAGAAAATAGAAAATAGGAAAAATAAAAGGATGAAAAAACTTATTTTAAACAGAGCAGGAATGAGGTCCTGTCATCAACTACCATTGAATATAACTTGTAAAACTACAAAGCTGCAGTTATATCTCAGTTTTAACTCTGACTTTCTGTAGTCATCATGATTTTGTCCATACAAATCAGGTGATAAATTTAGTGGAAAGGATAAAAATAGTATTAGGTGCATTTGCATTAGTATAATATAGAAAAGAAAAAAAGTCAGTCAGCAAAGTTACTCTGTTACTTGTGAAGTTGTATCAGTACAGAGTTATGCCATCATAATTAATTCCATAAGCATGACATAGTAAGTTTAGCTTTTGAGATTAGATTGTGATACTGCATGGAAGAAATTACATGCATGCATGTGATTAGAATGTGTCAGATAGGCAAGAAATATTAGATGCAGAAGGGAAGAATCATGCTGAGAAAACTGAAGAACAAAGGGCAGCCATGAAGACATATAAAAAGGGAAGAAAACACTGAGGTGAGCAGAAGAAAGAAAGCAACATAACTGTATTACAGACAAATGACCTGTGTTAGAGGCAGAGGGATCACGCTTTGTCTGATGCTATTCCTCTCCCATTTCTATTCAGAAATAATAATTTGGAACTAAGGTGACTAGAACTGTTCCAGCAGCATTTTGTATAAGTATAAATTGTATAGTTTTGCTGAAATTAATGGATTTGTCTGAGGCTTTACTCTGGGTCAATGAATAGAAACATGTGAAGACTGATGGCTTGTCCTAGTTACAGGGGCCCGGACCAGTTAATCACTATGTGGTCACAACAATATTGTGTATTCTACACCCTCTGTCATTTCTGATGGACTGTCTATAATGGGTTGTTTCTCACAGCTGCCCAGGGCACACCTGACACCTCAGGCTACAACCTGGGTGTTAAAGAACCCTGGGAGACACTGGAATATTTCTATCTCCACACCACTGACTCAGCTGTGATAACTCCCCTCTAGGAAGGCATTAGCACCTTTACACCCAGCCTGAGGGGTCATCTCTGCTAATGGGCCATAAGAAACAGGCATAATAGGCAGCTGCAATGACCTAGACAATCTAATATTCCAGGAATATCCCATGACTCACAGAGTTAAATCACCCACTGTGAAACTCCCTGCCCTGGGGGAAGGTACTGGGCATTCCCACCTGAACATGAGCATATATAATCTTGGGGGTTTGGGACTTCAGGTACCACTCATTGGACCCAGAGGAGGACCGGAAGCTCAACAGGACTGTGACTGTCACTCTCAACAAGACAGCAATCATTCATTTGACAGAACTGCAACCATCATCCTCACCAACAGGCTTTCCTTCCTTTTATTTTTCGCTTAGGGGGAGAAAAAGGAAGCATTAGAGAGCTTAATGAACTTGAGTCTTAATGAGCTTGAACTCTCAATATGTACCTGATGCAAGGGAGTGTGACATTTTCTAGTTTGTCAGTCTTCAAAAATATAGTGCAAGAACACAGAAATTGATGTCAAACATTTTCAAGTTGCTGGTTTAGGGGCTACCAAAAATCATTAAAAAATCTGAAAGCAGTATCTGTCAATTCCCACTCCACCCAGCAGCATAAAAAACTGTGTACATTTAAATATATTAAAATTATAAAGTCAACAATAGCATTAATTGCTACTTTAATTTTTATTTTTAAATTACTGCTCTTTTATTTTAATATCTCTATTTTTTTCCTTGCATGCTAAAAAGTCTGTAATTTTGTAAGGCATGTATTCTCAGTGGAATGTCTTATCTCAGTAATAGGGGCAATCCAAGACACATAGTAGGCTTCAATAGAAAAAAAAAAACAAATCTAATTTCTACATGGCCTAACATCTGCCCTTCAACCCATTCTCTTGGGAACTTCATGACCGGCCTCACCACAGTGCTTTACTCTTCTTCCTTTTCTACAATGAATACTCAGACACAGAAGAGCACCTCCTTCAGGAAGGTGGGAAAAAGCATTTCTGCCTCAGGAGTAATTTTGAACATCAGAGTGCCCAAGACATGCTCCCAGATTGCCCAAGTTTTCCTGGATTGATTGTTATTCAAATGGTTGTACCCTGAGAATGAAAAGAATTTTCATTTTCACTTAATGAAACAATTGAATATAACCCTTCAATGAAAGAAGAAATACACAAGGTTACAATTTCAAGGTGAAAACAGCTCAAACTGCATAAACCAAACCTACTTCTATAATAATTCCAATTAAGGCAGAGTTCACTTCAGCTACATATGTGGAATCCCTAGGCCATACAAAATATGATTATATTTAGTAATGCCTTTCAGATGAATACTCTATCTTGTAATGTGTTTCACCTGAATACTGTCTACAGATTTTTAAGAGACTTTAAAGCCTAATTTAGGCCCACCTGGCTAAACCCATAACAAATGCTTATAAAAATAGTCATATTGTCACAATTTTCACTGCTTATATTTTGTGTAAATATTTCAGTTATTCTGCAAAATAGTAATTAAAATTATATATCTTATCCACTTTTTTACACTGTTTTCACAAATCATGCACACAGAAAAAGAAACAGGCAGCAAGCTGGTTGCTAAATAAACAATTCACAAATAAATGATACTACTTCCAATTCTTTCACTTAAAACCCTTGTTTTCAGCATGTTTGCTTATAGTTTTGCAAGGAAAAATATCCAGGATATTGTTTGGAACAGATGATGTGTGGTTTCATGTGACTCAGTCTGGCTTTTTTTTTGTGTGCTGCATATGCTCACAGTCTTTTTAATTCATGTACAACACAATCTGTCATTAATCTTATATCGATGATAAGAAGTAGATGCATTAGGAATGCTGGTTGAGTAAGATGTCTTAGAAGGAAACTAATAGATGTGATAATGCGCATACTAAACCACCTGCAAGACAAAAGTTTGTAAGATGCAGCAGTGATGAAATGGCAAGATAGACAACTAACATTAGAACAGAATGATTAATGAAGCACCATTCCATAAGATCATGGTAGTAACATAGTGTCACATGAAAAATAAAAATAAAGTATTTTAAGTAGAAAAGGAAAGACATCTGATAGCATCATGGAATTGACAATACAAACACTCAGCACAAAAATAATTTATCTGCAATTTAGGTATGTTAAATAGACACACAGTTGATATTAGCCAAGCTAGAGAGAACTTTGTTCCTTATCAGAATTAGATTTTTCCCTAGTTTCCCTAGAGACATTCTGGCTAGATTTTAATCATTCTAGAGTATGATGAACTGATTTTATTGCTTGAACTATTTTCTTCAGCAGTGGAATGGAGATGATAAAGTTTTCAAAATGCAATAAGAAGGACATTTCTCTTTATTCAGAATCAGATAAAGCTGCCTTAACACTCAGCTCTGAATAATAATTGCAACCCCATTCCTTCCATCAATTACTGAACTACTTTCAAAAAAAGTTCTGGGTTCTAAATGTGAATTGCTGCAAATCCTAAATATATGCCAAATGGATCTATAGAAAAATAGGTTGATTTTTAGCAAAATAGGAAGTCCCTGATTATTCAGACCAAAGCAGTTTTTGATCAGACATTTCATAGAATCCCATCTGTTACAATCTGCCTCTGAAAGTGAGAGTAACTGAGGTTCTTGTGAATAAGTCCCTTGTGGCAGATTATAGTGGAAGGACACTCAATGGCCAGTGTATATATGTATATATATTTGTGTATATATATTTATATATTTTGGTTCTTACTATCACAGTAATATAATAGTATAAAAGTAGAAATATATCACTTAAGAAAATATATAAGGAAAAGAGGGAATGAAAGAAGTAAAGAACCCACTACCCATGGATCTAGCAATGAGACGTGATTGTTGTAATTTCAATGTCCATTTCTCGAAGTGATGGTCATAGTCTTGATCCATCAGGGGTTCACAAGGACAAAGTTCAGTGAGTTAATATGTTCAAATTCAGGTGGAATGCCCAGGTAAGTCCCCTGGGCTGGGGAGTTTTACAGTGTCTGACACAACATTGTGGATTTGTTCCAACACTGTAGATCATGTGCAGTCCTCTAGTGGGAGACCCCAGAAATGAGTCTGGGGAAAATTTGTGGAGGTCTTTGCTTTATGACACCTTCTAAGACAGGACAGCTGCCTTTCTTGTCAGTATAGATGAACCAGTTATGACCCAACAGAAGGAATGAACCCCTTCAGGCCTACGTGTGATGTCCTGATATCACCCCTGGAGAGTTTTTCTATCGGAGCCAGTTGTGTGAGGGTGGGCACTGGCATGATAAAAATCATCTCACCTCACAGAATTTAATTCTTATTGGCCTCTTCCCTTATCTGGCTCAAACCCCAGCTTTTAGCCTCTGGTGCTGGGTGCTCCCCCTCTTCTGCACCTGGGCACTTCTCTTGCACAACATCAGCAAAGCCCCCACTACCTTTGCAAATGGCTAATTGCTCAAGTCATTAGCCATTAACATTTCAATCTCTCATACCATCATCACATCAAATGCAAAAAGCTGTGTCTCATCTATCATGATGTCAGGTTGTGTCTCTGAGCTAGAATTGTAGTCAGTGCAAGTTAGCCTGGCTAATTCTCTTGGTGGTACTACTTCCTTGTGAAGGAAGGGATACAAAAGGCAGCAAGGGATTTTAAGGCATGGAAAAATCTATTATGATTCTAAATCAAAGTAAAAAATCCATAAAATGTCAAGACACTCTTCTAAATTAGAGACCACATATGGAAGAACTCATAATTGATTGTCTGTCAGAGCTGAAATGAAGATACAGTTTAATTATATTCATATAGCAAATATGAGGACATGAAATGTTGCAGAAATCTATAATTCTGAAGAAAAGGTTACTACCTAAAAAAACCATTAAAAATGGGAGTACAAATTGTCTGTACTATTGAGGATCATTTCACTTCAGCTATGTAGGTAGAGATAAAGAAACACTGCATGCCCAGACTGCAGTGCAATTTTCAGGGTTGCAATTTTGTGACTTGCTAACTGCTTCAGATCAAGGTGTGCCAACAGAGCTGAGTATTTACCTTCTGTTAGTCATTAGGAATTTCTAAGGTTAAAATGGGATAGTTCTCACAGCAATTTTAAATGTTACATGACCAAAAGTGAACAAATAATGCTTGGCTACAAATACACTAAGTTTTGTTTTGTTTGTTTTGCTTTAATTTGAATAAATGTAATTCACTTCTCATTGCTTTTAATGACATTAATATCACCTCCATTATGAATAAGTGCCTATATTTCAAGTGAAGTAGTTGAACAGCTTGAGGTAGACTAAATACATGGGTTTTCAGCCTTTAACTCAAAGACAAACACATAGCTTTTAACTCTGAAAATAGTGTTAAATAAATGCAGTGGCTTCTAGCAGCTTGATTCACGGTTGTTTGTTTTTTGTTTTTTTGTTTGTTTGGGGTTTTTTCTGGCTTATTTTGGAACTATTGTCACCAGCTTTTAACAATGGTCCTGTAGGACTTGAAACTTTTGGGTTCAAATAAAAAAAAATCATTGAAGTCAACAGAGGAACTCTTAGCAGTACCTCCATCACCAAACAAGAAGACGACTGAAGACAGGGTAAGCTGAGGGCCTGGACCCTCCTCATATTCTCCCTCTGCAGTGTTGATTGCAGTCCAGACTTAACTCAGGATTTGTGGGTGATGTGAACACTGAAGCCCAGAAATATGAGATCAGTGATGTCTGACTATTTCTTTGCTAAAACCATATCAAAAAAACAAGAGTTTCCAAGTACAGCATTTGTGCTAATGCAGCTAATCTACCCAAGTCCTCTGTAAAACCATGAAGCCCTGTTGTGGCTAGTTGTTGTGAAAGACTGCTGGCTAACAGTAATGATGGAGGTATTTAAAAAAAATGTGTAGATGTAGTGCTCGGTGACATGGCTTAGTTGTGGGCTTGGCAGAGCTGGGTTAAGGGTTGAACTTGATGATTTTAAAGGTCTTGTCCAATCTAAACAATTCTGTGACTATGAGTCTGTGATCAGGCATAAGGTTGGAAGGAGTTGTTTGGCAAGCCAAAACCCAGACATTTTTTCATTAGCAGTTCAGTGATAAGGAAAGTCACATACCAGTCCTTATCTCTGTAGCTGGCCTTTTTCATTACTAGAGTAGATGAAGCCCAAGGTCCTGAACATCCTCTGGAATACAGTCTGAGGAAGTGTTTTAATGTGAATTTGGACATTTACAGTGTGAATGTTATCAGAGTTCTGCTGTTAAGTGAAGCCTAGGACTCCAGTTTAACAGATGGCATATTGCACTGAATTCAGCAGGTGGCAAACCAAACCCATGGAGAAGCAAAAAGGAAATTCATTGACATGAATTTGAATGTAACATGCACAGCAAAATTTTGATCCAGATAGATGTAAAATCCTTTAATGTGACTTCTTAAAAATACTAAACTATGGTATAACAGTACCTGTCTGTTTATGTGCCTATACAAATATATACTAGAAATATACATGTTTATAGGCATATATATATTTAATATATTCAGTAAGAAAGATCACTACTACTAAGAAGTATTCAGTGTGCTAGTCTTTATATTTCCAATCATAATAATTTGTCTAATTACAGAATTAGGCACTTTACCAAATGAAAAAATTCTTTCTTTTAGATGTAACCTGTTGTGGTTTATAATGTGAGAAATTCCCTGAGCTATAAAGCTGATTACTACTCCTGCGTCCAATCTTCTGGAATACTTGCTGTTTCTTTCCAGGCATCTGTTATTTTATCACAGTTATTTAATTTTTTTAAAACAGTAGTATTTTCAGTTTAGATATAAATCAATTCAAGTGTACTTATTTGGAAAAGAAAACCTACATGCACCCTGAAAGACAGTAAATGAGTATTTTTGCTTGAGAATATAATGACCATAACAACCATTATGTAATTAAAACTATAAAGCAACTGAAAAAAACAGTCACTTGGGTTAATATAAAAATTAATCTCGGAAAGATCTGTTTAATAGATTTGGGGGGTTGATTCCAAAATACGTGAAATTGGAATGAATTCTTGCAATAAAAATAAATAAACAAGTTCTTTTACTACTATATCTTAAAGAATGCAGATTTTATTAGGGACAAAGAAATGTAGGTAACCTGGTAGGAGAGATCCTTATCCATTAATCTAGTTGCAGCCATAATATGTTTGCAGATATTTCTGCATATTCTTTGGGAACAATTCACAATGAAATTATAAAGAAATATCTGACATAAATGTGCAAATAAAAAGTCCAGAAATTGTACGCCAGGAATGCTTTTACTCAAAGAAATATCTATGTTATAATCGTCTGTTATGGAAAAGAAAATCTGATGTTATATCAGCAGTTCGTAGCAATTATTGTAGTTCCTATCCGACAATATGTCTAACTAGTAAAAAAAAATGGATAAGTCACTTCAATTCATAGTTAAATTATTGCTACAAGATGAAGTGGCAGGGTCAAAATTTGATTTTTCTATTTAAGGTGTGTTTCTTGACATGAAGGAATGATAATGGATCATTTTGGTACCAAAGATACATTTCCTCTTTTCCTTCAGTAAGTTTTTAGCTATTTTGTCAGCCTGTTGCAATTGCAAACTTTCAATCCCACTTCTTAAGGTTGTAGCAACAGCATAGCTTGGGCATTTGGCTTCTTTAAAGGACTCTTACAAAGTGTTGGTTTTGCCTGTCTCAAGATATGACCATAATAAACAGGACACAGTTTGATCTTTTAGCTAGGTTATCAATACTTTGGAGAGGGATGATTTTTTTCAATAAAATGAGTTATGAACAAGCAAACTGCCTGAGGTTATTAAAACTGATAATAAACATTATGTGCACTGAACATTGGTCTCCTGCTAAAATGAGTTTAGAAAAGATCACCAGTGTAGGACTGGAAAGGGATTTAAGAATACAACTATTATATTCAAAAATATGAAAAAACTTACAAAACAGGTATTGCAATTATTTCTTTATATCTTACAAAGGTATACATGCATATTAATTTAAAAATAAAAGGTAATGAGCCTAAAGAAATTCAAAATACTTGATCTAGATTAGAAAATTATTGTTAAGCCCATTACCTATGGAGATTGTGCAATTAATGTTAGACCTTATTTAAAACAGACATAATCATACAAAAGCATTCTATTGGACCTGGTTTAAGCCCACTTGGTTATGCCCATGACCAGGGATATAGATCAAATCATCTCCTGAAGATGCTTTCAAGCCTGCGTTTCTATGACTTTAAGCAAATTATTGCTTCTATTCTGAAAAAATGTGTATAAATTGTGAAGAATACTAGAACATCTATTAATATTTTCTAAAGGAATCTTTTGAAAAAGACATTATCTAAAGTTCTGCTCAGCTTTATAAGACTAAACCAAAATGTATATTCAGGGATGGTGATTCTGAGCAGTTAGTTATCTGTGTTTGTGGCTCTCATTTTAGTAGCGTTCACTATTTCACTGAGACTATTTTTTCCCTTACAGGGTTGGTTCTTATGCTAAAATGATTTGGGTTTCTTTACTTGGCTTGTTCTTCTTGTTTCTGGTAAGCCTTAAGCTACTTTTCCTTAGCATTACTGTCCATTATTACTGATTGCATTTGGAGACAAAATAAAGAATTCTAATATCTCCATAACATGCTGAATCAAATGTTTTATGCTTTACATACTAAAAATAATGATAGAACTAGTCTTGGTATTGGCAATATAAAAAGAAAAAAGTTGTTAATCACTCTAGAAAGGAAAGTGATTTTCCTCTGAGCTGGGTAATACTATTTCTGCCTGAAATACATTCAAGGCAGCTGTGCAAGAGATAAATTGTTTAGATTTCACAGTTTGTTTTTTTTCTCTTCTACTTATGTTTTTTATTGTTTTTAAATCAGTTACATACAGCCTAGCCACAAGCTTATGGCTATCATTTAAAGATGCACAAATAGATATGATGAAATGAAAACATGCACAGCCTTCTTTAGCATACTGTGAGCAGAACTAGCTCGTGAATACATTTAATAGATCTAGAGGGCTCTTTGAAATACGCCAAAACTGGTTTTAAAAATGTTGTCAATGGAAAAGTAGAAAAGGCTGGATTCCTCTGGGTAGTTATCAGGAAAAAAAAGGCCAACAAAACAACTATATCTGCATAACCATAGTTCAGCTTTTTCAATAAGTATCATTAGTTTCTGAATTAGCAATAGCTTCACTGATCTAAGGAAACATGAGCTTTCTACAAGACAAGCCAGTGTACTTTAGTACTCTAACCGTGAGTCCTTAGCTTAGCAAATAAAATACTAAAATGCTTTTCATCATTATGGTTTAATCTAATATTTCTGTCAGCTCACTGCTGTATTTTAGGAGTACATGACTGTGAGAAAACTGGTCACAAGTAAGTGAGCTTTAATACTGAAAACAATGATTGAGCTTCATTTCCCCCTTCTTATCCTAGCAGGTGCATCAGTAAGACACACCTGACCCACAGGATGACACAGCAAGAAAAATCCATTCTTTTCAAGAGAAGGCCTTGCATTACAAAATAAAGTGTGGAGAAATATATGCTAATTTAAGTCACTTTTTATGGAATGAAGTTGAGGGTATCAGAGCTGTGAGGTGTATTGTGAGAGTGTGCAAGGGCCTTTGAAGCTTCAGAGCCTCTTAGGGTGGAATAGAGACCAGCAAGCGTAGGCAGGAGCACCAAGAATGAATATATCAACTCTACTTACCGCTTCTGTGGCAACTTCAAAAAATTCTACAGAGCTCTGAATTCTGTCAAAAAAATGAGTCACTTATTTTGTCAATGAAAAATTCTGATTTTTCAAACATGGAGTGTTAGACCTATTCATGGATGCATATGGATTTGCAAGAAGATAAAACTGTTTGAGTTCTGGTATTTGTTTTTCTCTGTCTTTGGGGAATAGGGATGGATAATTTTGGGAACGAAAGATAAGTGACAAGGACAACTTTGAACTGATAGCTATAAAAGAAAAATATTGAAAAAAATGATAAAAAAATTAAATTATATGGTCTATTTTCCAAGAAAATAAATTATTTATTCTATAAAATTATTGAGTCCTGAATTTTGTTTCCAGCTATATGCTTTCCTGTTTATTATTAGACTACATTTAAAAAAAAAGTAGTTTTAGACTCAACATTCTCAGTTTAAAAATTTAATTTATGCTACTTTGTTTAAATTAGGACTGTATATCTTTGTGAACATGATTATTAGATTCCCCACACCCTTAATTCTTTGAACTATTTTAACGTATTTTTTTCTCAATGTTTTTGTTTGGATTGCATTATTGAAAATAATGTCTGTCTGTTTTCCTTAACGCCCCTTGAATTCCAAACCAAACCTAGACTCTGACCTGTCTGTACTTACATAACTCCCTTGAACGCGTTCTCTAAGCATCTCCTCCTTTTGATGGCAATTACCTCCTTAACACCTTGCCATGTAGGAGAAAGGCACTGTTTCTCCTTAAGCATTTTGTAACAATTTATAGTCCATGCTCTAGAAATAACTATTTTGATATTTTATATATTATTATCTGCCTAGAAAATTATTGATCTGTGGCTTGTCTAATATAGACACCCAGTGCAGTTATTCAGAATACAAAAGTCAGTTTCTGTATAAATGGAGTAGATACAATCACATCTGTGAAAAACTGCTGTCTGTTAATTGGAAGTGCTATAAACAGGAATAGTCTAGAGAACGATTCTGCAATGAAGCCAAATCACTTGTCTTAACCTTAAGCTATGGATTTAAGTAGGGGATTTACTTGTCTCTAAGCAGTATGTCTCTGCTACTGGTTGATTTTTCTGGAATCAATAGCAATCTATGTTAAGAGTCAGCTATATGCATAAGTTAGATCTGCAGAAATACCTTCTAGAAAAAAAAAAGATAAATGTTATCATAATACGGGGTTTAATAACCTACAGAAATAAGCAAAGGAAGATTTTTTTTTTGCTTTTGCACAAGTATAAAATAATAATGAGGATTTCAAGAGCTTTCCTATTAAGCAATATACAATGATTTTCACTTACAATAAATTGCATATTTATTATTTCTACATTTTTTTCATCTTTAGTTTTATCCACTTTCTAGTTTAAAAAGTTAGCTCACATCTCAGAGGACAACTGAGCCTCTATTTCACATTAATTTTGATTAATCACAACCCAGATATAACACAGGACCTATTCACAGATGCACATAAATAAATTTGATAGCAAGGGTGGCTTCATGCACACCAGAGTGGTAAGGCAGCATGAATCAGTGGCAAGTTACACAGCTCTAGTGACTTCAAGAGTACTAGAATGCAAGTTAGAAAGGATTCAAAGAGCTATTTTTTCACAAGTACCTTCTACAGATAATTCTTTAGTATTTAGGCATCTCTGAGGTATGGTAAGTAACCGTTCTGAAATATTTAATAGGGTTTTAAAAGAAGAATCATAATATATCTTTGCTTTCTCTATCTGCATTTTAGTTCCCTCTCTCTTCTTCTGGCAATTTTTGCATTTTGCTCATCCTCAACCATATTCTTATGTCATGACTATTTGCATCTTATTATTCTTAATTGTTACGCAATAGGTGGCGATACAGAGAAAACTGCCTGCCACTACATTGACAACAGTCAGTTTGATTGCAGAAGTGTAGAAGAGAAGTTTCAGCTACATTTGTAGAAATTTGGGCACACATTTCATACTCTTAAATAATTTTAACTGGTTTTGCTCATGGAATTTTCTATTTTAGATTTTATTGTTGTTGCACTTTATTCCATCATTTTCCTATCTTCTCACTAATTTATATCTTAAGTAAAATGAAGAATAGCAATGTTACATTGCACTTTTCATGTGTCAAATGAAAAATAGCAAAATAATAACTACATGTCTTGGTTTGATCCTAGTCAACAACTAAGTACCACATAGCTGCTCACTCTCTCACTCCCACCCCCCATGGGGATGGGGGAGAATCAGAACTGTAAAAGTGAAAAAATGCATGGGTTGAGGCAAAATGGTTTAATAATTGGCGGGAAAATGAAATAAAATAATAGCAAATTATAAAGAAAAGGAAAATAGGAAAAAAGAGAGAAATAAACCACAAGAAAGACAAGGAATTAAAATGAAAACAATTGTTCACCATCAAATAACTGTTGCATAGCCAGTTCCCAAGCCATGGCCTCGCTGCCACCTCCCATCTAGTTTTGAGTATGATGCCATATGTTATGGAACATCCATTTGGTCAGCTGGGGCCAGTTGTTCACGTTGTGCCCCCTCCCACTTTTTTGTGGGATCCCAGCATACTCATTGGTAGGGCAGTGGGATGAGAAGAAAAAGCCTTTGCTCTTTGTAAGTCCTGTATTATCAAAATTGTTTCTATCACAAAAACAGAACATAGCCCAATAACAGCTACTAAAAAGGAAATTAATTCTATTCCAGCCAATTCAACCTTGTTACAAAAGAATAAATGAATTCACAAGTAACAACTAAAAAAATCCTTAAACATTGAACTGAATTATTAGTACATATATTGGATTTTAAAATATTTATGTACAGTGACAATCTAGAGTTGCAGTTTGGAATTATTATGTAAATTCTCTCCCCGCCATTAACTGCCCGTGTCAGTAGTTAACAAAAAGACATAGTTAACTGCTGATCGCTTAGGTGGGGGCAGGTTGTCTCTTTTGTTTTTGGGGACATTTCTTTCTTTGCTTAGCTCGGCAGAACTCGGGAGCAGTGTGTGTGCTGCCGAGGAGGGAAGCTGTTCTTTTTTTTCTCCTGCTCCTGCTGCTGGCTACTGTTGGGGCTTCTTGCTGAGCCGCTGCCTTTTCTCCTCATCACGGCTGTTTCTCCTGGTTCCTGCACCTGGGGTCCCGGTCTCTGCTCCAGTCTCACCGCCGCCTGCAATCTCACGGCCTGCCTGCCCCAGCTGGGGCAGTGACCCGGCAGAGAGAGGTGTGCAGCTGCTTTCCAGGACACGTGACGGTTCCCCACTTTCAACTTCCTTTCTTCATTTGGGACAAGAGACACAGAGTTCATCTGGGAACTCACCCTGCTGCTAACCGGGCTGTGATACTGATACTGCCATAAGTATAACTCTTCTCCCAAAGGAAACTTGTTGTTGTGAGGGGTTGTTGTTGGGGGGGGTTGTTGTTTTGTTTGTTTTTCCTCTGTGGTGTTGGGGAAGTGTTTTGCTCTGGTCTGTTTATAGTTATACCTATACCTACATATATATGTGTATATATATATATATATATATATATCAGTTAGGGACAGTTATCCTTCTTGTATTAAAATTCCTTTTCTTAAATTTGATAAAGAGTGGCATGATTATTGTGGAGAAGGCCCCCTCCCCCGCTTGTGGGTAAACATTTTAGTTTTTCCCCTCAAACCAGGACAAGAGTATAAGATAAATAAATATATTCTGGGAAGAATCTTTCTGTTCTGTCTTACAACAGGGACAGTGATGTTGCACACTAGACACTTTGCCCAAGTTACACTGAATTATAGAATCATATAGGTTGGAAAAAACTTAAGATCCTTGAGTCCAGTTTCTAACCTGACACCGCCAAGTCCACCACTAAATCATGTCCCTAAGTGCCACATCACATCTTCTAAATACCTCCTGAGTTGGAGACTCCACCACTTCCCTGGGCAGCCTGTTCCAATGCCTGACAAACCTTTCTATAAAGATTTTTTTCCTAATACCCAGTCCAAACTTCCCTAGGCACAGGTTGAAGTCTTTTCCTCTCATTCTTTTGCTTCTTACTTGGGAAAAGTCATTGACTCCCACCTGGCTAAAAGCTCATATCGGGTAATTGTAGAAATTGATACAGTCTCACCTCAACCTCCTTTTCTCTAGGCCCAACAACCCCAACACACTCAGTTTCTCTTCATAAGAATTGTGCTCCAGATCCTGCATGTCTAAAGCCCTTCAACTGCTAGAGAAATGATACAGTACTTTTAGAGAAGAGCAGTTCTCACACTAAAAAAACCCCTAATCAAAAGAGGTGTGGTGTATCATCCATTGGTATAAGTGTAGATCTTTCAAATGAAACGAGTTCAATAAAGGACTTAACTTTCAGATGTCTCAATATAGGTCTGAATGACTCTCAGTATCATGTAGTTCTTCTACAACTGTTTATTAAGAGCAATACTTCAGCATATTCAGACTTGTTTTCTATTGCATAGAACTTTTATCATCTCCCTGTTTTCCTAGATTACTTCTGAATAGTTGTCCATCTTAAGTCCTAGAAAAAAATTATGCTTCAAAGATAACTGAAAATAAACTACTTACATTGTGAAAACCAATAATTGCCTACTCTCTGACTCCTGTATTTTTACTATTTCTTTATTAGCCTGTGACTTCTCATTCCCTAGGCATTTTCTTTAAGATTTTTCTTTATGCAACTTATAAGATGTTTTCTGATTCAAAGTATTTGGTACTAGATGTAGTCCTTTGGTTCAAATAGTGATTAATTTTTTAAAATTATTCTAATTCTTTACAAGATATAATATCCTAGTGCAAAAGTTGCATCCTCTTTCCCTATATTTATTTATTTGTTGACTAATAGATATTCATTTACCACTCCCAGAAATCTGAATACTTTATCTATCAGAACCATCACCTGGAAATTTCTAGACTATTGAAGGAGCTCTTTGTAAGGACAGGTGCAATTCTTGCAAACAGATTGGATGGATGGATTGTATACTAATCAGTTTTCCTCAGTTTCATATCTGAATCCCTTTAGAATTTGTGGAATATTACCATCTGATATTTTGTTATCTCTTCCTATTTAAGAACATTTTCTATTGGTACTGAAATTTCTTCAGACTCTTCCTAGGAATGGGCTCTAACAGATAGTAGCTCTGGTGAAGGAACCTCCCTGAAGACATCTATCATGAGAACACTAATTATCTTAAATATTTTTGCTTTTCTATTATATATTAATAGGTATTTTATGGTGATTTTAAACTTTTTACAGTCAGATAACTTTATGCTTCTAACAGGATCTATTCTTGCAAAGTATCAAAAATGTTATGTGCAATATACTGTTTAACTTTTCTATTTCTACCCTATTTTCTATTTCTAGACTAATTGGAATAACAGTAACAAATTCTGGGGTTTGTCTAGAAGGAACGTTTTCTACAATTATAATTACTTCAGTAGAACAAGGTCTTTTCATCCAGGACAGCTGACATAACATATTGGAAAGTAGACAAAGTAGAATCTGATATTAGCATTACACCTGGAAAACACATTTTAGCTCTTGCATCTTATCCTTTTTGATCTTAGGGAAACTATGCATAAATATCCCAGTAGAAAGATGAGACAGTAAGGCAAGACCAACTGTCTAGAAGATGAACTCCAGACTTTCTTCAGACTGCGATCTGATCTTTCATATTCTGTGCATTGTAAATATTTCTACTGTGCACTTATGTTTACAAGATCATAACAAGTCTGGTTTGCAACTACTACTCATTACAAAATTATAAAGAGCAGATTATAGAATGTAGGCTTCAATTATAAATGGACTATATAAGAACTTGTGTACTGGATAGAAATGTTTTGAAATTACTCCTGAGTTTTTGAATGCAGATGCTTTAGCAGTTGTAGCATTAAGTTAGTAGAATTTACTGAACTCTTTGAAGACAATCTTTTACCACTACTTATATGTCAGTGTTATATTTCATGATAAAACCTTATAAATCAAGTTTTATAAATGAAATAATATTAATTATTCTTTAAGATATTAAAATATCAGTGTCAGATAAGATGGTCCAAATCTTCCCTGTTCTCCCAGTATGAGTGATTTTGGGAACCTTCAACAAATATTAAAAGAACATAAGGTACTAAAGATTCATTCTGATGTTCACAGAGAGCTAAGAGCAATGCCAAAAGAGTTGATATCTCATTCTACAGTATTTCAGCAGTGTTACTGGCATATAGATTTTTATATAATCTAATTATGTCATTGCAGTCTGTATTGATATATATAAATTCATTTCTGTGAATGTGTTTGTGCATGAAAAAAATACATACAGAAGAGAATACATATGGAAATTAGATACTCCACTGGAATTCTGTATTGTCTCAGAGATGGCAGGTTTTCATATTCTGCTTCTAATGGAATGAGCCATAAAACTCTGCATGAGTTTCCTGGGGATATAATGTTTTAAAGAATTATTAAGTGCTAACACTAGAATGGTGTGTTTTGTTTTGTTTTGGGTTTTTGTTAGTTTTTTATGTTGCACTGGATATGCAGAGATGGGGGAAGAAAAGAAGTGGGAGTTGCTCCAGGATACACCAAGAAAAAATGCTCTAGAACTCCCTAATGAATCTTATTTTTTTATCTTTGTCATTCTTATGTAAATTGTATGAAATGCTTGCTTGTGTATGAAAAGAATTTGTATCTGTAGGGGAACATAATATCTACAAAAAACCTAAAATAAAATCCTTTATATTAGAACACTGTTCTTTTCAGCTCCTAAAACACAGAATCACTGAATTCTGCTCCTCTACACTCTGTTTAATATCAGTGCAAAATATCTGTTAAATTCACAAGCTTAATGTGCTTAGTTAGTCAGAAGTAAGTACAATTTCTAACCTAGGGGGTTTTTTTAGCTACTTTTACAGCAACCACCTTGTACCACCTCATGAAGTTGCAGTATGGCCATATTTGTCCTGGTTGGTCATAGTGAGGATTTGAGGCACAGATTGTTTGACATTCTTTGGGAGCATTTTAAGTGCCACAACTGAGCCCTATATGATATGCCCTTACTGGATTTTAACCATGGTCAATTTCCCCAGGATACGTATCCAGACATATAATTTTTATGTTTTTATATGTATCACACCATATGAAAAATTATGTTTGCATGTTCAATGTCCTTTGTGAAGGATGTGTCTAAAAATATTCTCCTATGTGTTTTTTTTTAAATTATAATTTAAAAGTATACAGTTTTTCATCCACTGTTAAAAAATATGCTGTGCTGGTTTGAAGGTGAACCAGCAGGGGAGATGAACTCACCACGAGAGAGATTATAAGTCAGAGCTAAAATTTAATAATAATATTACAATAACAACACCGACACACAAGGGAAATTGCTTTCAACTCACAATACCCCAGCAGTATAACCCAGTGTCCTGGGGCACAAACCCAAGGGGGTTTGTTTGCCCTTGTGCTGAGACCCCTGTGGTTCCCCCAAGTCCAGAGCAAAAGGAAAAGAAAAACCTGTTGGTGCAGGCGAGGGCTGTGGTCTGGGCGAGAGCGGTGATCTCCTCCTGTCGAGGTCCTGCTGCTGCTCTGGATCCGACGAGAAGTTCCCAAGGTCTTCTTACCCACCCCTTATGTACCCTCAGGGAGCTCTCAGTCCCTCCCCCTGGGCGGGGACTCACACAATGGGTGATTAACTCTGGGAGCCAGGGGGTGTTGAGCTGTTGATGGCCCATTGGCAGCTCCGCCCCCTCAGGCTGGGTGTGAAGGTGATAATGGCTCCCTGGGCAGCTGCTGCTAATGGCCCATTGACCTTGGGGAATGAATAGAGGGGGTAGAATACACAGCTTTGATCACCCCCACACAGGGTTAGCTGGTCCCTCCTGCTGAACTAGGACAATGCATATTGTTAATGCAAGTTTCAATACTGCTGCAGTTGAAAAAAGATATTTAAGTTCTTTTGCAGGTAATAATTATAAATAAGAAAACTTCACCATTAGAAACGATTTGTAGTTTCAATACAAATCACAGAAGAAGAGAAAAGCATAATAAAGATCAGGCATCAAGTAAAAATATTATCATAAATATTCATCTATTTATTAAAAAATGTTTCAAACCAGCACAATGTTCATGAACTGCAGGATGGATACATAATCCCAGAAATAATCTATGGAAGTGTTTGTTCAAGCCATTTTTCTACAGCTTGCAACTTTTTCACTGCTTGAATCTTCCACACTTGCTCATTCCAGAGAATTTTAAGGAAGACTTTCTAACTGCCTCACCCCAACAGTGCAAATACTTCAGAATACAGAAAAAACATTACCGAAATAAATAAGGCATAACTAAAAAGACAAATGCAATCATTGCCTGCCATTTCTTATGTGGTTCAATAATTGAAAAATAAAAGACATATCAATTATCTCTACTACCTGAAAGCATATGCACACTTTAAATAGATTTTCTCATCAAGGAAGTGCCACTGTTGCATAACATGGTTTCTTTGTCAGTGGCTGCATTTTTTCTACTTATTTTTGTTTGGTTGATTTTGTTTGCTTTAGTTTTTGACACAATAAAATGTTCTTATTGTGACCATAGACTTAGGCAGAGAGACAGAAAAATTACTTCATGATTACTTATTATTATTTACAGCATATCCTGTTTTATACAGGCTCTATAAAGCCGTGTCCCACTGCACACACTCATCACAAGAGAGTTAAAACTCCATTATAACTGAAAGATCACAAAGTCATCCATACACTGGCAGTGACACCATGGTCAGATCAGCAAGAACAACTGCCTCCCCTTTCGGCAGCTTTGTGAGAATATAGAGAAAATATAGATATACACTGGAATGGGAATGGGAATAAAAAGTGGCCATCAAGACTATGACAGAGGTTCAGGATTTCTTTTCCTAATTTATGTTCCATAACAAATTGAATAGAACTTACAATGGGGATACTGTTAAAGGAAATGCTTCTGTGAAAGGAGGAAACAAACACTGACAAGGTCATGAGAATTGCACACAGATCTGTGAAATGGGGCACAAAAGATTGGTTGCTAAGCTTTTAGACGGGGAACATAAATCATCATTAAGGATCTTGTATCTTCAATAAGCTGTTCTTAAGGGAAAGGGATGAGTCTGAAAAACTGTTGCAAGTACAGAAAACTAGTAAGAAAAATGGTATGTGAAACACAAATGCATATCTTAGACATACAGGGGTGCAACAGGCATTAAAAAGTCAGATTGTGAAAGCAGGCATGGTACAACCTGGTATCTGGATGACTGGGGAAGAGGAATTAGGACAAATACAGCAAAATCAGTAGTGGTAGAAAACTGCTTTTGGAAAAGGAAAGCTACCTATTTCTATTTTTTTCCTGAGAGAAGATGAAAATTGTCTATTTGAAGAATAGTGAATACATGTATAAATTAATAAGTCTTTCCTATGTTTAATTCTACATTTCTGTCTGACCTCTTACAATTGCTGTGTTGACTAGGATAAATGTTTAGATGATTTCACCTCTGAGCAGGAAAAAAAGCACGAAAAAGCTGTTCCTATTAAAGATGATAGACTTGTGCTTCCTTTCACTCCTGTTCAAGGGACACAGAGAGAAAAGCTTGATCTTAACACTGTTCTGCACAGTATTTGCAATAGATGAACAAAAGGAATGAAGCTGAGGGACCTCTCAGCAGATGAGAATAAATAATATTGGTTATTTACTGTTGGTTACAATGACATTGACCTCTGCTGATGTAAAAGTGAAGGAAAAGCCAATATTCAGGGCCAAGGAAATATTTTATAAATTGAATAGGGGCAAAATTGCCAAAGTTTTAATGACTTGATTTTCAAAAATTTATTCTTCTCAACTGCAGTTAGAGGAACATACTTGCCTCTAAATAGCAGAAATTTAACAATTGATTAATCAATGCCTCATTATTAAACAACCAATAACAAAAACTGGAGATCTTTTTCCTTCATTTAAATTTGTTGCGGTTATTAAACAAGAAAGTTGCAGGCATACCTGAGTAATTTCAAGAAAGGCAATGCTTTTTAAATGGTAGTAGTTCATGAGACAGGAAAAAATAGCATTTAAAATTAAGATAACATTATGAAGTGCATGTGGATCATTCACCTTGCACATTTTGTAGTTTTTAAGGTTATCTCTGTTTAGTTCTGACCACAGAACTCAGCGGTACAAAATGTTCTAACAGGTTAATTTCTTCAAAATGCATTGAACTCTGGTTTCCATGGTCCTTTTATTCACAGACCAGAAACTACTAAATGTGACAGTACTTGGAGTGTTGGGAAAAAACCCAATAAAGTAAAAATCATTTCAAGTAACCATGTCATATAGGAAAAGGTAGGCAGAAACTCACTGTCAGCTAGTTTTTGTAGTACTGAAAAATTTATCTCTTTTTTAATCACTCGTTCATGATGGTTTGGACTTTGCTTCAGATGATAATTTGCGTGAGAGAAGACATCAGGATGTCTCCAGCTCATCCACCTGCTCAAAGCAGGGTCATTTCTGAGGTTATACGAGGCTGCTTAGGGCTTTGACTGACTGGGTCTTGAAACTTTCAAGTTGGAGGACTGCAAAACTTGTCCGGGCAAGATCATACCATAGTAGAACATAGAATCATAAAATGTTTTTTTGTTTGGAGAAACCTCAAAGTTCACCTAGTTCCAGCCATATATATGATTCTATGGTGAATAGAGGAAGCTGCATCAGGACATAAAGGCTACAGGCAGTCAGTGACCTGGGCACCTTTCTACACAGTCTGATCAGGGCTGAGTTGGTGACAGTGACAAATTCTACCCACAATCATAGAGAAGGCAAGGAAATGAGTTATGCCTTTGGTCCATGCTTTCAGGAACAGCATATGACAGGTCTAGAGAGTGAATACAATGTGACCTATGACATTAGTCCAAGGTCCATCTTGGAAGATCAGCTGGACAGCAAGCAGAGGGTGGACACAGTCCAAATTACTCTACAGTTCATGTTTATTAATGTTAGGGTTTCCTATCTTCCATTAAAGAAAAACATAAGCTTCAGGGAGGTGGTCAGGGCCAGTAAGGTTTGGAAGGGCCCTCAGGTCACTGACAAATGGTTCTGTGAGTCCTTATTTTATTGGCTGACTTCTGGCTCACAAATTACTGTTGTATTTGCCCAGATGAGAAATAATAAACTTTAATAAGACTATTAAAGTATGTCCATATTACTAATGAATTTTTCAAAGTCTTTGAAAATACTGGAATTGAGCTGAAGATAAATAGTGATGTTATGACATTTGCCAACTTCAGAAAACAAAGCCTGCAAATATTTACTTTCTGACATTGATTTCTCAAGATAATATTGAAATTAAATAATGTCTTTTTCTTGTTTTCCTATTTTCTTTTCCCCCACCTCATTTCCCTGCCCCCCTACACTCCCCACCTCCTTGAGTTCTGTAGGCAATTAAGTTTTGAAACTGAAAAAAAACAAGGGAAAGGAAATTACTGCCTCTAGAAACCAGCTGTGATCTTCACATCATCTGAAAATACAAGATGAGAAATGCATCCAAGAAGGAGGTATTTGATTTTATTAAATCTCTGATTCTTGTTTTTAAAGAAACAACTAAAAATACTAAGAAGAACTTCACACCTTTATTCTGTTTTATGTGCCCCTTTACATGGAGTTGAGGAATGTGAGATGAGAGGAAAAGAACTTCTTTAATCTTCAATATAGGAAAGAAGATGCAGAGAGGGAGGGTGGTGGGTTAACCTTTACTGGCCTCCATGTGCCTACCAACCCACTCTATCACTCCCCCTCCTCAGCAGGATGGAGGAGAAAAGTATGATGAAATGTTTGTGGGTTGAGATAAGGACAGGGAGAGTACTTAGCAATTACCATCATAGGCAGAGAAGACTCAACGTGAGAAAATCAATTTATTACCAAACAAACAGAACAAGATAATGAGGAAAAAGAACAAAACTAAAAACCACCTTCATTTCAAACCTAACTTCTTCCTGGGTTCAACTTCATTCTTGACTTCTCTGCCTCCTTCCCCCAAGCAGTGCAGGGGTCATAGAATGGGTGTTGTGGTCAGTTCATCAAATGTTGTTTTTGCCTCTCCTTCCTTCTCATGTTCTTCCCCTGTTCCCGTGTGGAGTCACTCTCATGTGAGACAGTCCTTCACGGCCTTTTGCAACATGGGACCTTCCCATGAGCTTCAGTTCTTTGGGAACTGTTCCAGTGTTTATCCTTTCCATGGGGTGTAATCCTTAAGGACTCCCTCAGTGTGGGTCACCCACAGGAGAATTGGACTTGTCAGGAGACCCACTCCAGTGTGGACTCCTATCCATGGGGCCACAGGTCCTGCCAGGAGCCTGTTCGCATGGGGCTTTCCATGGGGTAACACCTTTGCTCAGTTTAGAACCACTTGCTCCAGAGTGGGGTCCTTCATGGTCTGCAGCAGGGCAACCTGTGTAACTATGGGCTGTGGGGAAATCTCTGCTCTGGAACATGGAGCACCTCCTCCCCCTCCCTGTTCACTGATCTTGGTGTCTGCAAGGTTGTTTCTTTCACATACTGTCATTGCTCTCTCAGCTATTGCTGCACAGGTATTTAACCCTTATTTAACCCAGATCAAATAAAAATGTTAAATCTGGATGATTCATACTATTTCTGGATAGACTCTTTTAACTCTAACAACTTGCAGTTAACAAATACTTCACCTCCATAAAACTCTTACTAACTTTTATGCTTCCCTATATTCCTTATCATCCTGAAGTATCTAGTTTGGTAATGGAACTAATTTAAAAATCTTACTTCCCTGTTCTTTTTTTACAGCTTTTCCTCTTTCCACCTTTCTCATATAGAGCATTCTAAATGGTGAAACAAATTCTGTTAGACAAAGAGCAATACCACTGAACAATGCCTACACAGAGCTTAAATTGATTAAAAAAAATTGAACTGTACCCTAGAAAGCCTTTATACTTGGTTGAATTAGTGGTGCAGGAGGCATATTTGGGGGTGCACAAATTGTGTCACTTTAGCATCATCAATAATAAAGGATTTTGACTGATTATTTTGGTTTGAAACCTTGGCAAAATGCCAAGTATTCAACCAAAGCAGTGCAGCCTCCCTCCTTCCTCTGCCAAGGGAAAAGGGAAAAAACCTAAAACTTAAACTGATTCATATATTTACACGAAAGAGGGAAAATTAAAAACAAACTACAATATAACACACACAGATACAAAGGTGAGAAAAGAAATAACAATAATTCCCCACTCCTACCAAACACAAATTCCACCACTCAGATCTACGAAACCGCCTCACAAGCCCTCCCTGAGAAACACCCAGCAAGGAAAAAGGAGAAGGTGACAATAAAAATGTTCACTTCCCAGAATAAGAGTAGCGGTAGGGCTTTGCAATGTGGGTGAGCCCTTCATGCCTCCTCAATGGATTTTTTAGGTGAGGCACAGCATGCGCGGAACTGTCCTTACCCTTTACTCCTAAGGTTCATCTGCCACGGCCTAGCGAGCTTGGACGGTGACAGTGAATACCTCAGGATGTAGGTTTAGTTAGAATATCCTTCTCCTAGATGGATGGCCTTACAGGGCTAAGCCAGCTCCATTTGCCCAGGTTTTGGAGTTAAAGTTGTCCTTCTTCTAGGATGGCTGCCAGGGGGCTACCAAACCCCTTCTGCCCGTGGACACACTTTGTCTGACCCTTCCGCTGAGACCTGTCTGGCATGGGAGACCCTACCAGAGTCACATACCACCACCAGCATAGCACACAACCTCATGAGGGCACTCAAGCTTCTCCCCCACGACAAAGGGGTGTCCGTGGAGAAGTAAGCTAAACAACCAAACTGATATTATGTGTATATATGAAATAAACAGATCATTTTTTTTCTAGAAGAAAAGATCAAGATGCGAAAAGAATAATAATAGGAAAAAACCCAAGATGCCAAAGGTACCATACCAGAAACATTATGAGAGTTGTAAAATTCAAATCTTAGTGTTTGTGCACATAGTATTTGCAAAAAACCCTCTGGAAAGCACATCGGACTTCACTTTTCACTAACCTGTGGTCAGTACCAGAATAATAATACTAAAATTAAATCAGATTTGTCCAAGCTTTACTTAGCCCTAATCTTAAACATTGACCAGTACCGTCTGTCCTGTTAATGTCTCCTCAGAACAGGGAAAGGAGGAAGACGCAACTTGCATGGTAAAGTGCATTCAAATTGTCTTTCACTAGAAATGAGTTTTAAATTGGCCACCAACAAATTCATGGATTTCCTGATATTGACATTTCACACACAGAGAGGTGTACACTTACAGAAACACACTACATTAAAATGAAAGGTTTCATATACCACCTCAGACTTCTCAGGATGAAGGCTGCTTGTGCTCATTCCTGTTCTATGGGATTCCCGTGTCTGCGGCTACAATTTTGTAGACATATTTCAAGATTGATAAATTTACTTATATTTTTGCAGTTTAAAACTGCTTTTGGCACTAAGTGACTAAATTATAACAATATACAAATGAATCTTTCTCTTCTTTCTATGAATTATGGTATATTTTTGTCACCAAATATTGTTTTTTCCCATATGATTGGCATGCCAAATAGACCTAGATGGGAACAGATCATTTCTTTTTCTGAAAGACATTAATTTTGAAGCAACCATAAAGAATATCAACCTAGAGTGTTAAATTATTGAAAAAGCTATAAGCAACTGACAGTAGAACCTTTTATTACTAAATACCAAGTAGGTCTCATAGGCAGAACATGATAAACATGAATACTTTAGGATATACAAAGCAAGCCTGAGAGACAGATTAACAAGAATGAGTTTGATAAAAAGTAATAAAACTGATAGTCAGTCAAGCTAAAAGAATTTGATATCATCCTCCTAACTACCTTCAAATAATAAGTATTAAAAAAATGGTAGTAGAAATGAAGATTTTTTGCATAACGCTTTAAGGAAAACACAGTAATCCTTTGTAAAAAGGTCTGAAATAAAATACCTATGTTGAGAAGAAATTATCTGTATATTTGTGATGAAATATTATATGAATTCAAGATGATTTGTGGGCTTAAACACTTAAAGGAATTTTAGGACTACTTTGAAGAAAGTATGGAGAGGTGACATAAAATTACAAGCTACACAAAATAATTTCAGTAATAAATAGGCTTTCTCAGAAATTAATGAGAATTTTAATTGACTTCCAAAACAGCAAGATTGAATTCTCAGTGGAAAAGTTAATAAGATTGTTGCTATTACTACAAAGTTATAAAGCATTTGACATTCAGTTATTTGTAGGGTTGAAACTCCTTAGCACTTGCTTGATTGTTTTTCATGGATTTTGGGACATTAGGACACACGATTATGAAGTTTATGTGACAGGATTAGGTGGCAGAGCACCAGCACTTGAGCCACACTGGCTTTAGAAGAATAGTGTTCACAAAATGCCACAAAACAACTGTAATCATGTCTTGGTTAATCTAAAATTTCAAGGCTTTTTACAGCTCATCAGTTGATTTAGTTGACAATTTCTCAAAACATCAGTACTGTGGACAACTACATTCGTAAATATTCAGGAGCACATGACAGTTGAATGCTTCTGTGCAGTTTTGGCTTGTTTGCTGTAGTTCAAACAGACCTTTTGATTCCATATGAATCTCTTGTTATGTTGATGGTACTGGTCTGGAGGTTGCAAATTTCTCTCTCCGAGTTTGGAGCCTTTGCCATTTGTTTTTTTGTTTTACAAGCTTTCTGTTTCTGATATAATTTCTTATCTCTCTTCTCCATTAAGTGATGTATCTTTTCTTTACTGTTAAAAAAATCACCTGCTTTATAAGACAACCATTGTTATTAGCCATCAAAAGATAGATTTAAAAGCTGATGTGTGAAAGAATTTCTATCTCATTCTGCAAGGTATTCTAGTTACAGAATCACAGAATCACAGAAGCACTTATGTTGGAAAAGACCTCTGAGATCATTGGTTCCAGCCTTTGCCCAATCACCACTACTAAATGCCACATCCAGTCATTTCTTGAACACCTTCAGGGATGCTGGCTCCATCACCTCCCTGGGCAGACCATTCCAATGCTTAACAACTCTTTCTGTGAAGAAATTCTTACTGATGTCCACCTGAACCACCCCTGGTGCAGCTTGAGACTATGTCCTCTCATCCTGTCACTGGTTGCCTGGGAGAAGAGACTGACCACCACCTGGCTACAACCTCCTTTCAGGCAGTTGTAGATGCTACCCTGACACCCGATCCCGTCAGATATTGGAAGCTAAACAGGGTCAGCCCCGGATTAGTACTTGAATGGGAATACCGGGGTGCTGTAGGTTTTAGTCCTGAGGACTTCAGCATCACTGTCCAAGCTCACTCAGCCATGGCAGATGAACCTTAGGAGTTAAAGGGTGGGGCCAGTTCCATGCATGCTGTGCCTCACCTAAAATATTCACTGTGCAGGCTCAAAGGACACTCCCACGTGGGTAGAGCCCTTCCCAAATCTCTGTTCATGAAACCTAGCCATATATAGAGAGTGATAAGATCTCTCCTGAGCATCTTTTTCTCCAGGCTAAACAAACCCAACTCCAGCTGCTCCTCATAGGAATTACTCTCTAGACCCTTCACCAGCTTCATTTCCCTTCTCTGGGCACACTCCAACACCTCAATGTCTTCCTTTTAGTGAGGGTCCAAGAACTGAAAACAGGATTCAAGGTGCAGCCTCACCAGTGCCGAGTACAGAAATAAAATCACTTTCCTGATCCTGCTGGGCACGCTATTGCTGATACAAGGCAGGATGCCATTGACTTTCAAGGCCACCTGGGCACATGATAGCTCATGTTCAGCAGCAGTTGACCAGCACTTCAGATCCTTTTCCACTGAGCCACTTTCCATCCACTTTGTCCCCAGCCTGTAGCAATGAATGGAACTGTTGTGACCAACATGCATGGGTGGTTGTGTTTAAATTAAACAAGAATTTTCAAATTTGGTTAAGTACTAGGTGCAAGAATTTTGCCAGTGTGCCATGCTCAAAATGGAATGTATAGTCTAAAGAACAAAAAGACAATTCCCAGTCTGAAATACAACTTATGCATCTGAAATGATTCCCAAAATTGTGCCAATGGAGACTGCTTTTATTTTATTTATTTTTCTCTAAAACCAATTAAATTTTAATGTTAAAACCCCTGTAGATCTTTCTGGCTCATAAACTTCCATTTCATTAGTTGGTTAAAGGTGAAAATATCATATTCCTCCTACTCGCTGCAGATTTACAGGTGAAAAATATTAAAGACCATTTTTATTTACAAAATGTCATTAAGGATTACAGAAATTAAAGCCATTCTGAGGAAGGTCTATCTCAGACCTTTACTTTTATCTCACCAAATTTTGAATAAAATTATTATGCACTTTATGTCCTTAAAAGTAAAACAGAAAACATTCGTTTCATCAGGCTCACCTAATAATGCAAGTTTTATTTCATCTCAGTTGAGTCTCTGTTCTTTTCTACAACTACTGAATTAAATAGGTTGCTGTAAAATAACCCATTCTCTCTTTTAAGTTATGTTTTATTATTTTAATGTTTGATTTTTCAGAAGCTAAAGAAAATGTTCATTTCTTGCTTTTGAGGCCAAAAATGACTGTGTTCATGTTTTAATGATTTAATTTAAATGTAAATGAAAATTTTAACTATAAGTATTTTTTTCCTGGGACTGATCAGGTCCAAATGTAAGAAAAAGTGAAAGGAAGGATGTTCACCTTTGGGAGAATATCTGCAGAATTAGAAAGTAAACTTCCTAACAATTTGTATACTTCTATAAATTAATTAAAATAATAAGTAAAAATAGCTTAATAAAATAGTTCACAAGGACAGACTTATTACTGGTTACTATTTTGGGCAACTTTAAAAATCATTCCAGTACAGATCATTTAATATCTGTTTACTGTATTTCTTTATTTCCACAAATATGAGTATTTTAGACTTTTGGTGAATCACTTGAACACTGATGGAGGGCATGGGCTAAGGTTTATTTTTGTTATTGTGAATTGGTACATTGTACTTTAAATTTGGCTGTTGTTTTGTACAGCTGAGTATTCAGGCATTATATTTATGACAGGATCCACTATGCTTTGTTAAAAAATAGGAAAATTAACTTTGTGATATGGAATAGAATAGAAAAAATATCTTATTCACTATAACCTAAATACTTTGGTCATTCTAATCAAAACCAGTAGCTAGGTAATGTGGAAACAGACAGAAAAGAAAAATACACACTTTCTGACATTTTAAAATTACACTGATAGAAACAAATGTATTGTTATGTAAACTGTTAAGGCACAAACAAAGCATCTGAGGGAATATTGTCATAGATAACAATTGCCAATATAGGTAGAAGGGTATTTTTTTAAACTTTGCATATCTGATATTACCAGACAACTAAATTGTTATTACAATTCTTAGCATATCTTTAAAGAATCCTTTTCATGTCTGAAATAGTTTTTCCTGGAGGCTTCTGTTTCATTAGAATCTCCCTGGAGATCAGTATTGCGATACTGATTAGACTGACATTATAATCTGAAAAGTGACTGTCATCTTCTTAATCAATAAATCTACTCTTCAACTTTTATCTGCTTAGTGACAAGAATGAATTTTTAAAAATTTTAGCCCTTCTGTGCTAACAGACTGTATGAGTGATGGATTTGATTTTTGTCTCGTGGCATCTGTCGGCTGAAATATTTCCTAAGTTTTGCCTCCAAAAACATTGTCTAGTTGACTATATCTGTGCAAACCTAACTCTTTCAATTACTAGGTCTGTAGATGGACTCAAACAGGATTGTTAAAAATGCACTTTTCACAGAGCAGCCCTTTTTTTCTAGTGGGAAATCTGGTGCTGGTGTAGTCCACCAAAGGATGCATTATGTATCCGTACAAATTTAACTTTGCACTTATATGTGTTATCCTTGTAGCATCATGAGATTTCCTGTCCACTAGAAAAAGAAACAACAAAACAAACAAAAACCCAAACAAAACAACATGCTAGGATTCAATGGCAAACAATTGTTATCGTAATTTCTAGTCCATTTCAGGTGAGAATTAATGCAGAGAGATTCTAAAATCTCTAACATAAAATTATAGAATAATTTGATTTGTAAGAGACCTTTGAAGGTCACCTAGTCCAACCTTCCTGCAGTGAGCAAAGACATCTTCAATTAGATCAGGTTGCTCAGAGCCCCATGCAACGTGACCTTAAATGTTTCCAGAAATGGGAATCTTCCACCTTTCTGTGCAATCTCTGCCAGTGTTTCATCATCCTTATTGTAAGAAATTCATTCCTTACATCTAATCTGAATCTATCCTCTTTTAGTTTAAAATATTACCCCTTGCCCTATTGAAACAGGCCTTGTTGCAAAGTCTGTCCTTGCCTTTCTTATAGGCCCCATTGAGGTACTAAAAGACCACAATAATGGTCTCCCAGAGCCTTCTTTGCTCCAGGCTGAACAACCCCAACTCAGCCTCTTTTCATAGGAGAGGTGCACCAGCCCTCTAATCAATCAAAGAGGGGCTTGTGGATAATGTAGTGGTTTGGAGGCCGCCTGGGGCATAGTGACCATGAAATAACAGAATTTTCAGTCCTCAGGGATGTAAGGAGAGCTACCATTAAAACCTCTACTCTGGACTTCCAGAGGGCAGATTTTGGCCTATTCAAAAAACTGATTCAAAACATACCCTGGGAAAAAACCCTTAAAGGCAAGGGGGTCCAGGAGGATTGGACATGTTTTAAGAAGGAAATTTTGAGTGCACAACAACAGGCTATACCAGCGTGCCAAAAGGCCAGCCGGAGGGGAAGACGGCCAGCTTGGTTAAATAGGGAGATTCTGAAAGAAATCAGGGATAAAAAGTTTACAGACTATGGAAAAAAGGGCTGGATACTTATGAAGAATTTACAGATAGAGCTAGGTCATGCAGGAAAAGAACTAGGGAAAGAAAAGTGGAATTTGAAGTAAATTTGGCTATTTCAGTCAGGGATAACAAAAGTCCTTTTATAAATACATTAATAAAAAAAGGAGGGGCAAGGAAAACCTCCATTCTCTGTTGGACGTGGAGGGAAATATAGTTAAGGAAGATGAGGAGAAGGGTGAGGAACTTAACACCTACTTTGCCTCAGTCTTTAGCAGTAACACAGGTGACCCTCAAGACAACTGGCCTCTGGAGCTGGTGGACAGGGAGAGGGAACTGAATACCTATGGGATCCTGTCCTGTATCAAAAATAGCGTGGCCAGCAGGACCAGGGAAGTGATCCTTCCCCTGTACTCTGCGTTGGTGAGGCCACACCTTGAGTACTGTGCTCAGTTCTGGGCCCCTCAGTTCAGAAAGGATATTGAGGTGCTGGAGCAAGTCCAGAGAAGAGCAACAAGGCTGGTGAAGGGACTGGAGCATAAGCCCTATGGGAAGGCTGAGGGAGCTGGGGTTGTTTAGCCTGGAGAAGAGGAGGCTCAGAGGTGACCTGATCACTGTCTAGAACTACCTGAAGGGAAGTTACAGCCAGGTGGGGGCTGGTCTCTTCTCCCAGGCACTCAGCAATAGGACAAGGGGGCACGGGCTTAAGCTCTGCCAGGGGAAATTGAAGTTGGAGATCAGAAAAAATTTCTTTCCAGAGAGAGTGCTCAGGCATTGGAATGGGCTGCCCAGAGAGGTGGTGGATTCACCATCCCTGGAGATTTTTCAACTGAGATTGGACGTGGCGGTGAGTGCCATGATCTAGTAAATGGACTAGAGCTGGACCAAGGGTTGGACTTGATGATCTTGGAGGTCTTTTCCAACCCAAGCAGTTCTATGATTCTATGATTCTAAAATGTTTGGAATAAAATTTTCATGCTGTAAGCATTATTCTTGCTACAAATCATCAGCTGGGTTCAAATGTGTGCAAAATTCACTAGCTGCCTAGTCATACCAGTAGCCTTGTGGTGAGGAGGAAAGCTGCATACTGTGTAAGGGCTCCAGGATCCAGGCCTGAACAATAGACAGGCTAAGGACATGTGCAGATATTGAAGTGACTGATGAACTGGCATGAGCTTCTGAATGTAGACAGTGTGGGCATGTGTATTTTTTCTAATGAACCTCAATCCTGGTCACTTGGAGAGGAGGAAGATGAATTGGCTCTCTGTACATATATTTTACAGGCCTTTTGGCACTGTGTGTGTGTGTCTGTCTGTCTGCCTGTCCACCTGTTTCTCTGTCTGGAATACACACTCAGCTTTGCTACTGGCTGAACATGCAACCAAGAATATGTGCCAGGAAAATAAGCATGGTTATATGGGCTCCAGCACCCAGACAGAAGGAATTGTCAGATTCAGGAGTCTGTGGAATTTGGCAGCTACCCCTAACATTCTTCATGGTGTAAGGTTCTCTTTGGCACAATGATGTGAATCTGTGAGGAGCGTTTAAATTAAGCTCTCTGATATCAAAGTCAGGAATACGGAGAAAGCAGGAAAGTGTGTGTGACTCACTCTGGGAAGCTGTTACTTGTAACTTAAAACTAAAAAAGATAACTTTTAAAAGAAAGAATTTTTTAAAGGTCTCTTTTTATTTACAGTTGTTTTGCAAGGTTTCAAAAGTGATCTGTTACTGCGCAGTTACTGTACTGTTTTATTCATTTTATTGTATGTTGGCAAGAGTGTATGAAGTCTGCTTTAAGACCACCAATTCCAGTGCTGAGATAGACTTAAAGTAGCCTTTTATTTCTAGGACAAAACTCTAGTATCTAAATAAAAGGGTTTAAATTATCTGTTTCAGCCTCTGCCTTTTTTCTTTTTTTCCTGGTGATCAGAAAGCCTTTAGTTTTCTCTCTAATTCAAGTTTTACTTTACAAAGTGCTTAAAAGTATTCCTTTAAGAATCATCTGTTAGTGTTCATATGAAAAGAGAGGAAGTGGAAAACAAACCATACAGACACAAAGATATATATATAGTCACATCAGGGAAATGATTCAAAAATAATTTTGACTATTGTGTTCCATTTGCAGTTTGCAACTCTCAAGATTTTGACTTAAAACCTTTAGTTTCTCCATTAAAGACCAAATTATCAGTACCATAATTTTAAGGACTTCTGAACTACTATAATTATCTCCTGATTCCCCATGACAGTATCTTTTTTTCAATTTATTAACTGACACAGATTTGTGTTCTTGCAAAAGAACCGGTTTTATTACAGGAAATATCAATGCTTCTCAGAAACTATAACATTAAAGTTAACCTATTATTTCCTGTTCTGCTGGGACTGCATTTGAATCCAGCCTAGCCTAACAAAATCAAGACTAATTTTCAGTAGATGTTTTCAGATTATACAATTTGAATTCTACTTAATCTAAGACTCATGGTTTTTGACATCACTCATTGGCCCTCAATTACAGCAATTGATTTTATAGTACATAGAATTCCTTTTTCAAAAATGGAATTATTAAGTGTTCAGAATTTAAAGGATAGAGGAGACATGTATGCAGTAACTCTTTTGTTCCTGGCATATATACTACAAAGACAAGCAGTTATACAACCAGTTATCAAGTTATTGCCTATCTACAGGTTATTTGGAAAGATGCAGAATGAAGAGCACTATTTAATTGCTTCTTGTCAGAATCCATGAAGAGTAGGCTGCAACTCTAATGGCAACCATGTTTACTGCAGCAGACTTTAGTAATCTGTTTAGCTTCTTTTCTCACACCCAAGACTACTGTCCAGAACACAGGTCTCTCTCCTTGGAATAGAAATGCAGTCTGTATTAGATATCTAAATTTTTAGAGTTAAATTTAGGTATGATGAATCTTAATTCAATACTTTTGACAAAATCCATGTGACAAAATTGTTCCAGGAACCAAGACAGAGCCCAAAACATCTTGTCTTACAACCATCTATTGAAGTGAAGAATTAAAATTATTTACACACTCCTTCTGTAAGATCTAATAATTATTTCAAATATGTTGCTGTGATACACTCATTTATAAAATCTTTTTAACCTTTGGAAAGTAAAGAAAATGCTTACAAATTTTGTGAATAGTATCCAGGCCTGAATAGAAAACTATGCACTTTTGTCTTAATATAGTTATTTTAATTTAGAGAGACATACAGTAGTGTTGAAAAACTATAAACATGCTTCTTTAGCATGTTATTAACTTTTTATGAACAATAGTCCCATCAGAGAGCAAAAGAAAATCCATTTCTTTCACAGAGACAACCCATCTTGAATCTGAAAATGCTTATCCATCCAGCTGCCTTGCAGTTTTACAGCTGAAATTAGAAAAAAAAAATAAAATCTGTATATCGTCCTCGAACTGTCAAGTGTATTGTAGACAATTATAAAGAACTTAGGCATAAAACAAAAATGTTATTCTACTTCATTTCTATTAATGACATTTACAATAAAGTAGGAAAGGCAAAGCTTTTGACAAAGCAGAAATAAAGGATTGTGGTCTGCATCGAAAATATATTATACAAGGACCAAGTCAGACACCTTTGACCTTATGAATTATCATCCCTGTAACCTTCAATGTCCAAAAAGAGTCTTGAAATCTGTCTTTCTCAGACTTACTGCCAAGACAAAAAATCAATCCACCCAAGGGATGAACACTGCTTTTTGCAAGTGATATTGTGCCACTTTGAGCCATGTCATGTCATAAAGGCCTCACAACTTAGAGAAAATAGGTTAGTTCAGAATAATAGATATGGAGAATGTGTAAGAAAACAGTATTCCTTTAATAAGTAAATGAATATATCCAGTCATAGAGTTTTATCAATGCATTTTGCACAGTTTTGACTTTTCTACCTTTGGGATTTTGGTTTCTGGTTTAGATGTGTGGTCTTTTTTCATTTTGTTTTATGAATTAGGCTTTTAGGTGTTTTTGTTTTGTTTGTTTTCCTTTTTTTTCTTTTTTTTTTTTTGTTTTGGTTTTTGGGTTTTTTGTTTTTTTTTTTTTTTTTTTTTTAATATCTGGAGCAGGGAGACAACAACTAACTTAAAGGTGAATAAAATACCTGGGACTCATCTATGAAATGCCCCACACAGTTTATGTACATATAAACTCACAAACAACCACACAGCTGGGGAAAGATGGTTTAGGGTGGGTTGTTTTTGAGTGGTGAGAGTTGATCTGGCTGCATGCAATGGTGTACTTCCACATGTATATTTTGTGGTTTAACCTGGCAGGCAGCTAAAAACCACACATCCATTCACTCACTCCCTTGGAGAGGGATAGGGGAGAGATTTGGAAAAGGCAGAATTCCTGGATGAGATAAATACAGTTTGCTAGGGCAGAAAAAGAAGACAAAATAATAATGATAAGAGAATATGCAAAACAAATGCTTTTTGCCCACCACCCACTGACAGATGCCCAATCCACCCCTTAGCAGTGGCTGCCAGACCTCAGCCAACTGTTCACAGTATTTTAGGTTTTGCTCCGCATGACACCATGTAGTATGGAATATCCCTTTGGCCAGTCTGGGTCAGCAGTCCTGACTGTGTCCCCTCCCAGCTGCTTGTGGACTTTCAGCCTCCCCACTGACAGGGCAGCTGGCAGTGTGAGAAGCTGAAAAACCCTTGATTTAATGTAAATAAAACATCAATTTATTATCAACTTTATTCACATACTAAATCCAACACAAAGCATTATATTAATTACTAAGAAGAAATATAACTCTATCTCAGTCAAAACTAGGAAAATATACTTCCAAATTTTTTCTCATAGAAAAGAGTTAAGTGTTTTTCAAAGTCCCTCTCAACCACAGATTTTTCAGATCCTTATGGACTTTGAAAGGGAGGAGGGATTGTGTACAAAAAAGAAACTGTTGTGGGTTTTGGTTTAGAATCATAGAATCATAGAATTAATTGGGTTGGAAAAGACCTCCGAGATCATCGAGTCCAACCCTTGGTCCAACTCTAGTCCATTTACTAGATCATGGCACTCAGCGCCACATCCAATCTGCGTTTAAAAATCTCTAGGGATGGTGAATCCACCACCTCTCTGGGAAGCCCATTCCAATGCCTGAGCACTCTCTCTGGAAAGAAATTTTTTCTGATCTACAACTTAAATTTCCACTGGCAGAGCTTAAGCCCGTGCCCCCTTGTCCTATTGCTGAGTGCCTGGGAGAAGGGACCAGCCCCCACCTTGCTAGAACTTCCCTTCAGGTAGTTCTAGACAGTGATGAGGTCACCTCTGAGCCTCCTCTTCTCCAGGCTAAACCCCAGCTCCCTCAGCCTCTCCCCATAGGGCTTGTGCTCCAGTCCCTTCACCAGCCTTGTTGCTCTTCTCTGGACTCCCTCCAGCACCTCAATATCCTTGAGTATATTATGGGAGACAGTGTCAAAGGCCTTGCTGAAGTCCAGATAGACCACATCCACAGCCTTTCCCTCCCTAAACCCATGCTGGCTGGGTCTAATCCCTTGTCCACCCTGAAGCTAAGCAGGGTCAGCCCCTGATTAGTACTTGGATGGGAGACCTCCTGGAAAATGCCGGGTGCTGTAGGTTCTAGTCCTGAGGTCTTCACTGTCACTGTCCAAACTCGCTCGGACGTGGCAGATGAACCTCAGGACTTAAACGGTGGGGCCAGTTCTGCGCATGCTGTGTCTCATCTAAAATGCACTGCACGCGCTGAAAGGGCACACCCACGTGGGGAGAGCCCTTCCCAAATCTTCGTGGGGAGAGCCCTTCCCAAATCTTTTTTCATGAAGCCAAGCCACACACACACACACGCGCACACACACACACACACACACACACACTCTCTCTCTACAAGAATTACCTGAAAAAGGATCTCACAATACCTACTTTGATAAAGACCTACCAGAATTTCTTCTGCAAATGGTGTAACTAGAAATACAGCAAAGAAGCTGTGTTGTTTGGATCCTGACAGACTGCACCTTTGTTCCCCACTGGAGGATTGCACCTTCACCTTTTTGTCATTGATGCAAATACACTCAAGTCAGTACTTTCACCAGTCTATTTCTTTGCTGAAGCACCCAAACCTTTAGAAATCTCAGTTATTAATGAAAAGTTGTGTTGTCCTCTGATAGATCTGTCAGTATGAAAATAAAAAATATACACAAGGCTCAAGAGAGTTTCATCTATTCAGGTTTCAGTGTCTTGTCTTCATGTGTCAGTCATTCTACTTGGGTATGTGGTTAAAAACAAACTTGAGGGGCAAAATATTTTTTTTATACATCACGGGCTGTTGAATGTGGCTGTGCTTTGAAGAAAGCTGCCACCAATTGTGAAAAACATAGCGCTTGAAATCCATGAGCTGGTTCAAAGTTATACAGCAAAGAATGGAAGAAAAAAATTACAACAAAAATACCCCAAACAAACAAACAAACAAAAAAATCTAATGGTGAAAAATAATGGGTGTAAATAAAAAGGTAGCATAAATAGCTCACCGTGAATATATAAGGAGGTGGCTGTGAAAAACTCAGAAGCACTGGCATGTCTTGTCTGCAGGCAAATGGATTCTGAGGTATAAAACCACTAGTAATCCTACTTACACATTACTGAATTGTTCTCCACTTCTGGAACTTTATATCTGTGCATTCATGCCTGTAGTTAGATACAGGTATGCAAACCAACACATGAAGTCTGGGTTATAATCCTCCACATGGTAAGTGAAGCTGGCATATTTGTATTAAAATCTCTGTGCCATTTTCCCATAATGTTTTTTCTTTTTGTCTCCAAGAGCATATTCTTTATGATTTCTAAATATATTTATAAAATGAGCTTCTGAAGACTGAAAGATGATTGCTTTGCACAAACATTAGGAACGAAATATTTTCTCAATGACATCAGTTAGTACTGTGAAAGCAAAAAAAAGAAACCCTTTGATTTAGACTGTAGGTAGAATTTATTTAGATTTCTGCCTATTCAGGTAGAATCATACATTATTGAGTTAATAACAACAACAACAACAACAACAATATTATAATAATAATAATAATAATAATAATAATAATAATAATAATAATAATAATAATAATAATAATAATGTAAACACTTCCAGAATCATTGGCAAGAAGTTCTGATGGGCTGCTATATTGATGAGGGTCCAAAAATATATTTTAACAAACCTTGACTTGGATGCCATTTGGTTTTCTAGTGTGCATAAAATGGAAGATAAGCTTTTGTTGCATTCAAAAGAGTAGGAGAAACCAGAAGATGAAAGATACAAAAATAAATTTTAAAAGTGAAGGCCTGGACCTGACAAAATATCCAACTCCAGAAGCCTCTGAGAATAAAATAGGGTAAGAAATTGAAAGAAAAAAAACAGCCTCAAAAGATTACAATTTGAATGCTCACTTGTACAAGTTTATGGTAGCTAAAATCTGAGAATCAAGGGTGTTAGTTCAGCATTTCAAACCACTAATACCCATTTGGCAGTATACATGCCTGTTATGCAAAAATTTTCCTCTAGTTAAGAAAATGAAAAATTGGTATAAAATGACAAGGAAGTTACAAAACTAAGGCTTATGTCTTTTTTTCCATTGTCAACAAAATGACCTAGTCATCACTAGGTCCTCAAATCTAGTTAATATCAAATCACTTAATATTTTTTTAAATGACTGCAGCATCTCAGGCTTTATTTCTGTTTCACATTGAAGAAGAATATTGATTTTCATTAGGTACTTAAAAATGCATATTTATAATTTTTTTTTGGTAACTATGTACTTCAACTTTAGCCGTGTTAGTTTAATTTTAAAGGGGTGCCCTTTAGATGTTCTGATGAATTTTTTTGTGTTGCTACAATAATATAATTTTCCAGTATTCAGAAAATTCTCCAGCAGAATGGCTTTCCCTAATTTGATTCAGTACTGCTACGTCAACTTTAATTTTAACTCTGCTTCTCAAAGTTCATAAGAAGAAAACTCTTTAATAACCCCAGATACTTAACTCGTATTTAATAAAATCTCTCCTCCTTCCCTGCAGAGACTGATTTAATATTTATTACTTCACTGCCACTGCCACATGCAGTAGGTATAATGTCCACTTTTTCTGAGCCCTGACAGAGTTCAACAGCAGTTCAGAGAATTCCCCAATATCACATTGCTGGTACTAGTCATCACATTTATTTTATTTGCATTACAAATAGTTCAAACTGCAGAAATTATTGCAAGCTGAACATAAATGTTTAAACTTGATGTAAAACCTGTATTTAAAATGTAGATTGTAAATTGACAATATTCTTCTTCCTCAGATAGCTACAGTTTAAGAGATTACTATAAAGATTCCCCAAAATTCAGTAATTCATCATGAATTTACAAGTATAACACCTGACAGCACCACATCCTATCACATTACCCATTATTTCAAACATAATTTGCTTTTCTGAGTTTTTTTTTCAAACCAAACCACCTGGTTCAAATTTTCTATTCCTAGTATCCATCTCAGGATGATAAAAACACAGACCAGGGAAGAGTTGGAACATAGGAGGGAAACAGATGGTATAACTGGGACTGGCTAGAGGAGGGGTAATATGTTATGAGTTGTGTGAAAAAATGGAATCACATCAGAAAAAAAATTAAAAGCAAGTAAAGGGATGGAGGGCAAAACACAGCATATAGAGACTGAAAAATACTCATCTAAAATACAGGGAAGAGGGGAAATAAAGTAAGCAATGAAAAAAAAAATGTACTGTAAAGTCCCAAGCTTGATCAGCAAGTTTCTTGAAGGGGGCATAGGTACTTTAATTCCCTGAGGCAAGAGCAAGGGAGAATGAAACAACATTCTCGGAAGGTTAAACAACAAACTTTTACTGGCAACTTTAGTAAATAAAGGTAGCTGGCAAATTTTAAAGCAACATTCAATCAAACTAAAGCATTTCACAAAGCATTGACTTAGCACACTCTAATCCATCCAACTTTAATTTACCCAGATTTTGAGAAGAGGAAATTAATAGAAGAAAGAGAGGGAGAGAAAGAGAGAAATGGGGAGAGAGAAAAGAAACATATTGCTACCACCTTGGTTCAAGGCAGTCTCAGCTGCTATAAACTCCAAGACAATAGGGACATGACCACATGTGTTCCTGTGCAATTACTTTTATCTGCTCTGGTCTCTTGGGGCCCTCCACCACTGGCAGGGCCTTCAGTGTGCCAGTGCCTGATAGCCATTCTGAGACTGGACTAGAGGCTCCAAAGGTGGGGACTGTCCAACCATGGCAGAACTTGCCTACCCCACCCCTCACACACTCTTCAGCTGTTTTGAACCGTTAATCAGTTTTTTCTAGTCTCTCAAACCTTTGTATTTTTTAATCAAGTTTCCATTTGTGCACAAAACATGCTCTTGCAAATATTTTGGGATGGCTATTCAAACTTAGGGAAAAAAAAAGGAAAAGGCTTTGAGATGTTTAGTCCAAGTAAGTAGTCCTAGGTTTCCTCAACACTTGATGGAAGGAAAATGTTTCAGGTAATCAGCTTCTTCTTAAGATAGTTATCTTGAATATGAAACAGTCTGGAAATGCCAGTCATAACCAGATATGAAGCATGACTATCAGTCTTCTAGATGGCTAAAATTTGAATCACATCTGTTAGGGTGTGATCACAACACAGAAACACAGGTGTGTTTTAGAATAGAATATACAGGACACTTAAAATATTTACTTTTTCCTTTTTCTGGAAACCTTTCTCTTATTCTATTACCTGGAAAAAGTAAATAATAAATTGATACCCAAGTTCATTTTTCTCAATCTTTTCCTTTGATATCTGACAATTTTAGGTCAAATATTTTTAACAAAAATTTATATGAAGGTATCTTGGACAAGTCTTTTTCTCCCTTTTGTACAAAAAGTGAAGAAGGTCTTTGTAGGAATTTTCTTCTCAAGTTTTTTATCAGCTTCTCTTTAAAAGGATAACATAACAAGCATATCTAAGGGGTCTCAGTCTATGAGTAAAAACACAAAATTAGTTTTGTAGCTCTTCTCCATTTTATCTCTAGCTCACTTCAGATTGCATGTCTGTTTTAGTCATGCTGGGCAAACACTTTTAAATCTCTTTTCAAAGTTTAAACCTAAAGCTGCTATCTGTACTAGAACATAGAGAAACTCTTGTGTCCCACAGTGCTGTTCCTTGTTGTACATTCAAATGATGGTCGCACATTGGCAGTTTGAAGCCTGGGGAGCATGTCTGTAATTCCTATAGTATTTATCCCACTATGAAGTGCCTGTCAGTTAAAAGTAATAATAGTCCTGAGCTTGCTCCATTGCTTGCCAATGCTTCTTTTCAGTTTTTTTGCTTTCCAAAATGTTTGAAGAATCCTACTCAGCATAATGGAATGTAGTCTTCAAGTGCAGGTCTTCAAGATACCTTGTACTATTTTTCCTTTAAAAGATAGTAAAAAGGGGATCAAAGACAACCTTTGAGAAGTTTAGCCAGAGATTGAGTAGCAAGATTACTTTATAAAGCATTTAGTGAAGAGCATTTTAAAATTTTATTACAGTTTTGGCTAGAAGTTGGAAAAAAGGCCTGGATTAGTCTATTTTACTTCCCTACTGTTCAGGAAGTAAGGCTTCACATGCATGTTTCACAAACAAATAGAAAACTACTTTGTTTTTAAGTAAAAGAACATTATTTATGTTTTGTTGGGGCATTTCTGACAGATGGGAGGAATGCAGTTTTGTAGTGCCTTTCTGTCCTTACTGAATACTTAGACCAGCCAAACTGCTAGCTAGAAGTTGTTGCTTTCATGGTCAGTGAAATGATTTAAGTGTTACTGTTGAAACTGTCATGTATTCTCTTAAACCCACAGAAATCTATTTCATTAATACTTCTGTTCTGTACCATTGCAGCAGCTGTGAAACTGCACTGCTTTAGTCTCTGATAATCTAGTTTTGCATTAAAACTCTGGAGAAGAATAAATACTGAATCTCTATAGACCAATGGAATGAATAATCTGCCAAAGTGATGGCAGAAAACAAAAGCAAAGCCTTGAAATGTATCATGGTTAACCATGGGACACATTTCTAGTTTATAGCTTGTGGGAAAATGATTAACATATGAAGAATGGAAAGAATATTATCAGCAGTGGATACATGAGGATCAAGAAGAAACAGAGCTGATGAAAATAGAGATGGAGAATGAATTTGAAACACTGGAAATTTAAATGTTAAAAGTTGCAGAAGATTTTGTATGGGTTTTAGGTTTGAATACTTTTCTGTCAACTCCCCACGTTCATTCCCTCCTGTGTAGTTCTCCTGTCATTTGGTGAGCACTTCCCCATTGGCTATCTGGTTGTCAGTTGTCCACTCTGCTCCTGCCCTCACCCAGTCGCATCCAAGTTCCAAATCCTTCCCCTCAGACCACCCTCCTCTTTCTGAGACTGTTCTTACTGAATGTTTAATGGTTGCCAACTCACTCTCACCCAATCCCCTTTCTTTAATAACTTGCTTCTTTGTTCACCCTCTAGTGCAGTGCAGACTTGGTGCTTTGGAGCCATCCCCTCTCAGTTGGTGAATGTTAAAAGCTTATTCTGCAAAGTCCTGTTTAAGTATGATACCCATGTGTAGTGTTTTTCATTATTAACAGTGCTGTGATTTGAATCACTGACAGCTGTTAATTTATCCTCTGGTTTTATTTTCTCTTCAACTCACTAAAAATTACTAAGGAAATCATGATTATTCTCCTGTTTTCTTGTGTTCACTACAACAGTTTAGCTACCCAATTCCTTTACACCGAAGTCTGCTCAGACTATATATGAATTTGTGAACAGAAAAAAAAAATAGACTCTTGATCAATGCTTGGAGCTTCTCAGAAAAGGCTAAACCAGTATGCACAATGAGAACTATTTCTGCAGCCAGCAAGTTTCTCACATAAGACCTCAGAACTTCATTTTCATTAGTGCTAAATAGTGACACTTTTGCCCCTGCTCCCAAAAAACTCCTGGACTTTTCCACAAGATCGTTTCTTCCACCATATGCAACAGGCCTCAAGCCTTTTACCATACACAAATTTTCTGTGGGTACATTCCATTGCCTTGTAATGTCATTAATAAAGGCAATAAAGAGTCTGACCTACTTATCAGGTCCTGAGGAATGCTGTTCATTACTGGTCACTGAATGGACTTTGTACTGCACTGCAACAGCCAGTGATCCACCTATCACACAGTGCACCAACTGAAACTGTAGTGCTCCTCTAGGACAAAGCAAATAACATCCTCTCTTTTCTCTACATTCACAAAGCTAGTCACCTTGTCACAGAAAGCAAGTAGTTTTGTCAGACGTGGTTTGCCTATGATAAATCCATATGAGATATTCCCAGTCACTTTCTTGTGTTTCATTGCTAGTACTCAGTGTTTTCTCTCTTCCTCATTATTTAGACCAACTGTTATGTATGTGTTCAGCCAATAAACAGACATTCCTAAACTGTTCCCCAAAATGTCATTATTGGATTTGTTTACAGCCTTATGGGATAAAAGCAATTCACCAGTTTCCCGTGTTTTTGTTTTCAAAATCTCTTTATGCATATGATTAAAAAAACACCAATAAAATTACAAGTCCTATCTAATTGGGTGGGTAATTAAAATAATAAATAAAATATGTGTAAAAAGACTCACTCTGTATGAGTCCAAAACAGTAATTTGTTTCCATGACTAATTTTTGTCCAAATTACATTTGCAATTCTCCTAATAAAAGTATGAATCAAATCTGAAAAACACTTTCAAATGCCAAAGATATTCCTGAGAACAGCTCAAAGAGTTGTGCATGTGGATTTGATGATAAACTATACACAAAACAGAGAACAACCTATTAAATAGTAACAACTATATTAAATTTTCTCAGCCACTTCATTCACAATTTTCTGTGCACAGTGAATGAGGCAGTAACCTTGTGAAAATAAATGCATGATATTGCTATTGAATGTGTCAAAGCAAATATACACTGGGAATAAAAGTATGGTCAGATATGGTCAGACACATTATAGTTGAAATTCCTTGATATTCTCATGTTGCTTACTTATGCAAGGGAAATTGCAGCATTCAAATAGCATATCTATCGACTCACTGTTCTTTCTCCCCCTCATATCTGCATTTTCCATGGTCCTTGTTTCTGCAACTGAATTCATAAATATATTTCTGCATCTTGCATGGTCCTATCCACCAAGATTCACATAGTGAAAGGACAATAAAGAATATGAGTATTTCTGTCTTCCTCTGTACATCACATGCCATGGAATTTGCCCTTTTAGTTTTCTATAGCACAAAAAATAGAAATACATTCAGTTCTTCAGGTGTCAAAGAAAGTTGAGGATCTACACACTTTCTTAGTATTTTATTCCAATTATTTACTTTTTTTTTTAATCATCCCTTGCTACTTCAAAATAGTCAGTTTATGTTTCTGGTACTTATATCCAATTTCATAGCTCTTCATTTCTAGTGTCCATTCTGAGTTAGGATATTTACATTTTCTTAGTATTTTATTCCAATTATTTACTTTTTTTTTTAATCATCCCTTGCTACTTCAAAATAGTCAGTTTATGTTTCTGGTACTTATATCCTCTTTCTTGATAGATTTTATAGCTCTTCTTTTCTAGTGTCCATTCTGACTTAGGATATTTACATTTGGTCATGATATTAACTCTCAATCTTTTGATAAACTGTGTAGGTAGAGGTTTTTGCAACTCCTCCAGTTTTTAACATCCTGAAATTTCTCTTAGAAAGTGAAATTCAGAATGTCCAAATCTTTATATCATGTGGTAGTGTGTGACCAAAAATTCATGTTCGAATTGCATTTCAGAATTTTTGATGTATAATATCATTCAACATGCTATTACTGTGTTTATTCTCATATCACTATTTCATTGCTTAAAAAAATTGTTTCTCTGAAGACTATTTGATTTATAAAACAATGAAAAAACACAAAAGTGTATTATTTCTGTGCCTGCACTTGTTATTGCATTTGAGTTTGCTAGTTGATTCACACTGCATATCACTAATTATTGCTAGAATTATGATAATTTAAAACAAATATGTAAATGAGCAGATATTGATACTGACATTAATTTTATTTCTGATGAAGGTTTTAATACAGTTTACTGCTAACTTGGCAATAAATATACCTTGGACACTTCTCAAAATGCTTTTTCAACTTCCAATAAAGGAAACAGACTAGTAATATTTGGTGATGTATTTCTATCAGTTGCAATGGTAATACTTGTTTCAAAGCTAATGAAGAGTCACTAAAAGCAGCAGAAAAAAGTGCAACAGATGGAGAAAATTGTTTCTTATTCTTCTATTTTAGGGTTTGTGTGTTAGGATTTGTTAACTCTCTGGAGTATAGAATACATCTCTGTAGATAACTATTATTAGAGTGCTGTCATTGAGACATGAGTCAACATTGCAGAGCATTATTCTTGTGATGTTTTCATGTATATAGTCCACTGGTAACATTTCCATTTGTACTATGGACAGGCTTAATTGCACTTCTAAAGACAACATCATCCTGGTATTTGTGTTTCTCCAAAATAGTAGTAAAATGAAGGACTGAAAGCTTTCAAGAAACAAGTACACACAAGTTAAAACAGGGAAGAAGAAAATGAAAACTTTGAAAATTAAAAGTAAAATTGCAATTTTACATTCAGGAAAAATTAGTTGGGTTTTTATGCCCCATTTATGAGGCAGACATACAGTGTACATTGCTAGCTGATGATAACATTGTGGAATAATAGAAAATGTCAGTAAAAGGAGACAATTAACCAGCATTGAGAAGTCATTAGATCCCTAACAGAAGTGAGTCATGAGAGTCAAACTCATCAGATACAAATTACAGTCCTCAGTGTTTCCCAGCGAGAGATGTGAGGCCCTGACTTGGGACCCAGGTTTTTGTCTGCTCATGGTCCCAGCTGGAGTTGCAGGGAGCTGACCAAGAAGAAATGGAATGAGTCATGTGAACCAGGGTGGTGAGGTACTAACAAGGGCCATCCTCCATCTAGGGGCTGAGTTTAAGCTCTGGCTCTTGCCCCTGAATCTTCTCATGCCCTTCCTTTACCCATGGCCCTGGTCTTCCAGATGGAGCTGATGATAACTCCAGTTCTGGGGCTGACCTTCAGTTTCGGTTTTCGAGGCAATGAGTGGATGTCTGCAGATTGGCAGTGAAATGTCTGGAGAAGGAAGCTCAGCAGGGGAAACAAGGAAACAAAAAGTGGGTTTCATCTGATAATGTTGGTCTCTAGTGTTAAGGTTGGTATTTGAGTCACTCAACCAACAATTCCTTAAAATGCAGTAGTGGCAAAAATAGGCATATTAGAGAGATTCATCCTATCCAAAAAGAGACTCTGAAACACAATTCAGATAAATGGCTTATTTCTTTCTGAAGACAACTAGAATACAGAGAGGAATAGTAAACAGAGTAAGATGAAAACAGTCCAGATTGTCCCAGTGGGAGTGAGCATTGGTACAGGATCCCATAAAAAGCCTAGAACAGAAAACTAAAATCCAAAAATACAGGAACCAGTGAATACAAAACATATTTTCACTCGATTAACTATATAATGAGGAAAAAGAACTTCTGTTCTTCTGAACAGTAGAATTACATGAGACTGTCTGTTCATTTTGCTACCTCATCAGTAACTAGCATAATATAATGGACAAAGAATTTTGGGCAAACAAGTCAAAAGGGATTATTAAATATACCAAAGGCAGTAAAAAATCAATATTTTATAGAATTTAAGTAATAAACCCCAGATTTTTAAAGGAAATGAATTGAATGCTTAAAAAGAAAGTTTATTTAGTATGGGATATTGCAGAAATGCTAATTGCTTTTTGACTGCATCCTAAATGAATATACATCTGAAACTCAGAGAAGAAATTAAAACAAAACAAAACAAAAGCAAGCAAACCAATCAACACACCTTCCTCAAAATAGCCAAGGTCTTTGGTTTCAGATGGCCAAAAACTAAACCCAAATTGATTTAAGTATGGTACTTCCATCTTCAGATCACAATCCCAAAGATCAGAGTAAATGAAAGTCATCATTTTGCTTTTATTCATGTCTTAGACAAAACTTCCATGGAGGTTAGTAAGGGAATATTATAGAAGCCATAAAAATGAGGTGAAAAATTGTTTTATTGCTTGACAGCTTGTGTAATAAAAAGGAACCAAGATGAGGGAAGAAAAGATGATTAAAATAAAATTACTATAAAGTTACTTTTGGTATAAGTAGCATGCATGGTTGCCTATAACTCAAATAATGATGAAAGGAATCTCATGTCTTGTAAAGTGCAGTGATTAAGTATTGTTCAGTAGGTTAGGCAATCATTTTCTTCAACATGAGGGCTCCTCTCCTTTTCATTTGTTTAGTGTTGATTACAGGCATGAAGTGATTTAGAGTATGAATAATTCAGTCATTATTCTGGAACATGAAGAGCTCAGGGTGGGGTTTTCTATATTTCAGTAAGATCACTTTCATAGTCTGAAGTATCTGAAATAATCTGTGCACCTTAAAACCTTACTTCTTTTGATGAAAATGATCATAGAAATGTTATATAGTAGAAAACCTTGATGAGGTTTTAAAGCATGCAAGTCTGTTCTACAGTTTCCATGATAAATTGTTCTATATTATAAGATTGAACATTTGCAGAGCCTTGTTGCATGACAGGAACTTTGTTTAAGTGTCCTTCTGAATTGTGATTCTGAGTATTAAAAAGAGAGTGGCTGCACAGCAGTTTGCAAATAAATGTTTTAAACCTGATCCACTAATTTCAAACTTTCAACTTTGAATTCATTAGAAAAAATTCAAGGAGAAAGAAAATATTGGTGCTTCTTCTAGATATTTGGGAACTGTTTGTACTCAGTAAAAATTCCTAAGGAAGTAAGAATTTTAGAATTTCTAGAATCACAGAATAACAGTGTAGAAATGACCTTTAAGATTATTAAGTTCAACTATAGAGATAATACTGACAAGCCCACCACTAAACCATGTCTCTGAGTGCCACATCTACATGTCTTTTAAATACCTCCAGGGGTGGTGACTTAGTGACTTCCCTGGGCAGCCTGTTCCAATGCCTGACAAACCATTCAGTGAAGAATGTTTCCTAATATCCAGTTTAAATCCACCATGGCACAATTTGTGTCTGTTTCGTCTTTCTATTGCTTATTACTTTAGAAAAGAGACCTCCTTTTTTTCCAGGCTAAACAATGCCAGCTCAGCCACTCCACACCTCATCAGACCCTTCACCAGCTGTATTACCATTCTCTGGACACGCTCGAGCACCTCAGTGTCCTTTCTGAATTGCTGGGCTCAGAATTGGTCACAGCACTCGAGGTGTGGCATCACTAGTGCTGAGTACAGAGGGAGAATCACTTCCCTGGTCCGGCTGTCCACACTGTTGCTGATACAGGACAGGATGTCATTGGCCTTCTTGGCCACCTGGGCACATCCTGGCTCATGTTCAGCTGCTGTCAACCAGCACCCCCAGTCCTTTTCTGCCAGACAGCTTTCCAGCTGCGCTGCCCCAGCCTGTAGCAGTGCATGGGGTTGTTGGGACCCAGTGCAGAACCGAGCATTTCATCTTTTTGAACCTCATACAGTAGGCCTTGGACCACTGACTCTGGCACTCTAGATTCCTCTGCAGAGACTTCCTATCCTCCAACAGATCAACACTCCTGCTCGTCTTAGTGTTGTCTGTAAAGTGACTGAGGGTGCACTCAATCACCACACAGTGGTTTGCAACTCCTTTTCATTGCCCATTCTGCATATATTGCTGCTCTTAGATGCACTTCAGTTGGGTCATTGATTCTGTCACAATTTTAGGGCAAGAAGTTCTAATTCCCATATGGCCATTCTTAACATTTCCATGGTTTATAACACATAAATAACTCTTTCATCTTAGCTATCTCGTGGACTTCCATTCCCTACCTTTGCTGAGACAGCAGACCAAAGGACCTCACTATCATATCATGCAGCAAACATTGTCATACCACCCCCAGGCTTTTCTCAATTGAGCCTGATTTTATCCCCTTTCAAACCTAGTATAAAGCTCTTTCAATGAGCCCTGCTAACTCCTGTGCAAAAATCCTTTTTCTCCTTTGAGACTGGTACACACTGCCTGTTGCCAGAAGTCCTGGTGTCCTGTAGGCCAACCCCTGACTAAAAATCCCAGAATTCTTCCAGTGACACCAAGCTTGAATCCAGGTATCGATCTTCTTGCTCTTCCTGTTTCTTTTTTCAGCATTTCCTGCAACTGAAAAGATAGAGGAGAGCACTGTTTGAACCCTTAACCAGTAGTCCAAACACTTTGACCTCTCTCTTGATTGCCCTGGGATTTCTTGCTTCATCAATTCCTACCTGAAAAATAAATAATGGATAATATTCCTAGGGCTGTATGAGAGTAGGAAGCTTTTTATTCATATCTTTAACCCAGGCTTCTCTTTATCCAGCATGTGGTTCCAAGATGATAAGTAAAACAATCCAAAGGTTTTTCAGATTAACTGTATCTTCTCATAATATCATCTGTACAATCGTTGTACACACTCAAGGTTTCCAAACATCTTAATCATGGAAACAAACTACCTACTGGAAGGCTTGACTAAAACTTCATAGTCAGAAACCCTCACAGAGAATCAAGTTGGCCAAATGAATTTTTAGACTTAGTACAGATGTAAATGGATGAAGGTCCATTGTACAGGTTGTCAGACTATATGATTAACTTTCATCTTCAGTTTTAAAATGATGAATCTTTCTTAATTTCTTTTCACTTCCTTCTTGATACTGAAACTACTAGACTGTGAAATGTTCTTCCATCATCCTTTTAAATCTTACTTTCTTTACATCTTCTTTATGAGAGAGAGCAGAGAGATGGAAAAAGGTGCAAGATTTTCAAGATTTTTTAAACAGATTGACAGTGAAAGAAACCGGTGGGTGAAATCCCTCATACTGCTTCCACAGAGTGAAAGTGAGATTTATATCACCCAATATTGCCAGTTTCCAAAGTGTTAACTGGTTAAAGCTGGCTCTTCAGAATCCCTTTGTCAGTAAACTCGAGGTCCCTCCTGAAGGTGATGTTTCTTCACAGCTAGATGAAATATATTGATATAAGAGGACATGGCCTCAAGTTGTGCCAGGGGAGGTTTAGATTTGATATTAGGAAAAGATTTTTCACTGAAAGGTTGGTCAAGCATTGGAACAGGGTGTTCAGGGAAGCACTGGAATCACCGTGTAGTTGTGGTGCCAAGGGACATGGTTTCGTGGTGGCCCTGGCAGTCGGCTCATAGTTGCTCCTGATCTCTTCACACAGAGGCCACCACTGCAATCCTCCCATTATATTTGCCGTGTAAAACTAATGAAAATATCTTTAAGGGTTTTTAGCTAAAAAACCACAGTATGAATGTATTAAGAATATCATATCAAACCAGTTTGATTTCTTGCCCTGACGGAACACCTGTCCTAGCAGGAAAGGGAAGCAGTAAAGGTAATTAAAGTTTCTTGACTATAAAAGGCTTTTTGAAACTATTTCAGTGGTTCTTATCATACGTACACTGAAAATGCAATGGAATTAATGAAAGCACCAGTAGTTGAAAGCCTGCTCTCTATAATCTGTCGATTTCACTCTGAAATTATCTTTAGAATACAGATAGGTCCAGGATTAAATAAAGAATAGAGAAAACTGGCATATACAAGGGGGAAAAAGACTGAAAAAAACAACAAACCAAGGAGCAACTAGTTATGCTGGATTATGGCAAGATCTCCAGCCCGGGCTCCATCCCCAAACAAACAGCCCTGTCCCCCAAAAACCAAACAACCAAATAAACCAACCCCAAAAAACAAACCTCATAATACATCACAACAAGTCAATAAAGTTACTTTTTATAAAATAAAATCTCATTCTGCCACATGAATGTTATTTTTATGTGCATGTTATCCAAGACAGAGACAAATTCTTTCCTGTTTGGTTTAGTGACTCTTCAGATGATGTACAGCATGAGATCTCAGATTTATAAAATAGTGTAGAGTGACTGGTAAGAGAACAGCAGAATGACAATAATAAGAAGTTGAGAATACATAGTCTGCAGTGGAAGGTGAGGAACTGGTTTTGTTCAGTCTAGAAGGGAGAAGACTGGAGATAATGTTTCAACTTTATTTTTATAAACATTTGAAGTCAACAATTTCATTGTTAACAAATATTTATATTGATTATAAAAAGCCTACTTACTCTAAGGGCAACTAAACTATGAAATTGCACACAGTAGGGTGAGGTAGAATACCCTTCTGTCCTCATTTCTGAAGGAAAGACTAAATATGCATCTCTCAGGATGGTTTCCTGAGTTTGGGCAAAAATTGCCTCCATAAACTTGAGATCTTCCCTTCTTCTGGTACTCACTCTCTCCTTCTGACATTTCCGTGATTTGTGTAATTTGTTTAGTTCCTCACTGACTTTTTTTTTTTCTTGTAGAAAGGTATAATTTGGTCTTCAGTTTCTGCAGCAAGGGGGGCCATGGGACCTTACTTCACTAAAGGTGAATCAAAATGTGTGAGAAGAAAATGTTAGAAACCTGAAGACTGTTATGGTATGTAGAGCAGTAAAAACTACAGTGAAGATATTTACAGAAGTAAGCTAAAATCAAATGCTATCCATAATAACACTTCATTAGATGACCAGAGAGAACCACCAACAGATTAGTCTTAATAAAAAGCTAAAGCGTGTGCATCACTGGATAAAAACTAGTCTGTCTTCCAAAAAAATATTGTTGATGTTTTCTGTTATAAAACACAAATATAACAGATAATAGAAAAGAACAAACAAACAAGGAGAAATAGAACTGCTTTTTAAAGAATTGTTAGCTTAAAAACCCCCAACTTCAGCTCATTTTTATTAAACTCTAGTAAGTTCACAAGTCTACGTTTTGACAAATGTTCTCTATCACAATAATGCTTTATCAATTAAACTGTGTCTTCTGGGAGACTAGAAATTGTTTCTAATGATGTGAGGCAGCAGTGTCTCCTTACTCACAATAAAAATAGCTTTATTGGCCTTTGCTAATACTTGTGAGATTTCTTTTAGTTAGAGAAGGGAAAAACATGTCATGAAAAGTATTGTAGTAAAAGTCTGAAAAGTGAACTTTTATGGCTCCTAAACTTTTTAATTTCATTTATGCAACCTGGTGCCATTTTTCTGTCTTTTTTCATAAAATATGAAAATAATTGTTTTTATTTTATACATCTTCTTAATTTGTGTACTTTTAATTGCTCTTTTTTTTTCTTCATGTAAATACCTGTATGCAGGATAAACAATTAGATTTAACTAAATAATAGTCTGGTTTTTCTTTCCCCAAACAAGGCAGACGTGCAAAATCTAAATTACTATACCTTACCACAATACTGATTTTTGTAAAATCAGTTGTGGTAAACTAGAGAAATTATCAGAAACTTCCCATTCAATCCTCTCCAGCTGGTTCCAGCCCAGGAAAAGCCAACAGTGTTGGAGGAGTTTCTATACTATAATTAGGTTTCATTGATCTCTGTGAACTAAACCCCTGGTTGTGGTCTGGTGTCCTATGAAAATTTTCTTTGGATATTTTAAAGTAAAAAATGAGAGTCAGTTGTTTAAATGTGACCAAAATTTCTTTTCCAGTAAATTAGCTGACATGTAGTAATACATATTAGAGGGTGTTTCCACTTAGTGTTATGGTTTGCAATCACATTATATATTCCTTCAATAAATGTGACTACAATATAGTTCAGGTTTGGTATAAATAATGCTGGGGGGTGCTAGAGTTATCTTTTTGGCCTGCCAATGAGTCTCTTGTCGTATTAATTCCTGCAAGACTTACTATGTTCCTACTTTTTTGCTTTAGTTAAGTAGGGGATGAAAAAGAATTGAAGGGAACAGAGGAAAGGTAGGGAGGTAGGAAACTGTAGAGAAAAATGTCAATATTTTTCATGGGGTTTGGGATGTGTTTTTTTTTAATTTGTTTTTCTTTTCTTTTTTTTTTTTTTAAGAAGGAAGATGGAAGAATAGCAGGAACAGGAAAATTGTAGAAGATATTTTGAATAATCAGAGTTCTTTGCAGAAGAGAAATAGACAGCAGATTCCTGGAAAAAAAACTTCCCATTGTTCACACTGTCACTTGACCTTACTGTACCAAATGTTTATTCGTAGTTATATTTCTGAAACATCCACAGGATATATTAAAATGGACATATTTTTCCTACTTGAGGACTTTGATTACTGTATGAGCACTTTTTTCTCTTTTTAAATGAAGATAACCCACCTGAAGTGTAGGCAGTAGAGAACACAAATAAGATCTTAATAAGCCTTTCATATTCTCTGAGTATATAATTGCACACAATTACAAAATATTGTGTAATACAGAGAATAGATAAAAGCATTAATATGTTATTTCAAGATTTTATTGGGATCATTTTTGCTTCAAATAATCACAGCATAGTTGTGGTACTTTGTGATCTTTGAAAGTATAGTCTTTGTTTAGAATTATGTACTGGTTTCTTACAATATATGACCATTATTACAAGGTAAGACTGTTTCTACAGTGTATAGATAATTCCAGTTTAACATTTGAAAACTCATAAACTTCTAGATAATTTAATCTATTACAAAATGAGTACTGCTTCCTTCAATAACCAGTTTATTCACTGGTGGTGGAACAACCAATTTAGACTGGGCTTGACACCACTCACTTCTCTGATCTCTGGAGACCAAAGCCTGAACAACTGAGTGGCACTTTTTGAACCCAACAGGTATCCCTTCACATTTATTAGCAGTTCTACCTAAATACACCACTAATCAAGAAACTTACTTATTGATTCAATGCACAATACCTGTTTGGGTGGTTTTCAATTCCAGCGAAGTGCTGCTTGACTCTAACACACATCTTTAAAGATGATATACACTATACACAGAACTGGCTTCACTTCAATGCCAGAGTTTTTCAGGTTTACACTTCTCATAACCTTATTGTATTTTGACTTTCTGTCTCTCTTTATAGTATAAACAAGTGTTTTAAAAATTAGATAGTTAAGAAAGAAGAAAGAGGGCAAACTGTAAGTTTCCTTTTTTTTGTTTGTTTTTCTTTTTAACCTCCTCTACTCTACCACTTTTTCCAACTGATTTTGTTCTATGTTCTTGTTTATAACTTCCTGGCAAATTTAGGTGTAATCAACCAGAGAAACATTAGAAAAGAATAATTAAAATCTTGTAAGTATTCTTAATCTTTAGTGCTCAAAAGTAAATAGTCAGTTCCAGAAAATAATAGGACAATTAAAATAATTTAAAAGGGAAGTTTTTATTGCATATTTATAGGATTTTATGATTTCATATTTAAGTTTTTCACTTTATTAATGAGAACTATTACTTCCTACTAAGGAAACATAGATATTTATATATTTATACATCCAGATAACTGTATGTTTGAACAGAGACATTCACATTTTGCACTAATACAACTTGTGGATGTTCTTGACATATTTAGCCACAGTGGGAACAGAAACCAGTACATTTCTGATTTATGTGTCAGTATAATTCTGTTCAGATGCAATGTATGCAACTCATCTAAATCTAATCAACTAAACATTAAGCACAGTCCATCTTTCAAATTTCCTCTGTAAGATATCTTAGATATCCTTATTTTTATATGATAACTTTGAAATGTATTATATAATTTAGGATGGTTGAACATTAACCTCTAGTCAGCAACAGTAGTGATACTTAATTTTTATTTCTTTTTAAGCACCTTGGGGTATCTGAAGATGCAAGGTCTTCCAGAGCTAAATTGAGAAAGAGATTTAGGTATGCGCAAATTTACGAACTAAACATCTGCCTTTTAAGCTCTCCATTTCTGAAATTGATATCTAAACTGTTCTGGCTGCTCTAAACTATGCTGGAAATGGTGAAGTGCCTTTCTCAACTCTCATATATGGACATATGTACAATACATTTGCTTATATTAAAAAAAAAGTCAAGCTTGTAATTGAAAAAAATCTTGAGGTAGGCACTTAAAATCTGAAAGCAGCTTCACCAGTTCAGGAGGTGGTATCTTTTGAACAGGCTGATATGTATCAGGAGAAAATCCTAACAAAAAATAAAAGAATAAATGGAAACTGTTGATGAATGCACCTAAGAGGAAATGTGGTGAGGCTGAGTTTAAAGGCTGAGTATGGACCAAACATGCTTAAAACTAATTTCAGAACTATATAAAATGAAAACTATCTGCCGTTACTTCCCTTAGAAGTTCTTTTACTTCCAGGAACTGCAGTCAAGATCTTTTTTTAATGTTATTGTTTTGTAGACACTTTTCTTTGTGCATTCCAATCCCAACAGAATTATTACTGGGCAAGTCACATATTTTGCAAGCTCAGCAAAACCTCTAAAACAAAAGAATTTTTGAGTTAGACCCTTAAACTTCCTCTAATCTCCTAGTGATGTTTAAAATGTTCATGTCAATTTGAATGATTGATGAGCAGTTACTGATTAACAAGGGTAATTACTATGTCAGATGTATCTAATTTACTGACATCTATATTAAAATGTTTTTAAAAGATTTTTCACAGACTTTAAAAATTATTTGATGCAATTATGTTCAAATATGGGTATAATTTTCTGGTTATCATCATAAAAAACAGATTTTCCCCACAAGATAAGGACAAGACAACATTGTCATCAATATATTTATATGAACTGGATATCAATTTATATTTTATATGCATGTATAGGAACAGACAGCATCCTGCAGGCAGGCAAAACTTTTGACTTGGCACTATAAGGTGAAGAATGTATTTTTTATCATATACAGTGATTTTACTGTTAATATTACAATACTTTCTGCCAAAAAAAAAAATGCCACAGTTCTCAGAGATTTATCTGATGCAGATTGCTTCTGTTTTCTTTCACCACAGGTGTAATAGCTTTAAGGATAACCTCTAGTCAAATGCACAGTCACATCCTGGAAATCCCAAAATATTTTTAATACTGTTTCTGATGGAGCTAATTTGAAAATTAAATATAGAATATGCATTTATGAGTGCAAACATGATAGGAGACAGTATTGGAATGCTGTAATGGTATTTCTTTCCTATGTGAAGGCACTGAATACCTGTACTATCTATAAACATTATTGTCTGTGGATCTAGAATGGAATATTAAGTATGATCTGCAAAAAAATTCTCCTCCTGTTAGTTTCCTTTTATAAAATTTATACTTAAAACTGTGCTTTTCAAGATGCAAATGCCACTCAAAGGTGCACCAAAATCAGGTTTCATGGGTGGCTTCAGCTGATTGTTAAAGTTCAGAGAGTGCAGAGCTAAGGGGTACTCTGAGCCCTATCTTTCATTTCTCTCAATTATTGACATTCCTACAAGGAAAAAGCCAATAGACACCGCAGAGCTTATCTTTTCCAAGCTCTCCTACTAAACATCAGTAGGTAGAACTGAATGACTACTCATAAAGAAGACAACACCATATAAAAACAAGCCACAAAGAACCACCTAAAGGACATAAAAGGGAAAGAATTTCTATATTTACAATTAATAATTATAGTACAGCTTAGAGTCAGGCTAAATAGGCTGACACATGAGCTAAGGCTGTCTGATTTGAAGGCTGCTTACATTAAGCAGTATGGGCATGATGATTTTGCATCACCTGACTGGTTAACCTTAATGGTATAATACAGGCGGTGTAATTCTAATTTTTCCCCATTTTTTCCGTATTTTTCTATGTAATGCATGGCAGTCTTGGACCAAAAGAAATGCATGACAGTCTTGAGACAAAATGAGTTTTCTATGGTGTTTTTAGGGCCAAAGTTTGAAATTATGTGTGAGCTTTCAAACTACCAGAATGATATTTTTATATTATGGTAAAAATGATACAAGCTTGATGTGTTATGAAATATCATGAGTGCACGTGAGTGGGAGCAGTGCAAAATACCTGCTGGAATTGTGTGATAAAATATACGGATGAATGGCTAACTCTGAATGCAAGAACTTCCATATCACCCTTAGGAGAACTGTCAGGAGTGAACTATGACGAATATAGCATGTTCCATGGAAAATTGATAGTTCACTCATAAATAATGCCTGGGTGTTAATATGCTGCATGAGGGAAGATCAGAAAAACAAGATGCAGGAGACAAGTTATTTGACACTGCAGTTTATATATTGACATTTCATTATAGCAACTATGGAACATAAGGAAAAAAATATTATCTATAGAATCCAATAAATGGATATTTTTTTCTAAGTAATTTAATTGTAAGAGTGAACATCATGGAGTAACTGAAATACATTTAAAACCAGTTTATTAAAAAACATCAGGGTGCCTCATCCAAAATTTGGAAGCCATGTTTGAAACTAGAACCATGGAATGGTTTGGATTTGAAGGTACCTAGTTCCAACGCCCCCTGCCATTGGCAGGGACACCTTCCGATAGACCAGGTTGCTCTAAGCTCCATCTAACCTAACCTTGAACACTACCAGGGTTCAGATATCCATACCTTCTCCGGGAAACCTGTATCAGTGCCTCACCACCCTCACAGTGAAGTATTTTTTTTCTGCTATCTAATCCGAATCTACTATCTTTGAGTTTGAAGCTACTGCCCCATGTCCTGTCACTACAGTTCCCAAAGAAGAATCCCTCTCTGGCTTCCTCGTAGATCCTGTTCAGATACTGAAACGTTGCTGTGAGTTCTCCACACAACCTTCTCTTTCCCAGGCTGAGCAGCCTTTCTTGATAGGGGAGGTGTGCCAGTCCCCTTTATCAACTTCATGGCCCTCCTCTGGACTTGCTCTAGCAGTTCCATGTCCTTCAACCTGAAAACTAAAAACACAATAGTCCATGGTGCTGAACAACCTATCTTGAAGTAAGGGAAAATTTGAAGAAAATCAGATATGGAAATATTCAGGCTTGTAATCTCATAGTAGCAGGCAGAACATTTTTACAGGAGGGAAAATGTCCTTAAAAGATTGATAAAGGAAGAGAAGGATAAACCAAATTGAACTATTAAGGATCTTTAATTATACTATTTGGTTATTAATTATAAATTATTGATTTGTGTGATAGTGTTTAATAATATATCTGAGTGTTTTGAGTGGATGCATTTTTAAACACATATTGTTAAATGAGGCAATTTCAATGAAGCTCTCCCAGGATTCTGTTCCATTGAGACAATGAAGGGTGTTTTTAATTTACTTATTTTTCCTTTTGAAACAATTTTAATGTGCTTCAGAATATGTCTATGCTCCATGCTGAAGATGTAGATATTGCCAGGCTATCTAATGAAACATTACTGCACTGTTAAAGAGGCAAAAATCCCAGCAGGAAAACTAATGTTGTCTCTGCTGTCTTGGATGAATTCTGATTAGCATAATTGAATTTTTTGCCTACATAAATTTTTTCTGCTGGGGATAAAACAGGCAGTTTAGTCTCCATTGTCATGTAGACGACAACCTCTTTGAGAAAGGCAGGAAGGGTGCCAAGAAAGCCATTTATGAGGGAATCTAAAACGATCACATATAATTGTTTAGATAAGATTAGATTTACTTGCCAATGTAATTTAGTTATCAAAATCATGGCTATAATGCTATTAAAAATGAAAGTCGAACAGAAGGATATCTGGAGATTGATAATGGTCATTCAGTAATTGTACTGACCTTGAATTGTATCTCTCTGCTTCTGCAATTTGCTTGCTATTTACACAACTTTTGCATCTTATTCCTAAGACACAGAAACTTTGATCAGCTTTCCTGACAGAAGTAATCAAAATAGTGTGCAGGAGAGCACATTTCCTCAGGGAAGCCTGAGGCACTACTGAGGTTATGATCCTCTGGGTTATGGTACTCTCCAGAAGGGTGTAAGCCTTGCAGTTAAATATTTGCTTGTAAACTAGCAAAAGGTTTTGTTCTTTGCTCCTGAGGTCATCTACATGGTCTGTTCAAATCTACAGCTGAGAACAATCTCTTCTCCTCCAGTACTACAGAGAATTTGCATCCACAGTGCTTATGGGGCATGGCATCTGGCCAGTGCAGTGTGTGTGAATTTTGTGTAAGAATTTTGGGTGTTTCAAGCCAAAACTGAACCAGACACCATTTTGACAATTTCACAGAACAAGGAATATAATTCATAGTCAGAGTCATTGACCTAGAATCATGAAATTTACTACAGCTAGCATAACTTAAGAGATTTGGGTAAAGTAAACCATGAAATAACTGCTCAAGCATTCAGCATTCCCTTTCAAAAGAAATGAGGAAACTGGAGTAGTTTTATTCAGGTATTAGATGCTATTCTTATTCAGATGCTATTAATATTGAGGGATTTGGTTTTGTTTGGGGTTTTTTTGTTTGTTTGGTTTGGGGGTTAGGTTTTGTTTTCTTTCTTTTGCTGTGTTTTTTTTTCTGGTAGTTTGTTTTGGTGGGGTTTTTTTTGTTTGTTTAGTCTTGGGGTTTTTGAGTGGGATCTGCATAAGGGAGTCCTAGTGAAAAGTTTACACTCATGAAAAAAAAATCAAAAAATCAAACAGATAGGTGTCTAGTGTTTCCTATTGCCTTTAATCACAGAATTACAGAATTGTTAAGGTTGGAAGGGACCTCTGGAGATCATCATCCAACAGACGTGCAAAGGCAGGGCCACCTAGAGCAGGTTATAGAGGAACATGTCCCTGTGGGTTTTGAATGTCTTCAGAGAGGGAGACTCCATGACATCCCTGCATCCCTGCATTCCAGTGCTCTGCCACCTTCAATATAAAGAAGTTCTTCCTCATGTTGAAGTGGAAGTTCTTGTGGTTTAGGTTATGGCCACTGCTCCTGGTCCTGTCACTGGACCCCACTAAAAACAGCTTAGCACCATCTTCTTGGCACCTGCTTTTGAGAAATTATATGCATTAATGAGATCCCCACTCAGTCTTCTCTAGAAAAAAAGGACCAGCTCCCCCAGTCTCTCCTCGTAAGGGAGGTGCTCCAGACTCCTAATCATCTTTGTAGCTCTCTGCTGGACCCTCTCCAGTATCTCCCTGTCTTTCTTGTACTGAGGAGCCCAGAACTGGACACAGCACTCCAGATGGGCCTCATTAAGGCTGAGTAGAGTGGGAGGATCACCTCTCTTAACCTACTGACCACACTTCCCCATTCACCCCAGAATGCCATTTGCCCTCCTGGCCTCCAGGGCACACGCCAGCTCACAGTCAACTGTCATCTACCAAGACTCCCAGGTCCTTCTGAACAGAGTTGCTCTCTAGTAGGTCAGCCCCCAACCTGTACGGGTACTTGGGATATTCCTCCCCAGGTGCAAGACCCTACACTTGTCTTTGTTGAACCTCATTAAGTTTCTCTCTGCTCAGCTTTTCAGCTTATCAAGGTCTTGCTGAACGGCAGCATAACCTTCAGGTGTATCAGCTACTCCCCCCAGTTCCATATCATCACCAAACATGCTAAGGGTCCATCCTACCCCTTCATCCAGGCCTTTGATAAAGTTGAATAAGGCTGGACCCAGTATTAATCCCTGGAGAATGCCACTGACTACAGGCCTCCAACTGGATTCCACTCTGCTGATCATGATGGTGTCTGAGCATTGCCATTCAACCAGTTCTTGATCCACCTCACTGTCCATTAATCTAAACCACATTTCCTTTGCTTAGCTATCAGGATGTCATGGGAGACAGTGTCAAAAGTCTTGCTGAAATTGAGTTAGACAACATCCACTGCCCTCCCCTTGTCTACATATCCTGCCATGACATCATAGGAGGCTATCAGATTGATCCAGTATAATTTCATCTTGGTGAATCCAATAATAAATTAAAACACATCTCTGCTCTCTGGTGACCAGCAATAGAACCTAAGTGAAGCTCATGAAGCTGTGTCAGGGAAGATTTAAGCTGGATATTAGGAAAAGGTTCTTCACCCAGAGGGTAGTTGGGCACTAGAACAGGCTCCCTAGGGAAGCAGTCACAGCACCAAGACTGACGGAGTTCAAGAAGCATTTGGGAAACACTCAGGAACATGGTGTGATTCTTAGAGTTGTCCTGTGCAGGACCAAGAGTTGGACTCAATGATCCTTGTGGGTCTCTTCCAACTCAGGATTTTTTATAAATCTATGATACTATGATTTTCAATTTCCATTTATAAATTGTATCATTTATGGTAGCTCTACTCAAAACAGACAAACAAACAAACAAACAAAACAACAAAAAAACCCCAACTTGCCACATCTAATTTGTGCTTGGGAATCCTGCAAGATCAAGAAAAAAAGTGGCAGAGAAGGGGCTATCTGAAGAGTCCCTAGAATGAATTAAAAAGCATTGATATATGCCACACTAAATATCAAGAACATTAGTTATTTATTAACAATATTTATTCAAGGCTTTGAGCTAATCAGAACATTGAGGTTATCACACTTTTTCAAAATTAAGGTTATGTCCTTGACAATAATCAATCTAAACCTTATGAAAAAGAAATCACTCTTACTCACATATAATATATACAAACCCTGTAAAAGGAATAGCCATTACATATAAATACCATCTGTTAGGATCACTTATTTGAAGTTCTTCACCTCCTTTTTCTCTCTCTTATGTACAAGCAAATGGGAATGACTTTAAAACATTATGAAAAGATGTGATGCAAAACACAGCTAGCTGCCTACATTGGATAGAAATGTCTTACATCTCAACGATTTCTAAAGTAGATTAGAAATATAATCTGCTACCTACAGTTTGCTTTCAAATGATTTAACATAGTATAATACAGAATCTTTCAAAAAATAAATGCATTAAAGAACTCTTCTTTTGATAAATGCTAAGCTATTTGAATAGAATTTAAGTGCAGAAGTAGTATAACAAAGTTGCCTGCTGGTGTGAAATTCCTTTAAGGTGGAGAAATTATCAGAAAAAATCTCATTTGAAATACATTATTGATAAAAAATATTTTGCCTAACTGCAAAGAAGAAGAGTTATTATTGTTTGTCAGTCTTGCTTTCCTTTATTTGTGCTGGTGAAAACTTGGAGAAATACCAGTAAAATCAGTGGACTTGAACTTGTATAAAACCTTGATATAAAACTGGGATGAGTAAGAACAATGTCTCCTGTGAAATATATAAAATTTATAATCCATGAAAAACTTATGCTTCAGTGATTACAGTTAATACATATTCTTGTGACAATGTGACAATTTGCAAAGACCATGAACTGGATATTTTATGTTCATATTTATTTCAAGCTTCATTTGTAGTAAAGGATCATTAAGATCAGAGAAGATTAAAAAAAAAGAGAGAGAGAGAGGGGAGACTACACAGTTTTACTCAAAAATTATCATTTAAGTTTTACTAACATATTTTGTGAAAGTGGATTGGATTCAGTGAAGTTTCATCAGGAAGGATCTTCACATCCAAAATAATATTTCTCTTTAAAGGAAAACAACAAATAACAGGACATGTAGGATTCATATTCAAGCCCCTTTCTCAGTGTGTTTTTAACACCTGATTGGTTATTTGGGGAAGTAGAGAGCTTTTTGTTTTCAAGCCTTTGTTCCAAAAAGGACATTCTATTTGGAATAGTCTCACTGTTATCTTATTAGCAGGGATGAGAGGAGAAGACAACTGTCAGAGTTGTCAGAAAATTATGTTCTTGTTAACTGTCTCGCCTTATAGAGGATTGTCTTGGGTTGAGCTGGCAAAATGCCAACTGCCCAAGTTCAGAGTTAGTTTCCTTCCTCCAGCCTAGAAAAGGGAGAAGGGAAAAAAAACTTTAAAGTAGGTTTATGCTTAAACTATCTGTATTTATACAGAAAAGAGAAAATTAGGAGAAAACTACAATATAACACACACTTACACAAGTTAGATATAACAAGAAATAACTTCCCACTCCCCAAGTAATACAAAGTCTATCACTCTAGATCCATAAGCACTCTAAAAGACACCCAGCAAGAAACAGAGTATAACAACAAAATGTCTCTACTTCCCTGAATTCAAACAAAATGCAAGTAGCAGCACTAGCAGGAGCAAGGCCTACTCCAGCAAGACAGCAGCAGCACTACGCCCTGCCTGTACTTCAGCCATGATGGAACTGACTAAAGCACCTCCTACTCCTGTATCATATCTTAGGTTTGCGTCATCTGGTATGAAATATCTCCTTGGTTACCCAGTCAGGTGAGAGCTGTCCCTCCCAATTCACGTAGATTCTCTGAGCCTGCTAATCTGAGGCCTAACTAAAACTACCACAAGGACGAATGCCGAAGTGGTGATGTTTTGCTGATAGTAAAGCACTGACTTTAGGTTAAATAGCTGTTCCTTATCATGATACAGTCAACATTCTCCTGGGCTTTGACATTGGCATATCTGTTTTAGCTTCATCTCACTAATTCTTTTATCTCATATGTAGATTTACTTTAAAGGAACAACTTTGTTCACAATGCCATACGTTTATATTGCCAGGAAATACTTATTCAAACACTGCCAGTTAGTACCCCCCAGAAAGTAAAGTGGAATATTGCCTAAACAATTATTATCTTAAATGTGAGAACATGAAAAGATCTTATTAATGTTTCTTGTAATTTGATCTATATTTTATAATTTTTAATTTTCTCGATAACAGACTTTAAATAGCAGATTTTACGATCCTGCTTATTGAATATATGTATATAAAATATTTGCCTCTTTAAAATCAGTGGAGGATTTCTGTGTCTGAAGAGTAACTGGAGTTTTAACAAAGGCTTATTTCTGTAATGAAGCAAGAGAGTTGTAAGATCTTTTAATTCTGTTCTAGGTAGTAGAAATTTTCATTACACATGTAAACATCTAGTCATTTTTAAGTATTATTAAAGTCTTGACCTGAACAGCAACTAACTGTGCTTTCTACAGGATTGCTGTGCCTTTTATGTAATATATTGTCTTTTAGCATTATGTTTGTTGTGTATCAACTTTAGTTCCTTATTGTTACAGTATTAAAAGTAATGGAAGAGCACCAGTTATAGATTCTAGAGCACATGTCAGTTCATAAATCTCTGTCATGTCCCTTTTCACTCAGGTTCCTCCATCAAGGGCACCACCACATATTTTAAAGATACATCTTTGGTAGATTCTCCACTAGGTATTTCTTAATGCATCAATTTAAAACCTCCTGCTACAAATTTGTTTAGGAAATAATCACATTAAGTTGTATTAAACCATCCTTTTTCTACAAGTAATGCAATAATTCCAATGCCAGATAAAACCACCTTATATACAGGTCTAGATACTTGCTTTAGAACAGCTATATGAAAGAAAGATATTTTCCTGTTTACAGTTCAAAAGTCTGTTCTGTCAAATTTCATATCTTTCTTTAAAACTTCAAGTTAATTTGCTATATGGCAAGACAATGGCATATTGATTTCCTAAAATTCATTCAGTCATTTGATAACGTTACTGGTCTGGGGTTGTGTGTAGACACTGTTAATCTTTTTAATGGAAACTATAAACTTGTTTCTTCTGATTATCCTGTGAAAGTTATGACCTGCAAGACCAGTTTCATTCATATGTGTTTATAGCTCCATGGGTTCCATACTGTAACATTGCAACATTTTTTTGAGATATCATACCACCTTAGCTCAAATCTTGTTTCTCTTAAATCAGTTTAATTAGCTGAATTACTGAAAGGTTTGCATTTCTGTATTTGACATAGTAAACAGCTAACTGAAAAGGTTTGACTTACCTTAGTAGACAAACAATAAACAGTTTGTTTTTACTCTGCTAATCATGGTATATTGATACATGGAATATAAATGACAGAAATATCAGACATAATTATCATCACTTTTCTGATATTAGTGACAGAATATGCTAATTTCCTAACTAGACTTTTATATTTTCTTATTGAAATTCCATTTCAATGTGGTAATGTACAAAAATTTGGGCTATAATATGCTGGTATGTGTTTCAAAAACTTCACTTGAAGTTTGACTTACTAGACCCCGGAAGAATTTGGTTATATTTCATCCTAAAAAAAATTGTTTGAAAAAAAAATCATTAAAAGTCAAAAGTTTGAGGGTATATCTGCCTTGATATATACCAAATGAGGGAGATATATCCAAAGTTAGTAATTTATGTGTAACAACTCTGAGGTAGAATGTTCTTCTGGCCTCCATCCTGTTCATTCAAGAGTGATATGAGCCAAATTACTTTATTAATTGAATCTCTAACTGAATCAATTCAAAATGCCCCAGGCGTGCAAACAGGGACAAGAGAGTAAAACGTGCTTAGTTAGGAAAACTTTCTAGTGAAAAACAAAGTTGTTGGTTAAATATAAAAATAATGCAAGAAGGAATATTATCCAGATAGCTCAGAAAAGAAGGAAAGCAAATTATTTACACAGCAAATGATCTACACACACAAGGCTTTTTTTGCTGTTCTGGAAACTGCATAGTTCCACTTTACATGACTCGGAGTTTCGTCAGAACTCTAATTTACTGATTTCAGTTGAAAGGAAATGTAAATTCTATGGCAACACCTTCACATCCATAAAAATTATTTTAATACTTTGAGTTCTTTTCAAATGTTATTTATTTGGTGAATCCAAAGTACATTTGGATATAAATTATAAAAAAAGAAAATACAGATTTTAGCATTTTAACCACATATTTACAGAGCTGGTGTTTATATCTTAATACTAAATTTTCCATATACCCTAAAGGCAGAAAGAGCAAACTAACCAAAACTGGTTTAGTAGGACACACAATGTAGTTTCTCATTTAAGATTTATGTAGCTAAGTTTAAGGTACTAACATTTCAATTGTTATTATTGCCAGCAACAAAGGGACTGAGATACATGGATTCTACATCATGCTGAAAATCTGCCTCTACTGTACAGCACATATTTTCCAGTTGAATAAATAAAGGAATTACTCTCTTTATTTCCCAACAGGCAGACATAATCTACATGCATTTACAACTGTTGACAGACACACAATCTTGCCTGGGAACTGAATTAGCCTTAGTGAGTCCTGCATGAAGTCCTGTCTTTCCTATGCTTTGAACTTTTCTTACTTACTCCAGTGTGATAACTATTTTACCCAGGATTGAATTTAATTATCATAACCATAACCAACAGCATGCAACCACTCCTTATTCTGGAGTTATAAATCCTGAAACTATCAGACTTCAATGTCACTGTCCAAGCTTGCTCGGTCGTGGCAGATGAACCTCAGGACTTAAATGGTGGGGCCAGTTCTGTGCATGCTGTGTCTCATCTAAAAAAAAAAAAAATCCACTGCGTAGGTTGGAAGGGCCCACCCATGTGGGTTCAGCCCTTCCCAAATCTTCATTCGTGAAGCCGAGCCACACACAAATCCTGAAACTCATTTAATGGCAAATTCTTTCTACTGCAAATTTTTAAAGTATATGCAGACTTTATAAGTGGGTCAGAAAAGTATCATCTTCTTTTTTCTTCCAAATTTGGGAATCCAGTTTTGAGTCAAAGAAAAATTAAAATTAAAGTATACACTCAAAATGTATCAAAGTAAGTCAAATATAGGAAGTCCATAATAGGAAGTTATATCAATTTCTTTTTGAGCACTTGAAATCAGTTTTCCTCCACAATGATGACTGTATGCACTAAAGTAATGCCAGTATAGACAGGATACACAGTAGAAAAAGGTGTTGGAGCAACCTTGTCATTTTAGATTTCTCAGGTAGTCTCTCCGATATGTTTATGGTGTGCTTTTTGAGAACAACAGATTTGGGCAGGTACCACAGTCCGACTATTTCCTAGAAAGCTGGGGAGTTATGTAATTTTTTTTTTTTTCCTGGTGGGTGCTATGAAAAAGACTATAACAGAACTGAAAATAAAGATAACTATTCAGAAACTTCCAATGTAGAAGAATGAAATGAAACAAGATCAGTAAAGGAGAATTGTTATCATGCAGTCAGTTTTGTGGACACGTTGACTGGTGACCCTGCCCAAGTGTGTGTCTTGAAAATCCATTTTCTATCGATTAGGTCAGTGCCTGTCTAGTAGTTGCAAGATTTGCTGAAGTATCTTAATAAGACTGGGAGTGAGAAAGACATCACGAATTGCTTGTGTTCATCCTTATCTCTACTGCAAAGAAGGACAAAACAGTGTACTGTCAATAGTGTTCTCTCCTCCATTCTCCTCATTCAAGTTTCTCCATGAGTGCAGTGAGATCAGCAGTAAACATATATATCAGTGATATGGGCTTCTGGGTCATAATACAGTAATACAGACACATTCATGGAGGTCAAATTCAAAATTAAAGAAACTAAAGAAGTCAGAGGGATAAGTTGGCTTATGAGTACTGCTTGTTCACGCAATGCCCTATTTCTCCAACATACAGGCATTCTCATCATGCCTTTGTTCTGCACAGCTATACCACCTGCCAGACAGTACTTTTTCCATCATATAAGTATAAACTTACTGTTATAATCTATCACTTGATCCACCAAACATATATTTTCATGTGGAAAATGACATTCCATTGTGGAATTCAGACTGCATACTTGCTCCTAGCAAATGAGCAACATGCCGGGAAATTAGGAAAACCTTGGGACCCCAGGCAACATCCCCAAAACAACTCATGTTCCTGTGTGACACACCTACACATCTTTTAAATACCTCAAGGGTTGATGTATCAACCACTTCCCTATACAGCCTGATCCAATGCCTGACAACACATTCCATTTAGAAATTATTAATATCTGATCTAAACCTCCCCTGGCACAGCTTTAGGCCATTTCCTCTCACCCTATCACTTGTTACTGGAAAAAAGAAACTGACTCCCACCTCCCTACTATCTCCTTTCAGGTATTTATAGAGAGTGATAAAGTCTCCCTGAGCTTTCTTTTCTCCAGACTAAATACCTCCAGCTCCCTCAGCTGCTCCTCATCAGATTTGTTCTCCAGATCCTTCACCAGTTCTAGACATGCAACAGCACCTCAATATCTTTCTTATACTGAGGGGCTAAAAACTGAACATGGGATTCAAGGTGCAGCCACACCACTGCAGAGTACAGCGGGACAATCACTCCCCTGGTCATGCTATTTTTGACAGAAACCAGGATGCTATTGGATATCTTGACCACCTGGCCACACTCCTTGCTGATGACCAATAACCTGCGTGAATTCAACTTTATACATCTTCTGATCAAGATTTTTTAATATTGATATATAGATTTTTTTTTTAATCTCTGAGTAAGTGATAGAAGAGAAATAAATTCTGCCAAGAGTTCGTACTAAGGTGTCTAACACAAATAGCTATATACATATACAGAACAATTGTTTTATGAGTACTCAGTAAATGGTAATATTATACTGTTCCTTGAAATTGTTGACTTTTTTCCCATCACCTGGCTAGATTCCATTAGCAGTCTTATAAGTCTAGCAAAGGTCTTTTTCCTACATTTGATAACACTCCTCCTTCAAAATGACTCTTAGAGAACAAAACCCATCTTCTGTCATTTCCAAACTTTTCTGTCTTCCAAACAGTTTTCAGGTGCACTCCACTTTGTTTGGCCTTCTTGTGTCTGCGGAAATAAAAGAACTAGTTGTTTGACAGAAACTTTTGATTCCATTTTAAATTTGAGACAGGTTTACAATGAAAACAATAAGCTTTATCTGGGTGAAGTTACGATCCCAACTCAAAAGTTTTTAGTTTCCAGAGTACTGACTTCCAAAAAGTCCCAAAATAAACCTGGAGGTTAACAGTTGATTGTTGACTAAAAATGAAATGTCTTAACATTTTCTAGGACTTTTCCCTCAACTCTATCTCTTTCCTTTCTAATTAAGCTGATGGAAAGGTGATGGACTTTATTTGAGTTTTGACTGACAATGGTTGTGAGAAAGCAAATAAAATGCCCTTTAAACATGTCAGGTTTAAAGAGCTGTCAGTATATCTAGGGGGAGACCCCTACACCGAGCTCAGTTGTGGACTGGCGGTCAGAAGAGCTCCGGCACAGCAGACATCAGAAGGCTTGATCAGAAGGCTCACAACTTAGGGAGTTTATTCAAGATAGGTTAACAGACAGTTCTCATAGCTCATAGTAGAAGTTAGTTCCTATTACATCAGTAGATCTAAATCTGACTCACTCTCACATCCTAGTAAATCTCTCTCTCACGCAGTAATGTCCACGCCTTCTAAGCACTCTCATATCCAACATGCCAACACATAACTGGTTAACCAATTCACCTTGCATACACCACAGCCTCTCATTGGTCACAAGACACCACACATACTCCAGGTAGCTCTGTTCTCTTTAAGGCAGAACTCCAAAACATCTTTCCTTAAGGGATGCACTTACACTTACCCCTACAAGTGTAGTCTACTGCTTTCTCAGTAAATCAATTTACAAAAAAAATCATCTAACTCCTCCCCTCCTGGACAACAGAGCTGCCATTGAGCTTAACTAAATATTTTAGGCATCCTTTAATTTTAAAATTACATACTCAAAAATGAATTAACTGTGTAAAATTTATCATAAAAATCTCAGTAAGATACTTGGGTTTTTATAGATATCATACATAATAGGTTTATATCCATATGTCCTATCTTCTTGAAGTTGCTGTGAAAAAGATTTCTCAGACAAATCTTTGATAAGAAATTCAGAGTTCTCAGTGCTCTTTAAGAGAAATTAAAATGTATCCATTAGTTCAGACTTTGTAAACCTTAATCAGGGATCTATGTGCTTGAGGAAAACAACCTGAGTTAATGAAACTAAAGTGTGAACAAGCAATTTCAAAGGAAAGAAGTGTACTCTACCATAATTTTTCTGTCACAGAATCATTTAGATTGGCAAAGACCTCCAAGATCATCAAGTCCAAACTTTGACTGATCACCACCTTGTCAACTAGACCATAGCACTGATTGCCAAATCCAATTGTTTCTTGAATACCTCCAGGGATGGTGACTCCACCACCTACCTGGGCAGCCTATTCCAATGTCTAATCACTCTTTGAGTGAAGAAGTTCTTCCTGATGTCCAATCTGAACCTCTCCCGGAGCAGCTTTAGTCTATGTACTCTTGTCCTTGTTGCCTGGGAGAAGAGGCACCTGGCTGTAGCCTCCTTTGAGGGAGTTGTAGAGAGTGATACAGTCACTTCTGAACCTCCTCTTCTCCAGGCTTAACATTTTGAACTCCCTCAGCCACTCCTTAAAGACTTGTGTTCCAGATGCTTCACCAGCTTGGCTGTTCTCTGAGGAAGCTCCAGCACCTCAATGTCTGTCTCGGAGTCTATGCAGTTCAGTGTTAAAAGCTTATTGTGAGCTACTGAGTAGTATACTGTACTACATGATCCAGTATAGATGTGAGTCATCTCAAAGCAAGGTAAAGAGCTTTTGAAAGCTTTTCCTAATTAATGCAACAGACTACCTTTGGGAAAAATATAAAGGTTGATATGGATACAACAGAAAAGAGAACATGGAAAATATTTCAAAATAAGCTACTTTTAAAATTTTATGTATTTTATAAATAAATTTTGTAGTGTTTTATAAATCTTATTTTTTAATTTTTTTTCAAGCTCTCATTTCATTTTTATTAAAGAAACATTTTTACTGGTTTAAATTCAATAAGAAAAAAATTTTTACTATAAACCTATAAAACCACAGTTAAGTGATTTGTCTGTCTGTCACAGTGATGAAACAAATACAGCACAATTATTGCTCTGAGTCACCTCTAGCTGGATTTCTGTGTTGGGTTTAATGGTCCATAATGTAAACATCATGTCATTATTAATCTCCAGAGTTTGAAGTTGACGTTTTCACATTCTATGATACACCACATTTAAACATTGCTACTTAAAAGTGATTTATTCTTCATTTCCCTCCTGAAACCAAGAGTTATTACATGATGATACAACTAGGCTTAGATATATGGGGAGGATCGACTCATGTTGCCCACATCTGTCTGATCTGCACCACTACAGGAAGATTCTTTTACTCACCAAACAGCACCCAAATTGCTGCAATTCCAAAGCCAGGGTAAGAACATAATTGGCATGAATTTCTTGTAATATATTTTATCAATCTTTTAGTATGTGACTATTTGACAACTCTTAGTGGCACAACAGAGCTTTTCTTGCAGCAGAGGTACAGACATCTGGGTATGGGTGGAGAGAGTCTGCTCATATCCAAGGGTGAGCGTATGCATCAGAACTGTACAATTTATAAATCCAAGACTAATGACACTTAAAAATAGTATTGCTCTTAATTTTATTTTTTATTAATACATATATATTTCTATTAAGAGTTTGTTTAATATATCCAGGAATAGACAGGATGTTTAGATTAGTAAATCAAAGATATAAAGAAAAAATAGAATCATGAACCAGAACAACCCCACCATACACTTCCAACCCTGAGTTGTGATTTAACCTGTTTAGGCCTTTGGGGAGTAGACAAATATGGTTCAAGGAGGCATAATTGGAATGGAGTTACACTGAATCAAGTAGTACATAGTGGCATTTCTGAACCACATATTTTGAGATATGTTTCTCAAATTTCCAAATAATTTCTCCTGCCAACCTGTAAACAGTCACTACAAGAAACTATGTGGCTGGGTTTTGAAAATTAATTTCTCAGACCAGTACAAAGTGTTGCTCCTCTTGTACAAGAATAGAGAGATGTTTAAGCAGCTCATATGTTTGGAAACTACAGAGTGCCAGGGCAGGTGTCCAAGCACTGGAACTACATCAGCTGGACAATTAAATTGTGAGACCGGTCCCTGCCAGGCACTTGGGCAGCTCAAGTACCTGTCCTGCATTCAAAGGCTTGACATTAGTAATCAACCTGGAAGCAGTCACCTCCTTTAAAAAGACACGACTTTACACTTTTCAGGTTGCTGATCTTTGTTAGATCACAAAAAGTCTTCCTAGTGTAGAGAAACACCTTATTTCCCTTATTTTTGTTTTCTTACTTGAAAATCAAGTCTAAGCTTTTTTCCATCCCAATAATTGCTTTCTTATCTATACCTTCTGCTGCATTTAAAGAGAGTACTAATGTACACTTGTAATGCTGATGTTACTCAGCTCAAGGAATAAATGAGGAATTAACTCATAAAGATATAGTATTGCACATAATGCAGAAGATAGACAGTCAGTAAAAAATATCATTCATACAGCCATCTATTTATCTTTAAAAAATTCTATTCTGAAATTTCAAAAGGGAATTTCTATCGTTCTATTGCTCTTTTGTTTATTAAGGGTGGTAAGAAGAGAAAGAACAGTTATGTCCATTTAGAGTTCCTATGATTTCTTATCTATACTAATAAAGCATATATTAATTAATGAGAGAAGGAGGGAATTAATCATCTTGTGTTTAAATGCACAGGGTTCCTTTCTTCATCATGATTACAGGAGATAAATATTTTACAATGTTTCATCGGCAAAACTAATAAAGTTTCCTAGACAATGTGATATAAAAATAAATGTCTTTACTTCAAAAGAATAAAAGCTTGGATGCTTTCAATTTCAGTATGTCTATGCATCACTCTTGGAGGTGATTTACTAATAAAATTCGACAAAGAAAAACCACTTATAAAAAGAAATGAAAAATCAAATTAAATCAAATCTTCTGTGTACTCCTTTGACAATCAGAATGTTCTGAAAAAGGTATCACTGAGCAGATAAAGTTTCAAAGCTCAAATGAAACCTCAGAGGCACAACTGAGAACAAACCCAGAGATTTTTAATAACATTTCAGAAAGATTGGTGTCTGTGACACTTTAGTTTTAAAGATGCAATTCATGCCAGATAAAATATAAGTTTTATAAAAAATGTCTGCTTCACCACTCTTATAAAAAGTGCTTTTTCCTTCCTTGGCTCTTCTCATATAAAAAAAAGTATGTATGAGAAATTATAGTATTGCACAGAGACCCAAAAATCATTATGAGCCTTGTTTGAAGCTTTGTGTGCTATACCTTACAGAAGAGAAACATGGACATCCACTTTTTTCTTAATGGAACACTTATTAAATTACTTGAGGGATGAATGGTTCAGAGAAGCAGCAATGGGAGGCAGAGGCTGCCTCATTTACCGCCACTTGTCTCTATCTGCAGTAGCTCCTGCTGATGAATCCCGAAGGCTCTCAGGGTGTCTGTAATGGTTTGACCCATGGCTTCCTCAGTAACCATTGTATCTAAGGAAGTTACAAGTATTCCACACGTGTCTTCCACGTAGCAGTGGGGGAGTGTTGTTGTCTTCCTTTCCTTGGCTGAGGAGCTGGAGGGAGGTGGTGGAAGTCTGGTCCCTCCGGTGCCTGGTGTTTTCTCCTGTCCTGGGTGAGATTGTTTCATTCTTGTTCCCCTTCCTTGAGGTTTTTAATTGTGTTTCTTTTGATTCATTCGGTTTCTTTGGGTTGGGTTGGTGTCTTCCCTATTCTCCGGCTAATCAATCCCCTTTTCTCCCTTCCCCTCTCCCCTGGGGGGTGAGATCCTACGTATTGTGTATACAGTGTGGTTTGTAAATGTTAGTAAATATAATTTATTCTTTTTATTCAGTTCAGTTTCTTTAGAGTACGTTTCTTTTCAGTTTTTTTTTTCCTTTCCTTTGCTGGGAAGGTTCTGGGAGGGGGAAGGGGGGGGCCAGTCCAGGGTTGGCAACAGCTAGGCCAAACCTGCGACAGTGTCATACAAACCTAGTCTGTGCTCTTTCCAACAACACCCTGGGCATTGTTTCTCTGCAGTTTGGAATATTTGTGCGTTCCCCCATAAGTCTCTTCATCTTTCTGGAGTAACAGGTTCGACATGGGAACTTGGTTTACATCTAAGTCTAGGATTTCTACAACCACACTTACGAAGAGGGGATATGTCAACTACAGGTGCCATCCTACCTTTGCATGTTATGCCATTCCTGTAGAAGCCACATGCTAATGTATTATTAGCATTTCAAAAATATGGAGAATGTGAAAGTGTGTAAAACAAATGTGGAATACATAGATATGTACATGGACCACAATTTCTTCATCATCAACAATAAAAAAAGGGCAGAACTGGAATATATTAGATCTGTAAGAGGGAGTGTATCCTAATACAACAGACAGCCTAAAGACCAATGGAGTAGTCATGAAAGAGCTGCATAATTCTTCTTACTTAGTAAGGAATTAGCCTACATTGACTGTTTTATAATAAACCTACTAAAACATTAGGGATGCTAATTTACTGTAAAAATGTACTGAAAAATATGTAATTTCTTTTCATACACTGCAATGTGTATGCAAACAGGTTATATCATCTGTCTTATAAGGCAGGTAGGGTTCTTTGCAATTCGTAAATATATAATTCAACATAGCCGTGGAATACTTTTTAAAATTTTTTTTCTTCAATTGCAATTCACAGGAAAAATATTGTGAACCTTTGAATACTAAAGGGAAATGGGTGAGTAAAAAAATAAATTGCACTAGGCAGCTTAATCGAGATCGGGATGATTGGAAGTAGACATATGCCTGCGAGCTAATCACACTAACTCTTCTTATAGTTAATTAAGAGAAATTGGCACTTCCAAAGGAAGATTTATATCTTCCTGAAATAAGGATTTAAACAAGGCCAAATGAACTACCTTTTGAGCTGCCTTTATTCCCTCATTGATTTTAAAGGGGTCCTAAGATGATTATGTGTAGACTGAGATGACTAAAGTTTAGACACCCAACAAGTAAAGAGACAAAAGTCACATTTTCACAATTATTTCAGTGAATGTAGATGTGCTGTACTAAACTTTTAAAAAATACACACAATGTATTTAGTATCTGTTGTGATAACTTCTCTGGGGAAATGAAGTAAATTCAGTTCTGAATAGATCACAAAGGCAACCTAAAATATTAGTAAGCAGTGAACAAAAATTGTCAGACCCACAGGAAAAATGAGAAATGTTGCTTTACAAATAGTGAACAGGAGATTCAAAATCTGATTCACATTTACAGATTCTCCTGAGGGTGAATTTAAGAAGGCTGTTATCTTGAGATACATATGTATGCGTGTGTACATATATATATATGTAATTAGATAGATGAATCATGAAACTATTCTTAAGCAAGTAGAACATGAACTCTAGCAACAAAAAATAAAAGCATAATATTTTATACACCATATTTTATCCTACACAGTTTAGACCTCATGGATCTTTAAATTTCCTTTATTTAAATGAATGCAGCAGTGAGCATCAGATGCATTCTCATAGTAATACAGGGAGCATGAGCAGTGCAAGGATGCAATTCACCCAAGCTCTGCATTTTCTCACACCCTGAATTCTCAGTACAATTCAGAACTCATATTTATTCAATAGTTTCCAATTGTGGCTTCAGATCTGTTCCAATCACTTACTTCTTTGAACCTGCACCTGCAATTTAGTCTATGACCTTAAGTCTGAAATTATTCATACAAAACCAACAAAATTAGTCATATGCATACATTTTTTTTTTCAATGAAAAGAATTACACAGAAGAATGTAAAGTTAGAAGTGGAAAAGATATTAGGAGATTATTTTTGTCTGTTCAGTAGAAATTAGACTTTGAAATTACATCCACAAGAATACAATGTACATAAATGCTGTTTTAAAATAAGAACATTTAAAGACACAATTCAAATTAGACATATATTTTCAGACTTTCATGAGCTGAATTGGAATTAATCAGCCTTCAGATGGACACTAGATTTCTATGAAAACCAAAGGAAAGTCTAAAAATGCACCTAAATTTTTAACATATATTTTAAAAATGGATTATAGAACATAACTAAAAAAAACAAGCATAATGAGTCTTGAAAATTTTTCTAAAAAATAAGTCGATTTATCTTGACACAACCATTCAAAAGAGGAGTTAGAGGAAAGGCGAATAATAGATTGCTGAAATTAAGCCTATTTAAAGAGAATTGAAAAAATTCCTTTTATTCAGTGTCCTTATGTACTCTCACTAGAAAACAAGACATTGATCTCTGTAGACTTCAGAGTTAATTATGTTCAGATAGCTCAGATGTTTCATCTAGATTTGTTCAGACAATATAATGCCTAAGAGGTACCTAGGACACATACCAGACGGTATAGAAATCTCACCAAAGTTCAGGTGTCTACAGTGGGATTTAGTTCATGATAAAGGCAACCAATTTATTTATATAGAAGCATCTATACCTTTGCAAAGTACATGTGAACCTACACAGAACTAGCAGATGCAGCGCAAGACCCATGGAATGTTGAACCTTGTTGAAGAGTTAGATGGAAACCAGGAGCTGTAGGACACTGCAAATGGCATTTTCTGCTTTTGAATTGACAACTGAATTGAACTTTGAATCAAAAGTCTGTCATGCCCTAGAATAGATATTCAGCTCTTCTTCACCAGAGATATGATTCAATTTCCTTAAAATAAACATTCAGTTGGTTGAGGTAGAGTTAATTTTCTCCACAGTGGCTACTATAGGGCTGTTTTGGATTTTTGCTAAACGCAGGGTTGATAAAGTAGAGGTGTTTTTGTTATTGATGGGCAGTGCTTACACAGAGCCCAAGCCTTTTCTGCTCCTTTTACTGCCACTCCGGCAAGGAAGTAAAAGGTGCATGGGAAGCTGGGAGGAGACACAGCCATGATAGATGGCCCAAACTGATCAATGAGATATTCCATATTTTGTGACATCATGCTCAGTATATAAAGTGGGAGGGAAGAAGGAGAAAGGAATGTTCAGAATGATGGTGTTCGTCCTCCCAAGTCACCATTATGTGTGATGGAGCCCTGTTCTCCTGGGGATGGCTGAACACCCACCTGCCTGTGGGAAGCAGTGAATTAACTTCTTGTTTTGCTTTGCTTGTGTGCACAGCTTTTGTTTTCCCTACTGAACTGTTTTTGCCTCTTCTCATGAATATTTTAGCTTTAACCCTTCTGGTCCTGCTGGTAGTGAGCGAGTTGTTGTGTGGAGCTGGGTTGTTGTCTTTTGTGACACCATAACATTAGTGCCATTTCTATTTAACATTCCTAGAGGCTTTTGGTCTCCTATGTTCTCTTTGTTACATCTGCGAGCCCTATGTGAGCATCTCAGAAAACTCACAGCACCTCAAGAAGCACTAAATAACTCCTTTAAAATGGAATCATAGCATCATAGAATCATAGAATCATAGAATCGATTGGGTTGGAAAAGACCTCTGAGATCATCAAGTCCAACCCTTGGTCCAACTCCAGTCCATTTACTAGATCATGGCACTCAGTGCCATGTCCAATCTCAGTTTAGAAACCTCCAGGGATGGTGAATCCACCACCTCTCTGGCAGCCCATTCCAATGCCTGATCTCTCTCTCTGGAAATAATTTTTTTTCTGATCTCCAACTTAATTTACCCCTGGCAGAGCTTGAGCCCATTCCCCCTTGTCCTGTTGCTGAGTGCCTGGGAGAAGAGACCAACCCCCAGCTGGCTAGAACTTCCCTTCAGGAAATTGTAGACAGTGATGAGGTCACCTCTAATCCTCCTCTTCTCCAGGCTAAACAACCCCAGCTCCCTCAGCCTCTCCCCATAGCACTTGTGCTCCAGTCCCTTCACCAGCCTTGTTGCTCTTCTCTGGACCCGCTCCAGCACTTCAATATCTTTCCTGAATTGAGTGGCCCAGAACTGAACACAGTACTCAAGGTGTGGCCTCACCAATGCAGAGTACAGGGGAAGGATCACTGCCCTGGTCCTGCTCGTCATGCTATTTTTGATGCAGGCCGGGGTCCCACTGGCCTCCTTGGCCACCTGGGCACACTGTTGGCTCATGTTGAGCTTCCTCTCAATTAGTACTCCAATGTCCCTTTCTGCCTGGCTGCTCTCCAGCCACTCTGTGCCCAGCCTGTAGCGCTGCAGGGGATTGCTGTGGCCAAAGTGCAGGACCCGGCACTTGGCCTTATTGAACTTCATCCCATTGGAATCAGCCCATCTCTCAAGTCTATCCAGATCCCTCTGCAGAGCCCTCCTGCCTTCCAGCAGGTCGACAGTCCCTCCCAACTTGGTGTCATCAGCAAATTTGCTGATGATGGACTCAATCCCCTCATCTAAATCATCAATAAAGATGTTAAATAGGACTGGACCCAACACAGACCCCTGGGGAACCAGCTGGATGTGACTTCGTTCACCAGCACTCTCTGGGCCTGGCCCTCCAGCCATCTCCTAACCCAGCAGAGGATACAATTGTCCAAGCCATGGGTTACCAGCTTTTCCAGGAGTATATTATGGGAGACAGTATCAAAGGCCTTGCTGAAGTCTAGACACACCAAACACACAGCCTTCCCCTCATCCACCAGGTGGGTCACCTGATCGTAAAAAGAGATCAGGTTGGTCAAACAGGATCTGCCCCTCCTAAACCCATGCTGGCTGGATCTAATCCCTTGTCCACCCTGAAGGTGCTGTGTGATTGCACTCAGGATGAACTGCTCCATAACCCTGCCAGGCACAGAGGTCAGGCTGACAGGCCTGTAGTTGCCCAGGTCAGCTTTGCAGCCCTTTTTGTGGATTGGGGGGACATTTGCCAACCTCCAGTCATCTAGGACCTCCCCAGAGAGCCAGGACTGTTGGAAGATGATGGAGAGTGGCTTGGCAAGCTCTTCTGCCAGCTCCCTCATCACCCTGGGATGGATCCCATCTGGTCCCATAGACTTGTTAGGAACCAGCTGGCTCAGTAAGTCAGTAACTATATCCTCCTGGAATACATGCAGGCTATTCAGCTCCCTCTCCCTGTCTACCAGCTCCAGAGGCCAGTTGTCTTGAGGGCCACCTGTCCTACTGGTAAAACCTGAGTCAAAGTAGGTGTTAAGTACCTCAGCCTTCTCCTCATCTTTGTTAACTATATTTCCCTCCAAGTCCAACAGAGAATGAAGGTTTTCCTTGCCCCTCCATTTGTTATTAATGTATTTATAGAAGGACTTTTTGTTATCCCTAACGGAATTAGCCAAATGCACTTAGATATAATAAATACTTCGAAAATTTTGGTTTTGCTCACGCTTGTCATTAATTCTTGAGTTTCCTGAACATGATTTATAGCCAGAACCACACATGAGACAGTTCTAATAAAATTCAAATTCTTAATCTTTAAGGATTGTGTTTTACTAGCATGCATGTAGGTACGCTCTGAAAAAAAAGTTAAAGTCTTGTAAGATAAACTGAAGATTAAGTTTGAAACACATTGTGACACTAATCAGACACCAGCAGAAAGTTTGGACTTCAGTCCTCTTCTATCAAAAGCTTCACATATATACTTCAAAAATAACTTTTTCTTTACATCCTAGTAAAACAAATGCATGTTTATTTCAATACTTTATTGTGACTTTCTGAGCATAACTGTCAAAAATTTGGGGAACACAAAAATTTTGAGAACACAAAAACTTTAGTATAAATGTGTGGGGAAAGATAGGGGAACATACAGACTTAATAACATCTGAAATAAACATCTGCCTTTATTACTGCATTATTTTTCCCCTTTCTTTTTAAGGAAGAAAAGTGTTTAAGGAAAATACGTGCATTTTAGCTGTGCAAAATATAAGAATATTTTAGCAAGCAGTTTTGAGAAAATGCATGCCTATACCAAGCCATCATCAAACTTGTCAAAAATATTTTTATAAATGTCTAAATAACCTACAAAGCAGCATAAATAACCTACAAAAAAGCATTTTTTTAACCATAGAAAGATTGTTTTCTGCACTGCATGCTTTAGAAGTTTGGGGGTTTGAGTTTTGTTTAAAAAACTGAGCAATAAAACACATGCTCCTAGTAATTACTGGCTGAAGAGATAAAGGTATTGCATCTCCATTCTATTTTCTTTCTATAAATCACAAACTTGCCATTTTATGGGAATACTTGAGCTTCTTGACATTAAGCAAGACAATTTTAAGGTTAATATTATACTGCCTCTGAATTAATTTGGTTTAAGAAGTTTGCAAATACATTTAACATGTTTGTATTCTCTATACTTTCTCCTCCCTCCCCATCTGACTCAATGGCAACTAGTTGTAGTCAAGGAAAGAAAAAACATGTAAGATTAAAAGTTATGTTTCATTATTTTTCTTTCTAAAATAAGATTAACTATCAATAAAGGTGTGAGAAATACACAAAGATGCTGTAAACCCTTTTAAACAAATATCCATTATTTATATGAGCAATCCTCAAAGTAATTTGTGTGTACAAGGCGAGCTAAGTGAATACCAAGGACCACATAAAATTTATTTGCCAATTAAATGGTACACATATATGTGATATATGACAGTATTCTATGGAAAATTTTACTTTGCAGATTTATTAATACTACAAATGGATTATAATTATACTTTCCATTATTCTGAACTCTTTAATACCATTAAGTAGAAAAAGACTGCTTCAGAATCACAAGAGCTGCAAAGGTTTATGAGAAGGAAGCATCCAAAAGATAAATGCTGACACTTTGAAAGGGAAATTCATTCTATGATAACCAGGTGTTTAAGATAAGCAGAATGAGTAGTTCTCCAGCTTTTTGTCTTTATTATCTTGAAGAGATCACTAGCATAGGCTAGTTTTCTCACTTCCAATTTGCTAATGTTATTGTAATGAATCCTAGCCTTCAGGTAGAAAATATAAGATTTTTCTCAAGCATTTGAGAAATAAACTTTAAAAAGCATGCTAAAATGTCACTGTTTGCAATCTGTAGCAGCCATTCCTTTTGCACTTTTTCACAAAAAGTACTCCCTCATTTGTTCTAACATAAAAATAACTTTGAATTCTGGACCTGAAGGACAATGGACAACTACTAAGAAAGACAAGCGTTTTTAGAAATGAGGACTATATTACTTGATTGTGACAAGTTCCTCACTGAAGTCTCCTTTCCTTCACTTTGTACAGAGTCTTTCTAAGTTTTCCTAAAGCACTGTCATTTCTGCCACTGAATATATTTCAGCTGACAGCTCATACAAAGATTGTTGCCAAGCTAGTACTTAAATAATGCATTAAAGACATCTTTTCTATGATACTGAAAATTGTTTGAACTTTGCCTGATTGCCCTTTTTCAAAGTGTGTTTCCTTCGCAGTTTAAAAATGCTCAAACTCAATAGTCTTTTCTCTTTAATGTGCGCAACTGTCACAGCTGCAATAAAATTGACTCCGGTTTAGTGGTGTAAAGACAATTGGCCCTATGAGTTCAGCTATTTCTAGACTTGTATTGCAACATCATTTCTTCTAACTGAAATTTTTCTGAATTTATTTTTAACTCAGTGTGCTGGTTTGAAGGTGAACCAGCAGGGGAAAGGAACTCACCACGAGAGAGATTATAAGTCAGAGCTAAAATTTAATAATAATATTACAATAACAACACTGACACACAAGGGAAATTGCTTTCAACTCACAATACCCCAGCAGTATAGCCCAGTGTCCTGGGGCACAAACCCAAGGGGGTTTGTTTGCCCTTGTGCTGAGACCCCTGTGGTTCCCCCAAGTCCAGAGCAAAAGGAAAAGAAAAACCTATTGGTGCAGGCGAGGGCTGTGGTCTGGGCGAGAGCGGTGATCTCCTCCTGTCAAGGTCCTGCTGCTGCTCTGGATCCGACAAGAGGTTCCTGAGGTCTTCTTACCCACCACTTATGTACCCTCAGGGAGCTCTCAGTCCCTCCCCCTGGGCGGGGACTCACACAATGGGTGATTAACTCTGGGAGCCAGGGGTTGTTGAGCTGTTGATGGCCCATTAGCAGCTCCGCCCCCCTCAGGCTGGGTGTGAAGTGATAATGGCTCCCTGGGCAGCTGCTGCTAATGGCCCATTGACCTTGGGGAATGAATAGAGGGGGTAGAATACACAGCTTTGATCACCCCCACACAGGGTTAGCTGGTCCCTCCTGCTGAACTAGGACACTCAGCCAGTAACTTTCAAGTTGTTTGAGTATAGAGTGTAAGCTATCTAGCAAGATGGAAGTTCTTTTTTCCATGTTCTTACAGTGTTGGCTTGAAAGGCCTGGTTACGAAGCCACAATACAAAATAGGACTGACTATTCTTCTCATTTGATTAAAACAGTCTGAATGGAAAAATATGAAAATAAAAAAAATACTGGGTGTCAGAGGGACTAGCTAAACACTGGCACCTCCATTAAGTTTTGTAAGAATAGAATAAATTTACAATATCAAGAAAAATATTTCAGAATTGCTAAAGCTGTATCTGATCCTTTCCTTTTTAGCCAGGTTCAGGAATCACATGGAAAAGAGTTTTGTCATTTATGTAGAACAATGGTAATCCTCCCAAGGAAATCTATGGCCTATTAAGCTTAGCATCCTTTGTACATGAAGCCCACTGGCACACATCCATATTTGATTTTGGCCATATGGATCCTAAATCCTCACAGCATCCATCATTTCTAGGTCTCAGACTGCCTTGCCTTACTCTGTCCTTCCCTTTTCTTGGTCCTGAATAGAAATGCTGGTAGCCTGCATGACAGAAAGATGACTGCCCATGCACTGCTCTTGTCTCTCTCCTGCACCAGTAACTTGTTGGCCCTTCAGCTTTACAAAAAGACAGCTATGACCAGTCAGGCTTGTCCCAGGACAGCAAAATTACCGCATGGCACACTTACATTCTTTCCCAAACAAGCTTTGTCCTTTCCTCTTCCAGATTAACCCGATAATCTGCCACAGGCTGGTTTACCTTCCCCTCAACCTCATTGCCATATTTGTCCGTGTCTCTGTAAATTCACTTTCCAGGAAGGCACAGGGATCCTAAACAGTCTTAGGACTAGAATACTGATATGTTCATCAGGTGATTGAAAAATAGAAGCACAGAGAAGACATTTTAGTAAGGGAATACTATTTGTCACATGGTTGGGACACTCCTTTATGTTTCATCAAATTTTTCATCCTTGTTTGAAAAAACAGACCAAGATCCACTGTTAGTAAGCAAAGCTCCCTGTTCTTTAAATCCTTGTTATAGGCTATAATTATTTCTTCACTCCCATCTTTTTTCCTGGATGCATCTTACTATTAAATAAGTATACATTGTAAAATTTAAATATAAAATTAATCAAATTTAGTAACCCCAAATTTCACTGTTAAGATTTGTATTGAGCTAATTTCCAGGACTAGCTGAGCCATAACTGCCAAAGAAGGTATGTTGTGCTTTCTTTCCTCTTTCCCATCTCATTTCTGTCTTCCTCTTTTTCTATTCTTCCTTCTCTTTCTCTGCTCCCAGGAGCACTTTGCTTGATATTCTTCAGGTTGACTCAGATTATTAAACTCATCAATTCCTCAAACAACATAGAGGCTATATATATATATATTAGTAAACTGAAGCAAGATAGGGTTTGTGCAGCCCAGCTGGCATGATTTGTCAACTTCCATATTACTGAACACTCGTATTAGCCAAAACAAGGGGATGCCTCTAAGCCACTTTTATGAAATAGTCCCTGTCTAATCATCCTTACTAACTCTCAAATTAGGCCTAAGAAATGTTTGTGTAGTTCCAGCTCACATCACTCAAACCCATGCCAGGGATCTTGCTAACAAATTAACAGTATGGGAAATCCAATTTCTTATTTTGTCCAATTTAGTGTTGCAGGTATATTCCATTTATCCCTAGTTTGTCTGATTGTAGAGTTTGGTAGCTTGGCCAATATCTAACAGAGAATCAAATAAGAACAAATGTTATAAATAAAGCTCAGTTTGGACAAACAGAAAAATTTTAACTGATTCAGAAGATATCTGGATGATGCATTCTTTCAGACATGTGTTTTGGTATTGTTTTCCAGAAACCTGCTACCTTAGACTTAACGTATTACAATGCACAGTTTTCATGTATGGGCTTGTACATTGTGTTATGAAGTTATATGACATTACCTGTAATGGTTGTTTGCTGGGTCTCTATACTGTAGCTCTATCACTTAGATTCTCTTTGTGGATATTCCTCAAAACTACAAGGTTTAAAACACTTCCAAAAGTAACCTTGTTCCAAAATTGTTGTCTGACCAGTCAAAATGTAGCTAATATTTGTTTGACCAGCCTTTGGAGCAGACTTAAAGCTTGCCTCCCAAACCTATTAAGGAGCCAAAAGAGATTTTTGTCAGAATAATTGTTTTAATGGTGCTGGAATATCTTGGTGTCATATAGCAAACGTGTCTGAACACTGTGACTACAGACCTGGAGAGAAGCTTATAGTTTTAAAATATAAAAACAAGTAGAGTATAATGTTTTTCTTTGAAAAAAGTATTTCATCATAAAGAGGACAATTCACATGAATTGAAGAGATTTAATGACCTTTGCAAAATGACAAATATTATCTAAGGTATTAGGCTAAATAAATATTTTCTTTTCTCAAACAAAAAGTTATTACATAATCACTTGCTTTCTAGACTTGTAATATGAAACTATGGTTATATTACAAAAAAACTCAAACAAACCAAACCAAAACAAAATGAAACAGAAACCCAAACTGGAAACAAAAACCTACCCAAAAAAAAACAGAAAACAACTTGGATCTAAGCCCAGCATAATTTAATTTATAATTGGGAAAATTTTTTAGAGGTTAAACTCAGCTTTTCAATTATGTTCTACTGCATTTTGAATATTTTTTTTCTAATTGGACATGGGGTTTTAGCACAATTCTTTGATACTTTTTCAATGTGAAAAATACTATAAATACCATTACATATGCAGAACTGGATATTTTATATTCTGTATTTGCCATGTTATTTTAGAGTTGAAAACCTCTATAAAATTAATTTTAGCTTTGGAAATACTGGGAGATGTTGGCATTCATTATTCATCAAATTTAAGAAAACAACAGAAGAAATCCTGAACAACTTCATAGAAACAACACTTGAAAGCAATATGTTTACATACAAACTAGTAAATGTGAGGAAAAGCCAGAAACAAACTTCAAGTATTAAGGTCTGTTTGTGAGGGTTTGTATAAAGTCTTGAAGCACCATTAAAGAGTCATGGAAATGGCTTTCAAATGGGCAGTGATTAAGAAAAATGGAAAAGTAAACACTAAATTCTGGGTGGATAAGATTCATCTCCCTTACCAGGTACCTGAAATTTAAATCCTGTATTCAGCTGCTTGTCTAGATTCCCTCAAGATTGAGGCAACAAATGGTGGCTTTCAGATGCAAATTTAAAAATTTATCCTGCCCTAAAATCCCTCAATGACCTTTGAGATGAAGCACCTTATGGAGGTGTTGGCTTCCCTCTACTGACTGTAGAGGAAACATCGACTGCCAGGTGACATTATAACTGACATACTTTTATCAATAGGTTAGGATTCTTCTACTGAACTTTACAATATACATACCTACATCTCAACTAGTTATCACAGAGTTTTGTTAGTCATGAAGATAGAAAAACGCTTCTGGAGTTCTTTCATTTAGTCTATCTTAAGTGGTTTACCTTAGATTTAAATAAATAATCAAGTATCTGTAATAAATTGTAGGCATTCTTAGAAATGCTTATTTCTCTTCATTGTCCATAAAGAAGGAGAAATGGCAAGTTAAATATAGGCATTCACATTTCAGAAAGCTAAATTTTTTGTTACGGGTTCTTCAAAAGCTTCTCAAGCAGAAGCAGTTTCATGCTGATGGGGTACATTGGAAGTTTGCTATACATCAAGAGAAATATTACTATGATTCATCTTTAAAAGAAATCTAGTTACCCACAAAGGACATATCCATTTTTATCCACTCCAACTTCTTTCTGATACAAAAGGAAAATTCTCTGGGATTTAGATATGACAGCATAAAAGACAGATGTCAACTTGTCCTAGTTTAGCAGATGGGACCAGTTAACACTGTGTGTGAGTGATCAAAGCTGTGTATTCTACCCCCTCTATTCATTTTCCAAGGACAATGGATCATTAGCAGCAGCTGCCCAGGGCGTCATTAGCACCTTCACACCCAGCCTGGGGGGCCGTGGCTGCTAATGGGCCATCAACAGTTCAACAATATCCCATGACTCCCAGAGTCAATCACCCATTGTGTGAGTCCCCACGCAAGGGGGGGGACTGGGTGCTCCCTGAGGGTACATAAGTGGTGGGTAAGAAGACCTGGGGAACCTCTTGTCAGATCTAGAGGAGCAGCAGGACCTTGACAGGAGGAGACCACCACTCTTGACCTGACTACGACTGCCACTCTCAACCAGACTACAGCCCTCACCTGCACCAACAGGTTTTTCACTTCTTTTTGCTTTGGACTTGGGGAACCATGCGGGTCTCAGAACAAGGGCCACCAAACCCCTTTGGGTTTGTGCCCCAGGACACTGGGTTATACTGCTGGGTTTTGTGAGTTGAAAGCAATTTCCCTTTGTGTCACTGTATTTATTGTAATATTATTACTAAATTTTGGCCTCTGACTTATAATCTCTCTCATGGTGAGTTCATTTCCCCTGCTGGTTCACCTTTAAACCAGAACAAAACTTATGTCAAGATAAAGCCTTTGGGAAGCCATTGTTCATTACACCTGAAAATATGCCAATGTCTGTGTAGTGTGTGTCTACATTTTCATGTGACTTTGGGTAGGAAATTAACAAATACATTTCCTAAATACATGCAGACAGAACTGGCAATATTGGATTCCTTAACCAGAAGACATCTAATGACAGAATATAGACAACAAACAAGATTCTTTTCTGAGTGGACCTCTACAAGAAGGATGCTTCATCAGCTCGCTTTTTCTTTCATAGTTCTAAAAGCATATGACAGCAGATGGAAATCAGAGAGCTAAATTCATTATCATGCTAGCCAGCTCTATCATTCACTTGCAGATGTTATTGCCCAAACATACTGATGTCTGAGTTATTTGATAGCAGGTCTTACACTCATAAAGTTTTCAGTATCATTAGTTTAATTTAGTATGTTAGTGTTATGGGTTTAGCCAGGTGGGCCTAAACTTAGGTTTTAAATTTCAGCTAGGCCTAGGATTGTCAGCTGACTTAAGCTGGGCTGAGCTGGCTAACAGCTGACTTCTTCCAGCCAAGAATATTGTATTCCATACCATACTACATCATCTCAAAAGGGGGTAAAATCCAGTGTGTGGGAGTGGCTTAGTTAGTTCCATCATGGTTGCACTAAGAGGAGGACATCTAGCAGCTCCTCTACTATGCTAGGCCCTGCTCCTGTTGCCTGTGCTTGCATTTTGTTTGCATTCAGGGAAGTAGAAACATTTTTGTTCTTACTCTTTCTGTTTCTTGCTATGTGTCTCTTAGAGTACTTACAGATCTAGTGTAATAGACTTTGCTTTGTATTAATTGGGGAGTGGGAAGTTATTCCTTGTTATATATATGCATAACTTGTGTAAGTGTGTGTTATATTGTAGTTTCCTCTTAATTTTCTCTTTTCTGTATAAATACATGTAGTTAGTTTCAGCATAGACCTGGTTTTGGAAGTTTTTTTTCGTCTCCCTCTTCCTTTCCTCTTGGCTGGTTGGGGGGAGGAGGAACCCTTTACACTCTGTCTTGGACAATTGGCATTTTGCCAGCTCAATCCAGGACAGATAGGTTCAAAAATTATTTCTTCTTTGCATTCTGGTTTAGAAACTTTCTTCCAAAATGTCATAAATTCTGCTTGGAGGGGCAGCATTTATCAGAGGACAAGGACTGTCTCGTGGCTGTAGCTGTTTCAGCTGTCTGATTTTAATCTTCTGTCACATGTCTGCTGGAATCTGTAGTGAGATAAAGCACTGCCAAAGATTAGAAAGACTATTAGTGAAATAGATTTTAATTAATATTGACCTACTGGGAATTTAGGCTTACAACTTTTTGTCCTGTCCTTGAAAATCCAAGGACAAAATATTTCTGAGTGGGAATGTTAGCTGTCTTTGGTAAAACAAAAAAACAACTACTTTTGTTATTTAACTTCCACATACTGGTTTCTCCTGAGCACCTTGTCTTAAATTGCCTTAAGTTACTTGAAGAATTACAAGATCTTAAGTAACTTCACTGAAAGTTAAGAAATCATTCCCATAAGGCTAAACATATTTAATGTTGCAGTTGAAGCTCCACAGCATGTCATATTCACTGTTCTATGCACTGCCCTTATACAAGAAGCTTCTAGTCTATATATAAAAATCAGGCTGAGAAAAAACTAGAGGTGATGTGAGCTGGCAGGACAAAGGTGACAGACTTAGTTCTTTCCAAGTTTGTATCCCAAAGCTTGTTTTCTGCATTGCCCAAATGAATAAATTCAATGTTATATAATTAATTATCTATGGACCATCCAATAACTTTATGACTTCTGGGGAAAATAAAGTAAGAAATATACACCATTTCTTTTCTATCCAATCCAGATATACTTATTCTCTAAAAAAAACCATCCTTATTTCTAGATAGGCATCATTTCTGTAAAAATTTCTCTGGAGAAACAATATAAAAGAGGTATTTATGTAAGAAAATTTTGGCATAGCAAAAAAATTCTGATTTGGGTGTTATGGAAATATGAATATACTTAACATAAACCAATAAAGGGAAACAGCTCTTTGATATCCCTCATAGATGATAAATACTGTCAGATGGAGAAAAAGACAGAAGACAAGTCTTTGTATAGAATACAATATTATATGCAGTAATTTAGTTTGTCATAGAGACTTGAAATTTTATTAAGACAAAATATAGACAATGACTATAATGTTATTGCTTTGGAAAACATGTTTTAAAACAGGAAAAAAAGTGTATAAGATGAATTGATAATAGCCTGTTGTGTTCATGGTATTAGAAACATGGCTTCAAATAACCATACTGGAGTGTGCATAGTTTCTAAGAAATCAGCAGTTCATTAAGGAAATGTAAGCAAAGATAGATAAGCATTTTTTCCTATTTTATTCTCACAATATATCTCCAACGTGTTATCGAATTTATTTTGATAGATAGTTGAGACATGTCAATATGGAGTTTTTTATATGATTTCTGAATATTAAAGACAACATTATGATATTTCTCATAACACAGTTGACCTCACCTGTCGGGTAGAGGTACTTTGTCAAATTCATATTTGCTTTTGCACAGTTTTGGTAAGCACATTTTTACAGCCATGTTACAGTCAGAGATGAATACCATTTACTTGCCTTTTGAGTAATGTAGAATCTATCTTTGTATTTGCCATCCTGGAGAGTTATCCAATCCTTTATATGTAATACAACAGTTCTGCTTTATTAACTTGCTTTTTTTCAGTTTTTATCTCTAGTGTAAATGTCTCTAATCAGCCATGTTAACCCATGCATGAAGATAGCTGTATGGATGGCTAAGGACACAAAGCATACTTATCGCATAACTAGAGTCAAAGGAAAGAGTTTCTGGGAGCATTTCTCTCATAGCAGATTGTAACACCTTCTGCTCCTTCCACTGCACTATGGGACTAGGCTGCCTTCATACCAGAGAGGGGACCAGATCACCTATCAGTCTTTCCACGTTCTTAGTAGTGGCATGATGCAGCTCTAAAAAGTGCAATTTTGACCCTTGTTTGGTGACCAATTTGTGGCTCAAGATCCAGAGAGTGTTGTCTTCTGCCATACATAGGCATTATAGTCCACTTTGTTCATCTGTTTCGTGCAAAAGATGAAATACAGCTGTAAGGAAAACTAGTAAGAAAAAAAAACTGACTCAGAAAAAGAGACAGACAATTTGTCTAGGCCCAAAGCATTTGCCAGATATTTTCCACATATATATATGTATATAAAGCTGAATTCCTTCTGATGGACTCAAGTTGTACAGAAGAAATTCTGTAAATGGGAGAGGAGTGGTTTTCTCCCCAAGACATACCTTCAAGTCACATTCAATAACTTTTCCACATGTTACCAAAAGACACAGGAAACACGCAATTACAGAATCACAGAATGTGCTGGGTTGGAAGAGACCCATAAAGATCACTGCAGCTAACTCCCAGCCCTGCAAAAGACCATCCACAAGTCACACCATGTGCCTGATTGTATCATCCAAATATTTCTAGAAACTCTGCTTGGCTTGATGATGTGACCACTGCCCTGGGGAGTATGTTACATGCCCAGCAATCCTCTGAGTGAAGAACCATTTTTTACTATTTAACCTAAGCCCTCCCTGGCACAACTTCAGGCCATTCCCTTGGGTTCTGTCACTGGTCACCATAGAGGAGAGATTAGTGCCTTCCCCTCCTCTTTCCCTCACAAGGAAGTTGTAACTGCAATGAGGTCTTCCCTCAGTCTGCTCTTCTTCAGGCTGAACAGACCAAGTTCCCTCAGCCACTCCTCATAAGACTTCCCCCCAATGCCCTTCACCATCTTTGTTTCCCCTCCTTTTGACACTCTTTGAAAGCTTAATATTTTTCTTATATTGCAGTGCCCAAAACTGCACACAATGTTCAAGGTAAGGCAACGCCAGTGCAGAGCAGAGAGGGACAATCCCCTCCCTCGATTGGCTGGTGATTCTTTGCTTGATGTCCCCCAGGACACGGTTGGCCCTCCTGGCTGCCAGGGCACTGCTGACTCATATTCAACTTGCCATCTCCCAGGACCCCCAGGTCCCTTTCTATGGCACTGTTTTCCAGCTTCTCATTCCCCAGTCTGTCTTTACATCTGGGGTTGTCCCATCCCAGGTACAGAATCCCACACTTTCTCTTCTAGAACTTTGTGTGGTTGGTGTTTGCTTAGGCCTCTAATTTGTTGAGGTCTCTGCAGGGCCTCCCTGACTTCAAATGACTCAACAGCTCCTTCCAGTTTTGTGTAATCAGCAAACTTGCTTAGTATCCCGTCCGATCCTGTGTCCAAGTAATTTCTGAAGATGTTGCGCTCAGAGCCCAAGATGGATCCCTGGGAAACCCCACTAGTGATAGGTCACTACTCTGATGTCACCCCATTCACTGTTACCCTCTGTGCTTGACTTGAGAGCCAATTGCCCACCCACCACATGATGTGTTTATCCAGCGATGTGCTGGACATTTTGTCCAGAAGGATGCTGTGAAAGATAGTATTGAAAGCTTTACTGAAAGCCAAAAAGATTGCATCAGCTGGCTTCTATTGATCAACTAGGTGGGTTACCTTGTCATCAGGTTTGACAGGCACAAACTTTCCTCTCATGAAGCCGTTCTGGCTATGACCAGCATTGTTTATCAAGTGTTTATATGCATCTGCAGTTTATAGTGTTGGCCTTCATAGATCTAAATTCTCACTTAAAGTTCTGTGGGGGAAACCATAAGCATCCAGACTCACTTTTTGGAAGGAGCCCTAACGGTATGAAAATTATCCTTCTCAATGAGCCAGAACAAACCCAACTCATCAAACATAATTTTGATAATGAACATCACCATTTTACATTCAAATACTCCCAAAATGGTGGCAATTTATTAATGTCAGATTAAAGGGCTCAATTCATTATTGCCTTTCAGTAAAGAGGCAGTTAATGAGTGATGTATGCACATGGACAAGCTTCTAATTAGAGCTTCTGCATGTGTTGAAAGCTTGGTGCTAGGATACTGAGTGGCTGCCAGCAGACTATTGACTTTTTTCCCTCTTTTCTGAACATGTCTATTTATACAGCTTATTACTAATGAGATGCTAATTGAGTCTGCCATATCTAAATAAAAAACCCCTTGAGTTTATTGCTGAATCCTCTAAATGGAGCTCCATTTCAGAATATTCTCTGTTGATTCATTTTCCTCTGCACTCTCTGTGCCTGATTGAAAAATAATTTTGAATAGTAGGAATAGGATGTCAATTAAAAAAAAAAACCACAAAAAACACAACAACACCATATTATTTCTAATATTAGTTTAGAAGAGAGCCTATTAAATTCCTGTCTGGGTATTTACATTTAGTTTTACTTAAAACAATGCCAAAATGCACTCAAATAAATTGAGAATACTATGTAGAAAATGTATGAATGCAAGTTTCAATGCCCTGGAGATGTTCCAAAATAATCATTTTGCATGGTATGCAAGCAGCCTAATTGATCACCACAAAAACAACAGGAAAGCACATTTAGAAAAGTAGAATGAAGGAAAAAGTAAGGATTAGGGCAGTTAAAGCATTTGGTTAGCTAGTTAAGGTTTGCATAGGAGTGTAAGCAATCTAGCTCTGAAGATAAAGCACTGCTTTTATCACCTGCTGCTTATTATTTAGCTGGCAGTAAATTCAGTGGGTACATTCTTGCACTATTTTTTCCTGTATAAAGTTTTATATTTTAGGATAAATATTGCAAATATTTTTCAGCAGTCATTTAGACATAATTCACTAAAAATATTAGATGTTTCTTCAGGTATCACACAGTGGATGAAAAATTAATCAACAATACCTTTGGGATAAAAAGCTTTCTAGCCATGCCATCTGAAACAAGCCTGTGAAACTCTTTATTGCATCAATCATCACTTTTTTTGTAATGACAGTAGTTCACTGTGATGTGTCTCATGATTTTGTTTGAATGCTTCTTCATGATTTGTCAGTGAGGGCTAATCACAGTGAACAAAAAGACCTGGCAAGGAGCAAAAGACAATGTCAGGTGAAGTAACTATAGTAACCTATTGAGAAGCACACTGGATGAGCTGCTCCAAAAAAAAAAAAAACCAAAACCAAAAACACTTTGAAAGAGAATAATTAGATCACTGGCCCTGCTGTGAAACCCACTAAGGTGAAAAAAAAAAAAAAGAATGTCTAAAGGAGATATTGTCTACAGAGGTGTAAGATTTATCTTTGAATCCAGGGGGAAGAGAACATTCAGATTTTGCAAAACTTATGAGCAGTTTTAAAGGAATTGTTAGAATATGTGAAATGTTTAGAGGAAGGACCAAAAAGGGGAAAGTGATGTTAGTCAGTATATTCATCTAGAAAACTCTGTACCTGATCACTGCAGTCTATTTTATATTCTTATTAAATCCTTTCTCTATCTTTCTGCTGGTTGCATTTCCTATCTGAGGCTCTCTGTACATACAAGAGAACTTACAGCCAAATATGCTGAGTAGTAAGAGAAGAGGTCTATTTAACATCCTGGAATGGGAATTTGACGCATGAGGGACCTCAGCTGTGCGTGACAGCAACCAGGGGAGCCCATGGTCTGGGAGCAATCAACTGGGTGGAGCAAATGTCTAAACCTAGTTATGGAAAAAAGCCTGTGTGTATGTGTATGTGTGTGTGTACACACATGTATTCCACTAGCAAGCTTTAAACCTGATCTTCACAAGGGGAGGAACAGGATCAAGCCGTTGGTGCTGTTCACTCTGTGTGTGTGTGGGCAGCAGCACAGGCACAGCTCTGTGTGCTGTACCTGTGTGGACTGAGGAGTGCGCTATTTGTAGCATGTGTGCCTGAGGAGATGTGCTCATCCTCACTGCTGGCTGAATCTGGGGGCATGAAAATGCAGCAGCCCTGTAACTATGGAGCTGCAGCAGGAGAAAAGGCCCTGGGCCCAAATTTATGTGTCTCAAAATATTCTACTAGAAATCTCAGTCTCCAGTCAAGAGAATCTAGAGAGGCTTTATCATTGGGAATGTTTAGATTAGAGAAATAATCTGTCAAGAATGGTATAGATGCAATTGATCTTACTTGAGGCAGAATGGACAAGCCAAATGAGGTCACTTCCAGCCTTATGATCTCATTCATCTCAATTGCTTGGACCATTATTCACACCCTTGGAAATAAAACCAGCCATTGACAGAGCTGGTCTTGTTCTGTCCAAAACCAAGGAGACTAAAGGGTGAGCTTGCACCCTGGAGGAGACTCAAAAGGTGAGCTGCAGTTACCTGAAAGGCAGTGACAGACAAGAGCATCATTCTGGTCAGTAAATTAGTGATGGTAAGAACAAGAGGAATGAGAACAAATTGTGTATCAGATGGTTCACATTAGACATTTAGGAAAATATTCAGCATTAGGAAGGCAATGCAGCAGCACAGCAGATTTGCCAGAGCACTTGAAGAAAAACTTCCATCTTTAGAGTGGTATTTAAAGCTCAGTAGGATAAAGCTGCAGGTGCCCTGATCTATTATTTTCAATGGTCCTGCTTCAAGAGGGAGCTGAACTGCATGAACTGCAGCAATCCCTTACAACCAACAATTCTACGATTCCATGACCTCTGTGACAGCTGCTTTGAAAGACACTGTTAGGGCAGGTCATGTTCCAGCAGTTAGTGGGACGGACACAGGCTGCCATGACTTAGCTAGGTAGTCTGACTGGATTTTTACTACTGCTGTCTGATCAATGCTACACTTTTCTGTTTCATCTTGAAGGTAACACCTTTCACAGTGCTAAATAATGGCATGATACTACTTCACAGCTGTTATATCTGAATCAGCAATGCAAACTTTTCCTTAGGATACTATCATCAAAGGGTACTGGTAATACAGTGGACTACCCATGCCTTGTAACCAACAATCGACTCAGTCTTTTAGTCCTGAAATGGTGCTTGTAATAATACTTCTAACAAATGTGTTTGTGCAAGGGAAGCCCATGGCAGTCCAAAGAAGTTTAATGTAAGAACAAAATGCCAGTTTAGAGTTCTCAAGTGTTAATATAAAAACAAAAATATTTTTTATAAATTGTCTTCCTCCACTGCTTCATCAGATAACATGTAGACACGTATAATGGAATAAGCTCCCTTTACAGACAATAGAGATACATAGGCACTGTGAAGGTCTCATTTAGTCACCCTAAAATTAATATTTAAAATGAGAGATTGGAATTTTATCCATTCTTTTCAGTTTCCATGAAGGGACTCTAGGACAGGTAGCTCAGATGCATTTGTCTATATTGCAGGTGTATTTTTATGCATGGATGTCAAATGAAGTAGAAGCCTTTGAAGAATTACAAGGTCAACAAAATTATAGCACAGTATGTATAGAATGACTCTTATGATGGGCTTCAGAATCCTGCCATCTTAAGAACTGAGCAAGAGAAAAAAACTTCCAGACAATTTTTTCCCACTCCGGTGTAGCTGAGAAGTACAAGACAAGTTTCACAGAGGATTTTTCTTGGTCACTGGCACTCCTGGGTTTACTACTCCATGATGCATGAAGCTTTCTTTAGGTGATGATGAGAGTTAACAAATGGTAGGAATTACCCCAGCCATGTTTTTACTGTCTGGGGATATTTTTGGACAGCAAAATGGTGCAATTCTACAATTTCATGTCTATCTTTCCAGGCCATCTAACTTCTTGAAACAGAAAGAAAGCTGAGTCTGACTTCCAAAGAGCTGCCTATTGAAATTATATGACTATATAGGGATGATGCCAAGTAAATAAGTGTCTCAGAGCTTTAATAACAGTTCTGTACCCTATCCCAAATGAGTCTTTCAGTGCCTTTTGCATAGCACTTTCCCTCCAATTCTACTACACTCATGAGTCCATCAGTTGAAATGAGAAAAGGGTTGCTAGCTTGCAGATTCTGATTCTGTGTATGTTAGGTGTAGTCTAGAATGAATCTTTTCACAACATGTCTAGAAGTTGAAGCTTTTGATACCAAAAGCTTAAATTCATCCTGAAACTGATTTGATGTATCTTTGTTTATGTAACAGTCTGGCACATACTTTGAACTAGTCAACTGCTCTGAATAGAAAGAGACAGATGGCAATTCATCACACCTATTTAGACATATACATTTGGACAGGATGAAAAACCTTCTGGAAATGCTTAACTTTTCACTGGATCTAATTTCTATTTATATTCTTAATTCTAACTGGAATTTTTCATTGAAATTTTATTATGTCTGATATAAAGATGTGTCTATACAATAAAATGCAATGTGGTTTTTAACACAGTATGCCTTTTTGAGGTGTATAAACCACATTATGTAGTGTTCTTCCATGAAGACTAAATGCTGCAGAGCACAAAATACACAACCTGTCAAAATCATTCAAAGATAACAATATTACTTCTTGATGTATGATACTGCATTTCTATAATTCATCATTGCTCTGTGGTGTGAATAGTTGTCAGTTGGGCCATATGTTAGGGAATTTTGCTTCACAGCTCCCAGTGTTTCTGAATCTTAGAGCAGTCCATTAAAAAAAGTTTTATTTAAACCTACAGTGTTTACTTACCCTAGGTGTCTCTGAAAATAATCAGGATTTAGGTTCTCAAATCTTTTTATTTTCTTTTGAAAAGGTGGTTTGTAGTGGATTCATCTGACTGCATATATCTACTGTAATATCTTCATGTTACCCTGAGTTCTCTTGGGAAGCAATAGGATACACCTTTGGAAATAACGTAGACAGAGCCAAAGAGGTGAGAAATTACTCTGAAAGTACACCCAGACATCTAAATTTTACTGACATAAAGCCCATCCTCACAGCTTTATTAGAAGTAGCCAAATACTTTTTACATTTAAAATGGAAGAAATGTCATCAAAAGATAGTAAAAAATAATTCCTATGTTGAATAATTTCTTGTACATGCCTCCCTATCTTTGTTTGAACAGGAGAAAGACCTCTATTTGACTATCATGTATAGTATGATGTCATTTGCAGAATGATATCCCATTAAAAAAGGCAAGATTAATCATGTATCACAATATATGCATTATAAAAGATCTCTCCAGTATGCAAGTAGTAGTGCAGCTGTGGAACATGCTGGTGAGACCTCATCTGATTTGCTATACATTTGTCATCGTTTATTATCTAAACCAATGAATCTGCACTGGAAGAAGAAGGGAAAAGGATTATCCAGACTATCAGCAGAACAAAAAGTCTGATTGTGAGAGCAAAAGGAAAGGTGGAAGAAAATGTTAATGCCACACCAGGAAAATTTGTCTCAGCAATGTACAGCACCTCTGCATAACACCACACGTTGAAATGGTCAAAGTAGTACTAAATCCCTCAGCTTCCACCAGAACTTGTCTCACAGATGGCCACAGCCACAGTGCCCATGAAGAACAACATGTCACATTCCATTTGGCTTGCATTGCAGATAAGGAACCAAAATAAACTGCAGGGATCGTTACAACCTCTGTTATCTCCTTCTCAGGAACGCGTCTCAGTCTGGTTATGTCATTAGCTCTCATGTTTAGACCATGTTGAATGAGCTTTCCTTTTCCTTTTCTTAGATGCCTGTGGAGAGGCAAAAGAGTGAATCATTGAAAACATTATGATGACTTAGTCTGAAAATATTTAACCTTCTAAGTGTCCTTGGCTGCAATGTGAGAGGAAATAAACTTGAGATAATTTAGTCCAAATTTGATGGCAAAAATAAAAAAAAAACCAACAAAACAACCAACCAATCACAAAAAGACCCATCGAAGCAAGTTTCTCTATAGACTATGACAAACCAAACTGATTTTAAGAGTAATAATGCAATTTTCAATGTTACAAATATAATAAATATTATAGAGAAAAAATGGCTTTAGAAAAGATCTGGGTATATTAAGCAGTCAGCCTTAAAATAGACTTCTAATAGATAAGTTTATCAGCTTTTCTTGTGTTATCTAAGCCTCCCTCTTCTTTCTGCTGGGAATACCTGCAAACATTGAGATAATGCACTAGGAACCTAGCTAATTTTTATCTCCTGAAAACACACTACTTCTTAGGACAAATGCTTTATATAAAAGTTTATGCATTTATAGGGTATGTGTGCATGTATATATATATGTATATAAATAAACATGAGTTCCAGACCTCTTTTTGTGTTTTTTATACACAGAAAAAAAAGGTATTTTATATTATTTAATTGGTATATTTTTATTCACAACTTTTTTTTCACCTTGTTTTACATAGCTACCGGCTCCCCATTTGTTTGCCACTATAATGTCCTATATTAAAATACATTTGGAGATTTTTCCAAACAGAAATGCTGAACAAAATCACTATTGCAATAGTTTATGACTTAAATGCAAATTATCTTGAAATACAGTGCCATAGTCTGCAGTGTACAAAAACACTTAGAAGAACTAGAAATTAACATTAAGAAAAATTAATGCTATGTTGTGCTTACTGAATTCTATATAGGACATTTTCTTACATACTTGAAGTGATTTCAAAGGAATGAAACATTCTTCACCTTTTCTTTTTAAAATGATTCATGATTTAAAAGTTTAATTTTCTAGGTGCTTGTCTTGATAATGTTATGACACATTGCCTGAAAATCAGGCCCACCCTAAAATAAATCCTTTTCTTACATGGTGACATTCTGAAAACACATGTTATTGTCATATAGTCTTTGAAGATTAGTGTGACATTTAACAAGCTTATTTAGACTTAGTACCCATATTGGTATTTGATTGCAAAACTAAAAGTTTTTTACAATACAGTGAAAGGGATACTGTGCTGTTTTAAAGATAAACCATCAGGAGAAATGAACTCAACACAAAAGAGATTATAAGTCAGAGTTACAGTTTAATAACAATATCACAACAAATCCAATGACACAAAGAGAAATTGGTTTTAACCCACAAAACCCACAAACCCCAGAAGTATGGCCCAGCACCCTGGGGTACAAATCCCACATGGTTCCCCCAAGTCCAAAGTAAACGGAAGCGAGAAACCTGTTGGTGCAGATGATGGTCCCAGTCAGGTTGAGAGTGGTGGTTGCAATCTGGTTGAAAGTGATGGTCTCCTCCTGTTGAGGTTCTGCTCCTCCTCTGGATCTGAGCAGTGATTCCCTGAGGTGTTCAAACCCCCAGATTATGTACCCTCAGGTCCAGGTAGGAGCACCTAGTCCCTCCCCGAGGGCAGGGAGTTCGACAATGGGTCGACTCTGTGAGTCATGGGGTATTCTGGAATCATTGAAGGCCGATTAGCAGGCATGACACCTCAGGCTGGGTGTGAAGGTGCTAATGACTCCCTGGAGAGAGTTATCACAGCTCTTGTCTCACAGGCTTCTTTCGCACCCAGCTCACAGCCTGAGGAGTGGGATGTGCCCTGGGCTGCTGCAAATGGTCCATTGTTCTTGGGAAATGAATAGAGAGGGTAGAATACACAGCTTTGGTTTCACACACACACTGATAAACTGGTCCTACCTGCTGAACTAGGACAGATACTTACATCATCCATTTTGTGCAGCTGTAGGCTTCTAACTCACAGGTGGGTCAGAATAGCCAATTTTATGACTCAAGTACTTACAATGGAAAATAGGAATTTTTCACACACATATTCACAGAACCATGCAACAGTTCAACATTTTTCCAGATTAATATTTCTACTAGGATCCATGAAATAATAGTTATTAAAAAATAATCTTTTACTTAACCCTTGACGTGATAAATTCTTACATCAGTCATACTTTTCGTAATTTGTGTTGTAGGGAACCCGCACTAATCTGTGAATTGCTTCAGAATATCTTTTATTTTTACCCTAGACTAAACACATTTTTTAGTTTGCTTTTTATTGGTTACATGACTGCATAAAATACTTTTATTTTCAGTTCTTGTCTATACTTCATTAGGTTCTGTATGGCATTTTAGAGACTCTTTAACAACATGAATAATTTTAAATACACTGCAACAATCTTGACTACAGAAAAGTACCTATAAGGAGTTTAGTTCATAGCAAAACCATAAAAATATGTTCTTCAGTCACTAATTGGTGCATAAAGAAAGACAAAAATATCCAGGTTGCAAAATGAAGTTTAACATTTATTTAGAAAACCACGTCAAACAGGAATCAGAATACTATGAAATGTGACTAGTAAACTCTCTTCAAAATTACTAAAATTTGTAGTTTGATTAGCAAACTCTAAAAACGCATAAATATAACAGTGATCCAGAGGATGATTTACTATTTTTATGTCCAATATTAATTTGCAGAAAATAAAAGTCAGCAGCACTTAAAACATCATCCCTGACAGAAGGTTAAAAAAGCCTCCCTAAACATCAAAGCAAAACCAACTACTATACTTGGTTGCATATAATGTAGTTGATAGCTCCCTTTTCTTTATTTGCACATCACAACACCCAGCCTTGCACTGTTCTCAGGCTCTATGAACTGTTTCGAATTTATTTAGTCCATCAATCAGTCTGATGTGTTTTGTCTCTTCAGAGCGCAGGTGAACATGACCAACAAAAGCACAACTACCTGTAGACCTGGAGAGCTCAATTATTTTTAGTATAATGGACAATTCACATGGAGAACAAATAAAGGGTATTTAATATTGAATATTCTTCTGCAAATTGCATTTGCATACCTGTAGGCTTTAGGAGTGAATTCTTCTCATTTCAATAATTAATTCTTTCAGGAGGGTCTGTATGCCTGCCTATTTTTATTAACTGCATGAACTAGTCTGTTAAAAGTTGTAAGCTCTCTTTTCCATCCTTTTAATATACCCAGATTCAATTATGGGATTGCTCTGCATGGACCTCACAGCTACAGCAAGTGCTGCCAAGGTTTACTTGACTTCAGGTCTTTTTTGGAGTGAGCACAGATCTGAATCTTGCATCTTCTGAAGAAAAGAATCAGACACTGTCCTCTGCACCAAACACATTAACAAAGACACATTATTAAAAGTACTTAATCTGTCTCCCTTTTAATGGCGCATTTTACAGTATAACCTCATTTTAGTTATTCCATAGCCCTTTTTTTGTACAATTCCAGCTGTTATTAATTTGATCACCCTGAATTAAAAGCAAGGAAATTTAACTTATTTATTGCCTAGATATTGTAGCCTTGTGCACGACCTATTGTACTGAAAAAAGTTATCTCATTAGGTCCATAATTATTATTCTGCCTTTAAAATTACTTTGTCAAGAAAAAAAGAAATAAAAATCATAATAACTCCAGAGGATGATTGTCATATTTTTGTGTATTTATTAAAGCAACAGTAAGAAATGAAAAAATGGAAATTACAATTTTTTTTCCCTTCATTTTATATGGTCATAGTACTGAGAAGTCAGGGAGATGAGGCAAGGCCCATTTTTACTAGCTTTGTAAAATCATAAAGTATATATATAAATTAAGGGTTGACTTTAATAAGCTCATAAAATGTTTTTGGTTCTGGAATTTATAGAGCATTTGAACAATCTTTTTCGTAGTGACAGTTTCTAATTTTTGCTGTTATTGACATCATAACTTTAAATGTTCTTTTCTTTCTTGTAGAGAAATAAACATCCTGATGAATGATTCACCTACTCTTTGTTTTATTACCTAGTAAAATAAAAAATGTTGTCTTTTATAGGTCATTTGGCTTCAAAAAGGTTCTCTTGGTCCAAAAAAAATCATTGCAAATCCTAATCACTACACAATCTTTATATGATGTATAAGGAAAGTTCAGTGCTTCACAAAATAAGTGGGAAGACACCAAAACTGAAAAGTGGAAGTTACCATTGAAAGAACAAATGTAAATTACACTTTCTAGTGGAGAATTAGCTGTTTTCTTTCACTAGAGAATTCTAATATTAAAATTGCCTGGGTTTAAAATATTTCAACAAGGTCAGTCAAAACATGGGGGGACCTAACAGAGCTTCCACCATTATGCTTGGTACCTCTCTCAGCTAGAGCTAAGTGTCCTTATTCTGTTCCCTGCTATCACTCCAAACATCTGCCTTGACCAGTGAGCTACAATTTAAGGTTTATAGGTTTTCCAGTTTGCTTTTTTTTTTTAATTGTATTCTAACACTGTAAGGTAACCCACTCTCTGACCATTAGAAACTGGAAACAAAAAGAATCCTAATAAATGCATAATGTATTTGGAACACTAATATTGGAAAATGAGATGTCATCAGTCCCCAAATGTAAAGTAATATACAGACAAAGCCATACTGGTACAAAAGATCAGCTCTAATCTCAGCTTAGATGAGTCAAAATAGGTGTGGAAGCTGTATTTCCCCAAATCTAAGTTAAATCCCTCAGCAATGAGCTATTTCTGTATTTTTATGAGGTTTAAATGATATTTGTGCTCTGAGAACTGCTGCTCCACAGGTAGTATCAGCATTCTGACACTGAGCACATTAATGCCACTATGATTCTACTCAGAAGGATAAATTTAAGCTGCATCTATACTAATAAATTACAAAGTGGCCGAGACCATTCCCAGCACCATGATTCAATCATCTGAAGTGTTCAGTTGTTAGTATCATGTCTAATACAGTTGTGGCTTGGGCTGATTTCAATTTCAAATAACCATTTTTTGAAGTTATCCTCTTTCAAAGGCTGAGGTACTTTAATAACATGGATTTAGGCCATTAAGCACCTAAGTCCAATTATGGGCACAAGCAACTGACTCATCTATAGCATACACTGCAATTTAATGGTTGAAGCTGCAGCTCAGGTGAACGGGGAGCTTCAGAAAAGAGAATTGAGATAATTATGGGATTAGGCAGCTTCAAAAATAGGTTGGAGTCTGAGGAACCAACACACTAATGTCATCTCAGTCTTACTTTCTTCAGGAAGCTAGGTAATCAGACTCCTGAATTTAAGATAGAAGTAATCTTTTTTTTTCTTTCACCAGTACAATAAGAAGCTACATTTTTGAGGTTAAAGATAAACGTTGCCCTTTAGAACCTTCCAGTGTAGATTGTAAGTTTGAAAAGATTGATGTATTCTCATACACCCTTTCAATTCATGATTTCTCATTGAGCTGTATAGGTAGATGTTTTTGCATTTTGGTCCAGGGTATTATGTCATCATTCAGGGGTCTATTTTAAGTTTTAAAGGTGTTTTCAGTTCTCTTTGCTTCTTTTTATCCATACATTTTGTATGTTTCTAGCACATTTCTTGTACCTCCTCAGGAAGTCGGGTGGCTATTTCACTACCACCTTTATATGCTATCAAGAAGCTAAATATGCCTCCATAAACCAAAAGAATCCATATATATATATATAACACGAAATCAGTGCATCACACTTACATTCTGTTTACAAATCAAAACTCATAATCCAGCATTTCTTGCAGGGACAATAATCACCTGTGCTTTGTACTGGTTTCTTTTGGGGTTTTTGATCATCAATTAAATACAATCATACAGCTAAACATTATCACCGGCAATGCAAACCCCACAATAACTATCACATACTTGTATTAATAAGTTATTTCAGGAGCTACTGAGGAGAAAGTTCTTTTCTTGCTATTAAGTTTGGTCCCCACAGCAGAGTGTCAAAGACTCTTCCAACCTGTGTGCTGTCCATTGTTTGACAGGCAGTATTGGGTTTGTAAGAGTTTGATGTTCTAGGACGCTTATAGCTAATATGTCCATAGAGAAAGTTCTCCCTGGCTGTTAAGTGTGGTATCATAGCAGAGTGCTGAAGACCCTTCCAACCTGTGTGCTGTCCATTGTTTGACAGGCAGTGTTGGGTTCATAAAACTTTGATTTTTCTGATGCTTATAGCTTATAAGTTCTCCCTGGCAAAAGTGTGGTCCTCACAGAAAGGTTGAAAACCTTTCCAGACTGTGTTATGTCCATTGTTGAACAGGCAGTGCTGGGTTCATAAAGCTTTGATTGTTCTGAGGACACTTATAGCTAAAAACTTAATACAGGTGGGACAAGAAATCTTTGCATTTCTGCCTCTTCTTTTCATGTGACAACACTGATGAAGTTTATGTTTAATTCCTTTCAAAATTTGTCCTCAAACTGTGGTGTAGAGATGGCTTATGTGCTGGTTGGACCTGGTTATTACAGGAGAAGGCTGAACAAAAAAGTCAGGTTTCCACTACAAGAGTTATTAAATTACAGATTCCTGAGCCATGAAAAATATAAGGACCCCCTAGAAAGATGAAGGGACATCAATACCTTTCTCCCCAGAAATTTTACAAAAACAAAATCTCATGTGAATTATGGCTCAGTTTTGTACTATTGAACTTCTATTTATAATCACAGCCTAAATCTCTTCCATATATCACCTCAACTTACAATAATGCATGAAAAGAATAGGAATACAAAGTGTATCAGTGAAAAGGCAAATCGGACATGGCTTATGAATCATACATATGGAAAGAAGCTTCCCCTCTTTCCAGATTCCAAGGTAAGTATATCAACAATCATTTTTCATGAATTAATATTGTCCACTTGTTGTTGAGCCAGTACTGGCTCTCAGCACTAAAAAAAAATCCCCTGTTTTACCCTTTCCATCATGTGTTTCACCTCAGATATATACATATGTATAAAGAACAGTCCTAGAATATTGAACACATGAACAGCATGCTACAGCTGTCATAAGGTTTTCTGGCTGCAGTAAGGTATTCTTGTAGTCAATAATTTTATATTTATCTTTGCAAAAACTGTAATAGTTTCTATTAAATAAAAATGCTGCCCAAAGCATATTTATTAATCTTGCATGCAAAAAATTTGAAAAAAATATTAAAGTTCTGATGAACTCAGATATTTTGCATAGACCTTATAAATTTCCATAGAGGTTCCTGTCAAAAACATGACAAGTAATGGATTTCTGATAAATATTACAATATATACACACATGTATATACACACACACACACACATATATATTTAAAATTAATATCAGGCTCTTTTTACATTATGTATAATATTTATTTCCTCTGTGTTTTGTGTCCAATTGGAGTTCTGGAAAAAGTTTACAGTATTCTATGCTATGCTATTATATGCTAATGTAAGTTATGCTGTGCTACTCTTTCTTTAAATTCTTTTTCATAATTTTCACTATATTTTAAGAGATGGACATCACAAAACATTTTCACTTCTATTAAGTAAGAGAGATTTGTCGAGATTAGGCAGCCACTCTGAGGTATGTAAACAGACTGATAGTGCTTTCTGAGAAAATCTCGGACTGTGATTAATGATTGCCTTGTGCGCAAATACTTGTTTGGTTCAGATAGATGGTATATCTAAAGTTTAACACTGAATTACAAAAAAATAGTGTCTATGGTTAGGAGAGTTTTGGGAACAATAGCAACTTTCAAAATCCTCCCTGAATGATTTCATTCTCATCTATAATAACTATTATTTCTGGTTTATTTGTTGATACAATTTGTTGTAAATACTATTTCAGTCTTATGTACCTAAACTCAATTATTGTATAAATGTTTTTAATAATTCTGTTTTATATTTTTCTGTTTATCTCATAGTGTAATGGTAAGATCAAATTTATTCAAAATTCCAAGGTCATGTTCTGTCTTTAACCTAAATCTGAAAGAGAGAGACAAATACCTCAGAAAATAAATCTCTCTGCACATTCTCTGTTGTTCCTTGGTAAATATAATGTTATGTAGAGTAGCTACCTCTGATAAGTGGCAGTAGGCAAGGGCAAGGCACCTTCATAAAGAGAATACACAAACCTGTTATCTATAGATAGAAGGTATGTTATACCTCCATATCATGAACAAGTACAGTGTAGTGTGGACACAAGGGCTACCTTGGAAGATTTTTTTCTTATAATCTCTTAATTTCTTATATAGAAATCAGTGTTTCTTGGATTATCTTCATATGGTTCAGGTGGTTTTATGACTTTGAGAATAACTGTAAACATTCAGCCATCATGCAGTTGGGGTTTTTGGCCTTGAGTAATGAATAAAACTACCTTTCCCCATCTAGAATTTGTGTTACTCTGTTTATGTATTTAACTGTATAGCTAACAGAGGAAAAACCCTCACTTCCTTCTGCATGTGTAGAGTTAATGGAAACTGAACACTGTGAATTAGAAATATAAGGGGAATAACTTTCATGGATTATATGAACAAAGTGCTTATATGCTGTTAGTTTCTAATGTGTTTTATATAAGTTGAAATTTCTATGTGTAAAAAAGTTAGCTGTAAGAACATTTTGTCTTATAGCAGAGGAAAACAAGGCCTTTTATAAGGCACACTTGAACGAAGACTCTACTTATCACTTAGTAAGGCCAAAAGTGCTCTATGTCTTCTGGTAATTGTTTTTGTCTTGATACCCAGGATGACTTTTAGCAAAAAGAACAGTCAGTGAATTAATCTATAAAATCTATGCCATCTTTAGCTAGATGATTATGAACTACTTTTAGGCATTGCAGAATTATAGTTAGGGTCATGCAGTCTAAATGTTTGTAATAGGCTGAAATAGGTGAGAACATAATTTTGAGATACATGTTCAAGTGTTGAAATTTATTTCTTTTTAAATTTAAAACTGGGTTTTTAAAAATAATGAAATATGCTTCAAATAAATGGTTAGATGCCCAAAGTGGCCCAGAATGTTGCTGTGAACATCTACTTGAGGTACAGAAAAATCAGAATCAAGGTTCAGTTTTGCATGATAATGTTTTTCTGTCCTTGAAAATCTTCGTATCAGTGCTCTGTACAATCCAAATTACAATATTTTCTGCTTAATCTCTTCTACTTCCTTATAGTGGCATTCTTTTAGCTGTTCTGGAACTTCATTATTCATTATCCAGAGCTTTAAACTATGACATGCAAACACCTTGTTTTAGTACTTTACCTGAATCAGACACAAAAGGTTTTCAGGAAAATAAAGTTTTTAAGTGAGTGAGTTAAGCACTGAATGAACATCCAAGTTAGAATGAATCTGTCTCTTTCTAGTCAGAACTTGCAAACTGAAGAAAGACCTAAACCTATAAAACCACTCATAAACACAAGGCTCATATTAAAAGTAGTATTCCTTAAGGACAGAATGGATTTTTTCTTCTAAAAGTTTCTCAGTCAGTTCTAATAATCAATACAAGAGACAGATACTGAATCATAAGATAGTAGTGTTCCTCAATTGTAAAAGAAATCCAATAAACAAGCAAATAAACAAAAAAAACCCCCAAACTGTGAACCAAACATCAAACCTTTATGTTCCCATTTGTAAGACGTAATCACTTTTCCTCTATTTTTACTTACTTTAATAAGTGATGCTGATTTGTCTCTGAAATATTTTTCAACTCTAAATCTGCAAGAATGTTTCTGAGATAGCCTCAAGTTCTAAGCCAAATATGTCGTGTATTGTTTTTTACCAAAGTTTATATTTTTTTGTGATTTATACATATGTATATATATACATATATTATAACAGCAGTTATATTTAATACCAATTATTCGACCAAATCTTGCTTAATTTTGTGTGGTTTTTAATTATACCATTTATTTTAAAATATTTCTCGTTAATAATCACAAGTGCCCTTCAAGAGAATATTGCAGTCTAGGATATTTCTAAGGACATACATAATCAGAAAGTTCTTTTTTTTTTTTAACTTTCCCTACCTTAAAATATGTGCTTTAAAGCCTCTCTAAATTTGGATGTCTGTGTCTCGTTTTATTTCTGCCTGGATTACTCATGGACAAACAACATAAGAACAGGACTTGAATGTTGTGCAGTGTTCATCAACTTGTGAGCACATTCTCACTACTTTAATTCTGGTATCAACTATATGCAGCAATCAAGACTGGAGAGCTTTGATAATATCTTAAATGCCTGGAACATTTTATTTCTGTGTAACATCATCAGGGTTGTTCAGAGATAGAGAATGTCCATTAATAAACAAAGTCTTAGTTAATTAATTACCAAAACTAACAGAAATCTCATTATTGTGTAATGAAATCCAAGGTAACCTGTCTTTATTACTATTCACCAAGGACTGCTTTTCTGACAGCAGTTACAGTGAAAACCCACACAAAAAGTCTTTGAGCTTTAATTAATAATTGGGTTGTGAATCTGAAAGACAGTGAAAGACTAAAAGCCAGTTTCATATGCAGTAAATTAGCAACTTTTTTTTTCTTTTTTTTTTTTTTAGTATGTTCTGCAACTTAATAAATGCCAGGAAAAAATCTATTAGCACACTCAAAAAAGAATTATTATTAAGCTATTAACAATACAGCTCTGACTGAATGTCTCAACGGGTCTGTGGTTCATGGCTTATACATCTGTGGAGGTGCATTAAAGGATTGAAAGTCCTCTTTCACTCTGCTATCTATGGCAATGAACCTTTGAGAGCAGAAAGCTCAGGTGGGTAGTTATTAGTACTGTTAGCAGAGACAATCATATAGAAACTCTAAAAAGGATTATGATTATTCTTACTGTCACAACTGCTGTTGAGATTATTACTGTTATTGAAGAAATTAATGTCCAGGAAGCATTGCTTTTTTGCATCAATATCTTTATACAAAATAACTGTATTATATGGAAAAGACAAGACTAAGCAGAGACAAATTATGAGATTGAGCAATTTCAAATTTATATAGATAGGTTTTAAGAAGACAAGAGCACTAGAACAAACAGAAACATTTTCCATTAAATTATTATGAAGTTTATTTATTATCTTATTTAATATATTTACCCAAGATAATTTTCTGTTCCAGTTCAGTATATTGGTTTCATGAAAAGCTAAAATGACTTGAAAATTGTACAAATTATAGTGATTAGAAGAACTTTCAGTTCAGATCAGTTTAGGAACAATTAAATGAACTTAAATGTGTTTGCATGGAATTTTTAATTTTTTATTAACACTTTTACTGCTGTTTTATGGCAGATAGTGAGATCTGCACATGTAAATCATTACATGAAACTTTGACTTTTTAAAAGAACTCTTATGAACAACAACAACAACAAAGGAATGAAAAATGTTCAAATTAATTTACACTTTGTTAATATTATTAGATTCTATGGTGTGTCTAGATAGACATTACACTCTATTAATTCTAGAAAAGAGTACATTTCTTTACTGTGTAGAAATGCTCTTGTGTTCAACAAGTGCAATTAATTTCTAATTGCTTACATATCTCTTGGAAAACAAACAACAGAAAATGTATTTCTTCAGCAAATAATTGAGTTATTTTGGATAGAGAGATTTTCTTCCAGAAATTTGAAACAGCAGTTGGGATAACAACTTAATACTCTTCAACTTAGTTCATTTGGGACCTCAGATACACTAAAAACAATTTTTAAATGCAGAGGGCAATGTCCTAGATTTGCTTGGAGGGGATGGAGTTTAGAACCTTGTGAGCATGGCTAAATTTCTATTCTATAATATCCACATCATTGCTGAGGTATATTGTTTCAGAGGGGAGGAAAAAGGAATGTTCCACCACAAGTGTACTGTTTTGTTCGCCTCTCTTCCTTGGGGAAGTTTCTGGGATCTGCACTGTGGAGCCTGTCCTTCTCCTGCTGGCACCCATCCCTTTCCATTCCTCTGAGACATGGCTCAAAAATTAGCAAATACAGCTGAGATACAGCTCAAATACACAGGTCCAAAAGCAATGAACCTGGAGCAACCATGGGATAAAAAAAAGTGGTGGTGAACCAAGATGAGAGGAGCCAACCCCAGCTGGGCCCAAGCAGAACAACACAGCACTGGAAGCAGCTGCGCAGAATTGAGTCCAGCAGAACTGAATGGAGCAGTTCAGAGTGGGCAGCGCAGCATGGAATCAAACAAGTGGGCAGCACAGCATGGAATCAAACAAGTGGGCAGCACAGCATGGAATCAAACAAGTGGGCAGTCCAAAGCATTGGCATGATGCAATGTGGACAATCCAGCTTCCGATGGTTTGTCTGTCATTGGATTTCATTGTTTTCGGCTTGGGAACGGGAGTGCCCACTGTGGGGAGTATCTGCCATCTTGCTTTTGTCCTGGTGGCCATGAAGAACTAAATCAAGATGGTGAACACATTTTGAATATAAAACAACTTCTCTTTTTGTATAATTTTGTTATTATTACAGTTATTGCATGTTTCTTATTCCATTGCTCTTTGCTTTCAGTAAGTTGTTATCTCAACCCGTTGTCTCTGCCTTTGTCCCTTTCTAATCAGAGAGGTTGGGAAGAAATGGAGTGGTTTACTTGGAGTTTAATTCCCAGCTGGTGTTAAACCACCACAGGTATTAAATTACGTTAGTACAAAAAGATAAGAAAAGAAATTGGATTATTATAGATTTCAAAAGAGGAGGCAGGGAAAAAACAGTGCAACTGTGTGTTATCCTAGAAATGGGAGAGGTTGAGGAAAGAAACAGATGGGAAGTTCTACTTTTATCGTTGCCCCAATATTATAGGAAACAATGCTAAAAACTAATAAAAAAATGAAGTGTGTGCTGGTTTAAAGCTAAACCAGCAGGAGAAATGAAACCAACACAAAAGAGACTATAAGTCAGAGTTACAATTTAATAACAATATCACAATAAATGCAATGGCACAAAGAGAAATTGGTTTTAACCCACAAAACCCAGAAGTATGACCCAGCACCCTGAGGCACAAACACAAAGGGGTTTGTTAGCCCCTGGGCTGAACCCCACATGGTTCCCCCAAGACCAAAGTAAAAGGAAGTGAAAAACCTGTTGGTGCAGCTGATGGTTGCAGTCTGGTGAAGAGTGGTGGTTGCAGTCTGGTATAAAGTGGTGTTCTCCTCCTGTCAAGTTTCGGGTCCTCCTCTGGAGCTAAGGAGTAGTTCCCCAAGTCCCCAAGATTATATCCCCTCAGTCCAGGTGGGACTGCCCAGTACCTCCCTCAGGGTAGGGAGTTACACAATGAGTAATCTCACTCTGTGAGTCATAGGGTATTTTGGAATCATTGATGGCCCATTAGCAGACATGACCCCTCAGGCTGGGTGTGGAGGTGCTAATGACTTTCTGGAAGGGAGTTATCACAGCTCTCATTTCGCAGGTGTCTTTCACATCCAGCTCACACCCTGAGGGGTCAGGTGTGCCCTGGGCAGTTACTGCAAATGGTTCATTGTTAAGGGATAGGGAAAAACAATAACAGTAGACTAGCATAAAAAGATAGCTCAGATTTAAAGAGCCAGGTAGAAAGCTGAAGCCTACAAATGATATACTATTAGCAGAGTGTAAAGGAGAATAACAAGATATGAAAGTATGTAAAGAGCAGGAAATCACAAAACCCATGTGGGTCAGGGCAGTTCACACTATAGTTCTCTTTGACCAAAAAGGAAAGGCTAAAGGAATGTTTAATGAATGAAAAGTGAAAGACCTGTAGTTTCTGTGGTTCTTCTCTTGCCCTTCTTGAAAATCTGGACAACGTTCAACAGCTTCCAGTCAGCAAGGACTTCTCTGGATTCCCAAGACAGGCTTTGCAATGACATCAGCTAGCTCTTTGAGGATAATTCAAGTCAAATCCATCTGAGATTGCATGCTATTCAATACTTACATTTATGAGCTACAATTTCAAGTGGAAGGTGATGCATGTGAAAGCTACAAATTTTGGTGACATCTCAGATATTTTTTGCAAAACCATCATGCAAAACTTTCTAAAATTATAGAGATAGAACAAAAGCCAATGAAATGAGCATCATTGCAGACAAAAGTAATTTTTAAATTATGATCATACAAAGAAATAAACTGTAGATAAAATTTTGACAGATAGTACTACCTGTAGGTATAATCTAGGAATTCTAAATTTGATAAAACTTAATGAGTTAATATGTTATTTCGAAATGTTAGAATACTCTATTAAGCATTATTAATAAAAGTTAAAGAGCAAGTGAAATAAAAAATTATTCCATTGTGCTTTATATTAATTTAGCTTTAGTGAAAATTCTCAGGATGTTCAGAAAAGGGTTGAACTGCTGATAGGTACTCTCAGGGCTAAAGAGAAAGTTAAATGGTTCAGGTAATATTTTCAGAAGAATTGCAAAAGTACAAATCACATTCTTCATGAAGGAAAAAAAAGACTGTGAAAAATAGAAAAAATCATGAAAAAAGGTAAAAAACCATATTTTAAAAGGACAGAAAAATACTAGGAAGCACTCTAGCAGTAGAAGTATTATTAATTATTACTGAAAGTGGTGTGCCATAGGAACAGGGGGGGAAAGTTGCAAAATTGCAGTTCTCAAGGTCACTGAAAGGAGACATGAAGCTTAGTGTTAGTCAGCACTTGCATCCCAGAAAATATGATACTATGCATATTTAAACAAGAATGCAGCCTATGTCTAAAGTCATAAATATTGACTTCTTCAGTATATCTAAGGCATCAACTGCCTGATCTAAATTCAAATAGCCACATGAAAATACAGACAGTTTGAAGAGAATGAAGCCAAAACAATTAAATTAATTAAATCAATTAAACCAATGAAAATTACCACACTTTCAGGAAACATGCCCTTCAGAAATATTTCAGTGTTGAACTTCAGTCTAATATTTAGTCTAAACAAGTAAGGACTGGATTTAAGGGATAACTCCTTAACTTCAAAGAAAACACTTGCAAAAATAAGGTAAAAACTTAATGTTGATGTTGGTTACTGCCATAATGGAGCCAAAGTATTAGTTTTGGGGAAAAAACATTTCAGTTTGAGAAACTCTAACAGGAAAAATACTGATTTACTGAAAAAGACCACTTAGATCATTTATTCACAATCTTCTGATAACAGATTAGGTGAACATCTGTCATAAAGCATGTCAGGTTTTGGTTATTAGCTTGATGTCTTCTGAAGAATTTATAGTGTAAATAATTATGCATCTACAGATTTATTTATACTATATTTGCATAGTTTTGACAAGCTTCTGACCAAGATTTCTCCAAAATTTTATGTAATTACCAAAGCCAAAATGTCCTCATGGAGTAGTTCAAAAAGCAAAACTATTCTTCACATACATTTGCTCATGTCCTGGGGCACATAACACTTCATTTGATATTCAAAGCCTAGTTGCAAGTTAGGTGGCTAAATTAGGCAGGTCCAATCTATGTCTCGCATCTTTTTTAAAAGCAAATTTTCTGCCTAAGTAGACTATCCTAAAATCTTCTCCCTGTATTTATAAATTCCATATTGATTTAGTCTTCCTTGAATTTGAATTACTCAAACTGTATATGATGAAGTTAACATGGATCTCACCAATAGCTCTCTTCTGAAGAGAAATAGCTGAAATACTCCCACTTATTTAGATGTCTTGAGATGTCTCTTTTACTCTATTCATATTCCTTGAAACATCTATAATTGGTATCAATGAGGGGGAATTTTATATCTTGATTTTTAAAATATTATCATCCAGGCATAAAAGTAGGTTGTTTGAAAAAAAAAAAAAAAACAACAAAAAACCCCCCAAAAAACCCCAAAACCAAATTCAAACTAAAAAGAATCCCAGCAAAGACTTGAGGGAAGTTTACCTATGTGAAAATATGTATGCATATAATATGAAAGTATGTAATTTGAAAGAATAAGAATAGCAAATGTAGGTAAGACTAAAGTTTATGGAGACCACTCTAATGTTCCTGGATACAGTAAGTAAGAGAAGCTGAAGAAAGCTGTAAAAATAAAGACTAAAATAAAATAAAAATGGAAGCAAAAATAAAAGTAAAAATAAAAATAAATTTTATAGCTTCTATCTAAACTTTAACTTAGAGTCACCATTGCTAAATAGACTTTCATCATTCTACTAAAAAAATACTTAGATACAGAATTGCCAGTCTTTTATTGGTGGATTTCCTTAGCTTCAATACATCATTAAATCTTGCTTACTGTTCACTTCAAAGAGCTAAAATTGAAGCATCTGCATTAAGAAGAATGCTAATTGTCTTTCAAGGAACAAAAAAAAAGGAAAAAAAGGAAAGAAAAAATAAATATAAACATTGCAAAGAGAGTTTTCAAAATGTGTTTTCACATTCAGGATGAGGAAAGAGAAGACAAACAGTTTTATTTTTGCAATATTACAGATCAATGTCTTATGAACTATTATTGTACCGGGAACTAAATAATGCCTGAAACTCTTTCCTCGATAATTTGTCACAAGCTTTTAAACTGACAAATAAATTTAATAAGAGGTTCTCAAGAGTAAGTTATATAGAAAAAAAAATCAGATTCATCACAATTCTTCTTTGGTAATATATCAAAAAATTAGAGGAATAGTGGAACATAACTGTAGATAGATAAATCAATAGAGTGTTGATGATAAATCAATAAAACACATGTTTTTTTTCAAATTCGAATGGAATGCCTGTATAGAAGACAGATCAAACACTACATAGAATATAGCATCTGAAGAGTTAGAGGTGGATTTATGGGAAAAGGAATATCTTTGGCATTATTAAGAACTTAAGACTCTATCTTCCAAGAAATTTGATTTTTAATCTTGATCTCTAAAACCTGTTGGGACACTGGTCACCAGTGATGTCTTCCTGGTACACTCCAGATGAATCTTAGTGGAACATGTTGGCTATTCATAGTTGAACACTATGATATTACAATCATCCACAGCATCAGGTTTATCATCCTGTGCCTTTTGCAGCAACATTCAGATACCTGTTCATGAACCAGGTGAATATTAGTTCCTACCCCCTCACCTAGTAATCATAAATATAAACAGTACTTGTACTGCTTCTGTAGGGAAGTCAGTTTTGAAAGATGAGAACATCAGTGGCCAAAAATATATTCAGATTCACACAAAAGTTTTACTGTGGTCAACAGCTACTGAGATTTTTTAGTTTTCTGACAGCAAAAAGAAGACATAGTCAGAGTCCTAAATCAGTTCATTTAACGTACTGATTATGGTGCTATTACAGTGACACCATAGAGATAAATACAATTGAAATCAAGTAGCTGTAGCCATAACCAACAAGTCTTTTTGAAAAACTGCAGATAAACAGCTAAACCAAATAAAGCAGAGCTTCAGAGAGGTCCAGTTCAGATCAGATGAGCCTAACAAAGCCCCTGTTTTGATGCTCTGCAAATGTGGTGAAAACTCTGCGCTACGTTACTAATAATTATGATACTTTGTTTCGTATTTCATAAGTCCAAAGCTCCTCCCAATTTAGTGTCATTGCCAAAATTATTTAGTATTCCTTCAAGCCCTACATCCAGACCACCAATGAAGATGTTGAGGAGAACTGAGCAGAGGATGGAGCTCTGGGGAATCCCACCGCTGATTGGACACCAGCCTCATGTTACCCCATTCACTATAACTTTTTGTGCCCAGACTGTGAGCCAGTTCCACACCCATCATGCAACACGGTTATTCTGCTGTTGTCCAGAAGGATACTGTGAGAGACAGTATCACAGGCTTTGCTGAAATCTAAAAAGATTACATCAACTGGCCTTCCTTGATCAACTAGGTGAGTTACCCTGTCATAGAAGGAACTTTGCTCTCATGAAGCTATGCTGTCTGTGACCAGTGACTGCCTTGTCCTCCCGGTGTTTTTAAATACTCCCCAGAAAAAAGTTTTCTGTGATTTTAGCGGGAACTGAAGTGAGACTGACAAGCCTGTAGTTTTCAGAGTCCTCCTTCTCACCCTTCTTGAAAATTAGCACTTTTTCCAGCTTCAAGTGAGCTGGAACCTCCCTGGATTCCCAAGATCACTCAAAAATCATTGAGAGAGGTTTTGGAATGACATCATTCAGCTCTTTCAGGATTCTGGGATGAATCCCATCAGGCCTCATAGATTAATAGGGATCCAGGTGGAGCACCAGATCCCACACAAGTTCAGGGACAGCAGGGCGTTTATCTTTCTCTCAGTCATGGTTCTCCAGCTCAGGGCACTGAAGATCCCCTTGGTTCACCACCAGTGCTGAAGACACAGGTGAAGACTGCATTAAAGACCTCTGTCTTGTCTCTGTCCCACTTTATGAGGTGACCAATCTCATCCTGTATTGGGCCATTGTTATTTCTACACTGCCTTTTGACATTAATGTATTTGAAAAAAAACCCTCTTTTCATTGTCCCCCACTGTTCTGGCCAGCTTCAACTCCAGCTGAGCTTTGGCCACATGAATTTTCTCCCTAAAGTGGTAAACAGCATCTCCATTGTTCCAATGTCACCTGGTCTGCCAAATCCTTATATAGTTATTAAACAGTAGCAGTCGCAATACCAATCACTGAGTGATACCACTTGTTAATGATCTCTATTTTGACACTGAGTCATGAACTGCAACTATCTGGATTCGAATAGCCCCTCAAATCCATTTCTCTCCAATTGACGGACAAGGAAGTTTTCTGGGACTATGCCATAGATGATTTAGAAGTAAAGATAGATGAGATCATCTGCTCTTCCCTAATACCAGCACAGTCACTCCATTCAAAAAGACTACCAGATTAGTCAGGCATTCTTCATCTCGCTCATCTCATCCCACCTAATTAAGACATGATATGTCCAAATCTTAAGCCATAGGTCTAAATGTTTGAATTCCATCTAAAGATAATGCCTGCAGAAAACACGTTTGGGAATACAATTCTTAGAGATTCTTTTTTTCTCTAAGAAGTTATTTTCCCAGTCAGTTTCAAATCTAGCTCATTTGCTTATGCATCCAGCCAGGTTAGGCCAGATTGTTCAACAGCTCAGGACACTGATTTTTTTTTCTATTTTTTTTTGTTTTGCTTTGTTTTGTTTTGAAATCTGGGGCTCATAAAATTCTGAATCTAGGATCAAGGTGGATTGTATCATGCACATCATTTTAACATATATGGAAGTGAAAATGTGGTTTCAATTTTTCCTGTTCTAAATCTAAAAATCTAATTAAACAATAGTAGAATCGATAGAATTGATTGAAATTCATTATTTAAGTTCTTTGGAGTTTGCTGAACAGCAGCACTGCAAAAAATTCACAACAGTTTTCAATATTAAAGTTAATGGAATTCATTATCTGATGTGCTCCCTTGCTGTGATTTGTGTTTTCTTTTTGACTGTGATTGTGCTGCCAAAACAAATTTTTATCTGCTTTTCCTTTTAATGTAAAGTTGTTAAACATAAAAATATATAATATTTTATCTATATGTAATATAAATATATTTAGTTTCCATTTTCTATCTCCCCTTATCTGTAATGACACACTAAAAGGTAACCAGCTGTGAAGGAATCAGTGGGGAGGAAATCAATGATTTGGTGCTCAGCAGTTCCCTACCAATTGCTGAACTATTGACTGGCTACCAGTCAATTGCTACACTGCTCTTACTGATTCCCATAATGTAGATAAAACACATGGCTCAGGGGAAGAAGCAGCAGGATTCATAAAAAATAGAATGGAACTTTAAATAATATAAAGAAGAGGGAAGGTAGATCATAATGAAGAACAGAACAAAACAGGCAGAGCTGAAAACAAGGCCAGAGAGGGGTTCTCTTCAAATGTGTAGATGTAATTATGTGAAAGGCAAAACTAGTACTTAAAGGTGGGGAACTAAACAAGTGTAGAACTGAATTAATCCTGGGGAAGAGCTATTCTAATCTACCTCCTGCTCCTCAGAAAAAGATACTGAATAAAGCTGAAAGTACAAAGAATTGTGCTTTTTGAGAGTTTTGGGTTTTTTTCATTTAGTAAGGCCCTGTTAGTCCATAATTCCTGTTAGTTTGCAATCCAGACTAATAGAAAATTGTAGACTCTTAGTCTACAATCCAAATTTTTGTCTTAGGTCTTAACTTTTCAATCTCTGCCTTTGAACAAGACTGAGAAAAATCAACAAAGTTTAAAACACATGCGAGTTTATCCAATAGCAATGACATACGAACCATCAGTAAGAAAGCAAAATAATATGGACTAGCTAACATAAAAAATAAATTTATCAAGACATAAAGCAAGCTTACTATAAGAGAATATAAGAGTCAAAGTCCCTAATAGAAGATAGATTAGTTAAGCTCTGTCTTGAAAACCTGAAAGCTAAGAAATGTTGCAGTGATATTTTGATGTGTTTTCATTTCTAAACAGATTTGTGGTTTCAAATAATCAGAAGAAATCAAAGGAAGTAACTCATCATTTGGGGAAGTAATAGTGGAGAAAATGTTAGTCTCAAGTTTGTATAGCATAGGTTCAGTTCCTTACTTCACCACTGTTTTTTACCAAAAGGGTAAAATTCAGCCTGTGTGTACGTCAATACATTATCTTCACTGTAGGGATAATAGTATGTTCATGTTTCTCAGAAGTGCTATAAAGAAGAATAAATGCAACTAATGACTGCAAAGTCCTTAGACAATATGATATTAAGATTGTGTTAATTCTCTATATAGATTTTAAAAAGTAGGTGAAGTTCAATTACTTACAGGTTTTCCAATCTGTTAAATATATATTATCTGATTCTGAAGGGTGAAAAGTGTAGCCAGTTTTCACAGGATTCAGGCACAGTTGCTGAAGGTCGGTACCTCTGAAAATCCAACTATCCTATTAACTTCTGTCTGACTTCTGCTTAGATGTGGTTTTAACACAATTCCCTATCAACCTTCACTTGCTTTTGCCAAACTTTCACTTTAAAATACTACCTATATTATTTACTTCCATTGTTAAAAGACAGGAGTATGTGATCAATAAAAGAAGGCTCTCCATGTTAATAATCATCACTTTTCCTATAAATATGTAAACTTTCAAACTCATAATCTCAGTGATTATCATCTAGTGACAGTTTGGGAAGTTGGAACGAGATAGACTTTCCCTAATAATAAACAATAAAACAAGTAGATGCAATACATTATTAAAATTCAGGTGTATTATATCTTGATGCTTACTTCAAAGATAATTATTGGTACATATCTATCTTTGTACTGGTGTGTGAGCTAAGGCACTTTGCTTTATTCCTAATTGTTGCCAGTAGTTTTCTAAAGTTATCTAATGACCAAGCATAACAGAGGTGACTTCTGTCTTTCTGATCTGCTTCAAATTTCACTGAGGCATCAGCTCATCACTAAAGATCCCTCCAGTGCTACATCTATTCCCCTGTAGCCCTTCATCTATTTAGACATATTTAAAGATTTGCTTGAGAGGAGCAGATCAGTGAAGAAAGATTTCTGTGCTGGGGGCACAAAACAGCTGAGTGAATGGAAAGAACTTCTGAACTATATTGGAAAACTATCAAGTTAGGAGGAATCCACCTGGGAACTGAAAATAGTCTTGACACTGGGGTCAAAATTGATCTTTTTTGACAGACATTTAAAATGAGAGACAGTCAGAGTCCTCTCTATTTCTCAGAAGTATAGATGTTTACTACTGGGAACAATAGCAGAGTCCAGTCTTCACTCATATTTAGTCTTTTCTTTGTAGTATTTTTTTCAACTTATTGGGCAGTTTAGAGATGTATCTATTCATCAAGGGGAGATTATGAAAATTTCATTCCCATGAAAAAGATAATTATAAGATCACAGGATCATCCAGGTTGGAAGGGAACTCAACAGGTCCTCAGTCCCACCACCTGCTAAAAGTCTGTTTACAGGAACAATTTACTCAGAGCTTTTCAGCTGGTCTTGAAAATCTCCAAGGAGGGACCCTGCACTACCTTTCTAGGCAATCCCCTTCTGTTGCTGAACTGTCCTCACAGGAGAAAATTTAACTTACATTCAAGTCTGAGTAACTGACTCCCGATTTCCTGCCAAGGGTGCACTGCTGGCTGTCCACGACAATCCCATGGGCCTTTTCACAGAGCTGCTTACCAGTACGTCAGTTCCCACACTATGCTGTGGCAAAGGGCTTCCTCTTTCCCAGGTGCTGAACTTTACACTTGTCTGTGTTGAATTTCATTAGATTTCTGTGAACCCTTTTCTCTAGCCTGTCTCAGTTGAATGATACCACAGCTCTCCAGCATATGGACTATTCTCTTTTTAGTGTCATCTGCAAACCCGGTAAGCCCACACTGCACCACCTCCTTCTGACCACTGGTATTAAGCAATGTCGACCCTCACTATATCACCTGTACCAGTGATAGCAATTAAGTACCAGGCTCATATTTTTCTTGTGCAGCATTTGTCCACTAATGTAGTAATAGAAGATCATGTCCTTGATGCAACTCTAACTGAAAACATCAACTCTTCATGAGCTCTGCCTTTCCCAGCAATACTTTCATACACCCAGGCAGTGTTTCTAAATTATTCTTGTGTAGTCCATTCCTGTTTCCATGGCTTTTTCTTTACATTTGAACTCTACTGTTAAACCACTCTAAGACGGTTTTTTCATAGGTTTACTTGTTTTCCTGACTTTCAGGATGGGCCATTCTGCTGCAGCTTGCAACTAATATCTGATAGATCCCAAACAATACTTTTTGACTGGAATCTTTCCTACTACTTTTCACATCATAAGAGTTCATGCAGTTCATATTCTCTCTTTAATCAGTAGAAAGAGAGAAGGATGTTTAGAATTGAAGATTTATTCCTTTTTTATATAGTTTTCTAATATTAATATGATCATGTACAGAGCTTAGTTAAGTAACTTAGGATAGACTTTTTGCTTTCAGATAGCTGGAATTACTAAACTGGATCAGCTCTTAATTGTATTTTTCATAAGACATTGAACTGTTCAGGTTTTTTTGTTTTTTTTTTTTTTCTCTGATGACTCAGTCGAATGGCTAGTGAAAGTTACAGAAGTAGAAGACATACTTTTCTGTTGCCTGTTTAGAACAATACAATGAAGGTGTGGAGGATGAAGATTAGGTTACATATTTCAGTATGTAACAGCTAGTGTGTGTGACGAATTGGCAACAACACAGGTCACTGTGACCAGATAATTTTTAAAAGTCCCAAAACTTCCCCATCACTTACTGGATGGCATTGATTTCACAGGCTTTTGACCTGTCAGGATCAGAGGCTATATGCATTTCTCTAAAAGAGAACAACTGAGCAGCTCTCAGAAAAAGCCGTGTCTCCCCTGCCTGAGATAGACGGTGACAAAGTTGCTTATTTTTTTGGTGGAATTCTTCCCATCAAGTATGGATATTCACAAAGCATATGATTTATAGTTTATCAGTTTGCTCTATAAACATTGAATCTTTAGTAAGTGTTGACAGTGGAACTTAGGATGTGGAATCTCATTTTACCAAAGATGCTAAAAATAGGTCACACAAAGCTTTCCACAAAAGTACCTTGACTATATTCATTGACTAAAAAAAGGGAATCTAGGATAACAGGGTTAGATTGCATGGATACACATTGCAGAGCCCTCCTCTAATGCAAGATGAATCCCTTCCTTGCTGATAATTATTCCATTCCACACTATCAATAGACATAAATAAACCAAAACCTTTGTGCAAATGAAACACTTATGTAGACAATCACTGTAAGAGGCACATGGAAATTTACTATTATTAAATTGAGTGACCATTACAAATATTTCCTAATGAGTAATCTATTTCCATATTTTCCCAATAAACACAAAAGTCTGATAACCTGGTTCTTATCAAAAAAATTTAAATTATATTTTCTATATTGACATTGACTGGGTTATCCATGACATAAGAAAAACTCAGTGAATAGATTGCACCATTAGAAAATATAGTGAAATGTGCTGTGGTTTCAGACTGAATAATAGATAAGAGTATCAGTTAAGTAATTTGAATAATTAATAATTATTTGCCAGATGAAAAACTGTTTCTTTGAAGATTTTATGTTTTCTTTAAGCACATTCTTATAATGTTCTCATTTATTTTTAAGAGCTCTTTTTATCCCCTCAAGTCTAATTTGTTTATTAATAATAAATGATTTAATTATCAATAGTAATCCTCTTTATAATTGTTCTTACTGAGTTATAGCTCATAATGTATTTAGTGCAGTTCAAAAGTATTCACAAAGCAGGAAAAAATATAAGTATTTGCTCTGAATTATCTTGTTTAAAAACCTTGTTAACATCTGGCCAAACAATCTTTAGTGTGCTAACTTTTGATACGATGCAGCTTATGAGTTGCTATTCTAACTCTCCTTAGTTTCTAGGTCACAGGACAACATATAGTGTCTTACAGTGATGAAATAGCATTTCTTTTTTTAATGTATTCTCAGTATAATCATACATTTATTTAATGGAGGGAAAAAGAGCACACATAATATAGAAACACTCCTTCAGAATGACCTATGAACTTTGCCATTATAGAGATAATTCACCATTTAATAAACACTAAATCTTTGAACGGATCCTGTGAAACTCAGAAAGGCTCTAAGATAAAATACAATTTTTTTTTTTCAAACTCAGAATTTATTCTACCAAATGAAACCCATGCAAACCTAGAATGCAGAGGTGGATGAGACATGATAGAAATTTTCTGCTTTTGGATTCCCCTGCACCTAAAACCAGAGAATACAAAGCAATGAAAGGCTCTCTGCTAGAAGCAAACATTCAATTTGCACTACTTTGTGAGTCCATTTCATCTAAAAGAGCTGTCATTTAGTTAGCTCTCCTGAATGTTCCATCAGATAGAAATAGAATTGAGCAAACAACACTCTCTTCAGTGCAGAAGATATGCCATCTTAAAGCTTTCAACTGTGGAAGTGACATTTGATCAATTTGGAACCAAACATGACTACAAGCAGTGCAAAATGAGACCGTGATATATTGTGAAAAAAGCTATTCACTGGTATAAGCATAAGAGTGTGTTTGCCAGAGCTGTGCTATACCCTTACTTCAGGTCTGATCTTGACCCAAAGGTACTATGAAAGAAGTGGAAAATAGAGCACTCTTGTGCTTGCCCTTCTATAAATACATGTTATTTATGGAATATAATAACAATAATAATAATAATAATAATAATAATAATAATAATAATAATAATAATAATAATAATCTGTAAATTACATAAAATTCTATTAAGTACATCCAGAAAGAAGGAAAGCATTCTGTACTGCTGCTAGGTCACAGGCATAGGGGGAAAAAAACCTTAGAAAATATTTCTTCTCTCACATGTTAGAGAGAAGAATATGTGTGTCTGCATTAAGTCTTTGGTTGCCAAAATCATTAGTGATGCTTTCACAGTGTGAATTTATTCAGTAAATTAGAAGCTGGAAAGATCTACAATTCACTGAAAGTTATCTGCTGTTGGCTGGAAACAGAGCACAGCTGCTTTGATCACAGAGGATGGTGCCATGATTGGCAAAGATTCTTCTTTTGCCTCAGCTAGGTTGATGAAAGCCAAACTTCAATGGATCAGTCTAAATGTCAGATGCTGTTGCACACATGTGGGTATTACACTTCAAACACACAGGTATTTTATCAAAGGCTGTGTGGCAAAGCAGTGTTTACACTTCTGTTTATATCCTCCAAACCAATCAACAAATGCTTAACAATTTAAGTATTTAAGTATCTAGCCATAATATAACTAACACTAATTAGAGAAATAAAATAAAAATCAGAATGCCTTCAAGATATTTAAAAATTGTTGCCTGCCAATAAAAGTTTACAAAAACTCTTTAGTAATTAATGAACATCAATATTATGTCAGTAAAAAGATTTTAATGAAAAATATTTTATACAGAAAAAAAGAAGGAAAAATATTATTCCAAATTAAATGGATCAAAAATCTATTTTATTCAGATTCTCTAAAGAAGAACAGTCCAGACTGGAGTGCATATTTTCCTCTGCATGAGGAATTTCAGGTAAATTCATCAAAAAAAATATTTCTAAGGAATTCACTATTTCAAAGATTAATTTTTAGTCGGAATAGAAATTAATTTCCTCTCAGAATGAAAACCTATGGCTAAATATAAAAATTAAAGGGGAGACAGGGGTATTAATTAGTGGCATTTTTAACTGACTTAATTGTAAAAAGCTGAAATCAATCTTCATATAATACATATATGTTAAAAGCAAAGACAAAAAAATTATAGAGCCTCTTTTAAAAAAAAATATATTTAAATATATATATTATATATATATGTGTGTGTGTGTGTGTGTGTGTGTGTGTGTGTGTGTGTATAATGTAGAAATATGATGCAGTAATTCCTTTGTTTTAGTTATTTTTCCAGAGTTGGTCACCTAACCTGCTCTGGGCAAGTCACTTTATTTTTCCACCTGAAAAAGGCAAAGATAGTCACTATGTTTCATTCTTGTCTACCTCATAAAGGTATTTTTGAATCAAATGTCTAACACAGATACCTCTGTTCAAACTTATAATTTAAATATCTTTTAAAAACCTCTTGAGTGTATTGCAGCAAAAGTTTAAAGGTTCAGTCTTACAGACCTCGCTGAATAATGTATAGCCCCTTTGAAGTCAGCTTGACCACCTGAATGAGTAATAGAATCATAGAATCGATTGGGTTGGAAAAGACCTCCAAGATCATCAAGTCCAACCCTTGGTCCAACTCTAGTCCCTTTACCAGATCATGGCACTAAGTGCCACGTCCAATCTGCGTTTAAAAATCTCAAGGGATGGTGAATCCACCACCTCTCCGGGCAGCCCATTCCAATGCCTGATTACTTTCTGTATAAAGAATTTTTTTCTGCTATCCAGCTTAAATTTCCACTGGCAGAGCTTAAGCCCATGCATTGGAACAACTCCTAAAGGCTAATTCTGTTGGCTATTCTTAGTTACATGAGTCAAATAACAGTTTTACCTGCAAGGTACTAAGAGTGACTCAGTCATTAGTGAAAAGAATTTCAACCATTTTGCTCAAAGAAATGGACAGTCAGCCTGCAGAACTGTGAACCATTATTGACGATTATTGTTCTCTCTCAGGAAGTACTCCCATCCTATTGCTGCAGAGAAAAATGGTTGAAAAGCTAACAGATCTGCAATAATATCTCATCTCTTTTTTGGCTTTAAGGAAAGCCATTTCATCTTCTTTGCTGGTGAACAGCATAACATCTATTTTCAGTACAAAGATATGAACTGTGAAGAAAGAATGACTATTAACTCGTATTGAATCACAGAGATTAAATTTTTTGGCCTTGTTAGCAGTGACTTTGTCTTTTCATAACATCAGTGAACCAATTTGTTCTATAAAAACAAAGCTTTTTTTTTAAGAAATATTTCACTGACCTCCTCAGGTCAGAGAAATACTCACTGTTGAAGCAGGTTATTTCTAAAAACATGCATGCCCTTCTTAGGGGAAAAAACTCACCCATCACTCAAACTACCCAAAACAAGGATCTAAATGCAAATAAACATTTGGGTACAAGGGAAAATATCTTCAGAGAACTTAATAAAAGTCAAAAATACACAGCAGAAGATACTTTCCTATCCTCAGGTACAGAAGCCAATAAGATTTTGCAAATCTGTTCGAAAGGATAAGTATGGGGAGTGGCAAGGAGATGTAACATTTTGTAAGCTTGTTAAGATTTCCAAGAGGAATTAATTCAACAGCTCTTGCCAGTTCCACAGAACAATTTTCTGTTCTCTGTGAGGAAGGGCAGCAGTGTTACCGTGAGGGGCTAGAAAGTGGGACAGGTCTTTTGGGCCTCTGCATACTTGTGTCTGCCATCTGAAGGTATTTAAGAGACAAAAAATTAGTTTTCCAAATTCAATCAATGATATAAGCTTATTTTTTTAAACAAGTCAAAGAGAATTCTCTGAGGAACACATAGTGGAGTTTTGTTACTTGTATGAGTTTTCCAGCTGACAGATATTTAAGCCTGCACCTGAGACCTAAATTTGCACTCTCAGACAAAAGCAATTCCATTCAGTCTGATAAAAGTGATCATGACAGGGCTAAGTAATTGTTAAAAACCAAACCTGTGAACAGAAATGGAGTGCAAAAGGCTTTAACTGAAATATAATGGGAAATTAATATCAAAATAGACAAATGTTGAAGGATATATCGTCCTGTAGAAAGGATTGCTTAGGAGAAAAAGGAATAAGGCATTAGCTTTATAGTTCAGAGAAGGCATATCAGTAAGATAAGAACTGCTAGAGAAACCACAGGTGAAGGGTCCCTTATGATTATTCATAAGTGTAGGTATATATTTCTAAATTGTAGAATCTGTCATGCCAGGAATTAGCTGTAGGGCAAAAGAACCCAAAGGAAAAGTATAGTTGTATAATAAAATATATCTTACATAAGAAAAAAGAAAAAAATTAGTATGCCATCAACTAGTCAGAATGCAATAGACAATGAAACTCATGAGAGGAGTGATACATATTTGTACAAAATTTCCTCCACATGTAAGAGAAAAAAGAGATGAAGATTATTCCACAATAGTGAGCACAGATGTAGAAGCAAAGAATCACTAAACAATCTGGATGTTCCTGAAAAGCAGATGAGAAATGTACTCTGAAAGAATCAAAAATTTTCTGTACTAAATATTGCAATAGACTTGTACGATATCAAGTAGCAAACAGTCCTCATAAACATATAAAGGATATAAAATATAACAAAAATCATAGTATTCTCTATGCCATGATAGAAAAGGCAATGTCATAGAAACCTGCTTAAAACAGAAAGACAAGAAGAGTGAATTGAGGGAGAAAGTCTAAGATGAGCATATTTTTGCTGTCACACTAAGAAAAACAAACCCCATATTATTATTATTTTTTAAATCTATTTCTTTGATAAAATGGGAGAGACCACATACCAGAAAGACATCCAGGTTTTAATAATCTTTTCATGGCAGAAATGTGAAATGAAAGAACAGAAATATGAGGGTTATCCAGTACTGTCTTTAGCAGAAGTCAAAGGATGTCAGCAAAGAGCTATGAACAGGATGCTAAACAGCTAGAGTAAACAATACAGAAAATCATTGCAGATAAGAGTCTTAACCAAGACTTTCATGGCCAGTCTGTTAGAAGCAAGGGCCAATATATGTTTCAGCAAATGAATGCACCATGAGCTCAGCGCTGTTTCCCAAGTTTCATGCAAACACACTGCCCTAAGGTGCCATATGTTACAGAACAGAGTATACCCAGCTACAGCCAGTAGAAACCATAAACCAGCTGGTTTAATCAGTTTCCTGGTGTCAATAGGGACACAACTGCACAGCTGTATAATGTGACGAATGAAACATACCAGTTAGGAGGGAATAAAATGATACATCTCTCAGGTACCTGCTAGATCCGCCCACAGAATAAAATACTAAAAGGAATTTGAAGATCCCTGACTGCTACCTGGCATCTTTTGGTATCTATTATGTATACTTCACAATAAATATTGCAAATTATCAATTTACTATAGACTACACATTTAGTGAAAACCAAATATTTCTCTCAGCACTATTGCAATGCATTGTCAGTGTAATACACTTTTTTTTCCCTTATTCTTAGGGTGAAATGCAAGAGATTCATTATATTTCCTTTAATTTTAACAAGACAGTGGACATATGAATACAAGTGGCAATAGCCACTATTCACATATAATGTGATGGTATTGCATCTTGAATTATCCATAGATATATAAGACTCTTGTTCCAAGGTCTCTGTCATTACAGTCTGTGTCTGTTTTTCTCTGTATATCCTATGATCACCTCAATTTGATTAAATTACAAGTTTTGGTTTATTTCATTACTCCTTTACCAAGAGAAAATAGTCAATTCCTTTTATATTTCCAATATATGTTAATAGAGGAATTTTTAGTGTCAAGATCTTTAAGTTGCTTCATAATCAGTTTTCAGCTGCAGAACTCCCTAAGTTTTTGTTTCTTGCCATAACACAACTTCAAATGAGTGACTTGACTTGATGGAGTCAATCGGGCAAGTCAAACCTCATATAAAACATATTTATAATACTTAGCCTTTCTGCAATATGAAAAATTTTACCAAGGTATTTTATGAAAACACTGTTAAGTTACATCCAAGAATGTTGTATCAATCCTACTCAAGTCAGAATTGGATGCATATATTATATGTGAAATATACAAAAATGCATCAAATGAAAAAAATCCTTAAACACAATATGGTATTACATTATCAAAGCAAAATATCCAATAGTCACTGGAGAAAGAATAAAAAAGCAAAAGTAACCTCCAACTTAAGCATATAAAGGAATTTCAGTTTTACTTCATCATGTCCACTGAAATGGTAGTGCCATCATATGTAAGGTATTTGAAGTTGAGAAGAATCCAGATATTTGCATATATTATCTTTAACTTCTTTGATGTAGTTTCACAGAGGAAACATCTGTAGGCACAAATAACAACTCATCTGAGAGCTTAAAATAAGGTAGTCAATAAGCAATACTCACTAGAACTTAAAGTTATTTTTTATGACTGCCATTTTACTTAACTTTAAGAAGTCCCTGAAGAATTAGGTGGAACATCCATGTAGCACAAAATACATAGGGATACCAGGGATGCTATCAATGGATGCAAACATCAAAAGACCTGAAAGCTTAGGTTATAAGGAATTATTTGAACAAGTTAACTTTTAAACTAGGAAGTTTTCATAAATTGGATATGTTACTGGGGTAAAATATCCAAGTTTTTACTGCAAATACAGTATCTCAACCTAAGACTGTGCTATGCATCTGAAAATTTTAAATAAATAAATAAATAAATGAAATGAAAGGGGAGAGATCCTCTAGTCATGGATCTAGTTCCATGCTGAAAGGTACATGTAAAATACCATGGGCATATGCCATTTAATAATCCACATCCAGAAAAAAAGAAGTAATCAACAACTTGTAGTCAACCACTTCATATTACAAAAGCTGAACCCCTTTTATATTGTCAAAATGCAAGAATTCTGAAATTCAAGATCCCTTTGAAAATTGCCTGAGATTTCCAGAATTGCACACTCCTTGTAAACCTTAACTGAATAGTGAAGTATGTCACACCCATTACAGTCCATGCAGAATAAGACAATGGAGACCAAAATATTTCCCTGGAAAAAGAAAATAAATTTTGAGTGACTTTCTTTTCTTTGCCTTCTTCATAGGCAAGTCTGACTTCTCAGGGTTGATTCGGTGTTAAAAGCCTAAAACCTTGACAGTAAAATATTGAATTTTCAATAAGAGGTGTGATTTATCCTCCGTGACACCATGCAATTGCAATTCTCTTAAACAATCAAACTACACACAGCAGAGAAGCACTGTGATGAGATCCAATTTTCAGTGGCTTTTATATGCCCACATAACTTTTAGAAGGTTCTCTCCTCTGCCTGTCTTAAAAACAACTGGAGCTACTGAAAAACTTTAACATTTTGGCTAGAAAAAACAGAATATTTGATGGAGGGCTAACAAATATTGTTAGAATAAAATTTTTATCATAAGACTAAAATTGCATTATTTTAAGCCACAGCCAAGTGAATTTCTATACTCATCAACCCAAGACACTGGACATTTGAAAGCAACACACAACACTGGCCATGGTCCATGTGCAAAGCAAATCTCTTGTCAATGCAAAGCAGAACTGATCTTCACTGTTAAGTCTGTCAGGAACAGGAAGTGTCTTGCTTGTTGTACCATTTTGGGATCTGCCAATGTTGGCAGGATTGATGATGTAATTTGTAAAGCCATAAGATCCAAAATTGACAGCAATTAAAAAAAAAACCAACAAAAAAAACCATATAATTTTAGATGTTGGCACTGTATACACAAAACTGATGAGACCTAACCGGGAGTATTGTATCTAAATCTGGATACTTTGATAAAGAAAACAGACCAAATATATGGAAATTGTACCAAATAGTGCGGAAAGACTCGTGAGTTACCTTGCAGGTTACAACTACTACTTGAAAAATGGATAGAAAATTCAGATTTATTGTTATTACAAAGATTTAAGATAAGATGATTAAGCTATTTAACATTTTGAAGGACATAGAGATAGTAAGTAGATAGTAGATAGTGTAGAGAGTGTGTAGGCAGCTATTGGAAAGGCCAAATGCTGTCAAAATAAAAGTGAAAACTGAGAAGCTGAAAGGACCATAAGCACTGAGAGAATTTAAGAGACAGTTGCATTTTGAAAGCAAAAGCAGTATTCAGAATGGACTAGAAAAGAAAGAGTGAGAATAAGTTTCTGTAGGAACTGAAGTGTGAGGAGGAAAGAAGGAATGAAAATTATGCTCCTGTCTGCAAAGGTAGAAGCTTGAGCGGGCTTGGAATCTCAATTATACTCTCAGCCCTTGAAATGCTCCCTCAGATAAGTATTGAAGAGATAAATCATTCTGCTTTACAGAAGTGGGAAAAAGTTTTCTTTTCATGCCCTTAGAGTCAACAGAAAAGTCACTGTCTTTGTAGTTTACTTTAAAAAAATTATGTTCAAAAGAGGCATGAGACTTCATAATGAGATTTTAGTTCAAATGCACCTTCACTATCTCCTAAATTTAGATTTTTACATTCTTTCTGAAAAGTACACAAGCAGAAAGTAGTAGTAATTAAGGCTGCCCACTGGGAACAGGTCTCTACACTAGCTCATTTTACACAGGCCCTCAGAAAACTCACAGACAGCAATAACTTTTGGTCACTGCTTTCCTAGGGGAGTAACAAAGTGATTATCCAAAGGTGATAAACTGCATAGGCATTGCTTTCCTTAAATTTTCCAGTTCCTTAGATTGAATCTTTTCAGAAACAGGAAATTATTCCTTAAATTGGATTTCAACAGTATGAAACGATGCAGAAAAGTCTGTAGTACAAATCCTCAGTTGTCAAATAGACTCATAGACTTCACCTCTCCCATTCAGAATATCCTCAGGATGCAAAGGCTGTGCCCTGGCACACAACTGCCTCTGTGTGCATGGAGCTGGGTGGTGTGGATGGAGGTGGGAGTTTATTGTGATGCAGTGGTGCTTTATTATGTGCCTGACATCCTAAACCAAAGCTCAAAATGTAGAAGGGAAGACTTACATATGAAACTGGATTACAGAAATAAGAGAAAACAGAGTTATATGGCTTCCTCAAAGTAGTCAGAACTATAGAGCCATATCTTAAAAAATTAGAGACAGTTTAAAATGGGCACTCCTACTCTGCCAAATTCACCATCCTAGCTATCCAATTCCTGGTATTTTTTTTCTAACTGTGCCAAAGAACTAAGTAAACAACCCCACAAAAATAAATAATTTAATTCTTCTGAGTTGATTTTCAGCAGCTTTTCAGAGGACGACAAATACTTGTGCTAGCACAATGCAGAGAAAGGAGATCAGTGACAGAAAACATCTGGGGAGAAAACAAAGGCAAATAACCCTTAATTTTTGGCCCATGAATTTTTGGTTGCCTTATAACAGTTTTGGCAAATCTCTGTTTCAAAGGCACACATGTCACTAGCCATTGTACCTTAAAAAATTCCTTTTATTTTCAAATTATTTCAGTCACTGTGTGAGCCTCCTGTTCAGAGTTCTAAAGGTTAGGTTTTCACATACAACAGACTGGTGAGGAGATATGCATATTTTAGTAATTTATATATATTTATCCAAATTTCTATAACCTATAGATTAGCTTTATTTATATCTATATCATTCTGCTGTGGTGAAGAATAAGGGTTAGATCTTAGCCGCTCCAATAAAACATCATAGTTTAAAATAGGTAAAAGTTGGAGTTAGATTTTGCACATTATGTAAACCCATATTACAAGAAAGTCTGGTTTTGCGTTGCACAAATAAATTAGTTCATTTAATTACTCTGAACTAGTGTAATTGTTAAAAGATAGAATATGAATCATAAAATCTAGCAATTATATAGTTAATAATATCCTATGAATACTATCCAATTATACTATAAGTTAAAGTACCATGCAATACCTAGCTGAGTTGCCTCTTGGTTTGCATGAGGATTCTCTTCTTTGTGAGCATAGTTATAAGCACATTGTAACAATGTGTATTAGCACGCTATAAAAGCTTGCATAATATTTAGTAGTTTAGTACATATAGCTAAACAACTAGAGCAATTGTAATTATTAATGACAGATTATACACAAATCCTATGTGGTATCTAGCAATTTTTTTATTCCAAGGCACTAACAAATACTTTTTGTAAACTAATTTAGAGTCTTTTCTTCCTCATAAATTATTGCCAGCATTAGTTTAACTATTCATCAATTTATCCTATCAGTAACACGTGCAGATGTTATCAGGATCCAGAGTGGGATCATGGTAACTTTATAGTTAGCATTTTACTGCAGAGCCCAGAGCCTCAGTCTGAGACCACACATGGATACTGTACCTTAGCAAATGCACTTCTTGTCCTTTCATAGAACAGGGATAAAACTGTCTTTAAAAGTGTAATGGTTTGACCCATGGCTTCTTCAGTAACCATTGTATCTAAGGAAGTTACAAGTATTCCACACGTGTCTTCCACGTAGCAGGGGAGGAGTGGTTTTTGTTTAGTTGTTTCCTGTCCTTGGCTGGGGAGCTGGTGGGAAGGGCTGGAGTCTGATCCCTCTGGTTGTTGGTGGTTCTTCTGTCCTGGGTGAGATTGTTTCATGCTTGTTCCCCTTCCTTGAGGTTTTTAATTGTGTTTGTCTGTTTCATTTGGGTTTTTTGGGTTTGGTTTTGTTTCTTCCCAATTTCTGGTTAGCCAGTCCCCTTTTCCCTTTTCCCTTTCCCCTGGGGGTGGGATCCTAAGTACTGTGTATACAGTGTGGTTGTGAATTCTAGAAAATAGAATTTTTTCTTTTTATTCAGTTCGGTGTCTTTTGAGTTTGTTTCTTTTCAGTTTTTTTCCTTTCCTTTGCTGGGAGAGTTCTGGGAGGGGGAAGGGGGACCAGTTCAGGGTTGGTAACAGCTAGGTCAAACCTGCAACAAAAAGTCTCTCCAGTGTTGTGATGGACAATAAAAGAGGCTGAGGTAGACTGCTTTGGGTACCTACTTTAGCAAAATACCAAAAGAAGCAGCATGTGGGTTTCCAGAAGGTGTTCAAATTGTTTAAAGTGTCGTGGAGTCTGCAAAAAAGAGAAGGGAATCCCATAACTACATTTCATTTACAATTTCCAGTGGATTGATGCTACTTAGATAGAGTGAGAGATCTTATTCCCTAGTAACTCCATTCATTCAAGGCTTAGCAGACTAGGGAAAGAAAGAGAGATAGCAGACACAGTTGGTCAGTTGTCACCAAAACTATGTTCAAAAGTTTGAGCAGTATTACAAAACCTCAAGGTATTGTGGCCCACTTTTGCTCCTGGGAAACCAAATGTCTCTTTTCTCTTTTACATCTATCCAACCACAGGACAATAAATGCATGACTCAGCCATTCATGAGCTGATTCCTGGAGCTGGATCTTCCTCCACCCAAATATAAAACACTCTCTAATTACAGCATGTGCAAAGGCTTTTCAGAGAAAGGGTTACTGGTAAACCAAACTCTGCCTCAAATATCCCATCCAACCACTGTTTCTTAGTGCTGCTACTTACCATATCCGGTAACTTCTGAAGTTTTTCATTCCTTTCACGTGATTATGTCGTAAAGCACAGTCAAGCACTCATAACACACAGGTTTGGGTATGGGCTTAGATAAATATAAGTACTAAAAAAACCCCCACTCCTCGGAGAGAAGTGAAACCAAAGCACATGCAAAAATAACAGTGTAGATGTAGCCAAAGGGGTTAAAGATTTTAATGCAATTATAGAAATCTCCTCTTCTGATTCTGTTCCAAAATATATTTATAGCTTCTTCTGAATCAGGGTGTCTAACAGATATTTTCCCAATAAAACTATGTGAAACAATTTTGTTGTATTTTTTTTCTTTAGAAGTTATTGCTGCTGAAGATCTATCCTGCAAATTGTAACTCCAAGGTAATTGTTTGAGAGAATGACTCATATAGGAATAGATTTTTGGGATCTGCCCCCTGAAGCATGATTGTCAAATGCCAAATAGAACTACACAGAATAAGAGAAGAAAGGAGGTTTTTGGGATAGTAGTTTGGCATTCAGATGGCTTGCTTAATCTAAAAGGAGAATGTAGAATCATGTTAAATTTGTATATATATACTAGTCATTGCATCTTGATTTAATTATAATATTTTGAACTCCTACACGAGCGCAGTCCAGGAGGGCTGAAAATCTGACTGCCTAGCAGCTATATTACAGATTTAATTAATGCATGTTGAGAACTGCTGTGCAATAATTCCCTTGCTACTAATGATGACAACCTTATGGAAGCCAAGCTGCAAATCCTCCTCACAGACTGCAGTGTATTAACCATTATTCTATTGATCAGCTTTGTATCAGATGTTATGTGGCAAAAACGTGGTAATCAGGATGACAGGCTTAAAAGATGTAAGCTGTTCACAGAGCTATTGAGGAGAAAGAAGCTACAGGCATTTAGTGTCACTCAGTGCATCTTTTGAAAGAAAATACAGGCTTTTGAATAAAGCAGAATGCCAGAGACAAAATGTGGCTAACCATAAAAGCTTGGTGAAAGATCTGAGTTTGAAGCAAAGTGCAGTGACAAATAAATACTGAAAACAACAATCCAGGAAAATTCAGCACTTGTAGACAAAGCAAGAACAGATGTTTACTCCTTCTGGTCTCTATATGAGAGTGACAGTCTTTTACAGTTTTCTTGCACAGTTGTTAATGTCATCATAAAAACAGATGCACAGAAAAAGAGTTCAAAACAAAAAAGAATTGTTACTAAACAGTGTTGAGGTAATAAAAAGTATTAAGAAATAGTATTATGGAGAAAGTCCTCCAATGAATTATCATAGAAGGGAGATGCAAAAATATTTTGACCTTAGAAAATTTCAGTTCTGCTGTGTTCACATTCATAAATATTCCCATGGTTGAGCAGTTGAGAGCCAAAACAGCTCCCCAGGCTAATATGCTGTCCTTGACGTAGTGCTACATCAGCATGGAAGAACTGAGTTAATAATAATGCCATGCTTGGGAAAACACACACTTTGATGCATGCATTTTGAATTATAGTTAAGCATTTGAGAAAGATATAACAGTTGCTGAAACTAAACATGTAACCATTGACATAGAGACAATTAGCAAATGGACTGCAATTAATTTAGAAACTGTGCGAAGGGGTAACTGTAATTAGCAGCTCTGGGGGAGGTGAGACAAATTAAATACAAAAGAATGAGTCTAAGAAATCATGTACTGTAGCAAAAAATGGAGAAACAGGAGGAGTAACTGGTTTGCTGAATATTGACTAAGAAAGAGCTTTGAGAATTACTATAGATAATTCCTCAAGGCCTTTAGCATAATGTGCAGCTGAGAAAATGAATATTAATACTATTAATACTCATCCACTACATGAAAAAGATAGAGTTTAAATGAGTGGTGTAATTTCCTAACTCTTGTGATGTAAAATATTGTTGAGTTGCTCAGCCTTTAAAGCAAGACAATTCCATTAATTCAGTGGGCCTTGTTAAATTACCATATTGTGATAAAATCATATCAGCCACAGAATTTACAACTGAAAGTTGAAAAGCCCTACAGCCAGCTCTCCAGACCAAAGATATTGTAACCTATATGTAAAGTCATATCAACAGTCTGGTGATATGAACACTTTACTTATTTATGAGAGTGTTACCTTCTTCATTCACATCAGTATTATCTTCCTATTATTATCTACCCCTATTATCTAAGACATCTTCAGTCAAACTTGTCCAAACTGGTGAAGAGTGTTTTAAACTAAGGTTGCCAAGGGAGTGGAAACTCAGTCCATCCCACTGGTGTCAGTTTGGTGCCAGAGATAGTAAGAGATGCCCAGAGCCTGGAGAGGGATAACAGGTGAGCAGGACAGAACCTGAAGAGCATCGCAAAGAAATTCCAGCCACTCCAGAAAGAAAGTCAGCTTCACTGGGGCCCAAACTTAAATGCCTCTGTGCCAATGCCCACAGCATGGGGAATAAACAGGAGGAGTTAGAGAGATGACGGTTCACATGCAGGGTTATGATCTTATTGGCCTCACAGAGATGTAGTGAGCTGCTATGACTGGAGTGTTGGAGTGGAAAATCACAGGCTCCTTAGGAAGGACAGGCAGGAGAGATCACAGAATCATAGAATCAAATGAGCTGGAAAAGACCTCCGAGATCATCAACCCTTGGTCCAACTCCAGTCCATTTACTAGATCATGGCACTCAGTGCCACGTCCAATCTCAGTTGAAAAATCTCCAGGGATGGTGAATCCACCACCACTCTGAGCAGGCCATTCCAATGCCTGATTACTCTCTCTGGAAAGAATTTTTTTCTGATATCCAACTTAAATTTCCCCTGGCACAGCTTGAGCCCATGCCCCCTTGTCCTATTGCTGAGTGCCTGGGAGAAGAGACCAACCCCCACCTGGCTAGAACTTCCCTTCAGGTAGTTCTAGACAGTGATGAGGTCACCTCTGAGCCTCCTCTTCTCCAGGCTAAACAACCCCAGCTCCCTCAGCCTCTCCCCATAGGACTTATGTTCCATTCCCTTCACCAGCCTTGTTGCTTTTCTCTGGCCCCGCTCCAGCATCTCAACATCCTTTCTGAACTGAGGGGCCCAGAACTGAACACAACACTCAAGGTGTGGCCTCACCAATGCAGAGTACAGGGGAAGGATCACTGCCCTGGTCCTGCTGGCCACGGTATTTTTGATCCAGGCCAGGATCCCATTGGCCTCCTTGGCCACCTGGGCACACTGTTGGCTCATGTTGAGCTTCCTGTCAATTAGTACTACCAGGTCCCTTTCCACCTGGCTGCTCTCCAGCCACTCTGTGCCCAGCCTGTAGCGCTGCAGGTGGTTGTTGTGGCCAAAGTGCAGGACCCGGCACTTGGCCTTATTGAACTTCATCCCATTGGAATCAGCCCGTCTCTCAAGTCTATCCAGATCCCTCTGCAGAGCCCTCCTGCCTTCCAGCAGGTCGACACTCCCTCCCAACTTGGTTTCATCAGCAAATTTGCTGATGATGGACTCAATCCCCTCATCTAAATCATCCCTAAAGATATTAAACAGGACTGGACCCAACACTGACCCCTGGGGAACACCACTAGTGGCCGGCCGCCAGTTGGATGTGACTTCGTTCACCAGCACTCTCTGGGCTCGACCCTCCAGCCATCTCCTAATCCAGGAGAGGGTACACTTGTCCAAGCCATGGGCTATCAGCTTTTCCAGGAGTATATTATAGGAAACAGTGTCAAAGGCCTTGCTAAAGTCTAGACAGACCACATCCACAGCCTTCCCCTCATCGACCAGGTGGGTCACCTGATTGTAAAAAGAGATCTGGCTAGTCAGACAGGACCTGCTCCTCCTAAACCCATGCTGGCTGGGTCTAATCCCTTGTCCACCCTGAAGGTGCTGTGTGATTGCACTCAGGATGAACTGCTCCATAGCCCTGCCAGGCACGGAGGTCAGGCTGACAGGCCTGTAGTTGCCCAGGTCAGCCTTGCAGCCCTTTTTGTGGATTGGGGTGGCATTTTCCAACTTCCAATCATCTGGGACCTCCCCAGAGAGCCAGGAGTGTTGGAAGATGATGGAGAGTGGCTTGGCAAGCTCTTCTTCCAGCTCCCTCATCACCCTGGGATGGATCCCATCTGGTCCCATAGACTTGTGAGGACCCAGCTGGCTCAGTAAGTCACTATTTCCAGATGAGAGGATGGTGTTGCCCTTTATGTCAATGGCCTGCTGGGGTGCAGGAGCTCTCATATTTTTATACTAACCCTAGCATAATTTTTTGAAATTGAATACCTTTCTTCTGGATATGGTTTTACTGTAATTGAATTGCCATTGCTTAAACAAATCAGCAAATCCTTCAAACCAAAGCATTCCTTTTCATTTAAGCATTTGCATTGTTTAAAAACCTGCTTTTTTTTTTTTTTTTTTTTTGCTGGTGCTTCTGGTGCAGCTGTCCCTTTTCAGTCTTCTTGACAATTCAGGTGTTTTTGTTCAAAGAGGCAAGAGGTACCAAATCTGCCAAAATTGTAGTAGTTCACCTTCTTTTGAACCATAAGGAACTAGTCACAGCTGGAAATGGGATACATGACTTAAAATACCAAAAACCCCACATCTGAAAATCAATGCACTGTGATGTTACAGCTTAAAAAACTTTGTAAAGGCACTGCAAAATGATTACTTCGTTAACAGTATCATCTGCCAAGCTTGAAAGAGACATATTACTCTATTGTTTCTCTGCTTTGCTATAGTTTACGCAGGTCTAGTAATGAAAAAACCCACATGGCTTCAGGAACCCTTATGAATCTCAAGATAGAATTAATTCACGTAAATTGCCTGCAGCATTTGTGACATTTACACTTACAAGACACTGGCAGTCTTGAATGTATAAAGGAAGCAGCAAGGTCAGCAGCACAAAAATCGTTCCCATTTTCTACCATTCTTTGTGTGAGGTTTGATATTTATGTGATTTTAGATGAAATACCTGTGTAAAATCAGATCAAACAGATACACTACTAAAAGACTTAATTGATCTTAAATCAGCCATAACTGAGTATGATGCAGAGACATTTGCATGTAAAGCAAATGATGCCCCAGGTATCAGAAGTGTCAATGTATGCATGGATTGGACTGTCTTGAGACATAATATTTACTTTTCAAGGTTTATGTATATTTTGAGATTTTTTTTTCTACTATTCCTCAACTGAAGGAAGTTCTACACCTTTGCTTGCATATACACATTCTCTGTTTCTTTCATGCCTAGCCTTAGTTCATCTAACTTAAACTTCAAGCCTGAATTTACTCCCTATGCAAGACAGTGGCTGCCCTAAGGGATAAAAGTCCCATTATAACTAGAATAGAATAGTGTAGAGCAGAATATTTCCATTGAAAGGACCCACAATGATCATCCAGTCCAACTTCCTGACCACTTTAGGGCTGACCAAAAGTTAAAACATATTACTAAGAGCATTTTTCAATTGACTCTCAAACTGAGAGGTTTGGAACAACAATCACGACTCTAAGAGGCCTATTCCAGTGTTTGACCACCTTTTTGGTAAGGAAATGCTTCCTAATGTCCAGTCTAAACCTGCCCTGATGCAACTCTGAACCAGTCCCATGTGTCCTATCACTGGATAACAGGGAGAAATGCTCCACACCTCTTTCTCTCTTTCCATTTCTCAGGAAACTGTACAGAGCAAAATTTAAATGTTTAATCTTTCTTTTTGGAAAACTTTATTTTATTTCAAATATTCTTAGTAGCATAATACAGGGATTTAATTACTTTGTTAAGTCATCTATGCCATCCATTATCACCAAGGTGTCTGAGGAAGAGGTTCTTGACACACATAACTGTAGCACAGACTGTAGTCATCCCTGACACTAACACATGAGAACAATGAGTAATCTTGCTCAAGTTACAGACAAGGATATATTATCAATTGGATGAGATTTCTCCCACTGCAATGAATAAAGCAGGATTTCTTTTAAATAACAATTGAAATGCAAATTACTGTTCACATTTTATACACAGTTATCATAAAAAATCCAGCAAAATCATGAAATCCAAAATCTTCTTATGACAATACTCACAGAAGAGTCGAAAGAGATTAACAAGATTTCCTCAAAACTGGAATCAAGTTTAAAAATATACCCTTGAGTACAGAAGAAGTAGAGAGTCAATTTGGCAGGCTAAGTATCAAGATTGAAAATGTGAGATTTATCACTGATCTTTGTCCTAAAGACATATCCCTGAACACTGCCATCCAATCACATAAAAATGTGGATTACACTATCAATCAACTACTTCATGCTCAATGCATCTATAAAGATAGTAATCTCTGAGACAGCAGACCTGAGGAACCCTCAGAGAATTTTAAGAGGAAACAATGCAGAGAAGATTATTACAGAAAGGTGTCAGTGGGAAAGAAACTTAGAAGGAGGTATACGTTTTATAAATTTGTACTTGCTATGTAATTGCAAAAGACATTCAGAGATTAAGCTTTTCTGAAGGGAAAGAATGTGACTTTAGTAGCAGTTTTACTTTGCTATCAATACTGCAGGTAGACTATTCTGTCCAGAAGAACTGTAAAGTATCATTTGTTAGATAGATTCCATGTATCATTGAATCATAAAATAGTTTCAGTTGGAATGGACCTTAAGGATCATCTAGTTCCATCTCCCTGCCATGGGCAGGGACACCTTCCACTAGAACAGATTGCTCAAAGCCCCATCCAGTGAGGCTTCCACTGACCATTTTTTTGAACTTCTATTTTCTGCTAGATGATCAAATAATTATTTTACATAACATCAATGGTGTCACCAACTAATCCCAGGATAAAACTGTGCCATGTTAATTATCTTTTAGAAGTTAGAAATTGTTGAAAGATGTGTAAAAACCACAATGAAAAGCAATTAGACTGGTAAAAGTAAATATGAATTTCTTATTCCAAAACATCTAAAACATAAGAGTAAAGGGATCACTTTACAAATCTCATCACAAAATATTTCAGATAGAAAACAGAGTGTATGAAAGTGTGTTGAGAACTTATGCAATCACTGATCAGTTATGTTCTAGGTAGAGGTCAAAAAGTGTTTTAAACTTCTTAATTAAATCATTTTTCCAATGTAGAAAAGGTAATGAATAAATGAGAGAGGCATGTATTGGAATATTCTTTGTTATTATGCATGATGAAATTGTGAGAGAAGTGAAAATTCATGAACTCTGCAAACAGCTATTTATTCTCAGTCTGCCTGTTTGTTTTTTTTTTTTTTATAAAAGAAGGTAATGCTTATCAAAAAGAGTAATTTTTATCTCATAAAACTATTTCAGGCTTAAAAAGTGACTCAATAAAGACTGACAGGAACCCTTAGGCATTATGTCATAAAATGCTCATATTTAACCAAGATTTGGGAAAAAGTTAAAAATAAAAACACTAGAATGGAAATTGCCCTTTAAACAAATGGTGTAGTACAGGTATATCCCAGGGCAAAATTTGCTGGATGATGCATACACTACACAGAACCTCCCCAGCAGCCTTTGTAACCAGTGTCTATTTTAGTTCTTCTCTAGCATGGGGTGAAATACTGATCACCTCATAAAATGGCCTTATGTGAAGGTAAAAAAAAAAAGAAGGTTTATGGAAAGCATGAGGGTAACTGAGCATCAGTTGGAGCATCAGGAAAATATTGGTCACTCAGATGAAATAAATTACTACAAAAACCATTACCCCTTTGTGTGATAAATATTTTAAAATTACGTGGGAAAAAATGTAGGTGTTTCATTTGTACATCATTTATACAGTAACATCTCTTTAGACATCTACATATAAACACAAAAAACTACCTTCATTGAATGAATTTTTCAGCAAATTCTTCCTAGTTAAAAATGAGTAAATATCCACACACAGTAATTTCATGCATAGAATGGCAGTGATTCCATTCTGGGAGATACTATTGTATCATCAGTGAAATATCTGTCCTCTAGGAAGAATAATATAAGCATCAAAGCCTCTTGGTGAAACAGAACAAATCTTCTTTCCATAGCGTAAATAGGCATTTAAAAGAAAATAATGTATCTACAAGGTTGTTCCACTTAAAAAAAAAAAAGGTTCGTTGTTTGTATAGAATTGATTGGAAAGCAAAAACAGTCAGTTGCTGCTGAGGGTGACTTATGTTTCAGTGTTTCTAAACTGCTTCTGGTCTCCAGTACAAGAAAGCAAGTAGGGAAATATTTTTTTTATTAGCACCCCTTTTAAATGTTATATGTGTGTTGTATAAGTACTGTGCATTTCCTCTCCTCCTATGCTGCATGAAATCTCTGATCTAATTAACTGAACTGCTAAAAGTGGCAAACCCCCTGAGTATCAGGGAGGTTTTCACACTCTTCTGTCACTCACAACTTAAAACATCCAAGAGTTTATTATTGTTACTTTTTTATAGATATTTGTTTGTTTGTATAGCCAAATTCAGAAATGTAAACAATGGCTTTTGCATTATTTATTTTTAATTTTTTTCCTATGAAATTTCACTACTCTTGATGATGAGTTGATGATAAGCACCATCACATCCTTGTGGTGGGATGGTTAAATGTTTCACCAGGTAAAAAAGGAACAATTGCTCCTTTAGGCAGTCATAAATTTTGCTCATGAAGAAACATAAGCCACCCCTCAATTAGCTCACAAGCTTCATACAATAATGATTGTGACATGGTGAGCAAATCACTTGGGCTATGTTCATGTCATAGGTTTTACAAGGTTGTGCAAAATCTAAGAACTTAATAAAATTTTGTTCAAGTTTCCTCAGTACTTAATTTTGAGTTTTTCAAATGCCCTGAAACATTTCAGTCCCATGTAGGCTGGCTGCTCAACTGATCATTCACACTAAGGACATTTTTGAATCCACAAATCACATATTTTCAATGGGACTCACATGAGTGACAACAATCTGAACTCTGCATGCCAAAGCAAGATTTATCTAAACCCCTGTGGCACCAGTGACTCAAACAGCAATTGCTGCACCATTACAAACAGGTTGGAACTAGGAGTTGGCAGGTTTAAGTTTTATTTCAAACTCTGCCTGAGACTTTCTAATCTGCACCTAACACCTTCCAAAAGTGCCTTAAATCCTAGTTTAGAGACTAAAGGGAAAAGGAGATATAGGTTTCCCTGTATCACTTCTACTGAAGCTGATTCCTTCTGCTTAGAATAACAGACAGTAGATCAAGAAACTTGGCATATGTCTCAAGTCTACTGATAAGATCACTTAATAGAAATAGATCTGAGGTTGGTCTCTTCTCAGACTGTTTTGATTTTTAGCTATAAGAAATTAAGTAGTTGATTTGAATAATTATTGAGGGAGTGGAGGAAGGCAAGAATAATTAAATCCACTTCCCGTCTACTGCAGGAAATGCCATCATATACCTTTGCTGGTATAACATAAAGATATTTACCAATCAGAGAATCATAGAGTGGCCTGGGGACAAGGTCACCTTTCACTAGACCAAGTTGCTCAGAGTTCCATTCAGCCTGGCTTGAACAGGGATGTAGCAGTCACAGCTTCTCTGGGCAACCTGTTCCAATGCCTCATCACCCTCACAGTAAAGAATTGCTTCCTATTATCTGATCTAAATCAACCCTCTTTTTATTGAAAGCCAATCCTCCTTATTTTGTCACTATATTCCCTTGTAAACAATCTCTCTCCATTTTTCTTTTAGGCTTCCTTCAGGTACTGGAAGGCCTCACTTAGGTCACCCAGAGCCTTCCCTTCCCTAGACTGAACAATTCCAATTCTCTCAGCCTTTCCTCACAGCAGAGGTGGTCCATCCCTCTAATCATCTTGGTGGCCCTTCTCAGGACTCACTCCAATGGGTCAATGTCCTTCCTGTGCTGGGGACCCCATAGCTGGACACAGTACTCCAGGTGATGTCTCCCCTTCAGTCAAAATCATAGCCAAGTTTTGACAATACAGTCATTAAGCTTTCAGGGTTTATCTTTAAAATGACACAGCTGAACTGTGAGTCTGTAGAAACAAACCAAAAAGTTTGAACAAAAGTCTCTTATTTCTTCTGATGTGGATAAATCATCTGATACCACTGAGCAGATGAGAAAAGGTCCCATACTGCTGTCAGGAAACAATTCAGACTGCAATAAAAAGACCTTTGTGGTCATTATATATTTATGTGGTACATTCCTCTTCAGCAAGATTTTGGACATTTCAGTCACTGTGAAGCATGAAGAGTTCAGGCAAAAAGCAAGATTTACTAAACAAAGTTCTCTTAATCAGGTACACACAGCTATAAATAATTGTTCCATATGTAGTAGTAAACCAGAATATATTAACTCTTGTACTGGCATTTCAGACATTTACATATACAAGCTTTTATAAATAAAATGCATTATCATCAAGAGGGTGAATGTGAAAGACAATCCCAGTATTTCAACAGTAGTATTTAAACAACGTGCGGAACTCCATTGCCATATGGATTTCTTGAGATGCCTTATGTCTTTTCAGGTAATATTATAGATCAGCATATTGCACGCTACCTCCAATCCTTTCTTCATCAGAGAATGCACCCTGTGTGTGATTCTGCCTAATGAACAAGTGAGAACCAAACTGTTACTTTTGTATATATTTAAAACTGCTTTTAATATACAAGAAAGTTCCTCTCTCGTTTATCCTGGGAATTGATAATCTTGTCTCCATACATAGAGATTAATTAGGTATTAAGTGGGAGGTGTGGATAAAGACCAGTGGTTAATGGTTAACCAATACACAGGATATGGGTTGATGTCACTTATTTGATAATCCGATTGAGAACAAAAGGTATAGGTCAATGTACCAGAAACAGAAGCATGCTTTTGAACAAAGATAGCAGCATTTACTTGGTAAAGAATACAGTTCATTTTTTCTGTGCTTGCAAACTTTGCTTCCTAGTCTTCACTTATCTGCCAACTAATGGCTCTGTACATATCATGAAACAGTTTGTAAGTCTTTAGAATCACTGAATGAAGCTTTCATTCCAAGTCCAAGTGAGGCATTGATCACTTTAGCAGGAGGCAGATATGAGGGATGCTAATCTTTTGGTTAGCAACCTGGCCACTTGCAGTGATAAACTGGGATGCCACTCAGTGTACCTTAATTTCCTTAGAAGCAGGTCTTCCACTGGGACTTGAAAACCACTTGTCTCTGTTTGCTAACTAGAAAGAAGACCTTGTCACTTAATACACAGTGACTGTTTCTCTAGACCCCTACAACTAAGGGAAAGAAATAGATCTTAAAACAGGATTAATTCTGCCTTCTACTCTGAAAACTGACTTTGAGAGAGCAAAGTAGTGGCAGATCATCAGCTGCATTCTGCCACACCCAGCGGTGATTCAAAAATCACAAAAGGAGATTAATAAGACCACATTTTTGCCTAAAAGCAGTGAAAATAAATGAGGAGTGACTAAGACTATCTCAGCACAGGTTAAATTCAACTACTTTGTACAGATACTTTTACTGTATTTTTACTTTTTCACATAAACAAGATGCAACAACTAACACACCAGTTAAACACTTTATTTTGAAATATGAATAATAAATTCTCTTATCTATGGTTCCTTGTCTGTTTTACACCACACTATGACTTTTGCACTCAGATTTGTTTGAAGAACAAGAAGTGTGTGGCAACGTATTTCTTGTAAGATTGTTCATTGAACAGAAGAAAAAAAATCTGTCAGTTGAATCACCAGCAAATGCTCTTGTGCACTTAAAACATTGAGTTTTGCATAGTATTTGATATAAAAAGAGCAGGGAATGCTGTTTCATTGCAAAGTCTGATGACCATAAATTTCTTGTAAGAATCTGGGAAATAAGATTTGCAGTTTTCCAGTTCTTATGTTTTCTGAAAGAATATATTCACTGAAGATCTGAGTTGATAACACAAGGGCTGGATATGCAAATCTGCCTTCTTTAAACAACTTCAGACCCATGCTGGCATAAGTCTAAGGGGGGAAGATTATTATTTACTTTTCCACTTAGCATTTGCTCCACTTTTATGTCAAATTGTAAAGATCTATAAAATGGTTGATTTTTTAAATACTCAGACAAGTTAATTAATTTGTACTCATTAAATTTGATAAGGACAGACATATAATTATTCTATGATATTTCAATGCCATCCTTTTCACTTAATAATTGAATATATTTGAACATGAAGGGAAAAATTAAATCCTGTGGCCTTATTACTATTTTTTCTCCATTTTGGCACAACTTCTGAAAAGCTTCTCACAAATTTTTAATTAGAAAGCCCTGAGCATGGAGCCTGAATGATTCTGAGGAAACAGAACAGAAGATTTTCCATAGAACTGGTATTCCTCAGAAACATTCCCAGATATTCAGCATATCTGCAGGTATCCATAAATACTTATTTAAAAAATGATGCTACAGTTAAACCTAAACATTGTTTTGAAGTTATCCATTTGGTTGGTAAATTGCCTCAAATGGAGTCATAATCAAGACTAAGTTAATGACTGCTGGTGTAATGGACAAAAAGAGACCTACATCAGTCTATTTGACTACCACCATCACTTTGTGAATGTAGTCGTTCTTATTTTTTTCTAATTATTCTCTAGAGAAATAAGAATTAAGTACTATTATCACTGACATATTGCATGGAAATGCTAATGAAGTGGGTCCTTGATGTATTTTAAATTTTTATTGAAGCATATTAGGGAAAAGAAACAACCACTTATTCTGAAGAGAACTTAAATAATTTAAAGGTCAATATGATAGCTATATTTACTGAACATCAGAGTTAACACTTCCTCAGCATGAGAAGCAGCAGCTCACATCTCATTGCAACTGAAATCACAGACACTTCTCCATTTCATGATCTCAGGGTTCTCATTTGCAAGAACAAGAGGTGGCAGCTAAAAAGGATGTCCGCAAGTGCCCCAGAAATCTTTGTTTGAACCTTGAGTACTGTGTGTTTTTGTCAGATCCAACAGACCAAACCACATCTTGATTGGGCACATCACCTCTTGGGAAATCCCATACCAATTCATACAACTATTTCTGGGTTAACCAGTGCAAGATCTCTACCTGTATTATTCAAGCTATAAAATAAAGCATGCAGATGGCATTCTACAGTAAGTCTCAAAACAGTGAAAATGGGCCTTTCTGAACTGAGAGAAAAAACTATTTAAAAAACTTACTAGTGTATAAATTGCTCTTGTTGCAGAGAAGTTATAGTCTAAAGACTTCACTGCTGGTAAAATTTGGGAGTTGCAAAAAGTCTTGTTCTTTCAAAATGTTTACCTAATAAATATAGTTTTAGTCATAAAATTAGGTCAGAATAGTTAATGACTTGTTTTTATTTTTCTTTTATATTCTTAAATAAAAATTAACATAGTGACTGTCTCTGGTGAGTATTGTATCCTGGATAAACTTCTCTACTGATGTAACTGACAATGGCTATAAACACTACAAACCTTTCAGCTACTGATATATGGCTACTATGTAACAGTTATATTTTCATTTAGAAATAGGTTACCTATTATTCTTTTATTGCACTATGAGGGGATATATTTAGTGTTATGTCTTTGTTGCTATTAATTTCCTAAATTAAAATCAGTCTATTCCACATGCCAGGCCTGCCTCTCCAAAGCTAATACTAAAAGGATCAAGATGTACACTGCAAAAAATTTCAGTGTAGAGAAAAGGTATTTTCTTAAAGCTGTCTTTGCCTTCCAATATCCAATATTCACTTAATGAGGTTAGACAATGCTACTTGTAGGGGTAACAATGGAAACTCTAATAATGAAGGTGATGAAGATGATAATGACATTAATAATAGTGTTCCTCCAAATGCAGCTGTCTGTATAAGGTTTTCTGAAGCATAATTTTGAAGATCTAGGGATTGGAAACTTGTAACAATGAACACTAGACAGGAGAGCAAATTTAACTTTATAAGTATCTTTTTTTTATTTGTGTTATCAATATTTTCACTTTCAGTGCACAGCATAGAAAAGTGTTACAACTATTAAAACAATCTGACCTCATTTGTTATATTTGGGGTTTGAGGTCTTTTTATTTCATTGTATAATATATCTTCAAGTACAAAAGAGATTGGAAGAATCATCCTACAAACCTTAAGGGGTTATGCCGAGATTTTAAAAACACATATATAGTTAACTGTTCATGTGAATAGCACATTTTACTCTAATGGGATAATGAAAACTCTTAAATATACACAGTAAAGGAAGACACAAATGGACTATGTAATATAGAGTGGCTGGAGGTCACAACCCATGTGAACTGATGGGAGCAATTTGTTCACAAACCAGCTAATCCACTCAATGCATAGATGTGCTCGTTTTTAAAACGTTTAAGGAATTTGCAGTTATAAATGATATCCCTAATTCTTATTGCAGCACAAGTAGATATATTCATGGCAAAGGTAAAAAGCAAGAATGATTTTCCAGGGCACTAATTTATATAGGATGCTGTGCTGGGTGTTACATTAAGGCAGAACATATCTTTTCAAACAGCCTGTTTGCAGTGCATGCATAATGCCTGAGATTATACACAGAGTCAAAGATTAAAAAATGTACTAACACAGTTTCATTATACTGAACATCAAAATATTAGCAACAAAATAAACAGCTGGGGAAGAAGGGATGCCAAAGTTATAAGACCCAGAGCAAAAACCACTCAATTTAGAAATTAAGCTTTTAAAAAAGAGATGGTGATAAAATGCATCATTAGAACTCAGCAGCATTAGCAATTGTCATCTGTCCTTTGTGCAGAAGCTGGACTGGTCTCAGAGTCCCCAGAAAACAAGACAAAATTTATGGCAAAGTCCTGAATCACATGGATTTGTGAATAACACCACTCATTCTAAACTTTTCATAGGCTCATTATCACAGTTCCGATGCAGCACTCATAAGAAAGACACTACTTGGTGCCTCCTGAGGGTTTATGGAAAAAAAGTCATCCTATCTTACAAGTAGCAATTTTCATAATGTGAAAACTTTCTCATTAACTGCAATTTTGTTTATAGGAGTCATGCATGTTTTCACACAGGATTTACAATGTTTAACAAAAATGAACTGATTTCTCTAGAATTTTCCTCCTGAGGTGATTTTATAGGGAACCAAGAAGAAATGGAAAGGAAATGTTAAGATAAAAAAATTTAGTTATTTTCTTAAATCATTGGGATATCTAGTAGATTTTTTTGTCCATGCCAAAATTCTCTGAAGGAAAGCTGCATTGAACTAAGACTTATCTCAAGCACATTGATTATCACCAGATTACATGTATGCATATTACTAACTAACAAGGATATTTTAAAAACATTTTTAAGAAAGATCTTTGCAGAAGACAGCAAAATCCTTGTATGTAGAAACCACTGCAAAAGTAGAATTATCTTCAAGGAAAGAGAATATAAGATTAACATTAAAAGCTATTTCCAATGCCTCCTTCTGCAATTAATTCCCACGTTGATTGTTGACCTTTCCAAAGTTTCTCTCTCTAAACACTATGCAGTTTTAACCATTATTCTTCTACCTAAACTATGTATGATCACTTTTATAATTGATAGAGAAACTCTTTAGAAGTCATATTTGGAGTTTTTTCCTGGATTTTACATTTTTACATAATGAAAAATTTGTAAATAGAAACTATTTTTCATTTGTTTGTTTTTGTAGTTTGTTAGTATTAGCTGAAAAACTGCATAAATAATTTTCAGACTATGGTTTACTAGTAAATTATTTATTATGAATGTTCTATATCCTTTTATACAATTTCTACAGTTTGATTTTTCACCTAAGTGAGATGGTATATGAGTAACTGAATATTTTTAAACAGGAGAATGATGAAAACCAAATGCCAGATAAAGCACCTGTGGGATGAGTTTTCATGCTAAATTTTATGAAATGTTTTGATTTGTATTTCTTCATGAATTCCCACTAGCCATACAAATGCTTGCAAAGCAAACAAATAAATAAGTGACACCTCCTGCACATCAGGGAACCAAATTCTGTGCTTTATTCTGTCTTTTCAAAGCATGAAATCAATTCTGTGCAAACTTATCAATTTTTTTATATATATGTAAAACACTGCTGTTCTACTGATAGAATAAGGCTGCAAAAATATGTAGTGCTTCTTCATGATAGATTTGTTAGTAGTAAAACACATAAAGTTATTATGAAAATCTTTATAATACTAAAAATTTTCTTTAGCTAAAGCAACTGTACTTAGAGAAAAAGATAGAGAAAACAGACCATAATTTACAGAATTTAATATTATTTTTCAGTTGGCTTAGAACTCTTTATGGATATGACTGTTATCCCTTCCTAAACCTAACATATTTCTCTGTATGTTCCTGTGAAAAATGAACATAATTTCATTTACTTTTTATTATTTCTGGATAAAAATAAAATAAAACCATTTAGTCCAGGCAAAAACATGTAACTACTTATATTTTCTTAAGTCTGTAGGCTTCAAGGCTATTTATTTTATTTTTATATATTTATTTCTATACAACCATGAGTTTGCCTAACAACCCCAAAAATCTAGAAACTAAAGGAAAAATATGGATTTGAACTAAGCCTTGTCTAAATCTCATATCTACGCCTGGTATATATGACAAACCTAGCAACATCTGTAAGTATTAACGGACAGTCCCAAGATGTGCAGTAACTACATGGCAGATCTGGGTTTGGATCTTGCAGTGCCATGATCTAGTAAATGGACTAGAATTGGACCAAGGGTTGGACTGGATGATCTTGGAGGTCTTTTCCAACCCAATCGATTCTATGATTCTATGATTCTATGATATATATTTCTTATTGACAGCACAATAGTGATTGATTCACACCTAATTCATTCTATCCTGTATGCTTGGAGTGACAAGCTTTGACCAGAAATAAATGACACACACTGCACCCGGTGGAAAGAAGGCACAAAAGTGAGTGTTTATTGAGGAACTATGCAGATACTTATAGGGTTCTGAGGGGAAGGTTCTGGAACTTGAACATAATTGGGAGAGGGTAGGGAGGGAGTGAATAACCAGCAACCAGATAGCCAATGGGGAATGACTCATCAAATTATAGGAGAACTAACCAATAGGAACTCAGGGATTAGGGCAGAGGAGAAAACGGGCAGAAGGGGCAGGCACATTGCCATCAGCTGCATTGGCAATTTGAGGTAGGACGATTCCCAAAGAGAGCCGCCCCAGCCCAGACCCATCGGTGGTATTCCCAGCAGGTCCTGGACACTGCCATGTGGCAGCAGAGACTATCGCCCAAGTGGCACAGCCCCAGCCTGGAAGGCAGTCCTTGCACTTCACCTGGTGATTAACGGGGGACAAAGCCATGAGGGAAATACCTGGGAGAGGATAACATTAAAACCTTTTCAACTAAAACCCGTACAATGGAAACACTTAACTTTTAAACAACAAAAGTCTCTCATATATGTAACTGGTCTGGTCCATGCTGCTCTTCAACACTGTCCTTCTTGAAGGTCCATTTTCTGAAGTGCTCTTTCCAGTCCTCATAAGTCAAACATTCTTCCACATTGTAGTTTTTTAATTCTTATCTACCTACATAATAACAGTATGTCTATGTGACTCAAGTTGGCACAAAGGTAACAATTCTTCTGTTTTATGAACAGGATCCCTCAGAGCCTTGAAATGGAACATCTTGCCCTTGGACATATTTTTAGAAGGAAGAGATATGTCTGCCCTTCAGAGAGAAACCCTTCCTGTGAGAGTTAGGATAACCCCGTCAGTCTCGTAATACCTTTAAGCACAAATTCTTAACTTTACCCCTCTCCACACTTGAACTGTTTTCACTGGTTTCTGATGGATTGTGTTTCTGTACAGGAGAGCTCCCTTGTGTTTATGTTCTAAAGTCTGTTGAACCTGACTTTGAAAGCTTGTTATTGTTTTTCCTCCAAGATGAACACATTATGGAACTTAGATTTATTTTTAAGCATTTCAACTTTGTTATTTAGTGCTTTGTTATCTTTCAGTAACACATTTTGTGTTTTATCTGCTTAGCTTAATTTCTACCTCCATACTGTTATTTATGTGTCATGTTTAATCAGTTGTGTTTCCTTCCCATCAGTACATTGATTTAGAGTGTTTGTTTAGACGTTAGATTATTTAGCCTTCTACTATGTATGATACTGACACAGCAGTACCTTGTAGCTCTTTTAAGCTAATGTTAACATATTCTGTGAGGGCTCTTAAGAGTTCTTTTTAGCTGACTTCTCAATTATGTTTTCTCCAAAAGGAGAAATGCAGTTTTAGTTCCTTCTATTTCCTTCAGATTAATTCAAAGACTCTACTGAGGGATCTGGACAGGATGAATTGTCCGAGGTCAACTATATGATGTTCAACAAGGCCAAGTCCTTCTCTTGGGTCACAGTAACTCTGTTCAGCACTACAGGATGGGGACAGAGTGGCTGGAAAGCTGCACAATGGAAAAGGACCCTGGCATGCTGGTTGGTGGCTGACTGAACATGAGCCAGCAGGTAAGAAGGCCAGGTGGGCAAGAAGGTCAATGGCATCCTGGCCTGTATCAGCAATAGTGTGGACAGCAGGACTGGGGTGTTGATCGTCCCCCTATACTCAGCACTTGTGAGGCTGCACCTCAGGTACTGTGTCCAGTTATGGGCCCCTGACAAGAAGGAAGATATGGAGGTGCTGAACTGTGGCCAGAGAAGAGCAACGGAGCTGGTGAATAGTCTAGAATGCAAGTCTTAAGAGGAGTGGCTGAGGAAACTGGGGGTATTTAGCGTGGAGAAGAGGAGGTTCAGAGTGGACCTTTTTACTCTCTGCAACTACCTGAAGAGAAGACATGGAGTGAGGTGGTGTTGTTTCTTCTCCCAAGTGAAAAGGGATAGGGCAAGAGCAAAGGGCCTCAAGTTGTGCCACATGAGATTTAGATTGGATATTTGGAAAAAGTTCTTCATGGAAAATTTGGCCAAGCATTGGAACAGTCTGCCCAGGTGAGTGGTTAAATCACCATCTCTGGAGGTATTTAAAAGACATGTAGATGTGGCATTTGGAGACATGGTTTAGTGGTGGACTTGGCAGTGCTGTGTTAACTTCTTGGACTCAACAATCATAGAGGTCCTTTCCAACTTACACAATTCTGTGACTTAGTGAATCTATTTGTCATACTTCTGCAGGAAGCCTTTCATACTTTGGAAAACCACTTTAATTTAGGTTAGAATAACCTTGTAGTTTCTAATAAAAAGGTAATACTTACTCTAAATTAAGTTCAAAATGAAAAATCATCAGTTGCAAGCATATTCAGCCCCTTTTCTTTCCATTAGTAAAGAAAAAGAGGAAGCCATCGAAAACCCAATGAAGGAGGACTAGCAAATAAGAGATGAGATAACATGAACCTTTCAAGGGCACTATACTTGTATCCAAGAAGTCCAAGGTCTACAGTTCCCTGGAAGGTTCTTTGACCTTGACCTATCCTATAATTTCAGCTGATCTTTACAACAGACAAGTAATACAGAGATTTAATTTACTTCTATTAATAAGAAGTAATATTGGAGTTACAATCATAGTTCAAAACCAAAAGTCTTCTCAGAGAGAGATGGATTTGATGGGTACAGCAATAAAGCATCATGATGTCTAGTTTGTAAGATGTCAAAGTGAACCTTATAGGAAGCAAGCTGTATGACAGAGAATCAATAAAAAAAATTTCACTGGTGCTTAGTAAGAGCTAAACAGTGATATTCATGTTTGCCTGCCAAATGGTCTGTCAGGTCACCTTGAGCAAGGCATCCTTCTGGACTGGACTTTTTTACTCTGCCTAGGAATGGTACTCTAGTCTCCTGCACCTATGAAAAAGATTACCTTTTTAAAAGAAGTCATCATCTCCTTGGGAAATCCAAGAGAAGACATCAGAATTTTAAATCTTGTCAGAATGAAACCATTCTCATTTAACATCTAAATTGCTAAACTATTTTAAAAACATGTTGCACTTTTATATGTAAGATCTTGTCTTTATTCATCCTGAAAACTGACAGTCTGATAAAGTCAAGCAGATGTTTTGAACATGTATCCATTCTACACTGAATATATTTATCCTTCAAATTTTCTGCTCAGTAGTGACTGATAAAAAAATTGACTAGTTCATTTTCTAGCCTTCCTTAGAAAAATCATTATTTGCAGTTACAGTCCCAATCTTCCATTCTGAAAACTGGAATTCCTAATTATACTGGCTGATATTACAAAGGGGCACACTTTTTTTTTTTTTTTTGCATTCACGAGCAATAAACAGATGTGAAAAAATTGTAGTGCAGAAGTGAAAATAAATATAGAGCACAAACACGGCAATTTCAGAAGTTGGAACAATTGATAATATACACAACTCTACAGCTCCTGGTATAGTGTTAATAAGCTTTACCTCTTCTGCTACTGCAGTATCTGTTGAGATATCTGACCCTACCAGCCTTCAGCTTCTTTAAACCCCAACCAGTATCTTTTGTTGCAATTGGAGGCATCCAGTAGAGCTCATGTTTTTTATGAGATGTTTTCTGAACTGAATATAATTGAGTACTGTTATTAATGAGCAATATGATGGAAGAGTGAGTATAGGCATTGGAATTTAAGAGCAGGACAGGATTAGAATTTGAAATTATCTTGAGAAACACGAATAATGGTCTGGAAAACATATGATGAAATTAATCACTTACAAGAATATATTTTAATTAGGCAATATGAAATGGGAAAACCTAGCGAGGAAGCAGAAGGGAGAAAAGACTGAGAGCTATTGTGCTTCAGACTACACCGTTGTGGCAGAATACTGTAGTGGAAAAATAAAAGTCACACTGAGATGGACGAATGGGTGCGTTATCTGCAAGACACATTAAATAATTTTGCAGGCTTCCCAGCCACTAGAGCCTCAGCCATCTCTCTCTCTCTGTCTTTCTCTCTGAAAGTGCTATTTCTGTTCACCTCATTGACTACTTTGTATTTGACTCTTAATTTAAGTATATTTTGAGTACTTGAAAATTGATCTTTTCAGGTGCTGGTTTATCCTACTTTTCAGCTACTTCAGCCTGACATTTACTAATGAATGTCTTACATGCACTCACATACAGATTAGACAGTAGCATTGCACAGATAACAGTTTGGAATAGGATTTGAGAAGGAGAGAGTACAACCTGTAAAGTAATGATGTGCAGGACAAGCAGTCTGACCAGCCTGCTGGCTTGCACCCAGGTGACTTCTTCTCTCTAGTCATTCAAACTTGTACCTCCCTTTTTTCTTTGTCTTTGGCCCATCCACTAAAAGTCCCATAATAAGTTGTGGACAATTCCACATGCCTTCTCAAATATCCCTTAATAAGTGGATGCTTTCCCATGAAACCCATGAACATTTTGTTTCCCTGCTTTGTCAGTTCCAAAGTTCAGGTTGAATGTCATCAAGCCTATCTATGCATGAAAGTGTTCATTAACAGCCCAGAAATCAGAAACAAAAAAATTTCATCTTTTTTATACATTCTCTCTAGTCATTAGGGTTTGATTTATTACATCTCTTGACAGTTTTTCTTGGAATTTTTTTGTTTGGGATTTTTTTGGTCTTGGTTTTGATGCTGACTAGTCACTAATCAGAAATCCTCACAGTTCTGATATCCTCAGTTTATCACAGTTTTTTCATCCCTGGTAAGGATGTGGTTCAGATTTTATTGATGTAGACAAATTATCCTTGATTGGATTGACCTCTGACTCATTTCTGCAGTAACTATCTCATTATGTCCTTCGAAGGTGACCAAGATTGCCCAAGGCTGAGCACACTGATGTGATTACACCTTTTTTTTGAGCAAAGGAGTCAACAAATGACTTCCTGAGAAATCTTTCAACTAAATTAGTGCAGATTGATTGATTGATTGATGGATTGATTGATTGATAGATTGATTGATTGATTTCCGAATCTAAACTTTAGGCACATCTGTTATTTCCGCTGAAGAATGGTTGGGGTTTTTACCGCTTGGGTAATACTTGGGATTTCTCTCTTTCTCTCTCTCTTTCTTTATTCCTTCCTTTCTCTCCTTTTTTTTTTTAATTGTAAAATACATACAGATATACTACTTTATACTCCAAAGGAGGGTGTTGGTATTTCATTTCTTATTGGAAAAGGTGTATTTCCTCTATTAAATAACAAACAATGGATTCTTCTAACAAAGATAGGAAGGAAAGTAGGAAGAGAGGGACTCGATGATCCCTTTGGGTCCCTTCCTACTCAAAGTAGTCTGTGATTCTGTGAATAAAGGTCACTGGTACATTTATTTATTATTACAGATGTTGTTATGACTGTTTGCTCACTACTGACTCATCTGTCTTTACCTCCAAGTGCATATAGACATGTTAGCAGTCTGAATAATGACTGATAAATATACACAACTCTTTTCACCTAATATTCATACTGGAAAGCAGCATTGCAAAAGAAAGATCTTGGATTCCTGGTGGATAAGATGATGACCATGAGCCAACAATGTGCTACTGCAACTATGAAGGCCAACAGCATTCTAGGGTGCATCAGGAAAAGGGTTGCCAGGAGTACAAGGGAAATGATTCCTCCTGTCTACTCAGCTCTGGTGAGATACATGTGTAGTACTGTGTTCAGTTCTGGGTTTTTGAGTACAGGAGTGACACAAACCTATGTCCAGCAAAATGCCATGAAGATGACCAAGGGATTAAAGCATCCGAGATCTGGGAGGCTGGCAGAGCTGAGATTGTTCAGCCAGGAGAAGAGAAGGCTCAATGTGTATAAATACCTAAATAAGAGGCTAAATAGATGGATTCAGGCTGTCGGTAGTATCCAGTGACAGGACAAATGGAAATGGGCAGAAAAGAGAATACACAAAATTATACTTAAGCACAAGAAAAAAAAATTCCTGTGATGGTGTTCAGGCACCAGAACAGGTGCCCAGGGGGTTTCAGAATGTCTATACTTAGGAATAATCAAAGTTGATTTGGCATGCCCATGAACAACTTGATGTAGATGACTCTACTCTAAGAAGCAGAGTTGAATTAGATGATCTCCAGTGTCTTTTCTAAACTCAACTGTTCTGCGAGTCTGATATACAAACACAGATGCACAAGTTCACATGCACTTCTTATATATTCTGCAAGTAAATACTCAAATAATATAGTACTCATCTCAGTGTAACTATAACATAGCCAAACAGTTTAAACATTTATCTTGTATTATTTGTATATACAATGCATATAGTATTTGTCTGACAAACAGGTGAACACCAGGATAGCACTTTCCAGTAATAATAGCTGTCAGTAATGTTAAATAAACAAAATTCATTGTCTGCTTTCAGAGCAGATAGAGAAGATAGAGGAGACAATTGGTGTCCTAAATATATCTTATAGCTTTTAAATGTCCACAAAAATTCCACAAGTAGAGTCATCCATTGGAAAAAAAAAGTGGAAAAATCACTCTTTTATAGCAAAATAATTAAATAAGATGTCTTTGTACAGTCTTAGAAGTGGCCCCTAACATTAATCAGAGACAGCAGCAAACACAATACTGGTCTCTCTCTTCTACATTGATCTTTATTTCACTTCAAGCACTAGGGAAAATGGAATAAACCAGAACCTGATGTTTCACTCTGACACTCTGGTAGAATTTTCCTCTGCCTTTAAGCCAGATGTTTTTATTTTTGTTAGGCAAGATATTGCCACAACAAAGTTGTAGTTTGCTATACATATTTCTTAATCTTGTAGGAAAGAGCAAATATCCTGTTGTACTCAGAATTTAAGATCATTTATCTGATTTTCTCTTCCCTTGCCTACATCACATTAATGATGAGGGTAGATGAAAGATTTTATTTCTCTTTACTTCTACCTCCTCTTCCCACAAGGCTTTTCCTTCACAAAATTGCTTTTACACACTGGAAAAAAAAGATAAATTGCTGTAATTAAGCAACTATGCAGGTTTTCCTCTCCTCTTTAATATACAGTATGATTTTTATTCAGTAAAAGAATTGTCTTCAGAGATAAAATCCAAATGCTGGGAAAATAAAATATTCACAGAGGCAATAGGGCATTTTCCAAGAGGAAAAGCACAGAGTACATCCTTAAGTAGTGCCAGTTTTCCTTTCTCTGGAATGGTCCTTTCCTTAGGGGGGAAGACATAGGTGAGTTAGATTTTTTCCTTTCTAAACAGCAACAGTGGATTAAACCTCACTGGTTAAGACTTTAACTCAGAAAACAGAAGATCTAGTTTAACTTGGGGGGTGAAGTCTCACCTCTCATTTTTCAAAAGAATACTCTAACCTATGAACTACAGCATGAGGAACAAAAGGGGTAAAGAACAGTGATGCCTGCTGTGTCTCATTTCTCCAGCTACAACTGAATTATTTTAGTATGAAGACTGTAAGAGTCAGAGGATCAGAGACATGGGACAAGCAGGAGCAATTTCTATATGTTAGTGAGTAAAACATTCAGCAGAGACATGACAGATCACAACTCTAGTTCTTACTCCCTGTATTATTGCTAGGGTGAATTTCATTGTTTATTTTTATTATTATTTATTGACAGAATTTCAAATGACAAAGTTAATGCCTTATTCCACGAACAGTCCTGTGGAAGTCAGGATGGTAATGTCTTGTATAATGCTATTGCATTCATGTTTTCAAGGACTGTGTGAGAAAACTGTTTCAAAAGATCAGACATTAAAAGTTTACCCTTTCTGTTTGTTTGCCTGCTCATTCAAAGTCCACTGGGTCATTTCTTCTATTCAGCTTTGTTTTATTAAACTCTGTGTTCACTGAAAGTTGTATTAAATCTAGTTGAGTTAATTTCTGGTCTGTTTGTTTAAATACAGAATTATTCCTTTAAATACTAAAGGTGATTGTAAAAGAATAAAAACAGAGTGTCACTCGCATTTTATTCTTCTCAATACATAGATATGTTGCAGGACTAGTTAAAGTTTGGTATAGTACAAAGATCTTGTCTGTCACTTGATAGGTCAGAGATTTGGCAACCAGTCTGAATACTGACGTAACTGCACAGGACTGGTGCTTTTTGTACATGCTTCACATGCAATATTTTTTTCTTTAAAGAAAAATAGTTAACAACATAACAGATCAAAGAACAGGTATAAAATTCAAATTTTAAGCTAAAATAATCACTGTGAATTTTTTCTGCTCTTCTATATGCCTGGAGTGTTTTTGCAAAAAGATTTGATGCCAAGTATGTCACTGAATTTTATGGAGAACAACTTAACAGTACAGGGAACATTTATAGAAAGCAACAGAGAAACATACAGCCTGTGGTGTTTATAAACATGCAAACTCTTCAGGAAGGGGATGTGATGTTTTTTTGAAAGTGAATATGTTACAAAGGTGCCACAGATCAATAGCAAGTTCATCATCTGGCATCTGAAGTTTTTCTGGTGTCTCAATGAGTCTTCTTAACCTCTTGGAAAAGATGAGTATGGAAAGTTAATTGCTTCTAGTAACAACAACAACAACAAAAACCACAAAACCAACCCCTCCTTCCCCAAAACCCTCCAAAACAAAACAAAATAAAACCACACCAACCAATCAAGCAACCAACAAACCAACCAACCAACAAACAAACAGAATAAAAAAGAAAGGCATGCAAAATTAAATTTCTGACCTAAAAACTCTGCTTTCAGCTAAGTCTACCTTAGCCATATAAATTACTTCATTCCATTAAGAAATTACTGGTTTTCTGAGTTTGTTCCTTTTCAAATTTCTCTTTACTATGTCAGAGAGAAGTTATGAGATTGTGTAGTGCTCCAGTGAATCCCTGTTGCAGACTGTTTCTGATAATGTGACAATGCTGTCACTGGACAACTTTCCCAAGAGCTGCAAAGCAATAAAAGCTACAGGTTTCCATGAGAGATGAAAAACATTCAATAGTTTTGTTTACCAAACAACACATGCCCTTGCATTGATCACAGGGAAAACCATGGAATGGACTGAGATGCGAACCAGTCCTGTCATATATAAAGATTTGAGTTTGCTTTTATCCCTCCCTCGTTGTTTTGTTTTGTTTTGTTTTTTTACATATGTATCAAAGAACGCTTAAATTACTGCTGAATCTAGGAAAATATGATTCCAGAGGTGTGGGATGTATAGGCATCAATCTAACTGAAAATGGCAAAAACACTTGGCCAGGGACAGCAGTTTTCTTATCCTGATGTGATTCAACTCTGCAGAGTTTGCACCCACACAATTAAAATCTCCTACTTTTAAAAATATCATAGCATCATCCAAGCCAAAGACCAGCAATTATTCCTTGCCCATACTAACCCTTAAGGCATTCTAGGACCTCCAAGTGAAATTAATAGTAGTCATCATTTAAAAAAAAAAAAAAAAAGCCCTCAACCTTAAAAGTAAAAACAATTTATCAGTATGGACAATTCATTTCAGAATCTGAAGCAGAATGGGAAATAGGAAACCACTATTTCAAAAACCAAATCTTTGTTGTAAAAGCAGATTTTGCTATTACAGTGTACTAGAAAGTATCCTAGAGAATGCTGGAAATTATCAGCAGCAAGAGACCTCTCCTCTTGACGCATATATTTTTCTATGGCACAGAAAAATCTTTCCAATAAGAAGTAAATCAGTGTCTAATGAATTCTTCTGAATACCTAAGCTTAAGCTTACACTCCATTGTTTTGTTAGGATGGTACAGACAAGTGTAGTAATTACCTGAGGAACAAGCAGTTCATTTCAGGAGGCAAGGAATAGTTCCAAAACCAATTTCTTTAGGGTGTTCTATATCAAACTGAACTGTATTTGGTAGCTATGTCTCAAATTCCATCTAGATGAGCAAATCAGTTTATATGTTTCCCTTTCCTATTAAAGTAATAAAATCAAAAAGAGTGGGGTCTTTTGCATTGTATACCAATAATAGCCTTTTGATGATACTTGTCATCCTGCAGTGAAGTGTAAACACAATAAATTTAACTGTAGTGTGAAGATAATGTAAACAAAAAGCAGAATAACACTCCCTTCCTATCATCAGAAGCTGTAGTATTGCATGAGGCAGGAACGCAATAACATCCCATACAATATTAAACATATATATTTTAATATACCTCAGAATTTCACAGAAATTAACTTTTTGGTGACATTAAGCATAAACAATTTGAGAAAATAATCATATTACTGAGAAGTGATATCAGGAGTGAATTTTCTGCAAAAAAATATTTTCCATGCTAAAACATCAAATACTAAAGAAGTGCAGGGATAATGAATATTCTTTATTCTGTCCTACGAATCCCATGATACAATCCAATGTTCCAATGAAAGGGAATGGATGACTTTAGCATAATAAAGCAATGTTTAATGCCATAATCTATAAACAGTGGGAGTAGAAATCTATAAAAATGCAAAATATGCTGTAGGAAAGAAATAAGGGGAAAGATACGTATATGTATCCAGGGGGAAAAAAATCAGATTCAGCTATTTAATCTGCATATTTACATATTTCACAACTCCTGGATATATTTTTATTTCTTTGTGTGTGGATACTCTGGACTCTTCCTGGGCAAGGTTTTTGTCTTTCCACCAACAGGGTATCCAGACTGCAACATATATCTGTAATTTGGAGGATGTTTAGAAAAATGAAAGCACAGTCTATTAAGCCAAATGTTCATTTATTATACAAATCTTCCCTTTTTCATCAGTTAATACAAAATAACCTTTCTTTCAGTTTCTTCAAAATTACTCTTTTACTGCTAGGAATCTGTTTCCTACCTTAGTTGTAACTCCTTACAAACATTTTTGCCCGTGGCATGGCAAAATGTCAAATAGGAGTTTCACTTCTTCCATCTCACTAGATGTTGAGAAGGAACTAATTCCGTATCTATGGACAGTAGCCACTCTTGAGTGGGAGCTAACAGTAACTCTGTGTACTACACATCCTTTGAATGTGCCTGGATCTGCTGTTGCATTAGCAGGAGTATGTCATTTGCTAATTCAAATGCTTACACACTCCACTGGCAGTATTTAAAAAGTGCATTTCGTTGCTTGAAGGACTACTCAGAGTGTGAATGGATGTGGAAGAAAGCATTGCAAAAATTATTAACGTTTGAAATTTTGATCTATCTAAATACATAGATGACTTCCAGTTTTGCAAGCCCTGGAAAAGCAACACAACACTGACAGTAATGAAAATGGAACTTTCCCTTCAATTAACAACCATAAAGATGAGTCAGGGATACTTTAGAATCAGTTCAGTAAGGAAACTACTATGACCATGAGAATTATCAGTGAGTTTTTTGATGAATTCTCCTTGAATATGCATAGTGTTGGGAACATCCTGCAGCAAAATTCTTCCAATGATATGCCAACTCAAAAATGTAGTCAGCCATTCTTCCTAAGGAATGGGAGGATATTGCTTAAACTTCATCACTAATTCGTTACATCTTTCAAGTCTGCTGTTTCAAGAGCTATGCACTACCCCATGAGTACTATTCTCAAACTAAGGAATCTTTTCAGCTCTTTTTTCTCATATGTTAGCAATTTATCTTTATGTGCTCTTTGCCCTACTTTATTTTTTCCATTTTGAAACTCTTTTATTAATCTTAGTAGCCACCATCATTTAATTTGATCTGAATACAGAATAAATTCTTTCGTTTTCTGAAACAGGTGCACTACACAATTGATAACATTTTGTTGTGAGTTTTTTGTTGCCTAAAAGTTTAGAGAAAGGGTTATATTATCTTTCTGTCATTGTAGTTCTCAAAGTCTTTTCTTTCTGAAAACTAACAAATTCAAGGGAAGAACTGTGATTTTTCCACATGCATATGCTTAATTTACATTTTATTTGTATGATCTTACAATGCAAAAGAGTGCCACTATTTGCAATGCTTCACCTCAGCTATATGAATTTCTTTCTGGAATTCTAAAAAAGGTTAGTTGCTGTAGCCTTGCACAGTGATTGCTGTTGCTCTTTCATTTCAGTAAAATGTTCACTACCAACGATCTGGTTTCATTCAGGTACATTGTTGGGGGATTTTTATAAGTTTTATTTTAGGATTACAAAGGAAAGATCAGTTTCAAAACCAAGAGGTGAATGGGAAATGAAGAATGACTTAACCTCAGTATTTGAGGAGAAAGACAAATCAACTCTAGGGGCGGGATTCAGTATGAGACATTTGGATCTTTGGATGGATGCAAGTAAACACATAAGGGTCTAAATTACCATTATAGCCACAAAACTGGATTCAGTTTTTTCAGCATTGCCTGAGAAGGCCCACAGTATCTCACTTGGCTTCTTCATGCTGATCCAAAAGAGTATAGATATCCTGTAGATCTTGTGTCATACTGTCATAATTTTCAGCTTCACATAGTTATGATTCACTATGGCCTCTCAGCTAACATTATATGCCTAAGTTGACATGAGTCAATAGAACTTTAGAGATGGATCAAGACAGGCAGTTGACTCTAGAATACAGGTCAGTAATCATCCCCCAGGAATGAGACTGATGCCTTGAGAGACCTCAGCAAAGCAGCGCTCTGAGCCAAGTTAGTGTAGGATAAGATAAAAAGGTAGATTCTTTAAAGTCTAGTCTTAGGGCTTTCAGGAATACATGATGACACGCCTCCTGAACGCTGATTTCTATGATTTTTATAATATTGTCCACCCCATCCCTGGTTAACACATCTCTCGGTCCAGCCCCTGGGCACACCTCATCAGGATTTGAGTCTGGGGGACAGTGGGACCCTCTGTTCGTCATCTTCCTCAGCACACATAGGGCTTGGAGGTTTTCCAGTGTTCTTAGACCCCAAGGTTGTTGGCTTATGTTTATGTCTCATTCTGCAGGCCTTCTGATATTCTTCAGCCTTCCTTGAAGAGTCTAAATAGCTAAAAGAATTTTAGACATTGATATGGGATAGAGGTTACAATAGATAAACATTGAACTTAAGCTTGCTAGAATTTTGACACGCTAAATCTATGTTTAGCTACAGTTACAAGTACTTCTAAAATCTATAAAAATGAAAAAGTCAAAACCTATTGAGTCGTCAGACTCAGTTACTTGCACACAAGTCTTTATGCTCTAAACTATTGAAGGAATTCATATGGACCTGGTAGTTATGACAGGGGACTTAAAACAGAACCAGACTTTTGTGGCAACTGGAGGCTTGGTAAATTAACACAGGATATCACAAAAGTCACTGAATACTTACAGTTGGGCAAAGGAGTCTGAGCCATATTGGTTTGGACTGAATTCCCTTGTAGAGGCATAGTTGTCACTTCAGTAAATACAGTAGGCTCTTAGCTCACACTTTGAGCATAATTAACAGGGTAAAGTTGGATATGATGAATCATATATTATGGAGTGACTCTGGTCTCAATTCAGTTTTCTGCACACAACTTTCTAGTGCTATTTGACTCTTCAAGCCAACTAAGATGTATGCATAGAGGTGGTAGATATGACATAAGAAATATATTTGTCCCGTGCCTAGACAGACAGAATAATCTAGTACATTTTAAATGGCATTAGGTGCCTTGGTATGGGCCAGTGAGAGGAATCTTTTATACTTTCTATGCCAAAAAAGTTTCATTCTTGTATAACTTTTTATAGAGAGGAAAATAAGTCTTGTAATTCTGGAACATGTGGATCAAATGCAGAATTCCAAGTATGATTAAGAAAGAGTATTGTATTGTGATTTTAATAGCCCTGCACAAATTAGACATTATGAATAAGGCAGCAGGTACAGCATTACAATAACTACTAAAGTCACAGAGAATGGCTTGTAATATCCTATAATAATAACAATCTCAGTTAAAATTAGAATTTCATGTGGATTGATTTTCATTCAAATTGATGAATCAAGTGGCAGAATTCTGAGCAGTGCCTGGGCACCTTTCTGAGAACACACAGCAGTTATGACTGTTGATAAAAAAAAGAAATTAAGACCTACTGTTTAAAACTACAACCTGCTTGTTTATTCAGAATTTCATCAGGTTTTGTGGGGAAAGCACAAAGATACCATGTCTCATGACAGAAAGCGTAAATTATTTTATTATAAATTTCATATGTATAGTCTCAAACCTGAAATTTTTGCTCAAAATCTGCTTCAAAATACTACCAGGTTTCCAGATTATTAGTTGAAATTTAGGTCAGACTCTGTAGTCTGTTCAGCGAAATGGTTAGGGTAGCCTTAGCTCTCCCTTTCATTTTTAGTATCTGCCCATATACCTAAGCAGACCGCTACGCTTGCTACCATTAGGCATCTTGGCCAGCCTTTCTGGGAATAAGAATGTGGTAAGTGTCGAGAACACTCTTAAAGAATCATGACACTGAAGTTCTCAGTATTTTCCTCAATATCTGTCATTCTGCAGGCCTCACACTGCAACAATTAGGATGAAAAGCTCAGAGTTGAGGGGTAATCACAGTTTGAATAAAAACTGCTCAGACCAGTAAATAGAGGAAACAAGTCTCTGTGACTATTACCAACCACAAGTAGAACAATCAGAAACATTATTTTCTTTTAAAGAAAATTAATAAAAATAATTAAATTTACTATCTACAGGCCGTGTGGACAAAGTTTTAGAAAGACGATTTGTCCTACTAATCTTCATATTAGAAATAGAAGTGGACATCACAACAGTCCCTGATGAGTTTTTACAGAAGTAAGGCAGGGTGAAGAACTAGGCTTGCTCATTAAACTGAATTCAACTCCACAACCTAACACTTTCAAGCTAGTGATAGAGGAATGAAATACAAAAGAAAAAGCAAAATTTAATTTCCCTGGATGAAATTCAAATTTAGTCTCTGATTACTCTAAATCATAAAACATAGTTAGGTCATTAAGTGAAAAATCAATAAAAAATAATTATTCACATCTGGAACATAAGAAAACACATTATTCATTTATCTTCTTAGAGCTACTGTAGACAATTATTTTTCCCCAGCAAGATTTAGGAAATTTACTTTTTTTTTCTGTTTTTAATATTTGGAAGACCTCATATTTTAGTATATCTAGGTTTGGCCTTCTCTATACTTTATCTGGCAATTCCCTCTCAAGTGGGCACTCCTTTCTCTTGGAGTGCCTTAGTTTTGGTTGTGTGCAAAGTAAGGCGCAATAGTTTCAGATTATGAAATAAAAGTATTTTAATTCTATCATACAACTTTTCTTAAAAAAATCCGTAGAAAAAAATACAGGTTCTTGGGGCATCTTCTCAGAACTGAATACCTGTTAATGACCTTAATTGCCTTTTAGATCAGCACCAATGGCAGTGTTCATTTGACTTCCATAGGACTCAAACCTTCTCACTTTCACTCCAGCTGAAACATACACTTTTCTAGCATTACTTTCACTGGCCTAGACATACAAGAGAATGAGCACACTGAAAAATAAAACACAAAGTTTGATCAAAACACTGCAATGTAAGTACAACTCTATGTCCCCAGACAGAAAATGAAATTGAAAAGGAGAGGATTGTATCTGGCAGATGGTCAGCTCACTGCTTAGTGCTTCCAGGAGCTGGGACACAAAGGTGGTGCTGCTGTCTGGAACAGAACCACAACCAACTACCTCTTCTTTTCCAAGTATTTGATTGAGACTCATCATTAAACCAAACTAAAAGATTTGCATCATAAAGACACAAGTCTCTAAGGGGAGGAAATATTGTCAGGAAGAAAGAAGCAGTTGATGTGCTTTCAATAAAAAACCAATACCTTAGCAGAATATCCCAAAAATGTAACAATGCAGTTAGCAAATACAATACTGACAACATCCACAGTAGCTTTGACATCTTTAATTTTGCTTTCATTTACACCTTTGTGTTTCTGATGCACTTCTGGGAACATCTGTATTTGGTTTTATTCCCAGTATAAAGCTCACCAGATATCCCACAACAACCTCTGTGCCTATTTTCAACTATAATGAAAATCTGAAGATACCATAGTCTTATATTCTTTATAAAAAAAAAAAAAAAAGAAAATAGAGGAAATGCTTCAACTGAAAGAGCAGTTACAGATTTGTGTCCTCAATTTTTTTCTTTTACAATATGGAGAATTTTCCATCATCAAATGTAGAGTATTATGCAGCACATGCAATTTTAAGACTCAAAATAACAGCATCATGGAGCAGGACATTGCTCCATGATGCTGTTATTTTCACATCTGAGAAATATAATCATTTTATCACCTTTATACTGTTGCCGTAAAAGTCTGTAAAAAAGACTCAGAGCCAAGTTTTTGTAGGAGATAAGATAAAGGGTAGTTACTTTAATGAGCAATCCTGCTCATCCAGGAATACATCGACATGTGCGTGTGTAAGCTTTGATTTCTGTAGCTTTTATAATATAATCGATCCAAACACTACTTCACACATGTCCAGTTTCACCTCTGTCCCCTCCCATTTCCCACCCCCTGTTGAATTGAGGCTGGGGTCATCAGGATCCTCTGTCTTCATCCACCTCCTCTTCTTCAGCACATAAAGGTCTTTTGGACACTCTCCAGTGCTCCAGGTCACTCTGCTCTGTGTTTATGTTTCCCTCTGATATTCTCTAATCTTGTACCTTGAGAAAGAGACTAAATAGCTGACAGATCTCAGCTGCCTGTTCTGGAGCAGAGATAGAGATAGAAGGACCTTCTACTATAAGCTGCTAAATATTAACCCACTAAAATCTACAGTGCTACATTTACTGTGTTCCTAAAATCTACAAAATCTGAAAATTGAAAAATCCAAAACCTCTCCAGCATCAATACCATCAGGCTTTCTTGCTACCTGTTAAAGTAGTCTGCCTTCCTACTTGCTTTTAGTCAACACCACCACAAATACAATCGAAATCAAACTCCTCACCATAAGGCTTCATGTAACTACAAACTGAAGCAAAAATAAAAACGGTCTGTTGTTCAACTCAAGAAGACTCTCATTGGACTGTAGGAATTGGTACTGACAGCTACACTGAATAATCTGAAACATGGGATTTTTGGTCCTTGGGGTTTTTTTTCCTACATTTTGGCCTAAATAAGGCATGATGGCAAGACAATTAAGAGCAAATGTATTAAATAAAAGTGTCTGCATTTAGGAAAGGGTAGTGTTTTTTTAAACATGAGTATGTTTATATTATTTTTTTTAACTTCAAGATGCAGTCATATCAAGAAGTACATCCATTTTAAACTTTTTTTTAAGGTAATAGATGTAATGAAGCAGAAAAAGCTTGGAGGAAAAGAGTTTCAGGTGCTACTGATACTTCAGTCAACTACAAATCCCCACCATAAACCTTACATCTTATCACTGCAGGAAATAAAAATAAGATCAGCCCTCCACATCACTGGAAGTAAACCCAGGAGCAGCTTATATGCAGGTAAAAAAGAACTGAATCCAAGGCTGCACCTTTCCTCACATTGGCTCACTCCTTCCAGAACAAATGTGTATGGGCCCATGTGAAAACAAAACAACTTTCTGTATCTTTTCTTCTCAGCAGTGGCCCAGGGTGTAACCTACATCCCACATCTATAAGGGACTTTTTGTCCTTTATAAACCACATGAATGTCTGATTCAAAACAGATTTCATTATCTTGTGGTAAAGGACAAGCTCAGACAAAAAAGACAAGGGAATAGGACTGTGTTCTGGCTCTGCAACCTCAGACAAACTAATTTCCCTCTCAGTTTCTGAAAAATAGAATGGGAGTGATAATCAATAATGTTTCATGACCTTACAGAGATACTATGTGCATCAATGCATGGCAATATGATGGGAATCAAGTCTGTGAAGAAAGTTCTAACATCCTTATTTTTGAACTCTGCAGGAGTTTCATGGTCATAACTACCCTGAAAATTTCCATAGCAAAATTACCATAAAGTAGTGATTTTTCCTGCTGTAGGCAGAAAAGAAGAGAGAAACAAAGAAAAAAAAATCTTAAAAGATAATTTTCTGAGCCACTATCTCCCATTGCTATGCACTTAAGAAAGGCTTCAAAAGCTCTGTGAGTGAAGCACTCCATCATCATGTTTTTGTGGGACAAGGCTGCTCTGGGCCTTGCTCCACATGATGAAATTGCAGTGCCACAGTGATGCAACCCCCCAACTTTTACTGTGTTCTATGACCTCTTGAGCAAATAGGATGAATGAGGAGAGAAAGGGGGCTGAAAGGAAAATGGATGCTCTGTCCCCTTTACAATATCCAGTAAATTCAGGCTTAGCCACCTGAGAAAAATTGAAGACACTTCAACTGTTTCAGCTTCTGGCAGTTCCCTGAATAACACTGCACTAGAAATGGCTGAAGCATGCTAAAGGATAAATTATATGAAGTCTGCTGGATGCTAATCAATTCCTTTCTGTTTTGAAATGTTTTGAATTATTTTTGTCAGCAAAAACTATTCTTTGGGAAATGACAGGTATCATTTATCTCATGCAGAGCTTATCATTGAGGCAAAGTTAGGAAAAAATGGGTATATCTGTTGCTCTGTTCACTCTGTCCAGAGACACACAGAGTGAATAAGCACTGCAGAATTTGGCAATGTGCTCTTAAAATTATAATTAATGATGATTTTTAATGACAAATCTATGGTGCACAGAGTTCTTAAACTCAGACAGGCAACAATGACGCCTTACACTCCAAAACAATACAATTTTTAGACTTCTTAATATAGAACGTTTCCCCACTGACACTCCTAGATACATCCCATAAATCAGTAGAGATAATGTAATTCAAATTTTGGTGAATTCCAGAAAGGCTATGAAGATCATTGCTGAAGAACATAAAATATAAATTGAATAGGAGATCCTGTTTTGTGGAGTTTATTGCTTTCCACTGCTGGCAGATGTATTCACACATTCCAGCTGACCTTTCTTAGCTTTCACAGCAGGAGGTTCTAGCTTGTATTTGCCACCCACACTGTCCCTTTTATCTATCCCACCAGAAATTTACGTAGCTGAAAATTAGAGCAACATGAAGCTCCGGGGAATGAATTCACAAAAAGAGATATTAAATTTTCCTTCAAACTGGAGGCACAAGCAGCTGTGACACTTGGATTTCAGATAAAGCCTCATGAAAATGCCCTCACTGGGGGGCTGGTACAGGCAAGAAGCAGAGGAGAAGGCTGGTAACAGCAAACTCTTTGTTTATTCCCTCTGCAAGTGGCCTCCTCTAAGAGAGCAATGTTTCTGGGGTAAGAGGGACTTCTCAATTAGGACACAAATATACAAAGTAGTTCTATTTGTTGAGCTGCCTGCATTATCAGTAGTAGAAGAAACTTAGATAGCTCGAGGTTTTGATCTGAGGATTTTCAGATCATCCAAATATTCTTATAATCCATGAAGTGGTAGAGGACAGATATTTTTGAGTAAGTCCTGGTTGCTAAAGTTCGATTGTGCCTTTCCTCGACTCAAATTTCTTTCTAAAATCTGATCACATTCTATATTCACAGCATAAAGAACAGCAAATGCATTGTTTTCCTTCAGACCCTTTGGCATCCTAATCTACAACTGAATTGTCTAATATTTGAAAATATTCCAGCTCTAGACTTCTGATTGCCAAGGTCCAAACCAATCCATAATATCATCCTAGTCACTCAAAGAAAATAGTCTTATTTCAGCCTTACTTGAGGCCTTTACATGGAAAGGTAGGTTAATAACTAAAGTCAAGATAGTTTCTTTTTGTGGTTTTATTTTAGAAATATAACTGTTCTCTTAATGACATAATAATTATGATGACATTTATTTGATGACTCCACAATTGATAATAGTATAGGCAAAAACATTGTATGAATTCTCACAATATGATCTAACAAAGAGACATATATTTACAGGACAAGCAAGAGCAACCACATTTTTACACTCCTTCCCCAAAGGAGTCTTTCATTAAATACATATTTACCTAGAGATAAAGTTCAATGGTAGTAGTTATTTCATGAATAGTGTCCTGCAGTTGATAATTATTAAAGTCAACTAGTCAGCAGAGGACACTGAAGGGAACATTATAATATATTTTGTTGATATAATCACTGCTGCCACCAAATCCTCATGGCTTGAGGCTAAGTATGAATGTCTGCAGCCCATTGTATTTTATTAATATTGCTCTTTGTCTAATAAGAAAACTATTTACCTGTTGTATATGATGAGGTTCCTTGATAGATGCTATTCCTTTACTTTCCTGTTTCTCTGTGCTTTGGGTCTTAAATTACTTTTTTTTTACTTTATTTGCAACCTTGAGGTATCTTATAAAAGTATAGACAGCATCCTCCCTCACCATTTCTCTCTGAATAATTGCTATTGCTTATCCCTAACTGTATGTCTACCTACATTACCTTTTAAATGTTGGAACATTTCATCAGTGACCTATGATTCTTCAATCATTGCTGAAATAAGACAATGAATAAAAGCTTTTTCCTTTAGGGAAATTGTTATATTGATTCAGACCAATGGTATGAAAGTGATTTCACTTTTCTATTTCCTTTTGATCTCTTATGGTTTTGCGCTGGTATTCCACCTAAAGAATGAAATCTGATATTCCAGTATTTATGCTGTTTTTCACTTGAACAATTTTTGGTAATTCAAATGAATATTCAAATCCTTTTGTTACTTTTTGAAAACCTAAATTACTTTCTGTAGCAATGAGCGTCACCATCTAGAGAGACAATTAATTTAACTTCCAATCAGTCCTGGCAACTGCATGTTAAGGCTTATGAAGATACTTCTTACAACATTGCATGCATTGTGATTGGTGCTTTAATGATAACCCTATTGGGAATGCAAAAGATAATTCTCAGTGGCACTATGATTGTTACTCTCAATATCACAATTACACATGAAGATGGACATTTCTGCTGCACTGATTTTGTCTCTTGTCTGCCAGTACTGGAAGAGACATGTTTACCAGGAGCAGATATTTGTGAGGTTTTGGTTTAGTTTGCTTTGGGTTTTGTGGGTGGTTTTGTTTCTTTTTTTGGTCACCAATAAACCTCCCATGATGGAAGAGATATCACAACTTTATACAACTTTAACTTTCTGTAGAAATACATATCACATATATATATTTATGTAGTACATATACACACACATTTACATGTTACATATTACCCTGCTTAGATACAGGCTGGACTAAAGTAAACAAACTTTCGCGGAGAGAAAGGACTTCACCAACAAGCTTATGAAGTTTATAGTGAAGACCTTTTATTTCACACAGCACACGGTTTATATCGGGTTAGAGGTACATCTTATTGGCTAAAAGGGTCTCACCCCAACACCCTAGAACTTCTAATTGGTTAAAAGCCTATCTGTCACAAGTCTGGTGTTTGTATTATCTCATCCCGATGTTTTGAGGTCCATGTCCGGAGATCAGGAAGGCAGTTGAGACGTTCTCATGAAAACACTTGCAAGGAGTGACCGTCGCCTACCGGACAAACAGCAGGTGTGTGTCCTTGCAGGCTGAAATATCTGCATGATTCTCATGGAGCTGAAGCAGTTTGGATTGCTCAGAAATTAACTTTTTGCAAGCAATCTCACAACACTGGACACTCTCTGGCAGGACCACCAGGCCAAAACAGCCCTGGGATCCTCTGGGCACAAGCTGGAGCATTTATCTCTGGCAGCCAATGGGCTAACTGCATCCTAGGATGTACAGCCATGAGCCCAGTCAGGAGACAAAGGGAAATAATCATCCCCATCTCTCCTCAGCACTTGTTAAAGTACATCTGAAACATTGTTCCAGCTTTTGGTGCCTTGAGTAGAAGAAAGATGTTGATAAAGAAAGATGTTCAGGAGGCTGGAGCACAGGATTAATGAACACAGCTCAAGGCAACAGAAGTGGAACTAGAAGTGGCAAAGTGGACAGAGTGAGCTAAATAAAACCCCCACAGGGATGAAACAGTTGAAATCTCTTGGCAAGTGGAACTGCTGAGTTTTTCACAGCTCTAATACCATTCTGTTCTGACTTTGAGACCCTTGCAAAAGTCTAAAATCAGTGTTCATATATCCCTGCCCTACCAATAATTTCAGATAGATTTTAAGGATAAATCAACACACTTGTGAGTATCCAATAAAAAGTTTCTGTAAAAATTATATAATTTGGAATGCTATGAAGGGGTAGGTGAGTGACAAAGTATTTTTTTCAAAACTCTTAGAGGATTATTTAAAATGCTATCTCTCATTTATCTGCCAAAGGTAATCACTATATGCTGCAAGCATTTTCAGTAAACAATACACAAAACGGGATTTAACATTGACAGCAGTTGCCTCCTGTAATGACCGATACTTTTTAATTCCTTGGTTATTGGTTGAGGTAAGACCATTCATTCAATATACTTAAAGAATAATTCTAATATTATATAGGGACTGTCCTTAAATATTGATGTAGATTTGAACCGAGGTCTAAAACCATCAATATTGATTTTGTCTGTGTGAGGAAGCATATGGGTTTCACACTCCAAAATTGCACCAAGCTGTCAGGAGTTTTGCTAACTCTCAAGATGCATCAAAGCTGTAGGACAGATCTTTTACTTTTTTTTCCTCAAAATAAGGAAAAGGAAAATTTGTAAAGTTGCTCACTGAAAAAAAAAAAACCAAAACAAAAACAAAAAGTAACTTCTCTGAGCACCTGCATATTGGACTTTCTCTTTTTATCCTTTTACCCACACCATCCCCTATGGAGAGGACAGCTTGTTTTGCTAAACGCCAAATATCTGGCCAGAGATTTGTTAATAGGATATGCAGAATAGACTTTAAATAATCTAGAAAGAAGAGACAGGATATGAGGACAACTTTGGAAATGGCAAGTAGCATCTTTTTTTGTGATTACTGGAGTTCTGCTTTTATATTCTGATTGGAGATAAGAATCCCAATACTGTTTCTCCCACTTAATCAGAGTTGTACTGTGCATAGTTTTTTCAGTCTGTATTCTAAGTGGCATGCAGCTTTCCAAATTGAGTCTTGGCTTTACAAATATCATTTAAATGTCTTTTGCATACATGTTTGAACATTTAATTTCTTTGAATAATAATTTTGGTAAACAGAAAACACAAATAAAGCATCATTTAAAATATTAAGTAAAAGAAATACTGACATCAAAATCTGCAAGTGCAATTTGTTTTGATACCCGTTGACTTCTCATTTAGATTAAAATCAGTTTAATGTAAGCACTGTGGGACTTTACACAGTGCAATTAAAATTCATTATGTACAAGGAATAATGCCATTATGAATTAGATATTTCAACAAAAAAAAAAAAGGTTATTTGGTTGAATTAAAAATAAAACTACTCCAGATATAATAAAAACTATTATCAAGCTCTGCACACAGGAACAAGTTATGTCTGACAGTGCAGGAAGGTGCCAAATAGAGGGCTGAGGATGCCAACTGCCCTGCCTGTCACACAAGACACAGGTAGAGCCTAACCCTGAGCCCCCATGGCTGCCACAGCTCAGCTAAACAAGCTCTGCATAAGAAGTTTAGCTCTACAGCATGGTGCCTAATATTTGGGTATGGTGAGGAATCCATGTCCTAAAACAGTCTTAGGAATATTGTACACATGAAGGAATGCTCATTGCATGCACTGAACTGCATTGCCAGAAATGTTGATTTTTTTTTTGTCTTGGTAGAGAAGAGTCATGCAAAAAAATCCCAGCTAAGGACTATTTTTGTCTATTGCACATGTATTTAGAATAAGCCCTGTTTAGGAATCATGCTTTATGGACAGTTTGAGTCACTACCTGGTTTCAGTGCAAAAGTGACATCTGAATGGAAGTTGTCCTAGTGTAAACCAAACAGCAAAGAACTGTGTGTTCACATGGCTGTAATCTGCTATTAGAGATTGTGTAAGTAGGCAAGAAGAAAGTGGGTGTGTGCTCTGTGCGTGTGTGTGGGGGGATGCTGGAGGTAATTTGAACTTCCTCCCATTTTTCTTCAAAGGTGTTCAGAGATTTGCAATTGTTTATAAATTTTTTAAGTATCCACTATTGTAGTCTATCTGTGGTATTACTGATATTGATCCAGAATGTATAATTCAGCTACTTCTAGCTAAGTGTCCACTATTAATAAATCAATAAATCATTTTGATCCTAATTTCATTTAAAACACAAGACTTAAGAAGTTTTTCCCCGTGGCAAATTGGAACCTGGATCTCCCATTTCCAAAATGATGAAATAACTTAAAAAACTTGTGGGAAGACTTGCTATGTTTGCCTGTTTTTACAGATTTTTAAACTGACATATTACAGGCACATAACTGGACTGTTCATTTGCAAGATGATCAAAAGGACTGACTTTAGACTCATTCAATTGTACCATTTTCAGAGATTCTCTGCCGAGTGCTGAAATGTCTAAATAAGTTACTTAGTAGACAATCCTATGCCTAGATTTCTACTTTCATATGCAGTTTAATGAAGAGATTTTGCAGAGCTAATTTACTCTTCAGTTTAATTCAAGATATATGTGCTTTTCTGGTTCTCTTTACTGGTGAGAACTGAACCTTTCTGGTTCTCTCCAGCAGAGCTAGCAAGAGGTCTACAATGTCTTTATGAAATGGATTAAATCTGGTTTATGAGAAGTCATTCTTGTGTCCTATCACAGAAAGCCTGGCACCCAAACTCTGAGAGTGTCAAAGTTGCCAACAGATGGAAAATAAATTAACACATCAACATGAAAAAAACGTTTCTATAGTGTATAGCAGACTCTTCAGTTTTCCCAAGACATTGTATCCCTGCTATATGCTATGTGTGCTTGGTATTGAAAGATCATTAAGCAGAGAAGCTTCTGTAGCTGAATTTACTTGTTTTGCTCATTTAATGAGAGCCAAAATATAATTCAGAAAAAGACAAAACAAATGAGGGAGGAAATACATCCTTTTTCACCAGCTGGAGTGATACATTTCTTTTTAGAGGTCTTTAGGAAGGGAAAGAGCACCCCTGCGATGGCTGCACTGAAGCAAACTTGGTATGGCAAACCTCACTTTCATCAGGGGAAGCATCATACATGTCAAGGACACAACATCTTCTGGAGCCTGTGATTTAGTGCAAATATTTAAGTCCAGTCTCTCTGCTCTCCTTACAAACATTTAGAACTTGCTTAATATCTTCATAAGGTTTTAGTATTTGTACATGTGGATTTGCATTTCCACTTCATTTACTTATCAATTGCTTATGAACTCACTATCTTAAATGAGTTTAGGGGTTGCTTACACATGCTTGCAAAACATTGCTATATGCAAGGGCATGCATTCATATTGCAAGAATTTAATCACATTTTTAAAAATACATTCTAGGAGTCACAAGAGCAACCATTCTGCTAATGGACTGTTTAAAGCAAACAAGACATTCATAAAATTGTTGGAAGTAAAAGCCCAATATTTTTAAAAGGATTTTCAGGATTGGTATAATATCCCTCTAAGTGGTCTTTTCATTATGAGACCATAATTACAAACTTGTTTGAACTAAAAATAGTTAACAAAAACTGAGGGTGAAGATTAAAATATTTGTGGAAAAGACACCCCAATTTCATGATGACAACTCTACCTACCCTTTTGTACTATGTATCAGAGCAAATTCTTATTTCCCTCTGCGTAATAGTTTTTTTCTGAGAACATGTGTAGCAAAACTTGCCCTTCAACCATGTTACACTCTTTTGAAGGAAGAGATCATTGTAGAGGAGAAGCAGCTTTGGGAGTGTCTGTAATCAGAGAGTGAGTAAACACACACAGCTAAACAGATAAATGCAGTACTTCAGAGCATTTGATTCCAGTTACGGAGTGCCTAAGTTGTGAAAATACTAACTCCAGTTACTTAGGGCACTAAAATGCATCCTTATAGGTCTATCCGACAGATTTTCTATTTAAGACAATCAAGATAAGAATTTAGACAATAATTTTAATTACAACGTTATTTGGTGTTTCAAAGACAGTTCTTTTCTTCTTTCCCCTCCTCTGTTCCCTTCTAGTAGGAGCAGAATAACCAATATGGTTTCTTTTCTAGCAGTATAATTTCTACTGAACTAACTGGCCCAATTAACTCACTGTACTATAACCATCTTTACTCCAAGTGCTAGCTACTAGTCCACATACATGTGAACAGAGTAGCAATAAGAGGTGGTTTAGAGTAATGTTAAGAGAGACATCACCAAGACAAGTTACCTTAAGTGGAAATTGTAAAACCCATCTGTGCTTTAGAACCTTTGAATTGATTCAACTGCCTGCAACCTGTTCTTTTTAGAAGCAGTAAGAGGAATTGCAAGTGTATCCTAAAGAGGAGGAAAAAGGACTTGGAACATGTTTGATCAACACATTGTTGCTCTGTCAGCAGTAGAATAACCCATTCAGAAACATAAAGTGTCTCCTGGTCTGTGAAGGTCAAAAAACTACCCGATCCCAGTAGAGGGAACAAAACTGGAATACTTTATTGAACACTTGACCACTTTTTAAGGTTTCAGGGAGACATATGCTAATAGCTAGGAAGGGTTATGGTAATTTCAGGAATTTATGGAGGGAAGACAGCAGGGGATTACAACACAATCTGATAACATTCATTCTAGACTCCTTTCTTATGTTAAGGCAGGAGACAGCTTATCTTCAAGTTGAGCATTACCAAGTCTCCTCTGTTCTTGGTGATGGAATTTCTCTCAGCCTTTGTTGACTAAGGCTTGCCTTTTAAGATTTCTAGCTCTTTTTGCTGTAAACTGGATTTCAGATTCCTATACTGGTCACTCTGCAGCCAGAGCGATACTTCAAAAGCAAATGCTTATGCTCAGGTTTCAAATTAGTATTTTCACACATTACTACCAGTCTAAGATACAGTAATTCTACAGTTCTAATTCTCCTAATGAATGATAGTCCTAAAATTTATTTCATTATGATTTTGATGAAGACACAACTTCATAAAGTATTCCAGAAGATCATTACAGTTAAACAAAGTGTTCCCCAGGCAAATAATCTATAACTAGTGCAAATTATCCCATGCATGTATTTTATTTTAGGATTGCTTGTTTTGGTTCCTCAACAAGTAAAGGCATTCTGAATAATTACCAATGCAATCTGCATGATGCACTATAATTTTCTTCTAGAGACTGAGTGTTTATTTATACTGGTATGTCTGATCTTCTAATGAACTTCTGTCATGGCATAGTAATCAGTTTTGGCATTGACAGAAAAGTGCTCTGCTCTGCAATATTTAGGAGTAAAAAAAAGAAAAAAACCAACAACCAAACCCTACAAAATACTGTCTTTATAGTTTGATAAAGCCTAAAGAACCTGAACATAATACTTCAAATATGAGAAACTGACTCAGTCATCCTTAGTGAAGCATATTTATATATACTGCACTACATCATAAAGTGTAAAGTATTTGTGAAAAGCTCAAATAATGAAGTCCAAAACCTTTACTACTTATTTATCTCAGAAAAGTTGAATTAATTAAATGAAATTAGGCACACTTATTTAACTACTTTGTCTTCTATAAATTCTTTGATATTCTACATTAATTTTTACAGATAGGTGGTTTATTACTTCTCTAGCTCTAAGAACTCTGATTTTATTGACTTGCAGAGGATACAAGGCACACCAATTACATGTTTCAGAAAGATGTATCATTTGATTAAATTATTTATTTCTTTATTTATAAAAAGTACAGGTCAAAATTCCAAAGCCGTTATTTGAAAGCTGTGTACGTTTCTTTGTCAATGACTTAAAGACAGCAAAACTTAAACCTATTGTTATGAATGTCAGTTACCACTGAAGTATAAAGTAGTTTATGGCCCTTACACTGGGTGAAGACTGTAAAATCTGGTACATAAAGCAAGTTTAATGAAGTAAAAACATTCTAAAGAAATCTAATTTTTATGGCATTGTCCATTAAAAATAAATATAACTATAGCCTTGCACAAGTTACCTCATTTGCTAACTATTTATTTAAGAAATGCCTCCTTCAAAAAAAAAAAACAATGCCACATTTATATCTCTATATCCATTTCTCCTTGAATTCAACATTCTCCAAGTATGTTTTTAAAAACTTTGAAGTTATCTGGCAAGTGAGATAGAATCATAGAATAGATTGGGTTGGAAAAGACCTCTGAGATCATCAAGTTCAACCCTTGGTCTAACTCCAGTCCATTTACTAGATCATGGCACTCAGTGCCACATCCAATCTCACTTTAGAAACCTCCAGGGATGGTGAATCCACAACCTTTTTGGGCAGCCCATTTCAATGCCTGATTAATCTCTCTGGAAAGAATTTTTTTCTGATCTCCAACTTAAATTTACCCTGGCAGAGCTTGAGCCCGTGCCCCCTTGTCCTATTGCTGAGTGCCTGGGAGAAGAGACCAATCCCCAGCTGGCTAGAACTTCCCTTCAGGTAGTTATAGACAGTGATGAGATCACCTCTGAGCCTCCTCTTCTCCAGGCTAAACATTAGCATTGCCTATCTGACTAACTGGTAAAGACTTACTGGCTTTTTTCATTTTCTCTTCCCTTTACTGTAAACTTTTGATGCTTCAGTACTAAGACCAGTAATATACTCACAGCAGAAATATAATTTGTGCCATGTGAATGTGATTTCTATTCTTGGTACACAGTGGTAACATCTCCTTTTGTGTTTTGATTTTGAAGAGCACTACACTTTTGTAGTGGATCTCCTGATCTCTACTGGTCACCTCTTATGTTTTGGTTCACATCACACAATGACCCTTGAGTGCCATAAGCTGGATGAAATCACATGAAATTGAATCCGTGGGGCACTTGTCCTACATGAATGGGCTAGTGTTAGTCTGAAGCAAAAGCCTTCTAAAATATGTGCAGAGAAGTCACTGGGATCACAGCAACAAATGACCACTCCATAAATCCCCTCTTGTTTTTCTACATCACTTGCAAATTAAGATCAAGTGGAACCCTATTCCATGATTAGATTTTAACAGTAACTTAAATATAAATATACAACTGTTGAGTTAATTAAGTTATATACACAGAGGTGAGTGCCTGAACACAAGAAGCAACATTATAAACCTATACAAATATATTCAGGAATACTTGAAGTGCATATGGGCCAATTATGAAACAATTTGGTATAGCTCTGTTCACTGTTGTAGCATGAAAGTATTTCTTAGATTCAAGTGTCAAGGCTGCTACATAACAGCATTATAGCTTTGTTCCTTGGGAAGCCCTCCCACAGGAATTTTCTCACAGTCCAGCTCTGCTGAATCATCTTGATGCTGATTGCTGTGAGGACAGCATGAATAGTGAGCCCCAGGAGGCTGAGCTGGCAGCACCTGCAGAAACCATGGAGTGTGAAAAAGATCCATTTTCACTTTCCTATTCGATATTTTATTCCAAGGTCATTACAGGGTTATTAGGCACTAAGTGGAAACGAGGAGGAGAAAGTGAGTGAGACAACAGGTAATAAAAATAACGAAAACCTGTTGCAAGCTGAGAGACTGGGGTATATGATGAGAAGGGAAGAAAAGAAAATCTACTAAAGAGAAAATTGGAAAAAAAATGAAAGAGGTGATATTTAGTCTTTCTTTTCAAAATCCTGCAATAAAGTCATATCCTAACAATTGACCTCACTTCCAAAAATATTTTTGTTTTTTTTCTTCATTTAAATCAAACTTTTACACTTCAGTGTAAACTCTGTCACATATATTTAAAGCATTTAAACATTTACAGGAGTAGGAACTTTCAGAGGGACTGTTCTGACCTACTTGTGTATGAATTTATCTATAATGATGCCAAGCACAGGGTTTTTGATAATCCCTTTTTACAAAATCTGAAAGTGAATCTTAACTTAGTAAAGAATTACAGAGTTTATTTTATTTATTAATGTATTAATAATTATTATTTAATAATAGATATTAACGTATTTATTAATTTATATTGTTAATTTATTTTGAATTCTTAAAAAAACTAAAAGACACGAATCCCCAATCCCCACTGTCTGGTGCAGGAGCCGTAGATGTGTTAAGCCAAGACAAAATATACAGTAGCCTATACCCATGGTTAAATCAAGTGTCTGTTTTTACATTGAAATGTATCCTTTCTAAATTCAGGTCTTAATCCTTCCAGCAGGCTCTGGTGTTTCCTTTTAACAGTTCTTAATGCATAAATGATTAAGAATGATTTCTTCATCTATTGCTATTTCTTTTATCTTCTGAACCATTTGTAATAGTCAGTAATCCTTTACTGAGGTACAGTCACCAAAAGCAAACACTAAATAATAATTATTTCCACACTTCATAAAGAAGCAAAATTCCCTTCCAATTTATATTTCATGTTTTTCAATTAATCTATGAAGTAATAGAAGCACACATGCTGAAAAAAACATATTCCATGCATTATATGATATGGCTGCTTCATCCCTCTCGAAATCATTGCTTTTCGAAGTAGTAGTGATCCTCTCATATTACAAATATGACTTTTTTCCCATTTCTGTGTTCATGACCTTGTACTTATTTGAATTAAAGCACAAATAAGAAGTCTAGCTTTCTCCTCCACCAGTTTTTATGACATCTGTGAAATCTATTTCCATGTTCTGTTAATAAAGATACCAAATAAATAAATAAAAGGTTTTCCTTTTTTCCTAACTGATTATTTCTATTCAGTAACTTTTTCCAACAGCCCAGTCTTTTCTTTTTGTTTTTTGTTTTTTTTTTTTTTGTTTTTGTTTTTTTTGTTGATAGGGATTTTTTTTTCATCTAGATTTGTTCTTTGTCTAGATTTCTGCTACAAATTTTGAATACCCTTCCTTCTTTAACAATGTGAAGTATTTTATTTAGACTCCTTGGAAAACAAGAGAGCTAATGCTCTTCTGTCCTACATCCTGCTCTTTAATTAAAATTTATTAACTAATGAAAAATTCACAAAGCAACTTTTTTCAGGAGCTGAACTGTGTTTTTCATAAACTGGCAAGGACACTGAAGAACAGGTGATTGGTTTCTGCTTAGCTAGATGACATTTTTCAGACATGTATAAAGCACAAAGGTATACTAAAAGTCAGCCTTACTGACTCTTTCTTAGAGCATAACAAAAAGAGGGACTAAGTTACAAATGCACAGATTTTAATAGTGTTTGTTTTGTATTTCTTTCCTCTAACCTCTGCTTTTTATCAAGCATTGGCTCTCAAAAGAGAATAAGAAGGACTATGAAGTGCTTGGCTTGCTTCTACTAGATAGCAAACTTTTATTTATTAAAATCAGCAAAGGAATAGAAATGTTACATGATCTTTGATTAAACTGTGTGATATACCAACAGAAGAAAACTAAATATAATTCTATATTTTAGGCAGGAAAGTAATTTCTATGCACTGAATGCCATTTATGTATGAAACATTCTGTTCAACATACTAAGAATTTACTTTTTGTTTCACAGAAGAACCCTCTGATTAAATGTTCTGTTCCTGATCTCAAAATGTACATTGTTTAAGTTGCATGATAGAGTTCAGAATTATTACCGAAATGAAAAGGGAACAGATCCTTTGTTTCAAGGTGAAATAAAAGATATTATTCAGGATCACATAATGAATCTAAGTACTGTACAAGCACTCAAAAACTGTGGTAAAACCCCAAAAAGATAAGCACAAAGATCTGCGCTCAGAGATTTGTAACAGCTGCTGGCACAGTGGAAGCTCAGGGGCAAACACATATTTTAATATTTGTCTAATTTTATATAAATGAAACCCAGTAATTCTGTCTGGAAATTACATAAACAGTAAATTAAAATAATAGAAAAGATATTACCATTAGAATCTAAGTCTGGAAAACCAATAAATCCAAATCATAGTAACATTCATCAAAACAGAGAATAGTCAGTGTCATTTTTAAGTATTTTCTGGTTTTTACTCTTAACTTTAACCAAGAGCTTATGATGCTTGTGGTTTCAATTAGTAAACATGTTCTGCAAATTATTACCATCTTTTTAAACTTTATTTACACTGCAGTACAGTTGAACATTATCACCTGTAATTTTATATCAATATATTTGAGCCAAGAGGAATATTATAGTTTTGCAAACAGGTTAGAACTAATTTGGACCTAGGTTACATTTTGTCTTACAACTTTTGAAAACTATTAGAACAATTATACTATTAAAAATTACATTACACAATTAGAACTCATTTAATTATTAGAACTTTTAAAACTTAATTTTAGGTAAAAAAATGTCCTTATGAAAACATGTCATCATATTTTTCGTTTCCATTTAAAATGTTACATTTTTACACTGGAAGCAAATTGGGTGTTTGAATGACTCAAATCCCAGTCCAGTGGAGTATCAGATGTAGATTTTCAGGTCTGTCTCAATCAATGAAAGGCACACCTCATGTTTTATTTTTACAAGGTTTCTGACTTTAAAAAAATCTGTCCCTGTGATATAAATGTATTGTAAAATTTACATATGATGGCACAGAGTTATATAGTAGTCATAAAGTCGCAAGGTAATTGTGTAGAAGTGCTATTGGAGAAATAATAGATGAAATAATACCATCAACTTTTAATAAAACACCTTTTAAAATGTCACTGTCATTTCAGGCCCATACAGCAGTTTGCATTTATGTCTAATGCCTAACTATTTCTGATTACCTGAACTTGATGCTTGGCACATTTACTGGTTCAAGGCAGACACAGGCAGACACTGCCTTAATAAGTCAACCTTAGCCACAGCAAACCCAGTTGCTCATTATGATGTTCCTCTAGGCCTCTAAGGTAAAAAGAATATATGTGTGCTGGTTTAAAGGCGAACCAGCAGGGGAAATGAACTCACCACGAGAGAGATTATAAGTCAGACCTAAAATTTAATAATAATATTATAATAACAACACTGACACACAAGGGAAATTGCTTTCAACTCACAAAACCCCAGCAGTATAACCCAGTGTCCTGGGGCACAAACCCAAGGGGGTTTGTTGGCCCTTGTGCTGAGACCCCCTGTGGCTCCCCCAAATCCAGAGCAAAAGGAAAAGAAAAACCTGTTGGTGCAGGCGAGGGCTGTGGTCTGGGCGAGAGCGGGGATCTCCTGCTGTCGAGGTCCTGCTGCTGCTCTGGATCCCACAAGAAGTTCCCAAGGTCTTCTTACCCACCACTTATGTACCCTCAGGGAGCACCCAGTCCCTCCCCCTGGGCGGGGACTCACACAATGGGTGATTAACTCTGGGAGCCAGGGGGGTGTTGAACTGTTGATGGCCCATTAGCAGCTCCGCCCCCCTCAGGCTGAGTGTGAAGGTGCTAATGACTCCCTGGGCAGCTGCTGCTAATGGCCCATTGTCCTTGGGGAATGAATAGAGGGGGTAGAACCCACACAGGGTTAGCTGGTCCCTCCTGCTGAACTAGGACAACATGACTATGTTTTGCAAGAAACTCAAAGTCAGTATCCTGGAAAACCAAAAGCATATTCTCTAGACTATTTACAGCCCGAGCCCATAATGCCCAAACAAATACAAAGACCAGGAAAACTGAACACAACTGTGATGATGACAATCATGTAGGAAACAACTGATTTATTTTTTGTCTGTGGCCTTGATATTAGGTGGACCAGCATTGCAAATAAATTGCATGACATCAAAAACAGTTAATTTCTTTTGCCTCCCATAAGAGGATGATGCCATTCAAAGTATGTGAAAAAAAAAGATCCCTGGCTCATGCTAAACTCTTAATCTATATTCATGCTATCTCACCCAAGACAAAACTTCTACAGGAATCCTGCTGAGAAATTAATGATCTAGTCAGTCATGGCAGTTCTCAGCCTTGTTCCGTTATCCTTTTGTGTCCTTCACAGTAAGTGTAGACCATAAGATGCAAGGAAATTTGTCTCAGATGTACACAACCATCCCTGTATGTGAAAGAAAATAGTACAGGTTTTTACCTCCTAAGACCATCAGAGCAGCCTTCAGATGTCTGGATTAATCAAAATGATACCAGTTCAGGCTATAGTGATTTGAAACACAACATAATTATTTCAGGAGTCTGAAAGGAATAGAAATAGCTGAAATCAGAATTTGATTTAATAGTGTGTGTTGTTTTCTAACCTATTCATTCATCTTCTGTCACTACTTTGAAGCTAGCTACATTCTCTATATTTTGCATTCTCCTTACAGAATTCCTTCCTAGTGGTCAGCTGAGTTTCTAGTTCTTGATTTTCATGAAATGAACTCTCTCAATTTTTTTTTATATCCAGGCCAGAATGGTGCCTACATACCACCTTGTTTCTGTATTACAGGCCGATACACACGTGTTCTCAGGAGGAAAGACAAGAGAAATTCATGAGAGGTCTTCAGAAAACAACATGTTATATTCAGCACCTGTAATAAAATTCTACTATAAAATACTGTTAAATGGCAATCACACAGCAAAAAGCTTCCAAGCATATTTAGTCTCACATAAATCTACACATTGATACAAGCTAAATTGGATGAAATTTCTTCCCAGGACTCAAGAATACCCATACACAGGCTTTTTCTAGATCTTTCATAACTTTCTTATTCTACTTCTTTCCCTGAATCCAACCATGGATTTTCATTACAAACCCTGTAAGGATTATTTCACCACCATGAACAGGATTCATCAGGATAAATGTAGACTTTGATGTCTGAACTAGTTGTCTAGTCTTTCGATAATGTTAACAGAAATAAACACTCTTGCTTGTGATTAATTTCCCACTAAAATAAATGTCTAAAATAAGTCAAATGAGTCATGTTCTAAGACAACCTATTTCTCTCTTACAAAAGGACATCAGTCAACTAGTTCAGATAAAGAGAGCTATTACTTCTGCTCTAAGCATTTTTTGGGTTGGTAACCTGCCAGTTCTTCATGTTGTGGGAGGTATGGGAGCAGGAAATAAAAACCATGAGTGCATCTGTCTAACAGGGCAGCTTTTAGCCATGTCTGGTGGTGGCTCAGCCTCTCTATCCCAAAAGATGCCATATGTCACACATCTAAAAAAGTACCACAGTTACTGCAGAAAGATATAGTACCATTAAAGGAAAATCAAAGAGCATTTTGCTAAGTCTTCACAGATTTTTTTTCTCTGTATTCTGCTTTGGTCTCCAAAAACCACAGTTCAGAAGCTCCTGGGAGTTCTGAGTTCCTCCTTGTTTTGTGAGGTAGAGGTAAAAAATAAGCATTTGCAACAGCCAAAAATGAGAAACAGTGCAAACTATGGTTACAAGGCTCTCAGAGCCATAACCATAAGTCCTCTACTTTTGCCTAAAATTTAATACTAGTTTTCACAGCTGCAATATTTATAAATCCATAATGAAATCCCAGATGTAATTTTCCAAGAAAGTCTGCTGCTAAATTTTTTGGTTGGGATTTCAGCCCTGGATTCCAGTCATGTGAATAGACTTTCACGGATGCATTTATTTTATTCTTCTGTAATGAAAAAATGGAGAGTGCTGGACACTTAGTTCTCATTTGCCTCAAAATCTGCCAATATAGCTTACTATCAACCTGTAATATAATCAATCATCACTCAAATAAAAAGGACTGTCATGATTTCTTAGGTATTGTTTAGCCATTTCTGGGCCTAGTTTTCAGAAGTGCTGAGATGTTTCAGTGCTTGGAGGAGCCAGCTGTTTGAGTCAATGTATGCTACAAAAAGCCAGACCATGCTACCAAATGGGAACTGAAACAGAAAGATGATATAAAGAGGAAAGCAACTATTTCTGCACTGCAATTCCTGCTTATTTTCCTAAAAGATTAGCTTGTTATAAAAGAAACCTTTCCAATACATTTCATAACAGATGTGGCTAATGGAACTAGTCTAGTTGTTTAATAAGATTTTGAGAAATAAAATCAGCTCTTTAAAATTTCTCCATATATAGTTAAGCATTTTATCTTGTGTTGCAAAGACAACAACTGTGACTATTTTAATTAGCCTTTCAGTGACAGCACATAGAAGTGGATGGAGTGAATAGTTAATATTAATCATTTTTTTAAAAACTACTTTGGGTAATTTTAGGCTGTTTTATATATTATTAATACCCTGTGACAAGAATTGGGAAAAGAAATTTCCATCGAGGTCAACAAGTGTTTTCTCTTTACTTCACTTGAGCAAGTTTTTCACATGAGAAGGTATAGCACTGGAGTCAGTCAGGCCACTCATCCCAAGTTAATTATGTCCTTAAGTACTTTGCTTTTTCAGAGTGCCTGTGATAAGTACAGTGCAGCCTGGGTCTTTGGTTCACAAGAATAACCCATTGATTTTTGGTCTTTCTCATAATAATAGCCATAATAACATACACACAGTAGAGACAGGTTGCAAATTGAGGCAGAAATTTTCTGTGCGACCTCGACCGTGATCTTCATTCTCCCTTCCCTCATAGCCTTTTTAATTAGCAAGGTAATGCAGCTAGAGACATTTGCTTAACTGTATGAATGCACTCCGTGACACAGACTAGGAAAGCTGAATCTCAGCAAAATAAATAAAATCTTTGTATGCAGAAGCTAAGTTGTCAGGAGTTCTAAAATACATTCTAGCATGATCACCTACCTTGTCTGAATCATCTGAATGGTCACAAGAGGATGGCTTCCTTCAGTACCTGCATCAACCCCACAGCCACTTTCTTTCCCTTTGCACCCAGTATCTGTTTCACTGAGATAAGTATAGATGTTCCTTCCTCCTTGCAATTTTCTGAGGAATTACAAATCCAAAGAAGCTCAGATGCTTTCCCTAATTAGTTTAGAGCTTGTCCAAACAAATAACCTTTTCTTCTCTATCTTAATGGCTGTAGCTCACAGCTTAACACAACTTTTTCCCCCCAAGAATAATATCAATAGGTACAGACAGCTGCTGTTTCTATCAGCTTATTCTTCTGTTTCTAGTTCTCATATCAAACATCACTTTTTCTTAGCATGTTTTTCTGCTCTTCTTTCACAAATCTCTGGGGTCCTTTAACCAATTGAAAATCTATTTCCTTCAAGTAGTGATTCAATTTTCTAAGTCTGCCTCTAATATACCTCTGACAATGTTCTCATTATGTTTTCTTTTTTAATCCTGCTGATAGCCATCTGCCATAGTTAGAATTAGGAATTCAAATATGTCTTAAAAATTTAAGAGGACTAGAAATAAAATGCCTACTTACTCAAGAAGTCAAGTTTTCAGTGATTGGTTTCAAGCATCACAATTCCTTAAACTGAAATAAATTAAAAATAGATTTATTAGAAGGTCATATTTGTTTCTGCATAAGGAGAAAACCTGTTAACCTACAGAAATCACTCATTGCAAATTTTAAGGCTTTTTTTTAATAAAAGTCTACAAATACCTTCCTTTGTATTTATTGTGCTATTTCCAAGGGTAATATTCTTAAGCATTTTTTTTTCCTCATCCTCTAGCCATAAGGACTGCTGGTATTACTGCTAGTCAGGTACGGTGGGATGATTGTGTTGGTTTAAAGGTAAACTGGCAGGAGAAATGAACCCAACTCAAAAGAGATTACAAGTCAGAGTTGCAATTTAATAAAAAAAAGACTACAACAAATAAATAATACAGGAAAAAATGAATTTAACCCACAAATCCCAGATGTATAACCCAGAGCCCCCAGGCACAAACACAGTGGTGTTTGTTAGCCCCTGTGCTGAGCCCCACATGGTCCCCCTGAGGCCAAAGTAAAAGGAAAGGAAAAAACTGTTGGTGCAGAAGATAGTCACAGTCTGGACACAGGAGTGGAAGTCACAGTCCTTTCAAGGTTCTCATCCTCCTCTGGATCCTATGAGGGGTACCAGACGTCCCCAAGCCCCAAGAGTATATACCCTCAGGTTCAGTTAAGAATGCCCAGTACCTCCCCCAGGGCCAGGATTTTCACAATGGGTGATTTATGCTGTGAGTCATGGGGTGATTTTGCACTCCTTGATGGCCCATTAACAGACATGACCCCTCAGGGTGGGTGTTAAGGCTCTAAGGACTCCCCGGAGGGGAGTTATCACATCTGAGTTATTGGTGTGAAGACCCTATCTCACAGGGTTCTCCAACACCCAGATTGTAGTCTGAGGGATCAGGTGTGTTCTGAGCAGCTGCTGCAATTTATCCATTAACAGTTTGTTACACATGATATAGAGGGTGTAGAATACACAGTTTTGATTATACTCACACAATAATTGCTAGTCCCAGCTGCTCTAGCTAGGACAGTGATATTAAGTGGCTACCTCCAGACTGTGAATTGTCAGACACAAAACTTTAGTTGTTTATATCCTCATTTCTCTTCCTCCCCTCTCCTCTCACTTCTCCTTTCTTCTTTTCCCTCTTCAGTACTCTAATAAGATAGGAAATCATGCGTGGTCAGTCCATATACAGACCAGAGCTGTCATTAGGATATGCAATTAGATCCTGAAAGATTATGTCTGTGAATTGGGTCCAACCATGTTGAGAGCGAATTGTCCAGGCCTCAGAATAAAAATATTTTGGTGACTTATGAAGTTGGAAAAGCATTTTGGTGACTTATAATAATGTAAGAATAGTAAAGATTTAGAAAAGTTGAATTAATACAAATTAAATTATTTCCACATGGAGTATGGATGAATTTGTGATGGTAACTCTGATGTATCATTATTATTGCTATAAAATAAAACAAGTTATGGCAGAAGTATACTGAAACTGGAAAAAATATAAAAAGCTAATGACTATTTAGCTAAACAGCAAGCATATTAAGAATTTAGCTTGAAACTAAATACAAAATACTTTGGCAATTGACGTATTGCTTCATAATATTTGGTGATTTAGGCATTCCATTGCTAGGGAGCATAAGAGTAGATTAGAATGTCTGCCATAAAAACAAGATTTTAGTGATGAAAAAGTAACAGGTATTAAGAAGGCCAGCAGGCTAAACAACCATAACCTTCTGAGTTGCTTATGTGACTTTTTTTCAAAGCATGGGATTACCGAAAGCCATGTGCTGTTCTACCTCTTATTCCTTTCCAGAGAGAGGAACTAGCTGACTCTTGCAAATACAGACTATTCCACTCTCCAAAGAATGTAAAAATAGTTCCTCAAGAGATTTGCTAGTGGATAACCTGGCAGAAATCGGCTCTAACTCCTAAGATTTTTAAAATTGCCCCTCAGTGCAGTCACAAAAAGAATTTGTTGATGTACATAACTTTTTCCTAATGTGTTGACCCTGGAAAACTAAAACCACATTAGTCTGCGTTCATTTTAAACACTAAAAATATCATAAAATTGAAGGAAAAGTTATTAAACAGAAGACTAAACTACTAAAATATGATTCTGGATTAGTTTAATTGAACTTTTTTCCTCTTCAGTTGTTTCTCTACTTTGGATATTTTTAGGAAAGCAGCCCAGATATTCATTCTCAGTAATGTCTATTGAAGTTGAACTTTTGGGTCCCACTTCCTTCAGCGTCAAATCCTTCCATCTTTCCATGATAGTTCTTCCTTTATTCACTCCCAAAACCTGAGTCCCATGCAGCCGTTCAGAAAAAAGGAATTGCCATTCCCTGAGGGCTTTCCAAGTGAGTTTTGTTCTGTTTTCCTCATTAGCATGATTTTTTTTAAAATTGTAATAAATTTACTGCAGCTCTTAGTGTTTATGTTACTACAACTTTTAAGTAATTTATTGTTAGAGGTAACTAACATTCTGTCTGAGCCCACTGCTTGCTCTTGACAGAAATCACGCATGGCATTCATAATGCTTTTGAGAGAGGCAGTGTTTACATTGTTTATTCTGCTTCCATCTTTTGTCAGCTCAGGGTTTTGTTCTTGCACTTGTAACCCACAGCTACTAACGTCAACTGCAATTGTGAATAGTATTTGCATAATTACCACTATATTACTGTTATCTACAATGTGGCTTGTAATTTTTAGATGTAATGAATACACACAGCATGATCTGATTTTTAATTAGAATGAATTTTAATTGGATTTGCACTATAAGAAGGGAAAAATAGTAAATTTATGGTAAATATTTATTTTATTTTTCACTGTGGATGTTTATTTGCTTTATTTTCATGGCTGCTTTTAGTCACAACCTTCTTTAATATACTCAAGTAGTCAAGTGAAAACAATTTTGTTTTACCTGATTTTGAGAGGTCACATTATTGGTGGTGCTTTGCTTTTTCTTTGGGAAGTACTAAATCACCTATAAACATGCAGATAATCAGCCTACTTGTCTGAAATATCTAATAACTGCTAGAAAAGGAATGCTACTGCATGAAATTGGAGAGCTATTTTCCTGACTACTTTTTTCTGTTTGGGAAAAGTTACTTGAGAAAAATGTCTTGGCATATTTCAAAAGGATATTTATCTTTTGAAAATAACTATTGATTTTTAGTTTGTAATTTGAAACTAATTAAATAGATCTGAGTTCCTGAGCCAAGCCCTCTTAGGTTAATGGGAAAAAGGATGTTTCATTGACTAAACTGCTAAGTGAGGCTTGGGAAAATGTATTATTTTCTTTGTTCTAGTAAACGTTGCATTTATGACCTTGGAAATTCAGAACTAGAATTCTAAAGTAATATAGTCACTTAAGGATACAGTTAGAAGCTAAGAATGGTATTTTTTTTCATTTCTTTGCAACACTGAAAAGCAATTAAGGCTCAGCTTAACTGTTGGTTGGATTTAATCTTCATGCTGCAATTCACCTACAGAGATATCTATACCAGTAAAGCAGTCAGTACCTGGTCAAAACTTTGGTAATAGAACTTTCTGTTCTACTAAACTAGCATAGTGTTCCCTGGGCAATTATTACTCTTCCAGACTACTCACAAATTCAGTTGGAGAATTCAAAGGAGTGGGGAATAATTTTCCCAAAGCAATTTAGATGAAAAAAATCTGTTTGGAAACAAAAATACTAAACCAGCAGAGAACATGCCCTAACACCCTCCATCACTAAGGTTAATTGACTGTCATGTAGATGTAGCTCTTTCCTCTTGAAGCTATGACTTCTTGTGTAATCATCTTGGCAGGAAACCAGAGCAAGCTACAGTCAGTATACCACATTCACATATGTCCTGGTTCAGCAGGTGGAACCAGTTTATCACTGTGTGAGGGTGAGCAAAGCTATGTATCCTACACGTTCTATGCATTTCTCATGAACCGTTAACAATTCACCATTTGCAGCAGCTGCCCAGGGCACACTCAACTCCTTAGGATGTGAGCTGGGTGTGAAAGACATCTGTGAGATAAGATCTGTGAGAACTCCCCTCCGGGGAGTCGTTAGCACCTTCACATGCAGCCTGAGGGGACGTGTCTGCTAATGGGCCATCAACGATTTCAAAATACCCCATGACTCAAAGAATCAGATGATCTATTGTATAACTCCCCACCCTGGGGCAGGTACTGGGTGCTCCCCACCTGGACCTGAGGGTACATAATCTGGGGATTTGAAGACCTTGGGGAACCACTCATCGATCCAGCGAAGGATCAAAACCTCGACAGGAGGAGGCCACCACTCTTGACCAGACTGCAACTACCACTCTTCACCGGACAGCGACCGTCCTCTGCATCAGCAGGTTTTTTCGCTTCCTTTTGCTTTGGACTTGGGGGTACCACGTGGGTCTCAGCACAGGAGCTAACAAGCACCTTTGTGTTTGTGCCCCACGGTGCTGGGTTGTACTTCTGGGTTTGTGGGTTGAGACCAATTTCTCTTTGTATCATTGCATTTGTTGTGATATTGTTATTAAATTGTGGCTCTGACTTGTGATCTCTTTTGTGTTGGGTTTGCTTTCTCCTGCTGGTTTACATTTAAACCAGCACAACATAACTCTATCCCAAGCATATGTAATTTCAAAGAGTAACTGAACTTCACCAGCTGGCAGGAATGTGATGCTGTGCCTTAAAGACCAAGGATGTCACTGAGATAGATGTGTGTGACACACACCAACTGATCAATACTTCTAAATATATGCCATCTTGATTGAAAGAATAGGTAAAAATTTACTTTAGTTTTATTTCTGTCATTATTTACTTAAACTAAAATTTTCCAGGGTGAGGAGTGTTTCTGTCTTTCAGCCGGTATCTACTGTAGCTGATATATTAAGTGTTCATAAGCTTCAAATTGCTACAAACATAGCAAATCATCACCCTTGCATTTGATCTTTCAGAAATATTTCCACAATGAAATTTCTCTCTTCAGAAGACACAACTGAGCAAGATTTCTTCTCTTCTGTTGAAGTTCAAGGTGGCACTTTTCAGCTTTTTCAAGGAGTAAAATACAATCAACTTGAAAAGTAAGAAAATTTTCCTATCATGAAAAAATCACGGTCTACCAAGCATAATTTATGGTGAGAATTTTAAAAAAATAGTCCCAAGACAGTGACTAAGAGCTTCTTGTCTCAATGTAATTTATCTTGATTAAGAAAAAAATCAACTTATCTGAAGTAAAAATGTAGTTCAAAGTCCAATATAATTAAAAAGGCAGCAAATTGTATTAGACATGCTCTAAAACAGACGTCAGTCTGCTGATTGATGCCCTTCATGAAAACAGTATCCACAAATTTGTTTGTCTTTTTCTCCTTTAGGAATCTCCTAAACTCTTGTTTTATTGGCCTTCTTCAATATGTTCCAATTGAGCGACAGCCTAGTGATAATGTGATTAAGCAGCTCTAAAACTTTATGAGCCAGTGAAATTTCAGCTGCTGAAAAACACAGCTTTTGGAGAATGTTTCAAAGGAACTCGGTAATACAATGCATCTTGGGAACCATAACAAATAAGCAGTGTTGGAAAATGTCCATAGACACATGCTCAGCATCCTTGAAACCTGTCAGTAGTACACTGTAGTACAACATTCTGGGTAGTAATGTTTACTTGAAAAGAGTAAGACTTAATAAAAACATTTTCTTCACTAATCACTTTAGCAGTAATTCAAATATACATAAAACCCCTCTCATACATTATGCAAGCATAAAATACATATTAAACTGTTTGCTTATTTTTACTGAGATTTTACTAGGTATTCCAAAACCAATGGAACATCTGTTTATTGTGATGGTAATACTCACAGTGAATCTTTTCCATCCAAAAAATCTGAGTTTACCTAAAGCATTCTATTTGGAGTGAACACAATTGTTTCTCTGTCTTTGAAGCCTGATGTAGAGAAGAACATAAACATCCAGTCCTGGATACCTACTCCTTTGGGCAAAACCCTGCAAAAGAAGAGACCTGACTGTTCAATCGATACAAAGCTTTTTTGAAGCTTGCATGGACTCCTGGTGTTTCTTATCAAACCAAATGGTATATTTAAGACTCAGGTTTCAAGAAATATTTCAGGTTTATCAAACTTATTAGAACAGAAACTCTAGGTGGTGGTGGTTGTCTCTCTGTGGGACACCGCAGCTTCATCAGAGCTGTTTTCAACTGGTGTCAGAAAGAAGATATGAACCATCATGTACTCTAGAAATTTCTAGTTGATGAGATTATTTTGACTATGGAAATTGAATTTAGCTATACAGTGACAAGAGAATCAGGAATTTCATAGTGCACAGAAAAATGTTGCTTTCACAAACAATCTTGCTCTATATGTCTCTCTACTAGTAAAAGCCAGATATAAGCTTTTACCTGTCAGTTTGATGCCATTTAGAACATAAAAAATACCAATTTCCCCTTACAGTGAGTAACTGTGATTAATTTTGACTCCATATATTAGTACATTTTCTTCATAAAACCTGAGTCAGTAGTTGGGAAATATATAGAAGGCAAATATAATTTTAAAAATTTTTAGAAAACAAGACTATATAGACAAAAATTGGGACTTCTCCCCCCTGCCCAGGGGAAATATGAAACTTATTTATAAAAGCATATTTTTTAAAGAAAGAAAAATTATTTAATTCAGAAGGATCTGGTGGAAAATGACAGCATAATCACAACATCTATGAAAATCCAGCAAATGCTATTAGTCTTTGGGGTAGTATCCTTTGGCTGCTTTCCAATGTGGTGGACTGGTTTGTCTCTTCTCAAAAGCTCGAATCAGTATAACACATCCAAAGCTTCAAAAGTAGGATCTCTTTTACATCAATAAAGCCTTACCCAAAAATCATCTTGTGCCCTCACCATGTACTTCCAAAACAGCCATCTACCCCTGGTAGACACTTTATCTGGGCATAAAACAGGCAGCCAGCTCATCGGGCCAGGTACATGTGAATGCAACTGATCTTTCACATCACAATGAAGGGATCACATACAGATTGTATCCGCTGATCCCCAGCCTGCTCCTGGATGTGTAGTGTCCAGGCTGGCATGAAATACCACGGACAAGCTGCACTGTTCAGATACATGTCTTAGCCCTGTTGAATTGACTAATACAGACACAGCTGTCACAGTAAAACAAAGATAGGTGAAGTGCTGTGAATAATGCAATGAATAAGAGCAGGCAGAAGACAGGTATTACACCCAATCCAGTCCTGAAGATAAGACATTCCAGTCACTAAAGAAATGCATATGGTGCACATATGAATCTTCAGTGACATTGAAATTATGAGTTGGGTCACCCTGCCTTTGATACTGAATTATATATATATATGTATATATATATATGTATATTCCAAGCAAGGGTATGTAGGCCTGAACTTCCCTCCTGATGACTTAGGTCAGGAACCTTATTTAGCAGGGTAGGAGGTGCCAGGCATCAGGTTCACAAGTGTACAATGAACCCAATCAGACACATCCCTGCATCCTTGGTCTTTGGAAACCGCATGTTGTGGAGAAGGTAATTCTTAAACTGATGCTATTGCACCTACAGATATCTAGGAGAGCAGCAGGCTTTTGGACAAAGAAAAGGAGTTTTCTTTCTGCCATTAGTATCTTAAAATTATTCTTGAGAAGTCAGCTTTGTCCAAGATTACCAATTGCTTACATATTGCTTAATCATTTCTGTTTAAGACCTGATGAATAAAAAAATAAATTGCCCTTAACATAAAATTGGATTCTAAGTTGAGTATTTTTTCCTATAGTGGGAAACTTCTCTTTGATATTCTCAATTTTGCTATTACTTTGCAAATCTATCCCATAGGGAAATAAGTTAAACAAAACAAATAATCAATTCTCTCATGTCATCTATACATAGAAAGTCTGCTTATTAAAAAAGATTATGGACTATTAGTTTGATGATTCTGTAATTCTACAAAATAGAATAGGGAAAGTGTTTTTGAGGAAGTATTTTTATTCTTCTTTGATGTAAATACATTTTGTTGTGACAATTATCTTTTAAGAACTACAGTCTTTGATGTGTGAATGACTTTCCCTAGCCTTGGAGAGACTTCAAAGTAATTTTAACGAGATCTTTATATCTTAAAAGCAATAGATTTCCCAGCACATTTCAGAATAAGTAATTTTTGAGTTAAAATTATATAGCCAGAAGAGAATTTTTTCAATTTTCTATTTCTATGGCATTCATTTTGACCTTTCACATTTACACTGAATCTTTCTTTCTAGCTGCTTTGTCATGAAGCACCCTTCTTGTGAACACTAGAAATCATTCTACTCATTAGCAGTTCAAACTAAGAACATTTCTGAAAGCATCTAGCTGGAGGATAATGTTAGTTCAATTATTATATTGGAATACATTTCGATTGCAAGATACAATGTAACCAGTCTCGTACCAATTTCCGCTGCAAAGATTCTTTTTGCCCATAAACCTTGAAAAAGGCTTCAAGTTTTAAAAGTCAATAACAAGAAGCTTTTGTGAGATGAGATGTTCCTCAAAGTGTCTCTATGGCTGTTTTATTCCTCCACATGACATAGTAATTTTCAATTTATCTTTTACTTCCTCTGAAATCTATATTTATTCTGTGTAGAGTTCATATGCCATGATAATACACTATGGAATAACATTTTCATTTGTTCTGTTTTGCTTTATTATCTTTTACAAGGAAAAAAATGCATGTGCTCCTTTCAAAACGTTATTACAAGGAAAAATATCTTGAAAAGGTATTTTTGCATGAATGGAGAAAATATGAGCTTTAAAATATAGATATATTTTGCAAAATAGAGTCCATGTTTTCTAAATCTTGTTCACTTCATTGGCCTTCAGTAATTTAATTTTTAATCTCACTTGTGCTTCCTGAGTCACTCCTAAAGAGATACATGGTAAGTAATAGATACTCCACGGGCCTTTCTGCTACCTGGTGTAGTGCTTAGTATAGTGCTTTTGGATAAAGTTTTTTTATATGTGAGTATAAAATTTACTTAAGTAAATGTAATGAAAATATATCATGCACATTACACACCTGACTACTTAGAAGTAACACTTCACAGTTATTCCCTTTTAACTATTTAGAATATGATATACCTTACTAAGATATTAATTCAATAGTCTAGAAAATCTGCAGTATGAAAAATCTGTATGTGTTGGCTGATTTTAAAATGAAAGAACTTAACTTGCCATGATAGTGTAATAATAAATAATGGGAACAACTAGTGGAGACTCCTACTCCACATAGCCGGACATATTCCCACCCGGGCTTGACAGCTCAGTAGATGAGGCACTGCCTTGAGACTTGGGATTATTTTCTTTGTCATAGTCTTTAAGTATGACCTTAGAAAGGCTATTTATCCCCTCTCTGTGCCTTAGTTTCTACTCTGGCTTATCTATTAAGATTGTCAGTTTTGGGCACCAGAATTACCTTTTACTGTACACTTATATGACATCTTAGAGACCTTAATATACTCCCACAGTTTGGAGATGACACTGAGATGAGTGGTGTGACTGATATTTTAGAAGGAATGAATGCCAACCAGATATAGCTTGACAGACTAGAGAGGTGGGCCTGAGTGAACCTCAGGAAGCTCAGCTAGATGAAACGCAAGGTCCTGTGCCTGGTTTGGGGCAGTCTGAACCTCGGATACAGGCTGGGCAATGAATGGAACTGACAGCAGTCCTGCAGAGTACTTGGGGGTGCTTATGGGTAATGACTTGGCAAGGTGAGCTTGCAGACAGAAGGCCAGCTGCATCCTGGGCTCCATCAAAAGCAGTGAGTCCAGCAGGTCAAGCCAGGTGATTCTGCCCCTCTACTCTGCTCTTATGAGATTCCACCCTGCAATACTGCATCCAGCTCTGGGGCACCCAGAAAGACCCAGATTTGCTCAAGCAGGTCCAGAGGAGGGCCATGGAGATGATAGGGGTCTGGAGCACCTTCCCAGTGAGGCTGAAAGTGTTGGGGTTGTTTAGTGTAGAGACATGAACTTTCTGAGAAGACCTTATAGCAGCCTTTCAGTAATTAGAGGACTACAGGAAAACCAGGGAGGGACTGTTCCTGGGGGATTGCAGTGATAGGATGAGGGGTAATGGACCTAAGGTAGCATTAACTTAGATATTTGGAAGTAATTATTTACTGTAAGTGGGGTGAGACACTAGAACTGTTTGTCTAGAGAAGCTGTGGATGCCCCATCCCTCTAAGGGTTCAAGGCCAGGTTGGATGGGGCTCTGAGCAAACCATTCTAGTGCAAGGTGGGTCTGTCCATGCCAGGAGAGTTGAAACTAGATGATCTTTGACAACAATTCCAGGCCAAACCATGCTATGATTCTATGAAGTTAATGATTAACATTCACAGAACTGCAGGCTTGGGTACAACAAATAGAATAAAGGGATTGAAAAAATAACTTGAAGAGTATTTTCTTGAAATGACACCAAACTGATCTTCAAATGCACAATGGGAGGATCCCAAGATCATCTCTCCATTCCTCAGCAGACCTGTGACTTCTCAGTCAGAGAACAGTGGTGGTGACAGTTGAATTGGCTGTCTCCAGAATGTGGAGAAAAGTCAGGAAATTCTTCCCATCCAGCCAATTTGAGGATAGTAGAAAGATGAAATGTAGTTAAAGAACCTGCTTCATTTGAGAATGAGACTGATGTGAGCTTTTATGCAAGAGGCTATATGTTTCCTGGAGTTCATTTTGGCATATAAATTTTTCGTGTTTTATAGTACTGTTCAAAGCAATATCATCCTATGAGTACACAGTAGTATATATGAACGTCACAATCCACATATGACTCACACCCCCTCTACCGAAGTTTTTCATTTACTTTCTTTTCAATATATCGTTTTCTATCCTGTTTGTGTAATCAAAACCATATGTCATGGCTTCTACATAGATGACATTCAATTTTCTACACTTATAAATGGACATATATATATGTAATATATATACACAAGCAGTTTTCTCATTAGGTTACTTAAAAGGCAAAGGAAGATATTTTAGTTGCACAAGCAAACTAAAAATAGCAGAAATACTGATATGCTTTAATTCCCCAGAAATAAACACTCAGAAACTAAATGAATCTTATCTCATCTTGCCTCTGGCAACCTGCATGGTCTATGACTGGACATGCTGTAAGAACTCAGTGCTAACCTGCAGTATGGATGGGATCTGTAATGACCTATAGTTCATCATTATAAGGACAGCACCAGTTAATCTGGCATGTCTGCTAGTTGTTATTTGTGTGGGCATCAAAGCAATCAGTCTAGTTACTTGTCATCTCCTTCAAACTTCATTAAAAAACTGGTCAGATGACCTCATTTATATATCAGCAATTCAATCTCAATTCATCATCAGGAAATCAAGTCCAGCAAATAAGCACTGTGGTGGCATGATTTTTAGATGTCCATTTAATGTTTCTGCCTATTTAACTTATTAGAGTAGAAGAGTTATCAGGCTTGAATGCGTAATCAAATCCCATGACATACAGACTTTTCCTTCCTATCACAATAATAGATATAATACACTATATATTGCATGACAGATTTAACATAAAGTGCAAATGGAAGCTCTAATTCTTTAGGTAGTATCTTCCTCTCCAAAAATCAATGTCTTTGCTTTTGTTTTGTTCTATTAATCATGTTTAGTAAGTGCCAGGACCTCACATGGTGCATCAGAATTTTCTTTTGCACTATTGCGATGTTGTGACTGACAAATTCATGACATTAGACATTAAGGGTTGCCATGTGCTCCAACTGTGTCATTAATTGCTACTTAATGAAGTGTTTATGTACACAGTTTATGTATGTAAGTGTATTGGGTTTTCATCAGTGCAGAGAGATGCCTGAAGGAGGTTGAGATCCTGTGGGAAGCCCACACTCGAGCAGGCTTCTGGCACAGGACTTGCGACCCTGCAGGACACTCACACTAGAGCAGCCTGTTCCTGAAGGACTGCACCCTTTGGAAGGGACATGCTGGAGTAGGGGAAGAATATGAGGAGTCTTTCCCCTGAAGAGGAAAGAGCATCTGAAATAATATGTGATGAGCTGATGGCAGGCCCCAAATCAGGAGCAAAGCTGAAGCCAGGGAAGGGAGGGGTGAGGGGGAGGTGTTTTTAAAATTTGAGTTTACTTATTATTCTACTGATTTCATTTGCAATAATTTCAGTTTCCCTAAGTGGAGTCTGTTTTGCCCATGAAAAGTCACTGGTGAGTGATCTCTCCCTGCCTTTATCTCAGCCATGAGTTTTTGGTTTTATTTTCTCTCCCTTGCCCAGCTAAGGAGGGCAGTGACAAAGCAGCTGTGGTGGGCACCTGGCATCCAGTCAGGGTCAAACCAACACTGGAGTATTTTCTTTATGGAAGGTGTTTTTAATATTTGGGGGGTTTTGTTTTGTTTATTTTCTTAATAAAAGGAATTTATATTTTTCAGGCTAGATCACTTAAAATTTTTCTTGCAAGAGACAAGTTAAAATGCACCACAATGTAATCTAAACATATCTGCCTTAAAACAGCAGGCTTATTTTGAAGCTAATGAGAAATGTCTCCATGTACCACGGAAATACATTATCCCTCTGACTTATGTTGAGTAGCTGCATAACAGCCCTAGAGGCAACATGCAGAATTTTAAAATAAGAAGTAATGAATAATTTTGTCAGCTAAATTTCAAGGAGTATTTGAGGCAAGATAAATATAGAGAAGCAGATTAATATTTTGTCTAGCACAACCTTAATTCCAGAGATGACACATGATAACTGTAAAATATTATAACCTTCACCTTTTAGTTTCTTATAGATTATTCAATCCTAATTGCTTTTATTATATATTCATCTTCTCAACCACCTGTAAGAATATGCTCACTGTAATCACATGTGCTGCTAGAAGTTTGAAAGCATATTCCAAGAAAGCCAGAATCAAATTTGCTGGTTTTCTTCCAAAAGATATTTTTTCCTCTGTACAGTTAGCTGCAGCAGTCTTGATAGCTGTTGTTTTCATTTGTATATTTATTTGTTTGTTTGTTTGTAATTTAAAATTATTTCTTTAAATTTATTGTCTGGGTTTTTTTTATCAGAAACTGCAAAAGGCCTCTTTTTGCTTTTAGTTCAGCCACTAAAAAAGAGACTCAGACAAAAACCTCAAGACAGAGTGTTTACCTGAGGAAAAGAGAAAGTTAAAAATGAAGGTGAAATTGTAACTACACTAAATTCAGTGGCAAAATTCTCATGGAGAGTGCAGAATTAAAGATTTATTCTCCTGAAAATGAAAAATACCCCATTCTCAATGTCATTTGGCTGTGTAAAGACAGTACCTCTATAGATTAAAGGCAAACTGCTCTTATCCTTCAAATATCTAATGAAAACACATTTCAGTGACAGAAAAGCAATTTCTGCAAATCAGTGCTGCATAATATTATAAGTTCTGCATTTAGTAATATATGTGCTAAATTGCAGAGAATAGAGGTTATACTGAAGTACAGGCTAATGAAAGTTTGTGCCTTTGCCTCCAGCTTCTGACAATGAGGGTTATAAATCTATTTAAACATGAGACGTTTCAGTATTATGATTTCTGTGCAAGTTGGTTGATAAAATATATGCATCAAAGTTTATCTTCCCTGTGTTACACATAATCTCGAAGGCTGCCCATGTCTGATATGGAAAACTAAGAAATTTCTTCAGTCTTTTCAATAATGGCAAAATTAACCACCCTTCCTGGGATGCTGTTAAAATTCCGTGATATCTAAGACTTTACACTGAAAGAGGTGGCATAGGAACAGCATGTTTTACATTGGAGAGATAAGAGAGAAAAGATTTTAGCAATAATGAGTATGAGAATTGAATGTTATGTTTACATATTGTATTTTCCACAATACTCAAAGGTGCTGCACATTGGATGCTTATGTTGTGAGTTCCAACTAAAAATTCTGAATGCCGAAGCTATATATGAAGAGACTTTAATAACAGTAAGATTATGATCTTACAGATTTATGGAAATCTGGGAGAACATCTGAGATTTTGTACAAAGATGCTCCACTTAAATGAGAGGGTAAAAATTGGGGGAAAAAAAAGTTGCCAAAACTAAAATATACCTTTTTATGCAAATCATGACATGTACATCTAGTAAGACATCTCTAAAGTCTGATAATTCATAAAATGTGAAAAGTGAAGCTAAAAATTAAAGTAGACCAAAACATACTTGTTCTAGGTGGAAAACAAAGACAAACCTGAAGTGCGGATCTTATGCAAGTGACTAAAAAAAAGTAGAGGGATCTAAAAAAGCAGAGTAACAATCTGTAGAAAATTATTCTCTGTGCTAGGAAACAGTTGATGTTTTTAACAAAGTGCTTGAAGGAATAAAGTGTACAGAATGTACAGAAATATATTTTTTAATGTACAGAAATATATTTTTTTATTTTTAAATACATTTATATTTTTAAATACATTTAATGTACAGAAATATATTTTTTAAAGTTTTCATTTTGATAAAAAAAAATTGTCATGCTGCCTTTGGAAAAAAATAATACTTTGCAGAGTACAACCTTGCTGCTTAAACAGGACAAGAGTACACCCTGTCTTGTCTGTAGAAATGATGAGTAAGTTGGGCCAGCTAGAAAGCAGCTGTTTCACTTATTACAGTATGTTTGGGGGGGTTAAGTTTCCCTCTGCTTTATTCTGTCATGCTATCAATAGGTGAACAGCAAATGTATTTAAGAAAATAATCATGATCAGTGGTGTCCAGGAAAAGAGAGAATAAGCAACACTCTAATATACAAAAAGATCTTTGAACATGAGAGAAAAGCCTTATCTATTTAAGCATTATTGGACATTTGAACATGTTGACTAAGGAGTTTGTGAAGTCTTCATCCTTGGAATTACTCAAAATCCAACAGAATGGAGCCTAGTCTGTTTTAGCTTTTCCTGCATTCAGAGGAGGGGCAAACTAGAGTGGGTTAGGCACTTTCCAACCTCAGCTGCTGTGTAGTGCAAGAAAACAGCTTTAGAAATGATATATTAAATCCTTAGAGCAGGTGGTTTTTTGAAGGTTTAACCAAAAGAAGCTTCCAGTTTGAGTATACTGAAAAAAATTTGTATTGCTGAGTAAAAGCAATAAAATCCATGGGAATTTTATTGAAGAATGCCCATGAAGTTTTTTTTCTGGGCCACTCCAACTGTTGATTGCAACAAATGAAAGTCCAATGTGTTTCTCCTGGCCAAGGGTGAAATAGGGAGAAGGGAGAGGAGAACTATTACATCCTGTTCATTTAGCAGGTTTTCTTATTTCCTTATTGTAAAGCAGTACTAGCCAAGTAATGAAGCAACCTGTTTCTGACCTGGCTACATCCTGTGCCAGTTAATCAAGACTGAAAACATCACTAAAGCTCCATAGATTTTTTCTTTTTTTTTTTTTGCTTTTTGGATTAGAAGAGTAACACCTGACTAACTGGTCATGCTGACTGCACCAACAACATAGCTGAAATGGTGACAGGTATTGATGTGCCTTTGTCTATTTATGCGTTTCTTGAGGGTGAGGGATCCTGATTTTCATTTTCAAGAATCTACTAGCTTTTTTTCCTTTTAGTTGGATTGGGAATCCACTGAGTGTGATTCCCACTTCCAGAGCCTCAAAGGGGTGTGCATGTGTACATATCGTACTGCTCTACTGGAAGAGCAGCAGTTCATGTAGGCTGAAAGTTTTGACATTCCAGGCCTTGCCCTTACCAATCCTATCTAATCATTCTGATTTAGCAGATTAAAGTCAACTCCCTCCAGACTTGCTGGGCAACAAAATAGTTTCACTCCTCTCATGCTTCTCAAAACCACGGACTTCAAATGAACATTTTCTCCCCATTTTATCTGTTTTTCAAGGGATTTGCCTAGCCCAGATTTAAGACGTTTGGGCAGGAAAGCTTCTTTCACTTTCATCTGGTGAATGTTTCCTTGCTGACCACACTGACAGAGCTTCTGTTCAAGTCAGCTGACTCAAGTATTTTTTGAGTTTCAGCTGGTTTTCCTAAATGTACCACCTGCATTATCCTATATTCTCCCAGATTGTTATTTTTAGCTTTTAAGCAATTACAAATTATTACTCTAAGCAAAACAAATTTTAAAAAATAGAATCTGAATGCACTGGGCTAACCCTTTTTTTTTTTTCTATTTTTAACAGACAGTTATTTTCCCATTTAGAGTATTGCCTGACACAATGTTGTACTTATATAGTCTTGTAACTGCTTCCTGGAATTACCTTAGGTAGACCAGATTAGGCAGGTGATTGCTTAGAACCTCGAGGCTGAACAAAAAGGAAAATCTTTTCTTGCAGAATCCCTAAGAAATATGCATTTCAGCACAGTGAAGAGTAAGGCCATATATTTCAGATGTGTGAGCCTAAGGACATTCAATTAAGTCAGTTTAATGTAACTGTCTTACTATAAATAGAAGCCAAATCCAGGACCATTTTGCTTCCCAAATTGTTTTCTGCTCAGTTCCCACGTTTGTATTGGGTCTGTAGAAGGCTGAGCACACATGAAATACACATCTGACCACACTGTCCAGAACAGTCAAAGAGAAACATCCGCCCTAAAAAAAGATCTCCAACACTCACATAAACATGAATGGTGGAGGTCTGATCCTGCTCTTCCTTCAGTATTCCTTGTCATCTCTATTGTTTCTATTTACTAGGATTTATGTGTCTGCGAATTAATTGCTTTTCTTGCCTTTTATTCTTGTTTTGTTTGTTTCATTAATTGATTTTAAGTGTAATATCTTCTAATCAGATATCCTCACATCTATATATTCAAACATCATACTGAAATACATCAAAAATACTGTATATGGAGTATTAGATTTTTCTTAAATAAGCAAATATCATTTAAGTAAATACTACAGTAGATTTTAATTTTTTTTTAATTTCGAATTCAGTATAAATTTACAGAAATACCACTGGGAAGAAAACAAACAAAACCCCATAAACAAAGAGCTGTGAAGCACACACATAAATAAATAGAAGAAGAGTAATCTGTCCCAATCAGCAGGTAGGGGAACCCCTGAATCTGAATACTGCATGTAGGAAAAACCCAGGCACTGGAATAGAATTAGAATTTTCTGACTTTCTTGTGTATATCCCTCAATTTATTTTGAAAAATAAAAGTGACTGCTTTATACTTTACTTTCATTAACTTTCATTTGGTAGAACAGGGCTAATTAATTGAAATTTTGTAATCTCACAATATATTACAGGGATAAATTCTTTTCAAAAAAGTCACATTAAAAGGCTCTTACTAAAAAATGAACACTGAAAACTCAATATTAATATACATTTCAAAAATTCCTCTCAATGTCCAGCATATGATAAAATCTATTGATATCATTGATCTATAAATCTAAGAGGAAAAAAATGAGCAATCCCACAGAAAGGAAATAAAATATACATCTATACTTTTAAGAAATTAAAATAAAGAAACATTTATCAGACTTGACAGAATACTTTTGTACACAAATTGAACATGAACTTAAAATAATCATTTTCTATCTCACACTAGATAATAAATTTTCAGTCTGAAGTAATATTTACAAATAGATATTGTACAATTATATTTTTCTGCTGAAGATAAACAGAAACACTGCAGTCTATAACATAGTCAAAAGCGAGGCTTTTACTATATTTGTAGATGGATAACAATTTAAGCAGACTAAATGTCTTATTTTCTAGTAGAAGTCTATCTATCTGATTCATATTTCTACCTATACTAGCTACCTAAAGAACATTTTAGAGCACAAGAAAGTAATATAGAACTCAAAACTCAATAAGGAAGTAATCTTATTTTAAGGCAATTATAGACAGTTATATCTAGCAACCAGGAATATCTAATAGCAAATTAATTGAAGATATTTTAAAAATCCCAGTGAAATATATATCAACATAATCTTTGTTTCTTCTCTTCTTTTGCTTGATGTTTGCTTTAACGCAAGCTTATTTCTTACAAAAAAAGTGAAGCAGAAGCCAAGTTAATGTGTTACTACTTTTTGCAGCATAAAGGTAAGAGAGTGAGAACTTCATGTCTGAAAAGGAAACGGAGTGGTGGGGTGGGTAGAGATGGGAGGGAAAATCAAGGAAAGAAGTGTAGCTGTGTAAATCAGATACTAAAGTGGGACTCTGGGAAATCTGGTCCTATTCCCAATTCTGCTGCAAGTCTACTTGGTGACTAAACAAATTACTTCTCTCCATGCCTTGGTTTCTCTATATGCAGACTGCAGATGCTGTCTCATTATCATGTGTTGATATTCACAGATGGAAAAAGCATTTCTAATATTAATAATATTTTTAAAAAAGAACCTTATTACAGCCGGGTGTTGATTGACTGATGGGTTAAAACTATTTACCACTGACATCAGGGCATAGAAATTCCCAGTCACATGAAAGAAATACTTATTGTTAAGATTATAAATAATTACTGCAAAATATTTATACCTTTCTTGAAATCTGCCATGTAAATATCTTGTTCTAAATGAGCCATCTTAGAACAACAAGTATAACACATTTAACAAATTAGTTATTACTGAGTACTTGTTTTATCCTCAGGTATCAGAGACAGATGGAGCAAACATGACCCCTACCAGATGCTGAAAAACTGCAGAATTCCCCAACCCCTTGGATAGATTTCCCACGCAGCACAATTGCAGGATTCCTTTCTGAACAGAAAGAAAGCAAGAAAGAAGGTCTAGACATAATTTTTTGTTCATTTTCTAAGTTTTCATTGCACACATAATATTCCTATTAAGAAATAATTCAGGTAGTGTTGACAGTTTTAACACAATTCATTAACGGTGTACACCTAATCACATATAAAATGGACTTGTTGCCCAGAAGCAGCCTGAAGAGGTTATATGATTATTCCTCTCCTTCTTAGCAGAATCAGGACATGATAGATTTTTGCTGAACCTGTTCTTAAAGATCTCCCATGGTGGAGATTTGAAAAATTCCTATGTACTTCAGTGTCCATTTCCTGTAATAAAAATCTCTTTATGCAGAACTTGTATGGTAAAAGGATGGAATTTCAAGTCAAAATTGGAATGGCTATGGTCAGGCTTTGCGAACGAAGATTTGGGAAGGACTCTACATACGTGGGTGTGTCCTTCGAGCCTGCACAGTGGATTTTTTAGGTGAGGCATAGCGTGCACAGAATTGGCCCCACTCTTTAACTCCTGAAGTTCATCTGCCATGGCCAAGCAAGTTTGGATGGTGACAGTGAAGTCCTCAGGACTAGAACCTACAGTCCCCGGTATTCCTAGGAGCTCCAAGTACTAACCGGGCCTGACCCTGCTCAGCTTCCAAGATGGGATCGGGCGTCAGGGTAGCATTTAACTTCAAAATTAGAATATGAGGTTAATAAATGGAGAAAAAGCTAAGACAGAATATACTTCAATATTTACATTTTTTATATTCTTACGTAAGCCTAGCTAAAAATGCAATATATTAACTAAACATATGCACAACCAGTATATGGGAAGAATAGATTTGTATTTATTCAATTACAATGGATTTTTTTTCATTAGAAGAGAAACAAAGATAATTTTTAATTAAAAAAAAAAGTTCTTATTATCCCCAGAGGAAAGAAGCCCATTTTATATTACATGCTGAAAACATATTAAAATAATTACTTTTATAGCAAGCATCATGCATCTCAGTGCATTTAATTTCATAGAGTCCAAGTCACTCCAACTTCTAAGAATTTTTAAAGTATGGTAAAATATTTGTCTGGCAAGAATCAACATGCTTATATTTGACATGAAAATTTGTGGGGTAGAAATATGAGAAGCATTACCTAAACAGACAAATAGTACAAGACACAAAGAAATTAAGAAAATTGAGCATCTTTCATTTTTAACTTTGCAGATTATGGATAAAATACTGGATATATTAATCTTTCAAAGTAGTTCCTCACTCATCTCCAGGAATGATTTGTGTCATCAAATCCCAATGGCATGTTCCATGACTTAATGTGTATCATTTAGCACAAAAAGGACCTTCTCTATCTGCCCACAAGAAAATTATGAAAACTAGGGATGAGATATGTTGGGACTCACACTGGTTCTCATTTACCTTAGAAATGAAACCTTGTCAGTCTTGACACTGAGCTAGAGGGAACAGTAGATATCTGGACCAGAAAGCAGTGAGCAAGTGGCTGTGAACAGCCCCATGCTTCAGGACATACCTCTAAAAAGAAGAATCTGTAAGTTTGTCCCCAGGATTTGGGGTTTTTATTTTTTTTTTTTTTAATTGGACTTCACAAGGTTTTCAATGCAGCAGAAACTATGAGGAAAACCAGAACTCAGAGCTCACTTTGAACCCCAAAAGACACATTTATAAGGCTTTTTTTCTTCTAACCTCCATTATATTGTTAACCCCATAAAGTCTTTGTTGTAACTCCTACAGACTGCAAGTAGGATACTCTCTACTTGCCTTGCCTTTCAGCTGCAGCATGCTCGCAGAGGATTTGGTTGAATTCCCTTAGGACAAGCAAAATGTATGACCTGTATCTCCTCAGTAACTGCCCTGGTGGGCATCAGAAAGAACAGCATGATGCTCTGACACACAGCCAAAATTGCAAGAGCTTAGATGACCCTATAATTTTTTACTTTTACCAGTTGATATCCACTTAGCTTGCATATTTCTTGTGCACCAGACATTTAGGATGTTTTTAGGAGTCTTGTTCTTAATATCTTATCCTGAAGCTAAGGTGGCATCACAAAGCCTGGGAGACCCAATGGGCTTTTGCAGATGCTGCTCCAATGCACTTAACTGGACCCAGTTGATTAGAAGAGAGATAAAAAGACAGAGCCCTGTACCTGTACCCTGTAGCACCACCAGCCCTGTAGTCCCCACATGGATAAACCTCTTCTCCCATTGCCCTTTAGTCAGTTATAGCTGTATATTGATCCTTGAAGTCATAGAACAGAATTGTACTGTGGTTTGTGTTGGGAGCGGATTTTAAAGACCATGCCACTCATACCCCCTGCTTTGGGCAGGATTGTATTTCACTAGGTAGCTCAGGATCACTGATGTTTGTTCTAATCTGGTGCTGTTATACTGGTGGAACATAAGGGGGAAAAGTTAGTCAGTTCTGAATGCAGGGTTTTGTGCATAGATAGTGTCAGATACTAGCCAGTGATCCTAGGACAGAAATTCCAGCCTCTATATGTTGCAATTACTTGTGTGAGAGAAATTAGTTTGCTTTTCTTGTAGAATACTTATGTCTTATTCAACTCTCTTGTTTAGTCATTTTATTTTTTTTAATATTCCTTCCTTCCATGACCATTTGGTCAGGCCCCAAGTGAGGGGAGAGAGGAAAGGATTTGCTCATAAGTAGTTAAAAACTGATTTGCTAGAAAAGTCCTTCCAGCTACAACACTGAACAAAGTGAAGCTGACACAACCTCAAAACTTCCTACACTCTGTAACACTGTTCTGCCACTGCCATGATTATATCTTGTCTTTTCATATTACATTGACTCTTTCAAACCCAAGATTTATGTGATTTCATGTTGTATAAGCTGCTATATATGTTAGAAATTTTTTAGACATGATTCTCTACAAGGACTTCAGAGGGGATGTTCGGCAAAAACAAACACCCTAAAAAAGTCCACAACCCCCCAGCATATTAAAAAGTGAGGATTTATATAGCCCACAATTCTCATTATATATTGGTCCTTGAAATTAAAGTAATTTTGCTGTTACAATTAACAATGAACACAAAACAACCTGGCACTTTACTCGTATCCAGAAACAATTTAACTTTAGGAAACACAATAATTCAATGTCAAATATTTTTAAAAACTACAAAAGCATGAGTATCCTGCTATTTTCATCCATTTATAAATTATATTCATAGTGGGGGGAAAACTACTGAATTTTTCACAGAGGCAGCATACTCAATTAAATTGAAAATTTTCTTTTTCCATTTAGTGTAGTGGATAAGTTTCATACTAGATACCAATAAAATGAGTTACAAAATGTGATAAAGAACAGTGTTCTTAGAATAAGTCCTGTTCCTGCTTTTGAAACAGAATTAATTATATTTTTAAATTATTAAATTATTTAAATTTCAAATATAGTGTGCTCAGTGTTATTTTATCTATTTAGAAATCTCAGTGGGATAGTTTTCTTTGCTTGTTCCAAGCTCTTAGAGTGGAATTCAGAATGCAGCAGCCACTTACTTAAGTACATATTATCCATTAGTTTTCTAGTAATTTTTTCTGAAGATGCAAAGAAAGGGTATGTCTTATTTGATTTAATCTTAAAATGCATGCTTAAGATACATCTGATGGGTGCCTGTGACAACAGTGAAAGACGACAAAACCTTAGATTCCTAATTTTGATATGACTACAACCAGGTGACATGCATTTCATTTTGTGTCAGCCTTTAAGACAGGGTTTCTCTATGACTGAGTACATGAGACAAATGAACATACAGAAAATAAAACTTTACCTTGAAAATTCCTCCCGGTCCACCCTTTGGATAAGTCTGACACAAGCCACTTGAGTTCTCAGATAAACAACCTCTGCTGCCTTTCTTGTCTTTACTACTGTTTTACTCTATTGTTGTGCTGACTTGGAAAGGGTTGATTTCTAGCATTAAATATTTCCACTGTCTGTGCCCAGTACCTGGCAAAGACATGCAGAAAGAGAAGGGTAAATGGTATAAAATGTCACCTCTTTCCATAACATTACAAAACTCTAGGTTAAAAAACAGTTTATTTTTAAGAACAAAGCAAAAAGCCCTTGATTAACTTTTGCAAAAACCTTGATGAAATTACATATAGGGTAAAAGTCTAAGGGGCAGTAGAATTTAAGGGGATCAGAGGCAGAAAGTGCGGAGGAGAAAGGTAGGTCTCACTGTTTATCATCCAAATATATAAAGAAATAATGACAGTGAATGTTGTCATGGTTTGTTAAACTTTAAAAGAGAAACTACAGACTCCATGTGAAAATATAGTAATCTTCTATTTTCTTTACTAGCTGTTTTCGTGTATTTATTTTTGTACCTTTATTAAATATTTATTTTTAGTCTGTATCAATTTACCCATGTGTCCCTCATCTTCTCTAACACTGGCAGATACAGAGCAGACCAGTACAGTTCACTGAGGTATTTCTACTTGTTATTTAGTCCTAAATAATGTAAGCACTGAGCAAAGAAACACAATGGCAACATTAATATATGGTATTAGGACCTTAATGGACACTAAAAACTGAAAGTCATTATTTAGGTTACCACACTGTCTTTCAGCAGGAACTATTTATTTTATAAATGTATCCACACAGTAAAGTGGCATGAAGTAGGATGTGAAAGTTCATGGAAAGGGATGTTCAGTCAATTTTCCCTGAAATACAGTAGAGTATTTGTCAACATACAGCTCACAGTTAAAAGCACAGATTCATACCTGCAAAGCTTAAAGTCCTACAACAGAGGACACTGCTAATATTCCTAACCTACACTTCTGTGAAACTGGTCTCCATAGGAGTTCCAAGCTAACAAATAAAATTTGCCAGGATTGATATCAGTTGTTGAACCAGATCTCCCTGTGTTGATGCACCTGCATTTACAGTGAAGCCAATGCAAAACAATCCATGCATGGCATTGTGGAAAGTCAGTGTGCTGTTCTGTAAATATCAGCTATGCTAAGACAAAATCAATGTAAACCTTCCTTTTGGGGAATAGGGAGATAATTGTAGACTCTACTCCACTATTTCCACTATGTCCATCAATAAGTGGTCTTGGAGAAGTTATACCTGGCACTGAAAAAGGGAATAGAGAATAATCTGCACTGCAAGCCCCACTGTTACTATTTTCACATGGCCACATTCACATGGCCACATACATTATAGAGAATAAAACTGTGTCCAGCCCCAGCAAACTTTGGCCTGTGGTCCATGGACTGGGGATGGTACAGCTGGCCATGTTGCTCAGCTGAAGGAGCCTACCACTTTTGGTTGCCCAGCTGTCCCCAGAAAGATGTATTTCACACAAATGCTAAGATCCATCCCAAACATATCATTTTTAGGATATGAGAGACAGGATATTTTTCTCAAAACTCACCATATCTTACCTGAAGAACAACTGGAGACCTTTTCACAAGTAATACACGTGGCCAGGAGTGCCCAAAGTCAAATCTTTCTGGGGGTCTAATGAAGTGTCAAATCTTACTACTGATCACCAGTATTCCCACTGTGATAAAGAGATAAATGGTAGTATATACTAAACTGTGCTATTTTGTCCTTTTCTTCCCATGCTATATAAATAAACCCATGTAAGAACATTAAACAGGGTTTTTTGCATCCTTCTGCCATTATTTGTGAACCAGCACTCCAAATGCTTCATCATCAGTCTGAGCAAGCCAAAAGCTTCTCCCTTGATCACAGCAGAGTGAGCTCCACCTGGTGAAGAAGCTGAATGAAAGCTTTCTATAACACTGTCCCTTCAAATAATAAATATCAGAATTCTTTTTAATTAAATATCTGTTTGACCTTTGTTTGGGAGATTATATGATCAATGTCAGTGAATCATTGTGAAGCTTAAACAGAGAATTGCTACTGTATGGATTCCTGCTTCTGCTTCTCAAAAAAATTTTAAGAGAAAAGAAATCATGAACTGTGTCAGAGACATGCAAAATTGCAAATAGCTCAAAAGGACAGAAATAGAATAAATCTTAATCTACATTTTCCTTCTCATTATTATTTTACCATATTAATACATTTTACTGGTACTTCTATAATCTGCAATGATTGCGAGTGCATGAATTTTCAGGTAAACAAATAATTTCAAATAAATACTTTTAGTTTTCATATTTTTGTGGTTTATCCCAGTGGAAATCTCTAGTTAACAATATATATCTTACATTTTGGGAAATATGTTAGTCAACAAGAATGTATTTAATAATAATTGTTGTGACTAATACGTGCATTGCAGACTGCACATCTTAAAAATTAAGAATCAACTGATAGACATAACTGCATACATTACAATAATAATGACAAAATGCATTATAATAATAACAACAACAAGAATACACTAGGAAGGAAATTAAAAAAGAAACAAAATCATTGGACTAAGAAGGCTAAGCTACTCTTCTTATTTCCAGTTCAGAGACTGAATTGACAATTGAGAACTATTGATTCCTAATGTTCTGCTCAACCTATCTTTACTACACAGTTAGGAACAAATATATTCCTCTTTTAAAAAAAAATATAATACTGTGCATTTCTTGCAACCTGGTGATAAACTGAATTTTATATATAATATGTTATAATACAAATTAATCTTTTAAGGCCATATTCTGTTACTATTCTGACTTAATATTGTTGCAATTATCTCAATGGCTTTATCTACAGCATATGAAGTCATAGGCTATGAGTTAAAGAACCATGTAATGTATTAAATAATTCCACCCAACCGTGATTTTATTTATTAAACTAGTTTGCCTTGGAAAATGTCAATTTTTGGTGGAAAGATTCTATTCTACAATATCAATTAATTCAACGCTTGAAAAACCTCCCTAAGTTATAGCAACTTCAAACAGAAAATTATAACCTCCTATCCGTACTTGGAGTAGGAAGCTTAAATTACAAAGATTTACATTAGAAGTCAGGACAATTGTCTAATGTCAATAACAGCAAAGGTCTGACATGACCTACCTGAAAATGCTGTGTGACTTTTGTAATCAAAAAGAAACAGGAAAAGCATTTGAGAGGGATGATCCTGTCTTGGGGTAGGGAGTCAACTGCATGATTCACCAGAAGCCCCATCATGCTCACTTTTATAAGAGAAAAGTGAAGGAAAAAGTTTCCCAACTTAAGGTACCACGAAAATAAAGACCTTGTTTTTACTCAGAGGGAGAATTAAATTCGGGAAAACAACCATCCTGGTGCTCACATGGCCACTGGAACTTAGTACCTAAGTGAGCACATGCGCTCAGAAACTCTGTACCCCAGATGTGTGCACCAGCTTTTGGGGTAGATACTCACTGCAGTGTGAAGGTGCATGGAACTACATATCCTAGAGCGTGGGACTGCCAGTGCCCATGATGCCATTTACCTTTACATCTATTACTTCATAGGGAATCATGGGATGCTTTTGGTTGGATGGGACATTAAAGTTCATCTAGTTTCAACTCCCCTGACATGAGCAGCGACTCCTTCCACTAGACCAGGATGCTAAAAGCCCCTTCCAACCTGGCCGTGAACATTTCCATGGACAGGATATTCACAGCTTCTCTGGGCAACCTGTTCCAATGCCTTACCACTATCATAATAAAGAATTTCTTCCTAATATTTTATGAACACTGGCCCTCTTTCTATTTAAAGCCATTCCCACTTGTCCTGGCGCTACACCTCCTTGTAAAATGTATTTCTCCAACCCTCCTCTAGGCCTCTTCACACACATGATATGCCATGAAAATATGGCATTGTGGATTTGAGTTTTCTGGACTTCTTTATGCATGATTTCAGATGCATGTGCATCTACAAAACTAAAGAAAAACAGAAACTTTTTGGTTTTTTCTTTCTTTCCCGATAATTTTCATGAACACAATAAAACGCAATATTCACCTCCAAATGATCACTAATTTTCTGGGCATAGGCCAATGTAATATTAAATAATAATGCTAACAGGCAGAATAAAAATTGAGCTATTAAGTTTGGTAGGACTTTTATGATTATATTAGAAAAAATATATTAATTGCAGTGAAAAAGAAGCTTTATGACCACCATTTATTAGCTGACATTAGCCACTTCAAATATACAAGGAGTAAAATAAAAAGAGATAATTAATTCTTTAAAATAATACTAGCAAAAAGAATTCTTAGTGCAAAAATTGCTATCAACTTTAAAGGCTGACAAAAAATAAAAAAGAATTGGCATAAAATTTGATCACAGTGGGATGGTTGGATAGACTGACTATCAGGAAGTAAAATTAAAACATGATAAAATTTTATATGCAGGAATTTTCTGCTGGAAAATACACTAAATTTTACCTGCTTTATCGACACATAAACAGATTTTGGTGACCTGACCTCCTACTTTTCTTATATGGCTGATATAAAGCTCTGAAGTGTGCCAGTATTTAGGTCATGAAGAAAGAGAAAAATAATAAAAGTGTGGGAGGACAAGTTCTCTAAAGAATGCATTTTCACAGCTCTGAATACGGAAAGTAATTGCTAGCTGAGCATGGTCTTGTATTTTTATCTTCAGAAAGTAGCAAGGAAACAGGAAAAGGTATTTTGGCTTTGATGAACTCTTATTTATTTCCAATTTAGAGCTCTGGCAAGTATCAGAAAACCTAAAACCATGATAATGTGAATGAACCATATTTTTTTTTTAGTTGAGAAAACTTCCTAGTTATCTCCCTTGTCTTTTCACAAGAATTTTTATTTATTTTTTGGAAACCTCTATTACAGTAGCTATAACTTTTTCTTCCCCTAGAAAGGCAGATCTTCACTCTTTGGATATACATATAAAGCCATGCTGAAAAAATTTTAGGTCTTCTGTATGAGAAGAGATTTGTTTTGCAGATATCATTTTGGTCAGAGGGTGCGATCACATCTACTTTAACTCTGCTGGAGTCATTCTGTTACTCATTCAGAATTTGTTTTTCTGCCACGGAAGAGGTACCATATAAGCACTTCCTCTGAAATAAATGATAAAGTTCATGTGAATTTTATGCCATGGATTGAAGGCCTGACAGTGTATATACCGGATTAAAATGCACATCAGAGAAACACATAATTAGGGGTGAGAAGCATTTCTCAAATATGGAAAGTTTTCAACATTTCATATACTGATTTAAGTACTGACTAATGTAAATTTATGAATAAGATCTAAAATTACTGATAAGAATGCTGAGAAGCCAAGATGTTATCATAACCAAAACCAGCCACAGGAAATCAGGGAAGAAATTGTCCATGTACTAATGTTTCAAGACAATTGAGTATCTTTTATCCATTGAAGAATAGAAGACAATTTCATCCTGAAAACCTTATTTTCTTGAGTCAATTTGCAATTCAGAGTAGAATCGTGGAATCATAGAATGTTAAGGATTGGAAAGGACCTTAAAGATCATCATGTCCCATCCTCCCCTGCTATGGTGTCTTGGGTTGAGCTGGCAAAACACCAACTGTCCAGGACAGAGAAAAGTGTTCCTCCCCCTCCCCCCCCCCCCCAACCAGCCAAGGGAAAAAGAAGAGGGAGAGAGGGAAAAAAACTTCTAAAGCAGGTTTATGCAGAAACTAACTACATGTATTTATACAGAAAAAATTAAGAGGAAACTACAATATAACACACACTTACACAAGTCATGTATAACAAGAAATAATTTCCCACTTCCCAGTAAGCACAAATTCTACCATTTTAACTACAAATCATTCTAGAGAAGTCAATTCTTCAGAGACAGACTTAAGCAGGGAGAAAAGCTAAGAACAAACATTTTACTTCCCTCAGATAACATGATGTTAAGCCGGTGCTCCGGGCTTGAGCCTCCCCATCCCTCCTGGGATGGCAGTGTCTTGCTGGGACCACAGCTGTGAGGCAACTGACCAAGCCACAATGTAATATGGTATGGAATACAATAATATTGGCTGGAAGAAGTCAGCTGTTAGCTAGCTCAGCCCAGCTTAAAGCAGCTGACAATCCTAGGCCTAGCTGAACTTTAAAACTGAAGTTTAGGCCCACCTGGCTAAACCCATAACACATGGGCAGGGACACCTTTCACTAAACCAGGTTGTTCAAGGTCTTATCCAACCTGGCCTTGAACACTTCCTGGGCAAGCTGTTCCAGTTCCCAGTTTCTCACTACCCTCACAGGGTGGTGTGAACCTGGAAAAATGTCCTGTCACTTCTAGAACAGTCTTTTCAAGGAGAAATTTCACATTCTTACAGATGCCAACTGTTGTATATTTCAGAGATGACCTAGGTTTGGGGCTGGACAAGAAAATAAAGATGTGCTCTGTCACCCACTTACTCAGCTCAATGCATTGTACACAGAACACTGTAAAGAGGTGGCTTGTTTGTCCACAGAAAGAACAGAAGCTATCATTTGTCAAAGTTTTATTTCTTCTTTACCTTACGCTACTTACCTTTCTTGAGCTACTTACTTGAATTTACACTGCAAGTGTGTTGTTGCCCAGTCACATTCTTCAGGTCTCCTCTCTGGGATTTCTATGGCTCATCAATTGACCCATGGCTGGTGTTGTTCCAAATGAAGTTCAGCAGAACTATTTATTTCACAAACTTACATCACTTGGTGGTACATAAGGGCATTTATGTAGTTTAGTGGGCAAACTTATCCGTTGAATGTTTTCTGAATAAGGACATTCTTCATAAAGCTAATCTGAAATGCATTATTTTTTTCTAAAGAAACCTCTTGGAGGTGTTAGCACCTGCCTATTTAATACCTCATTGTCATACCATTTACTGTATGATTAATATGTGCTGTATATTTTTTCGCCTTTGGACAGGGTGAAAACTGGTCATGAAACTGTAGTGAATTTTTTTGAGAATCCTCTGCAGGAGCATGTTTCATTTATGAACATCTTTGTTTTAAAGTTCTTTTCAAGAAAACAGCATAACTAGAGCCTTCTAATTTGCATTTATCTTTTTTTTCTGCTGGCGATATGGAGCCTCATACAGAAGCTGCCAAGCAGCCTTTGAAGGAGGAAGAGCCCAAGGCCCATTTCACTGCACTATAATGCATGAATAATCCTTCATTTGCATCGTAACATTTCCATATGGTAAAGAATATTTCGTCACTACCTGTTATAGCAGCAACACTCCAGGGTAATACTATAAAGATTTTAATTTTGAAACATCTGTTGAATATTGATTTACAACATGTGTGTGAGGCTACTGACACATTTTGAGATCTATTATCTTAATAGACTGCAAACAGTGTTCTCAACATTTTGTAAATAAATAAATTCAAAAACACCTATCAGGTAATTGCTTGCCATATACAGTGTTATTTGACAATATCTACCTTTGAAAATAATAATTATTGTCCTTTTTTTGACTGGGATAAAGTAAATGTTCTTGTTTTTTGAGTTAATATTTTTTGCATTTTAAATAATTGGTAGTGGACACTTCCTAATATGCACGTTGCCTAAGTTTAAGAAAACATAGCTGCACTTGTTTCTTAAAGACTGTCTTGCTTTTCACTTGAACAATGTTCTTTTCTTTACCAGTTTGCTTCATTACTTCCGTTCTTAGGGGCCTTTTCTCTATTTTTTTTTTCTCCTGTAGTTCTCAGTAACAGTGCTGTGGTTACTGAAGCATTGCACTCTTCTCTAGGTAATGTGGCTGGAGGGTGTCACAGTCACAAATGAATGGTACAGTAGTTCTGCTGACAGGCTACTGCAGCACACAGGCTACTCTGAATGCTTTCGCTCTGCCTCAGTTGTCTATCATGAGAATCATTTGTCCTAAGCTGGGTGTCAGTATTTCATGAGTTCACTCATTTTAGCTGAAAGGGAGAGCTCCTTCACTTACTGCAGCACCTGAAATTTCAGCATTTTCCTTGCTTTGCTACCTCTTATATACATCCATCTATGGATAATATGTTCTTAGTTAAATTATAATTTGGCTCTGCTTGGTTGTGATGTGCTTCTTGAATAAAACTGAGAAAGCTGTTTCAGGCTAGAGCAATCATCCATACACCATTCTCTATTTGGTCTTCAATTACCTGTTTGTTTTAATTCTGCTACCTTGTCCTTATATTTTGTGCTACTGCACACTCCATAAACCTTTAATTTTTCTGCACTACTTACACTTACGCAAAATCTCATCCTTTAAGTAATTGCTCTTGTCCCCAGTGTAATGAACTGCTTTCCTTCTCTTTTCTTATCTGACTACTCTGACCTAGTGGTCTTTAGGCTGTAATTAACTGAGAGGTAGGGCATTTTCCATTACAATTTTCTCCATACTTTCACAGCTTTGTATTTGCATACCGTCATCACTACTTTATACTTTTAAATTTCCTTCTGCACAGATTTTTATGTCTATCTCAGCTTATCCTCATGTTCTCTTTGTGCCTCTCTATTAATTATCTTTATATTTCTTCCCCCGGTGTTTTACATACAGACATAATTTTTTCTCTGGTTTGTCCTGTGTCAGTAGCTGCTGGAGAAGTTACTGTGAGAGCTGCACATTCTTATTCAGGATCTCACTGTTAATTGATGCTGAATTATTTTCACTTTTTAACACTAGTCAGTCATTTCTAATTTTTGTCTATATATAGGGGTATTTTTTTCCCTCTGAGTTCTTGTTTAGTATTTCCAAAAGCTGTCTGTTGCACACACATATATTTTGGACTAGAAATGTTGTCACAGTTCTTCTGGGCAGCACGAACCATCTCTTCACTGCTGACACAGAAGACACATCGACTGTTGGGGTTAATAGAAACATTTATCATGCTTTTCTTAGATGAGGCAGACAAGAGGTGCAAATATACAAGTATGTTGCAAAAAGTGTGGTCAATATTCCTTCTCTCACATCCAAAAATTTTCCGTATCTACAGAGATTGAAATGAGGAAGGTAGGAGAGAGCATGCACAGGTGTCCACAGGACAAAGAAACAAACTGGCAAAAACAGAGAATTAGAAAGCAGTAATTTAATATATGGTAGTGAAAACACTAAGTGAACAGCATGCTGGCATAAAAAGTGTAAGAAACAGTGAAGAAAACTCACATCATCACCTGGCAACTGGATTTCTCACTTTTCTGTGTAGGAAGTATCTCTCAATACCGAGCATAATATTTGTGCTGCCTCAGGCCAACACATTGGTTAGGCATTGGAAAAGGCAGCAGTGAAGAACAAATCAAAAATTGCACAAGACTAACATCTGCTTCGATTTCTTATATAAAAATGCATCTTCCTGTAGATTTGGGTATTACTTGGAAGCAGGTGAAAGAATAGGGATCCTTACATTTTTTTTTTAAATAAGTGAAAAATGCCACAATATTTGGACCCAGCCATATCTGTCCATGCTTGCATTTCCTACCTTTGAACAGAGCATAGTAATGTTTGCAGCTGGTACACTGCCAGTATTTATTTTAGAAAGATTATATCACTTTGTCAAGAGCTTAGTGGACTGCTAGCTAGTCAGACAATTTAATGGTTTATAGAAAAAAAAATAGAAAAAGAAAGATGTATGAACTTCCTTCTACAAGTTTATTTTTTCCTATCGGGATTAAGTGAGAGAGGGAGCAAAAGAGATTTGAATCACTTCAGAAATGTTCCTTTGCTTTGTTTTTCCATTATTTTAGTTTGTAGCCAACATACTATCTTTATGACCCTAACACCACTCTATCATCTTTAGAGGCAAGCACAAAACTGCTGAAGTTGGCCAATGGAGGTTTAGCTGTTAAAAGAAGTAGCTGTGTGCTATACGTGGAAGCAATACCCATTGTTTTAAAGCACCAGAACCCTCTGGATCATTGCTTTCTGAAAGGCCAGATGGAAGTCCAGGTGGCAGTGAACTTGAAAGCTCCTTCTCATTAATACCTTTGCCAATAGCACAGGGACCTTAAGCAGCACAGATCACATTAAAGGTCTTGCTGAATTGCATTGTTCCAGGTTCCAGGGACATCATTCTATTCAGCAAGAAGAGAAGATCTAAGCCAGTGCTAACTTCATTCAAGTTGTGGTGCCATTTTCAGATGTTTCAGTAAGAAATTTCCACTGTGATGCAAGTTTGACAACTAAGCCGTACCTTTATGCAGGTGAATGAATTCTTCAAGATCCCAAGAGATATTCAGATACCAGTGATGATTACTAAAAAGTTGCAGAACCAAGATATAGCAGACAGAACATGGTAGTGAATGCTCTGCAAGAGTATTTCTAGAGAGGGCCACACTTGCATATAACATTTCTATATACTTTTTGAAGTAAGGATCCAAACAAAAGAGAACAGAATGGCTTAGAGATATAACAGTGAGCAATTTGACTCCTCTGTGAGTCACCACTTAAACTCTCTTCCTCTGTGAGGCTAATGAAACTTCTCTAAGAAAATTAAAACATATTTCTAGATCTAGAATTTGGCAGAATTTGGAATAATAGAAGAGACTTTGTAAGGAGAATGAAAACCCAACCTCTTGCTTGGTTTTCCACCTGCTTTACAGGACATATTCATATGTCCCCAACATAGAAATCATTATAATCTGTTTATGCTGAATTTTACTATGTCCAACTGTGTTATAACAGCCTGTAGATACCTTTGAACATTCAGATTGTAAAAGCAAGTGTAAGATTCATACATATTGTTTACACAAAAGGCTAGCTAAATACAAGAGTACCTTTTAGAATGAAAAGGACAAGATGACCTTGATTTGCTCTTTTCTTGTGTGGGTTCTAATTTTGTGGAAACAATTTTGTTCCTGCAATTTAAATTACTTTAAGATGTCTGACAAATCACAAGGCAAGATGACTAAGTCAGTTAAACTGCAGGTAGCAATAATTGTGGGCAGCAGTGGCAACTGCTTTCAGCATGCATGAAAGAAGGAAAATTTTAAAAACACTGTTTTACTTGCAAACTTGTAAAACTCCTGATTTTTTCTTGCAGTCTCTAGAATAATTTGGCAGCTTTAAAGATATTATTATTTGGAACAGGTTTTCTGTGAAGAAAAAAGAATCCTTTTGTTTAATGTCAAGTTAGTTAAACTACATGGAAATTTGGTCTAATTATTCAACCTAAAAAACCCAAATGAAATGTTTTTCCAGCTATTGGGGTTCTGCCATTAGTGTAATTTCAGAAGATTTTTAAAGTCTTATTGTAAACTGAAAGGAAGCTTCCTATTAAACTTTCTGAATCTCAAAAGAACCAGAGAGCACTGGATGTTCACTACAGTGTTAGCCCCTGTAGAGATAATGACAATTGGTAGCTGATGGCTGGTGACATGCAGGGTACCACAGAGACCAATACTGACTCCTGCACTCTTTGATGTCTTCAGTGATTTGAATAATAACAGACATGACGAATTTTAGACAGGATATACTAAATGAGAGGGAAGTCGTTGCCAGCACAGGGCTGAACTTCCACTCTGGAAGACATGGAACTTGGGGCCTGCACTAACAGGAGCCTTGTGAGGTTTAATAAGGAGGTTCTTCCACTTCTGCACCTGGGGTAGGGTAACTCCACACAACAATGAAGGCTGAAATGGCATCCTGCTGAAACCAATGGGGCACGATGCTGAATATAAGGCGAGAAAACTATGTTCTCATTTCACAAGACAAATCTCCTACTGAACTGCATTAGAAAAAATGTAACAAACAGACTGAAAGTAGTTATAATTCCATTAGGGATGGGTGCAGAGAAGTAGAGAAGGCCCACTGTAAGGCACTATGTAAGGGATCTAGACCATGAGGGAAGAGATGGAAGAATCTGGGCTAGCATAATCTTTTGACAAGAGGGACAAAGGTCCTCCTAATAGCAACCTACAACTACTTGAAAGGAATCACAGAGATGATGGAGTGGCAGATGCAACAACAAAGACCAACAGCCACACTCTGCAGTTTAAGACATTTAGATTGGATTTCAGAAAATATGTCTTCACCAGGAGTGTGATGCAGCACTTTAACTTAGAAGAAGCAGGATCTATCCATGGAGATTTCCAAGATACACCTAAATAAAGTCATTGTCCTAGTGTTCATGATAGTTCTGCTTCAAGAGGCAGGTTAGACTAGATGACTTGCATGAGTCAACATTTAACAAACGTGATTATGTAAAACCAGGATTTTTACTGCTCTGTAAGAAGAGATACATGAAAATAGCTCTGAAAAGGTCTTTGACTGCTGCTGTTGACCTATATGTATTAAAATATCTTAACCATTGGAATACATAACTTAAAATTAATTCAAATTCATACATAGAGTAGAAGTTACGATTTTGGATACTTGTCCAAGAAATGCTTGCCCACCAGATAGTAAGCACACAGTTTCAAAAAGTAAATGAAATAAAACATTTCTGTCAATGTTCTTCTGAAAACTTTTCAGCAAGGCATCAAGGATGTGCTTTTTAATGCCATTTTGAGACTTGGTTTCTGCTTGAACCTTGATTGTGTGATAAATGACAGCTTGACAGAGATGCATAGCTACTAGTCATTACGAAAGCTCCATTTAGTTCTCATTATAAACTGTGCACATCACTTTGGTTTTATTGGACTTTTCAGGAAAGGGCTACACCATCATTCTTTAATCCTAAATAGAAATGGAAAGCTGTAAATCTTTATACAGAATGACAGCTTACAAAATGTGTTCACTTCTTCAATTCACTTGGCAAGCACACATTTCAAAGCTGAAAACGTAAGAGAAGCAGCAAGTCCAATCGCTAGCACTTTTGATGATTTTTCACCCTGGAGAGGTAGGCAGAGAAAGGATTTAAACCCTAAACAAGAAGTGCTTTAGTACACTTGTGCAGCTTCATTATCATAAGTTTGTATTGGTAACCTCAATAAGAAAAAAATATTTAAGCTCATATAATTATGTTCTAAAAGAAATAAAGCCCAATCCTTTCAGTACTGATACATTATATGAAATGCAAATGCAGTGATAAAATAATACCATTGCTTCTCTGACCCAAGTCCATTGGTTGCAATTTGGGGCCGTGAAAGGTTATTCCAATTGGAATGAGAAAATTGCATACATCAGTCAAAGACACAGTTTCATATAACTTTATTCACTTAAGCAAAATACACAAAATACTATTTCCCCAAACACAGCATGAGTAGAGGCAAGCAGCTGTATAGCTCTGAATTATTCAAATCTCCTTCTCAAATTATTACCTGCTCACAAAGCCCTACCTCTTTGCATTCTTCTGGCTCATTTGCAGATTTCTATGTCCAATGCCTGCATGTCCACCATTTTCCACCATTTCTGACTGACAAGGTAATCCCTCGCTAGCAATGAGAGACATAGTCATATGGTCCTGCATCACAGTCTCTCAGGGAAGAATCCTTCTTCCCTACTGCTACCTTCAGATGCTTTTATGGCACAAAGAACCTTCATTATTTCTTTTTCTTTCTTTTTTTCTTTTTTTTTTTTACTTTTCTTTTTTTTTTTTTTTAAGTGTTTAAGGAACTGATTGACATACCTAAGATTTAATAATGTCTCTGATTGTCTTTACTGTCAGGGTATATCACCTGATAGCCAACAGACTCTTTTAAGAAAAAAACCACTACTAGTAAAATTGTTACTATTTCAAATTGTTACTGTAAACAGGTGAGGCCTTTTCATGATATATTACATTGTTGAAAGTCATGGCTTATTGAGACAGGGCGGTAAAAAATGATACACCTTTATGGATTTAGAATTTTAATGAGCCTGGTGGTCCTTCAATGAGATCTTCTTTGTTAAAGCTGGACTTGGATAACTGTTATAAGAGCAGCCTGTCAGGGTTATTCTATCCCCTTCACACTTAATTACCAGTTCATATGCTACGCCAGTGCTTAGACCCTACAACCACCTGAAAGAAGGTTGCAGCAAATCAGTATCTTCTCCCAGGTAACAAGAAATAAATAATTCTATGATTCTATGTAATTTCTATGATTCTATGTAATTTCCTCTTATAAATCAGGTTACCTCTGATAATTTACTGGCTGTTGCTACTCTTGTTTTTTCTTTATTACCTTTTGATCATCTTTCTGAAAATAACTTATTTTTATCTTTTAATGTAAGACTCTTTTTGTTGTAAATAACCTCTTACTTACTCTTTTTCCTTAGAAATTAAGAATTCTGCTGAGAAAATCTATGAACTTGAGAGTCCAAAGTTGGAAACTTCTTTTTATAAAACTGGCAAGACAACCTCAGAAACAATTATTCTTTTTTTGGATGTGAACAATCCTCACTTAGCCATAAAGAGTGCAGCAGCACAGTATTGTTAATACAATACATATATATCCAAAGACATACCTGAAATTAATTATGAAATTTTGATTTATGTTGTTTAGAACCCTTAAAGTGTTCTGTTAACTTTAGAGAGTAGGAGAAGCTAACAGTAGTTATTAACTAAGAACAAGCTCCTAACTTCAGGACTTATTTAGAGTAGTGATTGAGTTTGTTTGGAAGGAGCACAGAAGGAAAGAAAAACCTCATTCTTTAATCACATATTGAGATAAAAATAAAGAAGTACTCCTCCCTTCACCCTCAGACCAGGACCCACCAGAGCCACAGTTCATTTCTTAAGACCAAAGTGACCAGTGAATACAACCTTAGACCCTTGTCACCTGTCTCTTCTAGAATGGCTGAAAACCATTCTCCACTCATTAACCTGATCATCTTATTCAAGTTCGTAAATATCAAATTAGGTTCATGGCCTGAAACAGTTTATGTCAAATAAATATTTTGAGAAATTTGGCAATCTCTCTAAATTTCATAATACACAAAACCCACTGAAGCACCTTTAGGGAAATTAAAAAATGCCAGTCCACAATGAGCCATGGAATGTTTCACTGCAAAATGTAACTTCTATGCAATCAAATAAAAAAAGTTTGTTATTTCTTTGGATTTTTATATCAGGAATCACTAGGGGAAAAAATATAACTCATCACAAGGAGAAATTCAGGAGATATTTCAATTAAAAAGAGAAGGCTAAAATATCTCCATAAATTGATGCTGACAGGCCTAAATCAGTCCCCAGAGTGAAAGAAATAATAAAACACGATATAATTACATCCTTCCCTCTCTCTCTCTCTCTATTCTCAGCATAGTTCAGTTGTTATAAGTCACCTCACAGAACTGTAGATCATGGAATGACCTGGGTTGGAAGGGACCTTAAAGATCAACTAGTTCCAACTACCCTGCCATGGACAGGGACACCACCCACTAGACCAGGCTGAACAGTGCTCCATCCAACCTGGCCTTTAATATTGACAGTGATGGGGCATCCACAACTTCTCTGGGCAACTTGTTCCAGTGCCTCCTCACCCTCAGAGTAAAGAATTTCTTTCATATATCTAACATAAATTTCCTCTCTCTCAGTCTGAAGGCATTCCATCGTGTCTTATCATTAGAGTTCCTGATGAATAGTCTCTCTCTGACTTCCTTGTATGCCTTCTTCAGTCGCTGGAAGGCTGCTATGAGGTCTCCATGCAATTTTCTCTCCTGACTGATTTTTCATTTTCGAGGAAGTCACACTAAGGGCACAGTTTAGTTGGTTAATATGCCTGCTACACTCAAATTTGACTGCTATTTGTCAATATAGTGTGAAGTTATTAGGTCAAACTAACCTTTAAATCACATTCCTCATTTGCTGCAATTCTTGTAAAAATTGAGAGCTGGGTAATAGAAATCTAGTCTTCTTTGCATTTGCCTTATACATTAAAGGAGAAGAAGACAAACAAGCTCGATAAAGAAAGCAAGAGAAAATGAGGCAGTACAAGTTCTGCTTACAGAACAGTGCCTAACTGTGCTACCACTGCAAAAACGCAAATCTTTGGGGTTTTTTAACAAACAAATACAAATCTACAAATAAATGTGGAAGCATCAAAGTGGAAACCGGTGTAAGATCTACTAAGTTGCTTTGTCACAGTAATTTCAAGAGCTTTGTTTCACAGGATCATTTTGACAAATTCTTTGAACAACTGCCCCTAGAAATCTCAAGACTGCTGACCAATATACTTTTTGAACTTCTAAATAATAACTAAACCAGGTGGACTTACAACCTAGGGATCACCTGCAGGGAATTGATATCAGCAATTAAGTTGATGTATTATGATATTCAGCAGGACTCTGGGCCTCTGATTTGCACTTCTGGTGAAGAAATGCAAAAGTTTTGTTTGGATTCTTTGTGGAATTTTCCCCAAAACAATTACTGACAGACAATATCAAGTTAATAATATCAGTGTGTCCCTGGAATAGAACCCGAGAGAGAAGAGAATTTCTGCTCACCATTTTCTTTTATTGTTGACCTTGTACAGCAGCAATAGTAAGGTTTTCTTTCAAGACATTTATTTCCGCTTCTTCAAGATTACTAGCCTTTCCCAATCCATGATTTATAGACCTTAAAAATAGCTGCCAATGCACCAAATCCCTCAACACACTCCTCTAGAATTAAAGCCTTCACTTCGACTGAAAAGTAAAAAAAAACAAAAACAAAACAAAACAAGAAAAACCCATCAAAAGCAGCCTTCCATCCCTTATTTTCACCAAGCATTTGACTCTTTTTTCTCTTAAAAGTCATATATCAAGGCATATTTGAAATGAAACAAAGCCACAGAATTCATAGAGGAGCTCGGTGAGGCAGCTTGGCAACCCAGACTGAAAGAAATAGCTATTAGCTATTTAACTCTATACACTAAAGACTAGTAGGGGCTGGTGTTTTCTCAGTCTTAATGGTTTAACTCTTCCTTTACCAGAAAGGCTATTAACCTAGAGGTGAAGAGTTTTTCCAGGTTGCTTTTTCAGGGATTCCTAAGGTCCACTCAAAGTGATCTTCCTTGAACTTAGATAGATTGTTGATCTTGATCTGATCTTACAAAGATGGAATCTTTCTAATCCTTGGTTCTTGTCTACATATATATATCTAGTGCCCTAGAATATGACAGTCTAGTGCCAATACTGTCTTTTGGCTTTACCTATTTATGCTGCATTTCGGGGGAAAATGCATTATCAGCCATTAACCATTACTGCCTTCCTCTGGCCCATGAAGAGGCTCTAAATTCAATCACTGGTAAAGGTAAATACATATTTAAATTTTCATAAACAAACAGCACTTTTCCATTGAACCTGAGACTGATTCCATTTTGATAAAATTGATGGTGACAGCCTAATTTAGTAAACCTGGGATACTTGTTTATGTCTTGTTCATGTGAAGTGTTTCACAAAGCCCACTACTGATTTACTTACAATTGCACTATACCTGTATCACTTCTCATACGTTTTTCCCCAAATATTTAAGAGTCTGATGGCAGAAGACAACTTAGTATTACATAGATATCAAAAGTCTCCTTGCTGTGAGAATAAGATTAAAAGATTAAGGATTTAGGGGTTTTATCTTAGTCCTTTCTACTCATAAATTTAAAAATATGTTATTTGAAATTAGTCAATAGTCATCAATTCAAAAGCAACTTTAGTCCTAGTCAGAATACACTTCAAGAGGAAAAGTGGCACTGATTTTCAGCAGAGAATCATAGAATAATATAATCATTAAAGTTGGAAAAGACTTCCAAGATCATCAAAGTCCAACCTTTGAATGAACACCATCATACTAACTAAACTGTAGCACTAAGAGCCACACCCAGTCATTTCTTGAACACCTCCATGGATGGTGACTTCACCACTTCCCTGGACAGCCCATTCCAAGGCTTGGCAACCTGTTTTCCTAGTATCCAATCTAAACCTTCCCTGCAAGCCACATGAAGCCATTTCCTCTTCTTCTGTCCCTAATTACCTGGGAGAAGAATCAGACTCCACCTGGCTACTACCTCCTTTCAGGGAGTTGTAGAGAATGATGATGCCTCCCCTGAGCCTTCTTTTCTTCAGGTTAAACAGCTCCCAGCTCCCTCAGCTCTTCTACATATGACTTACTCTCCAGACCCTTCACCAGCTCTGTTGTCCTTCTCTGGACTCTCTCCAGCACCAAAATGTCTTTCTTGAAGTGAGGGGGCCAAGACTGGATACAGTACTCAAGGTGTGGCCCCACCAGTGACAAGTACAGAGGAGAGAACACTTCCCTGGCCCTGCATACATACATGTTTAAAAAAGCATTTTACAATTAGTGATTTGAATTTTCAGTTTCTTAAAACGTAAACTATTTTCTAGTCTGAGAATAAACTCAAAGTATAAATAAGGTGATAAAAAAGGCATAAGAATAAATGCAAATATTTAAACCTCTGTTACACTTTTGCAAATGTCAAAAGGTCCATTTGACAGCAACAGATGTGAGGCTAGTTGCCACAAATTGAATGACCAATTGGTGATAATAAACTTTATTCTTCCTTGGTCCATACTGACTTATAATTATATGTAATTTATGGAGGCAGGTGATCACAATAAGAATAACAATAACTAACAAGCTAAATATGAATTGGATTCAGATAGAAAGTAAATTCAAATAGTGTTTTTCTAGCATTGAAAGATTTTACCCGCTCTGTATAGTGGACAAATTTTCATGTTGTGGTTCTGAGAGATACTTCCAATAATTTAGTCAAAAAAGAAAAGTTTGCTTTAGGAAACTATCAAAACCTACATCTTTTAAGGTCCAGAGGCACTTCGCTTCAAAGCAGTCACCATACTCTGCCTTCTAAATTGTGAGCAGATTGATGCAGGATCCCCCACTATGGAACAGAGAGAGTCACACGCAGACAGCACTTCTGTTCACTTATCCTCTGAATCACCCTTGGCAAAAGCCTCTCTCTCTATATACCTACTGTGTAAGGAAATTACAGGGGCTATGCTCTCACCTTAGGCATCTCATACTGCCATCGCAAGACAGAGAAGCTTGAATGCTATTGTTCAGCTTCTTTCCATTCTTCTTTGATATGTATGCATGAATAATATGTACAATTTGGTGGAATTAAAACACAGAAGTATAGTACAAAATCACAGCTGTCCCACATCACAATTCACAACACTTTAATTATCATATTACTCTTAGTACAGAGCTTAATTTCAGTAAATCTATTTAGAACTCTTATATTATTATAGAATTCAGAAATGTGACTGTTTTGTCAAAACCCAGAAAGTCTCTTTATAATACATTTGTGTTAATTCTTCAAGAGTTTTTTCTTTGTTTCTTAGATTGTTTACATTCGCATAAATAGTTTCAAACTCCCTTTTGGGGCCAGAGACTTATGCAATAATTAGGTGCTTGCATGTTACTGAGTGAAATACAACACTCAAGTTCAAGCTCAAAGTAAAAAAACACTGAGACAAGCCTTGTGCTAGTGTTATTTGCTGTTTTCTATAGAAATATTCCTGTTAACAGCAAGACTGAATGTTTCTATATGCTTTGTCTAATTCATTCAAAATTTGTTTGTCCAAACATACCGATTAACAGCAAGTGTCTCCAACTGTTACTGTCATACAAAAGCATCCAAGGATTCTATCCCTGCATCTCAAGTAAAAGTTCATCCTTGGCAACATATACTGGAAGATGTTATTTGCTGTGGTTGTGTTAGTGAAAGTTGAAGATGTGACACATTACAGGAAAATTCACACTTTATTTTAATTTATCTACACACAATTTAAAGGTCACTATACTTTCAGGGAATGCATTATGGATTAGTGGGTAAGAGTCCTGAAAAATGTCTGCGATGGTCTGTTCCAGAACTAAGGATAGCAAACTGCACCCAGACTACACCCAAACAGCTTGCCATTGATTCCTCTGGGAAATAAAGCCATACAACTAAAAGCATCTGCTAATCCTGAGCAGCAGGCCAGCTAGAGAGAGTCTAGTCCTTATTTATTTAAAACAAAACAAGAAAATGTCATTGATGCAAACCTCCTTTTGGTAAAATGCTTAAGAAAATGACAGCTTTGTATGATCTTGTTTTAATCAAACCATGCATAGAAAATTCAACATTGCATAAGCTTTCATGAGTGTTTAACAAAAAGGAGATGTGAATACCAAGAAAATGAAGAATTGTCAAACAAGGACAAGACAATATTTTGAAAGACTAATGGTCTGAAACTACCGGTCCAGACTTGGACTGAACATTAGCAAAGTTTTCATACAGGCAAAATGTTGAGTTTACTTAATGCAACATAAAAATCTAAAAGGATTTTACAGTACTCTATTATTAATATACATTAAAACATGATTTTGCCCTCCAACACAGATGGATAAAATATACTTTAAAGAATTAGTAGCTAAAACCTCTCATGTATTCCTTTCTAACCATTTATTCCTGCCTGTTACTCTGATGCAGGATGTGCACTGGCACATACACACACTTTACCCTTTTGTCTCATTGCCTCATAAGAATCCTGCCCCTTTCCCAATTTGAAAACATGCTGTGATGTCTCGATGAGATGTGTATTGTTTCTGAAGAACACTATATTAACATGTTCATCTTCAGGAATACTAACCAGCTGAAGTGCGCTCTGTAGATTAAAGCAGAGCATGCAGATTGCGTCCACCCTGGCAGAGGCTGTGGGGCACATCCTGAGAGAGTGTTATACTGACTGAATCCTACTCTACAGCAGCATAAAAGGTGAATTTTAAAAATATGTGCCTGACAAATTGAAGTTATGTCAACAATAACTAGTAAAATGCTAATGTCTAAGGCAACAGCTAAGGACCCTGAGATTTATGTTACCTTTTTTGTTTTGTGAATGCAATCCTTTTGTGGGAAATTTAATTAAAACACTATTTAGGGAATTAGGGGACAGCTTTTCTTTGTTTCCATCCTTTGCTTATGATTATGGCTGTTCAACATTTTAAGTGATGCAGAACGAATGTTAATGGTAAATTGCTGGAGTGTGATAATTGATTTCTTTATTAATAAAGGAGATTTAATGCTCCATGGAATGCTTGGTCTAACTCACCATTAGAAATTTTGCTTTAAGAGTCATCTGCACAGTACTGTTCTTCACCTTGAAGGCTGCTTATTCCTTTTACTAAGCGTAACTGCCCTTGCACAACTGCTCGTCTTATGTGGAATGTGATAGTTGGAATTGCTAAGTGCTTAACACTGTCATTAATTTCCAGTGAAATTGTACTCAGCACTTCTGAGAGCCAGTTCTGTGGAAAATGAATCTGTTCTGCCATGAAACATGTACAAGGACACCCACAGCAGGCTTATGATGAAGAAAAGCAGGGTACAGGTCTGTCTCAATTTGAATGTGCATGCAATAAGTCTACATGACAGGTATCACACAGAGCACAAGCCAAGAGCACAGCAGGGGCCTCCAAAGGACGGGTATGCAGAGCCCCAGCACTGCACACACACATCAGCAACCATCAATCACTGGTCACTAAAGGAGTACAATCTGGAGAGATACATAAGCTCTATCCTTGCCTGTTATAAGACATTATGAAGTATGTATATTCCACATGTATAAAAGATCACACATTTGGTGAAAACATGAAAGAGATGACAAGCATCTACAGAAAAAACACAGTCACAGGCTCCAGAAGAGAGAGGGAGTTTGCTCCACCACCATCCCTCAGTCTGCAGAGCACCAGACCTGCCCATTCTAAGGGTTACCCACAGCACTCTGCGTTTACTGGGCAAAACCCAGTTTTCTGATTCAGCTTTCATTACATTTTGCCCCTGCAGACTCAGCAATTGCATGTTACAGCATTAAGTCTCACTGTGTCTTGTAGTTATGCACTAGAATTATAAGGAGCTCTGTGCATGTGTTTGTGTCAAAAGGACAAGCTGGTCATTACTGGAGAGTAGATCTGGGGAAAACACCTTGTCCCTTCACTTCAGCATAAGCAGTTGACATACCTTGGGCAGTACTACAACAGAACATATGACAATAGAAAAAGTAGAATAAAGTTTCCATGCCTTCCAAACAAGCAAACAAGCAAACAAACAAAAATAAAACCCCCAAAACAAACAAAACAACAAAAAAAAAGAGAGAAAAATGGTATTTTAAATTTGGATACTTTCAAACACCAGTAAAGCAACCTTTCTTGTTTAAATGTGTGCTTCCTAGATGATATTACTGTGAGCCAAACTTTCATTGTGATAGACATTATCACTGCCTCAGCTGCGCTCTGTGCACACATTCCAAGGCTGTTGGGTTAAATCACCTCCAGCTAACAAGAGGTGATATGAGACTAATCTGGAAAGTGTGTGAAAATTGCCTGAGGGCAATTATGAATGCCATTTAAGCAATAGTTTTTCTAGAATACACTGAAGAACTTCCATAAGGATGCCACAGACCTGCTTCAGAGGCATACGTAGGATACCAAAATGTTTTTAATATGTGTTACAATATGAAATATTTATTCCCCACTATCTTACTACTTGTCTGAGAATTATCAAATCTCATTTTAAAATTACTAATGACTCATGTCAAACAGACACAAAATATGCTAAGAACCAGAACTCCAGCTGCTGCAGTTCAACATATTCTGAATAACTGGAGCCTCAAGTGCCATCTAGTGTAGACCTGACTCTACAGTTCTAGCACAAGTTCATTCCTCTCATGTTACTGAACATCTCAGCATGTCTGTCAAAAGAGGTGTGTTGCTAGGTGTGTCCTGATTTCAGTTTCTACATTTACATAGAAATACAGTTAGTATTTAAGAAACCTTAATTAACCTCAAACCATTAAGACAGGAATTCAGCAAGATGTAATTTTTGGTCAAATTTTAAAATCAAAGAAAATTGTCTTTAAAACTCATGTATTCCACTAGTCAAGGAGAGGCACCTATAGCACTGGCAGACACATGAATTTGATTCAATTAAACCCCAAAGATTAGCTCAAAACTGAGAAATCTCCTCTCCTGTGAATCCCTGTTGTATGGATTCTGATGTCCAATAATCTGCAAAGTGAAAGCAACAAACTCTCCTTCTCAGCAGCATTCATTAGTCTTTTTTGCTCTAGCCACAGAGGAATTTGCTCTCTTTAAGATCACTTCATACTTTGTTAAATGTATCTGAAATTGTTCCACAAGCACAAAGAAAGACTGAGAATTAACAGGCAGTACAATTAAAAGGAAAAAAACCTAGTAAAATAAAGGCCTTGAAGAAGAGAAAATCATACATATAAAATAACTCCAAAAAAATCAACTCTAATGGCACTGTAGGAAACGTGGCCTGAAAATACAGTTGAAACAGATTCTTATGTTATCAATGTCATTACACCACACATAATACCAGAAATCATATTCAAGAAATAGTGGCAGCTTGCTAAACTCCCTTGAGGAAAAGGACTATTTGATATTTGGGTATTTTACTGATAACATCTGATATTCATAGTTGATGACAGTACCTTGGGTACTTTGAAATAACATTTTATCACTGATATATCTAGGGTTTATAGCTTGCTTTCTCTTCATTTAACAAATGATTACAAAACGTATTGTAATTAGGTCCATATATGACACTAAAGATAATCTAAATTACACACATGTAGAGATGAAACTTATGAGAAAATTTAGAGTTTTTTATTTAATTGCAGCATGGACAGAAATGTTTTTCTGCAATAAAAAGTGTTTTCCATAAAATTCACTAGGCATAGAATATATTTCTCAATAAATTAATTGTTCTTCCAAGTTAAAGAAACAGGGAATGAGACCAGAACAGAAATCAAGGCCAGTGTTACCTAGGCAATCTGCATACCAAATTTCCAGACAGTTTATCTTGCCATTTTCATGCATTTCCACCCTTATTATAGGTCTGTTTGGTCTTCACCAGACACACGAGCAATGGAGGAAGCCTACAAGGCAGAAGGAAACACTATAACCAACTATTTATTCCAAGAAATTTATTTCTGAAGACCTTCAAATTTAAGCAATGATTTTTGGTTGTTTTCTCCTATTTCATACTACAGAGCTCAAAGCATATCAGCAATTTTATATTATGGTCTACCAGTTGAAGTGCTCTCTGAAACAATGTAGAAGGAAGAACAGGAGAGGAAATACCTGTTCAATGAGTTGTGAAAGCCATGAAAAGTGTTCTATTCCAATCACCAGGCTCATTGGGCAGTATATGCAGATGCCAAACTCTAGCTCACTTCAAGAAGAGTCCTTTACTGTACTGGGAAATGCAACAGAACACATCTACAATTTTTTTTTTTTTAGATTTCTTTTTTTTTATCTTGATTATATTTCTTCCCTTTTTATTATCTAAATATGCATAAAAAATCAGAAACTCTTCTGTAGTTCTTCATTGGGCAGTCACTCTTTGGTAGTGATTGAATAGAAAGCTCTAATTCAACCAGTTTTGTGGCCAGAAAAAGATTTTAACAAAATCAGCAGAATGCTCCTGAAGTTTCTAAAGAAAAATGAGACATATTTACAGGTAGAATAATTATGGTAGTATTACATATCTTCATGATACCAGTAGCCTAGGACTGAATTCTGAAACAGAACTACAAATTTATGTAACATATGAATTGGACTAAAACCTTTTTAGCTACCCATAATTCCAGCATGGGTCAATCAAGTATTCATCCATAGTCCTAAAAGTTATACTAGTTAATAAATATACTATTTATTCTAAATGCCAGGGTATTAAAAAAAGTCAAAAAACCATAGCATATGCTCTGTGGAAAGTGTTAAATGAAGATTTTCTGCAGCAACCTGATACACTTCATGCAATCAGGTTTGCTTATAACTCTTTGCTTTCTAAAACTGCCCTTATTACTTGCCGTGTAAAGATAACTGGAAAATTAAACATAATAATGATAAAAACCAAAGTAATGTGGTGAGATAATTCTTTCTTTTATTTATAAAAATGAACAAACTAAACAGGTTAAGTTCGTGCTACTCAAAGTTTTGCTCCTGAAAAACTTGCTGTTTTCTGATAAACAGAAAATAAAGCATGGTAAGTTTTCCTTGCAATTTTTCTTATGCCTTCTCTACAGACATTTTCATGTCTGATTTAGGGAGCTAATAGTTTGAAATCATGTACTCCATAACATATGCCCTTTAGACAGCCCTTGAAGTGTTCTACTATTGTGTCACATAGAACTCCATAGCCCATTCCCCATGGAAGGAGCAGACATGGCTGCTGTCTGAAGTAGCTCATTGCTACTATGCAGTTAAAAAATTTCATTATCACCTTATTTAAGTGAAGTTATAAATTTCTGCCCAGATCTATTTCAGTAACTGAAGGAGTCAAAATGCTATGTGGTCACTGGATTGTTATGTGCACTGTTAAAATTAATACTAGTAACTTTATTTTCATCACTATGATATGTATAATTTTCTTATATATGCATATACATATTTCCCTATATGTATTTCTCACCATCTGGAGATTAATGACATTTTCTGAGCTATATAAGAAGGGAAAGTACAATATGGTGTTTTACTCACTGCAGAATGTCTTTCTCTTTTAAAGTAGGCCCAAGAGTGTTGCTAGACTTCCCATTTCTGTGCACTCTGTTATTACAAAGGCTTATTAATTGATCAGATCCTCTTGAATCAGCCACAGATACCCCTTTTTATTACAGCAGTAGTATATACTTTTTATGCTTGGGGCTCATTACAATGTGCTGCTTGTCCTCGCAGCTTGCCTCTTCATTATGCTGTCTTGTCTGCATGCTGTTATTCACTAATATTAATATTCTACTCCAGATTTTGAAGCTGATAGAGTAAAATCATCATTATTGAGACATGTTGCCAACCAGAACAAGCAGATGTCCCTATGAAGAGTAGAGTTTATTTAAAAATAAAGTCTATAAAAACTGAAGAGGAAATTAAAACAAAATAAACACAGACAAAAATCACACTGTGCTGAAAGAAAATAACTGCATTCAAGGCCAAATGCATTGCTGGCACAACTTCATCTGCTTCAGTGGAATTGAATCTAATAGCAACAGCATTCAATTTCAAATATGGTCTTAGTTTCTTCATTTAATTTTTATTTTCGATTATCAGAATTAAGAGAGAAGAATATAAAATTATCAACTATTTAATACCTGGTTAAATTCTACTGCTTGGCATTAACCTTCTTTACATTGAGGGGGTTTGTTGGTTTTGGTTTTTTTGAGGTTTTTTGTTTCATTTGGGCTTTTGGGGGGCTATGGAGGATGGCATTATGTTTGGTTTTGGTTTTGTTTGGGAGTTCTTTCTTTGTTGGGTATTAATTAGGCGGGGGGGGGGGGGGAGAGGTTGTGACTAAAACTATTCCAGCTCAGCATTCATTATGTTTATGAAAATCAGATTGAACTGGTTCTGAAAAAAAGGAATCTGAAAATTTCAATGCATATATTCAAGAGCTTTCATATCATTTTACTTTACCAGATATTACATTCATATCTACTGGAGATTTCCTAGTATATACTGTCCTTTTTTTGTCTTAATCTTCCCTTGAAGCTCTAGATATTCTGCAGTAAAAAAGGTTCCAAAACAGATGAAGATGGATAAAGATTTGTTCACATTGGCTGACATGGTACCAGAGAATTTGTGAGATAATTGATGTCGCATTTCATCAGATCTGATATGTGGGTTGTTATATTTGCCATGTTGTTAAATGTGCAAATGTAATGCTTCTTTCTCTGTGCTAAGTCATTAATCTGCCCTTGAGTTAACCCAGTTAAAACATTCACATCCAGACAAAACTATTCCTACAAAAAGAGCAAATAGTTTTTACTGGTAGTAGCTGGCCTTCAGATTAATTTTTCTTTGATGTCAGACTATATCGGTCGATTGTGTTGTGTGACATTTTCAACTGCAGCTGCATGCTCCCATACCTTCAGGGAATCACCCAGGAAATTGCAGCCTGGTGATGGAAAGGACAAGACAAGAGATGTTTTCATATCATGGTCAGCTTAAACCCAACCTTCACTGAAAATCCATTGAAATGCTATTTCTGATGTTCTGAAATGAGAGATCATGATTCAAAATGGCATTCAAATTTAGAAAGCAGAGAGGTTATAGATTCACTATCAAGATATGCAAATCTATTGGGACACAGAAAGAGGTATCATAAAGTGAAAACACATTTTCAGACACTTTTAAAGATGTTGTATTTCCAAATCAAGAAGTTTTAATACATAATTTTGATGTTTCAATTTCAAAATTACAGTTAAAATATCTGATAGTTTATTAAATATTATGCTTAGAAACAGGATTATATCCTGAATAAAACACTTATTGACCTGGTACATTAACAATATCTACACTAGCAGCTGGGGTTTTTATAGCTAGTCAATGACTTTCTGTTTCCCTTTATTATGTATTCCAGTGTTAATGTAATTTTATTCATTTTGTGCCGTAGTTGAAGCTGAAAATTCTCTGAGGAATACCTGTCAAGAAATACCACTTAGTTTTCACTCAGATGAATATTTGTCTGAGTGAGGGGAAACCATGATGGTTTGCCTTTAAAGTTAGCTCAGTGTGGATTGGAAGCAGGGAAAGGAAGAGGCATGGGGTTTTTTAATGCACACATTGTATAAATAGTTATGCTGTATTCTGTTTCACAGTACAATAACCTTAAAATAACAATTTCAGATGATCACATTGGTGGAGATTTTAGCTTTTGTAGTTCTTTGTGTTTATTCTAGAATATCAGATCTCGTTCCGCAGCCAAATTTCCTACCAGACTTCAGCAGGAGATGTACATTCACCTTCGTACGTACAGTAACATATTTAATTTGGATTAAATTAAATATCCTATTAGAAGGTGATAGAATCCCTTAAGGGTGCTCCGAACTACTGCAGAAAGTTTTTATGTTTTAGGTCAGCATATATACACAGGCTCCCATTCAAACACATACATCCATCACTGCAAAATAAATTTAAAAGCACATATCAAAACACACCAGGCTGTGGTAGTAATTTTTCAACACTATGGGCATTCATATTTTATTATTTTTCCTCTTATCGTCAACAGTATTTAACATGTCAATGGTAAGCATTATTTTATATGTTAATTGGGGTAGTACTGGAATTTATTTTTCCTCTTTTTTTTTAATTTTTCCCCTTTTCCCCAGATCAGCATCAAGAGCTCACAGCGGGATTAATTTCACTGAATTTGTACCTTAACCATAAATTTCTTTTGTAATCAACACAAGGTAAACAGATCTCCACATTTCAATTCACCTGATGTGTTGAAGCTGAGGAATCTTAATTATTTTAGGAGGTGTTGCACCCTCTGTATGTCCAAGGTCACACTTGGACCTTCTGATTCTCACAATCCTTTTCTTGAAAAACACTCTTCCAGATTAAATTAAAATGGAGTGATTTCAGTAGTCTGACTGAATCTGTATTATGATCATGAACCCATAAAACAAATTACCCATAACCCCAAACCTACAACACTAACGTAAAACTTCAGGTCTCTTTAAATGTCTGTCCCCAGAAAAGTCACCTTCAGCCTAGAGTATCTTTGTAGACTAGGACTTCTACAGAATAAAAGCATTAATTACTGCCAAGTATGCAGGCCTAGAAAGTTTCAACTGCTAGATTTAAATATAACTTTGAGTAGTGGAAAAAGCATTAATGAGTTAATGACCCATCTCACATATTTTATGCTCAGGTTACCTTTCCCGGGGTAGGCCAGGAGGGTATAAAGCAATGTATTCCCCAAGGTGAAGTCACACAACATAGTCTTTGCAACTCATCAATACACCTGTTCTGAGGAAAGAGGGTCAGTTTTTTACCCGATATATTGTCATGGTTTTGTAATCCTACCAGTCTGCAGTGTGATTAGAGTTTGATAGATTCAGAATCAGCTTTTGTCACAGTACTTACTATAACATACAGACAAGACATGAGTTTTTTTGAACAGGAATATTGTCAATATAGGTATATATATTGTCTATGAGTATGTCAATAAAGTTACAGGTCTCTAACAGGATCAGAGTACCTATGAGAATGCAGTAAGCAGAAAACCAAACCATAATAAGGAGTGACAGCAAAAGTCATCACTTAAACAACTTGTATTTTATTACAGTAATGGGCACTGTTGGTCTCTAGTGCCTTTTTCAGAGCTGGTTTGCTATCTATTGCAGTCACAGAAAATGCAGCAGAATGGTGAGAATTTTGGCCTTAGCTTCCCTGAAATATATAATACCTGATTCTTTTGCAAATAGCAAGAACTTTTACAAGACATGAATGTCATTATCACACAAACATATGCATTTTTTGTGTAGGTAAATGTACTCTATGCTATGTACTCTGATATAGAAAATAGGCAGCAAATTTTAATAAAAGACTATGAATATTAGCAGTGACTTGAGGGAGGGCAGCCATTCTAAAACAGATGTGAAATAGCGTGTACATGCTAATGCCTGTCCACAGTGTCAGAAGGACACTGTGTTGCTTACACTAAACACAATCTTCAGTTAAAAAAAAAAAGCTGCAAAGGATATATGCAATTAAATGTATGTGTAATAGCAGCATAATGCCAAATTTTACTCATAAAATCAACAACAACCTGTTTTATGGATCTTGTATCTGGCATCCAGCAGTACAAGGACACAAAGCTGCATTTCCCAGATAGAGAAGCCATTGCATTGGCAAATAAGACCTAGGAGCAAAGAAACAAAGCTTGACCACTTCTGCAAACATTTGCCTTGATCAAAATCAAAATCACATCCAGGGGATCTATCTACATCTTCCTAGGAAACATTGTATTTTTCCCCTTCTATTTTGCAATTCCAAAGAAATGATGCTTTCCTCCCTTCATGGGCATGTGCCAAGAGAAGTGGTTGGAATAGGCATGGAAGAGACTGTAACAGAGCTACTCTAACAGCATGTGTGGGCTGCTCTACCTAGTCATCCTTATCTACACTCAGAGGAATGAGGTTTGCCTTTTCATCAAGCCCAGTGTTCTAGTGTTGAGAAATAGCACAGAAGCACAGTGCAAGCTAAAGTGGTTTCCTAAAAGTGCCCATTGACACTTTATGGACATTACTAGAAACGCATGAACTGTGAACAGTAAATGTCAACAGAGTCATAAAGGAAGTGCTATGACATATTGTCTTAGGAGAGATAACAAAGGAAGTCTTTGCTTTTGTTTTTCCTTGACCTCAAGATTGGTGGTCTTCTAAACAGATTTTTTTAACTGGAAGTACATTTGTTTAACTGTGAAAGCAGAACAAAGCAAAACAAAACAAGCAAAAAAAAGCAACAACAACAACAAAAACCAACACGCACACACACAAAAAAACAAACAAAAAAAACAAAAACAAAAAAACACCAACTTCCAAAGATTCTCACCCAACTTTATGACAAATTCCAGTAAATGTAGAAACAAACATTTTGGAAATTCCAATTCATTTATCAAGGTTATAGATTGAGAATTTTAAGCAGACTATATATCAACCCAAAGTCATTCTAGGAAAATCACACCTTCGTTCAGGTTGGGAGTTGCTTCCAAAGTAATTGTTGGCTTTAAAATTCTGTGTGAAAAAATGATATGGAGATTTTTAGGAGAAATTGCATCAATTTTAATTTTGCTGGGGAACTGTTTGAAGTACATTCATGTTTAAACTGAACTTATATTCATGTATTTTTAGCAATGAACAGGGCAAAATTTTCTTGATAAGTAGACAGTAAAATACATAAGAAGAGAGATTAATATATATATGTATATATGTATGTATATATATATGTATATATGTATGTGTGTGTGCATGTGTGTATATATATATATGTGTGTATATATATATATCTATATATATATATCTATCTGCGTCTCCCATAGAACAATAGTATTTAAAATACCATTACAGGGTCAAATACAAAGGGCAACCGAGGATAGACTGTAAATTAACATAACCTTAACTCTGCCATTTAGGCAAATTGTTTGTGTTATTAAGTCATAGATTTTAAATGTTACTTGTGACCTAATGCCATTCTCAAAAGTCACTTCATTAGGTGAAACTAATGATGTGTGGATGTGTAACTCACTTGTTAAACTGTGTTGCTCGGGGGTTTTAACTATGTTATTGTCAGACAACAAAGTAATACAAGTTCAAGTTGAACTTCAATATAAACTAGACAGTGAAATTATTTACACACATCTGCTAATGCTTTTTTATTGGCCATAATTTTCATCCCAGAAAAAAAATTATTCAGAACGTGGTATTATGTGGGACACATTCTTCTCCAACCAAGGAAGATCCAATGCAGGTGGAAGCTAAACCTGATTTAGTTACAGAACTTAATTTGCCTGAGAGCTGGTACGAATTCATTTAAAATCCACATTGAAGGAAACACTGCACAGAAGGTACCAAAACCTCAGAAACATAAAATGGTAACTGACCTGAGCAGACGTTGCAAATTTGCAGAAGAAAGGCAGAAAGAAGCAGTGGGAGAGCACTCTGGCTAGATAAATGCTGAGCCCACACTGTCATACATGGAAAAAGGAGTTACATAGGAAAGTATGGAACTGTACATCAAAGGTATGTTGAAGAAAGCAGCCATTCAATAGTGGGAAGAAAACCAACTTTAGCTATAGCAAATACCCCATCAAACTTTAAAAATCACGAGTATTGCAATTAAAGCAGAAAACAGACAGAAGCCCATCAATAGATTTCATTCAAATTCTGATTTAAACATCAGTGCAGTGCCTGCAAAAGCCCAGATGTATGCACAATGTACCACTCATATCTTTTCTTCTTAGAAAAGCACCAAACTGATTTTACAGCTTCTTGCAATTTACATCTGCTTTTCGTAACATATGTAGAAAGTTACTGGATAAAGCTGAATTCTGAAAACAAAGATGACTCAGGAGTAGCATTTGCTTTAAATATGAAGTTATGGCCTGAGTGAAAAAAAAAAAGAAGCAATTTAATAATATGATGTTTTGTGATCCTAAAGGTACATGTAGAGGAATAGGTAATGAAAAACATGGATGCTTTATTAGACAAATTATACTCTGATGCTGCTACATCTCTTGGATTACATGCTCAGACTGTATAGAACCTTCAGTCTGAGATTTGGTCTGTTTTTTACCTTTATTTAAGTGTGGAATTTACAAGATAATTAGCTTCAAAGGAAAGAATTCATAAAACCTGGGCAAGACATATTTTTGTGAATTATTGCTCCTCTCTTTCAAACACACAGCCTGGGGAAATAATAGCAAAACTTCTACAGTTAATGAAACAATATCAACCAGCAACATCAATGACAGAAATAAGTCAGTAATGACAGAAAGTTTCCACAGTGACACTTCCTCCCACAGTTTTTACTCAACATCATTATCCATCTGTAGAATTCCTTTTTTAGTTTCTGTGTTAACTATTCACTTTCTTATTGGCTTATTGTTTATTAATAAAACCTAACAGATACAGTGCAGACAGTTTTTCATGAACTTGAAATGCTAGCAGAAGTTCAGTTTCCAGAAAATCTCGTTGCAGAATTTTCAGTAGTCATAATATTTTAAAGTATGAGATCATATAATTAGAATTTATGCAAAAAGTTTGGAAGGAAGGAAAGTTATAATTTGAGAAAGTTATATCTGTATTGTGTCCACCTGTAAAGAAACACTGTAGCATGTTATAGTCTTTCCATGAAAGATGACAATCTCCAGAGAATTTCTGACTCAATTACTCCTTTTGAAAGGAGAAAAAGAAAAATAAGAAAATATGTAAGAATGTATGTAGGGAATAGCTGGTATGAGTTTCCTGCCCTCTTCAAAATGTCAGTGTTGCAGGCAGTGAGATGCTGCAACCATCTCCGGAGCTCTCCTGGGGAATTGGCAAGTGAGGCAAACCCAGGTGATTTTTGCACTCACTGTACAGTGAAATGGATCTAGATGATCTTATCTTAGTTATTCTCTTGTTGACAAAGTTTTGCGCCCAAAAAAGTCAGAATGGAGAGCCCAGTTCAACAGAGTGAGCAGGAAGGACACCTGGCATTCCGACACAGAAATATCGGAGTATAACTCCCACCACATTTTTGCAATTCCATATGGTCACTAGTGCCACAACCTTCTTTAGTGTAATGACCTATATATTCACCTTTGAGTCATCTCCCGCTCTGAACTAGTTACTGTCCCAAAGACAGAGAGAATGGCTCCAGAAATAAATATCATGCAACCACTCCACCTATGAAGGCAGTTCAAACTTCAGCTGCAGCCAATCCTCAGGCCATAGGGTGGTCAAGCAGGATGCATCTTACTTAGCAGAGAGAGGCACTTGCCACTTGGTCAGGCCACCAGAGCAGTGTGCCACCCCTGAAGGAACCTGTTTGAACTTTCCACACATGAGTTTCACCTCCTGGTTGATTTGGCCAGGTCTGAAAGAAAATACTGACTGTTTGCAAAGGCAACCAAGCCAGCTGTGAACAGCTCAGCTGTAATAATCCTCTTTATAAGCAGGAAAATAGCCTCTAAAAGTAATAAGACAATCACTAGCATTTGAAAACCTCAATAAATAATGCATACATATAATATCCCATAAATGTAAATTACATTGCTTCTTGGGGTGAAACTGGAGTTATTTTACTCATTACTTATCAACTGCTAACTCCAATGGTTATGAGCAATTTTGAATGTCAATATGTAAAGTATACAGCATTTATTATATTATGCATTAAATGACATTTACAGACAACTGCTTCTGATTTTTGATTCAAGAAGGTGAGTTCTGTCAATATAAGTTTACTTTAATACCTGCAAGATTAATATGCAATGCAATTGGGTGATTTTGCCACTTCATTATTCTGTGTTTCTGCCAGCCCATAAGTCTGGCTTCTGTAATATAATCTTAGTGCAGGAGAAGTGTACAAAAATGCCATAATGAGTTTTAGAGAAAATAAAAACAGTGCTGAATGCTAAGGCCAAACTCACAGGCAAGGGACAAATAATACTATGTATGAATGCACGAATTAAGTGTGTCCAAAGTTTCCATAATGCATCTATTTTTATCATGAATGCTGCTAGTTATCCAACAACCATTTTCAAGAATTCTCTGAGATGGTTCCAGCTTATTCTGTCTGATCACTTCTAGGCTGTAATGATACAAAATTGTTTTATTGCTTTTCTTCTTTTAGTGCCATTGCCTCTAATCTCTCCCGCATCATATTGTCTATGTTTAGGTGTCAAGAAAAAACTTGGAATTCTAGTTTTGGCATGAACAGCCTAGCTGGATTTTGTGTTTACTTCTAACACTATAAGGAACACTACAGGGTTTTTCAGTATCCATGTCCAGCAGGTTAAGGGAGTTGATTCTGTCCTCTAATCTGATCTGGTGAAACCCTACCTGGAGTATTGTGTCATCCTCTGGGATCCCCAGCACAGGAAGGACATCAGCCTGTTAGAGTGAGTCCAGAGAAAGGCCAGCAAGATGATTGAGGGATGGAGTACCTCTGCTACACGGAAATGTTAAGAGAATAGGGATTGTTCGGCCTGGGGGAGGAAAGGCTTCAGTGACTGAACTGCAGCCTTCTGGTATCTAAAGGGAACCTGCAGGACAAGGAGGAATGCCTTCAAACTGAAGGAGAGTAGATGTAGATTACATATTGTGAAGAAATTCTTTACTGTGAGAGTGGTGAGTCACTGAAGCAGGTTGCCCAGAGAAGCTGTGGATGCTCCATCTCTGACAGTGTTCAAGGCCAGGTTGGATGTGGGGCTGAGAAACCTGCTCTAGTGCAAGGTGTCTCTGCGAACAGCACAGGTTTGGAAGTAGAGGATCTTTAAGGTCCCATCCAACCCAAACCATTCTATGATTCTATGAATTTATGATCTCTCAGTTACTGAGGTTAAGATGAAAAGCAGATATGTGAAACCGAGCCATAACTCTACTGAGCTATTTATTAGGGGGAAGAATAATAGAATAATCTTCATTAGTAGCTGCCAGTTTCTAGAGAAGTTATAAAAATGTGAAATAAATTATATGAATTATATTAATTTTATTAAAATAGTTCAGCTTACTATATTTTACAATCTGTTATGTAATTGCAGATACATCAATCTAATCACTTCCTCATCATGAACTTTAATTCTTAAAATGCAGCTGCCACAAAAATATGTACTAATACACACACAAAGCAAGCCATGCACCATTGAATTGATTTGTTACAACAACGACCTTCAAGCCTGAAGCCTAAAACAACAATCCAACATCAAAATGTATGGCAAAATAAAGAGCCAGCTGGTATCAGTCATTCTATCTGAATTTAGCTATGAATATATCTGTGAGAAACAGACCTTGTTTTGAGAATTCATCTGTACTTCTTGTGTATAAATAGTATTGGTGTTGGCTGATAAAACAAATGCTAATTAAAACAGCTGAATTTAAAAAAAAAAAAAAGACAAAAATCCCAAAACAAATAAACCCTGAAGATAAGGGGAATCTATTCTGCTTAACCCAAATGGATACTTTTGTTAGGAAATTTCATGCACTTCAAGAGAGGGTTCTTTAAAATAAAAAGCAGAGAATGAGATCTATTTTACTGGGGCAACTGCTTCATTTGGCACCTAACAAAGTGTCTCAGGTAAGAAAGCTAAAACTCAAACACAATTTTTAAAGCTGCAGAGCCATATTCCAATGCATACTGGTTGTGCTGCATTTCTTATGCTTCGTTGAGCACAGCTCCTTTTCAATTTCATTGATAATTCCAGTTAGACTCTTCCTTTCTTAAGCTGTTGAAAACCAAGTTCAATTCAATTTTTCTCTCAGAGTTTTCCCTTCAAACTTCCTGGCTCTAAGCTGAAATTACAAAGAAATAATTTAAAAATATATCTCAGTCTGAAACATCAGTGACAGACTATCTGATTTACCAACTTTTAAAGTATATAATTAAAACTAGACCATCAAGGGCTGTGTTCCTCACAAAAGCTCCTTGAGAGAATGTTTAAACTCATTTCCAGCACAGAATCTAACCTATTACATGAGCAGTATATTATCTCCTTTGAAGGTCCGTATTAAATCAAACATGCTTACTTCTCTCTTTTCCTTCATCTTGCTTCTGTCCAGCATTAAGTATTTCTTTTTCTATTTACACAGCAAAGGATGCACATCCATTTGGTGATTCAGTTTACTGCTCTACATGGTCAGGATACAATTCATCTGATTAAATGTAGGCATCTACACTTCAGCCAATCACTTCAAGTTCTTTTTCTGGTCAAGAAATATAAGAGGTATGGTTAGCACATGATTGCAGTCCAAACGCCTATTTCTGTTCTTTGTAATGAGAATTTAGGGTGACAAGCTCAAAGGCAGACAACTTCTCTGTAGATCAGTGTATTTACTGAAATGGACTTCACACACAAAATCCCTTGAGAGGAAAGAAAGGTTTACTCTGTCTCTCAATATCATAAAAAATTCAAAAGAGTCCTCATCCTGGTAGTGTGAGTTAACCCAGATCAGCAGCTCAGCCCCACAGAGCCACCTGGCCATCTTTATTATTCTAAACTCTTCTAGTCACTCAACTATTAGACACCCTAATCAGGATGATTTCTTTATGTCTTAGTCCATAATAAACAAATAGATTGACACTTTAAAAAGTCAGCAGATGTACTAATCTGTAACATTCCTGAAAAAGAAACAATTTTTTATTCTCTCCTTTGTAGCTCTTCTTTTTCTCCTTGCAATTTTTTCTTTTTTTAGAAAGGATAAAGAGGAAGAAAAATGCATCAAAAACATGTAGAGAAAAAAAGAGCTGAAAAAACACTTCTAGAAAATACCGAAATGAAGTACAGGTGTTTTTGCATGAAGCACTCTCATATTTTGTCCAGTTCAGTTTTAAAGTCATCTTTTCTTACTTTCCCTTAACTTCACTTAAAGCCAGCTCTCTGGATAAGTGTTTAATGATTGATGTAACAAACATGGCAGTTAAATGCCTCCCTGATATCCGATCCCATCAGATCTTGGAAGTTAAGCAGGGTCAGGCCCGGATTAGTACTTGGATGGGAGACCTCCTGGGAAATGCTGGATGCTGTAGGTTCTAGTCCTGAGGACTTCACTGTCACCGTTCAAGCTCGCTCGGCCGTGGCAGATGAGCCTCAGGACTTAAATAGCGGGGCCAGTTCCTGCGCCCGCTGTGCCTCACCTAAAATCCACTGCACAGGCTGGAAGGGCACACCCACGTGGGGACAGCCCTTCCCAAATCTTCGTTCACGAAGCGGAGCCACACACACAACTAACAAATTAAGGAGGCAGGAGGGTGTGAAGTAAGATGAAGACATTGCATGTTACACCTGTTTTTATTAAGAGCTACGCTAAAAAACATAAACTCTTATGTGAATATTGTTCTGGTTTCTGTTTTAAATCTCACTTTGTGGCTAAAAGTTCATGTCTTTTTACTGAGTACCCTGCATTCTGAATTAGATGAGGATTAATAAATTCTACAAGCTACCTGTGAATAAATCCATAATAATAACGAATTATTATACCTGTAAGCTGTATGATAATTCACATGTCTGTAACTCAAAGAATTTTAAATTTATATCAATTTTAAAGTTATATATCATGATGAATTACAGCTCAGTATGTAATCTTTCCCCTCAAAAAAATTCTGGAAAGCAGAATCTTTTTTTCAATCTATTGAAAAATATTTACTTAATACATTGACAGGTGATATTTATAAGTCTCAGGCACCAAACAAGGACTGTGTACTGTGATCTTCTGTACCTGTATGTGGAAAAACCTATGTATCAACTAATCTGTGTTATCTAGCTATCATTCAGTCAACGGCTAAAAGGGTTGCTTGTGGATTCTCAAACACAATTTGCTTGGAGTCAAGCATAGACTTTTCATTCCTTCACCTGAAAATACATTACACAATCACAGAAATCATTCCCACATACTTAATATTATTTTAAAATTTCAGGTAGTCCACTTTAGTGCAGCACCTATGTCAGACCATTTATTGCCTTACTGTGATTACTACGTCTCTTCTACTCTTGAAATTTGTGGTCAAGTGTTTTCATCCTCTGAAGGTTATAAAGAAGTTCAGAAGTAAAGGTGAATCCCCCACACCAGAATTAAAAAAGTACTTTGGCATTATATGTTCAAAAATCCATGGCACATGTGCATACTGTTCAGTTTTTTTAAGTTTTTTACTTAAATAATTCAGTTGCTGTCTTTTTGAGTCTACATATTGAGTCATTAGCATAAAGTTAAGGATGTGCATCATGTATCAGCATACATTAAATAAGATTTGTTGTTAATGTAGAAGGCAGAAGATTTTACATTTAGAATATCGGTATGAGATGACTTTATTAAATTCCATCAGTAATAAGAAATCAGTGCTATCCAAAATTACTTTTATCTAAAAACACAAAACAAAACTACCCAACATGTTTTTCAGTAATGAAAACTTGTATTTCCACATGCTATTCTTACTTTTATAAGACTTACACATTATGGAGCTCCAATTTAAACTCATTATTTTCTAAAACTACTTATGGAAGGATACGATTTCACTAATTGTCCACCTGCATAAATATAAGACCGTGTGCAATCATGGTAAAACATAAACAATTGCACAAATAAAAGTGTTCAATTATGTGTGCATTTATGACAACAGGTTTTTCAAATAATCTTTTGTTTGGTTGTTTTGGTTTTGTTTTTTTTTTTTAATAATAAAGTTCAATATCTGATTGGACCTGCTTTCCATAAACCCTTATAGACTGAGTCTGACCACCTGGCTGTCCTGTACCTGCTATGTGATGGCACTCAAGATGACAAGGTGACCTGCTTAGTTGGTGAGGGAAAGATGGTGGATGTTGTCTTCCTAGATTTTAGTAAAGCTTTGACACAGTTTCCCACAACATTCTGCTGGAGAAACTGATTGTTACGTCTTGAATGGGTGCACTATGTACTGGGTGAAAAACTGACCGGATGGATGATACAAAGACTAGTCTGTCCGTGATAAAGGAGGTCATAATTATGCCATAGAATCACAGAACCAGAAAGCCACAGAATCATAGGATGGTTTAGGTTGGAAAGGACCTTAAAGAACTTCTATATGTAAGCAGCATAACATGTATAAGTGCTCTACTGATGGCTTTACTTGTATTTGCCTGTTCATGTTGGTGATGTGGACTGACAGACTGCACACTATTGTACTTTACAGTGAACAGTGCATCTCTTTTCTGTCTATTACAACTTACAGATTAATTCTTTGTAATCATATTGACGAAACCAAATTCTACACTCTTGAATAAAAAGAGGAAAAAACTTGTCTTGCCAGAAAGACATTTTTATTAGAGTTAGGATGAGTACAAATTGTTCTTTATGTAAATTGAAGACTATTACTATTTTCGAATGAAACTACTATGAACTATTAAATTCTTTCATCCTCCAATGTAAATAAATGGAAAGACCCACAAGGTCTTGGAGGTGTGTGTTGACTATTTTAAACAGTACAATTACTGATGTTTCATTGCATGTGTATTGTCCCACTGATGACAGGATGAAATAACAAAAAACTTGAACTTTCCTTTATTATTATTATCAATGTTAAAATTACTAAAATTATAAAATAATCTATGGAGAATATTACAGAACCGAAAATAGGAAAACTATTTAATTCTACTCAGCAGCACAAATATTGTGTTGCTTTTTCCCCCCATAAACTTGTTTATTTTGATGTTTATTTTCTATCTTTATAATGGCTTTCTATATTACTTCAGTGCTCTGTACAGATTAATAGAGGAATATGCTAATCAGAATTCAAATTCTTCTTATAATTGAGATGTTTATTATTGTAAGAAACCTATTGTGCTACTGAAGAGAAATTAACTTTAGAGAAATGCAAATACTTGAACAATTTTTTTAAAATTTAAATTACACTTAGTAAGCAACTTTTCAGTCTCAGTGAAAGAGTTTTGCTATTAGTTTCTAATACTAACATGACTTTAATCTTTGTACCGCACTGACATATGTATTATGATAGGTAGGATGCCTAAGTAGTGAATGACATGGCCAGAGACTCCTTTTGGCATATCTACTTATTATGTTTACCTCAAGGATTCAAAAAAAAAAAAAAAAGGCACAAGAAAACAACTACGGAGTTCTATGTTAACCCATAATTGCACTACAATAAAACTGGGTTTGGGTTGTTTTGTGTTATAAACTTGAAACAAGAGAATGAATGTGGCTTAAGTGTTGCAAAATATATTTTGAAAAAACTGAAATCTCATAAGAGTGTGATTTATTTTTGCTTGAGCTGTGATTTAAAGCACACCATTCAGCCAAGTTAAAGAACATGAAGAATGGCGCAATTTGGGTATAAATAAATCAGATAGCACTCAGTACTTCTATGCTGTAAATTTAAATAATTTTTCCTCTGCCAAATTTTAATATACATTTATTTCTGTGACAGATGAGCCTAAATGATGCATTCTGGATGTGGATTTGGACACAATCTGCCCTAAATTTTTAGACAGATCTATGTGTGTGAGAATGCGGTGATTTTTCAGGGTAATTCTGAGCTTCCCACTTTTACATCATCTCTTTGTTTATTCCTTTGTTACTGTACAACTCTACTTACCAAATTATGCTATTAACATTTTGTAGTGTCCATTGTGCCTTTGAGAGTATTTTTGGTTGTTTTCTTTCCTTCTTACTCCAGTCTGTGATCATTTCTGGGGTCTTGATGAAGAAGGTGACCCCAAAGGGAGTGACACCATGCTGCTGCAGGGCAATGGTGACATAGCAGGAGCGGAGGCGCTGCCCCCCATGAACGGCTACACGTGCAGCGACTGCAGCATTCTGTCCGAGCGCAAGGAGGTCCTCACAGAGTACTCGGCGGCTCACTTGGCACCCTCCACAGTTTACACTCGGGACAGGAGCCAGAAACATGCGTCTAGTAAGTGACTGTGCCTTGTGTTCCATCTGCTGTACAGTTCAGTTGGTTTGGTTTCCATGTAGTGTTATTCAATCACTGCCGTCCCGTAGTGTAATGGTGAGCACTCCGGACTTTGGATCACAAGGTCGTGAGTTCGAGTCTCAGTGGAGACCATACCGGGCAGTTAAATGCCTCCCTGTCATCCGATCCGTCAGATCCCAGATGCTCAGCAGGGTCAGCCCCAGTTAGTATCTGGTGCTGTAGACAGTCCTGAAGACTTCACTGTCACTGTTCAAGCTCACTTGGCCGTGGCAAATGGACCTTGGGACTTAAACGGTGGGGCCAGTTCTGCGCACGCAGAGCCTCACCTAAAAAATCCACTGCGCAGGCTCGAAGGGCACACCCATGTGGAGAGAGCCCTTCCCAAATCTTCGTTTGCGAAGTTTGGTCATACATACACACATACTCCAGTCTGTGAACTATAGGAGGTTTAAATGCTATGCCTTATCAAGACATTCCTTCATAATGAGTGTTTCCTATTTTGTCTGAACTTGCACGAGGTGGTTTTACTCTTGTAATATACTTCTTGTCTAATAAGATTAAGAAGTATTAAGGAAAACTCCTTGAATTCTACTGCTTCTGATATCTTCTGACTCTTCTCTCCTACCTATCAGATTTTATTCTTTCAACAATGTAATTTTCTTGTCATCTCAATGGTGTATTGCCTGTAGTAAGTAAATTTGATGTTGTAGTATTCTAGTTTGCTTGTCCACCTATTGATATTTTCTCTGTATTACTGTCAGGGTGAAGTCCTTCCTTTGCAGAATTTTTTTTTGTCATGATTGATAAAACTCAAATAATAAGTCAGTGATTCTCAGGTAATTCAAACTGTTGATAATGAAAAATCCATAAGAAACTTTTCCAGACGAAGAAGTCAACATATATCTGAAAAATACGGCTGAACTTAATAGTTGTAAAGAATTATTTCAAGACACACCAGAAACATAAAGACTCTTGAAAGAGTGGTAATTATGTACTCTTTTTGATTAGTATTTTTTCAGTATTGCAAAACCAAAGGAAATTTATGTATCTACAACTTAGAGGTGTTTAGAAATAATATTAAAATCAAGTAACTGCTTCCTCTTAGACCTAGACAGTAACGTTTTCAGAGTGTTAAAGTGGATCTTCATGTCTACAGTGTGAACTGGGTGAACTTTGGATAAACAAATTCAGCCCTGAGACCTTGAAAAATCCTTCCCCTTTGTTGTGTAAACCAAAATATTTACTAATAATTGCCTTATATATTTGCTTTCTATCTATTTTACAGCATCTTGGTCTTGACAACATATGTCTCATGTGGCAAGGTTTTGGCAGTGTGGGCTTTGCAGGGGTGGCTTCTATGAGAAGACACCAGAAGCTGTCCCTGTGTTGAACAGGGCCAGTTCCAGATGGCTCCAAAATTAACCTGCCACTGGCCAAATCTGAGTCCACTAGCAACATGGTAACATATTCAAGAAAGGCTGAAAAAGACTGCACAGCAGCTGTGAGAGAGGAGTGAGAAAATGTGTGAGAAACAACCCTGCAGATACCAGGGTCAAAGAACAAAGTGATCCAGCTGCCAAGGCAAAGGTTCCCCTGCAGCCCACGGTGCAGCCCATGGTGAGGCAGGCTGTTCCCCACACTTGGGCAAGTGGATACACCTTGAAGGAAGCTGCTGAAGGACTACATCATGTGCAAAGGATCTATACTGGAGTAGTCAGTCTAGCTTTGATTTTTTTCTTATTTCTTGTAAAGTTGAAATAAGTTTATTCTCATATTCTCGCACTATTTTTGTAAAAATAGTTTGGGGCATGGACATTAGTATTATGGTACATCAAATGGTACCACAGCAGTCTCTGAAGCCTGAAAAAAAGCATGCAATGTGGTGTTGAAACTCTCTGGCAAGCAAAAAATTTAAGCTGTGCTCAGAATGCATTGAAAAACCAAGTAGGCTTTCTGACTGACTGCTAAGAGAAAGTTACCTCCAAAGGAATGTCCAAGTACATGAAGTTCAAGGAGAAAATTTACCCAGAGGTGTATTTTTAGTTATTTTTATTCAGTGAGCTATCTTAGCATCTCTACGAGGTATATTGAGAGTGTATTCATCTTACACACTAATAGTATGTAAGACAAATATGTATGTGAAGTATATGAAATGTAAATGACTTTGGAACTCTAGAATCGGGTAATTGTTTGCTTAAAACTAGATCTACTCTTCTGTTATAAATGCACCTATAATTACTATGTTGAGGACTATTAGTCTTGTACAGTTGCTCAAAAAATATCCAAATGTCATTGTCATTACCCACCATTTCCTTCAAACTCTTCATTTGTTGTAGAAAAATCCAGACTATTTAATAAAAAACAGTTTGAGAATCTGTTATTACAAGATGATAAGTGGGAGAGATGCTTCCCGCTCTGCACTTTCAAGCCACTCAGCTGAACAAAACAGATAGTGTTTGTTTCAGAGTAAATAGGTGCACCAAAATTGCCTGAGACTTTAATTTGGTCTTAGATGAAGCACTCAATATAAACTCTAAATCTTCCAAAGACACTTAAAAATGACAAGTTTTATTAAAGTTTGTTGGGAAACAATGTTATAACTGATGTTTGTTCTCATTTTATGTATCTTAGTTCATCATGTAGATAGAGATTATGCATTTTACTTTTGGCTCATCAGCTTTGTTCACACACATAGTTCTAGTTCAAACAGTATAAGATAGAAGTGAAATATTAAATAGAAAGAAGACTTTTATAAACTATATTTTGATTTCTAGCTTGCAATTTGAAAGAGAAAATAAATTGGCATAAATCTATAAGAATAACTGTACATATTTTAAAAGCAGAACATTATACAACCATGAAAAAAGAAGTTATTAAAATGTGAGTAGATTAATGTATATTCTGTTTATCCTTCTGTTATATTTTAAAACATGAGCTGTCCTGGGTTGAGCTGGCAAAATGCCAACTGTCCAGGACAGAGTGAAAAGGGTTCCTCCTCCCCCCAACCAGCTAAGGGGAAAAGGAGAGGGAGAGAGGAAAAAAAAACTTCCAAAGCCAGGTCTATGCTGAAAATAACTACATGTATTTATACAGAAAAGAGAAAATTAAGAGGAAACTACAATGTAACACACACTTACACAAGTCATGTATAACAAGAAATAACTTCCCACTTCCCAGTAAACACAAATTCTACCATTTTAACTACAAATCATTCTAGAGAAGTTGATACTTCAGAGACAGACTTAAGCAGAGAGAAAAGCTAGGAACAAATATTTTACTTCCCTCAGATAACATGATGTTAAGCCGGTGCTCTGGGCTTGGGCCTCCCCATCCCTCCTGGGACAGCAGAGTGTCTTGCTGGCAGCACAGCTGTGAAGCAACTGAACAAGCCACACCCACACACCAGCTCTTACCCCTTTTGAGATGATGCAATATGGTATGGAATACAATATTATTGGCTAGAAGAAGTCAGCTGTTAGCTAGCTCAACCCAGCTCAAGTCAGCTGACAATTCCCAGGCCTAGCTGAACTTTAAAACCTAAATTTAGGCCCACCTGGCTAAACCCATAACATGAGCAAATGTTTAATTGTGGTTAGAAAAATCTCCTATGCAATATGTAAACTAAATTAATGAGGAAATAGATTGAGTCAGACAACAAAACAAGAACATTTAGAAAAACTGACATAGCCTTGAATCTCTCTTTTCCCCTTGCTAAATTTGTTCTTAATATGAAGAAACACTTTTTAATTCTGAGGGTGAGAAAGCTCTGGAACAGGCTGCCCAGACAGGTTGCGGCATCTCCTTCTCTGGAGATATTGAAAACCCACCTTGATGAGATCCTGCACAATCTGCTCCAAGTAATTGTGATTTAATAGGAAGGTCAGACTAGGTGATTGCAAGATGTTCCTTCTCACGCCAACCATTCTGTGATTCATATTAGATCTAAATCTTAGAATCTTCACACAAATAAAGTATAAAATGAATCCACAAACATTTTGCCCAATACCATCCGAGAATAATTTTTTTGACCTTTGGGCCAAAGGAATACAGAAAAGGCATGAACAAAGAAAGAGGATCTTAAAATAATGTGATCTTAGAAAATGTTCACTAATAGATAACTCAGCTCTTCTGGAACTGGTAGAGAAATGCAAGTACAAAATATAAAAGGTGTTCTTCTTCACATTATTTCAAAAACTATGCTACACTTCAAAATCTCTAATGATATCTTCTAAGAAGTTCTTCACTACTGCAATGTGTGGAAAATATTTAATATCTTCTTTTGTCTCTTCACATGCTCTTATAAAACCTGAGGGGAAAAGCAGAGAAATTTTTGGGGAATTGCAGTTTGAAAGAACAGATTGTTACAAGGAAAAATGTTGAGAAATTGTTATTTGTAAAAAAAATCTTTAAAATATGGTCTAAATCGTACAGACGAATGACAGAGTTTATGAAGATGTTTCCACATTCCTAAATTGCCCAAACCTCAGAGTTACCACAGAGACTTTAAACCACAGTTACTCTTCCATTTCTTTTGGCTTAGAGAAAGAGGAGATTGTCTTCTATTGAACTTAATCTGCAATAATCTTAGCATTAAGGCCTTTCTGATCTGTCTGTGTTACATTCAAAAAGAAAGTAGTGGTTAGTCTGTCCACTCTGCATGTCTGGATGGATATTACACCAAAGTCCAGGTAAAATTCTCTTAACAAAAGATTCCTACTGTCTTTGGTGTTCTTGCATCCATGTCCAGTCTTTGGATTGAACAAGAATTCTCTTTGTTGTCAATATATTTATTATCATAATAAGGAACATTATACAGATAAAACTGATCAAAAGGACATTGGAATTCTCACAATAACATTCTTTCTTTATTGTAGAACCCATGTATTTAATACTTTTGTCAGCATAAAAGTGAAAAAATAATAGGAGCACACTCACTGGAATAAGAAAGAGGTGCCACATCTACTATTTTACAGAATTATTCAGTGCAAATATTAAGTGCTCAGCTGCTGCTGGCCCTATACAAAAGCAGAAAATCAAAGATGAAATAGATAAATACAGATAAGCTTAAACATAAAAATAATATGTACTATATTCTAATATTTGTTGATGGAGCTCCAGTTAATATTCTCATTTCAACTTGCCTGAGTTGGGACCTCATAGTTCCAATGTCTATCCAATTTCCTAACTCAATTTATGACAAAATATCCAATATAAGAATAATAATCCTCTCTTCCTCTTTTTATTTGGATCACACAATCCAGTTACCCTTAGGTTGCACTGTGTCTCACACACTTGGAAACCTCCTTCTGATACTTGTTCCTTCTCTCCTTTTGCAAAATAGTAACTGTAAAATAGAACTGATATAACACCACTGATGTTTTTCAACATTTCAACAATGTTGAAAGGCACAATCTAAAAAAACCCAATCTTTTAGTCAGGGAAAGAAATTTCATAAAGTAGAAGTGTGATGTTTGCCATACCTCAAATCCCTGTTTCATTATTGCTTATCTTTCAAACTTTTGTTAATGTAAACACAGCTTATTCATGGAAATATGGACTTTTTATTACAAGTAAATAGCTATTTTCTCTACCTGATTCTAAAATAAGATTTTTCTGTAAAATGAACTATACAGGTAATTATGCAGTAGCTTTAAGAAAAATTAAATTCTTTGATTTACCAAAGTACATCTGTTTATCACTAGCGTGTCCCTCTGCATCATTCTCAAAGTTGTCTAATCATCTTCCTCTCCTTCCAATGTCTACAGGAACCCCTTGCCTGGAGATATATGAAGATGAAAAATAAAGTCAGGTATATCTTTCCCTATGAATTATTCAAAACAAAAATGCTTGCAAGCTGTCAATATCCACAAACTTCAGGTAATTGGAATGAGATTTTGATTGACCTCTTGGACTGAGATTAAGGGAAACAAAATACTTTGTAATTCAATTATGCAGGGCTGAAAATCTTATTGTAGACCTTTGGCATGTAGTTAATTGGAACATGTTAGGTGAATATTTTGTTTCCTTTACATTCAGGATTCGATCTTGACATTTCACAGAATATGAAAGTTTCTAACTGCTATATCTTACTCTTCACTCTGCAAATTTACCTATACCATATAGACAAATAAATATGTATTGATATTTACCTTTTTATTGCTATGGAAGAGTACATGAACGCTGATAGAAACATATTGAGGGGCAAGCAGAATACAAGTCCATTTAACTTGGAAGACCAGACATCTCCAGGCATTGGTTTTATCATGAGATTATGGGACAAAAGTAAAAGTGGATTCTAGATAAGAACAAGTTTTGGAAATCATTTGAAAAGGAATAATTTAACTCAGAAATGTTTTAAGAAAAACACAGTTTTAAAGTCTTTTTTTTTCAAGATAATGAATATAACCCTGAGGAAATTTGTCAAATATGTAAAGCTCATTGCAGAAGAAAACATTAACTTATATCAAAGAAGCTACAATGATATATTTAAACACCCCTCTCAGTAGCCCTCATTATTAGCACACCTTCTGATAGAAAAATGTCAAAGGAACAATGAATTTGTAAGTCATTAGATGCCTAATACTCCTATTATAACTGTAGATATATTTTCATGGAGTTTGGTCTGATTTGTTTAGTGGTTTTTTGGTTGGGTTTTAATTTTTTTCCATTGTAGGGGAATGGTAAAACGATCCTTACTGACTGTAAAATAAAATGGTCAATCCTGGAAATTGACATGTGTCTCAGTTTACAAAACTGTTAGTATTAAGAAATAACTTTTGTCATGAGGAACAATCCTGCTTGTAATGCTCAACACAGTAGATATTAACTCACTATTGGTATCAAGATCACAAGAGGAGAGACCAGGGCAAAAATTAGGATCACAGTGCTTGACTTCAGAAGAGCATGAACTGGCCTTTTCAGCATCTTCATTTGTTTGGAAGAGTCCCATGGGATAAAACTCTCGAGGGAAGAGGGACCAAAGAAAGCTTACTGATATTCAAGGATCTCCTTCTCCGAGTTCAAGAGCCATCCACGTCAATGAACAGGAAGTCAACCAAAAATGCCAGGAGTCCCACTTTGAAGAACAAGGACCTCCTGACAAAAGTCCAACACCAAAAGGAAGCATGGGGAGAGTGGAAGCAGGGACAGGCAATCCAGAGGGAATATAGAGGCATCATCTGGGCATGCATGGTTAAGAAATCCAAGACCCACACCTAGAGCTGAATTTTGGAAAGGATGTCAAAAGCAACAAGACAGGCTTCTGCAAGTATGTGAGCGATGTGAGTGACTGAAGGGAGACGAGGGTCTGTAGGGCTGAATGGGGCAGGGCACCTGACTATAAGGGACATGGACCTGAGGTACTGAATGCCCTGTCTACCTCATTCTTAACCAGCAAGACTACCTTTCAGGAATAGGAATACCAGGCCACAAAGTCTGAGGAATCAGGTCAGGGAACACTAAAGTAAACTAGACATATGCATGTCTGTGGGCACTGATGCATCCATATCTGCTGACGAAGCTGGCTGATACCACTGTGAGACCACTCTTGATTGTGAGTGATTTCAGTGACTGGAAGAGGTGCCTGAATACTGGAAGAATGTAAGTTTCCAGTCTTCAAAAAGGGAAAGAAGAAGGACCCAGGGACTGCTCAGCCTCCCTTGATTCCTAGAACAGTGCTGGAACACCTAATTCTGGAAGCCATTTCCAGTCATATGAACAATAAGAAATTCATCATTAGCAGTCAGCATGTATTCTCAAGAAGTCACCATGCTTCACCAAGTTGATAAACTTCCATAGTTAAATGACTGCCTAGTACATAAGAATATTGTCTAACTTGATTTCAGTAAGGTCTTCAACACTGAATCCCGTAAGATATTTACAGAGAAATTGATGAATTATGGGTTGGATGTGCAGACAGGGAGGTGGATTGAAAACAGGCTGGATGCACAGGCCCTGAGGCTGGTGACTGTGACCACTGGCATGAAGTCTAGGTAGAAGCCAGCAACTCTCAGTGTACCCCAGAAATCAAAACTGTATCTTGTTCAACATCTTAATTCATGAGCTGGATGATAGGACAGAGTGTACCCTTAGCAAGTTTGCAAATGGCACAATACTGGGAGGAGTGGCCGATATGGCAGAGTCACACTGCCATCCAAAGGAACCCCCACAGGCTGGAAAAATGATCTGACAGGGACCTCATGAAATTCAATAAAAGGCAGAGCAAAGTCCTGCAGCTGAGGAGGAATAATCTAATGCACTAGTTTGTGCTGAAAGCCACCCTGGTGGAAAGTGGTTTGGCAGAAGGGGACCTGGGAGCCTGGGTGGACAGCAAGGTGAACATAAGCCAGCTGTATGCCTTGTGACAAAAGGGGTTAGTGGTATGCTAGGCTGTATTAGGCTGGATTACCAGAAGTTTGATCCTTCATATTGACTCAGCCCTGTTGAGACCACACCTGGAGTAGTGTGTCCGGTTCAAATTCCCCTCTACAAAACAGATAAAAACATACTGGAGAGCGCTCAAACTCTATGATAACAAGACTGGAAGACCTCTCATAAGGCAAGGCTGAGAGAGCCAGGACTATTAGGCCACCAAGACACATCTCAGGGGGATCTTATACATGTGTGTAAGTACCTGCTGCAGGGAGAGTAAAGGCAGAGCTAGGTTCTGTTCAGTGGTGCCTAGTGACAGAGCAATAGGCAATGGGCACAAAGAGGTTCCAGCTGAACATTTGAAAACACTAATCTATTTTGAGGGTGACTGGAACAGGTTGCCCAGAGATGATGCGTAGTCTTACTCCTTAGAGGTATTCAAAAGCCATCTGGGCATAGTCCTGAAAAACCAGCTCTAGTGGCCCTGATTGAGTAGAGGGAGTTGACAAGATGATACCCGGAAGTCCTTTTCAATCTGAACTATTCTGTGATTCAGCAATCTGACCTACTTGTCTTCTTCCCTACTTCATAAACGCTAAGGTTTCATTAACTGTATCACTGCTGAAAAACAGCATTTATTGCACTTACTCAGGGTATTCCAAACATTCCTTATTGAAGGTAATAAGAAAAGTAGGAACAATTTGGAAAAAAGTTTATTCTCAACTAGAACTCACCTACAGAGTTACACATATGTAGCTTCTTTTAGCTACTTCAAAGTATTCAATTTCTTCAAATAATAGCATTGAATCCCATCTGGTCTGTATGAGTACAAGGTCATTGACTTCAAACAAATTTTTCTAGTTTACAACCACAAAAGATTTTCCTGTCAAACTAAGAACATCCATCTTGCTAATGTGTATGGTAGAGATACTATTGAAAGAACAAGAGTTCATAGAGTTGTGCTATAGAGATGCAGTAGAGAGGTAAGATTGCTTTAGTAAGCTCTCAGTTAATATTAAAATGTCAGCAATTATTGATTTTGAAAAGGTGTTTCTATTCCAGATATTACCAATTTCATACCTTGGGGCTATAGTTCTGCAAAAGTCATCCAAATATCATATCCACAACAGTTTGTATAGAAGGCGTAGAGCAGAATCACCTCTGAACACTAAAATGTCATTGGTGAATATTTTCTGAATAGATTCAGTATTGCTTGCCTTAGCAAAATGGAATAGTCAAGTAGAACATTTTAGACTGTAAGATTTGATACAATTGAGATGAAGGAACGTTTTTCGTCACTGAATTTTCTGCCTCAGATATTTACAGATTGTTCAGCATAGATAAATGAAATCTCTTAGATGGTGCAAAATAAGAAAGTAGACTGCAGGAGTGTAATGGTTTGACCCATGGCTTCCTCAGTAACCATTGTATCTAAGGAAGTTACAAGTATTCCACACGTGTCTTCCACTTAGCGGGGGGGGGAGGGGGGGGGGGGGGGGGGGGATTTGTTGGTTTTGTAGTGGCTTCCCTTCCTTGGCTGAGGAGCTGGAGGGAGGTGGTTGAAGTCTGGTCCCTCCGGTCCCTGGTGGTTCTCCTGTCCTGGGTGAGATTGTTTCATTCTTGTTCCCCTTCCTTGAGGTTTTTAATTGTGTTTGTTTTGATTCATTTGGTTTCTTTGGGTTGGGTTGGTGTCTTCCCTATTTTCTGGCTAATCAATCCCTTTTTCTCCCTTCCCCTCTCCCCTGGGGGGTGGGATCCTATGTATTGTGTATACAGTGTGGTTTGTAAATGTTAGTAAATATAATTTATTCTTTTTATTCAGTTCAGTTTCTTTAGAGTGCGTTTCTTTACAGGTTTTTTTTTCCTTTCCTCTGCTGGGAAGGTTCTGGGAGGGGAAAGGGGGGGGCCAGTCCAGGGTTGGCAACAGCTGGGCCAAACCTGCAACAAGGAGAGAAATATTCTTCATTTTGAAGATATACAGTCCCTCAGAATGGACTAAACAGTTTGTGCAATAGACAAGATGCTGCAGAATAGAGGAATTCCTACACTGTAAAAACTAATATCTGAACAGTGCAATAGCCAACTAATTATGGGCAAGTCTCAGAGATTTTCTTTGGCTTTCAACACAGTTTTTAGGCGTATACAGGAATGCACATTCCAGAAAGTTGACAATTAATTTCCTATTCCATTGGCCTCTGAACCCATACAGTGCCTAAGCTTGCATAACATTTAATTTTGCATAAAGTCTAAATATTGGTGCTGATTTTTTCATAGAATCCTTGTAGTTATTTAGATTTCTGTCATGACCAAAAAAGCTTCAGGGACAGTGGCTAACTCCTGACCAAGTTGCTTCTTCGAGCATCCAGAGTCCTGATCTTGGAACTCTACTGGGAGCAATGTCTAATACAAACACATGACAACCACAATAAATGAAACAAAGTTAGAGTCACAACCTCCTTTTGCACAACAACTAAGTTTTTCAGACCTGGACTTAATTTTCTCTTCAGGTCAAAGACTAAAATTTAGTTGAAATATTAAACAATTCATTTAACTGTCTTCAATGTAGAATGGTCTCACTAAGATAAACATGAAAACTTGTTACTTTTTATGACTTTCAATACAAGGCAGATCTTGGCTGTAAATGTTCCCAAAGAAGGCTCCAGCTGTTAATACTTTTCTAGCTAGAAAGCTTCACAGGAGTCCTGGCAGTCTGGAATCCTTCAGACCCCCTAGATCATCTACTGCTTATATATCCCACAGCTACAGATCACAGAAGTATGTGGAGATGTTACACATAAGAAGAAACAGAGGGCACATCATTAAGTTGCTTGATTTCTGTCTATACCATGAAATCAACATGCTAACATAACCAGCAATGCTAGATTTTGCTGTCACCTGCTTTGACTCTGCTAATAATGTCCCTGTAGCTGCTTCAGACTATGATTCATGATGAAACATCTTTCCTCAACACTGTTAAGGAACCATTTAAACCACTGTCAGCGGTAGATTTAAGTCCTGTCATAACTGTAGACAGGCTTCAGAACAAAAATAAGAGTTTCTTTCATTGAAGGTTTTAAGACAAGTTTAGGATCAGACTTTTTTAAATATCTTGCTTTGAAAACACTGAGAAGCTGATTAAACATTTTTTTAAAGTTCATCCAGCTGGGTTTTTTGTCTTAATCTGGTCCTAAAGTACATTTTTGAGCATTTAACTATTTTTTAAAATAAAATTTGGGGTTTTTTCCTTATCCTCTACATTATAAGGGGTTTTTTTAATGCTTAGAGGATATCTTATACTACCTAATCATATTGCAACATGACATAGAAAATGTTCAGCACATAGAAATTAATTTCTCCTGTCGGGTTAAAAGAATACTTAAAAAAAAAAAAAAGAAAGAAAAAAGAGCACTCTTACATCTCAAATTTATTGTGATATTTCTCTGAGTATTTTGTCTTATATTTTTGGTATTTGCTTCCCTGGCATCTAAATTTTTCACATCTCTGGCAAGTTTATTTGATTTTTTCTGCCGAAGATTATACTGTATTTTTATAGTAATCCCTAAGTCCTTAATTCTGGTCTTTTTTTGGATGGTATACTACATTTTTCAGGCATCCTTTTTTCAAATTTTTGGTTCTTTATTGCCTCAGTTTTTCTACACTAAATCAAATAAACAGGTTATTTGTTCATGCTGTTAGTCTATATTCATCTTTCTGACTCTGGTTGCCCTTGTTTATGGTGACCTTACCTACCCTACAAAGACAATAGTTTTCTTTAAATTTACTTCTTTTATAACTTAATATTTTCTTGAGGCACAAACAGCTTCAATTATAACCTTGAACTTAATTTGATTTTATCTACAATACAGACGACTTCTTTTATGCTTTCAGAGCATGTGTTGTTCATTTAAGACACATCAGAGCATATTACATTCTTAATGGTTTATTAGATGTATTTTTCATGGTAGAGACAAATATAGTCTTGGAAGCTTCCTCTATTTGCATAAATAGAACTTTTGCTAATAAGAGGTTAAAAAAATATTTTTTCATAGCATTTTTCTCTCCTATTCCATTCATACCCTAGGGATGACACTTGTTCGTTATTTTTCCCTAATGAAGAGTACATAAGGCGAACTACCACCAGATCTCTGCAACACAGTCATCACCCTGTACAAGCAGAAAGGATTCAAATCAGACTTCAAATTACTGAGGTATTACTTTGCTCTCCATTGCTGGCAAAATCCTTTCAAGAATACTTCTGAACAGATTGCTACCCGTTATCACAGAACTTCCACCTCAAAGCCAGTGTGGTTGCAGAGCCAGTAGGAGTACCACAGACATGGTATTTGTTCTCACACAAGTGCAAGAGAAGTGTAGGGAACAGAGCAAAGGACTCTATGTAACTTCTATTGACCTCACCAAAGCTTTTGACACTGTGAGCAGAAAAGGAAAATTTAGGATGTCCCCTCAAGTTCCTCAAAATGATCATCCTGCTACATGAGGGTCAGCGTGGACAAGTCAGATATGGCGATGCACTCTCTGAGCCCTTTCCAATAACCAGTGGTGTGAAACAAGGTTGTGTTCTTGCACCAACTCTATTCACAATCTTCTTCAACATGATGCTCCAAAGAGAAATGGCAGGCCTCGATGAAGAAAACGGCATCTACATCCAGTATCATACTGATGGAAGCCTATTCAACCTAAGGCAACTGAAGGCCCACACCAAGACCCTGAATCACCTTGTTTGTGACCTGCTTTTTGCTGATGATGGCGCCCTCATTTCTTACACAGAAGCAGTTTTGCAGCACTTAACATCCTGCTTTGCAGAGGCTGCTGAGCTTTATGGGCTGAAAGTAAGCTTGAAGAATACAGAAGTTCTCTACCAACCTGCACCTCAGGAAGTCTTCCATCATCCCCACATCACCATAGGTGAATCAGAGCTGATGTCAGTCCAGCAGTTCACCTATCTGGGAAGTATCATTTCCTCAGATGGTAAGATTGACAAAGAGATAGACAAGAGGTTAGCAAAGGCATACAGAGCCTTCAGAAAACTCCATAAAAAAGAGTCTAGTCCAATAAGCACCTGAAGAAAAGTACAAAGATCAGTGTCTACAGAGTCATTGTATTGTCTAGTCTTTTACATGGGTCTGAATCCTGGGTCATCTACCGCCACCACCTGTGGCTTCTCGAATGCTTCCATCAGCACTGCATCCATACAATCCACTGGTCTGATTATGTGGCCAATGTGTCTGTTCTTGAACAGGCAGGGATCACCAGTATTGAGGCCATGCTGATGAGAACGCAGCTGTGCTGGGCAGGGCATGTCTCCAGGATGGAGGATCACCGCCTCCCAAAGACTGTGCTCTGTGGTGAACTCACCGCCGGCTGCCGCAATAGAGGAGCCCCAAAGAGGAGATCCCTGAAAGGACTCCCTGAAACAACACCTCAGCCTTGGCCATATTGACTGCAATCAATGGTCCACTCTGGCCTCCAATCGGGATTCATGGAGACACACCATTCATGACGCTGCTTCTTCCTTTGAGAATGCACGGAGAGTCAGTCTAGAGGAGAAAAGACAACGCAGAAAGAATCGTTCCTCACCAATATCACCAAAGGAGACTTTCCGTGGTGCCTTTTGCAACTGGATTTGCCTATCCTGCATCTGCCTTTTTAGCCACCAGCACACTTGCAGCAAGCATAGTTAGTGCCCTTCCCAAATCTTCATTTGTAAAGCCTAGCCATGATGATGATGATAAGAACAGCTCTTAGCAAAGACAACTATGTGGAACTGAGTAGTCACCTTCCCATTCAGTATGTTATCATTGGCTTTTGAAACTCCTGGGGCTTAAATCATCTGTCTCATAGTTAGACAGAGAGATTGTGATCCTGACAAGTAGTTTTACTTAAGCTTAGACAAGGTAATATATTACCCTTATAATTTTCACAAACACAGAAATAAAACTCCTTATTTTAGTGCATACAAGTATTCCAGTGAATGAGTAGACTTACGTAGTCAATTCGGTGGTGCAAATTTGCATTACTAGTTTCAATTTCTTTTCATTCAATAAGTCAGACAAGCAGGACTATGTTTTTTTATGTTAAAGTTTTATCCTTAGCTACTTGTGTGAAAATAGGATTGACCTGTGATTGAGGAATACTTTCTTAGATGAGCAGTGACATACTTTTCTCTTTCCTGTGTACAGCTTCAAGCATGTGATTCACCATTCAGTTTCACTTATGTCATAGCAAATGTGTGGTAGAGTCAGCAGTGAGAGACGAAAGAACAGAAGTTTTTAGTTTTTGATTTGGAGTTTGCCTTTTCTTTTTTTTTTTTTAAGGGGAAATAAATTGGGGGGGGGGGGGGGGGGAGAAGAGGAAGCTAAAATTAGAGCTTATTCAGTAACATCAACAATGCACCAAAAAGCAGAATCAGGCTCTTCTGTACCTGTTTTTTCCAGTGGAAAATCAAATTAATTTATTTTTTCCTTATGGATGTTTCAAATACCAGACAGAAGAGGCTTTTATTCAAAATTATATACCATACTTTAACTCGGTTAGCAAAATAATAATTTAGTCCCTGAAATAAGAAACATATTCCTGAGCTTGATGCATCTAGAAGTTGAACATTAACTGTTCACAAATCATATTGTGCACACTGTTTGGCCCCTGAGAGGACACACACAAAAACATTTTAGTTCTCTGCATCACACAGGCTCTGGAAGATGTGCTGCACCATTTTCTCTTATGATTTTTTTTCTTTTGTCTCAAAAGAGTCAGCATATGCAATTGGGAATGTAGTGGAATGTAGAGACAAGAGGAGAATGGTTATAGCCAAACAAGAGGTAAAATCAGAGACTTTTTGACTCAGTACCGAGTAGTAACTCAGAAGTAGATACTCAGTACTCTGAGTCCATTATTATCTGTTTAGCTACTTACTGTGATTTCCCAGATATTAATGTCCTTCTGTAAGCATGTTTGAGTCACTTCAGATGATGCTTCAACAATAATAGTGATAGTTTAAAAGACCATACCCATTTGGAAATATTTTGATTGTGATTCTCTAAGCATATGGCTAGCAGGAAGCATGTTGACAATATGTTACAAGTCTGTTCAGGGGAAAATTTCATCTATTTTATGTATGCATAAATATTTTTCTTTTTAGTATGTTTCTTATTGACAATAGGCTGTAGAGCTGTACTTCCTTCTCACCCATTCATTGACATCTTTCCACAGAAAATTTTTAACCTCATGGTCAATATGAATGAAATTCAGCAAAGTGCTAAATGCAAAAAAGATAGTGAATGGTTACAAGCTTCATGAAAATCGCATCTCTGGAGTCTCAAGAATACTCTTTCATATAAAAGGTGGTAATAGTTCAGCTGTTGCCCTTCCAGTATGTTGGCAGGTGGTTTCCGCGTATCTTGGCTACAGCCCAAATTGTACTTGTTCCTCTGAAAGTCCAAAGCAAACTAGATAATTGTGGGGATGGGTAGAAACTTTAGGCATCGTAGTTATGAAATTACAAGAAACCTGAGGGAAACAAATGCTATTAATTCCATTGCTCACAAAATGACTTCTATTACATTATTTTTGCCATCCTTTGTTTGTTTGTTTGTTTGTTTGTGTTCTTACTTGTTCCTCTTACTGAAATGTGTAGCAGTCACCCTGTATTTGAGGGAAAACTAAGGCATGATAGTTTCAAACTGAAAAATAAGGGGGAAAAAGAAAGGAAAAATGTGTTCTTGGAAGGAAGTAAATCCATTAAACAATCATTTCTTTCTCAGTTTTGCCACATAATTTAATAATTTATCTAAATCCTTCTTTTCTCTATTGACCCACAATTAAAAATTATTCATAATTAGCACTTCTGTGAATAAGGTGTTCAGAGGTTTTATTTGGAAAGCAGTTAAAGAATCTCTGTAAGGTATAGGATTTTGTGAGTGCCATATTTATTAAGTTAGCATACATATATGACATATACATGGACATACACACTGGCCTTTCAACACATCAAGAAATAATTTAATAGGATTTTAAACAAGTATATTTGAAGCATTCCTGTACAGAACATAGAAAAAGTATTTTATTAAAAAACGTCTTAATGCTTTTTTATAATGGTTCGCTGAACTTTGTAGATAAGAAAGAAATAATTTAAAATAATGAGAAAAACCTAAACAAGGAGATGACGTCTTACCACAATGTCCATATGGAGATAACAGAAAGAGTAGTTGTTCTTCATCTATAGGAGTAAGACTAGGGGTAATAATTCAGATTAGAGAATGTGTAAAGAAAACTATAGTCAATTTACTCAAAAAGACATAATAATTATAATACTATTGATTTAAAGAAAACCTAGATATTCATGGTAAAGCACAATTTTATTACGGCCTGGCCATGGCCGGGGTCATGCAGGGGGCCCATGCCCCCAAGTACGTGTCCAGTGGGTATAGAATCTTCAGTCCTTTTAAGCAGGCACTCTGTAGATTTACATCATGGAATTATACATTCTGTTGTTTATGTCTTATGTTGTTTACTATTCTTCACTCCCCCTCTTTCTGGGTTCTGCTTGCCCCCCACACCCTGTGTTTGAAAGCACTTCTCATGTGCTTCAAGTGGCTTCTCCATTCAAGCAAGTTCCCTTATCTTAGTCGCACATACGCCAGTTCTAGTTCTCTTTTCATATTAACTGCCCACCACTTGGGCTGACTCTACTTGCAAACAATTACATTACATTACATTTTGCAAAGTCTCAGCAAATTCAAAAGTTAGCAACAATATAGTTAAATTTTAAGCCATATTATTTTGTCTTTGTTTCATTATAACCCAGAAATTGAAGTCTTTTCTTTATGTGTGCATTAAACATGTGTAGTCAGAGGAACACCAATAGTAAAGAATGCAGTGAGAATGCTTTCTAACACATTATGTTAAATATTTCTTCACTGAGTGTCTCAGTGTGTTTTGAAATCAGGTCCTCTGTAACTGTTTTTCTCTGAAACGCCACAAACTCCCACAATTGCTCTTTTTCTCCTCTATGTAAAGCACAAACTTGGCACACCCATTTACAGTTCCTCAGCTATAGCTATGTCATGGGACACCCTAGCTTGTTGTTTCATGCAGCCTTTCACATATCTTCCCAATAGAAAGAAGCCTGGACAAGCAGTCTAGAGAAAATTATTGTCTGAACCTGACACAGCTCTAATAAAACTGTGATTTATTTATGAGGAGAAAAGGACTGCAGGAAGGTTTATACTGATGAAAAGTATTAATTAAATTCAACAGGGTGCTGTGGGATGATAGACCCTTATCTGCAGAATTGTAGGTAATTTCTGTCATTGGCAGCTTCCACCAAAGCCCATCCCAGGAAAAGCCTGGCTGAACTATCCTGTGCTGAGTTTTCTATTGCCACACCAAGAACACAACCACTATTCCAAAACTTTTCTTTTAAGGCAAGTTTGGCTGCCTCTAATCATTGTCTGCACATAGCTTAGAGAATATAAAATTTGGCTGAGCTAGACAAAGGAGATATCTGTAGCTGAGGGGAGCACTGCTTTCCTTGCTTAGATGGAGACCCATACCTTCAGAAACCCTTTCACAGAAAATTGATTAAATTCTTAGTATTTTTAGAGAGTGCACCTTTTTGTATACATTCATAGCACTGAAAGGTAGAACACAGACAAATCAGCTGCTACTAAAGAAAAAATAACATTTTCAAAGATTAATTACTCTAGTGCAATTTTCTTAGAAGTGTAATTTGCATGTAAATTCTTTTAAATTACTTACGGAGATTCTAAACACCATATATTCCTTAAATTTCTCTCTTCCTAGCAATGATTTCTCTAAAACTAAAAAATACAGAATCAATGAGTTATCATCAAAACCACTAGATAGAAGTTTGGTCACTGAAACATAAGACCTTACATTTATTTGTGTAGTACTCGAGGCACAAAGATAAATCAATGCTTTATAACTCACTCATCAGATTACCACAAATCTTATCACTTATTTTTATCTCTCTAATAAAGCAATTGTTTATGGGTTGGTTAATTTTCAGTTCAGATGCACAGCACTTCTTTAATTTAAGGAAAGAACATAGAATATGTTGATCAATTTATTTCTATGTGCATCAGATGACTGGGACATTGTTCTTGAGAGAAGCAAAGTACGAGATAGGCCATGGTTTATAAAAAGTATTTGTAAGTCAGTCTTTTTTTGACTTAAAAATAATAAAATGGTGGAATATAAGTTTTGTCACATAAAATAGTTTCCATGAGCACCAGTGTTAGACAGGGAATTAAAAGTTTCACCTACCAATGATGAGGTCTAGCAATGGAATCCTCACCAGACTGAGAGCTTGCCTTGAGTTCCGTATCCATAGTCTGTATCTATCAGCATATCCTGTCTTTCTTGAGAAGTATGATTTTTGTGTTCCAAAAGAGCTCTGCATTTGCAAGTGGAAAAGAAACATCAAAGAGAAAATGAAAAATTAGCAAAATTAGTGTGGCTAAACTATGATGTTATGGATAACTGATTTCCTCCGTCCTCAGGAATGGCCAGCATCATATGTTATCAGTCACAAAAATTTGAGAAAGATACAATACAGAATATCAAAGGACAATGTTAATTAAAAATATATTTTTGATTAATAAAGAGTTTATCAAAGCCACAAAAAAGTTTAAACTATTACACAAAAATGGATCATCATCCTGATACATTTATTTATTTCTTCCAAATATTTTTGTTTGCTTGTTTGGAATGTAATTCAAATGCACCCTTCCTCTTATGTAAGTATCTGAATGTTCAGCTCTTTGCCTTATATTCAGTTTCTCTCTCAGTGAAAGTCTTCAACTATTTTAAGTTTTGCTGTTGAACCATAAGGCTACAGGATGTTGCTTTCCTAATATGATTCTTAGTCCAGTCACATTAAGATATTACAGGAGATATACAGAACTGAGAAGTCATGTGTCCTGATTCAGCAGGTGGGACCAGTTTATCACTGTGTGGGTGTGACTAAAGCTATGTATTCTACACCCTCTATTCTTTTCACATGAACTGTTAACAATGGACCATTTGCAGCATCTGTTTAGCAAAATTTTGATAAAGTTCTCATCTTTAGTTTTTCCAAAATGACTTAAATAAAAATATCTATGATTACTGGTAATAAATAATGGAATGAAATTCTGAATGTGTTCTGCCATCACTTTTGAGAATATTCTCATTAAAATAGATGCTTCTTCCTCAAAAGTGCAACACCTAAATCCTTATTTCTTTAAGTAGAAATAGATTTACAGACAGTGAATGGACACTCAATCATTGAGGTAAGTGATTTCTTTATGCAATATTTAAGTGAATGAACTTTTGTGTAGGACTTCAGTTTACTGAGATAAATGGAAGCTGTTTCCAACGTTATGGAAGAGAAGGCAAAGGATGGAATGAACTCATTAAATATTGGCTAGTCTGTGATAGGACATGATGGACAAGTTTTGAAGAGGTACTGAAACAGCAATCTATAATAAAACCTAATTATATTTAAACATCCTTTCAGGCTTCTAGCCTCTTTTCAAATTCTTTGGATTAGACTGCATTCAGCAAGTACAGCTTGTAGTGTTTACTTCCAAAGCCAGTGGATTAAACATACTCCTTGATAAGATTTAAAGCATTTGCAGGAGGAGATAATTGCAATCCATGCTGCCTGATCTTAGGTGATAATACAATTTGAGGAAATTGTTTGGTGTATATAGGACCAATAGTACATTTACTGCAGTGACTCTCCTAAGATGCAGTGTCAAACATGTGTGATGAGACTAGACTGGCTATTATTTTTTACTTTAAGGTAATGACAGGGCTTATGTCTAATATTCTGATTTCAAAGATAGGTAAAAAACCTCCAGACAGCAATTTATCTGAATTATACTAAGGATCAAGAAAGTTTTTGTACATTTCCCAGTCATCTATGTAGGGCCTAAAGAGCTACTCACTTGTGTTCCAATTCAAAAAAGTGCTAAAATAGGTTAATATTTTCATGTTCATATTCAAAACCTTTCCTGAATAGGATCATAACTGGGCTCCACTCTTATAATAAGAAAAATAGATCAGATTCCAAATCTAAAACTGACAGCTAAAGGTGTAAAATACATGTTTTGTATACCAACCCAGTGCCCCAGGCCAGAGTGAGACAAATCATTTTCTCAAGAGCAGTTTTGCCCATAGTGCAGCTCCAAGTTTGGAAACCTATTGGCAAAATGTTTTAAAAACACCTGCCTTTGATCTGTAAAAAGCAAAAACCAAAACTCAACTTCTCAAGAATAAAAAGTGACATCAAGGACAAAATTATGACCAAAGTTATAAAAAATATAACTGCATAATAATGACACAATAGCACAAAGCAGAAGTGCTTTCGTAGACAGTCTCAGTATCCATAGTGGTAACTTGGGAAGTCAAATCCTATAACCGTGAATGTCCTCCTTTCCCTGAGGTTTTATTGTTGAGCACAAAATCATATGGCATGGAGCATGCCTTTGACCAGTTGGGGTCAGCTGTCCTGGTGTCTCCTCTCCGAAACCCTTTTCCACTCCCAGTGGGCAGGTTGGAGAGAGAACCGCGGCATTCTGTATTCACAACTGAGCTGTAGCCAACACAGGGGCGTGTTATCAACCCTTTCCTAGCCACAAATGCAAAGCACTCCATGATATGGGTTGTATGAGGGCAGTAAATCTATCCCACCCAAACCCAATACAGAAAACAAGGAGAGGCATGTGGCTGCTGAGGAGGCTAACAGGAGCGAATACTAAATTACCACTACAATTTTCAATTATTCAATCCTTTCTAAATAGGTTCCCTGGGAAATATACTGTGAACACTGGCTCTAAACCAACTGTTGTAGGTTTATTTTTTCAGACCTAATTACAAAAATAATAGTATTTCTTCTCAATGCAAGGTGAAAAATTAGAAGGGCTCCAATCAAATTGTGTCCACAGTCTCAACTGAGTCTGTGATTAAACCAGTAGGTCAAATCCCCCAAAAATGCATTCAGTGAGAACTTAGACCTGGAAACCTTCTAGAGTGGGCTACTGTAGGTTGCAGGACCTCCAACTCTTCTTTTAATTGCCTATGTCAAAACAGCTTGCATTTGGTGAACTATTGTGAAAAGTCGAAAATTTATTTGTCTGAAATAATTTTGGAGAGGGCAGAGGTTATACTTCTCATCATTACAGCACCAGAATGAGGTCCTGGCTGATGCTGTTCCTTCAGAGATGTTGAGTTTACCTCTGCTGAAAATCTACAGTTCTAGTTATTTAACAGGTGCTTAATCTGTGAGATTTTATTTATTTAGAATTAAATCTATGAAAAATATTTATATCTTTAACAAATAATTACAATTTAGGTAGTACATGAGTACATATTTTGTATGTATTAATAATCAGTCTTGTAACCAGTAAAATCAGTCAAATGACAATTACCCAATACAGTTAAGTCCCAAACACAACTTTCTTGTCAGAACAGGTACTTCAAAAATAGGTTCAATTGGAGAGAACTCTGATTGCATCAGTATTGCCTCAGAAAATAACACCAAACTGATTGGAGTGGTTGACACACCTGAGGCATGGGATACCATCCAGAGGGACCTGGACAAGCTTGAGAAGCCTGCCCATGGGAATCCCATGAGGTTCAACAAAGCCAAGTCAAGGTGCTGAACCTAGGTCAGGGTAACCCCTCTGCCATCAGTACAGGCTGGGGGATGAACAGATCAAGGACTTGGGTGTGCAGGTGAATAAGAGGCTGGGCATGACCCAGCAATGTGAGCTTACAGCCCAGAAAGCCAAATGTGTCCTGGACTGCATCAAAAGCAGTGTGGCCTGCAGGTCATGGGAGGTGATTCTGCCCCTCTACTGTGGTGAGACCCCACCCAGAGTACTGTGTCCAGCTCTGGGGTCATCAGCACAGGAAAAATTTGGACCTGCCAGAGTAAATCCAAAGGAGGCTATAAAAATGATCAGAGGGATGAAACACTTCTCCTTTGGAAAAAATCTTACAGTTGGGGTTGTTCAGCCTGGAGAGGGCTCCAGCAAGACCTTATAGCAGCATTTCTGTACTGAATGGAGGTCCTTAAGAAAGACTTTTTAGCAGGAGCTGCTGCAATAGGACAAGAGGTTTTAAAGTAAAAAAGAGCAGATTCTGACTAGATATGAGGAAGATATTTTTCTTATGAGGGTGGAGCAGGTTGCCCAGACAAGTGCTAGATGCCCCATCCCTAGAAACATTCAAAGTCAGGTTAGACAGGGCTCTGAGAAACTTGGTTTAGTTGGAGATGCCCCTCATCATGGCAGTGGGGTTGGACTAGATGACATTTCAAGATTCCTTCCAACCCAACCAGTCTATAATTCTCTAATTCTATGAAAATTAGACGTTCACTATGTCAGTCCTTCTGTAATCCTGCTGCCTTAAGAGTAAGCAGGCAGTTCCTTGGAAGATATCTGAATTTATAGATCATGTGTGTTAAGTTTGGGCTCGTATTTGCCCATGAGTGTGAAATAGAAAGATTTTCTTCATTCAGAAAAGTTTGTCTTATGATTATTAGTAAAGAGTCAAAATTTGATGCAAATCTTTCTGCAGACAGCTCACGGATTTTCAGAACTTCATAGCCATTCCCTCTATGTCACTGTGTAGAAACAAAAGTTATTAGGGAAAAATAAAATCCAATGTTCTGAGTTCAGTTCCATCTTGGGAGTTGCACACATCCATGTGCTAGGGGCAGGGAAAGATAACTTCAGATAAATGGTGAAAAAGCTCACCTCTTCTGTAGACACCTTCCCTCATCCCACAACATCTAAGACAAAACAGCAAAATCCTTGAGCATCAGTTTTCCCAAATCTCAGCCCACTGGCCTGTAATGTGCATGCACAGCAGATGTAGGTCTATTTTTATTTCAAATTAGATAAAACAGAGCTTGTAAGTCTAATGTTTTGGAAAACAAACTTAAAATGGTAGAACACATGCCTTATGCTGATAAAAGTGCCTAAGCCTGCAGAGAGCGTCCTGCTAAGGCTGAAGGACAGCTCAAGATGCCCAAAATATATATCAAGATATGTGTCTTCATATCTCTCTAAAGGCCTGGTGGAGAGTAGCTGTCTTCTCTTGCTCCAGGCAATGTTTCATGGAGATGAGGAATTGTACAAAGTACCCCACTTCATCTCCAGACCCTGTATCCATCCCTCAGACCATTACTTAGAGACCTTTAGGCAAAACAGTCTGTAGCAGAACTCCTGTTGAGAAAAGAAGAGGAAACAGCAGCAGAAGAGAAAACTAAGACATTACATTAGATAACAACTCCTACAAATATCATGAGTGAATTAGCTGCACCATACTTTGAAATACTGAAAATAGGTGAAATAACCCTACCTTAATCAAGTGCATTGTCTACATCTATAAAATCTTATTCTAGAGAAACTTTATTCTGAACTCCAAGTTTTGTGCTCTGTGCTCCCCCCTGCTACCACAGGGACCTAATTCTATATGCCCTTTTCTTCACTACAATCTGAGAAGCCATTTAAGTCACTGGGAACAGTTATTCCTGTCTAAAGAAGGGGCATGCAAAATGTATCAGCATCTTCTCAGACATTAGGACATGGACTGCAGTCTCTGTGCTCACCTGCCACCTAAGGATATCTGAATGTATCTTTCTGTCTGCAGGCAGTAAATCACATTAGCAAATATCCAGTCTGAATAATGGTGTTGTATTCTTTCAAAAGCACCTCACAGATTAAGACAGACTTAGTTCCACATCAAAAGCACCAATTCACTCTTTGCAGTGCTTTAGAGTGTTTTCAGTGGGATCAGCCTAAGAATCTAGGCTTGATCAGCAGGTTAGGAAGAAAGGAGTTGAACATTTTGCCATATATGTGTAAAAAATGTTGTTAAAAAAATCAAGCTCAAGTACTTTTTTCCATCTCTAGCTGTTGCGTGCCATTATACAGCCACAGAAATAGTAATATATTTTGAGCAGTGTACAGAACACACATGACAAAACAAGACCACCAGTGGGATTTTTAAGGCAGGGAGTAGCCTGGCTTGTACAATCTAAAACTTGGTTTGCATTACTCACCCATAACAGGATTTAACTTTTTGATATCTGTTCAAAGGAAATCCTTTTCTGTGGGTTGAGCCAAGATATTGAACTGTCCTTTAAAAATTCATATACTACCAAAAACTTAAGTGATCTAGCAAGAAATCTGTAAGAAAAGGCTCCAGCAGAGTTTGTACAAACACCAAACCAGTGAGTAAAATCTCCCTCATCCAGCAGCTATAGCAAGAACATTGTACATAGAGAACATTGCTTTGGTTTACCTTTAAATATCATTATATAACAGATGCACTGTAACATGCTGTAAGAAAAAAATCTTAATAGAGAGAAAATAAGATTTCTTTACAATGAACACCAAAAGAAGTTTATGTACAACAGGATTTAACTACAAGGTCACTGTTAATATCTTAACATGTGGTTAGGACTCTGGGAAATAAATATATTCATCTAAGGGCAAATGTGCGAAGTTTTTTTCTTGTAAGGAATCTTACTATGTCTCTTTAAGTAGGATTTGTGGAGTAAAATAAAAAAAATGTATCCCCCATTGGTGGAGAGAAGCAGAGTTACTGTGAAAGGCTCATTTAACGGCTTTTGCATTGTAAAGAAGATGGCAATTCCCAGGGAGAAGGAGCAGCCTTTGGCTTGTCAGCCTTAATGAAGTGCACTCAGTACACAGCTTCAATGAAGATAGATATCAATAATAAGGTAGGTAAAACTGATGAGTTTGGGACCTATTTGCATAAACTGGTACTTATGCTTCTGAAACGTTCACATTACAAATACTGAAACTACACAGATTTCATTCCAACAGATTTACCACATTAAAAGAATGCTATTTATCTACATAAATAAAATTTCTGTGCTGGGTACTAAATGATGCTTCAGGGATTTCCAAATTTATCAACTCTCTGACTTGTAACAACACAACCGGAAACTTTATGAACACAGAAATACTTATCACTGGGTTTAGCTGTAAAATTGTTTGTTTGTTTGTTCATTTGTTTTATTTTGATTGTTCTAGATAGAAAAGAACTGAAGATGCAAGAATGATAAAACACACTGGCACAACATTCAAGCTAAATTGTTGTTGTGGTTGTTTGGTTTGGGAGGGTTGCATAGGGGAGCATTAAACTCTCAACAGCACTATATTTCTATCTGTTAATGCATGGCAAGAGAGTACCTATTTAAATCACAAATGGATATTTCTTCCCCATGCAGCCTCTGCAAGGATTCATCTGCAGCATCATTAATCTACTCTGTCTGGGTGCACACAGTGACATCCACTGGTGCAGAGAATTTTTGCTAAAAGAATCACAGAAATACCATGTGTCGTGATTGATTTAGGCTTTGAAAGCAGTTTCATTCACTTCTACATGAACTAATGCAGCACAGTATTTAGTATTACCTAACTTTAAGCATGCAAATATTCCCATAAGGAAATGAGCTTAAGTGATTTTCTCATTGGAGTCAGGGCATCTTGCAAGACTCAGTCTTGAAAAATAGATGAAGTTCCCAGTTGGAATGATTCCCATCTCCTCTATTTGGTTTGCCTCTCAACTTGCCAAGAGAGCATAGTACACAATTTATTAATATCTACAGGCTCAACATCTGTTTCTTTTTTTCCCCCTCCTTCCCACTTTCCCCAACTGACCTATAGTCCATGCAGCTGAGGAAGAAGTTGAGATGAAAGTGAAATATATTGTGTTCCACAATCTTGTGTCACTTTCTGCCAACATGACAAAGCCCAGCAATCTGAAGAGTGGAAATCGGCTTCCCCAGAACTCAGCATGTCTGGGCTTTATGGACCCAAGAAGATGAACAGCAACAGATAAACCAAAGCCTTTCTGGACTGCGTTTATTGTGGAGCCTCATGGAAAAAACGCAGTTCAACAACACAGTTCAGTGCTCCTCAGATGTGTTGGAGTCATTGCATGCACACAGTGCAGCACCTGCACAAATTTCATAAAAACACAGGCAGAAATACAGACACTTTGCATATAACAAACTAATTTCTCTACCCCTTGAGGTTATGGGGATAGGCAAAGCTGTATTGTTTGAGGGAGCAAAATCACAGATGAGGGAATATAAGGGGAACTAGGAATCAAATGCATTATCTCTAAACTAAACAGAAGGCAACCAGCTCAACAGGACTTGTTTTGCAACTATAAGATGAGGAATAGATTCCTGATGGGTGTATTTACGGTTAAATTACTATGTTTCCTCAAAAAATTAACAAATGAAAAATGTGGGTTTGTTTTCAGTTAGAGTTAAAAGTATTTTTTCTTGGTTCCGCCCATGATTTAAAGATTACAATGCTATATACTGAAGAATCTTTCAAATTATGATATATTTTGAAATAAATATGTAAAAATGAAAAAAAATCGACATATTTGAAGTTCAAAAAATGTGCTCTTCCTAGTTATTTTTAATATTTTTTTATTTTCTTAAATTAGTTTTAAGCCAGTAATTATAATACTAATATATGACTGAATTCTAGATTCCATTTCGGTTTTACATGTCCAACTCTTTGTTGTAATTTTAAAGCAGCTTTGAATAATAAGACTAATTTTATTAATGAGTCTGCTTCAAAACCTTAAACCTGTCAAAAATTGCCAGAATACTTCTAGCTGCCTGCTTTGTCAGTGTGTTATGATTATAGAAAGCCTCCTTTTCCTTTATTTCATGTTATGCACCATTAGCAAACCTGTCAGCTGAATTCCAGATCTGTAGTCTCTAGTTCTAGTGACGTCTTACAAAGTAAAAAGAGCAGTCTTGCCTTTCAAACAATAGATTTTATATTCTTTTCAGTGCATATAGTTTAGAAAAAAAAACCCTACTTTTTTGACCTTTAAACTGGGCAGATTTGATACAGAAGAAACAACAGGTGTTGAAGATTAATTCTTTCCACTGACTGCGAGTTTTTTTCAGTTCAATTCATACTGTTCAGATCACATAATTCGCAAACTCTTCAGACTATAAAACATCTGAAACACAAGCAGATATAGAACCTATAAAATCCAGATCTGCAACTAAAACAAGCAATCTTATAGAAAAAAAAAAAAGAAATTATCATGTGTGTAGGGGTTAATTACTAAAGCAAGAGAAGTCTACATTACTTTCATCTCATGATTTGTTTGAAACAAAAGATAAGATCTTACCTGACTGTTTAGCTAAATAGTGTGATGATCCTCTTCCACCTTACTGGGCGTGTGGTTGGTTTTTTTTTTTTTGTTTTGGTTTTTTTTTTCATTTAAAGTGAGTGCTGGTATAATGCAGAGGGTTTATAAACGTATATATTCTACTGGATATGTTAGTTTTGTTCTTTGAATATTTTGATCCTTTAATTTCCAAAGCTGCTACTTATATCTCTTCTAACAATACAAATTATAACAGAAAACATTATTTTAATACACAAAAGGCTCAGTTCTCTGGTGCAGTTCAGTGTCTCTTCCAATAAGCTTTTGCAGCTGCAATTCCTCAATGGGTGCAGAAAAGCAGCTGTGCATCTTCCAGAAGATTTCCAGTGCCATGAAAAAGTCCTGGTGTGTCTAATGTTCTTGCCTCATTTTCCCCTGAAGCCCATAAACAAAATATAATAAAGTAGTGATGCTGGAGTAAAGCTAAAGGGCTGGCAAAGGTCACACACAAAAAGGAAAACAAAAATGCTACATGCCTGCCTTCATAATATTCAGAACATTCAATGATTATTCAGTAAATGCTATTTTAGTACCCATCCTCGTATTTCAACAACCTGGCACATTTTATCACAGAAGATCTTGCTAAGAACTAAAAAACCCCTCTACCTCTATTTATCTCCTTCCTTCCCCCAGCCATAATTTTATACTTTTTCTCACATCACTCTTCCCTTTCAATTTTAAATACTGATTTTATTGTAATATCTTTACAAGTTTTATAATATTGTCAGTGATTATATTATGAGCAGGTATTTATAATGTCACATAAGAAAGAATTATATAGTGGTTGTTCTGTTCTACTTAAAATTTATATGTAATGTTGCTCCCTGGAGAGACTTTTGCATTCCTTTTGTTGTAATACATTTCCATTGAATTAGAGAATATGCTGGTTTTGGCTGGGGTAGAGTTAATACTCTTCACAGTAGCTGGTATGGGGCTGGAGTTTGGATTTGTGCTGAACACAATGTTGGTAGAATAGAGATGCCATCGTGATTGCTGAGCAGGGCTTACACAGAATGAAAACCTTTTCTGCTCCTCACACCACCCTACCTGCAAGGAGGCTGGAGATGCACATGGAATTGGGAGGGGACACAGCTGATCCCAGCTGACACAAGAGATATCCCAGACCATATGGCATCGTGCTCAGCATACAGAGCTGCTGGAAAAAGGAAGAAGCAGGAGCATTTGGAGTGATGGTGTTTGTCTCCCCAAGTCACTGTTAAGCGTGAATGATGGGGCCCTGCTTTCCTAGGGAGGCTGAACACCTGCCTCCCCATGGGAAGTGTGAATGAATTCCTTGTTTCGCTTTTCTTGTTCAGACAGCTTTTGCTTTACCTATTAAGCTGCCTGTCTTTACCTCAGCCTTCTAGTTTTTTCACTTTTACACTTCTGATTCTCTCCCTCACCCCACCAGGGGAGAGAGTGAGCAGCTGTGTAGGGCTGAGTTGCCAGCTGGGCAACCATGACAGAGACACATAAAATTAGAAGACAAAAAAAAAAAAAGTTAGTTTGGCTTGGTTTTCCTGTGTTTGGTATCCATGCAGATCAATTAATGTTTAAAATAACTTCTTGGTAAAAGAGAGGATTTACGCCTGGGCTATGCAATTCCACGTCTGTGGCATATTGCCATCTATTGGCAAAAGGGAGAAAATGCCGACTTCTCTGGTCTGAACGGTTACATTGCAAGGAGAAATCCCTCTCCTTCAGGCATTTATGCATAACTGGTTTTATGTATGTAAAGAATTGATATTTAATTAAATTTTATATGTTGTTTGCGCAAGATATATCTCATAAGAAATTATTCCAGTTCTACATAAGAAAGATAATATTGAATATAATGCTTAGAAGGCTTTTCCTTAAAACAAAGCTTCCTCAGTTGAAAAAACAGAATATTTATATCCCATATCCATGTCTGTTGAAGGCTGAGTGTTACAGACAGCATGTTTACGTGTCACAGGTCTAAAAACATTAATTAATAGATGTTAACTCACAACACAAAAGCCCAAAACAGACCTTACTTGTCCCGTAGGATTATCTCTGCTATGCCAAACTTGCAGTCAAGATCTTCCCTAGCTGCTACTTGCCCTTTCATTTCCATGGAGGAAGAAATAATCCACTGCTTCCCCAGAAAAGGGTTAGCTAGTGAAATCCCGGGGGGAAATGCTTTGTTCCAACATGAGGAGACCCTACATCAGTGAAATACGTCTGCCTTCCTTACCAGGACATAAATACATTAAGGAGGAATTTTCAGTCATATTGACAGCTAAATATGCAGATAACATGTAGTAGATATTTTTGGCAATATGTATACACCTCAGTTACTGAAATAAAATAAAAACCCAAACCCACCCTGTTCTTTCTGGTATTTTGGAGACTAAAAAGTGATTATTTCAACAGAGTCTAAAGCTCCTGTGTAGTTTTTTCTGCGAGTTCCCCCCTTGAAATTTAATTTCATTATTTGATTTACCTGCCCTGTAATTTCAAGAGGTCTGTTCTAATTTAACTGCATGAACTGTAAAATGTCACACAACTAATAATATACTGAAATATTAACTGAATGTTACAAAAATCAATAAGAGTCAAAGGTAGAGAAAGAGAAGGAACAAACGAAAATTAAACAACAGATATATCACATGGATCTGGAGGATGATGGATGGGCTGAGGGTTAAGATTAAAAATGAAAGTTCTGGAAATTGCTGAAAATTAAAGAAAACCAACTGGCAGATAATTACTAAACTTGAACCTGCAAAGACATGTATCAGGGGAATAAATTACACTGTTCAATATTAAATTCTATAGGCCTTTTATTTCCTTGGGACAGGTCAACTTCTGATCTGATCTACATAGCCAGATGGCGATGTTAGATTTGATATTTTTCGCTCCCATTTTGTTGCCTGGCAGTGCCACAGAGTGGACAGAGGGGGAAGGACATTTTCATCCCTCCACATGAGTGGGAAAGAACAGGAAAAGGTCACATCCCGACTTTCTTACACTTAAAATCTTGTCAGACAGCTATGCCCGGGATGTGCCTGGAGGTTTCTGAAGGACACTTCCTCCTCAGATAAGAGAATCTGGGCTGCAAATCAACTCCAGTGCATTCAAGCTGCTTGCTCAATGCCTCCTGAAGCACTTTCCTGTGCTCTGCAAAGTCACATTTCAGTTCTTCTTATTCCTGGGGGAAAAAAATGTTGACAGGCAACTCCAAATAGGAAAATTTAAATGTTAAACTCAAGCCCTGTTATGAGCCATTTAGATACACTTTTTTATATATAATATGCCAATATGACTGCGTCTCCACCCCAGAGTGATCAGCCCTGGGAAGAGTAAAGTGGAACAGGAAACTTGTCTTCCTGCTCTGGAGAACATGTTGAGGTCACAAAAACATCCTCTGCTACAGGCTGGAGCAAACCCAAGAGTTCTGACTTCTTTTAATGAGCTAATGAGAGTAAAGTATTTCTGAAACTCATAGGGGATGCTCTGACTTTTTCTAAATTGAAATACAACAACCAAATCAAACTTTCCCACCTCCCAAGTCCATGATCTGCCCACCAACAGATCTCCCTCTTAGGGAAACTATCCCCTTAAACCTTTACTGTAGCTAGTATAGGCTCACAGGATGTTTTTTTTTTTTTCCATGAAAAGATCCACCACTGTCAGCTGGGAATAAAGTTATAGACTGTAAGGCTAAAGATAGTGTTGTATTCTTAGTTCTGTCTCCCTGCTCAAACTGTGACCTCTCATTTAGTCACTTAAAAATGTCTCTAAAGCATATGAATAATTCAGGAGGCTAATTTTCTCCAAGCTTTCCTTCAATCAACTACATTTAAAACTGTGCTTCCTTTCTTACATGCTGCTCTGTTTTCCTCTCTGCCCAGCAGTGAATTGCTATCTCTGCATGTATTTTAAAGAGAGTTATAAGTATGACAAATAATGTTAATGAGCTATTATCAAAAGCTGGTCACCACCCTGTGACTTTTTCAGCCTGTCACGTTGTCTTGGCTTAAGCTGGTAAAATGCCAACTGCTCAATACCAAGTCAGAGCCTCTTTCCCCTTACCGAGAAAATGGAGAAAGGGAAAAAACCTCTCAAACTACATTTATGCTTAAACTAGCTACATATATTTATACAGAAAAGAGTAAGACTACAATATAACATACACTTACACAAGCTAGGAATAATAAAAAACAACTTCCCCACTCTCCAGTGAAAACAGATTCTATCACTGTAGTTTTATAAACACCCCAAAAAACACCCAGCAAAGAACAGAAAGAGTAACAACAAAATGTTTCTACTTCTCTGAACTCAAACAAAATGCAAGTAGCAGCAGCAAGAGCAACAGGGCCTACTCCAACAAGACAGGAGCTGCACCACATCCGGCTTGTACTTCGGCCATGATAGAACTGAAAAAAACCACCTCCTACTCCTGTATCACATCTTAGGTTTGCGTCATCTGGTATGAAATATTTCCTTGGTTACCCAGTCAGGTGAGAGCTGTTTCTACCAATCCACGTAGATTCTCTGAGCCTGCCAATTTGAGGCCTAGCTGAAACCACTACACATATGAAAGGGAGGAGAGACAGAAATGCAAAGATTTCTATACTTGCCTGTAATAAATAGAAGTTATTAGCTATGAGTGATCTCGGAGTAATCAAAACTTTATGAACCCAGCACTGCCTGCCAGACTCTGGACAGAACACAGGCTGGAAAGATTTTTGATTCCCCTATGAGGACCCCACTTAAGCCAGGAAGAAATTATTAGCAATAAGCACCTCCAGTCAATCAGATTCTTATGTTTCTCAGCACTGCCTACTGACAGGGATAGCACACAGGTTGGAAGGGTTTCTGACCTCTGCTATTGAGGCAACACTTAATAGCCAAAAAAAAAAAAAAAAAAAGAACTTTCCTCACGATAGCTCCCGAAATAACATTTATTAATATAGGTACGTGACAATGACTATATGGGTTACTTAATCGGTGATAATATTTAGCAGCAGGATTGTACAAAATACCCCAAAAGACATCAGCACAACACACATTTCAAGGGCCATCCAGCAGTATAACACTTCCATGACAAACTTAACAGAGGATTACTAAACAGAAACACAACAGTTCAACATCACATGTAAACACACTCAGTAACCCAAAAGAAAAGCAACAGGAAAAAATATAGCCACTTCCCATTAACACGTATGCACCCAGTGAGCTATAACAAATTATATTTAGTAAGGCATAAGAAAATAAAGTAAAAATTGAGTTGCTTACCTGTACAATGTTAATGGAATGAGGGATACAGGGTAGCTCATAGGTTGCCCTCCCAGAAGTGGAAGTTTTTCTGCCCAAGTTGCAGTTAAACTGCAACTTCTTTATATACCTTTTCTTTTCTTCAGGTGGCTGTGTGACTTAAGTCAATCTTTTGGGGGGATGATGCAGATGCCTGAGAGGGGGTGAGCTCCTTGAGTTTGCAGAGGCAGGGTGTGGCAAAGAAAGGCCATTTTAACTTAATAACATTCCATTCTTTGGTAACACCCACCACTTATCAGTTTGCCTCACTTTTGTCTTCTGTGGGAGCCCCCCTCTAGGGGGCTGAGGCGTTTCCCTCAACCCATCAGGGCTTATCAACCCATCACCCCACACAGCCTTCTACCAGAAATGCCAAAACTACTCTTAATATATGTACACTCTGAATGCATTGAAAAGGAAGTACATAACTCACTCAAGCCTTTTCTTGAGGGCAACAGTTCCCCTTAATCCATCACCACAGCCCAATGAGGCTAATGCAGTGTTCTACTGCAAACTGTTATGAACATACTTTTCATTTTTTTAATGTCTTTCATCTAACAGAGATGGACCCCAAGGTGCTTTACAGATTGTGTTGTATGGTGTGATAATAACAGTGCATGGATCACTGCACTCATGCTGAAATATAGACCCTCTGGGTTGGAAAGCAGCAGACATCTACCATTGCCAGGAACGCTATGCAATATATTAAGACAGAAATGAAGGCTACTTTATCCTTTTGTACCCACAGGTGGATGCAGGTAGGCTGGACTGTATTTTCTTGTGGTATAATTTAGCCAGGAAATGAGAACCAGACGTGTCAGAAATATGGCTTGAATTTTAATCGCTTCTGAGAACATGTTGTTTCTTAATGTTAGTGTTAAAAGAGAGTTAAAACTATAAAATCCAAGGTTGGCTCTGCACTAATCTTGACCTCAACAGAGTTCAGAACAACCTGGCAATCCTCTGCATCCTGTCAGGTCAAGTTCCTACTCTTAGAAATATCAATGTGGTCCTGCTCTAATCATCCTAGGAGCTTCTGGGAGGGAGAGCATCAGAACTCAGCAGCTAGCTCTTCCTTCTGAAGAGAAACTGACAGTTTCCATTCCCTTTGTGGTGCTGGAGACCACTCTGGTCCCGTTATTTCATGTGCTCACTTGTACTCTTTGTCTGTATTTCTAGGTTATTGTTCTACATTTTAGATGTGCAAACCTCAGGTAAGTATCACCTTTATATATATAGTGCACACTAGCACTGATACGATTGAAGCTCCTGCCTTTTTAAAACTTATTTAATGTATATAAACGAAAGCCAGAAGAAAAGCAGGGTAGAAAAATAGATTCAGTATATGTACTTAATTTCTCAGTTTTATTGACTTCTCAAACTAAAGACTGCAGGATAAAAATATAAATTTTACAGTTATTGTAGCACTATCTACACTTTAATGCTGGAAACAAGATTCTGTGGTAGAATTCATTTGCAGACAAAGGGAATGCTGTTGTAGAGAAAAAATATGAGCTCAGCCACTAATTAGTAAGTTTACATGTTCAAAATGTCCCGGTGCTGCATCTTAAAGAGCACACCTTTACATCATCAGACATACAGATAAGTCAGACAAGACTCTTCTCACTGTATTTCTGTCCCATCTGAGAAACAGTGACTTCTGTAAGTCTCACAGGAATAGAGAAACCACTACTTTGACTTAATACTGAGGCCCATCTCTTACACTGGCCAGATCCAGACTTTCTAATTATGGAAGGCCATTTTAGTGGGCAGAGAGGCTAATTTAAATCTGTGAGTTTTGAAAAAACAACAAAAAAACCCCCAAAAAACAAACCTCATAGGACATCACTAAAAAAGACTGCTCTAAAATAGGCAGCACCTTTTAATGGGTTCAGGATTTTCTGACCGAGCTGATCCATTGTTACTCGTGATTGATGGAGTTCAGTGGCCCTAGTGCAGATAACCCAGGAATATTTCTAGGCAAGAATAAGTGTGGAAGGGATCCAAATCAACAAACTTTTAGAATTCCTATATCTACTATTTGGATAAAAAGAGTAGGAATCTTAGCTATCTAAGCAGCTCAGAAGATTATTTTTTTTCAGGATTCTTAATATGTTTCTCTACTCTGAACTCTTATTTTTGTGACAATAGCATACAGCATGCCTTAAAGATTTTTAAATCCTTCAGGATTTTTTCTTTTAAATATCTGTTGGTTCTGCTGCAACTTTGAGCAATGTTCATTTTTCATAATTTCAGAACACAAAACATTAAATTCCACTTTCCCCTTTACCTTTTCTCATGAATACTGGATTATTTGAAATGGCCTGCCCAGAGAGTGGTGAATGGACTCACCATCTCTGGAGGTTTTTAAGATGGGACTGGATGTGGCCATTATCTAGTAATCAAAGTGGGGTTGGATCAAGGGTTGGACTTGATGATCTCAGAGGTCTCTTCTAACCCAGCTGATTCTATGATTCTATAATCAATACTTTCACCTCAGAAAAAAGAATTCAAAAAAGTAATAAAATTTGTATGCATATAAACACTCCTATATTAACAGTGATTTTTTAGTTATTTTTAGAGTATTCTAGTATTCCCAATTCAGTTTAGGAAAGAGAGAGGTTAATAGAGGGAGCACAGAAGGAATTTATTAGCATCTAGTTACAAAATCTGCAAGAATATGATTCACCACAAATTAAGTCTTCTGGGTAATTTGAAAAAAAATACTTTAGCATTAAACAGTACAAATAACAGTTTCTTCATCACAAAAAGAAATAGGATAAGTCCAAAAAGGACTTCAAAACCCTCAGGAACTTAAAAAGGACAGATCTCAGATCTCTCCAAGGCTTGAAACACTGGTAAATGGCTGAAGATTAACAGTTCACACCTCTCTGGAGCCCAGACTGTGTTTAATTACCTGCTAGACAGAACAATGCAAATAAATGTGAATTTAACATCTTGATAAAGTACTAAACTACAAACTGAAGAACAAAGCCTGGGTCTTTCAGGTTGTGGTTCTGTAGTTTCCTTGACCTAATAGATTCTTCTAATTATTATTATTAGTTGTATCATTGGGGACAATGATGACTTTACTTCTCTTATTCAGCAATAAGTGCCACAAAGTATTCTGTCCTGGCAAAAGTATGTAATAGTCCCTACTTTTGAAAGCCTCTTGGGTCTTGACGTTGCAAGCATTTTCATTTTTGTTTAACTTTAAGCACCTCAGTAATTCTGCTGTGCTCAGTGACTAAACAAATGAGGATGATCGACAGCTGGAGGCTCCCGCAGTGCTGAGCAGAGGCGGCACAGCTCTGTGTGTTGTTGCCCTTTGTTGGGAAGTGAGATATCTTCCTCACTCAATCAGAGTGGTTGCTGTAAGGAGACAGGATCCCTTCACTGGGGAACTGAAGCACAGAGGGTTGAGAGAAAATGAAGAATGAAATACTTTCAGAGAAAATCCTTCTAGGGCAACACTGAAGAATTCATATGCTTTGTTTTGCAATCCCTTCCCTTATTTTCTATAATTTATTAAAAAGATCATGAGCTTCAGCTTGCTCTATGGGCACTCACATACCTCTGGTGATGAGGACCATGCAATAAACATGATTACAGTATTATATCTTGTGGAAATCTTGATTTTTTTTCTCTTTGATTTCTATACCAATTATTTTGTCTCTGAATTCTTAGATAACTAGACAGTACTTTAAAAGTTCATACACTGTGAACAAAATAAAATATACTACTGAGTTTTGACTTTCCTTACTAATTTGAAAATTACAACAGCAAACCTATTAGATGGTTTGGCCAACCTAGTTCAAATGCATTTTATACAGAAGAATTCCACCAAACAAGCATCACCATATGTGTGAGCCTGTAGCAGAGACAAAAGGGGCATCATAGAGAATTTCCACTGGTGTGCTGCATGCCTTGAGTTTGGAAGCGACACTATTTATTCCAAATTTGGCTTTATGTGGAAGCTACAGCTGCAGACAGCAGTGGGATACTCTTCCAGAGGTGACCAGCACCTTCTTCCTACAAAGAAGTATCAGTGGCATCCTGGCTCCAACTGGCAACCAGGAGACCAAGGTTTGCAGGAGACAGCTACCTGATCTTCTGCAACTGCCTTCTCTAAAATGTCGTGGCTCCAAACTAGGTTGGCATTGCCACTGGAACCATTAGGTTTAAAGCTTTTATTTCTCTATCTTCATGACAAACCACTTCTCAGAGTAGCCAGCCCTGCCATAGGAAATAAAACACGTATGATGCCCTTTTAGTCACTGCATATATATTTATTTCAGGAAAGATATTTATATCTAACATTTAAGAGATTGTAACATCAATGTATGAATACCTCAAACGTGGTACATCAAGCAGTGGTTACTTTATGCGAGAGCTGAAAGCCCATATAGAGAGACTACAGTGGGGAATATGGATCCTGAACAAGAATATGTAATATTATTACTTCTGTTTGGCAAAATAGCCTTTCACTCAGTGAAGTTATAACAGTTCTGCACAGAAAGAAAGATGGACTTCCAAAGAAGCAGCCTCTTAAAACTCTGTGTAGGCCAAATTCTGTTGTGGAGACCACAAAACACCAAACATCTCAACCAGAAGTATTAAAAATTGTCTACAGCAACTCCGACACTGACAATTGTTAAGGTCAAAAGTGGAACAGGGCTGACATTCAAAAGGAGTCTGTTTCTCAGTAAATACATACTGAGAACAGAGGGGGTGGAGAGGAAAGGGAAGAAAGTTATTTTAGCCATTCCTGGTACAGTAAATTGTGGGACCTGAATAATAAAAAACAAATATGTTTATTCAGGGGACTCACTAACTTTGAATTAAATTATCTATCTTATATTGAGATGAATCACTCTCAGGAAGTGTTTCTGAATGCAACATAGCCCAGACAGACCCAAGTGAAACAACTAATTTATAGTCTCTGCTAACACAGAATTTCCAATACTTTATTTCTACTGTCTCCTACTACTACTACTTTAAACCTTCGGTTAGCCAAGAACCCTGGAAGCCACCATTCTACACATGTATAAAATATGCAGAAGATGATAGACTCTTAAATCCATCAGAGAATTGCCTGTTTAGATAAAGCAAAACTAGAAGATTAGTCATGCTTCTTTAATGCAAATAATTGCAGTCCTTGCTTAAATTTTTCATGGCAATGCCCATTTTTTGTGAGATAATGCCTTTAAACACTACCCAGCTCAAGCTCCACTGAGTCTTAGCTGACTCCCTCAATCCCAGTACTCTTAATCCAGGATTAATTCCTAGATCTGTTCACAGGTCTGTTCGTTAAACCTCAGTAAATGTAATTCCTCTTGACTGCTCCTTAATAACTTGTTCTCCTGCTCCCCTTCCTTCACAGTTTTAGGCATTGCTCTGCTCCCATTTCTTGCTGGCTCATGGTGAACACAAAAGAACATCATCTCTGTGCTGCTGTCAGTCAGAAAGGGATCCAGTATATATGGCACCCAGGTTATAAGTCACCAAAAATAGGATATGAAGTAAGAGTGACTAGTGCTGCACCTTAGTCAAGATAATGGTCAGACTGCAAGATTTTGGAAGAAAAAATGTGGTTTTGTGATATGTTTGAAGCACCCCTAATGGAGAGCACTCTGACCTTCAAATCTCAAGGTTGTGAGTTCGAGTCTCAGTAGGGACTGTCCTCTGGCAGTTCAATGCCTACCTGCCATCCAATCCTGTCAGATCTCAGATGCTAAGCGGGGTAAGCCCTATTAGTACTGAGTGCTGTAACAGTCCCAAGGACTTCACTGTCACTGTCCAAGTTCTCTTGGCCGTGGCAAATGGACCTTAGGACTTAAACGGTGGGGCCAGTTCTGCACACACTGTGCCTCACCTAAAAAATCCACTGCACAGGCTGGAAGGGCAGACCCACATGGGGAGAGCCCTTCCCAAATCTTCATTCGCAAAGTTTGGCCATAAACACATACACGGCTATCAGTTTTTAATACACAACCAAAGCTTCCACACCACCATAGCAACAACTAGTAACAACAACTGTCAAGAGAATTCTGAAATGCAGCCATTTGAGAATAGTGTATTTATTAATATATACACATATAAAATATCCAGAGGTTAAATAGACATCACAGATCTGGGGGAAACAAAGGAATGGAAGATGGTGTTTAACAAAAACTAGATCTACTTGGTGATTGTGCTTCTTTGTGAGCTTGATAGGTTTGAAAACACTCGCAAATGTCATAATGACATTGTAAAGTGAGAAAAAAAATATTTTATTTAGGATTTAACTTTCAAAATAATAAATTATTTTATGAAAAAGTAATTTTTTAATGGGCTGTCATAAATATAAGCTATCAGATACATTTTTGTAAAAAAGCCTACACATTCCATAGGAATAATAATTAAAAAAACCCACAAAAACAAAAACAAAAAAACCCTGAAAATAATCCACCAGTTTTCACCTGAAGTAGGTATGTAGGAAGTGAGTAATCTCATACTGATAGAACAGAAGTAGCAAACACAGGTATATTTCAACATTTGTCCCAGCATTCTCTGATCTAGCATAACAGTATTTGACATGTTCATTGGCTCCCTCACTGGACAGAAATGTCAGCTACATTTTCCTTTAAAATTTCCCCTAATGTAAAGTTATTTAAGAATGAAGTTAACATTTGAATAGAAGAGAGATCTTTCACATAGACAGGGGCAACAAAATAAGGCCTTGGCTATTATTGCAATGAGCAGTAGGGTTAAATAGTACAGTACAGAAGGGAAACAATAGAGAGTGAAGTAGGAGCAGGTAGAATAAATAAGTCTCAAGATAGCATCTTTACACAAATCTATGTGGAAAGTTCCAGCCCAGGTCTCGAGTCTCCAGCCCTGGTTGAATGAGGAATTAAAGAAAGGTTTGCAAAGGTGAATAGGGATACAAAAAAAGAATTGCTCTGCAGTGTCAGGAGCCTTCACATTCAAGTTCTGATGAACACCACTTTCAGCACAGATTTTGCTGTAAGTTCAATGGGTGCCCAGAATAAGGAAACTGGGAATAACAAAAGGAATTCAGATGTAATTTTCATTTCAAATGCTATTATCTTGTTGAAACAAAATGCAAAGAAACAGAAACACCGGAACTCACTTTCTTCTGTCTTCATATTATTGTATCTGTAATTTTTCTGTATAAAGTACAATAAACTGCATCCAGTTTAACACTGAGAATGTATTAAAAAGAAATATGTCATATGCTGGAAAAAAGTGTAAAATGATAGAAGTAAGAGTTGTGATAAATGTGGGAGAGAATCAAAACTATGCCTGAGTACAATGAAAAAAAAATCCTTAACAAAAGCTAAGCAGAATCATGTGCTGACTAAAGGTTCTAAACAATTTTATATGTCTTAAAAATAGATCTCCCCTTCCATCACTTGTTAGTCTTGGCATAACTGCAGAATTTTGTTCCCATTGCATATTTAGACCTGAAAACTTGTATGTTACTTTTTTCTTCCTGGAAAATTCAAGCTAAATATTGATGCAATGACTTTTTACCTGAGCATGGGTTGCTCTGGGAATCAAGAGTTGGCATAACAGTCTGCACATTGTTCCAACAACCTCTGTAATGTCTTTTTCTAACCCAGAATGCAATCAAAAGTGATCTTGAAGTGTAGGCTAGTGTTAACTCCTTGGAATGATGATTAACAACCTTTATGAGAGTTAATTAATATATAATTATATGGTAGTTTAACAATAAAAATTTCTCCAGATGGTACTGTGTTGTAGATATCTTACATGTTCCCCTTATTTTACAGGCACATGCCAGGACCTTAGGAGAGTTTTGGTAATATTTTTGTTATCTTTATAATGCATATTATTAAGATTTTGTATATACTTATGAATTCTATTATAAAAGTTAAACATTATTTCATATTAATGTAATGGTTTGCACTGGAGTCAAAGGAGATGCCATGGAACTCAAAGAAAAAAGTCAATAATGTTTATTACTAGAGAAATATACCCTGTGTTTTGTGGAAAGAAAGACCATAAGTTATTTAACATATCCCCTTAAAATCCTTTGCAGTAAAAAATAGACAGAAGGGTCATCATTAGGTTTTTGTGACTGTTATAGTCACATGAATAAAAGTGTATACTATGGCAGTAAATGTTTACTCTCTATTCACTTAAGTTTCAGATACTTTGATAATTAAAATAATGCATATAAACAGGTATTTTAAGGAGTCATGTTACTTTTTCCTGAACCATGACAATGTCTTGCAGTCATGTTACTGCTTATAAATAAAATGAGACTGATACAAAATGTTGAAGGCTGACATTAGGTGTTTAGTTCCATCAGTGGTTATGCTGATTTTCTTTTCTCTGCTTTTTATGAGTGAAATTGTAATCATTGTCAGAGTATTGGAAGCCAAGCTTAGACTACCCTTGCCCCTGAAATGTTTACGTTCACATGGGAATGAATGTTGAGACAGAATATATTTATTTTCAACATGATACATTAAATCACATCAAAAAGGTCAAAGCTGTGATTGCATGAACAGTCTTCATTATGTCAAATCTTGATTTCTGGAGTTAGTGATGTAAGCTCAGAATAGTGATTAGCAGAGGGAATACTAGAAAGAACTGTATCTATTTGTTTTTTATCATCTAAAGGCAGCTTTCACATTAATTATCAACAGGCTTCCTCACATCTCCATAGGATATTCATTTTACCTATAGTTTGTCTTCCACAAACACTTAGGCTCTTTCTCTAACATTCCTATCATTCTTATATCTCCTATCCTTTCTTACACAATAATTTTCAAATGATACACCTGAGTATTCCTACATTACTATTCCTTTTGACCTTTCCACTGAGTTTGGCAATCTTGATTTCTTGTGTGTGTGTGTGTGTGTGTGTGTGTGTGTGTGTGTGTGTGTGTGTGTGTGTCCTAAAGATTTTCAGTTTCTTGCAGAACTGATCTTTTTAATTTTGATGATCACTTAGAGCACTTCCCTGTGTGTCTTTATATGGATAACAAGTTTCTCAGAAACATTTCCCAGGAAAATGGAGAAGAAAGAAAGAAAAAAAGTTTATTGTAAAGAAAATCAGTAACAAGGGCAAGCATGGTCAAAACTCATGTGCCCCAGGAAGAGAGAGAAGAGACAGAGACACAAACAATTCTCAGAAGACAGCAAACTGAGCACCAGTGAAGATATATTTGGAAGTAAGTCCATTCCTTTTATGGTCATAACATCACTAGTGTCGCCATTATTTAAGGCATTAATAAGGAGAACACGTGAACCTGGAAAAATACTAGGACTTGGGTGTTGATTTTGTTTCTTTTTGTGAATGATATAGTACTTCATGTCCTTTTATCTTCCTGGGATGCATTGCCAACTTCATTGAAATTGTGCTACACTTTCATAGTGCAAACTGAAGTGAAGCTTCCTCAGTTTTGTAAGTGATTAATTCTGACAACAGCACACGGTATTGCAACTACTTTTGGCCATTGTTTTGAATGGAGCCTAAAAATATTGCTGCTAAGTTTTTTACACCTCTTGAAAGAATCAGCCAGTGTCTTCTGGATTAGCCCTGGCAGGTACAAGTGATAGAACTAGATCACATTATTGTTGGTGGGTAGTAAAATGAAGAATTGATTTCTGTTCCAAATGAAATATCAACAGTTCATCCCAGTATAAAAAAAAAAAGGTATTATAAATGTATCAGCCCAGAGCAGATAATTCCCAGGTTCAAGGCAACAGAGACCTCAGCCCAGTAAGAAAGGAGGACCAGACTGCATGATAGCAGCTTTCCTCTGTCATTGTTCCTTGTGTGCTGCAGATCCTCTCAGTACACTCCCTTATCCCTTTTTTAGGGGTGGCAAAGTCAACATCATTGCTGTCCCTTTTCATATAACATATTCAGTAAATGAAGGTAAAAGCAAAGAGGTTTATCTTCTCTACATTCTGTAATCCAAATTAGAAGCTCTAGGCACCTCTGTTCCGTGACTTTATGTATCCATTTTCGTTCTACGTGGAAACCTACCCAGTTTATACAGAGGCTATACATAACAGCAACCATAACTTCAAAATATCATAAAGGAATTAGAGTTGAATGAGTGACACCTGAAGATAAGAAAGAAAACTTATATCCTTAAAGTTTCCAGAGTTACCTTCTCTTACAATGTCCATTCATTCATCTGTTGCAATATGTTTATAAATTTTGTGGTATCCGCTGTCTCAGTAATTAGGTAAGGATTAAGAAAGTATTTGGAACTTGCCAAGATATTTCTAACAGGCGGTGCTAGTCTCTTTCTAGTTAGATTGAATCCAACAAACACAGAAAAACAGTGCCAGTGCCACTCTGACAAAGAAGCAATTTCTTCATCTGGCAGTAGCATTTTATTTTTGCATCCTGTTTAGCTCATTTATTCAGTTTCTTAATTTAGTGTCATGAGCCAGATATTAGGATTTTTTGTATCACAGGTTGCAAAGTGGTAGGAAACATCAGCCAATTAACTTGTGTGATGTAAAGCAAAGGACTGCTGAAAATTACAACAAATTCTGCCTTCCTCCTCGTTGTGCCCAAGATCTGCCACAGGCCAGGCCAACAGTTCAGCATGTGCACTGCTGACTGCTGCAGCATCCAGCCCTTCCTGCCCCTCCCAAGGCCTGTGAGATTTATAGACAGTTTCACTTGACCCTGCCTTCCTTTACACTTTCCTTTCTTATCAAAAGATCACTTAACTACTTCAGTTTCTGCTTTTCTGCAGAAAAATAGGTGTACTCTACTGGACCAGAGATTTACCCTGCCTGGCAACTCTTCAATCCCTGTGGCTGCACTGAGGCAATAGACTTATTAAGAGGAAACCCAGCCTGCCCCAAACGCTGACAGAGAGCCCTTATTTAACCCGGCTTGATCCTGCTGTCCACGGCCTCCTGCTCTACTCCCCATCCCGGTGCGAGCAGCAGCAGAAGCTGCCCAATTCCCAAAAGCACCACGAGGTGTCAGGGCACAACCGCGGCTGCGGCGGGAGCGGGAGCGCGGCCGGCCGGGCACTGCCGCAGACCCAGCAAGCAGCTCTACTGGCGGCGAAGGAGAACGAAGCACCCAAACTCTTAGGCACGTACCTGCTGCCCAACACTGAGTCTCTCCCTGCTTTCTCTTTCACTATCAGATTAATGAGCGTTCATTTTTTTTTTTTTTCAATTTATGAAAAATTGTTATACGAGATTTTTTAAGGGGAATATAGTGCAAGCAAGATAGCTACAGAGCTAGGAGAACAAAGCCTGGTTTTACATGACATTTCATAAGGTCTCTTTAAAGTAAATTCCAATTCACTCATTGCCAAAATTAGCTGGTAGCAGGTTAGAAGGTGTTGGTTTCCAGCAAAACAATCCTATTTCCTACATTTCTTCAATTTCTTCCAGCAGAGTCCATCTCTACTCCTACTGGGCTGAATCTATTTAAAACATCAACTAATACTCTACACCTGCCTGCTTCCCTCCAACAGAGCAGGCACAGCTGTTTTCTTATGGTTTTAAAGTATCCATATGCTTTGTTTCAGTATGATAACCTTGGTGGTTCATATTCTTCACTCGCATACATTGCTGCAATTCTAGAGTGGTGAAATAACCTTATGATGGGGAAGAGATAAATTGTTTAAAGCTGTTTGTGGTTAGCTCCCAAACATTTCCCTTGGGAAGGACGTGTTGGGAGTCCTCTCTTAATGACAGGATTCCTTCATTTACAGTGTTGACCAATATGGGATTTCTGACTGCAAATTTTCACCACAGAATTTCATCATTACAGAACTGTTGATTTTTTTCAGATAGTGGTCTGTCACCAATGCACACCCAGTGACCTGCTCGTAGTGCGACAAACTTTTTTTTTAATTTATAGATCATATATAGAAGTTAATTTTGGCTAAATTACTTCAAGAGAAGATTCAAGCCTAGGTTTTGTACAAAGGGCAGGCATAGCTACTTATGAAGGCAGAATAATTGAGCATTATTTAATATGAGTCCAAGTGATTTCAAAATTTGAACTTCCGCAATTATCCTTAAGAAATATTTTTGGTGTACTAAGCCCTTTTCTGGGGAGACACATTGCTCAGAAAAGGACTTAGCGTCATTTAGGTGGAAGATTCCATTACAAGCACAGGAGTAGAACATAGGACAGACAGGTAATTTTGCTTTCCTGTATTGAAGAGGATGGTCAGAGGTCAGAAACCCCAAGAAACCATTTTCTGCAGAAGGCCATGACCATCAGGCTTGGCTAAGCTATCTAGCTTTCATTTTCAAGCAGAGTAAGAACAGCACTGGGGATCCAAGGTACAGATTGATTAAGCAATCAGTTTCAAATCTGACTCATGGGCAGTCAATAGTAGCACAAGAGTTTTTGAGTGTTCTGCAAATTGTTTAGCAGGACGGTTATTTTACTATTATGGGTCAGAAATGACAGATTGCAATTGACTTATTTATAGTGTGACATCCCTTCCCAGAACACAAGGAAGCTGTTCACAAAAGGGGAAGTACATGACTAATTATTTCCCCCATCTGCATTTCACTGAATGTAAAGGATAATGTGACCAGCCTGGTTTTGTTACCGACTAATTGTGACCTGAATGATGTCATCTGAGTGAGTCAATGCCCCAACAGCAATACAGAACTTGGGAGAGGCTGCAGATTTTCTATATGTGGCCTTTGCAAACTGAGGCCACAGAAACTTTTAGTTACTGAGTAATGATGGGGCTAGTAAATCTTCACATTTTTGTTTAACACCTCAGTTTCCAATTGTTGTGGTTTGGTTTTTTGTTTTTGTTTGTGTGTTTGTTTGTTTTTGTTTCTGTCCTTTAATTCCAATCTTTTCAAAATGGTTATTTATTCCATACTGAGTGCTTTGTCTGCTTCTTGGAAGAAACACAGGAAAAACTTAGTAATTTTCAAAAAAGAAGCAAGTCCCATTTTGTCAACAGCCCAAGCTTTTCCACTGAGAGAGAAACATAAGTGGACAACTACATACTTTTTGCTATCCTTTGGGAAAAATGATCAAAATATGGTGAGATCACAATTCCTTGAAAGTTTTAGTTTGTGGGCACCAAAAACATAAATATGGTCATTTAGCAACAAGTGGAAATGATAGTTTTCTCTGCAAAGAGCATACTTCACTTTGGTGGCCAAAAGGACTACTTGTTATTCTGTCTACAGTGCTACTCATCAAGGGAACTGAGAGTGTGGATACCACTGTTTGTCAGTAAGTCATTGCTTTATTAGAAATTCAGAGCTATAAAGAGTGGGTAAACGTGACTATATCTTAACAGGAGGGCTGCAGAAGGGAGGGAACTGGGACACATAGACACAAATAAGGATGGCAAGCATGACTAGGTTGGAACAGAACAGAAAAGCAGGAAACTGGATGAAAAAGAACAAAACTACCTACACAGAACTGCCTATAAATCACAAAAGACATTTTTTTCTCTGGATCTTGGTATTCTGAACATTCTTATCCTTCTACTGCCATAAAATATCTGGAACACTGAAAACATAAAGAAAGATTTTCTCCTCTTGAGGAAAGAACTACCTACTAATGCCAACAGTCTATTTACTCAAGTGAATAGTTTAGTTAGTGGACTCTATTTACTCAAGTGACACCATTCCAGGCTGCCAGAATAACTTCAGCTAAACAATTCTCTAACAGCAAATACAATTCTGTCAAAATCAAAATACTTAAAAATTCAATCACTTTGGTCTACAATTTTTTCTGAAGAAAAAAGAGCTCACCAGTGTCAAAGCATCTGATTATTGAATTTAAAAAGAAATTCTTATTTCAATATACAGCTTTTATTCTCTTGAATTTAAAGTAGGCAGATTTCAGTCTTATGGAATTGAAATGCTGTGTACTTCTGCAACAAATTTATTAGACAACTATTTCAGGAATATTTTGTACTTTGTTTGAAGCTGAAATGTAAATAAGCTACATTGTGATTTAAAAAAAAAAAAGGTAAAAAAATAAAGCTCTGTTCTTTCCCTAGCTCAGCAATGTATATTTTTTGATATACTTCTGAAGCTGTTTTTTTCCCCAAAGGATCATCACTTAATTCAATATATAGAACATGCTAGAAAATACCTAATGGTCTTTTCTCTCTGTTTTATATGTTTCTTTTTCAGTGGCTGCTCTACAGAAGGAGGAACACTGTCTTTCAGTATGGCCTCTACAGGGATCAGGTGAAATAACAGCTCTGTCCCCCTGTGAGAGCAGGGAGGAGAGGTAGCCATGTTTCAGTCTTCTCTCCTCTTTTCTGCATAAGCAGCTGGGCTACATCTTCTAAGAGCTACTTTTAGAAGACATAGCTACTGCATTTCTAGGAATTCACAGAGAAAGAGTCATTCTATATTTCTCCCTGACGTACATGCTGGTCTACAGGCCATTCTACAGGCTTTGCCAAAATGACTCCATGGTCCTTTACTCTCCTTATCCCTGAAAACCCTTTAGGGTAAAAAGGTCACATGCTGAAATCCAAGGGCTGTCCCTGGCCTTCATAGCATGTATTAGTTCTCATGATGGTAGCTTTCCTGGTTCCATCTTCTAAATCATATTAAACGTCAGCTAAAATATGTGATTATTTTCCTGGATATTACTTTTCAATGCAAACAATGCCAACAGTTACCACAGAGATAGTTTTCACAGTTTCAGGATGGACTGACCAAAAAAAAAAAAAAAAGAAAAAACAAAACAAAGCAATGGTCTAAGAAACTACTGATGGGAAGAAGATAAACATTTAACATTTTTATCAAGGTATAGGAAAAACTCAAGACCTCTATTTTGGGAACTCTGTGTTTTCCCTTAGCAGGAACAACCAGGGAGACAGAAGACAGCAATTTCCTTCATTTATGTGAGTTCATCTGTTGTTGAACTCTGCTTTCCAGCAATGACTTCTCTCCCCTAGGAGCATAAGTGTGAGTCTAAGACAGACTTTCCTTCTCTCTGAATGGTGGTTTGGGGCAGGCATTTTCAGTGAATTTCTCTATCCAAGCCTATCATGCTCTCTCTTTCTAGCACCTTGAAGCTCATGTTTGCTCTGCTCTGTACAATGAAAGCTTACAAAACAGATAGCTCAAGGAAAAAGCATAAACTTTTCCAGACACTTCAGCCTGATAGAAGTTTGTTTGCCCAGAGCAATGGCTTCCTTCTCAATTGTGTTTATGAAAGTGTTTGTGTGAAGAAAGCAAAATAAACACATTATTCCTCCTGTTACTCCATGTATTTTCTCTGCAAATACACTTTGCCATCCATAAGGGTACTGGAAAGGGCCTTCCTTTTGCTTCCTTCTGGTGTAAAATGAAACTCACTTTACTGAAGAAGTATGAAGCAATGCCAAAATGAGAAAAAGAAATTATAGGTAGCTGTGTGCTGTAGTGGGGAAACTTTCAGAAACTTTATATGCAGCAGGAAAAATGACGATGTTAGTGCTTCTCTCAGTTGAGCAGATTACCAAATGTTCTGAAATTATAATTTAGGTGAATCATTCATTTCAGCTATTACTCTAGATTTAGACTGGTGGAGTTAAGTGCAAAATCTGTCAATTTTTTTAAGGCAGCTGTTAAATATATGAAGCACAAAACAAAATTCCTAATGCAAATAATACCCCAACAACCAAACAAAAAAAAAGAACTCTGGACACTTATGCATCCCACCACTGCTAGGAAAAATATTACTAGACAAGCTGAAGATCAAAGGCAAAAAGTGACATAGATCTTTTGTAATCTGAAGTGCAGCACCAATTTGACTACTTTACAAGAATGTATGATAAGCCTTCTTTGGAAAGTCAAAATGAGAAGAAGTGCTTGGACAAATGCTTTCAAAAACTGAAAAGGGACCTAAATCTCATCATCCTCTGTGTAGTTGGTCTCCCTAGTTTCCATTTATCTTATTGGGAATCACTATCACACTTAGATTTTCTTTTCACACTGAATTATTTCTTAGTTATTCAGTTTCCCTGCAACAAATCTGGTACAAACCTGATTAGAGTGAAGAAACAATCAGATCCCTATCCTGATCTGGATAAGCTGTGTGGCTTTTCATTTGCTTTTGTGAAATGTTTTTGCCTGCATGAAAAATGTTATCCTTTCAGTTCAAGAAAGATGGGTAAAGTGTGCTGTTGTTAACAATCAAATTGCAGACATTCATGAGAAAGACTACAATCTCATCTGGGAACCATTATGCAGTGATTAAATTCCATGTAATTTCAACCTAAGACTTAGTATTTTTTCCTTTTGTTTGAGTTGGCTACTAGGATTGATCACGTTGGAGAAATTAATCACAACACTGGCAAATCCTAGGACTGACCATTTAATTAAACCTGTTGCCCTCATTAAGAGTTAGTTTTGTCTTACAGGAGGAGACAATGAACTATTTAATACACCCAAATATTAGCAGATTGAAAAATACAAAACATCTGTAGAATAAATCAAGCTCCTGATCTACACTGAAAACATTCATCACCAAGTTTCCTATTATTATACCTATAGGACAGTAGCATGTGAATGACCTGGTTGAATGTCGATAATGACAAAGACTCTCTTCCAACCCCTGCTTCCTACTGCTCATTCTTCAACTTGCAGGACACACTGCTATATCATTCATTCCTCATCTTCATCTCCTTCTTCTCCAATTTTCACTTTCCTCATCACTCTGATCCTCCTTCTAATCCCAACACTAAGACTTGGAGTAGAGATTTCTCTCTGCCTTTTTGCAACTATTCTTTTTTTTTTCTTTGAATATTCCTGACTCTCTATGGCTTTAACAAAAGTCCTTAGTTACTATGCTTTGTAGTGGGTGGGCATCAGTTTACACCCATCTCCACTAATTTGAGGACAACAGTGTGGTTACAGGTTCTCTACAAGGCCGACTTGTAGGTGGCCCTGAAGACCTCCGGAGGGCACTGTAAGGACACCTAAATGAGGCTCTGTCTTTCTGACAAATATCTGAGTAACCAACAGACAGCGCTGAGCACCTCCATCCTGCCAGAAACCAGACCACCATACAGGTAACTCACAGAGCACAGATGACCCTCTATAAAGAGAAAGGTGTGGCTACTGGGGAGTTTTGTTCCCTTTTGTTAGTCACTGTCTTCTATGATTGCCTAGTTTTGCTGATTTGACTGAAAAACAGAAGATTTGGGCTCACTGATCTCCTCCACCCAGCCTAAGAAGGATTACAGAAGTGTCCCCTATCCCCAGATGCGGTCTGTGTCCACCCTTGCTGTTGAAGAGGGAATACCATCTAATGATGAGTTCTGAGGCAGACCAGGAAAAAGTCTGCTACAAATAGTGTTTCGGATCACTCCTTGCAATACTTATGGTCATTGAGTATTATACCATAACTGGTTCCATTTTTGTACAGTCCTGGGAATATGAATCTAAACATGAGAGCACTGTTCATCAAATGTGTCCTCAAACTGCTGGAGGGAGGAAGTGTGGTGGAGGAATCCTTTCATTTTTTAAGCAAGAGTTTACTCATCAGGCTTTAAGCAAAAAGATAAAGTTTCCCCCACATTCTTCCTCAGAGCAAGGTAGTCTGATCTATGGTGTTGGGGTACCCAGCTCAAGGAAACCATTTCAAACAGTGTTGCACATACAAAACAAGACAGGGATACCAAATAGATGATCTGGCTGCTGACTGAGAATAGGTGGAACCTATGCACCAAAATCTCATCACAAGCAAGACTTAAGAAAGCTCATTCTTGCCCCTTTTTACATTGAATGTTTTACACTTGGGACTCAGAAGATGAAACCCTGGCTGTTATTGCATTGGTGCTATTTGCCCTTCCTTCTTCTTCTGTCTAATGAAAGATATTACTTCTTAAGCACAGATTTTCTCAACATTTATTGTCACATCTTTCTGGCTACTACAACAAAACTGCTGGATGATGAAATGAAGAATCTGGGTGATGGAGTATCATACAAAGCTTTGCTGTACCAAATCAAGTTTGGGTTAATAAGATTCTCTTGAAAATACATTTTAATACTTGCTAATCAAGCTTAGTATCTTTAACACTTTAGCCATGCTCACCACTCATTGTAAGTTAATTTCACCTCTTTATTTCTAATTTACAAACATAGCCATGCCATACTGGTTTACCAATAATAATAACTAGAATAATCAGTTGCTTTCTGATGGAGTAAGAAATCCATTTTAAAGCAACCAAGCAAATTAATCTTCAGTGTAACTCTGTTGAACTCTTGTACCCAGTAGAAACATTGACTGAAATTAAGGCATCTGAAGACCTACACCAAAAAGAGATGCCACTGAGACAATCCACAAGCTACTGTAGTCCTCCAATATCTGATCTGGAAGCATGTGATCAGAAGGTAATTTTCCATGTGATAGTGTCAGTGGCTTGTATGAGGTGACATAACCCCTCCTTTAACCACACATTAGTAAAAACATTACATCAGTACATTTAAATCATCCTCATCTTTCTCTTTTTTCACACGGTGTTAATCCATGTTTCCTGACTTATTGGCAGGAAGGAACCCTATAGACAGCTGGATGTCATATTTCAGTCTGTAAAATTATAACTTTGCAAACTGCATTTGATTCATTCCAAAGCTTCAAGAAGAATTCAACCTCAGCAGGCACAACTCATCACATATTTACATATATAAGAAAATATATTAAAGGAAAAACATATTGACATATTGTCTGATATCACAACAAGTAAAAGCTACAAAACTCCTACAAAACTCTGGTAGCAGTTCCTCTCTTTTTGCTTTTATTGGATATATAACCATGCAGGTACAAAAGCCTGCATGCTGCACAAATCCATCTCAGATGGAAGGCAGAATTTTTGTTCTGATCACAGTTTTTATTTTAGAAGAACAACTAGGAATTATTATCATCAGTATTTATACTGGAAAATGGTATAAAGCTTCAGGCACCAGTGAGTGCCTTGTGCTGGGGCACTTTAGAAACACAACAGAGAAGTGGTCTCTCCTCCAAACAGTTTTACAGCACATGTGAATCATTTGAAAGCTACCAGTCTCTGAAATTTGTTTACTGCTAGATGTTATTGTTACTTCTAAATCTATTCTCTTACTGGTTTGCTTCATTTGGCAGTGAAAGCAGTAGTTTGGAAATTAACCTATTCTCTTTATAAGTAACCCTATAGTTTCTTGCCTATTTATAAAAAGTCATGATTTTATAAATAGATTTTAAGATTTTGCAACATACATTTTGCATCTTTCAAACATCTTCCAACATTTTATATGTTTTAAAATGTCTCTTAGAACACTCTAGGATCACCAGCACCCCAAATCTGACAGAAAAATCACTGGGTTTTCCTGAAATGACTAAAAAACAAGTCCACCTACCTTTAAAGTGAATGGAAAGTCTGACTTTGTCTTCTGTAGGTGTTAAATATAACTCAAAAAATTCTCCACAAATTCAAACAGCCAGAAAACAATATAAAGCATGTAGATTATTTTTATTCCACTGCCCTTATTAACTCCACATTTGAAGGCAAGATCAGTATAACTTGTGCCTAACTGGATATATTTTTACCCTAGTAGTTCTGCTCATAGATCCCTTCAGCTGATTGAATCCAGCAATAAATATTTAGCTCTTTCATATTTTGTTGTAGCTGGAACCTGCAGACAGTTGCATGTTACTCATCGTGCATCTGAAAACCTCATAACAATTACTGGTGTTTCAAATACATTACTTAAGCATCAGAATAACTCTACGTGATACATCATTATTATGTTAATTTGTAATATTTTTTCTTTTAACAAGGCAGCCTTATTTTTATACTTCATTGTTTTCAAGAAAACATAGTCACAGAACCACACATTTTTCAAACAGTTAATATTATCACTCCAAGTGAAAACTGAGACTTAGGACCAAACTAGAAAAAAAAAAGAGAGAGAGAGAGAGAGAGAGAGAGAGAGAGAGAGAATAGAGGTGTAAACTCAGCCAAAACTGAACCTAAATATCTAATTTCCCTAACCCTGAAGATGTCATAAGTTCAAATATATCTAAGGGAGGTAAAGATTAATTTCTACACTTTTTCAGACAATTCCAAGCACTGACATCATTGTGATGTCTCACCTTTTATCTAGTTGAATCAGGCTACATGCAAAACACAACGTTAGCCAATATTTAATTTGAAATAATGTTGTTATTGGCAACAGCTATAGTCCTCCTTTAACAAAGTAGTCCACTAACAGGCTGGAAACTCATGTAAAAAGCAGGAAAAACCTATTTTAAGCTTTCTCATGGCCTGAGAACACTCAAAAATCACACCTCCCAAAGAGGGAGGCTAGGAAGGAAGTCCAAGTTATGGATCCTGAGTAGAGATCTCTTCCTCCTCTTCCCTGTTTCAGAATGTGATTCTTCACCTGTCCAGTTTAAGTCTAATTGAACTTGCTGGTATTTGGGCATTCACTTTCAGGAGCCCAGTTTTCTAAGTTTCTTGTGCAGAGGCACAGTGGAAAAATCTATATTTCAAATGAGGACCAACTGCCTGGATGTTAAAAGTTGTAGTCCTCAGCCCTTTAAAATCTGAGTCTTCATCTATCTCAAGTTAAAAAAAATAGGGAAAACAATTAGAGCTAAGGAGATTCTATATGCCTATTTAAAACCTCATTCCACCTGCACTGTGCCACAGCATTTGCTGTAACCACTGAAACCGATAAGCAGCCCTTCCACAAGACAACAATAAAAATTAGTGACATACACATCATGCAAATAACCAATTATGAGTAATACAGAGAAAAGCAAAAATGTTAACAAACACTGACCTTCTCTCATCCCTATTACTTAATCTGAGTTTCACTTTTTTGTATAGATGATTTATGGTAACTTTATATTTTATATAAGCAAAAAAATGATGCCACTACATGACAAGTTATGCTGCTGGTATGTTATTGCTAGTACATCTGAGAAAATATTTTGCTGAGTTGATACAAATCTGGGAGTACTAGAAGACATGCACTCTTACATCGAAGGTAACCAAACCCTTTATAATATTCAGACCAGTTTTCCATTCTATCCCTTTTAAATAATTTATAGAGATTTAAATGTCTTGAAGTTCAACAAACCAATACAAGGGACATATGGTAAGATTTTCCTCCTTGTATATTTCCAGAGCCTCCTTGTGTATTTCCAGAACAATGAAAGAATTAATTAATAAAATATGACAAAAATTCAGAAAGATGACAAAAATATCTGCTGTCAAAAGATAAGTTCATTTGAGACTGATTTTTACTTCTCCATATATCCTAGGTGTAATAGCTGCAGTGACAGTTTAGCCATGGATTTGAAAGGAAAAATGGCTGCATTTGGCTTATTATTTCCTACCTTTCTTTTCATATCCATAAACAATATATCAGTTATGACACTGGTTTTATTCTAGCTAGAAGTAACAGGATTTTCTATTTGAAATTAAGAACTGCACAGCATGAAGAGAAATCAACGTAAATAATACAACTGATTAAATAAAGGACACTACTTATAAATATTGTTCTTTGAATGTTCTGCTGTTTCAGAGTAAAGGCTGAATAAGGCAGTTAGTTGTGGTATCAACCACGGATGGTAAAGTGTGGCTAGGTCAGATACAGAGTCGTCCTCCTGCTTGCAGGCAGATGTACGACACTGTGTTGCAAACTGACATGGAAACTTGCCAAATCTATCAAAACCTTCTCTACACCTGGAGATTTCTGATCTGCATATTTACAAATGGAATAAATAAAAATAAGAGATGAGAAACTAAAAATAAATATGCTTTTTTTTAGAGAGACTTTGTGTGATGACCTAGCCCTGAGTACACTTAGCCTGCAAGTATTCAAATGTGATACAGGGGAAGAGATTATACACAGGTGCACAAAGCAGCATATGGGTGCATTCAGACAGTCAGGGTCAAGAAAAGCTCTAAAGACATCCACAACCAGCTTTTTCCCAGGTTGCAGAGGAACGTGTGGAGGGAGCCCTGTATCCTACACAAAAGACCTATGACTGGGTATGCTGCGTGCACACAAAGCTAGAGGCAGAAGGTTTTCAGTTGCTCTGCTATTGCCTTCTAAATCAAGTTACTATTGACAATTAACTTAACCTGACATAAGACCATATGACCAACATAATGATAAAGGCCATTGCCAAAACAGTATCTTGCCCTTTTCCTTTCTCTTTTCCCAAATCCTTTTGCTAAATGCTTGTTCCTGCCACAAGGGAAGGCTAAACAGAATAAAATGTTATCTGACAGTAACAAAATAGTTTTAATTTCCACCTGGATCATTTTCTTGACAAGCAAAGCCATGTAACCAATTGCTACTGCAGACACAAGTAAGACAGCAGGACACATGGGCCGAGACTGAGAATAGAATAGCACCTAGTGCTTTCATCAGTTTAAAATGATCCTCAAACCACCAATAATTCTCTTTCAAAAGAAACAACAGCAGAAAGTGAGTATCTTGCCCAACCGTATCATTCAGTCAGCTTTTGCTCATCACACCCTTGACAAAATTGCATGTCTTGAAGACTTTTACCAGGAACATGAAAAAATTTCAAGAACATTTATTCTATCAGCATGTCATACAGTGATTAGTGTCTAATTACAAATCATTATAGTAATGGTGCAATTACCAAGTATATCCCAACAGCACAATCTCTCCAGCCTTATTATTAGTTGACTAAGTCATCACCTGCAGGAACTAAACCTGGAAATTCAAGTTAAATTTTGGTCTTCTATTACTACAGCTGAAAGTCAGATCTCGACTTTAAAACTGTCTCAGACCCCACAGCACCAAAATGCATGCACATGAGTTGTAGCATTCAATTTCATCCTGAGAAAGCCCATGCCACTTTTGCAGTGCTCATTGGCCCACAGGTCTCTGGGAATCACACTTCAAACACTAATTCTTGTGATGGGATGACATCTGCAGATAATTATTTGTAAGCATAGATCAATCAGTGCGCAAACAAATTTAAATAAATAACTAAATTTGTTTTGTTTTTAGTTTTTTTTGGAGGGAGAGTGTTTAGATAATTTGTTTGTAAGCACAAACTTATGCTAATTCACCTGAAAAGACTTGATATGACCCTAGGACAAACAGGAGTTTTGGAGGGAATTTTTTACAAGTCTGTTGTGCTAAAAAAATCAACAGTGGTTTGGATGGAACTTCCCTATCCACTTCTTTCTTGCAGGTAAGCTCTTCCGCCAGGCTTGACCTGAGATCAGCACCTCAACAGCTCTCTGCATTGCCACAAACTTTATACAGCCTCCTTAAAGGCCCTAGAAACCCTCTTTTCATCCTGTCAGAAGCCTGTCTGTGAGCAGATATACTTTATGATCTTCTCCAAAATCTCACAGACACTGGCGTGCTCCATCTCCCTGCTCACTGCATTTTCATATATCCCCTTCTTTCTGTCCCACTTCCCTTTTGTCTGCAATAACGTTCAAGGAGCATTTCATCCTCAAAAAGCTCTGTCTGTTCCAGACAAAGCATACAACCATCACCTTCTCAGAGGCCGATCTCCTTTAGAAAGGGACAACATACATAAATTGTGGATAAAATAGTTACTGTCACACCCTGCAAACTAAAATTGTTTGTGATAACTTTTCAAATTTATTCAGCATTGTCACAGCATCAAAATTAAAGTGGTGACCAAGCTGGGATGAAAAAAGCTTTGACCAGAACTTGAAAATTAATCAAAATTTTGTTTACTCTACTTAATAATACACAGACATAAATGCTTTTTATCATGACAAATGTTTTCCAATAGGAGACTTTAAAAGGAAACTATCTCCTTTTAAATGAAAAACCAGAGAAGTGTTAGTATATAGTTGCAACCCAAACACTGATCTGCAAGACTAAATACAAGATAATGACATTAAATACTAGATAAAAATGAAATTGCTTGTCTCCTACAATGTTTCCAGTTAACTTAGTGGGTTTTCATACAGGAACATACTGATCTGAGGGCAACTCTGAGGGCAAAGAGCAAGAGCAGCAAGATTAGAGTGAGGACTGGACTGAGATAAACACTATGATCCAAACACCCATGAAAGAGGAAGAGCTACAGTGGTATACTGCATGTCCAGGAACAGCAGGACCTCTGTGAATTCAGCTGTTTCTGTACTTGAGGCCATTCTCAAATGTCACTTGTGTTCATCATTTCATGCCACAGACATTTCCTATACTTGTAAAGACATCTTATTCTGTGTGCTCTGACATAAACTTCCATTTCTGGTTACTGCAAGACACTGAGCTAACTCAGCATGGGTAATCTTTTGTAACTCTGCTTATGGGTGAGCATATCTTAAAAGTTTTTGCATGACTGAGGTTTTAAATGGTAGCATTCTTTCTCAAAAATTGCTTAGAACTAACTGTGTAGGGGATACAAGAAATTACTTTGTTAAACATGACCTTTATTTAGTCTATGAAAAAAAAAAACTTTATGCCAATATATAGATCACAATGATACATTAAAATTAAAAATACCCTCATAGTTTCTATGTATGGCAGTCTTTAAAAAAAACAAACAAAACCAAACAAACCCAACAATACTCTCCTCCAAAAAAAATCGCTGAAATCAAAACAAACTAAAACGTCCTAAAACTAAAAACATCCCAAATCCAAATTTAATTTTTCACACTGAAATATTTAGTCAGTCTACATTTTAGTTTAGTACAGTAGTAAGTGGATTCCTTTATGTGTTAACATACTGATAAAAATGACTGATTCCTATTTCATATCACTTTTATCATCCATTTTCTTAACAAAAGGTAATGTCTGAGATAATGGTAGACAGAAACTCCTGAATCTAGAAGCACTGGTCACTCCAAAGTAAAGATCAATCTTATTAAATATTGTGAATAATGTTTCAAAAATGATTCATATGACATATATGCTCACTTTGGGGAACATCAAGCAGTAAAATTGCTATCTGTACTTTCAATCATTCCTTTTCTCATATAGAGTATTAATATCAATAGATATGAATCTCTTTAGAAATACATAAGCCACTGTATAACACTCTGCTCTGTATATATCATCTTGCATGTTTCCCAAAGAATCACTCTCCAAAGGTTACACTGGTATACCAATGTTACATGAGAAAAATTGAGGAAGGGGCATAAGGATATATAAATTATAATGAGAACAGGTTGTTTTTATATCCTTTCCAATTTAATTACACTCACTGTCATAAAAATGGATTAGATACTGCTGTTTTCTCTTCCCATTACCATTTTTGTCATAAGAATGAGAAATCCAAACTTCATTGCTTGTCAGCTTTAGTTGGACACCATGTAGTTCTTTAACCTTTCCACAGCTATGTCATTTTATTGGCTGGCTTTTCCACTTCTTTCATGTTTAAACCAAAGTAGCTTGAGGTAATGAACTGTAATGGATAACCAATCCCACAACAGCACATTGAAAAGGCCACAGCAGTTCATCATTGTGTAATCAATATAATAAATTAGACAGCACAAATCTTATTCTCATGAAAAAGGCTAACAAAACATGCTAACATTAATTTATAGTGATAAAGATAGCTTATATGGGGAAAACAGGCCCATCTTCTTACAGATTTAGTATTTTATATACCGAAGTTTTATTCTTTGGCATTGCACTGAAATTCACCATTGAGAGTACTGTAATACTTTAGACATAAGCACACTCCATCTATTGTTTCTAACATTATTGTTTCTAACAATATTATTTCATTTTAATGATAATATTTGAATTTACAAGTGTATATTATCTTTCAGGAGAATTAAGTAAAGTACATATAAAATTCAGTAAATTTTGACATTATTTTCAATCAGTAATACCCAAAGTTTCTTGTTTTATGCCCTTATGTAAGAAAGCCATTGAATGCACCCACAGGAAAACACCCATCATCCACCATGGGCACTTGTTTGTCCCCTGGGGACTGAGGGTGTCCACTGCGAGGATGGTGCATCCAGGGGAAGGCCAGCTCCCACCCTCCCCCAGGAACCTTCAGGAGCAGCACGCTGAGGGACAGGCAAGATGGTATCTCCTGAGGGCTGCTCTCTGACCTACTAACTGGGCAACCTGAAATCAAAAGGATTGTAAGATTACAGAGTATGCACTCATGAAGTATTAAACATGAATTCAGCTTGGCAATGAGTGTTAATCTTCATGATGAAATGTATCATAATGTTATCACACTGCAAAATCTTATTTTCACAGCAAACACTGAATGATGACATATCCACTAGATTTTGGTACTTATTCTTTGCTTAGTTGTCTTTTTGTTGTTTCTGTTTTTGTTTTTGTTAGCATAGCTAATTCAAGGTCTGCAATATAGACAAATTTGTTAATCATATCCTTCATACCACCTTGCCCTTAAGTGTGGGCGCTTTATCTACTTATTTTTAAAGTATTAATTAAAGATGAGGTTATTCTCATTGTATATAGAGAGAACTGAGTAGACAAGATTGAGACATAATTATTTCTTTTCTATGAGAGCCAGAAACATCTTCAGTAGAGATAAAATCTTTGAAGATATTAGCTGTCAATTACTTGAGGATAAATCTAAATGTATGCAGAATCTGGATTATTTTTTTCTGTCATTATGAATTTTGCTGAAGTGACTGTAGATTTTGCATTCATATTCACCTGTTTTGTCCCACTGCAAAACAAAGAAGTGTTTCTCTCTATAGAGTAGATTAGTAAGGAAGAAAAACATCTATATTATTTATGACAGTAGGTGATACTGACTTGAATAGTTAATCATTTCTACTGTGCAAGTCCTAAATTAGATGAGGAATATGCCTGCAGAAGGAAGAAAAAAATGTCAATGACTTTCTAACTGCTATTTATTTTGGTCAAGATAATACCCTTATTTCAGATTCCAAGTATAGGAATTAACATGATAAATATGCAAGCTTGCATAGCTAAGGTTAAGATGAAGTCCACAGTAAATATTTTATCAGCAGCAAAGTGATGGTCCTGTGCACTGCAAGTGACAGTTTTACTGGAAGTAGGAAGGGAATCCAGGTAGCAAAGAGTTTCAGCTTGACAGTAAAGATAATATGTATGCCATTTTAACAAAGATTCAATAAGTCTGTTTTAATATAAATGTTGCTTCAGCCAAACAGATTTCTAAACTGGAAGTTTGTTTATTTAAGCTGCTAGATGAAGAATATAGATAAACAAGCTCCTTGGATAGCACTTAAAAACAATATTTGTGTTAGACTGCTGTTGCCAAGAGTTGGGCATGAATATTGAAAAATAAGTACCTTATATTTCCCTGGGTCATGTTCCTCCATGGATATTTGCATTATGAAATATACAATGAAAAGACCATTAGTCACCACACACCAGTGATCCAGCACCCACTAAAGTCAGAGCTAAAACTTCCACTGACTTCAGTGGAAATTGGATCAGGCTCACCATACTCTTGTCCAAACTCTGTATATTTTGTGCCAAACATGTTGATAGTAGAAAAAAGCTTCTGACAACAAAAACTATTGTCACAGTCATGACCTACCACATTGCCTACCTCCCCATGGCAAACACGTGGGGGGAGCAGCTGAGCTGTGTAGGACTGGAAAAGGGCTGTTTGAAGAGCAAAAGATATTTACACCAGACTAAGGGGGACAGGAGGCAGGGAAAGAAGCCAAAGGAGAGTGATTACTGAGGAAGTCATTGGTCTGAATTGAAATTAGAAGTGTGGAAGCTGGGGAAAATTCTGAGGAAGGCTGGACAGAAGCTACAGACAAGCAGTGCTGCAGGGCCAGAAGGAAGTTTCCATGGGGAAGCCTGGAATGGCTGGAAAAAGGCAGGCAAGAAGATACTGAGACAGGCATCAAAAGAAGCAATGAAGAGAAAGCTCAGCAAGAAACTTCAGCCACTGTGGGAACAATCATCTCCAGAAACAGAAAGTAGTTTGCTTGGTGAAGGCTGTGCTGCAGCAGTTCAGCAGTTCCCAGTGAGCTTTACAGACAATGATGTGTACAAGACTCAACATGGGGGGAAGGTGCTAATGAAAAGGATGGACTACAGAGAGTTATGCACAAGTTTTCTTACCTTCACACATGGCCTAGTCAAGGCTTTTGGAGAACTGGGAACTAAGTCATTATTAGACAAATGGAAAAATACTTGAAGGTGTTAATGCAAATGTGAATACAAGTGAGAAGAGAAACAATTCTGCTAAATTATACACTTTATTGCTTCTATTCTCTAAAAATATGAACACACTATCTGCATTCCATTCTTTTATTTGAATTAAAGTAAAAGAGATAAAACCTGGAGTCACTGTATAAAGTTAATAGACTATAAAGATATAACCTAAGGGTGGTTTTAATAGTTTACATTTTATATTGTTTTCCTGAATCTTTAAATAAATATTTCTCACAACAATACATTTTAAATTATGTTATATTTAAGAGGGGACAAAATTACAAAACTCCTCAAATGTATCATTTTTCCAAGAAAACAAAAAGTATGGCTGAATGGATTTCTGTTAAATTTCAGACGCTTGTGTTCAAATGGCCATTGTAACATTTGCTACATTGTAATTTTGGTAGAGAATTTCAGATCTCGGTTATTCTGTTCTTTGACAGCAAAATATTCAAATAATACATTTGAAATGCAAAACTACTAGACACAAGTTATGACTTAATTATTCACATCAATGATATTGTAGATATTGTAGCAATATCTAAGAACATCAAACAAATTTCTATCTTGATAAAAGCTACTCTTACAAATAATTAAATAGTCTTGACTGACTGGAGAAAAAATATGTTGAAAATGGGGTGGAAAAAATAAAGTACCATCCTCAGTCTTCATCTAGGAAGCCACACTTAAGAAAATTCTGTGGCAAAGCAGAAGTTTAAAACCAGTCTGGTGACTCATTCAGAAGTTTAAACTATCTTTTCTCTCAAATTACTTGCCAAAGGGACTAGCACTATACCCGTGAATAATGTAGATTGTGGTCCTTTAATCTTTAACACAGACAAAATCAGTATTTTTCTTAGTATTACACAAAATTTGTCCTAGGGTCATACGCCATTTTGTCCACTTAAATTAAAAAAAAATAGTTTTAAATGATATTCTAAATGGCACAAATGGGTGAGCCATGAATAAAACAGGTAGCAGCTCTGCATGAGTTGAGTGACTGATATACTCTGTTAATGTCACTTGTCACTACTGAGATTTGACAAACCATTCAGAAACAAAACAACAGCATTTGTTAAAAAAAATTGTTGCAGTAGCAGTCAGTAGCTTACATTACCTTTTTTCAGGATTACATTGGTAATTTTTTTATTTTTCTTTTGGTTAAGAATCAGATTTGCTCCTTTGTGATACCCTGCATCTCTTCATATTGTGTTCTGATATCCTTGATCTAAAGGGGGGAAAAAAAAGCACACCAAAGCCATGAGATGTAAAAATCTATGGCTCACAGAGAAGAAAGTGGAATAAATAAATGTATTAACTACATGGTCATTTTTGCTGCTAAATCAGCAAATTTCTTCCCTTGTTGCAGTGCTAGGATCACATGTTGCTGGTTCCTCAACTTTACAGGCCATATGTAAAGGAACTGAAGTCAAACCTTAGAGCTCTCCTAGTCCAACACTGACGCAGGTGAGCAAAAAATGAGTGTTACTGGGACTAACCCCTTTTTGGGGAACTTGAGGTGAGGCCATGCCTTTGTCATGTGACAGAACACCAACTGAATATATGTTGTTACCTATGGTTTGTATGGGGGAGGGGACGTCATATTGTCATCAACAAAGACTGAAAAAAATACAATTCTGAAAACTATAAATCTTAGAAATGTTTCTTTTCTAGTGAATAATGTACTAAGAAAACCCAAGTCTAACTTGGCTTCAACCTGATAAGTAATGTAGATAAGTAACTGCAGACTTGGGCTTCCCTTTCTTCAAAGCAGACAGTATGATCAACGTTGAACAACACAGGTAATGAGGCCTCAGAGAGTGAAGACATGGCAGGCTTTATCTGACATGGCACTTAATAGCATTGTTTTAATTGCCAGAAATCTTTAAAGCCCCATGCTGGGCTGCAGAAAAAAGGTGACTTCTGAAGGCATTCAGATTGCTGCTAAGGACCTAGTTCTTACCATTACATTGCTAGGATTCTTTCAGTCCATTAGGCGCCTCTTAGAGCCTTCAATGATAAAACAGAAGTGGAGCAACACAGTAAGCATGAAATGAAATGAAATGCTCAACATAGGAACAGGTTAAGACCAGCTGCTTTTGCTGTACCATGTGAGAGTTTCAAAGGAAGGTAAGAAGTGAAGATGCTGTGGTAGGAAGTGTTAATCATGGTTAAACAAAATTATTTACGACTGAATTAAATACCACAGATGATATGAAAGGAGTGAGAAATGGTTCTATAATGAAAGAAGGTATCCAGTACACACTAAATTGCAAAATAAAAAGGTAAGGAAACATCAAGAAAAAAGTGACTTATTAATCCGTACTTTCTTATAGTTAGAAATCAATTCTTAACTCTTATATTACTGCTTTATACTGAAATGCATGAAATTAGAAACTTCACAATAAACCCAAATAATATAGGGGGTCAAGTCAGCAGCTCCAGTTAGATGAAAAATTTTTGACAGTGTTTCCCCATATTCTCATTCATTGTAGACTTGTCTAATTCAGCAGTTCGAGCTCAACTTTTTAGGCCAGATATCTGTGTCTGAATTCTTGGAGGAAGACATGGCTAAAGTAGTTCAGCTGTTGTTTAAAAATGACACAGAGGATAGAATATTCCCAAAAACACATCGGTCTGTGAGCTGAGAAAAAGTAACTCCTGTAAGAGACCATTGGCTCTGGGACCTGAACCTTGCTCCTGTGAAAAGCTGAAAATCTAAAAGAAAATTAAGCAGAGCACTGAGGATAGAGAACAGACCCTCTATTAATTAACCACCTAGAAGGACTGGGTTCAATAGGTACCTTTCTTTGTCAGATATCTGTGCAGCCCTGCAAAGGCAGATTCTCACAGTGTAACCAGCGGATTCCCTGTCAGGCCTTTTGTTAGTGTTTCTCCACAAGAGTGTGAAGTACACAAGTGCTGAAGTACAGCAGCCTGAGCTTTAAAAACAACAGGTCTGTGTTAGCATGGCACTTCACAGGCACTAACCCTTTCTTCCTTGCCCAGTCTCAGGGGAAGAAGAATGGCAGATTAGGTTAAGCAAATGTGTTGCTTCCAGCATCAGATCTGATTTAAGTAGCTCTAGGTCTACTATATTTGTTCTCAATACCTTGAGTGGTAGGTAAGCTCAATAAACCAAAAACATTTGACAAGGAAAAAACCCTACCTCATGTTTAATAAATTGTGAGTAATCCCAGCTTTGGTTGATATGGGCTGGAACTGCATAATGGATAGATAATGTGCTACCTTCCTTGTATTCCTTAGACACTAACTCTGGTGGACTAGACAGCCCTCTAGAATTGCCTGTGTTCCAGAGGCAGCAAGGCTCACCTATCTGAATGACAGATGAAAGCTCTTCAGGTGAAAGTTTTCCACCTTTATCCACTGATGCTAATTAATTTAAAAGGGTGGACTGCCCCTATCCTCTGTTTAAGGCAGGGCTTTGGTGACGCAGAGCCTGAATTAGTCCAATTAGCTCACATCTTAAAAATCTATTTTTAATTTCAGTAGTTCAGTATTTCACTAAGACTCTAGGAGTGTGATATCTTCTTTTCACACAAAACTAGGGAATTCCAGTAAGACCTTAAATATTATTTGTAAAATTCAGCTAATATAAAGACTTAAAAAAATTGACAGTATTTCACTTCACCTCTTTTTGTTCCTGTCTTCAGTTTCAGTTCAGGATTGCTTTTGGATAAATACCTTCACTCAGAAATTATTCACTCTCTGTTCCATGCAAAGTACATGCATATGCACATTAACAGGGAGCACAGATACCAGTACAAATATTAATGGATCATTGTTTCTAATGGTTCTTTTGCAGTGTTACATACATTCCAGATTTTGAGATAAATTCAGAGTTTTAGGAGGGGGTTAAGATTAGAAAGCATCTTTAGTAGTAACAATGTATTGAGATGCTTGAGAAACTTTGTAAAATTCAGTAATTATTCATTCTTTCATTCTTAACGATCAATCCTTGTCTTTATGTGTGTAAAAATTGCAGTACAATCCTAGAATCTAGCAGTTGTCTTGCCCAAATTTTGTTTGATTGTTTGCTCAAAGTTAAAGGTGGGAAATCCACCTTCCCTAACTTTCAAAGTTCCACATCCCAGTTAGCTAGTGAGCTAGGCAGGAGATTCTTTTGCAAAATCCTGAAACAATTCAGTGTGGAAGGAACCTCTGAAGATCACCTAGTCCAACGTTCCTGATCAAAGCAGGATTATCTATGATGTGTTGCCCAGAACTGTGATCAGTTAAGTTTTGAATATCTCCACCAAAAGAGACTCCACAGCATTTCAGAGCAGCCTGTGTCAGTACTTGATCCTTCTTAGAGTAAAAAAACCTAAACAAATAAACAAAAAAAAAACCAAAACCATCAAACAACAAAAACAAAAAAAACCCAAACAACAAAAAAACCCCCACCACCTTTCTCATATTTAGAGAAACTTTCATGGTTTTCTATTCAGTTCGTTGCTTCTCATTCTGTCATTGGGCATCTCTGAAACAACCTTGCTCCATATCCTTTACTCTTCCCACAGCAGGTGCATATACACATCAACAAGATTTCCATGGGTCTTCTTGTCTCTGGTCTCAGCCTCTCTGTGCATGAAAGCTGAGCAAATCGCTTAATAGTCAGGCTCCCTTTGCTCGATATTATCCTGTAACTCTGTGTCTCTCAGGTACTGGAGAGCTTCAGATCTGGACACAGATGGTGCTGAGCATAGAGGAAAGATCACCTCCCTTGACCTGATGACAAGAATCTGCAAAATGAAGCCCAGGATGATGTTTGGCTGCTTCACCATGAGGGCATATTGTTCATCTTGTTGTTTATCAATACCCCTGGGTCTTTCTCTTCAAAGCTGCTTTCCAGATTGCCACTCTCAGTATGTAGTGGTGCACGAGGCTATTCTTACCTAGGTGCAGGACTTGGCATTTCTTTTTGTGAATTTCATAAAGTCCCTTTCTCCAAACCTTCCAGAACCCTTTGAATGGCAGCTCACCCATCTCGTACATCAGCCACTATCAATGGTAAGAGACAGGCATCTACAAACATCAGATCCTTTATCCAGCCTAAAGTATTTTCTTCCCCATTTCCTATAGAGGCAAACTAGAAAGTGGATTACACCAGTCCCTACTATCTAAGTGTCTGAAGTCAAGGAATTTATATTCTACTCAGTTTGCCAATTCAATAGATTTTTCTTGGTTACTCTAACAAACATGTTGTTTGTTATAATACAAACACAACATAGATACTTAGTACAGGTCATCCACAGTTATATGATCCTCTCTGTAATAATTATGGAAGAAAATATTTTCTTCTTGCATGCACCAAAATCTCAGTAGATTTCTGGACATGGCCCTGTTCACCAGACATTAATAACCCTGTCATGAAAGAATAGACCAAAATCATAGATTCATACAACGTTTTGGGTTGGAAAGGATCTTAAAGATCATTCATTTCCAACCACCCTGTCATGGGCAGGGGCACCTTTCACTAGACCAGGCTGTTCAGAGTCCCATCCAATCTGGCCTTGAACACTTCCAGGGATGGAGCATTCACAACTTTGGGTAATCTGTTCCTGCCCCTTTCTACTCTCCTAGTGAAGACCTTTTTCTTTATACCTTATCTAAATCTACGCCTGTTCAGTTTAAAGCTATTCCCACTTGTTCTGTCACTGCAGGCCTTGTAAGTCCCTCTCCAGCTTTCTTGAAAGGCCCCTTATCACATTCTATGTTTTATCATGTTTCTTTTCCTCATAAAGGAATCCATGTTAAGAATTTATTGTCAGCTACAAAACTCCTGTATTGCCCATGAGCTCCATGCTCATCTGTAAACTGGTGACACAGAAATTTACTGGCATTACCCTTATATAACCGTGATTGGGCTTTTTTGTGACCTGCACATGTTCAAAGTGCCCTAAATTCTTGCAGATTCCACAATCTTTATCTCAGAATTGAAAACACTTAATATAATGAAATTAGTTCAAAAACCATAAGCACTCAGCCTTTGACAGCTCTCCAAGTTGTGCTTTTTGTTTGATGTCCAGTGATCTCCCACACAGATTTCACACCATTATCACAGCACTAACATCTTCAGTATGTTTCTCTTACTAAACCCAATTGGTTTCAGTTTGAGTACAGCAGTGGATGCAGAAAACATCTTCACTTACTGGTAGCACTGAAAAGCAGTTATTCTGTATATTTTCCAAAATCCCAGGAAATTCCTCAAGTGCTGATTAACAGGAGTGATTTTGCTGTACATTTTTAGTCTGTAATTGTCAGTGACAGTTAGGTACTCTTTCTCAAAGCAATGAGCCATACTTTGAACACAAAAGTTCTGCCAAACAGCCAGTTCTGCTCCTTCTTCCCTCTTGCTAGGCATGCATAACATCCTGTTGCTGCAGGCTGCAGATAGTTTTCACTTTTAATAGGTCTCCAAGGACACTACATTCCTGGTTTACGTGGTCCCCATCATCACTGAATGTTGTGTCTTTGCTCTCTGGGCAAGTGAGCATAAGGGAAAACCAGACAGATACAGTCAGATAATTGCCTTTATCAGTTACACAAAGTTTAGCTCCACCCAGGCTCCAATGTCTTGCACAGGAACAAAGGAAGGACTGCTAGAGCACTTCTAAAGTGTTTTGAGTGATAATATAAAATTCCTCCAGACTATTCCTTCTATTCCTGGAAAAAGGTTTGTTTTGCAACCTGTTCCTGGTAGCAGCCATGTATACGCAGTGCTGGGCAAACCTTAGAGGTTTGTCTCTTACTGCAGAATGCCCCTATATACAAGCTTAAACTGTGTTGAATTACAGAATGAAAAATTAAAATTTAGCCTCCAGGTTAATATTTTTGGTCAAGAGATGTGGTGGTTTTAAATAAACACAGCTAAAAGATTTACACAAATATCTTTAAAGAATGTTAAAAAGAAAAATAAATAAAAACAAAGACTTGGGTTTGTTTGGAAATTCCCCCATCCCCCCACTACCCCCTCCCCCCACCCAATTTCACTTTAAACCTGCTTGGAAAGGTTACATGGACTATTTTTGGAGTTGATGTTACAACTTCTGGTTCAAACAGTGGCAAAAACAGAGGCCTAAAATTGCTACACTGAGAGAAGAGCTGCCTGATGCTTGTTTTGCTCCATGTCCAGTGCACTAGGAAACATTGCTGCCTTAGAAATCAAACAGCTTTCTGAAAACTGAATTCCCTGTACAGTTAGAAGACTAAGCCTACCTGGAGCAGGAAGGAAATGGACTTTATATCACTGTAGAATTTCTAGCAAAGATGAGTCATAGAACTTGACCAGCTATAGTATTGCTGTAGGACAGCTAGCCTTTAATTGATACTTTTTTTTTCCTGCAAAAATGGGTTCAGGTTTCTCTTGTAGAGAATCTGGCAAAAACAATGTTCTTTTTCATATGAGTCCAGGAAATTTCATGAAATAATCTAATTGTGGATGCAGAGTGTAAAATACAGACTATGCATTTCAAACCTCGGATTTGACAACCACTTATAGTCATGCATTTTTTTAAACACACATGTTGTCCTATTCAAAATGTAGTAGCACGCAAGAAATCATTTTCTTCAAATCAGTGTAACTGCTCATGTACTACAGTACTTTGCTGGTGTGAAGGCTACACCATAATTTCACTATCTGGGTGTTTTTTTTTTCAATACTCAGAGTGAGATGATCCAACAGAACAGAGACAGGAAAAACAGTTTAACAGTGTTACACAGATTTAATTCTTTCATGTGTAAATATTAAATCCCCATTCCTTTGAGAAACAGACAAGGAACAGAGAAATCTGTTAAAATTCTACATTAGAATGTAACATAGAATCTCATTCCACTACCTGAAGGAAGCTTAAAAGAAAGAAGGAGCACAATTATTTACAAGAAATGTAGTGACAGAACAAGGAGGAATGGCTTCAAACTGAAGGAAAGTAGGTTTAGATTAGATGTTAGGAAAAAATTCTTTACTTTGAGGGTAGTGAGGCACCTGAACAGGTTGACCAGCGAATTTGTGGATGGCCCATTCCACAAATTGTCCAAGACCAGGCTGGATGGGGCTCTGAGCATAGTGGAATATGTCGCTGTCAGGGAAGTTGGACTTAGATGACCTTTAAGGTCCCTTCCAACCTAAGCCATTCTATGATTCTGTGATTGTATGGTTAGGAAAAGATGACATCTCTGTCTAGAGTACATGTACTCATCAAAAGAATTTCCCAAAACTCTCCACAGCACTACCTTGAAGACCACCTCATTTAAGCAATTTCCACACCTCTGCAACATATTATTCTGGATTTATACCAACACAAATCAGGGAAGAATAGGGACAAGCTTTTTCAAAATTCTGTAGGAGTAGCCAGAGTCCATTCACATTATCTTGGTAGATGCATTTAAAAACAACATTCAGTAGTAAGTGACTCATCACATTAAACTTGTTTATAGCAGAGGCTTGTTTTGAACACTCTGTTGCCAGTAGGTCACAAAGAAAGACAGAGATGTTAAAGACCAAGCTGTAGAAATGCTGGATAAGACAGAATAGACTTATTTAAAAAGAAATATTTAACCCAATAATTTATTCTAACTCATCTGTTTTTTTCCCTAAAAGCATCTTCCACTTACATTTTGGAATTCTGTTTTTCCCAAGAAGTAATTTTTGTTGTGTAAGTGCTACTTTCCAATGTTAACTATAATATTCTCAGCTAATGTAAATTACTATAACTCTTAATACTTGCACTGATGATCATTAGTTCACATGTAGGTTAGGTATCACAGGCATTGAAGATGTAAACCTTACAGTAGGATTAGCACTTTTATTTTATTACTGTAATTAATCCTAGACTTCCCTCTATTAAAACCAGTTGCCATAAGAATATTGACAGCACTAACTCATCTGACTCATATGGTTTTTTGTTCTCATTGCTACCAAAACACTCTTAAGGCAAAGCTACTATCAGGTGTAAATATAATATATGCCTTTATAGAAAGGAAGCAGTTAAATACAAACATTTCAGAAACACCTGAAAAATTTAAAATGGTATAGCATTCACACTTCAAGAAAACTGAAGGAAAACATTCTTTAAAAATATTTTTTTTGTTGAAATGTTATGACATTGCAGAGTCTTGCCAAACTTTTCAAAACACAAGGGTTTTTGTTTGGTTTGTCATTGGGAAAAGGAACAAGTGAAAAAAGAATTATGCTATGATATAAAGACTACCTTTTCACAAGCTAAAAATCCAAAAACATTTACTTCTGAAAGGATCATTTCTTAGCCAGTCTTAATCTTCAAAGGCATACTGTGAGGTGGTATTTGCCACATACCACTGATTTGGGGGTTTATTCTTACATAGGAAGGAACTTTCTAAACATTCTGTCTCTCTCTTTAAAAACACTCCAGATATCTCCAACGCTGAGGCTGCAGCCAAGGTGTTATATCCAAGTTAGAGGGTGTTTAATATCCTGCAAGAGGTGTCTTCATATCAGCAGAAGAAAGAAGAAAACGTCAGCCTACAGGCAGAAGTTTTTTAATTCTTCTGATTTGTGAACTGTTATAGATAGTCCAATATTGCCCATTTGAAACCTGGATGACTACAGAAATCTCAAAGTTTTCCCAACCTCTTTATCACTAGTCTTTTAGACGAAGGAAAGAACTACACAATGAAAATGTAGGAAATACGATTCTATGAACAGAGCAAGACGTTTTATTGCATATGGTATTGATATGTTACATCTCATTATAAAAAGTACTTGGGGTATTCCCACTGTTTGTTTAATGGCTACAAGAAAAACAGAATGCTTCTCACTCCTCTCAAACCTAAAGATGCTAATTACATTCTTGTAGGAAGATATGTGGTGTTTATTTCATAAGTTCCTTTTAAAGGAGAATTGTATCTATGTTATATCATGAATGCTTTTTGGAATTTCCTATACCTAACTAAACCTATCACAATATAAAAAGGTAAAAACTGGAGCTTTCTATTCATTTCAGCAAGACACAATAATTCTCTGAAGACAGGACTCAGCTGTTTCTCTTTGAGAAACTGAGGCTTTGGAAAGTGCTTAACAATTCCAATCCTCCTATTTTTTTGCTACCTCTATAGCTGTTAGCAAAAGATTCTTGCTGTGGCCTGATAATGTCTAGTACAGGTGCCTGAACAGAGGGTGTATCAGGGCTCTGAGCACCAAGTGACATCCTGCCGAGACATTATTTCTGGACTGTCAATGAAGTTGAAAGCTCCTGCAGAATCCTGAAGAGGGCTACTACCAAAGGCTGATCAAAAGGATTCAGAGATCAATCAATTGCCTCTAATTAGATCCTTACAGCACTTACAGAGAAAATTCTTTCAGAAACCCACTTTTAGAAGGTGGCACAAAGAAAGTTTCAAATGCTGTATAGATAGAGTACCAGTAATTAAAATTGGACTACCATTCATTGTATAATTTAAAGATGACTGATTCTCTGAAAACTCAGAAAGCCCTTTTCATCCTTTCAAATAATACCTGGGCCTAGGACATCCTACCCTCTCTATTTGCAGACTTTGTCCTACTATTCTTATCTTCTCTGTGTTAGCAAGCCCTGCTCATGTGCTCAGGAATAGTATGAAGTATTTAGTTCATATTTAAATCAGTATAGTTCTTCTAAGGGCTGCAAGGGATAAAGGGGATCCCTTAAATTTAAAGCTCCCTCAGCACTGAGCTGAAACTGGTGACAGGTTACAGCATGGCTGTGCATTTGGAATATTACTTTGGAATAGCACCTGCACTATTGAAGGTGTCTGCCCGGCTGCAGAGAGGATTGATGTGACATGTAAAGGCACATATCAATTAGCTGAAATCAGAGTGCTTATTCTCATGCAAATTATGGATTGTGAACATGAGAAGCAAATTCCAACTAACATCTGTCACACACCACCTACAAAAGATTTCCGCTTTCGTGTCTCAAGGCTGTCTTGGGTTAGCCATAAATCGTATTTTGACAGGGTTTAATAAAATAAAAATTATGGAACTAGTGAGTCACGCTCACTATTTCCATCAGACAAATTCAAATGGCTGTATGTTTTAACTGAGCTGTAAATAGATTAAACTGTAAATCTAATCCTCTGAACTTTTGCAGCTTTACAGATTTTAGAGGAATATGATTTCTGAGCATGACTGTGTAATGTGTTTGTTATGAGGCAGGATTAGAGGGATTTAGCCAACATTATATCAGATACTGTATGTGTTTTAGACATGCACATAAGCATTTTTTTTTGTTGCTTTCATTCACCAGAGAAACTCTATAAATAAAAGGAACCAAAATGTTCTTTAAACCCTTTGCAGTGTGTTGCTAAGGTCAAATTCATTCTGGTGAACCCCAAATGAACAGCCAAGGTGTTTGCCAGGAGAGGGCTGTTGCAAACTTCCTTTGGGGTCAAAGGACATTGAGCTCCAGCCCATGGTCACCCTGCCCTGCCCTTGGAAGGCTATTACCCTGAAGATAACTTCATCTTTGTGCTGTGCCTGCTTTGAGAGGAGGCCTCAAAGCAACTGGCCTCCTCTGTTTGGCACCTCATATAAATATTTTATTCTTGCCCGACATGCTCTGATTCTTCTCTCCTTCTTATCCTTTAGAATTGATTTTCTTGTCAAAAACATGATTGCATTTCTACAGCAATGTATTAGAGAATTAAAATGTGCAACAGTAAGAGAAAAAAGAAAAGAGGAAAAGGAAAAAAATCATATGTCCAAAGATTTTGATCAAACAATTGCAAGGATAAGCAAAAATAGAATTTTTTTGCAAAATGTCATTCAGTGTTGAGTAAATGTGGAAGTAACCTTACATCCTTACATTTTCTTTTTCTTTCTCCCTTTTCTGTTGCTATTTACTTTTCTGTTATTTTTAATTCTCTCTTGGTGTGCTTTCTATGTATTGCTCATGCAGTTTAAGTATTAAGATGGGAATATATTAAAATAAAGACTAGCTCAAATAAATGACCTGAGGGGTTTACTTTTCTCAGAAATCACCTTGGCATCATGAACTGCCTCCTGAAAATGGTGTAGAAGTGCCCAGATACCCAAGCACCTTAACAGACCAACGTACGCAAGAATGACATAATGTTACTCCTACTCTTCTTTGCTTACACTTTGCTATAGCCAAATCTTTGAAGGTTAAACAACTTCCCTTTATATAGATTTTTCAGACAACTTCTCTAGATACCATGGAATGGCCATTAAGGATCACCCAGTTCCAATCCCCCTGCCATGTACAAGGACCCATTTCACTATAACAGACTACTCAGAACCCCATTCTTCCTGGCCTCAAACACTTACAGGGATGTGTCATCCATGACTTCCCTGGGAAAAGCTGAAAACAAAAAAATTTATAATGATTTTACCAGTGAAGTCCTAAAGCAAGTGGCATGCATGATTTATTACTTCTTTCCAGAAATACGAGGCATGTCTGGACTAAAGTTTACATGCACATGTCCCATATTCAGGCTGACAGTTCTCAATGGAAAATGGCCTCTATTTCATGAATTCATCATAAGCGATGTTTTGCCTCTTTTTACCACCCCACTTAATTGATTCTGAGGAGCTTATTAGCAGACTGAAACATTCTCCTTAACGCACAGAATGAAAACTGTATGTCTGCAGAAGGCAGAACTGCTTTGAATAAAGAGTTCTCAGCAATAAGAAAACACTCAATAAGATTAATTCACTAAAAGATGAAGGAAATTCAAACTAACGTTCTTAAGTTTCAAATTAACAATTATTTTCAGAATGATTCATCCTCGTTTTTTTTAAAATCATTTCACATAATTTGTTAAACAATGAGTATAAATTTAGGTTTTGTTATTTTTTGTTGACAAATTCCAAACAGAGCTGCACTATTGAAGTATTGCAGAAGAAACATCTGCATCCTTTCTTAAGGCAGAAGAAAATATGTCTGTAAAGATTTTACTTATATTTTAAACTTGCTGCCATTGCATTTACTTCTTTTTACAATGCAGAGAGAAATACTTAAAAATATATTAGAAAAAGCTTTTGCAGAACATGAGTTTGGTGCTTTGGGATAAATGAATAATGGCTACATAACTGTCACCACACAATCACTTTTAAGCCTTCTTTCATGGTATACAGCTGTGGGTTTGAGCAATGCAATTAATTAGAGGGGGAAATCAAAGCTATGTGTCTTTCTTTTGTGGATTTTTAGTCCCTGTCTTTATATGGCTATCATGCTCTTCTAGCTATATTAAATGCAATTAAGTTGCATCTTTCCAAAAACTTTTCCATATTCCTATCAAACAATATACATATACTCCAAGAAAAACTTTTTCATAAGTGAAAAACATTAGAGTCACTTGTAGAGAAAAGAAAAAAAAATATTTTTTTCTTCTACTATTTTTCATGACAGTGGTTTTTTCTAAATTTGCAGGGTTTCTCTTAACTGATTCTTCTAAGTCCAAGCCAAATTGTACACTTGATACCCTAATTCTGAAATGATCTTCTGCATGTTTTGTGGCTATAACTGAGAGAGCTGAAGACAATATTCCAGGAAAGGCTGAACCAAGGATAATTGGTGATCCTCTGAATGAATCTGCTAATACACACTTTGCCACAAATAAAAAAAGCCCTGAAAGAGGTGGAAGGAAAAAGGATAACCCCTATAGTAATATTTGCACATCGTTCACACCAGTTTTAACTTCCACAGCTTTTACCAATGTCCACAAATCCTACTACAAACTTTTATCTCAGTCAGAACTCCAAAATGAGGAAAGAAAATTCATCAGCCTAATATATCTTTTCTGCATTTCATAGAATACTACTATACTTACAAAGGCTGTGCTGATTATTCTATTGTCTATTCTGTCCACTAGGGAAAAAAGAGATCTTTGAGAAAGACACGTTTCCAAAGGAAAATTATTTTAGCCTTGAAACAATTTGTTGTGTATGCAGCCCAACTATAGCACTGCGTTCCCAGGAATATCAGAGAACCAAGTTTCAAGAGCTTGTTATTCATTCTCTAGCTAGTAAGTTTGTGATAGTCCTACCTGTAGTTATAGGAAAATTTCTCAAAGCTTTTGCATCAGTATCATGATCACCATCATCATGAGTTCAGATGTTGCTACTCAAAACCTTATTGAAATCTCTTTCTGAGGCACACATCTCATTTCTTGTAAAGAACTCTCTTCCATATGTAAACAGTATGAGCTTAGTGAGGCAGAAACCTCTGAACTCATGTGTGTCCCATCACATCAAAGTTCCTCTTGTTCCCTTGACAGGAGTGATGCATCTCATCCTGAAATATATTAGAATTTTGCCTGTAAATGCCTCTTCTTCTTCAATAAATATAAAGAGAACCTCAACAAATAGCTGAAATGAAGACATCTGTGTAGCAAACAATTAAATTTACATGAAATGAAATGTTGCCCTAAGGGTCTATAATTAAAGTGCAATTATATTCCCAAGTTACATGAACAGGATCCCACCCACTGTCTTTAAACTACTGCTGCTATTATTTATTTGCACTGAATTAGAACAAGCATATGCAGATCAAGGTGACATCTCATTATACTTAGCCTCATAGAACCAGTATCTCAAAGCATGAGACGTTCAGTTTACGTCAGAATGAGTAGGGAAAGGGGAAAGTGAAGAAGTACAATAGCAACATGATGTAGCTACAGACATTAACTAAGAATTCATGTATGTAGTTACACGCCACCATTTATTTTCTGTAGGATGAATCATCACAAATCCTAAATCCATAAATTTAGAGATACTCACAATCTCCACTGAGTCTTATCTGGACAAGATGTTCTTCTGTCAGGATAGAAAAATTAGTTTAAGTTGCCTTCGGAGGAAGAACAGCCAAGCTTTACACAAGTGTAGAGTTGAGAATATTAATGATGAATAGCACAAAAAACATTTTGAAAAGAATCAGAATTTTTTGAGTAAAATTTATTCAAAATCCTCTTTTATATATTTTTGCTTTCTTCCTGGCTTGTTTTTGCCACTTCTGATCTAAAACAATAATAATAAAAAATTTGGAATTGCATCTCTTTTTGTTACAATGTATCATGGTAAAACAACCTCTGCTGTTACAGATACACTACTAAGAGTAACCATCGTTTACAACTTAAAATCAGCTAGCATTGCTGTGACTGCAAATTGTCTTCTATTGTCCCTCTGTCTTTGTCATCTCTCCTATCTATTGGATATGGAGAGAGAAAGGTGGAGCGGCCCAGTGGTGACGAAATACTCTTTGCTGTCTGTTCTTACAAAACCTATTTCAATTTTAAAAACTGTGAACAAACCCAATAACAAATGAAGATGAAAACAGACTTCCAAACAGTAAGGGATGAAAGCAAAATGTATTACAGATTGTTCAAAAAACAGGAGGCCCCCAAGCAGATTTCTGGGTATGCTGTGAAAAAAAACCCTATCAGGAAATATGTAATAACATATGGAGGGGTGAATGATAAAACCTTTCAAACACAACGTCTGCAAGGGGCAAGAGACTAAAATCTGCTGGAAGAAACTGGTGAGATGCAGCCACAGACCATGTTTGGAAAAGTACCGGATGTACCTTACAAGCTTCTAAGCTCTTTTAAGTAATAAACTTGTGTGGTTTTCATTTAGTCCTTTTTGTTTCTTCCAAAGGATGATTAGTTCCTAAGCATTAACAAAGTGTGCAAAAGTATTATGTGCATGCAAAGACGTTCTAAGTGTTGTACATGAGGAAGTCTGTCTTCAATTACATTTTAGCAATTACTTTGATATCATCTTTTGTTTACAGTAGGCTACATGAGCAAGTATGTCCCTCAGGAAAAAGGATTTGAGAAGGGGAGAAGACATAGGAAGAAAAGACTCTGAAAACAGTATTTGGCTTGAAGTTTTTTCTAAGAAAAAAATGAATCATGTGGAAAGCCAGTGCAACAAAAGAAATCTTGTTTTCTTGCCAAAAAGGTTTGATATAGTAATGACAGGAAACAGAAGGAAAAAAGGTGGGTTCCAAAGGATTTTAAAAACAAAACCAAAACCAAAATCAAAAACAAAAAACACACAAAAAAAAAACAAACAAAAAAGGTCTACAGATTTTGCTGTAGCTTTGCCTAACATATACATGAGTTTTTGCTTCTCAGTGGATATGTTTTCCTTGGGTAGCTGATAAAGTAATAATTGGTTCCATGTTCAGCAATGCTTTGGCTTTAGCTTCATTTTTTGAATGCAAGGGAAAAGGAATGTAATTCACAGTCATGCATTTCCTTTTTTTTTTTTTAACTGTCTATAAAGTGAAAGCATGATTCATTTCATAGCAAGGAAATTATTCTGTAGCTACATGTATAGCAGTAGTTATTGAACTGCACTTGTTTGCATCCCATCATGAATTGTTGAGGAGGAGCACACCTACACCAGGAGAGTTAGGATGTCTGTGCTGTGCTGGGGAAACAGAGGTGCTGGGAGGTAGGCCAGGCTGGGGCAGGGCTCTAGACTGCAGCACTGTCTTTTACCTTAGGTGTCTGGACAAATTAGTCTGTGGAGAGAACTGAAATGTGTGGTGCAAAAACAAGAGCTGCAAGATATGGCCTGGGACCACATTGACACCTCTTAGAGGAGAACTCAGTAGGCTGCATGAAGGCAACAGTGCTTTCTCCCATATATCCAACATGCTCCACCAGCCCTCCTCTGCAGATATGGTTGTGTGTGTTCTGTTAAACCAGGGGGAAACATCCAACATTACAAAATAGCATTTATACAGCCTTAAAACAATCACTACAGACCAGTATGGACACAGAAGCTGCTGCCCTTATCAATTCAGAAAACAGCCCAGTGTCATTCTGGTATGGCTAAGACACTGTTAGTAACACATTTCAAAGATAAGCATCTATGGTATATCAAAGTTTGCAAGTTTTAAATTCAGTCTTTAAAATTATGAGATATGGGCTGTTTCTGCCCAAGTAACTCACATGAATAATTTTTATGAAGTGGCCCACCTAGCCATCCACCGTACAATTATGTTAATTTTGTTGGATCCATCTGAACCAAACTTGGCTAGTGATAAATCAGCTTTCTTAGGGTGTTTTTTTGTGTGACAGTGGTATTTCATGAAAATTAGGACCTAAGGATATGACCAGAGTCTCAGGTCTTCCTCCTGCTTCTATGTAGTGACAAACAGTGAAAAGACAGAATCAGAACTCTAACAGGCAGTCCGTCTGTACTGGCAGCATAAGAAAAAAATCCTTAAGAAACTAGAAGACATAGTACCTTGTTTAATGCAAACATAGTACTATGTGAATGGAAGCTGATATCTTTGAGTCCTACAGAAAGAGCTTACAAGTTAAAACCAGACATTATGAAAGAAATATGATTTTAGTACACTTTAAAATTTACAGTGAACAATCAGAAGATTGTCCTTATATAGAATTATCAAAATCTTTTTATATTGCCTCTTTTTTTTATCTCTCTAGGAAAATACAGTTTTCACTATCCAAATGCACTTTCTTGTCTTAATTATGAAATCAAAATTTAGGAAAACAATATTCTTTGTGATTTGCAGGTTTCTCCTAGGAGGAATGCAGGCCACTGTAGTATGCTTGCTAAGTGCTGTGTTTACAACTGTAGTTCCCATGTGACTCCATAGCTCAGTTTTCATCGCCCTTGGCTCTCTTTTATTATTTAACTTGCTTCTGAAGTTACTTGCAGGGAGAAAACAAACCTTTACAAAAAACACAGTGAGTCTGGGCCTCATTTTAAATGTAATTTTTCACACTACAAAGAAGGGTGAACAATTTGTTGAATGGATCATAGAATAATTTAGCTTAGAAGAGACCTTAAAGATTATCAAGTCCAACTGCTAACCTAACACTATCAAGTCCACCACTAAACAGTGTCCCCAGGAGACATACCCTATGTCCTTTAAATATCTCTGGGGATGGTGACTCCACTACTTCCTTGAGAAGTCTGTTCCAGTGCTTGATAACCCTTCCCGTGAAGAAATTTCTCTTAATATCCAATCTAAACATCCCCTGGAGCAACTTGAAGCCATTTCCTCTTGTCCTGTCACTTATTGCTTAGGAGAAGAGACTGGCTCCCACCTTTCAGGTAGTTACAGAGAGCAAAAAGGTCTCCACTGAACATCCTTTTTTCCAGGCTAAACAGCCCTAGTTTTCTCAGCTGCTCCTGATAGGACTTATGCTCCAGACCCTTCACCAGCTCCTTTGCCCTTCTCTGAGCACACTCCAGCACCTCAATGTCTTTCTTGCGGTGAGGGGCCCAAAACTGAACATGGGTTTCAAGGTGCAGTCAACAATTGGTGAGTTCAGGGGGACAGTCACTGTTCTTGTTCTGCTGGCCACACTATTGTGTTTCCTGAGTTCCAGCCAAAGTGCTTTGTTCATCCAGGTCAGTATTCTTCCCCACTGCCTGGTCTTTCAGCACATGATGATGGCCTGCAACATTTAGATTTCCTTCTTGAAGAATGTTCACCCTTCCTGGGCTCCTTCATCATTCAGGACTGTTTCTCAAGGGACTCTCTCAAGTAGTCTCCTAAACAGACCAAATCCACCCTTTGAAAACCCATGGTAACAGTTTTCTGGCACTGCTTCTTGCTTCTCTGGCATTTAAACACACTTATCCTTTCACGATCACTGTGCCCAAGATGACCTCCAACCATCAAGTCAATAATAAGTCCTTCTCTGTTAGTGGACAATAGGTCCAGTGGCACCTTGGGGCATCTTCTGAAGTTGACTGAGTCAAAAGCTAGCTTTGATGTGTCCTCCTGGCTGTGGCCAGGTGGGTGTGGGGCAGCAAGAGGCACACTGGCCATCTTACTCCTGGAGTGAAAGAAAAGCAGAATAGGAAGGCAATGAATGACATGAAGAAAGAAATGTGGTGATAAAGAAAGCATTTGAGGCATTTAAACCTGTCTGTAGAGGGATTATGAAATGAATCTGTAGCTCTGAACAGCGTCCCAAAATTAGTGAAGAACCTGAGACACGACTGAGGGTAGGAATGAAAATCTCTTTCAGCCACTGGCATGATGTGAAGGGACATCTGGCAGCTCAGGAGGGAGTCCAAAGCCCAGGAAGATAATCAAAGCAGTAATAAAATCGCATTGGTGAACTTAATTTAAGTTAATGCTTTTCACTGCAGCTACGTTTTAAAGCAAAAGGCATCTTTTCCACATTTCAGTATGCAGATACCCTCCCACAGCCCCCTTTACTGTATAATAAGCAAAGTAGGCAGGTGGAGTCTTTTGAGCTAATGATAGACCAAAATCATCATCTAGCAACTGGTGGTGCCTGATGGATGCCTGCAGATGCCTAATTAACGTTCATGAAACACTTGAATCCCTTAGATGAAGTCAGTATACAGTAAAGGCATAAATTATTATAATGGATACTAACTGCTTCAGAAAACAATTTTGACTATTTAAAAAAATATTTTATTATTCCTTTTGCTATGGGAGAATTGCATAAAGACCAATTGAAAAATCTTTTTCCTCTACACATTAATTATTTTACTACCATGATAGCAGCAAAATCATATTAAAAGCTCATCAGGTGTTTTAGGAGTTTGCATTTCTAACAAAATCTAAGATTCCAGTTAAATCTGACAGAAATCTGGACAATCAACAATTATTAATGTGATTCAAATTTTAAAGCAGACTACTCAATCATGCTACAGAGCTGCTAAGAGCATTCTGTGTCCTTTCCTTGTCCCTGACCCTTAAGCTGCTTTGCATCTGGATATTTAAATACTTTGCACAGCTGTGTCTTGCAGACTTCGCCTTCTCCATCTGCTTGTTTGTTTTCCTGGTTTTATTTTTCAGGCTGCTATTTTGTATAAGCAAAATTATCCTTTTATGTCTCCTCTGCCTCTGTTGTTTCTTCTAGATATTGTACACTACAGCATCTGTGACACTTCTGTTATAGATTTATATTTTACTTAGTAGTGTGAGATAAAAATAAGACGCTTCACTAGAACATGAGGCTGATGCCTCACTCTGACACATAAATCCCCAAAGCTTTTTTTTCTGAATTTTTCTACACAGTATCACCTGGGTGTATAAATGACTTTTGTTGAATTTTTACAAGTATATATCACAGGCCAATAGAAGAAAAGGAAGACAAGCCACCAGCCATTTGACAGAACAGTTACTCTTTACATTAGCAAGAGTAACACTTTTTTCTTTTTTTTATCAGATAATTTGAATGCTCTGACAGCAAATATTCCTAAAAAAATGTGTTCATGACCTAAGAAGAGTAGTGATTCAGATTTGAGTTTTAAAACATTTCTCTGTCTTTGGGTCATTGTATTTGCAGAATGAAAGGATGTTTTCTGACCTTTTTTATCTCTGAAGGGTGGGAAGTAACTTCAGATTCAGAGATTTATCTCATATCCTAGAAAAAAATTGAGCCAAGTTTTCAAGTTCTATCTTCCGGTTATTTCTGGATTACCGAGTTTTGCTTACTCCCTAACTGTTCCATAAAGGAAGTTAAAAATTAATGCTGCTTAGCTATATACTTAAATATGAGCTCAGCTTTCAGCACAAACAGATGTTCTTTGCTTAGTTGGGATGGTCTGGAAAAAACAATTACTAAATTGTTTTGATGTGTTCAATTCTAGGAATCTGTTAATGACTTAGGAACACACAGATGCCTCTGTTAGGTCAGGACTGCGGTTTTCTTACCAAATATCAGAAGTAGATATAATAGGACAAAAGGTAGGGGTTACATACTGAAGACGCATGTGGTTTATAATATCTTACAGTTTTTGTATGTATTATTGCATCCCTAACTGTTTGTTCCCTGTGTTATCCTTTATGGAGCCTTATCTATATGAAACAAATTGCAACATATTTTCAGAAATCTCATCTGCTTAAATAAATCTCTCAGATTAGCCTAAAATTTCATTTGTCAGGTTTTGTCATAGCTGTTATACCCTGCTGAATAATTGTAAAATGTCAAAAAACATGCCATACTGAACAATACCTTAGGAAACAGTAATCAATGAAATTTAATTCTAAGTGACCTTGGGAAGAGGGGGGAAAGAAGGTTAAGTCAAATTATAATAATAGCTTCTGATCATGAGCTTTGCTCTTTAACACAGCTTGCATTTAACTTGCAGCTGGTGCATCTAGCTCCCCTTGACTTTGTAGAAGTTCTAGAAAAGTCTGGAATTGCTACATGAGCCTTACAGGGAAATCTAACCATACCCAGCTATATTCTTATTAGTTCTATAAGTAATGAGCACACATCATCTTGGGGAAGAAAAAAAAAAAGGATACACCAACTAAAACCCAAAAAACCTTAAAGACAAACAAAGCTTCGAGCTTAGAGGTAACCATTTCACATCTTCTCTACTTATCTGTTCTTCTAGATTCACAGACTTTAGAGAAAAGACTGTTATATTACCTATTCTTCATCTCCTGTTTATCACAGACACCTAACGTTTCCTTAAGTTACCCCTGAATTGGGCTCAGTAGTTTGTATTTGGAGAAAGTAGGTGATTTTATCATATGCCACCATTCATCAGCTCCTCCAGTGCCAGTACTGTAGACTACTGTGTACTAATTCTAATTAGGCCATGGCTAAAATAAAAGTTGTTGCCGAGTTGTAATTTTGCAGTTGGGCTTAGGAATCCCAGTTGTATACCATCTTGCTTTCAGCATTCAGAAGTGCAACAGAAATTTATTCCCCAACTCCCACAAATTACAGGCTAAAGTAGTTCACTTGGGAACAGCAAAATCCCCTTGCTTTCTTATAGTACTCCAAAGGCCAAACCTTTGGTTAGAAAAGTACTAATGGTTTATTATTGAGAATGCTGATTAAAGAAAAAGGAGAGATTCAACACAATTTTTTAGACAAAGATTAGCAAAATAAAGAGTTGAGGTCTCATTCTTATCCATTTAGGTTTTAAGCCCTACTTCAACAGTGAAAGGAGAGGAAATGTAATAAACTCAGTGACCTCCCTAAGGAGTGAAGCACCTGAAAGACTGCATATTCCCATTTCAGCTAGTGCCAAAAGCAACTTTGAATGTGACTCTTGTTGTGTTTACCTGCATGGTTTTCAGTTATTCTGAAGTGCAATGATTTATGTACTCATAATAATGGCACTCTCGGAGCTCTGTGTGTTTTATTACTTGAGGCCATAAATGTATAAGACAGTGAATGTTGGCTTTAAGGTTCCTGATACTGGCTCAAAAAGCCAAAGCCATAGGATGCAAAAGGCTGATTCTATAATATTTCATTCAGCTGGCTCAATTTTTTTTTGTTTTCAAAAATAACTGAAGGGTTAAATTGGCATCAAGTCACTTTCTCCAAGACTAGGTATTGTTCATCTTCACCATTCCATTTTGATACCAGATAACATTGGTACTTGATATAATTTGTACTTCTGTCTTTGGAAAAATGCATAATGTAAAAACATACTCTGTTCCTGTGTAGTCTGGCTAATGTGACAGAAGTACAGCCATCTAATTCCAGCCAAGCTGGATCACATTTCTTTCATACAGTATTGATTTTTCTATTGATCACTAACCTACTATTTGTGACAGAAGGATTGTAGTGAAACTTACTTCACTTGAAGGGAGGCTTTATTAATAGTTTTTTATACTGTCACAACATCTTTTGTCCTAGTCAGTATTGATATGAGCAACTCTAAGGCGTGGAGAAATCTTTCCTGCCCCACCTGAAATACCCTTTCCTTCAAGACTGCAGCTGTCAGTGTCCTCCACCCAAACGACCACTTAACCTCAAACTGAAAACGGAAATAGTTTCATACCTGACAGGGGGTTAGTTTTTCATTTCCCCCACCCAAATACCACATGGGAAATTTGTTAGGTGGATAGAGCTAACACACCCCCCCAAATATTCCCATGGTTGCTGTAGAAGCCAAAACATCCTCCAGTGTGTTTACACCATGTCCTCCTGATGAACATGTCCTGGGTGAGGCTCTGTGGCTGGCTTTACTTTCAACATTCTGCAGTTATTTGTGTCATTTTCCCCGAATTATTTGAAAATGCTGTCAAGTTTTTACAGACTCCTTTGGAATGAACTGCTTTTACCTACAACAAAAGAACAGTTTTGTTTCTTAAAAACACTCAGGATAAGCCAAAATGCACTAATTTCTCCTCACTTGTAAAACATTTAACATATCGCTACCCACACCCTGTAATTTTGAGACTCCTAGGATTTATATTTTAAAAGCATAATTGAAAGTTCTTGGCAAAGGTCCTATGACTTCCAGTCAAAATTGTTATAGAAGAAAAATTCTCTGTCTTCGTGTAAAAGAAATTCTGCCTAAATTAAAAGCAGTTGATATTAGCTCTCTTTCTTCTATAATAATATCTACCATTAAGATGACAGCTAAAATATAAGGTGTTCTTGCATTTCAAGGGACTGTGAGAGGAAAAAAGGATTGGTGGGGGTATTTAAGTGATGTCAAGTGGAACGCATAATATATTTTGTCAAAATAACTGTTTGCTCATCTACATATGGAAATGTATTTTTAATTTAGAATTCATTCAGGGTCTCATGCCCTAACTCATTGAATCATAATAACTCAATGCCTAAACTGGCACAGGAAAGAAGGTACAAATGTTCATGTTGGGTGTGCTATACTGCAGCTACAGTTTTCTCAGCATTTGAAAATTAGTTAAATAAATTAATCTTATTATTTCATCACTACTTTATGGAAAAGTGGCTGTGGGGACATTGTTGAAATTGAGTCCATTTTTCTGCTTAACACAAAGCAAAAGTTCTGGAGAAAACAGATCTCCAGATCATACCAATGTAGAGGGTGCTCGGCCTCCCATAGAATGCAGAAACTCCCATAGTCTCACTGAAGAATAAATGGATCTGATGACAGCAAAACAGGACAAACACCCTGAGTAACCATCTAACAATGGCATGCCAGTGCTTTCTTGACTGTTAACCTTGCATTTGTCTGAAATGCTCCTAGAGACTCCCTACACCTGTATTGCACCATCTAGTTTCCCCCTAGTTTCTGCCAGGCAGAAGGGAATGAACTCAGTCCAACATCCTTGGCCTCCAGTGCCATGGACCTGGGGCAACAGTAATAGTCTTTTCTCTTTGGAATCACAGGATTCTACAGTCACTGCCTAGGTCAGAATTTAGCTACTGTCCAGAGCAATAAGAATGCAGGATTTGGACTCCATGATCCTTGAGGATCTTTTCCAGTCATGATATTCTATGATTCTATGATCTCCCTGCCCTACTCAGCCAGTGAATGTGTGTCTGCAATAACACCTGACCCATAGTAATCTCCATTTCATACTACACAGACAACAAATTGTTCAGACTTTTCTTGCAATCCAGTGTTTTTCTTTCTACACGTCTCATTAGCTTTCAGGGAGAATATTAAAACCAAAAAAGATTTAATGTTGATGGTAGTTTATTCATGTCTCAACACTGCTGCCTGTAGGACAGAGACTGTTGACATGTCTACAATAGTAGATCAAAATGAAAGACAGCTCTGAATTTCAGTTATTGAAAGTAGTGTTAAAAAATGGTCTTTTCCTGCTAGGATCTGCATTAAGAATTATACAGTTACACTGATGTAATGGTAAGTATCAAGCAAAAAAGTGAAATTCCTGAAGGAGACAAAATTTACTCTATTTATAATACTTCTCTTATATTAACAATTCCTTACAGTAGGCAAATGAGAGATGGCCTGTAGTGGTTTTAGCTAGGCCTCAAATTAGCAGGCTCAGAGAATCAATGTGGACTGGGAGAGACAGCTCTCACCTGACTAGGTAACCAAGGAAATATTTCATACCAGATGATGCAAACCTGAGATATGTGTGCAGGAGTGAGATGTGTTAGGTCAGTTCCACCATGGCCAAAGTACAAGCAAGACGTGCTAAAGTTGTTTTGCTGTGCTAGGCCTTGCTCCTGCTTATGCTGCTACTTGCCTTTTGTTTGAGTTCAGGGAAGTAGAAATATTTTGTTGTTACTCTTTCTGTTTCTTGCTGGGTGTCTTTTGGAGTGCTTATAGATCCAGAGTGATAGAATCTGTTTTAGGTGGGAAGTAGAAAATTGTTTTTATACCTAACTTGTGTAAGTGTGTGTTATATTGTAAATTTCTCTTAATTTTCTCTTTTCTGCATAAATATATGTAGCTAGTTTAAGCATAAACTTAGTTTGAGAGGTTTTTCCCCCCCTTCTCCCTTTTCTCAGCCAGAGGCTAAATCTGTTCTTTGGGCAGTTGGCATTTTGCCAGCTCAAACCAAGACATGGCCTTACAGGAGATAAGAAAAAATGTTAAAATCTTACTAATGAAAAGCCAAATTGAGCTGTGATTGTTGTTGTGAACTTTTTTTTTTTTGCTTTCCTCATCTGTGTAATCTTGTCTGCAGTTGAACTCTAAGACCCATAGGACAGGGAAACTGTTAATTCATCAGAGAAAGAGCTCACTTTGTTCTAGATCCTGTATAATGCTCACCAAGTCAGCCTTAATCCCTTTAACATAAATAAAAACAAAGAGAGGTATCACAGTTGTCTAGCATTAGAAGAGACTTCAAAGTCTATCTGCTTGCTTTGAGGAAGAGTTAAATGTGCCTGGGCTATCCATGACAACTCCATTCCTAAGACAGACTTCACCTTTCAGGAGAGTAATGGGATTCTTCAGTTACTTTCTGAAGTCTGCTTCACTACTTAGCTTTTCTTCTATTTAGAGAGTGTTTCCAGAATCCATATGGATGGAAGAAACAAGGGGAAAGTTTGATCATGTTTAAATGTTGGTTTGGTTTTTTGTCCCAGTACTATAGCTTTAGAGAAAAATCATATTTTATCTGTATCATCAAAATACATCTGATGTCAGTGTCGAGTTTGTGGCTATCAAATACTAAATTGTTTTTAAGTGTCTCCAAAGTAAAACCCCATGAAACACATATTTGTCAGGAGCACTGTAAAAAGTTACAATTGTCTCTCCTACCCTTCCCCAAAGTTTTCATGCATGAAGTGCTCCCTTATTTCCTGAGGACAACACCTGTGTGATTTTCACAACCTTTATTTTGCTAATATGGATAGTGTGTTCCAGTCTATAGTTTCATGGTTGCTAACAGCTACTCTTAAAATTCTGATATGAAAGAATATCACAATGTAAAAGATTCTTTATGGTGTTTTTTTCTTTTCTTTTTCTGCGTATATATTGGAAAACATTCTGTGCAATAATCTATTGTAGAATTTAATATTTTGCTTTGTTTCCTTGGAGTTCATTTAATGTAAACATATATGTCTTACTGTTACAGCTTGAAGGATACTCTATGTAAATTCAGGTTAGTAATAACCAACAGTGTATGTTGACAGATGGGAAAATTACATCTGCCCTGCCATTAGGATACAGGTTTGGTGCACACGTAGGCATAACTGGGATAGTTCTATCTTCTGATCATCTGCTTTGCTCCTCTATGGATGGCAGAAAATCCCCACACCCACCTCTGAATGTTAGTTCTGTGTGAGCAAAGTATGCTTGCAGATAAACCTGAATACTTGCCAGCTATATCCTCTGGTATGCAGTTTTAGATTAAAACTAGTTTGGTATGTGCTACATGTGTTACAATCACACTCCAGTCTGAAGCCTCTATGATCTTAAGTTGAAGCAGCAATGCATACTTGACACTCACAACTGGTCTTTCAGCTCTGGCCATCTGTGGGGCAGATGTGCAACACTTTTCTCATAGCTATAGCAAAACCAGTTTCAAACCCACCTTCCTGTTGTGCTTCTTCTAATCAACCCATTTCCAGATCTCACTTCTGGCAGCAGTCATATTGCATGTTTGATTTAATAGCTTTGCACCCCCGGATTTAATCCATCCCTTATGTGAGCATCCATTCCCTCAGGCTCATTTGGCAAGGTTCCTGAGGCACACACAAGTGAACAGCGAGGAAGATGACAACTGTGGCACTGAAATGAAAGTACACCTTCTGAAAAGAGAAAGTGAGGCAAACTAGGAGAACATGTGGTAAACTTGGGCACTGAAGCTATTGGAGCAGGAATCCTCAACTGCCAACATATTTTAGGAGCATGTGGGCAGATTTCATCAAAAAAAACCCATAGTCCCTTCACCACTGTGACAACATAAACACACACCCTAATGCACCAATAATGCTATGTGTGTTTGCTTAATCACTTTCTTCCCCAAAAAGCTACTACTCTATAATATGGTGGGAGTACTGTAGAGAAGAAAACACGACAGGGTGCTCTACCACCATATAAAATGTGATCTTTAAAGAAAAAATTTGTGGGTATTTTACACAGTCTCATCGAAGAAGTCATCCAGTCCTCCACACAGCTGTCAGACTTCACTTTGAAACACAATACTGCTCAATGGAGATGACTTGCCACACAAACCAGTGGCACTCTCAGCAAGCAAAGTCTGCCATACAGTGCCCAGTGACAGCATGGACTAAAAATGAGAGAAGGGCATGGATGGGATGAAGCAGGAGGCACTCAATCTGTTATCATTTAATAGCAGAAAATGGGCTGCTTTTGTCTGATAACATTTGAGTCAGAGCACTGCACATCATTGACCCACAAACTATCCTGCTGCTTTTTCTTTTGCTGTAAAAGGAAATGGGAGCACATGAAGAAGAGGTCTAATTTATCTCTCTCCTGCTAAGTGAATTTCACCTCACACATATCCTCAGATCCTCTGGTGAAATTAATTATAAAAGTGAAATATATGGTAACATATGACAACAGCTACTTGTTTTCCTGATAAGTACAGTGCATCTCTAGTCTGGGAATGTTGGGTGCCATTTTCATATAAATTTCTTGTTGCTTTGTTACCACTGTGTAAAATATAATAAAAAATGTCTGATGTTACTGCTAATAAAACTTTTTAAGAGTTTGCAGTTTGTTTTGTGAAGAAATAATACTTAATGAAAAAGAAATGTCTTTATGGTAATCTTTTGCTAGCCTGACTTGCAGATTTTCTTGTCTGAAACATGCTTTTTATCTTAGTTTGAATAAATATTTTTTCTTTCATTTATTGTCCCATGAAAGATAAGACTAGCAACTGTAGATTCATCAAAAGAGAGTAGTTCCTGGTGTTGCATAGAGATCCATTACAGCCCAGCTAGCATTAGTATGTTGCATCCTGTATGATGCCACCTAGCACAATGGCATTTGCTAAAGTTATTACTTCTGCATTCAAATGAAAGTGAAATGGGCCAAGATTTGGGAACTGTAGCCATAAATATGGGTAGCAGGATTCCAGTATTTTAAGGAGAACTATTAAATTTGAAAGTAGATTAAAAATGAGAAAGTAAAATACATAAAGTATGTAAAGGACCACAGCCTGCCAGTAATACTAAAGAGCCCAAACCTGTTCCCAGTGAAGTTATCCAAGATCCTTGACAGGAACTTTTTGGAAAAAAAAAAAAAAAAAAAAAAAAAAGCAGAGCCTGGTCTAGTGACTAAACACCTTTCCTTATGAATTAAAATTGTTGGAGAGGATGCTCCTGCACTTGGCAATCCAGCAAATCCCAGCCAGGATGAAAAGCTCCATTCCCCAGTTCTGCCCTTTCCATATGCCAGAACAGAAGGATGCACACTCCATTTCAAACAGTTAAAAACAACTTTTGCCAAATGAAATAAAGCTGTTTGCAGATTGAAACATTGAGAATTTCAGCATGTATTTTTCTTTTTTTTTAGCAATAAGTAAACATTACACAACCCTTGAAGAAAAGCCATGTTTCAAATTTTGCAAGAAATTTAAGAATCACATAGTTAAAGTCTATTTTATTCCCATCATATCAGTTTCTACATAATAAAAATTTATGATGTAACACCACACTACATGACATTCAAATTCTGTCTTCACACCTGTGTAGTACTCATAACTTTAGCAATGTTATATGAATACAGTTCAGAGCAGAGTTTGATCCAAGATGTTAAGATTTTTCTAAATTTTAGACAGCCAGACAATGTCTCAATTTTTTCCTGGTATTTATAATTATTTCCACCTCATGTTATTCATTTACTTATTATTTGAATTGATTTGGGGGTTTTAATCTGCATTAGAAAATAATTTATAAGATGTTTTTAACTTGAACGATGGTACCCGTGTTCTCCAATATTACTTTCAGCATGTTTTCTTGCCTTCACTTTCAGTTTTTTATCCCTCAGCAATTACTATGGATGCAATTTTCTTTCAATGAATTTTCTGCATCAGAAAATCAGATAGTTACTCAAAACTGTTCATCTAAACTCTATCAGTGGAGAGGCAGTGAGGGTAATTGACCTGTCTTTCCTCACTGAATACAGGAGGAGCTAAGATAAAAAGCTTAAAGTAGATAACTTGGGTAACAGTAGATGAGATAATTAGCAAATAATGAAAATAAGTGGTTGCTAGCCTCCTGGAATGTTGCAGATGTTAACTAAGGAAGTGATATGGGAATCCTGAATGTTTGGATAATCCTTCTTGGTCATTTCTATTTCTTCTGGCTCTTAAAATACATGTCCCATTTTACTTTCATTCACTGTTTTTAGAAATTAACTATGACCATGTGGTGGTGATCTCCCACTTGCTTTCTTGTTTGTAGGGAAAACTACGCAACTTGGAAATTCGGTGATAAAATTCAGGCTTTTGCCAGAAGTATTAGGTGTCTACCCTTCCAAGGTAAACTCTAGTGTCAGACAGCTGCTCTGCCCCTCTCTGACTTAATACATTCAAGCTCTCTTTTGCTGGTTTCATTCTTAAACAGCCCTCTTGGCTGGTCTCTGTGCGTATGACTATTTTTCTCAGATAGACATTAAAATTACCTTTCTATTCTCATACTTGAACCCCGTCCTCCATATGATCATGTGCCTGCCCAAGCCTGGCACCATCCCTTGTGGCTCTGAGGTGCTCCAGAGTCTCATCACCTCTGCAATAGGTCTTACATGCAGTCTTCAAAAATTTATAATAGTCATATATATAGGGCTCTCTTTATATCCCTATAAAGAGATACAATACACCCTCTTCCCTGTTCAGCTTCTCCTCCAGTGCTGCAGGAGAAACAAATAAGGATGAGGAACCAGAGGAGAACCATTCAGAAGAGAAGGAAATTATGCTACTGCAGAGAAAGGCAAGACTTACTGGCCTTAAATCTTCTAGCACTGAAGTGAGAGAGCTGGTGTTTTATTATATGACAAAACAACATAAACCCCAATCAACCAGATGCAATATTTGGCTGCAGTTTGTGAGGGGTGTGTGTGTGTGTGTGTGTGTGTGTGTGTGTGTGTGTGTGTGTGTGTGTGTGTGGCTTGGCTTCGCGAACGAAGATTTGGGCAGGGCTGTCCCCACGTGGGTGTGCCCTTCCAGCCTGCGCAGTGGATTTTAGGTGAGGCTCAGCATGCGCAGGACTGGCCCCACCGTTTAAGTCCTGAGGTTCATCTGCCATGGCCAAGTGAGCTTGGACGGTGACAGGACTGAGGTACTTTATATGCCAAATGTGTTTGTTCACACAGTAGGATAAAACACAATGTTTGGATGCTCTTTCAAAGATTCATCTACTTCTAAAATTTATTTCCCTCTGTAGCACCTTCTAGTCAATCAGCAATCAGTCTGGGTGCAGGAGGTAAAACTGACATAAGAAAGCTCTCAGTCAGACCCAGCATGTGCATATGTGCAGAACCCTTCACCCCTCTACACACATGATTGCAAGCCTTGCAGAAGGCTGTAGTCGGAGGTTCATTTTTCAGAAGGATGTAGAGTGACAGCTATAAAATATTATTTTGGATTTTCTAAGAGCTCCCTTTTTTAAATCATGATTGATTGAAATAAACTCTCAACTGCAATTTGTTAATTTTTATGTGATTTACTTACATTGTTTAGATGCAAAAACCTACCAGAAAAAAAAATGTTTTATAAAACATTAGTGATTTTTATCACCATTAGTGTTCTAGAAAAGCAATTTTTTTAGTACTTATTCCTCCTGAATGTTTGTGATGAGCAGACAGGAAACTGATTGCCACATGCCATAGAGTAATGAGGACAGTTAATCAACTACTAATAAACTCTTAGCCTGTTTGAGACTCAGTACATTTTCCAAAGTGGAAAAAAGAGTCTTTATAATCATTACCACATTTGAGTTTGAAAAGAAGTCACCATTTAAAATTGTATTTACTGATTATACAAATAGGATTGCATTTAAAATAGCTGCAACAATTTGTACAATGTTTAGTACCACATGAGATTCCTGTCACAGGATGAATATTTCTTCTTGATGTAAATGCACTATAGGACACAATGTTGCTTGAAAATAACATAAGCAATTTAAGAGGAAAGAAAAGGTCTATATCTGCCTGAAAAGATCAAGTTAAAACTTGAATAATCTGTACTGAGATTTGAGCAGAAATCCACAATTTGACCTCCTCAGCAAATTGAGATATGTTCATTAAAAGGTTTAATAGACTTTGGAGAGGACGTAACTGTATACTGAGACCATCAAGAGACTGAGAGAGGGAATTGTATGATATCACCACTGTAAGAAGCACTATCAGAGTTGGGGTGTATAACGCACTAAGATGGGTTTCTGATGATATGAGCCACTGCAAACATCATACAATACAATATGTAGTAACACAGAATACAGCCTTAGAAACTCTCCACATCAGTTAGAAAGTGCATAGGTCTTTTCTTTAATCAGATAAAGAATGTTGTGATAAGAGGGTGTTTAGCCAACACCTAATGTCCTGTAATATCATCTTCAATACTTGTCAATTTTTTATTTTTTTTTCTGGAAAGACTGGATCTTACTAGTGATGCATTTGCAAGGAATGTCAGTTTAAATCTTTCATATGACCCCCAACACAGAGATATTCAGATTTACTAATGGACTCCAGGGAATAACTATGAAAATAACTGTTACCCTCTTGAGGAGAAAGAACATGCCCTGCACTTATTTTGAAACTGCAGATCTGCAGCTGTCTGTACTGGCAGCTTCAACTTAACATTAGAAAAGGTGGCAGTGCTTGTATAAGATTTTAGTATCTGTCCAGCTTATACCTGACTTGGAGTCAGCCCTGAAATGAGCCGTACAGAAGGTCAGCAGTAGCAGAAGTTCAAGCAAAATCAGAGTGGGGAATTTTACTGGAATTTAGGGTTCCATACTAATGAGTTTGGAGAATTTGCAGGCTGAGATACTCTCTGTAAAGGAAGCTATATAGATGCAGAGCACTGCCATCAATTTAGATTTATTTCTGTATTTCCTGCTGGCTGGTTATTAGATCTCTTAATTCATTTTTTTCCCATGTTTTCAGTAAAGAGTGAACTTACCAGAATAAGTGATAAAATCCTCATCTTGAATAGTCCGTTTTCTCTGGATCCACAGAATATTGTAATCTATGTTGCAATGCCAACTATGTATTAGATATTTAAAATGAGGTAGAGGGGTTTTTTTAATTACTATGTTAGCATATTTAGAAGCCAGGTCATTAACAGAAGGATCTCTTCTTAATGGTAGCAAATATAGTAACAGTTCAACAACAATTGCACTCTGAAGACTTTGTTTTGCCTTTATTCCTGATTAGCCACTGCAGTCTGTGTGATTTTTCCATCTCACTGCAGTCCATGAGAATTTATGTATCATTTCAGCCAAAAATATTCTGTGAATGCTCTTCCAAAATTAATAGTGAATAGAATAAATATTGTACTTAACTTACACACCAAAACTTCTGGTAACCTTTTCTTTAAGAAATTCCACTACTCTATTTTTTTAGGCATAGATTTGAAACGAGATGAAAAGAAACCTTTTCCTTTGTTACTCCTGCAAAAATCCATCAAAAACATGCCATACCATGTTCTAAGTCATGAGTTAGTCTTTGAGAAAAGTCATACCTCCCTACGAAAAGCAGGGCAGCTGTCTTTCCTGTGTCTTTGGTACTCTGCTGCTGGAGCCAAACCCAATGGAAAGGATTTCTGCACAGAAAGTGATGATGACATTAGGGACAGAGATGGACAGGAGACTAGCATATTAGGAAACAGGACCAGGGGGGAGATTTGAGCTGGAATTTTACAAACAACCACAAGAGCAAATTGATTGATCACAATTAACCACCTAGAGAGGCTAAATGTGTGAGTCAAAATCTTATCTTTAAACAAAAAACCCTGCCAAACACTTGTGCAGTCCCATGGTGGAGCAAGGATCAGGGAGAACGTGCAGCTGTAGTTGCAGCACATTTTCTCTCCCTGTGTCACACAACCAGGGTGCACAAGCCACTCTAGGCTGCAAAGAGTGTTTTCTGTCACACCCCACACCCTTCTCCACCACCCCGCAAGTAATCCCAAATTTAAAACACCGATGCAGATAGGAAAAGCTTTCCTGTAAAAATTTAAGTTAGGTCAAATTTGGAGGTGCTACACAGAAGGAGAGAACACAGTTCCTTCTCTGCCATAATCCCACCCTTGGCCTGTTTAACTAAGACAGAAGAAAAGTTAACAGCAGCGGCAATGGTGATGTTTTAGTTGTTTGTTTGATGGGGTCATTGCTTCCTAGGAATGGATCTGAGTGCACAGCATTCACTTTACACAGGATAATGAGCTCCCCATATTTACAATAACTTCTTAGGGGGCTGAAGATGATATACCAGAAACATCTCTTTCTATGGCTTTTATATACTGAAATTAAAGTGGATGCTGATTTGTGCTGACATTCCTATTTACTTTCCAAGGTTATAATGACTTCTGTAAATACTATACTAAAAGCTTCCACTTTCCCAAACAATAAAATTTAAGGATTTATTCAGATTAGAAAGCTCCTCTGGCCTTGTTATTTTCATACAAAAGGATTTTGTAAAGTAAAGATTGCATGAAAATAATTTCCATTGTTTCTTATCTGATTTTTCCCTCCAAATGAGACATCTATAGACGTTGATGGACTACAACTTTTCATTGTAGTAAAAGAACTAGCAAAAATACAATGTGAGTTTTACTGTCATGTTTAGGTTTTGAGCTTTACTGTCATATTAGGTTTCATCCCAGCAGGACACAACATTGTAAATTGAATCTTCATGTTCGGCAACTGAAACTTAACACCTTGAAAATTATTTTTGAGTTTGTGTTCATGGATTTCTTTTCTTTGTCTCAGAAGAAACAGAGAATCATCTGGAAAATATTCCACGCTTTGATCCAATACACATCAATTTCAGACTTACCTTAACAGCTTTAAGGGTGGAATTCCTTATTTCCAGCTTCCCTCTGTTATCAGAGCAACATAGAGTTCTGTTTACTAGCAGTCAAATGATTTGCAGATGACAGTCAAAAAGGAATTTGTAGTGTCTGTTCCAAGGAAAGCCAGGATCCACTTAGCTTAAAAAAAAATCTCCAAACTGCCATTTCTAATATTTTCAAGAATGCCTAAAAGTCTAAAGCTACACACTGAAGCTTTTTCTCTTTTTTCCTCTCCTTTTGTTCCACCATAGTTCAAAATATTTCTAATCCTTGATTCTATTGTAAATACAAATTAAAATTTCATATACAGGACCAGAACTCTTTATAACTTTAGGGTATTTTTATTCACTTGTTGTTTAGAGGAGACTTTTTCTTCCCTTTAACCTACTCTCAAAGAACATATCCAGGTGTGAATACCAAGCTTTTGGACTCTGTAATACAGTGTGTGTGTGTGTTTGTATAGCCTGGTCTTGCAAACCTTGCTTGCTTTGGATAATCTCCACTTACACCAGTATTTATACTGAAGTGAATGGAACTACATACATAAGACACTACTTGATGTGAGCAGTGGATGGTACAGCCAGGCTCTTTGTAGGTACTGCATGGTGTGATTTTTCCCTTGCAACAATAGCCAGCTTCAAAAGAAAGGGCAGGTAAAGCAATGTCTTTCGAGCACCAGCCCTTTTGAAGCCACACACTGGAGTCTCAGCTCCTAATTCAGTATGTACAACCTTCATGCAGAGCCCAGATCACCTTTCACTGTTCTGAAATTGTATTCATTTTTGAGTCTTTAGTGACAACCATATTTGTGAATAGGGATTTCTTCTGAATTTTATTTGTCAGCATGCATTTGCAAAAGAAACTGGCCTAGGTTATTAGGCTGTTATGAAGTGCTGTAACTCTATGTATGTCAAAAAGCTACAGGTATCTGATGTAATACACACAAAATCTTAACTTGCATATAGAAAGAATTTTGCTTGAGTGTAACCTGCAAATTTCACCACGAGGTACAGTAGCAATGTCTAGATTTGTCAGTTTTTCGATATTAAATATGCAAAAATTCATATGAAAAGCTGGCAGGACACAGAATCTTTTCAGTATTACTTGTTTTGAGAAGTATTAAACACAGAGAAGTGTGAAACTGTAAGGAAGTTTCTTAAGGCTGAAGACCATTGTTGCCTCAAAATTATAAAGAGTTCTTCACATTCCCTTCTTCCTGCCCATTAGGACCAGTCTTATTTGTCACTTATACTTCAAAACAAGATAGATTGCTCTTTTTCCCCCTATGGATAAACGTGGATTTTATACATACACTTGTCTCAGACATCAGGTTTTAAGTGTGCCAGAAACCTGGAGAAATGGTCTCAGGCTTGCCCTAGAAGTAGGACTACCCTTTCCAAAGTTGCTTGTTTCAATTTATATGGTCAGTGAGGTGCAGTGAGATGTGTGGCACTCAGCCCAATAGATATGCGACAGCTTCCAGTAGAAGATGGAGAGATGCTGTGTAAAGTAAACCTGATTGTATTAATGATCCTCCAGGGCAAAATTCAAGGCTCTGAATGTACAGCTCACCAGTTCTTCTGTACATGCTGAGGTCTGACAGGTCCCCTTGGAGACTCATCCAGCCCTTTCTGTGCTGCACAAGTAAGAAGCTGAGCGACCAAGACTCCATGCTTCCATTTTATTCACATGTTGCTGTGAACCAGTCTGTAAGGATTAGAAAACATTTAGAAGCACAAAAAGTCTAGACAAGGGCCTTTGATTGCCACAGTAGTTTGCAAATCATAACAGGCTAGCACAAGAGAGCCCATAACCTTACGAAACACAAGTGTTCCAGGACAGTTAAGTGGAAGACTTCACTTGCACAATCTGAGAAAAGTTCAGCTCTGAAGTATGACAGGAAAGCTCTTGCTCAATACTGTTGTTTTCACTTTAACTCAAAATGAATAAACAGACTCAAAGGAGTCTGGCTTTAGGACAGATTTCCTGCATAGGTACTCAGGTGATACAAGTCGTTTTGTAAAGAAATGAAACCTTGCCAACTACTTCAGAGTACAGTATTCATTGCTCTCATACCTAAGGGAAAAAAGCTTTGTTACAAATTGTCTTATGAAGATCTTTTTAATTCTCTTCTTACAGGTCAGAAGGTCTCAGTACAGCACTAACTCGAGGCCTGAGAGTTGTCTTCAGAGGTATAGCAATATGGAATCACTACACTATGACAACAGATCAGATCAGATAACATTACAAGACTATGCAATGCTGCTCCTTCTTGAAAAAAATGTGCTATCTCTAAGGAACAAAGAGGCCTTTATTATTCTGTTAAAAGAAGTCTTTTCTTAGACCTTGTCCTACACCTCTCTCAAGGAAAAAAAATACATATATATATATAAAATTATATATACTATATGTAGGTTATAGTTCTTTCATACAGGATAGTCCTCAGGTTTTGACAGAAAAAATTTCCCAGGTTTCCATAGTGTCTGCTATTTATTGAATTTCTAACTGAAGTGCCAACACAGATAATTCAGGATACCACAGGAATTAATAGAGTCAGGCAAAGAGATCTTGACTATCAACATAGCACTGTAAGCAGAGGACATTTTACTTGTGCCTCTCTTCCTACATCACAAAAAACACTTTTCAAAGTGGGAAATTTTATTTTAAGGGATTTTTTTTGCATAATCTACAGACACTTTGACTAAATATGCCAGTATTTTACTAATTCTCAGGTAAATATTCTGAATTTGATATGTAGCTGTTAAACCATCTCTATATTAGAATGCAAATCTTTCTCATTGGAACGCTCCACACCAAACACTTTTGTCAGAATTACTAAACATTAGATTACTGTCATCCTAACAACTTGTGCTTTAATTGCAATGATGTAAGGTAGCTTAGTTTCATTTCAGACCTTGTCACCAGGAGCATGAAAATCAGAGGTAAACAGGAACACAAATATAGTACAAGGTGGTATAATGAAAGATTTCTCTCAATTTGGTAGCTTCATCTCAGTCCTTCATGCTGAATCTGTTGTCTTTTGGATTGAGTTACACGTTATCAATCCACGCTATGACTTATGCCCATAATAAGCAGGTGCTGTAAGACAGTTCAAAAAAGATTTATGAAGGATACCTGATAAGGCATACAGAACTAAGTTTGAAAATATTGATAAAACCTGAATAATCACTTTAAAAAGAAACTCTTATTCCAGATAATTGCATTAAAAAACCCCAACAACAACAAAACAAACAAACAAAAACCCAAACAAAACCAAATCCAAAAAGCTGATATTGGTATTTAAGAGGATGGGGCTAGGAGTGGTGGGAGGAGAATCTTTCTTTAACTAAAACCAAAAACATTCTTGGATTAGTTTCGGGTTCAATTCTGCAAATTGCCAAGTTTTCTGGTCCCAATTCAGTAGATTACTTAAGCATGTGCTTAAGTTTAAAGCACATCAGCAATTCCAAAGAAATTATCTGACTCACACATGCTTAATAAATGTCTGGGCTAGAGCCAGGGATCTCAGCACTTACTAGTATTAAGACCTTCGTTTCCTAATTCAATTAATAGTAAGAGGTAGATTGCACAGAAAATAAAGCCTCCTACAAACCTCCATGCAAGCTTGGAATCACAGCTGGATCTGCTGTAACCCACATACCTCAAAGCGTGACTCGACTATCCCTACCATCCCTATGATGGTACAAAGCTGGCCACAATGTTCCTGCCCTCCCAATGTTCCCCCTGTCAAGGGTGAATCATATTCAGTGTTGTTGAAATTCCTAGTTATCCAAACAAGCCATAATAGAAACATTTGAACAGAAAGAAATTTTGAGTCATGTAGGTGGCTTTCTTGTGTGGGAAACTACCCGCTTTGTATCTATGTGATTAGGAAAGTCAGCTTCTTTTGCCTCTGGCTGTGAGGCAAGCAACAAAAACCACATTCATGTTCCTTTTCCTTCCTTCTCTCAGCAACACAGAAGGAGGGAAAAGATTATTAACATCTATGTTATAATAAGGTTAGGAGAACACATTCACTGTCAGGAAAGCATCTCTTCTAACAATGGGAACTTTTTCCAGAATTTTTTATTGATAACCCTGTTCTCACATCCAGATAGACAAAGAAAGTGGTATCTGAATGCTGATCAGTACCCAAAGAATCATGCCGGGATACCAGCAGTATTGCTCTGGTGTTCAGCAGTACACCAAACCCTAGCTGGACATGGTATCTACCCAAAACTGACTAGATTGACTAGAAAAAACAATGCTGGCTAGAGATGCGGAAGAGAGTCCAACAAAACTGTACTATTCTCTATGAGTGCCTTTGTGGTCTCTGGAACACTTGGATATAAATCTCAAAACAGAAGAGTTTTCATCAATGACCAGAAACTAACAAATCAGCTTTGGAAAATTTTATAAAGCAAGTATGAGGAGCAGCATGGGCAGTAGTCCAAGAGGGTTTCTCTGAAAAATTAAAAAAAACCAGCCAGGAGACCTGAGTACCACAGGCAAAGATATCAGACAGTAGCTTCTCACAGCAGGATGGAAATGATATGACTGGGGGAAAAACAGGCCAGGATGAGATTTTAGTTGAGGCAGATCTGGAGTGAAACAGCAGATCTGGAACATATCAAAAAACAAGGAGGGAGAATGGGGGCAGCAATCTATGAGACATGTTGAAAGCACAGGGAGGACATAATTTCAAAACCAGCAAGCTGTGAACATGGCTGTGTGGAACATGGCTGATGAGCCAAAACCCTGTTCAGAGTCATGTTGGCTGAGCAAGAGGGGAGCACAGGGAGAGGACTCTGCTGGGATGTGGGAGGTCTGCAGGCCAATATGAGGCCAGGGATAGCAGGGAAAGGCTTTTTCTTGCCAGGCTGGGAGTCAGGCTCTGCATGGGAAGCATTACTATGTAAAAAACAATATTCCAAGAGGAGATAGATGCACTGGATATTCAGACTAGAATTTAAACTTTTCCCTGCCCTGCTCATCTTTGACAGCATACTGACAATTGCACTTTCCAACAAGTATTTCATGGGAACTTTACTCGCTACCCAAGAGATTTTATTAAAATCAATATGAAAAACTGGGACACCTTTCCAGAAGAGGACTTAACAACAGGTTTGCATCAGTTTTGCTTGGAGCCTTTGGGCTGCATTTTCAATCTAAGTATGCAGAACAATGTCTGTTGAAAGTGCTAAGCTGAAACTGGTGACATCAGCAGCAGCAAAAGATGAGAATTGCTTTCATGCTGCTCTCAGCAGCCTTCTAGAAAAATGATTAATCATAAGTGCAAGAAAAAGTTGTCATAAAGCCTCAGCTGTTTTACCATAAAATTATACTGTCTATGTTATTTTTTAGTTATGGACTGACTTTTTTATTTTAAATTCAAACAAAGAGTAGGTAATTATAAGAGATGTTTGCATATAGGCTCCCAAAGTGTGGATAAAACCTTTCAACACAGTGAAATACATTCCTAAGTGTATGTACTTAGTGTCTGTCTTGTAATAAGAAGGAAATTTATACAGAAAGACAAAAAAGGAAATCATCTAGGATACCACTGGTCACATCCCTATTGTCATGTTAGATTAGAGACAGTAAGCCCAAGGAAATCTATTTATATTGCCATATACATAGACAAGCTGCCTGTATTAGTACACGTATAGACCTATACCTTACTGTGGTGTGGATGACATCGACAGTCAGGGGTGAAAATTTCAGAGAAACTATCAAAAACTGAAGGTCAGAAACACTATAAAATTCCACTTCTAAGCAAACACCTATGCAGAGCAGGACCGAATGCTCACAAATGTTTTCTGGTGGTCAGATCCAAACAGAACAGTCTGAAGATTAATGGTCATGAAAATAGAAATGTTCTCATAAAAAATGTACAATTTGAATCAAGAAAGCATTTAAAAATTAAAACACTTGCAATTTTGTTTTGTGTTGCACAGACATACAGACAGGTACTCACTTGATATCCATAAGAAGTATACAAAGAAAAGTGTCTAAAGATCTGGCCTATATCAGCACCAACATTGATGAGGAGTCTTTAAAAACCACAACTGAAATAGTGGGTTTAAAAGTGTTTGTGGGGTTTTTTTTTTGCTATTAAAATATTTATGTCTTTAAACAGAAAGTCCTTCCTTCCTTCCTTCCTTCCTTCCTTCCTTCCTTCCTTCCTTCCTTCCTTCCTTCCTTCCTTCCTTCCTTCCTTCCTTCCTTCCTTCCTTCCTTCCTTCCTTCCTTCCTTCCTTCCTTCCTTCCTTCCTTCCTTCCTTCCTTCCTTCCTTCCTTCCTTCCTTCCTTCCTTCCTTCCTTCCTTCCTTCCTTCCTTCCTTCCTTCCTTCCTTCCTTCCTTCCTTCCTTCCTTCCTTCCTTCCTTCCTTCCTGCCTTCCTTCCTTCCTCCCTGCCTTCCTGCCTTCCTTCCTGCCTTCCTTCCTGCCTTCCTTGTGTGTAAATGCAGATTTGGAAACCATTCCTGAAAACATATTTTTTCTCTAAACTACTTTTAAGGTTTTCTTTGAGTACAAACTACTTTTGTGTATGTTTTCTCTAGCAAAGAATAGTCTATCACTTTACCCTTTGCAGTTACATTTTATATTCTTGAAGATTATCTTGACTAAAAACTATTGATTTCTTCAGTATTTCCTCCAAATAAAAAGGCCATACTTACTACATCTCTGATCATTCCTGCTGGTTTCTTTTGGAATCTCTTCATTGTTCATATGTCTCTCAACCATCTATTCATGCTCTTATTTCTCAGTATTTTTACTGTTTTTCTGAAGTCAGGTCTTACTTTTGAAAAAGCTATTTAGCAGACAAAAAACTGTGAGGAAAACCACAATGTTAATTGGATCCCTACCTTAGAGCTTTTTGAGAAAAGTTATTCAGTACATGCAGAGAAAATAATAACCATTAAAAAAATCATGCATTTCACATCACAGTTATATACATTTATATGGTCACAATCACCATGAGAGTCCCTCACAAATTTTAGTACATCCTGCAGTCCCTTTTGATACAAGGAAGTACTATTACTGCCTTGCTAGCAGCAGGGACACATCAACAATTTTATATATATATATATATCTCAACACACTTGTCAACACATACAGATACACATCTGCACACAATTATATGTATTTTTATATATATTTATATAAATAATATATTTCTACATATTTATATTCCTTATTCTCATGCTATAATGTGGAAACAGCTAAATTATTTCTGAAGTAGCTAAAATACATATGTTTAATCCAGGCAATCTGCTGAGCAAGCAAAGAAGATTTATTAGCTTGTGTTAACATGGTTATTCTGTTTCTGATGCATAACCAGTTTAAGATACTCCAGGCAACCCAGACTTATGTCCTGACAAAATGCTTGAGAGCTGTTATCAAAAGATCTGCAGTAAATGAGCATGTCTCCCAAATTCCACAATTCCTGCCCAAATCACTCACAGTCCTTCCTCTTCATTTCCTTTGGGGTTTTTGTTTTTTTTTTTCCTTAGGAAGTTTAACAACACAAGAGATAAAGCAGAAGTAGAGGCAAAAGACATGTCACCTCAAGTTGAGGTTCTTTCCACACTCTCAGAACAGCTCTTTCATCAGAGAGGAGGGACCCACCCTCTCTTCTGGGTAAGAACAGCATGACTCAAAGTCAACTAGCTGAGACTCGTGGCACAAAAACTTGCACCAAATACTCCATGTAGGCCTAATTACTATCTGTGGCAGGAATAAAAAAATACTTTTGAGGATGGGAGACGAGTCTAATGACAATTGATGTAGGAAGGCAGGCCAGGCAGGTAACTTTGTCCTGGCACATCCACAATAACTCCATATTTTTACCATGGAACGGTGCTCACACAAGGAGGCTGAGCTCCTAAGACGGTCAACAGAACAAACGGAGACCCTGCAAGAGTGACCAGAAACACTAACATGCAGTGCCTGTCTGACCCATTTCAGCTGCCTCTCCAGCTGGCATCAAGTTGTCTGCCTTGCTCTCCAGGTTATTCCAGTTGCACAGTTGTGTGATAAAACAATCAGAAATGAACCACACTCCTAGTCTTGTCCCACATTGCTTTTTAGATTTAGACTGTGAAAGGAAGGAAAAGCGCACTGTATGCACAAAAAGTCTGTAGGACACGCAGTTGAGGGATATGGATTCCCAGAAAAAATTGAAAATATTGGATCATTTGGGATGTTAATTCGTTTCTGAAAAGTGACTTTCATCTGAGGTCTGGACAAAATTCAATTTCTCATTTCATCATTTTTGAGTGATTTAAATTTCTGCCTGAGTGAAGACTGGCTAAGAAACTGAGGGCACACAAAGACCAAGATCTGGGACCTGCATGCAATGTGAATATGTAGATTAAGTTAAGCTGTTTATTGAAAGATAATCTATATCCACCATGCATTCTGTATAAAGGAAATTTCCAGTGGACTCTCTCTCCTCAGTACTGGGTTACATGGCAGAGCTGAAATGTCTCCAGCACTAAATGTATTGCATTTCCTCATTTACAAAATTATCTGTATGTGTAAAACATAGAAACAGAACCCTTGCAGAAAAGGTCTAATTAATCACAGTGAGTAAGTCACACCTTATTTACACATTTTTCATTGATATCACAAAGCCCATTCTCACTTTTCCTTTTGCCCAGGCATTCAGTCACACCATAGCTAAAAGAATTGCTCAGAATTGTTGTGTATGAAACTAAAACTATAAATTGCTTTTTTACCCCTGCAGCTGGCACTATACTATGGGTGAAGCCTGTACATGGAATGTAGTCATTCAGACTGTATGGTGCTAGTAAAACACCTCATCATTTGAAGAATAAACCTGTGGCATTTTGAGGTGAATTGTCACAAAGGTCAAGAGCCTTCTAAATGCATTTTTAATAAAACTACCAGGTTAATTCTATGTACATGCATACAAGTCTAAAACACAGAGTCAGGCAGTTCCCTGGCAGCCAAATGACATCTTGCAAGCCAGGTTTCTCATTTACATCGAAGACATGGCTTTTGAAAAGACCAATCACTAGTTGCTGTTAGTTAAAAAAACAATCTAGTAGGTTTGTTTGGGGCTTTTTTTCCAGCTGGGTAGATGGAGACAAAAGTGGGAGAGAAACAGCAGCAGCTGCATCATCTTTCTGCCCAAGCAATAATAATGGTTACCCATCCGGACAATTTCTCAGTTGGCAGGTCTTTAGTTCTGCTCTTAGAAACCATTGGTGAAACTGGGAAAGGCAAGGAGGGAGAGGTCCAGAAAGGCCAGGGAGAGATACCTCAGAAAGAAGGAAGAAAGAAAGTCAAACACTAGAAAAGAAGAGATAGTATCAGGAAGAATAACTGAAATTTGAGGACTCTCATTTCTCTGATCTTTATTCATTTCTCTTTTGCTGGCTTAGCAACAAGTAGACTTCCAGTGCATAGACATGAACTTTGGAAAAGTTATTCATTAGGCATTCACAAAATGAAAATGGATCCCATTTTAAAGTCTGTTGCCCTTGGCAGTAAATTGTATTTTCATGACTCTGGTAATGTGGAAGTTTGGTCACCCCGTTGGTTTGCACACTGTCCATTGCCTGACGAGAGGTGGCTGACTAATCAGAAAGGGAAACCTGGGGACAAAGACACAGAAATTACTCAAATCTCAATTCTGCCCAGTTGTACTAAAACATGTAGCTAAGGCCATGTACTGCTGCTGAAAATTCAAGGCTTTGTTTTTTGCATTACTGAAACACAATTAGCAGATTTTCCTCTGAACACTTTTTTTTTTTTTTTGCGGGGGGGCTAATTTATGACAATAGGTGTATTGCATTGTTATTCCTTATAGTTACTGTGTTCTACACTCAAGAGGCAAATGTTAAAATCTTTTCTGTTTTTTCTTCTTTTTCTCCACAAAAGAACTAGATGATTTTTCTTTGTTTTGTACTCAGAGTTTGGAAAGCTTTTATATAAATCAATTTGTCTGTCAGCCCCTACAGGTACTTCAGCTGTTTAAACAAGGTAGTTCCAACCAGGCAAATTTGTATGCAAAGAGATGGCCAAGAATAGGACTTATCTCACCTAATCTAAGAGATAGGAATCTAATCTACACAGTTGTCTAGGCTACACTTCTGTTGTCAATTGAAAGAGGCAGAAGTCTAAGATAGGAGGTATGAATCACCCCTCCGGAGGCGAGTATCTCTCTCCTTTGACTGTAGCGGGAACCTAGGAAGGTTGGTTAGACTAGACATCTAACAATAAAAAGATCAAAACTGTGTGGGTTAAACCACATTTGAAGTGCAGGAAGACTATGCTGAAATGAGTACAACTATTCCTCTGGAAAAAAACCCCACCTGTACAAATGTTAAAATCTTTGTATAATAAGGGTTTTACACTATCAGGTTTTTAATGGCAAAGATTATTTTTCATGTGTTTAGAGGAATGCTGATTTAATCCCTGGCTGGTATTTTTCTTGGTAAAATTAGAAAAGGATGCAAATCAGAAAGATCAAATGTAGGAAGAAAATTATTTAGAGTCACTTTATAAAGTATTTTAAAAGGTAACTTTTGCTACCCTACCTTATCCTTCATTCACTGCTAGAGCTGGTCAATCTGCTTCTGAGGCAGCCTCCACCAAAATCAGTGGAAAAAAGGATTGGATAGTAAAAAGGGCAGTATAGAGGTGTTTGGGAATATCGAACTTAAGAAGAACACATTACTCTTATATTTCAGCAAAAATGAATGATGATACATCTGCTCCCTTGAAACTACAGGAAGGAATAGCTGTGATGCTGCCTGACTTCCAGGATACTATTGAAATAGTGGTTATTGACAGGAACATTAAGAGGTAAAAATCTTCCTTGAGAATATGTATTGCAAAATTATCAACAGAAGATAAGGACTTGGCCTCATATGCCTGAAGACCATTTTGAGATCTGATTAACATGGATTCTGAAATGAATATTCAAAGGTACATTTTTCTCTACACTACCAAATCATGGAATGTTTGCTTTAATTTTGCAGGGACAGAAGGAAGCAAATGCCACCCACCTTGAGGCCTCTGATTTCAAGGGACTTCCCTTCCCATTGCATGTGTTTGTGGGGAGCAGAGGCTTTGTGTGTGAGCAGCTATAAAAGCAACTTGCCAAAACCCACTCAGCGGCTATTGCCACCCCACCAAGGCAGATGAGGGTGTGACTGCCATGCTGAGGTACTGAGTCAAGCTGGAATCTGTCCCTGCACACAGACCAGAAACTCAGAAACTTCACTACCAGATGCAGAGTGGTTAGGAAATCCACCCCCATAACCCATGGACAGGGTGCACAGCTGGAGCACAGACACAGACGGAGTCTCCCTGGAGCGGCTGTGGGACACGTGGGATCAGCAAATCCCTGTGACATGGCATGCCCCAAAAGGCTGCAATATGCCCCGTGTTCACAGCAGGTAAGGAATGCGTAGGGAAACATGTACCATTCAGCCAAGGGATCTCCACATGCCACTCAGCTGTCAGCTTTGTTCCGACTGCCTGGAATCAGGTGGAATTCACTCAGCACTGCAGGGAGACAGACTTCACCACTTTGTGACTCACTCTTGATCGGGGGGAGTAGGAACAGCAATCATTTATGACTCACTATATTGTATAAGGCTATGGAAAATCATTTGCCTGCATACTGTACAAATACATATTGGAAGTATATTAAATATGTTGAAGTAATTGGAACACAATTAAAATGTTCTGAAGCAAAAGAGAGAAAGGTTACTCATTACCAGTATTCCCTTTCACAGAGATAACCTATTAGCAGAAATTTGCAGTATTTTCCTTTTGAAGTAGTTAAGGCTTGAAAATTCTGGCTAGAAATAGAACTGTGTGAATAATTTGGGGTAGGGGTTATATTCAAAGAAAAACTAGCAAAGTCTGTGTCTTTCTGACAGTATTTTTTTCTTACTTTTTCTTGGAGTAACTATTCCTAGCATAAGAAAAATGGAAGTTCTTCTGAAACAGTAGGAACAAATATATTTTGAAACTGTCCCTCTAAAAGCAAAGTTATGCAAAAGCCTAATGCCCAAACCACTGTTTGAATAAAACAGAATGCAAATGGTATGTTACACAAGAGGGAAAGAAACCATAGCCTGAAGGTCGGGGTGCTGGTCTATGAAGTTCTTTGCTTTCACAGAATTTAAATGAGGACTTTAGAAAAAAATCTCTTAAGCCCAAATCTTAAAAAAAAATCGAGGTACCTGAATCCTGTAGGAGAATTCAGAACCTGGAGTTAGCTGACCAGGATGGGGCAAGTGATGGCAATATCAAGGAGAGAGCTGTGTTCGTACAATGCCCTTTTCTTCAGATCAAAGCCATGAAGAGCAATACCGTTTCAAGTATTTTTAGCTGGAAATGAAAAAAATCCTAACAAAAATTGCTAGTTTGAGACAATTAGTTCCCCGAAACATTGCACCATGGGATCAGACAAACCCTGTGAGAACACCATGAGTGGTGGGAGTATGAGTACAGGAGCCAATGCTATTCTTCTATGCTTCAATCTGAAATCCCAAACAGGTCAATTGACAGGGAGAAACTACTTGTTATGGCCCAAAACTAAAGCTAAACTAAAACAAGTACAGGCAATGGTTAGCTGATGGCTAGGTAATGTCTATCACAGCAAAAACAATCTAAAATTAGTTCAGGCCAAGACAAGCCCAGGCACATTTTTAATCCTTGCACTGTCAGACCAACAGAAAGCCCCTGACCTTTTACTCGTAGTGGCAAAAAATCATATGTACTTGGCTACAAAATAAGGGCTAGGAAACAGGAAGAGTAGGTGATCTTTCCCCATCATCAAAAGCAGATCTATGTAGGACTGCCTTAAATGTGTGTGGTGTAGCTGAGGCACTCTGTATCCTGAGTTTGGCCTTTTAAAATAATCCTTGTTAAATTAGAGAAATTACACTGTTCTGTCAGAAAACAGGCTTATTTCCAAATATCTGGCATTAGGTCAGAGCTTTGCAAAGAGGTTGATATCCTACTCTCCTGCTCATTGGCTTCTTCTACAAAACATGCGACCTCTGTGCACGTTACTGTCCCCTTTGTCACATGAACCATTAACATGTGAAAGAAGCCCCTCTCTTTCCTTCACAGAGCACCCTACCCCTGTGGAAGAGGGTATCTCTTAGTGCAGCCTATTTGGGGCATTTCTGATGTAACATTTTGCAAGCTCCCTGGGACATTGGTGACATCCCAATGTCACCGAGCATAGTCCATTCACTCAAACCCGTCTAGTGCTGATTTACTCCTAAGCTCAGCAAGTGAGAGCTATCCCTCTGTCAGCTAAGAGGCATGTAAGGCAGAGCTTAAAAGACTCAATGAGTTTCACACAAAAACTATAATACAACTTCTCCACATTATCCATTTGAGTGGGCTTGCTTTTTATTTCTTAGGCAAGGGCCCGACTGATATCCCAGAAAAGCAGATGATAGGACTTTAAATTTTGAAATTTGTCAGGATCTTATTCTATTAATGTGTGAAAATAAATCTAGTGTAAACCAGAAGTTTTTTAAAAAACTTTATAATACCACAGGCTTATACCTCAGTAAAGCACCCAAAACAATACTGAGAGAGATCAAAATTCAGCTTTTTACAAGAGACAAAAAACCTTTCTGAATATATCAGATGTAAAATGGGACTTGCATACTACCTGAGCAGGGGAAATAAAGGAGAATTATTAGTCTTAATCTTATAGGAAAACATCCTGAAATTGCTAATATAACCAGGTAAAGCCACTACATTAAATTAGTAACTGGACTAATTTAAAAGATTAGTCTCAGAATGCTGCTTCAGAATAGACAGAAAGTAGTAAAAACATTATCCACTTCTCCAGTGTTTTCTAGTGATTTCAAAGTTTTTAGCAGACAAATAAACTAGATGATATTGTAAAAATTACTATGATTACTACAGAACAGGTATATAGGAGACCAAAGAGCAGTACAGTAATAACAAAATTGCATCAAATAAAATAAGGAAAGGAAAATGGTTATTGCAAACTCTGTGGATTTCAGATGAAATGACAATATTGATTTGTGGCCCAGAGGTCAGAGTAATAAAATATGGGACAAACATACCCATCTTCCTTGATTTGAGGAAAACAGTCCAGTCTCAAAGGAGTTTTTAAATTTTTTCTAAAGGAAAAAAAATATGAAGGAAAGAGGACAGGTTATTTCAATAATTTTTTTTGCACCTGGAGCAGTTGCATAGAAATTATTTTTGTATACCTAAAAACACATAGAAGCTTCACACAGAAAAAGAGGAGCAACAATGTCCAGTGTTGTATTTTTCATAACAAGATAATGAGATATGTAATCTGAGGGATAGACAAGGAATGACCTTCAAATTTAGGTGGAAAAACAGAGGTTAGCCACCACATTCCCTAACTCCTCATTCTGCTAGAAGAATAATTTCACAGGATGATATGAAGTCATTTTAGCTGATCCACATGTAAGTGAAAGGGCTAAAGAACAGAGACCTCTTATCTGTTAAGATTCTGGAGAAAGATGAAAACTAGATTTTTTTTCTTCAAATTCATATTTAATCTGTTATACATGGTAGATGGGGCACAAAATATTTTTTCAATTAAATAGATTAAAAATGTAGCTGGTTATTATTCAAAGAGATGAACAAAGTCCTGTCTGTTCTATTATCATGCTCATATCTGTTCTGGTACAGAATGTGTGATTGCTCTCTGTATCAACTACTGCACATTGTAGTGATCATTGAGAAAAATAATTAAAAGGAAGGCTAAGGATGTGGTTAAATCCTAACAATGTCACTCTGGGATCAACATGCGTATATCATGTGTAGTGTTATGGAATGAACTCATGAGACCAAATTAATTTTCTGTTACATCCCTGGATACTTCTGGAGACTTTGGCAAATTCTTGCTGATTTTGTTAAGTATTATCTTAATATTCAAATTCATGAAGCACTTGAAGATGCCCTAGGTTTAGTAAAACTTGTTTGTACTCAACATTTTTGAAATTCAGGTCACTACATCTCTATATATAAAGCACCTCACTAGGCTGGCCTGATTTTTGGGAGTGCCAAGCTGCCACAGTTTTTACTAAAGTCAGTGGAAATTATAAGTGCTCAGTAACTGGAAATTCAGCAGTCTTTTTTCAGTTTTTTTAGCTGTATCTGAAAGATTTTGGCTAGCTAAAAATAAAAATCTTAAATTGAAAATTGGTCTTGTAACCTCATAATTAAACAGAAATTTGGGTAATTGTATTAAAAGAAGGAAACAGCACATGGGTCATTGAGATTGAGGCAGAAAAGCAAGTTCGTCCTCAGTTTCTTGGATTCATCTACTGTCTTTAATATTAAGAAAGTATCTCAACTTTCAGGATTTTTCCTGAGGTTTCATTCATAATGTAGTAAAAAATAATACATACTCTTCTATTGGTATTTCAAACAATGGTGAGATCTGGTGTCATATTTAAATACTTATCAGAATAAAAAAATTGTAGGGGAGGTGAGGACACAGGTTGAAAATTTCACTTGGGAAACATTCTCATTTCCACTGAAGTCAGTGACAGAATTCCCACTGACTTCCAAAGGCAGCAAAACCAAGTCATCACAAAAAAAAAGCATAAAGCATAAAGAAGCATCCCAAGCCTAGCGAGACTTCATTACATAATTTTAAAAATATAAAGGATAAATCCAGACATCTAAATGACATATACATGTGTTATGCACTATTAATAAGTGATGAGAAATACATAAATGAAACCAAACATGCCCGGTGCACCACTGCTCTTCACAGGATGTGAGTTCGAAAAACCTAAAAATAGAAAAGATGATTTTATGTGCAAGTGCCATGAAGGAGTAGTGGCTCAACAGAGGAAGATGTAAACAGAGAACCAATGCAGTCCCTGCGGGGGTGTGCCAATGTGAGGGAGGGCACAGCTTCTCTCTCTGTGCATAACATGAAGAGACCCAGGTAAGGCACAAACAGCACACATCTAAAACATAGCAATAAATGCTCTCCCACAGTGAATTATAGCTGATTCTTTTTCTTCAGTTTTGATTTTTCTTTTGTCCCTGAGAAGCTGCTGGCTACTGGCTATTTAAGGGTCTTGGATATGTCAGTTTGATTCCTATTTTTTGTGGTTTGCATGTCTGCTAAATAATTTATGCCATAAAAACCAAGTGAAGCAAGTAAGCTTCTTTTATGCTTCATTCAGGAAGGTTAGTGGTCACCAGCTAGGAAAGGAAAGATGCTCCCAGGAACTGTTCGAGCCAAACACTTTGAAGACCAAGACAAGATCCTTAACTTAATTACATGATAATAAAGAACAGTTGTTAACATCTTGCATTTGAAGAATTAGATGTTCATTCTATTTCTAGTTGGCAGCTGCTGTAGGAGCCCATGGTTCACTGCAATGATGTCAGTACAACAGTTCTAAGCAAGAGCAAACAAAACATCAAGACATATATAGGCAGAGAGCACAACTGTTTCCTCTTAGCTAATGATTTGCCTACAAAACAAAGTCCCACTTGGTTCAATACCTTGACATAACAGTGAAGCACAAGGGATACCAAGGACCTTGATCTTTTCTAGAGCAGCCACAAGAGCCTTCCAACAGACCCTGGTAAGTGTCTGGCAGGTGCCAAAAACAGACATGGGGGTGAGTATGTGGTAGCTGTTGTTCTTTTTTACGTGCTGTATGTGTAGATTCTGTTATTTACAGGCATAAATGCCACAAAAAGTAAATCAGATCATTCCGAAGAGCATTATCTGTTGTGATCATGTCCTCAATTTCTTTTGGACATCCACATCTCAGGGTACAGAGGGTCCTGTATCTAAACTCGGTGAAGAACCCTAACTGCTGGAAGCTGCTGGAGGTATAATATGCAATCCAGACTCTTCTCTTTACAGTAGAATCCAAAATAGTTAAAAATTAAACAGAGAAGGGTAAAAGTTATTGCTTAGTAATGGTGCTTAACAACACTGATTTCCTTGCAGGTTTTATGTGTAGTTGGATTCTTCCTCTGAAGAATATCTCCTCAATTCAGATCACTTGTGTGCCCTCAGGAGGTCTTCTCATTCACTCACTTAATTTTCGAGGTGTCATGTAGAATAAATGTGGATCTGGTGTCAGTATTTCATTTGAGAAGTAAAAATTGAGGAAAGTGTTTGAATGCTTATTTCAAAGGCCAGTGTGAGAATCAAAACAGAAGCCTGAGCAGAGTCAAGAGCTATGGAGATGAGGAAAACCTCAACTCCAAAGAAGGGTATAATGAAGAAGGGTAATATCTGCATTTAAAAAGGAAAGGTTAAAAAACACAACAGGCAGGTGATTTGAAGTGTGTTGTGATGAAAAGTTGAAAAAACAGAGTGCTGTCTTCTCCACATACAGAAAGTCACTGTGAAAGCTAACCAGAAAATATGACAGCAGATAAGAGAAAGATGGTGTTGTGAAAACACAAACTCTACTTGTTCCATGCTACATGACCAAAGGTAAGAAGGTTCCCAGTGGTGATTGTGGTTATCCCTAATGTATCCAGTTGTGGCAGCCCAGAAATCATGAATAGTACAAGAAGTGTCAAAAGAGTCTCAAATGCATGAACTTCAGTGAAGAACCCATAATCCAAAGACTAGGACCTCAAACTAAAACTCACTGTTTAAAATTAAAACCAAAATTTTAGTTTTAGGAAATGTAACAGTAGAAATCTTGGGCTGTAAATCAACAAAATAGTACACACATACCCTGGCGCATACTGAGAAATCCAGGGCCTAAACTCTGCACATGATAACCTTGCACCAGAAAATGCTGAGGACTGTAATATCAAAACACATGACTGAGAACATATCCAGAATTGAAGCTTGGCAGCCATATTCACAGTATCCTTCAGCTGAATAAAGTTTATTGATTAACCTGACTTTACAGAGACCAAGGCTATCCTGACTACAAAGTTCAGCAGATCATTCCATGAATGGACTGTACTGTATCACATGGATTTACTGCCACAGACAACCCTTTTCAGTGATTTTGCAGCGTTGATTTGTCCTTAGAATACATAAAACAGCAGAAATCTGTTTTGAGTTGAGGTAGCTATACAGATTTGTACCAGCTGAAGATTTGGACTATGGTATGACCACATTCCTTTCCTGCATGCAATTTAATATTGCTGGTCTGCAAACAGCTGTTGGAACTGACATATGGCAGCTAAGGGCAACCACCTCCCTTCTAATGAAACAAAACCTTGCCACATGCAATAGACAGTGACTTGAGATTCCACCCTGCGTCCTCTGGAAAAACAGGTAACATTCATATGAGAAAGATTAATATTTAACCTGTAGTACTCTACTAGTAATTGATGCATTGTGATATCAAACGAAGAGACAGTATCTGCAAAAATGAACCCACTTGTGGCTTCTGTAATTAGAAAAAAACGCAGATAAGATGTGTATTTATGGAAATGTGAGTAGGAGCCATCAGATTCTCCCATGCCATGCAAATATTGCAGCTAATCTTCCTTTCTACACAAAACTATTAGGTAATGAAGTCTCATGCATATGAGGAGACCTTGCTTAGGTTAGAAAGCAGAAAAGCCTGCATTAAATAGTGTAAGAGTGAAATAACTGCAACCTCGATACTTCTTCATGATTCCCACATTGAAAACCACTTTTCCATGGATAAGAAGCTGGGTGAAGAAGATGTCTGTCTATTCTGAACTTATAATGATTCCACTTTACTGAATTTCTACATTACCTGATCCAAAGCCTATAAAGTCAACAGAAAACTTAAGGTGGAAAATTTATTCTAACAATAAATGACACGAAAACATTTGCAGCAGGAAAGCTGTTTGTTCAGTTGAATGGTTACAGAGATCAGAACACAGACTATTTACTTGGCCAGCTGAGACTTCCACCTTCTTCACAGCACCAGAGTAAAATCTTGCAAACAATTAAGAGTGTATTGGAAGTTTCAGTGAAAGACAATGATGGTTAAATGCCATCAATGAGGGATTCAGAAGACAGACTGGGAAGGAAGGAAAAGCTGTAAATCAAAAGCAACAATTGGCATTTACTGGTTTTATAGCTTTTCAAAATATGCAGGATCCTTGAGAGGAGACTATAACCATACTCATCTGAGTGGTAACTGATGTTAACAAGTTGTAAAGTGGGAAGGTGGAGGTCAACAAGGTCAGACAGTCACCCTTTTTAATAAAGCTGCACTTAATGGCTGAGACTTTCCTGGCAGTCCTCAAAACCACTTCTTAACAACTCTCGTCTTTAGGTATCTCAGCATAAAGCAGAGGAGTCGTTTGATACATCAGGCCTAAGAAGATAATTCTGATGAAAGCAGAGTCTGGCAGTAAAGGCAGCGGCTAAACTGAGAATCTCAGGTTGGCTCTACTGGTAGAGCATGATGCACAGCGTCTAGTCACTCATTATTGTGATGATTTGTAAATTATTTCATTTGAACACAAGAAATGTGAAAGTAGTCCTGGAGGCACCAAATCTTTCAAGAAGCAGGGATGATGATGTGCCTTAACAAGTAGCTGTGCTTTAAAATCTGCTAAATCACAAGGTAAGCAACAAAATAATCTAGAGGAGCAGTAACTGCAATCACAAGACAGCCTGCAATCAGCACAGAAAATTTTCCTTGAATTCATTACAGCATTCTAGCAGAACTACTGTTGCAAGAGATGTCAACAAGAGATTCTGTTACATACTGTCTTTCCAAATTACAGGAATAATCCTAGCATGTGGAGTAAGATTTAGTTAGGAAACTAAACTGAGGAATTAGTTCAGGTTATGTAAACTCTGGGAAAAAAAACCAAACTTTTTTCCTTGCTTTTAATCTGTAATAAGAATTCTCAAAAATTGTAATGGGAGAATCATTCTGATAACGGGCCATTTTGATGGAGGTATATCTCTCTCTATATATACACGTACACATATGTTTCCTGTACTCTGTTTGATAGCTTGCATCAAATTTAGATTGAATAAGCATACCTAAAATAATCTCAGATAAAGAACAGAATTTCAGAGACTTTCTCTGTCACCTTTACAGCATTCCTGTTTACTGTGGACTACATGTTTGAAGACCCATTCTCAATGTTATATATTCAAGATATTGCTCTCTGACATGGTTTAAGATGGATCATATGTTAGCATATGAACCAGTGAAAGAGTTTCAATTTTCTAATACTGCTCTGTTAAGTAAAGTTCTGAGTACTTGCATACCGATCTGCTCATGGAACACACAAAATGCAAGATTTTTGTTCTACATCTGGAAAAAATGGGTGCCTGTAAAGTTGGATTAGTTGAATTTAACTGAGTGGAAAAAAGCTTGGATTGCGACAGTAGCTAACTTAGGTTATGCAAGTTAAAGTATCTGAACACTAAAAGTACAACAGGTCCAGTGTCAAATACCTTCTCTGACCTTGTTCCAGATTATTTTTTCCTGTGATGCCTCTAATTTCTGGATCTGCTTCACTGTATATAAATAGTTGACCCGTTAGTTATCTTTTCCTGACCCAATACAGTCCAATTATTTTCTTTTTTTTTTTCTCTTGACCCAGTAGAAATCTTTTCCAGGGCTGCACACTGCTTAATTCAAGGAGGGAAGATACATGTATTAAGTCTTGCCAAAGTGCTTAGATTTCACAAAACTGAAATGGGTATTGAAAAATAAAATAAATTAATGCAGAAAACAAAAAGAAAAAGTTAAGCCATAGCTGAATATGAAAGAGTGTGACCATTTGCATAGAGTTTTGTTTGGGCGGACCAATAATGGCTTTAAAGCATATCAGCATCTACTGAGTATTTGTTCTAAAAGACCAGATTTCCTGAAGCAGCACTTACAACTTATGCTATTTTAGTACACAAGGGTCAATTCCACTTGACCATTTCTACTGAGTATGAATGGTTGGGAAGCAAAGGACATTACGTACAGGGTATGGTATGCTACTAAGGCAAGGAGTTTATGAAACAACCCCAATCAACTCTTTAAATGCAAAGTAAAGAAGGATTGAAACAAGAGCATAGCTCAGTGTGCAATAACTTTTGCAGAATGTTAAGGGTAAAATCCATTTTATTATTATGTTTTATTCTCAGTATAATTTTTCACAAATTTCTTCAAGAACTAGAAGGTGAGATAATAGCAAAATATAGTAGACTAAATATTCCACCAAATCTTTTCTCTGTTCTTGTGTGTGCCAGTACTAATGCCGCTCCCATCACCACAGTGTTTCACTTCCTTCCAGTAATGCACTAAGCAACATGACTAACATCTGTCAAATGTTTGTGCTCTATGTTTCTCTCCTGAGGGGAAGATGTGTGTTCAGCAGAGTGTTTTCTTTTTGAAATTATTTTTAATAAAATCTAAATGGATGTGCTATTTGTTTGTTAGAGAAGTCAAAAAATATGACTTGCACTCAGGACAGTCGGTACACAGGATACCATATCCCAGGGCTGCCTTTGGGAGAAGAAGAAGTGCAATTTCTGCCCAGGAATAGGTAAAAGTAGTGGGCAGGTCATGAAAAGGAAATGTGGGGAGAGCTTAAAAAGAGCTCTGACAGGAGGGTACTCACACAAATCTATGAATGAGGGAAAGAGAGAATAAGACTATATTTTTCATCTTTTACAGCTTGTATTCAATTTTTATGTTGCCAAAGCAAAAAAAAAGAGAGGAGAGGAGGGGAGGATATTATCAGGCCCTCAGAGCCAGTAGAATTTGGATGCAAAGTTCTTTGTATTGAGAGTTACACATTTTGCAATTAGAAGGTAAACTTAGAGGGCTTTGAGCACGATGATGTGCTCTTTTTCTTTTCAGTCATTAAGAGGGAATCTAAGAGATTTCTGTGAAAAACCAGGAGAGGACAGTTCCATCCTCCTTTCAGCATTAGCAAATGAATTTGCCTTTGGCTGGAGTAGAGGTGTTAAAGGTAATTAAATAATTGCAGGGGTTATATTCAGTGAGTTCTTCTATGCTTCTGAAATAATCACTTTGTGTGACTGTTTCTCATTTAAGCATAAGAATAAAATCCTATACAAATTGTCCTTACACTGTTGTGAAGATTTTAACTACAACCCTGAAGTGAAACCAACCCAATTCTCAAGAAATACACTTAAAATAAACACAACAGATAAAACATTGTCTTCAGGTGATATTTTATTATCCTTTCTATCACAATTGTCACTTCTCTTCATTCCATTGTTAGCTTTTTAACAGCTAAACCCAGCATGATTTAGAAAGTGAGACATCCCTTGAGCTGGAGAGAACCAGCATGACCAAACAAAGCTTTAAAAATATCATTGTTCTCTGGTTGCAGAGACACATGTGCATTTGCATTCCTACAGACGAATGTTGTCTGGTAAGGGAGGATTTATTTTTTCTCTGTCCCAAGACATAATCTCATTGCTGTAGTCCCCAAAACTCCCACACATTTCATTGGAAAATATACCTGAACTAAGAAAGGAAGTTCTGTCCTTGGGGAGGCCAAGAGTAGGTTTTTGTCTTAGATATATACCAGCAGCATGTGAAGACAGAAAATATGCAATAAGGCAAAGAGATTCCACTTATCAGAGATTTAGACAACCATTTGTCAGTACTTAACTGTATTGCTGGATGACTCATTCCTATTTCTAATACCTAGGAATACAGGGCATGTGTGGGAACACAATGTCAGCATTGATTTTAATCTGGTCTCTTTTTGTACTGTCTACAAATAGCTCAAAATGAACCCAATCAGATAAGCAGAGCAGAAAATGATTGCAAAAACACATATAGTAAGCCACTGATGGAGGCCTCAAAGAGGCCAAGAAACACACAAAACAGAAAACACAAAGGTAGCAACAAACAGCTCATAAAAGGGTACAGTTCCTCTTTGCCATGGATGAATAATTCAACTAGGGAGAGTGATCCCTGTAAGAGACAGATTTTTTCTTTAGGTGAAGTACCAGCAGCTACCCTTCTCAAAACCTAGTGTTAACAGCACATCCCTTTTTAAACATTTCAGTTTTGGATCCCAAGCTCCATGTCAAAGTAGGAATCTGTCACTTACAGTAGACAGGTTGGAGAAGGCAGGCTATCCTGCTATTACACTAATAGTGTTTAAAACACGCTGTGTGCTCTGGCCCTCACTTTCACAGATGCCTGGTGCAATCCTTGGCTCCTGAATGCTGCTGGAAGAGTGGGTGTGGTAGACTTTTGGGAAAGAGTCTTCCTGTTATGGGAGAATTTTTAAGTCTTTGAAGTTATTTCTGATCCAAAAAGAAACAAAAATTTGAAATTTTGTTATTGTTTTGCAAGCTGTTCAGCTGAGAACTTGAATCAGGTCAATTCAGATTTTTTTTAATAACAAGATGTTTGCTTTCAGCCTTGACATTTGTTTTTTTTTTCTTCACCTTTTAGTGAAGATCAAAATTTCAAGACTAAAAACTCAGCTAAAAGTACCAACCAAACCAATCTTTCTGTTTTACAATTTTCCAAATTCAAAAGCTTCTTATACTCGAATATTCATCATACAGATACGTCTCCAGAGTATTGCCATAGCTTTGAGAAGTCAGGAATGTCCAACAAAAATTCTTTGCAGGTCTAGCTCCTTAACACATACTTTTTCTGCTGTCCTGAAAGTAACCCTTTGGGAGCCAGGGTGGAAGGGAAGAAACAAATATGGGATAACAGGCTTACCCTTAATCCAGAAGTGATTATAAGAGGAAGATGCAGTCATAGAAGAAGCTGGTACAAGACAGAGATGACAATGTATATGATCTTAAAAGAGTCACAATCAGAATGGCATTTTTGACTACACATATACAGCATATATTTCCTTTTCTGCATGAAAGTAAACTAAAAGTCCCCTAAGGGTACCACAATTATATTAATTTTACATCATAATAGGTCAGAGAACTGTCAAAATTGCTATAAAGACGAGGATCAAAATTTCATCTTGTCTTCTCCTTGTGGCCTGTGTCTGCCCTTCATTCTTTCTGATAGGCAACATTCCTTTGTGAACCATTTCTCTGAACACAATTATGTGGAAAAATAGGCTCACAAAAGCACCTGAGACAGTGCCAGCTGAAGGAGGCATACTTTCCCATAGCTCAGAGTACTCCATAGCTGCAGCAGACAGCCAGAGATACTGCATCTCCCTTTTCTGATCCTGGAGCTAGTTCTGTTGACAATAGCCCAGGGCAGAGTACATGAATGAAGCTTTCCAACCTGGGACAAGCCTCATGTAATTCCTATGTAGTTCACAGCAGGAGGGAGTGGTGTCTGCAGAAAACAGCCATGTAATTAGTGTTTGAAGAGGCCCCCTGTATACAATTCCTTAGATCATCTTAGCAGAGAGTTTCCTCCAGTTTGTCAGACCAGATATGCAATATCCTCAGAACTGGGAAGAATGGTGTTGCAGTGTTTTGTCACAAAGACCTTCTCCAAAAACCTACAGAGACACTAAGAAGTACTAGGTCTCTAAAAGCAAATGGGAAAGAAATTACAAATTTGTAACTGTGGCAAGCCCAAGTAAAACTTATTTGTATTTTCCATCTAGAATGGAATCAGGTTTTTATAAAGCTATTCTGAAAAGAGCGTAGGGTTTCAGAGCTTGACGGCTTCATGCCATTCTGTGTCCTGTGATGATGACTACCTCCCTGTTTACTTCTGAACTGAATGGAAGGTTGCTTATGTACCTCCCACATTTTTGCTAGCATCTTGATCCTTGTCTTCTAGCAGCCTCAAGGAAAGATTATGAGACATAATGAGTCTCCACAAAGAGAAGCAGAAGGCCTCCTAATCCTATTCCTTGGAATAACCTCTTCTACAAGGGCAATGTATTTCCTTGATGGCAGAAAAGTGTTGTGGAACCTCTATGAAGAAATGGCTTCACAGATGTACTGCAAATCCATTCCAGACTCCTCAAAGTTTTCTGTAACACCAGGGAAGCTCAGGGATTTCCCAGTGCATCTTGCTTTTACTGGCACTCTTGCATCCTCCTCTGCCAAGTGTGGATCTGCTGAAGTCACAATGATGAAGAAACACCTTTGTCTTTGTACAGGGTAGTCGCTGAATGCAAACATTAATATCACCTTGGACTACATTATATTCCACTCATTCATTTATCCAGTTTGGACAGGTACCAGCATGCTTTCCCTTCCTCACTGCAAAAAACAGGGCAGTGAAGACAGTGAAAGCCACCAGGATCTTGTCTACTGCACAGAGGGGTTCATTTGTACCTGTGGAAGCCCAATTGTATGCAGATCTCAGGGACAGGAAGACCTGAGGGTCAGCAGGATGTCAGAGGAAGAAATTCAATAAGCAGCCACTTAAAACCCAATAATTCAAGAGGCTTATCACCTTAGAAATCAACTAAATGGAGGATATTGCTTGCCGAATAAAGGAAAACTCAATTATTTATTTAGTAAGGATTTTTTTATAAAAACAAACATAAAGTTTATTGTATTCAAGTAATAAAGATAAGGAACAAGAAAAATTCTGAGAATAAATAATCACCTTCCCCAAGAACTAAATTGTTGTTTTACTAAGTGTTTTCTTTCATTGTTAAAGTTTCATTTTAATTAAACAATTGAATATTAAACCCCACATTTTTGGAACAGGCAGCTAGAAGCCTTAGATTTGGGGATTTTTTTTGCCTGCAGCCTGTCAGGTGGAATAAGTATCCTAAAAATACTAAAGACAAAGATATAAACGCCCCTGACTTCAATCTGTACAATTTAAAATCAGGTTAGATAACTGCAAATGTATGGCTTATATTCCCCATCTCTGCACACATACTCAAGCTTACTAAAAATAAAAAATTCCTCTGATTTACATCTGTTTTATTTTTTTTCTGTTGAGCTAAGAGTTTATTCTCCACCCACACATGTAACAGCAGCTAACTCTCAATTAATTTTAAAAGAACTTTAGTAAAAAACATGTTGGAGAGGGAGTGAAATTACTGGAAAATAAGCATCTGGACTTCTCTAAAGTATGAGGCTTTTTCCATCTCTCTGGAAGGTAATTTAACTTTAGGAAAAAATATACAATACTTACCTGGTTGATAGATTCTGGTGATTCATTTTAAGTGCAGAAACATGCCTACTCTCACCATTTGAAACACTAGTTTGTTTTGTTTCTTAAACAGTGTGAAATGGCAGGGTTTATAAATCTATAATAGTTACCAAAACTTTAGAACCAACCTAGAGCTGATGTAACATAAGTTTCCATGGATGAAGATCTCCAAATGGCAAGATATCTTCCTTCTAAGTGCTGAAATACCAGGAACTGAAAAATCTGGAAATGAGGATGGGAAAAGATCTGTTATACACCACCATATAAAATCATGAAGACTAAACAAGCAGACTGGCCTTTCATAAAGCCCCATCATAGAGACATTGGTGCAGGGAATGTTGCTGGTGTCCCACCTGGCTTTGGCAGTGCTCACTCCAGCAGACGCATCCCTGACTCCAAGTGCAGAGTGTATCCATCTTCCAGGCACTTTCTTCAGCTGTATAGCAAAGACAGGGACGTGAAGTAATTCTAAAAGGAAGTGGTAGTTAAACAGAGCAACCCAGAGGGAGAGATGTCATCAACTATATCAAAATTCAAAAGAAAACTTCAAGGAGATGATCTTGAAACACTCACACTGAGCTCAGCCTCGGCACAGAAGAAAAATATTACCTCAGGCCCCTGTGTCACACCTAAGCAACTGAGGTGAAGCACATCTTTAGCTTTAAACATGTACAATTTAAGTGTTAAACCAGTAATAGAAAGAAGGAGGCATAGCCCAGGGATCCTTTATCTCACTCAGACCAGGGTTCCAAGTGCATGGCTTGATGCTGTGCACTAGCCACCGCCTGGTTCGCCTTCTGGCACTTCACATGCACAACATCACATACTTCCATGGGGTAAAGGCATGTAATCCTAAGGCTCATCTTGTCTGCCTCGTCTTTGTATTAGAAAGAAATTACAGTTTTATTTCATGTATTTATTTTTAAACCATGTCACTTTTAACATACTAATGCTAAATGGAGAGATCAAAGCGATTTGTAGGGACTGTGTTCAGTCAAGACAGCACTCGTGGCACTGCAGTGAAACAAAGGGAAGCATGCAGAGAGACAGTGCAGAGAAAAGCCTCAGAAAACCTGCACTGCAGCAGGATGAGTAAACTAGCTAACAAAACACTTGATATCTTTGTGCAGCAAGCCACAGTAAATGAGGCATGAAAGAGTAATCTGGACATGCACTTAGTGAAAGGAACAGACTGAAAGAGAAAGAACCAGTCATATAGCTTCAAGCTGTGATATTGAAAAAGAAATAATAAATGAACCAGTTCAGGGTTAAAGAAAAAATTGAGTGTATTTGGAAGATGCAAAAAAACCTGAGGTATGACTTGCTGATTCTTTGTTTCACAGACCTTAAAGACAGGAGAAACCTTTGTATCATCTACTTTGACTTCCTGAATAATACAGGCTATTACATTTCTCTTCTCTTTTAATACTTAGGTTACCTTTTCAGGTACAGTTAAACCAATGCAATGCTTAGCTGCATGAAAACAGGTACCCCTGATTAACTGTGTCATTGAACTACACTGTTAGGCTAAAGGACAAAAGGATTATTTCTGTCCTCTGGGGAATAAACAGTTCCGCTCCACAGGAAGAGGACAGGGAAGACAATTCAGCTCATAACTGAAGCCGTGCCCAGAAGATAATTACCCACACCACTGACCAAAAAATAAAAGCAAAACCATCATAACTGCAGTTCTGCCCAGATGCAAAATCGTCATTTTCCCCAAAGCTGGTGTTTGGCTAGACTTTAAGTACACAAAGAAAGAACATCAGTATATTTACCTCCAGAACAGGCTTCCCTGTTTTCATCCTGACCTCTGCTTGCTCTTGCACCATTTTAATTTTCAATAAATAGCCCTCCTTATCAGTTTTGGAGAAGTCAGAAGACAAGCTAAGCAAAAACCTAAAATAAAAATGGTCAATTGTTCTTAAGTGTGCTGGTTAGAAGGTGAACCAGCAGGGGAAATGAACTCACCACGAGAGAGATTATAAGTCAGAGCTAAAATTTAATAATAATATTACAATAACAACACTGATACACAAGGGAAATTGCTTTCAACTCACAATACCCCAGCAGTATAACCCAGTGTCCTGGGGCACAAACCCAAGGGGGTTTGTTTGCCCTTGTGCTGAGACCCCTGTGGCTCCCCCAAGTCCAGAGCAAAAGGAAAAGAAAAACCTGTTGGTGCAGGCGAGGGCTGTGGTCTGGGCAAGAGCGGTGATCTCCTGCTGTCGAGGTCCTGCTGCTGCTCTGGATCCGACGAGAAGGTCCTGAGGTCTTCTTACCCACCACTTATGTACCCTCAGGGAGCACTCAGTCCCTCCCCCTGGGCGGGGACTCACACAATGGGTGATTAACTCTGGGAGCCAGGGGTTGTTGAGCTGTTGATGGCCCATTAGCAGCTCCGCCCCCCTCAGGCTGGGTGTGAAGTGATAATGGCTCCCTGGGCAGCTGCTGCTAATGGCCCATTGTCCTTGGGGAATGAATAGAGGGGGTGGAATACACAGGTTTGATCACCACCACACAGGGTTAGCTGGTCCCTCCAGCTGAACTAGGACATTATCCACCCCTTATTCCACTCCATCTAGTCATTCCCAAATTAACCCCCTTTTTACCTATACATATATATACACATGTATACAATGAAACATTACAAACTCTTCTCGCTCAAAATTAGGTCCCCTTGTGGTACACAACGTGTTTCTCCATCTTTTTGCATTACCCACCAAGTGCAACCAGGTCCTTGAGCAAAGACAATCCCTCGGATGGGTTTGCCTTTGTTTGAGGTGGAACTAACCCAAACAGTCTTTCCTAACATACCTCTCATATGGACCACAGGGACTTTATCTCCATCTACAGTATTCAAGAGTTCTGATTGGGCAGGGCCAGCTCGATTGATGGAGCCCCGGGTGTTGACCAACCAGGTGGCCTTTGCCAAATGCAGCTCCCAGTGTTTGAAAGTTCCCCCACCCAACGCCTTCAAGGTTGTTTTCAGCAGTCCATTACATCGCTCAACTTTCCCGGCAGCTGGAGCATGGTAGGGGATATGATACACCCACTCAATGCCGTGCTCTCTGGCCCAGGTGTCTATAAGGCTGTTCTTGAAGTGGGTGCCGTTGTCAGACTCTATTCTTTCTGGTGTGCCGTGTCTCCACAGGACTTGTTTCTCAAGGCCCAGGATGGTATTCCGGGCAGTGGCGTGAGATACGGGGTATGTCTCCAGCCATCCAGTGGTTGCCTCTACCATGGTCAGCACGTAGCGCTTGCCTTGGCGTGTTTGGGGAAGTGTGATGTAGTCAACTTGCCAGGCTTCCCCATACCTGTATTTCGACCACCGTCCACCATACCATAGAGGCTTCACCCGCTTGGCCTGCTTGATGGCAGCACATGTGTCACAGTCATGGATAACCTGTGAGACACTGTCCATGGTTAGATCCACCCCTCGGTCACGAGCCCATCTGTATGTTGCATCTCTGCCTTGATGACCAGAAGCATCATGGGCCCATCGGGCTAGAAACAATTCACCTTTATGCTGCCAATCCAGATCTACCTGAGAGACTTCAATCCTGGCAGCTCGATCCACCTGCTCGTTGTTACGATGCTCCTCATTAGCCCGGCTCTTGGGTACATGAGCATCTACGTGACGGACCTTCACACTCAGCTTCTCTACCCGGGCAGCGATGTCCTGCCACATCTCAGCCGCCCAGATGGGTTTCCCTTTGCGCTGCCAGCCGGCCTTTCTCCAGCGCTCCAGCCATCCCCACAGAGCATTGGCCACCATCCACGAGTCAGTGTAAAGGTAGAGTCTTGGCCACTTCTCTCGTTCGGCGATATCCAAAGCCAGCTGAACAGCTTTCAGCTCTGCGACCTGACTTGATCCACCTTGTCCTTCAGTCGCTTCTGCAACTCGACGTGTAGGACTCCATACAGCTGCTTTCCATTTCCGGCTTGTCCCTACAATGCGGCAGGAGCCATCTGTGAAGAGAGCATATCGCTTCTCCTCTTCTGGTAGCTGGTTATATGGTGGGGCCTCCTCAGCTCGTGTCACCTGCTCCTCTTCTTCTTCAGAGGACAATCCGAAACTCTCACCTTCCGGCCAGTTGGTGATGATTTCCAAAATCCCAGGGCGATTAGGATTCCCTATCCGGGTTCGCTGCGTGATCAGAGCGATCCACTTACTCCATGTGGCATCAGTGGCGTGATGGGTAGAAGGAGCTTTTCCTTTGAACATCCAGCCCAACACTGGTAGTCGGGGTGCCAGGATGAGCTGTGCCTCAGTGCCAATCACTTCTGAGGCAGCTCGAACTCCTTCATACGCTGCCAGGATCTCTTTCTCAGTTGGGGTGTAGCTGGCCTCAGATCCTTTGTATCCCCGACTCCAGAATCCCAGCGGTCGTCCTCGAGTCTCCCCACGTACTTTCTGCCAGAGGCTCCAGGATGGGCCATTCTCCCCAGCTGCAGTGTAGAGCACATTCTTCACATCCTGTCCTGTCCTGACTGGCCCAAGGGCTACTGCATGGGTAATCTCCTGTTTAATCTGCTCAAAGGCTTGTTGTTGTTCAGGGCCCCACTGGAAATCATTTTTCTTCCGTGTCACAAGGTAGAGAGGGCTTACAATCTGACTGTACTCAGGGATATGCATCCTCCAAAAGCCCACGGCGCCTAGGAAAGCCTGAGTTTCCTTCTTGCTGGTCGGTGGGGACATAGCTGCTATTTTGTTGATCACCTCTGTTGGAATCTGACGACGCCCGTCTTGCCACTTCACTCCTAGGAACTGAATTTCCTGAGCAGGTCCCTTGACCTTACTTCGTTTAATGGCAAAACCAGCTCTTAGGAGAATCTGGATTATCTTCTTTCCTTTCTCATAAACCTCCCCTGCTGTGTTCCCCCATACAATGATGTCATCGATGTACTGTAGATGTTCTGGGGCCTCACCCTTTTCCAATGCAGTCTGGATCAGTCCATGGCAAATGGTGGGACTGTGTTTCCACCCCTGGGGCAGTCGATTCCAGGTGTACTGCACCCCCTTCCAGGTGAAAGCAAACTGCGGCCTGCACTCTGCTGCCAACGGAATGGAGAAAAAGGCATTGGCAATGTCGATGGTGGCATACCACTTGGCTGCCTTGGACTCCAGCTCATACTGAAGCTCCAGCATGTCCGGCACAGCGGCACTCAGGGGGGGTGTGACCTCATTGAGACCACGGTAATCCACCGTCAGCCTCCACTCTCCACTGGACTTTCGTACTGGCCATATGGGGCTATTAAAGGGTGAGTGAGTCTTGCTGGCCACCCCTTGGCTCTCCAGCTCACGAATCATCTTGTGTATGGGGGTCACAGAGTCTCGGTCAGTGCGGTATTGCCGACGGTGCACTGTGGCTGTGGCCAGCGGTACCAATTGTTCTTCAACTTTCAGCAGTCCTACAGCAGAAGGGTCCTCTGAGAGGCCAGGCAAGGTGCTCAGCTGTCTGATTTCCTCTGTCTCCACAGCAGCTATGCCAAAGGCCCAACGCAGTCCCTTTGGGTCTTTGAAATATCCATTCCTCAGGTAGTCTATGCCAAGGATACATGGGGCTTCTGGACCAGTCACAATGGGGTGTCTATGCCATTCCTTGCCAGTCAAGCTGACTTCAGCTTCCAGTACAGTCAGCTGTTGGGATCCCCCTGTTACCCCAGAAATAGAGATGGATTCTGCCCCGACGTATCCTGATGGCATCAACGTGCATTGTGCGCCAGTGTCCACTAAAGCTTTGTATTTCTGTGGGTCTGATGAGCCAGGCCACCGAATCCACACAGTCCAATAAACCCGATTGTCCCTCTCCTCTACCTGGCTAGAGGCAGGGCCCCCCTAGTTCTGGTCATGGTATTCACTGCGCTCTCCCTGTGAATATGACCGGGAGGTTCCTTCAAGAGGATCGGGCATAACATCATCATTCCTATACTGTCTGGAGCCTTGCCCACGAGAGACCGGAGCAGCCTTCAACCTTAAAGAATTCCCTGTGTTAGTTGTGCCTCTTTGCAATTCACGTACCCGAGCTGCTAAGGAAGAGGTGGGTTTCCCATCCCACTTCCTCATATCTTCTCCATGCTCATGGAGGTAAAACCACAGATTGCCGCGTGGAGTGTACCCTTTCTCCTTAGCTGGAAGACGCCTGCTTCTGATGGCGGAGACTCTTGTTTGTTCTGGAGAGATATGGAAGAGTCCTTCCTTAATCTTCTCTTCCAGTTCAGCCAGTTTTGTTTCCACAGCTGAGACGTGGGCTCGTAATGGAGCAGTGACAGTGTCTTCATAAATCCTGAGTTTGCTGACCAGTGCACCCACCTTGTCTTCTCCCTCTCTCCACTGCAATGTTGCAAGGTAGCGAGAATACATTTCTGGCCCAAGTCGTGCAAATTTTAACCACATCTGGGATGTGCACTGGACACCATCTGGACTTTTAGGGAATCTCTCATCCTCTGAAAAGATTATCTCCAGTACGGCTAATTCCCTTAAGCACCGGATACCTTGTTCCATCGTGTTCCACTGTCCTTGCTGTACGTGGAGGTCCTCCTTACAAAGATATCTCTCCCTCACGCTTGACAACAGTCGCCGCCAGAGGCTGAGAGTTTCCTGTCTCTTTCCAATGCCCTGATCAATGACAACATCTCGAGACAGGGATCCCAGCTGCCTTGCCTCACTCCCATCTAGAATTGTATCATTGGCTGCAGCATCCCAGATTCGAAGTAGCCAGGTCAAGATGGACTCGTTTGCCTGTCGTGTGAACTCTCTCCGGAGCTCACGCAGCTCTCCCAGGGATAGGGACCGGGTGATTATTTCTGGCTCCATTTCTTCTGCTTGAGATGAAGGTCCTGACTCTTCCTCGTCATGCACTATACGAACTGATTTGGTCTTTGATTTTCTTTTCTGGACAGGGGCAACTGCTATCGGTTTCTGTTGTCCTTCTGGCTCCTCCATGGTTTGTGTGGACATGGTGCTGGTTGATGTATCTCTCTTCCTCTCTGGCTCAGTCATGGTCTGGGTGGACATGGCGCTAGTTGATGTATCTCTCTTCCTCTCTGGCTCAGTCATGGTCTGGGTGGACATGGCGCTAGTTGATGTATCTCTCTTCCTCTCTGGCTCAGTCATGGTCTGGGTGGACATGGCGCCTGTGGATTTGCTCCTTTTCTCCTCCTCCTGATGATGCTGTACCACACCAAGCAGTGTGCGGTAGGCAGTGGCCAGGGCCCAGCAGGTTGCTGTGAGCTGCACATCTCTGGGACTACCAGAGCATCTTCCTTTCACATAGCTTAGCATTTTGGCAGGGTCCTGCAGTTGTTCCGGGGTGAATTTCCAGATCATTTGAGGAGAGAAGGTCTCCAAATACTGGCCCATATCTTCCCACTTCCCGTGCCACTCAACATCATCCACTCCCAGGGCAGGCCTCCAGCAAGTCTCCTTAGAGAGCCCAGTTCTGACCCTAAACATGGTGTATACAGTACAGAGGAGACAAAGCAACACTAACAGCAGGATTATGCTGTCCCTAACATCAAAAGGAAGCTCAATATTTTCAATGATTGTTGTAGCAGAGGTGAAAAGGTGGAAGTAACCATCTCCGCCTGTTTTCCCCATAGTCTGGGTGCTATTTTTAATGAGACCCCAGAGGTAACAACCCAAACCAGGACAGGCAGACCAGACTGAATATACATTCACAATGAAATTCATTGCTTCTGATGTTATGACAACATAAACATAGTATATTAATAAAGCAATTTTGATCCTTCTCCCTGGTATTAAAGAGAGCATCAAAACAGGCACATGGTTCCCCATGTGTCGAAATATGAACAGGCCCAGATACACCATCCACATGAATACATCAAGCAACATGGTAGTCAGGGAGTTTCTGTACCCAAATACACAAAATGAAATTGTAGTTCTGACTTCTCTCTCGCGCCCCACGTTGGGCGCCAAAAGATGTGCTAGTTAGAAGGTGAACCAGCAGGGGAAATGAACTCACCACGAGAGAGATTATAAGTCAGAGCTAAAATTTAATAATAATATTACAATAACAACACTGATACACAAGGGAAATTGCTTTCAACTCACAATACCCCAGCAGTATAACCCAGTGTCCTGGGGCACAAACCCAAGGGGGTTTGTTTGCCCTTGTGCTGAGACCCCTGTGGCTCCCCCAAGTCCAGAGCAAAAGGAAAAGAAAAACCTGTTGGTGCAGGCGAGGGCTGTGGTCTGGGCAAGAGCGGTGATCTCCTGCTGTCGAGGTCCTGCTGCTGCTCTGGATCCGACGAGAAGGTCCTGAGGTCTTCTTACCCACCACTTATGTACCCTCAGGGAGCACTCAGTCCCTCCCCCTGGGCGGGGACTCACACAATGGGTGATTAACTCTGGGAGCCAGGGGTTGTTGAGCTGTTGATGGCCCATTAGCAGCTCCGCCCCCCTCAGGCTGGGTGTGAAGTGATAATGGCTCCCTGGGCAGCTGCTGCTAATGGCCCATTGTCCTTGGGGAATGAATAGAGGGGGTGGAATACACAGGTTTGATCACCACCACACAGGGTTAGCTGGTCCCTCCAGCTGAACTAGGACATTAAGGAAACAGAAGGGGGAGAAAAAAAGAATTATTCTCCACTTTTACAGGCAGTCATAAAAGCCCTGAAGCTTAAGATTTGGTTGAAATGATATCTCTATTTAGAGCTGCAAGTGCTCTGGGCATACCTAAGGCAATGCTTAACCCCTGTCCTCTAAATGAGACTCAGTGCTTGCCACAGGGATGCTTGAGAGCTGCGGTAGAGAACACTCCAGTGTGAAATGTTACTGTGGAGGAAGAGCTGTGTCTCCTATAGTTACAAAGGGAGAAAACAGTAGAAAAGGCTAAGTAAAGGTTTCAGAATAAAAGGAGGAAAGAAGAGAGGAATTCAAGACGTCTAAATACACAAAAGACTATCCAGTCTAGTATTTAATATAACAGATGACAGGATTTTGCCTAAAGTTGAATTCAAAGATAGAAATGTATGTAAATATCATTCTAACGATGTCAAACAGAGAATCCAATACTGCCTCAGATCCTCTATTTATTCACCCTTATTGACATCTGGGTTGAACACCAGTATTCTGCGTGTGCTGTCCAACTTGATAAAAACAAGGTTAAGTACAGACAAGGTCATTGTCCTCTTACTTAAATACTCTCTTGTCCACATACCCCAACATGATATTAGTCTTCATGATGAGTCTTTAACACAGCCCTCAGAGAGATGGTTATCCATGAAGTCATTATTCCTCCTTACTAACAGGAAACAAACAAACCCCCACCACCACAACAATTAAAAAAAAGGATATAAAAAATGTCAGTATCTACTTCTGGATACAACCTGATGATATGTTCTTCAGTCTGTGCTCCCAGTTGTACTACTCTGGCTGACAGCCTACAAACATCTAAGCAGGTAACTCATACCACTGTGTACCATTAGACTGTCCTCATGATTTACTACAACATTTTAAGTCTTCTGCAGACTTGTTATTAATGATTTAAATAACATTTGTTGTGAGATATATAACAAGGGTATTTATTGTGAGATAGAAGTATCTCACAATGGATTTCTTTCCTGATATGTTTTTTAAAAGTGTTCTGTCATTGACTTCAAGCACATCACTGTTTTCATTTATCTTTTAAATGGCTTATTATTAAAGCAACCAATTTTCTTGATTTTAAGGAGTCATCATTTTTCATTTTCTTGGAATGAAGGCTGTAAAAAAGTCCCCCCATCTTCTTTTTGGTACAGACTATATGAAGGTGATGTTTTCACTACACCAAAAATCATTTCAATTTTGGGTCAAATGACAATTTTTAAAGCTTCAGATACATTCATAATAGTTTGTGCTATGTTCTGCTCACACAAGTGAACAGGAGACAAAATCATGATTTGTACATAGGCAAACATCACATCTTTAGGCCAGAGACAATTTTTCGTCCATCAGAATGAAGTCTCATAGTTATTATCTTGTACAAAATGATGGGCATCTTGCATTAAGGAAAGACTGTATATTAGTATAAAGTTTGGTCCTGTTCTTATCGAATCTGCAGAAAATACAGCCTGGGTTGAACTTACTGGATGAACTTATATGTTTGTAGCTGCAGTATGATGGCAAAGGCCATGTTTATGGTGATTTACAATTTGTAGTGTTTCACTGCACCATTATCTGCATTGTTCCCCCTTGGCACAGATTCCCTGCCTGTACCTGAAACACTCCTGGTTTATACAGGGGTGAGCAGAATATAATCAGCTTTACTGAGCTGGAAAAGGTGATACAGCACTTGGCATCAAGTAAAGAAACTGGAAAAAGAGCTGACCCAAAATACTGAAGTAGATACAAGGGAGAGCAAAAGTCCACTGTGGTGACAAACCCATACAAAGACAAGGAATCAGGATTAAGCGGTGGTTTCCTAGGAAAAATAAGCAAGAGGCATAAACTGCTTAATGTAGTCCCATGACATAAAAGGGAAACAAAGGCCAACTGACAGAATAAAAAAGGGAAAGGGAAAACAAGGGTTTCTTTCTTTTCTGTAGTGTCTGTGGTTTATCAGATACTACACACCTTACAAAGCAGTTTAATTGGGTGAAGAGCTCTGTGTTATTATCCAACCACATAATCACATTAAAATTTGACTCATTCACTTCAGCTAGAACAAGTAGGTAGCAATGGGTCAGGGAATTATGTAAATTGAAGCATGTATTTCTCCATGAACCCTGAAAGACTCAGGCACATTTAAACTACAAGAAATGCTTTTTATCTTCTTAAAACCAATATTACAAAAGTAAAACTCCATAACAGATATAACCAAATCTGTGGTGGTGATGTGTGCTCGCTTAAACAAATCAGTGAATAATGTATGTCACCACAGAGTGTGTTAGCTATTTTCAGCAGCTTTTCATGTATCTTATAAACTGATCTGTGGCTTATTTTAACTGTATGTAATGGCATCTGGGGGGCAAAGAATTTGAGACGTCAACACCCTACAGAAAATGGTCTCCTGTGGCTTTTGAGTACGTCATGCAATGGCTGCTCTGGACTGTAATTCTTTCTGATAAACATCTAATTCCCACTGGTGTGTACAGGGACAGAAAGCGGATGCAGCCATGGTGAGGAGATATATGCCTCCCTGCCAAGTGGCAGCGAAGGGGATGGAGGCAGGAGGACGACTGTGAAGAGAGAAGTGTAGCAGAACCCTTAGTCCCCCCTGTTAAATCTACCTGTCACCAGACTGTGATGTCTTCACATCCATCAGTTTCTGTATTTCTTCTATGCCTTTTTTTTGTAACTGAAGCCACACTTTAGTTAAGATGGTACTTTAAATGAGTATAATGCTAATACCTCTTTTCATCTTTGCTTACTGCATTATTCCATACAAATAGTGTGAGAATTTTTTGGTGTTTCAGAGTGCAGTAACAGAAAAATAGAACATAAATGTGAAAAATGGAACATAAATGCAGTTGAAATTTGTGATCTTTTCCCTGTATGACTAAACTACCATACGTTTTTACTAAATTTGAAAGTTTTATTAGAGATGAAGTGTGTTTCCCCTAATGTTTTGGTAATGGCTGCAAGAGTTATATACAGAGAGCTTAAACAGCCCAGTGAGATATAGCCTTTTCATTTTATTTTAAACTTCCTGCAATTCACTGTTAAAATATATCCCCTGTTTAAGAATAGAAAATTATCAAAGAGTCTGGGAATTCTCTCTGTGCAGAGCAAAGTGTTGAATCTTCCTGCACACGAGAGATACCAAGTTGCACTTCCATAGGAGTAAGAAAAGGACTGAAGTTATGATGACTCACACTAAAGAGCTCTCACTGTCTCTACCACTCTCCCTTCTCTCCTCCACTCTCTCCAATTTGGCAGACAAGAAGGTAGGCAAGCTGGAAGCTTTTAGTTCTGCCTGATAGTCTAACAAAATACCTAGTGCAGATGCAGTGAGCCAGCATAAAAGCCTGGTGTCTGATTAGATGAGATACCAGGAGCCAAGAAAAAGATTTCACTGCCTGCTGAGTTGAAACGGAAGTCAGGTTGAAAGAAGGTGTTCCTCGCTCGAGGAGGTGGCACAGACACTGGGAAAGACTAGGATGTGAAAGACAAAACAATGTAGGGAATGCTAATGTTTTAGAAGAAAAACTGAAGCTGATAACAATTAAAAAGAAGAAAAAAAAAAACAAAAACAAAAACATCAACCGCATACTCTAATCTTATCAAAAGGAGTATCAGTATCACTAAAAGACACTTAGGGATGGGAGGAAGTAGCAAGCTCTGTTTAAGGCGAAAGAGGAATTTCAGATACTCACTGCCATCCACAAGGCTGTACACATGGTTTAAAATATACACACCTAGGCTTAAATCCCTTCCTGGACAGAGCTGTTGGATTACCAGGTGCAACTTTTCCATCCTCTGCAGGAGAATAGAACAGAACAGAACAGAGCAGAACAAAACAGAACAGAAAAATAGTTTGTTTGGAAAGGACCTACAATCATCTAGTCCAACTGCAATGTACCTCAGCTTTTTCATGAATTATAAATTATGATAAAAGTATTAGTAAGTCCAGAATTTCTGTAGAAATTTCTAGAATTTTTTACAGCTTGATGTGATTTCTTCCTTCCTCTTTGACCCACAACAGGAATACAGAAGGGGATACTAAAACCAGAAAAAGGGTGAGCAAGAAATTTAGGACTGAAAATGTCATTGGGGTCAGCAAAGAGAGGGAGTCCTTTGAAGAGAAAAGAGGTGTACACAGTCAAGAAGTTCTTAATCAAAAGAAAACTAAATAAACTACTCCCACTGAAGTGATTTGTCTTTGTTCCTCAATCTTATTATTCACACTGGCTGTTCCATTTAATTATGATTAGCACTTGTGGGAGCCAGTAGTGGGTGATGGGCAGGGAGACACAGGATTGCCTATAATGCAGCAAGTGACTGATCATTTCAGGATCCTCCATGACCTCCTCTATCCCTGTTAAGTGGGAGGGTGAAAGCAAGCAATCAAAGGACAAGCCAATTTTTCTTCTTTTCAGTATTATGCATTCCACACTCCTAGACTTCCTTTAACTCCCACTAGACATTAAAAAAAAAACCAAACAAAAAACAAACATGATCTTAAATACCAGCCTTTAGGAATTTTTAATTTAATTTTCTTTAAAAATAAATATTTGAAAAATAATTTTAAAGTGTTTGCAATCATGCAGATGAATCTTGATCACATCACTGTTCAAATTCCTAGTCCCTGTGTAATTACTTGCGTAAAAACACCTCTTGTGAATAGCAAGTAAATCATTAGTGATTAGATTTTTGGGATTGTTTTGAAGAGACCCAGCTGCTGTCTTTATGTCAAAGAACATCCATAAGGCACCAGTGATTAAACAGCATGGTATTTTTGCATGTCAGACATCGCTAGGATATTAATCACGCTTAGTGCTATTCAGATTTGAATCGCAAAGCATCTCAGTGAAAAAACAGTTACAGTCCCCATTTACAGACCGGGAAGCTGAGGCACAGACCAAATGACTTGCTTATCTCATGCGGCAAATCTGAGGTCACAGTCCAGATTCCAGCATGGGAGAATTTTACTTGGTTTCCTGCCTTTTCAACCACCTTTCATTTTCCAATTAAAAGGCTGAGACAAAGAAAAAATCTGGATCATTTGATGATAAAAAAGGGAAAAAAACAAACAACAACACAAAGAAAACCCCAAAACCCTAAGAACAGGGCAAGCATACTGCCAAGATTAGAAAATTTTAATTTAAATAAGAAAAAAAATCTTAACCTTGTGTAATCTGGCTTTTTTTTTCCAAAAGAAAATACAGCAAAGCATTTTCCATAATAAACAACTCTTCGTTGGCTCTAAGTAACCCACTGAAAAATAACTCTTCTGTCCAAAAATTGTCATTTTGAATCATAGCTCTACCCTCATTACTGAGATATATATGTAGAAAGAGAGAGGGAAGAATGAGAATTGCTCTGCTTAATTGTGATAGCAGCAAGACCTGTTTAGTACATTTCCAAGACATGTTTTTTGCATAAAATATGGTGGCTTTGCTAGCGACTCTCAGAAGTAATTTTTCACTGTTTATATATAAAAATATACATATGAAACATTCATTGAAGCATATATATAATGTTTCATAAGCCCAATGGAACAACAGCTGTAAATCATTACCAAAATGAGAAATTAAAACCTTCTTTTGTGTCAGCTGCATAGAGGGCAGGGAGTTATTTATAAGATACCCTAAATATATAGTTGAGTTTCCTACTGAACTAAAAAAAAGGTACAGCAGCTACTCATAAAGCTGAGTCAGTGACTGTAAAAAGATGAGTTTGTGGAGCAGTGCTGAGCTGGACCAGAGAGATCACAGTGACATTTAGTGGTTACAATACCACTGGAACAGCAACTAACTCCTCCAGAGGAAGTGGTAATGTGCTTACTCAAATTTTCTGCCCTCCCTCAGGTTCCTGAATTCACAATCTGAAAGACTTTAGCAAGCTTAAATCCGGAGACAATAATGCTCCTCCACTTCCTTATGCAGGAAGCTTTAAATTACAAGGATGGATTATTTTAATTGCTACTGTTTGGGTTCTTTCCTTGAGCTACTGGTAGACATCTATGGCAAAACATATGGACGTCGAAGTAATAGCCATGTCAGACCATGGTGTTTTCCAGCTACTGTATTATGAATTTTGTGTGTGTGTGGCTTGGCTTCACGAATGAAGATTTGGGAAGGGCTGTCCCCACGTGGCTGTGCCCTTCCAGCCTGCGCAGTGGATTTTTTTTAGGTGAGGCTCAGCATGCGCAGAACTGGCCTCACCGTTTAAGTCCTGAGGTTCATCTGCCACGGCCGAGCGAGCTTGGATGGTGCCAGTGAAGTCCTCAGGACTGTCACAGCACCCGGCATTTCCCAGGAGGTCTCCCATCCAAGTACTAATCCGGGGCTGACCCTGCTGAGCTTCCGAGATCTGACGGGATCGGATGTTAGGGAGGCATATGAATTTTACATACAGTGTTTTTGGTAAAGACTCTTAGAGGTGGAAATATTCATAAAGAACTTGTAGGTAGTAGCTTTATGTCCTCACATTAGTTAACTGCCCACTAAATTAACCAGCATGCGTCATCAGTAAGCAAGTCTTGAAGATACAGAGCAAAGTCTGAATCGCAGCAAAAGAAAATCAGGGACCCCAGAGTGCTAAAAGCCTGTTTCAACAATTCTTATTTCTGCCCCCTTCAGTTAGTAATATCCTAATGTAAGTGCTTCTATAAAGTGATAAATAGAGATAAATTCAAGCTCAAAATCTAGATCCAAATGTATTTGGATTATTATTTTTTCGGCTCCTTAAATAGCAATTTGGGTCAACACCGCTGTTACCAAGAAATATTTAGTAGAATTTAAAGCCACCACACCTTATTATGGGGATCACAAATTATATCCTCAAGTGAAGAAAGACATCTACATAGTAGGAAATAAAGTGTCCTGGAATCATCTCTGAATCTTGCAGGGCCCTTTGCTAATGAACCCTTTTCCAGGCTACCAGCTGTCACATGCAGCACAGAAGGGGACAGTGAATTCACTCTGACCCTATCTTCGCCAACAACTAACCTGGTTGCCTCCTGGCACTCTTCAAATGTCAAGACACATGCTGCTACCACATCAGATGCCACATAGCTTGTTTTGCCTTTATAATCTTAAACCCACTGCCTGCACGAGCAAGACTGAGAAGAGGAAAAGGACAGGAGGGAAAAGAAAAGGAGGCAAGCATTCCCATTGCCCAGGGAGAGGTCAGAATCAGTAAACCCTTTCCCATTTCTTTCAGCAGAGGATGCAGCTAATTCTTCTTTCCTGCCCTTTGCTGAGAGCTTTCACCTCTCTTCCTCAAGCCCTCAGCATCCAGCTTTCTTTCAGCCCTGAGCTCCCTACGCCTTCTTGCCTTTGCGTATGGGAAGTCTGCCTTACCCCAGAATGCATGTTCCCAAGCCATAGCTTGTAACAGTAAACAACACCAAGCTCTTACATAAAATGTTTTACTCCCTTAGAGCTGGAAAGAAGGGCAGGTTTCACTATCTCTATTTTATAGATAGAAGAATTTATATTCAAAGCAAGTCAGCTTGACTTGACGGATATCATCCAGCAAACAGGAACAGAATGCTTCTTGGGGTCTTACTGGCCACAACTGAGTTGTCTTAGGTCCTATTTCACTTTCAGTTTGCCTTTACTCACATGCAAAATATAGCTAAACATGTGAGTGAACAGTTATTTGTTCCACATCATAATTTTATGTCAGTTAAATTTCAAACAATGCGGTGCTGCACACAGGGATGCAGATAAAGGGCTGTATAAATTGCAACGCTATTCCACCTACCTTAACATGCAAACTGCTGTGTGAAGGCAAGAGAATTGCAGTGTATATGTGCACAAGTCCCAGTAGATAAGTGAGTGCAAACACAGCAGATGGTGACAAAGCAGTAGCAGTAAAGAGGTAAAACTGTCAAGTTTAAAGCTAAGCCTAAAGGCAGTTCTACTATGCCTTCTAATATACAATTATAAAGAGAGGGTGGAAAACAAAATACTGGCTCTTTGGTACACTGTAGGGTTCAGAGTCTGCTCTATCTTCTATTGGGAAGCAGCTGTCTCCCCTGAATCAGCCAGTAGTGGGTACACCAGTGCCATTGTGCATTGAGACCACAGGTTTGCAGGGAGGAAAGGTTTAGTTGTGCTTCTTCCCCCTGAGTTGTTCCTCAGGACAAAAGCTAGACAGACCCAGTGCTTTACAATGGAGTGGGACATACTCAGAGTAAGTGTAAAATAATGTTGATACCCCCATTGCCCAGAATAGGGGGCAATCAGCTACTCAGTGGCCTACTGCAGCTATTAAATGTCGGATGGAAAATCAGGGTGCTCCAAATGTTTGGTGTTAATAAAATAAACCAAGATAAAAGAAATAAGGGAATGTGTATAAATTCAGTTATCTTCATTCATTTTTCAGCTAACCATTTAATCACAAAACCAAATATTTGATTTGTATGAATTCTTTATAAGGGTAGGCAGCCACAGACAAATTGTCTTTAGCCTCATTATCAAATATTCTAGAAAAGACAGGAAGCAAAGTCCTAATCTAATTGTGGTATAGCCTGATGCTAATAATTATGTATCCAATATGATAGATAAATTACTGGATTTATCTGTCTTATCCAAAAAAAGATTAGATCAACTTGTATTTTTGGCTAAGCAACATTGCTTTTAATTGTAATATTCTTGTTCAATCCCCTTTGTAATTTTGCAAAGAATTAAGACATTTTGGTTGGCAACTAGTTCTGGTTATAGTACTACTCCAGAGGAGCAGACTTCCCTCTTGTTCTGGTCTAATTTACCTCTTCCAGGATAAAAGATCTTGCCCATAGGAACTTCTGGGTAAAAAGCCAATATGGCCAGCCCTAATATCCCTTCCCCACACAGTACATGTGCCGAGTTTAAAAGCTTTTTCTATTCCTTTCTTCTTTACAAAGCCTGACAGTGAGCTTGAATTTGAACAGCACACAACCCCAGCTGCATCCATATTGCCTGTAAAGACTGAATTTGATCTTAGACCAAAAGTTTTCCCAATATATGCCTGAAGGATCAGTTACCTCACCCCAATGCTCAGTCAGTGTGGAAGACAACATACAGGCTGTGGAAACACAAAGGAGCAAACATTATAATATGCTTCCTTCAAGCCATTAACACAGGATTCAGACCATGAGTCAGCCTGGTTTTCCCCCGATGTTCTTCCCCTAATGCAATGCGTCTAGTTTAAAAGATGTAAATACATACATATGTACACACACATGTATGTATACAATTCTTTAAGCAATAGAATTATCTTCTTAACCTACTGCCTTTTAGACCTATCAAGCTTTTCCTTATGTTTTCTTGACTATAAGAGGTCTGTTCACCTTTGGATTAAAAACAAATTAACATCTTTGCACAACTGCCTGAAGTCAAGAAGTGGAGAAAGCTATTAATTTGAGCAAAATGCTTATGCTACAATGATTAAAAAAAAAGGCAAAAAAAAAAAAAAGCACAAAACCCTACATATGGGTTTATGTACTTTATTTTACTGTGTTCAGCCTGGTATACATACAAACAATCTATGTCATGCCTCCAAGTAGAGGGAAAACAGAGGAGCCAATCCTGCAGTGTAAAGATATTAAAGGATGATTTTTTACCCCACAAGCTGGGATTGAAAGAAATTCCAATGAAGAAATCCTGGCTATAGAGAAGTCAGTGAGGAATCTTCCATCACCTGTCCAGACAGAACTTCATTTTTGCTGTTAAATTTAGTCAGCTTGATATATTTAATTATCACTTTTCTTATATTTTAAAAACGTAAACTTTTGTCCTGCTAGTTCATTCATCTAAGACAAGAATAAAAGGTTTCCAGTAAAGGGTAGTAAAGTATTAGTATCATTTTAAATCACTATAGAAAAATAATGAAAAGCATATTAAAACTAAGGGCTCATAAATGTTCAGCATCCTAAACTTCCCTTATTAGGACCCAGAAAAGAATTACACTATCCTTCTTGCCTTCCTATATCTATTCATTTTCATAGCCCAAATCTCCTGGTAACACATTTTTCATTCTAGTGACCCAGCTACTTTAGAGTTTTTAGTAGTCATTATTTTCTAAAAACACTGCAGCAATTTTCATCCTCCAGACATGTAAGACTTCACATAAAAAGTAGGAATGTCCTACAGAGAGCAAAGACATCATTTTTATATAGAAAGCAGCCCTGACTAGATTAAATCTCAGTCACAAGATGCTGAGTATATAACTATTCAAGTCAACATCCATTTAGGCTATATATTAAGGCTTTTTATCACTTGCTCTATTATAAGTAACAATAAACTATTATACTGAGATCGCTACAGTCTTGTTCTATAGGAAGTCGTTTAAGTCCTCTTTCCTACTCACATGCAGTTTTAAACCCAGTGATGCAGTCATTTCCTCAATGGTATGTTTCTTGTATAAAACTCAATAAACACATTTTTAAAATGTAATTTTTAAATCATTCTTATGCATATGGTTCAAAGTGAATTTATGAGTAGAACATGTATATGGAATATTTAAAAGTATTTATCTTGATAGCAACCAGGAACTTCTCTTTGACTTTTTACTTAATGTACAATGAAGAGCATTCATATTCTATGTAATTTTTTATAACTGAAATCCTCTATTTCATACAGTTCTGAAATTTAAAGGACAGAATTCTGGAGGAAAAATATATTTTATTTCCATATATCACAGTCTAGACACTCATGTTGACTGGTAGTTATTCCAGCTTTGGAAAGGCTGTATCTTTATATATCATGCAGACATACTGATCTTTCTGCAGCCACTCAGCCTCTGAAGAAATGCACAGAATTGTTGGTCTAAAATTCCAGTCTTACAAAAATTCACACTTGATGTGTTGCTCCAGTACTCATAGTAATGAAATTAAGGATGGCAATGTGCACAAGCATTCACAGCAGCAAATCCTCTAAGATCAAAAGTGAAAGAAGTATGACTTTTCTAGAGACAATAGGCATTTGCCTTATTTTAAGGGAAAGAAAAGATGTAAAAAAGTGTGCACAACCTCTGGCATCTTTTGTCAATGCTCAAGCTTGCCACAATCCACATTGGGAAATGGGGCAATTTTTACACAGCAGCATTGTTAATCATCCCTAAAATATTGCTGAACTAACTGGTGACTTCACTCACCACAGTTACTTCAGTTTAAAGCTATAAATGAGCCCCAAGTTCCTGCTTTTGCATTGCCATGGCCTTCCTAGTACAGTGATTCCTCACTACTCAAGAATACACCGATGGAAGTGTTGACACAGGAAATGCTAGGATGGCTCAACACTTTTTCTCTGTGAAATTAACTAATAAAACATCCAAACACATGCCTTCCAAGAAGCCCAGAATCCATACAGTGAACTCACACCATAAAGCTTGCATTCCCAGAGCTTGCCCATCATTTGCTCTAAACCACAAGTCAGCCCTCTTAGCTTTTGTTGTCAGGTAGAGAAAATGAAGTGTTTCTTGCATAGACCATTCTCCTTTATGTAAGGGACATATAAAGTATTTCCATTACAAGAGTGTCAGCTTGTCTGTGTGACATGAATTTTGGGTTTGATAGTCACAGGTCTAGCTTGAAAATCCAAAGGACAAACTCTGAAGGAAAAAAACACCTTGCTCTTCCTGAAGAAGGAACTAAATGAGCCTGAGTGTCTCTAACCGCTTCCTGTGATGGCTGTTTCCAGGTCACAAATCATGTTAATAGTCAGTGTGGGTGATGTAGGAGTGAATTCCCAGCACAGAAAAGGGACTGTCACCTGCACTCTCCTGACCTGGGTCAGTTTCAATTACTTCAGACACTTGACCAAGGCAAGGAGCTATCTTGGTTCACTTTTCCTCTGGAGCCAACAGAGAGAAATAAGGGGCTCCCCAAGGCAAACCAAAAATTCACAGCTCCTAAGGCCCTGGTTCCTTTCTATGAGGGTATGGTATTTAGGTCTATCCAGGCATTACTGTGTACAATAACCTCTACAAGTGCTACTGGATGCAGAGCACATTTGAATGCTCCTCCTTTCTGCACTAAGAGGCATACACCTTTAAAAGGTTCTGATTTGCACTTCCTTTGTGACATGTTGTAAATCAAAATCTTTCCAGGGATTGTTGCCTCAGAAGGCGCATTTATGCTGCTGATTTTTTCTGTTTAATTGTAGTATTTTGCCCACATCCCTCTTGAATCACATCTTTATTGCAGACTGTCTCTGCTTTTTTCAAGATGACAAAATCCAGACTGCAAGTCAAGGATGAGACAGCATTGCTTATTTTGCTGTCATCGTGGATTATTCCATAATGTGAAGGTGGAGCAGGTGATGTGTCTATTTTAAGGCAAAGGGAAACAGAGCTCAGAGGAACAGAAGAGACACTGGAGAATTAATCACACTGCTCCTTCCTGATGAGAACACAAAACTTAGCTATTAGCTGACTTCAGGTGGAAAGCCCTGGGATTTGCTGCAGAAGAGGCTGGAGGTGAAGAGAATAGCTCAGGGATAGTAAGACTCGAGTTAAAGAAAGAAAATTATACTATTTGAAAACCTTGGCAGGGGCAAGGGAAAAGCCCCTGCAGCAAAGACTGAGCCACTTTCTGGTATCTCAGGCAACATTTTAATAAGATTAAATCTCAGGAAACAGAATTCTGCAAGACATAATTTGAGGTTCATTTCAGTTCTGAGAGAAACTGAAGGGAAATTTAGAAGGGAATCTCCATGGGAACATTCCTTACAAGACCATCCACTTTCCACAGAGCAGTATGATCCTCCACACACCTGCCACAGAGACCTCTCTTAAGGAGTCTCTTTGCTGGTGAGCAGAAAGGTGGTGACTCAGATCAGACAGGAGGAAGGTGCATCTGGCATGGTGAGTAATATGTCAGAAGAATGACAGAGTTGACCCATTTGGTGAGGAAAGGCTATGGGTGTCTTTCCATGAGAAAGTTTTGAGCCACAGTTTCGTACCCTGTGACTGTAGACAGGCTGAAGAGCTTGTAATGCGTAACAGTTCAGGGAGACCAGCTGGGCCACCACAGAGGATCAGAGACCAGCAGAGGGGTCTTGGCTCAGCGGGAGGGGAACTTGAGAAGAGAGAATACTGTGGGAGCAGAAGACTGAAAAGAGTTAACAGGCCTAGCTGGTGGGGGCCAGGGGACAGAGTCCTTACAGGATATTCAGAGCTATTGCATAGCCAACAATGGTATTAGAGACAATGTCCCCATTGCTCAAAGAAGCTCAACTCAGACAGGTTACCAGGACTAAGTGATTCCTGAATGCATAGCTGCCTGTCCTTCTTCGACAGGACTCTTCCAGTAGCTGAAACAAACTCTAGAGGGTTTGGTGACACTGAGTCCTGGGGTTCACATGAGCTCCTCACAGCCCACTTTTGTCGAAAACCACAAGCCAGATTCCTATATGTCCTATATGAGATGCTGTGTTGAAAACTTTTCTAAATTCCAACCTCCCTAACTGCCTCCTGCTCTCTATAACTGCATGTCTTCAGATTTGTAAATTAGCAAGTGCACCTTAACAGAAATGTCAAAACAGACTTTCTACATATTCTTAAAACTAGGTTTGGGGAGTTCTTTTATCCTGCTATTATCAGCTCTCCTTATCACCTGACACACCTCCTCCTTAATTCCATTAGTTACGTCTTCAAAGAGGGCTCTAGCCCATGTTATTCCTTCATGAAGGCAAATTCACCTCTTACATGGGGATATAAATACAAGATTGTGTCCCAAGAAAAAGCACAGACAGATGGCAAGGAAGATATTCTAGGAAACCCAAAAGGTGTTGAACATTTCATGACTAAAATTATGTACAAAGGTTACATGTATGTATCTCAGTAGGAAAAAAAAAAAGCACAGTCACAAAAGGACTGATCCTTTCCTTCCTCTTATTCTGACACCCTGACACCAAAAAAATAAAAAAAGCAGTCACAAAGGGACTGATCCTTTCCTTGCTCTCATTCTGACACCCTGACACACAAAAAAAAAAATAAAAAAAAAAAAAATACCATAATCATATGGATCCACTGAGAACACAAGGACATGACCTGCAGTCCTGCAGTTCCAAACACCCATGACTCAACTTCCTGCACTTGAAGGAGAGTCACAACAAAAGCATTTTGGAGTCATGTCGCTGAAGTTAGAGAGAAACCATTACATGTTCATTGCAAGTCTTTGAGGTCAATTTGATGTATATGGTTCCAGATCTAACGTTATCAGGTGAATTCTCAGGAATCTGAGCTCTCCAAGTGCCAGTGAAGAGGCAGATAACGCTCTGAGCACACGATGCCAGGAAGATCTGAACACACACTGATATGTGTTTTCACTTTGCCCCTTTACAATATAAATCCATTGTGCTGGGATAGTGTGTCTTAATGGCATAAAAAGGAAAAAGAGAATTTTTGACCTGACATCAGATTAAAAGAAATGTTTAGCCAATCTGATGCAAAAATTATTTGGGAAACCTACCTCAGAACTTATTCAGCCCAACTTCTCTTTTCTCTCCCCACCAACCCTCTAAGTAAATGTCTTTTTTTTTCCCCTGCATCTTTTTTCTGTTTTGTATTTCTAGCTTAAAACAGGAAACAACTGCTTGACAAAGGATTTTTTGGTGCATTATAAAAACTATTATTACAAATTCTAGTCAGGGAAATGCTACTTTGAGTAACTGTCTTATTGAAAAGAGGGCAATGAGAAAGAAAATATTTACCCACACATATACTTGCCTCTTACACAGAAGAGAAAAATGTCATAGCTAGAAAATTACTGCAGTCCAGGAAGAAAATGATCCTATGTATTGCATGGAAAACAAAATTGAGCCTTCCAATCTCATGTTCTGAGCCAGGTCAATTCTTCAAGTAGAATGGGGTGTTCTTGGAATAGTCACAGGCAATGAGCCCCATCCTGTGACAGAGAAAAAAAAAAGAAAGAAAGAACCAGTTTTGGGGAACCATTTTATTCATCATCCAATTAAGTCAACTGATCTACTAGATACTGGCCTAAAATCTGTCAGAGTCAGAGGCTGCCCTTCTGTTACCTCCAGCTGGCTTTCATGCCCATAGATGCTGTGCATTGAGATACACTGAGGCCCCTATGCAGCCAAGTAAGCACATATTTAACTTGCTCCATGATAATAGTCCCATTGAACTCCCAGGAATTACCCTCACTGCTTAAATACTTGCTTATGTGCTTTGCTTGGCTCATTGACCAGAATTTCAATAGTATTGCTTCAGAAATTAATTTGGCTCAACTTCTACTGGAATGGTGCAGATATTTGAAGATGTTTGAACAGAATTTAACACCGGTTTCACTGCAACAGTAGATAGAGAATAGCAAGTAGTAATTATTTCTTTTAAATTTTTTTGGTGAAGAAGGCTAGGAAAAAGTCTCTATCCAAAGTGTTACAGTTCATCATTATGATCACGTCTGGCATAATGGGAATTTCAAAACAGGATTTAAAAGTGGCAACTACGTTATTGATTGCTAACTACCTTGCACCAATTCTTACCTGTGCTTCATTTATTGTAGGGGAAAAGTTGCGGTGGAATTGTCTTTTCCTCTCTTTTTTAAATTCTTTTTAATAATTCCCATGGAAATACTTATTTAGGATGAACATTATTTTTTCATGAACAGGGCTGTAAATATGTAATGGAACATAAATATTTTGTATTTAGACTAATAAAAAATTTAGTTCCATAAAACATTTATCCCCACTAAAAATAATTTGGCTTCAAATTAGAAGCAATGGCAGTAACATATAAGGCAAATGTTTCTTCAGTAAGAAAAACAGAGAAGCTAAGCAAATACTTCCAAACATGTTTGGCAGGGATTTGCAAAAATGTAAAAATGAGTTTGTGTTAGATGCACCTACACCTGGGACAACAGGGAAGAGTCCTTAAAATATCTTAAGACCTTAACTTAGGGGCAGGTAAACTCAGATGATAAGACAGTGTCCTACAAAAGTGTCCATTAGGGAGACTTGGACCTCCCACATACAAATAATTATTTTTATGTAAACATAGCTACAGCAAAACACATTGACACTCTGGTTGTAGCCAATAATCCAGTCCTGTTTTCATTTTACACTAGTTAAAGCCAACATCTCTCAAATGATCTGCAAAGGTCCCTTCCACCCCAAACCATTCGATGGTTTTATGATTCCTACACACCAAACAATTTTTAGAAATGGTAATATAATTCCATGTATGCAGTTCATTGGCCAGACTTCATCCCAAGGTAATCCTTTGCAGTTCTCAGCTGCTTTCACTGCTATTGAACTCCTGTCATCTCATGGAACTACCTATGAGCAACCACAAATAACTAACACAGCTCAGATTTTCAGTTCAAGTACTTGAAGCAAATTCTGTGATACCTCCTACAGTGTAAAAATAAATTTTCAGAACACCAGGCAAACCAAATTCATAAATAAATGTTTGGAAATTACAACCAGTCTAAAAATTTTCCATGAACAGAGAGACAGACTAGTTTTGGCAGGTCCATCTTTTGCAGTGAATTATTCACCCCTCTCTTAACATTTCTACTTTGTTTTTAATTTTATTATTGTTGGGCTAAAGTGTGAAACCACAATAGTAAAATGAAAATGGCCTAAAGAACTTTTCTATATGAGTCAAACTGAAGGAAAATGTCTTAAGGAGTACTGTACTGCATATTTTAAGTGTCAATGAATTTTATCTTTGCAAAAGTTAAGGGTGCTTCACCCACACGCTCATGGCTGGTTTATGTGCACTGGCAGCAGCTTTATGGCAGAAAACCTGGACAAGGAAATCTGCCTGGAAAAGGCATCAGAACACCAGCCACTGCTGGAAGACAGTACATTCCTGCAGTCCTCAGCGGGCAGTTCTCTGCTAACCATGAACAGCTGATGCACATTACAGAGCTGCTTTAAGGAGTGATGAACTCCAGAGGAGATCTGTATCTATAGCATCTCACTCTCTGGAAGCAGCTGGGATTTTAGCCCTGCGTTAACTTTAAGACTTCCTCTGAAGACTAACTGGTTAATTTACAAGTCAGGTATATTCTGCTTCAAACAAATTGTCAGACTCTGAGTGAATTACTTGGGTCAAGCTCCTCAAAAGCACACGGGTTGAAAGTGCTTCATAAGTTTCTTGTACCCATTGGTATAATGAGGGCAATAAGCCAAGTAACTATTACCTCCTGCAGAAGACCATGAGAATCAGAATGATGTTAGTCCCTTACAGCTCTGTAACACTCCTGTCCTGTGCCCTAGACACTTTGAGAAAGGCTGAAGTTCTCTGTCTCAGAAACAACTTGGTGAAATGGCAGGCACTGTTTAAAAGAGAATACTCCACATATGGTCACCTATCATCAAGTTTTGCTCACCATTATTTTGATCTATTGGAAGGAATCACAGACTATTTGGTAGGAGCAAAACATCCATTCAGCTTTAGAGTATCAGTGAGGGTATTTTCAAAACAAACTTAAAATTTGTTAACTCTAGTATATTTTTGAGACAGATGAAAACTGAGGGAGCATTACAGTGGAACTTAAGGAAATTCTGTTAGATGTTAATCAAATCCTTACATTAACTAATTATTATACTCCCACAGTGGATTCTTGCATGCTGTTCAAGTTCCAAGACAGTGTGACTTGAGTTATCTCTGATACGAATGCAAAAAAAAAATTCTATAGACATTTTCTTCATTATATTTACAGATGGAAATATTACTGTCCTCTGTAAGATCATAAGAATGTTCATAATAGGTGCCCTTTTAGCCCTAGGGCTCATATAGTTTTGAAAGAAAATGTACAGTTTTCTGTTAAAGACTCTATCCACCCTGCCCAAAATCCCATTAAGTGCAATCCTAAACAATGAAAATGTCTATAACACTGTAATTAATAAAAAGAATCTGAAGAAATTACAGACTTATAAAGCTACTGAATTTGTTGTAAAAATGTTGCTGAAATTAGGGCTTAATTGCTGCATCTTAATGAGACAACTAAAAAGATAAAGACAAAATAATTATTTCTTGTTGATATCCTATGTATTTGAAGCCTAAAGCAGAATACTAATATTCCAGTCACAAGTTACATCAGCTCTGAATTACATACCCTTAATATTCATAGATTTTACTTGGACGTATCTGGTTACATAAATCCAAGAATTTTCTGATATCTACAGCTCATCAATACCATATGCAAACTTATCAGATTGAGCACAACATCTGTCTAGCATATGCTTTTGGATCTGTTAAGATAAAACTTCAAATCACAAGCTGCAAAACTATTTTAACTATTCTTTTGCATTCTGAGTCAAGGTTGTGTTAGAAAGTTAAGAGATGCTGCCTGGTTTTACTGTTTTTATGAGTGGCTATTGGCTCTCTGGGAGGGTGAGGTTTTCACTGTGATGTCATTAGTCAGTTGCTGTTCTCAGAGATCCTATATCTCAGCTGCTCTGACCTACAGCTTAACAACAGAGTTAAGGGATTTCTTTTAATGCTTGGTAGGCTTGAGAGTGGGCAGCCAGGAAAGCAATGAGCTTTACTGTCACCCCTTTCATAAGCGCTAGGTAGAATACATGAAATATGAATATCTCTCTGAAAGCAGCATGTACAGAGGAAGGCATCTGATTGCGTGGTGGGGATTTCAGCACTAGCTGTACTTCACTAGGACTGCATGTGCCCACATTTATACTTGTTCTGCTAATGGAATTTCATACTTTTGTGAGTGACTGTCAGATCCAACACTTCCTATTTCCTTCAAGTCTACATGTCCTGAAAGAGGTAAAAGGGGGAAGAGGGTATCAGCCAAAGGTAAATTCAGCATTTCTAATCACTTTTCTATCAGGTAAAAGTAAATTTCCAGTTGGAGCCATAGAGTGTGAGATTGGGAAGCAGATTCCTCTCCAACTGAGTTTAGAATAAATGAGGATTCAAAGCAGTGAGTCACTGGTCCCTGTCAACTCCCACTAGCATTAATCAGTAGTTAGTACCACAAAAGGTGAGGCCATTGCAGAGGAAAACATAGCAGCTTGGTTTTTATAAAAGAGATGAACAACTTCAAATAATCTACTGGTGGACATTCAAGTTTCTGTCAAAAACAATGTTCTGGTGTAAATGAGGAGATGCAAAACATATACAAAATTCTCAAGGGGATACAAGAAAGAGCTGGAAAGGAAAGTTCAGGAAACAGTCCCTTTGAAAATAAGCACAATTTTTTTTGTTTTTTTCAGGAGAAGGGGTTGTTCAAGCTATATTTTTCAAGGCTGGAAATAAGAAGCAGATAATACAAATTGTCTTATTTTTTAGAAGGATATTTCTGTTTTTTACACTTAGATCTGTGAAATTCCATGTTAAGGTGTGACTTCAATTGTGGTAGTTCCTTAGAGGAAGGAGGAAGCTTTAGCCCAGATCTCTGAGGGATTGAACAAACTCAGGTCTAGCATTCAATTAGTGGTCATTGATGGAAAGCAGTTTTTCGAAGAGATCATAGAATCATAGAATCATAGAATCAATTGGGTTGGAAAAGACCTCCAAGATCATCGAGTCCAACCCTTGGTCCAACTCCAGTCCATTTACTAGATCATGGCACCCAGCGCCACGTCCAATCTGCGTTTAAAAATCTCCAGGAATGGTGAATCCACCACCTCTCTGGGCAGCCCATTCCAATGCCTGATTACTCTCTCTGGAAAGAATTTTTTTCTGATATCCAACTTAAATTCCCCCTGGCAGAGCTTAAGCCCGTGCCCCCTTGTCCTATTGCTGAGTGCCTGGAAAGAAGAGACCAGCCCCCACCTGGCTATAACTTCCCTTCAGGTAGTTATAGACAGTGATGAGGTCACCTCTGAGCCTCCTCTTCTTCAGGCTAAACAACTCCAGCTCCCTCAGCCTCTCCCCATAGGGCTTGTGCTCCAGTCCCTTCACCAGCCTTGTTGCTCTTCTCTGGACTCGCTCCAGCACCTCAATATCCTTTCTGAACTGAGGGGCCCAGAACTGAACACAGTACTCAAGGTGTGGCCTCACCAACGCAGAGTACAGGGGAAGGGTCACTGCCCTGGTCCTGCTGGCCACGCTATTTTTGATACAGGCCAGGATCCCATTGGCCTTCTTGGCCACCTGGGCACACTGTTGGCTCATGTTGAGCTTCCTGTCAATTAGTACTCCAAGGTCCCTTTCTGCCTGGCTGCTCTCCAGCCACTCTGTGCCCAGCCTGTAGCACTGCAGGGAGTTGTTGTGGCCAAAGTGCAGGACCCAGCACTTGGCCTTGTTGAACTTCATCCCACTGGAATCAGCCCATCTCTCAAGTCTATCCAGATCCCTCTGCAGAGCCCTCCTGCCTTCCAGCAGATCGACACTCCCTACCAGCTTGGTGTCATCAGCAAATTTTCTGATGATGGACTCAATCCCCTCATCTAAATCATCAATAAAGATGTTAAACAGGACTGGACCCAACACAGACCCCTGGGGAACACCACTGGTGACCGGCCGCCAGCTGGATGCATGACTGAAACAGTTTTCTGTCTGTACTTTGTTAGGAGACACAATTTACTTTTGAGTAACAGACAAAGCTTTCTAGCTTTCTGCTACCTACTAAGGTTCAAGGTTATATTGCTACTGAAAGCAGATACTAGTTTCCTCACACATTTTCATCAATGTATTTCTGTACTACAATAAAATGCCCCTTCTGAGCTTCTAGAAGTTTTTTTATGAAAAATCACTGTTCTGCGACTTGGACAAATAACTACAGACAGATTTGGTTCATTCACAATTTAATTTAGATATGACCATATCAAGCCACAAAAAATGTCTATTTTTATATATATTTTCAGTTCTAGTTTGAATTGCTTCATCATACATGGAACATCAAAAGAAAGAAAGAGAACTGGTCAGAGATCATCTATTAATACATTTGCAGTGTATTCCAACCACAGAAAAGTAAAGCAAATTTCTACCTTAATCAATCAGAAATCCCACTGAAAATAACTGGCAAATGCCCTGAAGCACTCCTGAATTTCAGTAAGAAAGTCAGGGGATCATACGTGCCCATGTCTATTACTTCAGCTACACCATCACATTCTTTCCATAAATATTTTTTATATCTCTGTATATGGTGCTCTGGGTCAAAATTACTCCTGGAATCAAGCAGAGCAGACCCCAAGGGAGCTGAGCCCATTTCTTTATGAACATCAAGTAACCTGGTCAGGTGGTATCATCTGACCATACTTGGCCTCCCATAGCAAATGGAAGCGCAAATCCCTTGTGCCAAGAAGTTTCAGAAAGTTATTGTTCCTCATTTTCAAAAGAACTTCTAACCTTCAGTATTTTTATTACATGGCTTCTTAGTATTCCAGTGTAGGTTTTATTTTACTTTAGGGATTGCACCACCCCATCCCTGAGTACTTTGTTTTTCCTAATGTGTTAGCTACTAAGCTATGTTTTTAAGTAAAAAGAAAAATATTAGCTCATTTCCTCTGTGATAAGAAAGGTCAAAATAAGCTGTTGATAAAGAACTGTCAACTCAAGAGCATTACCTAGGCTTGCACCATATCACTGAAGAAAATGAGTTTGCAATATTGGAAAGCTTTTCTCCATATGGTCTTTGCACACCACAGTAGCCTCTCAGTTTATGTAAACTAACGATAATAGTTGCCTCTGAAAAACTTTCCATTTGTAACTTAAATTTACCTCAGCATTCATAATTGCCATACTTAGTGTACTGTTAAATTCAGCCAATAGGGCAGACTAAAAGTTTACAGAGACTGATAGTGATAGATTTATTTTACAAGGGATGTACAATTCCAAAAATGAGACTTGTCTCCCAGCTGGTAACCATCTGGCATCCGAGTCTGTATGTTTGAGTATTAGTCTAAGTCATTATTGTGTCAGTCTCACACACACACAGACCACCCAGCACCTTACTGGCCCTGCTGCTCAACACCATAACAGCACCTTTGTTTCTCCCTCAGGAGTATCATTTGTGCATTGCAGACTACCTAAGGGCTGTTTCCTGCCCACATGTTCTTCAGCCTTCTGCAAAAACACAGTCCCTCCAGGGGGAAAAATGAGGTTTAATATTGCTGAAAAAAACACTTTAGGAAATATATCCAGAGCTATAATTAATTACATCAATATACATTTCCAGTCCCTTTTGGTATCTAATTATATTCTTGCCCTTGACTCTCTATAGCTGTGACTTCCATCAGCTAATTACAGGTTGACTGAAAATCCATTTCCTCCTATCTCTATCTCAGTTGTTGTTTTGCACATTTTTATCATGTCCATCTCCTGCTATGAGTGGTCTGTTTCCAAGTTTCTTGAGCACTTTCAATTTATTTTGAATAACTCCTCAAAATACTTTCTTCTCAAGACAATAATCTTTACTGTATATAAAATGCCAATGAGGCCTTTTCGGATCTGTAGAAGAGCACATTAGTGATCTCCATTGGGACTGTAAAAAAAAAATAGCTAACTGTATGTTTCTGATCTTGACATCAAATTGAGCTAAAAAGTGTTGGCCGAACTATCTGTGGAAGGGTCCAGTTTATTCTTTTGAGTCATATTGATCCAGCAGCACTCCTAGAAGACATATTTTTATGATTCAGAGATTTCTGTTGTCAATAATCAGAAGAGAGTGTTGCATAAGTGTTACAGATCTACATTTTAATTCAGACTCAGACAGTCCTTGGTGAGTGGTAGGACACTTGCTGGGCTCTAAATAGAAAGAATCTTCTCAGGCATATTTAGTAGCTCCTAAAATGCCTAACCTCTATCATGTGCATGTTTGCATAGCTACAGCTCATTATGCCTCCAAGCGAGTACTTTCTCCATTCTGTTATAATTTTTTTTTACTCATGCTGACAGGTAAAACATTTATTTAAAAATATATTCCCATATCCAGGCACATTAAAGGTACAATTTCTGTCCATATTCAGATTTTTCAATGCAGACTTAGGAGAAGACTTGGCAGCACCCACATCTTTAAATATTTGATTTATTTTGATAACTTAATCATTTCTCCCTCATCCTCAGCACCAACTAATAGAGGAGAGTTCAGTGCACAAGAGGATAAAAGCAGGGAAAGAAGGACATAGTTCTTGCCTACAAAATAAAGTAGAAATATTCATCTAGTAGTATATTCAAAAGGCATTAGCAACATTAGAGCTATATATTAGAAACAGATATATACATATAGACTATCCTCACCTTGTACCTCATTTGTACTTTCTCATTTACCATGCATGATACTACTGGCATTTGAATTTCTAGCATCAGTGGTTGATGCCATAGATTTAAACACCATGCTGAAGAAAGATACTTTTAGCTGAGACCTATGTTGAGCAGCAGATGCACTAGTGCAGACCAACATACCAAGAAATTTTTCTTCTCAGAAGAGGTGTGGAAATAAGAAATCACTGTTGAATGAAAGGAATAAAAAGGATTCGAACAGATCTACACAGGCCTTGGGCAAGCACCATGCAAATAGAAAACTTGTAAACAATAAACACATCTTTGTAGTTCTGAAGCCAATTAGATATCTAATGGCATATTGGGACTTTATTTATCCAGCAGCATGTGTGGTCATTGTCTCCCTTTCTTTGGAGGAAGATCAATCAGACTGCCACATCCCCTTTTCCGTGTCCCAAGTACATAATCACATCAAGTTCTCTAGAGCAGAAAATCAGACTAAAGAGCCTAAGGTCTCAGGAATACTATCACAGATGTAGTAGAGGTGAAACCACAAACAGATGTCACTTTAGAGACTTCCCCTCTCCTGTTTTCTGTTTTCTGTCATAAAAATTCAGCCTCCTTGCCTGCACATTTGATTGTCACTCCTGGTTTCTCCAAAATCCCAGGAAGACTGTTTCATTGGAGGGAAAAAACAGCAGAATTATCAGCTGCAGAACCCCAAGACTTGTCTGAGAGTCTCTAAAGAACATGCATCCATCTACAACAGCACAGCTCTGTCTTTCAGAGATGAGAGGGCCTGGGGCCACTCAGTTCCACATATTTATGAAGGTCAGCTGTTGTTTACTGAAAGAAGTATTAGAAACAGAACTGCAAAAGAGAAATGGGTTCCTAGCACAGGCTCTGAAGAATGGGGATCTGAGGGAGACTAATAGCATTCAATGTGAGCATTTCCCTAATTTTCAGAATGAGTCAGAAAAAATCCCTTTGAAAGAGATGTGGTACCAAGTGCTCCTGGCAGTGGATTGATCCAAAGATAGGAGGGGCTGCCCTTGGTTCAGTGAGGGGCATAAATGCATCCTAGGTCACAGCTGAGAGGCAAGAGCTTCACCTGGAGGCTGACCACTTCATCCAGGACATTGTGCCAAGCTAGTCAATGTTTTACCTGCTCTGGTCCACATTACTAAGGAAAGTGTATCTTCTATGTTCTTAATTTCTGAAAACTTACAGGGTGGTAGTTTGGAACCTTATTCCATACTATACTAAGTATGTTTGTTTTTTCTCACATAAATGTTCCATATGCTCTCCATCCTCTAGCTTTCTTACTCCTCTGAAGTAGATAATGGGTCATTTTTAAGCATCTTCAGCTCCTCTTTGTCCCAGAGTCCACTGCTGTGTGAAGCACTATCAGAAAGGAGAAAAACTGTGGTGTGTCTATGCAGGAAATCAAGAAAGAGTGCTCCAATCTGCTCACTACCTCTTATCATACACTTCCATAATTCTCCAGAAGTGTGTCAGGACACTGAAGTATTTCTGATAACTCCCTGGTGCTCTGTGTAGAAGGTGGGGAAAGCATGAACAATGATGGGATTTTCCCACAACACTTTTTAAATCCAAGGAAAGATGTAACATTTTCCTGTTCGGGTAATTTCCAAGAGCAAGAGTAAGAATCTCATTTCTGGCATGTATAACCTCTTGAGTCAGTAATCTCTTACCCAAGCAGACAGAAAATTGGTTTTATTTCTTTTCTGGGTGCATTTAAGCTCTCTAGTTTCCCTTTGCTAGCATATTCAATGGGCATCTCCCACAGCTCCCAGGAATTTCAAAACAGGTTCATACATTTAAGGGCTGACCTGAAAACAAAGCCTGAGTGGTCCTTTAAGACTGTCTTAATGGATCAGCTTTGGTAGGTCAAGTTATTGACTATGCATAAATACTTGGGTTCACTTTGCTCAATAAGAGTAATCTTTTTTGCTCCATGATGTTGCTAGAAATGCATGGATATCAGATGTAAACAGCAAAAATGGGATTCTCTGTGGAAGGGCATATTGTAGAAGCAAAATGAGGTTGCATAAAATCACAGCCTCTCAATTCTTCCTACCAGAAATGGAGAATTAGAAGTCTCAGCATATCAAACAAGAAGGGTAGTGGCCTGAAGGACTCAGCAAATCAGACTAATTCAGCTCAAAGATGAATTTGGTTTTGTATTGTAATAATAAAATAATCCTCCTTTTATGTGACAGGTTTTGGTTGGTTGTCTAATTTAAGTGAAGTACCAGCTCTCATCTCAGGTGCTGTAATTGTGGATCTGAACTAATTCACAGCCATTGAGATCTTTTCTAGCTTTCTATTCCAGGACCAAGAGGCATAACAGATTGAATATAGCTACAAACAGCTATAGGCTTTGTCCTGTTTCCATGCAGTTATGGTTTAGTCTTAAAGTCAGTGCTGTTATAACATTGTTTACTGAATGTTTAATTTGCTGAGCACACAGAATTCCAGCTGAAGTTAATGTGAATTGCAGGTGCTCAAACTGCTGAAAACTAAACTGCTCCTTTTGTATTTAAATGTGTGTTAATAGGGATCCATCAGGTTGCTGTGCTTCTACAATGATTAAAACATCAAAGAAGTCAATAAATACATTCATACATAAACAATTATTTGGGCGAAAAAATGCCCCTCACATAACATTGTACTTCCTGTCCTTTATCCCAGCTCTTCCCAAAGGGCTTGAACAAAACTTCCTGACATCAGTTAAAATCTTTCTTTTGCATTTAGCAGACTTTGAGCCAGGCTTTAAATGCCTGAGAAGAGACATGAACCTACATGACCTGAACACATGCCAGTCTGAGGCACTATGCTCCAGTGCAGGAAAAGCACCAAGGGGTGGGATGTGGCACACTGAGTGTGGCTTTCCCAGCCCAGCGTCAGAGCAGCAAACCCAGAAATCCTGGCATGTAGTAGAGTCTAGTACACAACAAACCAGGACAGGGCTGCAAAAACACATTTGTAGGTAGGGTCTTATTCACCCTGCCAGCTCTGCAAGGCAGAGCTCTTGGGCTAAGCATGAGGCTGCATTAACAGGATGTCAGAGGAGATTACGTATCATTTCTACCATTCATTTCCTTTCCTGGACTTCAGCCTAACTATTCAGTTCTTTTCAGGACATTTCAGAAAGCATTACATAAAGTGAAAACCCAAGGCTTGCATCTAAAATCCAAAATTAAGCTATTATTCATATCTCCTGGTCACCATCAGATACAGATAATAAACAAAAAATGCTATTGGACAATTCACTTACCAACTTTTTGAGGGTCATCTGGCCTTGGCTATGTGACTGAGGAACTATTCAGGCATTAAGATCATAGGCAAGGGAGGACCTAGAAAGGAAATAAAATCTCCCCTACCCATCACTGTTTAGTGTAGCAATGCTATTCAGTAAATTTGCAGTTTACACAGTAAGGTTACAGCTTTGTCTGTGGCAATATATCCTTCAGCCACCCCCTTTGCCTCACTTCCCTCAGCATACATCAAGCATGCTAGAAGACATGAGAGTAAGGAGATGCCTGCTCTAGGGCAGGTTGGTTAAGATTTATAGTTGTGGGAATAGGATCAGCCATTGACCTTTAATATTTTGTATTTCTTCATCTGAGAGGGAAATAGAAGATAAAATGTAAGTTGTGGTCTTACTTGAAAACTTCCAACATGTTCATTTCTTGGCCTTTCTGAGAATCAGAACTCAGCTGGTGTGCTGTGTACATCCTAGGACCAAGTGTTCGCCATGCCTCTCTGCAGATTCAAAACTGAAGATTTCTAAGAGGAAATTTTATTTATTGAAGGGTCAAGAATGTATGGTGAGTCACTGTGTTTTTCTCCTGTTTGCATTAAACTGGAGTGAAATTGGAATCATACTTCAGTTCTTATTCAAATGCTGTTTCTTGGCAGGAAGAAGGAAAGTTTGGCCTCTGTACTCTGATTGGCAGCATGCTGCTTGGTTGGTAGCTAACACTCAGCCTTACTGGGTCCTCCCTGTTGTCAACAGGACGTATCTTTTCCAACAAAAGCAACATCCTGTCAGCTACTCCTTCTTCCAGGAACCTGCCTTTTCCTCCCCCGCAATTGCTCTCTTTCTCCAGGTTCAAGCAAGAAAACAGTAATGCATGAAAGTGAGTAAGTCACAGAAGGAATAGCCGTCAGACCTTAAATTCATGCTTCCTATAGGCTGTATAATATTCTTCTCCATTCATAAGGTCCTTAAGACTGAACAAAATGCAGCCTCTGCTTTTAACTGGTAAGGAGAATTAGATAATGGGGAAAAATATTTTCATGTGAGGAAGTCATAAGGAAAGAAGGGGAGATATTCTTAAGGCTCTCTCCAAATATTTAGGAATACAGTCTTGGGGGTGCAGCTACAGGAGTGCCAGCAAGGAAAACATATTTGGGACAGGGAGGACAACCAGACAGGTACTACAAAGACAATGCTCGGCTTCTTGCCAGCATCCAACACTGAGACAAGATATCACACTTTAAGGTTCTTCTTAAGAGCATATAATAATATATTTCCAGATGTTAGAAAACAGCTGTATAAAAGTGGAGCATGCTGGGAAGAACAAGAAAAGAGGAGGGAATGAGAATGACTGCAGAGGAGGTCTCAGTTTCTCATTGCAGACTGGACAGGCAATAGCCCTTTGATGATCTCTTCTCTGGGATTCAATATTCCTCTGTCTTTAGCCCAGCAGATTTGGAAAGACATCAGAGAGACCCAAGCCATCAAAAAGCAGAGGGAAACAAAGCCACTCACGGGACACAACTAGCAGAGTGACTATGAAAGTCCTTTCATTAGCCCCAAGGGAGACTCAGGGCCTCAGACTGTACAGGAGAGGGAGAAGAGCAGGTGTTGCCAGCCAAGAAACATGCATATGTCTCTTCATAAAGGAAATATATAGGAGAGAAATTGCTTTCTTTCACAAGGGCAAAGGCTGAAAAGCTGACCTAGAAACAGGGGATAACACAAAATGCAGAGCATGCAAGAGAGCTGATGAGAGCCTTAGGCATGACTTCAATATAGCCTAATAATTTAAAGGAATGGATTAGCTAAGAACATCCCATAAAGAGTGCACAGTGTTTTCAATTAATACTTAGGTATATTCCATGATTATAAAATACCTTTGGGCTACCCATTTTTCAATGATGTGTCTATATTAATTCTAGATTTTTTTCACTAAGTGATGGCTGCTACTGACTGCTAAGAATGTTCTGCTTCAGTAAACTTTGATTTCACTTGCAGTTGTGCATTTATTAGGCAAGATTATCATCATCCAAGTTTCCAGGGTTGGGAATTCATTTGAAAAATATGGTCTATTTGCATTTAATTATCACATATTTACTGAGGAAAAATATAAACACGCCTGTTTTAGGCAAGGAATGGAGCCAGTAATGTACTGCAGACTTGGGATTGTGCTTTTTAATATAATCAAACTACTGTTATAAATAATTCACAGTTTCCACTGTGGAAAAAAACTGAATATGGTTTTTCTGATAGGTTGTTGTGGGGGTTTTTTAATGCTAAAAAAATTAAAAAGTTATTTTACGAAATAATAAAATTACTGAGACAGATTCTTTGTAGCACATGAGATATTATTAAAATTCATCTTGAAAGATGACATGTGAAGGAGAAAAGTATACTCTCTATGAGAAGTAGCTCTATGAGAAGTAGCTACCAGTTCCAGCTGCCAGAAAAATAAAAAAATAAGAAATATGTTTTTATAAGATACCAAAACTAAACAACCAGATGACAAGATGAGGAAATGTTAAGTTAACTTTTGGGAAACAATCCTCTGCCAAAAGTTCACATAGTTCCAGTCACTGCATAGACATTTTATATTGTCCCCAAAATAACTGACTCACAAAATGTAGACAAGGGATTCTGACTTTACATCAGAAAGGCAGAATTACTGAACTGGTATTAGACAAGAGAAACAGATCTCATGGCATTTCAAAATTCCTGCAAGAGTGATTTTCTTGTCCAGCTGCAGTGGCATCCTCTGTACAGATTTTGGTGGACTGAAACAGAAAGAACAATCAGCTTCCTTTCAGCAAAGGACTATCATCCTTCTTGAAAGAGCTGTAAGACTGTCAGTGACACTTACAAAGCTATTAGTCAGCATCCAAGACTCTGATTGTACTGGGCTAGAAAAGATAGACCCTGTAGGATACTGGTGGGCTGAAGGGTGTGTGCTTGCTGCCGAACCAAGGAGCAGGTAGCCTGGGGGCAAGTATGTGGGACTGAATTGAGGGTTTATAAATTGGTGATGGGTAAAGCTGAAAATGTTAACAAGGTTTGTGAGGCATGTTATGGGGCCACATGGAGGTGGCTAGAACCAAATGAGCAGCTGTTTGGACTCCACTGGTAGCCTAGACACCAAGCTCACGTGTAAACGCACTGTCAGAGAACTAAGCAAGTATCTTAATAATATTTGAGATGCACAAGACATGCTGGTGTGACAGACCTTACACAGACCTTAGAGGACACCTGCATTTTCTCAGCTAGCAGCTGAGGGCTAGGCAGGCTAGCCCAAGGTGTCCCAAGCAGGGCCTGACACCTATATTTAGATAACTGAATCCCACCTTAGGTGAGGAACATGGCTAATGCTTGTTGGCTCCATAAAGGGACCCTGCAGCCAAGAGGCACTCCTATTAGTTGAAGAGAAAGGAACCAGGATGTATATGAAACCAGCTGGGGAAGCATCCCATGTAATGACAGCCATGGCAGGGACCGATGACCTTCATGACAGTAAATTCAGATTTCAGCACATGAGACATCATCAGACACAAACATTTCAAGCTGATTGTTTCCCTTTTGTGATCTTGTTGGATTACAAAAATAAATAAGTACTGCCTAAAAGTTCCACTTTTAGCAAGTTCAAAGTGGGTTTACAGCTTTTTAGTTTGACTTTGAGATCCTTAGAATGTTTGCTTGAAAATATGTTTATTCCTACTGTTTTCATTTTCTGTTATTGAACAAACCAATACTAATGCCTATTACTGTTACTGCAAGAAATACGATGTTCCCTTTCATTGTATTGCTCTTTTCTATTACATTGCTACTTTGCAGCTTCCTTCCTTGTTTTTATATGGTGTCATTGTCAACTTTATCATGTCTGTCTTCCATAGCCTTGAACTTGGGGTTTGGTATATCAAGTAAGATTACATTTTCTCTACACTAGTGTGTTCTTCCAGAGAATCAACACTCAATGAGATTCTAATAGCATGAGATAGATCCAATTCTATATTTTTACTAAACATTTCAAAAGCCTCTCTCTTTGCCCTAACCACATCATCCCGTGCTTTTGAAATTACTTGCAAAACAATTTGCTACTTTTGAATTTGATTTCTTCCATCTGCCTTTTTAAAAATTAAAAATTTTATAGGGGCGGATATGTTGCCAGAAGCAAGTGAATTTATATCATCAGCTAAAGATTTGTAACTAGAACTTCCGTGCTAGCTTAAAAAGACTTCATTGCACAACCCTCTTTTTTTTCCACAGTCTATTCACCACTACTGTCAATAGTTCCACTTAGGTGTGTAAGACTCATTTGTAAGAATAAGTACTTGTAGTTATGTTCCATGAAGAAAACAAAACAGTCTTCAGGCAATTGGCCAGCTGATTGTTAATGACTTGACATTTATGCAACTCATTCTCCACATGAACAATAACATTTATTGTAATGAGAGTTCAGGAACTAAGTATAACAGGAACCAGCAAGAGAAGACTAAAATTAAAGCAAGGCAGAAAGGAAGGCTGTAGCATAGAGCCATGGCTGTTATAAAATTTCCCTTCAGAAGTGAGATGGGAAAACAGTACCATTCTTTCATTCATTCTTCTTCTCTGAAAAGACAAAACAAAACAAAAATCATACCACACAAACCACACAGATACAGACCACAGAAACTTCAGATCCAAGGTCCTGGTTTGCAAAGATTTAGCTTCTGCCAGTGGGCACAATTAAGAGTGTGGGATGACTCTAAATGAAAGCAAAACTGAGGTTGAATATGAAGTGTCTCATCCCAATATCCACTGGTACCAAAAACAGTGACATCTTGAGGACTGAAACTCCCCCATCTTATGCATACCACAGTATGCAAAGGGAATGAGATACAGCAGCCACACAGCAGCCACAGCAGGAAAAAAAAAAGTATCACTGCATTTTTTTTCCATTTTTTCCTGAGAAAGTACCTAAAAGATTAATTCCTATCATCTTGCTCAATAGGGAACCAAATTCTGAGAGAGCAAAAGGCCATTACTTTTGAAGAACAGTAAGTATATTCAGTAAGCAGTTCCAAAGTTGTTTTTTTTTTTAAATCTTTAGATTTTCATTTAGAAATTAGAAAGAAAAGTAATTCAGTGGCCCAATAGAACATCTAAATGAAAATCTGGTCCCATTGAGGTTGATGACTGGGATCTGATTCTCAAGCTGCAGGAAAATGCTGAAATGAATCCCAAGGAGAGCTGCGCTGGAGAAGCACCTCGAACCTGAGAAAATACATACTGAGAGACTTGTTACTGAAGTTTTAAAATTATGTCCTTACTTGCTATGGGTTTTTTAGTTGCAAAGTTTGTGTCACCTCTCTCAGTTCGTTATAGCTCCCCTGCAGGGCTGTTAACACCACACCCCACCTTGTACTGTGTCTACTCCTCCCTGTCTCCTTTGTGTCTCCCGGAGGCTTTTTGCTCCCCGAATGAGTCATCGAACCTGAGGTTGAGCATGTTACTGTTTCTTCCCAGGTTGGGCAATAGCCTCCCCTCCCTTGGGGGGTCCCTGGGACCAGGACATCGCGGCAGCCTCCCCCCATGGGAGGCCCCTGGGGATCAGAGGGCCCCCCTCCCCTCTCTGCCCTGCTATTCCAAGGGGGGAAGCCCCATGTATAACACCCCTATGCCTCGTGGCTGGGGGGGGGGGGGGGGGGGGGGGGGGGGGGGGGCGCAGGGCCAGGGCTCCAGCCAGCCCTGTCCCTGTCCTAATTCCATTGGTTAATGGACCTTAGACCCTGCCCCTTCCTAAGTTTTCACCCAATCCAGCCACGGATCTGGTATCTTCCCCCTGAGATCATATAATACCTGGTGAACTGTCCCAGTAAACTCTCTTGCCTGGACTGGCTGGACTCTTGGTCTCTGTCTCCCTTCTCTGCACCCCCTCAGACTAGGGGAAGGCAGAGAGCCCTCTCCCTTCCCTCCAACACTGCACATTAAGCCAGTTCAAGATTTCTATCACGGAGCTTTTAAAAAATCCTTGTAGAACATAGACATAGGTATTATAAATATTGGTGAATGCTTGTAATTCACTTAAGGGTATTCAACCAAAGATTCTTTAGTTCTCAGAAAATACTGATTGGAATTGACAAGGAGTCAGAAGCAAGACATATGCCTCTAGTTTATGATAGTAAATATGTTTCTTCAGATTGCAATAGTACCGTATGTAAAACCCAAAATTGTAAATCATGGACAATACTCTAAAAATAGAGGCATCAGCCTGATTTTAATCTGAAATATCTGGGATATCCTGATGCTGGTTTAAGAAGGAGTTTTGTGTCAAAGACACACAAAGTCCTTCAAAGTGTTTGCTCTCTTACAGTACCTGGTCTGCAATATATTGAAGAGGGAAAAGGCTAAGAAAATCAATATACAAAAAGTTAAAGTCAACAAACCTATTCCTCCACCTGGAAAGTATCTTGGATATGTATGGCTTCATATTTAATTTCCTGATGGTGATGAGTAATTAGCAACATCCTATTTGGTTGACAACATGCAGAAGTTAGCACTTTATATTGGCCAGAAGAGATGAAAACAACCCTTCTTATGGGCTTTCTGGCTCATTCCCAGGTAGAAAAGTGGTGTAAGAATTCCCTGGCATACAGCATTTCACAATCCTATTTTCAGACCTTCTTGGAAAAAAAAATCCAAACAGACAACTAAACAGCTGTGAAAAAATAACCTACAACCCCACCACTCCCCACCACCCCCCAAACCAATAAGCAATGATCTTATTAGATTGAGGTTCAGCAGTTGGGGTGAATTCTTCTTTTATCAGCATGGTTCACCTGTTGCTACCCAACATGCTTTAATACAGTGTATTTACAAACTCTCTCTAAAACAGAAAAGCAAAGCAAAGCTGCTAGAATGAGCTTATTCTTACTGCATGCATACCAGTCCCACTTCAGCAAAGAAAAGCCTTTTTGTTTAACAGACTGAGACACACTAAAGGAAAATCAAGTGACTTGCTGTCTGTCGGACAAAGTATTGAATGGAACATTATAATTTATGCTGATTTCAAAAGGCCAAATTTTACCAAATCTAAATTAAATTTTGATACAGTGCATGCAAATTTAATTGAATGCAGTAAGAACTGGGGATACTGGTTATACTACAGCTTAAAGCCTTAACTGCCTTGAGGCAATTACAAAAATCAAGAATTGCCTGTTCTTTTCAGTTTCTGTATAACTTTTTAAACATGTAGGGAATGGAAGATGGGATATTTCCCTTTCAGACTGTGGATTTTGAAGGGGAGAAACTGGGCAATAGTGGGTTTTCTCTAGAAATTATTTATTTAATTAGATCACTGCATTCCTGAATTCATGATTCAGGAGCAACAGCACCATTCACAGGACAATGGGAAGTCCAAAGGGAGCAAATGTTAAGTAGACTGGGAAGGTTTGGGAAGGTTTGGGAAGGTCTGGGATGGGAAGGTTTGGGAAAGTTTGGGAAGGTTTGGGAAGGGAAGGGAAGGTTTGGGAAAGTTTGGAAAGGTTTGGGAAGAGAAGGTTTAGGAAGGTTTGGGAAAGGAAAAGGGAAGGGAAAAGGGGAAGGAGGGGAAAGTGAAAGGAAAAGGAAAGGGGAAAGGGAAAATGGAAAGGAAGGGCAAAATGAATAGATTCAGATCAGAAAGATGCTGGATGACTATGGAGATTGAAGTTCTTTCTATCAGTTTGCTGCATTCCTTCCACACAAATTTTTATCTTATTTCATGTAGGCATTGTACTATCTGTCACCTGAATCATTCTGCTCTGGAAGCTCCTTAGTGTGAAAGCAAAATCTGTGCAATGAGGCACCTGCAACCTTCTCCTTTCTCTATAGTAGTTCTACTTAGCCCTGTTTATATGAAAGGGCAGATGAAATCGCCCTATGGCATTCAACATGAGAACTCTTTCCATACCCAGCTGAACAGAAGAGACCACAGAATGGACTTTGGCTTTCTCTGTATATAAATACATAGATATAAATATGTAAGTAATTTCAAATTACACTCACACAAATACCTATTTCATTATACTATATAATACTTTTAATATACAATATGTACTATATGCTATTAATTATATACAATATTTCCATAGATGTAATTTTAAAATAACTAATTAATAAAAACAAATAATAATACAAAATACTTACAAATTAATTTAAATATTAATTTATTAAATAGTAAATTGTTTAGCACTGAGGCCCAAATGATAGTGAAACTCACCAGCAGGCAGTTATTTCTGAGCACAGGGCTGGAACTTAACAGCTATCTCCAACGTGTCATGGGCCAGAAATGAGATCATTACTCCTGAAAGTTCCTGGTGCAAAATGGCCAGCTAAGGGTTTTTCAAGTTGCTCTGATAAAGGGCCTTATTTTTATTATCTTTTATTCCTGACATTTGGAATATATTGCAGAGGAATACTGAGTTGCAAAGCAATAATGTATATTATTAAATCCACTAAACCACAAAACTTCTAAAATCCACTGCTCTTAAAGGATATAATTTCTAAGAGGCCTAGAAATTACATGATAGTTTATTCTCCTCTTCTGTCCTTCTGTATCTCACCTGGGGTGGTGAGTGAAAGTTGGCCTTGAACATAGATGTCCAAAAAAAAAATTGTGATTGCATGGAACAAATGAACATTTTTTCACAGGAAAAGTACTCAGCCAAACCTGCATTCCTTTCAGTGGCCATATGTCCTCAGCAACTGAATGAAGTAAGTTTATAACACAGTAGTTAGAGTTGTGCTTACAACATTTCTTGGCTTTTGCAGTTCAGTTCAGCTTCAGCACCAAAAATAACAGACAAGTCAGGCCTCCAAACCATACACAAGTTGTTTAAAAACTCTGAACTTTTTAAAAAAAAAGTCTGAAAGTACTCTATTGCATTTCTGCCATTTTAGTTTTACTGTACAATCTTAACATAAATATAAACTTTAAACCAGGAACAGAATAAAACACTCTAGAAGATAAGACCTTAAAAAATACTAAAACTACAAAACATTTGTTAAAAGATGCAAGGAGAAAGCACTGCAATACGAGCTGGGAAGATGTAATGTGTGAATGTATGCAAATCTTTAATGTGTTGACCAGGAACTGTGCATTCCTTAGGCAGGTGGGACAAGTGACACATTAGCTTAAAAAAAGAGGGACATTGGAATGTATCCAGTTGTGAGAGGGGAGGAGAGAATTATCTACATTCCTCTTTGCTTAATTTCACTTTTTTTTTTTTTTAATAAATTAACCTCCACTCTTCTCACCCTGTTTTGCAATCTCCCCTTCAGGAAGGCTGTTCATTTTGAGTAGAAATGTGAAGTAAAAGAAACCCTGGTAGGCAGAAAGGTTTGTTATAATTAACCTACCATAATTAAGAGATCAGTAAATGTGTACTACATTAACCTCCAGCAAGCACTATGTAGAGGCAATTTTCCACAATATTGTTTTACAATAGCATGTCCTACTGCAAGAAACACCATATTGGTTTATAAACAGGAGGACATCATGAAGATACTGAGTTTGTCCTCACTACACTTCTTTTTCCATGAAATTATCTAAAAGTTGGGTTGGGGGGTGTGCAGCAAAACCAAGATGCAGCACTGCCTCTCAGGACTCTTCTGAAGTCCACAGCCCTGCACACAGTGGGCTGGTGTCCACCCGGGTCTGCCAGTGCTGGCTTCATGTGAGAGGATGTTTTGAGACCCCAAACAGGAGCTTTGCAGACTGCCTGCAGCCTGAGAACCCTTGGAGAGTTCTTGCTTTGGAGTGTTTGAAATCAGTCCCAAATGTTTGAGATGAATCAATGAGGCAGCTCATTAGGGTGGCACAGGCACCTTGCAACCAGAGCTTCATGAGTATGACTATCATGACAAAAGCTTTATTTCTGGCAGTATTTCAACTACTTGTCAGGACTAAGCATAAATAAATATATTCATAAAACGAACAACAGCAATAAACCCATCAGGTCTGCACAAAACTTCGTGTGGGTCACTGTTGACAAAGTCACACTCAGTTTGGTTTTATAAACCAGTAAACCATGTTTACAAACCAGTAAATTTAAACTTTTTAAAAACGTTCTGAAATCTCATTTTTTTTCTCATAAATCTAAAGATGACTGCTTGCTCAGGAGTATAGTAATACAGTGTGTAATGTAATGCAGTGTTTGATATAACTAAAAATACTATGACATTAAAGAAAACCTTCAGAAAATATATTGGATGTTTTTCTTGAACTATTATTCCAAAGTGTTTGGGGAGCATTTAAAATGATAAATACCTCACTTTACAAGATTATGTGACCTTTCTCAGAGCAAGACCATAGAAGGAAAATTATTCCATTGTTTTCATTTACCCTTAATAGATTATCTGCTGAGTCCAGTTGCTGAAATGGATTGTTATATTTTGCTTTCCTTTCAAAGCTGGGTTAAAACCTGCTTAGGTTCCATGAGAAATGGGTTTTGCAATATTAGGTCAGTTGTAGATAAAGTTCATAGATAAAATTTGTTCCCCTTCTACAAAAGAACTGCAAAGAATTCAATTAGAACACAGCAGATGCCTTGTCTGAAGAATAGAACGCTGCTGATCTCATATGATAGAACATATTGTACTTGATCCTACAACTATTCAATCATTATAATATATTACTTTTACTTCAGTAGTCAGAAGGAACCCTAGTCCTAGCCATATCCAGTCTGTTATGCTGCTACATACAAACACAGAGAAAAAAAAAACCACTGTCCTCATCTCAAAGAATTTGCAATCCTAGTTCACATTTTAATAGGATAAGCATCTGAAGAGATATATTCTACCTTATTATCTTTAAATACATATTTTTGAGTGTATAAAAATACCTGTTTGTACTCACATTTATTTCCTGTACTTAATGTCCTTGCTCAAGGCCCATGGAAATAAACGGGAATGTAAATTATTACATTTATTTTCTTAGCCTTTGTGTCAGACTAGAAGTGGCATACAGTTGATTTCTGGTGACTATTATATTGCCTTTTATATTTCAGCTACATGTTTTTGTTCCTGTTTTAAAAAACCAAATGGATCTTGGGTGATGAGTGTCAGGAACAACTCATCACATCAAGTATGAGTATCTGCTTTGGGCTGAGATCAGTCACTCTCTAGGGTCCACAGTCTGGGCTGATCAGGTCTCCATGAACAGTCAGGAGCTGAGACATTCTTCCTGCAGAAACCTAAAGCTCAGGATGCTGAAACCCACCTGAGAGTATTTAAGGAATTCAAGAAAGGAACCATTTAATTCCCCTGTAATTTTTCTATATATGCACAGGGCAACACAAATTCTCGATTACAAAATTTGTATATATGCATGGACAAGGATTTCCCAAAAAGGCAAAGGACATTTCAAACGGCAGACATAGCTTGCTGAAAATCTCTAGCCTACAGAAGTGCCAAACCTTTTCCCAGCTCTTCCTGCTGAAGAAATAAGCTGTGATGCTCTAAAGCAACTGAGGAATATATCATTATTTCCTGTCTCAGCTTCTTACCCAGGCTGGTGCAGAGCAGCAGAACGGTGCATCCCCACCCCCTCCCTCATTTACGACTGTTCATTTATGCGTGTGCACGCACAGCCTTATGCACACATGCAGGCATGCCAAACTCATCCATCTCCATTCTACATGAGATCCTATTTGCTAAAGAAAGACAGAGAAAACGTTCTAAGCCTTTATTTACTCAGAATGCAATTTTGCAAGAGTTGCATGTGTAATTCATCATGTGTGATGGGTTTGCAGCATCAGGCATGAACCAGTCAATCTATAGAGAGCTGGCTTGAAGCAATTCATGTAGTGCAACACTATGGCTACAGATTAACAGTCTGCCAGGATTTTGTTGCTTTTTCTTTTTTTCTGTGGGAGGAGAGAGTGAAATACATCATTGCTCCAGTATTATACGTATCGAGGCTGAATCTTACAGATGTAGTCTTTGTTATTCTGCTGGCAGCCATTACCTATGCCATGGTAACACAGAGATAGGCATACACCAAACACCGAGGGGCACTGATACTAAATGGATTTTTTTATACATCATTTAAAGCCTACAATTACACTGCTTTTCATTGTTTATAAATACACATTTTCACAACCACATGAAAAGAAAAAAAGACCAACCCAAGAGATGGGCATGTGATGGCTTGAGCTAGAAACCAAACTCGGGTCATCAGCTGGAAGCCAGACATCCTTAGCTGTGTTCACATGTTTAAATCCCAGGGAACAAAGACATTTCAAGCTACCACCATGATACTGTTTTCATCTGTGCTTTGCAGATTACAAAATTAGTGTTAGATCCTCAGCAAAACTGTAACACCAAATAAGTATTATGTAAGGGCAGTACATAAATAGGTTATAGAAGGGCAGAATAACATCATAAAAGGAAAGTATTCATGACTCATTTTTTCTAATTCTTTTAGGAGTTTTCCTAATGTGCAATGCACAATTGAAATAAATGGAAACTTTAAGAAACATTCTACATAAGACAGAGTCCAAAAAATGCAGAAGGTTATGCAAGGCTAACTGTAAAAATAAGCAGATGAGTCCTCTAAAATAATATTGCAACATTTTTTTGGCTTCCATTTATTGGTTGCCATAGGATTTTTAGCCAGTGAGCAACTGCTAAACACAGGGCTGCCTCATACCACAGCTTGGCTTTTAAGAGAAGAAAAACATTAACATTGTTTAATGAACACACTTTTCTGGATAAGTACTAGCAAATGCTAGGAACTCATTTTCCTACTGTCTAAAACTGAAGAGATTTGCAAGTGTTGTATTTATGATGCTGTGCCCAATTTGAATCTCCCTCTCTGGCAATACACAAATCTCTTTCCCACATAAAAAGCAACTTGTTTTTGAAGGAGGTTGTGGGGGGAGAAAGTCCAGGAGCAAACAGGTTAAAGTACCATGTGGACAACAGAAAGGATCACAAGGCACTTTTAATGAGCTCTCTGAGTTACACCAGCTGCATCTGGAGCCAGAGAGAACATCCAGTGGTGGACACTAAAGTGAAGAAATGGAAAATGTTTTTCTGAAGCATTTAACTTATCTACTTACCAGGTGGTTAAGTGTGCTCCATTAGCACATCCTACATGGAGGGGTAACTGAAGGAAAATAAGATAGTGACATGCTATATAAAGTAAATAAATGCATTTTCTCTCAATCTTTTATTCAGTCTCCCAGTATATCTTGATGTATCAACATTCATCACTACTATTTTTTATGATGTTGATTTATGCTTTCTCTGCAGTTGAGTTTATTTCTGTGCTTTGTCCAGTGACTGCTAGATGTAAAAGGCTTAAATCAGCCCATGTGTGCCTGTGAGTGCTTATTCACACGTGACATAAGGGTCAGGCTCCTTTGGCCTGAAACCCTTCTGGGCCAACAATGTTTGCAAGGTTGTTTCACAAGTGACCATTTCTGAAGAGTGAAGGAGAGCATTTTTCCACATAATTTACACATGTCTTTACATTTTTTAAAATAGACAAGTGCTGGCACCTAGGAAACTCTCAAGGTGATGACAGAATAGTGTTCTGAGCCTCAAAGTTTTCTGGACCATATAGACATAGACATCCATATAGATGTATCCACCCACTACCATCTCAGATGCTCAAGGGCACCCCACCACATCTCCAGCTGTCTCTTCACAGGAGATCCTTCTTCCATAGCTTCTCTGTCGCATCTGAAAGTCTTGTGTAGATGTCTTGGATACCTGGTGTATTTCAAAGGGAACAAGACATTACTCCCATTTAACTTTAGACCTCTCTGCCTGAGCTAGTCATGCTGAGCTCTTTTTATAGTCAGCAGAGAGAAATATAGTTGTCAACATTTAGGTGGACAAATACTGCCCTGAAATTTCACTTGTATAAGCCATTACTCCCAGCTTCAGTAGCATTAGATGGTCCGAATCTTGTCTTTGTCCACACTGCTACATGTAAAGCTGGGAGTGGGTTTCTCTGCCCCTCTGTGAGGAACTTGATTTAAGAGCTGAGGCAGAACGAATCTTGGGCTTTGACTATATGACTCCAGAAGTGCAGCCAGCCTCCCCTGCTGTGCTCTGACAGAGTAACCTTTGCTTGTGAAAACAATCTTGGAACAAGCTTTGAAATTGCCCTAAATATCACAGTCTTTGGTCTAGTTCGGCAGCAAGAGCACTATGATTCCCCTCCAAGGACAACGAAGACTACAGTTTACCTACTAACCTCATGAAAGAAAGTCTTTCCTAGGTCTCTGGGGATTATATCTTGTATTGATTCAGCTGACTGGAACTCACAGTAAATTGATGGTGTCAAGAAGTTGCAAAGAAGTATTGAAAGATGTGGTTTCCACTTCTCTGAACAATCAGCATCCAACAGCTACAATGATGGAAGTGTTATTTATGGATGGGAGCAGCAACATTTAGAGCCACTTAATCCCAACTACCATTAGAAAGAAGATGAGAAGCCTTCTAGCCTTTAGAAAAATCTGGTGTTTCTGAAATAGTTAGCATGTGGATATAATACAGAACACACACATTTCTCTCTTACTTCCATAGGGTGGTCCCGTGGTGTAATGGTGAGTACTCTGGACTCTGGATCACAAAGTCATGAGTTCGAATCTCAGTGGAGACCGTGGCGGGCAGTTAAATGCCTCCCTGCCATCCCATCCCGTCAGATCTTGGATGCTCAGCAGGATCAGTTCCGGTTAGTACCGGGTGCTGTAGACAGTCCTGAGGACTTCACTGTCACTGTCCAAGCTCGCTCGGCCGTGGCAGTTGGACCTTAGGACTTAAACGGTGAGGCCAGTTCTGTGCATGCTGTCCTTCACCTAAAAAATCCACTGTGCAGGCTCGAAGGGCACACCCACGTGGGGAGAGCCCTTCCCAAATCTTTATTCACAAAGTTTGGCCATACTTACATACATACATACTATAGTGTTCTCACCATGGTGGCCTCCAAATGCACTCTGAGTGACCTGGCAGCACAAACCCCATGGTAGCAAGTGTCACTTACAATTGCAGTTGTTCTAAATAAAAGCAAAGTGTATTGGCAGGGTGGAAAACTCAAAAGATAAAACTGTTTAAACCAGTGATAGAGGGATGTTCATCTTTGTTCTGTAATTTAGGAAAACAGAATACCAAAAGTCTATGATTGCTTGCATAAAATACTCCATATCCACTACATTTTTTATCTTCAAGGTTTACTTATGGGCAAGACTATCCAAAACCTAAAGACTTAATTCTCTAAAAATTATTACCTACAGAAAATTGTGATGATGTTGTTGAAGGAGAACTGTGCAAGAAGGAGCAGAGTTTGTTAAATCATGGTATTTTATAAAATCAATTGTACAATCCCAGTATGCTTGATGAAAAAAATGAGGTACAGGCTAACAGGCTGATTCCAATGGGATGAAGTTCAACAAGGCCAAGTGCTGGGTCCTGCACTTTGGCCACAACAACCCCCTGCAGCGCTCCAGGCTGGGCACAGAGTGGCTGGAGAGCAGCCAGGCAGAAAGGGACCTTGGAGTACTAATTGACAGGAAGCTCAACAGGAGCCAACAGTGTGGCCAGGTGGCCAAGAAGGCCAATGGGATCCTGGCCTGTATCAAAAATAGCGTGGCCAGCAGGACCAGGGAAGTGATCCTTCCCCTGTACTCTGCGTTGGTGAGGCCACACCTTGAGTGTTGTGTTCAGTTCTGGGCCCCTCAGTTCATGAAATATTTTGAGGTGCTGGTACAGGTCCAGAGAAGAGCAACAAGGCTGGTGAAGGGACTGGAGCATAAGCCCTGTGGGGAGAGGCTGAGGGAGCTGAGATTGTTTAGCCTGGAAAAGAGGAGGCTTAGAGGTGACCTCATCACTGTCTATAACTAACTGAAGGGAAGTTCTAGCCAGCTGAGGGTTGGTCTCTTCTCCCAGTCACTCAGCAATAGGACAAGGGGGCACGGGCTCAAGCTCTGCCAGGGCAAATTTAAGTTGGAGATCAGAAAAAAATTCTTTCCAGAGAGAGTAATCAGGCATTGGAATGGGCTGCCCAGAGAAGTGGTGGATTCACCATCACTGGAGGTTTTTAAACTGAGATTGGACATGGCACTGAGTGCCATGATCTAGTAAATGGACTGGAGTTGGACCAAGGGTTGGACTTGACCTCGGAGGCCTTTTCCAACCCAATCGATTCTATGATTTATGATCTTATGATTCTAACCCTTGCTCAACTAGCAGAACTCAAAATACCACTTGGCCCTTGACAGGATGGCATGGAGTATTATTCTGGAATAGCTTGGCAATGTTTTCCCTAAAGAAGGGGCAAAGGACATTATTTTCCTTACATTTACCCCTGCAGAAAGATTACTCATAAAGAAAAAAAAAGGAATGGGACAATCATGCTGCATCTCCTGTGTTCTGAGGACATAAATGCAACTTTGATCTTGTCCTGGCTTTCTACACACAGCTAAATTCATCCAGGAAAAATTTCATCCTGCAGTAAAATGTGGGTTATACTCATGGTCTGATCAATCAGCTGGAATGAAATCAGGCGATGTTCACTACTCCAGTTTTATCAGCTGCAGACAATAGCAAAATGTCAGTGGATTTCTCTGAATCATGCATTTAATGCTGCTGATGTTCCTTCTTTAAATTAAAGACAGCACATTGAGAACTTTCTGACAAATCTCAGTACTATCCTGAGGTTACATGAGATCACTGGTTATTCATGTTAGCAGCTCCTCAGACAGGGCAAAGACTGGATATTCTACACTGTACGAAGAAAATGGATTTGTCAACATCTCTCATCATGTTGAATAGAAAGAAAAAAAAGGAAAAACAAAGATGCTTTTTCTTTCTCTGCCATAAATTCTCTGTTGCAATCATGCTATTGCTCTTCCAAGATATGTTCTTTTGACTGAATTAGAGAGTTTTTAAAAAGTAACAACTGGTAAAATATGCATGTACTTACTCATCTTGATTTGATTGGCCTTGATTTGAGCTACCAAGGAGAGTAGGCAAGTTATGTAACTTTTGAAGCAATGTTTATTCTAATAAAAAGTTTGTATGTAGTAAAGTCTTTTTACCCCAATGCAGCGGGAGGCCTGTCAGAAATTAGGTATCCAGAAGAGCTGCAATTTTTACCCACAGTTACACTCCCTCTTACAGCAGCGTTAAAGGCATGGATCAGGTAATTTCTTACTAATGTGAAAACTAAAATGTTTAATTAGCAATTACAAACATGTAGAAATTAACAATAATCTGTAGTTGTGGTGATTAGACACAGGAAAAAGTAGAAATCAACAAAATATGAAGTAATAAAATGGCCATTGATGACCAGTAAGCATGAACTCCTCTCTTCTAGCAGGCTGATATGGAGCTCTTAAAATTAACCACAACTGCATGGCACTGAACATTTTTTTCAACCCATGATATTCTAATTTTGACTAAAATGCATGTCTAAATTTTATCATTATCTCTAGTGACTGAATTAGACCAAGTTTTATCCATAAACTGCTATGAGAGAAACAATGAACTAAGTTGGAAGAAAAAGAGTCAGGTCTTGGCATGCACAGAAACTTACCCATCTCTGCCCCGTACCTCGAGGAACTTGTCTTGACCTATGGAGCACACTATTGCCAGGTATCATCTTCCTGCAGGTATTTGCAGTTATAGGTTGATATTTCTGTCCATAATGGCACATTTGAGGAATGATACTTCCTTTCTGTTGCTGCCCTCCACATCTCCAGACCACTCCTGCAGATGGGGGAAGCAGAGGCAGTGAACTTGGGCTTCACAGCTGGTGCTGCCTGCATGCTCTGGGCAGCAGGCAGGGGCCGCAGGTGGGGCAGAAGGCAGAGCAACAGGCATGGTATAGCAGCTGGGGTAGCAGGCAAGGGCTTCAGGTGGGGCAGCAGGCAGGGCAACAGGCAGGGCCAGCAGCCTCCCACCCTGCTGATCACTGACCAGCAGAAATTCTGCCTTCTTCCCTGACCAATGACCCACACTTAGGTGAGCAGTGAGGAGTGTCTGTACTCTGTGTCACAGGGTTCCTTCTTACTTTGTCACTTTGATGGGCTTTGAGAAGATCAAAAGTTCAGACCTGGACTCCGCTGTGAGGAGGGGCTGCCCAACACTCACCTCAAACTGAGTACTCAACATTGATGTTTGGAGATTTAGTCAAGCACAATCGTAGCGCCAGATTTTTACAGCAGCCTTATTGAGCACAACATGTTTCAGTCTTTCCAAGACTGACTCTGATGTCAGAGGGTGAGTGGAAAGCATGGACAAACACAGTTTCCTTCTTTGTGTGCTGCTTCGCAGTATCCATTTTACCAGCCTAATCAGATGGAGATAAACACCTTGCAGTATACTGTACAACTGACGTCAGCTTTTTGTGTGCTTGGAATGATGTCAGCACCAGCTTTGCAATGCTTTAATCTCTTGAGCAGAAGTGCAGCAGCAACTAACCTATTACTTTCCACAAGCTGCCACGCCAAGATTTTTTCCTTTTTCCCTTGCTGGCTACGGACGCTGGGTGATGCAGGCAGGAGAGCCAGAACAAAGGGATCCACTCCTGTACTGAGCTGGGTATTCTGAGGAGTTGAAAGAATTTAAATTGAGTAATAAAGAGAATAAATAACCTCTCTCAGCACAGAAGTCAGGCTCATTTAGACCCTTAAAAATGGATTCCATTAATTTACATCAGTACAAATAATATCAAATTCATTTCTCAGAATTTACACTATCATCACTGTAAATATATTTTTGCTCACATTTACATAAACTAACCAATATACTTAAAACTTTCCAAGTCAAACATGGTCTAGAGTTTCAAACTTTGTAGCAAAGTGACTTCTGGAGACTCAGCTCCAGAGGAGCAAAATTTCAAGCTAATATTCTAAATTTGCTTAAATCAGAAGTCAAAACAGACAACATGGAGGCACAGAAACTGGTACTGAGAATGTATCAAGAACATTAGGAAAAGCAGAAGTTAGTTGCAGAACTGGCCTGATTTAAGTTTGGGGTTGAGTTTTTGGGGTTTTTTAAAGAAATTTTCCTCAGATGTTTTTCCTGTTCCAGGGGAACTACACCATATTACAGGTCACTTATACCCTGGTTAACTTACACATTGATTTCAATTTGTCTCATCATGTTACCAATTTTCAACATTTGCTTCTAATGAAAGGACAGTTATAAGCTAGTTAAGTTGCTAGCTAGACTGTCACTTATTAAATTAGCAAGTTTTTCATAGAAAACTTAGACAAAACTTTAAAGAACTGATCATTACTAATTCTTTTGGTATTCATTATGCTATTAGTCACAGAGCTCACTCATACATTTCCAAATTTCAACACAATAATTTCAGGATGAAGGGTATTATTTTTTTTCCCTTCTTAATAATTTTTCCTTAGCATCACGTTTCATACCCTTCCTCTCTGACTACTGGGAAGGTGTGGTTTGGGGTTTTAGGGGCTTGGGCTTGGCTTTTTTTCTTTATTTTTTCTTTCCAGAAACACAACTTTACCAATGTTATTTCATATACAAGAGAATGCATTTTTAACTAACTTATCTCCATAACACATGCACACCTGAGCAAGGTTAAGGGATCAGGTTGTATGACATCATGGTGCCAAAGGAATAATTGACACTTGTTTGTGCAGTCCTGAAGAAAAGCCTAGAGCTTGAAATCACACAGTGCTGCACTGATAAAATATATAGCAATAGCATATAGTTGTACTAAAAATAAAATTAAAAAAAACAAAAAAAACCACTTTTTTTTTCTTTTGTCGGTTGGGAGGGATAGAGGAGACAGAGGGGATGGAAAGCCTCTGCTCCCTAAGTTTGCCATTGGGTCATATTCTGTGAAATGTTTTTGTTTGTAGATATGGCTTTTCACCCAGCATAGTTGTGAGATGATCATCCTTTTCTCCAGGATCAAAAGGCAGCTAAGACTTTCTGACAGTCTGCTCAGCAAAACTCTGCATCCCACTGCAGTTGCTGCCATAATCGAGGGTTGAGCAGCACTAAGAAAGCTCTCTTGAGGCATTATTGCAGGAAGCAGTGCTATACCTGTACTCAACTAGCAGTGCTCATAAAGCAGGAATAAAAAAAGAGCCAGAAATCAGCTGTTTGAATCACAAATGCCCCTCTTGGGTTTCACTTTAGGGACAAGGAGGCTCCAAAACCAAGACATCCCTTCAGCATTTTATAAAGCTGACTTCAGCTGCCAAAGGATTCCTCTGCAGTAACATCAAGAAAGCTTTAGCCTCAAGTTAAAAATTCACTGCAAACGAGCAATCATTAGTCAGCTGCATTTTTCATATAATTACTGGCAGTGAAAAAGAAAGCATGCAGGTTGCTGGAAAATAAGGTCTAACTACTTCCACCCAAACAGAACAGAAGCTGTTCACATAAGTTTTAGTGGGGGAGAGAGAAATACTCAGTGCTCCCCTTCTCTCGATGACTGAGTACAATCTGCTTTTTTCTATAAAGCACATTTATTGTGGGAGTTTGATTTGAAAGAATTTCAAGTAATTTAAACTCTGGCTGTAGGCATACAGATCATTTAAAAACTGATCTTCAAGTGTTTCTACATGTTAATAACATTTCTAGTTCGTGCTACAATCAACAGTTTTAATTCTCAACCTACCAACTCAAATATTTAACACATGCCAGGAATTACCTAGGATGAAATCATGTAGTACAACGTTAGCCAGACTAGCAGTAAACCTTATGTTACCAGTTTTGGTGCAATACTCTTGCAACAGGGAGGTTTAGGGCTTTCACATTTCTTTAGAGGCAATTGTCTGCCACTCTTAGATTTTTCAAACTACAGATGTGCTGAAAACAGCCTGCATGGTTGTTGAAATTATCTGTCCTGCCTCATATTCACAAAGCATGTTATTACCTCACAGGCACTTATACATGATGGCACTATCTGCATCTTTTATTATTTGAAGATGAGTGACAGAAACACAATCTGGCCTTAAATAAAAGATAGTAAATCCGGAGGTGCTAAATCAGATCCATCCTTTCTGGAACTGAGGTGAAAATGCAAGATGCACATTCCTCTGGGATTTTGGAAAGTGCAAGTGCCAGCTTGCTCCATTTTGATATCTCTCTTCACCAGCTAATGAGCCTCCAAACACCAAAGTTTTCACTACATTTCAATACCCTTCTTGGAAAGGTAAATGGGCTTGAGACAAGCCAAAATAAAATTAAATAAAATAAAAGCAAATTTTATTCATAGAAAATGGTAAATTTTTTGACAAAAAGGCTTGCAGTGTTACCTTGTAAATGTAAGTGCTAAGCTTGCTCAGATCACTCTCTGGCAAGAGGTTGTCAGCAACACAAAAAATACCAGCTATGTGATCCTACATTCAGATACTCAGTAAGAACATTGTTCACCACTGAAGTTTAGTTAAATATGCACAATTTTATTTATTGAAGAGATTAGGACAAAAACATTAAACCAAATACATGACAAAGCACCAGAGGCAGTAAAACCCCACCATGCACATCACCAATCTTTCCTCCTATAAGGTACTTACAAAATAAAAAAAAAAGTCCTTCTTGACAGAGCACCATCTTCAGAGTGTAAAAACATTACTCCTTTATATTCTTAGTTACCAAAATAGAACCAAGGCAGGTCAGCTGCAGCTAGCTTTGTCTCTTGATAAAGAACTGTGAAACATCCTCTTGAGAGTGGGACCATAACTTTCCTGCAAGGCAGGCAAATAGCATCCATACGTCAAATGCCAAGTAGCTGTACGCACATGCCACATACTATAATTAAGCACAAATTCAAGTAACATTTACATACTACAGAGTCCACATGTACCTACCCAAAAACATGACCACTTCACAAAACGTATACAGGCAGTAATATCAGAACAACTGAGGTACTGGAAACACAAATATTTATGCCAAGAGATTTCAATATCATACAGCAATATAAAAGCAGTAATAAAAACATTTGCCAGTCTAAATCAAATAAAGCTATCTAAAAAAAAGAAGCTAAATAAAAGGTTATTTAGGGACAGAAATACCTGAACAGAAAAGAAGTGTGTTAACTACAGCATGTAACATGTCATCCCAAGTCAACCCGTAATTGAAGTACTGGCTTAATATATCACTACTGTGACATTTTCTTCAATAAATAGAATAAGTCTTGACAATACAAAAGGTGCATATTACTGTGTATGTTTCAAGAGGAATATCTGTAATATAAATGTTCAGCTTATTAATACCCTCTTATTTCTTAATCTGGACATAAACAAAAAATCAAAGCCAAACAATTGTTTTCCCAAGTTGAAAGGAATTCAAAGAAAAAAACCCAATACTCTTCTTCAGTAATAAAATGCCCTCTATTTACATGTGGGCCAGTCAGTAAAGAAGAGATCCATTCTCAGATAAAGACACAGTTAAGGGCTTTCTGCCCTCTCTAGTCATATATGTGCAGCATGGCAGATATGGAAGCCAGTATCTCATATCTTTTAAAAAAAATTATAGAGTTTTCTCCCACCCCCACCCCCCCCATTATAGCAGTAATGCATCTGGAAGTTGAAGTTATAATAGCTTCCTGCACAAACCATTTGACACAAAACAGAACAGCCTGCTAAATGACAGTTACTTCCCCTTAAGGGAACAAAGCATTAAAATGTCATTTCCTGACAAGAATATTTAGTAGTTTATTTAGAAGAAATGAATTGAAAATAGCTATCAAGAGACATGAACTGAAATTTTGTTTGTTTTTAGCACCCACTTTTCATGTCCATCTTTGTGCACCTAATTTTTTCTTATATTAATCCCATTAATTATTAGACATCCGATTACAAAAATGTAAGCCAATTGTACTTTCCCTGAATAATGGCTGAAGTTAAATATCTAACAGTGCGATGCCAAGATGTGAGCTGAGGCAAAAACGTTTTTATTTGTTGTGAGTTACCACTGTTTTTAATGGAACAGAAACAGGAGTGATACAGCTGCACCAGAATTGGCATGTGCAGTCTCCTTGGCTCCAAAAGGTGAGAAGCTACAATTGCTCCATGCTGCCTTTTCTCCTCCAAATCAATCTAACCTGATAGCAAGCTCCCCCCGCCCCCCCCGGTCTGTCCCCATGCTACATTTGTTATATTAGCTCCTTGTGGAGGTTCCTTCTCAACCTGAGGACCTCTGAGTGTCTTTTGCTACCAAGCTAGGCTGATGCAGGATGTGATTCAACGCGGTCAGGAAGGGCTCCTTCATGTGTCCATCTCCAGGTTGTGTACCTTCTGAACACCAGTCTTTGTGCTCAGTTAAAGAAAGGGTCCAAGTCTTCTTCCATGTTGACATCAGGCACCAGTTGATCTGATACTTCCTTAGCACCATATCCTGAATTCGATACATTAAAATCTGTAGAAAACCATGGATGGTCCAGAATTTCCTGTGAAGTCAGCCTTTCTGATGGCTCCCGACGCAGTATGCTACGTATGAGGCATTTTGCCTTGGGGGATAGAGTTTCTGGAATGTTAAACTGCCCACGACGGATCTTGCTGAAGAGGGAACTAGGCTCAATGTCATGGAAAGGATAGCGTCCAACAAGCATGGTATAAAGCATGACACCTAGACTCCATACGTCCGCTGCTTTGCCAGAGTAGCTGCCATTTGTGTTCAAGATCTCTGGACTCACATAGGCTGGGCATCCATGCTTATCAGAAAGAGAGTCATCATTTCCTCTTAAAATATAAGCATCTTCTAGGCTTTCCAATTTCACTCTAGTCCTGCAGGCAAAAAAAAAAAACCCAAACAAACATCAAGGTAAGCAAACATCAAACACAAATTCCTGGCTGTTGCAATTACATGGTTATAAGGAGTCATACTCTATAAAATTCAACAACCACAGAAGTGAGTCAGTGTAAAATCCCACTCACAGCAGTGGTTACAGACAATTGATACCATCTCTTCCATATTTGTTAGAGATATTAGAGACATACAGGTAATACTGCCACATAAACAGCTGCAAGATTTCAAATCTAGTTATGTCCAGTAAACTCATTAATACGGTTTTAAAAAGATAAAAGGAACTGCTGTATTCATGCATTTGGTTAGTTTTATATAGATGTGATTTCCAAAAGGAGACAAACCTCAAGACTTTTTCTGTATCAGTTGCACTGTAATGCACCTGTGTAGGACTCATACCGAAACACAAACCCAGCCGTAATTACACAAGGTTATTTTGACACCTTCATGCTGTCAAGCCACTCCTTGCACCTGTAATTCCACAAGGTTTAACAGGAATAAAATGGTCACTCTGACCCTAAACAATCCCCCTAACCAATCAACATTTTCCTTTATCCCAGCATCAAGGTACAGCAATTTTAACAGATTTCAGTCTTCCCAAAGAGACCTTTGGGCAAAGGGAGACCAAGTGAGCTGAACGCTGCCAAGATTAACAGCAAGCCAAACCAGAAGAGCTCCTCGTGTTGGAATGAACAGGGAAGCTAGCAGAGGACTTGAAGAGAGATGACAGGGATGCTTTATGTAGACAGCAAACTCTTTTTGCCTGCAAAGTACTGCAAACTCATCATTGTGCTGCAGTAATTATCTCTGCAAGACAATTTTCTTCCCTTATGGATATCACACAGGAGAAGAAAAAGTGATGCAGAGCTGGTTGTCATAGCACTAGATGAACATAACCTTTCCTTTCAATTCTCACTGCTAGGGCCTGTACCTATATTTAAAAATCTGTCCCTGTTGGAGGCATGCAAAGGATTACCAACTACTCTCTAGACCATGTGCCAGCAATGGCAGGTTTTGAGAACAGAATCAATGCAACAGGGCTTGTCCAGTGCCTTTGGATGGCAGAATGATCTAGTAGTAGTGGAGGCTTTCTTTTCAACAACTTGGGATCGTAACTCAACTTTGGGTATTACTGTCCTCGTCTCTCAACCTCACAGGTCTGTTACAATCACTCTGTGTCATGGCCGTGTTTCCACACCACAGACATTCTCAGGCAGGGACTGAACTTCATCCCAGAAAGCACAACTGACGTCTCCTGACTAAAGCACATCATTTAATTGACATTAAAATTGACAGGGAGAGCCCTGTCTCTTAAAGGTTTACTGAAGACAACATTGCTTGAGCTGGAGCTGCAAAAGACATCTGGGCCAGCTTTGGTTTGGACTTGGTTCCATGGCAGCTCAGCCCTATCTTCTTTGAACCAACAGAAGAGCATTTTATTCCGCAGAGTACTCCAGAGGCAACTGTGCCATAAACTCTTATAATGACACTTGGACCTTTTCAACAGCTAGAAACATTTACTAGCAGAGGTGAAAGCCCCTCTGGCAAGGTGCCTCAAATGAGGAAGTCGTAAATACAAAATTCAGAATACCTGGCTCCCAAGCATAGTGTGTCAGGGCAACTCTTTCTCTCCTTAAATAGGCCAGTGTTTGCTCCTCCAGTTAGAAGGTGATGGGCTTTGCTCAACACACCTGCTTCCTAATTAATTACACACTGCCGGCCGCACAGCACTTCTGGCCATCGACAATCCCCTCATTAGCACTCAAACAATACTTTATAGCAGCCCCTCACACAGGAAGCTGGCTGCAAGGAGAATCCTAACTACAATTACCAAGACCACAGCAATTCGCACTGTACACAGCTCACAGGCTCCACAACAGGAGAGTGACTAGAGAAGAGCCCTTTCATGGTGCTCAGCTTCAACATGTTCCTGCACCTGCACAGCATAGGGAGAGCAGCAAGAAGAAACTCCCAGAGGGAAAAAAAAAACATGCCAAGGAAGGCAGAGACAGAGAGGCGGAGATGAAAGGGAAGGCATGGACATGAGTTGTGGTTCCATTTGCTTTGCTCACCTCAGTTTTTCCATAGAAAAGCATGTGTAGCAATAAAACAATGAGGCCAGCTACTTAAACATGCATTAAGTCAGTGAACTGCCAGACAGGAAAGCATCAACTCACTTTGCTAACTAACAGAAGCGAAACACACACACAGGGAGCAGGGCAGAGCATGCTATTTATAAACAACTTCCAGAAGGGAATTCACCCCCCCCCCCCCCCATGCTCCCCTGCCATCCCAGTGTCAACAACATAGGGACATGCTGTTTACTTTCCTATCCTATTTTTCATTTTTGGGAGCTGCCAAAGAATTTAGAAAAACAGTTCAATGAGAAGCTTTTATGTTACATAAAATTATTGGAACTCCCTAATCCTTTTCTACAACAGACATAGTACAAAACCACAGAGAGCAGACTGCAAGGTGTGCCCAAAAATTCATTTTTTCTCCAAGAGGAGAAATAATTTCTTGACAATTAAAAAGAAGTAGAACACAAAACCTGTATCGTCTTCTTGCTTTCCTTGCAAGGTGCTGCAGCCTCCATGAATGCTACAGCAGGTTTTGTTCAAGCAAGCAAATGGAACAACAGCTGGCCCTTATCTGTCTGCTCCTCTGTAAGCTGTGGCCAAATGAAGAAAACACTAAAACCAGGTTTTTCATCCTGCTGACCTGACAGGCTTTAAGGAAACAAAAGGTCCCAAATTAAACAAAAGCAAAACCTACACTCCTACTCAGCTCCCAAACCCTCAACCAGAACCACTTGTGTGTTAGGTGCAAGTGGTGAAATGGTTCCTCTGCAACCAGGTGGTGCTTCAGCACAGCTACAGCACTGAGCCTGCATCTCCCCACCAGCTACTGCCTGGTGCATGGCCTCAGCATGACTTCCTCCCCTCTCAATTACACCCAGAAGCAACCTGAGTGTTCCCAAGGTAATTTGTAAGGCCCGGTTTTTTTGCATTAGGTGACAACACAGGTTTGCCACCTTTACAGTAAGGAGAGCACAGGAGCATGGGAAAGGCTGGCTGCCACCGTGGCTCACTGGCTTGGCACAGCTGGTGATAGAAAGCACTCATGAGATGGTTCTGCCAAGAGACTTGCCTCGGCTCTGCCAGCATTCCTCACCACCAACCAGCACTGGGGCTGGGGAGACACACTCCAGTGCATTTTCACAGTGACAGACAACTTCACCCACCTCAGCCTCACATAAAGATCACAGTCTGTATGGTACTACCACAGGGTGTTGCACAGGTGTAAATGGCAAGTCACCCCCCTTTTAACAGTCATTTCACATATTTTCAGACAATCAAACGGAGGAGCCTGGCTCAAGAACTGCTATTTCTTACTGCACAGCACCCACCACTTTTGTGAGAAAGCTTCCAGCTCTGACTGGCCTTCCCTTTCTCCGTATTTCAAGCATTGCCTAAAGGAGCTCAGTTTTCTGCAGGCCAATGAACTTTTTTGGTTTTTGTTTGGTTTTTTTTTTTTTTTGGGGGGGGGGGGCGGGTGTTAATGCAGGGAGTGTGGGGGTGAACGGGAAAGAGGGGATTCTAAAGTCTTAAGCACACAGAAATGCAGAGACATGGTGAACGAGATCCAATGTCTCTCTCCCCCACATGCTCTCTTCTCAGAGGAAGTACAGAAATCAAATACCCAAAAAAAGAATAAAACAACAAACAGACCCTGAAACTGTAAGTAGATTCTGAGAATAAGAACCTCCACAACATAAGGTGGGGAGTGCATCCAACTGCAGAGTAACCAGGCAACCCTAAATCTGACATTTGCTAGCCAAGGGACAGACAAAAACAAATATGGAGATGTGAAATCACAATCAACTTTGAAGTGCCTCCCACCACAGAACAGAAAAAGGACAAACACAAATAATCCTTTATTTTTTTTTAAAGTCACACTTCTATAAAACTGTCATTATCTAAATAATTAACTCATATCAGTCAACTGAAGGACCCCTACAAGAGGATAACACTTTTCCAAAAGCACCAGCATTTGAGTACAATAAACAGTTACAACAAAATTATTCCCTAAAGTACAAATGTAAGCTACTGCCACAGCCGGATGAGAATCACTTTGTACACATACTGTATGGCAACAAAGACTTTTGTCAGGGCTTACGTAATTACAGTACATAATTTCAAGTTTTAATGCAGGCCCTGAATAAGCACTTGGAAAAAGAGCACTATGCATCTATCAGATCATTGATAAAACACTGCATTAGTCTAATGCATTAAAAAAATACAACCCCGAATCATAGCTATTTAAAAAGGGGAAGCTATTCTGCCTATGAATGCTTTCCCATTACTGTTGAATGAAACCACAGAAGTGCAATCAGAGGGCAGCAGCCGCACTCGGACGGGAAATGCGTCTTTGTCCCCATAGAAACCGTCAGGGAAACCCATGAAAAACAATACCACTCTGAGTTTCTTATCAATATGCCATTCATTACTTGACTGCATTCAGACTTTGCTCTTCAGTAATGTAACAAAACCTAATCAATTAAATGTCTTCCAGAAGATTCGTCAATGCAACTTCCTGACTTAGCACCCACCTCTGGCTTTGTTGCACGTCCTACACTTTTTTCTGACTGATTCACATTATTCCCCCTGGCACAGCTTAGGACAAATTGCTATCCTGCTTTTTGACACTGAAGCCAGGACTGTAAGAACCCAGCATTCACACTTGATCTCCAAAAGAAAACACAATTTGCATACCAAAATCAGTGCAATTATTCAGAGGGCTCTAAGCTCATAAGGCAGAAGAAAAATACCTCAATAAATCTGAAACATTTAAAGCAGAGATAGCAACTGATAGTCTGAGTTTTTCAGAGGAAAATATCTCCACTGCAGCGAATTAGCAGTCAGTAGTAAAGGAGCCTGCACTTGAATCAATGCAAACAGTTGCTTCTAGTCTGTTCCCAAAGCCATCTGTAACAGTAATAACACCCAAACCACAGCTGAGCCGCTGTTACCATTTTGGGAACACTAACTGCAGACCAGACCCACAATTTTTGCACAGCAACACTCCCCACATGATAGCCAAATCAGCTGTTTGAGGAGGGCATTTGAAGGAGCTATCCTGCTACGGACCTCCAGGTACACTACTATTTGTTACTCAGGCTGAGTCAAATTAGATGATCCAGATTTACAGACTCTATGCAGCAGACTCCAGAAAACAACCGTCACTGACACATGAATTGCCATTTTATTAATACGATTGTGGATAAATATAAAATGGCAGTTTCTAAAGGTGCCTCACAATATTCCTCCTACACATAAAAACTGGAGGTGCTCAAGCAATATTATCTCATATTTCTACATTACTCTGGCTGAGGCCAGAAATGCCTCCCCCTAGGTAGAAGCACTCAAGCCATTGACTGCCCAGTAGACCAGGGATTGCTCCTATGTGGCCAATAACTCACAGGTCATTTAATCAAGGCCAGTTGCTCACACCCCATCATAAAGATGAGAAGAGCATGCATGCAATTAAGAGGAAAAAAAAAAGGGAAGCTCAACATTGGAAACAGTTACCTTTTCCTAATTGATTTTGTTTTTAACTAAGGTGATCTCTTCTAAATAATGCAGAAGTAGGATGCCACCAGGGAGCTAGTGAGACAGGGCAGGCAGCTAACAAAACTCTGGGCAGATGATTTGCAGCTTGGTGCACACACTCGTTCTGAACTCACAACTACCCATCTCCAGGGGCAGTGAGGCACACAGGAGGATCAGGAAGGAAATGTTATGCCATCAATTTAAATCCTGTTCTTTCACCAAAAGATCCCTTTCCAGTGCAAAACAGCACAGAGCATGTGAGTTCACCACACAATATCCTACACAACTTCAAGGAAGGAAAAAAACAAACTCTGCACAAAGGCTGTCAGACAAACAGTCTCTTGCATAATGAAACAGGCTCAAGGATATATTTCAAAAGACAAGTGTGACTTGCAGGCAGCACAGGTTTACAGGATGAACCTTGTTCCTAAGGGAAGATTCCTTCACTGGCACTTCCGCAGAATGAGGAAGCCTCTAAAAATTACATCTTCCCCACCCTTCCTCCACAGGGATGTTACCAGCACACTCAGCCCTGCCCGCACCCCTTTCCTGACATGCAGTACCCAGCAACTTAGAGCTTTTAACTTGTTCTGGTTTTGGTTTTTATATTTTGTTTCTTTGTGGTTTTTTTTTCCTAGAGAATTTGACTTAAAAATACTCTGATGCACCTTCAGGAAGGGCTGGTGCCCCAAAGACCTCAGCTTTAGAACAGTCAAACAGGATTGCTGGTGACAACCTGTCCTGTATGCCATGCCCTTACTGCCCAAGGAGAAAGCACGTTCCCCAGAAAGTAAGCTGGGTAATGATGAATGTGTTGGGGTGCAGGCTCTGAAATCCAATGCTGATCTTTCCACAGAGGGGCTCAGTTATAATACTCTGAGCAGTCCACTTTTTGATAAGCATCTGGCTTAGGGCAGCTACTTTACCACCTCACTTTCATCTTTTTAGATCATGTTGAAGACCAGAGCTTTAAAAGGCTCTGCTGTGAACCATATGCTGTGCTCACCGTCTTTTATAGATCTTTTCATATGACACATGATGAAGCTCCACAGGGAAAGGAGACTACAATTTTATTTAGTTAGGATAATTGCATGGCATGAAAACAGCCCTGCACTTTCTGAGCCTGGGATGGATGCTCAGCATATCTAAGATAGAACCTTGCCATTATTTCACAACCCTATGGAAAATGTTTTGCTTAGACATCTGCAACCACATCTCCCAGCAATTCACATCTACCAAAAAGCAGGTGCTTAAGACTAAATAAGTCCCAGGTTGGCTTCTGTTTACAATCTCTGCCTTTCCTCTCCTTCCCAAAGTCTGAAGTAATCTCCCAAGGAGATAAGGGCAGCAGAAGAATTTCACACTGATGATCCACTGCAGCTGTGACTAGCTGGTCTCCTGTTTCCCTTCCTCACCATCACCACAGACATCCTCAGTCTTCCCACATAAGTCAACAGAGAGTCTTTTGCGTGAGTATTTTGTCCTAAGACACATCTACTTCAGGGACTGTAAAGCACCTTTTATCAGAGAATTCAATGGGCATTTCATGACAGGTGCCCAACACATGACAGCCAACACATAACATGACATTCAGCCTGAACAGAGAGAGTGAAGAAAAGACAAAGCCCCACTATGAACCGCATATCAAAGGACAGACGGTTCAGGGGTAAATTCTCCTGCAAACTCCAGCATTGGGTACAACAGCAAAGGTTCTTGCCACTCATGGTCTCACTCATGGGCCTTGAGTCCATTTGAGTTCCCATCCTCATCCCAGGGCCAGCCAATTTTCCCTGGCTTTCGCTTTAATTAAGGGTGCAACACTTAATCTCCATGACTATCTATGCCCTTGGGAGGAGATTTAAGTACTTCACAGGGCTGGTGTGATGTTCAACATCTGCAGACAGCCTCTCTCTTTGCATTCCACTGGGAAGCGCACCACACACCCCAAAAATACAAAGTGCTCCCATGGAAGACAGTAAGAAAACAGAGACTTAGTAACCAAACCACATAAAGGCAAAAGGAGGTATGAAGCCTTTAGTGGAAACAGTTGTGCAACCACTTCATCTTCTATCCTAAGCCTGACAGCAGAGACTTGCTGGCTGTGAAGAAATTTGTCTTCCTCCCCACATTCTAGGATTAGTAATTTCTGGTCTGAAATCTGACCTGTGATTCTCTACTATTGAAGAACTTGTGCTCTTTGGTCCTGTGGTCCCATTCAGGGTAGTGTAAAGTGCTTAAATGACAGAACAGATGAAGACTGGTTTTATTTCTAAATCTTCTGGAATTTAAAGAGCACTCCTATTTTGTTTGACTTTATGCTACTTTAGGACTCTATTTCTAGGACTTCAATAAAGTGTTAACTTACCAGTTCTCTATGGAATTGTAAGGAAAACAGCAAGTTCTAATACTACAGTGAAAAAGCTGCTGATCACATTACATTTTGACAAAAAGGGAGGAAACTTACTATTAACTCTAAAAAATGGAAGGTCTTTGTGGAAAAAGGTATGCATTCGTATATTGGGGGGGGATCAGATTTGTATCATGAGGATTGCAAACAACATAACTAGGTCACCTTAAAGCATCATCCACTCAAAGCTGAGAAATTCTAGAGGAAAAAAGATAAAAATATTCTAAGAGAACCAAGTAAATATGTTATGCTAACACAGACTTTCTAAATTAGTGTACTGTACTGGCTTCATTCCCCTGGCACAGAGGAAAAAGTGTCAAATGATATTTATTTTTTATTGAATCCCACCTGCCTCATATTTACTCAAAGAATACAGGAAAATTACAATATCTAAATACCAAAATTATTTTAATTTTCCCTTCAACAAGTATGATGAACGTACAAGGTCTTTAAGTTTCAAATATTACGACAGCTAATATTTTAATATAATTAAAGGCTTAAAAATGCACTAAAGAAATTAATAATTCCCTGAGAGCAGAAATGTTCTTGTATTAAGCAAACCATTGAAACAACCAACACAGAAATGCTTCATTTGATTCTGAGATCTTTGAGGTGGCTCTTTTTCAAAGAATCTACTACATATCAAACTGATGAAGTGCTTTATTAGCTCTATACTGTGTATAGCACCATTTTTAGCACAACCCAGAAAACCTGAAATGTTTTTATAGGACATCAGCTAGGAGAAGGGCACAATTGCTCTACCCAAGGGCCTGCTGTGACAATGGAAAACAGTAAATATCATGCCATGAACACATTAAAACTACTCCAAAGCAAGAGCCTCACATCAACCTTGACCTGGTTTAATACGCAGGACAAAAAATAATTAACAACATGAATGGAAGCAAAAAACACATAAGACCACATATTTTTCATAGCTTATTTCCACTGTTTCAGATTCAAGTTTTATTCTGAAGTCTAAGGACACAATTTTGGAAGTATTCAAGCATCTTAAAGGTACTTTGGAAAGTATGTTGAGACTTAGCATGGCAAGTCAGTGTTGTTTTCCACATTTTCAGTGTTCTGGAAGTCCCCACACTCATTTAATGGATTTGCTGCTGCTTGCTAACCCTGTCTTACAAAACATTTCCAGCCATTCTGTAATGTCTTAGAATTTCTGCTTCATCATGATCAGCTGCAGGCTTATGGAGTTTAACTCTGAAATTTCAATACTACAAGACTGGCTATTTCACCTCAGGTTTATGAAGGGATTCATAGACACACCTCCCCCTAAAAACCACAACCACTCAACGTTTTATACAAAACAGAAAGCCTTGTAGCAACAGAAAAAACAGAAAGCCTTGTAGCAACAGAACACATCATTTTCATGGAATGCAATTTACCATATCTTCAAACTTCCTGCAGTTCAGGATTTAAAGAATCTACAAATTACCTTGAAACACAGACAAATTGTTTCTGCTTCCACAGGGGAATTCTGAATTTAAGTGCTGATGTACTTATAAACATGTACTTATAAACACCATCACAGTCCATCTTTAATTCAGCACATTAAGAGAACGTCACTAATAAGATTAGGACCCCTACAAAATGCTCAGTGCTACCAACCTCCAACAACACTTTATTCCACCTTCTTACCACCCAGTTCATTATAAATATCCCAAGGCATAGTGATTTGCAACATCCAAATGTCATGCATTCTTAGTAGTGACATCAGTTGGAGCCAAGAGCACTCAAGGTTGCTGCTATATCAGGAGCCTGAATCTTTGCAAATTCCTTCTATAATTTAGATAATAGAAATAGGGTAGCAATAGTTTCAACACTGCAAGCATCTGCCTGAAAAACTCTAGGAGATCTGTTTTTATATTGAACTACCACGATATCATCAGGATCAATGAAAGGAGAGGTACTAAAAAATGTTTTAATTGATTTTCTTTTTTAAACAAATTGAACTGCTTCCATATATCTTTCATATTCCCTCTGGCTCCTCCAGTGTGGCAGCTCTCAGCTCAGAGCAGACAACCATCTTATGCAAAAAGAATAAAAGCAGCAAGTTTTCCATTCATGTGTTGTTGCCTGCATACTGGATTTCCCATCTTTTCTTCTACGAAAACAAACGCTGTGAGAATCTTCAGGAAGAGAAAGCTTTAAACTGAACTGCAGGAAAATAGCCACGGAGAAACAGGAAAAGAACTACTAAGAAAGAGCTCTGCTGAAAAGCAGGCAACCCACAGCAGCAGAGTTCACACGCATTTCTCAAAACATCATTTTTATCTCTTTTCCTCCCTCCTTGGTTCACTACAAGTACCAAAGTGCAAGGGATGGTGCTGCAGCCATGCCCCAGGCACTACTGCTGATGAATGCTCCTGAAGGGCAGGCTGCTCAGCACACAGACATCCTCACCAGCACCAGCAGTCTCAGAGAGATGGGAGTTTGATGGGGTGCAAGCAACACACAAACACCTCTGTGAAACTCAGGAAGGACCAGGAAGATTTTTCACCCTAAATATAGCAGCAAATTGAAAGTGATGACTGATTACAGTCTGATGATCAGAGCATGTGAAAAAAGACAGTCACTGCTGTTTGGTTCTATTTCTATCTCACACTATTTCATCTCTGTTTAGCAGAGAAAGGATTACAATACCTTTCTACTTACAAACCAACATTACATCCAGAAGAAAACCACATTATGATCATCTTAAAAATAACCAGCAAGTCCTATTTGACCTTTAAAGTATATCATTACAAAATTAGAAGACCGTACTCAAAAGTAAGTAACTGTGATTTTGCAGAGGACAGTTACGTTAAAAACATTCATCAAAGCCAACACTGCTATTACAGTACACACCACTTTTCTTGGGTGGCTGAAGGATTTGGCCCTGTGCCTCATGTTGTATTCAGTTCCTAGTAAGCAACAGGGTAGTTCAACAGTATTCAGCATGGGCCCACGTCTGCTCCCACTGCGTTGCTCTGAGCTCACGCTGCCTTCCCTTGGAGGAGCTTTACCAAGTCCTGTTCTTCACATAAAGCCACATGAGTTTACATATATCCCCAGGAAAAAACATCCACTGTAACATTAGGATGTTACCAGCTACAATAGAAAAAAATTCCTCCCTCAACTGTTTTTTACAAGTTTCCTTCTTATCTTCATCAGAGGTGCTATAATGGTGCTTAAGTATTAAACTGGGAGTAAAAGTTGTGAAAATACAGTTTACATCTATCTGGTCTGCATTTCTTTGTGAATAGACATTAGGCTAGTTTCATTTTTGGCTTTTTCATTTGAAAAGGATGAAAGGGCAACCATATATATTGGGCCTGCGTCGAAAAATAAGGAATAGCTATTTGCTTTGTAGAGAGTTGTCTGAAGTGAATTAAGAAGTGAAAATATGTCTTTTATTTTTCATTCTATAAATAGATTAAAAGGAGAAGTCTATTTAGGGAAACTTAGCTTGCAATACAATTTAAGTAGAGGAGATTTAAACAGGATAGATGGTTGTCACTTTTGTATTATGCCAGGAACTTCTCTTTCTTGGGTAAATTGTGTATTAGTTTTTTCTAATTATGTATTAGTTTTTTCTAATTTGTGGATCACAGACTTTCTGAGATTGTAGGAAACTTATGTGCCTTACTTGTTGCTTATAACTCCCCCAAACAGCTCCAAATGGAACTAATATGCACTGGTTATTTTCAGTAAAGCTCTCCAGAACAACCATTTTATTCTGCATCAGTTTGAACAAGTTTTCAGAAAATTTATAGAATTTAATTAAAAACGGCAAAACATCTCCTCGTGTTGTACCAAGATATGAAGAAGTACAAAGGTAGGTTCTGCCTCCATTTAGTTTCTTCTTTTTTGTTTCTTTGGTTGGGTGCTTTTGTAATGGTAATATTCCAATTTAATCCCTCTGTGAAAGCCTGACATTACTCCATTTATTACCCTGATACCTTATGTGGAAGGTGCTAGTAAATTTATCATGCAAGACAAAGAAAACTAGTAACTACAAAGAAAGAGGTGGTAAGTTTCCACAGGTAAAAAAGTCTAGCTATAGCCCCACATCAGAAATGGCAGTTCAACAATAAAAAAGAGGAAAAAAAGAGGAAAAAAAGAGGAAAAAAAGAGGAAAAAAGAGGAAAAAAGAGGAAAAAAGAGGAAAAAAAGAGGAAAAAAAGAGGAAAAAAGAGGAAAAAAGAGGAAAAAAGAGGAAAAAAGAGGAAAAAAGAGGAAAAAAGAGGAAAAAAGAGGAAAAAAGAGGAAAAAAGAGGAAAAAAGAGGAAAAAAGAGGAAAAAAAGAGGAAAAAAGAGGAAAAAAAGAGGAAAAAAGAGGAAAAAAAGAGGAAAAAAAGAGGAAAAAAAGAGGAAAAAAAGAGGAAAAAAAGAGGAAAAAAAGAGGAAAAAAAGAGGAAAAAAAGAGGAAAAAAAGAGGAAAAAAAGAGGAAAAAAAGAGGAAAAAAAGAGGAAAAAAAGAGAAAAAAAAAGAGGAAAAAAAAGAGGAAAAAAAAAGGAAAAAAAAAGGAAAAAAAAAGAGAAAAAAAAAGGAAAAAAAAAGGAAAAAAAAGGAAAAAAAAGGAAAAAAAAGAAAAAAAGGAAAAAAAAGGAAAAAAAGGAAAAAAAAAGGAAAAAAAAAGGAAAAAAAAAGGAAAAATAAAAAGAAAAAAAAGGAAAAAAAAGGAAAAAAAAAGAAAAAAAGGAAAAAAAAAGGAAAAAAAAAGGAAAAAAAAGGAAAAAAAAAGGAAAAAAAAAGGAAAAAAAAAGGAAAAAAAAAGGAAAAAAAAAGGAAAAAAAAAGGAAAAAAAAGAAAAAAAAAGGAAAAAAAAAGAAAAAAAAGGAAAAAAAAAGGAAAAAAAAAGGAAAAAAAAAGGAAAAAAAAAAGGAAAAAAAAAAGGAAAAAAAAAGGAAAAAAAAGAAAAAAAAAGGAAAAAAAAAGGAAAAAAAAAAAGAAAAAAAAAAGGAAAAAAAAAAGGAAAAAAAAAAAAGGAAAAAAGAAAAAGGGTAGTTCCCCAAGTACCACAGCAGCTCATACTACAAACAAGCACCCAAGGAGAAAGGCAGTTTTTAGTGACCACATAATATGCTTAGAAGCAGTCTCCAGACCCTTCTAGCCTGAAAAACAAGAAGCTGTCCTCAAAGCAGTCCTTCAGAAAACACCTGGCTATTCCTCCTCTTCACGTATCCTCACTGCAATGAGCCATTTCAGTCCCCAGTCCTCTGGCATACTGGATCTTATGCTTCTTTCCTCTTTTAATACCAGCAGCATTTATGGTAGCTCAGCTCTTACACCAGACACCCATTCAGAGCCCTCCTTCAGATGTCTCTCCCTTAGGAATGAGGGTACTCCTCTAGGTGGCGATGCAGAGGCCAAACACTGATGCAAATGGCATTCTATACTTATTTTACTTCAAAACCTAAGCCAGAAGGTAAAATGGTACATTCATCCCATTATCAGGTTGCAGAGGAAATAAAGTGTACCACAATCAAATGGTACAACAACAATGAAGGACACAACGTCCTGAAACTCTGAATGTCTGACCTCAGGCATCCATGATGTGTTTACCACCTGTAAAGTAACGGAGACACTTACCTTTCTTCATCCTTGAAAATAAACTTTCGCAGCTTGAGATCTCGCAGTACCAGTCCACCATCATGGCAGTGTGCAACAGCGGAAGCTATTTGATAGAAGAGTTTGGCTGCCTCCTCTTCTTTAAGCTTCTTGCAGGTACGAACAAACGAATGCATGTCCCCATAGCTCCTTTCAAAGAACACATACGCTTTTGTCTCCCCAAGAATTATTTCAGTAATTTGGTTGATATTTTTATGCGCAGGCAGACAAAAACATGGTGCTAATAACTCCTGATAGCAGCCAATATCAAACACCTGCAGAAACAATGACAGTAAAGCCAGGGTTAGCAACATGAAGGACAGTGAAGTCATGGTACATCTCATTCTGTTAACAGAACCATCTCTAAGTACAATTTATGCTCCTAGTGAAGCTGCACCAATGTAAACAGGATGTCACAAGCTCACGGTACTGAGGACAAGACAAAACAGACTGTACAGCCCCACACAGAAGATACTCGTAACCTTGACAGAAAAGGCTAGTCTTCAAAACTGGTAGCAAGCATAGTTTCATTAGCTAACAGCTGACGAAATTTAGAATGCAATGTAAATTAGGCTGTGAAAATCAGTGGTGTATAAGGGCAGTACCCAGAAAGAAACATGTTTATCTTTTATTTTCCATCCAAATAAATTCACAGAAAATACAGCCAGTACCTTTGTACTGAGAGAAGCTGTCACATTAAATCCACCCTGATACACATGCCTGCCTTTCTTGATTTTATTAACCCATTAAAGCATTAAGGATTTTCAGCTTTAAAGTACCATCTATTGCTATTTCTATTTACTTCCTGCCTTTCATCTCTGAAAAACAGCAAAGTCACTTTCACTTTCCAAGTCTCAGTTCCACAATGGCTGTTTATAAGATCACAAGGCCAACTCGGGAAATAGCTCTGCCTGTTGGAGCGCAGACAAACACCCTTCAAAAGGCAAAGACAAAACCACCCTGAACTCTCTGCATTTCAATCAAGTGCTCCATTAAACGCAGTCTCCCTTTTCTACTAAGTATGTTATCACTGATCTTCTGAATGAGCTGTAAGAATTAAAAAAGGCTTCTGGGAAACCCAAATAAAAAGTTACTATAATCAAGTGATGACAAATGAATCAGTATTTGAGTCAATTGAGAAAAGACCACATTACATGAAAATGAAAGACTTCATTGACAGTAACAGAAGACAGCATACTAACAGAGACTATGAGCAAAGTATTGATAGGAGTGATTTTGATTTTTAAATATACGTGTTCTAGAGCACTACAAAACAAGGGATTACCATTTCCATCAGTATAAAAATTCAATTAATATATAACTTACTCCTGGGTGTTCCATTACATTGTTAAAATAAATTTAAGATAGTCATGTATCCTTTGAACAGAACATAAAAATGAAGAATTCGTATAGTTCTGTAACTCATAATTTAAACTGTAATTGTTTTTTTCTTTTCGTATTCTATCATTTATGTTCAAACAGCAAGTATTTGTATCTTCTCTAAGAAGCAAATCTCTCCCTGCTTTCTCTAAAGCTTTAAGAAGCTTTCAAAATTGAATGGAGTTACAGTTCAATCAAACCTGAGGCTTCAAAACCCAAGTAATTTAATGCTTCAGAGCACCATCCTAACAAACTCCTTCCACAGAAAAGGACACAAATCCCAAAAAAACGGGACACCCCCTCCTCACGCCCCTCCTTCTCCCCTCACCCCATACCTGTGCTGCCATACTCTGGCACAGGAAAAAACAGACTTAAAGGCAGACTGCCAAACAGACCCTGCACATTTTACAGGGGGAGGATTAGCACCGAGGCGTTCTGGTGACATGGTGCGCCAGGGAAGCAGAACCAGGGCGGGGAGGGGGTGTTGCTAAAATCCCTGGTGTGTAATTCATTCCAGAGGAGAATTCATTGACATTTAGATCTCAAAACTCGTAACTACTACACTGTAAGTGAATGGTTCTTCTACAAAGCAGCTGTTATAAAATAAAATTTAAGCAGGAACATTCATACAGCTCAAATCTTCATGTGAAAAAAAAGTCTTTCCAGAATTCTCTCCTAACCAGATTATCCTGATGTGAATTAGTTACATTTTGTGGTTCTCAAACGATGTTAAATAAGTAGCTCTGGATATGTACCAGTAGTGTGTTTGAAAGCGGGTAGATGGGAAGTGCTATCATGCTGCTACAGTCTCAAATACCTTTTATAAAGGGCTTCTTTGTATCCTAGCCTCTAAGATCCCTGGCCTCAATTCAGTAAATGTCCAATAAGCTGCAGTTTGATTTAGTTCTCGCTTGGAATTGAAGTGAGAAGTTACCATTGTTTGGATGCCACAGAGCCTTGAAGCAAATAACAGCATCTGTACAGTCAGTGGGTGCAGCCAAATGAATCTTGAGAATCATCAGTATGTGTCTGTTATCCAACCCAATGTTTCTGCAAGCAATCTCTAAGAGCATCTTCAATAAGATACTAGTGAGCAGGTCTCTGCCGGAAGGCTACTTGACAAATAGTTGTCACGATACTGCAGGCATTTTAAAGCATGCATTAAATTAAGCTGAGTTCAGGACTGACAACTACGTATTCACAAACCAGCAATTCAGGCTAAGATTGTATTTTTGGAGCACAGCTAGTAGTGCCTCTCACATATGGAAAAACTGATACTATTCAAATGTCAGGATCAGCTCAAAAACATACAGCTTAAAGGGAAGGGGAAAAAATAACAGTCCACTCTTTGTGAGCTGCAGTTATGCTGTTCATACTGTTATCAAAACAGTGCCTTAATCCTGCAAACCAAACAGGAAACAAAGAAGCGCATAGCCCCCGCTTAACCACTTGCTATGCAAGTTCACCTAGAATTTCATGCAGAGCAGCAGCTTTGTGGGATCTGTTTATTTCATGAAAAGATGCCAACGTCCTAGAGTGCAGCACTGTACTACTGCATCAAGCTGGGCTTTCATTCTCCAAATTCTCATGTTGTTTCAGTTTAGTAACAAAGCATTCAGTTCAGCATGCAATATTAGTCCTTTGCAAAGTAAAGGGCCTTTTTTACCCAACATAATCACACTAAGTCCTAGGTTTCCTTACAATCAGGTTTTATAACTCAATCACTAAGCGTATTTCAATTGCCCTCTGAACTCCAATCTTTACAAATTGCAAGCAGTAGCAATTATTTTCACTTCTCTGCTACAGGCTAGTCCACAACTTTTTATGAATCAAGTATGAGAAAGTATGAAACAGCCAGCAATACTATTATTAATACCTGGAATACTAATAAGCTGTAATTCGTCTACTTTTCCATCTTCCAGTTAGTTTGACACTAGAAATTTTGCCAAATGGCACAATTCCGTGTTTTGGGAACAATACAAACACTGCAGCATGTGTAGCTAGGTTGCAATTTGCAACATAGCTATAAAAGCTACTATTAAGTACTGCCTCAGTTTCCTGGACATAAGTGGCTCACTGCAGACAATAAGAATCACAATTTGGGAACAAAGGATAACATTCCCTCAGCTTGAAAAGAGGAGAGCATCCCTCCACAGATGTGCCCATATGTGGGTTTCTTTTTCCCACAGCTCACCTTTGAAGAGTAGGAGCAAATTGGGAGGAGGCAGAGAAAAGCCAGCAGGCTAACAGAGTGGGATAGCTATTTTGTCTGCTCTTCTAAAAAACGTAGGTGTGCAGGTTTTATTCTTGCTCAGTTGTGCAATGGGGGAGGATGCTGTTTGCAAACAACCTCAACCGTGAGAGAGCTGAGGCTGATTAATTAGATATGGTTCTTCTCTTTTAAAAACCACTTTTAAGACAAAGCTGATGGCAATCTGCCCTCCCCCCAAGCTTCTCCATCCTCTTCCGTATCCCAACTCACAGAATCGGGGTCAGGAAAAATCGAGGAAGCCAGCAGGTCCGAACACCTTAAAATTAGCTGGGGATTCCCTACTCCATTTTGAAAAGTGAGAGTAGGGAAGATGAGCCTTTCGCCTGATCTGAACTCATGTTAAAACCTTCTTCAAAAAAGGCTCTTTAGCGAACAATATCCCCCGGGTAGAAGGCAAAGCTGGCTCCGGGCCACCGCTATAACGTGGCCATTGTCTGGAGAGAGTGAAAAGTTACAGGATGCGCCTTTAATCCTGTCTCCCTGCCTTTTGTTTCTCCAGTGTTCAATAACTGAGGTATACGACCGTGCTCGCCCTTCTGCGAGGCACGGGAAACCCACGCGCGACAGTGGCGAACCCGGGGGAAAACAAGGAGAAGCATTACCTTGCAAACCAGCTCCTCGCCGCTGTGCAGATGTACGGCTCGGAAAACGTGGTCTCCCTCGAGAGGCTCCAACAATAAGTATTTCCCGATGCAAGAAACGCAATGCGACAAGTTCGGGGTCTCCGGCGGGCTCGGCGAGCCTAGATTCGGACTAAAACTCTGGCTTGGCTCGATGGACCGTATGGACGAGAGCTCTTCAAAATCCTGGGTTTTATTCCGCGGTCTCCCATATCGTGCTATCGTGATAGGGGTTGACCTTTGTATGTTCATGAGTATGGAGAAGACCAGCCGAGACGCTGCACCGGAGCCCTGGCGTGGAGCGCGGTCCCTCGCCCGTCCAGCTGCGGCTGCCTTTGTGTGGCGGGGGGGGCGGGAGCGCGGCGGCGGCGGGCGACCAGCCTCAGCGCCGCGTCCTGGGCACAGGGAGAGAGCGCTCAGCCCGCGGCCCTTTGTTCCCGCCGCCGGCCGGGCGCGCAGCGGCGCGGAGCGGAGCAGCGCGGCGGCGGGGCAGCGGCGCCCGGCGCCGGGGAGGAGAGGAAAGGAGAGGCGAGGAGGGGGCGGCGGCGCGGCCGGGGCTCAGCGGCCGCCGCGCCTGCGGGGCGCTCAGCGCTGGCAGTAACAAAAGGTCGGCAACGCGGTGCGCGCAGCGGGACCGTCCTTCCGCTCCCCTACGGCCCAGCAGCGCCGCGCTGCCGCGGCCCGGCTGTAGATGGCGCGGGAGCCTCGCCGCTAGCGCCCGGGGCGCTCCGAGAATGCCCCGCGAAACAGCGAGGGAGCATTTAACTTAGGGGCCGACAAAGGAGCGGGACCGCGGCGGGAGGCTCGGCTGAGCCACACCGGCACTGGGGGAACGCGGCGGAACGCGGGGCAGCGCGCACCGCACCGCTCCGCGCCGACGGAAAGGAGCGTGCTGTCGTTGTCGCGACAGAACAAAAAGTGCAACCAGGGAACAGGAGAACGGTCCCACGCTCTCCCTGTACAACGGGTTTGCGAGCGGAGCCTCGCTGCTTTCGCCGCGTTCAATGGAGTTCACGCACAAAGAAAAGAAAAACCAGCGCAGCGAGAAGGGGCCGAGCTCTTACTGCAGGGGCTCGGAGGGCGATAGGCGAAAAGGCCAATGGGAAGCACTCAGTTGGAATAGCTTAAAAAATAAACGCAGAGAGCAGATTTTGTTTGGTTTGTTGGTTTTTGGGTTTTTTTGCGTTGGAGAAGTAGGACAAGGGGAGGACAGGGGTGGCCGCGCCGCTCCCCTGCACCGAGGCACCGTCTTCCCCCACGGCGTAGCAGTGACTACTTACGTGGCGGGGACGCTGGCTGCCTCCGTGCCTCGCTGCCGGCCGCCGCACGCCCGCACGGTGCCCAGCGCGCAGGCTGACTGCCCCACCGCCGCCGCCCGCCCCGGCCCGGCCCGGCCCGGCTCCACCGCCCACCTCGCCGCGCCCCGCCCCGGCCGCCCGCCCCGCCCCGCCTCCCCCCGCGCCGGCCGCGCTCGGGGTAAACAAGGTGAGACGTCCTTCCGCAGCCCTGCCGAGCCGAGCCGGGGCTCGCGGGTGTCCCACTGGGTGGGAGCCTTCGGTGTGTAGGTAGCGGGCTGTGCGTGTTCACCAGTACCTGTGATGCTGACCGCGGCTCCCCCCAGCTGACACAGCTCCGGCAGGTCCAGCCTCCCGGGGGATTGCCCTTGCGGTTGGGGGTGAGATGTTGTTGTTAATATCAAACAAATAAATGAATAGCAATAACGATAATGGCATAACCGCCCCTAAAAGTGGAGTCCGCCTCGCCGCCGGGCGCGGGAGCTGGTGCGGTGTCGCGTGTGCGGGCGGGCTTTTTTTCTCAATGAAGCAATCGGGGTTTTCCGGGCAGCGCGGGCGCCCGCGTACTTAGGGTAGCACGAGAGGTTGTTTCCCGATGCTGTCGGGTGGGAGGAGTTCCGGGCTCCAGACTTGGCTTAATCCGGCACAAAATTAAAACGGAGGTCGGACGGGGAGAGGGGAGAACGAGTGGGAGACAAGGGGAAAACGTAAACCTTTTCGCAGAGAAAGCCATGAATGAGGTCGGTCTGTCTTCGCCCAGCACCACCGCCGGCTGATGTTTTTTTCTTTTTGTTTTGGTTTTTTTTTTCAGTAGGTCCCCTTTTGTTTAAGTAACAGGAGTTTAGATATATATTGAATTTTGATGAGCGGCTCCCTAGGCTCCTAACGAGCCTGCCATTTACTGCCTAGTTTTTGTATAAGTGTTGGTGGTTAATTACTTTAAAGCAACGACCAAAAAAAAAACAACCCCAAACCAAAAGCAAAACAGATGTTCACATTTCTTCACCCCCAAAAAGAGAAAAAAAAACCCCAAAACCAAACCAAAATCAAAACACATCCGTAAGAGAAAGGGTGGTGGGGAGAGCATGACTCTGTCCCACCTTTGCAGGGCGATGACAAGGGGATTGTTTGTGTCTTGACTTCCCTTTCCTTACATCAGCAGAGAGAAGGATTAGAAATGGGAGAAGAGTTGTTTTGGGGTGAACATCTGCAGGTTTGGCTGATGCCTGCCTTCAAGGGATAGGAAAAACTTAGCATGGTAGTAAATGAAATAACCCTGGTGGAGGAGTCTGTCCCAGAGGTACTTGCTTTGCGGCAGAGAGAAATACCTCTGAACAGGGTTCCAAAGAGGCTGTAGCGATTTTTCAATCAGGGGCTAGCCTTGACAGGGGAAGCTTCGAAAATGGCTCTGATGAGGGGTAGCTCTCTCTGCACAGCATTGCATGAGCCTTGTATCTTGTCCTTCCCATACTAAGAGCTATGCTTGCTCTGTTATACAGTTATAAGATAAATATCACCGAGAAAGGGTTGTCATGATCTTAAGTTTGTCAAGGAGAAGTTGAATCTCTGGCAAGAGAGAAAATTTGACCTGATGAATGTCACTTGAGTACTGAGGAAGGACACAGAACCTGTGATCTTGAACGACCTATACGATGACCTGCAGAAACAATGTCTGCTAATTGTTGTAAAATGAAAAGCTATTTTCCTCCCTTTCCTCACTTTTTCCCATCACCTCTGAAGACTCTGTAAGTTTTCAATACCATTTTTAGAAATAGGATGAGCAGTGCCGGATAGTGAATCATTGCAAATAAGGACAAGCCATAAAGTTATGCAATACATTCTCCAGTATCACATCCTGTGATCCAAATCAAACATTCTTTTCTTAGTAGATGGCTTTTTATACAATTTCTCTCTTCCTCTCCCCCTGCATACTCCTTCTGACTATGACAAAACATGAGAGACACAGGTTCTTGCATCAACCTTTGTTTGCTAGATAAATACTTTCTGTTTAACTTTCTTAGGTACCTAGCATCAGCTAGATGTCCCTAGCAACTCTGGAAAGGTTACTCAGAGCCTCCAAGCCCAACAGGAGAAAGGACTGAAAGGAGAAAGGAATGAAAAGTTCATCCTGAGTCTATGATTGGAAACTTCTGAGTTTTCAGCCAGAATCAGGATGCAAGTCTGAAGTGATTCAGGGTAGAATGGGATAAACTTGCCATCAACATTCAAGTTTGTAGGGAAGAGATTATAAATTTTGGGTTCCGCATTTAATTCTACAGTAAGATACATGTAATGCAGAATGACACAGTTCTCTATCTGTGGGATAAGTTTATTCTTTCAGAATATGTTAATTATCTCGCTCTCTTTTCTATTTCATCCTTCCCCAAACCTAACACTTTGTAAACTTTGCTTGTACTCTCAGATATGTCAATGAAGATTTCAGTCCAATGTTAAAGGAATAAGCAAACCTCTGTATTTGCTTCACAGAGACATTAGGTGTACATAATCCTGTGCCTGTTGTTTTAATCTATGTGAGTCAGCTGAAGTTTTAGAGCAAGATTAACATATAGCATGTGAGATGTAAAAAGGAATCAGGTCATAAAAGTCAGCTCAAAGTATGAGACTGTCAGTAGTGAAGTTTTGCCTAACTGCTGCCAGTCTCCCACAGCTGTGGTGCTTAACCAAATGAGAAGAGATGTGTGACTTGAAACACATCAGCCAGAATGTTGGGGCTAAAAAGGGTGCTGTTGGGTGATCCAAGCTTAAGTCATGTTCACATTACTTAGAAACTCTTGCTTGAAATTATGATGGTAGTGGCAAATACTGTTTCATTATACTTTCTCACTCAATTGTATGAGAGAAATTTTCTGAATATGTACTATAAAATGGTTACCATTTGGTACCAATGGTACCAAAAATGTAGCCAATAGAATGCCATATGGCAAAACTATCATACCTCCTCATGATCTTTCTGTAGACACATCAGAATGACGGTTGTCTTCTTTCCCCAAATTGAGCTGGGAAGGATTCCTTTTAGGACTGTTAACTGAGCAACTTTTCATGGCTGAACTTCATTGTGCTGATCTGAGGTTTATATGCAGGTAAACAGGAAAAATAGGTGTAGAAATTGGAGTTTCCTGTTTCAGGGACTAGGAAAAAAATGACTAAGTTAGAAGTGTGTCATAAATCTGACCTTGTGCAAAGAAAAGTATCTTTTTCTGTAACTCAGACTTTCAGTCTGCTTTATCTTTCAACATCTGCTTTTGCGAATATGGACTCTGTGTGGAAAGGAGCCAACCCTCCCCTCCAAGCCAATAGCAGTCTTTCTTCCATTGATGTCAATGAGCTTAGATCAGAGCAAGTCTTGTGAGTGATCAAAGACAGTTCTACATTTGAAAGACTTTCTTTTCCAGGTCAGTCTGCTCCTTGTCCCTTTACAGAAAATATATTATCAGTGGCATACAAACATAAGCTAGAACAAAAAGGATAATAATTTTTGAAGTGGTAAAAGACCTTAATTTTATTTTTTTCTGATTTACAAAATGCAGGGCTGAGCCTACTGGGAACATTAAACAGCTATTAAGTGTTGAGAACTGTCATATTGAGAAGACAGTCTCATTTCAGCAAAATTAATCCAAGTAGCTAGCTCAAAATATGCTTGCAAATACATCCCCAGTGGTTGTCTAGGTGGATTCCCATGCCAACTTGGATATGTTTTTCTATTTTTTGTAATAATTTTTGGAAATCATTTACTCTAGAACTTTAATAAGGAAGACTAAGGAAATAAATCTGGGACAGTAAAGGTAAAAGTCTTTGTACATCAAAAAGGGCAATTCAAAGACATGGAGACAAATATCAGTTCTTTAAAAAAACCCTCACGATTTTGACTTTTAAAATCAGTCCATTTTTTATTATTAAATTAGTTGCTATCAAGAGGTAACTTGACAAGAAATGTACTCATTTGCATGAACTGCATGTGTGAGGCTTATGTGCGTGTGAAATGATACAAGAAGGATGTAAGGATAAATACCTATTGGGCCATATCTACAGTCAGAATCAAGCCTTAGGCTTCATTCTTCACTCAGAAAACAAAAAGAAAAGGTGTTGAATAACTCAGTGTAAGATTTACAACTGACTGCAGTGCAATAAAAAAAGAAAAAGAAAAAACACCACACAACTCCAAAAAGTAATTTATGTACAGAAGCGAGTTAAATGAGATAGAGAGAGGCAGGTCCAATGTTTCTGCAAACTGCCTTCTTATTATATTGTACAGAAATTGCAAAGAAAAAGCTGTTAACTGAAGAGTTTTGAGGTTTGCCTTCATATATTTATTCATCTGCAATCTAAGAAGAGTCTCACTTGTCTTCAGAACAAGTCTCTGTGTATGGGAGAATGTTATGTGTAAGAATCCCAGTTATGTATCAGATATTCCAAAGCAATAGTATTACATCCCAAGATCTTAGCTGAGGCTATGACCACAGTATGTTCCCAGTCTAACCATTCATAGTAGTTCACAAATTTCCATCTGTATGTTGGATGCATTGCTGATGGTCTCAGATAGCATAAGCAAAAGCAAATTGACCTTCTAAATCACAGCACTTCCCTCCAAATCTGACTGTCAAGGTTGTGGATTGTTGGCTCCCCCAGTTAGACCTTACATTTTTCTGTTAACACTAACTTTCATTATTCACAGATGGCACCAGTCCCAGAAATTAAAAAGTGGTTGTGTTATGTATATCGATATCAATGTTATCCCTTGCTAATTGAAATGAATCTTACATGGTGGAATTCTCTTCTAAACATCTCCCTCTTTTAGCTTTATGAAATTACCAGAAGAAAAGAACTCCCTCGCAGGTCAGATAGAAGTGCCATGTCTTTTATATTTCCCACATTTTAAGCTATACTGATACTGCTAAGAGAAGAAAAAGTAGGGAGATTTACTTCATTTATAATGGGCCTGGTGAGTAAAGCACATCCATGGCTGTAAGTTCAGGAAGAGAAGTGCTATGTTTGCACATTCTAGGGAAACCCTTATATGTAAGATGAGATATGAAATACTATGACTAGTTATTCCTAACCTTTTAGGATTGTACATGTTCCAGCCAGTTGTGATTAAGGTCTCCTTTCTTTTGGGGATGTATAACACCCATTTTTCACTTGAGGAATAAGTTTCTGTGGGAATTTTTTTTTCCAGACAAGTTCATGACCTGAACCAGATCCCTTTTAGGCAGATTTTGCTTACTCAGTTGCACCCATCAGCATGATGCTGGTGGAGGCGAATATGAGATGGAAACATGACAACTGGATGTGCTTCTAGAAGCTGTTTTCCAAAACTTCATTGTCATCTTGTGTTGCCAGATTTTTGTGTAGCACTGAAAAATAAGCAGATTCCCAAAGCAGAGCCAGAAAGAAATACCACCCCCATCATTCATGAAGCACCTCTTGATGTACACAAGAAGCTCCCATTAGCTAAATTTGGATCCTGTTCCTCATTCAGAAATATATTTATTTTATTTACTTAAAAATCTATGTTGATATAGTTACAGCTTCATTCACAGATGTAAAGGGCATAAACCACCTTAAGACCATTTCTGACTCAAAAACATGGGTCATTATGTGGAATTGATTCCCATTGAGAAAGAGCAGGACTTGAGTGGACTAGATAGAAAAGACATCAAGCTTTATCACAGGTTTGCAGTTGTTGCCTATCCTAATCTAACTGAAATTATGTGCCCTTAACTTTCCTTTGGACTTTGTTGTGTCTTTTTATACTCGAGTGAAAACTCCCCTGTTAGATAGTGTCCTTTCCTCCTGAAAGCACTTACAAACCATAATCAAGTTATGCCTTAGCTTTTGCTTTGATATACTAAATCTAAATACACTTACCCTGTGGAGTCACTCAATTTTACTGCCCTTTTTTTAAAATTCATATTCTTGTGGTTCTTCTCTGAACTACCACCAACAGTCCTCTTGAGCTGCTAGCATCAGAACCAACATTATTCCAATACCTTTATTGATGTCAAATGCAAAAGTAACATAAGCTCTTTACTGCCCTTTGATGCTATCCTATGCACACAGGAAAAGATTGCACTGGACCTCTTGGCAACATGATTTCAGAGGGCTCTGGGGCTCAACTGATGGTCTTCTAGGACCCACAGTTCATTTTTCAGTCTCAACTTCCCAAAGAAGAGCTCTTCTTATGTGAAATAAAGCCTGAGATTTGTTCTTAAGTAGATCTGTTATGTTGGGTTACATGGAAATACCTGGTATTTCTTTTACATCTGTTCCTCAAGCAATGCTGAAAAGCCGTTGTCCACTTCTGCCCACTTTCAAATTTTGGTTCATCAGCAAGTATTATTAGGAAAGGCAATTCTTCCTTCTGCATTGCTGGAAGTGTTGTTAATAATCATAAAGCTGATCAGCAGTCCCTGCAAAACTCACTCTCCAAGCCCCACATTAGGTTAGGTTGTTAGATCCCATGTTAGCCAGCTATAAAAGAAGTTGGTTTTCCAGGTGCGTTCATCATGTTAGTTCTGGTTTCTGTCAGAATCTCTCATAGTACTGTATGGCAAATGCATCCAAAATCAAAGTATATAATATTACCACAATTTTTTTTATTCACCACATTTGTAGTCTTATAAAAATAGCACATTAATTTGATAAGATCTTTCTTCCATTAATCTGTGTTGATTGTCATTAATTAAATTGCAGTGTTTTAATACTTTATTAATTGACTTTCCTATCAGCAACTCCATCACTCTGCCTGGAATAGACATTGAACTGGCGGGTCTATAATTACCTGGTTGCCCTATTTTGTCTGCAGAAGTATTGGCAAAATATTAACTTTCTTCCATTCCCTCCTCAGATGGATGTTGGTTTTCACCAGTATGCTTATCTTTCTTAACTGTGGCTTTTTGAAGGTCTGAGTTGTTGTAAATTATTATTCACATTTTTATTGGTTTAAATTTTTCCTCCAAGCTGGCTGATACAGCTCTTAATTTATTTCAACTTTGAGGAACAGGATCTTCCAAGGCAATGAGTGTGAATTTTACTGGTTAGGACTTTATCTTGTTTACGTGTAAAACATGTAAAATGCATTTTAAAAGTACAGAAAACATACAACCAAGTCATTATCATGTACACCTAAGCAAACTCTAAATTTTGTGATTAATACTTCCCTGTCAGGATGAGGTCTAATGTAGAAGTTTCCCATGCCAAATACAGCTCTTTTTGAGTCAGGAAGTTGTTTTGTGTATTTTTTCTTGAAAATCCAAGAATGCTTTAGTACTTGCATCATGCTATATCCCTTTGCTCTCCCTTCAGATTTATCTTGCCAAGACTGAAAGTGCCATATATAGTGAAAGGCTTTTAAAAGGCTAATCGGGAAGGTCACCCTACACCCAGAGGTAGGGCTGGTTAGATGAGCCAATTCTGGGTTGTTTGGAACAAAGCCTTGCTTCATGCTATACTGTCAGTGTGACCAGGCTGCTGGCACTGAAGACTGTAGTCTGTGAGAGCACTAAAATCAGAGAGTTTTCCTTGATTGCTGGCCTGGGTATCATTAGAACATTACCCAGAGAGAGTTACTGTTGGGATTCTGGCTCAGCACTGTGCCACTGCTGCCCAGGTGTGTCACAGCTTTCAAATGCTAAGCATCAGATGTGCCCTAATTGAAGAAGATAAAAACAAATGATCATTGTATTGTCCTCCTACATCTATGCTCTGGCTGAAGGTAGTAGAGGTCTCTTTCGGGTCCCATGGAGCATGAAGAGTAGCAGCTCTGCAGGCACCAGCCTGTGCCTCTTTGTTTGCAAAGTGCTTCCTGTTTGGATTTCCATGACCATTTTTTCACCCTCCATTTACTTAAGTGATGACATCAACCACACAAACAGATATATGATCTTACTGAAAATGAGCTTTTCTTCTCTTCAAACATAGGAGTTTTGTAGGTACACTAAAACCATAAAATGACCTTTCAAACTCAGACCAGTGGTCCATCTCACGCAGTGTCTTCTCTCACACACAGGGCAACAGCAAATTTCCATGGCAGAGGACAAGAACAGCACAAACATATAATGGCACACCCTCATAGTGGTCTCTCTGGCTCATCTTCCAATGACTTTCAGCCCATTTGGTTGCTGAACCAGCAGCAGTGTCTTTCTATTTGATATGCATCAGTGGCTTTCTCTACAGCAAGTTCTTCTGATTTGCTTTTGAGCCCTCATGTGCTCTTAGCAACTGCAGCATCCTGTGGCCAGACATTCCATTGTATATATGAAAAAGTAACACTTTGTTTGAAATTGTGTCATTCAAATCTCCTAATTTCATTTGATACACCCTCGTTACTGTTAGAGGAAACAGTAAGCAGTAATTCTGTAAGTACTTTCTGCCTGCTGTTCATGATTTTATAGACCCTATATTATATCCCATCTCTTCTCACAGCTGAAGAATCTCTGTCTATTTAAAAATTCCTTTATAAAAGATCTCATTTCACTGCTCCTTTTCTGCTTCTGCTATACCCTTTGGGATGGAAAACCAGAATCCTACTCAATATTCAGGATACAGCAGCTGTATGGATTTTTAGTGGCACACTGTTCATTTTGTATATCTTTCCAGTAGTTGTTGATACTGACTTACATTTCTGATCACTACTAATTGCTATGCTGAATGTGACAGTGTGTGACCATAGCTGGATTAATGTCTCCAAGATTTCTGTGTCCCCTCCACAATCAGAACCCATTGTTGGGTCATGCAGTCAAGTTTATCTTCCTCCTTGTGAACTGCTTTGCATTTATCAACATTGGATTTCCTCTGCTGTTTTATTACCCAGTCATACTGTAGCATAAGGCCCCTATGCAGCTCCTCTGAATCAGTTTTCCTTTTTATTACCCCACATGAGCAAACATTGCAAGCACATTACTTGCTCCCATTACTTGATCATTTTTGAATACAGCCTGCAGGGCAATGTACGTACTAGGTGTTTGGTATCAGGAGCAGCAGGCTCCTTAGAGTGATGCCAGAGCCAGCCTCCAAGGCAACATATAGATGCAGTCCATGCAAAGAGGCCAGATTAGAAAGAGCTCTGCCTTTATGCAAGTCTTTTGGAGGTTCAGAGGTAGCCTTGGCTCCTTTTCTACTTGAAAATTATGTAACTGAAGCACCTAAGCTGAAATCAGTCACCTTGGGCTCCACCAGTAGTCAGCAATGGCCCTTCTTAAGGATAAATTAAATACTAGTTGAGCTAAAAGGAAATTTTCTGTTTCTTCCCATCAGCCATAGGAGAAAATTCTCCATTATTAAGCACCCAATTTAAATAGCTCCAATATGATGGAGTAATGCCAGACTTCAGTTTGTAGGCATTTTTTGGTGAATTGTGGACTGTGCAGTTTTGCTAGCAGAGGGAAAGCAAAGTTACATAGTATCACCTAGGCTAGAACACTAGCTATTTGAAGCATGTTATAGCTGATCTATAATTCACATGCTTATTTTGACAGGCTGGCTCTTGTTAGTTTTCAATGGGTGTGGGAGGAAATAGCAGTGCATAAAACTTGCGCATTACTAATACCATTGCCATATAAAACAAATATTTGAATAGGAAGTTTCAGAAGTGATTCAGTGCTCTAACTACAGTATATCCTACAGGATTTTTTTATAGTAACAGAATTAATGAAAAGCAAATCCTGTTTCTCCACCATGGGCATAGGGTGGTCCCAGTGCAGCAGAGCCAATGTGATACTCCATCTCAGGAACAGAAAAAGCAGCCTCTACAGATTGCTGGCCCCCTGAGTGACTGAAGCTTGCTTTGAAAGGATTCCTTGAGCTGAGAGGTTGCTATATGCTTTTTAAATGACTGCACCAGATCGTGTGTGGGTGCAGCAGACAGGGGCTAAAAGCCTTGAGCTGCAACACAGAAGCAATTGAAAGCCACTCTGTTGTTGCTGCTCTACCAACTGCAAAAGAAAACTCTCTTCCCACCCCTGCAGACTATTCTAACCACATCCTTTGAAGGTACTGAAGTTATTTCACTCACTTAGCCCACAGTTTTCTCAACATTAAGTCATAACTTGAAAGCTACAGGGTGAGGAGATAATTGTTACGTCAGTAACAACTTTTCATTCAGACACTGTCATAAGTGGAGGATTTCTAGGTGCTGAAAATGTGATATGGCCACCAAACAAAGAAGCCAAAACAGAGCTTTAAATATAACTACACTTGCACCATGGTTTTGTAGTTTACTGGGAACAATTTGCACAAAGTTTGCTCTCAGATCTCCTTTTTATCTGCTGTGTGTGTTCCACTGTAGTTAAGAACAGCCTCAAAATTTTGACACAGATACTGTATCTTCTTAAGTTTTGTGCCGACTTTATCACAAAATAACTCTGAGCTTTCTCAGTTTGTGTCTCGGAACTCTATTGGAAAATAAAAAAAAAGCACTTCATTATTGAACTCCTGGAGAACTGTGGATTTTTCAGATGCAACAGTAAAAAAGGGAACACATGAATTTGTTTAAGCCGAAACAAATTTAATGCATCCCTGGCAGCACTTCAACAATTCCTACTATGTGCAGTGACAAAACATTGTCTGTGAACTGCAACAGCTTGGCCAAGGAAAATTTCTATTTTTTCAATTTCAGGTAACTTTTGAAATGTTGTGCATGATAGGTTTTTGACACTGAAAAATCCATCTCAGAGTGGAGAATCTCCTTTACTTTTTGAAAGAGTAAACGGTTTTGTCTCATATCTGCTTTGTTCCTAGAATCACTTTTAGATTGAAATGTAGTATACTACTATTTTTTACTTGCATCTATTTTAATGATCACATATATGTGATACTACAACAGGTGGAGTTATTTATACACATGGAAAAAGATGTAAGTTGCACAAGATCTTAAAATAACTTGTGTACTAAAGGAATCCTCTCTGTTAACCTTAGAAAAGGGTGGAGGTGTGGGGAGGAAATGAACATAAGGTTGTTTTATTTCTGTCTCACAAAGCATGAATGAATACCTGTTGTCATCTAATGGACTCCAGTCTGTTACTGGGATTTCACATTACTTTTTCTCCTGGCTTCCTCAGCTAAGATGGACAATGGCTGTTGAACATAGAAGTTTTATGTTTTCAAAGTGCAATAGACTTGAGATGGGCTTATTTTTTCCGGGTTTTAGTGTGTGGAAGTTAATGGAAACAATACTAAGACTAAATTAAAAAGCTGTCCCATAAACTCAAAAGCTTGTAACATCCTGGAGCACTGATGCAACAGTTCATAAGACTAGGAAGTGTAATTCTGATCCCTCTACTTTGCCAGGCTGTGACACTGGCAGATTTCCAGAATAAGCCAATTTCAGAACAGTGGAGCCTCCAAATATGATCTTCTGTCAGTCACAGAGATTTCAGCTCCAGGAAAGGAAAGATTCATCTGGCAGATTATAATCACTACTGTACAAGATGGTGAAAGAAGTGATCTTTCCTAAAGCAAGATGCCAGCTACTCCAGGACTAGTCAACACCTTGAACTGTGCTGGGAAGCGGTGGTGACTTGGCTCAAGTATCACTATATTTCATCCTGCTCTTGTGATGCAAGCCACTGTTATTTCAATAGGTGCTACAATGGCAACTCCCAGCCTGTGCTGAAACAATCAAAATGCTTCAGAGTTTCCAGAGCCATCCCCATTCTGGACTTTCACTTCCTGCCACCACCACCCTCCCCTCAAAAAAACAAAAACAAAACCAAAAAAACACTAAAAACAACCAACAGAGAAATAAACAATGAGGCTGACACTCAAACCTAATTTTTGAGCTGTTATTGCAGGACAGACCAGCCATACCCAGACCAGGTCCTGAGGGATGCTCTCTTTTCCCCATCCCATTATGGGGTCATGGGTACAGATTTCCATAGCTCAGCCTGGGCAGTGTATCACAGTACACTGAGGTTTCAGCTTGCAAAGTCATGCACAGGCAGAAAGTTTATATCTGAGAAGTGCAGTAGCATCTCCCATCTCCCATGGGCTTTCTGTCTCTATAGGACCCAGTGCCAGCATGCAAAAAGAGGGATGTTCAGGGAAATATTGGTCATAAATTACCACGGGAATTCCTCAACATAAGATGTAGCACCCAGCACCAGAATGGCTACATGAAATCAAATCAACATGATATATTGACTATCTGTAATAAACAAAGAGACCTTAATGTATTTCAAAACAACTAAGTCTGATTTAAGTACAATGATCTTCATAACCTTTTTCTAACCTGAAATTAATTAATACCCCCAAATTCTCTTTCTTTTCTCATCCTAGAAAATCATATAAAGGAGTATATTATTTTTGTGACAAACCTGAATCTCTTGGGTGGTCCTCATAATGGGCTACTTGGTTAGACATGAGCTTTAGTTTTGGTGAATTTTGTGGCTCCTGCCAAAAGATTACCATTTCTGGTAAGGGCTCAAAACATTAAAGGAAATCTAAAAAGTGAGCAAGTTCTTTCAAGAGAATAAAGCTGATGCTGTGGGCAATTGGAACGAACTACATCAGCTTTCAGAGATTAAAGAGGAAAAACTACAAAGAGGATTTACCAGTTGAAAGTCTGTGTCATTAGAAATCACTTTTTTTTTGCCATCAAAATAAAATTAATTTAAAAAATGAAACTGTATATATGTTTGCTTAGGAGTAGGAACAACCAACCATTCCTCCACCTACTGCTCAGCTGCTGCTTTATATAATGAATGACTACTCATTTTTAACATTTTTGATATCTTACCTAAGTGAAAAAAAAAAGAAAGGGCAATATCAATTCAAACAAACTGCTGCCCATCTTGATACCTGCAATTATCTATTTCAACTTAATATTATGGGAAAAAATGTAACAGTTTGGCATTCAGTAGTTGCTTATTACAGTTATGAGAAAAGTTAGTTGACTGTCTGATGTTAAGGTTGACTAACTGTGTTAGTCGAGAGGAACATTGTCTTTTGTTGTTTATAATCTTATCAGACTCCAACAAACTGAATTGAAAATACCCTTGCCAGACATATGTCTCAACCTTGTTTTATGGGTTTCCTTTTGGAAAATTTCAGCTAAAATGGTGTTTTGGAAATAAAAAACAAGACAATGGAGTCTGTGTTTGGCCTCATATGTGTCATTGGTAGCTCAGTCAGCTCTGTACTTAAACTGCAAAAGCTAAAGGAAAAGAGAAGGTTCTTTTTTTCCTACCCCTGAAGCAATGTGTTTGGTGGCCCCGTGAAACTAACCTGCCTGACCAAATCATAGTGTACCCTAATACCACCAACATTCAAGACCTAAGTTCACTGAAGAGGCCTCTGCAATATCCATATTCTGCCAAGAGCTACTGAGGCTAAGCAGCACGTTTTGCACATTACAGGGGATGTTGTAGAAGTGCCAGACAGGAACCAGTCCCGCTCCTTCTCCCTTCTGGACTCTTCTGTTATTCTACATTATTGAATGGGTATAAAATGACAGAAAGTGTGCATATTCGTCTTGCTTTAATAAAGTGCTTAAGTTATTGAACAGTTCACCTTCCTCTGCATTTTTCTCAATGTCTCTTTCATGATTATCTATGGAGAGATAATGATGAAGGGGTCAAAATGAATTTAGGATATATTTTATACAAAGTACAGATTTAAGGTATTTTGTTGATAAAACTGGAGTCCTTACTTTGAACAGAAGAGACAAAAAAAAAAATTAACCTGCACAGCTAGCACTCTATACAAAATGGAATTGCTGAGGAAGAAAAGAAAGCCAAAACTGGTCAAATGAATATTAAAATTGCTAACATTTATATATGATAGAACAGTATTCTTATAAAGGTTTATCTCTTGGGAATTTTAGTGAGTAGAGTAGCAAATTTTTCAGGTGGTGTGACTAGCCTGACTTACTATGAAGAGTGTTCTGCTTCATGTTCTTAAAGAAGAGATCACTGTTTCAGTGGCAAAAAACCCTATACCATTAAATAAATGTTCCAAATATTGATTGCATTTACCACTGGGTAGGAGGAAAACAGTGCATATAGCAGTTAGATACAAAATGTCCCCTCCAAATTCAATGACACACCTCTCTCAAATTAAGGGTCAGATACTAGAATACATGCCAGGATAAATTTTGATAAAAGATCAAATCTAGGGTAGGTTGATCTATAGTAGTAAGGAACTGGCAGTGAAAATTGCAGTGCTTTAACAACTCAAAGGATACTCAGGGAATAAGGTAAATGTTCCATAACTGTGTTTTTTTCAGAAGGGAATAAAGGAGATTTCTAAAGTTAAATCTCTCAGCTTTCTTATTACATTGTGTTTACATAATCATATCCAGATGCTTTAGGCAATAGTCGCTTCCTGTGCTTACAGTTTGTTGTTGTCTCATCATTCCTTTATTAATCTTTGTGAGGATTAGCAAAACAAACCAGATAACTGTGAAACTGAAAACAATTTCATGCTGCTTCCTATGAGACATTGTTTCCAAGAAGCAGTGTTATCTTTTTACATTACTTGGATTTCGTCACAAACTGCGTTGGGAATTTTTTGCTATAGGTATACTTTCAGTCTCCGAAGTAGGAAAGCACTGAACTTCTTTCCTCACTCTCAGACATATGTAGGATTCTGCATGCCCACGGGTGATAGCAGGAACAAGGCATTGTTTTTTTAGTCTTCCCATCCAGCCCTTGTATGCAAGACCATGCACTCTCATAGTGGCCTATAAAGAATAGCACCTTTTCACATTATTGTCCAGCTAAAAATAGGCCTTACATGGCATTACTATACATGGCATTTACCAAGCAGCTATTTCCTCTGCATGTCAGCAGAATAAAATATACATAAATAAAATATCTTCTACATGCTGAAAATACCACTCTATAATCATCCCAGTGCACAGGATGAAGTTATTGTGCAATGACAGCACACCTTGTAGAGTGATAGTAGAGAGCTTTTGCCCTATGCCACACAACATACCAAAGCATGGGATCAGAGTCTACACCCTGCCTTATTGCTCAACTAGGACCTGGCAAACGTCCCTTGATGTTGCCCTGGCTCATATCCACATATTTTACTAACATATGTAACTTCACATTGATGTTAAGGATAGACATGGTTATATGTCTTCAGGGTCTGAGGCTGTTTGTGTCTCGGATCCTCTTGCAGGAGTCAGAGCCATTGAAAGAGAGAGGCTTTCCTGGCAAATGCACCACAGGTACCTTTTAACAGAAAGTCTTAACTGTTGAACCAGATAAATTAAGTTGAATATTGCCACTGAAGAGTTGCAAAGTAAGAAAGAAATTACAATAACCCCTGCAATCTCACATAATATAGATATAAAATTAAATTTTAAATGGAAAATATGCATTCAAAGTATAGTAATTTAGCCTTTAGCAGATCCCGTGGTTTCTGCTTTACTTTAAGTGCATTTTAAGTGTATGCAAATGAAAGGCAGTGATTTTAAAGCATTGTCATCCCAGGACTAATTATTCACTCAAGACTCCTGTAGAAGTAGGATCCCTCTGTTTCTTCTTGTCATAAAGCCACCATCTTGTTTCATTTGAGTCGGAGGAGCAACGACCTTGAATTCAAGCTCCGTGTTAAACATGCAGCTGATGGGAATTTCCTCTGCAACTGCAAAGTGTGTCTCATTTTTCTGAAACAGTAGTTGCACAGAGCGAGGAATGGTAAAGTATCTAAAAACACTGTAAGGCCAAAGAATAAGTCTCCACTTCTTCTAGGTTTATCCTTTATTTTTGGTAATTGGTATTTCTAAAATTGGCTTGAAATAATTTCAATAGTTTCCTGGTAAGATTTGACCAGTAATTAAGGTGAGACTTCCTTCATCATAAGAGGCAGAAGTACTTAATAGTATACTTGGGGTTTTGAAGTGAATTGGACAAGATCTGGAAAAACAGAACACCCATCCAGTCCCCTTGTCTTTACAACTGAAATGTTGTCTCTCCCAGTAGAAGCAGAAGCACAACGTTGTGAAAATATTTCCATAGATATTCTCTTGGATTTTAGAAGACCTATTTTAACGGGTGTTCTAAGTGCCTTTTTAAAATTTTCCATTGAATGGTTTTATGAGCCCTGGTAATCACAGAACCATCAACTGAAGTCCCAGTTCAGCTATACGTCTTCCCTGGGTGAAGCTCAAAGCTGGAGTGCTGCCCATGTCCCCCTGGGGCTGGCTGACAGCCTACCTGAGTATTGAAAATAACTGAGGTTTTACTAATACATGTAGTTACAGGAGACCCCAAATTCCTCAAGGTCCATCACGTTCACAGGACAGAAATTTATAATAGGCAAAGTTGTACACAATCAACATGGACCTAACATTAGCATCTTTACAAAATGATGGAATATTTTCTGAGAAAATAGAGGAAACATTTTCAACTGAGTTCCACTAAAATTGTGGGACCAACTCAGCCCTTACTATGACTCAGTGAAACCGTGCCAATGAGGCACTATAACTGGTAAACAGATTATCTAGCAACAACTAAGGCATAATTTCACAGTGAAATTTTTGTAATGACTGAGACACTTCTGTTTTGTTGTGTGGATGCTCTGTTGCATATTCTGGAATGAAGTCATGTTTCATCCTTACTCCCACTGTGGACAGCTAACATCATGGCTCTGTCCTACATAATTTTGTATTTTCAAAACACTTCTAGAATATGATTACTTTGAAATTTCTATTTCTCTGAAATTTTTCAAGAGTTCCAAAACCTTTTTGTGAAGTCAAGCAGATACTATAATATTAAGACTGATGCACAGGTAAGTGCATCATGGTTGTGTTGGCCCTTATTTCTTAGAAAACTAGCTTAAAAAGTAAAATAAAATATTATGAAATAATATTAAATAGTATTTTTCAGCAGTTTTAAAACTTTAATGAACAGCAGAATTATGCCTTCTTGTAAAAATGTAATAGTGTATATGTTAAAGTTGTTCTTAAAAGAAACTTAGATTTAAAAAAAATTTGAATAGGATGCTGTTTAAGAGCCTATTCCAACAATCCTGTATGAACAGACTGAACTCACACCAGTACAATCACTACCTTTTATACATTTGAATGAAGGTTTCTCTTGCAAACAAGCACATGGTATTTCCTTAACAAAAGTAAATGTAGGGATTAGTTGACAATATCTGCAATGGAGAAAGTCCTGCCAGAAATGGATTTGTGAAGAAAATCAACAAGCCACTGATAATGCTTTAACGACTGATGTTTTTAATGTTGTTTAAATGTACAAAATGATTGTTAAAATTTCTTTTCGCAAAGTCACTGCTTCTCCTTCCCAGAAGCCCTTGGGATACTTGTTATTTCAGGGGTCTGGAGGAAGGTTGCGACATGCCTGCTACCCAAACCCCCCTCTTACTGAATGTAAATCCCCTTACTCCCGCTGGCCCAGAGCCAAACCCCCTCTTGTTTCCTATTGGTGGGGTTTGGATCCCTCCAAGGTCTATATAAACCCCTGACCAGCAGCAATAAACTCTCTCTTCTCCTCCCTCTCTGGTGGTCTCTGTGTGTCCTCCTCAGAGGCTCTCAGGGGACCACGTGGTCAGGGACAGCGGGGAGCACATTTTCTCCTGGGTAATGGAATAAGCTTCAGGACCAGGAGAATCACCATGCCATTGCAGATTGCATCCCTACAACAGACAGCCTCCACAGACGCAGAAGGAACCCTGCAGAAACAAGTAAACATATTAAACACTCTGGAGGTTTCAAGTGCCTCTGTGTTTATATTCCACAATACCATCACTCTGATGGATGTATCTTTACTTATAGTTTGTGGAAGATGAAGCTTGTTTTTTCTACCCGTCTTATCAAAGGGATTGCAAGAAGTTCATGATGTACAAAGAAGGAAATTGTATCTGCATTTAAAATGTTGGGACCATAAAAATGGCCTTCCTCTGTTGCAATTAAATTGTTTGTCTCTTGAGAACAGAAAAAAAAAATTACTGGCTTACACATACACTCATTAGAGCTGTACATGATAGTCAAAAAGCCTTTCCTATTCTCAATAGAGTACAACAGCAAGTGCTGTGGCCAAAACTTTCAAAGCAAGGCTTTCAAATTCAAATTGCACAAGTCACTGTGAAACCCTATCCTCAGTAGCTCTAAGCACCAAAACATTGGAACTGACATATATTAAGATGGCAAGGCTTTGCAGCATAGGATTTTCCAGCAAATCTAAGCAACAGTTTCAGAGTCAACATCTGTTGCACCACTATTACCTCTAGTGCACTGCTAATCATGCCTCTTACACAGGAGTAAACATAATACCCCTGTTTGAAAATTTTTAGAAAAAGGAGTGAGAACAAGAAGACCATCATTTTAGAAGAGATAACAGGCCCATCAAATAGTGCTGTGTGCTGGAGAATGCACAGCTGGATCACTGCCCCTACAATTCACGCACACACCTTCTGAGAGAGCATGTTTGCTTAAGTGTCAGAGGGTTCATCTGTCCTCATGCTGAGTGCATGAGTACCACTTCAGGGTACATCGACATGGATTATCATAATCTTCTAGAAAGAAACTGTGGTGTCATCCATGGTTTTGCAGACCCATTGTACCAAAAAAGAATGTAATCCCCATAGGCAACATTCTCACACGTATTACCAGCATAAACAAGCTGAGGGCTGTCATTTGCCCCTACAAGGAGATGTTTGCCCTATATGTTGAAGCAAAATCTAGAACCACTTGTGCATCTTATTAATACAAGAAATTTCACTCTAGATAGGAATGTTCCATGTTCATACAGCTGGTTGTTATATTAGCCAGTTTCAGTTCCATACTTTAAACAGAGGCAGATTTATCTGTAAGACAGTTATGTGCAGATAAGCTCTTCATTGTCATTAAATGTTTCTTCACTGTGTTGTTACGGTTTCACAGTCCCCATCTTCCTTCTTTAAGTTTACATCTCTGTCTTCTAATAAATACTGAATATTTACAAGAGCAATCACTTGTTAAGAAAATATTTGCGCACCTCAATGATATATTAGTGTTGGGTCCAAATTCCATAGCTGAACATAGAGGCTACCACTATTGTAACTCATCCCCATGAGTTCAGTGCTACTATTCACTTCTGTGCTTATCCCACTACATGTATGCATCTGCAGTGTCATGGCTTTAAATAGGATCTTTGTCACATATTAAAGAGAGCAAACTCTTTCAACCTACATGCTTACTTCAATCTTAAGGGAAAAACTTACTTGATACCAGACATTTGAGACCTCCAGGACTGCTGCATACTGCTGGAGTGCAGAAGTGGATACAGAGGTAAGTGTTGGTGTTTCTCCATCTCATTGTAAGCACAAACTCTTTTTTCAAAGCATGTTGCCGTTGTTTATGCTGTAAAGAGAGCAATATTTTTAGCTTTACCACTTACAGTACTGGGATGTATTGCAAACTTTTTGATTAAGCATCATAGGCTACAAGAAAAGCTTGGAGCTGTAATGCCTCTAGCACATTTTTAGGCAGTTACCATGCCAACTGTAAAAATTATGAGCAGAATGAATACAAGAAGTCTTTTTGAAAATAAAATAGTGCAAAGTTAATGCAGAGCCTAAAGTTTCAGAACACGGTATTATATTGTTGGAAGATTTATCATGATCCATATATAAACCTACTGTTTTTATCAGGAGCTGATCAACTGTCAGTAATTTAGTCTGCAGATCTGCAGAGTTTTCACTCAAAGACTAAAGCATCTATTTTAGCCTTTGCAGGGATTGGAATTACTGTAGAACCATGAGCAAACCTTCAAGCACAGAACCCCTCCAGACTTGAAAAGAATGTTAGATGCATGTTGAATAGTGCATGGGAATCATGGGATTCTATTGAAATTCCCAGAAGAGACCTCCATGATACTGGCTGGAATTTAGTATGCATGGAGAAGCAGAATTGCAAACTGTAAGGTAAGGACAGAGGGAGGTCACTCACCATTTACCTTCATGGGCAAAAAGGCTCCACTTGGGGAAATTGGCTTAACTTATTGCCAATGAAATCCGAGTAGGATAATGAGAAATAAAACCAAACCTTAAAACACCTTCTTCCCATCCCTTCCTTCTTCATAGTTTCAACTTCACTCCTGATCTTTTTTCCCTCCCTTGCTCCAGAAGCACCATAGGACGGGAACTAAGGATTGCAGTCAGTTCATAACCTTGTCTCTGCCACTCCTTCCTCCAGAGGGTGAGGACTTGTCAAACTCTTACCATGCTCCAGCATGGGGTCCTCCAGGTACCGCAGGTGGATATCTACTATACTGTGGACCTTCTTGGCCTGCAGGGGAACAGCCTGCTTCACCATGGTTCCACCAGAGTCTTCACCACAGGCTGCAGAGGAATCTGCTCAGACACCTGGAATACTTCCTGCCCCTCCTCCTGCACTGACCTCAGGCTCTGCAGGGTTGTTGCTTCCACATAATTTCCCTCCTCTCTCTCTGCTACTGTTAGCTTGGTTTTTCATCTTCTTCCGAACTATGCTATCCCACCGTCGCTGCTGAACTTGGCTTTGGATGGCAGTGGGTCTCTCCTGGAGCCAGCTGGCATTGACCTTATCAGGCATGGGGGAAGCTTCTGAGAGCTTCTCACAGAAGCCTCACTGCTACAAAATTCTGGCCACTCAAACCCAATACATTGGTCTACCATATTTTCCAAGTGAGTTGTTTTCAGAAGGTGAAGAAAAACTATTCAAAGACTAATGCTTGTTAATGGCAACTTTTACAACTTCATTGCCCTGGAAAGCAGTGAGTTTTCAATAACTAGTTTGAAAAAAATAAGTTATTTGTGGAATTTTGTGAAAGCCAAGTCAACCCCAAGTTTCCTGTCATTTAAGAACTCACTTTTGAAAAGAAGGCATTTTTATAATAGGCAATAATATAATACTGATACAATAATTAATGTAACAATTAAGTAATTCAGTTCCTCCTTCTTCCATGTTCCTTGTTTGAAATGCAACTGAAAGAGAAAATCTCGGTGAGTTTTGGTTGTATTAGTGGTTAAGAGCTGTTGAGTGTCCACCCTTCTGGTCAGTGCAGTCTACATACCTTCATTTGGAGACTAGGAATGGATTTGTCAAACAATCAAATTAATATAAAAGAATGCTAATACTGGGTAACACCAGAGATTGATCGAGGCCAAGGGGAGAAGAGCAGAAAACATATTGTCATATTTTGCCCTGTTTCTTGCATTTCCATTACAGGGTCAATTTCAGCTGAAGGTGATACTTTTGTGTTTGTCAACGTCCTGAGGAAGGGCTGATTGAAAAGGGACAATAAGGGAATGAGATGTGCCTGGTGTATTGCTTTGCAGACAGGAGCCAACCTTCAAGCTTGTGTATAATATCTCTCTTACAAAACCCTCACACAAAAGTAATTAAAAAAAGAAAGGTACAAAGTCTACAGTTCTTTAAAAGCTGTGCTTGAAAATTAATTTAAACTTACATATGTACTAATTTACTTGTATGTTTTGGGACATTTCAGTCTGAGTCAAAGACAAAAGTGGAAATGCTGTATTTTTAATATATATTTTCCTATTATATTGTTCAACAAATCTGTTATATTCTTGCTTGGAGATAAACCTTTATGAAGTCTCCAGAGGAGCTTCAATGATAGATTTAGAAATCTTTGAATGTTGACCAAAATTATTGTTATAGATTTTTTCCTCAACATCCTGTTCCAAAGTTGTAATTTCCTAATAAATTTATGGAATAACCCTTCCCCACAAAGATAGGAAACAAGGACTTTGTGCATTATATTATGCTGTGTTTATTGCAAATCAAGGACTTCAGCTCCTATTCAACAGAAAGGCTCCTTTGATATTACTTTACCTTTTCAGTTTTGATATGAGATATTTGATATTGTATACTGGTCAATGAGATTGCTTAGAATTTCTTCTGTGGGAACAGCTCCAGGCCACTGACAAGGTCTGCTCTTGGTTGGATGGTTTTGGAGTAAATTTATGTAGCTGTTAAATATGTAAAATGATAGAAAATCCAGCAGCCTTTATTTATAGCTTGAGGTGGAACAGGAGGAAGAGTAGACAGTGGTGGTAAGTGCAGGACACTGGATTTTGCAATGGGTTTAGGAAGACAGCCAACATAAAGAGGAAAAAAATGTGAGCAGCAGCCAACACACAGGCTACTTTACACAAGTTAGATGAATGTTCATCTATGTCTTCCATCGGGTCATGTAAAGCAAGAACAAGGGTAACATTTCCAGCTAGACTCCAGTGTAAAATAATTGTGATTTAACAATTCACACAATATATGTGACAATAATTAATTAACGGTTAGCCCTGTGTTGTGCCTGCAAACCAGTGCTTCTAAGTGTGGGCTTGGAGCCCTCTGTTCATTCATTTACCAAAGCCTCTGCACTTGAAATTCAAAATAATCAGTTTACCCTTTGATGAGTTAATCCTCCTCCTCCCTTCCGCCTTGTCTCTCCCAAACCCCACAAAGCCTCAGAAATTTGGATAATGGAAAATTGACAAATTGAACACATTTAGGTCTCAATTACCAAAGTGATTGTATCCTAGGATTATACTGAAATATAAGCTGCTCCCTTCTTCTCACACCTCATTGCCACTACTGTGAGTCTGTGGCTCCGTTGGTCTAAGCTAATTTTTACTCACTGACATAGCCTAGTAGAAATGAGAGGAGATTCTGGCCCTGGTTTTAAATATTTGAACAGGGAAAAAGCCAAGAAGGGTTGGAAATTATTTAGCCTGCTATTAGGGGATATAATTAGACATACTCAGGTATAATTAGACCTGGATCAAATAAAGGGGGAAAAAAACAGCATGAAAAAACCAGCCATACTAACAGTAGAGATCCCTTATACATGGGAATAGGGCAAAAATTAGTGAAAACCACAGTGGAAATGAAGTAGGTGACAGCATTAGTCTTTTATCTCTAATACTATAGAGGGACACCTTATACTCTTTGTTTGCTGAGTGAGGAAGAAACAGTGACCCTGGTAACCCACAAACATAGGCCATAGTTTGTGATCAGGGATGCCATCATACCTCAGGTGTCCCCATCTGGCCAGAGGTTGTTGAATGGGATGTGTCATCTCCCTCCAGAGTCGTGTGGGTTTCCTTGTGTAAGGCACCGTGTTATATTAGGCAAGATTTACAATGATCCTTTTTTACTCCTTCAGCAGAGGTGAGGTTGTTTCTCAGAAGGCTTCACTAGGAGAATGGCATAGGAAAGAATGATGCTGCTGCATCAAGCAATGACCCAGCAGAGAAAGTCCTGAGACTCTTATGGGGATATACTGAGAATTAAGATTTTTTAGCTTCACATAGAAAACAATTCACAAGTTAGGCCACAATTTTGCAGTTCTTGTAACTGAGGCTTGTGAGGGTCCACCACAGACATTTCCTCAGAAGTTTAGCAAAAATAAAAATAAAACTACATAGAGAAGATTACTAAGGTGGAAAAATCAAGGATACAAAATGAACGGAATTAAACAAACTTAAATTCAACTGCGTGCTATCCTAATTCTACTCTTTTGTGTTTTTTGATACAGTCTTTAATTGCATAATCACATACTATTTGGTGAATAATTCCAGACCCAGGGCTGATTTGGGATTGTGTGAACTAAATAAGGCATGAGACCACACACAGTGAATGATGTGGATAAAAAGGAATATTGGACAGCTGCCTTGTTTACTAAGTACCACCCACTAAATGAGGCAGTGATTCTGCAGGATTTAAAAAAAAATTGTACATGATCAATATCATTAAATACTCAAGGAAGAGCAGAGAGACTGCATGGGCAAATGAAGCCCACTTCCCTAAATCTTCCATCTAGTCAAGCCACATGCATTTTGCTATTTTTCACAGGTACCAAAAATTACTTCTCTCACTCTCCCCTCCCAGTAACTCCAGTGCACTTCTCATTCAGTTAAACTTTATCCAACCAACCCTCATTATAAAAGGTGGAATTGCTTTCTCACACTATTTTACTTTCATACAGTGTTATAGCAAGGATGAAATTCCATAACTGCACAACTAAGAGTATATATATGACATATATAGAACAAAGTGCATTTGATCTGACATTCAGATAGTGAATTTCAGTCAGAACAAGTAGCTTTTGTATTAGAATGTTGGCATGTCATTGAATGTCAAATTATTTCTTTTTCTACCCTCTAAAATAACAGAAATCTTATGATACATTATTTCCATAGATAATATGATACATCACTCAAACATATCATAGGAAACTTTCATAATTCCATTTGGACAGGAATGTTTGGGGAGGATCTGGAAAAGCTAGCAAACTTCCTGCTAAAGGTGTGGGGTTTCTGAAAGCCTTCCATTTCAAAAGCACAGAAACAGAAATGCACACACACAAATCACTGTTGAATAATCAAAATATATTTGAATCTACATGCTTATGAGTTTCAAAATCTTTGTCTCCTGCCTGAAGACTTTTTAAAAAATTAAGAAATCCTAGATCAGACTTTCCAGCATTAAGATCAATGCATATCTTTGCCTAGATTGAAAAGAGAGCACATAAGTCTCACTAAAAAGTACGTGAGAGGAAGTATGACCCGGTGTGAGAAGTAGGAGCCAGGAAGCCAGCAGGGTGTTCCCATTAGTGCCAAGCTAGTTTTTGTCAGCCTTTGGAAATCACATCATCTGTTTTGGTAAAACAGAGCTAATGTGCTTTATAACTTTTATAATGCATTTTGAACTCTGACAGAAGTCATTGCAAAACTGCAAAGTATTCTTAAAATTTGTCCATTACTGAAAACCCATCCATTGGTATTGTCTTCAGATCTCACTGTCCTGCAGAATCCATTGACCCTGATTTCCTAAAATATTTGGTTCTTCGAGGTTTAGAAGTGAGACTTTTAATTACGTGCCATTTTAACAACATTTGGCTTCAACAAATCTACACATCTAATTAAGCACAAGTATTGAGTATTTTTCTTGACCAAGGAAGGATCTGTCTTGCAGCACCTTTTTAGATCAATGTTTTGTTCTGTTTAAGAGTAATCTTGGGATAAATTGCTTCTCAGAAGAGTTAGTACCCTCGGTTTCAGAGATACATACACCTTATAGTACATGAAAAAAATCTCAGGGTACCTATTGCCTTCCTCACAGATGTCTTGTGAGCCTTAATGTGGCATTCTTTGAGCTGCTTGGATGAAAGGTGCTCAGTGAAGTAAAGGTATTTTTATGTCTCATTAAATATGAAAAGAAGGATAAAGTGAGACTAGGAAACGAACAAAAGAGAAAAAAAATGTGGCTTTAAAGGGTGTATGAGTCAGTAGTGTCAGCCATACTTGTTTTGAGGGGTAACAATGTTCTACAACTTTGCTATGCAGCAAGAAGGTACTTAAACAGATACTGTACCTACCATAAGAGTACACATGGTGTTTAAAATCCCCTGTCTTTGCTCACTACCTGTACATATAATACATCTTTGAATTGTTGCTGAATGGATAATCTATATTTCATAATTCAGACTGTCAGTATTTCCTTTGCATAATTATAACAGCAGGAAATGTATAAGGCCTTTGTGGAACTTGAAAACTTTGTTGCCTTGGGCCATATTTAATGTGTAATAAATTATTCAGCAACAAAGCACTCTTCATTCTATTTACAGTAAGTTAGAGCTAAGTGTGTGAGGTATACATAACTAACATGAAACAGTATGCAGTATCACTGCCAAGGCTGAAGTTTTTCCTGAAGCCATTAGTCTCGTATCCTCTGAGTCAAATCCCCATCAGGTGAAAACTGACATGGCCTCATTGACTTTGCCTTAAAAGCAAGGGAAGCATGAAGGGTGACCTCTCTGTTCTCTACCACACAGTCTCACATTTAAGTAGATTATAGGGTATTCCTTGTGTTTACTTCTCTGTTTATCTACATATAGTGCTCTTGAATGGCAGCCTGTCAACAGCAACAGGATCCACCAATCTTCTTTAGCATATGCCTCAGCTCTCTCCATGGGTAATAACCAGAACAGGAGATGCACCATGTCTAGCCTTAGCTCCTGATAGAAAGATTTTTATGTTACGTGGAACTCATTTGTTGAGGTCTCGATTTTAAACACACTTTTGATCTTTGCAGGTTTTCATATACTCAGACTGGACCTGAAACAACTTAGATATATAGATATAGTATTTTTCTTTTAATGAACAAGCCATCCAACTCAGCTACCTTAATGTTACTGTGGATACAGTTAGCTAGGTACATGTGCTACAAAATAGTCATGAAACAGGTGACAGTTGGCTTTACTGAATATCAAGAGTTCAACATAAAATCACGGAAGTCAGAATTAGATTGAGGTATGTGCATGTTAGCAATTTTAAGAAGGGCAAATTTTTCATGACAGATCAAAGAGAAAATAAGATATCTTTTTTTCCTTTTTTGTCTTGAGTATACCAAATATTTGCTAATTGCTTTGTTCCCTGAATCTCATAAAAGAAGAAAATGAAAGTCCTCCCTATATAGGTCTCTAGATTCACAGCTCCCATCAATTCTCTGCTGAGACCCAGCATTCTTCCTGTGTAAGAAGACTTTGAATTTCTGTGGAAATATAAGGGTCTATTTCACTTCTGATTGCTGCCAGAAGTAGGGTAAAAATTTCATAGCAGCAATTACATTTCCTGTACAGTTTCAGCATATTATTTTATCTGACTGTCTTCATTACTGGGCATGGGAAGCACTCAGCCTTGGCAGGAGAGCTCCTGTAGGCATTCCACCCAAACTCTCATGCTTTGAGGCAATCTGATGTTCTTGATCATTAAAAAGATTTGATTTATAACCAAAACTGTTGGCTTATTGGAATGGGGAAGAGGCAAGTCTAATGTCTGAAATGGTCAATTCTTAGAGATCTCAGTGGACCATGAAAAAACTTGATTATTGTCAGACCCTGAAAAAGAAATTGTGGAAGTCAGCTTCAATGAGAAAAAAACAATTATCTTCTCATGTTCAGTGGAGTCAGTTTATCCAAGTGTATGGTCAATAGACTGTGTTCCTTAGAAGATGAAAGCAGCCTGGGTTGTTTGCTCAAGGAACAATTTCATATTTTTGTAATAAGAACTAAGTTCATATCTCCACACTATCAAGTAAATTTACTCAATTGTCTTTAATAGATACAGGTCCACTGGAGTATCAAAGTGATGTGGAGAGAGGTGTCTGCCATGCACCCACACTATGGCATTCTGAAGTTGGGCATTGAGTGTCCTTCCCTAGTAAACAATGGTGTGGATTTAATTTCCTTCTGTGAGCAAAGGACCTCTGCTGTTTTAGTTGAAGCCTAAGTTACTGAGGAAAAATGAAGTCTCTGCCTCTGGTTGATTGAAAAAACAATCTTTGGGAGATAGAAAGGGATATGGCTGAACATAGATAGAAACAACTGGCCACAGCTGAACTGGTCACTGGGTTAACCACATGGAGTACAGTCTGAGGTTTTCTGCTAAAGTTAAACTTTTGGATCTTTATCTCTGATGCAGTCTAAAATGGTAGTAGTCTCATTAGCCTTTTTTCAGATCAGCTTTCTCAGAGCTTATATGGCATGAAGAGGCAGGGTTTAGGCCATGTTCACTCCTAAAAATTAGTTTGTTAAAATCCAAATTAACTATTTTCTGTTTTCCATGGAATTCTGATGGCATGTAACTTGACTGTCAGCAGAAAGGAACCTTTCAGTGTACACTTAGCTTTGATTCTGTAGCTTAAATTCTCAGAAAACTTCTATTATTTATGAAGGATTTGCTAGTGTAATATGTGTAGAAGCAGATCCACTAAAATAATAAAAATAAGCATATATTTTGCTTTTATTTCATCTTACAAATGTGTATAAGCTTCATAGAATCAGCTCAGAAAGTTTTAAATGTACTTATGGTAAGAAAATCTCTGCCTAGCAAGTTCATGGCAGAATATGAGAATCCTTTGCAGCTGTTGCTGTTATTTATGATACAAGTTTGGATCAAAAGATGGGTTTTAAAGAATTCCTAATGCTTTACTCTGCTGCCAAGTATGTTTAGCTTTTAACAATGTTGAAACAGACATTTCTACAGTGGCAGCTCCTCCAGGGTGATAAATCCCAGTTTGTTTCACAGACAGAAGGTCTGCATGATCATTCTGCCTGTGTTCATAAGCCAGGATTTAAAAAAATCACACAAACCCAAAGTCTAAAGTCATATGTAGTATTTGCCCTGATCCCTTTCCACCATCTCTAATTAAAGAATAGGCATTCTGTCATTAAATATCTTCTATTATACATTTCAATTTCACTGCTAAATGCTCCTTTCTGCTCACATGCTTGACATCACTGATAGCTGTAGCTAGTCATTATGATCCGTGTTTCTTGTGATTTATTGCATACTGAATCCTTTACTGCACTTCTAAATTGCTCAGAGTTTGTTTCTGTCTGACTTTGACAGTGCTTTGCAAGAAGTTCAAGTGCTGGACAGCATGATTGCTAAGCTGAGATTTTGTATGCAGCTCTCTGAGCTGTTAAAGTGCTACTTTCTAAGTCAAATAGAAACACATCAAAGCACTGTGTGTACTATTGTTTTTTTTTTCCTCTACATCTAATCCCTATGTCTCAGCAGTGCCTTTCTATTACACTGATTACAAAACACAGTTTTAAGTCAAACAAGATTAAAAAACATAGTACTGTGACTTCCAACCTAATTCCTGACAAATCTGTGATGCACCAGATGCTCCTTCCCTGGGGATGAAATGATACATGGCTCTCTTTGTATTACTCCTGCACAGACATGTTTACTCCACCCAATTTGCTCACATGGGATAGAAGAAAAGACTATTTAAGGGACATGTGCTTTCAAATGCATTTAGAAATGGAAAGGATACCAGGCCGATTTCTTACTTCTTCACCTCCTGGTGCCCTTGTTCACATGTATTTTATTTCAGTAGTTGTTTGGAGAAAGGAAGTAAGTGGTATGCTGAGCTTTTAGCTGTTAAATTGTGGAAGCTAATGCTCATTCCATGAGACAGTCAGGAGATTCTGCCCTGTACATAAAAGAAGGCCAAGAGCTGTCAAATATCATCATCTAAAAATACAATGAAAACTTCAGCTTTTGCACTGTGATCTTCTTAAAGAAGCCAGGAAGAAAGCAAGTATAATTTCAAAACAAAAGTAAAATCCTTTCCAAGCCTCTTTTTCAACTCCAGGTGCAGGAAATTATATTTATAGACTTCATTCAATTAAAGTCTGTGAAGTCCCTAAACCTCTGGTAAGCTAAAGCAGATCAGGAGCGCCAAGGTGATTTCTTTCACATAAACAGCTCCTGAAGGGACAGGAATTGGCAGGGACATTTTGTGGCACTCTGCAATTCATAGTCTAGCTAATGTTTCAGGAAATATGATACATGTGAGCTACAGGTCCAGTCCTGCACCTATCAATGTTAGTGGCAACATTTCTAATGATTTCATTAGAAGCAGGACCAAGCCTGCTTTCAGCATTAGACACTTTCAGTGCTTCAAACGTGTGCAGAGGAATTGCCAGGAAGATTGGGAATCAAGAGGCAAATCTATGTCAACAAGAAGAGCAATCTCATTTGGGTGTCTGTCCCTGTTTTGTACTGGGGGGTTGTGGTAGGCACACAGACCTCGACAGACCCATTGTATACAAGCAGTGATTTGCTCTTTCTGCCTGCAGGCAGTGTGAGCTACCTTTGTTCACACTCCAGCCCTCCCTGTTGAGCCTGAGGACAGTGTTGGTGCAGCAGCTCCGTGGGACAGTTACCAATGACTGAAAAAAGAATAAATCCCCACTGCAGATATGGCCTGGAGCTGTTTGTGTGACCTGCCAGGATGATCTTTAATATTTATTGCTGACTGTAAACTAAGTAGGCACCAGAAACATAGCAGAGGTTTGTTCACCTTATCTACCTGTTACAGCTCCACAGCCTAGGGCTTTTTCAGTAACAGCCTGTACCTGAACATCACTAAGTGGAGTCATCATAAACACGAGCTCTCTTACCCTTCATTAGTTAGGAACAAAATAAGCTGCAGCAAAATCTTCCTCTGTACAAGCTCCTCTACAACCGCAGGCTTTATTCAGTCAAGGCTGATCACAGGAAAAAAAATATTTAAAAATAGGAATAATGTTTTTTAAGACTTTAAGCTCTATCATGATTCCTCAGTAAAATAATCTTTAACACAAAGTGTTCAAAAAATAGGAGGGAGCCTCTGTTAGGCTATTGTTGAAACCTAAGTGCATGTTCAACAGTGGTCAAAACCCCTGCCTGGGAAACTCTTCACCCTTTCCCTTTGTTTGACTATATATGGTTGCTCTACCTGCTTTGTTACACCTGAAAGAATTCCTTTATTTTAAAGGAATATTTATTTTATACTTGTGAGGGAAAAAACCCACTAAAATTATATACCTGTCTTTGTGCTGATTGTCATTTTTATTTAATTTCAGGTCCTGATCTCAATCTAGAAACTGTTTCCTGTGTCTTTGCTGAAGAGTGGTTGAAAATTCAAGATCTCCTGAATCAGCAGCAGTAGAAGGGTTCTTCAGTTAATTTAGCCAACAAAATTGCCTCAACAAAGGTCATGAAAAGTTTGCCTCTGGAACATTAGAGCAAGCCCAAACCTAAATGTATTCATCTGTACAACTACTAGTGAATGAAAAAAAAAAACTTCACACAGTAATGACATCTCCCAGGACTAAACAGCTGCAGCATTTGAAATTATTGAAATAAAAGATAGGGAGAAAATATATTACTTATGCTCTCGAAAAAAAAAAAGAATTTAATATGAATTAGTGTTGTGTGGCACAAAATAATATGGTGACAGCAAGCTAGAAAGGGAGAGAAACAAAAGAAAGCAATGTTTTATGCTGCTGTTCTGTATTCCTAGTATATCGTTTCTTAACGTAAGTGTTAACATTAAATAGAATGCAATATGGTTCCAAATGCTTCAGAGTTGATATGGACTGTGAGTAGGCCCTGTATGTAAATGTATCATTGCAGGGATATGTGAGAACAAACCACTCCACCTACATAGAGAGGTGTAAATAGATGCATACACTCCACATAGGACCTGATGATAGCATGATTTTCATCTACAATCATTAAATGTTCTCGATCCTGATTCTAAATGGCTTTGTCCATTTTTTCTGAATTTTCAGTAAATATATTGAAAATGCTTGTATAGACTGCCTGAGATAATTTTGCAAAATGTGAGCACATAATTTAAAGCTTCCTGGTATGAAATAGTTGGGGGAGTATAGCACAGAGTTTGAATAAACTTTCAGATTCACTGATGACACATAATAGTAGGAAGGGATGGGTTACTCTATAGGTTAAACAAGTGTATTTCAGTTGGAAAAAAGCCAGCAATTAGAAAACACTTTCCTTCACATTACTGAAAATGTGTGTCTGCCTGCCTTTTAATTACGGTGTGTGAAGACACTGCTGAATCACCCAACTTGGTATGTTCCAGAGAGCTGATTGTCATCATCTCTCTCCATGCACTCCATCTTTCTCCTGATAAGACAGAACAAAAACAAGAGCTATGATCTGGGACAGGCTCATTAAAAATTTCACAGACAGACAATGCATTATAGATTTTCAAACCATTAGCCTAAGCAAATATTATTTTGAAGACCAAAAGACAAAATAGACCAACCATCAGATGATTTGTCTCAGCTTAAAGTCAATCCCTTGGAAATCATACTCAGCCATTTCTGTCCCCTTTGTGGAAGAACCATAATTCTATCCCCTCATGTAAGTGGTTGAAGCAGGATTACATTTGCTAGGAGCTTGTCCTTAATAAATACAAAACTGAGTGGATTTGGAATGTGACCTTCTGTGAACAAAGTCAGAGACAAACTCTTCAATTCATGAATGATAGCAAGTGTGACGATAAACTAGATTAACAGCATCAATTTGGAGAGCATAATGTGATAGTGTTGTATCTATGCTGAAAGATGAATGGTGCTTTAGAGGTGAAAAAATGGTTCTGGTATTTTTACCAAAAAAGTAAGTGAGTAGCAATGACGCTGTTTATCTTTAGAGTTCTGTTTGTTCGAGATCTGTTTTCTGTCTGTCTTTTAAGTCTCATCTTCCTAGGCTCATGTTTGGTGTGCTCAAACTATAACATTTGGTCATGGCCATCTCTAAAATTTCAATGGCAAGTGAATGAGTTGTTACGAATAGGTCTAGAACTGTAATTTCATAAATGTGGCCTCTCTAGTCTGCTTCATTTCTTAACACTGCCAAACTTTGAAATGAATAGACAATTTCCAGTGAACTCTAAGAAGTCTGAGAAGCACGTGCGAAAAGTTAAAGTGAACTGAGACAAAATTTTAAGGTGACTAGAAGAAAACAGCAGAAGTAGCAAAATGCTATTTAAAATAATGGGCACTTCTTTTTTATAAACTGATGTATAGGTTTGTGTGTGGAAATGCAAGTGATATGGGATTGACCCTTTTGAAAAACTAGTAAATTATCCATACCCAGATACTTTTCCTTTCAGGTGAAGATTCTTAAATTCATGTAGATCATTATACTTTGCAAATTTTCTTTTTGAGATTGTGCCATTTGCCTAGAGGTTTTGACAGTTTCTTGTGCTACTTGGGAGCTTCTTCACTGATTTTTCACTCTTATTTAAAAATATACAGTTGACTTTTTTATTTCTTGAAACAATTTTTTTTTTGGTAGTCTTAAGATCCTGGACCCTAAACAGTGGAAATGCTCTCTGTAACATATAGGAGGTGTACATTTGTATTTCCTTGGTACTATTACGTTAATTTGGAAAGGATTCAATAGTTCATTCAGATACATTTTTGAGGGCTGAAAGAGCGTGACCATACCTGTTGACTCCACTGAATTCCCTAGCAACCATTGTTCCTTGTTTTTCCCCCTGTATTTTTTTACATACCCTGTTTCCCCAGTTTCCAGTAAACTGAAAAACATTCCTTTCTTGGGAACCAATGGCATCTCAAAGCATAAAATCTGAGTGGTGGCACAGTTGCTTCTCTTCTGGCTTGTATGAATGAGATGCAAGTCACAGGACAGTTACTGATAGAATGTGGGGAGGAACTAGTCAGCTGCAGAGCATATTGGTTATGCTGCCCCTTCACGTGACATAATCCTGATTTTGATGTTATGTTATACTGACCTTTAAGTTTACTGACTAAAGAGAACAGTTGTGTAACTGGGATCAGTTAAACAAACAGAACAAAAATATGGAGATGGAATCCAGAGCTAGAAAAGTACTAGTACAGAAATATAAACTGCTGCTCAAATATTCTGCTGATGGGCCAGTTTCATTACAGTATTAAAAATGTTTTCTATTAAAAGAGATCCTCCTGCTATGATACAGTTCCTTTTAGTCTTCTGTATTAACAAGAGAACTTCTCACTTGCTATGTTAGAAATTGATGCTAAATGGTCCATGTGGATGTAAGAACAGATGGACAGAGGCATGTATTAGTGCTTTGTTTCCTTTTTTAAATTTACTTTAAATACCAGCAGGTGTAATATGCTTTTAAGTAGAGCAGGCCCTGATTAGCTGCAAATAGCTAATGCTATTTAAAAACATGGCCCTTCTCAGAGCAGGTAGTTCTGGAAGGTCTCCCAGAGTAGAGTGAGAAGGAGAGCTAGGCACAGCTGAGCAACTGGCTCTGAAATCAGATAAAGTTAGTCTGGGTTGGGTCTGGGATTTCCTAGTGGTTGAGTATGTTTCTAAAAAGTTCTTTATGCATTGACTACAAGAGTAATAGGACCAAGGACACGAAAGAGGTATGGAGGTGGTTATAAGATCTAGCTGAACACAGAAGAATGCTCCTTTTAAAAGGGGAAGCTCTCCTTGTAATAGGGGAAAATGGTGTGGTACCGCAGCGAAGGTAGAACCTGTCACCTAAGAGCAGCATGGTCCTTGTCTACTGATTGAGCTTGTTTTCATCTTACAAAGGCTGAACATCTCCAACTTTGGTACCTTGTCTTCCCATTTTTTTACCCTATTTTTCAACTATCAGCTGCTTTATATTCTTTTCACTGCTGTACACTGTGCTTTGAGAGCTTTAAGGTAAGAGTGACTTGAATCTTAGTGTGCTGAAAGACCCCTGTCAGTTGGGCTAGGGTGGGAGAGCAAGTGCTGCTGAGGGAACTCAAGGGTGTCGCCACAGCCTGTGGAGGTTGCTGTACACATACTGCACAGTCTGCTCCAGGACATCACCCTGGAAAGCTGCCACCTAGCTAGCTGTACAGCTTAGCTGACCTAGCCCTGCTAGCAATCAGCCTTATGTTTCCCAGTTTGTTTTGGGGTTTTTTTTTATCATCTGGGACAATTCTGTGCTGCAGGTCAAGCTCAGGGCAGAGGCTGCCATTGAGGGAAGAGGAGGTCAGTGGTCTGATTCCAGAGGTTCCAAGTTTTCACCTAGATGGATTTTTTTACCACCATATCCAATTAACCAGAACCTACTTTTGTTGTAGAAAAACGTAAAGGAGATTGAAGCATTCTCCCTGCAAGACAGTCCTATGCTGTGACAGATGAGCTTCTCTGGGAAGAGACCTCAAGACTGTGAAGATCTCTTAGATTTTGTTTTGTCATTTGAGTTATAAAGGTCAGGCCACAGGAAGGATGAAAATCTGGAATGAACATACAGTGCATGTTCTATCCTGAGAAGAGTGGGAATATACTTGTTTACATCTTCTCTCCCCAGCTTCCTTTTGAATAGTAAGCAGTGTACCTCAGAGACCATGTCTTGGACTTCATTAGGGATTTTGCTCACTGACAAAAGGGCAGTCATTTAAAAGCCATTTGTTTATATTTTTAATTTATTTACAGAATTCAAATCTAATACTGGACTAATGCCCAAGAACTGGGAGAGGAAGAAGCCCTGAATTAGGCTTGAAAAACAGACAATAAGGATATTAAATGTAATACTTTTGTGTTGTATTATAATAGCCAATTGTTGTCATTGAGCAGCAATTCAACCATTGAGTGTTGCAGAAGTTGTTTTCACCCTCTACTCCAAAGTCTTTCCCAACTCCAGCACTGCTTTTCTCCCCAAGTTTAATTTCTAGTGCAGTTTGTGTTATTTAAAATAATCTAGCACTTGGACAACAGATTGGAAAAAAAGAGGCTAATGTAGTATCTGCACCATTTTGGCTACATGTCACTTCTACATGTTTTTTTGAGCCACTTTCATTGTTCTGTATTTGCCATTCTATTGACTGCCTTGACTTGCAGATATGCTTCACTACCCATTGATTGTATCTAATGTTTTCCCTGTTCTTTTCCAATGTTTCTATTTTTCCACTTCATACTCCTCTCCTCCATTTACTTGATTCTTGTCATCAGACTTTATGTCCTTCCTGATATCATCAGATTGCATTTCTACTCAAGGATAGGAACTGTCAGGGCCTTGTAGATTATCTCACTACTTTAAGAAAAAAAAAAAAAAGGTTGGATTTGCTTGTAGTTCTAGCTCAGTTCTTTTGTCTATACGTCAGTCATGGATCAACAAAGTCAGTAATGAAGAGCTAGGAATTTTATTTATTATATTTTTCTTTAAAATCAAATCTTGTCTAGTTCCTCAGAGTTTCCACTTCTAACATTGTCTCTAGCTCCCTTGCTTATGAGTCCTCTTTATAAGAGTCAAAACACACAATATTTTTCCTGAAACAAGAACTTCTTACATGCCAAGAAAAATAATCATTAAGACTACATGTAACAATGCCATCTGGTGACTCCTGCCATAACAAGCTTTTTCCTCTGTCTTGGTCTTCTACTGCTTGCCCCTGCCCCTTGCCAGCCATGTCATCACTCACCTCACCACTCTTCCTTGCCTTTCCTCCTCCTCAGTCACAGTATTTGTGAGATCTGTAACCACATTTTAACCAGAATCATAGAATAGTCTGGATTGGAAAGGACCTTAAAGATCATCTAGTTTCAACCCTCCTGCCATAATATCTCCTTTTTACTCACTGTATCTTTCTCTGATGATGCTCTTCCACCATCATCCCATTATAGGCTCAATGCTGGATCCTCCCTCTGGATTGCTCTCTCCATTTGAAACTACTCCCCCCAAGTTTTTATTCAGTGTTCATCTCTTATGTGGTTGTGCTGTGTATTACCTTTAACCTTGTTTACTGACAGAACAAATCTATCTATTACCACTTATTTAACAGCAACCCCTTTCTACTGTCTCTCCTTTCCCATTACTCATGTCCTCTGGAGTCCAATGCAGAAGATACCTCATTACCAGGGAGTAACAATAACAAGGAAATGGGATTGCTGTAATACTGCAGCATGATTCATCAACTTCTCAAGACTCATGCTTAACCAGAAAGAGATGAAAAGAGCTGTAACATATATATATAAAATATGTCTACAGTGGAAAAGTTAACTCTCTTGTCTCATTTAAAATATATACATATTTAAACAAATGGGAAAAAAAGGTTGTTCCATTGAGGGCATAATATGGAAGAGGTTTCTGGCAACAGATGACTAAGAAAAAACTGACAAATTCAGACTACAAAAGTACAGCAAAGTTTTACGCATGAAGAGAAGTATCCAATGGAATAACTTAAGTTAGGGAGTTGAAGGCATTTATTATCACTTCTGAAAAAATAGGATGCATTTGAGAGTTCAGACATGTAGTGTTGAAGATGAGTTACTGACAAAAGTCAAACACAATGACCCACATGGTCCAGTCTAGCCCTGAACTTGTCCTGGAAGTACAGGGTCTTGATGTAGTCATGGCATATAGACAGAAGCTGCAGGTCAATAGAAATTCAATTGCAGAATTGGATCTTGCAAGTAAAAGTGTACATGAAATCAAGTTTGGATGTGAGAGAACTCACATCCTGGGATCTCTCTGTCCTCTATGGAGTGCTTCCTGCCTCAGTAACTGCTTTTCCCCAATGATATCCTGAGTTAAGCTGATTGTTGCTATCTTCTAAGGGTTGTGCCAAATAGCAGGTCTGTGTCAGCAACTTTGTTTCTCTTTTCTATTCCGATCTTTCCTATTTGTGTGATTCAGTGATGTGTTTGAAACAGGATGTCATCTGTTTTGGTTTTTTATTATTTGACTTATTCAACATACCAGTTGTCACTTCTATCACTGTAACGAGGTGAAATGGTTGAGACCAAAACATAGTTTCTTTCACCTTTCCTTCCAAAGCTCTGTGGTTCAGATCCAAAGTTGGTGAAAGTCATTATAATTTCAAAATTACAATATTCAAAATTTCAGATTTGTAATAAATGTTAGCACTGGAGATCTAATGATTTCTTCACTGTCCTCCTTTTCTTACCTGCTTGCCTCCATGCCTGAAAACACTGCTATTCTTTTAGTTGCTCAGCCCTGAAGTTCCCTTTCCCTTGTTGGAAGTGAAATGCGTTGGAAACAGACTGTTTTGATGTTGAAGAGGGGAAAGTGAAAGAAAGAGGTAAACATGCAAGTTAGCTCAAAAGGAGATTTTTAAAAAAGAGGACCCAGTCAACTATGTATGAATGAAGTGTGGAGAAGTCAGAGGAATGGGCAACAGAAAATATTGGAAGGTGATGTAAACTTGCATTGTAAAAATTTCCCTCTCATAAAAGAGCTTTCTCAAAACTATGATTTATTTATTTCATAGGTTAGGACATAGGTTTCAAAATTACAACACTGTGGATAATATCAGTTCTCATGTTCCTGTGGAGAACTCCCAGCTTTTGTCCTAGTTCCATATAGCACTCTTTAGCATATATAGTCCATTATCAAATACCTACACAGCAGTCTCGAAAGCTCACAACTTTCTAGGAACATGTCTGTTCTCTTTATACTCAGAGTAGCTGAATGGCAACAGATTTCCAATAAGATTAAATTTTTCATGAAGTGCAGGGTAGACCACCTTTTTTCAATTTGCATGAAGATTAATTTTCATACTTTAGATGGTATCCTGTGATCACAGCTCACTCATAATATGCAGCTCTGGCAATGCAAGTTTTGGGTTTTTTTTCCCCCAAAATGTTCCAATGTAACACAATGGTGGTGAAGTGCATTGAGAAAACTATTTCTCTCAAGATTTCGGGTTCTTGCTTTTCATTTTTTGGCAGATCCCAAATCAAAACTCTCAGGCACATGATGTGATTCTAGGGCCTGTCCTGTGCAGGGCCAGGAGTTCAACTTTTATGATCCTTGTGAGTCCCTTCCAACTCAGATATTGTTTCTACTATTCTGTGAAATAAAGCTCCTTATCAAGGATGACCAAACACCCACTTTGCAGATTTATAACAATTCGGTGTGCTTGGCTTTATTTTGCAATTTGGTTTAACTGCTCTGGATCATAAGTGCTTAAAAAGCATAAAAGACAAGAGGATATTACAAGTATCCAACGTTACACATTACATTTGTATGCATACCACCGTATAAATATGCAGGGCATGTGCCTGGACTATTAATCAAATTCTTTATTAAGCTTTTAAAACAGTATGCATCTATGAATAATGTATTATTTCATAGCATATTGTTCACCTATTTAAAAACATGGAGCATTTTGTCCATATGTAGAATTTTGTCCCCTGCATGTAGAATTTTGGGCGCGGCTTTCACAGGAGATTTATTAGAGCATCCGAAACAATTCTAATAAACAGCAAGCCACTGAATCTTCCACTTCATGAATAGAACTGGTAGTAAAGCATCCACACAGCTGCACGATCTTTCTACAGCAATAATTTTAGATCAAGAGTTTTGTGTTTGCTTACAAAGCACCCTCTGCTGTTTGAGCAGCTACATGCTTTGTAGATAAAGCTGCTTTTTGGAAAGGTCAAACCCCTATCTGTGGGGCCCCATAAGAACCAAAATATCCAGAGAGAATGCTATGAATCTTGCACCTGTAACATACGTTGTGGGATTGGCATTTAGAAGTGTCATGGGGTTAGGACACATGTTGTCATATCAGTAGCTTGTTTTCTTACCCAAGGAAGAACGAACTTGAAACATAGCTAACAGTAGGGTTAACACTTTCATTAGGTGGGGCAAAAGTTTCCATGGTTGGCTGAAGAAGGATTAGCAGAAGGGCAATGGAATCTACCCCACTGCAAATGCATTTCCTTTTTTGACCCTTGTATTTCACATGAGAGGACAATATTGAGCGGACATCAGCCACTTAACATAATCATTATTTTATAGTTATGGATTGAGGACTTAAGTTTTGCATGGATCTTGCATTGAAGCAGAAGTTTGGAAAAGGACTAAGGGAGAGGTTTTTCTGTACCTTGTAAAGATATTTAAATGCTGGTGTGTACAGCTTTTTCCCAAAGGCTCTATAAAATATCATGCAGCACACCTTGCTTCATTCGTGTATCTGTTCCCCCAACCAGGAGAAGTCAGTGGGATCCTGCACTACAGCAGATTCCAAATGAGAACAAAATCAAGGTGTTTTACACATAACATCTCATGGTTTGATTAGCCCATTCACACTGACTGAAAATACACTGCAAAGTCAAGCTGCAAATTAAAAGAATAAGTCTGAAGAAACTACAAAGAGGAGATCTGCTGTGGCTGGATAACATGTAGGAGAGGAATTGTATGTGCCCCTGAAGTTGTTATCTGGTATACGTTGAATGTCACTGGAATGAAAGGAACAAAACATTTACTTGATTTAAAAATAACTTACTCTCCATGTAGACTTTAAGTGCACTTGCAATACACGTTGATATTCTTTAGTGTGATGGAGCATGTCTAATTAATAGAGTTGCTTGGGAATTTTGCTAAGAAAAATCACTTCAAAAGAAAAAGCAACTTCTGCAGAAATTGTGATTTTCCATGAAAGAAATGAAAGAATCGAAAAAAATACATTGTTGAAGGTTATTGAAAATGAAAGCACTTCAGTTCCTTGAACTGAACACAAATACAATTTCAATAATTGGCTAAGGTTTAACTGTTTAAATTTGATTTGTGATTTTTGGCTACAAGACTTATACTGAACCTGGTAAATCTAATGCTGAACACCTCTCTCAGTAAGCGGACCTTATTATGGAGCTTTATTTTGGACACCTGAAACCACAAATGATTCTTGACAATTTGGGTCAACACATATTAAAGACTGAGTTGTCAGAAATATTCAGTACTGATCTATCTCTGCTCCCATTGACGTCACTGGGAGCAAGTCAATTTAACTTCAATTGGAACAAACTCAGGCTGATGTTGAGTTGTTTTGAGATCTCCACCCTATATCTTCCTCATTGCATTAATTAATTCTTGCTCAAGTTGCAGCTTCATTTAATAATGTCTTCCAAAACGTGATGAGCTTTGCTATATTTCCTTCTTTACCATCTCTATCAGTTTATCAGCAATGTGGAAACATAATGGTGTCTCAGTAACATAATTTTCTATGTTTTTTCCTCTAGAATTTGCTTTTGTGCATGACTGTGTGTATGAGTGTCTTATTTATATCTCAATTAGTCTACAGGTGTCTCTCTGTAGGTCATTTTCTGTGTATTTTGAGCAACCTGAGTAATCACATAATTTGGATGTTAACAATACTGTGTGCCTGATTCAAGCAGCGTTCTATATGTAGAATAAATCAGCAAGGGAGAACAAGATAAATAAAAAGTCTGAAAGAACAATATTTACAGAGACTCTCTTACCAATGTGCATCTGTTTGCTTGGAAAAAACAAAGAGACACACACAACCAGCTACCAGGGATGTCCAGGTCTGTTTTGTGTGGTGGGTGAGCTTGTTTATTTTCCTTAGCATTGTTTACAGTAGATGTCTCTTTCAAGCAGTAGAATGGAGACCTTATCCTCCTTTGTACATCAACCTAGAGAAGTCAAGTTTTTAAAAACTGATACTGTTTATGATGCAGGTGGTGGGAAATGGTCATTTCTATTACTGTTATCTCAAGTCCTTGCACAGTTTAGGCTGAGGCTAACTCACATGCAGACCAACAACTCCCAGGCACGACTCAAGAGCAAGCACAGGCCAAAAGCTGACTGGTGGAAGGATAGGTGGCATTAGCCAGTTCTGGAGGCTGAGAGATCTTAGAGTCTGGCTGCTGAGTATGGCAGCTGGGTTTGGGGACAGATCATGGCCTGAAACTGCTTACTTAGCTGGTGCAGATGCAGACTAAGATATGCAAATCTCCATAAAGATGGAAAGTATAATGCATGGGAGACAGTGTTACATAGCTTTGTTAAAGGCCCAGAGTTGTTATAAAATTTTGTGGTGAAAAAAGAACACATCATCATTGCAACAAAACAAACAAGGTATGTGACAATCACAGCATTGTATAGGCTGGATGGAAGGGACCCTGGGGGGACACACACTGTCATCCAGCAACAGCAGTTTGCTCAGGACCCCATATCCTCAGGGTGTGATTACCTGCAAGGATGAAGTTCCCACAGCCTCTCTGGGTGACCGTTTCCAATATTTGCCTCTCTCATCCTAATTTTCCCCTCTATCAGGTTGCAGTTTCCTATGCTCCTGCTAGTAACTGCTGCCTCTCCTCCTCCTAGTCTGCACCTCTGCCCCTGTCCTTTCTACATACCTCTACCAGATAGTTGCTGTGTTCCAGCTTGATGGTCTGTCACTGGAATGGATGAAGTATGACAACACTGTTCTTGAGGAGCTGCAGACAGGACCAAATATCTAAATGTGGCCTCACAAGTGCCAAACAGAGGGACAGGATCACTGCCCTGGAGCTGCTGGCTACACTTTTCTCTACACTAGTGCAGGCCAGGATATGGATGGCTGCCCTAGCTGCAAAGTCACCCTGCTGACTCCCGCACAGCTTGCTGATAACCAGGGCTCACAGGGCTTTTTCTGCAAATCCACTTTCTTTAGAAATTTTCTTTCTTAAAAATAACAACTTCTAAGGGTGACATTGAAATCTGCATTTCTTACTAGTTTCCCTAAAACAATTTGGGTATTGGTGACCACATTATTGGGATACCTAGTACACAGAAGTACCACATCTGGTTAGTCTGCAAATTACAATGTACAAAATTGCTCTGATATATGAGCAACTATCTTACTACTCAAACAGTCCTTGAATGAATGAGGTGAATCATCCCTGTGCTACAACGTATGGAGCAATTCTCAGAGTAAGTGTTCATTGATGTGGTCCATCATTCATAAAGCTTCCCAGTAGAGAAGATGCTTGGTCAGTGAAATCAAAATTGATGATCTGTGTTCTGCAGCAGAGTTTAGATTGATCTCAGCCTCAGCATAATCAAATTACCATTGCACTGCATTTAAAATGGGTGGAATAGAGCCTAGTATAATAAGGCTTTTCTTGTACACCTCAGGCTATTGATCATGCTAGTGCAAGGAAAGGAGAAGATGGGTGTAAAATGGTGGCAAATCAAAATAGCAGTATTTTCTGTGAGATTTGTTCTGATATAAGTGATAACACAGGATTCTCTACAACTAAGGCTCGATGACTTACATTAAAGTTTTCACTAAAAGATGGAGATTACATGTGTGAGGAAAATCTAATCTTGAAATCACATGACTATAGGTATACCATAGCCTAAAGATCACTATTTGTTCTCCTACCTAAAAAAAAAAAAAAAAAGGAACCCAAAATTCCACCACAAAGTATTTCACCCATGCATCTTAAAGATGCTTTGCTTGCTTCCTATCTCCCTGGGAACTGCTGGTATCTCTGGGACACCCATCTAAAAATAACACTGAGACTTTATTTCAGGGATAATGTTATGTAGGCTTCCTGAATTTTACATTGCTATATTATGAAAGAATGAATTAAATTCCTTAGGACTGTGAATGTTTGAACTGTGGGAAATGTTGGTGAACCTAGCTGAAAATACTATCTAATCACAACCCACAATCCTAACCACAACCCACAGAAAACATTTCTGCCATAAGGCCAAATTTTGAGGGCCTTATTTACATAATTGTTGGGCTAAGTCCTATTTTCTTCCCTAAAATTTACCAGTTTAAAGGTATCAGGATTTATACCCTTAATTCAAAGGAGGTACTGTCAATGAAATGGACAAGAAAAATTCTTGCAGATTTCTCTCTAGCCAGTATGACCCTCAATTGACAAAATGAATCGTATATTCACACCTGCAAGCCCTAAACATGCAGCAAAGTTTTCACCTGTCTCTACAAGCAATCCCATTTGATTCCCAAGATAAAGGGATGGATAGTACATACGTTGGATGTAAAGGAAGTCTTTTTTCTTGGACAGAAGTCAGAAATAACATCGGGCTGGATCAGCAGGTAATGGTATGGTTGCGGTTTCCAAACATGGGCAGATATGCCGAAAATTGCTGATTGTTGCTGCTCTGAGAAAAGAGGCTTTAGTTCTTCAGCGTGACTTATAAGGATCTTTTACAGAGGGAAGGTTCTGGAGGGATAGAAATGTCTTTTTGCAGTTCTAAGACACCTTCAGAGAAGATAAGATGGAGGGCTCCTCCCAGGCAGAGTCAGCACCAGCTGGCACAGCTGCCCAGAGATGGAGGGACAGCATGGTGCTCCTGTCCACAAGGCAGTGTTCTTCCCAGCTGTCATGCTCTTGCTGTGAATGAGTGATGTAAAAAGAAAGCCATTCTGGTATTTCTATTTTCATTTCCATTACTGGATATCTAACAGCTGAGAGAGGGAGAGATTCTGCTCTTAAGCATTCTATGGTATAAAAAGCTGCCAAAAGACATCATGGTAACACTGAGTTTGATTGAACAATCCAAAATATTTGCAGTTCAGTATTTCCAATTAAAAAGACCTGCCAATTATCAACTGCTTGTAGCAGGAAAAATGTTCATTAGCTTACAAATCAAATTGTGTTGTTATATACAAATAAGTTTGTATTAACAAATTAGAAACAAGTGGTTATCTTCTCTACCTTTGGGATAGTTTGCTTAAAATACTATTTATAACAATAAGAAATTGTGATGATCTGCAAATAATGGACATACAGTAAGTAGAAATCTTCACGTGCTCTCCCACTTTCTTACACTTGCCAAACCCTCCAGGGTGAGTGCTTACTAGCAAACAATAAAAGGATACATTTATAGACAAGGTAGAATGATTTAATTTCATTACTTTAGACTCAGGGAGGTTTGTTACAGTGATAAAATCTGGAATGACATGATGTTGTATTTCTGTTACTTGATATTTGTAAAAACACTGAGAGTGAAATTTTGTTCACTGTTCTGTTTTTCAAAATGAATTTTTAAATCTATAGATTCCTGTTGCAATTGAAACAGCAAGGAATACAGCAAAACTATCAAATAGAACAACAAGCTATTATCACCACAAATAGATCATTTTAGTTGCCATGGGTAACCAGTGCCAGTAAGGTATTCAAGCACTGCAGCCGCCAGCACTGATACCCTGCACTGAAAGTGCTGACTGTGTGTCACACTGCAAACTTCAATAATTATTAGGTGTAGGAGGGTGGTGGCACCAGCAGGATGTATATTTGTAATGAGTCATTCTTTAAATAGCTTAATTTATCATCCTCAAGTAAAGGGGGAGGGATTTACCCCATACAATGCAGTTCAAAAAGCCTGAATTATTAATAAACTGAAATAACAGAAAGGCAGGAAAAACTGGACAAATACATTCTCTCTCTCTCTCTCTCTCTCTCTCTCTCTCTCTCTCTCTCTCACACACACACACACACACACACACACACACACATAAAAGCTTCATGACAATAAGACTGAGGGAAAGTGCTTCTGTAAAAGTATAAAGCATTAACCAAGTAACATACAGAAGTATCATCACAAGTCTGCAGCTATAATGCATTTATTTATAAATGGGTAAATGTAAATAGTCAGCAGAAAAGGTGTTGGTAACTGTGACTCAAGGACATCCAGACTTTCACAGACCACTGACACTGGATGTGCTTGGCACAGGAGTTTCAATTAGGCAGTGCTTTTTTTCCTTTCATAGAAAGAAACACAAGATCACAAAGACTAAGGAGGGTCATAGCTTGAAGAGAAAACATCCTGAGGAAACTTTGATCTTGTGGTGGGAAACGTTAGTAACTCAATTTATAAGACTCCTTTTCCTGAGGTAAAATTAAATAGTGCACATTGTTCTCCCCACCACGTATACACACAGTAGCACAGAGGTGATGTGTACTGCGGGACAGGGTCAATCATTCACTGAGGGGATTGTACAGTTCTTGTTAATTTGATTTCAAAACATATTTATAGCAGAAATCATAGAGTTTCAGAATGAAAAGTTCCTTCCAAGCTGGGGACCCGTAGACATCTACCAAGGACAGAAAGCAGTTGACCAGCAGACCCCCTGCCATCTCCTGCTGAGCTGCAGGGGGGGAGAATCAGAGAAACAGAGAAGGGAACAACCAGGACCTTGTTGCAGATTCCCAGCTGAAGTGCTAAAAGACTGAAGGCCTTGGGGTGCAATGTGCTTCATATGTTTGTCTATGATTAGATGCAGATATCTATACCTAAAACACCACAAAGCAAAACTCAAAATACTAGTTCAGTTTCCACATTGAGGCAAATCAACATGGGAGGACAAGAAAACATAAATAATTTTCAACTGATGTCTGTCTCCAGTGACAAAGAGTCTATAGACCACTTGGTTATCAGGGCCTCTCAAAAAGAACCAAGAACCAATTACCAAGAACAGTTGTGTTTTCCTTTAGAATACTTCCTTTATCTTCTCTGTTGAACAAAAGGGCTGTGCAAAACAGGGGCTTGATATCCCCTTGCCAACCCCCTTTATGGTTGAAGTCTTTCCTTCCATGTTGCTCAACAGGCTTTTCCAGAGATTCCACTTTCTCTCCCACCAGCCTTATACTGTGTGTGTTTTTTAAGCTTTTGTTTGCTGCTGGTTCTTTCAGACATCTCTAGCCTGCATTATGAAAGTCCAATGTGGGATGTGCTATTTATGCAGCTGCATCACTGGCATCACTGGCTGCATCAAATAAAACAGCTCTGTCATATCTGACATTCAACATTCTTAATGCATTCAAGAAGATTCCCCTTTTTTTTACCATGACATTGAGTTGACTTATGTTTAGTTTGTGAGCTGTTACAAGTCTCAGATCCTTCTGTTATACTGCTAACAGTACAAAGTTGTAAGTACATATTCTTTGTACTTGTCTTAATTTCAAATTATTTGTTGAGGCAATTCTTTTTTTTGTGTGTTTTGTCTTCTGAAAGCTTCTGTTCTTTCACTTGCTGCTTTTTTTAGTACTTAAATTTTAAATGTGAATTCTTTTTTTCCAAAATCTATCTGACAGCATTGACTGGGGCTTGCATACAATGGATTATCCAGTGACCTCCCCCCATGACACACACAAAATCAAGCTGTTTTATGGTAAATTATAAATGCACCTGATAGATGTGCTTTAGCAACACAATCATTTATTCTCATTGCCCTCAGTTTTATCTATGTTCAAAATTACCACAGATAAAATGTTTTGTAGTCAACAATTTTTCCCACAAGCTACAGAGTGGAAAGTAATTATTTCTTTTTCTTTTTTTTTTTTTTTTTGAACTCTTGACTCACTCCTCTCTTCTGAAATGACAGTATGTGTGTAACTTATCTAATTAGGATTAAACCCATTTTTAGTTTCTGTTATTATTTTTAAATGATAGATTTAAGGAGTGGGGTGCTGCAGCTTTCTCTGTGTCACCCAGTTTTATCATTTTCCATCTAGACCTAGATAGCTACTTCCTTTTGGTTTTCCTCTTATTTCTGGTACAGTTTTGTGTGTTCTCCTTTTGTTCTTTCTGCATTTTTTTGTTTTATTTTTTTTAACTTCATGTTTTCCCCATTTTACACTTGCCATTATTGTATTTGTTTCTACTTTCTAGATGATGCTTTAAAAAAATATTCATAAAACCGAAGAGTAGCTAATGAAGCAATATAACTCTGCTTGTATGATTACTCTCTCTTATTTTTTTTATTTTGGGACAGTTCACCACTGTACAGCAATAGCCTGATCTTATATGGTGTAGTAATTTTCACATTACCCTATTAAGAAGCCCTACCTACAAGTCCTGGTGTTTTAGTTTTTTATTATTATATCATTAATTTTCTGTCTTACAATGCTTAATTTTCCTAATAATTATTTTATTTCTTCAAGATAACTTTTATCTAAACTATTTTTCCTCATTTTACAGTCCTGACTAATCATCTCCTCATCAACCTGTATCTAGGCTTTTGCAGCTAAGTGAAGGAGAATTCTTCAGACTTCTGAATAGGTCTGAGAGGTGAAACTTATAGTTGACAAGATAGTTTTTTAATTAGGACCTATTAATTTAAAAAGTTACATTCTCCAGACATCCTTTTCCCTGAATAAAATTATTGAATTGAAATTATGTATATCCACATATATGTACACAAATATACTTCTATTCTCAGTGAGGGCCATAGAGTATAAAAATACCTCAAAAGTTTTCTGGTTTAAACACAGCAATTACTTTAATGAGGCTTTTGATTGACTGGCCTGTGGTATTACTTTCCTTCGATACCTACAGATGCTTTTGAGATCCAAGCTACATAGACATTGAAGTTCAATACATTTTCTTTTCAGTATAATTTGAGAACCATGCACTGTAAGCACACATAAGCAAGAAAAATGCAGCTTATTTCTAGCTGGAGAGATATCAAATAGGAATGCAGCCCAATATGCACTGGGGCAGTTGCAAGTCCTGCAAGTCTAGTACCTTCATTATTTTTTCTGCATAAGGAGGAGATTCCTCCCCATTTTTCAGGTTGTGACTGGTACCCTGATAAGATATTATCACTCTAAAAGAGAATTTATCTTTTTTCAAAAGAGTCTGAAGGATGGTTTATCTCCTTCTATACTTCCTTTCCTATTAACCAGTGTTGACACAACTTCCCCTTTCTTCCAGGTACTACCTTTAATATGATTAAAAGAGAAGAGACTTTTGATTAGGTAATCCATGGTGGACTTTAACCTTGGTAACCCTCCTCTTTTAAGCATTTGTGTTTACTAAGATATTTTCAGCAAACTTACTTCTTGTATCTTCTTGAGCTTCATAATGACTATATATAGTTAATTAGGTGAAATGGTTTTTCATTCCCTTTCTTCTATCTGTATTTATTAAGAAAGCCATGCTTTCCTGTAACAGTTCTAGTGTTCTGTATCACTAAGTCTTGCTGTCATGTATATCATAGCTTTACAGACACTCTAAAGCTTGTAGTTCTTTCTGTTAGTTTTCACACTTGGGACATTTGTGCATAAACATATTAGTTTTCCCAATTATTCTTCCCCTTAATTATGACTACTGTAATCTTCTACTTCCTCCCTTTCCCGTTCCATGTTTGTGTGTAACTTTTAATTCTTCATGGATATTTATCCCCAGTTCTCTCCAAATCAAATTTAAAGCTTTCTTCCATTTGATTAGAATTCCTGTCTAAACATCCTATCTTCCCTCCATGCCAAGTGGATTCACCTCTCTCCGTCCTTCTGAACCTCTGAAATTACAGTTTAAGTTTCAGCATCACAAGATATGCTTACTGCCTAGAGAAGCCTGCGGTCTGAGTCCTCAGCAGGCAGACATCCCTCCTGGGAAATCCTGAGCTTACCAACACTTATTTTACAGGAGCTTTGAACTGGCTCATAGACATGCCAAGGCTTTTTAACTTTGAGATGTTCAAACATAAACGAGTCTGGCTAATGCCTTTACAAAGTAAGACTTTCAAAGGCATTCACCTCTACTAGTAAGCACAAAGCTTAGAAAGATGGGGTCTATGTTAACTAGCATCACAGATCAGGCTACGTGATCCTCTGAAAGATTTGAGTTCTACCTCAATTGTCATAAGACTGATAACTATTTTAAGGCTTTTAAGCAATGTGTTGATTTGGGCCAAGTACCCAGGAACTGATGTTCTGTGTTGATCTTATTCCTGTTTTCTTACTTTCTTTATGCCCATATTTTACTCCCTTTAAGCCCATATTCAGGTCAAATCACTCTCAGTGTTTTCTTGATTGTCTTTATAATTAAGGAAGACTGTTTGGAAACGTGTTATTGAGTCTGTGTGGGAAAGTAGTCTTTAAAGGCCAAGGAAAAATAGTACTGTAATATAGAATGACAGTTGCCATTTAACACATAAAAGAACAAGCACACAATAGTAAGGAAGAAAGAAATATGTATTAGAGTCACAGCTGACAAATGAAACAAAAAATGATTTTTTCAATGTATTTAACAAATGAAAGAAGTGCAAGGCTCTGGACTGGTAAATTGTGGCAGCTAGCTATTGAGGCAAAATGGTAAATAGCTTCACAGACTCTTGGGAAATAATTTGTTTTAATTGTGTGCAGTCATATTCAAATCAATATTTGAAAAATCCATTGGGATGTAGAGAACTGGAGTAAATCAGAATTTCAGAGCAACTCAGATAATAAATTACTGTTAAAGGCTGACAGGAGATAAGACTTTTACATTTACATATATTTTTAGTTCTTCTATTACAAAATTTGCTCATATTAAATCTGTTTGGTTTACTATAAGGATGAAAAGACATTTAACATTTAAAACAGGTACAAGGAAAGACTGCTAATCCTGGTGCTTGTGCTTTGTCCAAATATTCTTTACTACTGCTATAGGTAATGGTTGATCAGAATTTCATTATACCCACTCTCTTACCTCAGTCATTGAAATTCCTTGCAAAAAAGGTATTGGTTAGGCAATTATGGGCCTAGGGTAGAATATCATTTACTCATGCAGAAGAGCAGTGAGGACACTGGAAAAATCATCTTGTACTTTGACAGATGCACCATTTAGACAGAGATTTACTAAACATATCTTGAATCATTTCTTGAAGAATAAATGTGTGTGCACCTCACTAGCAGCACCAGGAGAATTTTAGGAGCATATTGGCATTTAACCTTCAAGCATGTACCAGCCAAAAATCTCCAACTAATCAGCCTTGGCTTTGTACTGGTGTCTGTATGTGTGGTATATGTTTGATGTGTCTTATAACAAGATATCTGAGGAAGAGATGGCTAAAATTTCCTTTCGTGGCTAATCAGCTTGTAGAGCATATTCATGAAATATGCTAGTCAAGATTCTTATTAAGGAATCTATCTATTAAGGTCATGGTATAATATTTTGCATGGGTCACTCAACTTATTTAGTAAAAGATTTTACAAAACTGAAACTATTACTTGTGAAATATTTTCCTGATATTTATTTTTCAGTATTTTACCCATTTCATGTATGCATGACTGTGAATCAAATTTGGCATGAAAGATATGCTTGGGAATCAGAAGTGTGTTCACTCATTTCATAGATAAGTTGCTTTTCCTATCCACACTTCAGACACCTATCTCCCAGACAGGGATAAGGAAATATGTCCTCTCATGTAGGACTACCTCCTGGCTTAATTAAATGTTTATAAAGTAACCTATAATTAGCAGGTATCATTAAAGCCAGTCAGAAGGTAGGGGAACAAAACACAGTCCATAGAGTTTTTACCAAGGAGGAAAAAGTTCCTGACTTCTTAAAATACCTCAACAAATACTAGGAGAAAGAGGATCTGTTTGTAAATGGACAAATATTGTCAGACATTCTATCTAATTTCAGTCACTACTATAATTTAACTCACAAATATTTGATTCAGGTACTCTTAAGTATACAATACTGACCTGGTTAGGAAGTGAAAATATCAGGGACAGATAAAGTGCCTTTATCCTTTTCTGCCAAGTTTCACCAATCATAAGGCTGCTTTTGATATGTAGAGAGAGCATGGTGTAGTATTAGGAACTGTCAGGACCTTAGTGAATAAAAATCAACTGAGAACTACTTAAATGTGAATGCTTTGCCTAGCAAGAGAAAGAATGAAGCAAGTTAGAATGTTTGCCCCAGCTGCTTTCATACTGGCTTGGCAGACCTTACTGGTATCACCTCTATGAAGAATTTTCCATTACATGAATATGTTGCCCAGAATCCCTTGACTACTTTAGTATCAGGAGTTCAGGCTAATGAAAGTCTCATGATAATAAGTGGCAAATAGACAGAAAAGACTGTGAATGATAAAAGAGGTTCTAGTACTCTTAAATTATGGGGGAAAATTATGGGGGGAGGCTGATATGTTTATTTTTCTTTTTTAAGTTTGTATTTAATGTATCTACCATTAGAGAAACTGAGAGTGTAGCTTAGTAAAGCCATGCCCCAGCTTTCTGGCTGTAGTTTATCACAGATGAGCTGTTTTCTCAAGCTTCTATCAAGCAAATAAATGTAATATCAATTAAAAAATCCACAGAAATTATATCTATAAATTCCAGTCACACCATTTGCATTCAGATGGAAAAAAAACAAGAGTATGATAATAAAAGCACATTTCATTATAAACAGAGAAGCATTTGAAGTCTCCCTAGGCTGTCAAGTGATGAGTGCAGTATCATGAATGCCAATGTTTTTCTGCTGCTGATTTCATTACTTGTCTTCACTTGGGGATTATCAGGCCTAAATTCACAAAATCCCCAAAGTCCATTCAAAATATTTTTTGTCTGACTGAAACAAAACAACCTTCTACAGGACTGGTGCAAAGTGTTTTGGGTAACTGCATGCCAAAATACCCTTTAAATATATTCCTCCTATTGCTTCCTTATTTTTATTGAGTAAATATATTTTAATCTATTTTTGTGATGCTACTAGTTAGGAATTTTGTTTTATTATTCTTTTTCCTTTATTTTTTTATTTTTATTTTTCAGTAGCAGTGACAAATCACAAGTAGAACTATGTATCCAAGAGATAGATGAACATTCCATTAGTCTCAAGAGACTAATTATAAAATCTTTATACTAGTTGCCTATTAATGACAGTATGCTAATTTGCATATCAATACCTTATGTTTTCAGAGTTATTTTCCTAATTTTTTTCCCAATTATAATGTGGCTCTATTTTCTTTTTTTGATATTTTGTTACTTTTAGTACTTTAATAGAATAAACATAGGTGTCATATTCCCATTTTTTAAATATGAGTCCATGATCTGGCCAGGTATTACTCAGCTTGTACTGAAGTCACCAAGTTTTATTATTATTCATTGTTGAGATTGTTTATAGAAGGGGTCTTTTGACCTCCCTCATTTGTACAGTTCAAGAGCAACTGCAAGCACAGACAGCTTTCCAGAAAAGCCAAATGCATGCACATTTCTTCATTATCATTTAAAATGACACAGATCTCTCATTTTATGTCCAGATGTATCTTTTGGGACATGTACACTTAGCAATTTGCTTACAGTTATTTTTTAAGCTGTTCACATCGTCATTGTAGCAAAGTGAAACTTTGGCTATTACTGTGGTAATTAGTCCCTCGTCTTTCACAGCTTCTTGCACTGCTACTTTTCTGAAGCATTCATTTTGTCTCCGGGTTTCCTCTTCTGAGTATTTACCTAGAGGGGTATTTACACCACAGCCATCATTACTATGGTATCTCAGCACCTGCATCCCACACTGGGCTCTCCAAAGACAGGTCAAACCCTGTAACTCATCCTTTAAAAGAGCATGGAGTAATGTTTTCATATGAAAGGAGGAGCAAACTATACATTCCTTTTAGATGATTTGTATTTCGATTATGGAAACTAACCAGCAAGGAGAGAAGACACAACACATGGAATTTGATCTGTGAATTAATAAGTTCCACCTGTCTCTTGTGCTGTAATTTCAGCACCTTTCAAGAACTCTAGATTCTATCTATGGCTCATGTTCTCTCCTCTTAATTTTGTTAACATGCAGCACTTTTTCTTAGAGATAAACAGGCTTTTTGGACCACGGGCGCGTTATTATATTTTAAGAAAACTTAGAAATCATGAGAGGTTCGAAAAGTCACAGGATGATACTCTGTGTCATTATTGTTGGTTTAATCCTGTTGATTGACAATGCTATTTAAAAAAAATACTGGGAGAAAATTACTTGTGCAAGTCAAGTCCTTTAGTGTTGTTTTCAGGGACCTGTGCTATACCCAGTGATTGCACTGTTGTTCCCCAGGTGTTTCAGGGGAGTTTCTGTGACAGGCAAGAAAACAAGTCTGAGAAGTGTAAATACAAGATAGAGAAGCAGACTGAAGCACACTGAAGACTCTCAGAGCAATTAGCAAAGCAAGTGTACTTCCTGTATGCAGAGGTGGGGAGCTTTGCACCGCAGAGAAGTCAATCTTTCTGACCTGTTTCTCTGTCTAAGAAAAAGAGGACTACTGACTCCAAATCCTTATTTACCAAGCAGTTCAAGAAAGGGTAGCAGTGTTTTAGCAGCTATTTAAAAAGAAGCTAGTTAGCATGCTGTTGCCTCACTTGAATCTCTATGCTATGTCCACTGTGAAACCAAAACTAATGTATACATCCCTTTAGAATATGTTCGTTTGCTTTTTCCATGAACAAACAGTGGAGGCTCAGGAACAATAAGTTCATTTAGGGAGATCTGACAAACCAAATTATTGAAGTTAAATGGAGAGAAAAAAACAGTTTTTCAAAATAATACCATATTATTTCTTCTTATTTATGTAGGATCTCTCATATTTTTTCTGACTTGTCTAATAAAGGCATAAAAATAAGTGAGTTCTTTAGTCTTCAGGTTTGCTACAGATTTGTTCAAATATTGCTTTCAACTCATGAGCAATTTCAAGGCTATAATGGAAAAGCTGAATCAGCTGTGAAATGTAACTTTTGACTTAATTATATTAATTGAAATACCTGTGTATAATTTTTTGGAGTATTCAGTATAATTGCTTCAAATGACATTTAATTTGTCACTTGAAGTACAATAATTAGAAACAGTTCATGAAAGAAAGTCATTGCAACTTCAAATGAAGTATTTCAAAGGTATAATTATTTTGAAAGTTACAATACTGAATAGCTGCACTCACAGGGCTGGAGAGCTGACATTGTCAATGCTGAAGTCTGTGGACCAGTGAGTCTCCTTTGGTACTCAGGCCATATAATCAGGTGCAATATCTGGGGGAATAGCACAACATGAAAAGGAGAAACCACGTGTTAGTTTTCTTTCCCGTAGGCCAGAGGCAGGCCTTGTGTGCAGAAATATTTGTCATCCAAATCTTGTTAGAAATCAATGGAAAAAATTCCCATCAAACTCAGTGGGAGATGAATTGATCCACAAGTTTATTTTTGGCTCTGCTGGATATGTTCAATAGGCAAGTATCTGGCTGATGGAGCAGCTGCTTGATGCGAATAGTTCCCTCTGAAATACTCCAGTGCAGTGCTAGGATGGCTCCCTCTGCTCTGCATGGCACCAGCCTCTGTTCCTTGGGGGAAGCCTCCAGCCCCCACCTCACCTCGCAAAGAGACAGGAATGCAAGACAGAGGGAAGAAATTAACAGCAGCCTTAATAATGTCAACTGGCAAGAACAGTGACATAGCTAGGAAGGTATTGCTCAACATTGCACAATATCTCTCACATAAAAATAAATAAATTGAAACAACAGAAAATTAAAGAAAAAAAAAAAAAGGAAGGTGAATTTCCTCTACTGCTCCAGCCAAAAGATCACACAGCCATTCCAAAGCTGGCCCCACTCATTTGCAGGAAAAGTGACTGTAGCCCATGTCATGCCAGTTGGGAACTCTTTTGCAGTGCACTGGCAGGGAACTATCTTCTTAAAACCTTTAGCCCAGACTCTGGATGGAGCCTGTTCCTTGGAAATCTGAGCAAGGAGTGCCCTTCTTAGCTTCTCAGCCTCAGGTGCAAAGAAGATCAGGTGGTGAAATGCAATGGATAAGTACCACGGGTCTACTTCCTGAGCTCTGTAAGCTCCTAAAGGACCTAACCCATACCAACCCCAGGGAGTGTCACAGATAGGACTGGAGGAAGTGAGGGATTTCAGCATTGGGAACAGATAAACAATTTAGAGTTTATTGAATTGCACGGCATTTTTGAAAAGTTTATGCTTTAGCCAGCATTACAAGAGAGAGCTCTTTAAAAATATAAATCAGGTATAGCTGTGTTTTAATGTTATCAATCTGCTTGTTAGCCTAAAATCTTCAAGGAAACTCCTAGTATTGAAATCACACCTAGAGACCTAAAAAAATATGAGTGTACTCAGGATGAATTTTAAAACTATGCCCACCTTCTGAGAGAGATTTTCCTTTGGATGCAAATACAGTTAGAAGTCATGTTGCAGGAAGAAGAGTTAGGTTTCAGGAGCTAGAAAACTAGTTCTTGGTCTTCTCCTATCAGTCCCACTTAAAGTCACCCCTTTTCTCTGTCACTTAGCCATTGGCTTCAGTTCTTTATGATATAGGCTATTGGCACAGGGAAGGAGGAGAGAAGGAGTTTTCTGGAACTCCTCTGTCTAATGGTCCACTCTAAAGAAGTGTGTTAGTTCCCTCACCTCTTGTCAGCTCTGCCTCTGGTCACTGACCAACCAATAGATGCCTAACAGGTCCAGACTGACATGTAAATACAGTTCTGTTCCCATACACACCTATAATATGTCTTGCTTCTTTCAATAAACTTGTAATAAGAAGGAAGGCTAATGTTATATGCCGCATGCAGTCTCCTATACAGCTCTTGCATAGTAAATATTTGACAATACTATTTTGGTTTTGGCATCCACACCAAACTTTTCCTAATAATCTTGGTTTCAGAGAAGCAGGCTCCTGCTGGATGAGGATGAGGGGACAGCAACAGCACATTTATGGAGGTTTTTCTTCTAAATGGCTTAGTAATCTCTGAAAAACTTAGTAATTGAGCCTTCATCAGAAGTGCTCACATAAATCCAGCATTGGTCTGGAGAAGCAAAGTGCAGTTCAGTTATAGCTAAGGGCTAAAGTAGCTAGGCAAGCTCAGATTTACAACACTGCGTTCCAACAGCACAGCTGCATCAAATTACTCTCTTCAGAACAGGAAGGACTGGAAGCTTGATTACAAGTGCTAGAGAGATGGGGAAACACAATCTCATCTGTACATTGTGTATGAGATCTCTTTCCTCTCGGAGAAACTATTAGTGGGAGAAACTACTCCATATAGGAGGGGTCCTAGTCCTCTCCAAACAAGTCTGGCTGTTTGTTTGTCAATATGATTGTGCAAAACAAACTGGGGTTTTTCTTCAGAAAATGGTGCACTGGAGGAAAAACAGTTTTATTTTTGTCCATGAAGGTTAAAGTGTGTCACTCAGGTTTCAGACAACAGATGGTAATATCCTATACACAGTGCTTCAGGACTTTGTATCTCCAGCCTCTGATCTCTTGAGCTGATTCTTATGTTTGTATGTTGATGCAGTAACTCTAATTTGTCCTTGTGCAGGTGGATGTCCTGGCTGTAACACAGAAGGTTCAGGGCCTTTGTGTTTTTGTTTTCTAATAAATTAAACACCTACCTGAGCCACAACATAAATTTTTGTTATTATTTTTATTTATTATTTTATTTTCATTAATTTTCCATTTTAAGAATGTATCCCAAAGGACTTTCAGAAGTACTGAGATAAATATTATTTAGCTGTGTTAGCTTAAATGCAAAATATTACACTGGCATAATCAAACTGAATTTGGGCAGTTGAATCTGACTTCATTTTTATTAGCCATTGTTTGTTTGAATTGTTACTATATTTTTGTTAGACTTCTGAGTAGTTGCCTAAGATTTCATTGTTTGTGCAGCATCTGAGGTTGAATAAGAATAGGAAGCTAAAAATTAACTTTAGAAAATTAAAAAACTCAAAACCTAGGAAGACATTAAAATGGGCAGTCTCAGAAATGCTTTTTCCTTTGTATATTTATCAGATATCTGACCATTTGAAATGTGTATGTCTTTTCCCTTCCCTCCCCTCCCCTCCCCTCTCCTCCCTTCTCCCCTTTTCCCTTCCCTCCCCTTTTCCCTTCCCTCCCCTTTTCTCTCCTCCTCCCCCTCCCCTTTCCTCTTCCCGTCTCCTGTCCCTCCTCCTCCCCCTCAGCTTCTCCCTTCCCCTTCTCCTTCCCCTTCCCTTGTTCTTGTTCTTTTTATTTTCTTCTTTTCTTGCTCTTTCTTCTTTTCTCCGTTCTCTGAAGCTGCACAGTCAGTCTGTGTACCACAAAACTCTTTTCATCTTTCTACTGAATCTATTTAAATCTGCTGATTTTCTCCCTTCTGTTTTAGCCTTGCACCCCTCATGACTTTGTGATGAAACTATGCAGGTAGGAATCATCATCTGCTACTGCTACACCTGTGCTTGCTTGGTAACTGTTTTACAAATTTGAGTGGAATATACTAAGGACATGAGACCTGCTGCAATCTGTGGAGCTTTCCTACATATGGCAGTCACTCCGGCAAAGCCTGCTAGAGAAGGGTGCAACTTCAGTTAACAGGGAAGCCCACGCTGCTCCAACTAGATCATGACAAAACACAAAAGGTAAAAGTAAGACAGCTCAGTTTTGTTATTGAAGTGGGGACATAAGGAAAGTGCCATTACAGTGCACCATGACTACTGTCTCATTTCAATCAGTATTGATCTTAAAGGCTGTGATATTTGCTCTCATACAGAAAATGAATATTTATATTATCTGACTTTTCATCAATATACATTGCAAATATTTTACTAGCATTCAGCACTTTCTTACTTTCCTTTTTTTTTTTTAATCCTATGTCTTTACTATGTCGTGATAATATTTCTCCTACAAAGATGTAGAATTTGCCAAGGCAAAAGAGTTTATTGCTGTGAGTTGCCTATGCTCTGCAGAGGTCTGCACAGTACACCACTGTACTTCATGTACTATAAGCCTTTTAGAGTGGAAATTTACTGCGGTGTCTCACCTTGAGAAGAGAACCAAAACAAACTTATTAGAACAGTAATTTAAAGACTGAACTTTAAAGAGAAGGGAGAGAAATAAACCTCCCACCACTTCTTCTCCTAAATGGTCAGGATCATGTGAAAATCAATAGGCTGACCTCTTTCTTCCTCTTTTTCCTTAACACTGTGAGAAGTCCATCTGACACTTTGTGCAATTGCTTTTAGCCAGAAACTGTTGCAGAAGAGTGAGCACGTGTTTGATGTGATGGGGTCAGTGGCCAGATCCCACGCTGGAGGGCAGTGAGCTTCATCCTGATCTGATGGTGGAACAGCTCTGGACTGCACGGGTACCGCCAGTGAAGGATTTTTGAGGCCACCAGCTCCATTCGGTTCTCTCAGCATGCCTACCTGCTTGCACTCTCCTTGCTTACCTGAAACATGGGCAGACGTAGCTGGAACTCAGTGGCTCTGCAGAGCAATTCTGAGCAGGGAAATGTGATCTGTGAGGTGGAATTTCCTGACTGCTGCACAGACTTGCTTTATTTTAAAGCAATGTTGAATAAAATTTTCTCAAACCTCCATTTTCTGATGTCTTCTTTAAAAATTATATATATATTTAAGAACAAATCCAAGACGTTCAAAAAATCCCACTTCAGGATTTGGAGCTCATCTCTATTACAATAAGTACCAGTAGTCTATAAAAAAAAACGTAGCTTGGAGCTGCAAGCTTTAGAAAGGCTGGAGGGCCTGTCAAAATCTCAAAACTGACCCAGTTATGGAGTTAAAGCAAGAATGCTCTCCTGACAAGAGATGTTGAAATGGGGGGCAAGAAGCCGGCGTTTAGGTAAGGAAACTGCAGAGACCAGGAGCAGCCTGGTCAACTGAGAAGACCTAAAATAAGCTTGCCACCTGGGAGAGGGACTGTGTTGCACTGGCATGTCCCTATGTGGAAAAAGAGGTTTTCCTGAGCTTGTAGGATTTTGAACGATGTTATTCATTCATGGCTGAGTGTGTATGACCAGACCTGTACATTTGCCAGCAACATTTTTAAAATAATTTTCTTAATAAATAATTCATTTACACTGAAACTCTCCTCAAGAACATAGCAATAGAGATGCAAGTCATCAGGAGTCACGTGCCGGGTTTGGGATAGTATTTCTGGATGACATTTTCTGAGACATAGAAGAACAAGATCACCAAATCCAAAGCAAAATTTGAAGCTGGACTCCTGTGTCTCAGAAAATACTTTTCTCATTGAAATATTTGCCAGTGTGGGAACTACTCCTTAGAGGAAGAAATGTGTAGAACTGTTTTTTGTTCCAGTCTAAACCAGGACACTAAAAAAAAAAGAAAATTACAGGTTTGGAATAGGTAGGGAGTTGTTTTTCCACTCAGTTCAGCTGTATGTATATGCACTGATATCCTGCCAGTGCATCCTATGTAGGCTACATGTGAAAAGCATTCTTCTACCAGTCTTACTAAATAAACAGAAGCAATTTTTGAGGGTTTATATTTTAGCAAAACTGCAAGGGCTGTTTCCTAATTCTTCTCTTCCCCCGAAAGTCACTAAAGTGTAAAGCACTATATCTGGGCACAGCACTGTGGCTCAGTCCAGTGAGTTCCTTCTTGATATGCTTGAAGTTCTATGCAAAGTGGGCAGAAGTACTGCTTGAATCCATCTGTAGTTTGTATAGTACTGAAGTGCTTTGTTTTTCATTGCAAGATTGATATAAACTCTTTTGATTAAACAAACACATGTGCAAGAAAGAACTGGAAAGCTACTATTTAGGAGGAAAATGACTGGTCTATAAAGATTTCTATTGGAATGTACATTACTGTGGCTCTGTGTGTTAATTTTTTAGAAGGAAAGGTAAAAGAAAATTTTACACATATTTTTAGCTGCTACCATGAATTAATGTTCAAGTGTAAGACCAAGGTGTTAACAGTCACAAAACAGATGAGCTGTTTGCACCTTCAGGAAGCTGATGTGCACTATGGTACCTTCCTGAAACCAATAACAAAGGCATGGCTTGTGTTTTTGAAATACTTTTATTCAGAAACTTAAATGAGTGAACCTTTTAAAAGAAAACCACTAAGCAGAACAGCAAACTAACTTCCCTCACACAGCAATAGAAAAATTGTTACTTCAATAAGAAGCAAACATAAACCCCTTATTATGTTCTTTCATTTCTTTATATTGTTTCTGAGTGCCAAAAATTTCTTCAAAACTGTTTCCTGAAATAAAAGAATATGTGACATGAGAAACATCATTCTCATTTCTGCTGAAAGCAGCATCTGCTGGCATGCTGTTGGCACTTCTTAAATTTATGTTGAGTTCTGTTGATAGCACTGAGGAAAAGGATGTATTTTCAAATAGTAAGGGAGAAGATGTTAGTGCTCCTGTTGTTTATAGTCACACAAACAGTGGTTACTGAAAGTAGTCTGTGCACTGCCTTGACTTGTTACTGCCACTGGGAGGCTGTGGTACAGTTGTGTGTTGGGAGAAGGATTACTCCAAACCATAATGGATCCCTGGTGGAAAGCTGGACATGGTGTAAGGAATGAGAATCAGGCTCCAAATACATAACAGAGAGAGTTTAGATCATAAACAGTATATAACCGGTGCAAACATTAGAAGTGCTAGAATATATAAAAATGAATGAATGAATGAATGAATGAATGAATGAACGAATAAATAAATAAATAAATAAATTCGTTTGTATAAAGCCGAGCTCAATAATAATAGTAATAAGGTGCTCTTTATTAGAGCATCTTATACACTGGTTATACAGAAGATTACTTGTTTGTTCTCTGGTTAGTTCCTCTAGAGGTTTGGTTTGGGACTTGGATTATGGGGCTTTCTGCCCCAGAATCTGGATTCCCTAGAGAAAAAGAAAGGGAGACACTTAACTCCCTCTCACAGCTGAGAGGATTGTTAATATTTTTTACTTCCTATTGGTACTGCTTCTGCCTTCCAAAGAGGGGATCCTCTAAGTCATGCCTTTGGATAAGGCAGTATAAAGAGGAGAAACATTAGTGTTGTTTTGTAAAGGAGCTCTGGATCTGGGAGCATCATTGTGCTGTCATGCTCCCAGAGGAGCTGCTGTGGAGTAGAGGAAAGCCGTGCAGCCACCAGCCTCCACCGCTGCATGAAGACTGCTCACTTTCTAACCATTAGGAACTGCTTTTTCCCCAGCTTATTTCCTTAGTAAATTAAATTGTAATCGTGGTTTGCAGATGGATGGCATTGCTTATATTTGTCTGCTTGCATTCATATGTATGTGTTTGTTCAGCTATGGGCACGTGGCTGGGCAGCAGGCAGGACATCTGGCATCTTGCTGTGGCCTGGATGCTTGTTCTGGGCAAGGTGAAACCTCTGCAATAGGGACTGGGTAATCAAATGCATGTGAACCTGCTCAGCAGTGAGGAGCCTGTATTGATGGGGAATGTCCCTATCCTTGTACCTGCCTGCAGCACAAGGGGAAATGTCTGAGGACAGCAGGGAGCAATGTGTTCACTGCAGAGGTGACAGAGAAAACCCATTTCTACAGACAAAGAAGGGACAGGGAAATTTATTGCAACTTTGGAAACTACGAGATATTGATAGATAGAGCAAAGACTGGAAAGAAGGAGCTTTTTTTCCAGGTAGCCAGTGAGGAGTTTTTTGCAGGAAGCCAGAGAGGAGTATCTTTGAGTCTTGTAATTTCTTTTGCTCAATTTCTCTTTTTTCTAGGGTTGTTTGTGGACCTAAAATGTATCTGTAGAAACTGGATGTTCTTTTGGCTGCTTTCTTGAGAACAAACCTTCTGGCAAGTCCAAGTGGACACACCACAGCATCGCTAACACAGAGACTACTTCCAGCAGGTCAGAGCAAGACATCATCTCCTTGCCTTGCAGGATCTTATGTGTAGGACCTATAATGGAGACATATGCTGCTTTTTTCAGCATCACAAGCCTTCTGTGAAATCTCTTTAAATGCAGGTGTGATTTACATACAACCACAGGGTTAGATGATTGTAGGAATCTGCTGTTCATCTGGAGAAAGCTCATGGGGAAAAGATCCAAATGAAGTGAGCTGTTAGATGTGAGATGATATTTCTCTTACTTAATAAAACTGTGCCTAGAAAAAGTAGGAAGTAGCTACTAGAAATAGGAAGATCTAGTGAGGAAGAAAATCACCTGGCCCTTGGGAAAGGTAGCTGTTGATTTATGCATTGTGTTTTATTTTGGACGTTGTCGATTCAACTACTATGTAGTGATTGGATGAAGATCTTGAAAGAATTCAAGCAGTGATGTTTGACCTTTCCAAAGAGATTTAGAGAAGCTAGCAATCTGCAGTAGCAGAAACTGTTACCCTTCAAAAGCTGAACTTATGCTGAGAAAAAACTGAATTTATGCCCAGAAAGAACAGAAAACTCTGACTTGGAGGGATCAATGGAAAATAAGGTCACAGCTGAATAAAGTTCTCAAAAGATTCCAGTCCTTACTTGCTCAAACCTCTCACTTGCCTGAGGCCTACTCCATCAGCATTTTCTCAGGATGGTGAAGCTATGAGCAGCATACTGTAAGGCAGTTCTGCTGTGATTACATGCAAGGAAATACAGGGCTGTCGGTTGTCAAGACACTGCTAATATTCTAATTTGAAGTGTCACTCAGACTCCTTATGTGGCTTTGGATTGATATTGAATAAAATTGGAGAGGAATGAGTTTTGAGAACAGAGAGAAATTGCTTGGTGGACTAGAAGAGGGAGGATCTTGAAAAGAGGCACGGGGTTTAGAGGACCCAGCCTGGCCTTGCTACCCTGAACAGATTTATATATGTGCAATGGCCCCCCACCCTCACAACTCTAAAACTCTCCTTGTTGCACCAAAGCAATTGCCTGTGCTAGGACTGGCACAGTTTGATTCCCAAAGAATCACATAAAAACCAATTTAATGAAGTGTTCCTTGATCTTATGTGTATTACTGAGGCAGGGTTTTTCCACTTGCCTGAGGCTCTCTGAAAACCCTCAATTGCTTTTCCACCTGAATTCTTTTCTAGCTTATTTTCCCAGGATTGATTCCTAATGAACCTTTGACATTTCTCATCATATCTTTCCACCCTCCTATTCCTAACTTCCTCTCTTTCCTGAGGTGAAATTTTATCATTTTCTTTACTAGGTAAAGAAAAAAAAAAAGAAAAGCAAAAAATTACAAAAAGGTGAAATTCTCAATGCTTCCAAGAGCTAACAGGTTCTTTTAATTCTTTCTATTATGACAATATGACAGATTCTTGCACTTCTCTGGCTCCCAGTGGAAATACCAGGCTCTGAGGAGACAGAAAGAGGGGTATAAAGACAGAAGGCATTTTTTAGCAATGATTTTTCTAATGAGAGTTTTTACTGGTGACATTAACAAACTGTTCTCCTAAGAATTTCCTGGGGACTTCAGTACCACTACATGCCGCATCAACTAGGTGACAAGCTCTCACTGCCACCTCACTCACTGCAGAAACAGCATCCTCAGCAGGAGCAGGTCTGCATTCTCATTTTTGTCAGAGAGATGGTGAATGCTGAGTGAAGTGAGCAGCACAGCAGCTTTCGTCTAAGTGCTTCTTTGCATCTTTTACTTGTCATTTTCAGTGTATGGGACATTAGAAAAGAAAGCAAATAATAGAACAGCCTCATATTGAGGGATTTAAACTTTTTTACAAAGCTTAATTAACCTTCTAAATCTGTACTCTAGAGAGTTTAGTCCTGCAATAGGTAAGATGAAGTGTAGAGAAGTCAAGGGACTATTCCAAGGTCAGTGACAGAGTCAGAAACAGCCCCCAAGGGGCTCTCTCTACTTCTATGCTGGTGGTAAATCATTGCAGTCTGGCCAGCAGATTTGCCCCAGTCTGAGGCCAGGGAGAACAAGGAACTTGCTTTGAATCTGAACCATCTTCATTTGGTCCACAGAAAGCCTTTAGCTCCTGAAGATAATTGCTTTATGTATTTAATTATCTTATCATAACCCTTTGTTATCACAACAACTACAACAGTGCTGATTTGGTTGAGGAAAGACAAAGACAATCAAGAAAAGTTAATGCATAAAAAGAAGAGCCAGATGTGGAAACGAGTCAACGGGGTGTCATTCTACCTGTCTGAAACCTCTTTGTAGGAGCAGCATCAGGAAAACTAATATTTAAATAAAAATATGCCAGATTCAGATGCTTGGAAAACTTGTTTGCAGAAACCAAGGGCCCAGTGAGTTTGTCAGAAATCGTCTCACAACAGTCTGTTGTCAGTCCATTTGCAAAATCAACTAAACTGCATCCTTACATGGATGCATAGATCTTGCACAAACCCACTGCAGGAACAACTCCTCCAGCAATGTTCCACCCTGCCCGGGGGAATGAGCACAGATACACACTGGAGTCCTGCAGGAGACCATATTATGGCTACCCCTTTGCACTTGAATTTTGGGAGCTACCTGTACTTTGAATTGTGGCATGTTGTTTTGGTTTTTTGTTGGTTTTTTTTGGTTGGTTGGTTTGGATTTGGTTTTGGTTTGGTTTTGCTTTGTTTTTAAAAACCTTCCATATTCTATTTCTACCCCAATCTTGGAAGTATCAGACCTTCACAGTTTGAGAAACCGATTTTCCATCTAACTTTGCTCATGATGTTTATCATGAAGCACAGATTAACAAGTGATTAAAATTGCACTACCAAGTATGTAAGTGTAAGTTTGAATGATGCATGATTACTCTGAGCCAGCAGACATGTGCAAATAATTGGCCTTTAAAGTTCATTAGTCAGTTTTATTACAAATAGTGCATTTGCATGATGTTTGTAAATTTATGCACCAGCAGCCAAAAGTGATGACAGCATTTCATTGACTAGGCAAAGCAATTACAAAAAAAAAATCCATTATTTGAAATGCCAATGCAAAACACTTGTTTTAATAATTGGTCATAGTGTTTTAGTCCTGGGAGTAAGAGCTGCTAAACTCTTAGTTACATTAAGTGTCATAGACAGGCAAAGTCTCCCAACATGCTGAATAATTTCTTCCAAACTGTTTTTATTTTTTACTCACCCCCACTCTGAGACTGTCTGAATTGGAAGTATAGAGCTTTTGAAATGGATGCTGTTAGATTTACCTTTTCCTTTTAGGCTGAAAAGCCTCTCTGTGACTGTCACAGAGGATTTAGCTATATAGTGCTATTCTCTATATGAGAATCCAGTGAAAACTGAAAGATAATTGAGGAGATTGCAGAGGTTACAGTGTCATTAGTACTGATCTGCTTGTCTCTGGGCTTGATGAGAAGAATAGCTGTGTGGGTAAAGAGGAAAACACCCAGTTTGAAGAATAATGTGAATTAATCTGTTGATTATTGAGACAAACTAAATTCCATCTCTCAGATATTTTCATAGCTATTACTGCTATTTGTAATCTGTGCACATCTACTTTTGCAATTTTAGAAAGTGACCAGAAATATCTTAGTCAATCAAAAGCTGAAGAAGAGATAAGATATATGTGTGATGACACTGAAGTGCTGCATGCACGCGCTGCCGCCAAATAAGGACAGCTTCAGCATGTTTTCCATTTCCAGGTTATCTATGATTCCCAGCTAAGAAGCCATATTCTTTGAGATACCAGAACTGATACATTACTGTCAGCTTGAATCTGTTTCCTCATCCCTTGCTCATCTCAGCTCCAATGTGAGACAATTAACATACCATATGGTACGCTATCCCTTAGCCAATATATTTGACAATGCTCCTGAATGCTGTGCCTGACATAGCTCTTTATGTGCTTGTACACAGCTGCATTAATAAAATCTGAGGAGGCAGGTGAGTGTATGCACATATATAGAGATGTACACAGGCATGCATGGCAGTTCAGTTCTAGGAATGATAAACACAGCAGGAGCAAAACAATGATGGGTGAACCATAAATGGTTCAGTTGCAAAAACTTATAAAGACTTGAAGGGTTCTTTGAAAGCAGGTTATATACTCTTAAGATTTCCATTATTTCGCTATAATGGAAAAAAAATTCTCACATTAGGTTAAAGATCAAATAGCATTCTGCTCTGTGAAAAGAATATTTCACATTATCAAATACAGCTCTTACAGTTCAATTGCTTCATTGCTTATGTTCATTAAAATTTGAACTTCAACACAGAAAACTTCCAGCAGCTGGAAACATGATCTTCAAGAGCAAATTCCTAAACTTGTGATAATAGCAAAAACCTGGGAGCTTCTATTCTGTGCTATGTTTTATTCCCTTGTTGCCATGTACCCCAGTGATACTTAATTGTCCAGTAGACTGTAACAGGTAATAGTGGTACAAGGCATAATTGCCACCTGTCTGTACTGCAAAGCACTTATCAGACCAAGTGGGTAAAGTGGTGTTGACCACATGGCACCCAAAAAGCTACTTGAAGTGCTCACTCGTCTTACAGGTAGTTTCTTGTCCATTGGTATCTTGGCTAATGAAGGTGTAAGAAAAAAATTCTTTACTGAGGGTGAAACAGGTTGCCCAGAGAAGTTGTGGATGCCCCATCCCTGGAAGTGTTCAAGACCAGGTTGGATGGGGCTTTGAGCAACCTGTTCTAGTGGCATGTGTCCCTGCCCATGACAGAGGGATTGGAACAAGATGATCTTTGAGGTCCCTTGCAATCTTAACCATTCTATGATTCTAAGGCATTCTGCAGTGCATGTTGTGTGCTGCAATGGCTCTCCCAGCACCATGGAAACTTCTATGCTCATATTACTTTCTGAGCTATGTGTAATGTTTCCATATGCCCTATAAAAATTATTGGGAGGACTTTGTGCTTTCTGAGCAAACACATTAGGAGTATCTGATGTCAGAATTGCTTTTAGTTTCTCAAATTAACCCAAATTTATCTCATTTTGGGGTGAAGGAATGCTTTTTTCTTTTCTTTTTTTTTTTTTTTAATAAACAGAAACCCCAGGATACTCCATAGGAAGTCACTTTTCAGTACAAGGGTAAACTTTTCACTCTCCCTCTCCTTCTGATCTTCGCAAGTCAAATTTGATCTCAAGTCTTCTTCCTAGTCAAACTACTGGAGTCACAAGTACTTCAAGTGACAAATGGACTATCAGTACCCCATGTACAGAAGTGATGGAAATGTCCTAGGCTGAGCAATGCAGTACTGATGGATCACACTGTGGACAGTTGCAGTGTGCTGCCTGAAGTGCATTTTGTATAAGCAGGCTTGATAAATTGATTCTTAAACCTTATGACTGTTCAATTCTAATAACAAAATGGGGTACAGAAAATGAATGCTGTCTCTTTTACAAAAGGAAACGCTTTACTTGGGCATGAGCCATGACTGTTGTGACTAGAGGATGACATTACATATTACTGTACATTTTGTGTTTTCACCACAAGGGAACAGATGAGTATCTGAACAGATACAAACACAGCTGAAAAATGCAGGCTCTCATTTCAGATGCTTTGAGTGTATTCACTGGGTAATCATCACAAGCGAGGAAAATCTTCTGCTTTTTTTACCTTACAAGGTTTTCCAGAAACATGGAGTTATTTTAATTGCATGGAAGCTCTTATCATAGAAAAAGATTGGTATAGATACAGTGAATAATTTCAAGCTGATGTTGAAGTCATCATCTCTTAAGTTATTAACAAAATTCCCCTCAAAAAGTTGTAATTGCTGTTTGTGTCTTTGCCTTGTTTTTACAGTAAGGTGCTCTTCTCACTTAATTCACTCATGTAGTAGGTGTTTTCTAGCTTTTCAGTAGGGGGAAAAGACTGTTCTCCAGGTGAAGGATTTTGTCTTGTGAAAGCATAATAAGCATCATAGACTCATTTGTAGCATAAATTTTTATCAGGGTTGAATTGAATTGAATTGAATTTCTGCCATGTAGGTGATTGTTTGGGCATTCTTTGTTTCTCTCTCTCTCTCTTTTTTTTTTTTTGGTGTATGTGGGGGTGTGTGTGTGCAAACACTCTCTAAAATGAATGTATCTTCAAGGAATACAGCAACCGTAGTAAGAAAAAAGAGATTAAAGAGACATGCTTCATTATCCAATGGATAGACTGCATTTAGGACACTTTGTGAAGGCTGCATTTTATCATGGAAAACTTCTTTTATATACACTGATCAGTTTAAGAAGGCTTTTCATTAAACAGGTCATACACTGTCTCAGTATACAGTTTACCAAATTTTGGTAGGATGTCCAGAAGGCAAAGCCAATATTTATTAGTAGAAATATGAATAATGAAGTAGCCTGTTAAATGCTATTTTCTATGAAATATTTAGGCCACTAGTTGTAGCATTCCTCATAGATTCAGATACTGCATTTGCTGTTGAGGAGAAAAGCTTTTTCTCTTCATGCAGTCTTCAGCACACTTTATTTGCTGCCATGTAACAATGACACCCTAAAATAATACCTTGTTCATCTGGGTGGATACTTATCATTCTCAGGAAACCAGCTCTTTTCCAGACAGTGGTAGAAAAGAAAATACCTTCATTTACTGCTATTATCCCAGTTTAAAAAAGCTTTTAATGTCTTCACAGTTGCTCTGTGAAGACTATTAGAAATATTCAAACCTGTAAGCTGCTTTACCTTTAGTTGTCAAAATGAAAATAAACAAATCTTTTTTAGTGAGTTTGCTGTCTCTTTCAAATAAAACCTTGGTATGTGCTACATTTCCAAGTGTCTTAATCATAACTGCTGGGTAGAAGGTCACTGTGTGCCATTTGCCCTCCAGGCTTTTTGGAGCATCAGACTGTGTGTCAGTTCACTGTGCCCTGGTCAGGGTGGTTGGGGCAATTGAAATTAATGGGACCTCTGAACTTAAAATAAAACAACCACCCAGCAAACTTGGCTTTCATGGTGAAAACCAAAGAAAAAAGAATTTGGTTTTCTTTTCCTTAAACACTTCAATTTGAGGTGGGAGTCTGGGGAGAGGAGATGGGGTGGGAGGAGGTAGCTGGGAGATGTATGTTCAAACCCACTGCCTGGACCTTACATGCATATTGCAGCAGGGAGAGCTCTTTCTTCTCAGCAGGTCCACCCCTGGTCTCACTACAGACAGTCTAACAATATTTCAAGTTACACCACACTACTTCATTCTAATGTTATGCCATTTCTTTTCTTTTATATAGTAAATGAGCTTTGTTTATAGTGATTGCACACACACAAAAGCCTCAATATTGTTTCAGATTTTTTTTTTTTAATTCTTGCACTGTTGTTCAGAAAACCCTGTAGGAACAGAATGGGAACCACTGGGCCTGACTCCAGACTTTGGCAGCCTGGTTATAAAGAAGTGAAGGAAAGGCTTTTTACAAACTTCAGTAAACAGTTACTTTAGTTAATAGTTCAAGCCTTGATTATTCATCCCATTGTGAGTTACACTGGTTTCAGGGAGGCTGTATTATATCCAGACTGAAGGCAGGAGGTTATGTTTCTGCTGAACTCAACAAAAGGTGGATTGTGCACTTGTAGTGCAGTTGCTTTGAATAGAATCTGGACCCATATGTTGAAACTGTTCTGGTCTCTAATTAAAGACTAGTATCTCTGCACTGCACACTGAGTTATTTTGAGGCAGTGAGAATGCCACAGCAGGGAGTGTACTTGGAGAGTTGGTACTGAAAGCTTTGTTACACCCTGCATTAAAGATATGTGAGTAACTGTGAAAGCTTCAACTCCCCTGAACCTGTTCCTTTTCGTTCTTCATTCCCATTTTGTAAGGCAAACACAACCCCCCAAAACCAAAAAAAAAACCCCAAACCAAAAGCCCAACAGAACAAAACCATCCCCCCTCCAAAAAAAAACCCCAGAGAAACAAAAAACAAACGAAAACAAACAAAACCACAAAAACCGCAACCCAAACAAAAAACCCCAAACAACCAAGCAAAAGCACAACACGTTTACAGTAATTAAGTCTTATGTTGGGTTTAAAGCTTATTTAACTTCTCTTTGAAATAAAGCAAATAAAATGTAGGAACAGGGTAAGACTCTCAAGAATATTTAGGTGCTGCTAACAGAAGAGCAGTTAATTGTGCTATTGCCTCTGTCTAGAGCAGGAGTCATCAGTCTGTGTTTTCTGTCTTCCAGAAAAATTGTTATCCTTCTGGATTTCCCTATCACTGCAGTCACTTGCACCATCTTTCATGTGGGTCGTTTGTAAATAGAGGCAGTCTTAAAGTTGTTAACGTGAGTAAAGATCTTCTGGTCTAACTTCCTGCCTTTAACAGACTACCTCAAGCCTTTGGGACTCTACAGGGCCCAACAGAAGAAAGATTTTCATGGTTGCATCCTTCAGAATACACTTAGTTTGGGTCATGTGAAAATTAAACTTATTTAGCTCTGGCCAGTGAAATGGAGTCCAGTCAAATCCACAGCTAAAAGCAGAGGCTACAGAGTACTCATCTCATTTACCTCTAAATGTGACAAAGTTTTCAGGTCTACCCCTATGTGATCTCTGTAACAGATGGCTAATTCTACTTGAGCTAAATACAAAGGGATCAAATAATTTGTTTCAACAGTGATGATCATTAAAAACTCCGCATTTAATTTTAAATATGTATTCATCAGAATTAAACTAGGAATTTCTGTCTATAATCAAGGTTTTTGCTCAATAGCTTCAAGAATATTTCAGTATTTAACTCTATAGAAGCAAAATATCCTTTCTGCAATATGTTGAGTCTTCTTTCAGTCTTCATTTTAAGAAGCTTAGTAGAAATCTTTACATTAGGCAAGTTGTACTGTACTTGAAGTACTTTGGCTTTGTGCAGGTGTTATGGGTTTAGCTAGGTAGGCCTAAATTTAGGCTTTACATAACAGTCTAGGCCTGGGACTGTCAGCTGATTTGAGCTGGGCTGAGCTAACAGCTGACTTCTTTTAGCCAATAGTATTGTATTCCATACCATATTACGACATCATCTCAGAAGGGGTTAAGAGCCGGTGTGGGGGTGGCTTGGTCAGTTGCTTCACAGCTGTGCTGTCCCAGGAGGAACAGGGACGACCAGGGTCAGCACCCGCTCACCACCATGTTATCTTAGGAAAGTAAAATGTTTGATTTTAGTTTTTCTCTCTGCTTAAGTCTGTCTCTAGGGAATTAATTTCTCTAGAATAATTTGTAGTTGAATAGTGAAATTTGTGTGTTTACTAGGGAGTAAAGTTATTTCTTCTTATTTCTAACTTGTGTGTATGTTATATTGTAGTCTCTCTTAGTTTTCTCATTTCTGTATAAATATCTATAGTTAGTTTAAGCATAAACGTAGTTGAAGAGGGTTTTTTCCCCCCTTTCCTCCCTTTTCTCGGCAGGGAAAGAAGAGAGCTCTAACTTCGTACTTAGGCAGTTGGCAGTTTGCCAGCTCAACTCAAGACAGCAGGTTAGGATGACATGGCATAATGAAGGCATTTTGAAGGTAGCCCTTGGTTGATGCAGTTGGATAAGTAGGTTCTCAGAGTAGTGGTGGTGTGTGCCAGATAACTCATGAAGAAACTTAAGAGACCGATCTGCTCCAATTGCACATGAAATATGTTCTACCCCCTTATGCAGACATCGGGTTCAAACTAATCCTTCAGACACCTTTAAATCACATGAAAGTTAGATATACTTTAAGAAATCTTAAATTTAGCCATAAGTAAAACCCAGGAAGGTTATCACAGAGATAGAGACATCAGCAAGAACTACCTATATCTACTGACCCTCTACAATTGTGCTGAACTGCTCACCACTGTAGCCATTGCCTTTGTGGCTCCTCTGTACATCCTTTTCAGCTTTCAGCATCCTTTCTAGTCCTAGAAAGCAAGGGCAGCTGAGGCATAGAGAAGTGATATGTAGCCTTACTTCATACTTAAAACAAGGTTTGGTCACACCTGTACAAAAATGCCAGTGGGTGATAAATCATTGTTTAGGTTTACATTTTTTGGTTGTTTTCTTTTTCAGCTTGAACAGTGAGGAAGTTTCTACAACCTCATGCAGATAAGAAGAAATGACACCAGAATCAGGTTTTGCATTTCTGTACTTGTCCTTGTAATCTTAGTTCTTTCTCCTTCTTTCATCATTTAGGACATTACGCAGTCACTTGTAACTGTATTGTACTAAGAGCTTGTCTTGAATTTTTATCCACTGCCTCACCAGGCTTTACTTTGTTTATTCTATTCTGCAGGTAGACCCTGCATAGTGGGTATTTTATTAGAAGGATAAAAACTGCTCAACCATGAAGGCACCTACATTTTCACTTTGTTCTCATTACTTTTCTATACCTGATGTGTGCTGTCAATACACTTCTCAGGAAAAATTGCATTTAAAGTTAAAATACAGAGCTAACTTTTTCTTCTTCTAGTTAAAAGAACTAAAATGTAATCATCAATCTTTGTCGGGGTGTTTAAACACACTGATACTAATATTATCCTTGTGCAACAGAAATCTGGACTCTGAAATCATAAAAGAGTTCATCTCTCATCTCATCATTGCCTCTCTAGGTATTCTAATATGCCAGAAATTATGCTATTGTTTTGGTGGGTTTTTTTTGTTTTTGTTTTGACTTTCTTTTTTATTTTAAATTTTGTAGATTATTTACCAGTGTTCTGAACTTCAGTGTTTTGTCAGGCTTATCCTCTCTGTGTCAATATACTGATAACAAGAAATTAAGAAGATTCTATGTTCAGTGATGCAAGTTTATTTTGTGCCTTGTATTTTCACCAGAATTGCTCTGTTTTGAATTCTGTGTTTCTGGGACAGTTGAAAGATGAATTTAGACAGATAAAATAAAACTGAAGTCCATGATTTTGAATTCTTTTGCTTTATCCTTCTCTCCTTTGTCGTTTGAACCAAAAATTTAAACCTGTAAATAGCTGATCTCCTGGAATATTTAGATTAGGTTGTGTTTGGATTTACTTCTTTCTTAGATGTTTTCTGGTTTTTCATCACCTTACGGCAATAACTGGAAATGATTCTGAATCATTTCTGCCCAAGTCTATAGTAAGGGAATTAAATTTAATTATAGGCAGTCATTCATAAATCTATGGCTTCTTAACTGTATACTTTTCTACAATAGCAGATTGTATATTTGATGACCATATATTCTTTTATATGGTTCTGTCTTCACTTGGCTTGAAAATATTACTTGTGTGAGCAGAGGTACTGTGGTCCCATTTCAGCAAGTTGCTTGTACGAGGTGTGTGGTGGTTATCAAAGTAATTGATGGCATTTCACTGAACAAGGCTGCGTGCTGATGCATACTTAAATGTGTTGCTGAATTAGGGCCTCAGGAGACAAGGTCATGCTTAAAGGATTTTCCATTGTAACCTAAATAGTTGATAAACACAATAGTGAGGGAGGAATGTGACTCACTGAACAGCCATCTGGGCAGATAACTTGAATGCTTAGAAAGAGGAGGGTTGGAACTAATAAGCTAATTTGCTTAAAGCTCTTCTTATGTCTCTCCTGTTTGTGATTCATGTGTGGGGATCTGCGTTTTGAAAAGATGCTTCAGAGAAGATGGTAGACTTGATGTGCACCGGAATGAACTCCCTGGCAATATGTCAAGTCCCTATCATGGATTCTTTTAGTGGTAGGTCTCTTCATGAAGAGCAGGACTAAACAGTTGCCTGACACCTATTGTAACAAGATTTGTGGAAAGAATACAGCTTTCTTGCAGAGACAAGGGATGAGAAAGAGGGTCAAGATCAAAATATGAAAAATATGGAACCAAAGGAACAGAATGTTACAAGACTTAAGCTAAAGGTAACATTGAGCAGCACATCCTTCAGAGCACTCCCCCTTGAAGGCATCCCAGGAGTCATTGGATACTGCCCAACAGGGCTCAAGACAGATGGGATTCCTTGTAGGAAGCTTCCTTCTCCTGGCACTGCCCCAACAGTTTGGCTGCAGCCAAGGACAGGTCAACCAGGAGTCTGCACCACCTAGGACCAGGTGCTGAGATAGAAGACAACTTGATCTGAGCCGGTGTGTCTTTTTGTATCCTGTTCAGCCCTGTGAGAACATCATCTGACCTGCCAAGGGCACAGGACACAGCACACAGGCAGCTGTTTTCAAAGGTCCGCCACAAAATAAGTTACATTCTCCCTAGTTCTATTACGGAGGACACAACGTGCAGTTTGTAGAACACAGGTGGTTATTTTCACTACTTCAAATTATATCTTGAGTAGAAGAGTAAAGTCTGTGCTTTGGGCTGCAGAAGCATAAACTTTTAACTCATTTGTGTGCTAAAAAGCTAATCCAGACACAGGTGGAGTACTCGCACACAAGGTGACAGTGAAGGCAGTTGGACATAAGCTCTACCTAATATAATACTCTTCTGTTTTCTGCTGGGCACAGACATTGCTGTTCTAGCCTTAAACAAGGAGGGGCCCAAGTCTGAATTTACTGAAGGCATCCAAAATGTAGGGAAGTAGTAAATTGACTATACAGTTAATAGCAACAGTAGAGATCTCTTTATAACAGTGAAAAAATTTAAAATATAATAGTATAAAAATATTCTATCATTCTGTTGTTTCCTCTATCCTTTTTCATCTAATCTACTCCAAAGTCTGGGTATTCAAAAGGAAAGCTAAAAATGGCAGTTTTTTGCAAGCATTAGCAATCCAGAACAATTTGGTTTTAGGATGATCAGTTCCAGCAATGCTTCTTCAAATGCACAGTACTAACAGCTGGGAAGTTTGGATTTTTTTGTTTTGTTTTGTTTGATAACTACGCTGGTAAAATTATGATTCAGATATACTTGTGTATATGTACACACATACATAAATAGATAATTTTGTATGTATGTAAAATGCATAGACTTCTACTGGAAAAAATTGCTAATGAGATTCTGGATGTTAAGTAGGAGAGACCAAGTTGAAATCTGAAATCCAGCTTGCCTTTATTAGCTTTTGTTGGAAATAGCTGAGACCTCCCAGAGTGAAACTGTTGGTTAAACATTAGCCATTTAGGTATTAGGAACAGTTTAAAATATCCTGACTCTAATAACTGATGAAGCAAGAGCACATTTCATCTGTACCACTTGACATGTTGCATAACATATGTTAAAGACACTATTTCATTTTCACAGGTAACTGGAATCACCACTTTTTAATTAAGAGCTTATCTGTTAAACTACTTACTCTGAAAACTTTTCTTGATTTCAAGGTATTTTGGTTTTCACATGGTAAATGCATTATACATAATTCTCCTCTTTTTTTTTTTCCTATTCCAGCTCTATTTTAAAAGGCCTTTTTAATTTCTTGTCAAAAAGCTAGACTATTCCTCTTACAGAGCTATAGATTCTTCCCTTGTCTTGTTCTGTCAAGTGTTCAGAAAATCTTGGAAGTTTATAGTATTTTATCTGTAAAGGTTAGTTCAACCTATGCAAATAATGAAATACATTTATGCTCCTCCTTCTCTTCATTACAGAGATTTCATTTTTTGACTGGGTTAAAAAGAGAAGGAAAAATAAATGAGACTATGAAATTTTGCTGGTATTTCTTGTCTTCCTTTGTAGAACATTCTTCCACCATAGTGTTTCTTTGAGCATGAAATCCCTTTTCACCCAGAAATAAAGAAGAAAGATTTCTGAAAACTTTTCATAATTTTCTGGTGAGGAACTTAAATTCAGTCTTATGTGAATTATCATCATAAAAAAGGTCAACAAGTGGCAGAAGACTGGTCAGGGGGCACATTGGTTTGAGGAGGAGAAAAGTTATGTCTCTGAAAACTTACATTGCCTTGTAAGGACTCGAGCTATTTTTAGCTTCTTTATCTAGTTTTCTTTTCAGGGAAAACAACTGCAATGAGAGCTTATGTTTTATACTAGGTACCATAAGCATTTGAATGAGCTAGTCCTGGCACTTCTGTGGGACTTCATATGCTGTTTAACCTGAGTTGCAGCATTTCTTGTCAGAAGCATCTTGATTTTAGAGGTGAAAAGAGTGATTTTGTAATGTAAGACCCTTGGGAAAGGACCTGTATGTCTGGTTCAAATGTATGTCACTTTGGACTCCAAATACTATTAGACTACTTTTACTATGCAAATTATTAAAAAAAAAAGGGTATTTTCAGAGGACTGACAGTAAAATTTAGAAGTAAATTACTTTGCATTTGTGTTAAACCCAGTTTTATACTTGAGGTCTACTTCTTTCTTTGTAATATTACAAAGGTTCTATTGAAATCATTGTAGAAGCCTGTATTTCAGGGTTGTTTTCAAGTGGGTTGGGTTTGGGTTTTTTTCAGTGCAAATGCTTCCAAGCATGCTGCTTCTATCTCTGTGCTGATGCTAGTTCCACACAAATAGCTTACTGTCTCTCTGCTTTGCTTTTGATCTGAAGAAAGGGTTGTTTCACACTGAAAGATGCTGACTTCCGTTCTCAGTAATCACGGTGGAGCAGGTGTTCCTTCTTCCCACACATTGCAGGTGTGCTCCTGAGTAGCTTTCTAAAATGATTTTGATGTCTCCCTGACTGATGTTCAAACAGAAAGTGAGTAATTATGCAGTAGACTCTGTTTTAACTGGGCTGGACTACACTACACCTTGGTTAAGCCTGTTTGAATGACATTGGTACTGTTACCAGGTTTAAGTTTTGGTTTTAATACTGCCAAAGACCCATCATTAAAGACACTGTCCCCAAATGTTGTCAGTTGATACTTTTCCAATAGCTTTAGTGTGGTAGTGATTTTTACCCTCTCTGCCTCTACAGAGAGAATTAAAGGAATTTAAAGATCTTAGTCCAGATTTGTTACTTTCCGTTGAAGGTCTAGCAGGTGTGAAGGTAGAGCTGAGCAGAAAAGAGACCTTTGTCTAGGCTTATTAAGAAATGTTATGAGGAGAGTAATTTTCTTATTTATCAACTTTTTATTATTCCATATATCTATTAGAGGTTATACATTTAGCACACCCTAAATATTGTTTTGCAGGGTACAGTGTGAAAGATGCATGTAAAAACAAAAAAGATCTTACAGTAGAGCAAATTAAAATCATTTTCCATGTGTCTTTTCTGGGTAGCATTTTTTATGAGAACAGAGGTACATACATGCTGTTAATAAAGGGGTATTTACTTGGCAACATACACGAAAAAAAAGATGTGACAGTGCAAGATATAGTGAGGAACATAGCTTTTGTGGGGGAGGGGAGGATTGCTGGAAAGAGTTATAAATTCAGAAGCAAATCAGAGATTAAGTAAATTATAAATAGACACTGACAGATCTTGAAGTTCTTAAGTGATTTTGAAATAACATGTTTTGTTGAAAGATGCTCTAAGAATTTTTGTGCAAAATAATCAAAACAATATTGAGATTCTTTCATAAAATGGAATACTTTTCTTGTACATGTAGTATTTCTAATTTAAAATAGGTCATACAAGGATTAAAGATCTTAGAAGGAATACTGAAATGCAGCAAATGTGACCAAATGATAAAAAAATCATCAGGATACAAATGTATAAGCAAATCTAATACTGATGTTTTTTACCTCAGAACATTGCAGTTCAAGTTTGTGGTCGCATAGCAGACTGTGTTACATGCTCTGCTAAGCTGGCTTCTCCATTCTTCTCCTCTACTCTTAGCAATACAAACTGCATAAATATTCTCAGTTTTAACCTGTTTCTCACTTCACCCAAAATTTTAGCAACTTTGGGACTCACTGCAGCTAAGGCCTCCTCAAGATCCATGCATTAGGATGCTCGTTGCCTATTTTGCTTCCTGACCCAGTTAGGTGGGTGTTCGCTGATCGTACATACCAAGTTGGTCTCTATGAACTCACACAGATGAGGAAGTGGTGTTAGCTCCTCTTTAACTATAGAGAGAAGAAATAGGGCAGTTGTCTGAGGCTGGACATACCCAATAGGGTGCAGTGGCTTTCCACAGGTGATCTTGCTACCTCAGATTTTATTACATGCAGCAAAGTGTAAATTATCCTTCAGCTTACCAATATAGTGTCTGCTTCAGGGTGACTGAAATTTCTCTCTAGACATTATTGTTTACATTAGAACTTTAGATACAGTTCATGTGTAGGCATCTGGTTCATCAGAAGTTGGAACTTAATTACCCTCCCAGAATTTATATCTTCTATAGGGTCAAGAGCAAACCTGACTGTCAGCCTTTGTCCTACTATTGCTGTCCTTACAAGGTAATGATTGAGTCCTCTTTATTACTATCCAGTCTTTTGTGTTGCAATGAATATTTTGCTATTCAACACGAAGTGAAAGAACTTGAACCTACTAAAAGAATTGTTTCCCTCATTCAACTTTCATATTTTTCTGGCACAAAAATGCAGTTTTCCATGAGATCCTGGAGGTTAGTCAGTTACCTCTAAGGCAGAAAGAACCTTAACCTAGACCCCTCACATAACAGAGATAAAAAAGAGTATAATCTTTCCTTTGGGAAATGTTCTATACGGCGTTTGATTCTAGCTGGCGTTATTTAAACTTGCTTTTGGGGCTGGACCTAGCAGGAACAATATGTAGACAACAGATGATACACTGCTAAGGACTTAAGCAATCCTAGCCACAGAAACAGACTTCAAGGTAACTTGGATGCAATAGCACAGATGTGCTTCTTATCCTTTTTTATTTCAACTACAAAGGCCATCTTTTGGGCAGATTGGCAGGGAGTTGAGAGGATGAACACTTAGGGTTTTTTTTGCCTTTTTGGGTTTATATAGTTTAAATTTGGTAACTAGTACAGTTTTTTCCTCTTTTTTTCCTCCAATTTTTCCTTTTTTTCCTCCATTTATTTCTTTTTTTTTTCTTTTTTGTTCTCCTTTTTTCCTTTTTTTTTGGCTGACTGAGTTAGTCAAAGGACATTGAATATTGTCAACAGTTGCAAACCCACACAGAGATATAAACTATTAAAATAGAAGACTCTTGTATCCATTTAGATAATGCTATTCACAGTGCACTGAGCAGAAGCAGAAATCATACACATGAAAATCATACAGAATTTCTTTTTATTGTGAAGTTAAATCCATCTTTTCAGTGCTGAGATTCTTCACATCATGTTGGTTTAAGGTCAATGGGAGCACCATTCATTCTCTTCCAGGCCACAGGTTGGAGTACTCTGGTCAGACCTCTGGGTTCTGTAAATAACAGTTTGTCATCACTGGTTTTCTTAAATTAAGAAAGCCTGACTGATGGCTGGCTGATTATACTAAGCTTTGCAATGACTATTCAGTAGAAAAATAAATCCTTTTTTTTTTTTGTAATAGACCTTTTTTATACAAATGCTCTCTGGACGCAGAACTACTTAGCTGTCAAGGCATGTGCATGAATTCTGCCACTGACATCTTTACCTCCTTTGCCCTCCCCAGTGAGATTGTGTGTAGTGTGGGAAGTCACAAGCTTCCTCCACAGTTTGTAAGAAACATTAACATTAGTAATAGAGAAATACAGAGAACCCAGCCTGTGACTCTTGAACCACCAGTCCCGTCACAGCTGAGGTAACAGCGTTGTTTTTGTCTTGCTGTATTCCATAGGGTTATTTCAGGTTTCCACTGGTGTAGAGAAAATCTGGGTCACAGCTCAGCCATCTGTCTGTAGATGAATTTTCCTCAGAAATGCTTTCTGTCTCATTTTAGTCTGTACCTATGATATGAAAAGCAGCTAGAGGTAGGTAGTATATTTCTACATTTTTTTTCTTTCATAAAATGCTGATGAGTTGAAACTGAAACTTTTTGTGGACGTTAGCTTTGACATATATTTGTTGCAATTACTTCTTTGCTTTAAGGTGGGGTTCCTTGAGGTTTGTCTTCAAACCTAGCTAGTCCACAGTAGCCTAATGGTTAGACTGCTTCCCTGAGGCCAGGGTCAGAACCTTGCTTGGTGTGATTTGAAGGGCAGACCTGAGGTCAGGTTAGATGGGGAGGCTTCATAAACTAGATCTTTCTGCTCTCCCCCTAGGATGGAATAGTCTGTGGGTGTTGCTTCATGCTTATTGCAAGTTAAGGCTAAAGGCTAAATATTCTTATTTCTTCTACTAATGTAAAGGTCAAACAACAGGTTACAGAATTTGGAAATAGGTTTACAGAATAAAATCAATAGACTCATAACTCCATTCCAAGCCGTTGTCTCAGGAGCTCTCTCAGGAGTGTTGACCACATCTGAAGTTGAGCTTGTCTGTGTTGTTATGGCCATTATTTTCCCCAACTGGACATGGCTTCCCAGACATGAACTTTTCTTTGGTTCAAGGCTCCAATTTATGCTTCTGCTATGGCAGCACAGTCCTAGGTGGTAAATAGATGATGTCTGTGAGGGCTTTATGTCTACCATGGGGTTATTTGGACATGTTTTGAATTTTCTTTCTTCTTGACTGACATAGAGAGCCTCTGTTTCAATGGAAATGACTTTGACCATTTGACATCTGTGACTGCTACGGGAATTTTCTAAAGTTTACTCAAGAAGGAGCCTTTGACTCCAGAAGGGCTCTGAAGTATTGCTTCCATGTTTCTGTTAATTTCTTTTCCTAGATGTAGGTTTACATATAGTCTTAAACTTGCCTAATATAATTTTGCATACCAAAGAGTTCTTTTGTTTTGTTGCAGTAGTTTATATTTTGGTTCATCCCTCCAAGGCTGCATGATTTTTAATTTGAGTCTTTTCATACTTTCATAATAACATGTAATTTTCCATATAATAAAATCATTCTCTGTAGAGAATCTCTAACCTGTTTCAGAATTGAAGTTATATCTAAGACTTCTGCTGCAGGCATATCTAAGTTATATCTAGGACTTCTGCTGCATAGCCTGTCAAGGTGAGATACATGCCTGGTTTGACACTTAGAATGTCTCTGTTTCCTCTTCTTACATAGAAATAACACAAGCACTAACATTCTGTTAACTTTAGTAATGGACAGGCATTCCTACAAGATTTCCTTGGAATTGTCTTCCTGAGGTGAACTAATGCTCCTTTCCAAACTATTGTGAAGATCATGATTTCCTGTCAGTTTTGCAAAAGTGATATTGAATTTGCACTGCCTGTCTTAAAATTACATCTCATTTTATATAGAAGGATTTTATCTTCTATTTTAGTCTCTTGAGATATTTGGCAAGCTTATCTTTTAATCCTTGGAAGAGCAGGTTTTTGCAATATTTCCTTTCTGATGTTAATTCCTGGTGCTTTGGAAGGAAGTGTCAGAATCCCTGCAAAGGGCCAATTATATTGTAACTTGCCCAAAGGAAAGTTTCTTTTTAACATCAGGCAGTAATTCCTTGGCACATGTCCCAAAACATGAGGATTATATCTTTTACAAGCTTGGTATTATCTAAAATCACCGTCGATGTAAGTTTTGGGTCATATGAACGTGTAATCCTCTATGTAAGACTATAGTTTTGGGTAAGGACATAAAAAGATGACTGTGATGGCCTGAAGACAAAGGCCAAAGTCATACTGATCCCCAAAGGATTCTGGAGTAGTGAGACTCACAGGTTTTACACTGATTATAAAGTAAAATGCACAATGAAATTGAAGATTACGAGGACAGTCACAGTTCCTTTAGAGCCGCTGCTGTCACCCGGCAAAAGAACAGCCATGAGTTCACTCTGATCAGTTCCCCTCACCTTGACCAGGTCAAGAAGATGGATAGGTAGGTATACAAGAACAGGATCAGAATGTAGTGACACTTCTCTAATTCAGTCTTTCTGTTCATGAAGCCTGGGAATTGAAACGGTGTAAACCATCACACAATATCCAGTGTAAAGAGATTTCCACAACATAACCATGTGTTTTACAGGAGGAAAAAACTCCATTTGCATGGGGATTTGTCAGCCTTCATCTGGGAACATTAGCTGAAATGAAAAATTTAAAGTAGTCTTCAGGTTTATGTGTGTGTGTGTATGTATGTGTTTTGAGGTGACAATTGTGCCTGAGAGGTGCCTGTGGAAACAGAATGACAGAATCAATATTATATTTACTTTTATTTGACAAACCTGTGAGGTAATTGGCTGTTAATGAAAACCTCTGGTATATCACACATTTGGAGAAATGGTCAGAGCTTAAATTTGGTTTTCTGTGATGTTTTGCCCTAGACTTGAATTCAGCCTACACCTATTAATGGCACTCTGGAGGAACTGCAGCACCTAAGGGAAGAAAAGGCACACATATTTTGATTTTTTTTCTCCTCATCATTTCCATTTCAAAATATTCTAGTTTCAGCTGATGACAGAAAATGTAATAACCTTCTCTGCAAGTATAAAAACCCTTTAGAAATATCAGTTACTGGGAATACATTAGTCTTTTCTGGTAGGATATTTTTCTAATGCAGTTCTTGCTGTTCTTGCTTATTTTATTTTAAGATTTATTCATTTATACATGTCAGTTTTGGAGTATGTGAATATTTCAGTCATAGATGAAAATATCCATACTACTTGCCAGCAGGGGTTAAAACTGTCCAATGAAGACAATCCTGCCTGGAAAACAAAGCTTGAAGTAGTATAAACACCTGTTAGCTATCAGAGATCTTTCTTTCTTTCCACTTGGCAATCTGTGCTGTTGCCATGCGTATTCAAGCTAGCTATAATACTGGCTGCCTACCACACTATGGTGCTGTGCAGAGGTTTTGACAATGTGGCTCTGCCTATATTATGTCCTAGATGCTTCTACAGATGATACAGAACTAGCAACTTCCCATTGTAGTCTTGCCTGGAGGCCAAAGCCCGTGATATGAATATTAAAAACAAGCAAACGAAACCTGTCTAGAGAGACTGGAGCAGTCTCCAGTTTGGGCTGATCAGAAAAGATTACAGGCAGGACCACAGATGGGGACTGCAAACTTGTAAGACTCAGCAGAGTGTGGGGAAGGCTCTTTGTGTCACATTGCTGGTAGGATTTTTGCTGGATGGTTTTCCTATTGCTGTGATTTGTGCCTAGGGTGCTGTGTTATGCCCATGCTGTCGTCAGCTCTGGACACAACACCCGACCAGGCAGCAGTCTCGTGCTGAAGGCCATCCGGATGAGAGCAGCCATAACCTCATCCAAGAGGAAGGGGTGTAGTCTGACGTACGTGTCCCATGGCCTGCAAATGGCTCTGCCACCTCATTGTTTCGAGTGTCTCAGTGGAAGTGGATCAGGAAGCTTATCTAGGGCCATCCCCACCCTTTCACTGGTGGCCCTTGTTTAAAAGAAATGCAACAAATTTCCCTCCCTCTTCCCTCCTCCCCTCCACCCTGATTTAGAGCTAACAACCCCAGTTGTTCCTACAGCACTCCACTTACAGCACTAGACATTCGATGTAAAGAAATCTCATTTTAAATCCTCCAGTACTATCAGTTTCCTTTGCTTGGGGCTCATGACAGGTGCTCCTTTGTTCTTTGATTTGATATTATCTCAAATAGCCTTGGAGCTTCAGCCAGGCCAAAAAACTTGCACTAGCAGCAAACTGCCCAAATTAGCATTTTTGCTAATTTCAGAAAAACACAAAGTTGCTGAAGCCCTGCCAGGAGCCTGTCAAACTAATTTGCAGTGGGAGAAGTAGATATGGGGTGTGGAAAGTGTTCAATGGAATGACACAGCAAAAGGCTTTTATAGACTTTCCTATTCCTGCTTTTACAGATAGAATTGTGAATTTGAAAATCAGGTGAAGTACCTTAAGATAGACCTTTATTTCTAACATGTTGAAAGACTTGCATTTTTCTGAGATCACTTTTAAGGGTTCTCTCACTTTAGTAAGTTATTAAGTCTATTATTTTGTCTGTAAAGCACTGAAGGTTCCCAATATTGTTGCACTTTCTAAGCTTAGTAATATAATTTTTCCTACAACTTTATCTTTTCTCACTTTTCAAGAACATGGTTGTACTATAGTCATTTGTCTGTGCTCTGAATCTCAGAACTGTGTGGCTTTTTATACATATATAGTTAAATAAGATTTATTCTCCCCACCCATGACTTAATTTGAGTATAATTTCTAGCCTTGGCTGAAAAATGTATATTCAGCTCTCATCTAGATAACTACCTGCCTATTGTTCTAGGCAGAGGGAAATACATTAAGTCCTTGGTTTTACTTTCCTGTCCTCTGCCATTGCAACATATCTGGAAAACACAGGCAAAGCAAAAGGTTATATAAACAGTAGATGAGCCATTGCAGGGTGGGTCATATTTTACAACTGGAGTAGCTCAGGAGTGAAATAGTATGTGCCAGGAGCAAGGAGGAATTGAAGAAAGAGCTGTACATCTGAGTCAGAGTCACTCCCAGTGTAGTGTTGTTCATGCCCCACCTTTGCTGGAAGCATAAAGTTTCAACCCAGTTCTGTATGATTATTACTAGCAATATTGTTGGATGCTCATTACTCATTTTGAGTAATTAACTATATTATTCAGGTTTTGGTTACCAGTAATTTGTCCAGTTATTGAAGAATGCAGAAGCAAATTGTCACATAAACAAGGTTCAACTTTTCTAGTGAGGGAAAAATCAAGGAAGGGGATACAGTTTCTGTTAATAAAACTGCTTCCTCTTCTACATTGCCAGACCTCTGCATTCCCCTGTTACTCTGCATGTCTTACTGTGGTGTGTGTGAAGGATAAGCTAGCAAATCACTGTATTATAGGTAGGAAAAAGTTTTAAAATACTGAGCTGGGGAGGGGAGGAAGTGGGAGAAATTCAAACCGTGAAGCATTCCAAATTGATGGTTTGTGTTCTGACTAGGGGTTGTTTCTTTTTACAGCAGACTACCAGGATCATTCAGTGAACAGTGGTAAAACCTGGTCTAAGCTCAGGTATCCAATGTTGTTCTTGCTTCCTTAATGACCTCTACGGAAAGCAGAAAGGCTGCAGAAACAAAGGATGAAGCTATAGATGATAACCTGTGTGTCACGGGGAGAAATTCCCTTACTTTGCAAGCCAGTTTTGAAATGGTAAGGAAAAAAATATGAATCTAAGATTCACTTAGGTATTTTAGCTGAATATGTGTAACTGTTGTCTGCTATGTCTATTATTTTGTAGCATAAAGGCTGGGCAGTCTCTCCCTCTCTGATGTTAGTGTATTAAGCAACCTGATCTAACTTTGAAGGTAGTTCTGCTTTGAGCAGGAGGTTGGACTGGATGACCTCCAAAAGTCCCTTCCACTATCTTTTTTTACACAACTTTATCGGCCATGCAGAAACTCTATCATCTTATATCACAGCACACTAATGCGAATATCCTTCTGTTCTCCCACCCTCACCTATGAGAAAAAAAAAATCCCTTTTTCTTGGTCATGCCTCTGTTCTGACTCTGTGTAGGGTGGAGTCCAGGTGATACAGTTGTGTGGCAGTCAGAGCCACAATGACCAGTGTGGTCTTCTGGCACTTATACTGACTTCACAATGCAATGTATCTTATGCCTTTCCTGAGCAAAGGGCTCACTAACATGGCTTTGGAAGCATTATCAGCATACTTAAAAATCTGTGCATCAGTGCTTTGTTGGACTGAGACATAGCATAGAGGATAAACAAGCTATGTCATGCTCTGCTAGTGCATCAGCAAAGATGAAACTAGTATAAGAGCAAACAAGATAATAACTCAGATTATGGGCATGCTGAGATCTTTGGTAGGCATTGAGAGTATCTCTTTTAAATGGAATAAACAGTCCATGTTTTAGACACAACACTGTTAAATGATGCCAAGCCTGAGATTCAGATTTTATAAACTGGTATTTTTTGTGTTTTCCTAGAGCCCTGATGCATTTTTCTGCTTGTTTCAAATATCATGCTTCTGGGAGCTGACTCCCCAACCTCAAACTAGCAACTGGCATCACTAGCACCTGCACTGGCTTATTTGCCCCTAAACCACATTAGGGGACTCAAACTTTCTGCAATGCCTATACTCCCTGCTTTACTTATCGGGCACATGCCTAGGGTGAGACAGTGCACTAGATAAGTTAGCCCAGAAAACCTTCTAGAAAAGATGAAGAGGAAAAAAAGACACTCAGCTTTCACAAGTTTAACACTAGTTAAGAAAGTGTGGCTGAAACCTAAAGTACAATTCTGTGGTTCAGTGTTTCTCAAGTAGAATTTATCTGCTGTATTAGGAATACAAAAGCGGGGCTTTGGTGTTCCTCAAACGACCCGGCCTGGCAGAATGAATTCCTCAGAGCTCAGTCTGATGCTGGCCTGGGGAGCAGCCAGCCCAGCCTTGGCTGTTCTTGTCACCATTGCATTTAACCAGCTGTTACTGAGGCTAAGGCTGCTACAAGCCCTTATAGGGACGTGGGCTCACTTCTGCCTTTTATTCACTGCTTTACCTGTCTTTATCCTAAAGCTAATTTCCTGCTTCTTGCCCACTATCACTGCAGTTAAGTGGAGTCTTAAGTCCAGTGTCCTGCACCTTATCTTTTAGATATAAAAACAAAGGTGTGTTGTAAGATATCTTAATTTTCAAATGTAGATTCCCTGCTTGGTGTGTTTTCTTTCCCCTCTTTTAGTCAGTAACATTCATGTTTATCATAGAGTATAACACATGTGAACTTCTGGAATGTCCGTAGGCCTGGGGGTTGCAATAACAGCCATTAGTGAGATTCTGTGCATATGCACTCCTATGCTTTTAGTGTGTTCTTGGCATTTGCTGACAACTGCATGTGGTGTCTTTACACTCATTGTTAGTCTAGATGATAAGCTCATCAGGGAAAAGCATACTCTGCTTGGATGGCCTCTGAAGGTGCAATGTTTTCACTTCTCTAAGCAGCTGTTGCCTTTTGGGGGTTCTTTTGTCATGGAGATGTTATGAATTTTAAGTCAATCTCTTCCCACCTCCCCCATGCTTCCAGCTAGAAAAAAAAAATCAGAGAACAGGCAATTAGCCAGAACTCAATCTGCTGCTATGCCATAATAGTAATAATAATGGTGTTTGGTCTGGATGCCCTCAGGGACTCAAGAAATTTCTTATCTTGTGCAGTTATTGGAGTTTTAATTTTCTTGTTTTCACTTCATTTTCTTTCGCATGAAAAGAAAAACCAGAAAAGCCAAAGATGCTTTGGGTAGTCTCGTAATCCAATAATAAATGTGTGTGCTTGTGGTGAAGTTCTGTTTGGAATTCTGTAAAATGAAAAATACTTAGAACTTTCGTATCTCAAAAGCAACAGTAAAACTGTTAATAACTCTTTTCAGAATTTTATTAGCTGAATTTAATTAATGTGAGTTACTGGTAAGGCAATTGCCTCTCTCATTCTGTACTCCCAGAGGATCCAAACATTATAATCTACATGGAGAGAAGATGGTCAGACTAACTGGTATGGATTGACTCAGTCAGTGGAGTAAACATTAGTTTTAGACTCTTAAAATTACAAAGATTTTTCATTAACTTCTTCATACCATGAAAAAAAACAGTTGATTTACTTGAGTATCAGCACAATGTTCAAACTCAAAACAATCAAATATCTTGATTGAAATAGTAATTGGAAAAGTACCTTGACATGGACTGTACTTTCTGTTCAAAAGTTCACCAGCAGTGGCAAACTTACTGAACTGGAAAAACTAAACCAAGTGAAAATTTCCACTTCATCAACAAGTTGAATCATGTCCTGAAGCACGAAGTTTAAAAATAGTGACTTGTATTCGTAACAACTCCCTGCTATGATGCCATTTCTGCTTTTATTTCCAGCATAGTCAGCTTCTGTAGCTTGGAGTGCTTTTGCTTTTCTTTATACTGTACAGCTAATTTCTTTCTTAAAACAGGCATAGCAGAAACCAGAGATTTAAATCTCCTCTTTCCTGCTGTGGCTAAACCACTCAACTAAATCGAAATGGGAGTACCATGTGTAAATAAGGAGAATAAAATCCCATGATAAATTATTAACATAACTGGGTCATCACCTGCTGAGGTGATCCAAGGGTGCAGGGTTTTTTTCATGGACATTAATCTAGATCTTGTAGAACAGCCCTTTCCATTTCCTGCTCTGTGCAGTTGCTATTAAGAACATGACTATGCCTGGAAAGATTGAGAAAAATGCTGCTTTTTTTGAGAATCACAATAGCATACAGAGGGAGTCAATTATCCTCAGACAGGCACCATTCAAATTCCCAGTAGCATTAGAAGTGCCAAGAAAACCCCAGAAAGTTCAGCAGCATTGTTTGGCTTGGAAAAACACTCAGAAATTAGGCTTTTCATTTATCCCTGATCCCTACAGCATGCTTCATCCTAGCTGGAGCCTGACTGAAGTCACAATGTTTCCTTGACCAAGTACACCACTGGAGCCAGATGCAGGCATGGGACTTTTAAATACATTTCAGCCCAGGCTTCAGATACAGTGAACTTTTCTAATGACTTCAGTGTTTTCTACTGACTGGGCTCTCTATCTGGGCTATGATGGTCTGCCAAGTTGAAGTACAGTTTTCATAAGATTTCCAGATCATCCTGTTAGTAGGTGGACAAAACAACTCCAACAGAATAGTCTCTTGAAATCTGATGAGTCTTCTGGACTGGAAGCAGGAGCAATCAAACAGAAAGAGAGGCTTGGAGAGTAGACAGTATCCACAATTCAAGGCTATGAACAGAGCCAGTTTCAGCCTACTACTGGCAAAATTCCACACGTCCTTATTTTCTATAGACAGGTTTATCTGCTCCCATATGTTAGGCCCTGCTTCAGTTCCAGATTCGTCTGCTTTCGTTCTTTTGAATGCAGCTGTCCTGCTAGTGCTCTGCCTTGGGAATTAAAAGGCATTAAACTGCAACCAGTTATTTCCATGATTTCTCAGTCTTAGAATGAGACAAACTTCTACAAAGCTTTTACTGTGCCTTGCATGTGCATATCAAACATATCGAAGCCAAAGCAAGGCATGCCCAAAAAGGACTTCTTGGCTTCCATGAGTTGTTAAGACTTTTCAGAATGAAGGATTATTGAATGTTTCCCAATGCAGCAGCTGTACAAATGGTTCCCACACTGGGAGCAGGAAATATATATGCTAATCCTTGAATTGCCTATTTATGACAAGACATCCTGGGGACAAACTGAATCTCCAGAGGCAAATACATGTTAGTTTTCAGGATCATTGAAATGATGAAACCTCATGAGAGTTTTCAAAGTTTCTCTATTTTCCTATCAATTTTGTTTGCAAAACCCATTTGTTGCCCAGAAGCAAGTATGCTCCCAACACTTTACTGACCTACAGTATGCAGAAATGTACCTTTAAATTCAGTAGCACACTGCCAAACTGATGGACTCCAGACTGGAGTTTAATATACTTTTGTATGTGAAGAACCTTTGTCTTCTCCCCACTTTGCAATGTTAAACTGTTTCTGAAAATTCACATCCTTGGATAAGTATATAATAAAATTGTGGAGAAATGGAAAAAAGACAAATTATGCACAGTTTCTTCATTGTCAAAGTGATGTCAGCTGACATTTCAGCATTGTCAGCTCAGGTTTAGAGCTCTTCTCAAATGTCTGCCAGTGTTGAATACCAGGAGCAGTGTGCCTTCCAAGACATGCCCAAAAGCATCACATGCATAATCTTCTATCCAGCTCCATGGAGGAGTGTGTGCAGCAATCTAATCCCCTTCCATTTGTGTTTGAGTAATACAGCACCAGATCACATGACCTTTAGGTCCATGTCCTTCCAGGCACACTAGGATCTATATATAGGTCCTAATCTTGTATCCCTCACTCCTATAGCAGGTTCTGTGGAAGTGCAGAACTGCTTTAGAATGTGCATAGTTGATTTACCATCAGGTGGTCAACATATTTGTACTGTTGAATTATGAATGAAACTTAATTTCTCAGAATTTAAATATATCATTAGAAGAGTACTAAGAGCATTTTCCTCCCCTTCACATTTGTATAATGAAATTCTCCACAGATTTTTTTCTCTTCCTAATATATAGATCCTATAGAAGGGTCCCAAGGAGTCTGAAAGTTGTATAAAATGAGTAAAGTGCACATGCAGACAAACAGTACGGATACAGAACACCTGCACTTTCCCTTCTAGATTAGTACTTCTGAATTTTGAGCATTTGTTCCAGATTTCAAATACTTTTGTAAAAACCTAGATGACTCTCAAGCAGACATTGTCCTGTAGCATCTGAATGATTCTTATTTGAAGTCAATAGAAATTGTCTATGAACATAAGTAAAAATTGAACTGAACTGTAAACACAATATCTTGTGTTTGTATTTCCCTTAGAAATACTCATCTAAGTAAAGACTCTAAAAAGCAATACCTTAACTTTAATGTCTATAATCTGCAGAAATTTTTCTGCTTGTTATCCTTTTATTTCCACCCTGTTTTTGGCATTGTTGTGACTACAAGAAAGCATAATTGACATGTAAGCAGGGCTGATAAAAGATCCTAAACCACTAAGACTTTACTTTTGTAACATAATTCCTCTTTCTGAAGGCAGGTGCCTCCCATCTCCTGCTTCCTCTTCCCCATACACAATTTTTGTGTTCCTTAATGACAGCCAAATTTCTGCTACTTTTTTCACTTTCATCCCTGGGCAATTTGTGTTTTTTTCCTCCCCTTGTTCACACTGGATATGTGAAATAGAGTACATGGGTCGCTGAGGCATCTCCCTCAGTGATATAAAAAAAACATCTCTGAAGGGTTATGTAGGATCAGATGATCTTGTCAGTGGACTACATGAACTGCTGAGATCCCATCTAGTCCTATTTCTCTCAGTTTCACTGAAGCTTAGATGATTCAATGCATACTCAAAGGATCAAGTTGATTTATGCAACTTCTTTTTATGAAAGAAAGATGAACACATTTGTTAAAGGTGATCAAATAGGCCAGCTATAAAATATGAAGTGCCACTTTTGACTGGTAAGTTTGTTAACAAAGCAGAAAATCTGTAATGTACAAATCAGAGGCATAGCAGTTGTTCTTCCTATTTAAGTAATAGGGATTCTCTAAGAAGTGTCAGTATTTGTTGAGATGTTTTATAGTTGCTGTCCCGTATAATTTGATCTATAAGTTATTACACAACTATAATAGTCACAAGAGAATCCTGTGATTTACAGGATATTCTGTTAGGTTGTTATTCAGATGTGGATTTAATGCTTTAAATAAAAATACTGTACTTATGTAATTTAAAAAATTGGTTTATGATTCTTATCAAATAACTATAATTGCCATGTTGGATATTATTTGATATTATCTTTATAAACAAACTTTGAAATCAGATGGAGAGTGGAAAATGGTTGTAAATATAACCAATAATTTCTTTTTGTTCTGTCATTCTAAATGCTTTTTATGTCTCTAAAAATGCACTGTGGTGGGTTAACCTTGGCTGGCTGCTTTCCCACTACCCCTCCTCAGCAGAAGGGGGGAAATATGATGAATAAAGCTCATGGGTTGAGATAAGGGCAGGGCAATCATTCACCAATTACTGTTATGGGAAACCAGACTTGACTTGGGGAAGATTAATTTAACTAATTTCCAATTAAAAATAGACTAGACTGACGATTAATAAAAATATAAGTAAAGTCACTTTCCCCACATCCCCTTTTATCCAGACTTAACTTTGTTCCTTTTTTCCTGACTCTTCTACCTTTTCCTCCCCTTCCCCAAATGCCACAGGGATGGCAGATTGTGGTCAGTTCATAGCAATTTGTCTTTGTCAGTCCTTCCTTCTCATGCTGTTCCCCTACTCAGGCATGGGGTCCCTCCCACAGGAGACAGTGAGACAGTCCTTCATGAGCTGCTCTGATGTGAGTTCTTCTATGGGCTGCAGTTATTCAAGAACTGCTCTAGTGTGGGTCCTTTTCCATGGAGTGCAGTCCTTCAGAAGCAAACTGCTCCAGCAGTGGATCACCCATGGGGTCACAGATCCTAACAGAAGACCTGCTCCACTGCAACTCCTGCCTGGAGCATGCTCCATCATGGACTCTCCATGAGCTATTATAGTTTCCTTCAGGACATATCCACTGCTGTGGCATGTAGCCCTTGACAGACTGCAGGGTCCATATCTGCTCCACTGTGGACCTCCATGAGCCACAGGCAGACAGCTTGCCTTGCCATGGTTATCACCACAGGTTGCAGGGAAATGTCTGCTCTGGCACTTGAAGTGCCTTCTGCCCTCCTTCTGCACTGACCCTACTGTCTGCAGGGTTGTTGCCTCTCACGTTTTTTCTCACTCCTCTGTCCCTCAGAGCATTTTTACCCTGTCTTCAGTAGGTTATCACAGACAAGCTACCAGCATTTCTAAAGAGGTCAGCTTGGCCTAGTGATGGATGTTTTGGAGTATTCTGGAACTGGCTTTTTCCAACACATGGGCAAGTCTTGGTCTCTTTTCAAAAAGCCACCCTTGTAGCACTGCCTCTACCCCTCCAAAACCTTGATATGGAAATGCAATACACATGCATATATGAAAATTATTTTCTGCTATTATTCTCTGTAGATTCACGATGAAAGTACAAATGTTTCAATCTATCTGAAACCAGGCAACTTACTGTTCTATAAGTGTTTTTCATTACTGATGTTGGCGTTCCTTTTATTTCTCTGGTGAAAATGGGCTACAGAACTTTTGTCATGTGTGTTTATAGGATACTTTGTACATTGTCTACTTAGAGTAATTTTTTGTGATCTAAAAAGACCTTATAAGTTTTAGTCCTCTCCTTGTTTTCAAAAGCTCATGTTATTCTGAGGGCATGAATGGTTCCTACAGGTTTCAGCGTGGTTGTGTTGCAAGTCTGGTTTTGTCATGATCAACAGAATTTATCATAAAAAAATTATAGGACATTTCAGACTTTTTAATTTGCATTCTTTCTGACTGCTGAAATAAAGAGTGAACTGTCCAACTGTAATGGGTGAGAGTAATGACCCCATGGATCATGGAACTTCAAGGATCAGGTGGTAATGAATCTGAGACATTTTTCACTGTGTCATGATCCCACTCTTGCTTGAAGACAGAAGGCTAGGGTGTGCTCACATTCTCTCTGGTTTTTCCCTCAAAATAATATATGTTAACACTGATGACAATGATGATAGAAGATGGAGTTCTTTTGGAGGAAACCCAACATTCTCTGAATTTCCTCCTGCCTTGAAGCCTGAATGTGGAATAGAAACATGATGTTCTGCCCACTTTCTTCAACACAACCAGCAGAGAAAATGTTTCCTGCTGTGGCAGAAGATTCAACTATTTGCTAGTATGGCAGGAAGTTCTGTTTCTGACCATGCTAAAAAAATAAGTTTGAATTTGCACTATTCTTAAAACTTAGTTATATCTCCTTTAAGGAATCTGCTTCATTACATAGCTTGTACTCTTGGTTAGATTTGTTGTGAGATTTCTATGGTTTTTTAAACTTTCTTTATCAAACTTAATAAATGAGATTCACTTGAGCTGCAAGATTTTAAGTTTGAAATTTAATTTAATGACACAGCTGCAATTTTATTGCAATTAAATAACATATTCACATATAGTTATTAGTATGGAAGATGCTCTAAAGGAAATGCAGTATTGGATAATTGATGTAAAATAAACATTGTGATCCCACAGGTATCACCAGACCTTATGTGAGCAAGCTATTGATTACATGTTTTCTCTCTTTCATTTATTTAGTCCGACACAGCATTCTGAGGATAATGTTCACTCTTCTACAGGATGGATTAAATGGATACATTCTTCCCTTTGTTCATAGAATATCCTGAGTTGGAAAGGGCACATAAGGATCACCAAAGTCCAACTCCCAGCACTGCACAGGACAGCCCCAGTAATAACACCTTGTGCCTGAGAGCATTGTCAAACCACCTCTTGAACTATGTCAAGCTTGGTGCTGTGACCACTTCCCTGGGGAGCCTGTTCACCCTCTAGGTGAAGGATCTTTTCCTAACATCTAACCTAAACCCTTCCTGACAGAGCTTCACGCCACTCCCTTGGAGTCCTATCACTGCTCACCAGGGAGAAGAGATCAGCGTCTGTCCCTCTGCTTCCCCTCGTGAGGAAGTTGTAACTGCAGTGACGTCTGCCCTCAGTCTCCTCTTCTCCAGGCTGAACAGACCAAGTGACCTGAGCAGTTCTCATGTGTCTTCCCCTCTAGACCCTTCACCATCCTCATGGACCTCCACTGGATGCTCTCTAACAGCTCTATATCCTTCTTATATTTTGCACTGAGGAAGCAAATACTTTGCTTACCAGTAAAGTAAGGAGTTTTACTTGAACAGGATTTTAGCACTTCCAGGACAAAGTTGTATCTGTGTAAAGTTACGCTCTTCAGTCCCTCTGCTTTCTCCCCAGGCAAGTACCTGTGACCCCTTGCGAGGACCCATTCATAGGCTCCTCTTGGCTCTTTTCCTACTGACTGTACCAAAGTCTGGGAAAGAACAGTGAAGAAGCAGATAAAGCAAGAGCAGAAACAGCCAACAAACTATAACCCCATTAATCCATTTCCATGCTGTTTTTCACCTCACTATCTGCTAATAACTATCTCTGTAGACTCTTTTAAGTCATCGTGACATAATTGCTGGATCAAGGATAAGCATACTGATGTCAGGAAAAAGGATGTCCTGAGACAGAGGAAGGAAGCAACGCTAGATAGACAGGAAGGCAGAGATGAGCAGGCAGGGACAGTGGAGAGGGGAAAGAGGAGCTAAGAAACACAAAGTGTAAGAAAAGTTGAAGGTAGGAAAAGACAAATAATACTTTTTATAGATCTATTGCAAAAGCTACCCAATTTGTCTATCCATTTTGTTGTTTCCTTCACCCCTACTTCTTATCCAGTAGGTAGAGAAACCACACCCAGTTGCTTGATTTGAAAGGCTTCCCTGTTTGTTAATCATTCTATTACTTTTGAATCAGTGTATACCTGTAATTTTAATCTTATGGAGGAATGTCTAATTTCAGAAATATCTCCACTGATGTCATGGTATTTTCCATGTAGTAAAGTGCCATTTGAAATGAGTAATTACATTACTGTCTTCTACCTGTCTCGCCTTATTTCATGAGGTCCATTTCTCCAGACTGCCTGCTCTGTCTCTTACAAGCTTGCTTGTACTGCACATCTCTGTTAGACTATCCTTGTGACTCTCTATTTATAAGCATCTAAGTTTAGAAATATTTGATCACTTATTACCAGTAATACAACATGAGAAGATATTTGTACTTCTGTATCAGCAGATTAGGCATCAGCTATTTCCCCTCATACATGGCACAGTAAGCTGCAGTGCTGCAGTGCTTTGTTAGGAAGCAGAGGAGATATATTTGGTGTTCAACTGTAACTGCATCCAGTGAAGAGATAAGAGTGCAGTTTTAGACTGTTGTACAGAGTAATCTGTGCTGACAAATAAGTGCTCCTTCATGTTCCAGCAGGACACATAAATTATTTTGCAAGTTCTCTGCCTTATTAGAAGTACTATGCAAGTTAAGAAGGATCATATAAAACATAAATTTATTTAATTAGCATAACAGGTAGATGTTGTAGCATTTAAAGCACACTCTAGACAGAAGTTCTCAATTTATCTTCCAAATTCTTTCTGTCACAATGTTAGAGGAAGGATATAGTTTGCAAGATGTGAGGGGAGGAAAGCTCTTGGTTTTGCATGTATAGTATTGCTCTCTTTAGGTTTCAGTGTGGAATCACTGGGCTTTGTTTGGCTGAATACATCTGTTATTTTCCCTCTCATTTGAATGGAGATATGGTCAGACTTCAGTGACTGCATATACTTCAGTAGAGGCAAAATATTTCATTCTTCGATCTGCAGACTTCCGGAGGCAGCAAGGCAAGTAGAAACATTTTTCTTTCCTTTTCTTGATCAGGGTTTTTATCAGCCATGTGGAACCACTTTTGTTTGCTCAGCCACAGTTAGACTGAGGTACAGTTTAATAAGATCCATGTGTTAGAAGGATTTTCAAGCCAAATACTGGAGACTCTTCTCATTCCATGTTGGAACACAATATAAATCCTGCACATACATATCTGTGTATGCATATATGTGCACGTGTTTGCCTGCTCACTTGTCTGTAGATATGCTTTTTTAAGTTCTTTAGAGATTTTTTTCTCACAAACTTCAACATTTTAAAATTTCAGAAATATTGTAGGTAAATATCATTGCAGTTTTTAATTGTCTTCTTGAAAGTACTAAAGTTAGGTACTTAATCTAAACTATGTGACATGGGTAGAAATAAATCATTCTCTGTTTGATGAGGAGATAGTCAAGGACATATTTAGAATTGGATTGGACACAGCAGCATTGTGGAAGTATAAGAGAATGAATGTTTCAAGAGTGAATGTGGCTTTAAAATAGGAAACATTAATCCATTTTGTTGAATTTATCCTAGAGGAAAAAAGTCAAGACCAGCAACTACTCTTCCATGTCTCTGCAGTTTACACAAAAAGCTGAAATATGCTAAGAACAGAATACTAAATATGATTAGATGTGCTTTTTTTTTACAAAGAAGAATCCTGTCAGTATTGTTTCCAGGATTTTCCAGGACTGTTTCCATGTATAAGACTAGTTTTGTATTAGTGTAACAGCCTCTCAGTGGCATCAGCCCAGCAAAGGACTGTATAATGAGAAGAACGCGGCCCATTGTTCTCAATCCGAAGATAGTTTTTTGATTTATATGAACAGAATAATTGACTGATTGCCTTGTTTCTTCTCTGCAAGAGAGGACACAGTTGGAGATAGAGGGGCACATTCACATCACATGGCTACCTTAGTACCAAGGCTAAGAATGGCTTTAATAACAGGACTAGCATAGACAATATACCCAAATAAAGTCAGTTGCTGGGACAATATTGCAAGTCAATCCATGGTGAGGAAGTTCACCAGTGCTCAGTGTGTCACCACCAAATGTGAAAAACAGTAGATTTGAAAGCTAAGTCAATCCACAACTTTATGAACAAAGAACTATTTAGTAGCTGAAAGAGGAATAAGTACCAAAGAAAAGCAAAGGGAAGCAGAGACATATTACTGCTGTTGGTCTAGGGATACTGGAATCGCTATGTGTCAAGAATTGACCTTTTCTCCTTCAGTACATCTACTTCCATATTGACCTACCTTAAAATCTAAGTGATTGCTGTGCACTGTGTGCTACCTCTGGATTAGAACTTATTGTGTCTGACTTTTATGTATTTCAACTCCTGTTCACAGTCTGGCAAGGAAACTAAAGTTTTAGTCTGACTCAGTTGCTCCACTGAAGGAGAAGAGGGTAAGAGTTTTTCCTTGACTCTACTCTTCTTGTTTTACTTACTGCAGAGTCTTTCTTGTTCACTTCTCTGGAAATGAAATCAGTAACCAAATTAGACTTTAATAGTAGTTTTTGAATTAAAGTCTGAAAAATGGAGGAGGGAAATGCTTTTTGAAAGATGAAAGGAGTGGTGTTTTTCTTCTGCAAGACTGAAGGAACTTGAGTTCTAGATAAACTTTTTTTTAAAATATTTCATTCTACATCTGTGGACTGTACATTTATGTTCTGTGTTCACTGGATTGAATCCTACAATACAAAAGAGTTTCAAATGACACTTCATGCAAAGTAATGCAAAACCAACTGAATAGGGTCCTTAATATACTTGAAAACAGTCAGTTTACATCAACAATGCAGTGAGCCTATTTTGGCTGATATTTAGGAGTTGAAAATAAGATCTTTACAAGTTTTGGGGTTTTTTTGGTTTTGTGGTTTGGTGGATTGGGGGGGGTGGGGGGTTGGTTGGTTTGTTTGTTTGTTTGGTTGGTTGGTGGGTTTTGGTGGGATTTTGGTTTTCTTTTGTTGGGTTTTTTTTTTTTGTGTGTGTGTGACTACATATCTCCCCGCTCTAAATCTCTATGGTGATTGAAGTGAATTGCATTCCTGTTTCTTCCTAGCATCATATCTTGCAATCTCAAAGGTCAGAATCTGCAGTTCAGGGCCATCCTGTGATATTAGTCAGGAAACTTTGGGAAGTCCTCACAGTACCAGATTTTAATCTCCTTAAAGGAACTAAGGTTTTCAATTTTAACTTTCCTAGTCCTCCTGCCATGCAGTTGGAAATGCTGTGGGGCCCTGCTGGTGTCAAGAGATTCTGGAGTTCCTTTTCAACACATTGAATGTTTCAGACTATCTTTGGTTTTCTGACATAAGATGATCTCATGGTCCCCAGTTTCCAGGGACCACCCAGGCTGTTGCTCAGAATCAATCTCCAACAGTTCATTCTTCCCAAAGCATTTCTTACCCCCTGGAATCTCCCTTTATACAGAGTTCAGAAAATGCTCAGTTTTCAATTTTAACTGGATCTTGCTCTTCTGCATCCCCTTATCCCCAAATATCAGTATTTCCTGTGGAAATCAAAATTTGAGTTTCAACCAGGCTTTAACAAAGAATCTAGCTGCCACAAAATTTGGTCATAGTAAACTGCAAGCCAAACTGTGGAAACTCTTCATGCCAGTGCTCAAAGCAACCCAAACCACAGTCATCCTGCTTAGAAATTAATCAAAACAGCAAAGACTAGACTGAATATAATTTTCAGCTAGAGTTTTACCCGCCTTCTGGAAATGAAAGACACATTGGAACCAAATGTTGTTTAAATAGAATGAGTGATTATAGCAGGCAGTAAGACATAAGACATGTTCACTCATTAGTGATCTACTGGAATGTATTTGTGGCTTGGACATCCTCTCGACTCCTGAGAATCTTTCTGTTGTTGCATTTCCTTTTTGGCAGAAGAGTCACAGACATTTTAGGTAGCTCTCTTTCAATGAGTTAAACTGATTTGCTCTCGCCCAAATGGATAAAGTGTTAAACCAAATTAATTACTAAGAGGTTTGTCTGTCTGTTCTTCCTGACCGATAAGAAGTGTATTAAAACACACTAAAAGGGTCTATTTTAGAATATTCTTTCTACTAGTTACTCGACAGGGGAAAAACCTATTAGAAATGAAGTCCACTCAATTACACTGAAAAGCGTCTTCTTTTGCTGGTATGTTGTCACAGAATCGCAGAATAATTAGGGTTACTAGAGATCTTTGGAGGTCATCTAGTCCAAACCTTCTGCTGTGGTAGGGTCACCTAAAACATGTCACACAGGAGTGCATCAGGTGGGTTTTGAATGTCTCCAGAGAGGGAGACTGCGTGACCTTGTTTACTTAAGGTGTCCTTCTTGGGAAGTCCTGCTGCTATCTCCCAAGTTGTAGCTAATTCAAATTTGCATTTCACAAAGAAAGATACTCTGTGTGATCACCTAGGACAAAATATCACTACTATGGTCTAGAATTTTCCTTAATGGATGGCAGGCAGCCCCATCTCTTGCAACAAGAATCCTACTGCAAACTAGGCAAAATTGGATAATGCTTTAATAGTTAAGCAAACCAACAGTGGACATAGAACTAGATGGGAAGGGGTTTATGGTCCTGCAGTTGGGAATGATACCTATTATTTCTGATTACCACCTCGTAATCTTATGGAGAGGTAGTTCAATTATCTGTTCATAATTTGGGAAACTCAATAGTCACTCACAGTGCATTAAGGAAGTTTCCTAAGATGTCCATAGCTTTTTGTTGCTGTCTGCATATTTTCATACAGTCAGGTAAGAATTTTTTTTGCTGTTAGAAAAAAACCAAATCTTTATCCTGCCTCATAAAAAAAATTGGATAGCCCGAAATGTTTTTCTGAAAGGTGAATTTAAAACAAAAAAAACCAAAGTCTCAAAAGTGTAAATGTTTAGATTTTTTTCCATATAAAATTAAATGCCTTTTTTTTCTTCAGAATTTCAAGAAACAAATCCAATCATCCAGAAATGCTGAGGTTGAACCAAATCTTTTCATTAGAGGTTCAAATAAATTTTGACGTGTAAAAACATTTATTATAAACATCTGCTTACAGCTCAACTCCTTGTTTCAGCAACTGTACTCCAAAGTCATCAAGAGCAACTGAGAAATGAGTCTGGTGAATATTTGGTGTTTGGCAGCTTAACACTCCTTTAGTAAAAGAAACTTCACTGGTGTTATCTCACTTTCTATATTTCTGTATAAATGAAACACAGAAAAGCTCTGCTGTTTGCCATGCATTTTCTCTAAATGACTCAAACATGGATTTCCGTTACCATAAATCCATACATATATATAGGAATACAATTCACATATGACTTCATTTTACCACTGTCCCAAAGCCAATCCCAAAATTTAATACAAGTAAATGTTCATTGTGAACTTTTTCAGATATATGTTTTTTCATTTGTTTCTCATTAAAGCTAGCACTGTAAATTCACTATTCATAAATGATATATTTTTATCAAGAATGTTTTACAGAAAATTGATGGAGTCAAAGAGATTTTTTTTACCTTGAAAAGACAAAGTTTAATTTTCATCAAAATTTTTAAAGGTAAGGAACAGAGCACAGTCTGTTAATTTTCCCATCTGTACTCCCACAATGCGAAATTTTGAAACTTCATAAAAGAAAAAAGTTGGGGAAAAGATATTATTAATATCTTCCTGTCCATAGGGTTAATGGTTGGTCAAACAAACAAAAAAATTCTGAAATTAAAAACTGCATGAGTTATTTTAAACCTTGGTTGCAATTTTTATAATTAACACACACCCCTTCCAATTATTGTATTGTTTTGGTAAAAATAAATAATGCTTTCTGAGCAACAGCTTGGCATTTCAGTCATAATTTGATTAAGACATTCTAATGAGGTCTTGTGGTGTTCTTACCTCTTGACAAAGGATACAGGACAGTTCTTTGCATCTTTTGAGCAAATGTATGTTTTAGGTAGAGCAGTCTTGACTCCTAAAAGCTTGTTTGGGGTGGACACCACATTCTTCAAAGACTCTTGGGGATCTCTGATGTCTTTTTGACACTCCAGATCCAGACAAGTGAAGGAAACTCAACTAATCATCCACCAAACCCACAACTGTCCTCTTCAGATCCAAAGGGTTGTAGGAAAACTACAGCCAAAATTTGTACTCAATAAATAATTCTATGCCCCTTTTTCAGTTTTTCTTGTCAGTACTACTACTGTGATGAAGAGTCCTTTGACATCAGTTACCTCAAAATATTTATCTATCTATTTCTTCAAGACTTACCTGCTGAAAATTGCTTGTGTGGGTTTTTTCCTTTTTTATTAGTGCAGTGGTTCACGTTTCATGTATTCAAATGCACTTTAGAAGACCACTGCCCTCATTAACTGCTTAATCTGAACTCATACTTCACATTGCAGGAGTTACATGGGTAAAAACAAATACTGCCAAGATCAAATCATGTACAGCTGGTTTTGCTGTGAACAACACCACTCCCTCTTTTCCCCTTGGTGTGCCTGACCTTGGCTTTAGTTTTTGCTGACATGGTCCCTTAGCAGGAACTTGTAGCAGGTGGAATGAAAATGCTTACTCATAAGAGTGTTAAGGTAACTTAATAAAATACAGTTTTAGTGGAGGGAAAAAATAAAAACTCACAGTTGCAGCAACGGTGTCCTACTCATACTAAGCTGTTGTGAACATTTTCATCTTTTAATAGTCAGTATTTGAAGGGGAAATTCAGTGTGCTAGTTACCAACAGCAGCTGATTGCAATCATTATAGTAATTCCACAAAAGTTCAATTAAGTTCTTCTGTCTTGGCCAGTTGTCTGATTTGCTGTTCATATTTTGGGGTATAATTTGATGAATGAAAAAAGCAGTACTTTTTTTTAAAAAGTAGCAAAACTGTAAATAAAAGTCCAGAAACAAAGTAGAAACCTATGTAAACAACATTCTAACCTTTCTGAGAGGGTACAGAGTTAGGCTTTTATGTTTTAACGTTTTGATATGAATGGTTGCTGACCCAAGTGATTACTCAATATTTGGGACAGGGCTGGTTGCAGCTAGGATGAGAAACTGGTGATAGATGCCCTCCAGTTTGTTTGCAAAATACATACAAAATTCCATTTCCCTCATATCAAGAATTCAGCAGCAGAGAGTTTATTTGCTTGCAGCTTCAAATTCCTTCAGCAGAATCAGAGAAAGCATATCCATATCTGTCTCCTGATTTTTCTTATGGCTATGCTCCCAGACCTTAATCTGGTAGTCTATTTGACATTCTATTCCTCTTCTCCAGCTTCCCTCATCTTTCATCTCTTCACATAAACATACAAAATTCCATTAAAAGATTAAAAAGGCTATAAAGCTTTCCCATTCAGATATAAATTGTACAAGTCTTTTTTTACACTGCATGACAATATATTCTTGTGTTTGGGATATGTATCTAGGATAATTTGAAGAACTAATTCTTTTTTCTTGTTACTCATTACACTCATCAAGTTTTCTGTGATTTGATATCAAGCACAGCACATGTGCCATGTGGTTCTTCTTAACGAGCTGTATGCAAACATAAGTATACACTGCTTCTAAGTGTTCATGGAGTGGGCTGGGTATTGCCACTAGCAATGAGCAGCAGTTGAACTGAAGTAGAAATACATTATCTAAACTTGTGGTCAGGACAAAATATCAAAACTTGTGATCAGGACAAGAGGTCTTTATTTCATCTGATGCAGAAAGATATCGATTTCCTTTCATTCAGTGTTATGTCTTTAATGTGCTGAATTTGATGTTTTCGGTTGGAAAAAAAACCTTACTCACCAGATACCTCTTCTGGTTTTGATTTGCAAATATACTGTTGTCTTGAAAGGAGACACAGAAACTGAGGAAGTAAACCTCTTGGGCAAAAGCATCTAGCTTGGATAACATCTAGCTGTTGTGAACAGAGAATTTAAGGGGTTATGCCTTTGCAACAAGATAAGAATTCACTTTTTTTTCTTTTGGGACCTGGAGGAATCTGTGTGGGTTAGCTAAGGACTTGATATAGCTTTATTCTGACTAAGATGATGATTTGATTTGATGTTTTCCTAAAATCCCCAAATAATTCTTCATGAGCTCTTCATAAGATTTTATAACCATCACTGGATGTGGTTACGTACACATAGAAGAAATAAATTAATTTTCTTGGCTTACAATGTCCATTGCTGATTATAAGGAGGCAAACTTCAAGGCATATGGTGATGTTATTTTCTCCTTGTCAAAAGTGATCTCTTTCCTTTTACATTTGCACACATCTAAGTTTTAATTCAACCCAGAGTGCATCACTTTCTGGCTTAAATGCCTTCCTTGGTGGCAGTGTAAATTTAACCTTTAATATATAATGTTTATATCTTTCTATACAGACCCACACACATTGAGCACAATTGTATGTATATTCATATACACATTTAAACATGCATTTTCTAAAGGCACACAGCACAGGGAGAACACTTTCATTATCAGTATCTGCTTCTAAACCTAAATTGAACTGTAAGCGAAAGACAGTAGACAACTCTTTTTCACTGGCAGTTTATGTACACATGTGCACCAGAAGTTCTGTGTAAGGTCACTATTATTGGTCCCACAGTAATTTTCCACCAGTTTGAGTCCCTTTGAGGCCATCAAGTCCAAACTCCTACTCCATTAGATTACTAACAAAGAAGGAAAAGAAAAAACCCACAAAATTTCCAAGACTTGAGACTGAAGTCTTTAAAACTCTGAGCTGTGTGTTCTCTTGATAGAAACTACTACCACAGGACAGGTCTTTTAACAGAAATTAAAATTTAATCTCTTTAGCACTCTAAATCACAAAGTAAAAAGACCAGTGACCTATGTAAATACTTGTCAGATTATTCTAATCAGGATATACTTACTGCTGTTATATTAAAAGCTACATGAAAAAATCCATAATAATAGCAACTCCAGGGTATGTTTCAAAACCTTAATTTATCAAAGGAAAATAAATAATATTTTTGGTTTTACATTTCTATTGTTTGTCACATAATAAGGGAAGGATGCATGAGATACTAACAACCAATTAAAGAAATCAAGGGATAAAACAATCAATAAATTGCTCTTCTCTATCTTGTTATTTATCTTTTTCTAGAACAATCCAGTTTATTATTTTAGTTGTGCAGAAAGCAGCTTTGGAAATAAAAGCCACTAGCTCAGACAGAACTTTCTGCATATACAGGCCACATTCAGCTGCAGTGTTGCCTATGTTTTCATGCTGCTGCTATCTTGATCACTTATGTTGTTTTAAAAGAGCACATTGATTTCCAAGGACCAAATAAAGTAAACACTTCAGACCATCCCAAGATTGAAAACAAAAAAGTGCTGATGCTCCTACGTTTCATCTTCTGACTGTGCTCTTAGCACTTGATCTGGTCATGTCTTTGGCACTCTTTTGCACTTCAGCTCCTCTGTTCTGTGTTTGCAGACACAGGAATCTATGCAGGATTCAGGAAAAACCCACTGAATACTTTTATTCATAGTGAGAACACTACTATACAGGTAATGAACATATGGACCTCAGTGGTTTGAGGACAGTGGTGAATTTTTGGATAATATTATTTCAGTGTGGAGGTTCCTTTTAAGATTCCTTAAAGAGAATTGATATTAAAAAAAACAAACTTTGAGAACAAGATGGTTTTTTTTTTTGAACTAGACATTCATACTAGCAATCACCAATTATCTTTCTCAATGAATGCTTGAAGCAAGGGCCCAATATAAAATAGATTTTTAAAAATTTTTTTGACAGTTCTCCCTTCCTGGCTGCTGTTCACAAAACCAGAAATGTCAAAATGCTGGTTAAAAGACTTCAGGGTGTCCTACAGCTTTTGTGTGGAATGTGATATATTTTCTATTCCCTTTAATCAGTAAAAAAACTGCCCTTTTTCAAGACAGATAAAATCCTGAAAGATGGTCTTATGAAAGAAATATGAGCTGCCTAGATGAACACATTTTTTTGCCCTTCATAGTTACTTGAAGCAAGAATCATTGGTCCAGATTATCCTGACTAAATCTGCAAATAAAGAAAATGTTCAGTGTAAAACCTCTTTCTGAAAGGAACAATGACAGGGATGGAGTCTTGACACTATATTATTTCCTTAGTGCAACATCTTGCAGTTCTACTCACAGGACTTTCAGAAATCTGCAGTGGGTGTCCAGAGCTTAGTGCAGAGTAAGGAGGAAAAACAGAGAACAACTGAGAGAGAAATAAGCTATATATGATCAAAAGAAAGGAAAGATCATGTCTCTCCATCATCATGAAACACGGCAGAAGAAAGTTCTGAGATACTAATTTGTTTTCCATTTCTGTAGCAGATATTAAAGGTTGCAAAGAAGCTGTATTTATCCTTGCTAAAGCACTGTGAGAGTGACTAGTCTGTAATCACATAGGAAGCCTGTGGCAAAGCATAATTTGAACTTGTGCCTTCTGGTTTCTACTTCAACCATCAGATTTTGCATTTTTTCTCCTTTTCTGCAGGGCTCCATGGGGGCAAGAAAGAGGGATCAGTTGATGGTTTGGAACTGTAAAGGGTCAGACAGAGACAGCCTGGAGATAAACATGCCTGAATCAACTTTGCATTTGGTAAAGTCTCAGACCTATATAACTTCAGATTGTTGGGGCAAGCCTACTTCTCTGCAGCAGGTTTTGAACTAATATATTTAGAGTGCACTTTGTGAAACTCAGTGTGTTTTGTTCCCCTCCTGGACCAGTGTATAGTCTTCAGTTGTTTTTGTTTAAGTTAACAACTAGAAGAAACGCCCTTCCTCTGAGATCATTGATGGCTTACAAACTTTGTCATAATGTTCTAACTTTCCCCTTCAGAGCAGTATTTACTGTGCCAGCAGTCAAGCTGAGTATGGTAATTACATTATAACTCAATCAAATGTGAATCGTCACAATCCAAACATTAAAAGAATCTTGTTTTACTTCTAAAAAATACCAGTTCTAAATAACTACAATCAGATTCATAGGGAATAGAAAACTTACAAGAAAATATTTTGATTTGATTTTCACACCAGATAAAAGGTCCTTCCTTTGGTAATCCCAAGCATAAACAGTCAATAAAGGCTTTTTCAAAATGTCTTATTTATTGCACCTTTTTTATTGCATCAATAATATCATACATCATCTTGACATTTATCAGTCATTTAATCTAGGTAAACTTATTATGTCCAATATAATTCCACTGAGATACATCTGTTGTATGCTTTTTGAGCTATTTCTAGCATGGAATTAGTTTAGAACTATGCTAATTAGGGGTAGGAACTTTTTAACTAATTAGCCCACTACTATTTTGAAACCAAAACTGTATTCTCATTGCACAACTTCCTGGGGAGGTTCTTCTATTGTTTAGAGGAAAAAGTTATAGAAAACTTATGACTCAAATCTGGTCTAGTATCCTGATTAAACAGGATACTAAAAGTTTGAAGGTGGTTTCAAATACTTCTCATGGTCATAGTCAATCAAGTTTGGAATATCCCTTCAGATGGAGAATATAAACCTTCTCTAGCAACCTGTTCCAATATCTGATTATTTTCACAGTGAAAAAAATTTTCCCAAGAAGGAGTGGCTGAAGATTCAGAACATGAATGAAAACTTTCAGAACAGTATCAGTTGTTTTGGAGAGGGAGAGAATTTGAGACAGACTCTGTGAGGTCAGTTATGACTTGGATTTTTTTGCAGTCATTCTATTCTACTGCTGGATACTTAGTAAAAGTTAGAAAGTTCAGTTTTCATGGGGTAGCTATTTAAAACTTGACCTACAGTGCTTGAAACAACAATTCAGAACTTCCTGCTCCAGCCCACAAAAAATCCTCAAACCAAAACTTTATAAGTACTTGGAATAAGAAAATTGCTCCATCACCTGAAATCAAAGTGTGTAAAGGTGGTCTCTGATCAGCAAAGCAATGCCAGAGCTAAAAGCTGGAGCTCAGCTGTATCTGAGATGCCCTGAGGTGGAGAATTCTGGTGAGACCTCTCTATTCCCACATCTGCACATTTTTCTTGCTACTCTAGGTACGGAGTTTCTGTTTTATTTACCTGGGCCTGTTCCCATTCTTGTGGTACCTTATGAAGGCTACAGACATCAAAATAAAAGTAATGCTTCTTTTTGTTTGCTCATGTGCTCTTGCTGTCATTCCTGTCTCCTTGTTTCCATAAAAGGAACTGATTGCAGGACCATGTCCCTTTAATGCAGAGTTAGCCAACTGTGTTAGGCACTTTTTTTCCTTTTCTGTGGAAAGACAACATAATACAACAGGATTTTACATACTTTGTGCTGAATAATCACATATAGTGATAATACACTCATAGCCAATCTGGTTGTTTTGAAAGACTGCTTACAAAGAGAAACGACGTTCTAGCTTCAGGTGTGTAGATCAAATTTGTAATGGCAATTTAAGATTTTTTTTCTTCTGTTATACAAAGTAATGCCTAGTAGTCAGAGTAAGGAGTAGACACTCAGGGAAGGCATCATTTATCCTTCTCTCGTCTCATGTCACCAGGACAGATCGCTCAGTCTGTCTTGACTTTGTAGAATCTTCTTGGCATCCATAGCTGCTTTCTTCCTAACTTGATAGGATTTACTGAGAATGGATCACAGCTCCAAGTTAGCATACATTCATGTTTTCTTGTTTTGCAGTGTTCCCTAAATTTGTATAATCCCTTACACTATAAATTAATGAGTAGATTCATAATTACCTACCTATGCTAATAATGTTGCTTTGCATTACAATGGATGTGCTAGGCATTAACTCTATCCACAGCAAAATGATAAAGTTCAACATCAGACTCTCTGTCAAGGACAAAGAGTATCTTCTGTTTAAAAATAAATCAGAAACTGTAAACAAACATGGAAACAGAAAGAGGCTTCTCTTCTGTTGAGTCAGGAAAGGACAGGGTTAATATTTTGCCTTTCAGGTACTAAATGTGCTCCTTGAGTACTTCCTCTGATGACCTAAACATGGCCTACAATAGTCCTCATAGTTTCCTATCTTAAATAACTAGCAGCTTGATTGTGATTTTATCTTCTTTTTACTGAGACAGTTATATGAGAGTGCTGACCTTCAGCTAACTGCCTGTTTCCTCTGCATAGGGTACACAGGACGTGAGAGCTTGGTTCAATTAGGCTCTTTGAGTCTCATGTAAGTGAAGGCCTTGATTGCCACAAGCGATAGAATTGTTTTAGTTCACATGTTACAGCAGCTTTGTGGTCTGCTTGTTCCAATAGGGGAGTCCCTGACTCATTTCTACCTTGCCAGTGTATATACAATGACTGATAGAGGAAAAATATCGTCAAGCGTGCCAATGTGGCCAGAAACAACCACAATTGTTGTAACAGCTCTTCAGCATCTCAGGCTGTATTTTTATTTAGATATTTAAACCAATTAGAACATAAATTGAACAGCTAAAAATGCCCTAACAGTTGACAATGCAATCAACAGCTTGATGCCCAAGTGGAGAGCAGTGTGAGTGGTGTTCCACAATGGTCTGTACTGGGCACCAGTGCTGTTTAGCATCTTTTTCAGTGACATGGTTGGCTGGATGAAGTACATCCTCAACAAGTTTGCCAGTGACACTAAATTTTGTGGTGTGGTCAGCATGCTGGAGGATGCTCAGAGGGACCTTGAGAGGCTTCAGAGGTGAATCTTTTGGAACCACATTAAGTTCAACAATGTCAAGTGCAAGGTTCTGCATGTGGGTTGGTGCAATCCCAAGCACAAACACAGACTGGGTGCAGAAACACAGGTTGAGAGCAGCCCTGAGGGGAAAAACCTGGGGGTGTTGGCTGAAAAAAAGCTCAGCGTGACCTGGCAATGTGCACTTGCAGCCCAGAAATCCAACTGTATCCTGGTCTGCATCCAAGGCAGCATGGCCAGCAGGTCAAGGGAGGTGTTTCTGCCCCACCTGGAATACTGTGTCCAGCTCTGAGGCTTACAGCATAAGAAGAGTGGAGACCTGTAGAAGAGAGTCCAGAGGAAGCCATGAAGATTATCACATGCCTGGAGCACCTTTGCTATGAAGGCAGTCTGAGAGAGTTGGGCTTGTTCAAGGGTCTGGGGAGACCTCATAGCACCTACTAGATCCTAAAAATTCCACAAGAGAGCTGGAGAGAAACATTTTACAAGGATGTGCAATGATAGGACAAGGCAGAATGGCTTTAAACTGAAAGACAGTATGTTTAGATTCAATATTAGGAAGAAATTCTTTATTGTGAGGGTTATGAGGCTCATTAGCTGGAACAGGTTGTTCAGAGAACTTATGGATGCCCCATTCCTGGAAATGTTCAAGGCCAGATTGAATGGGGCTCTGAGCAACCCTAACTAGTGGGAGACCACATCAGGAGGCTTGCAACTAGATAATCTTCAATGTCCCTTCCAACCCAAGCCATTCTATGAGTTTATTATTTCCCTTGGAAGAAGGAAGGATTAAAGTCTACAAAGGACCACTGGTCTCCAGCTGAGGGTTGACCAGGAGATTCTGCACAGGATGAAACAAGTATAGCTGTTATGTGGCACTGGGAGACAGTATGGAATGGGATAGGGATTTTTTGAGTCTTAGTGTACACATAACTGAGCCAGTGTTAGGCAAATAATATTGTAGACAAGAGTTTTGATGAACTGTGAACTCGAGACTTAACTATCAAGCAGACAGCTAGGCTTAGAGGTTCACATCTAGAACAGGGCTTTTGGTTTTGATGGTTTGCATTCTGGAATACCTAATTTCCCCCAAAGACTGTGCAGGGGCACAAGTCAGTAAGCCAGAATAATAGATCCCACCAGACAGATACTAAAAAGTTAGCTAATACAGTGCTTGAAGTTTCAGTGTTTTAGGTTTTGTATCTGATCTGCAAGACCTACTATACCTGTCAGGCTGGAAGGGCAATGACTAAATAAGTTAATCAACATTGTGGCCTATAAGGTGGCCTCTGTACTTTTGGAAGAAGCCCTTGGTACATTTACCAGGTAAGGAGCAGGGAGCAAATCTGAATAACAGCTCTTGTGGTTAAATCACTTCTCAATTAAAAAAAAAAAGTAAAAAGTAAATTAAGTAAAAAGTAAATAAAGAAAAAATACTTGCCCCTTGATTCTGCCTCATTGATTTCTAAAGGTTATTTTCCAAATGTTTTAGCTTCTTGACACAATTTTCATGATAGGTCTATGGGGAATGAGGAAAGAAAACAAAAACTACATAAGCAACAATTCATTAATTCTGTCATTATGGAAGATATTGCTCAGTCTGGGTGATTGAAGGGGAACGGCCATTCCTCACTGAATTATATATTTTGCTTTCATTGGTATCATGATCATTTTTAATGAGAATGAAACCTTCCTCAGAGACACTTTTAAACATGGTATTCCATAGCTTTCTAGTGTCTTCTAAAATAAGGCTTGACACATTTTGTGAATTGTGTGATGTGGCAGTTGAGGTAAGAAGGGATTCATTTTACCTGGTCATATTGCCCCATCCTACAGCAACTCAGACAGGCAGATACTATAGTAACTCCAGCAACCTCTGTCCACTCTATCCTACAGAACAATATGTAAAAGGAAACTCATATGTTCTCTGAAGAAGAAATGTTGAATGGATGAAAAAGGACAAAAATTATGAAAGTGGCTGTATACATCTCACATTCAGCTTTAGCATAGGTTTTAAGGGTAAAATCTTCTTAATTTGTAGGGGTTAGGTGAAAAAATTAACTGACATTATACTCTGAACTTCTTTAAAACTAAATATGCCAAGGCCACCATGTATTAATATGATTTATTTTCTGGAAAAAGCAATCGTAGTATTTAATTCTTATCTTGCTCCTTGTGTCATTCCATTCCTAATTCCTCAGGCTAATGGCATTCCTCAGTACCAGAAAATATTCATATCTTTCAATATCAGATATTAACAGTAAGATGATTTCACCTAGAGGGTTTTTCCTGGACTGGATTTTGCATTTACTTCTGGCGCACTGACACAGGAGAAGCTGACAAGCCTTGACTTACAAAGTTCACAAATTGAATCAAGTTGCTTAATTTTAATTTGTGTGTTCAGTGCCATAATCAATGAAGAGGAAAAGAGCAGAGAGCACTACTTCCAGTGAGCAATGATCCCGTTTGAGGTCTGAATCAGAGTCTGGAAATTACCATCTCTTCTGATACTGCAGAAACCTGGGGTGATTAGAGCTCTACTTCATGTTACTAAATGCTTATGCTGGGAAGAAAAGAACACATGAAGCGTTTTCAATAACTGCTAAACAGGGCTTGATACAGGAGATTATTTGGAAAGCCTTTGAAGAAGTAGCAGTAAAACAATATTGTGTATGTTCAAAAGCATTTCTGTGCTTTGCCCATAATCATTGATCATATAGTACCAGCACATTGCAGGATGCTTTTTATGTTTGGTTGGTTGGTTTTTTGCATTATCTCACTGTTAATCCTGTTTCTGCACTTTCAGATCAGTAAATGGCCAATACATATTCTTCTTGTTCTCAGTCAAGTCTTCCAGACTTTTATTGTGCTACATGAATAATATTGTTCTGAGAGTTGGGATTTACTCATAACTTCACAAGCTAATGCCAAAAGCATCAGTGAGTATTGATGGAAAAACTTCATTTGCTAAAGCAAAAAACTACCTGTCCGTAAAAAGCTTGTTTAAGCCTCTTTCAGACCAACTGTAGCTAAATTGTGCCTTTTAAGCTTTCCTTGGCTTCAGTGTATCATCTTAAATATTGTACAGTGTGTATCACAAACTTTTTCAACAGTATTTTACTTTACACTTTATTACAGTGGCAAAAAGTGATAATATAATAAGTCAAAATGTGTTAGCAGGAAATTAGAGGACCCAAGAAGTATTTTCTTATCTTTCTAGAATTGATTTATTATTATCTAACTGGTTTATTTTTCATTCATGAGAACTGTGTTTGAATTATCTGGTCATATGATTTTTCTTACATTACAAACATTATTGTGGTTTCCTTTTAACTCTGCTTAGCTTTATTCAAAAGAAAACATGAAAGGAAGACAATAATTTAACAAGGGGAAAGAAGAATTAAGACTTAGAAGCAAAAACAGAAAGACCAGCAGGTCCAATGAATTCAACTTACTTGAGTGTACCTGTAAACAAACACTGCTTTTATACCCCCAGAGTGTACACTGATAATCTTAGCATATAGGTAGGGCTGCAATGTCACTAGCATGGACTCAGATTAATTACTGCATTATATTTATTCCTTTCATTTCTATATGCTGAATATTATCTCCACTTAGTTGAAACTACCAGGGAAGGTGGCATGAGATCTCCTACAACTAAGAGATGTAATTAGACTAGTAAAATGAATGTGTAAGCTCAGGACTTGAACTGGATAGTGACTTTCAAAAGGGAAAGGGCAGCAGTGCTGTTTGGTTCCACACTTAGGTATTTGGTAGGATACTATATCAAAGGATAGGGTGAGACAGTTGTGGGGAGATGCCTTTGCCCCAAGCCCCACTGGAAGCTCCTAGAAGTAACTGTTGCAGTTTGAAATTATTATGTCAATTCTCTCCCCTGCCACTAACTGCCCATGCCAGTAGTTAACAAAAAGAAGTAGTTAATTGCTGATCACTTGGGTGGGGGCAGGTTGTCTCTTGGTTTTGGGGACATTTTTCCATTTTTCTCCTGCTCCTGCTGCTGGCTACTGCTGTGGCTTCTTGCTGAGCCTCTGCTTTTTTTTCTCCTCGCCACGGCTGTTCTCCTGGTTCCTGCATCTGATGGCCCGGCCTCTGCTCCAGTCTCACCGCCATCTGCAGCGTCACGGCCTGCCTGCCCCAGCTGGGGCAGCAACCCAGGAGAGAGAAGTTTGCAGCTGCTTTCCAGGACACGCAGCGGTTCGTAGCAAATCAGCCCTTAATGTCCGCTGAGATAAACCTCACTGTGGTGATAATGCTGCCAAGAATTTGAGGTGTGGATTGGTGTTGTTTTGGGGTGCGTATGTTGATGAGGAAGGGTCTAGTTCTTCTCCTTAGGACTACACTTTGTTTTAAATTCAGTTTGACATGTTGTCTGCTCACAAGTTTCCCAGAAATTCATTTTAACACTGGAGAATGTATTATCACATACCTAATGTGATTAATGTGTATATGAAAATAAGCTTTCCCATAAGTGAAGAAATATAAAACTAAACTTCCCATGGCCATTTGCAATTACAAGGACTACATCCATCTTATTCTGGAAATCAATGTAATTTCACAGTCAAATAAAAGTTAGTGTGTGTGTGCATCACATTTAACAAAGGTAATATGAAAATCACTTTGTCATATCTACAGTGAACCAGTGTTACTATATATTATGATTGACAAAATCAATATGCATGCTAAATAGTGTAATACAGTTTTAAGTATCCACATTTTTCATATTCCTTTGAAGAAATAATATTTCCAAGATGCATTTGCCTATCATCATAAAGATGTGTGTGTGTGTGTGTGTGTGTGTGTGTGTGTGTGTGTGTGTTTGTGTATGTACATATTAAAAAGGTTGTTGAATTGTTCTCAGCTGACACTATTGCCTTACTGTGTTAGGTGCTGCACACACTTATAAAGTAAAATAGAACAGTTTCCTTAATCTTTGTGTTAAGTAGTTTTATCCATATATTTGGATGGTAACTAGGGAATGTCGACTAGATCTTCTCAGCTGTGGAGTTCACTGTAACTTCTTTCTTCAGGATTCTCTTACCTACTGAAGCCAACCCCAAAATACCCTGAAACACCTCCTCAGAAGCATGCTAAGCTAGCCAAACCAAGGGCTAGCCAAAAATAAGGCTAGCCAAGAAGAGCCAAATAAAGTAAAATCCTCTTAAACTGGACATCCGAACTTCACTGCTGAAAGAGGACAAGAGACTGATCCCAAGATATTCACTAGAGGGGATAAACAGTGGCCTAGAGGATGCAGAAAATCAGAATTAAAACTAAATCAGTTTGGGGACCCAAAGTCGCGTCCTACCCATATGTTGGAAGAACCTTCTGGGATGCAGACAAATGTTCTCACCCTTCTGGGGAGTCACCTCTTTTTTGGCAGGTGGATCCAGGGCTGTTCTTACCCCTTGAACTGTGAATCTGTCTAACCTCAATTTTCCAGGTCTGAAGTTGCTGTTATTAATTTTTCTGCAGAACAGTTCCTTGATTTTTGATAATTACGCCACATCTGAGCACCCTATATAAAAATGATCGAGTTTTCCCTTCTCGGCATTTTCTTCAAGTAGCTGATAAGGCTGAGCTCCAACTCGTCCTTAAAAAAAAAAAAAAAGAAAAAAAAGACTCCTTTGAAAACTTCCTGAAGATTCTATGATTTCCAGATTTTTTTTACACTAGCATTGGGTACAATATTCTGGTAAAAGCCTTGTCAGCTCTATGCAGAGGAAAAGTCAATTCCTAATTTCTAGATATCACTACCTATGCATCTAAAAATTGCATTAGGCTTTTAGCTTCAAAACAATACCTGAGAGCACATGCAGAGATGATTATCTGAGATGATAATCTCTGCTTTAGCTGGAGATCTTTCTGTGTTATCCTGCACTAGTGTGTTTTCCTCTTATTAGTTCTGTTTGTTCCTTGCTTTTAAAAAATGTTGCGCCTACACTGAATTTTCTTCTGTTCCTTAAACTTTCTGAATCTCTTAATTATTACCGTTCCACAGTTAAAGATGTCATTTTATTATTATTAATTTCACCTCTAACCCTTACTCAGATTATTAGGACCTGATTTTTCAGTTGCACAGGAAAGCAGCTTTATGGGTTTCTACAGATTTAAACCTACTCATCTTTGGTAGATTTAGCAAGTATATGATCTTTCCTTCACTCTGTTAAGTCCTTAGAAGCCAACAATTGTGAAAGTTAAACCCTGTGCAGTCTCCCTCTTTTTTAACTCTATTTGAAAGAGAGATGCAGAATATATCTAGCATATTGTGGTATGGGAACTAGCCTTATTTTAGACACACATTGGAGAAACCACCACCTATTGCTGTTAAATTGCTTTAATCCTCTTTGAAGAGAAAACATGTGGTTCTAGACTTAGGATGAGTAGTAAAGATAATTTTGGACAATTTCTTTAATCTTTATCCTGTCCTTTTGCAAAGCTCTATGTGGCAGCCTTCCATTTCCTACATACAACAGGTTAGTGGATGTGTATGAGGGTTATTCAAGGGCACATGGGTTTTGCCTGCATGTATGGCAAATGATTTAATTAGTTCAATCTAATAAGAATTATCTAATTACAGTAACAACTGGTACAAATTCTATATACTGTATCAGAAACAGAGTAATCATATTCTATACACAGATCTTAACAATTTAAAACTAGTTGAAAATGGGAAGTTGAATCATTTGCAGCTGAACAAGGCTCTGAAATTTTATCTTCTTCAGCCTTATATGTTAAGACAAGGTTTGGAACTTAACAAAATAATCCAGTCATTTTGGATCAGGTCCAAAATGTTTTACATATTCAGAAGATCCTATGGGCAAAAGAACAGTTCAAACATACAATGTAATACTAGTAATAAAGAGATGTGTTAAGAAAGAGTAGGTAATCTTAAATAGACAATCTAAGCAAAGGTGTAATTATTGCCTCCTATTAAATTTCAGAAACCAACAGATGGAACCATGTTTTGGAATGAGCTGGTCAACTTAAGCTGAATATGTTTCAGTTCTTAATAGTATCATGTCAACATACTAAATCCCTGGCAAGTTTGGACTTGCTTTGGCAGAAAAAAATAGCATCACTCTGAATGCACAGAACTGACTGACAATGCCGAGTCCCAGCTCTCAGCCTTTGACATGACAGCAAATTCTTTACCAGAATTGATACTGTTAAGTGACATGTTGCTGACTGATTAATGCTCTAGTACTGTCTCCAACTGCACTACGGAGGTAATATTTTCTGAAGAGATGCAACAGCATTGTACATCAATACTCAGGAAGATGCAGTTATATAAAGTTGTTTTATAGAAATTGTACTCACAAAATCATTGAATAGTTTAGGCTGGAAGGGACCTTTTAAAGGTCATCTAGCCCAAGCCCCCTGCCATATCTTCAAATAGATCAGGTTGCTCAGAGGCCTGTCCAACCTGACCTTGAATATGTTTGTAGTAGTACCATCAGCTGTTTTGGTGTGCATTAGTCATTTAAGTGTCAAAACCAAGAGAAGGTCCATTTTGCATATGTAGCCTTTAAAAAGCTAAAACGTTAAAAAGTATTCCATTTTCGTAAATAGGCACACTGGGGGACTGAGCTTTGCAACAGGTTTCAGGAGAGGTTACAGCAGAGACTGGACCCCAAGTTGCCTCCCATAACCTGTTCTCCAGGCTCTCTGCCATGAAAACTTTATTTCTGATTTCCAGAAGTTAAATTGCATTGCATGGTCATATTTCAATTGTATAAATAAACCAGGAGCCAGAATTTTTTTTTTTCATTTCCATCTTTCTAAAATTCTAAATGCTAGCAAGTTGTCTTTCATGAATTCAATCATTCCATTTTACAATACTATCACTTTTGTGTGCTGCTTGGTTATGCTAAGGCTTAGTCTTTGGTACAATTTCCCTTCAGTGGCACATGAGCTATAGACATCCTAACATTTCCTACCAGAAGTATTTATTTGTCAACTTTTAATCATTAGAAGCAATTTTAGAGGCTGTCTGGTTTTCTTTGTTTAGATTTGTTTTCCTATCTCCCCACAAATCTAATTTAGCTTGTAAATCCTTGAGGACTCTATGCTTACTTTAACCATATTTATATTAAATAATAAGAATGGACTGATACCAGAAATAGCAGATCTAGACACACTGGTGGTATAATAATCCCTCCTTTCATTTTTGTTTACATTATGATGTACATTGTTAAAAAAGTAGATTTCTATTTTTGTGTTTCTAGCATATAACCTTGGAGGTTTTGGAATCTTTTTTCAAACACAAAAAGATAAGTTTTCCAGCAACAAGGCAGACAGTGTGATACACTGATTCTGCCGTTTTGAATATTCTTAAAAATATCAGGCAATATCCAAATGCATTTCAAGGGGTGCTGCCAAAACTAATGTTGGGGAAACTTCCCTGTCAGACCATCTGGGAGCTGCTCTAGGAGTCACTCTGGGAGTCACTTATGCACCTCCTGAGCTGGGACCAAGGCCCTTTCACAGCTGCAGCCCCGACACTCAACAAAGCCAAACCAACTTACCTTACAGGCTTTGCAGGTTTCCCATAGCAGAATCTCACACATCTGGATCCTTAATTTAATCTTGGTACAGCAACAAAATAACAGCATGATCTGGTGCCTCAGAGCAGGGACCTAGAACAAAGGAAACCTTGTGCTTTTATATCCTCATAGTACAGGAGAGTCAAAGTCTAGAGTCTCATCTCCAAGTATCCCCAAGTGTCCAGCTCCCTGGCAGAGCCACAGTTCCCCAGGCCTTCTGTTATTCAAAGGGTTGGAAGTTCACAGTCTCTTGCCTGAGGCTCTCAACCCCTAGAGCTCAACCTGCAGCTCACACTGCAGCTACACACTGAGCTACCCGCACTGGATGTATTCCTGAGGACTAAGTGAAAAAGCCCATTATCAACTTTGTTCCCTTATTTAAAAACCTGAATTTAATGTTGATGGGTAGTAAGACCAGCCTATGTCTCTATAGCACAAGATCCATCCATTCGGAGTAAACATCCCACCATTCCTGTCCTTACAGTTTGAAGCCCTGACAGTCCTCTTAACACTTATATTTTAAAATCTTAGTTCACATGTGGAAACACTTCCTCTTGAAAAGCAATAAATTTCCTAGTGCTGTGACTGAAACATAACTCTAAGAAAGATATAAGTAAATTTGGCACTTAATAGCTGAAAAAATGAGAATCTACTTGTTTTGTTAAAATATTCCTTATTACCTGAATGTACCCATGTGGATAAAGGTAACATAAAGTCTTAACATATAAAAAAACTTATGACCCTGAAGCAGAAAGAGTTACATAACCATGAAACAGGCAAATCACTATATCCCTTTCCCTTTTTTTGCTTTAGTAATTCTAATAGTTTGAGATCAAACACTCTCCTCAGGTTTGTAACTGGCATAACGATGCAATAAGAAGAGTATTCTGCATGGATAGCCAACCTTAATCAGGGCCTCCAAGATGTTCTTCCTAGTCTAGTCCTATCACTTCATATAAACAAAAGGAAGAATGGAAAGAAACTAACAGTAGAGTGAAGTCTAAATCTTGGTTTGAGCTCTTAGTTCAGGCCAATGAAAATTAATAGGAATACAAAGGTAGGGCAGATACTGGAAATTAGTATATGGATTATCATACTTAACTGGCAGCAGAATGTGGATGTCTGCTGAAATCAAGGGAACTGGTTTCCCTGTCACAATGCAGAAAAAAAGGTCAGTCTTCCACAGAATCACAGCCATGACAGCAAGGTTATAATTTGTCTCTCCAAAAAGAATTTTTGTTCACTATTAGCACAACTGTGGAAAGAAGAATGTCAATCTTATTTACACAAACTAGTATAAATATTTATAAAAGATTTTGCCCCTCCAGTTTCATGACATAAAGCATGCAAAACTAATGCCATATTCAGAAAAGCTGACACCTTCCTCTGGAACATCTAGCACAGATTCCTGTTATTGCACAAGAATGAATAATAATGACCATTGATCTGATTCATAAGAAACATTTCTGTGGCTTCAGTGGATCGCCTGAGTGCAAAATGAGAGTGAGGTCCAGAGACTTGAAAATTGCACTATTATAGCAGAAGAAGAGACAAAGTCTCTATGCTGAATACTGGAAATCAAGTCTGTTCAATGACCTGATTTTTAGCTTTATTTTTAAATCACGTGTGGCTTTAAATTCAAGTACACATTCCCATGTCTGCTGTTGCCAGCAGAGGTGATGAGAAAATGTTATGTGATTTCTGACAACATCTGAGCAGAATAACAATTATTTCAGAGCTGGACTTGAGGCCTTCTTTTGAAATAAAGTGCAGCAGAGGACATCCCACAAGAGTTCTCCCCCTTCTCTCCTTGTGTGAAAGTATTCCTAAAAACAGCATGAATATTCAAAAGAAATGACTTCTATCATTAGTAGGGCTAATGATGGTAGAGACAGAGGACTTTTAATAATAAAATAATCCTTAAAATTTCTTCCTCCTATGCTAGAAAAGCTGTTAACAGTACTGGATCTGGCTTTCAGAAAAAAATAGTTGTGATCCTGAATCTGCTACTTGTGTGCCACTTCTTGATGTGCCTTTTTGAATTCATATTTCAAAGCTCTTCTGAATAGGAATTCTCTTAATACTGTAATACACCATGATTCTTTTCTAAGTTAATACACTGCTAAAAAAAAATAAAATAAGACAATTCTGCCTTATGGGACGTGGCTGGATGTTTTGCGGTTTATTTCTGTTTCTTTACGATATTTTTTCCTTTGTTCTTCACTCAGGATTCTTATATTGTATCCCGAACTCATTGCAATACAAAACTAACATGATATTTTCAGTGATCCAAGATAAATATTCATTGTTTCAATTACTTTGGTGCAGGAATAGTAAATAGAATAGTGAATAGGAACATCTGGAGCAGTTTTTGGACCAAATCTCCAAATTAGTGCAGAAATTTGACCCGTGTATTCCAAACTTGCCTTTGTCCTCTGAATTTTAAACAGGACTTATGCCAGATCTCTGTGAAGGTGAGACAATCCATCTCAACAGGACTGGCCCACAGAGAGATAAAGGATTACTTTAATCACTTTAAGTTATCAGGAGACTTTATAATAAAAGATGCACTTTCCAGATTATATATCCTTGTCAGAAATACCAGGAGAGTGACTGAGCTTTGTGTGGCTTGCATATCTGCTTTAAGGCTGCTGTGACAGCAAAACTTGGCAGAATTAAATATGAATCTTTGCATGTGGTTTCTATAAATCCGACATTTTCCATTTTACGATCCAGAAAAGATGATTGAGCAGATGGTAATGCAAGCCACTGGATTTATGCAATTTTTTTTCTAAAACTGGGAGTTTTCACTCTCAAGAGCAGCTTATATATGAGGGACTGAAAAGACTGAATACTAATTTTTTTGGCAGAGCATCATGTTCACATAACCTAGGTACACAAATACTAGTTATAAATAAGCTGACTGTAGGAGGTACAGAAAACAAATTCTTTCTGTGTCAATGAATTATCTCTCAGTCAACTTGAGCTATATATATACGCATTTGTGGGCAATATTTTAATTCATTTATAAAACAGAGACCTAATTACCACCTGCATTTAAGTAATCTAAATAAAATATGTTAAAACCAAAAAGTCTAAGGAGCAGGATGCATGAAGCATGAGCAGGGACACAACCAATGCATTTTTATTTTAAGAATTCTTCTCAGGAGCTGCTGTAATTGGTGACTCAATGCATAACTTATTAATAATGCTTCATAAGACACTCTTTCAGCAGGTTTTCAGCTTTCCTACTGGGGCCCCATGTGAACTGAAAACAAAGCCCTGCATTTTATTATTGCTCTGTTATTCTTCCAAGATTTCCCTGAAGGCTGAAGTCTCTCTGCTCTGCCTGGGAACCATGCACACACCAAGGATGTCCCACAATGTTTTCAATGACTCTGCTTTCATTGTCACCAGATGATCCTTTCTGTCATAGGATTTTTCCAGCGTATCTGTCATGCTTATCCAAGATTTCTGGTCAAAAATACTGTATTAAGCTCATCATAAGGCCATGGAAGGAAAATCCCTCTCTTCTACTAACAGTCACAGCAGCATTGATGCTGGGTATGTATTCACGCTCAGGGACTTCTATAGTCAGCAGGAAGTGAGGAGATCTTCCAGGACACAATTTGGCCAATATAAGGCTAGAGTGGTCTTGCAGCAGTGCCTTTCACTCATGCTTTAACACAGAGAATCCTTGGGCCATTGAGTGTCCCATCAGGACTTATGTTTTAAGATGTCTGTCACATGTCCTGAGTTCAGAGTCTTGCTGTGGGTGGACTTCTGTGCCCCATGAGAGTCAACCAGCCTTCTCATAGACACAGTAAGCTGTGAAGAGCAGTACTTAGCACCAGCATCCTAGACAGAAAAATCCTCCAGCAGGGATTGTCTTTATTTGCAGCTCATACAGAGCTGAGCACATTTTTTGGCTCTTTGTATGAGCAATAATTCTTAATAACAGCACTGTCTGCAGGCCAGAATTGCTCTGATTCATCTCAGCTTGTAATTTTGGAGTCTGTATTAATGTTTCTTCATCAGCTTTTTTTTCTGAATGGATTCTGTATCCTTTCATACCAATTAGGGTGTGCTTTTTATTCTTTTTTAATTGTGGCTTACAGCTTCCCCCACCCTTTATAAGTGCTTTTTAAATTTCCTATTGCTTGCTTGATGCTGCAAAACCCCAATGCCCCAAAATGCCCTCTAGCCTTGAAATGTATCCTGGTAGTACTTGGCATAAATCCTTGCAGGGCACTCTCTGGACTCCAGCAGTCTCCTGAAGACTGTTGACAGTTGCAAGAGCTTCATGATTCCCTTCTACCATTCTTATGAATTTCCCCAAGGAATTTTAAGGATCTTATATGGGTAGAATGTTATAATTTTGAAATCACAGGCAGGTAATTTAAATGAAGGTCACAGCTCTTTCAGTTGCCATCAAAAATTTGTCTGTTGCCTATTACTTCTGAAAGTTCCCCCTCCCCTTCAGCCTTTGCCCAGAGTCCACATTTCTGATCTGTAGCTGATGGAAGAGGCTGATTAAGCTTACACATAAGGATCAGATCCTGCAGTCCTAGCTCCTGTCTTATTCTGGCAAATTTCCCATTGATCTCAGTGCCAGAGCAATAAATGCAGAAGGATGGTTGGATCTGTAGCGAAGATATTATTGTCAGCTTCCTCTGTATTTCTCAGAATGTTTTTCACAGACTGATAACCGAGTTGTAGGGAAGTATATTTTCCCTACCCAATGTCTTGTTTGTATTCACTATGTCTAATGAGAGTCCACCGTGCCAAAGTAGTACATTTTAAATTTAACATTCCAATTGTAATTCATAATTGCTACATTCCAAAGGATGCAATACCATCCAAAAGACTTAACATTGATCTGGTACAGGAGAATCTTCTTTCCTGGGGACTATCTGTGGGAAATCCTCTAACTATTATGTTTTGTGTGAAATCGTCTTCTAACTATTTTGTCCTGTTTCAAGATATTTTTTAATATTTGGGTAAAATTAATTTTGCAGTTAGTAAGCAGCATTGTGAATATCATAAAGCACATATAGATCACACTAGACACCCATTGGAATGTAGTTTACATCATAGAATAATCACAGTGAATCATTCCACATGGGCTTGCCTGCTTTGTTTCCAGGGTCTAATAAACAATTCAAGTGAGTCATTACTTTAACATTGTATACCTTTCCTGTTTATAAGCGGTAGCAAGAACAATCTGGAAATTATTTCAGAAGGGATTTTCATTTTTGCAAATCATACTCCCAGACTTTGTCTTCCTACAACATGTCTTCTCTCCTTACACTGCAGAAAGTTTTGGGAATTGGGTCTTCATTTACATTTCATTTTAAACTCTTGGGGAAAGAATTCTTGTTAAATTTCTGCATGTAAGTAAGGAATGATAGAATCATAAACAAATATGCATTTGCTATGTATAAATCATGACAATTCCAATAAAATCAGTAGAAGGGTGATCCCATAGTTAGGTTATTTGGGTAGTGTTACCTTCTCTGTCCATGTGTTTCCTTCATGACTTTGAAAATCTAAGCTTCATTCTACCTCCGTTTTTCTTACTTAATTGAAGTATCAAATTTTTTAGTCTCTCTGTTATCAATGGCATCTCCAGTGTGCCTGCCCATTATCTACATTGACTCTTGAGATGGGATTAAGCAGAACTCAGCTTTTCAATTGGAATGGGTGTATAATAACTTTTGAAAGCCTGGCCCTTATTTTCTCTGTGTCTCTTCTTCATTTTTAAAACAAAAACATAGATACAGTAATGGCAAGAAATTAGTACCCACGCTTTGAGAGCATGGAAAGATCTAGCAAAATAAAATCTACTGTGACTGGTCTGGGCAAAACTGTTGTAGATTGGATGTAAATGAAATAGCTTAAGTAAGTTTGAATGAGGTCCAAGCATTTCTTCAAGAGGCAAAATAAGAGGATTAGGTCACTGTAACAGTCTTGGTGCTCTTATGTATATTACCCCAGACCTATTCACAAGTGTGTAATTTTATTCTGCTCTAGAGCCAAAGTTTCCATCATAGTTTTTTTTTTGTAAAATCATTGAACTGATTTTGCATTCAGACGTACATGGAGTTTTCCTATGTGGTCATGGTATTATTCAATGTTATGATTCACACTTTGTATATATTGTCATGTGCTTTTATGGTTTCCACCACAGTGCATGCAGATGCACTCGCTGGTGTGTTTTCCAGACTATAGCCCCTGAAATCCAGAGCAGTTTCATTCCTTACAGGGTAGAAATGCTTGTGAGAGACAGAAGTAAGAGGAAATAACAAAAAGACAGTTGGATTAATATTAGACTAAATAGGAACATTTAAAAGGTAAATACTGGGGAGGTAAAGGCAATTTAGCATGGGTAAGTAGGTTATAATAAAACAATGAGATGAAAATATGTTAAAGATAATCTAATTTTAAAACATGGGAACTTTTCCTAATAGTAAGCTTTACTACACTAGAAATAGTCTTCTGGAGTGGAAACACTACCAGGTGAATCAATTTGGAAAGGAACGGAAAAGTTTTGAGTACAGGGAAAAATCTCTCACTAGAAATAAGTGCACTTATCTTCTGTTTCCTTTCTTCACTATGGAGTTGAGGGATGTCTGAGAAGTGAAAAAATGTAAATTGGGAAGGAGATATACAGGTTTGATTCCCAGGCTTGCTACAGATTTTCTGTGAGAACTTGACTTAATCACTGAAGTTCTCATTTAGAGCTGACTGGGAAATGAATTTCACTACTATGTAGAATGTCAAGGTTCAGGGAGGAAAAAAAAAGTTGTCCTTAACCAGGGTGAACTTTGGCATATTGCACTGCAATGAAATTCTGTGGGAATAAGAAAGGCAGTGACCTCCCATTCCCTTGCTACTGCTCAGCTCCCGGACTATTCATTTGGCAACCAGCTGGAGTCAGAGCACTGAGGCATCCTTCCAGCAGGTGCAGTTTGTTCTTACAATGTTTCCTCTATTGCAGTCCTGTTAAATCACAAATAAAAGTGTACCCACAGGGTTATCTGCCCAGCCTAGTCTTTGCTTGCTCTTCAACAGCTCTTCTGACTTTCTCATATACTTGGCTGAAGCAGAACAAGTTCTTCCCTATTACTGCCTCTGAGAGGGCACCACAGTGGAGACTGGTTGGGGCTTTGTTGGCTGCTGAGAGAGAAGAGAGAGCAGCAGTGTTTAAATTTGCAGCTTTGCTCCCTGACTTTGTGCCACTGGGAACTGTGTATCCACAGCAGCTGCCAGAGTAAGGACAACTGCAGCACTGGAACTCTCACTGAGCTCCTTTGTGGAAAAATGTAGAGCTGTCATATAGAAATCCCATGCTGTGATTTGTTTCTTTGCTAATGAAGATCCAACACGTTTCCCCATTACTAGCACTGTCACAGTTGCTGGGTTTCCGCTGCCTTATGGGCAATCTGCGAAATGAATGCCTCTCGCAGCCCGCAGTCACTTGCACAACAGCCACTAAACATTTTGCTGCCTCAGGCAATCAGGGTTTGACTGATACATGAGAACTGACTTTGGCTTCTTGTGTCTCAGTTTGCTGTTCCAAGCTCTTTGGGTTCCGTGTTCACTGCTGTTTGCTGTCTGAGATGTCTCTCAGGAGAGTCCAGATGAAGCAAGTGTGAGGAAGAGGAACAAAGATAGTTCTTAGAACTAGATTAACCCTCCCTCTAGCCCCCCACTAGACAATGGCTTTTTTGCATATACCTTTTGCCTTAACTGGCCTGTGTTCAGTTGCAGGAAACCCACAACGGGAACGTAGTTGTTAGTGACTGTGCCTCTGTAAAAAGGATTATTTTATACCCTGGAAATGGCACATACCTATTCAGTCTTCAATACTTTGTAAATCCTATTACTTATTTGGCTTAATGTAGATATATTGTTACATTGCAAAATTTCTCTAAAATTTCTACAACTGGAAATTAGGTAGAAATGAAAAGATTCAGACTTAGCTATATAATGTAATTTCCTGCTTATTGCCTGTAAGATTTTAACAATAGTTTTGCCTAGAATTCTGATGTGCAAAGAGGTGATATCACACTATGGGATGTGTTCCAACAACATGAGACAGTCTTGGTCTCTATATAAATAGGCTGGACAAAGAATGGAAGAAGTGTTTACTAGTACAAAGGGGAGTGACAACACAGTAAGTAACAGCATATTTGACATGGGAAACAGTCATATCTTATCTCAGTCCTTCTTCTGCTCCAGTCTCATTCTAGTATTTCATTCAGCTGTGCTCAAGCAGGATTTATACATGCATAATATGTGTAGCTACCAACAACAAAGGTGACCTGCAAGAAGAATTCTTAATATCTTACTGTAGTGAGCTATATGCATAAAATAACCCTAAAATTATATTTGTAATACTATCTAAAGCTCTCACCTTCCATTTTGTCTGATACTTGGCAAAGAAGCTTCATGTCTCCTAATTTTTGGACTGCAGCTAATGTTTATAAAAGAAGCAAATGTTCAGAGGTGACTGGACATACATGTTAAAATTTTCATCTGCTGCCCTGACATCTGATGTATGGGCCTGTCTCTTCTAGAGGAATCACAGCATCACTAGTCATTACAAGGGGCTCAAAGCCAGCCTCTTTTAGCAGTGACAGCAGATGCTTGGTTCCCTGTGTTTAAAATGTGTCTTCAACCAGTGCTACAGTCAAGATCTCAGTATACCAAAGCACTCCTGTCTTCAGCATCTGCAGAAACAGATTGCAGCAGCAAACACCAAGGAACAGCAGTATGTGCCTTGAATGTGTCCTCTGAAACTCTAGGGCAACTACTGCAATTAACTAAAGCAGAACTTGGTGGATTGCCACAATGTAATAAAGGTCACTTCCATGTAGTGAGAAGGATTGCTTTTGCTCTGAGTCTGTATATCTCACCAGGATACATGGTAAATGAGGTGTGCAGTGTCAAACAGAATCCTCTTTTCAAACCACTGAATAGCAACAATGTCAACACACTATGCCAAACATACCACCTCCAGGGGTTTTGCGGGGAATGTACTATCCAATGAAATGTAGTTGGCAAAGTCATGTATTTTGAGTCTAATAACCCATCTCCCTGTTCAACAACTCCTAGTGGGCTGGGTGTTTCAATTAACTTTACTGCAAGCAAACTGAAGTGAAATACAACCTAAATTCTCCATCTTCTTAAATGCAAGCACAGATAGTTTGCAATTCACTGTTAAATGCACATGTAAGCCTCTGCAGAATGGAGGCCAAAGTAAAGCGTTCACTCTAGATACTGCATTCAAAACTCCTTAAGCATGAAGTAAAACACGTCCAGCTTATTTTCTCTTTTCTTTGATTTATGCAAATTATCTTGAACAGTTTCCAAATCTCAGTTCTCACCAATAGGTGGCACCAACATTTTCTACTTCATGACACATTTCCAGCAGCTAAAGACTACCCTAGTGCTAAATTATCTACTAAATCATGAGGACTTCTGTCCTGTTCCTTTTTTTCCTGCAGATTGTGGCTGATGACTATGCAGTGGTACATACTTTGTTCTCCAAATATTTCACAAACTCTGAGTGGGATGTTTTGCTAGGTACATTACTGATAATTCAGGCTGCTGCTTTCTTTCATGTTGTGGGAGTCATTTTAACAATGTTTTATTGGAGTCTGAGTTCATAGTCGTTGTTTTGTTTTAGGCTTGTTTTATTTATCTGGGGGGGTGGAGAGGGAGCTGATGGCTTACTTCAGCCTTTCACACAAAAAATTTACTGTATGTATCAACTTTTGAAAAATTATCTTGCCTTCCCTCCTTTGCAAGTAATAAAAAGTTGAAAAGTAGACTTGTAAAAAAAAGTTAAGCAGTATTTTTTCTAGTTTTATGATTGTGTGATTGCAGCCTTTACAGCCAAGATTCTACTGAAAGTAATTTAATAGCTATTCCCTGAAAAGTTTTGATCATGCGAATTTTATAGTTATTTGGGAGAACATGGTACTAAAACTCTTGTAGGAAAAGTCACTGGAACCAAAAGCAAGGGTAGCTCCAGCAAACTCAGTGAATTGACTGAGAGAATATTCACTGACCTGTTTAAGAGTCAGGACCCTTGTTCCCAACATACAGAGCCACTAGAAGTAACCAGTAACTCTGCATGAGAGTACAATGGTTTTCTTTGCAAGTCATGATTTCCCTATTCCAGATTAATCATCAATGAACAAAAGTTTTCCATTCGAGATTCACAGACCAGACTGTTTTGCTATTCTCTCGTTTCATAGTCATCATTACAAGAATATGTTTTCAGGATTGTAATAGTCATTCTGTGAATCATAATCCCAAACTTTATAGCTGTTTTATTTTTAGGGATGTAACATTTGATTTAAAGACTATTTCTTATTCACCTGAATTCATGACATTTCTGGTCAGGAAAGAAGAATGCTGTTTTGCCTAAATTTAACATTTAAAGTCTGCCTAACTACCAGCCTATATGCACAAACAATTTCAAAGTATTTATTAAGTTTGCTGTTCTGAGGAACAGTGTGAAAACAGAACCTATCCTATGGATGACTCCCAAGATTAATGAAATTTCAGGCATTCAAGCCAGTTAAATAGAAGTTAGTCTCCTTTTAACATAATTTACACTAGTGACTTGTCATCTTTATATGTTGCCTATTCACTAATCAAATCAAACCTCTTCATTGATTCTGTATCAGCTTGTTGCAATCTGAATGTTTGCTTCCCCAGGCATTGTTTTCTCAGACTTGTCAGGTGCTTAGAGTAATTTCTCCAACTGAATGCCACATCTGCATATACAACATGAGCATGTGAGCTGAAGAAACACCAAAAACACACAAAAAATTTAAACAGCAATATTCTTTACATCTCTGGTAACCTCATAGTCAAGTTCTGTTCCTACCATAAGAGTCAATACAAAATAGGTGTGTATAAAATCCATTGGCAACATCTGAATATGCCCTATGACTTGAATTTAAGTTCCTGAATTACTCTAACGATGACTTTAGTGGTGTGAATATGCCCTAAAATGGGAGACTTACCTTACCCAAAAGTTTCAGGAAAGTCAATGCATTTAAAATAGTCATCCCACTCCTTAAATGATTTGACATTTTTCTGGCCTTTATACAGCCCTAATTAAAGCCTCCTTTTTTTATTCTGAACACTCAGGAGTTTTCTGTTTCTCTGCAACTGATTTATTCCAAACCACACACCTATGCCTGAAATTTGTTTAATTTGGGATTTTATGTATCCACCCTGTATTGCAAAAGCAGATTGTGTGATGCAATATTGTTTTCAGCAGCAGACTTTGTAAAATAAGCATTGTGTAATCAGAATGTATTGTTATCCTTGTGTGTGTTTAGCAACCCTACAGGTCCATATGACACAAAGATTTTGCCCTTGGACAGCAATTTAACAAGACACCAGTCAGAAGCTAAAATTAAAACTTTGCTTATATTTCACAATGAACAGAGAATGAATATAGAACCTCACAGTCACAGAGGTTTATATTAGGGCAGCATTTGAAATCTTTCACTTTCAGACCTGAGCGGATGCTCTTGGGAGACCTGGAAGCAAGAAAATGATATTTTCTCTTTTTACATCTTATGGAGTATGTGCCAGAAGTACAGCTGTTCATATACAGATATTCAGAAACAGATAATTCTTGACCTTGACATCAGCACTAAGCAGATATTAAATAATGATTGGAGAGAAATGATAAGGAAGAGGAAAAAGGAAATGGGAGGGGGAAGGGAAGGAAATGGGAGGGGGAGAGGGAGGGGAGGGGAGAGGGAGGGGAGGGGAGGGGAGGGAAGGGGAAGGGGGATGGGAGGGGAAGGGGAAGGGGAAGGGGGAGGGGAGGGGAGGGGAAGGGGAAGGGGAAGGGGGAGGGGAGGGGAAGGGGAAAGGGGAGGGGAGGGGAAGGGGAAGGGGAAGGGGAAGGGGGAGGGGAAGGGGGAGAGGAAGGGGGAGGGGGAGGGGAAGGGGGAGAGGAAGGGGGAGGGGAAGGGGGAGAGGAAGGGGGAGCGGAGGGGAAGGGGAGGGGAGGGCAGGGGAGGGGAGGGGAGGGCAGGGGAGGGCAGGGGAGGGGAGGGCAGGGCAGGGCAGGGCAGGGAAGGGAAGGGCAGGGAAGGGCAGGGAAGGGCAGGGAAGGGAAGGGAAGGGAAGGGAAGGGAAGGGAAGGGAAGGGAAGGGAAGGGAAGGGAAGGGAAGGGAAGGGAAGGGAAGGGAAGGGAAGGGAAGGGAAGGGAAGGGAAGGGAAGGGAAGGGAAGGGAAGGGAAGGGAAGGGTAAATGCTACCTAATATACTTCAATATGCTTCTCAAATGAATCATAAAAAACAGAATGATGGCTAAGATACAGAAACCTATGGGTATCAGGTTAAGGCTTGTCCAAGCAGTCATGCTTTCCAAATAAATCCATGAAACAAGGGCTTATTAATATGCCTGAAGTCCCTCATTTTGTCCCAGTGTCCAACAAGAAGATATAATGTGGTTGATAGATATTCCATGTTGGAGCAGCTATCTGCAGCTATCTAACTGATCATGCTACAGCTGATGCTGAGCTGACTTTGTTTATGGAGCAGAAGAGTAAGAAGGCACTCTCTTGCCTTGTTTGTCCCTTACTTAGTAGCACAACCTGTCTTTCTCTGCTGCTGGGAACCCAAAAACTGTTAGTCAAAGGAGTTATGACTAGAGTTAACTGGTCTCACTGGTCTGAGGAGGTATCTGAACTTATAATTATTGCTGACCTTGTCTTTGGTGACTGCCTTGCACTGTGCATCTATTCAGACTGCAAGCAGCTCTCACCCTCTCACAGCAAGCAATGTTGGGAAGGGCTCTGACTCATCTGCCTGCTAATTTTGTAGGAGCAGAAGGGACACATGAGGTGTTCCTGGGAAGGTACGGAGTAGGTCTTACAGCTCAGGGTGTCCTGGAGCAGACTGTAGTGGTTTTAGCTAGGCCTCAAATTGTCAGGCTCAGAGAATCAATGTGGATTGGGAGACAGCTCTCATCTGACTGGGTAACCAAGGAAGTATTTCATACCAGATGATGCAAACTTAAGTTATGGTGGCAGCGGTGGGACACACTGCAGAGCTGGGAAACACAGGTTTCTAAATGCATGTTCCCTACTTGATCTCTTGAATACTACTAAAGGAAAAGCATCGCAAAGACTGGCAACTCCCATCTCAAGCTCACAGTCACAGTCACATCTGCCTTCCAGGATAAATGTAACTGTTGGACTCAGGCCTCCCGACTCATCCTGACTCACGCTTCTTTGTGCTCATAAAAGAGTGTTTCTAAAAGAATTAAGCACACAAAGATTCATTTTGGCACTTGGTAGGAAGTATTGCTGAAATTAGGTTCATACCCAGTTTTGGAAGACAAATACCTCTAAAAATCTGCTGCTTGTGGCTAAATAGAGCATGGTTCATGCAATCCATCTCCTTTGACTTTCACCATCTACAGTCTAGGTATCTACACTGGAACTAGTGACTTTAAGCTCAATAGAGGGAACTAAAAGCTTTTAAAGGGTGAGTCATTTGACCTATTTTAGATATCTCTGTTAGGAAGAGACAAATGAAGGTCTGGAAGTGTTTGTTTTTTTTTCTACTGACTCTTAAAGAAATCTAGAGAAGATCAGTAACTACCCATGTAGGTGAATCTGACCTTGTGTATCCCACTGCTAAGTTGCAATTCACATTATCCAATTTAGGCAGTGACTGACAGTGCAAAGCTGACATTTATAGCTTAACTAATAATCTATGTCGAGGTGGTACAGCTGGTTGGAAAGGAACAAACAAGCAATTAAAGAAGTACATTTGCTTCCCCTGAATTCAGTCTGTGTGTGGTTTTGATTTGATGACTTTGTCAGAGAAGCAGCAGCCTCTGCTAACCTAAGTCTCACAGCTGACAGAAATGTCTGCCTGACAGCAGGCAGTAAAAAAATTCTCCTCTAAGAAAATTAGTTTCTGGGGGGGCAGGAGAGGAATAACAGCTTTCTTTTTGACCAATAGTGCATTTATTAAGGTAGGAATCCAGTACTTAAATTTCGTTACTGACTAACTAATCCTTCTCAAGTAAATATTTAAGTTTTCAAAAATTCATTGGAGTGAGATAGGCTTGCTGAAGACATGCATAACTTAGGTAACTCCTTCTCACTATTGACTGTAGCAACTCCTCAAGGTGGTCTGCCTAAGTCAGATGCCAATCCACTGGGGAGCAAGGAAGCTGCTAGAAGATCCTGGGGTCATCCAGTCAGAGCAAGCCTCATCATCACATAGTCTCTTCCAACAAGTGACGGGCTTAGCTCACTCTTTGCCTAATCTAGACAACAGTGACATTCCTGCATGAGAGATTAGTGTATATCTTCCCCTGTTTGTGAGCAAGTACACATAATTCAATTAAACACCTCTGAATTTTTAAGATGAAGAAGGGAGTCCCTTCAGGAACAAAAAATTCTAAAGCACTAGAAAATAGGGGACTAAATTCTTGTTTGGATCTTCAGGCTATTTTACATGGCTCAGGTCTCACCATATATGATCACAAATTTCATTAAAATGCTTCAGTAAAGGTCACAACGTAAGCTTTTTTTTCCAAGGGTTTGTTGTAGCAAACTGCACAATGAACTCTCAGCTGCACAGTTATTATTCTCTAATTTTAGGGGCTTTAAAACCTTCATTTGATAATTTCAAATGGTATTATTGCATTAGCTCACATGGGACTGCAATTTCTGTGTTCTCAAAAAAACTTGAAAACCAAAAATGCAACTGGTTTAGTTTGCAATATTGTTGCATAAACATTCTTGTAACATGAGCTCTATCACAGTTATTCCATATTTGAGAAACTGAATCTTGGATTATTTGATATAGCTTTCTCTTGTCATCTTTGTTTTCAGCAATACAGGGTGAAATTAAATGTATTCATATCTCAAGTTCTTAAAAATGAAAGTCATCTTTGTGTAGACTCAAAAGTAGTGATGTCTTGGATGGCTGCCCAAATATTTAATCCATAGAAAAGTTTTACTATTGATGCAGCACTGTTGCTAAAGATAGCAAGTCAGCTGCAGTCACAGTCACAGTATATATTTTAAAGATGGTCTGGCACAAACTTTTGTATATCCTAGATTTCTCTAACAAATGTCTCATTGGGTGTCTGGTTGCTGTTATACTACTTTGAGACATGTGAAGAAGTAAGGAGATGGAAACTTGTGAAATCTATCCTCCAAATTCTTACACTGGAAAGAATATTAAGGAATATTTTAAGAATACTCTGCCTGCTCCCATTTACCAAAATCTGCCCCTTTTTTTTCATTTATATGCTGATCTTAATTTTGTGCCTCATCTGTTTCCTGGTTTTAGTTATTTACTAAGAATATTCTTAGGTAATCTATTTTCTCCTCTATGCTGTTTATGACTGAGTAAATCTCTATTGAGTATTCACTCCTCAAATTTTTAGCCTAAGAAATTGTTCAGTTCATTGGACTCCCTGTCTTAAACTGCCATCAAACTGCTTCCAGTTCCTTCTGCACTGAGCTTATTGTATTTCAACAAGGCAGTCAGTCATGATAAGAGAAAATCTTGAAGTGAAGGCTTCATTGTTTCCCTTGATAGTGTCCTTGAAAATAATTATACCCCTCCCAGGTAAAGATGTGTGCTCAATTTCTAATTTTTACTGTATGGCTTTATCTTCCTGTTGTTGTCACTTATTATGGCATCTGACACATCTTCTATAAGGTGGGTTGTGTGAAATTGTCATTTGTTTAGCTCCTGCCTACTGCCAGTTCTCAACAAAGCACTGCCCTCAACTGGATGTGGTGTGGGGAGCAAGGGTACAGGGAACTGAGTTTGTTTCTACCTCCTTTTAACACTGTTGAAGCTCATCTCCATATTGCATTTGCAGTTGGTAGCCTATGCATTCAGGGTGGGGCTGGATCCACTCCCTGTATCTTTCATGTTCTCTCTATTAAGAAAATCCAACCAATAGCCTATAAACACGGAGGTGGAAGTCCAAATTCATAGTTGTTTTTACACAGCCACTTTCTGTTTGTCCTGTGCCTGTGGTGGCCCGTGGAGACCCAAGTGTGTGCAGGCACACCTGGATAGTTTGCAGAGATTTGCATACAAAATGCCACCTGCTCTGTTTCCATAACTCCTTAGAACTATGAGTCATGCTGGCCAGCCTGCGCTGGATGAAGGGGTTTAAAAGGCAGCACTAGCAATCTACCACTGTGCTGCTGCTAAGTGTGAAAGATTTTCTTTAAAAAGATGTGCAATAAATACAAAAATAAAATCTCACTGGTCCACCTACCTTTGAACACCCTGATAAGCCACCTCCCATAGAAAACAGTGGAGGTGAAGTTTCCATTCCACCCATCCTTGTGCAATGCACCTGTTTGGATAAGGGGTTTCAGTTTTCCTGGAGCCATTTTTAATTGTTTATGATGGCAATGTAATGGCTTAGAGAGGTAGAAAAAACAGGAAAGTATTTTTGAAAACTGATGTATTTGAATTACAAGGGACAACCAAAGGTTAATTTGAGAAAAGAACATCAGAAAGACTTGCCAGGAATTAAGTTATATTCAGTAAGTGTTAACATTAGGAATCCAAGTGATAGATAGGATAGCTAAGATGATGCATTGAATTTATATTAGTCTTATATAGAGAAATTTTACACTTGAGAAACCTCCTGTTTTTACAGAGAACTGCAAATGTTATTATCACCATTATATTTTGGGGAAGCTATAGACTGATAAAGTAAGACTGTATGAATTATATGCCAAAGAACAAAGAGAAATGCTAACAGAACTGTGTCTTGATTCCCACTCTTTTTTTTTCCATTGGTCCTTATTGAATGAAGGATAAATCGTATGCATAAATTTTAACAAATCCTTTTTTTGTTGTCTTTATCAGATATTGCACTTTCTAACACTTGCATAAATCAAAAAGAGGAAGCTTTTCTTTTCTGGGTATATATTTTCATCCATAAAGCTTTAGGACATGAATTGAAAGCAGTTAAAACTGATAAGGACATGGTGAAGTTGTAGGATCTGTGAACAGTTCATATTTCTGGAATATTTTAAAATTTTAGTTCTAACTTCAACAAAAACAATGATATAACTAAAAGGGAATTCAGAGTGGGTTGTATGTTAAGAAGAGATGCAGAGCATTTCTAATGTGCACACAGATAGTCTTGCTGCCTGGAGCAATGGAGTTATGTTACATTAAGACAACACCTGTCTGTTGGATCGCTTTGCTGATTACATATTTGCTCCTCAGACTGTCAGCTTCTGGGTTGGCTCTTTTTTTGTGTCTCTCCATTCTTTCTGAGTATAGCCTGAGCCTCAGCTGTCCCAGAAATGCCTTTCCAAAACTTCACATTTGTGTCTAAGAGCTGCCATTCCTGCTCACCAGCTGCTTACCCCACCTAATAGTTTTTTGTTTCCTCCTTCCTTCTTTTGTGTATTTATGTATACATTAATGCATGTAACTCTAGAATATACTTATAATGCTCTAGTGCAGAGCAAGATACCACAATTCTGAACCTCTTGCCTTTTCCTTGGTACTAATAGCATAAAATTTCACTTTCTTGTGTGCTGCAAAGAAAGGCCGGGGTTTAAAGCCTCAGTGGGGCTGTTTCTTGGCACCATGAAGGCTTTTGTAGTACACCTATCTCAGCATGGCACAAATTTCAGTAAGGTTCATTTCCCCTCTGCCCACTGTTTTGCAAGCATTGGGAGCGAGGCATAAGCATATTTTATAAATTAAAAAGAAATCAGTCAGTACATTGAAGCAATTAGTGTAAATGAGTTCAACAGACTAAGAGGCAGACAGAGTTCTCCGTGCTGTTTGTCTTTTCCTGCTCCCACAGCCTTAAGTGTAGTACAAGAGCTAAATGAACAGAGTGAAAAATGATCACATACAGTGGGCCAGGTTCCAACCTCAGTGGCAGAGTTGTAAATCCAGGATAAGAACATAAAACCTGCCATCCTGGGTAAGCATGAAAGTCCTTTTAGTCCTTTTAGCTCAGTCCTGAAGAACAGTGGGCAAAAGCAACGGTCTAGGAAAAGCAGGGACCTAGGACAAGAATAAGGCAGGCAAAGAATATTTCTTCTGCTATAGCCTGTGAACTAAAGCCTAATTTAATAGAACCAGAGAGTGCACTCAATGATAGAGTGTAGCAGCCACAAACTGACCTCTCCTCTGTGATCTAATCCCTTCTTAAATCTGGGTATGTTGGGGTCCTGCAACATCCCAATATAGTAAACTCTGTAACTTTACTATGTTTTAAGTGAAAAAACTTTTGCTTTCCACCGTGTGATCATTTCACCAAACGCTTCTTCTCATAGTGTGAAAAAGGGACTGTATTTTCCCATTTGTTGTTTTCATAACATTTGTAATTTTATGGTAATTTCACTGATGCCACTGGAGGCCCTTTCAACTGACATTTCTGTGGGACAAGGTCAAAGGCTTGTTTTTAAGGAATCTGATTAAATCAGAAGTCCAGCTGCTACCTTAGACAGCACAGTCTCCCTAAACATCAGTGTTTGCAAGATGAAAGCTCTTCAGATCATGAAATGTGCATGGAGAAGGGAGGGAGATGAGTGGTATATAACCTGGGAGGTACCTGGAGACGCTGCATTTCAAGCACAGTGCTCCTTAAGACATCTGGATGGCCCAAAGCAGAAGACTGTTCTGCAGGTAGAGCCAGTACCAGAGGTGCATGCAGGTATGTAGGATTTGCAGCAACCTTTAAAGGCCAGAAAGGTCTTTTCTTTCTAGAAGCTGGGAATAAAGTTGTGCGTGATTTCTGGAGTTTATGACAATGTTCCTCCACTGGCTCCACACTTGCCTTTGCAGTCATCTGAAAGCAAGACTATCCATACCATATGTATGCTCTAAGTCCCTTCCATGTGTGGCTAGACTAAGCCCACATTCAGGATTGCTCCAGACTGAGGAAATCTGGTCTCCCAATGTGTATTCCAAAGCCTGTGTAGCGTGACCACTCTTATGCTGGGCCCCTGTGGCTCTATCTCTTCGTGTATGCATTTCTTCACATGTTATCAAACAGTCCTGTTGAAGTGATAGTCTTGATCCGTTGGGCCTGGGGGAAGCCCCACAGAAAGTGCAAAGGCTTCATGAGTTATTATACGCTTCATGCTCAGGTGGGAATGCCTTGTACTACCCTAGGAGTAGGGAATTTCACAATGGATAGTATCACTGGGATATGTCCCAGGACATGTAATGAGTCTTTGACACCTCCTCAGACTTGGCATCAACCATGGTCCATCACAGTCCAACATTTGAGATGAATAGCCCAGGCCAGATGTGAAATGTCTCTGAGGTTCCTCAAAGGAGGGATCTTTACAGAAGAGTCATCATGTAAGGGAGGACACTGCAAGATAAGAAGAATTATCCCACCTCACAGGATTTATCTCTTATTAACCTCTTTCTTTATCTGGAAATCAAGTTTGTGGCTTCAGGTATGGACACCCTTCTGCACCTGGGGTATCTAGACAATGTCAACCACTTTTCTGATCTGAAGGTACTTTCAAAGTAGGCATATTCAGGGAAGCATAGGATTTGCTGGGTGAGCAGCTGCTCCTTTGCAGTTTGCTACAGTGGACAAAAAGTCTTTTGGTGATCTCAGAATGTTTAAGCCATTAACTATTTTAGTCTCTGACAATAATAAGCAAGATATGCGTATTCCTAAAAATAAAAATGGAGGGGCCAACAGTGGAGCATCTTTTGACAAGATATAGATGAAGAAAGTTGAGGCAGTACATGTATGCACAAGAATACATATACATCCTCAACTTCATACTATTGTCTTCTCTCTTAGCAGTACTTTGGTTATGAATATAACATGCCTGAGTGACTTAACATTCAGTTCACCATACTTGCAATATGTTTATGGGGATTAGGATATACAGACAAACATATTTAGCCCAGCAGCCTATGGTACCCCTTCTTTAGGACAGAGAAAATGGAGCACTTACACTTAGGAGAAATGAGCTTATCCCATTTTTTCTCCATAGAACAGATGCAAAATAGTCTCATTAGTTTTTGCATGTGACCAGTTGAACACAGTGCTTAACCACAGAAACTTCCCCAGTGTCAGATGGACGTGGACTCATCAGTGTTAACAGCAAAGGTATGGAACAAAAGGAATCTACTGTGGTATCCCTGAGAGGACGGTAGTTTCTTGCTTCTGTAACTAAAATTTTGGAGACAGCTGCGTTACTTATCCAGAACTGACATTAACTCCTCATACAGGGCCGTGAATGCATTGTTCTGCATGCTGAAGAGCCCACTATAGGTTACAAAAGCAAAATAACAGAGTAATCCTTTCAAACACCGTTCAGAACCATGGTGGTGCCCTGGGTACTTTTCAGCCATTCAGATTTACTTGTCAGGTATGGAGGTTTGCTTCTAGCATCAACCAGGACATAGCAAAGTTTGAGAAGAAACACACACTTTGCAGTGCATCAATGCTGCTAGAGCTTTCCACCTGCCTTTAGTAGAGAAAGGTGGTGGGACAGATAAGCAGGGTGACATACTGACTTTTACTAGTTATGTATGCTTCCAAACCATTGATAACTGCAGGATGAGCTATCTCTATTTTTTAATCACAGAATCACTAGGATTTGAAGGGACCTCTAGAGATCGTCTAGTCCAACCCCTCTGCCAAGGTCAGTCACCTAGAGCAGGTGACACAGGAACACATCCTGGGTTTTCAATGTCTTCAGAGGGGGAGTTTCCATGACCTCCTTGGCCAGTCTGTTCCAGTGCTCTGCCACCCTCAATGTAAAGAAGTTCTTTCTCATGTTGAAGTGGAGTTTCTTGTGTTTTAGTTTATTGTCCTTACTTCTTGTCCTGTTACTGGGCATTACTGAAAAGAGTGATGGTGATGACCTCCAGAATTATCTGTTACATCTCTGTTCCAGGGATGGAGGTGAGACAGTGGTGGGTAGTTTCCCAGGTCTCCCTTTTTGCATATTTATTATCTATTCTCATAACATCTGATTTTTCTGTCTTTATTTTAGATAGTCTCTCCCTGTTTCCTGAAATCTCTATTGTGAATGTATGTTTAAGCTGTTAGTTCCTATTTTGGAGATAACACAGTATAAGATCTCAGTAACTAACATGAACACTGTTTGGGAAGAGCAGATAACACTTTCTTCCTCCATCCTGTCTAACTGCACATCAGTATTACATTAAGTAACTCTTCATCACTCTTTTCTCAACTGGAAGAAAGCAGAGGTAATATTACAGAGGTACTCATGGTCCATCTGATCCCTGGGCCTGGCTCCTATCTGGGAATATACTTTATAAGTACTTAAAACTGCTTCACTTTTAAACTGTTCAGGGAATATAATTCTGATATAGGGTAAAGAGTGATAAAAAATGAAACAAAACCTGTTGCAAAATATTTCAACACATGAAAATTAATTTATAGGTTTTTAATCAATATGGTCTGATCCAAAAGAAATCAGTCTACTGTCATAAAAAGGGTTAGTATTCGAGGCATATCTTCTGCCCTCCTATTAGAGAAATTCTTGAGACTTCTGTGAGAATAAAGGAGGCAAAGTGCTCATGTGTATGTATGTATCTGAGAGACTGTTTTGTCTTTGATTCCTCCTTAGCTCCACTAATCCAGTGTCTTCCTCTTTATCTGTCATGATATTGTGTCTTTGAAGAGTTCAGTGCTTCAGAATGGGCAGGCCGGCAACTCTGATTTGGTGCTTAACACCTCATAATTGAATAAACACACCAGGATATCCTAATTCACAGTGAAAAGGTATCAAAAAAACCCGGTTCTGGTAGTTTCTTGTCCTCAGGATAACATAGAGTGACACATCATCAGAGGCAGTGACTCATAGCTAGGGTTGAATTGTTGGGGGAGATTATTTTATCTATTAGCTGTATCAAGCTCAGAAAAATGGAGGTGCAACCCTGAAAAACTTATTAACTACCAAAATAATTACATCATTGGCAAAAAGGGGAGGTGAGAAGTACTTACATAAATTTCTATTCTTAGTCATTTTATATGTTCTGGAAAAATTCTGTATCTTTATCAAAGGCCTCAGGCAGGTTTCATACCTTACAGTCTGACAGCTTCTGCCCTTCCAATGTGAAGTATTTATTTTGATACAATGTACTGATGCTGTTGTTATTTTCTCATTGTCTCATTCAGCTTTTTTTGTTGCTTAAATCTCTCCACAAGGTATTTCATCCTGTGTATATTTTGTTCACTGTTAAGAGTTTTACTGTGAAAGATGTTAATGTTCCATTCTGCATACATTCACCTTTCTCCAAGAAATCATTTGTTTCTAGAAGTGGGCTGCTGGTATTTATGGGATCAGAATATATCTGACTGGAAATATTTAAAAACAAAAAAACAACCAAAACCAACAATAAGAATAAAAACAAAACAAAACAAACAAAAAAAACCCACCAAACAAAAACAAGAAAAAGGGGGGAAAAAAGAATTCAGAATGTAGAGAGAAACCATGGCTGTCCTCAGTGTAGAAGGCAGACAAAATATGTGAGCTTCCTCTAAACCCTGAGATCAGCAATTTCTCTACCATGGTTAGCCAGAATGCAATTTTCATTCTTAACTAAAAAAAAAAAAAAAGTTATTATCAGAATCACAGGGTAAGTCAGGAAAAGCTGCTACTGTGGGAGGTAGTGAGAGTCCCAGCTCCTGACAATCTCAAAATCAGGAGGAGAGAGGATGCCAGCAACACCTCCTCATGGCATCCTGCATGTATGTGAGGTACCGTATCCAAGCTCAGGTGTGGTGGGATGCTACTTTCTCTCAGAGAGGCACTGCAGGATGCTATGGCTCCTGGCTGACCTCCATGTACTGACTCTGCTGTGCACCCCTTGAAATCCTCCCACAAACTGTCTTTGGTACCACTCAATAGATTAGCAAGTGCTCCACTAAGCAGGGTAGGAAATTCACAATTTGTGCACCTAAGCATACACAATTTCCTTAAAGCATTGGATTAATTCAAATTATTTTCTCCTCTTCCTCACAAATAGTCAAAGCAGAAGCAGATACCTATGAGGGGCTAAATCCTTCAGTAACAGACTTCCCAAAAGTTATTAACACCACAGCAGGGTTTGGATGTGCTTTGATACACACCATTTTTCCTCACAGAGGAGTAATGGCTGGGACCTTCCTGAGAAAAACTGGAGGGAAAAACATTTGAAGAGGTAGGAAGGAGTCTCTTCCTGGGAGAGAGTGGCATGAGAATTGTTGTCGGCAGGAGCACAAGGCGTCTGTGCAGGAGAGGTGATGAGAGAGAACCTGCAAGTCAGCAGATAGGGAAAGCTCAGATTAAAAGGAAGCTGTTTAACTGTTTTCAAAACCAGACATGGTAGGAATTGCAGGAGAGAACAGGAAGGTTTGATTTTTGAAGTCAAGGGCTGGGGACTGATTAGCTGCCACCTTGATCTCCTTGTGAACATCAGGAACAACTACGTCTCCCTAATGCTGTCTGAAAGTATTTTTCAAGGGGGGAATGTCTGATTGCCCTTCCTGACACTTATTTCGAGAATCAGCTGCTGTTGCAGTAAAGCGTCAGCCATCGCCTTGGCTCTCCATAAAGAAAAGGAGAAAAAGGGCTGAAGAGTTAACCCTTTTTTCTCCAGGATTCCTCTGCTTTTTGATGACCACTTTTTTTTTGATGCTTTCCTACTTTCCTTTTTCCTTTTGTTGTTTCTTTTCTTTCACCCAGAAAAATCCGTCACACATTTTAAATGTAGGAAATTCTCTACACATGCTGCTTTAAAGTCTTCTGCTGTATGAAATTACACATTTTGAAGCAGTGACTGACAGGTGACACTGCTTTGTCAGGTGTGAATCTGCAGGGTAGGAAGACAAGTTATCAACTGCTAGTGACAGACAGAGAAAAAAGGGAAACGACCAGATCTGCCAGAATATTGCAGAGTACAGATATCCCCAGGCCATTATTTGTGTTGAAGCAGCAAGTTTTAGCTCTGAGAGAATTAGTGATTTTTTCCTTGAATGTTTAGTATTAATATCCTCTCTATGTTGTGGCCCAAATCTTGAAGTGTTACCGTCTAAATTCACTTGCCTTCAGAGGTGTTATTTCGTACACACCTCTGCATACACAATATGTGTGTATATATACATGCACTTGTAGATAACTTTCCTGAATCAATCTCCTGTACAGTATTTTAAAGAAAAAAGGGAGTATTACTGTACCTACTATACTAAAAATTTTGCCACACTGGCACTGACCAAGTGTTCGAAATGTTAATATCATAATATTTCTTTCCTGTTGTAACTTGATGTCTGCCTTGCTCTTGCCACAGCTGGCCAGTACTGGTAGCTGACAGATGGGGGGAAAACAAGTCCCTCTCTGCATGTGTGTTTTGTACCCCCAGGACTATAAATACGGTTTTACACAAGAGAAAATTTTCAGCAGGAGCAGCCAATTTTGATAATAATTTCACAGTAGAGAGGTCAGAAGGCTGGAGACATGGAAAGAGGATAAAGGTGATTGCTATTGATAGGTCTGAGAAGAAGAATCAGAATGGCAGATACAAGTCAAATTAATTTTAGAATGGACTTTCTGAAAAAGCTTTCTGAGTAGTGAAGTCTATGAAAATACAAAACAGCTGTGTTTTGTGTGTTGCTGTGTGGCTGACGTCATTTGAATTGTAAGTGGACAAAGAGCTCAAGTAATGTCCTCTAGAAAACAATCATTTAGCACTAGGAAGGACTAAATTACTTAATAACATGTCTTTCCTTGTCTACTTTCTGTGGTTTCATGATTGACTAGCCATCTTCTTCCTGCTAGTCTTATATTCACTGTTATAAAATCCTGTGTCATGAAATTAATCTGACACCTGAATGCAATTAGGAATGCATGCAAGTAATGTCAGTGATGCAGCAGCAAACAGCCCTGAAATGTGAAAAAGAAGTTTTAGGACAGAAATGTGAAGCAAGGTTTCATAAAAAAGCTTTTGGCAAGTTCTTTCTCCCTGCAGTACAATCAATGCAGTCAGTACTCTGCACTTTAGGTTCTTTAAATCCTGTATCCTAAATCCATGTTCCTACCAACATCCAGACATAGATGAAACTTGGCTCCCTTGAGGAGATTCATTGACCTGATTGGAACTACTCCTGTGTAATGGCATACCCTTTCTGTCGTAAAGCTGGAAGACCTTGTACAGACATTAATGATGTTGCTACAAATCACAGAGATGTGCCCAGTGAGTCACTGGCACAGAAAAGCATATAGCTCAGGTCTAGTAAATCCACTGTTTTCCCTTCAGGAATAAAATGGTTTAAGCATTTATATTCAGTGTTTGAAAAGTTCATTTTATTTTCACTGGAATTGCAAAAAATCCAAAAAACTTAAACATTTACCCCAAAACCTGACTTTGAAGACATTTGTTTGAATCAGTTCTACAGGTGTAAACAATATAGCATATATATTTGAGGAATTTATATATATGGAGCCCCAAGATCTAATAAAAACAATTTTATGTCAATAATCTAACAGGATACAAAATGTGTACTAGGAAAGGCACAAGAGCACAAAAATGGAATCATTGCACTGCCAGTCTTTGAGAGATTTTTGGTAGAAAATTAGAAACCTTGGTCTGCCTTATGACTTTATGGGTTTAAGATTATTCGAGACAATTATTTCCACTGATTTTAGCATACGGCCTCCATGTGTTCCACTGCTACCCAGATAGCTGCAAAAGTGACGAGCTATCACTCCACCAGAAGCAAGCCTGAAACTCAAGTCTAATATTCCTTTACATATGTGTATGGCTCTGCTTCACAAACGAAGATTTGGGAAGGGCTCTCCCCACGTGGGTGCGTCCTTCAAGGCTGCGCAGTGGATTTTTCAGGTGAGGCACAGCATGTGCGAAACTGACCCCACCCTTTACTCCTAAGGTTCATCTGCCATGGCTGAGCGAGCTTGGACAGCAACAGTGAAGTCCTCAGGACTAGAACCTACTTTATAGTGTCTTGTTTCAGCCCAGCAGGACAGCAAGCCCTCCTCTGCAAGACCTCCTCTCCACTTGCCCACTGGCAGCAGAGGTCTATTCATCCCACTAAAGCTTTAGGTTTAACACGAGGCTTTCCTCAGTGGTGTATGCGTCATACAAATCCTTTCATGCAAAGACAGAGCTATGCCTAGTAATGCGGAAACGGTGGTTTAGCCACTGCCTTTGTGCTTTCAGACAACCTAAGTGCCTGCCAGTCACATGCACGTCCTCTCCTTGCAAGAGGATAGGGTAGCTTTGCAAATAGGGCTGTGAAGTACTGTTGAACAACTCCCATTCACACCATGACAGTTGTTCAATAAAACAAAGACAAAATGAGATTTTTCTCACACTTTGTAAGTATGAGGCTTACCTTTTGGAAGCTGGAAACAATAAAAGATGCTGTCATAGTCACCCACCGCCCTGGGCAGCAGCAAGTCAAGAAATGAGAGCACTCATTCTGCCAGACCTCCTTTGAAAACAGATTGCACAACAGCACCGATAGCAGTTATAATGATAGTAACAACACAGATATTTCTTTGTGCAACAGTGACAATTAACAAAAGCTTAAGCATTTTCTTCAAATTCAGAAAGATTTCAGTCTGCAAGAAAGATGAAAATGGCTCCTTCATGGAGTTCTCTGGAGAGAAACAAACAAACAAACAAACAAACATAAACCAATAAGTTCCACAGCTATCAGTGCTTCTCTTTATTTATTCCCTCTTGATGACAGGTTTTAACCCTAAGAGAGGATAAGCTTTTACTTTCCAGTTTGCCTCAGTCTGAATGTTCTTAGGGTTTTTTTATTTGGATGAGTAAACATGCACTTTTACAATAAAAGGACCCTCCTTGGAAAGTCCTGCTTTTAGGCAGTTTCCCATGCTAAGTCTGAAATATTTTTTACTCTACTGCCCCTTCAACTGTCCTGGACACCCAGTAAAGGCCAAGATAATTAGATTCATTATTCTACCCTCTTTATAAATTTTCATGGGAAACAATTACTGTCAGAAATAATGAATGCTTCATATTTACAGTTTCATTGTTGGTCTTTTTCCACCCTATTTTTACTAGAAAAGATAGGTTTGTTTTGCTTACCCATAGAACTGGCTTTGGTGTCATAAAATTTGGCCAGCTCTACAACAGATATGTTTTCCAGCACAGCAGTATGAGCTAAGGTTTTTCATATTTTAACCATTTGTTTAAATTGCCAAAAGCTTGGTGTAGATATGGTTACTCTGGGATTGAAAGTGTTTTTGCCAGTGTAACTTGTTTCACTTGGCAACCAGTATTTTCTGTACCAGCAAAATTACTTTCTTTTCTGCCTGGCCAGTAGTAGCTGCACCCACACAAGCATGGTTTGACAGGACAGTTATACTGGTAAACTTTTCCTCATGCTGACCTTGTCTCCAAAACAGCATTGCATAAATAATAGAGGCAGGTGGGAGAAATCATAAATAAAAGCCAAAAATCTGCAGCTGAGTTCATTCTTATGTCAGAAACACTGTAGTGGTGTGTTCTGTCAAGGGTCAGCTATTTTGGGCCAGGTGGAGCAAACTGCAGAAGGAGATGACACACATTGCTTAAATACTGCCTTTCAAAAAAACTTTAAAGTTACTTTGAAAAGGAGCAGAACCAGATAATGGCATGACTCCAGTTCCTAGGTGGTCAGTACTAGGAGGCAGAAGAGATGAAACAAAAGGAAAATCTCCCATCGGAGTAGCTGAAGAAGATGAGACTCTTTTTCAGTTGAGCCAGGAAAGAAGGAAAGCAAAAGAGCTAAGTGTGGGATGCTGGCAGAGGGAGACAGGCATTTAGGTGGGTAGCCCAGTATGAACACACAGCTCTTTGAACACATATCTCTGTACTGGCTCCCTGTGCACACTGGATGAAAATCAAGGTATTGGCTATCTTTTAAAAGCAATGGTTGGCACCATTCCTGGTGGTCTCCAGCACTACCTCGTGTTGTCTTTCACTGAGGCTTTGCTACTGGTCCCAAAGGTTGAACTCCAGTAAAGCAACAGCATGTACTCTTCTTGGAAGAGGACTTTTTGACTGGAATTTTCTAGTTTCTGCAGTATAGTAACATTCAAAATTGAACAATTATTTAGTATTAACTTTTATGCACTATTATCTATTAATTTTTACATGTATTTAATTCGCATGTTTCAGTCATGGGGATTAATTTTCAAGAGGTATCTCTGGCATGCCAAAGAATGATCTTTGCTCTGAAACAGTTTTTTTGAACTACACCAGTTGTCAACAAATGTTTCTCTGAGCAGCTGTAAGGCACCTGGATAGTGTGATGAATGTCACAGTCTAACCAAACTAAATAATGACTGTATACTACATAACAGATAACCTGAGTATCTACTCCCATTTATGACATTTGTGAACTTATTCACTTTTTAACACAAATAAGGGCTGTTTTAAATATTTAGATATTGACCTTCTCTGTATGAAAGAATAGAAAGCAGAGTGTATACTGGAAAAGCCAGAAAAGCATTATAAAAATTAAAAATTGGGACCATTTGGCAATATGTTTTACTTCCTTATTTAAACTGAAGCACTATTCATAGACCTTCCATGATTTTCTGGGTTTATTGATACTTAGACTTTAATGATGGTCAACAAAACATTATATAGGAAATTCATAGTGTGCCAGTGAACCATGTCTTACTTTTATATGAAGAGAGATATTATCTTTACAACAGCAATGGAAATTCATCCAGAATAAGCTTAAAATGCTTTGCTATTAAATCTTAGTGTCTGAAAAACATTTCTTGCAAAATGTTTCTACTGCATCCTGTTGGACTCATTTTATTGTTTGACAATTGTATTATGGATTGCTTAATCTTTCTATTTTGTAAAGCAAAGTCAAGACTTGCCTCACTGCAAGAATGGTGTTTCTTTTGTCAACAGAGGGTTAATGAATAAAATTGTTTTCAAGGTCAGATTGGCTTATAAAAAATCACGTCATACTTCAGCAGTGATAGAACAAGCATTGCAACTCAAGTTTTTCTTCTTTCTCTTAAAACCATCTGATTAAAAATAATGACAGAACAGTCTGACATGCATCATGGGTTTGAAAATTAATTCATACTCTTCCATGGTATTGCATTAGTGACTAACTTCCTGTATCTGCAAATTAACATAAGGAAACAAAAATCACGCTGCAACAAATTATAATCTTCTATTAAATATCAGGATCAGTTTAGGTGTTTTAACATAAGACTCATGTAATAAAAAAGTATGTTTATCTTGGTATATAATTTCCTTTCTATTTTGTTACTGTTTGTTCTTGATAATTGAAATTTATGTATTATTTTAACTTCTTATGAATCCTATTGAATTTAGAGTTGGTTCTTTGTTCAAAATAAAAAATTATCAATTAGAAAATACCTCTTAAAGTATCAGTTACTGGTGGCTTCTGTAGATATTTTAGCTGTTTGGCCAGCAAGACACTTAAAAGCTTTTTAAAATTGCTTATGATGATTACATTGCACACTGTGAAAATTTAAGTTTTCAGGTTGGTTTGTTTCCCCATTGGTATACTTGAAATAAAGTATATCTCGATAGTAGTTCAGATTATGCCTAATGATAAGTTTAGTGAGGAGTGTGTTTTCTCACTTGCAGGGCCATTCTTCATTACTGCATTTATGTGCCAAACTGCCTCAGCACAGCAGCAAGTAAACAGCAGTAATGATGCCAGTAACAGCCCTGATAATAATCTGATAAACATAAGGAGAAACCACTTCTATTTTTCTCCCCTCGCCCCCCCCTCACCCCCTCCCCCCCTTCCCCAGGGTAGAGGATCTGAATTTGTTGTTAGCTTTTTTTTTCCTCTAACACTCACCGTCTAACACTGCTACTCACACCTCCCGAGCAGAGTGCATACAGGTGATGGTCATATTTTAATATAGGAATAGTTAAGGAAGGAAGATTTCCCTTTCTCCAGTGAAACAAAAAGGTTGCTTTGTTGTTGGGGAGCCACATTTGCCATTGGATAGGCTTTATCCACATGCTAGTGTGGTAATGTAGCAATCAGTCTGAAAACCAGAATTACTCTGATAGCTCCGCAATAGGGAAATTTGAAGGAAAGAGGGTAAATCACATGGTTTTCAAAGGTTTAGTAACAGGAAAATTGGAAATTTTTCAGGAAAACAGTGGGACAAAATTAATTTTTATATAAATTTAAGTTAGGAAAGCTAAATTTTAAATACACATATCACCTTCAAGCATCTTTCTTTTGTTATTATCCTTCATCAAAACCTTCTGACTCCAGAAGTGCTCAAGACTGAAGCACCTCCATTGCTCTTACTTGTTTCACTGTGTACAAAAGTCTGCTTTTTTATAAGCAAGGACTCAGTTTATGAGGAACTTTAAACAACATTCCTCAAACCATAATTCTCCCCAGGAGCTAATGGAGACTCATCACTTTCTTCTCTCTTTATTGTAGAGTTGATGGTATACATAAATCATATGCATATTTGAAACACACCATATAGTTTTGTCTCATTTCTACTCTTTGCATGGTCTAATAAGGTGCATCTGAGGAAAATGGCATGCCTTGAGGGGTTTGGGGTAAATCTGGCCGTCTGCCATCTTCTAGCTAAATTTAAAATACAATAAGGATTTGAAAGTATAAAATGCTATGAATAGCAAGGGATAAATACTTGAGAATGGTAACTAAATCCTGCATTTTGAAATTATCACTGTGACCAACTGCCCATGAAATGCTTTTCATTTTAATGTATAGTGTGTCTGCATATAATTCTAGATCTGTATTTATATCTGCAGCCATATGCTGTTAGATTTCCATCTCCTGTTCAGACAAATTACTGGAGCTGCAGTTGCCAAAGCAAACAGAGTTCTTTTTTTTTCTTGAAAACACTGAACACATAACACATGACGCACTTCATTCTTTCTTATGTGATAACTTTTAAAATAACAAGCTACTAATACACACAATGTATAAATGGGCAGCAAAGTTAAAAACAGAGGGATAAGTGAGAGTTATATGTTCGTTATTGGTTACTAACAGGAGCAGCTGTTTGGGGAGGGAGTCCTCAGAAAAAGCAAGAGACACAGGTGCATGTTCTGTCATAAGTCAGTATATTTTCCTACTCCCCTGATTAGTCCAGAGGATGCCATTGCTCACCTTAGATTGGTTAGTGGCAGAGTCTGCTAGAAAGTTTTCTGTAAATCACAGAAGATTAATGTCTTGCAGTCTAAGGAGCACTGGGGGCGGATTTGTTGGCTTTATTCATTTTGCTGTGGTCTACTCATTGGAGTGGGATTCCAGAGCCAGAGCCTAACTCTTGAAGCAGAAACTACTGGTTTAAACAGAAATGTAACAAGTTCAGAGATTAATTGCAAGGCAGGGAATAGCAATAGGCTTATTGATAATACTGTTGATATATCACTAGACAAAGCTACGGAAAGGTTTGTGTCATATCTCATTGAAATCTTGTGTTCATCTGCTGATTTGACAGCAAGCTTTTTCAGTGGAGCAAATCTATACATATTTTCCAGCCAAGAGTTATGAGTGGGAGTTTTCCCTGATTTCAGCAACTTAGTAATCTCTCTTTTGGCTGACAATGAAGCAATATGAATATTTTTTTACAAATATTTTTCTGGCAGGGTCTCATTTATATTCCACTGTATGAAAATGTTTGAGGATCAGTTTAGCAGCTTTGTCAGCTACACTGTCATCAACATGCTCCTTGTAGACTTACCTAAATTTTCAAGAAAAAGTTTTATCACCACTTGTTTACCTGCATGTCCTTTGACACATGATATGTGCTTGCATATGTCAGCTAGAATTGAGTATGAAAACAACAATCTGGACCAAAAAAATTAGCAAAATCCACTCAGCAGCATAATAGTCAATCTGTTTCTAGGGTGAAACTTATCCATATTAGTTTTTAGGGTATTAAAATTGGAGATTTAATTTAGCATGTTTCTCTGGACTCCTTAGGATGTAGTAAGGTTTTAATGGGAACTATAGGAATGTAAACACTGCACTGGCCTCTGCCACAAAGTTTTACCAATCTTTTACAGCTTAATCCCAAACTCAGTGCTTTCTCCTGTTTTTCAAAATATTTGCAGCAAGTAATTTTCTATTGAAGTCACAAAGGATAGTACAGTAAATCTCAAAGGTTGTGCTATTCTGCGAATGCTACTGGACTCTAAAAAGAAATTATTAATATCTTACTGGGCAGATATGGCATTGAGACTTCTAATTTTGGAGTGTTCTCACCCACTTTCACTCTTCATGGGCAAGAAGGAAGCATGAAACCCTCTGTTTGGTCCTGTTTGACAGAATGAGATCCAAGAAAATATCCATTAGTGAGGCGTCCCTTGCTTCTAGAATCATAGAATGGTTTGGGTTGGAAGGGACCTTTAAAGGTCATGCAGTCCAACCACACTGCAATGAGCAGGGACATCTTCCTCTCAATCAGGTTTCTCAGAGGCCTGTCCACGTGACCTTGACTGTTTCTAGGGATGGGACATCTGCCATCTCTCTACGCAACCTATGCCAGTGTTTCATCACACTCATTGTAAAAAATTTTTTTCCTTGTATCTATTCTAAATTGACCCTCTTTCACTTTAGAACCACTATCCCTTGTCCTATTGCAATGGGCCATGCTAAAAAGTGCTAAAACCCTTTCTTATGGCCCATTTTAAGGACCGAAAAGTCGCAATCAGGTGTCCCTGGAACCATCTCTTCTCCAGACTGAATAACTTTTAGGTATCCTTTATTAGTAAACCAAAATAATTGAGTTGATGTGATCAGTGACAGCGTGTACTTCCCTTTCCTCTGTCTAGGTCTGGACAGCAGAGGAGGAAGAGCACTGTTGTGAAGGACGCTTGTCTCAGCAAGCACAGTCTGTATTCCCAGGGCAAGGTTCAGACATGCACTCTGAGCGGTGTAAAACATAGAGGTCTAACCTAATGTGGTCTTGTAGCTCCTTCTGTCGTTGCTAAAGAGAGATGGACTGCTCCACCTACTCTCCACACTGCCAGTCACTCACTCCACCGTCTTGCAGTGTTTCCCACTACAGTGATCTGACTTGCCCTCTGGAGGTGACTGAACTTTCTTCCTTGGCTCGTAGACACAAACAAGATTCCTGTCTTGGTCCAGAGAGCCTTAAATGATTAAAATTGACTCAAGCACACTCTAGACTTTGTGGAACCTGAGCTGTCCAACAGAAAAGAGTTCCTCCAACCAAAGTTAAGTGTACCTATCACAGCCTGCAGTGTAGGGCAGTGCCTCTACCTTATGTTAACTGCACTGAAAAATCAGCAACAAAACCTTAGCCTTGGCAAGTCTGTATTTCCTCTATCCTCTTGAAATATTGTTGTGTGCTGTGTATAAGGAAGTTTGCTAGCCATTCAGATAATTCCCATATTCACATGCAGGATTTCACAACAAGGTTTACTCTCACTTATTTCCCAGTTGATATAAAGCATAAATGCAAGTAAATCAGGTTATAGGCACACGAAGAGAAACTGCATTGTTCAGTCAGTACGTGTACACACTTGAAAAAGAAGGGGCTCTTAGCTGAGATAATATAAAGAGAAGAAAAAGATCTGACATTTATTGTTAACTACTTAGATGTAATTAAAGTTGGTGTTTTCATAGTATTAAAAATGAGCTATGTTGATGTAAGAAGGTGCCTTTATTCAAATTCAATTGTGTGTTTCTGGGTTTCTTCTACCAACTGAGGCCCCAAATTACTTAAGAATTAGGGGGACGATTGTAGAATGGGATTCAACTCATAGCTTAAATACAGTTCTCACAAAGACTACATGGAAAAAGTTATATTTGTCAACTAATTTGTTCCTTGTCTTCATGCTGAATCACATGCTTAGAAGCATCAAATATTTCTGACTGTGAGGTGGTCAAAATTCCTTAAGCAGGATGCAAGAAAATATATTAAAGTTCCCAAATGTGGTGGGTTAAATGGTTAGCATGTCTTTAAGTTTGGTCTTTGTAAATCAAACTGTGTTCAAATTTCACTAAATGAGAGCAGAGAAGGTGCTAAAGGAAGATATTGTTTTGTTCAGTGCTGCTGGTGGTTAAAAGCAAAGTGATATATGCTAGAGAAGTACACTAAGCTTAGGTTTGTGCTTCACATGGTGCCACAAAGTCATCAGTTCTCATAGACAGCTGTAGTCTTTTTTGCCTGATGCAGTTTGAAATAAACAGTTAAATGAGAAAAAAATAGGAAAAAGAGTTCTTTTCTAAGGACATTGTTATCTGCTAAAATCAGTGGAGTTTAAGCAGAAAAACCATCACACTGTTCTGGAAACCTCAGACAAAATCTTTATTTTTATACTAAGAAGGCTCTTGAGCTTTCAGGGAACTTTGCAGAGCTGGCAGCTAGGAGAAACATATCTTTTTTGCTTCCTATCAGACTATATTTGAAAAGTAGCAGAAGCACTGCCATAATAAAAGTTTCTTGTATATTCACTTTCCATTCAGTCCTCTATCAGAATTTTATAAAGTATAGCAGAAGCTTGAGTCTGGGTGAAAGGCTGAATTTTAATATTTTCACTCCCTGTTTATTTCTGTGATTTTTGTGAAATTCTATTAGTATCATCTTACTAAAAACAAACAGAATTCTATTTATGCCCTCATTTTGACATTGACTCCAGTAAAAACAGCAAGGAATAATCTTTATAATTTGCATGCCTTTCCCCCAAATTCTGTCTTACTAAAGGAAGGTCTTTCAGGAATTGCAGTCCTGGGAATTTTTCTAGTCACCAGTTGGGATCATTGGTTCATTGGAAAAGTGTATGTTCAGAGAGTCATAGAAATAATTAAAGCTGGGGAAAGGGACATCTGAAGGTCACACAAAGCAGGACTTACTCACAGGAACTAACTTCAAAGCTGATTGAGATGCTCAGGGCATTGTCCATTGTGTTTTGAAAATCAACAGAGACTTGACAGACTTTCTGGGTTATGTATTTCAGGGTTTAACCACTCTCATTGTGAAAATTTTTCCTTGTTCATGCTCAATATTGTGTCTCTTGATCTTCCACTGTGCATTAAGTGTATAGCACCAAAGCCTTGTGCATCCCTGATCCTCCCAACATCTGGAAAAAAGATTTTCTGAAGTACATCACACCATCTTTTCTATTCTTACCCTTTATAGAAACGTGAATGTGAAGGATGAGGAATACTTGAATCTTGTCTTGAGGAGGACCTCAACAGTATAAATCTAGTCCGTGAATCTCTCCTAACTGCATCCCCATATGGGTTGCATACTACAGCTCTCAGTGTTGTGGTGATGCTGCCAAAAGAGCACAGTGTGGAATGATGGAGCATATGGCAGACACCAACCAGTCTGTGTGAGGGCCACATCGATGGTTTTGAGGGAGCCTGATGTGAAGCACAAAGTCTAAAAAATGTTTTTCAAACACCAACTAGAAGAGTGTGAAAGATAGTTCTTTGATATGGTCATGTGAGGGATTCGATCCAGGTTGGAGGTTGAGAGGATGCTCAGCATGGAGCTGTACTGGTTATAGGAAGATGGTGGTGGGAGCTCCCTCAACAGCCAGATCACCTTAAAAAGGGAAATAACCTGCCAAGGGGTGAGGAAGACATATTGTATTTTAGGTAAGGCAAAAGTATCTTCAGGTAGGGTTTCTGATCTGGTAATGATTTTGAAGGAAAGAACCATACTTTCTGTTCTCATTTGGTTTTATACTGAATTTTTCCTGATCTCCCCAGAAAACTCATTTGATTTGGTAGAGCAGAAACACACTGCCAGATCCTGAGAACGCCAAAAAAAGTTCTCTGTATTGAAAGTTATTCTGAGCGATCTCCAAAAGTTCAATCTTCCATTTGTAGGTGTTCACTGGTGTCAAAGCAAATCAAGTAAAATGACAGCAGCAGCAACAGACATTTATGCAGAGAGTAAAGCATTTAATCTGTCCTGCCTGATACCACATTGACCAGCTCATGCTGTTTTGGTGCAGCAGCCACAGCTCCACTGAAGTACTGTCCTGCCTGTCTCACATGCAATGTAAGAGCTCTCTGCTAATCAGTTTTTTCAAAACAGACCATTTAAAAAGTTACTTCTGTGTCTCCAGACCTTGTCATTACAGGTTCAGAGAGGAAGGCTTTTAGTGGTTTGTGTAAAGTAGCCTCAAGTTTTATTGGAGATTACATCTCAGATAAAGGAGTCTTTAATTGTCTCACTGCTTCTAGTAATTTTCACTGGCATAAGAAGCAACTGGTAGTCTGTGGAAAGAAAATCCTTCAAACTTACTTAACATGAAAAAATCCATCAGCTGTGGGTATTTTCATGGCAGGAGAAACATATCCTCTCCTCAGGTGGCATTGTGGCTGTTTGTAGGAGAATATCTACTTTTCTACCACCTCTAAACCTGTCTTTTCATCCACTGTTAGTTAATCATAGCACAGGTTTACTGCTAGAAGTCTCTTTGCAGTCCCCACAGGACATTTCCAACTGGAGACTTCTTACTACTCCACTGCTGTATAACCCTGAATGAATGGTTTTCAGCTTGTTTACAAGATCCCTTTAAATGCTTTCCCTATTGCTGGGAGCACATCTTTCTTTTTCAGTTTTTCCCCTTGACAACTGAGAACAATAATAAAAAGTGCCCAAGAGCTATTTTAATTCTTTATAGTTATTATAATTGCAGTTTCCGTGGGATTTCATTGCTGTTCTTTGGAAGTAGACAGTAGTTTTCACTTTGAAGCAAGTCTGTTTTACACAGTAACAGAGTGTGAAATAGAATCGTGATAACAGATAACCTAGGTTTTTATCAAAATATATAATTTTATTGTTTTAAAATTAATGCCTTGCAGTAACAGTTAGAGCCTCGTTTTGCGAAATTTATTTCCACTTAAATTCATAGTACCAAGTATAAAGTAATACTCATCCAAAGTACAAAGACGTTGATGCTAACTGAATTTTTTAATTGAAATATCATCCTTTTCAAAGATATGATATTTTTTTTAAATCTAAGTGCTTTCAATCATCCTGCTTGTTTGGGCTGCTGAATACCTTTCAAAAGAGAGTCAGTATCAAATCCAAAAATTAAAATTCCACACAAGACCCATTGTGTAATGTTTTTGTAGAAATATTAAAGCATCAAAGAGAACTCATTAGTATACTGGACTGAAATTGAGAAATTCAGAAAACTCTATAGATTTACAGAGATGTCACTTTTTGGTTTTAGCTTAGAGAATCCTAGCAAAAATATTTTAATTTGTATCACTGTAATACAACAGAAATGTATTATTTCTAGCAGCATCTTAGTATGACAATTATTATCAGCCTTCTTTAAAAGATGGCATTTATCTGAAAAGCTAAGTTATAACAATGAATAAATCAGCCTGTTTGCATTCTGATCAACTTAACAATAATTTACTTGCCATAAATATTCTGTCATAATCCTCCGTTAAATAGCTACTGGTTTGGTTTTTGGGGTTTTTGTGTTTTTTTTTCTTTTTCCTAATAGTTGTTAGCACAGGAGACTAAACAGTGATTCTGTTATTTATGAATACTGGTACCATGGTAAAAACTAAAAAAAGGTAAATATACCTGTTTTACCCCCATTGCCCAAATGAAAAGAGGATATCTGTGTTTGCCTTCAAGTCACACCACTCTGTTGTGTCTTATTTTGCTGATCCATTGTTGCTATCCAGGAAAAGTTGCTGTTTATCAAGAAGGCCAGAAAAACTTGGTTTCGTATGCTTAATTTAGTTTTGTGTTCTGTGAAGTATACAAACACAGTGATTTCATCTTTTTCTTGTTGTTTTGGTTTGTTGGGGTTTTTTTTAATAGTTTATGGAAAAGTCACCTTCATTTCAGTGGTACAACAAGAGCACACTGACATTCCTGGAATTGATCATTGACAACTGAGAAATTGGTCATCTTGCTGAACAGCAAATTTGAACCCTGGTCCCATATCCTGTAAAATTACCTTGGAGTATTCCCACAGGCACTGAGGGCATAAAATCAATTACTGTTACTATAATTAATGGTAGAAGATGTATTTAATTGTGTGGGAACATGGAATTGTGTAAATGCTGCTTAAGTGCCACAGGCTAAATATCAAGACAGGCACACTTCATTTTAAATAACTACATCTCAAAAAAAAATGCTGTCCAAGCATTTTTATAATTGATATTTTATTTATTTGAGTGAACTTTTATGGCCATCTTAAAAAAAACAAACAAACAAACAAACACTAAAAATCGACCTTGGACATACATACTTTATGGGTTTTGTATAGAAGTTTTCATATACTTATGGAAGACAGACACTTTCAAAGTGGGTGGTAGAAAAGATCTAATTGAATATGGCAGGAAAATACTAAAAGTAAAGAATACCAGATAAGCTGTAAATTATGTGGATAAGAAATGTACATTTATTCCAGATTCACTCGACAACTGTGCAATTTTAGTTGATAAATTGAGTTTGAGCTGAGTATCTTCCAAATGAAAAAAGTAAGCCTCTCTGGCATGAGCTCAAAACTGTAGGCTCCTTGCCTAGGATAGTAATATCATATCCTTTGTGGTTCAGGCATGGGGAAGAAGATGAGGGAAACTGATCTCTACAGATGTTTTTGTTCTGCACAGGAGACTGTTCCCCACAGTATTTGCTGGAAAAGCCTATAGGCTGAAGCTGCTGGGGAGTTCATACAGGTTCCTGATTCAATGTTCCTGCTCCAGATTGCCAAAGTAGTCTAGTGACTGAGCTTTAACTGGAATCCATGAATAATAGTCTCCAAAGGACATTATGTTGTCTGATGATCCCAGGATCCTTGGCACCTGTAACAATTTATTCTCTCCTAGTGCACCCTCTGGACATTAGGAGGGGACAGTTTCACCACTGATCTGCTGAAGACTGTTTCTTGTGAGGAACAGAAGTTATCCTTGGAAGCTGGAACCATCACTACTAAAGACCAGATCGCCTAAAGGGTTACAATAGAGAGCTTCTCTCAACAGACGTATTTTTAGCTGTTCTTTCCAAATGTGGGGAAATTATGCTATGCAGAAGCATTACTTAATCAGGTTTGATTGTAGCCACAGCACAATTTAGTCTCTTATATAATGCTGCCTAGTCTAGACTACTAGCTCACACAATATTAATGTAATACAGATTAAAAGAGTATTGTTGGAAAATACTGAAAGAAAGCCTTGTTTATGTTCCCCTCCTACTAAAACTGAAATTAAAATGTCTATTCTTCATCTACTGAATAGTCACTTCAATAGCATTCATTTAAAATTGCCTAAAAATTCTTACATTGGCATTCTGTAATGGTAGGTTAAAGAGAAAGGATATGCTATTTTCCTGAACTGAGAAACTGCTGCATAAAATTTCTGTTGGGATAGAAAGGAAAGAAATTAATACATTCCCTCTGTGGGTTTTATGAGTTTTTTTCTCCTTCTATGAACATTCTAGGAAGCAAGGTAAGAGACTGAGTGAATTTGATTTAAATCCAGAGTATATTAATGAGAAAATGCATCTGAATTCTGAACGACAAATACCCATACATGGGACATGATTTTGCAAGAACAGAGCCCTCTTTCCAGTGCATTTTACTCTGTGAGACAGAATCTGTATTTGCGCTTATCTGAAGGCTAAAAGTCTCTTTGCCAGAACAAATAATTTGTTAAAATATGCGCATTCAGTTTCCAGGGCTTTGGCCTAAGAGAATGAATATGGTTCCCATAGAAATCAATGAGTTTGAATTATTCCCAGTCTGATTTTCCAAAAACTCATATTGCATGAAAGTGCAGAGGAGCTTCTTTTTTGGGGGGAAAAAAGGAAACTATGGCAGAATTTTTGGAGGGGTGCAAAAAAAAGAATAAAAATTATTCTGTCATTTTTTTAGGATTTTCTTTGTTTATTTTAATATTATTGTCTAGATTAGGCGAGTACTACATATAACTTTCAAAGGCGTAAAAATTCCCTTCATTAAGTAGTTGTAGGAATAGGTGTTAATAATTTTATATACAGGATCTCAGAACTGAAACTACTGATTCAGATAAGGAGGTAGCAACAGTACCCCATACAGTTCTTATTGCTCTACTCCAATTTGACTGGTAATAAATTAAAGTAATATCCCCAAGTGGAGTATTTTGCTCATGATGGCCACTGGTGAGTGATCTCTCCCCGCCCTTATCTTGACTCCTGAGCTCTTCATTGTGTTTTCTCTCCCCTGCCCAGCTGAGAAGGGCAAGGATAGAGCAGCTTGTGTGGACACCTGCCATCCAGACAGGGTCAACAAGAATATCTGTAATTTTTCTATTTTCTTTTTGTTTGTTTCTTTCTTTCAATGCTACCCTATTATTTCTGTGCTCACCCAATCTTACCTGATTTTCAGTTATATACCTAAAACTACAATACATAAGATTGAAAGTATACAGATCTCTTTATTTGTAAGAAAAAGAACACTTCTAAGAAGGCTGACTCAGAAGAGGTATCCATCAGTGTAATGGAGATTTTTCACTTATTCCAATAGTTCATTTGCTATCAGTTTATATTTTTGATTTTCCTTGTTCTATAGTATTCAATGTATGTATGAAAGTGTTTCCTTCTCTTTAATCCTCTTAGCTAGCAAATATCATTTAGCTTGTGTAATATTTTCTCATTAATAGATCAGGTGTTAAAATAAACCTTCCAGTTTCTCAGGGTCATTAGAGATTCCAGATATTTTTCTCAGATTTTTATTAACTCTATTTCTTATTTCAGTTAATATAAATTCAATCTTCAGCTGGTGTTAGCCAGTATAAACTGATGAAGCTTTACAGATTTATGCAGTTGACTTTTTAGTTTATGGTTTCAATAGGTTAAATTTAATGGTAAACTATAAAATCAGTTGCCTATGCACCTGAAAATTAATCCACACACAGTGTGGATTGAATGATCCCTGCCTATGCTGGTAGGAAAGGGGCAAGCGTGAGTAAACACACACACAGCTTATCTATTAACGTAGACTTACAGTGCTGGAATCTCAAATAGGGGTTGCCAGCGACAACCACTCTATACCAGAATCTAGAGGGTAGGTCAGACACAGGTACTTGTATAGCCATGTGTGATCTTAAAGCATGATGGTTTAACCATGAAGTACTACTCCACAATTTCTTCTTTTGATAGTAGTCAGTAATAAAGAGTTCTGGGTATAAGTTTGTAATGGAAAGTATAGATTAAATTATTCACTTTCACAGCAGAAACTGTGCATACATCTATTCTTAAGGCACAACACAGTGTTGGTTTCTCTTCCTTTCTTGGCTATACTTTCTTGTAAAACGTCTTCAAAACTAGCTGAACACAGACAATATTCTTTACCTTGATCCAGTTCCTCTTTCAGATTTACCCTTTTGTAGGAAGTAAATGAGTGTGGTTCTTCCCATATTTATTTGCTCTGTTGACTTTTCCCTATTCTTACTGAGATGTGGAGAAAAGTAATAGATCTTCTTACTGTCTTATTCACCTGCAAAAGAGGACATGCAGAGAGAATATCTGAGAACTTGTAGAAACACAAGCAACAATTGGAAGATGAAGCCATACAGTTTTTAAATTTCCTTCAGGGTAAAGTATTGTTTGTGGCTCCAGTTGCTATCTCCATTTTATAATGGAGAAACCACTAAAGATATGACTTGCCACTGAGCATGCACCAGCATGATCCAGCCAGGTCATGCTGGTGCCAGGACCCAGTCACTCAGTAGTTTCAGGAACCAACTCTTCTCCAAACATTTCAGTCCAGCTATGCTTTTCAAGTTCTGCTTTCTAAAAGATCATGAGGAATTAAGTTGACTGAGATGAAACAGTTCCTATTGGTCAGAAATATTAGAATAAAGCAGAATAGAGTAGAACAGAATGGTTCAATTGGAAGGGGCCTACAATTATCATCTAGTCCAACTGCCTGACTGCAGGACTGACCAACAGTTACAGCAGGTTGTTAAGGGCATTGTTCAAATACCTCCTAAATGCTACAGCCTTGGGACACCAACAACCTTACTTGTAGACCTGTTTCAATGAAAGAAATGCTTCCTAATATCCGATCTAAAACTGTTCTGATGCGACTTGGAAGCATTCCCGTGTTTTGTCATGGGATATCAGGGAAAAATGCTCAGCACCTCCCTGTCCATTTCCCCACCTCAGGAACCTATAAAGAGCAATGAAGTCTCCCCTCAGCCACCTTTTCTTAAGACTAGACAAACTCAGAGTCCTTAGCCACTCCTCACAGGAGCTGCTGTTAGTCATTAGGGATTATAATCAATACAGCCAATGCTTTTCTGGTCACACTGAAACAGAAAAATAAAATAAATGCTACTAGTGAATTGAAAGTTAATGTTGATTAAGATGGTCATTTGGTGCAGACTGAGTGAGGAATATTTACATAGCTAGATCAAAAACTGTTATTTATTCTTGTGATTCTAGAGCACAGCACATATAATTACATTTATTGCCTGCTTTAGAAAGAAAGAGACATTACAGTTTTGTGGGCACAATTTATTACAGGCACAATGTTAATATTTTGGTGGTAGTCAACAAAACAAGCAGTCAGAGATCTAGAAGATAAAAAATTTGAACCTGTAATTTAGAGCAGAGTTTTGACTGTGGATTCATAATTATTTTCATTCACGGGGCTACTTGCCCTCAAACATCAATTGTTAGCTTGTTTATTAAAGCTTTTGGTAGTTTAGACAGTTTCCCTACAAATTGATGTATGTGTGCATTGTTCTGTGCCACTGCAATAGAAAATATTGCATCATATTGTTATAAATGGTGCACTTTAATTGTTTTTCTAAAACAAGTTCTTGCCAAACTATTTTCAAAATAAGAAATGTCCAACCACACCAGTTTAGCCGTTGCAGAAATGTACTCATCAAGATTTGCATTGCTGAAATAAAGCCAGACATTTTTGTGTACATTTGTCCTTTGATGTATATCCATTCCTCAACGTAGGTCTGTATTTGTATTCAGAGCTATATAATTATTGTCACCTGTAAGAAAAAAAGGGGGCAATCATATCACAAATGGAAATCACAGGTATGGCAGTACAAGACTTTCTCTTTCTTTGGTTAAAATCTTCACCAGTCATCAGCCTTCCATATCACTGATGTCAGAGGCACCAGTGTGACAATGCAGCCAACCTGGCCAGCAAGTCACCTGCATCCTTGTATCCTCATGTAGCATCATATGTGGCAAGGTAGGGACTAAGAACAAGGATTATGCCACTCACTTTGCAGCATGAAGATGTAGGGATTAGTAAAATAAATCAAATAATATACAGTGATTAAACATACTCCCACCTGCACCTGCAGAGAAATGAGGAATTGACTTTTTAGTTACACATCACCTTGGCATCTGCGTGGAGAGGAAGGTAAGGAAATGATACACTCCCTTGTGTTATTTTCCTGAACCATTAAGAGACCCCTACTAAAGGAAGGAATGGCTGGTCTTGTTGGAGGGAAAGAACAGCTGAGGGGATAATGACTCAGTGCAGTGGGCTGGTAGAAATTATTTTATAAATATATATATTCAAAAGTGTACATATATGTATGCAAACATGTTACAAAGACCTAATATAATGAGTTGATCATTCACCATTACTCAGTTTTGTCTGATTAAGACCTGATTTATAAGAAGACAGATGTTAGTGTAGAATGTTATATATGAAGCATTCTAATATCCAGGATTTCCTTTGGAATACACAGTGTTGGGTGGCTGCCTGACTGTCCCTTTTCACACAAAGGACAGCTATCCTCTCTTGCCTCTGAAACATCAAAGGCAGGCTGGAGATGAAATAATGGTCAGCAGAGCTGTAACTGATTGCTTCAAATTGAGGGTAGCAATAATGGCAATGTGACCTGACTGGAAGACATCCTGAAATACAGTCAGTCCCCAGGAGATTGGCAGGATGTACTCCAACCAGGCAAACCCACAGGCACTCACCAGAGCTCTCTATCTGGGAAGGCCTTAGCCAGGTTAGGGAGATTGAGTCTATACCCAGTACCCATATTCCCCTCTCAAAGGACCTCCTAAAATAATTGTAGGCAGAGCTCAAGTGAACAGCTTCTGTCACAATGTGGGAGAGGAGTTTGCAGGCTGCTGTGGTGTTCAGGCAGTGATGTGGGGGCACTGGGGACTGCAGTGGTAGAAGTCCAGCCAGCAAAGCATGCAGCCCACAAAGCAAAAGCTGAATGAAAGAAGGCAAAAGTAACTGGAGGAACTAATGAAAAATCAGCTTGGCATTCACTCCAAAAGTCTTTGAAGACAGTGTCTTAGTGGTTGCATGTTTCCTTTCAGGATACAAGCTCCATACAAGATGCTGCAAAGGTTTAACCAGTTACACAACCAAAGGTGTGACTGCTTTATGGCTGCTGGGAAAAAAAAAAAAAGAAGGTGGTCAGGTGGGAAAAAAGAGCTTCTGAAAAAAAATAAAAAAAAAAGAGAGATCGGAATATTTGCTCTTTATTTTGTGATTATTCATCAGAGAACACTTTGGAAAGGAACTTATATTTCTATCTTCCAGGTGTGCAGCATCTTACATCTTATGAGCTGGCATTAAGTCTCTAGATTTCTAAACTGTTCATCTGGATCTGTGTGTTTTGTGTATTAGCTGAAATGCTTTTTACAGTATGACTGAGGGGAAAAAACCCCAGTGTTTCTCTAAAGAAAAAAAAATTTATAGAACCAATAATCATTACCACTCAAAGTTTTGAATTTCACTTTCTCTGAATAAATGCAGAAAAGATTCTGTGAAGGCAGCTAATCATACACTGATTCATCCATACATTCACAGGTTCCTCGTTCTTCTCCTGAGCATCACTGATTAAAAGAGAAGAGATTATCAGTATAATATAGATATGATGGATTGGAGATGCCAGAACAAGGTTGTTTGAACACTCATTATTTCTTTTGATCTGTTTAAGAGCATTCTGCAAGCACTTCTGCTGTTTTTGCAATTAAAACAGCATATCTATTGCTCAAGTAATAATCAAACTAAGTTTAAGGAGCATTGTAGACTCAGACTTTCTTTTTCAGGATCAATTCAGGACTCTTGGTTAAAACATATGTGATGCACTGACTTTCATAAGGTTCTCAATATGATTTGTCCTGATAACAATCACAGCAATATTCAGAATTGTTGCAATGAGTCTGCCAATGGCAACAATAGGTAACAGTTCTGAGCACAGGGGAAACTTCTAATGTTCAAATTATCAATTTTAATAACAAGTCCTGCTACTCAGGTGAGCAGTCCAGTCTATTTCACTCCTTTTTAATATATCCTTGGCAGCCTAAATTTCCTACTATTTTCTTTAGTTGTTTCTGGTTGTGATAAGCACCACTGAAAATGCCAACATTTGTCATTGTATTTGCCATAGACTGAACTTTTCAAGTAGGCACTCAGTTCACAGCAGACTTAGTAACAGTTGGCCCAACTCCTTCATATTTCTTGAAAGAGAAGCTGTGATAGCTGGGAATGTCAGCTCCCTTCCACTCTCGGAGGTGTTTTCTAAGAAGTTACTGAATTGCTTCAGGGGCTTCTTACCTGTGGTGCTTTTAAGCATGGGGATGTGCAATTCAAAGGGGAAGCAGTTGTAGACAGAACGTGAGAAATCACAGGTAGTTTGGGAACAATCCTTCAGCTCTGATAAACAAAAAGGAAAATCAACATTATCCCAAATCCCACAGTATTATTAGAAGATTATTCATTAAAAATAATAAATTATGTAAAACCTTGAGAAAAGGAGAAGCAGCAACATGCTATGTAGTAGCCTGCCACTGATGTTCAAAAGTGTTGCTTTCTAATAACCACAGGGCATGACATGTAAGACCATGTAGGGTTAACCTACATTAAATACCTGACAGCTCATCTTTCTTACAGTCTGGAAACACTTGTATAACTTGTCATGCTAGTGAAGTCATACTGCATTGAGCAAAACTAGTTGAAACCAAATATGCAGAGAAACGTATTTGTCATTGCACTTAAGCTGACAGCTGTAGCAATTTTCTCTGAGCAGACACACACAGCTTGATGACAAAGAGGGAAGCTTGTGTGGATTTCTAATTGCAGAGTTCTGTTGCAAAGGCCACCGATAATGGGGTTCTGATTTTAAGAACTATTAGGAAACAATCAAAACCAGGTGGTTTGTTTTGATTTAATATTCATGAATCATTAACAATTTCTAACAGAATTAGGGATTAAGCTTTTCAGAATTTTTCAAGAGGAAGTAGAAACTCTTCTAAGATTCATAGTAGGATAGAAGTAGCATGATAATAAAAAAGGGTCACTACTTTACAAGTAGTACAGGAAAAATTTATTAAAATTAGTAGGAGAAAGTCTTCATTTTCACTGCAATTTAATTGATCACTGTGACTATGACAGCAGTATTAAAGGTCACTTATTGAATTAAAATAATTATTCTGATCTACTTGTGTGATTTCACACTGAAGGTTCACACCAATAAACACATTATAAATGGATAACTGTCTATATAGTTGCCTTCAAGTCCACTCTAGGCAAATCAAATCTGTTTAGCAAATGACAAAGTGCTGAACTAACTCTTATGACTTTGCATTGCTCTTTTAAGAGTGACCCTGGACTATCACTTCAGCTCAGATAACACATATTGATTTGTTATTCAGCAGTACCTTGTATATGTCTAAACAGTGACAATAAAATATTATGCTGAAAATGTTTGTATCATTATTGAAAACATAATAAAATACATATCTACTCTTTACTGTCATCAGAAACTATTTTTTAAAGTATAACTTTAATTATAATTAAAACCCACATATATAATATCTCTTTGATAAGTCAATAAGTTCTTCTTGAATATATATGTTCTCGGTTTCCTTTAAACTGCAACTACTATGATGACCTTTTACTCCTCAGAGCTTACTAGTGATTCCACCAATCTGTTACTGGACATTTGTCTTGTTTCTCTTCACCCAGAGATTTAGTGCAATTTCTTTTCTTTCACTCCTTACTAAAGCTCTTCCATTTTGACTTCCACTGAAGTGACACTGCCATTCCACCCTTTTTAGTAAGCTTTATATTCAGTTATCTTGCAGAAACTGAGCCTTGTTTTGACAATGTCACTGGAGGTAATGCACTCACAAAGTCATTTTCTTTTGTAGCTTTTACAGATTTCTGCTGTTTGCTCTCCCTATTACTAACTCTCCAATTCTCCTTTAGGGGATATATCATTCTCCCTTTGTTGCACAGTGCACTCCCAGTATAGCCTCCCCTGGGAAAACCAACCTATGCCACATTTTCTCCTTCCATTTTTCTGCAGATGAATGAAAAGCCTGCCATTCCAATTGTGTATCATGGCTTGTCATCACAACATTATCTCCGCTTGTCTACTCTAAAGTAATATTATCAAGACAAAAATGAACTCTTTGCTCAGAATCTGAGGATGGGTATTTTTTCCTATTGTGAAATATCTTGGAAGACACTGGACTCCCTTCATCCTGCAGGTGACAGCTTTTGGACTAAAAAGCACTGCTAAGCCCTGCAATTGAAATCTGAAAGGACATCTTGTGTGCTGTTGGGATCCAGTTCTGAACTACGGACCCGCTCTTCCTCCACTGAGGTGTCAGAGATGCTAGGGCTGATGTTTATCAGCTCATGGGTGCTGTAGCCCAACTGGAGAAAAACATGGAGTAACAGCCATTTGGGAGCAAACCCACAATTTTCTATTTTCAGTACAGTAATCAGATTTTCATCTTCTGTAATCTTGGTTGGGAAAATTGTTTCATCCTCACTTCTCTTTAGAGCACACAGATTGCTCCCTCAGTTCCCAGTGCTACACAGTTCTCTTAGCATCTTTACCATACAACTATCACTTTCACAGATTCAAGCTATCTGTGAAACTTTTTTTTTAACCATGCTGTCTTGTGGGCATGACATGTTCTCTCTAATAGATCTAAGAACCCACCCTATCAATTCTTCCCTTCAGGACAACCTGCACCATACATTCTCTCCAAACTCATGCTGTTTAACAGGAACACTGACTTCATGCTACTCTCTTCTTTTGCTTTTCTGGATGTTTTTTTTTTCTTTTACCAATCAAATTCTGTTTGGATATGAGGGAGGCAGAGTGTAAGCCAAAGAAGCAGATGTATGCTCAGAGACTGAAGGAGAATGGATATGTTGAGTAAGAAGGTCTTTTTGTTATATAACCAGTTTTTATACTCAAACCTCATTTTAATACATTTAACACTAATTTTGCAAGTCATTACCAGAATTTATGATGATTGGTTCAGAACTTTCATGAAAAATGTCTTTGTACTACAAACTGGCAGTGACTGGCAGTAGAATAAGTTCATTGCAAGAAATCAATATGCTTTTTTTCAGGCATCATTGCAGTCTTATTTTATATGTTTTCTCTTGTAGCTTTAGTAAATTAATTTTTTTTAAAAAATCACCAAAAACAATTTTTCTCCTGCAAACACCAAGCTCGTGTAGTTCATAATGAATTAACATTGATGGATTAAAAGAAATCAGAAAGAAAGACAACACTAAACCCAAGCTGCAAATGAACAGATCATTATTTTGGCATATTCATGTAGTGTTAGCTTTACACGACCTGTCAGCTTTAGTTTGATGCTTCATCCAGGTGTTTCAAGCTCACCAAACATGAAACTTCTGCTAAATCTAAATTAAAACAGCAATATGTGACATAATAGCTTTGGTAAATTTTTTCTTGTTCACGGGGTTGTTTCTGGAATCGTGAGGATTAATCCTTCACATCGAGCATCAAAGAGTCTGGAACAGAGAAGATAAACTCTGACCCTTTCAAGCTTTTTCATGGCCCTTCTACCCATTTAAATTCCAGTTAGGTTGGTCAGAAGCAACAGAGAAAAGCTTTAAATTGCATTATTAACAATAGGTTAAATCTTAGACTGCTGATTAAATCAATTTCTCTCAGATAAAATCATAATAGTCCTTAGCTGTATTTGTCTGACAGGAAACATGTCATTGGCCATGCTTTGTGTTGCCTTTAATGAGTGTGATTGTCATCTTCCAGCAGGGAGAGTACAAAAGGCACCTGCAGGTCTGGGTGAATGGGATCACTTATCGATCAGGTTGTCAGACCTGTCAAGCATTCAGGAACAGCTGAATGAGTACAAAAAAATCAATCTGATCTTATACTTGTATGGATGCTGTCCTGGTCAGTCAGGTGATAGAAAATTTTGACTAAATTCGTAACACATAAAATATAATTTTCAAAATTGTCTAACTCACAATGTTCTTTTTTGAAAATAATCGAGTTCTTGAATAGAATTTGTGATTTTTATTGTTATTGTTGTTGTTTTGAAGACATTTAGATTTTTTTAAAAATCTTTTTGGTCAGCTTTGCCTCGGGGTAGAACAGCAGGCAGCACAATTATTTTTTTCTCTCCATATGAAAATTGCTTATTAACTGTTATTTTTTTATATTAGTTTCTTCTCCACACTTGCTGAGAGGCAGCTCCATTTTAGCAATGATCTTTGCTACTGTTCAGCCATTCTATAAAGCTGAGGCTATTCTATGTGTATGGCCAAACTTCACGAAAGAAGATTTGGGAAGGGCTCTCCCCACGTGGGTGTGCCCTTCCAACCTGTGCAGTGGATTTTTTAGGTGAGGCACAGCGTGAGCAGAACTGGCCCCACTGTTTAAGTCCTAAGGTCTATCTGCCATGGCCAAGTGAGCTTAGAATCATAGAATAGAATCATAGAATCAATTGGGTTGGAAAAGACCTCTGAGATCATCGAGTCCAACTCTCGGTCCAACTCCAGTCCATTTACTAGATCATGGCACTCAGTGCCATGTCCAATATGCGTTTAAAAATCTCCAGGGATGGTGAATCCACCCCCTCTCTGGGCAGCCCATTCCAATGCCTGAGCACTCTCTCTGGAAAGAATTTTTTTCTGATATCCAACTTAAATTTCCCTTGGCAGAGCTTAAGCCCGTGCCCCCTTGTCCTATTGCTGAATGACTGGGAGAAGAGACCAACCCCCACCTGGCTAGAACTTCCCTTCAGGTAGTTATAGACAGTGATGAGGCCACCTCTGAGCCTCCTCTTCTCCAGGCTAAACAACCCCAGCTCCCTCAGCCTCTCCCCACAGGGCTTATGCTTCAGTCCCTTCACCAGCCTTGTTGCTCTTCTCTGGACCCGTTCCAGCACCTCAATATCCTTTCTGAACTGAGGGGCCCAGAACTGAACACAGTACTCAAGGTGTGGCCTCACCAATGCAGAGTACAGGGGAAGGATCACTTCCCTGGGCCTGCTGGCCACACTATTTTTGATACAGGACAGGATCCCATAGGCCTTCTTGGCCACCTGGCCACACTGTTGGCTCATGTTGAGCTTCCTGTCAATTAGTACTCCAAGGTCCCTTTCTGCCTGGCTGCTCTCTAGCCACTCTGTGCCCAGCCTGTAGCGCTGCAAGGGGTTGTTGTGGCCAAAGTGCAGGACCCGGCACTTGACCTTATTGAACTTCATCCCATTGGAATCAGCCCATTTCTCAAGTCTATCCAGATCTCTCTGCAGAGCCCTTCTGCCTTCCAGCAGGTCGACAGTCCCTCCCAACTTGGTGTCATCAGCAAATTTGCTGATGATGGACTCAATTCCCTCATCTAAATCATCAATAAAGATTTTAAACAGGACTGGACCCAACACAGACCCCTGGGGAACACCACTAGTGACTGGCCGCCAGCTGGATGCAGCTCCATTCACCAGCACTCTCTGGGCCCGACCCTTCAGCCAGCTCCTAATCCAGGAGAGGGTACACTTGTCCAGGCCATGGGCTACCAGCTTTTCCAGGAGTATATTATGGGAGACAGTGTCAAAGGCCTTGCTGAAATCCAGATAGACCACATCCACAGCCTTCCCCTCATCCAGCAGGTGGGTCACCTGATCGTAAAAAGAGATCAGGTTGGTCAGACAGGACCTGCCCCTCCTAAACCCATGCTGGCTGGGTCTAATCCCTTGTCCACCCTGAAGGTGCTGTGTGATTGTACTCAGGATGAACTGCTCCATAACCCTGCCAGGCATGGAGGTCAGGCTGACAGGCCTGTAGTTGCCAGGGTCCTGCTTGCAGCCCTTTTTGTGGATTGGGGTGACATTCGCCAACCTCCAATCATCTGGGGCCTCCCCAGAGAGCCAGGACTGTTGGAAGGTGATGGAGAGCGGTTTGGCAAGCTCTTCTGCCAGCTCCTTCATCACCCTGGGATGGATCCCATCTGGTCCCATAGACTTGTTAGGATCCAGCTGACTCAGGAAGTCAGTAGCTATATCCTCCTGGAATACAGGAGGGCTATTCAGCTCCCTCTCTCTGTCTACCAGCTCCAGAGGCCAGTTGTCTTGAGAGTCACCTGTCTTACTGCTAAAAACTGAGGCAAAGTAGGTGTTAAGTACCTCAGCCTTCTCCTCATCTTCCTTAACTATATTTTCCTCCAAGTCCAACAGAGAATGGAGGTTTTCCTTGCCCCTCCTTTTGTTATTAATGTATTTATAGAAGGACCTTTTGTTATCCCTAACTGAATTAGCCAAATTAACCTCAAATTCCACTTTTCTTTCCCTAATTTTTTTTCCTGCATGACCTAGCTCTCTTCGTAAATTCTTCGTAAGTAGCCAAGCCTTTTTTCCACAGTCTGTAAACTTTCTTTTTATCCCTGATTTCTTGCAGAATCTCCCTATTTAACCAAGCCGGCCGTCTCCCCCTCCGAGTGGCCTTTCGGCACACTGGTATACCCTGTTGCTGTGCACTCAAAATTTCCTTCTTAAAACATGTCCAATCCTCCTGGACCCCCTTACCTTTAAGGGTTGTTTCCCAGAGTATGCTCTGAATCAGTTTTTTGAACAGGCCAAAATCTGCTCTCTGGAAGTCCAAAGTAGAGGTTTTAATGGTAGCTCTCCTTACATTCCTGAGGACTGAAAATTCTATTATTTCATGGTCACTATGCCCCAGGCGGCCTCCAACCACTACATCATCTACCAGCCCCTCTCTGTTTGTAAACAGTAGATCTAGAGAGGTCTTCCCCCTGGTACGCTCATTTACCAGTTGATGAAGGAAATTGTCCTCTATACACTCCAGGAACCTCCTTGACTGCCTCTTCTCTGCAGTATGAAGCTCCCAGCAGATATCTGGCAAGTTAAAGTCACCCACAAGAACAAGGGCTGGAGATTTTGAGACATCTGCCAGCTGCTTGTAGAATAATTCATCCCCTTCATCATCCCGGTTGGGCGGTCTGTAGCAGACTCCCACAAGGGTGTCAGCCTTGTTGGCCTTGCCCCTGATTCTGGCCCACAGGCACTAAACCTTGTCACTGCTGACCTCAACTTCAACAGTCAAGAGACTCTAACATATAAAGCCACCCCTCCACCTCTCCTTCCCTGCCTGTCCTTTCTGAAGAGCTTGTAGCCCCCCATAGCAGCACTCCAGTCGTGTGAGTCATCCCACCACGTTTCTGTGACAGCAACTATGTCATAGTTTTTCTGCTGCACTATGGCTTCCATCTCCTCTTTTTTGTTTCCCATACTGTGTGCATTGGTGTACATGCACTTCAGCTGGGCCATTGATTTTATTCTCAACTCGGGCTCTATGCCCTTAGGCTTATCTCTGGAGAGCTCAGTTGCCGTCCCTTCCCCCTTCAAACCTAGTTTAAAGCCCTCCTAACCAACTCTGCCAACTTATGAGCTACAGTTCTTTTGCTCTTCCTAGATAAATGAAGCCCATCTGGTTTGACGAGACTGGGCAACACGGAGTTTGCCCCATGATTGAAACCCCCAAAATTTTGACGATAGCACCATCCCCTAAGCCACCTATTGGTAAGCTGGGCTTTCCTAAATCTCTCTTCATTTATCTCCTCATTCATCCCGGCTAGCACAGGAACTGAGGCAATTGCTACCTGTGCTCCTGTCCCATGAAGTGATCGGGTCAGAGCCTTGGACAGTGACAGTGAAGTCCTCGGGACTGTCTACAGCACTCGGTACTAACTGGGGCTGATCCTGCTTAGCATCCAAGATCTGATGGGATCAGATGGCAGGGAGGCATTGAACTGCCAGGGGACAGTACCCACTGAGACTCGAACTCATGACCTTGGGATTTGGAGTCTGGAGTGTTCTCCTTTACACCACGGGACTGCTATTCTAGAAATACAGTAAACAAACAAGTAGAGGATTGTCTCATCTTCCCATTTGCATAGGGGCTCTTCATGGTCCAAGCCAACTTCCTTTGTTCTGGAACAAGGAGAAAGGAAGGCAAGAAACCCCAGTGAGGAGGTGCAGCAGAAGAAATGTTCTACTGCTTCCAGTTCAGCCTGCTTTGGCAGCCAAGGGGAATTTTAGGCTGATAAATGCACAGCTGAGACCCAAGTCTGTGAAAGGCTTCAGAGTTACTGGGAATGGAATAAATAATATTAAAGTAACAGTCCTTTGCCACAGCCTTCTTTGCAATGAACAATTAACAGGGTCATTTTAATCTGAAATGCAATGCATTTCCATTTCCAGTCTTTTGTTAGCTGCCCTCTTTTCTGTTTTCCCTCTGTCACTCCACACCTACATTTTATAACTTGTTCTCTGGATTTCCATTCACATCCTACCCTTCCCTCACTCCATTATTCTCCTCAGGGAGCCACTTTCTCCACACTATCTTCCACATCTGTCTTCTTTCTTCATTTGTTTGCCTTATTTGCAGTCACTAAACTCACAAAGGAATAAAACTAATCTAAGTCTATGTCCAAAAAGTCTTATTCAATTTAAATGTCTTCTCTGTGCTGTTTTTATTACATGACATTTTTTCTTTGCAGATGGATAGAATTCATGCTTGGACATGAAACATATTACAAAGTTTGAAAGGCACAATCATTATTTCTTTTTCTTTTTTTTTTTTATTAAATCCTTCAAGATTTTATCAGTGCATCAGTCATTCCTGCAATTTCACCGCTCAAACTTGCTTCATCATTGTGCCTTTGGAGTCAGATCAGTTCTCAATCGCTTTCAGTAGGAGTTAATCAGCTAAAACTTTGCCATAGCTGCAATAGCACAAGCACCACAATGAGCAAGCTCACTATAAGTGAAAGTATTAACATAAAATTTTGTCACCCATTCGTGTACCAGGTAGAGGTAATAATACTACTAGAGGAAATCTCTTTCCAGCTCACATGTTGCTTACAAAGTCCCTTCCTGGAAGCTTCCTGGATCAACCCTTCTTCCTCCCAGCTGTGAACAGTTCAGGAGCTCTTCATGTTTTCACACACTGCAAAACCAGAGTCCCTCAAATTCTGCCCTCTTCACATAGGGGCATGGTTTCTGCACTCATTCAGGGAGAAATCTCCATAGATATAAGGCTGAAGTTGTCCCAAGTCTTAGATGTTTGCATTTCAGAAGATAATACAGTATTTAACAGCATCATGTATGACTGCAGATATCATTGTACGTGCTGTTTGAAAGTTAAATTGGGTTGATAGAAATGCAACTGTGGTGGATTTAAACTTTTAAAGTAAATTTTAAATGTTCACAAAATACTCATGGTGATGAAGAGGCTGTGACAGTAGAGTTCTTATCTGATGATTAATGAGAACTCAAAATTAAAACTCTTAATTACATGTCTTTATTAAAACAGGTAGATGAAAGTACAGCAGTAATTGGTGAGGGGGGAAGGGCAGTCTCTAAGGATGCTTACCTGAATGTGTGAGTGATAGTTTAGAAACAGAATGTTTCAAGGCACGTTATTCCACATTTATTGAATAGAGTAATAGAGATTCAGCTGAATCTTGAACAAAGAACATATTCTATCTTAATCAGTGAGAATTTTGCTTTTTTGATAAAAGCAGGAATGAAATCTTGGATTTCAGGTTGCCTTGGCCAATATAAAAATCAGTATCTAACTGCAGATACATAGCCAGGTTTCTGATGAAATATTGCAGTCTAATGTTAGCACAAAGGAAAACACTTGTCATCTGTATCATTGATTTACTGAAGTACAGCATGAGTGCTTTTCTTCCTTTCTGGATTCTTCCTTCCCTATGGTTTCATATCTTTAACATCCTCTTCCCCTGTATTCTCTGATTAGCCCATAAAAATTTTTAGATAGTTTCTGTGATTTCTTACCTGCAATAGACCTTCTTTAATCTAAATTACTATTGTTTTGAAGCTGAACTTACACATAAATCCTAAGAAAAAGCATCCAAAAGTAATGGTGGGGGAGGGATTGTGATAGTTTAAATCCAAGTGTATGATGAATCATCAGTTTATTACATCTTTGGTAGCATCTCAGAGAAACAGGCAACAAGAGTAGTTTCCAAGCAGAAATTTCTTGCCCCCAAATCTGATCTGTGCATTTCCCTTCTCTGTCCCTCAGCCTACACTTCGACACAGCATTTCTGTTCATCAATTTTAATTCAGTAGTTCCACTAAATGAGGGGACCACAAATGGAGCACAAGAGCTCTCAAAGGTGATGTCCTCTCTGCCCCAGTTTTACATGTAGTCTGACAAGGCAGAGCAGAGAGCAGCACTGTGCTATAAGCTCCTTTCTGTTTTGCTAATGCTTCTTCCTCCCGAAGAAGATAGCTATAAACTGGGGAATGGCTGTGCTCTTTATTTCCTCTCAGTATGCATCTGTAAATCAAACCCAGCAGGCATCTTCCCCATTTTCATATGACCCCAACGATTGGATCTCTTAATAGCCCTAACCACTCCTAATCCTCTTTAACAGACTGAATAAAATTGAGGAAATATTATAATTTCCTTGTGCTATAAATAGACTGTAATTACCAGATACACAGATTAGGAACCTGTCCCTGAAAGACTGCTAACAAACTCTTTTTCTTACAAGTTGGGGCTTTCATGTTAACACTAAGATCCTGTTTGTTATGGCTTTGAAATTCTGCTGTTAAAAACCTTTATCTTCCAACTAATTTGTAAATCACTTTTGAATGTATTATAATTATTTCTCTAAGATTCCAGTGGTTATCTACAGGAATGAGAATTTATAGCTTAACAGGATGTGAGCTAACATTTGAATATTTAAAAATTTCTGATTATAAAGACAGTTTCAAACTAAATGGGAAAATAGACTTTAGCACATGCTGTCATATAGATTGCAAATTCCTATGTATCTTAAAATGTCTGAGTTGTGACATGATCCAAGGAACTTTGAGACCACATCAATTATTTTACATCTGGCTTTGCACACCACCTGCATAATGAGAGAGCAGAGGGCTTGATGATTTTTGAAACTCATTTCAGTGAATAGTCACTTGAGCACACTGTATTGTTCATCAGATGGATAGAAAGCTATTGATAACCCAGAATTCCAAAATTACTTTTATTGCATCTTGGCTTATATTTGGCTTTGATTATTTACTTTGTTACTCTGGCATATTGCAGTATATCAAAACCTGACTGTTTTTTCTAAAGAGCAGCTTGAACTATATACAGCTAAATCCTTTGTACATGCAGTTGGGCTGCCCCAGGGGTACTGAAAGCAGGATATGATATATACTGTCTGAAAGGGCACATTTTAATATGTGCAGTTTTATTGTTTATTAGATTTCAAAAAGACTCTGTAGCCAAATAAGTCAATGTATGCAAAAAAGGTGACTCTTTTGACACTCTCCAAATAGTTTCATTTTCATTAGAGCAGCATTTCAACCCAGTATAGATGTGTTTAAGAAAAAAAGAACAAGGACAAGAGCTGGCATAGTGAAGTTAATATTCCTATTGACAAATGGCAATTCACGTGCTGCAAGTAACGTAAGCTCTTGACAGCTGAGTACCAAAACCCTGCATCTCTATATACATTTGAACAAAACTTAAGGAAATGTTTGTTCATCACTTCATAATTCAACAATCATCAAAAATAATGCAGACTTCTTTCAAGCAAATTCATTGCAGTATTGACTGTGTTCTGCGAAGTGCTTTGCATGGTCATTTACACCAGCATGAGGCAGCTGTTATGATATGACATCTTGCAGCTTTCTAACATCTGTGTGAAAGTGTAGTATTACTTGAGACAGTGAAGATATTATGTGCAGGACAGAAGATACTTAATTCTTAGCTTTTGAAGGAGAACTTCCACCTCTCTCAAACCAGAAGGATGTACACAGATGAACTTGAGACAATGACTGAAAAGAAGTACAGTGTTGCAATTGCCTGCAAAGAGGAAAGGATAATGAGTCTGCTGTGCAAGGAGTCTGCTTCATCTCCTGACTGGTGTATGTCTGCTAGAGCTACAGACAATTGCCTGCCCTGGGTCTTTTGTCTTGGGTGTTTTCCCAGAATGCTTGTACACCTAAGCTCTCAAAAATATTGATGTAATTATGTTACTGCTACATTACAAGAGACAACAAACTTAACATCCTCTGGCATATGCTTCTGATGACCAGTGAATTTTTACAAGTAGGTAAAAATGAACTCTCAGAATCATGTAAGTTTGAAGGATTCTCCAAAATTCATCCACTGGATCCTCTGCTTTGAGCAAGTCCAGTAAGATCAGATTGCCCAGTCGAGTATGGAGCCTCTCCAAGGATGGAGCTTGCACAAACCCCTTAGGCAACCTGCGTTTTTATTTGACCACCTTCATGCTAAAGAATATCCTTCCTATATTGAATCAGAATTTCCCGCATTTCAACTTTCTCATTGCCTTTCATCTCTCCATTGTGCATTTCTATCTCCTTTATGTTCTCCCAATAGGTGGCCATAGGCAGCAGCAAGACTCCCTTTCAGTCATCTCTTCACAGGACTGGACAAACCCCATACCCTCAGCCTCTCCTCCTGCACCATATGCTCCAGACCCCTGACCAGATGCTGGTCTTTGCTGGACTACTTTCAGTGTAGTAACATTCACCTTCACCAGAGACCCCCAGCCAGGACATTGTATTCAAATATGGTATCCAGATGCCAAATAGAGGGGAAAGATCAGTTCCATGGAACTTCAGACTGTACTCTTGCTAATACAAACTATGTTTGGTCACCTTTGATGCAAAGGCTTATTGATGATCCACACTCAGCTGATTGATGACAAGGATCTCCAGGACCACTTTCCAGCCAGACTGTCTCCAGCCTGTACTGGTGCATGGGCTTATCCTCCCCATTCCTTCCCAGGTGCAGGACTTGACATTTGCCTTTGCTAATTTTCGTGAGGTTCCTGTCTGATCATCTCTTCAAAAATGGAAGGATCCCTCAGAGTGGTAACCCAGTGCTCTACTGCATTGGCCACTTCCCATGATTGGTTAGCATCCACAATCTTGCTGAAAACCTGCTTTGATATGTCTGAAAACAATTTACCAATGAAATCATCTGCAAGGGACAGTGAGGCACAGAGGTGTGCTTCTCAAACCACACAGAGGGCTCGCCTCCTCAAACTTGGCCTAAACTCAGGCTGCCCTTGAAGTGAATGTCAAGGTTGTCTGTCAAGACACCTATTAGGACTTATTAGTTGTTCACATGTGTCCAAGGATATTCTCATTTGATGCACAAGGAATGTTCTACTGGAGCAACTTTTGATTTTCTGACAGTGGGGTATATTTCCATAAACTATTTTTCAATTTTTGCTGTTTCTATATAAAAGTAATACATGGATTTCTTGGTAGGAATCACCCTTCTGCCTCACAAATATCTGTTAATTTCCCAAATGGAAAGAGATTCTTCTTCCTTAGCCATCTCTCTCTTTCCCCTGCCCATGTGAAGTATGCATAGCACAGTAATTATAATTGAATCAAGTGAATTAAAAGTTCTGCAAGAGGTTCTGTACTTTAAAAATGAGATCTATTTTGTATTTTCTTTATTTACAAGAAGGAATCTTTTCTCCTTACCTGAAAAAAAAAAAAGAAGAGTTGTGTGCTTTTCCACTAAAAATTAATTTTTACAGCCAACTTATAAACATTGAAAGGAAGGTGTTAAGTACTGGCTGACCTTTAACTGGAAGCAGAAAAAATGGCTTATCTTTTATAATCAAAAAGATGTAAAAGCTTTTCAGATATACACGTAAGTGATTTATTTTTGATACGTAGTAATGAGACAGAAATTGAATAAATTTAAATTAATAACAGAGACTGTTAGTAGTAGAATATTTATTTTAATTATCACCTGCGAAAAGAATTTGATTAACATCAGGTATTACCCAGTGTTTTCAATAAGTTTCATCTTCCAAAAGATATAGATTTCTCAATAAATTTTTGTCACTACACTTGGTGTCTTTCACTTTTAACATCAGGCCTTTCTGTGGTGCCATTCTCTTCTCAGTGTTATAATTATTATTGGTTGGAGAAAAGAATCAAAACTTTTATTAACAAGAAGTGAAAAATGAGTGAAGCGAGCCCTTTGAGTTAAAGATTCAAGATTTAGATACAGCATAAGAACTTTCCCAGAAACAGGGATATTTAGATTTGGGGGCTGTGAATAGGATTCTTCTGTACTTTGGATGACAGTCAGTGCAGATTAGCATATCTGTGCTTCTGTTATACAGTTCTGGTGACTTATCTCAGACTAAATGACTGTTAAAAGTCTTGCACCTAATTGTCATCTGTCTGGCTCTGGAAAGAGATTTCAGATGAGATAAAATAGAAAGGGCTTCAGCCCTAAGGTCTCTTTATTTGTTAACCCCTTCTTCTGGCCCCAGTTCTACACATTCCCTTTCATAATCCATGGAGACAACCATTACAGAAAACAGGAATATTTCAGGGGGGAATTCATCTGACCTATTCTAGATGCATACTTTAAATTAATTACACCTGAAAAATATGAGCTGGAATTAGATAAGCTTTAAGATCTCTTCCAACCTAAATCATTCTGTGATTCTGTGGTTCTATGATATGATGCAATTTACCCCAATAACCATAAAAAGGATTTAGTTATTAGTTTATATGTAGATTTATGTAATCCATCTGTGCTTAATCTGGTAAATCTAAAATTTTGCTTTAAATGCCTTTAACTGCTTTCAGCATAGACTCATGTCATTTATATTCAACTCAATGTTGGCAAGCAGATTTTCAGAGGTGTTTTAATCCATCGAAATAGTGTTAGATGCCCATTGTGGCATTCAGGCACTTAATTAAAGATGAATTAACACTTAACTTTCTGAGATGCTCTTGAAAGAAGTATGGAATGCCTGCAATGCCATACATTAACAAAAATACATTTGAAAGCTGAGCCTTAAGTTTCCCATTTAGGTTTGAAAGAAAACATGTCTGATACAAAATTTTATTCTAACTTTTTGGGATTTCTCTTTTTTTCATTTAAATATTTTAGATACCATCTACCACTAAAAGTTATAAAGACATAAAGACAGTGTTTGTTGAGAGTTAGGTACATAAACCCATTTATTGGCAACTGTGCACAGAATGAAATAACGTAACAAAATATCCTTCCTTCATTTCAACCACTCTCACAGCCCAGTACAAAGGGTATGAGATGAGTGCAGTGTCAAGTCAATAATTCTGTAATATGGTAGAATAGTTCAAGACTCAGTGTTAGATATGGCATTCATTTAGTGTTCAAAATTAAATATGCTGTCATTGGCTTGTTATTAACATCAAAAATTTTAATAATACATTCCGGTAAACTTTAATTCAGCATTTATTAAAACAAATTTATTAAGTTGAGATTTTGAGGTACTGTGCTTAGATAGATCTGATTTCTGCAGAATCCTTCAAACTAGTAAAATCATTACATGTAATTATTAAATATGATCATTATATTAGAGATTTTCCCTTTTGGTTGTCTTAGACTGTTAAGAATGAACCTACTATAAGATAACTTTTAATACTATACCCCCATGTTTCAAGATATAGACAGGAAAAATTTTCTCTTTCTTAAGTTATTCTTTCCTTGAGTATTCAGACAAAATGTTCTTATACAGTGCGATTCATTTATCTCTGGTGTGTGGAGAGAGATGACTTGTGGCTTTCAAATGTGAATCACTTTGCACCCTGAAATGCATTTTAAATTTGAAATACATTAGACTTTTAAAAATTCTTTTATTTAAATTGTTTTAGTATAGGAAAAATTATATAGCCAGTGTCTTGGTTTGAGATAAGCAACTGCCAACCCCCCCCCCAAGCACAGAGAGAAAAGCCTCCCTCCTAACACCAGGGAAAGGGAGGAAAAGAGAGGGGAAAGAAAAAAAACCACTTCAAACTGCATTTATACTAAATCTACATATATTTTTCACAGAAAGAAAGAGACAATTAGAAGAGAGTACAAATATACACTCACACAAGTCTGCAACAACAAGTTCCCCACCTCAACTTCTTAACGAACACACAAATTCTACTGTCCTAACTACACATTACTTAAGAAAAGACTTATTCCCCAGGGAGACAAACTCAAGCAGAAAGGAGAGACCCAGAACAACACATTTTACTTTCCTGAGATACCCTGTGAGCCAGTGGTGGGCCTGCTCCTCTCCATCCCCCCTGGGACAGCATCGTGTGTCCTCCCAAGAGGAGGGCTGAGAAGCGACTGCCTTAACCACTCCCACACTGGTTCCTACTTCCCTGGAGATGATGTCATAATGTGGTATGGAATACAAAATTACTGGCTAGAAGAGGTCAGCTGTTGGCTCAGCCCAGCTCAAGTCAGCTGACAGCTTCGGCCTAGTCCAAACTTCAGAGCCCAAATCTAGGCCCACCTAGGTGAACCCATAACAGCCAGGCTGGCATCTGCAATATTCTGCAATACACAATGGCAGTGTTTTTCTTTTGGAAATAAAAGTGGCTATTTCTTGGTTCAGAAGATAAGTAAGAGCAGTATTAAAAAGGCAGAACTACTGGTATGATTTCTGGTAGCAGGTGCAATTTGCTGTGATTGCAGACATTACAGTCATTTCAAAGTCAGGCCCAATTTTACTTTGCTTTATACTGAATGAACAGAAGGAGCTTCTTACCTTCATCCTTCCTAGATATTTCTGTTCTTCTGGCTTAGGAAATCTTCCAGACAGCTGGTTTTTTAATTGTGAAGAATAAAGGCAAGGAAAGTAGGAAAGCTAAAAGAAAAACACAAAATAGACAGTGAGGTGTTAAGATTTTTTCTACCTATTGATGTCTCTTCCTCTTTTTGTAACTGCCTGCCTTTACTGGATGTGTCATTCATAAGCTCTGAACTTGCTTGAATTCTGATGAAACCTTGCCATCTTCTCAAACATTTTCTTTGGCCAAGTCTCCCACTAAGAGCTGAGCCACTTGAGCCTTGTGAGTGGGTCTCTTTTAACATGGCCTAATGAATAGCCATCGAAGCTTAGAATAGACATTTCCTCCTGCGTCATCATGGTAATTGAAGAGTGGTAGTTGTCATGCTGCAGATCTTTAAGTACAGTGCAAATGTGATTGCTGAAAGCTTTTGAATCAGAAATACTTTGGGTTGCTTGGAAATACTTGGTCTTTACAATTCCTGGGCTCCATGGGTTTTGGAACAGAAATTTTTTCTCACTCCACTAGTGAAATATATTCTGTGAAATTCTCCCCTATTTTTGAAGCCTTTGGAAGAAAATTATCTCATACAGTTGTGTTATTTCAGTATCATTTACCATGGAAGAGTAAAAAAATTTTTAGTTTCTTTTTGCTTTAGAAGACATCAGTTGTAACTTTGGACTGTCGAATATTAGTATTTATAATGAATCTACAAAGTCAGCTCTATCAAGCCAACTTTAAGTACAATAATTTACATCATCTCCCCTACATATGTGGGTATACTTGCCATTCTAATTAGAAGAAGAATTAGGACTAGAATTGGTTTTCTAACAGATGTTTAAGAATAATTATGAAATCTATTGTGGTAAAGACAATGAGAGAAGCATTAAAAATACTTAATAATATATTGTTAATGGGTTATCCAGAAGATTAAGAATTGAATACCAGTCTCCTAGACAAATATCTTGACCACTGTTCTGGCTTGTTTTTTGGTATGGTCTCTCTCCCCATCTCTCTTTTTCCCTTCTCCCCTCACTCTCTTCTTTGGCCATACTGGATAAGGGAATAAAATTGTTTTGAATTTAACACATATTGAAAGTTTATATTTTTATCCATAGCCATCCTCTAATTGTAAGTACTTTAAGAAAATTGTACCAGGTATATTTTAAATATGATAAGGCCATAATCTCCTATGTTCTTATTAATTTTAAAAGGAAGATTTAAGTAATTGGAAAAAATAGAAACTGCCCATTATCAGCAACACCATCAGACTAGGGACCCTATTAACTTACTTCTTGCATAGGGTTTGAATTTCTCATCCTAGGCTGTAAGCAATTTGCAGTGCTTTCCTGAATTAACCACAGGTCATCTTTTCTCTTGACCACAAAATTATTTTTCTGGTCTCATATGGGTTTTTCAGGTCTTGTTCAATTATGACTTCGATGCATCCTCACAGAAGTAAGTGGCTGGAGCAGACTGATGTTTGATGTCAACTCTGGCAGGAGAAAAGAAATATGAACTTTCCTCATGTGTGTAGTATGAAGCTCTGAAATTAGCTTCAGCTATGGTTCTTCTAGTTTACACTACTGATCATTATACTGAAGTAGCCTAAGTGTGTTCAGAAAGGGCAACCTGCAGCCAGAGGCAGGGGTCTGTAGGAAAAATCCCTTAAACTGCTACAGCCATTTCTGAAGCAAATGTATGCTTAATCCCTGCACCTGGGCACTCATTCCTGCACTTACGCAGATTGTAGACAGTTTAAATAATTGTCTGCTTTTCCTTTACTCTCCCCTATCCTGAACTCAGAGTAGCAGCTTGCATTCGTGTCTTTCTGATAGGTCAAATGGAAGAGAGACAGAGTAGACATGAAATTTTTTATTTCTCTGCCACGGTCTGTAGATGTGGTGGAAACTCTTCATACCTTCTCCTAGCATCCTTCTAAATCCATAGAGTAAACAAGGGCACACAGTGTATGTTCTATGCGTCAGTTGCAGAATCCAGCCTTAATAACTGTAAAGCTTTCCATGCATAAATGGAGCCAAACAGAGTAAAATATTAATGTGTGTTACTGTGAATAATCCAGAAATGTCATCCCGTAACCTAAGAAAGTGGCTTTTCAGTAGTTTCCTGGCCTTCCGTAGCATGAGAATAACTGCTGTGCTACATAGAAAAGACGAAGTGCTGCTTTGTGGTCTCTAACTCCAGATTTTCTGCCTCACAGCACAAACCTTGCAGGGTGCATTGCTATGGAAATCACTCCTGTGATGAAATGGCCCTTATTACATAGTCATTACTGATGTAACATGATCTTTAAAAAATAACTAGGTCATATTGTCTATGACTTCTCAAGCTGAAAGGTTTTTATGGGGTGTGTTCAGTCCCCATGGTGCTACCAACTTCAGCCCAAGAAAAGTTGTAAAATGAGAATTTTTCAAAAGATTCCTGAGATGTTTCAGAAGCATTTGATTTCAAAAAGTGATGTTACCCAGCTTTGGGGTACAGGTGACTCAGGTTGAAACACACAACCACAGGCCACTATTGGTGATGTTGTTTCAGTCAAGCCATGGCTGTGCTGCTTGAAGCCGGTACCAGAGGCCAATGCCACTCTTCTCTCAGGTCGTGGAGGCAGAGTGGGGTGGGACTGAAAGCTTCTTCCTGTCCCAGTGTAATAATGAAACAAGGGCTTTTGGTTATTACAGTTTTCATGTGTGTGGAATGTAGAGTCACCTGTTACACCACATATTGCAGCATCAGAAAGAGTATGTCACCATGACTATTTATGGACTTCTAAGTAAAAATCCATATTCAATGTTTTCTGTTTCTTTAGAAAAAGTACATTGCCTCTGCCTTGTCAAATGCTGTCAAAGCTCCTCTACCTCTGAGTTAACAGTCAATGCCCTTAAAAAAAGCTGCTCTCCTGGAGGACATCCTCCTGGAGGATGTGAGAGGGTTGTGATCATACTCCCTTCTTGAGATCATTGATTAGTGGGTAAAAAAGGAAGAAAGAGAAAGGAGGCAGAAGACTTTAGATGAGTTGTAGCTTTAGGCTGAACTTCATGGTATAGAAAAGTTTGCAACAGAACATCTGAAAAATTACATGTGGATGGGTGTTTGAGCCAAAATCAGAATGTTCCTATCCTTAGTCCTTCCGCCCTGTGCACTGCAAACAACAAGGAACATTCTCGAGCTGCTTGGTTTGCAAAGCAGCTGCCATCACAACAAGAAAAAACCAGTTTCTATTTCTTCTGTTGTTCCCATGACTGCATGAGAATCCTCTGCAGAACTGAGGAAGGAAGGTCAGTAGCTAATGCTGGTCAGGCATTTTCCAAAAGAACTTGGAAGTCTTTCTCTGTTCATCAACAAAAGGCCAACGGAAATAAGGAAGTTCCAAAATCAGCCTCATTTCCTGCCAGCTCACCTTCCTTGCTGTTCATCATCCATGTGTCTGGCTGACAGGGGACCAAGTGACTGGTAGCACTGCCTGCCCGGCAGGAGGGCTGTCAGATCTGAACAAGTCTAGTGCAAGAAATAACTCGATAGTAATATTACTAAAATTCCCTACTATACATAAAAATATTTTTAAACTATCTTGTCTTACTTTTGCAGGATTTAAAATTCCTTTCTTGCTAAACTGTAGTCTCATCTACAGATTTACACCTACTTTTCATTGTTTTCCAAATACCGTCTTTTATCAACCCGCCCCCCCCCCCTTCCCCCCCCCCCCCCCCGCCCCAAAACAAAACATTCCTCCTTTCTTTGTTCTCTGCTCCTCAGTGCCAGTAACAGCAACTGGAAACCCGCTTCCACCCCCCAGATTCTCAGAGACAGTTGCACCAAGCGTTAGGTGCACATATGTGCTGTGCCCATGATGTGCATTCTAAGTATTTTTAGAATTTTATTAATAGGGATCCACATAAAGTAATTGCATTCCTGTGTTTGTTTAGTTATGGGAAAATGGTGTCAATTCCATTTCCAGAGCATTAAAAATTTTGACGACTTTGTTTGTAAAAATTATCTTTACACCAATAAGGTAACAAGATATTTTAGGTTATATTGACTATTTATATCTGTTTATTTCATTAGTAGTGTTATTATGACTTTGTGAACAGTATGGGTTCATCACTCAGATTTGAAGCTAGGGCTCAGTTTATTTTTAAAGTATATTAATACTCCAGAGATAAATCAGATCAAAGAAAATTCTTCTTGCAGACTATCTTGTTTTGGAATCTTGTGCTTCAAAAACTTCTTGCAAAAACAAAAAAAAAAGGTAACATTATGTTAAAAACAAGAACAAAAATTGGTACAAGATCTGAAAATACTCATGTACTTTAAACAGTCCTTAGACGTTCAGACTACCTTGCCTCCAGGATACCCAGTCCTGACAAAATAGAGTGTGACCAGATGCCCTGCTAAACTCATACGTTTTAGTAGTAAATAAACAAGTTCCCCATAGTTCTCTTGCAGTCAGCAAGGGAACTGATTTCCAGCTGCTTGTTTTCTTATAACAGCTGAATAAATACATTCCTGGTACTATAATACCTTCAGCAAAAAAATGATTACACAGTAACTCAAGATCTAGATATGGTCCTTCTGCTGTTGTTTATATGAGAGCAGGTGGGATATGGCTCAGGTATGTCGCAAGGGATTTAATAAAACCCTATAGATGAGAGACCTAAGCCAAGAAAAAACTCTCTCTTGGGAAGATGTAATTGGGATATTTCCCTTCCATTAGTATATTATAGGTGTATTATAGGTGACTGATTTAGAGGGACTGAACTGGAAACAGAAAATGAAAATCAGTATATGAAGCTTATAGGAAATAACAAATACTTTGAAAGATGGAGTTCTGCGATAGAGTTTCTTATTGTGATCTCTAATGGCATCATACTTCCTCAAAATCAACATTTTGTTGTTCTGTTTCCTGGGGCTTGAACTTTTACCTTTGCTAGTTTTCCAAAGTGCATCATTACCTTTACTCCTTAATAGCTCTATAATCTGTCCTACTATTAGTGCCGTAGCATTTGTCTTCATTTTCTCAGCAAAATAATAGGGAATGTAATCTCTCTTCTTTACAGAAATTCTGTTTATTGAGACCACCCTCCACTTCTCATGTAATAATGGAGCTCTGCAAAGTCCACATTGCAAATTTTAGTGCTTCTTTTATAATGCAGCTACCTAAATTTACAGTTCATTCTTCAGAGGCATGGCATGTACAGTCAAGTTGTTCTTCTAGCACTGCACTGAAAACACAGCATTTGTAATTCTGCTGTACCTGAACTAATATGACCTTGCTGATATCAAGAAGCTCTTGTCATGGGATGTCCATTGGCCTACCCTTGACCAAGAACTAGGGTTTTCTTGCAAAGCCATTTTTTCTGGGGCAGTTGTGCTGGACTTAAATGATACAGGGAAGTTTCTTAACCACTTATCTAGAGATCTGGGTTATTGATTTTTTTTTTTACTTTATTATTCCTCCAGCTTGTGACAGCCAGAAGAGAAAAGCCCCTGACAAGCTCTACTAAGCTCTGGTGAGTCACATTTTCTTCTCACACATCGAGTGGGAGAGCACACCTGACAGCAAGTTCTTTGTTCATGCTGGGGGCTGTCAAGCATGGCCAGACTCTGGGGACACACACAAGACACTCAACAAAGAACAGATGTCCAGAGATTTTCTAAGTAATAGTGTTACTGTTAACAGTCCTTACCCAGGACTTCTTTCAGGCATTTATGTTTTCCTTATTGTGGCTTCCTTTTCATATCTTTCTTAACATCTCCAATAAAGAATTACTGTGACCCTCCAGCCATTTGCTCATGCTGATAAGACATGTCAACAACTTGTTGACAAGAGTAAATCTGCCTGACCAAGGCTCAGTGAAATCAGTCTTGGAAAGATCTAAAATACTTAAGGTAGGTCTGCCCCAGTTAATCTCAGAGATCTATTGGTAAGCTATTTGAATTTAAGTTACCTGCTAGATACAAGAAGCAACATCAGATGGTAACGTAACTAAACCTAAAATAAATGTCTGTAAATTATTGGGAAAGATTACCTTCAATAAGTGTCTGTTTCTGTCAATTGACCAGAGGGGTAGCCAAGGTTTAGGCTTAGGCAGTTGATTGATAGATGTTTAACATTAAGTAAAATGAATCACACTAGTGGTGGTTACAGCCAGTTTACCTAATTTTTATAAGGCCATTGCCTAAAAAGCAAGCACCTGCCCTCAGCATAGTGAGTCAGCCAGCCTAAGATAGGAATAGGGAAGCTAATCATCCTATATATAGATGTATATATGGCATAGTGTGAAAACTCAGTACCTCTGAAGAATGGAATGATTCATAAGACTGAGAGAGTTTTCAGGCCTCCATTAATCACAGGCCTTAAATGCTTCTGTAGACTGGCTTCAGTGTATATTAAGCATAGAAATGCCTTGAGCCAGCCAGTGAGAAAATCTAGATGATACTGCCCAGATCTACACTGCTAGGTCTTCTTTTTAAGAAAAGGCATTCTTTTGGATAGTAGTGTCACCACAGGAAATGAAAACATTAAGTTCTAGCTTTTTCACTTTGAGCAAGTTTAAACATACAGATCTACAGTCATAATCCCTCAACTGTCACTCACAAATACTGGGTATCCTCCATCATTAAATGATAGAACCTATTTGCCTATTTGCTTTATCTCCTGCTTAGAAAATAATACACATCAAAAGGAAGGTTGGAGAACTGATTTTCCATTTAGGACAAAGGATCTTGGAAATGTTGTTACTTAAAAGATGTTTATTGGTTGATTTTTTTAAGGTTTAGTAAGTGATCTCAAAAACCACTCATTAAGACATGGGTAAATTTGACTCATAAATCTTGGGTTTGAACAAGAAATTTCATTAAACATTCAATAAAGACTTCACACTGTGCTTTCTTCTCAGAATGGGTGACTTGCAAGTATCTTTGTCTGATGTTCTTACACCACTTCATAGATTCTAAAATTGGAATGATAAAAATTAATAAAGAAATCTGTTCTTATAAGTTCTGAGAGACAGATGGTAGCATCAGGAAAACAGTACTTCAGAGGATTTGGCCCATAACATAATGAAAGTTTTAGTTCTTAATTTTGCATCATATTTTCTGTTGGATACTAGTGAACAAGGCAAATAGAAATGTAACAGCAATTCATAAACTTTATATGCCAACAAAACAGAATATCCTGCAGCTCTACATACACATGTTTAAAACTAGACTTCCTTTATTTTAGGTGTAGTATACCACATAGCAAATCTGTTCTGAGAGAGCTACCTTGAAAAAAAACCCCAGCTTATTTAATTAGATATTAGAAGTGACTGAGAAATAATAGACCTGTAACAAGAATAGATGATAATTAACTTGTTCAGCATTACTAGATTATGCCAATTATTCTAGATTTACAAAAAATGTGAACTCTTGAATGTCTGAGTGGCATATCACCTTCTTATGACTTGTTCTCATACATGCAAATGGGTCTTTCACATGGCAGGCTAATGGATGGCATCATTTTCCCCTTAAATAACTTGGTGATCTTGAACACAACACTTCACCTGCCACAGTGTGAATATAAAGTAAACAAGGTCAGGATGGAAATTATGAATCATTGGTTCCATCATTTGCAAGCCAACTCAAGTTGAAAACCAAATGCATTTAGCATTGACTCAGACTGGAGCTTCCTGACTCAGTGTGTGTACATGCAGTGAGAGGAAATCCTATTTAAAAGGAAACCTTCTAAAAAGCAAATTAGTCTCAGCAAGATTTCCTGTGACAGAAAGGTGGAAATAGCTCTCTCAATTTTATTTTAACGCTTATTTGTGGAAGGATTGGTGTGTCTTTAATGAAAGACAAAAGGTAATCTCAGATTTAACAACTGAATTTTTCATTGGTCTTCATGTTACCTTCATATTCTGGTGGCAGAATGGAAAGTGTGTCTCATCACAACAAAAGGCAATGTCATTTTTAAATGCCTTTTAACATTTAAGGAACGTCATGTTACCTTCTTCACTACCTACTAAAAATGAATATAAGAGGGCACATTTTAACCAGCAGTCTTACTTAAAGTTACTGAAAACTGCCTATAGATAGTGATATGAAACTAACATGTTTCAGGTAAACCCTTTGATTTAATCTTACACTATTTGGAAGTGATAATATGAATGCATGCATGAACCTCATTAACAAGACCAAAAAAGTATAAAATAATAAAACAGACATGAAATTATAGAAGGACCTGTGCTAAACTATTTGGGTCTAATCCAGCATATCATGTACTCAATGGGAAGGGCATTATTGCAATACTGCATAATATATTTGTAATTTTGCAATGAATTATTACCCAAAACCTGAGAGCATTTACATTCAATGGCAACTTTTCATGAGTGAGCAGTCTTTTTCAGATAAATAAACATATTTATAGTTCTAGGATCTAGGTCAGAATTCATAGCTGTGTGGTGTGTCTGTGGATCTCCAGGGTTGTCAGAGCAACTCAGCAAGCATAAAAACCTTTGACATATTCAGGTGGTTTGTTTTTTAGGCTTTTTTTTAGGAGGGGTCTATTTAAATTACTGAAACTGTCCTGTACAGTATCTAATCTGTTGCACTTAATAGATAATGTCCAATGTTTCCCAATGAGCTAGAAAAACAAATTTTATCACCTTTCAGTACAATATAGATGCCAGTAAATCTAAATCTCTTTTGAAATAGCTTTTCACTGAGCAGAATTACTTAGGGTAAGATCCATCTTTTCTTACTTTACCCACACACAAGTTCTGAGACAGTTGTCTAGGCTCCCTTTATCATCTACAGGGAGACGGAGGCAACCACTAAAGAGCAATACCTCCCTCTTGTTCAATAATCTATTTTAGGATGAGCTAAATCACATGCTAGAGGTGCTTTTCTCTCTCCATTGATGATTAAAAGAGTCTAGAGAGTTAGTTTAAATGCCTAATTATTAGACAGCAAAAGATGCTGAGGCAAGGAAGTCACTGCCTTAAACACTTCAAAACACTACATTTATAATTTAAACTCTCTGTCCTTAATACCAAATGATGCCATTATAAAGAAACATTCAAAAATCATCAGCCAGAAGCTGAATTATGGTAGATGGTTGTCCATCTATTAAAAGAGTAAACTACAAAAAAAAAAAAAAAAAAAAAAAGAAAAGAGAAAACCAAACAAAAAAAGTTCTCACTTCTGAGGTTCTGAGTTTTGAAAGGGGATCATTTTGAGCCAGTCTGATGCAACCACTCAAAAATAATGTGTTCCTAAGATGTACTGAGAAATGAAACATCAAAAGAAACCAGGAAGCATTAATGCTGTTGTGCAAGAGATCAAGATGATTCTGTTCATCTGTGTTCCAGAATGATAAACACAGACTGGAGCAGAATCAGAGAGGGACTGCCAGGGTAATGAGGGAGTAGAGGGTTTTTCTAAGAGGAGTTTAGACTAAGAAAACAAAGTTGAGAAGAATTGTATTTGTTGTATGGGGGCAAGAAGATATTCAGAAGATCTATTTTAAGCTAAAAATCAATGCTGACACTACAATAACCTAGTATAAATCGTGCTGGAATAAATTGTTCTGGAAATTAAAATAGTTAGAACAATGATATTTTAAAACAGCCTTCCAATCCAAATAGAGGCAGAAATCTTAGCTGCTTTTTTAGATGAAATCTGAGGCTTTAATGCATGGAATAATCAGACATGATGCCTGCAACAGCTAAGGAGCTGACACCATGTCCTGGCACAGACAGCTATGCAGAAGTCAGTGGTACCAAATGCTACAGATAGCTCCAAGGATAAGAATACAATCAGAAAATTCTTCCTAGGCATCTGTTTCCCATGAAGGGTTTCAGAGAAAAACATGATAAAGAGAAATACTATTAGCCACTGGACTAAATTTCACTGTTGAATCCAGAAGGCTCATGGTCAGCAAAAAACATTAGCAAATAGAATCACATCAAAGAAGTGAGATCCTGATTTAACTCCTAGTTTGAAGTTGATGGCTTCTGCCTTTACAATTTTATTGTTTTCCATGGGTACTTATGAGTCTTGACTGTATCACATGCATTGTCCCATTATGCCTGTGCTGCCCAGTTATTACAATAACAGAGCTGAATGTGGCAGGACTCCACATCAGACTGATAGCAGGGGCATTTTTTTGCCACACATGTGACAATCCATGACCTAGGAGTGATCTTCAATCACATCTTTGTTGGACATCAGTTTCTAAAGTCTCAGGCTCAGGGTGTACTTGATCAGGACAGTCTATTCACTCACATGTCGTCAGCAACTGAGACTGTATGCTGTGGTGTTGAACCTAAACAAAAGTCCTTATTATCAAATATTGAGGAATGACCATGTGCCCATAACTGAAAGCATTCAGTTTAGGATTACCATGTAATTACTTCAGGGCCTTCCTTTACTTACTGTCTGTGACCTCTTATTTGGTAACATTAGCAAATAACGTTCTGGAAAGGGGAAAAAGCCATCATCTGTCACCACATTCCAGAAACATCTGGAAAGAAAGGACTGGAGCAATACAGTTACCCACAGATCTTTGTCACAATCCTAAGGCAAACATCACTGTGTCATAGACAAGAGTACTGCATATGACAAACATATCCTGAAGTCTGAACATGCTTAAAAGGTGATATTGCCAGTAGGCTTCAATGATCATGAGTAACTTCAATATAATTTCTTATTTACTCTGTCTGCCATGGGAGGTTAGGCATAAGATAATTATTTTTGAGATATTTTTCTTGACTGGACAACAGGTTAGTTATACACAGGAAGACTGAAGGCTCTTAATTCTGTTGAATATTGCCAGATTTGTACTAATGCAGATACAACACAAGAGCCAAGGTCACAGCTACTCCCCTGGGAGGAAGCCATCTCTACATGCCTCAGCAAACTGTTCAGATACTTGTCAGCCTTTGACTAATATTTCAGCTATACTCTAGGGTCTCATGTCACTTTTCTCCCTTCAGGGAAGCAGCAGTCAGGCTAACTGGCTGTAAGAGCAGGTGAACTTCAATCTAACATGTCAACATCTGAGCACAGAAGCTGAACCAATTCATATTTATCTGCTAAAAGTTTACAGTCTACTCAGTACTGGTAAGAGGATGATTTTTTTTTTAATACCCATACTTTTTTTTTTTTAATGGAAAGATAAATATTTTATGTCAGCATCATTTTCCATAACATCATCCTACATTATGCTATTAATACACAGTACTTCTGACTAGTAAGGTTCTAGCAGTACAGTGCTGGTAAGCAGAACAAAAGAGAGAAAAAACAGTTTAATCCTTTCCTTGGAGATTGCATATACCTGCAACAGATGTATGATCAATAGGGATCGGGGGCTCCAGTAGTCTGGAATGAGGCTTATGGTTGCGTTGTGGATTTTGAAGCAGTGCAGTGGATTAAATATGGGTCCTCCAATAGATCACCTAGATGAAGAAACTAAATCTTTATACATTTGAAGAACATGGCCTTCAGCACTGTACTGGATGTGATTTAGTGAGGTTCTATGGTTGCTTTCAGCTTGGTTTTCTCTTGAAACAAAAATATTCAGCTGCTCTTTCAACAATGAGTTCACCACTCTCCTGGAGCCCAAATATTTTCTTACCATGGATCCAAAATATCCACAGCCCTGCCAATCTTTTCGCCATTCAAATTTAAGGAAGTTATTGCAATGGTGAAGGGTTTACCCAGAGCCAGAGGTAACTTGTTGAGAACAGGGAACACTAAGTTAGAAACCCAGGTCTCACTCGCTACTTTGCTTATTCTTCCTTATTCTTCTGAAGAAAATGAACTAACAAGTTTTTCCAAAACCTTGATGACCTTTTTGTTTGCTTAGCCTTGGAAAGCCTACACTTATTCTTTTCCTTGAATCTGCTGGCAGAGATGGATTAGGTATTTTTAAATATAAACACTAGGGAGAGATAGGTTGGATGAGTTTACATGCCTAGTGGAAAAACTTCCACTGAAGTAAACAAGTGGGATTTGCTCCAAGGTGGTTTTGGAGATAAACTATACAAGGAGGAGAGTTTGGAATGCGGTACATGTAGCTGTTCCAAATTTTTATTAAAATACAGCAAACTCTTGTCCCCAGGAGCCATCTTGTTATTAAGAGTCAGACCAGGTAAAGCAGAGAATAATTACATTATCTTGCTTACTTTCTATGTTAAGTGAATTAAGGCATCAAGTATAGAATCATGTCTGCAAAAGGCACAAAACTCCATCTTGAGGTCTTGAAGGAATTGCCCTGTTAGCTGTGTCCTGTCAGCAAGGTTTTAATAACAACAAAGATAATAATAGCTGTTTATCCAGTGTTTTTCATCTGTATGGCTTAAAGCATGTTTCAAAGAAAGTATTATTATCCCACTCATATAAACAGAGTATCTGAAGCATTAGAGAAATCAATGACTTATTTAAGGTCATGTGCAGAAAGGGGTTTTGATATGGTCACAATTGCTATTGCTAAGATTTTCATAAATTTAAGAAAATACCTGTTCTTTGAATAATCTGTATTTTTCAATTAGTCACTTGCAGAAACTCTTTGATGTGTGTCACTGTCCCTGTGCTGAAGGAAAGCAGATTGTCAGCCTGTGATCTGTCACATTTTTGCAATGGAAAAATTAATGACAAAGAATTAAGGGAATTTAGAAAGTTCACAATGAATTCTTGAACATTATTCATGTTCATATACAGACTATTACCCTGATGACATAAGTACATCCAATGAAATCACTGGCACCTGAAAAGTAATGAGTATGTAGTCTTTGATGCTTTGTTAAGACAAAATAAGCAGCAAGTCCAGGTCTAGAAGTCAGATAAGATACTAAAAATATGTTGTGCTGATGAGGTGCAACTTTCTTCTCTTGCTTATGATCTCTGCCTCTGGGTTTCAGCTCATTTCATGTTGGTAGTCTGGCTCCTCCTCCTTGCAAAACCTCGTACAAAACCAATTTTCAGGCCACATAGGACATTTGTGTTTTCTACGTGGGTGGTGTTTTTTTCTCAGAAAATACCACTATGAAATGCCATCTATGGAAATTAAGGAGTAAAAATTTATGGCAGTGCCTAAAAGCTTTTAAGGGAGAATTAGCTAAGACATATCTAAAAATTAGAAATTTGGTTAAAGCTGGTTGTATAGGCTCTTTGTGCAGTAAATTGAGGGAGAAACTTTTCCAGAAAGTATCCTAAAATAAGTATAGATCACAAGTGGGATGTTCTCTTTCCATTTCTGTCTTATACAAGTGACATATGTAACTAACAAGAAAAAAAATTCCCAGGGTTCAGATGTTCAATGCCAGGTAATACAAATTTTATTCTTTGTAGTAAATCCTTAATTGCTATCAATAAAATAGCTTTAACCTTATATTTCTTACAAGTCTCTAGGCAAAGTACAGCAAATAGTTTGGCTTAAGAGTTTAAGAGAGGGCCTTTATTTCTCCTTTATATGTACAGAGATGCAATATTACATGTATTCTTCATTTCAACACATCAGATGCAATCTGGTCAACATATAGGAGGAAAAATGCATATTGTCTACAAACAGTTATTTAGTGCCATTTCATACCTAAGCAGGCAGAGTCTGGGCAGGGAAATACCAGACTGGAATTGTTAAGGAACTGATTGAGTTTCTTGGTGACCAAAAGAGAATGAAAATCAGGATGCCTTCAACTCTGTTTTAAGTGCAGCAACACCACCATCTACTCAGTGAGTCAGATACCAAACATGACGTCCCTGAAGGAACTGAAGGCTACAAAGTCTATACGTGATAATAATCCCGATGGAAAGCAGCGAGTAGCATCCAAGAGAGGTGTTTCAATGTCCTTGTGAGAGAAATACATTATCATTCATCACCACATACTGGGAAGAATGAAGAGCATTAAGCTGTGTAAACTCAAGAAAACATCTGAAAATTAGACAGCAACTGTCTGAGGAGTCATTTTCTGAAATAGTTTCTCAATAGAACTAGGAAGAGGAGATCAGTCTTTTTTTTTCGGTGAAGTTTCATCAGTTTTAGTGTTAATAGTGAACATAGCCTGGGAACTGTTGATAGCCCTGTTACCTCAGGCTCTTAGGATAGACATCAGTAGAAGTCACATGGTAAATACTGCAACATTTCACTTCAATAAAACTAAGTCTGCAAAAATATGTTGGGGAAGTTCTTACTGCAATTGTGACATTCTTCCATAAAGAGATACTATGTGGAATTATATGAATTATAGTCTTCAGAATGTTAAACAGGATTCTGCTGACTTCCCTGGAGATGCTTTCTCTTCATGAGTGAGAAGGTAATGGACTGTTGAGTATATATTTTTCACAAAAAAAATCATATAAGTGGAGCCTTATAAATAAGAAGTACAGACTAGTCTTCCCAGTCAATGGCAAAATCAAGTAGTCTGGAAGACCTGAATAATAGTGATGGCAAAAATAATTGTTTTATCAACAGAGATGATAAAACTAATATATTGCAAAATATATATTTTTTAATTTATTAAACTACAGGAGAAGCAAGGTGAAGAAATTACTTTTTTTGTTCATATGTTAAGGCTACAACCAATGCAAATTTCTTGGAAAGCAGAAGTGGGTTGTAGTTGGAAAAGTATGTTATAGTAAGCATGTTTTAAGTGATTGGAATTTTTGAATATTTGCTTATAAGTTGTAAGGACACAGTGGGATTAAGCATGGAGATGTGGCAAAGCATTCATGTGTTTTGGGAACTTGATGACTTAGCTCTGGGTATGGTGATCATGGAATGTCTACAGCAGGTCAAATAACTGCACCACAACACTCTCCACAAGAGCTTCTTATCATTTATGTAAAACTAATTAAGTTCTGTTCAGGAAATGAAGGCTGTGGGACACAGGCATCACAATTTCTAAAAGTTATAGAACATGATTTCCTATATAAATTGCCTGGTACTCAATAATAGTTTATTTTATTTACTGCTAAGATGGACAAAGTTTAATTGTTTAAGTAGATGATTGGCTGCACAGGGTAGATCAGGATCTGATTCTATTCAATTGATAGTTAAACAGAGAACAGTCCTAATCAGCTGCATACACAGTTCTTCTAAGCAACTAATTTCCCAAAACTGAGGGCAAGTATGAGTAATATTGAGTAGGAGGAAAATGCAAACAAAAAGTGAGAGAACTTGGAATGATTACTAGAAGCCAAAAAGCCATTGCTCCACAGTCAAGGAAGTAAAATTTGGCCAAGAGCCCATCATATTTTGGTGATGGTATCACAGGACTACTGATGAAATAGACCAAGTAATGCACTCAAATGCAGTTTTCAGAACATACTAGTTTATGTCAGAAGATTTTTGAATAGTCTATTTTCCATTAGTGATCAGTGAGCTTATTAAGCAAAGGCTTGTTTGAAACAGACTTTTAAAAACCAAGAAGCCAAAATTTCTTTTACCCCTGAGTTACAGATGAGAGCTCAGAGAACCAGCATCCTAGTGCTCCAATATAATTCTATCTCCTAAGAAAACAGTGCTTAAGTGTTCCTGGTGTCTATTGAGGTGTCTGTCTGCTGTCTGCTTGTGCTACTCATTTTTTCCAAAATTTCAACTACATTTGAGAAAGTGGTAAAAGAGTCAAACATTAAAAAAAAAAAAGACTAAAACTTTCCAGAGTAGAAGTGGGTTTTAGGAGTTTTGATTCTAAACTTGTTTAGAGAAAAACCTGTCCACATGGTGATTTGTAAGATAGTGTGTATCAGGAAAATTATGCTGCTAAATTTTCCAGTAAGTCTTTAGTAATAATGCCCAATGCTCACAGAGGCTCATTATTTAACAGAATTGCCAAAGAATCACTATTTATGAACAACACAGTATCACTGATACACTATCTTTCAGTTCCTATGGTTGTGGTTGTTATTTCCTTGCACAGGACCAAAACAGCATGCTACCTGTAAAGAAAACAGATCTTGGATCTCTGGATGCCCAGCTTGTCAGGGCAAAACAAAAAGAGATACCTGCCTCATCCAGCAGTCAAAAGCATCTTTAGCTAGTCAGTCTTCAGGTTCAAGATAACAACTTGCAGTTCCCAGTGAGATTCAGGTTAGCTGGAGCTGGGACTGGAGAGCCACTGCTGCAGACAGAAATGAGAGCCAGTTTCAGCTCCTAGTTCCCCCTGAGCTGTGTAAATTCAGTGTCATAAAAGGAATTTATTCCTCCATTCCTCCTCAATATTAAACATTTCCAGTATTTTGAGCTAACAGAAAACAATGATTCTGCTGCCTGAACCCAGAAGAAAACTAGACCTGGTGTTGCACATTGCTGTGAACATCTCTGGAGTCTGCTCAGGTGCTTCATCCACACCTGTCAATGTGACAGCCAAAGTTTAAATGACAGAGACTTGGATTATATTCTTGGTTTTAGCTGATCTAAATTTGCATTGTTCCTCATGCATGTGTAAATGATGCAGAAGTGGCATATCTCTCAGTGTGTCAAGAAACTCAGCTTGTGCTATATGACAGCAGTTTGCAGGGGTCAGGGTGATGAGTGGGCAGCACAGGAAAGGAAGCACAGAGCCCTGCATGGTTGTTGCAAAGTTTTAGTGAGAGCACAATATGATGAAGAAAATCAACTTTAAGTGTCAATGCCTTCAGAGTAATAGGTCAAGACAAATTTCTCTCACAAAGGAAGTCTTCAAAAAGGTGGGTGTTTTTTGTAATTATTCTCATGTAGCAGTCTTTCCATAACTTTTGATTAACAAAAACTTGAAGATCAAAATGTATTGCTATTGCAAAAAAATTACAAAAAGGTCAACAGCTGTAGTTCTGCCCTAGATCTACAGCATCAAAAATTATTAACACAGATATTCATATTTCATTCACAGCCACTTCTCTAGAAAGAGTACTAGAGCACTTCACTGTGGGGTTGCTGAAATGTTTCCTTTCATTGTCCTCTCCCATGAAATCAATTGTGGATTTCATCATGAGAAAAGATTTGCACTCTCCAACCTCCAGAGGGGTGGGCCTGCTGTCACAGTGTGTTCAGTTCTTTGTCTGAGGAAACAGGCATTACTCCATGGATGCACCATGTGTATGTTCCCGTGATCCAGGATGCCAGCAGGCAATCTGAGCTGTATGAGGACAAACAAATATGAGTCACAGCAGCCAGAACTTAATGCCACTCTGTTTCATACTCCAAAGGCAATGGCTCTACCAACAGCCTGTTCTTAATATGCAGGGGTGTGACTTCAGGAAAAACACAGCAACCTGCTGAATAGATGGGAAGGGAGAAGGTTGCCTGAGAGTTTGAAGGATTTTTTTGTTTTAGTTTGCCTTGGTATTTTTTTTCTGCAGGCAATTATCACCCTGGATACCTCTAATCAGTGTTAAACCTGATTAACTTGTAAGCACAGATAGGGGGATAATGTTAGAAGGTTAGGTGCTCAACTTCTGATGAATTTAAAACCTGTTCCCCCACATACTCCATGAAATGGTGCTGTCCCTGCAGCCTTTCCTAATGCAAGTGGTTACCAGCAAGCAGGACTAGCAGTTTAGCTTGAGAGAGCAGTGCTAAAAAGAAGCTTTTTGCTGAGGTCCATAAGATTTCAAAGGCAGCAGATATTTCTGGCTATATAGTTTGGAGACTGAGACCAGAATCAGGCCCTGGTAGTATTTTTTAGGACCTTTACAAGTTATTAGGAGTTGGTAGTTCTTTGCTGCTTCAGATCCCTGGGGAAGATCTTTTTAAATGAGAACCTGTCATATCTACATCAAAGATCCTGGAAACTGAGTTCAAGTTCTGTCTGTTAACACTCCTGCCAAGTCTGCTTCATATATAGTCATAACTCCAGGTGTGGGCAAGTCTCTTTGTTGCTGATCCTTCAGCTAAAAAACTGCATTTGACTGAGTCCTGTATATCAAACTATTTTTCTGCCTTTTTTGTGGGAAATTCCCCTCACCACCATACCCTGCATGTTTTGCTCCTGGATAGCTCCTGTTCAAATTATTATGCCTCCAGACAATTTTATCTTGTTACTCGTTTTTATTAGTTGTTTTGCTTTATTCTACTATTTATTTTTATTGTTTTCATTTTTTTCCATGCAGTCACTTCCTGAAATATGAAAGATCTAGTTGTCAGTGACAGAAACACAGTTGATGTTCTCTACCATGATTGCTGATGACAGTCACTACTCTTTGACTTTGTGAGGAAAGGTACCAGAGGTTGTTTGCACGCCACTTTGGGAGACAATGTGTGTCCTCCTAGAAGGACATAAATTTTGTTCATATTCATTTTTGGAAGCAAACAAATGAACCATGAATTCCCTCTAGAGAAACAGGAATGCAGGCAGGATTTCCAAGTATGGTAGGCTTGGCAAGTATCATATGTAAATCCAGACAATTTCTGTGTCCAACACATTCTTGTTATATGCTAGAGCTGGCCACATTTTATTTTTACTGCTAAATTACCAAGAGAAATCTTATTTGGTACAGTCACACAATTTGTATGGTTGTCACATTTTCCTCCCTTTCAAAACTCCTTTCATGTCCAGAAATAGTCACATCAATGATTAATTCTGTTTTCAAGTTTTCTTAAATCAGCCAATGCCATGCTGGGCTTTCTCTACCTGTACAGCTGTTGAGTCATTCAGAATTTATACACTATTATTCTGAAGTGTTTCTTAATGTTAGGTCTCCGTTCTTCTTCAGCACATTTCAGCATATGGGGTTTTTTTCAGCATCCCCCAGCACAGATTTTCATATGTTGACAATGTACCTCATCAGAGAGCTTGCAAAGATTGACCATTGACTTACAATATATTGCTTTATTTTTTATGTCCCATTATGTAAAAAGACTGATGGCAGGATTTTCTCAGGAAGAGTATCTCAGGCAAGAATGAATGATGCATTGCCAGCTAAGCTTCAGATTCTGCTTTGCTAACATCACAGTCTTTCTAAAACATAGCATGCTAGGGTAAGATTGTTATTTTCTGCAAATGAATATTTTTTCATTTCCCTATTTACACATTACCTTATGTCAGGACAGAGACGTTCAGTTACCTACTGCAGTCATAACTAAAACAGGCAGTCACAACAAAAAAGTTCACCTGGAAATTCAATAAGAATGCAGCTCTAAATGTATAATTTAATAATCAAAACTAGATTCTGCTACCCAAAACATGATACATGATTGTGGCTGAGAAGATAAAGTCCAAGTTGCTTTCCAATAAACAAGGGCACCACAAAAGAAATGATCTAATATGTCTGCTATTCCAAAATTGCAGGCCAAACATTTGATACTCAAAATCATTATCTTCAAAGTGACATATTAGCTTTGGGCTGAATTTTCCCTTATCAGTGTTCGACATGAAGAAGTAAGGAGGAAAAGTGAAAAACATGATTAGGATAGGATGAAAGGATAGTCAGGGAGGACATGTCTTGTTTGTTTCTTCTTAGACCTTACTTGCTTGTCCATAGTAGCCTGTACTGTTTTCAAAATACAAAAAAATGGTAATGTCACCTTAACTACCTGCTGGCAAGGCAGTATTGAAAAATGCAGTATTTGCTACTTTCTTAATATGCGGAATGAAAGCAGGCAGTTCAGCATTCCATATTTACTTGCTTACCTTGTATTTCTAATACATACAGAGAGCATCCTGTTGCCACTATGAAGGCCAGGCTCCAAAAGTGAGTTGCAGCAACATCTTAATTGTCTCAAAAGAAAAAAGGAATTGGGTGACTGTGAAAAAGGGTAAAGGTGACTAAATCTAGTAAAAGGTAAGATCCACTGTTCAAAGCTTTTTCCAGGTCCTTGACTATCTCATATACTTAATGAATGGTTTAAAATTATGTAATAATGGTACTTTTTTTTTTCCTTTTAACAGTCAATTTGAATTTATCTATTTGTTAATGATACTTAAGAAACCTTTCAACTGGGAACCTTTTTTTTTTAAATAAATGCTTAAGTATCCAATCTCAAAAACACAATCTATTGAGCTAATGGATGCTCACTGGAGTGAAATTAAATATCTTAAATCGTACACCTCATCCTTTTTCTTGAGAAACATTAAAAAAGCAACTGCACTTGTTTAAAGTGGAGCCTGTGCACCTTAAAGGTTGCTTTCTTTAAAATAAATAACAAACTGTATAATTACATAAATAAATATTAATTAGCTCTTCCTATGCCCTGGCTAAAAAAATCAAACCCTAGACAAGTATCATTTTATAAATTAGAAACGCTGATACAAGTAGCCACATTACTTATCTTTCAGGAGGATTTGGGTTCACATGTAGGTACAGCTTTGCAAATAACTGGCAGAATTTCAGTTTTCTGAAAAATCACAAAGAAAAATTATTTTTCAATTGTTCTAAAAGATGCTTTTTTTAAATTTGGTTTTATTGATGTAATCAAAAGTAAAAAACATAAGGTTTTCTTCTGTCTGAAATTTTCACTGGAGGCTTATTCCTCTTAAGAGCATTTCTTATAATTAAAAATATAACATTTGAATTAGCAAAACAGAGTCATTTCAAGATGCCTGCATCTTTTACTCATCAATTTAGTTTTCCTGAACATGTTTTTTTAAAAAAATAGTTTAGACCTTTAAAAGTCCTGGATTTTATTAGTAGAATTTTTTGGTAAATTTATTCTCTTTGTTTGTTAGCATTTCAGATGACACACACAAAAAAAATCTGATCACTTTCATGAGTGACTTTAGCAGACAGTGATTAAAAGTGCTTATATAAGAGCTATCCATTATTACTACAGCCAATAAACATACCTGAGATGTCAAGTGCTCAGAATGAAAAGCTCTTTCAATACAGGGACCTACTGGAAATTGTCTGTCAAAATGTGAACTTTGTGAAAAATACTGCTTTGTGATAATTGAGGCCCCCCACAAGAAGTATTCCCAATTTATGAAACTCAGGTTTGCTTTCTCGTTTGCCTTGGTTTAGTTTGGTTTCATTTCAGACAGGAGGTACACTTCAGTTTCTTTTTGGTGAAAATTGGCCATCAGTGCTGTATTTGCACAAAAAGGTTTCCCAAAAATAATTCTTCCCCCAAAGAAAGGAAAATGTGAATTCAAAGTGTTTTCAACAGTAGCTACCCATTCACCTTTTCTCTCTCCTTTCCTCACTAGGACATTTGTATCAGAAGAAATTATGATTTCCTGAATCATTCCACTAGTTGTTGATGACCTGATGTAGGAAAATATTCTTTTTCAGCATTAAGTACATGCTTAAAATTAATTCATTTTCCATCTAATGAAATGCAATCATTTGTTTGAGCTATGTAGTTTTAGTAATCAGGCCTATCCACATGACCTTTAGAGCACTATGAGGCCTGTGTTAGTTTTGGTGCAAACCAAAAAAAAATCACTTCATAACTACGATGTACTCAATACTGAAGACAAAATTAAAGAGAAACCACAAAAATCCAGCCACATACCCAGCAGGTAGTAATAGGTTTCAGTCACAGGCACTATTCTAATAACTTGTTTGTTATTTTGACTTTTGCCTTCTGGAAGCTGCTGCTGCTCCCTTCATTCTTAATTTCTTCATTCAACAAGCGATTGCCATTGGTTGCTGGTCAGAACAATTGCTTTTGATATAATGTCATCAAAATTACTAATTCAGACAAGACATAGTCACATTGCAGTTAGAGATGTGGTGACTAGTTCAAGTAGTGATTAAGTCACCACTAGAGGGAGACTGGACATATTAAAAAATAATTGAATACTCAGTTTATTACAATGGCCAAAAGGTCAGATATTTCATTATTTTGGCTTAGCCTAATTAATTTTATCTTTCATAAGCTTTAAATTAGACAAATGTCTTTAATTTAATATTTCTGGAAATGGAGAAAAAGAAAAGGAAATGGAGCTCCAAACAGACCGACAAAATTCAGAATATAAAGTGAATTACTGTAAACCCAACAAGTCGGTAGAGTCTAGAAATTCCACTTAATTAATAGCTGTTTTCTTCAGCAAGCCTCGCGCTTGGGCTGGAGCATCTTTTCTCTTTGAATCACCCCCTGAGCTGAGTCACGGTGAAATTCTGTATCCTTTTCTGCAAATTAGACTGTTTTGGCTGGAACTAACTGGACACATATGTTGCCACCTGCTGCGCATTCTTTAGTCTGAAGTTTTACAACAGCTTGGTTTATGTCTTTGAACATTTTGTTCATAGAGAAGGTAGCAGCCGGGAAACGGCAATGCCTCCTTTGGTTTGGTTGCTCCTCAGTCTGGCAATTTTCTACCAGGTTTACACCTGTTGTTGGAAGAGTACAAAGGTTTATGGGTCAGACACATATTTTTGCTTCTGAATGCATTTGTTGAGTCAGTTCTGGAAAAAGGTTCCTCCACATGGTGATATTTTATTCAGGTTTGTAAAGCAGACTCTAAATGTACATATGCAAGTTTTTTTCATATTAATTTAAAAAACTTTCTAGGTGTACAAATGGGTTTGTAATTGCACATAATTATGCATACAAACAAGGAAAATTTAGGAAAAATGGTTGAACATTTACCTTCTTCCATTTGCTGGAGAGATCACATTCAGTTCCTTGTATGAAATAGCAATAGTCTCTTTTTTATCCTTATTGTATTTTGTCACTTGTCATCTTTCCTGTTATCTTTCTCTCACACACACATATGACCTACCCCAGACCTCATCCATTCAAGCCAAGCAGCAAAAATCATAGTCAGATGAAGAATATTATATAGCCCCGATGGCACCCTTGTGAAATTTTGGTCCACTTAATAGAACAATTTCTCATACATGACTTCAGACAGCATCAGTAACACAGTCAGGGAAGCCTGACCCACAGTGCCTCTGTGAACAAAGACTACCAGTGTGGTTTGCTCTGGTTGTGTACTCACATTATTCACTGCCCACAAAGATTCCTCACAAGTATGTAATATACTTAGCATGCCAAAAAGGTTTAGGGTTTTTAAGACCCATGATGTTTTTTTGTTTTTTAATCACCATGATAATTTATAAGGAAAGTTTTCATCATAGTCTCATGCTCCGTTATTAGCTCTACTGTCAAAATGATTCAGTCATCCACTCACAGTGTTACCCCTCACAAAAAGAAATATGAAAAGCCAGGCAGAAAGTTCACAAATAAACCATGCTCTTACAATGGTTAATCCATAGTTTTCATTTGATACTTATGAATAATGAATACACATGTAGTAGGTAATCAGTCTGGAATTGTATGGAATAGGAATAGGTGATGGCCTACTTATAAAAATGTATACCCTTAATGTTACATGAAGGAAAGTAGATTGCATGTCTTTGGTTTTCATCTCTGATTATTGAATTACACATGAGCTTATCTAGACACTTCTAAACCATTTTTTTATTTGTAGATACTGTTGCCGTAGAAGTCTGTAAAAAAGACTCCGAGCCAAGTTTTGTAGGAGATAAGATAATGGGCAGGCACTTTAATGAGCAACCCCGCTCATCCAGGAATACATCGACACGTGCGCGCAAGCTCTAAGTTCTATAGTTTTTATAATATAACCTATCCAATCACTACTGTCCACATGTCCAGTTCCACCTCTGTCCCCTCCCAGTTCCCACCCCTGTTGAATTGGGGCTGGGGTCGTTGGGACCCTCTGTCTTCATCCACCTCCTCTTCTTCAGCACACAAAGGTCTCTTGGATGCTCTCCAGGGCTTCGGGTCACACTGCTCCATGTTTATGTTCTCTTCTGATATGCTTTAATCTGGTACCTTGAGGAAGAGACTAAATAGCTGGCAGATCTTAGCTGCCTGTTCTGGAGCAGGGGTAGAGATAGAAGGATTTTATGCTACAAGCTGCTAAATATTAATTCACTAAAATCTACAGCATTACATCTACTGTGTTCCTAAAATCTACAAAATATGAAAATTGAAAAATTAAAAAAACCTTTTCGGCATCAATACTCATTAAGCTTGTTCACTTATGTCATCCTGAAACCTCAGCTTTTAATGACTGTTGTTCTGAAACAGTTTGACTGGCTTGTTTTGCAGCCCCTCCTATCAGCACGTAAGAACAGCTGCACTCACCAATGTCTTCCCCTAACTAAGCTTGACCTCGACAACACTGGACATCCATCAAACCTTCATCTGCTCAGGGAGTATCCAGACTCCAAATGATGCTGTGGGCCATTGCAAGGCATGTTGTGACAAGGTCCAAGTACATGGGACTGTATATGAATTTTGGCCTCATGCTTCTTGGGGAAGCCTTTGGGAAGAGTAGAAACAACGGGAGAACTAATTTCACAGCCTGGATCATGCTTGGGTGGAGGAAGAAGGTCAGGGAGAGGCAAGGGAAGTTGGTGACTGCCCAAAGCCAAACAGGTGATCAAGTAGGTGACACAGAGCCCCAACAATGTTCCTCAGTCTGACAGGCAGGGTATTTCCAGAAATCTAACTAAAATTTGTGGAAGAGAGGAAAGCAGCTGTAAACAAAGTAAAAGAAGTCTGGAGACATACTTGTTAGCCTGGCAATACTGAGTGATTTAGCAAGTACCTTCTCTTTACTAACTAGAATGTAAAATTCAAGTAAATAAAAATTAATCAAATTCCAGCCAAAGGTACCAGTTTCCTGACTGTGCGTTTTTAAACTCAGTGGAACACTACTAAATATTAAAATAAAATTTTAAAGAAACAATTATATATTTTAATTTATACTAGCAGCTATTCCCCTCTTGTGAGAGATGTCTATTTTCCATTCTTCAAAAGTAAAAATACTTGAATCTAATAATTTTAAGATGCTATGTTTTGACTCCTGAGCTTGAACTTCTGTAGAAATAAGATCCATTTATGTTTGTGTTTACTATGTCCACAGGGGTTTGCTCTTGAAGATTTTATCCTATTCCTATTCATTAATCTAGTTTTATCAATGTAAGGATTAACATTAACAAACAAAACAAAACAAAAAACCACAACAATTTCTGAAATCCATATGCTTTATTATGTCATCAGGAAAATAAATTTCTTTTCAAATATCATTAGGGACTGCTGGAATAATTTCCCCCCACCAGCCTAATGGCCAGATTACATCAATTTTCAGACAAAACTCTTATAAAATCTGCAAGGGGAAAAAAAGACAAAACCTTGCAGTCACTCTGGAGAAACACTTATTATTAAACATTAGTACCTGTTCATGAAATACTCCATGGTGTCCCATTTTTAAGTGAGCAAGAAAGGTGCATTTGGAATTACTATTGTCAACATCATCTGAAACAAAGTTAGAAGAAATAACTTCTTTTAATTATCCTTCTACCTAGTCTGAGGATGCCTCAATCATGCTGCACTTCTGAGCTGCCAGGGGTTTAACAACTGTAAATGCTGGATTTCCTTTAGGAGTAGACAAACATGACACCACTACCCACCCCCCACTTCCAAAAAGAAAAAAACCCCAAAGAATATCAATTAAAAAAAATTGAGACAGTTCTGGGAAACTTAAATTACAAATCCCTAGAGCTCTGAAATGAAGAATAAGGAAATTGCTTTCTCCCTTTGGGCATGACCTTTTCTTTTTGAATGGATTCCACAGAATAAAAAGAGGAATCATCTTTTATTTAAACAGGAAGCAACTGGAGGCAGTTTGAGGCTCTTGGGAATATTTAAACACATGCTGAGAAAGAAATTGAAAGCCACGACTATTTCAAGGACAGAACTTCAGTGATCTATTCCATTAATGTGATACCCAGCCCTCCTGACACCGAGAGCAAGAGCAGCATTTATCCTTTTATCAATACACAACATTAGCAATGCAACTGCCTGTGATAATGCCTGAAATTATGGACTGAGCTGTTTTCAAGCCCTTCTGAAAGGAGTGGACACTGCTGGTAGGTCCATTAGAAGTTACATTAGGGTAATTTAATTCCTCCAGCCCGGCTCCATTCACAGCTCCTCCTTTCTTCCAAGTTACAGTCTGTTGAATCAATAGCCATTAGAGCAAATCAACCTCAGTGGGAAAACGCCCTTGTCAAACCCCAGCCTGACTCACTGTCATCATTGCAGATCCCAGTTTAAGCAAGAACAGTGTCACATTTGAATTCTCAGGCAAGATGTACTCTATTGCAAAGCAACACCAGAGCCTTCAAGCAATGCCATGGAACTGTGATATCCACAGAGAAAACTCCAGCAAAACAAGATGTAAAAAATACAGTTGAGACTTACTTTAGTGTCTCTGCAAGAGCAGCTGCAGTCTTCAAAATGCAACCCAGGTTCTTGTCTTGTATTTGCAGCTAAATGTATTTTGGTGCCATTTTTCATTTGTTTTAATAACAGGCTACCAGCCTGTGGCTTTTTGTGGCCTTCCAGAAGAGTCGAGTCCCTTTATGCCATGTTGCTTATTTTATCAGCATTATCATACAGAAGGATATTAGGGTCTAAATCCACTTGCATTTCTTCACTGCGTTCAGCTCGTCAGAAAAGGATGTCCAGAGACCTGTCAAAACAATGCACATGTGTAAGGGGTGAGGGAGTCTCTCAGGATCAAGGGTGGATTATCTTCCCTTGGGAGCCATGAGAAGCAACCTAGGAACAAAAATACCCAGAGCACAGCACTGAATGCACTCAAAGCCACAAATTCATTAAAAGGCATTGCCTAAAAATTAGTTTGGAAAACTACTATATTGAGCTGTATTATTTCCAAACAGATTTTGGACACAAAAAGAAAAAAAAAAGTAATTCTGTCACAGTCAAGCTAATAGTATGCACTATATACATAAATATATTTGTGTTTGCACTTAATATATGGAACTCAATGAATACATTATTCACAACTGAAAATGAGTTTTTCTTTGGTTTTTTTTTTGTCTTTCCTTGCCTCTTCCTTTTTTTACCAGCTCTAATGCACTAAAGTATTTTTTTTCTTCTCACTAATTAAGTCAGATAAGAGCCAAAGTCCTGTGGCTTAATGTACACTAATGAGTGTACATGATTTTCAAGCTGTAATATGGAACACTGAAAAAATGTGTTATTCATGTAGGGAAAAACATTACATGCCTATTTATAAAGCTCTTGAAATGATAAATCTTTCAGTGCTGCTACCTATTTATAAACAGCTCAAGGGTATAAAGTACATTGACAATTTGATGACCTAATATCACATTATATTATGATTTTATTTAATACACATGCATTCTGTAATTCGTAGCAGCTCACATTGTATTACTGTATGGCATGTTCTGAACATAATAAATTTGCAAAGTTTTGCAGATAAACCACAATACTCACAAGCATTTTGCCTTATTTACTTTTCATCACAAAGTATTTATTTACCTCTAATTCTTGCATTTTAGTTTCTAAATAGCAGAATAAAGGATAAGATTTTGACCACGCTTTGATCACACACTGAAGACTTTTTTTTTGCTAAGAGTGCTTTAAACACAAGTAAAAGCTGAGCATGAGACAGATGACAATGGATGGAAAGTATGAAAGCTTTGGTTTAATATGGCTCAAGGCTAAGAGGAATAATAGATGACAGGGAAATAAAAATTGATGGACACTCTGCTATTTTAAACAAGGATATGAATGGCAATAAGAAACAGAGGAGAAGAGCTGGAACAAGTTCAGATTAAGAAATGACAGGCTGGTATGCTTTTTTAAGCATTATGGTAGAATTTAAAGCACAGAGAGCCGTTTTTACTTGTTACAGTGTATAGTGGGATCTTATTAAACTTGGGCTGATTATTGGAAATTTTCTAGCTTTGAAGGAAATGGACCAGGATGATGACTTAAGATGCATAGAGAACAACTCTGAGGTTGCAAAGATTCATTTCATGACACCCATTTTTTCTTTTTGTACAGACAGAAGGCCTGATCCTGCAGAGACAGAGATACTGCTTCTAGACTGCAAACATAGGAGTGGGCTTACTAGATTCTGCATGCTTGAAACTGATCCAAGGACATCTTACTGATTTTCAGTTAAATGGGCATTAAATCTGATACACTCAAATCAGTGGATTATGGATAAGCTTTTTTAGGGTTTGAAACATGTTTTAAAGTTTTGAAAGCAAGGCTCCCTTTTCTTGCTCTCCATGAACTCTGATATGAGAAAGCCTTGAAAATTAATTAATTGCAGCAGTGGATGGCCTCATTTATTTAAATTAACTTCAAAACAAGGACATGCTGTGCTTCCAGGTGAACTCTTACTAATTTTTCCAATTTCAGCAGAAGAGACAAAAATGTTCTTCATGGCAACTTGTATGGTTTCTGAAAATACATGCAAGTTGCACATAAGAGCTTTGCAAATTCAGCCTCTAGAACTGTTTTAGAGGCTCCAGGTTTCAGAGACTAGATCACAGCAACAGTTTTCTCACTGTAGTAATTTTATGTTAAAGTTGTTCTCTTCAACTGAGTTTCTACTTTTTAAATCATTCTACAGTAGTCTAAAAAAGATAAAATCTTTATCATACATAAAACTTTCATTTTTTAGCAACAAATTCATTCAAAATGGAATTTAAACATGAACAGCACTAAATGAATAAGGTTGTTATTAAAAATTCTTATTATACCAATTTTCTTCACCTCTCACCCCAGAAATGGAATGTCGGTCAATCAGGATGACCCACTTATTCCCTGAATTGTTGGCAGAGTGGTATGAGATGAGGGTGAGGTGCACACACTGAGATTCTCAGCTGAGGTAAATCCAAATATTCAACACATCCATGCTGATTTACTCCAGACAAAAAGCTAGCCTTTTATTTTTAGCTCTTATATTTTACTGGAATTTCTGAGCATTTGAGCTCCTCTCCAGTGGAGCATCAGTGCTCCCATCCCTAGACATGCTCTAAGGCCACCAGCTTCTCTCCCACACAGCCTTAAACTGCTTCTACCATTCTTCCAACCTCCCATCCTTACAGCTCACTGACAAACCTCTCTAAATTACAATAAGGTTGCTTCCCACACATATGTGCTGGCTGCTTTGCTTCCCGCAGACCCAACATACCACCTCCACAGTAACAGCAGCCTGTTTCAGTGATCAGAAGTGTGAAAGAACAGCAATAAAATGAGCTCATGCACCAAAGATCTCATTTGTAGTGGTGGAGGAAGAGTGGGCTTTATACTGAGATTCTTGTTTTCCTCATGGTACACCACTCTTTCAGGGACTTCCTTAGCAGAGGTTAATAAACCACAGTTACAATGGAAGTTGCAGCTCCTCCTACACAGTGTTTGGTGTGCTGCCACCAGAGAGGCAGCTTCATGAGTTTGTTAAACATTCAAGTAATGAAGATTTGTTGAGTGATTTTACTGAAAGTTTCAGCACTCAGAGATGGCACCACTGCATGAAGATTTTTATTGCTTGTTTTATTTTTTTAATTTTGTAAACATCTGTGTTGGGTTTGCATGAAGGACTGCACCCTGTGGGAAGGACTCATGTCGAAAAAGTTCATGGAGGACTGCCTTCTTTGGGAGGGACCCCACACTGGAGGAGTGGAAGAGTGTGAGAAGACCTCCCCTGAGAAGGAAGGAGTGGCATGTGCAACGAACTGACCACAGTGCCCATTCCCCTGTGGTGCTGGCAGAGAGGAGATAGAGAATTTGGGAGTGAAGTTGAACCCAGGAGAAAGCGAGAGGTGCTGGGAAGGTTTTTTTTTAAAAATTGGGTTTATTTCTCATTATCTTACTCTGATTTGACTGGTAATAAATTAAACAAGTGGAGTCTATTTTGCCCATGACATTCACTGATGAGTGATCTCTCCCTGACCTTCTTGACCCATGAGCCTTTAGTTATATTTTGTCTCCTCTGCCCAGGTGAGAAGGGTAGTAATAGAGCAGTTTTTGTGGGCACCACATGTCCAGCCACTGTCAGCCCACACATCGTGCTTCTCACCAGCTTAACATAGTTCTCCACCCATGTGAGTACAGCAGGCAGCTTTCCAGATGTCTGTCAACCTGGAATGCCTTTGGGTCAATGTTAGGGTTCTTTGCTCCTGGGAAAATGTTACATTTATTTCTGAAATAAAGTGGGGTGGGATGGTCAGTAGTCTTTCAGAAGAACCCCACTGAACATGTCTCTGGGAACAGATTTATTTCATTAATAACTATCACTCCTTTGAGACCCATTGTTTGATGGAAAGTACAGACACCACGAAAGACAAATTCCATAAACAGAATGGAAACATTCCAACTTAAACTATATAGATGTATTAACCTAGAGATCTAAAGTAGGCTCAGTGGCAGTTTCAAAGCTGCTGTCAGCCTAAGTTATGCATTCAGGTGTTTCTTAAAACACTAATTTACCCTTATTTTGCTTTATCTGCAATATAAGGTGGTTTCCAACATCTTCAAAGTTCTATAATTAAGTAGCTGAAGTTGTTATCTAGCGTGTTGGTCTATGTGTATAGTTTCTTTCAGTTTTGGATTTACACCTGCATCTGGATTTAATTGTTTTCCACACTCAGGGAAATAGTGATTTACAGAATGGCATATTTTTAATATTCTTTTGGTTGAGAACTTCACAAACAATGCTGTGGATCCCTGCCTTGGAGCAATGAGTCATCCGGAGTGGCCTGAGGAGTGAAATGATTACTTTGAAAAGTGTATTTTTAACTGCAGGAGGAAATAACTTTCATTATCATCAGATTGGCAAAGTAATTGAAGGTAATAGCTCCATCAGGCAATTTTTTCCTAGCCTTTATGACAGAAAATAAAAAAATAAACACCTTCTTTTCCAAAACACTCTTCACAGCAATGGAAGTTTAGGTAGAAGGGTAGGATGCAGACACTGTCAAAATAAATTGTGTTGAAGAAAATAACAGGTGAATAAAAGGAGTAGGAAAGAAAAAAATCCCTCAGGATACATTCATTTTGGATGGCATTTATTTGAATATCTGTTTAGACTAGAAACCCAAAGAAACCCAATGAATTTATTTTAATTCATGCAAAAAAAACCCACATAGTTTGAAAAAATTTCAGATACAAAGCTTGTACAGCTATCATTCTGTTTAACAAACTATATTTTAGTCTGGCCTGTAATCAGGCATCTTTCCCATCAAGAAAGGAAACATTTTTACTGTTGTATTTGCTATAAGACCTAGAAATGCAGAAAAAAGGACAAGCCTGTGTTTCCTTTTGCAGTCTGCCATTTCAATCATCAGTGGCTGTGGCCATCTCTGGCCATGAACTCCATTAAAATCTGAATGAATTTCTGTATTCAAGCAGTCCAGCAAAGAGCAAAAAACCCCAGTATTATTGTATCTCTGGCTGTGTAGTAACAATAGGACTTGTCTATTCAACAGCTAAAATCCACTATATCCTTTTTACAGGTGTCTTTGTATAAAGAATATGTGCAAGGTGCATTTCAAGCTTGTCAATGGGAATTCAGAAAACTCACATGTCTGATACACACAAATTAGTTTCCAGCGCTGCATTTTTCATACACATCCTTGCAATATTTGGAGCTAGATTGGGTGACAGAAGATCTTTTGAATCAAGTAGTTTGAGTGTGTGTCTGTAATCCAGCTGAGCTGAGTTTAAATTTTGGGGATTTGTTAGCTTGTTGTCATAAATACAAGACAACATACAGCTTCTTTACTCTGTCTAATTCAGCAGCCTCATTAGACAATGGTTCCTCTCCTAATTTTCATGCCTAATTTGTATGACAGTCAGTCCCGAGCCCTTACTCATAAGCAACCTTCTCAAAAAAGCTGAAAAAAGAGCTGTCTGTCATGGAATAGGCCAAATCCTCTATATTAATTATAGCTTCATTTTTCCATTTAGTAGCCACAATCTGCCAAGATCTGGCCAGGACTGGGTTGGTCCCCAGGCAGGGTTTGCCAAAATAGAGACAAAATACTAAAATGGACTTCCTTCAGCTTTTCTGGATGGAAAAAATCCCTGCTTAATATAAACTTCAAAACACTTGAGTTCCTCTGACCCTTTCTATGTGGACAAGGATGTAGCCGTGGAGAAGTTTCACAAAGCATTGGTTGTTGGTCTCACTGGCTGATAAATACAGGACAGTGCAGTGCCTTGTGTAATCTCATTTCAGCTGTTTGATGTAAGAAGAAGGCCTTATATTTCCAAAACTATTTAATCCGTGTTTTCCTTACAAAGTAGCCTAAAAGGAAAATGTGCTGAGGCTGCCATATACTGACAATTGCAAGAAACAGTGCCATACCCTTTCTGTACACCTTGGGGATTCCCACCTCCCCCAGTGTGGGCTCATACCTGTGCATTGTATATAACATTGTTTCTCTTACAGTATGAATATATTGCATAATGTAAATATAGTCTAGAGACTACAGAAGGCAATAAGCCTAAGTTGTTGTTGGTTTGTTTGTGTTCCCCTTAGGCATACCTTCTTCCTTGTTCCTGATATGTATCAGTTCACCTTAACAAGTACAGCCTTATTTTTAAATGGATGCTCATTTGAGATAGCCACACTTGAATCTAAAAAAATATTACCCTGATTTTGATTGCTGTAAAAGAAAATTTTAATGTTTTAATTTTAATATAGATTTATATGGATTAATATTTAGTACCTGCCATTCTCTATGGAAACCTGTTTCTAATATGTTGTTCACACTATGTAAGAAAATATTAGTAGATTCTCCTGAATATTTCATTTCCATGACATTTTAACTTAATTATGCTGATATAATGAACCAGACCCATTTACAGCCACTGCACAGACTAGTATGTATCAAACTTCCCACCCAAGCAGAAGGTTTTAAAGCCTTTGATTTGCTGCATGGTTACTATTGAAATGAATCAATACCTACTAATAACATTGACAGCAGGAGAAATATGACTCAAGTGTGTTTTATCTTCAGCAGACCTAATTGTTTTCTCTGTCTCTCAGTACTCCTGCTCAGTATCTCAGGGGTGATGAGGTTTAGTTTTTTCTGTGAATATCAAACTTGGCAGTCATAGCTCTGTATGTGTTATTTATTGAGAACAGTGACTGTAGTTCCTTGTGTCCTGCAAATTCCGTGGGGAAGAGCTGCAAGTGGACTGGATTCTCTTCTCTGTCACTTTTAAGCTCATCATCTGAAAAACAGAAATATGTTTTCTAAATATGTGGTTAATTATGCAAAGGGAACATAGCAAGGCTGCAAAATATTGGTATGAGATAGTTATGACTTTTCATGGCCAACACAGATTCCAGATTGACTAGTTCCTGATCACAGCATTTCAACCTCTTTTCCTGCCTTGTTTTTAAAACAGATAAACAGCTTTAACTTTGCCAAACAAGCATCCTGTTGATCACTAGGTTATCACTCAGTTGCTCTTTTTCATTCTTCTCACAAAATTAAACATTGTTTTTGCTTTTTGCCTTTGGGGACTTGTATCAGAGCTTTCACATCTTACCAAAGGCAGCAACCTCAGAGTGATGTAATTTCCTCCCTTGACTTTCTGGGCACCCTTGGCTTGCTCTAGGGCTTTCCACACTGCTTCAGTCTGTGCTTTTTGTTTGCCAGGTTGCCTGTTCCTAGGGCCATGCTGGGCAGCTGTAGGTGATCTTTTCTCTCTCCTGGGCAATATGCCTTCTAGTTTGGTTCTTTTCAAGACAGCTGCTGTTCTTCCTTCCAGCTGTTACTGTGTTGACCAAGTTTTAATACATTAGATAGAGAAATCAACATCTAACAGAATTAAGAGAGTCTTTCTGGCTGTTTTCCATCTAGAGCATTCCAATATTTCTAATGTTTAAAATATCCTATAAAATAAAGTCTGCAGGAATGTAAGAGCAAGTTAATTTTACCTTTAAAAATTATTTTTTATTTTCTGTAAATTAATAAGTTTGGTGTATATGAAGGTTAGAGTCTTTGTTGCTGTTGATATTGTTGTTGTTCTTGAAAGAAGGAAAAAGTGCTTTCTTTTCTCTCTTTGTCTCTTTAGGTTTTTTCACTAATCATGTAATGATTCATTTACCTGTTCTCTCAAACTGTCTCTTGGTTCCCCCTTCTATTCCCCATGAGCAAATGAAGACAGAAGAAATAGATCTTGTGCTGGATTACAGTTCAACTCTCCTGAGACAAATGTCCCCATGGGACAAAGCTCTGTTATATTTTGCTTTTACCTTTCTACATTTTACCTACAGAAAAAAGCTGTAGAGGTAGGTGTCACACCACTTAAGACCAAGCATGGAATGCTTTATCTTTTCTCATGCTTCTTTCCAAGAGGTGGGAGTACAGAGATAACTGAAGTGGGGGAAGTGTATGTTTGTGCATGAAAGCTCATGCATGGTTGGGTTTTCTGCAAAACATGCACTCTGAGATGTGAGATATATTTTAAAACCTTAAAAATTAATTACACTACCCTCTACCTTTGTCTTCCAGAAAAAGTGGAGTAACAGCTGCTATAAAATGTTCCTGACAGAAGATGCTGTTGCTAATTTCTTTTGGACTTCTATCTTTTTTTTTAATTTATTCCACCACATATTGGCTGATCCCACAAGACTTCTTTTCATGGATTTATAGTCCACAAGGCTTTGGAGGTAAAAGCTGTGTTTTAGCTTTCTTGAATTTGCCAGAAAATGACAAATTGAAGTCTTGACTATGTCTGGATGTGTGTTTTCTAATTTCATTTTATCTGCTCAATGATCTGCCAATATTTCACAGCTTCTCCTGTACTTTATATTCAGTAAAATATTGCGTAAAATTTTTGGTTCATGTCTGGTTTTGCAATTAAATTATTATACCCTTAGTACTTATAAACTGGTTTTTGCTTGCTCATGTCTTTGGACAATCCACCTAAAGGATTAATTTCCTCAGTGTCAATTTCTAGGAAATTATATTTTTTAAAGCTAGGGAAAATAAAGCAACTAAATTTTCTCATCTTTATTTCAGGACCATTTTGAATGTAATAAAATGGGCTTGAAATTGAAGCTGATCATAATAGTGTATAGATAACTGGTTTTTTCCAAAGAACATAAGATTGGTTTTGATTTAATGTTATAAGCTTTTGAGAATTTGTAACACTGATTATGAAAATATTTATGCTCCCTTCAAGTGTGTCCATTGAACTCAGTGGAATTTGTCCACTGGCTTCAAGGGTCCTTGTATTGTAACCAGATTCATTCAGGTGAGATTGTGTCCTGGGTAAAGGGCACAATTGGGTGGGTGATTTTTAAACCATATTACAAAATAATAATGAAATGGGGATATTTCAGATGAAACCATGATGTGAAAAAATAAAATAGTTAATTTACTTCTTCCCTTCACATTGAACAAAATGCTTTTGTGTAATATTAAAGGGTCAGAAAAAAGAATCACTTAAATTAGGTCCAGATATAATGAATATAATGAACTTCCAAACTTGAATGAGCATGATATTTTCCTTATGCTTGAAGCTGTGCTATAATCTTATCTGCCTAATGATAAGTTAGGATCTATTCAAGAAAGTTTTCTGAAGTCACAGTGGAGCCACACATGTGAAAGAAAGGTCAAATATTAACCTTAACTTTTTCCATATGTTATGGGTTTAGCCAGGTGGGCCTAAATTTAGGTTTTAAAGTTCAGCTAGGCCTGGGAATTGTCAGCTGACTTGAGCTGGGCTGAGCTAGCTAACAGCTGACTTCTTCTAGCCAATAATATTGTATTCCATACCATATTGCATCATCTCAAAAGGGGTAAGAGCTGGTGTGTGGGTGTGGCTTGGGCAGTTGCTTCACAGCTGTGGTGCCAGCAAGACACTCTGCTGTCCCAGGAGGGATGGGGAGGCCCAAGCCCAGAGCACCGGCTTAACATCATGTTATCTGAGGGAAGTAAAATGTTTGTTCTTAGCTTTTCTCTCTGCTTAAGTCTGTCTCTGAAGAACCAACTTCTCTAGAATGATTTGTAGTTAAAATGGTAGAATTTGTGTTTACTGGGAAGTGGGAAGTTATTTCTTGTTATACATAACTTGTGTAAGTGTGTGTTACATTGTAGTATCCTCTTAATTTTCTCCTTTCTGTATAAATACATGTAGTGAGTTTCAGCATAGACCTGGCTTTGGAAGTTTTTTTTCCTCTCTCCCCCTTCTTTTTCCCTTGGCTTGTTGGGGGGAGGAGGAACCCTTTTCATCCTGTCCTGGACAGCTGGCGTTTTGCCAGCTCAACCCAGGACAGATAATTGGTGCATTGGCCGGGAAACGAAGGCCACTAGCAAGTGTCCCAGAGAGTTGGCAGGGTTCCCGGGAGCTTTGTTGTAGAAACATTCCTTGATTTCTGCTTTGTTATGGTACATCTAGAACAACTAAGATAAGAATGTCCTCTTGCTACTGGATACTCGTTTTATTCCTTGTACTGACTGTTTTTGTGAGTTCAGACAGCTCAACTCGTAGCTGCTGTGAATGCAGCCACTGCAAGGAGAAGCCTTACAGCCACAGCAAGCTGTCTTTCTCTCCTGCCTCACCTCACCAGAGAGCAAACCCCAAGCGTGTGTCACTTGGTGAACTGTCGTCCTTCCTGTGTGACCAGGGGAAAGACATGAGGAGGTGGGACAGTGCATCTACTTCTGTGCTTGAAGTCCAGGTATGGAAATCAAAACGTAAGAAAGCTGGTATAAAGCTGTCTACATGTTGAAGCAGAGATCCCAGAACAGAGCCAAGAACCGCAATTAAGCCGCCCTGCCACCAGCCGAGAGGAGGAGGAGAACGACCAAGTCTACTGGACATTGCTGAACCAGAAAACTAGCCAAGACTGTACCTCTACACTGACTTGTAGATGACAGCCAGTGCCCCTCTGAGGGTGGCTGGACCGATAAAAGAAGATTATTTGATGCATAGAGAGGCCCATGTGGGGTGTTGGTGTGTGGCAGGACACTGCTGCTTGAGTAGAATCTGTAGAGATTCATCATGTGGATGCTCATGTGCCCAAAGGCTGAGCTAATAAGGAACAGCACACCTGGACTGGCATAAGGGAGAGTTGTTCCTGGCTCAATGGGCCCAGGATGCCTCAGCCCACCTGCAGGTGGACAAGGCCGAGGGGTGGATTTAACCATGGACATTATTTCCCAGGTTATCCGCTATTGTGAAACCCCTGAGAAGGGGATGGAGACCCCAGTGTGGGGATAGAGACCCCTGAGAAGGGGATGGAGACCCCAGTGTGGGGATAGAGACCCCTGAGAAGGGGATTGGAGACCCCAGTGTGGGGATAGTGACCCCTGAAAACGGGGATAGTGACCCCTGAAAAGGGGATAGTGCCCCCAGTGTGGGGATGGTGACCCTAATGAAGTTATAGTGACCCCTAAGAAGGGGATGGGATAATCCCAATGTGTGCCTCAAGGACATTTAACCTTGAGGAAAAAGGTAACTTGGATTTTGAGTTTTGTGTTGTAGGACATGAACCATGAGATGAAGAAGACCTGAGCTGAACTGGTGTTGGTGTCCAATGATGAACTGTTCTTCCTGCCTGAAGTACCTACCCCATCCTAATGGACTATTGCCTACAATATGGAGGGGTGGAAGACAGCCCTGGAAAGAACAAAGACTGTTTAAGCGCGGGAATAGATAGATTGAAGATATGAGTGATGTAATATGGTATGGAATAAGGGGTGGAATATGTTATGGGTTTAGCCAGGTGGGCCTAAATTTAGGTTTTAAAGTTCAGCTAGGCCTGGGAATTGTCAGCTGACTTGAGCTGGGCTGAGCTAGCTAACAGCTGACTTCTTCTAGCCAATAATATTGTATTCCATACCATATTGCATCATCTCAAAAGGGGTAAGAGCTGGTGTGTGGGTGTGGCTTGGGCAGTTGCTTCACAGCTGTGGTGCCAGCAAGACACTCTGCTGTCCCAGGAGGGATGGGGAGGCCCAAGCCCAGAGCACCGGCTTAACATCATGTTATCTGAGGGAAGTAAAATGTTTGTTCTTAGCTTTTCTCTCTGCTTAAGTCTGTCTCTGAAGAACCAACTTCTCTAGAATGATTTGTAGTTAAAATGGTAGAATTTGTGTTTACTGGGAAGTGGGAAGTTATTTCTTGTTATACATAACTTGTGTAAGTGTGTGTTACATTGTAGTATCCTCTTAATTTTCTCCTTTCTGTATAAATACATGTAGTGAGTTTCAGCATAGACCTGGCTTTGGAAGTTTTTTTTCCTCTCTCCCCCTTCTTTTTCCCTTGGCTTGTTGGGGGGAGGAGGAACCCTTTTCACCCTGTCCTGGACAGCTGGCGTTTTGCCAGCTCAACCCAGGACACCATAAAACACTAGCCTGGAATAGTCTGTGCTTTTCCCCCAAAGAGAGATCACTGTAAAAATATTCCCTTCACTTATTTGTGTTGAAAAATAGACTTGTAATATACTTCTTTTGACAAAACTATATACAGTGAAGATATTTGCATCTGAGCTAAGTGCATAGACCTCCTCTATGGCCAATGGGCAGAACTGGTAACTGCAGAGTGCATCTCATCTCACTTAGAGTAGAGGTATATTACAGATGAAGTCAGATACAGGCCAGAAATTTTTTCTGTCCACCATCTGCAGGAGAGATCTGCTCCCCAGCTCAAGTGTCTATGCTGTGCGAGTGAGTTTGAACCCTAATATTTCACTGTCACCTCAATTCAAAAATTAATATTAAGACCCATTAGATCAGTGTGCCTTCAAGCTTTAACATTTGTTACAGACCTCTTTATTTGGTATGTTTCCCTTACAGCTTAGCCTTTGCCTCAAAAAGACCTTTTATAGTTTCCTTCTGTTATTGTTGAAATTTAGCTGCATCAGTAACACAAATTCTTAGAAATAACTGTGGAGAACAGTTAGCAGAAAATACATTAGAAAATACATTTTGTTTTACTGGTATGAATTGACTTTTTAAAGTATTTACATAAAACCTGCCAACTTGTAAAACAATAAAATAAAGGAATATCTTAAGTAACAGTAAACTATTATGTATTCTCTGTATGAATGGATTAAACCACATAAAAATGTGGGGGGAAAAAACAATCCAGAATATAGTTTTCATAACAATTTGCTGAATGATCTATCCACCTTCTTATTATTGCTGGAAACAGATACCTCCAGTTCTACAATTGCAGAAGCATAACATTATTTTCAGGCTTTTCTAAAGACTAATGGGCTTTTCAAGCTATGTCTACTCATTGATCCCACCTCTGAAACAAGCCAGTAAATACAAATTTCTGGTTAAAACATTTGTCTTAATGAGTCACTTATTCACTTCAAGGGATATTATTTTTAAACACCATGTTCCAAAAAAATGTACCCTGAGCATGAGAATACTTCAGAGCAGGAGTGGAAGTTTACTACCTAAAGGGTTCATTAAATTATGTGCAGTTATACTAACAGTGTAAGTTTGTTCCAAAGTTCCACCCACCTAATAATTTTCTGAATATCACTTTCTGAATTGCTTTGAGGATGAACTAAGAGCCTATACAGTGCTGTTATTGCTGAAAAATTTATGCCTTATTTTTTTTGCTTGGAGAGGAATGAGTGCTAGCACAGCTATACCATTACAGCATATTGTAAGCACAAGTCCAGTCATAAAGAGACAAGCATTTGTAACTGAAATCTTGGATAGTAGAAATCCAGTGTTCAGCAAGTTTCAAACCCAGTCTGATATAAATAAAAGTGTGTGCTGTTTCTGAATGTCTGTATGTACATGAACTCTACGCAGATAACAGGTACTTCCAGAAACATGGTCAAAGTCTGTACCATGCTAAATTCCTGACATAGCTTGAGAATAGCTTGCATGCCAGACCTTTTTTTCCCTAAAAGACACAGAGGAATTTTTCATCAACATGCTTGTTTGACACTGACTTCAAAGAACAAATAATGAAACACTTGCTGTGGAGAAATCTGATCCACAAAGTAATGGAGATGATTTTGCTGGGTTCTTTTGGAGCTCACTTGCAGAGGAGAGGTTTTTAAAACTTTGGAGACTTCCTTGTATTGATATTGCTATGCTAGCACAACATAAATAACCCATTGTCAAGCAGCAGTATGTTCACTCCACTGGACCTTTATGCTATATGAGCCATGTAACTTTGATAAAAGATACTGTCATTTCTCTGCTATGGTTTATTGTGGTTACACTTCAATTTGCAAACATCACCATTTAACATGCATTTTAAAGCCATCAGGAAGTAAAATTCAGGACATGATGTGTTTTTCAAAGTGCTTATTATAAACATCAGGCACTCAAGAGAAGAATTGTCAGTTTCTGAGGTATTACTGATATGAGTGGGAAGCTTCCTGTTCTCACCAGAGCCACAGCAGCACTTGCTTATGTGAGTCAAAGGACATTCTGTGTCCTAACAAGGAACATCAACTGCACTGAAAATGTCTCACTGAACAGAGAAAAATACTAAATTTTATCCCATATTTGATTATATTTTCTTTTCATTCTATCTTCACAGTAGCTTTACCTTGTCTTGTTTCTTCTCTTTTTGTCAATAAGACCAAGAAGCCATTTCCTATACATTTTAAATATATGGTTTTATACTTTATTTGTAATTCTATACTTTATTACAAATTTGAATTTCTATTGTGAGGTATAAAAAAACTTGACATATATTTCTCACTGTTTTCATTACTTTCTAAACTTCATGGTAGAGTTTTGTTGCTGATCTATTCCTGTGTTTATTCTACAGGCTCCTAGTTCCTTTTGTGCTTGTGATGGTCATTCACCCTGAGAAGCATCAAAGTCAATTTATTTATTATGTTGTACAAGTGTCATAAATTTAATAATAAAAAACAGTATGTGAAGATCCTATTCTTTTTTGAAATTCATGTAGTTCTGCTAGCTGATGTTTAGCAGATGGCCCAAAGGAGTCCCTTCTTAAGGTCTTGGAGCTCTCGCCCTACTAAAGGAATTCATGCTTAACATCTTCTCTGCCTTTTTTAGGTTTTAGGACATGTACAAACCCCTTGCCATGCACTGATTTGTTATCACTAGCCCTCTGAGGTTTTCTCGGCTACCCTAAAACTGGAAGCTCTATTTCCTAATAATTTCAAGATCAAACTCAAAGCTGCTGTGCTTATTAAAGAATCAAAAATGCCCAGTTCTAAGCATTTAAAAGGATCTTCTTTGTGGCATATACAGACATTTAGGAACTTCACAAAACAGGGAAACCATTGCATAGCAGTTGAACAATATAAATGCAGGGCAACAGATGAAATTCTATCAGCATGTCTCAGTAAAACAATTCTTTTGACTGCAATAATGTTACACAAGTGGAATGCAAGGCAGAATTAAGTCTTCTGCAATAAGGAGTCAAGAGTCAGGAAATGCTTTCTGCCCCACGTATAATGATGTTATTTTGCTGTTCTCCAAGATATTAAAGGCACTGTGCAAAAAGCCTCCTAACTGTTTTATTATATTGCTTTTAAGGGTGGGATTCACTGCAATTGTTTTAGGAAACTGTTTCTGACAAGTATCGAAAGAGATCTTTGCTTCAGTACTTGTGATTATGAAATTATTCTAGGAATTCAGTAAGTAAATCATTACTTCCTTCTTCACTGTATAGGAGAAACCAGACAAAGTTAGTTCAAATCCCTAGAAATCAGTGTTACAGCAGCCAAAAATTAGTCCCAATGTGTTACAAAGCCTGGAAAGGATACACAAATTTTCCACATTTCCACATTAAGGATGAATCATTTGTCTTTGTTTTAGCAGCAATGCTAATAAAGCAAAGAATAAGGAAGGTGTATGCCAGAGGCAGACATGAATAATTTTGAATTGTTCAAGAGCTCAGTTTAATATGAAAAAAATTACTTCAACAATCTGCAAATGAATGAGCCATAGAGGAGGAAAAGCCATACTTTTGGTATTAAATCAGTCCATTCATTTAACAGTTGGATGTGTTGATAGCTGAATTACCATCTGCATATAAGCAGATGTTTTCCATCCGTGTTTTAATGAATCTTATTTTTGTAATCAACTTCGTACAGAGTAAAAATCTGTTTTTAAGAAGCACTGGACTACTTTGGCCTGTCAAAATTACAGACTATCTTATCAAATTAAAGTGTTTATGTGACTGTGCTTCCTTTTATAGTGTGAAATGCACCCTTTCTTAAGCAAGGATTCTCTCCCATGCATTTCAAAATGAAGTAGTGTCACTTCAGACTTTCCTAGAGCAAGGCTGTGGCAATTTGAGTAAGAGCATGCAGATATTGAAATAATTACCTCCCACTATTACCCATGGGGCCTCAAGTAATTGCCTGCTTCCATTAGCATTTCATTTGATGCACTAATTATCTTCAGAAATGCCGGTTGCTTGTCCACTACCTGAAAGGATTACATTCAATTTAAGCAACAAAGATTTTGCTAAAGCTGTCACCATGAAAATACAAGGCAAGGTGATGTATAAGAGCAGTCAAGCAGTAAAATCCATCATGTGCTTTTTTATTTGTTCAAAGTCACAAAATATTACCTGCAATGTGTGCTTGCAGCCCAAAAAGCCAACCATATTCTGGTCTGCACAAAAAGTCACATGGAGGAAGGCAATTTGGTTCTCCCCAGTTACTCTGCACTCATGAGACCCCACCTGGAGTGCTGCATCCAGCTCTTGGGGGCCCACAATAGGAAGAACAGTGACCTGTTTGAGCATGCCCAGAGGAGAGCCATAAATATGATCAGAGGGATGGAATGCCTCTTCTATGAAGACAGACTGAGAGAGTTGTGGTTGTTCTATATAGAGATGGGAAGGCTCCAGAGACAACTTAGAGCGGCCTTCCAGTACCTAGAGGGGCTACAAGAGACCTGGAGAGGGACTTTTTGCAAGGGCATGAATAATAGCACAAGGGGCAATGGCTTTAAACTGAAAGAGGATAGATTTAGATGAGACATCAGGAAAAACTTCTTTAGTGTGAGTGTGGTGAGGCACTCACACAGGTTGCCCAGAGAAGAGGTGAATGCCCCACCTGGCTTAAATTCAGTATTATTCAGAACAGAACCACAGGTCAGTGGTTACTTTATCATTTGGAGAAGGAGATAAAAATACTACTCTAAGATTTGTTTATGTAGAAGTCTTTATGCAAAACAGAAAACAGCAAATAGAAGATTGAGAGCCTGAGTTTTAAACAATCACTAAGACAATGAATTAGGGAGCTTACTGCCAGAACCTGACATCCAGTGAAAGCTCACTGAATGAATTAGAAGGAGGATAAACAAGACTCCTGAATTTGGGTCTTTTTCTTGGATTAATACCATAAATTTACATTGTAAGGGAAATACCATTTATTCCTTGATCTTGTGAACCCTATCCTTGTAATTCTTACTATTTCAGAACAGTTTAAGTACAGAAGTACAGAAAAACTTTTCCTTTGCCTCAGGAAAAGAAAAAAAAAGGGGGAGGGGGAAGATTTTTTTAAATTTAGATTAATTTTTTTACTTACCAAAAGGGTATGAATATTTCTCTTTAATTTCCTACTCTCAGCCCTATTTTATTTTTCAGTTAAAGCACCAAAATGAACCAATACTCACAAATATAGACCAACACCTTTCCATAAACAGCCTGCTTCTGTGGAATATTTGAAGGAAGGTGACAAAGCAAGATTTTAGATCAGGAAGATCATTGCACATCTGTTAAGTCTCATGTAGTTCTATGCTCAGCTATGTAGGTTTTGCATCAATTTACAGGAGAATTTCACATTATCTTCAGTCAACACATCCTTGACAAGATTCATCACAATTCTGCTAACAACTTGTCCAACTGGCCCTGTTTTTAGCACCAGTGGCCCTTCTTCATCCAGTGTTAGTCATCTGGAATGCAGGCATTCAGGTTCTATTTCAGTCAGTGAAGAGGAATAGATATCTCCATGGTAAGATTCACCTTAATAAATCCTGTTCCCTGATATTACTATACATGTCTTGCAGTTGGCCGACTCACCCTTTGGAAGTTTCTCCCTCACTGACTGTAGGGGTAAACAGGTAAGTGGCTATTTTAAATTAGAACTTAACTTTTAGATGGACAAATTTAACGAAAAGTTCCCTGGCAATCTTGGCTACACAAAGTATCTTCACTATGGAAGAAAAATGTCCTTTACTGCTCAACCACTTTGTTTTCCTGAAAGATGACCCACAGATTTGACTTCAGCTGTCAGACACCTAACAGAAGGCTGCCTCAGTGGATTATGTCCACATGTCTGAAAAAACAGATCTTCCTTGCTGATAAATATTATTAAATTATCACATTGAAACAAGTTCCTTCTGCCCAAATTGCTTTTTTTCCAAAATACGTAAAAACAGGTGTGTGAATTATAGCTTGAATCTAAATGTAAAGGTGCTGATTGCTGAAACTGTCACATATGCTGTGAAAAGAAAGACGGTTTTAAAGCATATGGCAGGTTTTCAGGGGAGTGTTGGATCACCCTGAAACACTTCCAGTTCTGTTTAATCAGTTACAGTGCTGTCTGTCACTTCAGATGACTTGAGATTTCATTCCTTCTGAATATTTTTTAATATTTTACCAGATAGCAATTTGTCAACAATAATATTTGCCAGAAAAAACTATTTTGTTATTGAAAAGCAGCTTAAACTAAAGACAACACAACTCACTAATATATTTTGCTGATGTAGTGGGTCTGGCTGAGCTGGAATTTATTTTCCCATAGTAGCCCTTGCAGGGCTGTGCTCCACATTGGTAACTAAAGAAGTGTTGATAGCAGGCCTATGTTTTGGCTGCTGCCGGGTGCAGGCACAGTATTTGTTCCACAGTATTTGTTCCTCAGCCGGGAGCTGAAGTCCTGAGAGGGGACACAGGTTAGGCCAGCTGACTCCCACTGACCAAGGGGTTATTCCACACCATAAGACATCAACTCAGACATAAAAAAGGTGGGGAGGGAGGCATTTACGGTCTCATAATGGCCACGTGCTGATGACCATTCTTGTGCTGGAGCTCTGCTTCTCGAAGGGATGGCTGAGCATTGATGCTTGTGGGAGGTAGAGATTAACTGCGAGCTTTGTTTTGTGCATGTGCACACTGTTCCAGTTTTTCCTTCTTTTTGCATAAATATAAACTGCCTATATCATAACCCATGGCTTTTGTTATTTTCTCTTCCTTCCCCTCGATCTTACTCTCTCCACTGTCCAGCTGGGAAGGGGAGGGGAGGACTGGCTGGGTGAGCACCTGATGTTTAACCAAGGTGAACCACAGCAGCTGATATGAAAATTATTGTTATTAAAAAACTTTCAGTGATTCTTGAAAGGTTATAAAATTGTTATATCAGTGCCCTGATGTATTTTAAAGCCATTTAGAGAGTCTAAAACAAAGCATTATCAGGAATCTGTTTACACTGAATTTTTCTCATAAACATTTGGATTACAACTTCATAGTTTCATTGACTGTAACAATCCCTACACTGAGAACTATACTTACCTGCACAATATCGCTACACCATCAAGTCCATTCTTGATCAAAAAGGTCATTCCAAAGAAGAGTCTGCAAAACCAACACAAAATTTCAGATGTGACCATATTGGTTCTATCCACTCTTTGTGTAACAGGATTGCTCCATCTCCTTTTTGATACATAAGTCCCTTTTTCTCCTTGCAGGACACCTTTTAAAACATCTAGAGTAAAACTCCTCACCATGTTTTTGAACAGTGACAATGCTACATGAGACACCAGATTTCAGGGGAAGGTTTCCAGGCCCCTGAGTAAGAGGAGTACACATTCATTGTAGAGAAAAAAAACATCAGAAAACATAGCCAGATGTTTTCCAGAGGCAAAAGAATAGGGGCTGATTCTAATAAAGGCAATTACTTTGCATCCCATTTTTCTAGTCTTCTAGAGCAGGAAATACGTTTTAGAGGTAGAAGTTGACATTTCCAGACTTTTGGCATTTTTTGTATTGTTGTTGCTGTTTTGGTCTTCACCACTTCGTGTATA